>NC_141493.1:0-2871413 GCF_009769465.1 Tauraco erythrolophus | reverse complement strand
GCAGGAAAGAGAGAGCAAGCAGTTATTTTCGAAAGAGAGTTGCTTGGTTTATTGACATGTGTGGTACGTAAGGTCATTTGTTTGCTGTTATCTGCCAGTGCCACCAGTGTCATGTTCTGCTGTCACTGTTGATCGCTAGACAATCACAGACAACTGGCATTTCTGCAAATATGCCACAGCTAAGCTAGACAAAACGATCTTGTGAAAGACAAAGACAAAATCTCTCTTGAACCTATCCTTACAAACACTCTTTGGCTAAAATAGAAGTAAAGTAAGCAGGATTTGGCCCGTGGTGACTTGGTACTGGAAGTTTAAATCATAGAATGGTTTGGGTTGGAAGAGGCCTCAAAGATCATCCAGTTCCAACCCCCGCCATGGGCAGGACCCCCCACTACACCCAGGTTGCTCAAGCCTCATCCAACCTGGCCTGGAACACTTCCAGGGATGGGGCAGCACCACTTCTCTGGGCAACCTGTGCCAGTGCCTCACCACCCTCAGAGTGAAGAATCCTATAGGATGATTCATGATTGTTCATTTACACTTTATAACCTTACTTACAGCGGTGGTCATAACCCCTTCCTTAAAAATCACAGTATTTATAAAAAGCTCAGGTGAAATGTAAATTACTGGAACATAACAGTTCAAAGCAGTTTGATTGAGAATGAGGATATTAGCAGTCTGGTAGGAAAGACAAGCCTGTCTTCCTCAAAGCTTTTCCTTTCATGGCTGTTACCCACCTGTTATTAAATAACAATTCATCACAGCTACAGACTCGACTCAGATTCTCTCCACACAACAGTTTCTGACACTGTTTTGCATTTCAAAAGAACACATTTGTTATAAATGTGGAGAGTAAATTATAGGAAGTATTAGCTGTGGAAAAGTAAGTAAGGACACATAGTTATGGAGAAATAAGCATCACTGAGAATAGACAGGTATTTAGAACAAAAGGTTAGTTTTGCCTGTGGACTTCAGCCACTGCTGTTAACTGACTTAAAAGCACTGGCATGACAGCTCAAGATTTTCTAAACCTTCCATAGGGGGACAGGGGTGCACAAGATGTCCCTCTTCCACAGCAAGTCTCCTGCTGACTTCACTCAGAAGCTAGGGCACGAACATTCTTCTGAACTGGGCAGAATTGTTGACAAAGCCCCAGTAATTCTAACAGATTCAGGCAGGCTCGTGTGAGGATCTACTAAAGTCCACAGAAATCAATAAAAGAGTCTCACTTTCTTTAGCTACTTTAGGATACACAAGACATTAGGAGAGCCTGCTGATAAAGATGGATGAGATCACAGCACTGAGTCTGCTTTCTTGTATGACACTGTCTTATGATGTGGGATTGGAAGGAGGGACAGTAGCATCAGTTAATAGATGCTGAAAATTACAGCCAGGTTCAGATCAGCCTTCCTTACTGCACTGTGCCATTTTGGGCAAAACTCCTCCATTATTTACTTATCTTATAAATTTTAAACATTACCTTTGTGGAAATCTTGTACAGTTCTTCTGCAAAACTTTCACAAATCTGTTTACTTCATTCTCAGCTTTTTAGTATCATCTTACCTTAACATTGGAAGGACCCTTAAGAATATTATTAGAATGTCAAATGTCACATACAAGAATGTGAATAAGTGACAAGAGAGAGAAATATTGACAAAATAAAATGCACACTTTTGCACATCACGATCATGGCATGTTTAAAAGATCCACGAATCGCTCATCTCCATTACAACTGCACTGAGTCAACACTGCTCCATCTAATCCCTTCAGATGGCAATCAGCAAATAAGGAAGTTAATTGCTTTGCCAGTGTATATAGGGCACTATGTCCAATGATATCGATCAATGAAGATGGGATAAGTAGGCTTTTCTGATGTGAAATTCTTTTTGCCTTGTGCAAAGAATAGCAAAAAAGCTGAAGCAATTTCGGGTTGTGCCAGCCTCATCACTAAAAGGTGTTTGAACAATGCATTCTAGCAAAAGATCGACCGTTTTCGAAACCGAGAGCTGAGATGCAGGAGACACTGCTCTCATTTTTAATCACATTTGCATGTAAAATCACGCTTGCAGACAGTGGACACATTTGCTGAACCTACAGCAGTGGCTGCCCTTGTAATGTGACCTTTAAAAACCAGCCCATTGATTAGCTGCAGGACTGCAGGACGTGATTTTATTTATTTATTTGTGCTTGGAGCTGCACACTTAATCAATGAACACTGGCAAAACACTGATAGAGAAAAAGCAGCAATAATCTAATATCAAAGATGATTTCTCTGCACAAACACTACTAATCAAATCACGACTACCTAGAAGGAAATTTAACCTTAAATATGACACAAAGTTACTAGAAAGACTGCAAGTAATTATGTTCTAGACAGCTTCCTTCTTGACATTATTAGTCCTACTATGGAAGTACACCAGAGTCCAGTCCAAGCCAGGAAACCATAATGTGAGATACTGAATATCTCTTAAAATAAAAGCAAGATAAGGTGGTCTGAAAAGAAGCAGTCTCAACTGGACTGAACACTCCAACAAAAAGCTTCTGAAGGAAACAGTATAACCAAATAGCTAGAACAGGGGTCTGCTGGTAAAAAATTCTGGATTTTATTCCCAGCTTTTGGAAGGTAAGGACTAATTAGAGCAGCTTCAGGACCCGTTGATTATGCTTTGCTCTCTGGGCAGGAAGGCAGACTAGTAATTAGGCCACTACGTGCGAGAAACGAACTGAAAATCATCACAGATGACGGGCATGTCTCAAGGTGTAGCTGTACAGCAGTCATTTCAGAGCAGAGGATAAAATGCTGTAACCCTGGTTTATCTTTCTGTGAAGCAGCAGCAAGTGCATGTGCAAGTGTTGTTACTGGTGGCTTTTTATCTCTTAAAACTGATGACATTAGCTGATGTCTGATATTGGGCCTTATTCTGCTGTCTTTCCAATCAATGGCAAAATTCCTGCTGGATGCAAAGGTGGCAGATTGGGCTCATTAAATTTTGAGTAAATTCACAGCAGCAAGCTCAGCATGATCCTCTCTCCTCAGCTATTGTTCATGCTGCAATCAGGCATATCCATCACACAGCTTCGCATCTGTCTGTGTCCTCCTTCCCTCGCCCAAACCTCATCCCTTCGTCTGCACGGACAATGGATGTGATGACCTTCCAAGTCTCTTTCATATGAGGTAACTACAAATGGGAATATGCCTTTGTTCATAACATATTATAGTGTGGACAAGGCTGAGGTTAGCATATGGCATTTGCTAATGGTCCCTTCTATCCCACATTTCTCATAGGCAGATAATTTAATAGAGCTGACGTCTATATCCCTTAACAAACTGAATTAAAAATGTTGCAGCAGCTGCACATGTAATAGAATCTACATGCTCTTCAGCAACCTACTTTATTATGGGCTATTGTTTTAGGCAATAATAGAAGGCGCATAAGCAAAGACGTGCAGAATTTGGGGTGATGGACAAGACACCACCTGCCTTTCACTATAATTCCATATGCAAAACCAGTTAAATGCACTTACCTTGTCTCTGTGACGAAGGCAGCTATGCACCCATTTGTCTTCTTTCATTTGTTATTAGAACCATTAGTCCTATATCACAAGAACAGGGTATTTCTCTATTTCTGGGGTAACAGTAACTAAATTCAGATTCCTGCTCTCCCATGTACATCCTCAGAAAATCACTTACAGCCATTACTACAAAGATGTTTAGGAGTACGAACTTGCTAAAAGAGGCATTGTGGGACTCACAGGAATGCCTTATATGTGACTAGATCTCTTTGAAAGTCCATAAACATGTGTGACATTCCCAACTGCTAAATCGGGAACGGTGTGCCAGTATGGAGACATGTGAACAGAGGACACGTACACTGAAGTTTTGTGAAGTTCAGATACTACAGAAATGGGAGCCAGCCAGTCAATGCTCTGATGAAAAGTGTTCATTAACAGTTTTACATTATTTTCTGAAGTCAGGCTCGTGCTTACATATCTCTTTAAACTGGGATGCACATGACAGTTTTTCCAAGCTATACTGCCAACCTAACACCAGATTCACAGAGATGTAAGAGAAAAATATACTTGTTATACCAGGCAGTAACAGATCCTCTCTGACAGGATCCAGCAAATTTCCTCTTGCTGGAAAGATCAACAATTTCAGGTAATACATGACATCCATGTAGATGGTCAGCCTATCTTTACAACAATTTATAACCAACTCTATTACCTGCTGATGCATCTGTTTCATAAACCATTTTACTGTGGTCTACAAGTGAAGCTGCACACTCATGCATGTTTTTCCCTTCATCAAAGCCTCCATGAAACAAAGAGTTGGCATAAATAATTCACAGCGTGTTATCCAGAAAAGCAGCAAAGCTGCAGCACTTACCTGTCTTCTTAGACGCAGTATTAGTCCAGCAATGTGATTTCTAAGTGCTCAATCTTGAAAAACACTGAGGTTGGAATGATCTCTTCATGGAAGGCAACATTTGAAGAATTGGAAGACAACCTGTCTGTAACAAAAACAATCATGCTGACTCTGTTTTTATATTTATTTAATTCTATGACAATAGTAAATGGAAAGATTTAGCCAGAGCCCCAACTTCTGTGAGAACTAATGTACAAGCGTCCCTATGAGAGGGGTGCTACTGTCTGGAAAGGTTCCCTGTATAATACTACTGCTATTCCTAAAACTACTATTCATGCTCGGACTTTCTGAGGAGGACAGGTGAAGATGTGGTCTCACCACTCAAACTTGGAAAACTGCCTGTTCAGTGAGTGCCTGATGAACAGAAATAAATCTTCAGCAACACCAACCTTGGGACGAAGTTCATGACCTTGAACTACTTACATTGACATCTTTGGCTCTGAAGCTCACAGATTCAACTTTTAGCCCTGAGCAAGGCAGCAGGTAATAACAGAAAATGTCATATCCATAATGTATAGATACCCTTAGATGTTAATAAATGAAGGTTGTTTAAGATGCTGATAGACAGACCCCTAACTTTGTATCGCTGGTTCATGCTTCCTTCCTTTCCTATACAGTAGAATCATAGAATCATAGAATGGTTAGGGCTGGAAGGGACCTTCAAAGGTCATCTAGTCCAACCCCCCTGCAAGGAACAGGGATATCTCCAACTAGATCAGGTTGCTCAGGGCCTCATCCAACCTGGCCTTGAACATCTCCAGGATGGAGCATCCACCACCTCTCTGGGCAACCTGTTCCAGTGTTCTACAACTCTCAATTCAGTAATTACATTCAATCACCATGTGCCTCCTGATGCTCATTTATAAACTCCCCAGTTGATAACCTGGATCATGCTTTCACACACGAAACATCTGGGATCCAATCTGAATCCTAGCACCTCCCTGACTCTTCTCCATTGCTCTTCTGTGCTATCTCACACAGATGGAGCACTGTAATTAAACGTGGCAGATGCAAACACCCGCAGTGAATCACTTTTAAACACGTTCCTAGAGAGTGGGTCTCTGGTGTGTGGGTTGCAGTGGTGGAAGAAAGGGAGATAAATGTTTCACAGGGTGAAGTAACCCAGGAGAAATCCAGACATTGGTTAAATGTGAGTTAGGTCCCTGTGCTAAACATTTTATGATATTAAGCTAGGCAATATTATCCTGATAAAGAGCTAGGATGGGAGTGAGCCATGCATCAGGTAAATTTCATATTCTTTTTCCTTCCTGGCCATAATAATGGATTCATGATTTATGGGAAACAAAGGTACTTTTTATTATTGACATTAAAGATTAATGTAATGAAAGTTATAACTTCTACATCCTTGTCCCATTTCCAGACCTCTGATCCCATAAAGCGTGAAGGTCAGGGTGTTAAAGGGTACATATATCCCCCCGCTCCCATACAGCTGATCATATATATACTGTTCCACAACAAAAGATGTTGCACACACAGAATCCTCAGACCCCAACAGAATTTGTATGTCCTGCCTCCTGCTCACATCTGCCTGTTTTGCCATACAGTGCCCTGGGCACGGTCAGGGATTTCCATGAGGCCCACCAGGCAGGTCGGTCTGTACACGTGAGCACTTTTAACACACAGTGAGCCAAACCTTGCCAATCTCAATCTCTATCAGTGGCTGCAGCGAGGGCTCAGATGGCAGACATTTATTCCAATTATTCATAGGATGGCAAGCCAATTTTGTGCCTTGTTAAGTAAATTACTCCTTTAATAAGACGGGTTTACATATCTGGTGTACTAGTCCGGGAAATCAGAGTTTTCATTTTGCCCATAATCATTCTGAATGTTGACACACTGCAGGAAAGACACAGCTAGCATTTTCCATTTGGAAAGATACTGATCAGATTCTCAACCAGAATCAATAATCAAATGTATTAACATAAGACACTAACAAAAACGTCCAAAAATTTTGGTTTCATTTTGCAGTGATGTAGTCTTGGAGCAACTCAGGAGAAGCCATTATTAGGTGAGTGTAGTTTTATAACAAGCAAATGCAATAGGACTATCTTCAGAAAACATTGCCAGTACCATTTAAACATTCTTTAACTAATATTTAGGTAGGATGATCCAAATCTCCTTTGAAGCTAACTGATTAGTATTTGTGATGCATCTTGAGATTTGTAGATTAAAAGCTCCAGAATAAGACAATGTTTTACTCTATTATTAGTAAAGCAAACATATAGAAACACACATTGAAATTAAATCACTGAAAAAACCTTGATGCTTCCTCTCCCCTTTATCTTCCTCCATCCTTTAATTCTATTTCTTTGATAAACTATTACATTTCAAGGGCCCGGTCTTTGATACTCCTTTTGTAGTTACACAAAGTGCATTAGGAACCATCTGCCCATTAGCTACCAGAGAAGATCACAGGCATCAGTTCCAAATCTTCTAAAGCAGTTTACTAGCCTCAGAGACTTTGATGATAAGTGGGGAGGAAGACTGAGACATGCAGAGAAGGAAGACCGGTATCTTCCTACACACCTCCTTATTAACTTGAGTAATCCCCTTAAAGCTATTCAAATGAAATCTCAAAGCCTGATGTAACTGATGCTACAGGCAGACAGATAATTCTGTCTATGTAAATAACTTCATGAAAATTGCAGGACTTGACAAAAAAGATTTCCTGATTCCAAGCCTCCATTCTAACCCTCTTGTCTTTCTACAACAAAAATAACTTATGCATTAGGTAACATCTGCATACCCCTCAAGATGCTCAGCCAGGAATGGCTGAGCTAAAACAGATTTGAAAAGGAACAATAAGGATGTGAGCAGATTCTGGAGCCAGGGCTGAGAAAAGGAAAAGGTTTTTCCTGCATCTGACCAGCAGCTCATGAGAAGCCAGAATTTCAGAGCTCAGAAACGACTTCTCAAGTTCTTATCCTTCTAGCAAGTTCTCTGAAAGTTATGTTCCCAAACAAGGTAGGATTAGGACTCCATGAGATTGAGAGCAGGTCTGTGCCAAGGACACCTGCCTAGATTCAGATTTGTGGCTAGCAGTGGCCACTGAAGTAAAATAAATGGTAGAGTTAGAAGCAGCGGGGACTAATGATCAGCATTTTTTCATGTGTAGCTAATGTTCCCTGCTGAGCTCATGGCTATTTTTAGATTTCAGGCCAGCAAGAGCCAGTAAGCCAGATTTATTGTGGGACTGGCCACAATTGGCCTTGCTTCATCCTAAACCTTGGAAGAGGAGGAGGAACTGGCTTTCAATGGTTCATTAAATGGTAAAATGTTTCTTCTTGCATATATTTCAGCATTTTATATTACTTTTAGAATTAATTACAGTGTGATCACCATGCAAAAAAAACATAAAAACTGAAGGTATTCCCTGCAGAATTTGGATTGCATGATGTAAACAGTATATGGGGTTAAACACTACAGGAAGAGGATTTTTTAAAAGTATATTAATATATAAAAGTTTAGTTTACTGCATAAATCTACAAGTGTCTGGAAAAAACTGTGCATTTAATTAAAAACTTCATCATAAGGCATCATAATGAAACAAGATACACTGTGTAATAATGCCCACCTTTATTAAATTTCAAGACCTTGCTTTAAAATATGGGAAGGCAAAAGATCTTCTAAAGCAAAGTTAGGTTTGTTTTTTCTTTGTAATATTAAATATAGAAGTTCTGAACAATGCAAACAGGATTTTAAAATAGGAAGTACGGGCTAACGTTAAAAACAGTGCATCTCTTCGTAATACACGAAGGAAGTAAGATTATAGGATAGTTCAAGAAAGAGTTGTAAGACATGAAGCAAGGATCATCACCCACCCACTGACAAGAAAGCTTGCTCAAAAGCACCTTCAATTCCAGAGAGCAGGACTCCTCATTTAATAAATTCCTATCTGGTATCACAGATGTTAACTGCCACTAATGTTTGGAAAGGACACAGTGACATGTGGATGGAAGTTTTTTTCACATTCCAGCCATCAGCGTTCAGTGAGCACCTGTTTCTGCCCAAGCTCCTCTGTGAAACAGGCACAGTCCTGCACCAAGATTCATCTTTCACTTTCCTATTTTCCTGCAGAGCATCCTCGCCAAAGCTGCACGCTGGACCATTTTTGAGAGTTTTACTGAGTTCTGCAGCAATCCCTGAGGATGAAGAGGTTAAAGGAATAGCTTGTACAGCAGGCAGTGGAAAGCAGCAGTACAGAGTGCTTTATTGCTGCCTATTCCAGCAAAATACACCCCAAAAAAATCATGTTTCTCCCGCCCCAGCCCTTCTTCCAAGAAATGTCAGCCCGATGGATAATCATCGCTGATTCAATGCCCAAGAGGGCTCCTTTAAAGAAAAAAATTGCTGCAGCATTCACTGTATTCATCAAATATTATTGCTGCTCTCTAGAGGAACAGGAAGGTCCATTTACCAAACGAGAAACAGATTCAGCATCACCTTATGGTAGCTACAGCGATAAATTCTTATTTTATTTCGTTTGGTTGGGACCCAGAAAGGAGAAAAAATGAGAGAGAAAAGTCTGACGAGGGGAAAAGAGGAGTCTGAGCTGTCTCCATCATTTCACTGCGGGAGACTAGGGAAGACTGGGAAGTTCAAAAGCAGGAGCAGGCGCTGCAGGAGTGACTCAGCATCCTTCTGCGAAACGGGAGCATCTCCGCAGCCACCGCCCTTCCCCGCCCGCAGCACCGGACCTGCCCTTCCCCAAAAGCAGCAGCTGCAGGACAGAGCCTGCAGCCATGCCAGACCCCCTCCCACGGAGCGCTGCCCTCCTCCTGCCCAAAAATCTCCCTGCAAATAACTGCAAGAGCCCCAGCTCCCTCCACAGCCACTGCCTTCCCAGCACCCATGGAGCCCACCCCCTAGGACCTGGCTCCGGGGGATCAGAACCCCTAGGATCAGCAAAGCTGCCATATTCCCACCTCCCTGCTGCAATCCAGAGCCCACCACGCTCCGCAGAAAAGCCATTAACTCCCACTCTGCCATATTCACCTCCTCCTCACTGGGAGCAGCAGAGCAGCTGCTCTGATTCCTCTCCTCTCCTGCACCCCACCTAACTATCACGTAGCTCTATACCCACTGACTTGCGTAACTGTCATAGGACAGAAAAGATAAGGAAAAAAAAAAGGAAAAAAAAATAGTACTGTATGTCCAGACTCACACAACTGAAGTGCCTCGTACGTACAAAGGTGCATGGGGGAAGGAAAAGATCCTGTGATTCTATGGAATCTCATGCTTTTTTCTGACGTCACCTAGGACTGGCTCACTGTGGCAAGGGCAGGCAGAGAACTTGGTCCCCTCGTGCCAACCAGAGTGGGAAACTGGGCTCTTCCCCAGTGCAGAAGTGGGCCCCAGTTCCTGTGGGGAGAAGCACTTGCTGTCCACAACCCCTGCCGCGCAAGCGGGTGCTTGGCGAAGGCGGGTAGGAAGCGAGGGAGGCACGTGCTCACGTCCTGCCAGGTTTTGTCTTATCGCCTATCCGTGTCCATCCTGCCTTTCCGTTCCTTATTTAACACCTTCCTCTTGGGTACTGATTTTTTTTTTTTTTTTGGAGAGTGGTAAATGGACTTTTTTGTTCCTCCTCATCCCATTTTGTTGCATCATTTTTGGCTACTTCGAGGAGAGTTTTATGTAGTATAAGCCACAAACACTGCCTCTTGGTGTGAGGTCTGGAGGCGATAAGGCCACTGAAAACTTGTCATTTTATGAAAACCAGGGCAAAGCAGGCATTGCTGCTCAATGGGAAAGGAGAGGCTTGCTCTTTATGAGTCTTTTATGCTTGCAGCAGTTAGTCTCTGGGCAAAGAGAGCCTGGGACATGGTAGCTCCTCCTCCATGCGGGACTCTCCTCCTCTCTCCCTCCCTTCTCCTCTCTGAAAGTTGCTGCAGTGTTGAACTTTTGCCAGAAACTGGACCTGCTGCAGAAGCAGCAGCTTCCCAGCAGGAGGAGGGAAGATTGGGTAAGCTTTCTCTAAGCTCCACTTGACAGCAGCTAGTCAAACAACCCCTTCTCTCTCTTCCTTCCCCTCTCTGCACATAGCAAGCCTTTATCAATCCATAAATCCCCACTAGAGGGAGGGCAATGCAGGGTCCTGCCATCACATCCCTGCAGTGACAGGCAGAGGACACTGCCAAGGACTAATGCAAGAGAGTTTGCTCCCTCCTTTCCATTTGCAAAAGGCCAAATCCCCCCTTCACCACCTCCCATCCTTCCCTAAGGATGCTCTGAGAAACCTCACTCACGTTTTCCCTTGGGGTGCACCTGCCTCTGTTGCTATCCCTGACACACCAGTCCTAGACCCTTATTAGACCTCACGCAGGCACATTCCATCTCCATCCCTGAAAAGACTGGGGAAAAAAAGGTTTCAGCTCCCTTTCTGCCCTTCCTCCTCCCCCTATTTGCAGCTCCATGGGGCAAATTCCCAGCAGGAGGCGCTGGAGGAGCACCCGGAGCAACAAACTACTGCAGTCTTGCCCCAGGGAACTGCGAAACCAGCATTAACCCTTTCTGGCAGCTTTCCCACTGTGCCCAGCATCTCTCAGTCCATTGCAGGCTGCTCCGAGGCAGGGCAAGCCTCCTGAAAGAATGATTTAGGTCAGATTATACGGATAGTAACTCTGCCCCTCAAGGCAAGCCCTGGATGCAGTTGTACAGTCTTGGCCCACCTAAATGAAATCTGCAATGCGGGTTTTTTTTTTTCCTCTGAACACAGCAGCAGCATCAAACCTCGGTGGCCACTGAACTCAATAGGTTGCCTCCTGTCTTACTTATCAGGATGCATTACTGTAAGAAATAACTCCTCCCTTTCTCCTTCCTCCCCCCAGCTATCCCACACACATGCACTTTGAGGAGACAGCCCAAAAATGCACCTTCACCTCTCCCTGACTGTTCTGTGCCTGTAAAATAAAGGCATTTGCTTCCTACTGGCTGTGCAGTGCTGCAGAAGCAGCTGTTTCCAGGCTGCAAGCTGACGGAATGGCTTCTCCTTCTCAGCAAAATCTGCAGACTCATAGCATCTAATCAGTCTTCTGAACATCTGATCTCCAGACCTACTGGTCTTAACCCAAACTTCAGATGTTACCAGATTTAAAGATCATATTAGCTACAGGAACAACCCAGGTGTGTCACTTCTCTTTTGCTTAGATTAGTGGAAATAAGAGCACTGCCATGGTCACAAATAAATACAACAGAAGGAGAATCCAGCCTTACACATGTCCCTAGATCTTTGCTATCTTCATGTACACACTTAAAAGAGAAAGAAAAATTAAAACCAAGTTGCATGTAGCCACTCTTGAAGTGAAAAAAAAAAAACAAAAAGAATCAATGAAACTGCTTCCATGTTGAACGTGCAATGGGTACAACAACAAACTAGGTATCTTACCCTGAAATCATAAAAAGTTATCATAAAATCTTTTTTCCAGTACCTCAAAAGCACAAGTAAATATCAGAGCTTGTACAAATGTCTTCATTGAAATCTCCTAAAGCATATTCCTCATGACGACAAACCAATGTCTTAACTGATCAGTAAGTGCCACTTCTATGCCCTATTTTTATTGCTACTGCCACACATTGTAAAGCAATCTATATGCATACATAGATACTGTATGTATATAAATTCAGAGAACTAGCCACCGTAAGCACTTGCGATGTAATTAGGCAGGCGCAAGATGGAAAGGAAAAATGTTAGCCAGAAATCTAAGGCATTGAAGACTCAGCCTCCAAGCTGTTGCTTTCCAGAGCAAAGGAGCTGCAAATGCTCCAGGAGTAGTGCCCGACTTGCCCAAGATTACACAGAACAAAAGGACTGCCTTAAATCTGCTTACGGTTTTTGGTCTGTGTTCTAGGGGCTGTGCTTACATCTGTTTCTTATGGTATGAGGGGGCTAAAAAGCCAAAAGCCCACGAACACAAAGGAAACACTTCCCAACAAGAGAACAAAAAGGTATGGAGCAGGATTATTCCTCTAAACAGTGACAGCACAGCATTTCTGAGGGGTCGCTGAAAGACGCCATACACTCTCCTTAATGTTACAGTAGTGCAGTAACACAAGGAGGTTAACAGTGGTTTAGCCTTTGGTTTTGTCCTTTAGCAACTGAATATTTCCAGGAGTTACAGTTCAAAGCATGGAACTGGAAGAGATAATCTTGGTTAGATTTCATAATGCATGAACTGGTGCAAGCATGGCAACTCAAACCGGCACAAAAAAACCTCCTGGTTTGATGGTTTTAGGCAAATTACATGATTGAGAACCCTTTGCTAGAATCTCTTCTCTTGTGGTCACTTCTTGTTCCCATCCATTTTATCACTTTGATACCCCTACACCAGGAAAAGGGCATTGTTCAAGAACATAAAACCATCATACCCATGTGCTGTAGGTCAGAGAGCTCTCTCAGCTTTCCCAAAGGTCATCCCATATGCACCCAGGCACAAACCAGGAGGCAGTGAGAATCCACCCATAAAACTTCACTGCAGACAAACAACTTTTCTGTTGCTGCCCAGCTGTATTATTGTGTAGTGCAGACCGCTGTACTGGAAGGTGAAACATGACCTTTCATGTTTGGCTTCAGTATTCAAAATACGCTTATTATAGCTCACAAACATCCTCATGGATTCCATCAACGGAAGCAGAAAAATGAGAGATAAAAGGATGTATGTGGCTACCTCATTTTTCCTAATCCCTCACTACTCAGAGCTATTCCCTGCAGTACCATCTCAAGTGCTTTATCCTACCTCATAATGAACGGCCAGGTTATTCTCCTCGAAAAGCAAAGTTAATTACCATTTCTAGTCAGTTCTGATGGTCATGTTTGTGAATCAGCAGGACCCTTGAAGATTTATCTCTTTTTTTTTTTTTTCACTGTGGAAGCCTAGCAACTGCACTCCTTTCAGCTGTTGCAGGAATTCCATCCCAATAGCAATGGACCAGCTAGGTAAACCAATAATCTCCCACACCCCTTGTGATTAATTACTGGGGCAGTGTAAGTGCACATTTCACATTTCTGCTGTCAGAGCAGGAAGCAGACAATCACTTAGAAGGTAACACTTAGAACCATCTGCTCAACAGCCAGAACAGGCCCTTTGAGATTCTGGAGTAACTGAGACAAATGACTGAGTAGCTTTTGGCAACGCCAAATAAGCAGACAGACTGGCTAGCTAGAGATGCTACGTGCTTCTGAACTTGTTATTTCAAGAATACACTTCTCATACAAAAGCCAAATTCATGATGCAAGTTTTGTACTAACCTGAGGGATTTTAAAGGGTCTAAGATAGTAACAATGCAAGTGCTGAAAATACTAAACCTGAAAGTCTTTAAGGTCCAGATCTCCAGAAAAACATAGGCTCTGAACTCCTATTGGCATCAACTAAGTATAGAGGGAACGTACCCTGGGAATAGGATTAGACAGAAAGACTGTGAAAAGAGTTAATGAATGTTCATTTAACAAACAAGAAAAATATGATTATGATGATCAAGCCAACTGAAAGCAATCAGTAAAGATTTATTCATGTAAACATTTTGCAAATGCTTAGAAGATACAACCAAATTGGAACAGCTAAATTAGGTCCACCAGTTAAGTTTTTACCAGTAGCCACAAAAAGGGCAAAAAGCTTCTCATCAGGGTAGCAGAAATTTTGGAAGACAAAATATGACAGATCCTGATCTAACCAAGCCTTGCCTTCTGCTGTGAGGATGACAGAATGCCCAGAGGCAGAAGGCACTGCTTAGTACCTGCCCAGGGCTCCCTGAAACATCTACCATGCTCTCACTGCCACAGCAAAACAGAGACAATTCCCAGGCTGATTCGATTCTCCCGCGCTGCGGGACTAACTATATTTTAGGCTTCACAATCATAGAAAGCAATGGCTGTCACATAACCTTGTAACTGTTCAGATGGAGTAAAATGAGATGAAAGTCCGGGAACTTGTCAAAACTCCAAACCCTGAAAAATTAAATCTCAGGAATGAAAGACCACAAGACCTGCCCAAAGTTTCAGGGCTCTAATTTGGAGCAATTCCCTTTTCACTCCGAAGGAAAGAAGAAAGGAAAAAGGAAAAAGGAAAAAGGAAAAAAAAGGAAAAAAAAAAGGAAAAAAAAAAAGGAAAAAAGGAAAAAAGGAAAAAAGGAAAAAAAAAAAAAAGGAAAAAAAGGAAAAAGGAAAAAAAAAAAGGAAAAAAGGAAAAACCCCACATCTGCCCTTGGTAGTAGTATCAAGAAAACACCTGAACTCTCACAGCTAACAGATGCCAACAGAGCCTCTCCATCAGGCTGTGTAATTCACAATTTAATCTATGCATTAGCGTGGTGCAAAGCCATTTTCTCTCTAGAGGAGCAGTGCCAGAGATTAAACCCCTGCAGACTTCTGCAACGTTTCAAAGAAGTTATATTAGCACAAAACCAAAACCATAGGCTGCGTTTCAATATTCTATCCCACATATGCACAATCCTTCACTATCATCCTTACTAACCAAATATAGTATCAAGAATCTGATGCATGCAAGAAGATCTGATGTAGGAAATTAGATGCAATGGCTGCAGAAGTTTAGTAATTTTTATTCATATACTGCAGAGCTGGGCAACTTCAGCTCGCTGCTGTGAAACTTGACCAGTCAACACACTGCAGTACAACAGTCAGACAGTTTTATTGCTCACTTTTCTGCTGTGTTTTATGGTCCGCAGTACATGCCAGACTATTAAATAATGGGAAGCTTTTATCTTGCTAAGAAATGCTTGCATGTGTGCGTGGGGGGAGATTATATACACATACTAACAGGCAGAGGTGGTTTTGCGTACACCTCACATAAATTTTATTGCTGCATATGCAGCAAGGAGAAAAACCTCTCAAAGGTTTAAAGAGTAATTGAGTTATAGGGAAAGTATTCCTCAACTGTTCATCCAGATTCCGTGACCAAAGGAACAACATATCCTGGTAAGCAGGAATTCTGACTATGCTGAAGTTCCCTGCAGACCACAGACACAAGATCTCTCTCCCTTTCATTGTGCATGCAGTCCACAAATAAATACTCTTTTCAACCTACATTTTATCTTTACTGGCATCATCCTGGAAGTTTTTAGAAGGAACAGAGTCTCCAACAGCATTATGAGCCTTTGTATGCTCTCTATACCGTAAATGCAGAATTAACTTCAGCTAGCACAGCCAACTACATGGTCAGCAGAAATGGGAAAACAGGGAAATATTCCCACTGCTTGCCTCTGGATATTGCTGCTGATACGAGTATTCAACTTCAAAAAGATGAAGGATATTAAATTTCTCTATTATCATCTACAGTTGCACAAGCACATGTTCTTGAAACATACATTCCCCCAAACAAAACTACATAGTATTTTCGCTGAGCATTTAAAACCTTGCAGTAGTCACAGAGGTGGTTTCCCAGAGCAACTCTTCGGGGCATACCAACACTTAGGGTTCTCTTTGTCTTTGTTCCTCAGTATTCAGGTAGCTCACTGTACTGATAAGAATGTCTCAGGTCTTAGTAACTGAGTCCACTGCTTAACAGGTATGAGTACAACCATAAGTAGAAACACCACTGTTTAATTGGACAGGGAAATGAAGATTTGTAGGCGTATGTATCAGCTGCCCCTATGGACAGAGAGACGTGCATGACACAAGGCACGTAACTCATCTTTTTCTGCAAAAACAACTGTAACAAGCTGTAATCTTTCAAAGGAGTTTAAAGGAGTTTGTGTCTAAAATCTTTTGGGATTCAATGGGAACTGGGCATTTAGAGACGTGAAAATCCCACTTGAATGCTTGGTATATATTAGATATGTAGGCAGAGCACTCTGCTTTCAGTCAGCTCAAACAGCTGCATTCACTTCAATTTAATACTCCTCCAAGAAGGAATTGGCTAAGAACAGTAATTCAGAGACACCAAAGACTGAAAACTACTATAACCACATTGTGAAGAATATTTTAAGGTGGTAAAAATGTTTCCAAGACAAAAATATATGGAGTGACTTAGATAAGCCACTGGAAGGGGAAAAAAAAACCATGCTAGAGGTGACAAATGCCAGCAAGGTAAAAGACAGACATTGATTCTATTTCTTGCTTCCTCGCCTGGTGTGTTACTGCTATGGGATACCTACACCATGTGCCTACCAGTTAGTTGCTCTATGGTGTACCATAAGATCTGATAGACCAACTCCAACCTTGCCCAATCCAGTGTAAACTGATGTTACAATCATTAAGATTGATGAGTTAATGAATACAGAATAAGAATTGTCTTCTGTAACTCACCAGATCATGTGAGGGAGGGGAAGAAGGAACCTCTGTTGCAATTCATCAGAAGTTGATACAGCTCAGAACTGTCACAATTATTCTTTTTGTATTTTATGGCATCATAAAATACCACTTTTCCAGTGACAGCTTTAAGACAGGTAAGATCACTCACAAGGAGACAAAAGGAAAAGACAAAGCTCAGACCATCAGGTAGCCTTAAGTGCTGCCAACTTACAACAAGCTTCTGATGTGGCCCTTGGTCTCTGGAGTCTAACCCCCTACTTCTCACGTTGGCAGAAGACCTTTCAAAGCCATGAGACTTTGCAAATGAGTAAATGATCTCTTTCAAATGGGCTGAGCAGGCTTTTTCAAACCATGCACATGGCAGCTGGCAAGGTAGGGGAGTCATCTTTGCCCAAGAATATTTTTGGTTATGTTAATTGCTGGAATCAAACAAAAGCAGAACATCTATTTAATTGATTCTGGGAGTTAAGAACTAACCCTTGAAATCGCAAGGAGGAATCTGCCATCAGATTTGGTGGCCTAGTTTGGAGTCCTGATCCAAAGAGTAAACAAGCTAATGAATCTCCTAATTAAGCATTCATTGATAGAGCTCAGATGAAAGAAGTGGCTGGCTGCTTCCTCCAGCTCATGTAATCAAGAGACAGAACAACTCAAAGTGAGCAAATTAACGTTACTGCGCGCAGCAAAACAGAATTGGTGTAAGTGATAATACAATAATGAAAGCTGCTCAGGCACTTACTATATATAGCACAAACAAAGCAAATAGCTTTTCAAAGAAATAAATACTTCTAATCATTTCTTCTGTGTCTTCCAGATACTGTATTTCAGTCCTTGCAGACAAATTCCACATGGGCTTGACAATTCATGTTAGCGTTGTCCCATATTAAAAGGGCTGTTTGGAATACAGGAAGCAGACTTCCCAAATGTAAGATTCATTCCAAGTCATAAAAGAAAAATGCAGCAGGATTACGAGAATCAAAGTAGAATAGCATTTTCAGTTGCACTTTCAGTTCAACTCATTCAGAGATTTTGATGCAATTTTAGACGTATACACAAGATCAGGGTTGACAGCTTCAGGAGAAGAGAAGAAAATGAGATCCATTACTCCTGCTGGTGACTTCCAAAAATTCCCCTGACAGGTAGAATAGCAGTGACATAAAACAGCAATTGTCAAGTGTGTTCAGCATCAGGTCAAAACTTAAAACCAGCACGGACAAATGTAGAAATTCTGGCACACATGAGAATAAACTCCAAAGAAATTTCTTCAGGGTTTCCCCCTGGCCCCTAGAAGTTTTAAAGAAAGAAGTAGCTATAAACACAGAAAGCATTGTAGGGCAACTCCAAAATCCTTATTCAGACTTTTTCTCAAATGTAGCTCCCAGAGGCTTCAATGAGAATTCTCTTTTTCAGTTTTTGCAACACACCCCTCTGTGGCAAGATCAATAGAAGGACCTACAGGACAGCTTGGCCGTAAGCATGCTTTCCTGCACTCCCAGAGCACTAAATACTGGCACGAAGCGTTGACTGCTACAATGGACCTGTTCCAGCTCTCCCCTTTCTCCTTCAGAACTGCTCTGATCAATCTTACCATAAAATCAATCAATCAATCCATAAAACATGGTGCCACTGAATGCCAATATGTTGATTTTTGAATTTGCAGTAGATTTATAAACAATTACAGAACACTGCCAAAAGGAAACTGCTTAATCATACTTTATACCGTGTATAGTATCTCTCAGGTGCCTATTTTTTGAGTATAGATAGCACGCACAGATCAGCTTTTACCATCTCATTTTATATATTGTATAAAAAACAAGATGTTGTGCAAACATCAGAGCTACGTAGCGTTTGCAACAGTGGGAGTTGCCTGATTCCCCAGTCCCTCAAGCTGTGTCTCTATGGAGTAGAAACAATAAATAGATCAAAAGTACGAAGAATGCTTTGCTTTTCTGACTTAGGACTGCTCGATTTCTGAGCGAGTCAAACTCAGCAGGCACAGCTCTTTTTATGCTTCTGAAACACGACCAGGAACAGACAACGCAGACTTCATATCCACCATCCACCTCAACCCCAAACCCACCTGTACACGTTCTGCTGAGGAACCCATTCTGTGATAAAACCAGAGGCAAACCCACTAGACTTGGCACCAACAGGGGAATTTTTACTGACTCTGGCTGCATTCAGGTAACTTCTTGGTGCCCAGTGAGGCCCTAGCAGAGTTCCTACACCTGAACTCTTCCTTGAGGAAACGCCAGTCCCTGGACTGAGTACATGTTAATTACACAGTATGTAGCAGAGGAAAACATAGGAACAGGAATGTATTATCACAATGTTTCTTGGTTGCTTATGCAGCAGTAGTATGTGACTGCACAGCTGCCATTTTAGCACATCACTACTGTTACTTTCTGTATCATTTACCAAGATAATTCACATTATTTAGGTCAGCCAACCTAGGGGAGGCTTTCAGGGGATGAACCTGGGCTTGGATTCTTCTACCTAAAGCCTGTGTTAGATCAAATCATGACACTCACACCTAACTAGAACCGATTTAGCTTCAGCAGATGGAAAGGGATGTAATGCTGAGCTGCTGGGTGACTCAGCTCATCTCTGGGACTGCCAGCCTGCTTTTTCAATGCAGTCTTAAAAAAAGATGAAACAAACAGCACAGACCATTTCATTCTAGTTGGAAGCCAGCCTTATCCTGTTCCTCTCTTCACTACTATGTCAATGATTTTTCTAACAATAGCATATCAAGGGGCTAGATTATACCGTGCATTATGGCAAAAATCAACAGAAGGGAAACAAACAGAATGGGGAAATTAGAGTCAGCACTACCTTGTACCTGGAAATACAAGTTTCTGAAGCAGGATGCTTCAGTTGTAGCTTTCTTTTCCTTATAGTGACAAAGCTTCATCCTTACCTCTGAGTCACACTGAAAACTCAACACTGCAGGGCTGTCTGCAGACACACTTCCCATCTTCCTGGCACCGCGGTTCTGGCAGAGGAAGGGGTTTTCCACTCATTTTTCCCCTCTCTAAAAAAACATGAGAAAGAATATTAACAGCCTACACTTACAAAGCCTATTTCCTGGGATACGCAGTGGCATTATTTTAGAAGCTGAGGTATATTCCTTTATTAAAACATGGCAGAATAATTGATACCATCAATAATTAAATCTTAGGCTCAAACAGAACACAGGGGAGATTAGCATAAATCCATTGGCATGAAACAAGGTATGCCAGTTTGCATCAGTTAAGTATCCCATAACAATTTGTGTTTAGAAGCTGGCTGAATCTCTGACCAAACCCGCTGTGAATTTTTGCTCCTTTCTTCCCCAGCTCTGCAAGCTACACAAGCCACTTTTTGGGCAAAAGTCAAACCCAATCTCCCAGTTAAGCTAGAATTTATTAACACATGAAGCCACACCTGTGCTGCTGTACTTTGTGTATTCAATGTCTGAATAACGGATAACTGTTCTAACACGCATGAATGCAACTGCTACTGAAATTTAAATCACAAATTTTGAGTAAAATTTTGAGTAGAAGCCTCACTGCAGTGCTTGTAAATTGAGAACAATTTGATTGATCTTCATGGGGACACATTAGATTTGCAAATAAAATCTCTCATCGGCTCTACCGTGACGTAGTGATGCATAAACCTTTACCAGCTCTTAGCACAGTTCATTCCATCTCGCACGAGCTCAGAGGAAAAGGGACTGCAGCTTTGTACCTCTGACAGGCCATTGCTTTGCACAGCTTAATAATTCAAGTGTGCATTCAAGCACCCTGAAACCTACGGAAATGATGCCATACAAGAGGTAACAGTCTGTCTGAGATTACTAGAAGACAGTAGGAACATGATTAAATCAACCCTACTCTACCTTTAGTAGATGACTGGGATTAAGCAAACATATCTTTGTGCCAGAAATACTTATGTACCATTGCAATTAGTGACAGGCGTACAGATTAATTTATGTATATTACTAATCTTCCTCTTTAGGAAGCAATTAAGCATTTTTGAGGTATGTCTCTCTCCCAATAATGGCCTTCAACCCAAGCCTACATTTATTCCTTCAAGAAAACTTTGAAGAGTTTGTTTTGTAATAAATTTGCCCTTCTGACAAATTATTTGTGCTTTTTTGAGCACCTGATGAATTCCATGCTCGATATATTCGTAGTTTATTTTGATAAACATCGTTTTGGTTTAATCAACCAGTGGCTAGCAAGATGGGTCAGAGGCAGCTGCAATGCAGCTCTCCAGTTTTAGTCCCTGTATCAGCCAGCTTAGGCAGGATAATTAAGCACTCAGTGCCTACGGCCCATGTCTCAGACAGACTCACCTCTACAGAATTCCAAGGAAGAGGGGGAGCGAAGCGGGATAACTAGATAACTCAAGCATCCTCCTAGGATGAGCCATGCCCCATGTTCGCTCCTTCGTTCACGCAATTCCCTGGTTATTAGGAACCACCTGCAACACAGGGCACGGCGAGGGCAGCGGCAACGCGACGCGCCCACGTCCCTGGCAAAACCTGCGAACCGAAGGCACCAAAAATCGCTATTCGCGCGCGCGCTCGGGGGGGTTCGCGGTGCGGCGAGGGGCTGCGCGCACCCCAGGGGGCCCCGGGCCGCCCCGACACCCCGAAACGGCGCCTGCCGGGGCAGCGGTGCCGCGACGGGCTGGGGGGCGGCGGCCGGGCCCGAGGGAGGCCGGAGGGGACGGGGGGGGGGGGGGCCCGAGCCGACGGCTCGGGCCCCCCCCCCCCCCGTCCCCCCCGTCCCCCCCGTCCCCTCCGGCCTCCCTCGGGCCCGGCAGGGCGGTTCCCGCGCCCGCTGACAGGCAGCACCAGCGCCGCCCGCTCCGCAGGCGCGGAGCCGCGCGGGCCGTCCCTCAGCGCGCTGCCGCTGCTCCGCCCCGGCCCCGCCCGCCCTCCCCGCCGATAAATAGTGGCGGCCGCGCCGCGCCGTTCCGCACAGCAGCCGCTGGCTCCCGCCGCCGCCATGAGCACGTACGGCTACGACCCGTTCTTCCCCTCCTACAAGCGGCGGTACGCCGAGAGCCCCCGGCTCCACGTCTCGGCGATGCGCAGCGGCGGCGGCTACAGCTCGGCGCGCTCGGCGTACTCCAGCCTGTCGGCGCCCGTCTCCGCGGTGTCGGTGCGGCGTAGCTACGCCACTTCCAGCACGTCGGGCTCCCTTCTGCACTCCGTGGACAGCCTCGACCTGAGCCAGGTGGCGGCCATCAGCAACGACCTCAAGTCCATCCGCAGTCAGGAGCGGGCGCAGCTGCAGGACCTCAACGACCGCTTCGCCTGCTTCATCGAGCGCGTGCACGAGCTGGAGCAGCAGAACAAGGTGCTGGAGGCCGAGCTGCTGGTGCTGCGGCAGAAGCACGCCGAGCCCTCCCGCTTCCGCGCCCTCTACGAGCAGGAGATCCGCGAGCTGCGGCTGGCGGCCGAGGAGGCGGCGAGCGAGAAGCAGGCGCTGCAGGGCGAGCGGGAGAGCCTGGAGGAGACGCTGCGCGGGCTGCAGGCGCGCTACGAGGAGGAGGTGCTGAGCCGGGAGGACGCGGAGGCGCGGCTGCTGGAGGTGCGCAAGGGCGCGGACGAGGCGGCGCTGGCGCGGGCGGAGCTGGAGAAGCGGGTGGACAGCTTGCTGGACGAGCTGGCCTTCCTCAAGAAGGTGCATGAGGAGGAGCTGGCGGAGCTGCAGGCGCAGATCCAGTACGCGCACCTCTCCGTGGAGATGGACGTGTCGGCCAAGCCCGACCTCTCCGCCGCGCTGCGCGACATCCGCGCGCAGTACGAGAAGCTGGCGGCGCGCAACATGCAGAACGCCGAGGAGTGGTTCCGCAGCCGCTTCACCGTCCTCAGCGAGAGCGCCGCCAAGAACACCGACGCCGTCCGCGCCGCCAAGGACGAGGTCTCCGAGAGCCGCCGCCTGCTCAAGGCCAAGACGCTGGAGATCGAGGCCACCCGCGGGATGAACGAGGCGCTGGAGAAGCAGCTGCAGGAGCTGGAAGAGAAGCAGAGCGCCGACATCTCCGCCCTGCAGGTGAGGGGGGGTCGGGGTTTGCTGGGGGGGTCATCCTGGAAAGGGGGGCATGGCTTCTAGCTCACACATAAATTCTGTAACTGTACTACATACCTAACCTATAAAGAATCGTAAAATTATAATGTGAAATGCCACAGAGCTATAGTGTGTGATACATCGTGTATCCATATACTGATAAATCCTTGACTGTACCATTATAAAACCGGCATCCTTAAGCTAAAACCAGAAAAAGGACATAGAAGCCAAAACCGAAACAAACCTCATGCGTGCTTTAGTCCTTGGATAGCAGAAAATTGGGCTTTTAACATTAAGTAGGGACGGAACAATAAGGTGTATGTAGAAGGGTGGGAAAACCCTGCCAGGGAAGGTGGGATTTGGTAAGTGGTGCCTCTTTGGCTGAGGATGGAGCTGTTGGTTTTCTGTCTGCTAGAGCAAGATTAAGCTAATAGGATTAGAGAAATTCCTTGCAAGGTATTATTGCTAGACACAGGAGAATTGAGAATTTTACACTGTCGATATTGTTACTTCCAACAGGATACAATCAACAATTGGAGAACGAGCTGAGAACCACGAAGAGTGAAATGGCTCGATATTTGAAGGAATATCAAGATCTGCTTAATGTGAAAATGGCCCTGGACATCGAAATTGCAGCATATAGGTATGATGGGGGGAATATTTTAGTAAGTCAGAACTTGAATCAAGTTCATTTTCTCTCTTCAAGAGAATCCATTCTATTTGTCATTTCTCCAGCAGAGATTTTCATAGATAGTTGTCAGAGTTTAAACAGGTTTTCTCCATTGTCTTGCTGTTGGAAGAAGCAGTGCTTTTGAGGTAAAATATTTGCTTAAAGCAAAATATTTAGTGCAGCACACTTCAGTGAGTATAACAGTGTGTATGTATATGCATACAGAACTCCTGGTTCCACAATATATGATCTCTGTTCTCCATCTTTACAGGTAAAAATACCAGTTCTGTACTTAGAGCAAAGAGATTTTGTATCGGTGGACCTTTTTGATACAGATGGCTGTGTTCTCAAAATTGGAAATACCTTACCTGCTTTTAAGAACAGGCTTTGCTTCTAACTCACAGAAGCAATCTCCTGCAAAGCAAATATTTTACAGCAGAACTGCTGTTATGTAGCTCTTTAGTATTTTGTCCTAGATACTGCTAGAAAGGGCAAATGCCGAAACAGAGTTCCTGTGAATGCCACAAGGGGAATATTGAGAAGGTGGCAAGAAACCTTGCCTAATAGGTAAACATAACATCAAATTGCTTCATCTGCGTTGTTCTTTGCAACCCTACAGGCGACTAAAGTACACCTCTAACTTCACCTGCTGTGGAACCTAGTCCTAGAGGATTTTTTGCCCCGTTATTTCTCCTAAAAAGGAAAATTATTAATTCACCAGTAATGCCTACCTCAAACTTTTAAATTATTCCAAGAAGATAGGGTAGGATTGCCATGTAGCTACTCATTATGGGTTAGCTTTTGTGCTCCCAAGCATGCAGTCTCTAGGGCTTGTGCTGCTCAAAGCATAGTAGTATCTTGGTCTGTAGGTGAATCTGCTGAATGCTGCTGCAACATAACTATGTCGCTTCTATTTGCTTTTTTCTGCTAGGAAGCTACTGGAAGGGGAAGAGACCCGACTCAGTTTCACTAGTGTTGGAAGCATCACCAGTGGCTACACCCAGACTGCCCCAACTTTTGGCAGGTCTGCCTACAGTGGTCTCCAGTCCAGCTCCTACTTGATGACAACCCGTTCCTTCCCCACGTACTACTCCAGTCATGTTCAGGAAGAACAGATTGAAATAGAGGAAACAATTGAGTCTGCTAAAGTAGGAGAAGCCAAGGCAGCCCCTGCAGAGGAAGGTGAGGAGGAAGAGAAAGAGGAAGGTGAGGAAGAAGCAGGAGGTGAAGAGGCTGAAGAAGAGGAGGAAGGTACTTACAGTTACTTTCAAATCCCTCTCTTTCATGCTTCACCCTGCTCATATGGGGTAAAACCCAGAAATCCTGATGACTAGGTGTAATGATTAGACCCCTCTCATTGTCTGCTTACATGAGCAAAGGATTGTGGGATTAAGCACACAGCATTTAAGCAGGAAAGACTTGAGTATTGAATGGAAGGTAAGGTAAATGTTCGGTGTCAGGCAGATGATAGGACTGATTCTACTCCCTTGGAAATCACTGGGTGTTTTTCCATTCAAGTTACTGAAACCAACAATGAGAATACTTGAACATGCTATATCAATATAGCAGCAGACAGTACTTAGCTATTACAGGCATCCCCAAAAAGAAGGAACAAGAACATCCTGAGCTAAATACTAATTCCCAGAGAGTAACTTGTGATAGTGGGAGCATCAGCTGATGTTTGTGGATGTAGCTGTGGGGTTCAGCAGATAGCAATACCAATTGCCTGAGGTCCAGGTAGTTTTCTTGTTCAAGCAAAGTGTATGCCACTTCCTTGGTGCCCCATAATTTATTTATCAAACTCAAGGAAAATGTAAAAAGGAATGTTATCCAGAGTTGCTTTTCCCAACTTCAGTTGCATAGCTCTGAAGGATTTAACCTAAATATATCTGAAATGCATTGTTACCACTGAACTATTCAAGGAGTTTATTAGTGTAAAGATTAACTATAATGAAATGGTAGCTAAAGAGCCAGTTGGAGAGCAATGGCAAGATTCGTTTTTGAACTCAAATCTTTGGATAAGGCTTAAAGCAATGAGTCCAGTCAATTACTGTCTTTCAAGGCCATGATTTTTAAGAGGCCTATAAAGCGTTTCACTCTCTCTGAAACCTAAAATAAGTTGGTTGTGTAGTTTTGTTGGTCTCCCTTGCAAGTCCTAGATAAATGTCTCTGCTTTCATACAAAAATCAGTTGCCAGCCCCATCGTGTTTAGTTGGCTGCCATCTGAATGTGTGGGGTTGAAGGATGCAGGCGTGCTGGCTCTGGTTAAATTGGGATTAGGAACAGTCCATAGATGTGAAATATTTCTTGTTGCTTTCAAAGGTGCTAAGGAAGAATCTGAAGAAGCCAAAGAGGGTGAGGAAGAGGAAGGAGAAGGGGAAGAAACAGCAGCTGAAGAAGGAGAGGAGTCTCAGGAAACTGCTGAGGAAACTGCCGAGGAGGAAAAGGAAGAGAAAGAAAAGGAAGAGAAAGAAGCAGCAGGAAAGGAAGAGAGTGAAGTGAAAAAGAAGGCTTGATTTTTAGGCAGTCCAGCTTTCTCATCAGGTCAACAGAATAAATGATTGACTGAGCTAAAATTGCAGTCTCACATATTTAATTCAGTGACCACTGAGGTTTAAAGTTAATGATCTATGATGTCTCTCTCTGTGCAGAGTATCAGTATGCTTGCAGAGCACCCACTGGCTTGCTCCCTGAATGCTGCATGGTCTACACGTATGAATTCAGGGGTTATGTCTTTCATGGGTGATTCAGAACCTTAAAATTTAAAAAAGGGGGAAAAAATAAGTCCTGGGAATGAAAGTTATCTTTAACTTGCATTTAAAATAATTATGGAAACCTTGGGTGGGTAAAATAATGGAGGCTTCAATAAGTATGTGCAATAAAGCTAGTCAATAAAGTTACAGAAATGCTTACACAGATTCCTCGTGTGTGTCATGTGTCACTAATGGACTTTAAAGGTTGATAAAGTGCTACATCACACTCGGCTTTCAAGCCAGTGTAGCAGGATATGGGATGCTGGTTTCTATCTCTAGCTGGTATGCTTGGGGGACTGATAGGTGGACAAAGAATTTCTTGATGGGGCTGTAGAATTTCATGTGGAAATCTTACAATGGTAAAAATACACTGAAGTCTGAATGTGCTGTTGGCTTTGTGATGGGTCTCACGGGGCTGCTGTGTGCACACAAGCTCCCTTTTGCTTTACGAAAAAGGAAATTTTAGTAGCAACCAATACAGAAGCAAAATGGGTATTTGACAAAAGAATAATGGATAATGTAGGGAATGCAAACATCACATGGCTGTTAAACAGTGGTAGGAAGTTGTTTAATCTCTGACAGTTCAGTGGAAGAAGGGAAGAATGACTGCAGATATAGCTGAGGCTTGGAGCAAGGTCTGTATGTTTAAAAAAAAAAAAAAAGTGGCAAGGTTTTAAAGAGAAGGATAATGAGGTGGCAGTTCTCTGCTACTTGAAAGTGAGCTGCCTTCAGGGTGCTGTCTGAAGTCAATCCACTATGGGCTAAAGAGGCTCCTTTTCTACTGAGGATTTGGCAGGGCCTTTTAAAGCTTTGAGTATGAGACAAAGAAAGGTCTATCTGTGACCAGGCACAAAATAGGAACAGCTCAAAGAGCAAAGCCTGACAGTTCTGAAAGCAATGTCCTGTGGTCTGAGCCTCTATTTTCAATTAGCTAAAGTCGATGCATAAAATTAAACCTTGTGCTAAAGGTAAGTGCTAGACTAATGCTGCAAATTAAACCATTTAAAATAAACTAACTCCAGGAAAACCCACATTAAAACAGGCATTGCATGGCTGCACTAAAACTATGACAGTTGCTTTCAGTTAGATGCATTTTTTGCATAGGACTTGGGAGTAACTTCACTTTGCACACTGGCTTCATGGTGTCAGTGGACTGGCACTGGTTCTCCTCGATGGCTGTGTTCAGAGAGAAAGGAAGTGTCTTTTGTACAAACTTTAGAGGTGTTCCAAAAGCATCTCCCTTTTCAGTGTTGAAAGAGTTATGAAGATGATGATGATGGATGAGGTAAGAGCTTTAAACATTTATTTTCTTACATGTTCCCAGGAAAAACAGCAGGAAAAAGAGAAAAGAAAAAAAAAGCCTTCAGGAAAGTTTGAGTTTGTACTTGTATGTAGTAATTCCAGAAACTCCTGTTCAGGGAGTCCTGGAATCATTTCCAAATGCGCTGCTTTTTTTTTTTTTTCCTGCTTTCTTGTATTTTTTGATGCTTTTAAGAACCAGAAGGCAAGCAAGTAAATTAATTTTTCCTTTCTTCAACAATACCTCTTCTTTTAATTCTTTTCACATTTCCCTGCTGCTTTTAATGGAGATTTTTCTCCGTGTGTTTATGCAGACTTATTCTTACAAAGCAGATTTTGTTTTCCATCTCCAGGAAAGCAGTGGCGAGTATTTGTGGTACCATGAACCAGAGACTTGGCCATGCTCTTTGCTCAGCACTTTTAAAAGCTATTGATTGGAGACCTGCTCCTTCTGGAGTGCGATAGCCCGCTTCAAACTGCAGAATATTGAGTCTAAGAGATGATACTTGGAAATCCACCTGAGTGCTCCATCAGAAAATGCTTAGCATGGCACTTCAGTTGGCAGAGAGGTTCTGCTCCTGCAGAGCCAAAAATGATACGCACAGATCAGAACTCATCGCAGCCAGTAAAGCCAAACCACTGTTAAATAGATTGGTGTATATTAAAACCACTGCCCCTATCTTGCCTTTCTCCAAGCACTCTGAGCTCCTTTTAACTTTGCAATATCTGGTTTTTCTTCCTCTTTCATGTGTTTTTTTGCAGATAAACTTCATTCAGTCCTTTGTATCCCTTTCCCTTCTGGGAAGCAATACAGCTCGCAGCTCTCCAAATCTTTGCAACCAGGCTGCTAGGGATGCTCTCAGACCAGCACACGGAGAGATACACCAGCAAACGCATTTCTCCTTGCAGTGTATCAATCTGATCCCCACTCCTTATGTTATTTTTAATGTATTGCAGCTAGAGGAGAGATGTCACGACTCTGCAGGGAATGTGTGAGTCGCAGCCGTGACAATGAGCTGCAGAGAGCGACGAGCTGCAGTGACCGTCCAGCCTGGGTTGTCACCCCTACTCCTGACTTGCTGCTAAGGTTAAACTGGTGGGACGGAGGATGGAAGAGTGGGTTTTTGTGCCAAGATGCTCTCAGGGTTGTGGGGATCCTGCTGGCAACCCTTGTTTTACCTTTGAAAATCCAGGAGCTCGCTTTGACGCAATGCAGTAAAAGCAGGCAGAGGGAGACACGACAGAAACTTTAACCCAAGTTGCAGCTGCAAGTAAAGCTGCGAGTCTGACCCCAAATTTTCTCTCGCTGCTTGAGCAGACGGGGTCTGCATCAGGCTGAGATCTCATCACAGGGAAGAGACAAATTGTATTTGTCCTGAGTGCTTTTCTTGAGACACACACTCGCCCCTCTTCCACTGGGCAAAAGGAAAACTTGTACTGGTATAGTATCCAGATTCAAGGAATTTAGCTTCTAGTAACTAAATAATTGACAGTTCATGGTTTGCTGCCTTGCTAGGTTAGTTAAGGGTAGTTTAATCCTGAACAGAGGAGGAAGAAAGCCCACACGTGAATGGGAAAAGCACGAACCCTGATGCCTGGAGAAAGTTCTGGCACCTGACTCAGCTCCCTGGCAAATGCAACCTATTTGTGTTTCGTAACACTTCCCAGTTTCTTTCCACCTGGAATTTAGTTTGGGGACGGTGCAAATCTCTTAAGCACGCCTCCTCCACAGCTGTATGGTAAAAAGATCCTGGTTTAGAGCTCTCCAGCTCCTGAAGTCGCGGGGGTCTTGGTGGTCCACCTTAAATAAGATGCACAAATCTTCACAGTAACTTCCATTAATTAATGTTTTTCCCTTCGTCTTTCGTATTGATCAATGAACTTCTGTGTCTGAAAGTAATTAATCTCTTCGCTGGTTATGCAGAGTCTGAAGAAGTAATTGGTGCAGAACAGGCAAATAACATACTATTTATGCATCTCTGCCCTGGAATTATGCTATCTTTTGAAACTGTTTGATTGCAGATGTCAGTAGACAAAACCTCTTGGCAACATTAAATATTAATCAGTTCTTATAGTTTTATAAATATTTAGAAATGTGTTAACCAGTTGCTTATTTCTCTTAGGATTTGATGGAAACATTTGCAGTGGGAAATAGGCTAAACTCACAAATTTATTTGTATGTTAGAGCAGAGGAAAAAAAATGCAGTTCTCGGTGATAACTGATGGCTGAACTATGTTTTGGGTGGAAAAAGGGGGAGAAATGAGGATGTTTTGAAATACACCATGGCCAGGAGTTTGCCTCCCATGCTGTCTGTGCAGTGACTTCCCAAAACCATCCCAGAAAGCCGACGTACCCTGGGCAGAAGTGTTGGTGCAGCCCTTTGTACAAGAAACTGCAATCCTCGTTGGGCTGCCAATGTGCAAGCAGAATCAGAACCCCAGAAATAATCATCTCTATGTCCTTGTACCTACATCCTGCCAGAACTGAAAATAAAAAAATAACATGAAAAATAGCTAGTCAGTTTGAGATCCCACCTGCACCTGCGTAAGCCCACGTTAATGGTGGTGTTCAGTCTCCCACTGACATCAACATTTAATTCACTGTACAAGGTGACCTTTCTTGGTCTGGATGCTGAAGATGCCTGACTTCCTATGCTGAGGGGTGGTAGCCCACTGGCTTTGCAGTTTGTGACATTTTAGCAGATTCTGGAACTTATTTGGAAGCACGCAAAGAGAAAGTTTGATGTTAAATATTGGTCTCTGGTGTAGTTTTTGTTTCTAGTTGCGGTGTTGTCTCGAAAATTTTATTAGATCCAAGAGAAAAATTGCTTCAACGCTCACAAGCCATTGGGCAAGTCTCTATTTTAACATAGCTTGCTGCAACCTCTTCCTGACAGTAGGTGAGTGTGACTGGGCTACTTAACTCCTTATTCCTAAAGGTGTGGGTATTTTTATGTCACATACACATGTAACTTTCACAATAAGCTCACTACAGAGAAGCTGCTATTTAATTTGCTAACTCTGCTTTAATTAAACGTCACTCAGCCAGCAAGCTGTTGAGCACCGATTTCCATTATTGATATCAGCAGGAGAAACATTTATTACTTTCCTACACAAAGACATTCAGATTTATTTGAAAGCCTTATCTGCTGTGGACTTTTTACAATTTCTCCAGTGAAGGACATGCAGAACCCTTTCAATTAAAAACTACTTGATCTTCAATTATTGATAGCATAAAGAACTGGAAGGCATGTGCAAATCATACAGATTTTGATCAGACTCTCAATTAGTCAACAGATTTCGGGACAGTCCATGTGCTGAACCCAGGCTTAAAAATCATTTGCTTTTCTTTGCTAGTTATGGTAGGTAAGGCAGGAGCAGCGTTCTTTGCTTTCCTTTTGAAATGTAATAGAAATAAACTCAATAATAATCCCATAATAAGATATATTAATTCCTTGGAGTTGGGGCCCTCCTCTTTTCCCCTTTGTTTCATTTGTCTCCATTTATTTTCCATGTAGTGGGATTTTAGAGGGCCCTTTCTTCTTAATAAAGCCAACCTGCAAGTAGCCAACATCAGGAGGCCTTTCTATTGAAAACAGAAAAATTCTTTAGTTTGGTTTTATCTGTCAGTCACACCAGGTACAATCTGAGCCCTACCTAGCCCCAGTTCAGAACCTGCAAGGGTCTCATTTCTACAGCGATTTTTGAATGGAAAAATATGTAAAAAGCAAGTTAGGAATATTTTTCATACTCAATACTGGTGTAACCCCTAAGACAGTTTCCTTCCAGGAATTTATTTGCTCTTTTTATAATTTTGCATTTAGAGGCAGATTGTACTTGTTGATCATTTTAGACAGAGAACCAATAAGGATGTTCCCATATAATTAAGGCAGGATGAGAAAAAATAATCAGAAACTACCCTATTTTGATGAACACATAGTGTCTTGGTAGAGATTACTTAATTGGTCTTTGCACACTTAAGTGACAAACGAGTGCCATAGAAGATGCCAGGACCAGTGTGGCTCACAGACAGGCTCGCTTCGCAGGGAAATCAGGGAAGGATCTGGAAATTGCATCTTGAAGGCTCTCCTTGCATGTTGAGGCTAGTGTGTGGGGAGGAAAGCTATATCTGCAGCAGAGTTTAACACTTTCACACTTAGTGCAGGCAGGATCGCTCAGATAAGCGATGTTAGCAGCGCATGGCTCAGACACCTCCTCACTTCAAGAGCAATTGCAACCCCTCTAAGCACCTAAAGGCCCAGCAGCAGAATTCAATAGATTCATCTTTACTCTAGAAAGCACTGGATATGGCTCTTAAGTATTTGCTTAAACCATGCTCAAGTATTTGTGTTGCATTATAGGAAATTTGTTCATCACATCCAATTCAAACACGTTTTCTAAATGAAGACACTAAGGAAAAACCTCAAGGAACTTCTCAACCCACACAACTGTGTTCCCATTCAGGACAGAGTATCAAACTTCGGGGAAGGATCTGAGTTGGAAAAAAAGTCAGACAAGTCATGTTTTCAGTATTGACCTTTATTGAGCAAGAACTGCTGTGACTTTTACATCAAACAACAAAAGGTTGCGTACTGTGCATGTCAACTAGGTTCTCCCATGAGCAAAAGTCCACCCTAATTGCACCAGTGAGGTAAACATAATTATTTATAAGTAGCTTTTTTTTTTTTAAGGCTAGGAGAGTTCTGGTTCTCATGAATATTCTATTACTGTTTTCTGTTTGTTTTTGGCTCAGTTGGTTCTTTGCATAATACATCTTAAGTCGTTCCTCAGATATGTCCCTCCAACAGCTCAGGAAATTCAAAAGCTTCCTTTGCACATTTCATCTCATGCACTATTATTAGTATTTATTTTTTAGAACCCCAAGCTCTGTGGAGGGAGCACATCTTGAGCCTGCATGCATTCCCCCCCCCTCCCCTATATTGCACAAAAAAGTAAAATACTGTGTGTCTGGAGCCTCCATGAGAGAACCCGTTCTGCTTTGAAGCCGTCACTCACATGCATTTTGCAGCTGTCATATGGCTTAACCTTTTGCACCGACCCAAGCTCTTTAATTTTTTTTAATTTAGCTATGATTTATTTTATTCGGTCTCTTTAATCTCTTTTACTACAGCATGTGAAGTAACTTTCTCCACTTTCTTGGTGGACACTAATTTCTCCTCAAAGCTTTCTTCATGTTCCTCTACCTTCTGAGTGACTGTCACTGACTTCGTGATGTACGTGGTTGTACTGTCCCCACCTTCAGCAGTGATCTTCTCTGCTTTTTGGTTACTACAATTTTCTCACCCTTATCATCAATTGGGCTCACATCTAGGCCATTGGTGACAACTCCCTTGTCTTCCTCCTCAACCTCCTTCTCTTTGGATTTTTCCTCCACCTCCCCATTCACTGCAATGTCTTCTTTCCTGGACCCTTTCTCTACCTCTGCACTAACTTTTGTTACCTTTGTGACAGTGATGGTCTCCTCCACCACAGCCTTTTCATCTTTGACTGGGGAGGCTGGCTTCTCTGGAGTCGCCGGCTTTTCGGGAGAGCGGGGCTTTTCTGGGGTCGCTGGCTTTTCGGGAGAACGAGGCTTTTCTGGGGTTGCCGGCTTTTCAGGAGAACGAGGCTTCTCTGGAGTCGCCGGCTTTTCAGGAGAACGAGGCTTCTCTGGGGTTGCTGGCTTTTCAGGAGAACGAGGCTTCTCTGGGGTCGCCGGCTTCTCCGGGGTCACTGCTTTCTCTGGAGTTGCAGGCTTCTCCGGGGTCGCAGGCTTCTCCGGGGTCACTGCCTTGTCTGGAGAGGTTACCTTTGGTGTCGCTGGCTTCTCTGGAGATGCTGCTTTCTCTTCCTCCTTGGCTGGTTTCTCACCACCTTTCTCCACCTTCTGATCTTTTCCTGCTTCTGCAGCTGCTTCTTTCTGGACAGCCTTGGCCGGCTCTGTTACAGGGGATTTAGGGGGTGACTTTGAGGGAGGTGTTTTGACCTTCTCTACCTTTGCTGCTACCTCTTCAGCTTTGCCCTTGACCTCAGCTTCTTCCCCCTCTTCCCCAGCCTCCTCCTCTTCTTCCTTTCCTCTATTTCTTCTTTCTCAGAACCTCCTTCTTCCGCTGCATCAGATTTTGCAGCTTCTTCTTCCTCCTCTGCTTCTTCTTCCTCCTTCTCTTCCTCAGGTGCAGCTGCTTGTTCTGCAGCGGCCTTCTCAGAAACAATTTCTTCCTCTACAGCTGCTTCTTCTGCTTTTTCTTCCTCCTGTTCTTCTTGCTGGGCCTTGGCTGCCATTTCTTCGGCAATAGCTGCTAGGGCATCTTCCATTTCAGACTTTTCATCCTCTACCTTTGTCTCTTCAATGATTTCTTCTACAAACTTGTGCTGGACCTTCAGCTTTGGTGGTTCAATTTTTGTTTTCTGAATTTTAGTGGATGCTATTGTGACAGATGGTTGCCTGTGTGTGAATATGGGTCCAGTAATGCTTCCAGAGAAGGCACTGAATCTTGTCTCTTCACCCTCCAGCAGCTTCCTAAGGGAATTGGGAGAAGGAAAAAAAAATATTAGCATAAAACCCAACATAAGGGACAGCTATTAGAATATTTCTATCAGCAGGATGAAACCAGTTTGTATGTGGAATATGCTAGAGCTGATCAGCATAATCCATTGCTCACAGCCCCATTTTCACTTTCCTTGATTCAGTTCTTTTGGTAAATTCATATTCAGCAAGCAGCTTTTAGCTTGGTTTGCATGTGGCAAGTGCAGCACCTTTGGCAGATCAGTCTAAATGCATCCTTAATGTCAAAAAACTTTAGCACAGTGTAAGTCAGCACAGAGTATGGCAAAATAATTGACCCCTAGGACGTGTTACAACTTTAGCAAACTGATAGTCTGACACAGCCAACAGACCCAAATCAAATATTGTGGCTGAGATCTTCAAAGCCAATTAGAGTGTATGTCCTAGTTTGATAGTTTGGGCATCCACCTTTCTTGTGTGGCTATGAAAACTGAAGACTTCAGACTTCTGTTCCTCTAACTTTGGCAACAAACAGCTGTAGACCCTCAGGTATCTGTGTGTTTGTATGAGCCACCTCAGGAATTTAAGCAGATCTGGAGATGTATTTTTTTTTGTTTGTTCTTACTTTTCTTATATTCCAATGCCTGTTTTTCATCTAAGCCTGTGACCCAGAAAAGTCAGCAGCTCTCCAATGAGAGTTATAAAGTGATGCAAAGGAGACTAAAAAAAACCTGCCAGGTGATGGCAATAGCAAGCAGTGTTCCTGCTCCAGATTAGAGCGGATGCCTTTAAAGGAAAGTTGAGCAAGAAAAGCGAAAGTGTTTGTGACAAGCAGATGAGCACTCCCTGCTTGAAACCATGATCAAGCAAGTGCACTGTCTCTCTCAAGTGATAAAAGGGGATTCAGGTGATAAGCACCACTTGCTTGGCATATGCAAAGCAAACGGGAATTAAAAATAAACTTGTCTTTTACCGCATCTTTTGCTTTTGTAAACAAGGGCAGAATGCGGCACCTTGTGCTGGTGCACTGAGTCATGCTGCCCTGCACCCACTGAGCTCCCTGGGAGCTTTGCCACCGATTACCAGAGCTGGTCCCTAACGAACTCCAGGTTCTTACTGGAAACGCTCCTTAGATCTGCGTAGATTTTGAAATGGTTGTAGTAATTTAGTCAAGCTCCAATTTTACTTGTGTTCACTGCATGCAGATACTTCTTATCTGTGACAAAGCTTCCCAAGCCAGCAGCATCTGCAGTGCTATTAATATTCCAGACATGTCCGCAGTGATCCTACTGTACCTGTATGCAGCAATTTCAATATCCAGGGCCATCTTGACATTGAGGAGGTCCTGGTATTCCCTCAAGTGACGTGCCATTTCCCACTTTGTTCCTCTAAGCTCGTTCTCCAGCTGATGAATCGTGTCCTGCAACAGAGACCCAGAAAACCTCTGAGACACAGACAGACGCTTCACGCAGAGACAGGGCAGAAAAAGTTTTCAAAAAGGACTTCCAGAAACTCATTCCCGGGGAGGCAGTACCAGGATCACCGCAGGACCCACCCGGCTCCCACCGACACCCCCCTCCCCCTGCAGCCAGCCCTCGGGATGGGGCCCAGCCCCGCAGCCGGCGCCTCCCCCTGCGCTCCCCCCGCATCCCTCGCTGCGGAGCCGGTACCCGGGCACCGCCGCCGTCCCCCCCGTGCCCGGCGCAGCCTGGGAGGCCCTCCCCGCTACCTGGTAGGTGCTGAGGTCGTTGTTGTGGCGCTCCTCGATGTCGCTGAGCTGCCGCTCCAGCGACTCCTTGGTGCCGCGCACCGACTCCAGCTCGATGCTCTTGGACTGCAGCTGCCGGCGGTACTCGGCGATCTCCTCCTTGGCGGAGCGGATGGCCTCCTTGTTCTGCTCGGCCGCCTCCGTCAGCTTGGCGTAGCGGCACTTGAACCACTCCTCGGCCTGGTGCATGTTGTGGTCGGACTGGCACTCCAGCTGGGCGCGGATCTCCTTCAGCGCCGTGGTCAGGTCGGTCTTCAGGTAGTCCTTCCTCTCCACGGTGGCGTGGGACGCCTGGAGCTGCGCCAGCAGCTCGGCCACCTCCTCCTCGTGGTTGCCCCGCAGGAAGGCCACCTCGTCCTGCAGCGACTGCACCTTCTTGTCCAGCTCCGCCCGCATCAGCGAGGCCTCCTCCATCTCCTTGCGCAGGGCGCGGATGGTGGCCTCCGTCTCGTCGCGCAGCCGCGCCTCATCCTCGAAGCGCTCCCGCAGGCGCTGGATGTCCTCCTCGATGTGCTCCGAGTCCAGCTGGATCTGCGCCTTCTCGTGGCTCACCTGCTCCAGGGCTCCGCGCAGCTCCCGCAGCTCCTGCTCGTAGGCGTCGCTCAGCTGCGCCCGCCCGGCGTGTTTCTGCCGCAGCGCCGCCAGCTCCGCCTCGATCTCCTTGTTCTGCTGCTCCAGGTAGTGCACCTTCTCGATGTAGCCGGCGAAGCGGTCGTTCAGCCCCTGCAGCTGCTCCTTCTCGTTGGAGCGGCTCAGCTTCAGCTCCGCCGCGCCGTTCAGCAGCGAGGACTGGCTGACGTCCAGGCTCTCGGCGGAGCTCAGCACCGTGGAGCCGTAGGCGGCCCGCGGCCCCCCCAGGTTGGGGCGCTTGTAGGAGGAGGAGACGGTGCTGCCCGAGCCCCGGGACCACGACTGCGAGCGGAAGCCGCTGGACGGGGAGGCGCTGGCGCGGCTGTAGGTGGCCCGGGTCTCGGTCACCCGGCGGTACGAGGGGTTGCCCAGGGGCTCCATCGTGTAGCTCATGGTGGGGCACTCGGGGGTGGCGGGCGGCAACGCGGCGCTGCTCCGGCGGCCGCCGCCCCTTATATAGCCCCGCCGGGCGGCAGCGGGGCGGCCCCGCACACGTGTGCGGGGGGCGGCATCCCCCCCCCGGCCCTGCCCCGGCCCCGCCTCCCCGGCCCCGCCTCTCGCCTCCCCCGCTCCTGCCCCCTGCCCCGGCTCCCCCTTCCCTTCCCGCTCCCCCTGCCCGGCCCCTCAGCCCCTGATGCCCCCCTATGCCCCTTCCCCATTCCCCCCTTCCCCTTGCTTCCCCCCCTCCCTTCTTCCTCTTTCCCCTTCTCCCTTCCCGCTGCTCCTCCTTCCCCCTTTCCCATCCCTTTCCCTGTCTCCCCTCCCCCCTTCCCTTCTCTCTCCCCCTGTTCCCCCTTCCCCCTGCTCCTTCCCTCTGGCCCTGCTCCCCTCTTCCCCCTTCCCTAGGCTATCACCTTATTTCTTTTATTTCTTTTATTTCTTTTATTTCTTTTATTTCTTTTATTTCTTTTATTTCTTTATTTATTTCATTTATTTTATGTTTCTTTCTTTTCCTTCTTTTCTTTTCTTTCCCTTCTTTTTCTTTCCTTTCTTTCTTTTCTCTCTCTTCTTTCTTTTCCTTCTTTTCTCTCTTTTCTCTCTCCGCCCCCCCCGCAGCCCCCCTCCCGCAGCGGCCATGGCGGAGCGGAGCGCGGTGCCGACACCGGGCCGCTGCCGGGGGCGGTGGAGCAGCGCCCGGCGGAGCCCGCAGGGTAGGGCCGGGGCCGGGGCCGGGGCCGGGGCCGGGGCCGGGGCCGGGGCCGGGGCCGGGCTCGGGGTGGCACCGGGGTGGCACCGGCGGCTGCAGCACCACGGGCAGCTCCCGCCGGGCGCGGGGGGCAGCGGGGGCCGCCCTGCACCGGGGCGAGCTGCGGTGGGCAGGAGGCAGAGGGGTCCCAAGATGCAGCCCCCCCCCCCCCCCCCCCCCCCATCCCCCTTCTCCAGGCGGGGTCTGACATTTGAAGGTCAAAAGCGGGCAGAGAAGGGAGGGTGGGTTTACTGGGTGGGTGTCCTGGGTGGGTGCCCTGGGTAGGTTCACTGGGTGGGTGCCCTGGGTGGGTTCACCGGGTGGGTGTCCTGGGTGGGTTCACTGGGTGGGTGCCCTGGGTGGGTTCACCGGGTGGGTGCCCTGGGTGGGTGCCCTGGGTGGTTGCCCTGGGTTGCTTTGCGGCAAGGAGCGCTCCCTGCAAAGGCTTCGCCTCCGTTTGGGGCGGAGGACAGGCGCAGGAAGCGGGAGCTGCAGCAGGAGGCTGGGTGCAGCCGTTGCAGTGCTAGAGCAGCCGGGCAGTAAACAAGAGTTTGAAAGAACCCCCCTGGCATCCAAAATCCTTGATCTTGAGTCTTCTTCCCCTGCCTTTCCTCCTCTCTTTTCCTCCCACCCTCACATTTTAATGGAACGCTTGGTGCATTGCTTAGAAATAAACTCTCCTTCTTTGAAACCTGGTTAAAAATTATGTTTACATGGTACAATACAGTTTGTATGGGTTGCATTACAGTGACTAGCTGCCAACCAGACTTTGAACTCCTCTTGGATGGATTACAGCTACACAGGCGATTGATTAGTAAGCTGCAAAGGAAAAAAAAAAAAAAACCACCACAAAACCAAACTGCTGGTGCTAGAAGAAGCCCTGCTACAGCTCCCGTTGAGAAGCAGAGGAATGCTGAGGGCTCCTCGTTCATAAAGGTGCTGGAAAGGGTCTGCCTGTGCTCAGCAGCCTGTGATTTTTTAAGCAGATGATCTTGCAAACAGGCAAAATCCTTCTCAAAAATTGCCTTCTTGCCTTTAATCTGGGACATACACAGTTCCTGGGTTTGGTGCTGCTGTGCCTTCACGGTGGTGAGTTAGGGAATTCTGAGGGACAGGGTTAAACTTTGCAAACCACATGGAGCATCGTACCTCCGCTGGCTCATTAATATGATGCTGTCATAGGACTGCAGCACTGCAGTCAGAGGAGAAGTCAGAATTATCCGAGTTATCTGCTGAATTGTATTTGCAAACACAGGCAGTGAGATCCACTGTTTAACCTCTCTGGGGCTTTATATGATAAACAGAGAGAAAAGGGTTTATTATAATTGAAGCAATCACAGAGTCTAAATCTGTTCCATTAATTTTGCTAAAAGTTTTTTCCATAGGCAAAAAGCAGCCCTTTGGATTTAACTGGAAGTCAGAACAAAATTGCTATCTACTATGGCATTGCATTTTGTTTCCTTTTAGGGCAAAAGATATGTTATGATCTGGTTTATTACTGCTCTTTTCCTGGTTAAGTAAAGACTGGATTGGGGGGGGGGGAACAGATCTTGTTCTTATACATATGGAAAACTTTCTGGAAAAGAAAACATATGGTTAACAGAGGTACTTGGGAGTTTTTATTATCCCCTTATTCTTCTGAAAACAAGTGAATGGTGTTGAACAGCAAGTAGGGAGGGACATACTGAACTTTGTAATTGAACTCCCTTTCATTAAATACCTTGATGCATGAATTGTTTAAAATCCATTTACCCAGCATGCAAAATAAATTGTTGCTTTATAATCAAGCAGTGATAGTGTTTGACTTATTTATTTAATATTGAAATTCAAGCAATGCAAACTTTTACAGAACACAGTAATTTTCATAATACATACTGATTACCTTAAAAATCAGGATATTTAAATGAGATAAAGTTTGCATTCACTGAGATGTTTACAAGCACTTACAGAAATCCTTCCGAAGTAAAATACGTTGTTTTAATTTAAAGCACATTCTTGCAATGTTCGTTTGGGATCTATAACCACATGCAGGTGGACGGTGCTCCTGCTACGTTATCCTGAAGGTGATCTGAAGGTTAGAATGAGTCAGGGAAATCAGTCTCAAATGTTGCCTTATTTCTGATGGGCAACGAATCCCTTTTTCTGTCAATATCCACTTTGGAGATTTTGAAATGCAGATGGTTATTTCTGCTTATAAAGAACTTTTACCCTCAAAGTTTAACAACGAAGTATTGGTGCTTTGGAGCAAACAGCAACCTGATGTCTCAGGCTTTGAAGAAGGGAAGGCACAGGCACTCCCACAGAATGGAAAAGCAGCAGCATTGATTTTAATCTTGATTATTGACAAACCTGCATTAAAGAAATACTATAGGAGGATGAGACTTGAGTTCTGCAGCTTCCTTAAAAAAAAAAAAAGGAAAGAAAATACAGAAGGTGGAGTTGCAGAACAGCTTGACTGCTGCCAGATAAAGGAGTTTAAGATATATCCAATGATCATGGATTAACTTCAATATCTTTTTTTTTTTTTTAATTATAGAATCAGATGAGTTGAAGAAAAGGGATTTTTGGGTGGAGTTTTTTATGTTACAAAGAGATAGCAGAATGAAGACAACTGGACAGATAGTACAAAATTATTTATCAGCTTAAAAAGGTTTCTGTTGCTAAGAGGCTGCCTGTTTTTAATATAAGCCTGATTTAAGCTTAAGCAATTTAAGCCTGAATAGGTCTTAGTCATATCCATGCAAGGAGGGCAAACAGTAACATGAGAAGGAATTTTGTCTGAATGAAAAAAGAGTGAGGAAATCAGAATTTGGTCCACTTTTTATAGTCCAGACCACCGAGCAACATAAATCGGTGTGACTCTCCAGGCCAGGGGAGTTGTACCGACTTTTATCAGCTGAAGACCTTGACGTCCTGGACGCTTATTTGGTCACCATAAACTCGTAATAAATAATGGCCCAGATAATCAGCTGGTGTAAACTGGTCTCATTCCAGCAGAGTCAGGAGAGCAAGGACGGACATTTCAGTCCAGCTGAGGATGTGTCCTGGGAACATTTATATAGCCACAGCTGTGGAAGAAAACACTTAAGATTTATGCACTAAGAGCCTTAGTCCTACACAGTGTTGGATGCTTCTTGAAAAAGGCTTTAGGACCTTAATTCCTAAGGAAGCCAAGAAGTGATCAGCACTCATGGAAGGAGTGCACAGCACTGCAGGATTGGGCCATGGCATGAACGAGCAGGGCTGGCGTCCAGCTCCATGGGAAGCTGAACTTTTACAAGAATTTCCTTTTTTTTTGTTTCTTTTTGTAATTTGTTCAGAATCTGAAGTATCAGATTCTGTGGGGGGTTTAGTGATGGGTTATCATGCTCATTCACTAATTATCTTCAGCATCCTTTGGGGGCACTCAGTACGATGAAGGAAGGAGGACGTAGTGGAGGGGACTGAACCATGGGCATTTCACCTCCGTCTGTCTCAGAGTTGCTGGGAGCACTGGTGAGACCGGGCAGCCCGACTCACGCAGCTACGCCGGGCTTTTTGGGAGCCTGCCACAGCATGAAACGCAAAGGTCCTACTGGGCAATGCTTGTGCTTTGAAAAATTTATATGTTCATTTTCTTTCCGCTCTAAACTGGACTTTCTCAAGCCAGAACCATAACACAGTAACGTTTTCCTAACACGTCTCACTTTTCATCGTTCCCTTTCAGCCAGTGGTCGCATTTCAGGACCTTAAATCAAACATTTCCAGACACTTGCATTATTCTCATCATGCAGAAATGCTTTGTGTTGCATTTGAAGGTAATAAATTTCTGAAAACACAGTCTTACAGCAGCATTTGCATTCAATTGACCAGCGAATGGAAATTTCTTGCAAATTCCTACAGACCATCATCGAGCTCATTGCTGCTTTCGCTTTTCGGGATTTATTTGCTGCAAAAGCAGTTAAACCTACAGACCTAAGTTTCCTTCAGTGTCAACACCAAGAATGATTTCACAGCTACAAGCATACTTCAGTCATTTACTAACATCAAAAATCTAAACATTTACTGTGCCGCCTACATTTTTCAGTGGTTTTCCTTGCATTTTTAAAACACTGCATTGCACACTGATTTTATAACTTCTGTAGTGCAATGTTCTCTTTCATGGCCACCTCCTGCCTTGTTTCAAAGGGCCAATTCTTTAGCTCGTGTGAATTCACAAAGGACCAGCAATGCTGAATTACTCCAGTGAAGGACTTAGCCTAGAGCCTTATGATTAATAATAGAAAGATATTCAAGAAAACTTTCAGATCCTGCTATAAATTACTGCAGCTTTCTCTGGCGTTATGTGGGATAACGGCGCTCACTTGGGTGAGAGGGAAAGGGAGATTTGGTGCCTCCATTTCCATGACAGCTATTCATGTCTCCAATTTTCCACAAATATATTCAAGCAACATATTGAGTCCTTGGGCAGCAAAGCCCCTGTCCATGCTACTTGAATTGGATGTTGAACTCAGTTCAACTGCTGCTTTAAACTCTTCTTTGTCCAAGTAGCTATAGATGTGTGATGAACTTGCTACGTGAAAAGCAGATTCAGCACACAGATGAACTGTGACCCTTCCCAATGACAACATCTCCGAAGCAATGGCCATGTACATTAGACAGGTACTGAAAAAGCTGGTTCCTACTGGAGAATTGCTTTGTAGATTCCCAAATCAAAGAAGCCAAAACCTGACAAAGCAGAAATAAGACTGCCTAGAACAGCTTTTTCTTTTAGGTAGAAAGAGTTTGGAGGTGAAAGTTAATGAAATAGTGTCAGAAGGAAACTCAGACCTACTCAAGAAAAGGAATGTGCTGAGATGAAGACGCTGAGCCTCAGTTTCCCTTCTGGTACTATTCTTTTACATCATCAGTTGAACAGAGATGCATCTCTGATGCTATGGCCTTGTTATAATGCCAGAGTGATGTCAATGGGTTTGGGTGCAGTAATGAATTTAGATCCTCTGCCCACCTATCAAAAAATAATGACAAAATGTAGCAGCCATAAGACCACTCTAAGTACGACACATAGTGCTAGTGCCTCTCTGTTAGTGTCACTGTTTTTAATCATTTCATCACATCCAAGTACCTTCGCAGAATTAACTTGCATGCTGACCAGGAGGACTGGATCCAGGTGTGGCATAAATGAGCGTGGAGAATGTCCCAATGCTTCAGATGGATGTTCAGCCCCCCTGAATACCCAACACTGCCTTTGATGAGACTGGAAGTGCTAATTTATCCCTGGACTGAAAAAAAGGTTTGCAACAGAGATACATTGGCAGAGTTTACATGTTTTAAAACTAGTTTCAGGTTGTTGCAAGCCAATTTTTCAGAGAGAACTGGAGTTGATGAAGGGGTACAGGATGGAGGAGTCAGGGTATTACTGTACGTTTTAGGGGTATGTGCCTGGGGTTGGAAGAGCATCAGGTCTGGAAGTTACAGCTGAGGTCCATTAGCTTAAATCACCTTGGATGTTTGGTTAAAATTCAAATCAGTTTCATGATCCCATGCTGAAATACATACTGAATTTCATGTGTGACATCTTCTGAAAGCCATAACTAACAGGAATTGTGTGCCGCTGGGGAAATGCGGCACTAACCTCTCATCTGTGGTCATAGCTTTGAATTGTAGGATTAGCAGGATGGCAGAGGAGTGAGATGGGATCATACACTGATGTTCTCTAATCGATGGTTAGGAAATAGTTGGTTTCAGATTTTCTGGTATCTCTTGGAAAATTTGGCTGTATTCAAGGTATTAAATCACCCAATTCTACCTTTTTCAGGACCACGATTCGGTGATTCAGGCACACAATAGAGCAGACACTGCAAAGGATCAGCTCTGAGCCACAGCCCGGGCAAAGAAAAACTCAAATTTAATTGGCTTAGATGAAAAGCAAAGGAAGTGACATGGCTTTGTTCCCTTGATGCCTCTACACTGTGCTTGGTTTTATGGCTCACTGATCTTTTTTCCTCCGTGTATTATTTCGTGTTTCAAACTGAACTATCCTGAAAGTTGCCGTGCAGAAAATAGCACAGGTCAGGATAGCAATCTTTTGGTGATAAAGTGATCAAAACCAGCTCTTCCTACCTCGTTTTGAGAGGTTTTTTTCTTAGCCCTCCCTTTCTAAAAATATAACTTTGAAAAGTGGCCGCAGTGCTTCCTTTTATGACCACTTTTCCTGGAGTCGTACGTACCATATGACAACACTGCCACAGGGCAAAACTATTTCTAGAGTGCTGCTTCCAAGGAAAAATGGAGAAAAATTACTGCAGGCTGGAAATCAGTGAAAGTTAGCCACAGCAGCAGCTAGCTTTGACATCGGTTATCACAACAGATGCATCATGCCAGCAGTTAGAGGCATTATTGGGGTAGAAGTCCCATTTTTCAATAGGGTGGCAGCACGCAGATGGGGAGGTCTTGCCAAGAAACCCTCCCTGCTCTTTTAGCTGCAGGGTTAACGTGCAAACCACACCTATGTTTAGGATCAGTTTTTTCAAAATATATCCACTCTGGACTATCTTGTTCAGAATATTCTGGGCCTGACACCTAACCTGAAGTTCAGTGGGTTTTAACACAACAGAACTGATCACCTAAATGGGCTGAGAGCTCTGTGTAGCGTCTAGGGTTGGTCGTGGGGAGCTCTTGGGCAAATGGAAAGCAAATATGAATCAGTGTTGCTCCACTGGTTTCACAGAGATGCCTACGTTTGCTCTAATGGGGAATAAACCCCATAACTTACAAGGTTTTTAGAAATTGATTTAGTCTATGGGTAACAAGGTTTTATGTTTATGATGCATGGAGCTAACTCTGCAGGCGGTTACTTGATGATATATGGCAGCTGCTACTCGTTTGTTGGTGGGCTTGGCTCCTCTGCATGCAGTTGTGTTTATGTCCTCTGTTTACTGTCACTCTGCTTTTCCTCTCAGCTTTGCTTTAGCACTTATCACCCCAAAAGCAGCAGCTGCACCCTGCTTCTTCCCTGTGACATTTGCCTTTTCCTTCTTTTATTGACTTATTTTTAACGGAGGCAAAAAAGTGCTCTTAAATATGGGTGATTTTTACTTCTGAAATAAAAGGCTTGATACAAGGAAAGATGTTTTCCCTGCTAGTCTAATTGATATCTAGGTTAATTGCCCTCATGCTGGATGTTTAATTGATTTGCATAGAGTAAGCTAATGAAAGGCTGTAGCTCAATGATGTAACTGCAATGACTCCTTTTTCTGTTTAATTAGTGCTAAAGGAAGAGTCTACCTTGTAGAAGGCTACTGAGATCTCTGAGGGATCAGTTATTATTTAGATGCTGTATATAAAGGTAGTTTATTTTTCTGATGTACATCTCTACAGTAAGTGTTGAACAGAGCTGAAGAAGTTTTTCAGGTAAGAATGTTTTACAGCAAAATTAAGAAAGAGGGGACCATTCAAGTAGTCCTGCTTGGAGGACTTACCTCATATGAAGGCCTAATGGGTGAAAATATGAGAATTTCATGGTATGAATTATCTTATCGGTTGAGCCAAGGAGCTCAAAGGAACCTGAGCAACCTGGTCATTCTTCTTTTCTTTGAATTGTGACAGCATGGTGGCATTTCATCTCAGGGCTCCTTGCCATGACCTTGCTTCAGCTTTCTGGCCTGAATGAATGTGAGATTCAAATGTTCTCCCAACAGCATATCAAATATTGCCGGGTGGAGCCACGTGATAAACTGCAAATGTAAAATTGTATGAGAGCCTCAGCTAAATACAGATGGCTCTTTGTTGCAACTGGACCAAATTTCTTGTGTGTGGTTATAAAATGCACCAACAGTCTGTGTTGAAACCGCCCGTGATCTGAGATGATTGTCCTATGGCTTTTGTGATAGAAATGTGAACTCTGTGTATCAAGTTCGAGATCTCTGCTTGAATTGAATAAGGAATTATGGGGGTGGGCTTGCTTTGTAAGACATTCCTTACATTTTTAAGACTATATACAGAAAAATGAGCTGCTTCTTGGCTGAAACGTCAGTTCAATTGCTCCAGTCTTGTAACATCTAAAGAATATTCTTGGTAGAAATAACTATAAGCTGATTAGGAGGGAAGCAATAAATACGAATCAAATCGAATCATGCAGACACTCACGGTAGGAAAATCAATAATTTTAGTAATGCATTTTGCAAACTCATTGTATTGTAAAAAATATAAATAGCTCCTTTGAAGTCTTGATTAAGCGGGACCTATAAGTCTTACTTTTTGTCTCAAGGTCCTCAGCCTCACTAGGATTCAGAAGTTTTTAAACAAGTTGAAAAGCAATAGTGTCGGTTTGCACCAAGTAAAAGCTGAAGCGTACAAAACATGCACACACGACAGGCTGGGAAGACCATCCATCCTGAAGGGATGAAGTGGAAGAGAGATGTTTATAGGAAGCTGCCTGTGGCAGCTCTGAAATGATTCCATAATGTGATTTAAAAATAGGAAAAAAAAAAAAAAAAAGGTAATTTTTAGTGCTTTTTTTTTTTAAACAATGACTGTTCTGGAGAGCTGTACATCTGATTATATCAGTGACTTCAAGTCTGTTATAAGACAAGAGCTTGTTTTCCATTTAGGAAAGGTCATCAAAAACGTGTTTTTCTAAATATGTCAGTATAAAAAGTAATTCTATATTCCTTGAAACGATTATATTCATTGGAGTCCCGTAGGCATTTGATTGCTTTGATATTCCAAGGCTTCTGCTTTGTAAGTATTTGTCTAGCTGATCCTCTGTCCGCGTGTTCACCACTCAGACTTCTTTCTTTCATGTCCCCATTAAAGGTGAGTGTGAGGAGGACCTACAGGGCTAGAAAAGATATCAATGTACACAAATTCAAGTGACCTTCAGTAATGCCGTGGTCACACTGATGCCGCAAGACCGTGACATGCAAACTTGGTGGAATTTGCTGCATTGCTTTTTTTTTTTTTTAATTTCCAAGCCTCAGATTAGCATTGTCTCTCATTAACTGACTCCATGTCAATTAGATGCATTTAGAAAACACTTTGAGAAAAGAATTTAAGCGTTATCACCTGTCAATTTCAAGGTCAGAATACTCTGCATTATCATTTGAAATGCTTCTTGCGTTGGCAGTGCAGGTTGTGTCTGAAATTTAGTCAGATGTAAAGTCTGTAGGCTTCAGAATTAAAAAATAAAGCAAACAGAACTCCCCAACTGATCTCTTAATTCCCATTGGATATTTTAGAAAAATGGGGTTATTTAATGTTTGTGGAGAACGAGAGGAAGCTTTACTAATTATCTCCTTTATTCTGATGTGCTGTAGTCTGCTCCCTCTAAATCAATGTCCCCACTGCCCCTGTGTCTGCCTTGCAGTGACCTCTGCATTGTTAAGCCAGTGCTCAAGATGGCAAGAAACTTGTTCCAGTGACTCACACTGGTTTTTCTACTGCTTTTTTTCCCCTCCTGTTTCAATGTTATGTCCTCTCTTATCAGTGGCAGAAACAACACCCATTCTGTAGATGCTGCTGTTCCCTCTTAGTCTCCCATGAAGTTTAATCATGTCCTATTTCAGCTGTGTCCAAGAGTTAGAATTTCATAACTCATAACAGAGATGCTGTGGTCCCAACTTGCAGAAAACTCCATCCAGCCTGACCATGATAACATTTCTCACCTTCTCTTGTCCACGGCTCTCCCTGCATCTCCAGCTCCCCTGGTTTGTCTGCAGGGTGGTATCGATTGCCCAGGGCAGCTGCACAGCGGGCACAGACCGGGCAGCCTTACACAGCTCTTCCTTCAAATGGAATCCAATGGGAGTTTCCCTGAGGTCAGACTCGGGCAGCTGGTGAGATTTCACTGGGATTTTACTGATCCTTTCCATCAACAAAACTCACGTCTGATATGACAGATCTTGCACTGCCATAAATCAGCCTCCTTAACCAGCTTTCCTTCCCTGTTCAAAATGAATTATTTTTCTAAATGAAATTATCTATTCTTCTATCACTGTCATTTGGGGAACACAATCTTTACACACTATTTGCTTAGAGGAGTTAATACAATATCCCAGAGCAACCGGTAACGTATCCTTCAGGAGGGGATGTGATGGATCACACCGTGCAGAAGAGCAGTCAGGAATGGGACTGACTTTGGCATCGAGGATCAGAATAGGCTCTTCCTGTTCATCCTAGGGGAAGTCAGATGTAAATTTATGCCCTTGCCAGGAGTGACATGCTGCAGAATTGCAGTGGAAAGAGAACAAAATCCCAGGGGTTGGCTGCTAACGTCAGCGGCACCAGTGCAAATGAGAGCAGCCTCCTGCCCAGGCAGCGTCTTCCAGGAGCGTGGGAGCCCAGCGAGTCAATGATGGGGCAGAGGAGGCATGCCCTCGTTAGCCCCCTAATGAGAAGGGAAGGAAAGAAACCTTCCTTTTTAAGCCAGGCTTGGATGAGGACCTCACCCTGGACACGCTACAGTTTACCTCCCCCGGGTGGCTTCTCTGTTTTTTCTGCTACTGCTCTTTTCTCCCCATCAGAACACGCTCCCTAAGCTGTTGCCTGCTCCATGCTCCCACTGGTTACTAACTGGGCACAGAGAAGCCCCAGTGCCTGTTTGCTGCATGTGCATGGGGTCTCGACTCACTAACTGAGCCCAATCATGTCGCAGGGTGGGTGTGGGATGTGGGGAGCCCACCTGAGCCCCCAGATAGACGGTGGTGGCAGCGTTGGAGGCACCAGCCCAGGGCAAGGAGTGTCCCACCAGGTACCGCAAATCTTGGCCAGTTTTATGACCTGCTGCACCGTACCAGCATCCAGAGCCACCCTTCCCCATCAGCTGCTGCTGGAGCTGAAAGAAAACCCTGCCTGGTTGTGCGTGCACAGATTAATCTCACCTTCATGTGTTTTGTCTGCTAGGGAGAAGTCATACCTGCACATGGTAACTGCTTAATTGCAGCACCCACTGAGGGCTGTAATTTGGCCTAATTAGGCACTTCCTTCCCTTTGTGGCACAAGTGTTACTCGTGTAACACAAATGCAATCCATGGCGTGTTTCTTACGTGCGTGGTGCAGAGTAGCTGGGTCTGCCCTTTCTCCTGTGGGGCTTTGAACTTGTTCTGTGAGCAGCTCTTGTTTCAATAACCGTAGTTCTTGCTAATAAAATCTTTAATCCAGTGATGAGGTGGTGTGGTTTGTGTCGCCTCCAAACCTGGCCCCTCGTTCCACCTCTGCCACTTGCTCACCGGGGAACCGCGGTGGCGGCATTTCATCTCGCTGTGCTTCTGTTCCTGCCTAATGAGTGTGGGGATAATGAAACTAATGAAACCATCTTCGTCGCAGTGCCTGTGAGATCCACTGAGAAGAATCACCTGATAAAAGGGAGGTGGTTGTTATCGTCTCTCAGTAACGAGGATAACTCAGGTGTGACACTCTCTACCTGAAGTTGTACCTCAGTCCCATCTCGAACCCTTGTGACAAAGTCGATTTTTACTCTGAGTAGGGTTTGCAGAACTGGTGCCACACTGGTGTCCGTTCTGGTGATTAAATGCCTCTCAATAAACCAAGGATAACTTAGCGTGGTGTTATTAAAACAGAATTTTATGGGCCGTAACCTGCTGTCATTTCGTATGCAGAGCTCCTGCTGAGTAAATCAAGATGTCCATGCCCAGAGTGATGGCACAGGGGGAGCAGCCTTCTGGTTCTCCTCTGCTTGCTCATCTGACCTTTCTTTGGGAACTGAGTTGTCTCAAAGAGCAACCACAGGGTCTGACTGCTACACGTGCTAGAAAGGGGTATGTAACTGTGCCACTCAGCTAAGGCTGCTATCTGCAATATGAACAAAAAAAAAAAGTAAATATTTGAAATATTATTGGATTTATTAAACATATTGACAGCCCTAGAAATTGTGCTTTGGAAGAAATGTCTCTTCTCTGTCATCTCTCCAATATTTCTCTCTCACACTGGTGGGATTACGCATCAGAGGTGCTGCCTTTTGCATAACTTTCTTGTAGAACCCCGTGAACATAGTTCTGAACACAGACTGGTGTTCCCAGTGCTTCTCAGCTTAGAACAAAGCCGATTGCTGGAGATCCGTTGGCTGTGTAAAATAACACTGGTATTTCAAAAAAAAAAATATTTTTTTCTCTTGAATATTTTGGTAACACTTTTACATCATCCCCACTGCTCCCATTAGAAGTAGGGATGAACAGACATCTCGTTACCTTACACACAAAAAAAATAGTATAGAAAATCTATACTTAAAGTACAGGTTCAGTGTAGCTTCGAGGTGGCCCCAAGAAACTGCTGCTCTGTTGTGGTGTGTTCCCAGCAGCACATTGCTGCCCCTGAGCCTTCAGAGTTAATAATTCCACCGCGCAGCATCCAACAAAATAATTTGTTTATTCTTGTGTGGTGTATTTATTAGATCTTCATGTTCCCCACCTCTTTGCTAACCCTAATTATAGCAATATTAAAAGAAAGTTCTCACCGTGAGTTTAGTGGTTTTGGGAACTTTTCTAAGAGAGGAGATTGGATTGAGTTTTTAGTGAATTTCCACCATAAGCCAAAACTGCTCCTCCTAGTCTCTGATTTTAGTTGTTTCAGCTAATTGTTTGAACAGGTCATTAAATCAAAAGATGCAGTATGAGATTTTCTGTCGAGATGAAAAGCTGTAATGAAAAGCTAATGATTCTCATCAGTCGTCTGGCTTCTCTGATGCTTTGTCCTGATCTAGGCTGGTCACAAGGAGAAAGAACTGGGATTAACGCCAAAGCAGTTTGCCTTTTCCAAAAAGAAGCCTTATTAGCATTTTGCATTGGTCAAATTGATTGGTTTCACACCCGAAGTGTGTGTCAGCTGCCCTCAGTCCCCTGTTTGTGACTAACACGCTTGCACAACTTCTTTTTTTGCACTGAATCCTGCTTATAGAAATAGATTCATAATAAATCCCCATCCTCCTTCCTGGTAGTTCTTGGCTCTTCCCTTAATCCTCTACCTTTTGCTATTAATAAAAAAGAAAAAAGTGATGCTGGCACCGTTTTAAACATTGACTCTGGCCTTGGTGCAGCCGTGGGGCTCTCCAGGTGCCTCCAGCCGAGTCCCTGTGCCACTGGTGCTGCCCAGGAGTGGGACTGGGAGGGTTGGGACCACCTGCCCCGCAGCGATAACCGCTGCGAGAGATCCCGTGTTCACGGGCACAGACATCGGAGAGTAACGCTGAGAACAGCCGCTCGTGGCATTATGATATGAATGCCAAGAACTGCATTATTATTTTTTTTTTCCCCTTCTGCAGAAAGGGTTGGATTCTTTTCAGATTGTTATTTTTCACCCACAGGAACTGCATCACCTCCTTTAAACACAGAAAGGAAACGTTCTACGTGCCAGATCTTATCTTCATGTGCAGTTTTTAACATCCTCGAGCATGTAATATCTTTTAATTAGGATGAGGATTTGGAAAGCAGCGTGAAAAGGAACGGAGGCAGGTTCCCTTGGAGCAGCTGTGTGATAACTGTGTGCAGGGGCTCGATGTAACCTTCAGATGCTGTTCTGCAGTAGCACAGGGATATTCTGTAAGCATAAATGGAGCCTGATTTCTTTTACAGAGCAGCAATCAATAGTTTCGAGGGGTCAAGGAAAAAACATATGTGCTTTTAAAATTTTTTCTTTCGAAATAAATAATGGGAGTAAGACCAGCAGTGATAAACGAGGTGGGGTTGGTCCCAGTCCCCGGTGCTGGCTGAGCTCTCGTTCCGGGGGAGCCGGCGCCGGTTGTATCATCGCATCCCGCGCCCGGAGCCTCCGCTCTACACGGCAAACCACTGCACTCCTGTGGCGTGCGGGAGGCTGCTGGTCCCTCCAGCAAAACAGCGGTGGGGAGCCTGGGGAAGTTGATTAAAGAATCACTTTGCTTTCTCCTTCCTTTCGTTGCGCAGCAGAGCAGCGTTTCTCTCTCTGAATGCTGTGTTAATTTTTTAATCTGTCCTTCAGGATATTTAGATGCACGATGCTACTAAGGCCCCTTACAAGCCAGTGTGATTCCAGGTGCATTTCACAGAGGAGATGTTGCCCTTAGCTGCGCATCCGGAAATCGTGCACTTGCTGGAAACCTCAGAGGATAAGTGACATGACCAAGTCCCACCAGTAAACCAGCACCCATGGCCTGAACACTGCATAGGGATCCTGTTGTGCACCTCGATTGTCCTCAGGCTTTGTTCATTCCCTCCTGTTCTCCAGATGCTGGGGCCTCATTTCTGTTTTTTCCACCTTTATTAGACTTTCCCAACACAGTTCCCTTTTCAGAGCAATTTGCTCTCGCAAAGCCATTTCCATTTGCTGCAGGTAATTGTGCCACCTCAACGGAGCGGTCTGGAAGGGTTTATTGCCTTTTGTTCAGGCTGGGGGATTTTGGGGCAAATTGGATGCTTAACATGGCTGGTTGAAAACCAGCATTAAAACGTGCTGGTGAAAGGATCGTTCTGCGTGAAACCAAGAACCGGAGAAGTTCATGGAGTAGAAGTGCATCCTGGCAGGAGGATGCCAACCCCAGTAGGTAGGTAGTTGACTCCTTTCTCAAGCTGTGAGTGTTGCTGTCGCTGTGGATGGATATATGGGTCACTCCTCTCCCTCTCCCATTTCTGTCTCCGCAGGTCTAAGCCTGAAATACTCTGAAGCCAGACTCGTGTGAGTCAGCAAGGCAGTCTGTGCTGGAGCATCTCCTTCCAAAATTTCAGCCACTGCTTGATGAATTAAACATGTCCAAGTATTCTTTTCATCAGTGTGCTCTCCACTAGACTGCTTTCGAGGCTTTTTTTTTTATGTTCCACCTTCAGAAAACTAGAGAGAAACTGGGAAATCCTTGATGTGCAGTTTGTGAACATGGAAGTTACAGGGAAATGCTGATTTTGGAAGAAAGGCGGTGATGTGCTGGGTGTGTGTGGGGGCATATTCTTAAATTCCTGACTACTGGAGGGTTTTTTATACATTTTATTCTTAAGAAACTGTGAAAAACTCCTGAACTGAACAGCTGAGTGGTGCTGCTGCACATCTTAAAGAAAAACGTGAATCAGAGGATGGTGAGAAGAGATGTGTGGAGGATGTTCTGGATGATAATGGATGTCTAAGTTATAATGGGCTTGAAGCATAATTAATGTTAATGGAGACCATTTATATGTAATGCAAAGAACATGTTCTGAGAGACAGATACAAAAATAGATTTATTTTTTTTTAAGACATGAAGTTTTAAACTCTGAGGACTAGCCATCGGAGCTACTACACAGCTATTTTATGCATTTTATCTATGGGAAAACATTGCTCTTAGAAGCTTGCGGGGACTGGGAAATGTGTAGCCTAATTTTTTTCACATCCTGACAAAAGAGGGATGCTCCATCTACCTGGCAGTGTCATGAAGACAATTTGGCTAAAATTTTTCATTTCTTTGTGCACTGAAATCCGGCAACAAAGATGATCAGAGCCAGAATAATAAAAATAAAAATGAAGAGGTCTCCTGTAGAGGGTATGAAACATCAGGGAGGAGGCAGTAACTAACAGCTGGGGAGGGGAAGTAGTAAAATGAGCTTGTGTGATGACGAGTTCTCATCGGTTCATGCCCTTCTGGCAGTGCTGGTTGTGCTGCTTTCCCCAAGGGAGATCCCCTGAGGATTCAGTCTATGGAAGGAGCAAAGGAGAGGAGCCTTCCCTCTGGCTCCGATGGCAGATGGGGCTGGAAATCTCTGATGCAGCACTAGCCATGAGTCATTAGAGCAGTTGTTAGACTGGAAACGTACTTTCCCCATGCGTAGTGATGGTAGAACTCGTCAGGGTGGTTGTATTGTGGTACCCTGGCAGTACTGCCGCCCTGGCTGGCTGCTATTGCCACGTATTTATTGATATGCAATTATTCTTCTCTGGTAACAAGACAGGGAGAGAAAGATCTGTGTGTCTGTATCATGAAATACTTCCTGCTAGACTGCACATATACTATACGTGCATACGTACTATATGTGCTGTATATACTATGTACATACTTCCCTTGATTTGTATTTCTTGGCCATAAATTTATTAATGCTCGCTGGGTATTTTCCACCAAATATTTCATGGCCAGCAACTTTCCATGAATATTTACCATCCGTATTCCGGACTATTTCCCTTCTATGGCAAACATTTCATTACATTACATTTTGCTGTCTAATGCATAGGGCTAATGATTTTTCCAAAAGCAAAATGGGCGTAGAGCTTTATGAGAATATCATGAGGAAAAGGCTGGTTTTTTGTTGTATTGAATTCTTCAGAACTTTAATTTCATATAATTTTAGAAAAAAAAAAACAAACTCAAGTGCTAATCATTTGTAGCCTTGCTCAAGGGACTCTGTGTCAGCAAGTAAGAGTTCCTAGTTATTTATGGAAGGACTACACAAATTGGGCTGATGAGTTGGGTTTTTTTATTTTATTTTTTTTAGTTGAGAAACAGGCACTGAGTGCTGGTCCCTCACACACACAACGTGCCCAAAAGAGCTTTTATCACTATGCTATTGCATTGCAGACCACAAGATTGCATTTCTTCCTTTCGCAGACAACCCCACCGGGGAAAAGGCACGCACTTACTACGAGGTGTAGAGTCTTCCAAACCCAGAGGAAGATCATGCTGGATTGGGGAGCTGCTATAAATACGTATGGAAATTAATGTGTGAGACAAATAATTAAAGGCTAAAGTAGTCCAGGAAAAGCAGGTGATATGAATAACAATAAAGGTCTTTTTTTCTGGTGGCTGAATCAGACTCCTCAGACCTTTGCCTTTCTATTGATGGTTCCCGTCAGGTTTCCAACCCATTAGCATTTTACAGTCCCCTTCTGCAATGACCCTAAAGACCAAAGCTTGAGATGGGATTAATAATGGTTCAGATTTAGCACCAGCTGCATTAGACAACTTCAGTTTCGCAGGGCAAATGCTGATTAGGTCCTTGGACCTGGCAACGTTAATGGCATAACTTCCTTGATGTAAGCAGGAATAGAACTGCCTTAAGCATTAGAGCATCTGATTGATCCCTAAAGGTTGGAGCACGGAAAGCTGTTGGGTAGCTGTCAAGGAAAATGCCAAAAGCCACAAGGTTTGCAGTGGTCCTGCATCTTGGAGTGCCCGAAGGAACAAAAATCTCTTTTGCTGCATCTAAGAGTGTCTTGCTTCAACAGTGCTCCTGGAACAGGGCTGTGATAAAAAAGTATGAGCCAGCCCTCACTTCCAGAGGGTGTTTTTAGCCCAAATATGTTCCCTCTTTCTCTCTTTCTCTCTTTTTCTCTTCTCCCAGATACAGCCTGCCTTTTCTCCTGGCCCATCTCTTCAGTTCTGTGTTAGGGAGACTCAGGCAACAAACAATCCCAAAACCAGGGGCAAAGCCTTAAAGCAGTCCTGCCGTGTGGGGCACACTGCAGCATGCCCCGAGCGAGCCGTGCAGCCGTGTACCAGCCCCAGGCGACGGAGCGGCCGTGGGATGCGGAGACCTGCGCAGTGCAGAGGCAGGAGAGAGCAGCGGTGAGCGGGAGGGATGCGATGGGAGCGCGGGGCACCGGGAGCTGGATGCCCCGTGCCCGAGCCAGGCTCTGCTCTGCCCTCTCCTCCGCACGGGAGGTGGTACTGAAGGGGAAGCTCGTGTCCCAGTTTCTGCCTCTCAGTTCCTTTTCAGTGCGTGTTTTCTGGCAGGAAAGGGGCAGGTCTTTCTGTTTTACCTCTCTGAAAACTCTGTGATGCTCCTGGCAGGGGATGTCACTTGCTCATGCAGCGACCTTTTTCTTTTCTTCTGCTTCTCTACTATGATGCTGTGGCACATTAACAGTAAAATTCCTTGCCTTCTGTCCTGCCTCACTGTAAGAAACTCTCCTCTCTGTTTATCACCACTATTTTTGCTAACCTTAACGCTGTCTTTCCTACCTTTGTAGTGGTGGTCAAAGCTCAGGGGACCTTTAAGCTATTGCGAAGTGTGAAAAACATCACACTTTGAGGACCGGGGAGAAAGCACACTTATTATTGTATTACCAACTATGACAATTAAAAAAGCAGCAAAAGCAGGGACTGCTAGCCCCAGATTCCCAGTAACAGTCCCAGTAACCCCCTGCATCACCTCATTTGCACATGGGTCATAAAACCTGCACGAGGTCTCGAGCAGATGCTGCCGCTTGGCACTGGAGAGCATTTAACTAACATACCAAGTTGCACATCATTTCTGGATCTGTTTTTTAGCATTGCTGGTACCCACTGGCACTAACTGCTCATGGTACATATCCTCCTTCTACAGCATTTTTCATTACTCAGCCTCAAAGAGATTTTAAAAGGAGGGGCACTATCTTTAAGCGCCTTCCACAGACACAGAGATGGAGCAAAGAGAAGAATGAGAATTAAGAAAGAAATGAGCTTTATGAGCCTCGTGCCCTGCCCATGAGGAAACACTTCCATCTGTTTTACAGGGAATCAGCAACCAGATAAGCTGTTCTGATTTCTTTTGTCAGTGCTGGCACATTTACAGTACTTTGCTGGCACGTTGCTTGGGAATTACAGGCAGATCCTCTCCAACATAGTGGGAACAGGCACATCACATGCTACATACTCCTGTCTAGAGGCTGTTGGCAAACCACAACTTGTAGTCAATCAAGGCAGGATTTTATAACCACTGCTACCCCCACCCCCTTCTCACATTCCTTATTTTCATCCTTGCTCTTCAAAGCAGGATGATTCACATGTTATAGTAACCTACATTTGGCTTGGCACCACTTATGGGCTATATATAGATGACAGAGTCACCCTGTTCTTCCTCGTTGATGCATTTTCCTTTTTTTTTCAGACACGGAGCAGTTCTGGGTGCCCCGTGGGCTCAGAGAGGAGCTGGAGGTTAAAAGAGACATTCGGCATCACGTCCAGCATCACGGTTTTTATCTGGGTCTGGTCTAGGGTTAAGGTAGCTGCTAAGATCAGGTGGGAGCCTTTTGTGGCTATTAGAGGTGTGCATTTTAGGAAAAGCCGACGTGCTCTCCTTCCAGCAGTCATCTCTCTCCGAGTTGTTTCAAACTGAGAGCCTGAAAATAAAGAGAAATGAAATCACAGCCATTCTGTGCTAGATAGTGGGCAGACTGTTCCCATTGGCAGATGTTGATGGCTTGCACGTTTTTGGCTCTGCTGTTATCTTTTGCACCTCTAGAACCAGACTGTAAAAGTGTGTCTTTTTTGTGTCTTTTTTCCTTTTTTCTTTTTTTTCCTAAGCAAACTGACTCAGTTCCTCTTTTCATCTGAAACTGCAGGAACCTCCTTTGTTTCAGTGACTTCCCACTGGGAACTACTGCCCCGTGTGCCCTGAGCCTCCTGCCCTGGTAGAAAATGACCCACTGACAGCACCGTGGAGGAAAAGAGTCCAGCTGATCTCCCCCTTTCCCCCCCCAGAAACAGCTTCGCTGCTCCACGGTCACCATCCAGGGAGATGGCAGCTGTGCTGCTACAACAGCTTTATTGACGCCCGGTGTGACGAGCCCAGGGGCTGCCTGGCCCCGGACATCTCCCATACATCCTAATAAAGGCTCCGTGGCCGCGGGGACCGAGACTCGGAGCGCAGGTGCTCCCCGGCCCCTCCGCCTGCTCCGCGATCGATACGGCATTGCAGGGAGGACCTTGATGAGAAATCTGTTGGTAAAAGTGATGTTTCTGTAATGGCCAGCACGGTACCCGCCCAGATCTTCAAGGAGAATTCAACCCCCAGCTTTTAGCCGGATAATATTCATCTCAGACACGAAAGACGGGATGAGATACGTATGTACGAACAGTATCTATGGGTTTTTCTTATTCCTGGCAAGATCATTACAGTAGTCAGACACAACTGCAGGTGTAAAATGACGTTACTGTAGATGAGGATCAGACCCAGTGGAATCTGAGCCACTAAGTGCTTGTGTTTTGCCTGAAGGCAGCTCTGGTTTAGCTCTGTTACACCAGTCATGAAACGGGGAATTGGGAAAGTTGCACCCCATCCTGCAGAAGCTCAGTCTCGGTGCCAGTCCCTGCTCACTCTGAGGGCTTTGGTGGCCCTGCTCATCCTGAGGGCTTTGGTGGCCCTGCTCACCCGAGGATGCAGCTGATGTGTCAGACCTCGTGTCTGGGAAAGCATCTTCCCCCCAGCCCTGCGATGTGCTGCTCGTTTTCTGGATGTGGAGGGTCAAAGGAGATGCACAAAAGGATGTAAAGTTTGCTCACAGCTTGCTCACCTTCTGCTTTCTCTGCAGGCACCTGTCAAAAAACGGATGGCTCAGCCTTTAGGAAAACCAAGCTCTGGGTAAAGAGACTGAGGCTTCATTCGCTGTTCTGCTTGACATGTTCTTTGGGATAAACCTGAATTCTCTGCCTGTAAAATGCAGGTAACAGTAATTCTGTCCTTAGAGAGTTACCAAGAGGAGAAATGCATTAGATGGTGTTGGACACCAAATGCCCTGGAAGGCACTGAATCCTACTTACTTTTATAATGAGTTCCCTACACAGCCCATCACAGGTTTACAGTCTCATTCCTGTAGATTATCACCACTTGAAATATTACAGCACGTGTCAGGCCAAAACTTGCTTTCCTGGCTCAGTGTTTTATTGCTTTCTTGAGCAGGCTCTACCCCCTCCCATTAATCAGAAATGTCTTAGTCATCTGCAGCGTGCTGACCACAACGAAAAACCCGGCTGCGGGAAGGCTCCAGGGCTGGCACCGGCTCAGATAAGCTTTGTCTGCCTGTAAGTGCGCAGGGGCACGGATCAATGACAATCCATCAGTTAGGGGAGAGGATGAAACAGGCACAAGATTGAATTCAAGGCAACAGAGTGTTCCTGTCTCCCTTTTGCAGCCCACCTTGCATTGGACCATCTCCTTTCCCACTGGGTGCTGAGCACCACGTGGCGTTTTCCTTTCTTCAAACTTTACAGCTTTTTTTTTTTTTCATCAGACAGGATTTGCCCTGGCTGTACTGCTGGGGCCTCATCTTTCACTAAACAATAGATAACCCGAGGGTCTGAGAAAGCCCTTCTCCCCACCTCTGACTCTTGGGTCCCCCCTGCCCAGCGCTGCGGCGGCAGCGCCCGGATGCGATACGGTTCTCTGGCCCTTTGGGAGGGGAACACGACCACTCACATTATGACAACAGCTGTGCAGAAGTGAGAGGTCAGTGCTTTTAGCCATTGCTAACACCCTCCAGGCGCTGGAACAGCCGAGGGGTGGGGAAAACCCAATTCTACAAACTTTTTGATTGACTGCATGGTTTTGTGTGCAAATCTCAATGCTATTCAGTGGCAATATTGATCTTGATGTCTGGAGCAGATGGGCACAGCAGGTAAGGTTTTAAGATGAATGCAGGAGACAGACCAGCGCCCTGATACCGAGGAACAACTGCCACCTCAGAAACCCCCCATGTATTTAGGGTCAGATCCCCTGAAAGCACAAATTTGCCGTGTTCCTCTGAAGGCAGATCTGCTGGAGGGAGCAGATGCTTAGCTGGTACAAATCAGCTTTGTTTTGCAAATCTATTACGGTCCGGAGGACTTCCCAGGTTTATGTCAGGGGAAGATCAAGCCCACCTGGACCAATTTCTGTGAGCTGCCAGTCCCAGTGAGTCTTAAATTTTGGATCAGGCTCTGCACCCATGAACTCTTGAAGGAGAGCAGCAGCCAAGCCACTAGGTCGGAGCTGCAGCTCAGACGTCGCTGCCCAGCCTGGTGGCAGGTCCCCAAAAGAGCCACCGGCTGCAGCCAGCACCGTTCATCATCCATCAGACCTCACCCAGGAGCAAACCTCCCCGGGCTCCCTGCCTGGCGTGGGCTGTCACGAAAGCAAAATCCTCGTGCGCAGGAAAACATTTCTGTCACCGAAGGTCTCGCCTGCTCTTTAGGCGTGCTGCCCTTTCCCAGCCTTGCTGCTGAGATGATGTATTGTTCCCGTTCCCCCTCCTGCCCTGACATGCCCTTGGCAGGGACTTTTCCTTCTTGCACATCGCTCGGTGCGAGAGCGGGGCTTGGATGCGCATCAGCTCCCATTAATCAAAACAGTTTGGTCCCCTCTGTGCTGTAGCCTGGGAGCTCATTGCCATTTGATTTTTTTTGTGTGCCATCCAGCCACAGAGCCCGACGGGAGCCCTGGGCTCCGCAGGGACCCCCCCAAGCTCGGGGCAGAGCCCGGGGAGGCGATGGCTGCTGGGGGCTGCGTCAGCGACGGGGGGCACGGCCGAAACGCCACCAAGGACACTGCAGACAGAACGGAGGCATCTGCCAGGGAACTCAGGAGCTCCGGAGAAAGGGGGTGTTTCCTTCTTGATGTGCTGTCACTTGGTTGTGGAGCAGCTTTTTCCTTTTAAAGGGACAAAACCAAGCGAATGAACCAACAAATAAATAAATAAAGGCGCCTTTCCTTTTCTGTAAGATTAAATGCTTTTGTGTAATTGTGCATTAACCTTTGGTCCTGCATTAGGCCGCCGTTGCTTTGCACCCTTGATGCTTTTAAGCCAGGATTGCAATTAGCCAAAGTGGCTCTTGACAGCCTTCCAGGCAACCCCGTACCGGGGGCCGCGTTCCCGAGGGGAGATGGATCACGGCTCTCACGGCTCGCCGGAGGTGCCTGGCCCCGAGGAGGCTGGAAAAGGAGGCACCTTCCCCGCAGGCTGGGGCTAAATGGAGGCTTTCGAGTGTAGGGGGGGTTCGAGGTGGCTTTCAGGCTGAAAAGCTTCCTGCTCAGATGCGTTTCTTTGCTGAACTCCCACTCCCACAAATTAGATTATGAGAGTGCAGGGACCCTCCCCTGGGTCTTGATGTATGGCAGGGATATTTATAGGAAAAGCTTTTTAATAGCCTGAGTTGAAAAATCTGGTTTAAAACAAGCTCATCTCCAGATAATTAAATAACCCAGCTATGACTAAGAATATTGATCAGGCACTTGAGCCTCCTCCCACCCGCCCTTCCACGGGAGCAGAAACCATGCTCCCGAGTCGGCTGAATTTGGGAATTATCAGATTTGGTCCCCGGCCAGCCGAGGTGCAGGGATGGCCCTGGGGAATTGGTAGCGGGTCCCTCCTTTGCTCCATGGAAGTGTTGGCTGCCCGGGTGCTGCAGAGTGATAGGAACCACAGCTGCTGGGGCATGGCGTGACCAATTTTCTATTCAAAATGTATTTTTCTTTTTTATTGCTATAAAACCTGTTTAAAATAAAGCATTAAAGTTGCTCCTAATTTACTCTTCTGTTTTAAATTTTTGCTTCACAGATTCATGCCTAGTAAGAACGTAAAGAAAAACCCTCAAGGTAAAAGACTGCAAATACCAGTTCCAGTCCTCATACAGCTATCTGCCAAGTTAAATTAACTGTTAACTTTACACATTAGACTCCATATCCTTTGGTAATCTAAATTTTTATTTTGTACTAAATGTCAGCACCAGAATTGTTCACATTTTAATATTCCTTTTCATTATAAAGGCTCATGTACACGCAGTTGCACACAGGAATCTTATATTTCTGTTCATGTATGATGTGGCACAAACACTACAATAGACTTTATGTTATTTAGGTCACATATTTGCATACATACATACATTTTGCATGTATACAAACCCACAAACCTCTTTTGTCAAGAAACCCTGTGCTTGGACCAGGTACTTCTGACATCAGTAAGAGATTTTTTCTTAAATATTAATGCAAGTTGGATTCAGTCATCAGCATGGGGAGCATATAAAGCACGAAAAAATAAATGTGTTTGCAAAATATACCATCTAATTTTGGCTCCGGTAGTTGAAATACAGGGATTACTGTCAGGAACAGAAAATGAATGTAAGTGCAGTGAGTTCATACCGCTCATGAACAATGTGATCTGTACTTTGGAGCCTGCATCTATTTTTTCCATATCACACCTAAAAAAAAGAGAAAATGTATGAAACCTCTTCATCTGCAGCTTTGTGTTTTAGGCTTCTAACAGAAAGGAGCCTCTTACCAGTCTGTTTTCTACAGGCAATGGATTCCAACTGGTATAGAAATAAAGAGATTAGAAAGTGTTTGTGCCAGGCTTTGTGTTCCTTGATTTTCTTTTGTGTGCAGAAGTATCTCTGATTTTCTGAGGGAGAAGGCTGGGTCAGAGGCACCTTGAACTCTATAGAAAAGAATTGCTTAGTCCACGCTTACCTCGCTTGGAAAATCTAATGGGAAAGACTGACGTTCAATCAAAGTAACCATTTGCCTCCATCCCAACCACAGTAAGATCTTGAAGGTCAAATTCCAGCTTGCTATTGCTACGCTGCTTTTTCTTTCTTTCCTTCTTTTTTTTTAATAAAGCCAGAAAACAAGCAGATCATGGTGGATCCATGCTTCCCTGCAACGGGGGGAGCAGACAACACTGAACAGGGTGTTTCTGAAGGCAACACAGGTTCCCCACTTGTCCCCTGTCCCCACATCAGTTGTCAGGGGGGGTTTCTGTGCTGTTTTGTGTGGTCTTTTGCTCACAAAGCTTCACAAACCGTCTGCATTTAGCACCACTGGAATACGGGCTCTTTTGAAGCAAAGGGACAAAAACCTCTGTGCTGAAAATCTGGAGCATGAGAAATGTCAGCCTGTGGCAGAGCGCGGAAAGATCCTACATGGAGTAAATGGCATCTCAAGGGTTTTTTTCCCCAAATTTCTCAAATCCCAAACTGGTGGTGTACAAATTTGGGAGTGCCCGTGGGTCCCTGCCAGACTCATGGCTTATATAGAAACGCTCAGTCACAGAATAACTAAAACAAGGGGCAAGGAGCAAACGCCACCAGGGCGACGTGGCCTCAAAGAGGGAGTTTTCAACAAAACACAACAAAAATTCCATGCAGATCCACTCAGTCTGGAAGGAAATGAAATGGTGGGCTGGAGCCCTCTCCCTGCACCTCCCCAGGAACCCCATGTGCTTGTACACATTCTGTAGTTGTGCAAGAGCAAAAGGACATCACTCAACACAGGGAGCTGGAGTAATTCAGCATCCATCCTGGAGTAACGAAAAGTCCTAACAGTACTTGGCACTTGCTGCTGGTCCTTGGACACCGTCTGCTTATCATCTGACCTTGGGGAAGGCAGATCCACTTCTTGTGCATCAGCTGTTCTGTTTGCAAGCGCTCCGTCCTATTTGTAAAACATTTTGGGATCGGGAGCTGAGAAGACTCCCGTCAGCAGCGTTAAATTGCTGGAAGCTGTAGCCAGGCTGGGGGAGGCTGTGATTTCCAAACCAGTCCTCACCCAGTCAGTTACTTACTGGATTTCTATTTCTTAACCTATTAGTTCAAATTCTTTGCGATTCAAAATCAGTTTTGTTAATACCGTGACTCTCAGACGGAATTAGAGTTTTAATTGACAGCCAGCCACTTAGTGGCTTCTACTATTTGGTAAAAACCTCCCAATTAGTGATTTGTCCCCTGATGTTTCAGTGATTACAACGAGGAGAGAAATGTTAGCTTTGCGATGTTTAGCGATGACTAACCATCACACTAGTGATTAATGGAGCATCAGCCTTGCTTTTCAACAGAGGCTTGACAGGAACAGGAAAGTATTTATTGTCTTCCTGAAATGAAGTTGAAGGTAAAAACGCTACAGCTTTCGAGCTGCAAGGATGTTTCAGCAATTTATTTCGCAGCTCTTGACTTGTCTGATGTGTTGAATTCAGGAGACAAATAAAACGCGGTCGGAAATATTTTGATACACTCAAGATATTTTGAAAATTGAGTTGTAAGTGGAAGCATTGAGTTGTAAGTTAGACACCAAAGTCTCGCTCCTGTTCAGGAGACCAAAATTCAAGCTGTTATTTCTTGCTAAAGCAGCTGCAGAATAATCTCTGCGATCCGTACGCTGACCCGTGCTGCCACTTAATTTCCATGTGGCCCTTTCTCTGAGCCTGCCAGCATCTCACATCGTGTCCAGAGACTGCAGCTGCCCGTGGTGGGCCTTTTCCTGATGGTAATTTGGGGGATTATACTATAAAAGAGAAATAAACAGCTTCTCTTTTATGACAAGGCACTGGAGGGTAAGAAACCCCGCGGTTTGGCACTGGCACACAGTAAGGTTTCACCATCAGGAGCTCGTTGGTGGGTCCGTGTTCGCAGGTGATGAGTTTTGCTGGTGTTTGCAGAGCACCAACCACAACAGGAGCTCGGCAAGAACTGGAGCTGTGGGACAGGGGGTGATCAGGAGCTTGGCCACAATTTAAGGACCACTTATTACAAAACCTCCCTCAAGCTCTCTGTTGAGGGATACTGGTCTGGAGGTATTCATTTCACCCTCCGTGAGCAAACCTATTGAGGAGAAAGGGTCCATTTTTACAGTCAGTTTCCCACATGTAACTGCACTCTGACTGTGACGAAAATTCAGCTCTAAGGGTTGGGTTTGCGGCACTTTTTGAAGCTTGTAAAATCATTTGCTTCTATTAATACCATTCATCGCCCCACTGCCATTCTTATGACGGACAAATCTGCAAGTCACAGATGGAGAAAGACCAGAAATGAGAATAATCTGAAGAACCTGATTTCAACCCACACAAATTCAACTGGAAAGCTGGAATGAGAGCCCAGGGACTTTCTAAGAAACGCATTTATCCCTGACAATTTGGGGCCATAGCAAAATTGTCACTGACAAGGGGAATGAGGCTCATAACCTTTTTCTGGAGATGAAATGGGGAAATGAATAGGGCATGAAAAGCAGAAGAGATGCAGAGAGTTTGGGGCTGTGTGTGCAGATGTGCTTCTTCAACTTTTGGAGACAAAAAGCCCAAATCTAGTCCTTGGTAGCCTTTTAATGTATTACTGGGTCACTACAAGGCCAGATCAGCCACCCCATGAGCAGTCATGTGAAGTTTGCCAGAAAGCCTCAAGGGCTCCTTGCACTGAATTTGTTACTCCAGGTGACTTTCAGCTGAATTTCAGTGTCTTGAAAGACTCAGATTCTTCCTAATTCTGTGGAGGAGCCTCAGATATCTACCCCATGATGAATTAACTCTGTACAACTATATGCATCATCTGGAAAATGCAACTTTGAAAACATTTCAGTTTAGGACTGTGGAAATGCCAATGAGGCTAAAGGCACGTTCACTCCTATTCTGTCCATGCTGCTCTTTATCCAGCGAGCCAAAATCCTTTATTTTGGTATTGTTCTGATCTTTCCTGTCTGCCAAGATTTGGCTTTCAGCTCCGAGTGGATTTGTTTGCGGTACCCAAGTTTAAAGTCCATGAGGCAGCAGTATAATAAAGGAAAATGTGACACACTTTACTACGCCATTGGAACGAAGAGAGATTTACAAAGCCTGTTTTGCTTTGTACATATTGCATTTATTTTGTTTTCTAAACTAATCAAAAAGAAATAAAACAGAAAGTCAGTTGCAGTCTCCTCTGTTTATTTATTTGTACGACTGTCGCTTCCTGAGTGTAGCTTTTTCTATCCCCTCTCTTGTTTGGGCTGGCTTAAAATACAATGTGTTTTGACAGAGCCATGAAAGCTTAAATAAAAGTGATTAGAGATGGAGAAGAGAACAAAGCTCGCTTCTGAGGAAGTTCAGATCATAAGTGAACTTCTAACCTTGATAAAAATCCTGCTCCAGGATCAAAATTTAAATTTTGACTCTAAGACATATAAAGGACGTTTGTATTTCAAAGCAATTTAAATATAAAGTGCTTGATATTCTTTATGGTTTACTTTTCACAGCTTTTTCACTATTAAACGTGCAATCCCACCTTCAACCAAACGACACCAATTTTTAGCAGCTGGGGATTTGGCTCCAACCCAGTGCCAGGGTAGGTACTTTTGGCCCATCCTACCTTACCACCTGCATTTATTCCTGCCCAGCACCTCCCCAGTACCCTCCCTCCTGCCCAGTCCCACTCAGCCCCACCTTGCTCTTGGGGTATTTAATCTCCCTGCATGGGTGGGAGCTTATTTGTTTTTGTGGTTTCAGGAGCTCTGGATTTTTTTGGGGAGTGCTACGCAACTAGTAAGTGTGGTCAAGTTTTCCTAAGGTGATTTTTTGTGTTTGTTGCTGTAGAATAGCTACAATACCTTAAAGCAGTCTGGATTTTTTTTTTTTTTAGTGCTGTGCAATTAAGGAGGCAGCTAATTTTGAAGCATCCCTGAGGGTTTTACTGGCAAGGAAGGAACTGCCTTTGTGCCTTAGGGTGTTTGGGTGAGCTGATGTCTCTGGGTAATCTGTGGCTGATTTCATAGTGTAAATTTTGAAGTCTGGTTTTGAAACGTTTAGCCTGATCTCTGCCTTGGTGAGATTCATAACCTTGTGGACTGTCATCTAGGGAAAGGCTCAGAAAAAAGCAGCACCCCCCTTAAGCAGTGCCTGAGTAGTGGCTAATGGTCTGTTCTGATTTTTTGCAGCAGGAACAGAGGATAACGGAGCTGTAGGCTTATGATCTCGAGTAATAACTCATCCTGCCAAATGCTGGAGTTACGGGCTTCTTGAAGACCAAAAAACTGATTAACACCACTTCTGATTTCACAGTAGAACTCAAAGACTCATCTTTATTTTGCTTTCCTGGCCCAAGACTTCCTCTGTTTCTAACTGTACTGGCCCTAGCAGGCGTGCTGGCAGTGCCCGCTTGGTTGCAAGGGAGGTTGGGATGCTGGCATTTGCTGCCACATTAACACTCATTTCAGCTGTAACAATCAGCTCACAAGTTTGTGTTTAAGGCAGCTGTGGGCAGCAGTCACTGTCCACAAGTGCTGAGAGATTTTGAGATATGTGAAGGGTTTCCAAGTGTTAATTAAGCTTTCGTTCATGGGTCACTGGGGAAATGCTTGCTGTCTGTTTTAACTGGGATTTTCTCTCTTTACCAAGACAGAAATCAAACATGAAGAAATTAAAAGATGGTGGAAGAAAGATGCAATAATCAAACACTTTCACTAGGCAGGAGCTGACTCTAAGGGAAACTGAGAAAACAGAAACAACTTCCATCCTAGATTAAAGGTGAAGTAAGAAGACCTCGTTAGCATATTTTAAGGAACCTCTGCCCTTTGGCTGAGGGAGAGTGGCTGCCATGTGTGCTTGGTGCAGCTTGAGGAGGAGGAGGTTGGCTTTAGCTCATCTGTGCTGCTGTGGGCTACTAGCCTGCAAAGGGCCACTTGCCTCTGACAACGTGCTAATGCCATCGCAGGGGTGTCTGATCAGGCTGCAGTAAATGAGAGGTGGTGAAGCAAGATCTGAGTAAGCATAAAGTCACTGGATTTGAGACTGAATCCAAACTTTCCTAGAGGCTTGGCTTGCTATTGCCCTGATGGAGCAGCTGTGAAGTTGAAGATTGCTGACGCCTTTGTGAAGATGCCTTGTGTTCTCAGCCCCTGGTGCTCACCTCAGGTGAGAGATTCTGAAGGCTGAATAAAATTGCATCCATTTATCTGATAATGCTTTCTTTTTACCTGCTCTGAATCTTCTTACAGTGACTCGTTGCAGGAGCGATTGGCATGGCTTCCTGCTCAATATCCTGGAGACATATTAGAAAGTAGCCATGGGAGATAAGGGGCAGTTATTCACAGTGTGATCTCAAATGGGTCCCGCCTGAGACTACCAGTCATCTAAAAATAAATGATCCCTAAACAGGCACTTATCACACACAAGACACTTGCCTATCCAGAGATTTATTCAATTTGCTCAGATTAAGACATTCTTCAGGAGACTTGTTTCATAAATCTTCTTCAAGTTCTTTTTAGGGGGGAAAGGTGTTTTGTTTTTTTTTTCTTCAGGAATCCAAGAGCTCAAGGATTGCCTTACTGCAATGACAATTCTCTTCCACACTTCTGCTCAGCAGGGTGGCCTGAGATGGTATCGGATCAGCAGGTATCAGTTGAGGATCTGGAGGTAAATTGTATTTTGATTATAGGATCCAAAATATTCTCCCTCCCGCTGTGTTCATGCACACTATTGTCACAGGGCTTAAAAGTAACTTGTTTTATTTTGTGCTAGCAGGATAACTTGCATCGATTTTGGTCTTCAAGCATGCTTAGTGCTCCAGTAAAAGCCATAACTGTGATCACAACTGGTGGACAGGGCTATTTAACAAGGCAAGGTAGGGAGATTTCACAGGCCAGCCCTTCTTTTATCACTTATCCTTTACCAAGGATATCATACAGGAGCGTTTGGAAGTGTTGGCCCTCCAGAACAGACAGCTTTACTGCTGGCACTGCAAATTAGGGCTTTCTGTTGTCTAAGCAGTTGATGGAAAGCTTCTTGTCAGGAAAGATTAGTAGCTATGGAAAAAAGCTAAAAGTCTCAGGCTTGAGGCAAGCTGACAAATGATATTTTTTTATTTCTGTATCATCCATCAGTTTGTTTTCCTGATCATACTGATGCAAAGGATGGATGAGGCGTTTCTGTTTGCTTGACTAACCCTATGCAAAAGGTTCACGTGTAGAGACTGGTCTTGGTTCTCAAATGAGACCTTGGTCTAAGAAAAATGTAGTAAATTAACACTAGGGATGTATCCATGTTTGGGTACCCACCTTCATGGATCTGCAAAGGAGCTGGGCTGAAGTTGAGGGTAGATGTTTTGTATGTTTGAACACTGATCTGGCCAAGCTTGGGCACTGGCTGTAGAATCAGGTACCTGGTTTGAGGCACGTGCTCTTCAGGATAGAAGCATCAATAGCATTTTTGTCTCTTGAGACTTGAAGGACCAGACCTCTTTCATTAGCTAATAAAAATATATAATTATACATAAAATAGGCTGCTGCAGTATTGTTCAAAACAGTGAATGGAACTGCAGTCTTGCTTATTTTTTCCCCCTTCATGCCAGTGTATGTCATTTGGCACCTGCAGAAAGAGTTGAACACTCAGATAAATATACCAATTCATGAAGCAGACTTTTTTTTTGTTCATGGCTTGTCTCAACTGACTTACAGTTGATCTCTTTATTTGACATGGCCTTCAGGAAGGATTTCTTGAATTCATTTCTAAATCTTGAAGTGTAAAATTGATCTTTTTCGGCTGTTTCTGCCACTTCTCAGCAAACAAATACTTTTCCCCCCAGGAAAGGGCTCTATATACTTAGGTTAATGATACGTGGAGTAACAAAGTCTGCAGTCAGCACTCTTAAGGGATAAGTCTTGAGATAGGACTGTTTCCTAGCTTATTAGGTAAGAAATGAATTAATTTTATTGAGGCAAACAGGAAACATTCTGTTGTGATGTTTATCTCGAGCACTGCTGTGTATCTGGATGCTGTTAAGTGATTTAGTTATATTTTCTGTCTTCCACCCACAAACTGAGGTCAGATGCAGTATATGGGAGTCAACCCAGGCTAATTCATTATTGAGGCATTTTTCAAAGGTTATTTTTGAAACTGCAGCTTTTCTCCTTGTCAAAACAGGAAGCACTAAACTGTTTTGAGCGTTCTGGAGTCTCAGGGCATGTAACTTCTTTAGAAATAACTTTGGGAGATGCATAGTCCTTGATCTGTGCAAGAGACCTGGCAATGTCTACTCTTCTGGAAAAACCTGTTAACACTGAAGACAGGACAGGTAATGTAATACAGACCATTGTAGTAATCGTGTGTGTCTGAGCTGCAGTGTATTTCTAATTACAAGGTATAGCTAAAACATTAATTTATGCTAAGGTAAAAATGAAGTTCTGAAAACCCCAGACTCTCTTTAGTTCAAACAGTACCTGCTTCGTGCTTCTCTACACATTGAGCACTCCAATGTCTAGTGAAAAGCTTAATCCTCTTCATCAGAAACTTCAAATATGGCCAAGATGCCTTGAAAAACTCAGACTGAAGCAAGGTCTCATGTGGGCTTGAGTGTTGACATAGAAATACGTATTTGATGGAAGAAATCCATCCTGCCAGAATGCAATATGGATTTGTTTTGTTTCTAGATGGATTTGATCTCCCCTTCTGCAAGAGCTGTGAGTGGCATGTATAAGCAGCAGGAAAACACTAGACAGAGGGGTAATTCTTCTAGGAAAGAGAAAGAAGGGCAAGTCAACTCATGTATTTTAATTGCAGTTCTGAAAGAGGCTTCACCATGGCAAGCAGATAACACATCAATAATGAAACAACAGAAATAAGCCCTGCATGGCAAATAGCTTTGCCCCTTGCTAATTAGCAAATCTGAAGGAAAATGTCAAGCAGGAGCTGTTCAAGGGAGTTTATGTTGCTGTCATCCAGAGGTGTTGGCAAGACAATGTAGAATTTAACATGTGCTGTATGGATAAAGAATTGAAGCAGATTACTCAGGCAGACATAATTACAGCTTCTTGGGATGGCAATATGAACTAGAGGATTCTAAGCTGCAACATTTGGGTGAGGTTAGACCCTATTTTGATTTCTTCCTACCTATCTGTTTAATCAGAGGCCATGTGAACTCAGTTGTGATTTAAATCAAACAGGGGAGTGGCTTGTTAAAACTTCTGTAGGGGGATCTGAGACTTGCTACGGTTCATATCTGTAACTGACTATTTTCTTTTTTCTCTGGCCACTGTAATAGCCTCAGAACATGACAGCAATAGCACCGAAAGCCATCAAAGTCTGCTTACAAGCATATAATTCCAAATACTTTGATAAAAGTATGTGCAGAAACAATGAGCCTCTGAAAGCCCTCATTTGGAAAATAATCTGGAACATGACTGGACTTGGATATTGTATTTTTAACACTTGTGCAAATTTTTCTTGAAGAAATCTTATGATTTCAGCATGTACTGAAGTCTTCAGAAAAGCTCTTACTACTGGAAAACCTTCTTGAAGCCTGGCGATGGTTTTCAGTCTCTGTTACGTGAAGCCAAGCTCTTAAAGCTGATCAGGCACCTGGCAAGCAGAATTCTTCAGTAAAATACATGAATTGCAAGAACTGTAGTTAGTTTTTCACAGACCCTGATGTCATAAGCCTTACTCAAAAGCTCTGGAGTCCTTAATAACAATATTCTATTTCAGATTCTCTGTGAAAACACTCAGTGCCACCACCCAGCTAATGCAAAAACCCAAGAGGAGAAGATGTATCAGAGAAGCTTCCAGTGACAGTGCTTCTGTGTCCAGTATCTCAGCTTCTGTGGGATTTCAGCTACCAAAGAGCAAAGTACACAGATGACAGCACATCTACTAAGAGCACAGCAAGGGTCATCTTTCTGCTTTCTCATCTTGAACCAGTTCAACCAGAGCAAAACCCTCGTGCCCTGCCTCATTACATATTTACTCGCATGCTATAATCGAATGCAACAACCTGATGCCCAAGGTATCTCAAGTGTATAACACATACAGATTCTCAGAGCTGAAAACACTTTACAGAGTCTGGCAAGATGGCCTTTGACAACCCAGCTGTGTGTGCAGCAAACGCTGCGAGTCACTGGAGTAGTCACTGAATAATGCTGAAGCAGCCCCTGAATTGTGTGCTTGGTTTAGGATAACCTTGGCTTCCAAGTCAAGCTCCTGGAGTGCTTCAGTCTGGAGATCTGATAAAAAGTGGTTGGGCTGGTAGTGCTCAAAAAAATTACAGCAAAAGAAATGAGAGAGTGAACCAAGGCAGGAAGTACTATTGATTTTTACTTTTTAAATAGCTTAATAAGGATTTTCCCTCAGAGACTTTACCCCTATATTTGCTGTCAGCTGAGAGGTTGGTGTAACTATTTAAAATTCTTTGTCAGGAATTACCCCTTCCAAAAACCCTAAGTATTTGGGGGCTGAAATGATATTTAAGGGCCCCAGTAGTTTTCTGATGTGTCTAAATGAGACCTCCTTAGGAATCAGCAGGAATAAGAACATGTTCAATGTGCTGCTTTGTTAAAAATACAACTCACAAGGCTTTTGGGAGCAGGGCTTGGCATTTTCTAGAAATCTAGCTTCGAGGCAATGCTGCAATTGGTCTTATCCCTGAGAATTTGAGGTATGGATAGGTGAGGCAAATCCTCTAGGATATGGTAGTATAGTCTATACCCCTGTGAAAGAGCTGGTAGATCACTGTAATCACAAGCTCTGGGACCTGCTGCTTGGAGTCTGGTCTCTGCTGGTGTTGCAGGTGCAGCAAAGCCCTGAAGTCTGGGCAGAGACCTGACTGCAAAAAATCACTCACAGCTTGTGTAAACTGGGAGTGTTCAGGACGCAAGAGGAATGGATGTAGCAGAATTGCATTCCCTTGCAGTGAGGAAGGACAGAGATTATTAGAAATAGTTTTTCTTTGTCTTGCACAGCTACAATAGAAATGTTCAGGCTGCAGACCCATAAAAAGCAATTCATTTCATGGACTATGCTAGGAATTATGATGAGACTTCTAGCTAATGGCCGTTGACAGATGGAAGGGGTAATAGAAATGCAACTATTTTCAACCAAAGAAGCAATGAAATAAGGGTTTCTTTAAATGATAAACCTTGTCACACGAGCGATCTACTTGTTTTGCAAAGGAAGCTGTTTCTGACCGAGCAGGAGGGGAGCCAGGGAGGTCGGTGGAGCAAGCTCCAGAGAGGAAAGCAATTAGGGGCAAATGACCTCAATTTAATGTAGTAAAATTATTACTCGTCCCCAAAAGTCATCAATATCTATGTAAAGATGCAGTATGCTAATATGTAGTCTTGTATCAGCTTAACTAAATTTCTGGGCAGTGCTGCAAGCATAAAAATCACATGCTTGGCTGTTTGCAGTAGGAGAAAACCAGAGTGGAGTTATTGTCTGGAGTGGGAGGTTGAGTGCTGGTGGGCAAGAAACAGAAGAGAAAGTACAGGGTGTTTTTTAACAAATCACTTCAAGACTTTCAAAGTCGGATTTTCCTATAATCAGACATTAGCTGCTACTAGATTGATCTGTCTGATGCAGGTTGAATAAAAGCCCTTGAAAGGAACAGAAAAAAAATTATGTATAGTGATAGAGGCAAATGGTGCCCTGGGAGTTAGCTCTCAAAAGAAAAGCCAAAAATGATATTTCTAAATATATCAGTTTTTCCTGCCTCAGCAACAAGAGGTTAACAAAGGCCATTAGATTATGAGGTGAAACAAAAAAAAAACCAACGGTGCTGAACAAGTAACATTAGTGAAGGATTCATTTTTGTACCCTGTGAAGTCAGAAGTAATTTTGCAGTTGTTTTGCAGTGGATGCCGACTCAGACACTAATATTGTGCTTTTTGGAGAGTTATCACCAAAGCTCTGCACGGGCTGGACCACTATCACCCCGAGTGTCTCTGCAGAGAGCGCAGCAACGTGATAAGTGTGTCATGGGTGGCTCAGGTCTGATAAATCTTCAGACCCAGGACACAATTTACAGGAAGGAAAAATAAACCTTTTGAACCAGGAGATGAAGAAAAACCCTGGGTCTGTTGCTAAATATAGCTCTGGTTGTGAAAGCACAATCTGATTTGTTGGAATTTACTGAGGCAGGAAACTGCCAGACTGAATATAGGGTAATATAACACGGTAAAAGTCAGCAGCGTGCACCTGGCATGGCAGAAAAGGAGGATGAAGACAGAAACCAGACTGCTGCAAATTTTAAACTAGCAGGACTGGACCAGGACTAGCTAAAGCTTAAAGCCTGAGGTGGTGTGTTAGCTCCAGCAGGATGGCAGAAGCCATGGGAGGCATTTGAGTTCCACAGATTTTCATCGGTATAAAACATCTATTGCTCCTTCCTTACCCTGGGGTATGACAATTTTTGCTGCCTGAGTGTCTGCAGTAACACCACGTGTCTCACTGGAGCTCTGCTTGATTCCTGCTCTTGAAGTGATGCTGGTAACCCTGACCCAAGGGCCGGATCCAGAGCTCCTGGATTTTGGGGCGGTGTCAGTAGTCGGTGATGCTGTATCAGCTGAACGAGCTTCGTGCCTCCTGTGCATCACCCTCTGCAAAACCTCTGCAGCATTTCCCAGCCCTGCTGCCAAACACCCCATTTACTACAAGTTTGGAGGCTGTTACAGTATAATAATAATGAAAAATACTTTTCATAGGTGCCATGGAGTGCTGGAGAGAAAACTGGTGGCACAAAGAGGAATAAATCTTGCTTTGATTTTTTTTTTTCTCTCTAACAAACTATGTAGCTTTTAAAGGTATACGAAAGACCAAGCATTTGCTAGAAAAATATCAACATGAGTTGAAAATAACCATAACAAAAACAAGTCTTAAAGACACTAGTTTAATGCTGTCTAGTGTGAGTAACTGTGTTGAGATTGAAACTTTAAACAGAATAAAACCTGAAAATGTGGTGTTTTACAGCAGGAAGATTTTTTTTTTTTTTTTTCTTTAGCTCTATAGTGGAGTCCATCCTGAAGACTCTGAGTTCTGTGAATCTGGAAGAATTAGTGCTAGAAACCTCATCACTTTTTTTTTTTTTTTTAAACTGAGATTTGGTGTATGGACATTAAATGTATAATTGTGCTAATTTGTCAAATATCTGCCAAATAATTTTTACTGGATCTAGAAACATAATTGCTGCCGAAATGATTGAAAAGCACTAGAAGTTTTCAAAGTCCTGCTAAGACAGAAATGTGTGTTCTGGCTCTTTGTTCTCGTGGTGACTGCACGTCCATTGAAGTCAGATAAAACAACCAGCATCACTCAACACTTGAAAGACTGAGCGATATTTGTGCTGCAGTTGAACTGTTCTTAAGAAACTACTAGAATTTCAAATCCTCTGCTGTTTTCCTGCAAACTGATACTGTCCTGACTTGTGTAAGCTTAATAAAAACTAGTGTCCTTTTTAGCTAGAAAAGAAAGTGAGAAGAATCAAGTGTCCTCATTTCGCAGAGAAGAAGTAAAGCTGATATTCCAGAGACTTTACAAGGACTATATTTTTCACAGTTATAGTTCCCCACATAAAGGATCATACTTGTGTGTCCAGTTCAAACAGTCTTAAAGAAAAGGTGAAAGTAAAGGTTAGTTGTGACCTAGATTTTTCTTTGGTACCTCTCCCCTTAGCTGCAAGTGGGCAGGCAGAGAGCCATCCACCCTGTTAGCATTATTAATGCCTGCAAAAGAGATATGAGAAATGACTGATAACTGACTTTCCTCCTCATCCTGCCAAGCAGTTTCCCAGTGCGCTCTCAGACGTGCTCACAGGAGTAACTCCAGTATCCTGACATCCCTCTTGAACAGTGTCGTACTCCGAGGAAAGAAATCGGGCGTTGGAGGACCGGTGCTCCCCAGCCAGAGTTTGGGGAAGCTCTGCTGAGTGATGCTGGTCTAGGCTTCCTGCAGCAGCTGGAAACTCAGCAGCACTGAAATCAGCGCCACACCAATTTAAACCAGTTTAGGATCTGCTGTTTTTTTCCTTCTGTTCAGAACTGGGTCCTCTGAAGTTGGTGGTGTTATGCAGCTTTGCATGAATGAATTCTTTAAGACATCCCTATACACCAACCCAAATCACTGTAGTGTGACCACATTCATCTCAACTCCTTAGTAGCCGGCAGTCACTATCGTCCTCTTTTCTGCGTGATGCTCATCTAATCACAGGGGGTCGGACACTTACACAGAGAAGTATCTGCACAACTCACCCTGTCCTGGTGGGGTCCCGATCTGATCCCATGGCTGTATGAGGAATTATGAGGATAAAAGGTGTGGAAATACAGAAAAGAAGTCTCGAAAAAGGTGACGTTGGGTTTTCTCAGAAGGCTCATAGGTTTTTTTGTTACACCTAACCTGGAAGAATAAACAAAATGTAAACAAATTATATCAAAATCTCATAAACAGGCCATTTTAAAGCACATATATTGAAAGGCTTTTTTTTTTTTTTTCCCATGTAGAATTCGGTGCAAAGATTTTTACATTTTTTATGTTCTTTATGAAAGCTAATGTAAGTTTCCAGTGCTTAGCAGTGCCAGAAAACTAGTCTTTCTTATTAAAGCCATAAAATTTCACCCACATAAACTCAACTGCTTATTGAAGCAGTTGAAATACATCAACTTCAAGGCAAATTATTTCCCGATGTTATACTTTTATTGTAACATTTCGTTATAAAAGACTGGGTGGTGTCTATCCCCAGCCATGCTCTAATGCATTTATCTTATTTGTTCCTCCCTTCTTTTGTTCTGGGTAGAATTCAAAGATTTGAAGAGCTCTGTTAAATTGAACCTTTTTTTTTTTTAACATCTTCCTTTGTTTTGGTTTTTTTTTTCTTTCCCGAATTGTCTGTGTAAGAGTGTCTATAAATATCAGAGGAAGTCAGGCATGAAGCAGCTAGAGACTAAATACGAAGCCTAAGAAAAATACACAGACAAAGAAGAATACCATCAAGAGAACACTTTGATTTCATGTGACAGACATTCCACGTACCCACAGCAGAGATCTGCTAACTTCTCCACCATGGGCCAAGGCTTGGTCTCACTGAGGTGTTGAATGCTTCAGTAAGAGCTGGATCATGTGTAAAAAGCCAAATTTGTTTTCAAACTTTCTTCGCTAGGGCTAGTTTTTCAAAAGATTTGAGCCCTATCAGACACCAAAATGGGATGTAACTTTTCAGAGAACTCTTTTCCAGCACTAATGTTCAAATTAAATATTTTAAGATGCGATGGGAGGAGATTGAAATCCTCCTGTTAGAACTCCAGAATCGGCTTCACCAGGAACAGATGCTTCAAAAGTACACGTCACTGTTGTATAGCTGTGCATTTCCAAAGCAACACGTTTGCCCTCAGAAATTACTCTCAGAAGTAGAGGAGTATAGGAAGGTTTGATGGGATCTGTAGAGGGGACTGGGCTGTTGCTCATCACATAGATTCAAAGAAGGGATGTGCTGCACCAGAGGAAATGAAATTAATATCTAGGCTACTGCAGTGAGGTTTGATAAATGCTTGGGAGGGAAGAGTAAATCTTGGATTTCAGGCTTTATTTCAATCTTTAATTGAAGATCATGACAGGACTTGCTGTATCTGAGACCTGGGAGTACGGGGTGAGATGGGAGGAGCCACTCCAGCCACAGGATCCAAAAATCCCATGCAGCTGATGATGTAATTGCTTTTGTAATAGTTTTTAAGACCCTTAGATAAAACTGTTACTCAAAATAAGTATCTTAAAGCGTCCTTCATTTGTATGCCTAGTGTTGATTCTAAAAATATGAGGAAATAAAGAGATAATTTATCCACTTCCTGTGATCTTGAGATGCCCAAGAGTTTTTTTCAATAATGTAAGTAAAACAGATTGATGTGTATTCCACCACCTACTAAATTTGGTGGATTTGTTTATATCTGGGATAAATTAGCGAAGGCTTCATATAAACAAGGTATTGGAGGTGGCAGCCTGCAAAAAATCCATGATATAAGAGGATTAACGTGCTTTTAAATTTGTTTTGAAAATGACATGGACTTGATATTGATCAACTCAGCTGCAATGTTCTTGTCCAAAGGGTTTTGCAATCCAACAATCACATGGAATGTTTTCCTGGAGATGTTAACCAGTGCCAGATAGCAAACGGGGAACGAGGAGGAAGGCGAGACAGGAGGATCACTGACCGATCACCGCTGTGGGCAAACCAGACTCGACTCGGGGAAAATTAATGTTCTGTAGTGCCAGTTAAAATAGATGAGGATGATGAGAAGCAAAGCAAAACACTCAGACTCAGCTTCACCCCTCCATTTCCCACTGCTCTAAGTTGAGTGGTGCCAGGGGACAGAGGGCTGCAGCCCCCTCCTGACAGCCCCTCTCCTTCCTCCTCCTCCTCCTCTTCCCCACTCCTCTCCAGGGGTATCCCAAATGGCCATCTGGTGCCGTTGGTCTGTCACCCCGTGGCTCACAGCGCCGTCACTCTGTCCCTCTGCTCCATCTCCTGGACTCCTGCACTTTTGTCTTCCTTCCTAAAACAGTGTCATCTCAGGAACGACTCCAGGCAAGACAATAGTTAAGAAAAACTTCTCCTGGGCTCTGGGCTGCCCACCCTGCTGGGGCTGCTCTATTTATAACTGATCAGGCATGTCTCCATCTGCAAGGCGTTCATCACTCGAGCTGTCAAATCGCTTTTGACTGGCTTATCAAATATACGATGGCTTTAATTAAACGGACGGAAAGGCAAACATTGCATTTAAGATCCAGGTTGCTAATTTATGCAAAGATGGATGCAGCCAGATGAACTACAGAGGAAGGTGTTACTGGTTTGGCAGAAAATGTTCTGCTGATTGATCTCCCTGGGTTCATGTCATTTCGCAGGGGGAACAGGTTTGTAATTTTGAAGACGAGTTACAATACAGCCAGCTAATCAGTTTTGAGTGTTTTAGGAGCTTGTAGTAACGAAAGGCCAGAACCTCAGCTGCTACAAATTAACTTATCTGCATTGGGACCCAATGATTTCAGCAGCCCCTCCCATCCACCTGTGATTAATAAAGAGCTATTTAAGGCTTTAATTGCCCCTTAACTCCTAACCAAGGAAATAAGATAGGGGGAGAGTACTGTCCTAATTTGTTTGACCTGACTTCCTTTTAGTCACACCTTGGGTCAGCTTTGAAGGACCGACCTTTTTCCTTGAATGTTCTTCGTGTGGACAGAAAAGGTTTAAAGATGGATAGCAGCCCCTATTCTTGGTGCTTTTATGTAATTATTTTGATTACATTACTGGTTGCCTGGAGGCAGAAGAATAAGCTATAGTCTCTTCAAGGGCCCAGCAGAAGTCTACCCTGACTGGGTTTCCAGTTGTTCTCCAGTACCTTCAGAGCTGGCTTTACCCCTGTGGATGCCGACTTACAAGCAGACCAGATACAGAGAGGTGAAATGGGGAAAAACACTCTTCCAGCCTTCCTACTGCCTGTCTGCAGCTGGTATGTAAGTGTCTGCTCTCTTGTGAACTGCAACTCTGATTTCTTGGGGACCCTGTGGTATAAGGAGCTATCCCTTGTTCCCTGTTTATTGAGTTTATTTACTCTCGCTGCTACAGCTAAACCCTGGAGGGGTGTTTGAGATGTTCACTTGTTAGGAGCATTCTGGTCCTGAAGGGATACGTATCAGTCGTCTAAAAAAGTAATAATTCTGCAGGTGGCATCTTGTGCAGAACAGCACTGAGCAGGTGTCTGGCCTGAGGGGTAGCAGGAGAAGGGCAGGGATGCAGGCACAGTGGGTTTTGCTTTGGTGCTGTAATTAGGTACAGGAAGGAAAATGAGTGAAATCCCATTGTTATTCTCTTTGGAGCTCGGTTTTGCTAACGCAGCACAGCCCACGCTTCTGACTCACTGGTCTCTGCTGAGCAGGGGACTTCCAAACAGAGCTGCTTGATTCAAAGTCTGATCAGAGCAACCAGGAGTGTTTCTGGAGCGACTCAACAGGTAGCTGCCATCTCTTCTTCCTCACCTCTGGACAACTTATTCAATTTTATGAAGCAGGCAGTGAGGGAGGGAGGTCACTCAGCCAGTGCTGACTTGTTTCTGTCGATCTACTGAGTTTTCCAAGGTGTGGGAAACAGGAGCATCAAAATTAGAAGGTCCTAGATCAGGTAATGTGTGTAAGTCAGTAAAACTGGCAGGACTTGTGCACTGTGCCTTGTTTGGTTCAGCAAGAGGTATTTTTGCAATGTTGCAAAGGTGTAGCTGTCTAACTGCTCTGCCTGCCAGCAGAGCAAGAGGTTAATCTTGGCATAGGAGGGTGAAGCTGTGAAAGGGAACAGCTGTGCCCCTGTGAGCCTACAGTATCTGTGACTTCACACCCCTTTTGTGCAGAGGACAATTTCAATGTGGGTATGTCTAGCAGGTTAGCATATCATTTCTGTTGTTAGAAAGAAGATTTGCTACCTGACACTTCTTAAAAGTATCATTTGGGGGCCTCCTGCACTTTGGAAGTAGTTGTCTTGATGCCAGGAGGTAATTCACAACTGGTGTAATTGGCCCACTGGTGTACAGAGTGACACCAATCTGTATCAGCTGAATATCTACCTGATAACTCCTATAGTTTTTTCTCGAACGTTACCTGAACTTCTAGTGGACAAGAAGTGGAGATATCTCTAAGCTGTCATCATAGGCTTGAAGACTGGAATAAGAGATGGGGATGGTGTGATGTATTTTTCCCAGAGGAATTTTTCTTCCTGGTTCCTGTGGCAAGAATTCTTATCTGTACCTTGTCACAGCAGAAGAGAGAGTCTTGCTCAGACTTTAATGTGAAATTCACATATTTAGTCTTATAATTAGCTGTATCTGTGGGGCTGATTCTTCTCACACCTACTGTAGGAACTGGGAGTCACACACTGATCTGCAGCAATTTAAATGTGATCAGAACCCATCACGTTTCAGCACAGTGGGATGGGTAAGCCCAACTGAATGTCAAGAGTCTGCTTTCAAGCTGTTAAAACAAAGAGGCTGTACTGGAGGAAATGCACCATTCCCTAATAGGACTGGACAAGGCTTTATAAGGTTGGTTATTGAAATGATCTGAAATTCCATCTTTGCTCCAGGGCATTGCGGAACTGATTATGATACAGCAATAATGCCTCTTCACCAGAAGTCTGAGAGCAATCCATGAATATTCATTATCCCTCTTGTGTGATAGGTGAGAATAATTGTTTCCAAAACGGGAAAACAGTGGACAGGGTGGTTATATGATAGACAACGGGTTGATTTCCCACAATGAACTCCAATCCTTTGATACAATCCTTTGTTCTGAAGGATTTCAGCTCAGCACGATGCAGGGTAACAGTAGTTTTGTCTCCTTGGGGCACACTTTGGGCAGTGTTGACAGATATTTTGTAGGCTGTGTTGCGGGACCATCTTCACTGCGTTTACCACCGGTTTTATATGGATGTACTTTGTGACAAGGGATTGGTTTAAATCAGAATTGAGAGGGAATTTGGGTGGTTATGTTTCTTGTGGTTATTATCCTGAATGCAAAATTGAATTATATGTATTTTAAGTAGTGTAGTCATATTGCTATGTTATAATTTGGTCTTCATTTTCCTTTTGTTATTGTATTTTGGACGGCTAAGCAGCTCCCTTTAGAATGATTTTCTTGGTAGCACACAGAATCTTTCCTCTACCAAGACAGATTACCTTGGGCTTGTTAACAGATACTTTGGGCAAAAAGTTTTAGCTATGCACAGTATTGAACAGGGACCTTGTGACTTGTCTGCCTAACCATGCACATGTTTTGAGGCTTATCACATACAGTTTATCAAAGCCCTTTAAAAATGAAAAAAACATGTCATTATGCAATCAGAGAACTAAGCAATTGTGACATGGACCTGCAGAACTATTTGCTTATGTTTGATTGTGGAGAGGCTTCTTTTGATACAAAAGACAGCAGAAAAATGAGGAAGAAGAGAGCCTTTGCCCTACAAAATCACGGTGGAAAAATCCTGCAATAAGACTTTTACAGAACTCACTTTCCCTGAAGGAGCTGGGAGGACACGAGGTAGTAGAATACCCTTTTCTTAAATTGATTTGGTCTCCTAATACCTTTGAGAGGATCTGGGCCAGCATGTGTTAGTGCTGGTAAAAGAAGCTGATGAAATAACCTGAGATGTATAATTCAAAATCAAATTCTCAGCTGCACATGTGTTCTTCTGTAGTGGTTTAAACAACCAGAAATCGTTTGTAAGAAAGTCTAAAGTAAGATTACAGAAATTGTGTATTTTGGGAAAGTGACAAAACCACCATTTTTTCTGAGGAGTGGGATGGAGGAGAATCTTAGGAGGAAAACTGTTCTTTCTGTCAGAGCTGAAAGTAGTGTTATTTACTAACAGAAAAGTCTGGGATTTGTTGTGTTGTGTATTCAGTTTCTGATAAGGAAGAGTCTGAGCTGAACAAAAACCAATGTTATTGACTAGTCATATTTCACAGACCTATTTCCAGCAGTGTTAATGGGCACAGGTACAAACCAGCTGCTCCCAACCAATATGACTCTTTGGGGAAAATCCTCAGCTGGTGCAAAGTGAGAACCATCTCCTCCAAGGAACCAGTGCTGGATTTCAACAGCTTATAGCCAATGAACCTGTTCTTGGGCCATCCTCAAAAATGGGGTGTATCTGTCTACTGTGATCAACGTCCTCTCAGCTTTCTCCCTGCCGAGGAGCAGAAATTTAATACTGATTAATACCAGCAACAGACTGCAGCTGTCTTGTATACGCTGAGTTTCTACATTGGCCAGCAAATCTTGGACGAGATACAAAGGTGTCTACCCCTTGCCCCTTTTTTCACCTTCTCCTTGTCATGAATGAGCCCTCAGCACAGAAGTTCACTTGGGAGCTGTGCTGCTCTTCACTCTGCTCCTTCATCTGCAGGGGCAGGAGGTTAATTTGGGTAGCCAAGGGAATAAATGCAGACTCGTGGACGTGTTTGAAGAACAACTCTGGCACTGGAAATACACTAGCTGCTGCTAGCTCTGCTTCTTGCCATTCCTTTCCATGTTCCCAGTTTGCAGGGCACAAAATTCAGCGGGTGTGAAAGGCTGTTACTGCAGTTTGAGAGTGTGCGTGGAGCGGGCAGGAAGCTGAGCACCCACAAACCTCCTGACACAGCATCTCCCCAGGCTGAAATGGCTCGCTGGCCATATGCTGGTACTTGGCTGTGGTACAGAATGGATGGAAGACAGTCACAGAGAAGAGATATTAAGCCTGTAGAGATATGGAGAGGAGGATAGGGACACCAGAGAACTAATAAAGCCTTCTGAAATATTGATTTAACTCCTGCCATACTGCCTTTGTTCCTCTATGTCCTCATGAACACTGCTAGCAAATGGATTCTTTGTCACTGTTCCTCAGGGATAAATGCCAAATTTCCCTTGTACATCAGATGACTTGAGTCTTTGCACAGAACTGAAGTCTAGTAATGAGAGCTAGACTTTTATTCCTTTTTCCAGACACTGTAAGGAATCAGAATTTTAGGCTACAAAGCAAATGTTTAGGAGTACATCAGAGCCCTAAAACAGGCAGCACTGGAATTAAGCATCAGGTATCGACTCTGCTAGAAACTTCCTTTGTGATCCTGAGCAATTTAAATCCAGATTTATAAAACTATCCAGAGAGGTTTCTGTCTTCCATGGCTTTCAATGAGAATGTGGTGTCTGTAGAACTTCGTATTTTGGGGCATGAACGCTTTGGTTCTCAAACTCAAGAGGTCAGTGGCAGTTCAGAGCCAAAGTAGTTCTAAGGCGATGGGTTTTAGTCTCTCTACACTTTATCTGCAAAACTGCATCATCTGCTCCTCCCACCCATCACACCTCTAATTCTCTGACCTGTTTAGCCTGGCCTTTTTTTTGGGAGAGCAATTGTTTCTGTGCTCCAAGGGTCCTTTTTCAGCAGTTTAGCAGTGAAAGAGGCCTCATTGTGATGGGAATTGAGTCTTCAGTGCCATACAGTGCCCAGCGCCATGCGCTGCAGATGCTGGCTGGTGTTCTGGTGTAGCAGGAGCATCTGAAGGATTGGCAACTAAAATATCCTCATGTGGAAAAAAGCTTGTCAGGCCAGCGCGATTAGGAGGTAAGATTTTCACGCCATGGATAGAAACAGTCTTTAGGTAAAAGGGAATTTTTAAAGAGAAGTTGCGTGAGACTGGGCTACCACTGTTACATAACTTAATGTATTGCAGCAGCATGACTCTACGGTTCTGTTACATCTCTCTGCTGGTTACAACATTTTATTACCCTGTGGCTGCCAGGATTGGGGATAGGGTTTTATTGATTGCTGTTACAGCAAGCTGATGTTCAGCCAGTTGAAAGTGACTTCAAAGAAAACTAATTTTGCTGGTGCATGGGTGTTTTTTTTTTGCCTTAAATCTGACCTCGGTCTGGTGTGCTCATGCTAGGCTTGAACGTTGCAAGAAACTTTCTCAAGTTGGCTGGTGTTAAGGAATTCACACAAATGACTCTTGAAGTTCTCTTTATGTCAGTAGATCAGGGAACCTGGCACAAGGTATGGCATAGCAGACTGGAAAAGGCAGACAGAAGGGTTGACACTGCAGTTTTTACATTTTCAAAGTGAACTTGACTTAAAACATCACATAAATAGTCTCAAGTCCATTGAGCAGAGCGTTCACGGTAGTATGAGGAGGAGCAGGAGCATAATCCTGAAGCTTTTAGAGTCAAACCTACCACTGAGCTCAGGGTACACAGCAGGATGGGTCCATTGCTAAACATTCTGTGCGTGTGAAATAAGAGTTCAGAATTTGAACAAACGAAAAAAAGTTAAGTGCTAGTGAACATTTCTTCTGCTGTCATTACAAACTTGTGCTGCAGAACGTGAGGTTTAAACACTACGCAAAAAAACCTCCCCACCATCACACGTTGCCAAATTCAGAACTTGCCAGCTTTCCAGTTAGTCATAGTAATCTTTGAAATCTGAGTGCCTTTAGTTATGACTTTGCAGATCATATGAAAGAATAGCTCTGACAAGTGTCACAAAATGGAAGAGATTTTTTGAAATGGCAGATCTGTTTTCTCAAATTCTCAGTCTTTCTCATTTGCTTTTGTGAGGCAGGAAAGCAAGTGTAAAGTGAGGAAAGAGTAGTCTGAGAAAACATTTCTGGCTGCAAATTTAAAAGGATGTCTACTTTCAGTTTTGCTTCAGCACATTGTGGTACTACATATGAAGTGCAGAGTTGTCCCCTAGATGTGGATCTGGATTCAGAATTTCACTGAATTCATTGGAGAACAGTAGGGAACATTGATGTTTTCTAAGAAAAAAAATGGTTTTCTTAAACTTGAAATCTTGCAGGACTACTGAGGTTTCATGTGTTTTTCTGATCAAGAAAAGTAGGAAAAATAAATAGGAGGTGTAAGTGGTAAGTCAAAAAAAAAAGCTAGGAGTAAAACACTAATATTAAACATTTAAGCAGCCCTAAAAATCTCTTCACTACACTCAGGTCTGAATCCAGAGTCTTGATGGACATCACTCTCCTTTGATAGTAACAGTATTTTGAATATTTGGATCCTTTGGGGGTTGCAAAATTGGGGTGGAAATGATGCAGAGAAGCCCTTGAAATTAAATTTTCAAGCTCTGAGACCTACATGTTAGGAAAGTAAAGTGCATTTAGAAAGAAATTAACCCTGAACCAGAGCCAGAATAAACCAGCTTCAGTCTGATTTATAAAAGCATAAGTGGGACCCGACTTCACGCTGTTGGCTCATGCCAGGTGCTGTGGGGTTGCAGCAGTGTTCCCTACGGCCAACAGGGCTTGAAGAGATGCTGGAAGCTGTCTTCATCTCCAGTCAAGCAACACTGGAGAAACTGTCTGTATTCACTTCGTTATTGAGTGGCTTTGCTCTAGCTAGGGAGGCAACACGATCCAGAGACCCTATGGAAAACTGATGTGGGTCATTTTACATGTTGTCACCTGTTTCCTCTGACCTTCCTATTAATGTCAGTAAATTTTGCCTTGGAATTCAGTGGCAGCAGGTTCAGGCTGTGTTTGACCTGGGGCCCTGGAGAGGACTGTATTGTCACTTGTGTTCTTTTGTCTTGGTTTCCCTGTGTGTGCAATAGAGCTAAAGATACTTTTATGCCTTCTCCTGAAATATACAATTAGCTGCTATATAAATGGTAAAATGGACAATTAATATAATTATATAGGAGTGTTGCCTAATTAAATGATTGTATCTCTTCTAAAGACAGAGTATTTGCATCAATGTGAAAGGAAAGTTGGACTGAATATCCAAAAAGTCCCTCTGTAAAATGGCTATAGGGTACTTGCACACACACTTTCTAAAGCCAGTCTTTAGTATTTAAAAAAAAAATGTTGGCCATGTGGAACAAGGAAGGGAGAAGAGGCAGCAACATATGTGTTTCCACCCCAGAGACAGAATTCCTGCTCTCCACTCCAACGGGCTTGCTGCCAAAACAGCTCGGCTGATCTACATTTTATCTGCAATGCATCAATAGTTCGTGCAGCCCTTTTTTGGCACTATTCTGGTTGCCTGTGCAGAGATGCAACCTCACCAGCCCACCCCAACGAAATGCTGCATTCATCTGTAACTCTTGGATTGCTGTGTGTCAGCCAACTGATGCTTTCCTGGGCTGAAATTGCTGTGTTCTGGAAAAAACAAAGGGAAGGCATCTTTACCTGAAGGAAGACTTTTTGTGCTGAGGTTATCTGAGAATTAAATAGCTGCGAGGAGACACTGTTTTATCTGTAGAAGTATTTTTAAGATACAGCACAGAAAGGGGAAGATGAAAGGCTGCTCGATGCATCGAGAAGTCCTTGAATATCTCTGTCACAGCAATGGTGTGTTTTACCTGGTTTGTAGGGATAAATGTAAATCTTTAGTTGCTGCTTCTGTGCACTGAAATCTGTTGCCTTTTGAATGCTTCGTTCTCACCTGTTTTGCATAAGATGTGTCTGTGGTGCTGTTGAGAGATGGGACCACGATGATGTGTGAAACCACCCAGACAAGCTCAATTTTTAGGGTAGGTTGGCTCTGGGGACTGATGAAACTGTAGCATGAGGACTTGGGGTAAAAGTTGGAGGTAGACAATCATAAGGCAGGTTTGGCTGATATCCTGTATCTTGTATGATAATTTTTACTGCTGAAGAGAGAGACTGGCTGTGTTTTATGTGCCATTGCACTAATATTAAAACTGTGTGATCAATAAAGAGCCAATAAGGACAAAGTTTGTCTATAGATCTCTATAGCCTGTGATGGGGACCAGGCAGAGCTCAGTGCAAGTGCCATGGGGTTCATCAAGACAGTTTTCAAATGTCCACGAGATATGAGGCCTCGACTTTGTTTCAACTACATAGTGATATGGAAAAACAGTTTAGAGAAGTTGATACTGGAGCTGAAGTTCAATTGGGAAGACTTTTGCCCACTAGCTCATCAGAATTAAGTTTTGCTGATAGATATTAATGCCTAATTACAATGTTTTGCATAAACTGGGAAGCAAATGTATGTTCAGCTGTTTCCCACTGAGGAGGGATGAAGCATAAAACAAAGAATTGAACCCTGGTAGATTTTTCCGAAGTGCAGTCCTCTGCTTGGTCCAAGTGGCTTTAGCTGCTTAGTGTTGTGAAGAGCCTGGAAGCTGTTGGACTGTGTTTAGGTATCCGACCTGCTTCTTCCCACCCCACCAAGGTGTTTAATGAGGAGATAGAAAACTGAGAGTTTCAGACCAGCGCTTGGGGTGTGATGTGAGAAAATCAGATTGCTGTTGTTCTACACATAACTGTTCCAAAGGCAAAGTCGTGGCATCCCAGGAATTTGACTGAGATGCTTAGGGAGGTATTAGATTGTTTATAAATAGCAGCGAGGAGGTGCTTGGAGAGGGTGTTGACTGTGGCTTTGCTATTAAGAGGTGATGCAACTCCAAACATGGAGGAGAAGAATGGGTCGCATCTTGGTCTGTCATTGATCTGCTGTGGGAGTTCAGGTGAAATAGAGGAATATTCAACTAGTGAGGAATTCTGGGATTAAAACTACATTGCTTGTAAAATGATAAAGCTCATGGATTTGATGATGGTGGTGTTAAGAATTTACTAAGGGTTTAGTGAAAGGGAAGCTGGGAGCTGGTTGAATGAAGAATTGAACTGGATCAAAATGGTCCAGACGGGAAATTTGTATCAATTTATGAACTGAGCTTCGAATTTCAAGCCTAGCTTGGTTAAGGTTGCACTGTAAGCCATAGTCTGATAAATAGGTATAGGGACCATCACCTGGGTCATGGAATTCATGCAGGTTGTATGGCCTGTCAAATTCCCTGGGTTTTGTAATATGCCTCTTTTATAGTTGGCCACAGTGCTACAATCTACCTCAGCATGTTGTGAATCTGGTTATTTTATAGCACAGATTAAAAACGAAGGAACATGGTAATCAAAAGTCTCTTGGGTGTATAAAATGAGAAATTCTTTGCCTACACTATTACTTGAGGTTCATGGACACATAACTAGTATTTTTTCCTGACCCCACAGGTAGTGTTTATCATAAGTGATGTAGCTGTGATCAGAAATCCCTGTCAAACTGGAGGAAGAACAGGCAGGTTTTTGGCAGGTGTCTTGCATGTTGATTCTGTACCCTTCCTTGGATTATTTTCTCTGAATAAATGGACAATTTCATGGCCATTCACGAGTTCACCCATTAAAGCACTTCAGCAACTCTAGATGAGGAACTCAAGTCCTATTTCTGGGCATATTCCAAGGTGGTGTAAATCAGTCCTGATGTAGATATCTCTCTGCTTCATACTCCTCTGCTTTTCTTGAGTGTTACTGGTCAGACATGACAGTGGTATTTCCAAAATCCTACTTTAGGAATAAGTGATCCATTCACTTAAAACCTTCCCATGAAAACATCCCATGGTTTCCTTACAGGTGCAGCTCCTTAATTTTCAGAACTCTTGAGCGTTTCAAAACCAAGCTGGAATTAATGGCAAAGGACCCTGAAGATCAAAAATGTTTAAGGCTATTAAGATTTATAACATTACGATATTAAAAAAAAAAATATGCTTTTTTGCACAGTTAACATTTTTCCTCACTGGAAGACTTAATGACTGACTTGAAGGTTGTCCATTCGCTGTCTCTGGAGATGGAAGAAACAATAACAGTGATTTAACAAGATTAAAAAAAGACAGTGGCAATAAATTTGAACATTGTCTAGATTTCAGCTCTCATATATTGTGGAGATAATGGCATATTAATGCACAAATCAATACACAGAATTCAAGCCAAATTCCCAGTTAGACTTCTCAAAGCTCTGGGAACCTTAACTCTGTTTTTCCTTTCTTCTTAGGGAAAGAGTAAGGCCTGATGGAAGGAGGATGTTGAATGTCCTGCTAGTATGGTTTCTCTTGTACTTAGAAAATAATTTTTTTTCTTGGAATTATGTCAGGAAATAAACATTTTGTCAACACACAGATATGGCAATGAAAATCGTGACCTCCTTTGCTCAGAGCCTTAGCTGCCTATCTCGCTGTGCAAATCATTTTTGGGTTGATGCTGGCAGCAGAGTATCATTTAGCTCCCGTTTGATCAAATGAGCACATCTGAGCAAGACGTGAAGCGGCTTTAATGAGAATTGGTGGAGAGCAGTGCCTTCACGCATGGCTTCTAATCCCCTCCTCTGCTGAAAGCAGTTCACCTTGGGCTAAGATGTCCGTTTTTGGTGATATGGCTCATCATGGCTCTAAGTGCTTAACTGCTTGTGACTAAACTGCTCCTCTGCCTTGTCCCTAAGTGGGAGCAAAGGAGGTAAAGTGAGGGACCAGCCAGCGGATGGAAACTGCGTGAGTTTTGTCTAGCCCCAAAGCACCGAAACAGCACAAGCAGCTGTTGTACGAGTTGTCTGTCTTGGGCTGTTTGTGTGATACTTGGTTATGTGCTCCGCTGCTGCTTTTGACATGGCATGCTTCTAGAAAACAATTTTTGCATTGGAAATTTGCCCCTGTGTGTGCGAAAACCATATCAAACCTCTGCATTGCACGTTTAGGCTTTTGGAGATGTATCAGTGCCTTGATATCTAGTAGAGAGTGGGTCTTTCTAGTTGAAGGATGTCTCACTCCTCCATCTCGGTGAGATGGGCAGTTGAGCGATGGGCAGAGCTGTGTAGTTAACGAGGGACTGGTGATCTGGGCAGCCCTGAGACCTGCTCCTAGTTTGGCTTCTGCTTTCTGAGCTTGAGAAGTGTGTCTTTGAGCCATCTGTACCACTCCCACCTGGTACAAGCTTCTGTCCTTTACCTGGGCGAGGAAAGCACGGATCAGACGGGACAACCTTGGTGGTGAAGCCTGGGAAATTTCATGCTGAAAGAAATCCTAAGTGGGATGGGTTTGGGAAATGGATTCCTTGCCTAGAGCTTCCCTTCTCCTACTACAAGCTGACGCACCATTTACTCATTTCTATTTTTCAGTCCCTACCACAAAAAAATAGTCTTACTCCACTGTTACCTCTTTGCATTGGAGTTCATTAGGGAATGCTGTCACCTGTGTGCTGAGCTGCCTGTTGAATGCATTTCTGGAGCTCCCCCAGCCTGGCTTATTCTTGCTTTGGGGAGTCTCCCTGATTTTGGTTTTATTTCTCGGTTTGATCCCTTTAAGTGTAGGAAAAGTTGAAATGGTGACAGTAGATGGCACTCTCTCAATCCGCACAGCGCATCGTGCTGGGCGTGGAAGGAAAACGGGTTTTTTTTGGATACTAGAGAAAGGGTGCTGGGAAAGAGGTGCAAGCAGGCTCTGAGGAGCTACCCAAGGCTCTGCTGGCTCTGTCATCGCCTGGATGACAAGCTGGGTCTGCTTTGGTAGAGCACCAGTAACCGGGATAGATATCCTCATGCTCAGAGTAGCCCTTTGCTGTTGATGGGATGCATCTTTGTGCTCTGCCCCCTCGTCCGGGCAGGGCGGTGGGTGATGAAGCCCTCGTAGTGCTGTCTGCTCACGTTATCTGTCTGTGCAGGTGCTGTGGCTTTCTACAGCACTGCCACGCAAGCTCGTTCCTCCCAGACAGCCCCCTTGATGCAGCGTATCGTCCCCAAGATTTATATTGTGCTGTTTCAAGCAGATTCTTGCTCTGGCTCTTTTCCTGTGTTGGGTTTTATTTATTTTTCTTCCCTTAAAATAAATAAAGCCTTTCAAACTGAAGCCAGATGTTTTTTCTTTGTGCCCATAAAATATAATCCATCTTCATCCTATGTGAAACAGACACTTTCAGCCCGTTGTTAATGATTTCCCATTTGTTTTTTGCAGCAATCCCAAAAATGGGCTTGTACAGAGCCTTGTGCAATGAAGTACAACACCCTCAGTGTGCGTTTTACATCCAAGCCTCTTTCTCTGCTGAGTCTGCGTTTGTTCTCAGCTATGCATCATAGGTGTATAACTGAAAAACTCTCTAGCATGGTTAGGAGGTGTGATGAATTAATCAGCCCTATTGTTTTCTTAAAGTTAGCAACACTATTCTCTTAAAAAAAAAAAACAAACAACCCACCAAGTCAGCATCACTGCACTGCCCTTAACTGTTGGTAAAGGAACAGCAGATTATAAATTGCATGGTTGGTTAAATTCTAACTCTTGTTTAGCATCTTTTAAAACTCTCTTGGAGGTTTTTCAGTCATGTCTCGACACTGAGATTTTTATTTGCTGTGTAGAAAAGGAGTTCTTCAGGGAATCTTTAAATAACTATTTATGGCAACACTTTCTCCCAGTTTGTCGCCACTTCCTTGTGAAAATGCTACAACTGGGAGAAATCTCTTACCCTAGCTAAATTTCAGAGATCTCAGATAGTCAGGTAAAATTGTAGATGTAGTAGTATTCTATTTTCTTATCAAGAAGATGTTTTTAATAAGCAATGTGGTGAAATACTCAGGATCAGATATTTCCTGAGGGTTAAAATAGTAATTTGCAAAGATTTCTCAGCTGAGACAAGCAGGCATCAGTGAAACCTTTCTCATTGGAAGGTGAGAGAATATTGTGTGTTTTCTGCCACGTGTTTTGGAGCTTATTTGCACGCTCTCAAGGGATAGCCAGGGAAAATTCCTCTGGGAGAGAAAAAAGCTGAAGGAAGTAGAAATCAAGCCAAAATCTGCTCTCCAAGGTGATAATCTATAGTCATCTGGCCTGAGGAACTGAATTTAGTTAATGGGAACAGAAGCTTTGCTCATGAGTGATAGTCAGTGACCTTCAAGGACAGACTGAAGGTAATGTTATGTCCAAAGCATTTTATTAGCACTGTTCAAAGCTGATGTTTTCCCCCGTAAGACCCCCCAGGAGGGTCCATGTAACAGGGATTATTTTATGTTGAGTTTGATAGACTTCAATGACCATGTCTGGAATGTGGTGGCCGTTCAGAGGGAGCTGGGGAACAGTGTGCTGCAGTTAGTGGGTATTTCTGTGTATCTAGTTGTTTTCTAGCTATACAGTAAGAACTAAATGGCTATATTTGTACAGGTCATAATTTGGAAGCAAATCGAAGGCACTTGGAATGATACAGCATGTTCCTTCTTAGATGCTAGAGGAGATGTATATTCCACTTTCTGAGTTAGTCTATATAAGTTCTCATACTGTTGTCTGGAGGTTCCTGTTTTTACCTCTGAGCTCTGCTTCCTGACATGGCTGAAAAGATAGCAGTCTTTAATTTATTTATTTTTTCTTTTCCTCCCTGTTATGTGACTTATTTTCTCTGTTGCCATTTCTTCTGATCTGTCAAAGCATGAGCTTAGGCTCCTGTCCATCGAGTTGGCTTCAGCAATGAAATCTGCAGATGACATGGAAAGAGCTGTGAAATGATAATGAGAAGCCTGAGGGAGATGAGGAAAGCGTGGTATGATTCAAAGAAGATATTGCCACGAGCTCCCTTGTTAATGAGAGTGAGTGGCTGTAGCTGAGTCTTCTGGAGCATTAAGGTCAAAGCATGTTATAATGGACCATAGACTTTCTCTGTCTCTCACATGACTTCAGTAATGTGTATAGACTTAGTCTCAATGCAAAAAATAATGTAGCACTTAATGCAGTAATAAGATTACATGGATAGCTCCCAGAGATAGCCAAGCTAAATCAATATAGGCTTCCCAAGTCCTTATTCCCACATCATGTCCCATTATCTCCCATCCCTTAAGAGAAGTGTTTCCCAATAAAGTGTCCAAATATGTTTTTTATGTTATATAGTGTGCTAACTCTGGTGCTGCAGCTTCAGTATAGCATGCAAGTATGCATGCACATACATATTTATATATTTATGTATGAAAGATGACTATTCAGTAATGCCCTTCAATACTAATTGGGTGGTGTCCTTTCATATATATATATACTGAACATTCCATAAACATGGATGGACAACTTCAATACCAAATTGCTGAATTCAGTACCATTTTTAATAAAGATACATACACTACATTATTCCTCTTCCTGCTCCGCACCCATGTATAAACCTGGCAGAAACCTTTTCATGTGACTCTTGATAATTGGGTCTCAAAATGGAAAGAGAAGTATTAATTCCTTTTCAGCATCATCCCTCACTAGATAAAGAAATGACAAAACTATGGGAGAGTATCTGAGCTGTCTCAGTAAAGGAGGCTGCTTTGACAGTCCATTTGAAGTCCACTATAGCCATATGAAATATTTCTGTTGACTTTATTCAGCTGTAAATCAGTCTCTTGCAATCTGAGCCAAGTCATGCAACTCCTTAATCATGTGAGTACCCCTTAATGACTTCTCCACTTCCACTGAAATTGTGTGTCAATTAGTTATTTGTGTTCACTGTGTTGTTCAAGATCAAGTCCTGTATCAGCTACGCAGAAATGTCCTGTACTCGTTGTCCAAACACACACCCCGTTTTCTATTGGTAGTATAAATTCACTGGATAGACTTAAAACAATTGGTACTACACTTATGTATTTTTTTAATATATATTTATACTACATATTCAGGTCATCATGCAAAGAGGTATAAAAATTAATTGAAGGCAGATTTAAAAAAAATCTATTTTGTTTTATTCCTGTTTTACGATTAGATTGTTTCTTGACAGACAGCAGATGGCTGTTTATTCTTGAAAGTATTTGTTTCACCAGCACTCCTGATACAATTACTGAGTTGATGACCCCCAATATCTGTCGCTCCAAGATATCAAAAAATGCTGTGTGGACCCATTAGCACTCACCTTGGGTAAAGTGAGCAGCTGGATAGGAATTACCATATTGATCAAAGTGGTGTTTCAGTTAGTCCAATACCCTTGCTCTGCCTGTGGTCACTATCTGCTGCTTCAGCAAAAAGTGGAGTAAGTCCTTTGAGAAATATGTGCTCAGTGCCTTACTTCCTGGCACTTACTTAGCTATGCTATTTCCAAGGCAGGTAGGGGTTATGCCCACTCTAAAACACGTGTGACTGGTATAAATCTGAATGGCTTTGCTATACAGCTGCATCTTCAGGATCCTGCTGAGTTATCACAGTTTTTCTTTTTATCAGTTTCCCCTTTGCTATTATCTTGGTTTAGGATGGCTGTTCGAGTCTGTAGGGCAAGTGTTCTGGATCTGTGGTGACTGTGCATCGTGCCATGGCTGCAGGGAATAATAATATTCATCTAATCAATGAGGGGCTGCTTGGCACTGGCCTGAGGAGTTCGGTGTGTCCAGCGCTAAGCAGAGAAAAGCAATGGTCAAGCTAAGGGCATTGTAATCAGATAATTGATTTTAAAGGTGATGAATGCAGAAATCGGCTGTATTGGCAAAATTGACCCAATGTACAAATTTCTTCATTCTTATTTTTTAAAGTAATATAGTTAATTGAAATATTTTAACCTTCTTCCCTGACACACACAGTCGTTATTCATTATTTAAGCAGCGTCCTTAGAGGAAACATGACTTTGGTGTAGAAAGTAAATAGCACATCACTTTCGTAATGAAGCTTAAACTGCCTTCTGATGAGAAATGTGGAACTTCAGAGGTTTTATAAAATCGTTGCTAGAGGAGAATCTGAGTTGAGAGAGGGCACAGACCGCTGCATGTGCATAGCTCTTACTGAAAACTGCTTTACATATGTGCCATCCACTGCTGTTAATCTTGTGTATCCCCATAGATCTTGAATCCTCTTCATATGGGGGGGAAGAATTTTACTTATGTTGTAGGAAAAGAATATAATTTGCCATATTTGAATGTAAAGTCCATGCATCTTTTGCTAAATAAATGTCCCAAGGGCTTGTTACGAAGAATTTATCCTGGAGCAAGATGGGATGCAAGCCTAACAAAAAATGGATCTGAGCAAATAACCTCATTTGCAAATTTAAACTAGATTAATTTGGCCAAAAACCATTTTGAAGGAGACATTGCTAATATGCTTTTTTTCTAGAATAAATTTCCAAAAGGGACTTAAGCTACGAGAGCTATTGAGTTCTGGTATTTTCCTTTTTCCTGAAAAGTTCAGCTTCTTCCTGAGCAGTCCCAGGATGTTTTGATGTTTATATAAAATGAACAGACGGGGTCTTAGTAGCTAGATGCTCATAATAATACCTCTTAATGGTGATATTTATGGATGGAAGCTCTTGCTTTCATAACAGCATAGTTACTGAATGTTAATAAGGACATAAAGGAGATGATCTTGATTGCAAACTGCTCCTCCAAGTTGTTTCCACCATTTTAAGAAATGAATTTGGAAATGATCTTGAGTGAAGCTCTTTCTCTTCACTTTCTCTTTTCTGCTTATCCTAATTACCCTCAATCTAGGGCTTGCTCTGTCCAGCTTCAGTACATCTTCTCGCTGAGCAATACCTGAGAACAATTTTTTAATATATTTTGGCCTATTACCGTGCAATGGTTGTAAAAGTTGATGCGTGAGTGTCAGAGGTGTAGTAAATCTGCAGATTTACTTAATCAGCTTTTGGCCATTCTTGGCTAGCTTCTGCTTTACTCGCACCTTTTGCATTATTGATAATAAAAGCTCAGCACTGCCTATTAAAAACAGAAGACAGAAGGCTTAACTGTGGAAAGGTTGGAGTCAGCTGAAAATAAATGTGACTTTACAGCTCCAAATGGCAATTCCAGCATTCTGCTACTCCAATCTGTCACACCAGTTTTGTACAGTGTGAACAGAGTTCAGTTTTCTGTCGTGAATCTGGAGGAAGAACGCAGAAACGGACTTCAGAGATTGATTTAAAAAAAGACACACAAACAAAAAACACCAGCAAACAACCAAATCTAACAATTAAAAAAAAAAAAACAGCAAAGTTCAGGAGCATCAGTAAGTTCCTCATCACTCTGCTAAATAGATGGCTTTGCCTGGGAGCATCAGTACTTGGCATTTTGCCTAGCTAAATCTCACACATGCTTGAGAGCTGACAAAACAATACCTGTTAACTACCCCAAATGGGCTTATTTTCTGGAAAACAAAACGGATTCTTTGAAAAAATCATGTCAAAAACTGGCATGTGTAGGTTGGGGGTTGATTAATGCTGGATAACTCCCGTGTTCTTTCATGCTCAGAAATAAAATTAAAACCTTTTCCTGCTGGTTCAACACTACACTGCTGAACAAAGCCTGACGCAATGAAATGCCTGGATTATATAAGAGCTGCTTTGACTTGGGCATCATGTTTTGGGTTTTATGTGGCATTCCAGTGTTTCTGCTGCGAGTGGGCTCTCTGCATTGAGGTGGGCATCCCTGTCGCCAAGGAAAGTGTTTGGATGTGAAAAGCAGGGTGATGTGTAAGGCTGCCTCTTGCTTTCCTTGTAGGCATTCCCTTCTCTTCAAAAAGATCAGCGTCAGGTGAGGGATAAAGTTTTCATGAGTTATTTCACTTTAAAATTACCCTCGTCATGTAGGTACAAAAGGGATTTTTCAAAGGCACGTTTGCCTCAGGTAGCATTTCGGTGCACTCTTCTCCCTTGGTAGATATTTGTACCTGTAAGAACTTAGATTTATTTTTCTTTTTTCCTCCTATCTCTCCCTGACTTCATTGGATTTCAGTGGAAAATGTTTCCACTCTTTTTCTTCTCTGCATCTTTGAAAATCTACTCTTTAAAGTTTTGATGGCACCCAGTGAGACTTCAGCTCTTAAGTTCACTGCACATTAATCTAGATTGTTTTACACAACTTTCCCTCCTCTACAGTAACACATAGCATACCTCTAACTCAGTGACTGTTCATGTGCAAGCTTTTACCTTTGTAAATGCAAAATTACTTACCTAACCTTTATAAAGGACCAACCTACATCCTGTTTTAGGTGGTGTAAGAGTATTAGAGGGTAGCTACAAAAGAATTTTAAGTTTTATTGTTCTTGCAGTCACAAAGAGCTGTTAAAACTTTCATTCACTGATTCTTCAACATGTTTATGTTGGTCCCATAACTTCCACTTATCGTGTATGTGTGTTATTAGCTGGAGAGACACAGAAATTTTCTCCCTGTATTAAATAATTTTTGTCACTGGACAATTTCTGCTTCAGACTCAGCTATTGAAGCAGTTTGTTGCTTGGAAATAGGTTTTTATCCTAATGCAGAGAATGCAATTATATTCCAGGGAAGATTATTTTTTTCTTTGTTTTTCCGCCGTTACAGTTTGTCACAGTAATTTTTCTGACAGGTTTTTCCAAAAAGTTTGTTTGTTTATTTATTTTTCCCTGTCAAACAGTATCACATCTGCACGTGATATTGAATAAGCTCTGAGGTACAACCCCATGCTGGACATGCCGAGTGTTACGTTTTGCCTGCTGGTTTGCAAAAGTGGCCGGATGAAATTTTGTCTTTAGCAGACACCCAAAGGGTACGATGGAACTTTGACACGAGCGTCTGAGCTCATTGTTTAACTCTAGATGTGGATTTTTCTAAACCTGCAGGTGTTCAGCTCAGAATGAGCTCCTCAAAACCAGACTTTTGCTTCTGACCTTACGTCTACTCTCTGTAACCTTCCTTCTGAAGCAGAAATGCATTGGTTTTCTGATAAGAGGGTTGTGCCTTTTCAGCTGACAGTGGTGTATTGAACACAGAGCAAAGCATCCATGAATATTCAGCTGAAATAATGGTGCTTTGATAACGTGGAATGATGCAAAATAGTGTCAGGAGCTAGGTAACAGGATGGATTTTTTGCTACCAGCCTAAAGGGACCTGTCATAGAGCCCCTCTCTCTATATAGAGAGTCAGGCCACGATCTAGGAACTGGTATCTTTGCTGGAGATAAAAAAAAAAAAGCTCATCTTTAACTGGCTACTTATCATCCATAGATGGAATCATACTTGTTTTACCAGAACTCTGCTGGGATCAATGCATCAACTAAAAAAAAAAGTCAGGTCTTCTAGGTTCATATGAGACACTGTTGCAGCTAATCGAGGCTATTGTCACTGCAGAAACTCAGCACAGCAGGGAGGGCATGTGTGCAGGAGGAGGGGGAGGGCTTATTAGAAGAGTGGGGGAAATGTTGATAATTTCCTGCAGGATCCATCTGCGATGTCCTTGTACCCTTGTACAGCTACTATAAATAATAGCAACAAGCTATATCCCCACATGCAAACTGCATGGTGACTTCAATTAGCAGAGGCAACTCGATTTTTTTTCTGAATGCCTGAGCTTCAGCACTGTTTTGGTCGCAGTCGGCTTTAAACTGATGGCAGTTTCCAATTTAGTGTATAGATAATGCCCGAGAGCTGCATCTTCCCCCTTGGTTGGGTCTTCCCCCTACTTTGGGGTACCTGAAGAGCAGACTTGGCTGAGCAAGGGAGAACTGGGGAAGGCAGAGGAAGGGTTTTGGACTGAGAGAGTCTCAGTTCTCAGGCTGGGTGCAGGCAGAGTGAGTTCCTCCGTGCTGCTCTCTCGGGCTGTTCCCCAGCAGCTCTTTTCTTCCACGACCTTTAGGAGGAAAAAAGGAGGTGGCTAGCTTGGTCTATGTGCTCTCCACCAACACAAAGGTGCCAATGATTGCAGTGGCTTTTGTGGATTAAAGGATTAATCATTTCAAGACTAGAGTGAGGCCAAGAGCTAATTTTGTACATCAGTCACTTTTGAGCAGGAACTGATGTTCAGGGTACATCCTGGTGCTAGACCTAAAAAGAGTGACAGGTTTCTGGGGAGGTTCTCCAAGCTTGTAAAGCTCAAAATGTGCAATAGGGAGATGGCAGTGTGGGAAGAGGTGCTATAGCTGTGGTCTGTTATCACACCACCCACAGACTGCTCACCAGTAACTGATGATGAACTGTACCTGTTTCTTGTCACCGACGGCTCATGTAATGCTAGTCAGTGGCTAGTCCAGTGGCTGCCTAACCAGGGAGTCAAGCTGTGGCAGTGAGACTGCTCCTAGGGCATTTTTTTCTAGCGTGGAAAAAGCTCACTCCCACAAAATACAAAGCTGAAGTGGGCTCTTTAAACATTTAATAAATGCCAATGTCAATGTCTCAGGAATTCTCATGAGAATGGCTGAGCAGGGTCATAAATGCTTTTTAAATGGGCTCAGAATAATGCTGCTTTCGGATAAGACAGTGATAATACAGATAAAACCCACCAGAACCAGCTGTTTCTGTGAAACACACACAGAGCTGCCTTTTTGGTTTTACCGACTGTGTTTTGTCCGTAACGGGTACCAAACTCAGGCTTTCAAGCATATGCAGAAAATTGGGAACTAGAACTTGAGTTCATCTCCAGGCCTTGCCCTGACATACTGTGTAGTCTCTTATTTTCTCTTAAGTTTATCTAGTTTCTTCAGTCTAGAAACATTTGAGGTCTTGTGTTGTTTCTAGCCACGGATGTGGGTGGTACCCAGCGGCTGGCAGACACTCCAGGTACGACAGTGGTGAAATGCTGCCTTGCCCAAACAAGCTATTGCTGTGCAAATCTCTCAAAGCATCACCATTAAAATTGTGATCCTGCACAAAACCCTGCTGAAACGTAGAATTCTCCCTGATCAGCATGTAAGACTGGTGTTAAAGATTGTATTTATTTTTCATGAGGACTATTTGGGATTGATGGTGACAGTTCTTATCAGCACAATGATGCAGAAGCTCATTGTTTTGTTTGGGATTTTAACCACATTATGTACAATAATGCATGACAGTAATGAAAACTAGACTGTTGTATTAGGAGTTATTGATTTAAGTGAATTCATTTCATCAGGACTTCTCATTTGCTTAAAGATAAGCAGGTGCTTAATGTCTTTATTTCAGGGCATAGAGCTCTCTCTTATGCTCTTTTCAGCTATGACTTATGAAGGACAAGAGCCTGGCAAAGAGCAAATGTGTAACACATGGGTTCAGGAGTATTTGAAGTCCCTTTCTCTTTCCAAATCACAGAGGATATGACTTGGTTTTGCCCCTAGCTATAGAGCCCTGGCTGTGCAGCTGATGCTGTAGCAGATCTTGCCTTTATTTTTGCCAGGCCAGGCCATGGGTATCAGCCAAGAATCAACGGTTGTGCAAGCACAGCAGCTCATACGTTACAGCAGGGGTGGTATTTAATTTGCTTCAATAAAGGCTTGCACTGCACAGAAGTGGAGGAGAACACAGCTGGCTCACAGCTTCCTCGGAGCTGCCCTGCAACTCCTGTAAATCAATAAACCGGTTATGCACTGCTGACCCTCCCACATGGTTAATAACCAAGGAAAAAGGCAAGCTTTTAGTGTCTCTGTATTTTTAGAAGGATGCTTATCCATTAACAGGGTGAGACAGCTTGTTGGGGATGTGCAGCTGAAACTCAGGTTTGCAGGGAGATGGCTATATGGAGATTGATCCGGTCCCAATTATGTGTTTTGAGCACCAGTAAGATCTGATGCATGAGCTGCAGGGAAAAGCACTCACGATACAAATCTCATACATTGGGAGAACTCACTTTTACATGCACTGTGCTCTTGGACAAGCTATTAATTGTTTTCTTCCCCCCCTTTCCTTGGTAGTCCAGGACTGCTGTAAAGCAAAATTCATTAATGCTTGTCCAGTTCTTTGTAAAGCCCTTAGGAAAGGTTAAGCATGGCTATAGATTGATTATATGTTTTTAAGCCTTGAGTGTGTAAGTAACAAGGGATGTAACTTAATCCTGAATATTCTCCTGTTTCTTCTGGCAAAGGAAAAAAAAAATCAAAGGTGAGTACATAAGAGCTTTGTGATCTTGCAAGACAGCTGTAAACTGCTGTAAACTGTAAACCTTTCATATCAAACTAGAAGTGAAGACATGGGAAAATGAGTTCTTTTCTTGCATGACTCACTCTCTCAACAGTAGGTGCACAGGGAGATGACACAGCTTTGAGAGCTGGCTCAATCAAACAAGCCTCTGCTTAACTTTGTCCCACTGAAACCCAAAGAGCTGAAGTATATGCCCAAATTAAGCCAACCGGATTTTCCTTTGCAAAACATTGAACTACTTGGACAGTGGAGAAGTCTCTAAATTTAGGTGAGCAAACGAGAGCTATTTCCAAACAATAACAATTTTTTTAGTGTCTGCAGGTTGTAACTGTTGCACTTGAGGGCCTGGGTTGTCTTTAGCAAAAATATTTCCTACTTTCAGACCCCAGAGGAAACTATCCCTCTCATCCCCAAAGGAGCCCTGTTACAAATAGTGTAGCAGCAGCTGTTCAGTATTTTAACATCTTTCTTGCACGTTTCTGTGTTTGCAGCCAGTACCATAAATTAGAAGAAGAAATTAAAGATCCTTAGGACTGAATGATCTCACAATCAGATGAAGCAAGTCTTAAGCATGGACTCATGTTGGCTTGGAATAAGGAGGCTGGAGTTTCCTTCCTTTCTTTACTCTGCAATGGTCAGTTTAATCCAGCTGTCCTATGCCTTAAAGTAGTATCTGTGATTCTTCCATGTTTGGCACTTCAGGTGAAGGATGAAATATCAAATATAAACGTGCCTTTATGTCCCTTCTTCTCTTTGCTTTTTTTTAAGAGCAGGATTTTGTCATGCTTTGCCACAGGGCAGGCAGAAGATTAGATTCTGCCCTTGCTGGTATGACTAAGGAGAGCAGAGAGGAGAACACACTCCCTGTCCCTGGGTCAAAAGGGGAAATACTTTGTGAAATTCTGATCTCATGTGCCAAGTTGAGGAGACTTTTATGTGGCATTAAGCATTCAAGTGCAGGGTACCCACTGGCACACAACAGATGAATCTGGGACTTGTAGAAGCCTCCTGTTTTGCTTTTACACACTTTAGGGGTCAGGCTCAGCTGGTGCAAGCCAGTACAGTTCTTCTATGCTGCAGAAAAGCACCAGTTTACACATCCCCAAAATTAATCTCTTTGGCTTGTGTTTAATGAGGTTTACGGAAGTGAAAGCAGTGCCAAGAGACTAGAGGTGATTGTTTAGGGGTCACAAGTAATCTTCTGGTTTTCTATGCCCGAGCAAATATTCAAAAAACATGTCTGAAGTCATAAAAATGATTTAATTAATAGACTTGTTAATTGCATTTGGAAAGTAATTTTGGAGACATGTGGAGCACAGAAGGAAAGATGGAAGCTTTTAAAAATGCATGAGGAGCCAAAGCTGCAGAAGCAGAATTGCTGATTAAGAAGAAAAGCAGAGCCACCCCATGGTATTTTGGGAAGTCATGCATGTTGCTGTGTCCTTCAGAGGTGATTTGTCATCTGATCTATAAACCATTTCTCTCTCCCAGCACAGCTGAAAGGCAGGATACATGCACATTAATTGTGCATTAGCCTTTGTTAAACTCCTTTAACTAAATATTGTTCTGGGATGCTAATGGCTGCCTAGGACATCCTGTGGTAAATCTGCTTTGCCTTTACTCTTAAATTCATTGTGTGACTTCTCCATTTGTTGTAATTAGAAGGTTAAAACACAATTTCCTTCTGGACACCAACTGGCTGCCCAACTCCAGAACTGAGGCAGAGACTGTTAAATCTGAGTTGAATAAACTTTCAAAAATCACAGCTTGCTCTTGCGCTGCCTGCTAAATTCTGCATTTTTCCTCCAAATAGATGTCCTGTTCCCCACTGCTGCCACCTACTCTCTTGGGATTGGCGCTGTGCTTGTTCAGTACCGCAGGCACTGCCGCCTCCTCTGCCAGACCAGGTTTGTGTCGTGAAGTTCAAATCTTGTGTAAGAGAAGGGCTGATCATGCTGCCTCCCATACTCTGATTTGGATACCAAGCATCTTATCCGTAGCAAAGTCCTGTAGTGAAGACATGCCCTCCCGTGCTTGTGATTATAGTGGAAGCCCGCAGAAGAGTAGGACATGGGTTTAGATGAGTGACTCATCCTTTTTGTTTGAGGATTTCTGAAAACACCAGTGATTTAGGAAGATGAGGTCCATGGATGCTCCTGGTTAGGATGAGTCACTTAAGAGAATTAAAGTAGGATTTGCAAAAGCAGCTAAATCATAGTATTTTTCACCGCGGAGACATGTTACACTGATTTATTTCGTTGCATCATCTGAAAAACGACAATATCGCTCTCCTCAAATAATAATTAGAATCTACAGTGTCTTAATGTATGAGGAAGTATCAGATTTGCTGACCTTTGAATAAGAGAGCTCACAAAGTTTAATGTCACAAGCAATGCCTCTAGAGAGAGATTTGGTGACCAGGGTTGAGAGGGAATGGGGGTCCTGAAGTTCAGAATATATGGGGTGGAACACTGGGTATATCACCATTCAGGTTTATGCTCCAATTTCACCTTTATATGCATGACTGAGAAGTGATGACATGGCATTTTGCTCTTTTCAGTGCCTTAATGTATAGTTGGCAGAATAAATTGCCTTTCTAGAAGAAATCCTGTCATCATCATTAATAAATAGCAAAGATGCATTAGTAATTACAAGGATTAGTTTTTCAGATTTTATGCAGAGATGTTTCGCTTAGGATTTGCAGCTGCATGGTATTGTGCTAATTGTGCTGTAATTTTATTTCCCATTAACTAAGAGTGAGCCTCATCAGACCACCCAAAAGTCCCAAATCAGGAAAAACTTTGGACACACTTAATGCTAAGGCTCTACTTTTGTATCTAGAAAACAAAGGTGTGATAATAATAGAAGCAAAGGGTTGTTACTTGTCTTGCAGCTTTCCCAGGATGCACTATGGGGTTTTTTTTGTTTGTTTTGTCTTTTTTTTTCTGCTGGGTGGTTTTCTGCTAGCCTGGCTGATGAGGGGTCAGCCCTGTTCGTTGATCTACCTTTGTCCTCCAGCCCAAATCAAGGCCGTGTTAGTAGGACCTACTTGATACCCCAGTAGCACCTTCACCCATGTCTCTCCAGGAGCTTGCTCCGTGCCCTCTTCCCATTGCTTTTCATTCCTGTAATCAGCTGCTGGCCAGGAAAACTGGGGCTGTGAAGCAAGGCCAAGGCAGGTCCCTGTGGTATTCTAATATCTGAAATGTGGGCAAGGAGAAGAAAACAGAATGAGAACGAAACCTTCCTCGCTTCCTTTTCCCAGGACTCTTTTCCTTTGTCTTCATTTAAACTGGTGTTATGACCAGGAGCTGTAATGAAAGAAAATGTTGCTTATAGAATGATGTTACAAAATTTATATAATTTCCACTGGGGTACAAATGATGAGTCCTAAGCAATTCCACCTAATTATCTTCAAAAAAAAAACCCCAAAACAAACACCACACAACTCCCCAGTGTATTAAAAAAATGAAACGTAGGGAGAAAGATTAGCTTCATAGTCTGAGTCAAGCTGCTGCAAAATATTAATGATTTAAAAGATGTTTCTGTAGTTACTTTTCATGCTAAATAACATGTCCTTTGGATTTGATTATACGTTGTATTTATAATGTGTTCATTCAAACAATTATTAGTTTTGAACTCCAGCCAATTACTTTCTGATTTCATTTCACTTTGCGTGGTTGCAAAAGTGCTGTTATTGCTTGTTTCAGTGAAGGTTGCAGATTACATTTTCCTAGACAAAGACATGCCCATTAATCTTATCAGTTAATCCTGTAAACTGTTTATCTGACAGTACTCTAAGGATGAGCTCCTGACGTCCTGGGGCAAGACCTTTAGCTGAGATTGTGAAGTAGACAGCAGGAGCAGCTCTGGGAGTTCACTGCTCTGCTTCCCACACCGTTATTTTGGGGCTTGTTGCTTCATTAACTTGAGAATATGAAAGCTTCAGCTAGAGTTGAATAGAAACTTCATTTCAAAGCATTTTTTTATCAAAAGTCGTTTCCATCACTCATTTCTCAAAATGCGTCATTTAAAAAAAATTTTACTTTTATAACACCGAAGAGCATCGTTGCGTTTAGATACAGGATGTTTTAGAATGGGAATGATTTGAAGAAAATATTCTCTTTGTTATTTGAAATCAAAACACAAGAAAGTAGTTTTTGCTTCTAACTATAGGTACTCCTGCCTCAGCCAAGATCAGAGGGTCCTAAATTGCTTACCAAGGCAGGATTCTTATTTCCACTTCACAGGTCTAGTGCTTGCTTGAGGTCGTAGAGGGGTGCCTATGGTGCAGTGGGTGCTTGCTGAGTGGCTCCTACATCTTGGTATGACAACTCGGTGCCAGGGCTGCCTGGTACCATTAATAAATTAGTGCTCTTCAGGGGCAGGCAGAAACCACTTGCTTTGTCCATCTCCAAAGGATCCAGCTGCCCTGTGAATAAGGATGAAGCATGCATTCTGCTATCCTGATAAACACTCATTTCTAATTGAAAGCTGTTCTGGTGGTTTAGTTCCAGAAGAAACGTTGCCTTTTGTCTCAACATTTGGGGGGATCATCAGAAACTCAGTGTTATCTAAAATAATCCAGGGAATGAGGAATGCTTCCTGCATTAGCATCAGCCCAGCCTGGGGACAGTCATTTCTGGATCTCTAAAAGGCTGGCTTTTGTGGCTCTGCACGTGATAAAATTATATCCTCATTAACTCCACAGGGATGTCTTATTTAGGCCAAGATGTCAGAGATGATGCATAGCTGAGTTAGCTCCTAGCTTTTTCCTTAGGACTCATTACTTTTTTTTTTTTGATCAAAAGGTTTCTAGTTTTCCAATGGAAAAGTAATCTTTTGGGAAGTCTGATTAAAGCATATGACTTTCTATAGCTGGTAGGGTATGGCTGGTGCCATGTTTGGCTGCCTTTGATTTCTTATCCAGAGGGATCAGATACCCATTCACAGCAGACAGACCTTAGCAAGCCTGAGGTGCCTCCCATCCTTTGCTTTATCCTCTTTTCTGCCCCCTTTTATACTGACGAGGCACTTCAGGGGCCCTGGCAAAGGTACTTGCCAAGTGCTCAAGTGGGGGCAAACTCACAATCCTGGTGAGTTTATCATCTCTCCCTTCTCAGACAAGGAGCTCGTTTTGTGTGGGAGTATAAAATAGGTCTGATTCTCCTTCTTCCGGGTTGGAAACAGTAAGATATCTTTACCATAATCATTCCCTATCTTATAAACCCACAGTGCTTTATTCTAGGAGCACTGGATGCAGGATGGTGAGAACTAACAACATCATAAACCCGTGTTTTCTAATAACTTTATTGCTTGCTGCTTTTTAGTTTAATATTCGCCTTCCCCCATCATGCTGTCCTCTGACCTGTAGGTATTACTACACTGTGACACTGTAAAACTGCTGCCTTTGTGATGATCAGAGATGAAAGAAACGTTATAGAATGTGAGAAGGGAGGCAGGTAGAGACAGCTTTTGATGTTTGTAATTTGTCAGCAACTTCTATTCAGCAGCACATGTGGATCGAACGAGCTTGGTTGAGTTTTCTAAGGCTCTGAGCAACCTGGTGTAGTGGAAGGTGTCCCTGCCCATGGCAGGAGGGTTGAAACTGGATGATCTTGAAGGTCCCTTCCAACACAAACCATTCTATGATAATTCTGTCTAGGAGGTCTTGGTAAAATCCTCTGATGTATCACTCTGGTATCCAGGCTTTTTCAGACAATCCACCCATGATGAGACTTTGCAACCACTGGTGTAACAACACGATGGCCTTTTTCTAAATACGTGTGGGACTGGTACAATACTCAGGTTCTGTTTTAGACAGGGATAGTTCTTTGGGAAGGAGCACTGGAAGATGGACACTTGCTTGGTGCAGTCAAGTAGTTAATATGATCTTCAGCCCTGGACATCTGGCTGTCACGATTACAGGCATTGCTATAGGACAGTCCATGTTGCTATGAATTAAACAAACAAAACCAGATACTGCCCACTTGCTCACTTAACTTGGTTTGAGAGGAGATTTCCAAGGCTTTACAAGTGGAAACAAAGTCAAGAGATGACTAAACACGCTGTCCTTTCCCCGTATTTCCATGATGAACCCATTTCTGCTTGCCCTGAATGAAATATCAGCAAAAGTTATTTTGACCACAGAGATCTAATCAGAAGCTGCTTCCTCGAGCTGCAGCTTTACAGTTGTGGCACACAACCCTTTTAATTAAACACCCATCCTCGTAATCAAATGCTCGGCTTTTGGAGATGTCACCTTGTGTAACTTGATTAGATTTTACTCTGCTGGAGGATGGAATCAATTTTTTTCTAGTTGTTTGCTAAGAGGTTTTTTATTAATAACACAAATGGAAACTTGACTTGGAAGGTCTCCTCCTAGTATAGATCTGGTTCTTCTGCCAAGTCTATGTTCTTGGCTCTGTAGCTGAATCAGTGATGACTTTGGCTAGTTCTGGTCCTTGGTTTTCCCTACATCATTTTCTTATGCCAGTTCCTCATCTGTAGAATGCAAGTAGCTCTCCCCTAAATTTATAGTCCCTTTGTTACCATCGGGTATTGCAGCTTGCTGGCAATGACAGCTGCATGTGCAGACGGATTTGGGGTGGGATTTGTTCCTTAAGGTTTGTTTAGTGTAAGGGCTCAAGTTACACCAGTCAAACTTAAGAAAATACTCAAATACACTGAAAAACCAAACTTTGACACTCCAAAAGCAAACAGGGCTTCCTAGGGTGAAGGCAGGCCTGTCTGGATTAAGTGGCTCTGACATGTTTCGTGACTGCCTCTTTCTCCAGCTCCGACTCACTTATGCAGTAAAACATTTATGTTTTACAGCAGCAGGGCATGTTTGCATAGGTGGAGTAAAACTGCTCAGGTAGAAAATGCTGCTCTGGGCTTCTGTCCCCTGTAGGCAGCAAATCTGTGTGCAGATGCTCAGCACAGACACTGGAGAAAGCTCTGCATTTGGTGCCTGCGCGGCGCTGGGATGTATAATTGATAGGGGCACGTGTCCCTGCTGCAGGCTCCTGACGAGACTCCCATGCATTAATGCATTCTCTTCCCGGGCCTCTGGGGCTTCGGATGGATGTGCCAGTTATGTGGGGTAAATGTGTAGTGTCAGCTGTTGTGTGTACATGCTTATCCTGCAGTAGATGTGAGGTAGCACGTGTTTTTTTCAGTGGGGAGGAAGCTACCTTCTGCTTACTGATAGGAGAGATGTAGGGAGTGAACATGGCATGGTTGGGGTCCTAAAGATTGACTTCTGGATTCCAACTGTGCAGTTGTGTCTGCGCCAGTGTCCATATTTGTGCCAAGGAAGAAGAAATGGGGCAGAGTCGCACGTCGTTTGGCTGGAACTTTGAGACAAAGTAGATGCAGGAGCTCAGAGGGTTGGTAAATTGGGGGGCGTTGCAGAAAACCAGGTTAGCTGGTCATCTGACTCATCCTGCCTGCCTCGGTGAAGCCGAGCTCTCTTTGATAAGCCTCATCATTACTAGTCCAACGGCAGTTGGAGATACTTAATGGAATTTACTAATTTGATCAGTAATGGAGACCGCTCCTCAGTGGAGAAAGAAAATGGACTCCCCCCAGATTAGAGTGCAGCAATACCTAATTATCTCATCCTAGCAGTTGCCCTCTGTGCCCATACGTATTCAGTCATTCTCGTTTCGTCCTGGCACCATAAGGGTCTGCCACGTAATAATTTGTTGCTTGTAGCCATTTCCTTCTGATGAAGTAAACGTTGGGTGGCTGTTTCTGGGTATTTTGCTGATGACCTGATGGCTGAAAAAACTGTTCAAATGTTTCTGTATTGATTAAATTAGCATAAAGGAAGGTTGCATATGCTGCCATAAATTAACCAGTTTATTTGTGATTTTTTTTCTATGTGTACTTACTACTGCTGTAGAGATCTGTCCTAAAGCCCATTGTTTAATCTTTTATTGATATTTTCAGTTAGGAATAATGTATTTGTATGCCCACTGTGGGTCTGTATTTGTGTTGATAAAAGCTCTATGGGCAAAGAGAGGCATAGATTTAAAGCTGGAGGATGGCACACGTGAAAACTCTCTCGCACTCACCCAAGTATAGCAAGAAAGCAGTGTCTGACAGCAATCACCATGTAGTTAAAAAATGAATCCTGATCCTCCAGTCTATTTCAAGAGGAAGTAATTGTGGTGTTTTTTCTTACTGTAATCAGACGTGAAGGTCTGCATATGTTGTGAATCTTAATTCTGTCCGTGGATTTCTCTGTGTGCATTTATAAACCTGCATAACTCTACGGGTGCTGGGTATGTGTGTGTGCCACGAATGAATTATAAATGTTTAGCTGGGCTTTTTAGATCTCTTTATCACAGCTGAGAGCTCATTAAAACAAAGCAAATGCAATCAATCAAATTTGCTGGTAAAATGTGACAGGTAGTTACATTAGGGGATTAAAATCATAGATTCCTGGAGGTGCTCTGAAACAAAAAGAGCCAAGGGCTCGGCTCAAACGTGCTGCTATAGGGATCCTTGCTGAGTGGGTCATGCAATACCATATGTAGTTGCAATTCATGGTAAACTGGTGGCTTTCAGGTCAAATCATATTTTAAAGGCAAAAAAAAATAATCAAGGCTTAATCTGGTTTTGGTTTGCATTTCAAACACAATCTGTTCTCTTTAGTTTTTTTTAATACCGTGTAAGATGAACTCTGGCGTACGTATCCCACAGAAGAGAGACAAAATGTATGTGAAGCTGTTTGGCAAGGCTGTGTAACAGACAGCTTTATTTAAGAGGTAAATGGCTGAGAAAATACAGTAACACTGTAATCAGCCACGCTTCACATGACTTACAGATAGTCCGGGATCAGGTCGGAATTGTACTGCGCAAGATAGAGGGAAATATTGGATATTGGTGCAAATGCACGTTGGCATTTTGTTCAGCCTTGAGCTTGCCCAGACTGTAAATCATTAGCCTGGATTTTTTCGAAGTAATCTAAAAGAAATTCAATGAGCTTTTAGTATTTAAATCCTCTTTTATCTTTTTTCTGATATGTTGCATTTCCCCCTCTGTAACCCAAGCATAACAATACTTTCTCCTCCATCTGGTTGGTTTTGGATGGGAGCACCTGACCTCAGCACTTGCCCCTCTCCCTGGGAATGCCCAGCATTCTGCAAAATAGGATTTTACTTTATACCTGACAGTTTTGGGTGAGGCTTTCATGTTTCCAATATGTCCTTAACAGCCTCTTAGTAACCTCTCTGAGACGATCTGGTATTCACCTCTCAAAAAAAAAATAAAATTAATCGATATCCTCAGACAGGCAGGCAGCCTTTTCAGACAGAAAATGGGCTGAATGGTCAAAGGTGATTTCTACTAGCTGCCCAATCCGCAAAAGGTGTATTTTTAGATGAGAAATACCCCCTGTTTTGTTTTTTAATGGGAGTCATGATGTTGCATCTCACCCAGCAGTGCTGTTGGAGCTCTATCTTTTGTTTTCTGCTTTACAGGCTTCCTCCCCCACCAGCTTTTGTGAAGGCAGGCAGTAGGTAGGGATGCTTCTAGTTTCAAAGTCTCATGTCCCTGCAGTATGTATTGGTGTGGTATTTACTTATGGAAATTGCAAACCTGTGAGCTTTAATAATGCACTAGATTTGTTGCTCTATAAGGCCTGATATAATTGTTATAATAAATAGATATTGTAGATAGGCATATACTGTAAATAAATACGACTTTTAGGTTTAATTTCATTTGGCTGGGGAGAAGAAACACAACAAAATGCCATGGATGTCTTTATCCCTTGATTTACTTCAGTCCCAAATATAAACAAGACCGTTTTTCAAAGGCGTGAGTCTAAATTGGAGACACAAATCTTGCCTTTTAACGACTTCAATGTCATTTTGTCCCACAAACCTCCATTTTACACGTCCAAAGCCTTAATCTGAAAGGTGTATTTTCAAATGCAGATCAGACAACCCTACTACTTATTCCTTTCATCTGCTTGGATCCCAGCATGTGGGTGCCAGCACATCAGCTAGAGCTAATTGGCACTGTACAATTAAAGTCGATGTTGTTATGCCAATTAACGCTAACGTTGCATTCGGATAAAATAATTCAGGCATGGTCCTAAGCTCTATGTACCAATCATTAATTTCTGGATAGTACTTAATTCTTATTTAAGCAAAGCATTGCTATGTGAACTCCACAACACCAGCAGCGAGGAGTTACTAATCAACCTTTTGTAAAGCTACTCCCAAAAAATGCCTTCAAGAGCCTTTTAAATCAATGGGATTTGAAAGGTATCCCTAGATCTCAAGATCTAGCCCCATAATTCCTTCGATGTAAGGGGTACCCTTTCACAGCCCAATGTGTCTGCTTTGCTCTTCAGGGGATTAATTTGTTGTTAGATCTGTCTCTGGTGCACACACAGATTGTTGCTGCCATCGGAGGTTTCAGAGTTGCACAAGCTGCAATGACACGTTTTTCAGTAAGTAGGCTAACTCCTGCTTTTCGTCAGGGTTGGGAGGAAGAAAAAGATTCCAGGAAACTAATTGAAGGTTTGTAATGGGAATTTGAAATAAAGTCTGGAGGCTGTCGTTCCCTTGAGTTTGGGGCCACGCTTCGCCTCATCGTTAGTGATCTTAGGAAATGTTAATCCATGGGATGCAATTTTCATGGAAAGCGTTTGTGCTTTTGCAGTGTACAAATTAAAAACATTAAAAAGCCCGGAAGAACTTAGCAAGCTCAGGGGAAGGGTACTAAAGGGAACTCAGAGCCTTGGATCGATGCTATAAAAATTGTATGATGCTTTGCAGACGACTGGATATAAATCTCCTCGCTGCCCTACCTGCTGCTTTTGCATCTTGTAGTAGCTAAATATAGACAAGTGTTTCTTTGACTGGCGTCAGTAGTACAGCTTCACTGAACACAAGGGACTTTCATCAGTTTATACCAGCAGAGGACTATTTTGGGATGGAAAATAATAAACTAGAAGTGACCAAGGCATATTCGTGTTGTTTCATTAACAACACTGTGAGTTTTTAAGCACCTACATCCTCTGCTTCCCTCCCTCTGTCTCTGCTGGCCTTAATTCCTGTGGTTCTGGGTACTCTGCTCTCCAAATTCTTGCTGTTGTCTGGGCTCTGCTGATGTGGGGATGGGGAAGCTGCCAGAGGCAACAACTTTGGTGGTTAGAAAGTGTTGTAGCTGAATGTTTCTGAAAGATGGCAAATCATCTGAGACACATACTGCAGGTCAGTTTTTCTGAAGAAAATGCTTTCTTACATCATGATAACTTTGGCCTTTTTAATCTGTAAATTAACAAGTGAAGATACCTGTAGAGCAAAAGAAAAGCAAAGGGAAGGAGGAAAAGCAGGCACTTGTCTTCCACAGTTGTGATGCACGTGCAGATATTGAATTATTCTACATATCAAACTAATTACTGTAATGAAACAATAATAATAATCCTTTAGCAGCCTGTGAGATTGCTTGATGACATACTGGGCAACTTTTAGTTTGCCAGTACTTTAATCCATATTTAGTTGATGACTAATGAAATACAACGCAGAGCTCTTTGTTATGAACCCTTTTATTGAAATAATTTCACTCAGCTGTTTATTACCCAGTTGCTATTTCAGTTCCCAATTGCTTTCTGCTGTACGGGTGCGTTTAGTGAGTGTTTAGAGTAAAAGTGTGGGCTTTGAATTCTGGTATGGCTCCGTGCATGGATGGAAATAAATGTTCTGGCCACAGAGGAATAATGATGAAGCCAGAGTCAAACTCCACCTGACTTGCTGCTTCTGTCTTGGAGACAAACAGACCTTAAGGCACTGAAGATAATTTTGTATGTCATTCTATTAAGGTGGGTGTTTCCTTCCTGACAACTCTGCCTTGAAGCAAGAGAACTGATGGCCCGTGTAGCTAATACACTACTTAAATTTGCACTTCAGTACTATAAATTGAGCAAAAAGTGCTCAGTGCTGAGTCAGTACAAACTGAAATGGTGTGAAGTTGCCTTTTTTCCTCTGACTTGCTGCATGCAGTCTTGTAATCACACCTGTCACATAAATAGGATGTGCATCTTCTAAGGGAACACGGTGAGTCAAAAGATTGTTAAAGATCCTAAACTGTTGAGGTGAAGCTGATTGAGTCCGGAGGTACCACCACTGCTGCCCTTCCACTCTAACAAGTTGCTCAGCCCATGTAGGGAGGGAGTAAATGGGGACTAAACCAGTGGAATGGCACGTTGCCTTGGTGTAAACGACAACATAAGCTGCAGAGCAGCGAAGAATCAGTCCCACGGAGTGGAGGAGTTTGTAATGAACCTTATAAATCATTTCTTTCCTGGAGACACTTTGGATATATCTGTGAAGTTGGTATGAAAATCAAGGCAAGCACTCTAAGTGCCGTTTTCCCTTGGAGAACTGGATGTGGTTTATTCTGGGATATGAAATATCAGTCAGGCAGAGCAGAGTGTAAGAGGCAGCGATATTTGTGAGTCTACAGTGTTCCATTTTGTACTTATTGTGTAGTTCCTGGTGATTATATTTTTTATTACGATCTGCCTGACCTTGACTAGCAGCATTAAGTAAGTGTGTGCTTGTCAGTACTTATCCAGGAAGATGTTTTTTTATACTAGACAGGGAGCGGATACTGCAGCATTTACAGCAGAGTTCCAGAAAATTACAAAATCATTCATTAGCACAAGAGATTGCGGTGCGGTTCTTTCCCATAATTAGCTGAGTTGTTAAGTGCCTGAAATAGTTTTTTGGAGTGAAGAAAGTAGCAGAGAGCAGGAACTAATGGGAAAAAGACTGAGAGAAGCAAATCCCGAGCCCACCTCCAAGGCAAAACAGATAGAAATGTGCCTATTGTTCCCTGGGGGATCCAGCCCTGCAGAGCTTTGCCAAGGCTTCCGTGCAGCAGGAACGTCTGTAACAGATAACCTTGGGGCTCCCAGCCCATCACTGAATTGCACGGGGCTCCGTGTCCCAGAAAGTATGCGAAGGGTTAAAATTACTGCTGGGATTAAGCGCAGTGTAGAATTTAGCTCAGTTGCAGCACTCTGTGGTTGGGGATCTTCACCTTCCCTTCTTGCTTCCGAGAAGCCTGCGGAGGGGAGCTGTGTGCACCCCTTTGGCCCAGGGCTGCTCCAAGCTGAAGGAGGCTCTTACTCATGAGGTTCCTGCACGGTGGGACCAGCTTGCAGCCTTGTTCTGAACTGGTGTGCCTGCAGGGGAGGCAGGCAGCTTGGCCACGCTAGTGCTGCGTTTCGTATTCCGAACAGGGCTGCAAAGATGAGAGAGGGATTTTCCCCAAAGCACAGAGCAAAGCAGCGCCTGCTGCTGCAGCAGCTCTGGTTTCCCAGCACCAAACTGCCTCCAAGGGAGGGAGTGACTCTCCCTCTACAAGGACAAAACTCTTGTAATACTGCAGAAATTACAACCTATGAGTAGCTCTTTTTAGAAGACACCTTGAAGTTTCTTATTGGTATTGCAATTGATGCATGAAGGGTTCAGTCTTTGGTGGTGCCTGGCACTGCAGCCTTGTTGAACAGGATGCTGAGTGCTGCTACCCCAAAATAAAAGTGATGCTGGTTGGGGCTGGTTCCACTTGCAGGGTTGGGCTCTCACCAGCCTCCTTGCCCCAGCACAGCAAGCTCTGCTGTTCTGTTTTGCAGGCAAGGAGGACTTCTAAGCAGCAGAAATTGTTCTATGTATATTAAGGTGAAATTTTAACTGCCCAGAGCAATTTTCTTGCTGATCCGTTTGTCTAGCCTACTGCTGTTTCTTGTGTTATTTTTAAATCTTCACAGTGTAGTGGTAGTGAGGGAGAAGGCTGCCTTAATTACTGCAGATAAAATAAATCAGGGAAATCTCATTGCAAATGCAGGGAGACGAGACAAGCCTAACTACAGCTCCCTGAGTCATCCTGCCAATAAGGCTATTAATTTTAGTCTGAGGGAGCAGACTGCATATTCAGAGGCACTGGTAAGAGGTATTGCAGGCTTTCAGATCTATGGGATGCTCGCTCCCATACTGATCCAGCCAGATGATGTAATGCTCTCTTGGTTGAGAGCTGCCAAAATGAAGAGACAATACATGGAAAGACTCCTAAGTAGAAGATCTTAAACCTTATTTTCCTTTGTGGCAAGATTGATGGAGAGAGTCTCTATCTTTGGAATACCTATTTATAAGATGCACTTATGGTTAAGAAATAAGTCAGTCCTAGGATCCAATGGGGTTTTGCTAATTTGGGTGTACAAGTAAATGATTCAGAGGCAGTATAACTCAATGACTGGAGCAGTGACTTCAGATATAAGGGAATTTTGTGTTTATTCCCAACTCTAGCACTTGGGTAAGTCACCTTCTTTCTCATTACGTCAGTTTTCACTCTTTCCCTCTCCCTGAGATCATTTAAAGCCTCCTGGAGAGTCAGCAGTGGTCCTAAATTGTGCACTTGAGGTCTGCACTTGTCCTGTCCACAGCACAGAGGGGCTTCCCTAAGGTCTTGTGTAATTTAGTTTGTTCTGTGACCAGTTTTGGACTAATGGATCTGCAGTCTCATGCTTTGTAGCTTTTACACTATCAGCCAACGGAAGGGATGATACATCTGCCAAGATGAGCTCTAAATTTTTCATGCAACTGAAGTTTAGGACCAGAAAAAGCAATCCTAAAGTGGAAAGTATAAAGTGTTAGTGCAAGGATTACGTTGGCTGCTTTAGTAGCAATTAATGCTGCAGGTATGGGAGCTCTCTGCTTCTAGTGAAGACAGTGCAATCCAGAAGTCTTCTGCATTGTGCAAGATCAAGATCCAGTCTGCCAGCGACTGGGTTTCTCTGCACTGCTCGCTGGGTATGTCCACCCTCTCGTGATATACACAGCTGTACCTTCTACTTGCACATCCATGTATGGATGTCATCTTGCCTGCTCCCTATTTTTTTTCTCTGAGCTGGTTTGTAAGTGTAAATTGTCAATAAGTGTTTTTATTTTTTTGTCTTTAGGGTTTTTTATCCCCCCCTCTCTCCTGTGGCTTACAGGAAGTTCCCTCCCATCTGTTCCTACCATATGTTTTTTATGGCAATTTGCACACTGGATTAGAACATGGGGATGATTGGGACATTGCATTGCAAATTTTAAAAATAATTTCTCTTGGCAAAGCGGGATTTAGCTGCACCTAAAAAAAAAAAGCATACTGTTTTTCATCTGTCTGCCTAGTTTTTTCACACACACAAAATCAGTGATCAGCTACATCAAAACAAACATGAGGTAGGTTTTAATTACCATTACTTAGCTATAAAGGAATGAAACAACACTCCATAAGGCTCTGGGTATCCAGACATCATAAATAACCCAGTTCAATCCTAGAGGCAGCGAGTGATCCCTTCAGCTCCATTAATTGCAATAATCACTAAGCTGTGCTTTTTGTAAATGCCTCGTCTGAGGGCAGAGGGTGAACATGCTGGAGAGGCAGCCCAGTTTATTCTGACCATGTTCTGTACCTGCTGCATCACTCCAGCAGGATCTCTTTTCTGCAGTGGAACAAGAAAAAGCCTCTGTCACAACAAACTATACCAAACAGCAGTGCTTCTGCACTGCTTGACTTTGTAAGGTTATTCTGTCGCTTTGAAGTAGGGTTTTCATCTTATGATGCTGGGGATTTGCTAATGGTATTCCCTCTGTATTTTTTTTCCCCTATCATAACTTAGTGTGGACTTGTTTCTTTGCTTGAATTTTCTTTTCAAAAAGACAAAATACAGTGTGCATTTATATGTACTAAAAAGCAAAGTGGTGGTGGAGTTTAATTGGAACACAAAGGCAATGTGATGTCAGCCCATTAATTATTATAATTAGCCCTGCACAGTTATTAACTCTGGACAGTCCTGCCAAGAAATTCTTGTGGGCTTGTAGCAGACCTGAGTGTCAGCAAGTAGTACTGTTTGGTAAAATGAAACCCGAGCTCAATGCTGGATGCTGCTGTTCTGAAGGCAGTGTTGTATTTCTGCTTTGCATTGGTGTAAATCAGTGCTGGTGCCAGTGGAAATGTAAAACGAGCTACACAGTCCTGACTGGAACACCAGTCCAGGGAATGAGGAATGGGAACATGTTATTGCCCAAAGAAGAACATGCAAACTCTGCTTACCTGCTCGTATCGTTGCTGGCAGTGTCTTTGTGTCTGGTGGTTTCCAGAGGGTTTTAAGAGCTTCATTCCAAGCCCTTTGGAAAGAATGGGGCTTCATGCTGACAAATTCTTGGTCATGCCCTGCAGTTGCTGGTATTCATGCTATGCTGCTTTCACTCCACTCCATAGACCAAGTGGAGAAGGTTCAGAAAAGTGCTGTGAAGCAAATCAGAGGGACAGATATCCTATTCTATGGAAAGCTTAAGTCTTAAACTGTTCCAGTCAAGTCCCTGCTTGCTTAACCCAGGAAATCTAAGAATAAGAAGAGCTACAAATACGCTCTGTATATAGAATGGAGGTAAGCTTGGAGGGCGAAGAACTTCTAAGGCTAGTGAATAACATCGGCCAAATGAGGAACAGAAGTCACCCACAAATCAATTTTAGCTTTGAGAAGTTTGGATTCTGTGAGACTAAATTGGATGCTCACCTGTGATCGATCCCAGGAGCATTTACACTGGGTGGAAGACACATCTGGGTTTCTGTTCCAATAATTGCTCTAGATAAAACTGACTGGCTCAGCACCTGAGGACAGAGTCCCAGAGAGGGTTTCTGGTGAGTAGTTAAGCTTAAGCAAGATTGAGCTTGTTTGAGGGTTTTGGTTGGTTATTCCAAAGAGCGTGAAGAGGTATGCCAGTCTGCTGAAGGAATCTAGAAGGAGGTGTGTTCAGCTTTCATAGGATGCTTTGGGAAATACAATCATTACTACATGAAAAAAATGCCAGTTTTTGGTTAGCTAAGGAAGCCTGTTCCCTCTCCTTATCTTCATGGCTGCACCTTCAGGCAAGTTCTGCAGGAACTCCTAAAGGTTGTGTTTATGCCTGTAGTCAGTCTGTCAGTGCAGGCATTGTCATAGGGGCTTTCACCTCTGCTCAACGTTATGTTGAAAACCTGTAGGAATAAGCACCTTTTGCCAAATCTGCCAACTGACCAATAGGTTTAATGGACTCAAAGTAGGTTTGACCTAAGCAGTCTGGGTTTTAAGGTATGGCAATTGAACTGTGCAGTTGGGACCACTGAGGGTCCAGGTGAGATGGAGAGCAGTGTTCATACAGAGGGATGAAACAGGAATGCTTTGCACCCAAGGCACTGAGTGCCCCATGCATTTCCATATCCCAGAGTACAGAAAGATTTTTTTTAAGCCAGTAACACGAGGAAAAAGTGAGGGTTAATCATTGTCTCAAGTTGCCAGCCCTGGGCTAGGATATTTTGGAGAGAGCTGACCTGCAGCTTTAGGGCTATGCTCACACACACCACGGTTGCATAAGCCTCATTTGCCTTAAAACAAATGAACAAAGAAAAACACTACTGAAAATGCATCAAATTGAGAAGTACCGTAGCAAGGTTGGGTTCTGTTTCTTCTGCTTGTAGCAGAAGGGGAATGTCTGGGGTTGCTGTACCATGTTTGCATGCTCTGTTGCATTTCTTGTTTGCCAAATGCTACCAATTTATTTTGAACCACATGGAACAGAAGTAAAACAGCAGTTTCTAGAATGATTTTTAAAATTAATCTGCATAATACAAGTATAACTTAAGTAAATATCTTCAAAGGCACAGCAGACCGATGAGCTCTCTGACTGGGCAGTGGCATGGTTATATCTTTAAATCTCTTTATTATACAGTAGACTTTTTTGCTTGTATAGAAAACCCCACCCATATCTCTGCAGTATCTGCAGCATGAATTAGAAAGTCCATTGGGACATCTAGGTCAGCATGAGCAGATCTGACATCAGCCTGCAGATTATGCCCACAATCAACAGTGCTGCAGTTGTTTTTCTTTCCTCCCCCTCTTTGTCCTAGGAAGAAATTATTCTCAAATGGCAATTCTAAGAAATGTTAAAATGCCTCTACAGGCAGTCTTGTCAAAGTGCCATTCTCTGCATCAGAAAAACCTCCCATGCCTGGTGTGTAGAGAATATATATGATCCAATAATGTATATTTGCTAATGCAGTATTGACTGGAATTCAGAAAGCCAGAAAAGAGATGTCAGAGGAAGGAAGCTGAAAGCTGATGAGGATGCAGAGAGGAAAAACGAAACTCTGTTATCTGACAATAAGAGCTTTCAGCAGCAGAACGGGTGGCCGATTCAGAGCTCAGTTGCTGGCTAATGAGAACTGCTCCACCAGCATCACACAACTGCTCTGTCTCCTTCTATAAATGAATTTGCATTGAACTGGCCAATCTATACCAAAATACCACTTCTTGCTTCTGTCCCCTCTCTGCCAAGCAGGCCCTGCCTACATTTTAATTTTTCCCCCCCTAGATCTGTGTATTAAGATATAGTTCTGAATTCTCCAATTTCCTGTGCTTTTCACAGCCTCAGGGGCTGTCTCTTACATCCTTGCTCTATTTTTACAATACTCTAATTATGCTGGCCTCAGTGGAATTATGCCTGATGTATCCTAGGGTAGAACTAAACTTGAGCTCCCCAATTTTAAGTTCAATTATACATTGGTATAATTCACTGGAATTAACCTTAATTTACCACATTGTACCTTGGGACAAAATTTTTCCTTCAGGATGTTGTTAAACCAGCTGGGAATAGTCATGTTCCCTAGAAACTTGCTTTGAAGTGAGGTGGAAAGCTTAAAGATTTCTGTATTCCCTATAGAATGGGAACTTGTGTTTATACTTTCACTTTGGGCCATCTGGAAATGGAGTAAGGTGGAGATGTTATCCTGAGAGCTTATGGCTTAAGTGGAGCTGGCAGGTAGAGACAGGCAAAGGAAGGCAGCCGATGCAGGAAGAAGTCAAAAGATTTACTCAGGGTCATTCTGCAGATCAGTGGCAGTTCTGGAAATAAAATTCACATCTACTGTCCAATTCACACTCCCTATTAAAAGAAAATCCATTTTTTCACAGGGAGCTTTTGCGCAGTCTAAGAAGCATTTCCCTTCTAATCACAAACCATTATCTCCCAGTACAGAAAGTGTGGATTGTATCCTACCACTCATGTGTCTCGTGGTGTGAATATCCCAGTCTTTTCAACAAGCTGCGAGAGAGATGTCTGCATTTCCAGTTATCCTAAATCCTGGTGGTGGGCCAATAAATCTGCAGCTGGGTGCCTGGATGTGGGCACAACAAACTTGTGCACAGACCATAGAAGAAAACACAGGTGACTTCATGCCAGTTTGTGGAACAAGTATGGCTTAAGGTGTTTGATTTCAGCAGGACTGAATTTCTGGTGAGGTATTCCGATATCTTTTCCTGCTGCTAGATGCAGAATAGCAGGGTCAGATTCAAGCTGCAGAGAGATGTGACTATGCTGATAGTGGGGATAAATAATAAATCAAAGCCAGATGGGATGGCTGTTTCTTAATCAAAGGCCAGTCCTGGACAGTGCCTTTCCATCACCTGAATGGTGACATGCTCGGATTCCTGTCCAGAGGAATCTTTGTTCCCCTGCAGAGTCCCATTAGCTTCCCATGGGCAAAATGTTCTGTCTTTGAGGACTCGGTTGCAGACTTTATCTTCTGCTAGAGATGACTATAAGTACTTTCTTTTATTATTTTCCTGAATTGAACACCTTCCAGTGCTTGAATGCAGTAAAAATGACATTTAGAGAGCAAATTGGGACGTAATTATAAGCTCTGAAGTATATTGGGATAGAAAACTCTATGGAAAGATAGAGTAAAAAAAAAATTAAATAACCTTCTAAAACCCATAACCTTTCTGTGCTATGAGAAGACAAATATTTTTACGTTTCTTGGCTTTTATAAATGTACTACACTAGCTTTATTCTTGCTTTTTTTTCTCTTCTGGAAATTCCAGTATGACATGAAAAAGATGGCAGCTAAAGATCAGCTAGCAAATTATGCTAGTACTTTTCTTCTAACCATTTTTTTCTGATTATGGGTCCAGGGTGGGGGCAATAAAAGCCTTGAATATGAATGTCTGTAAAAGACTTTCATTAGCATATTTTTCTTGCAGAGCATTGCACATTACATGCTGGTAATGGAAGCACAGGAGGGCAATAGTTGGTACCTTGATGTAGCTTCTGTGTGCCTAGATCAAACAGGAAATCTGTCTTTAATGACTTTGAGTCCTTCAGCAAAAATTTTAGATTCCTACACTTAAATGTAAGGATTAGCAACATAATTTGATAGCAATAATTGGTCTGGAGAAGATTGCACAAGAGCTAGGGCATCAGTGTAAGTATTACTTCTGAATGGAAATGTAGCTGGTTTGGGTGAGGGTACTGGGAGAGGGAAAGAGAGTTTTTGGGATGAGGATGAGAGGGGAATCTGAGCTAGGAGCCTGACAAGGCTGTGTCAATTGCTGTGCAACAGCTGTAGAACACCAACAACGTGGTTCCTCTGTGCCTCCTGACTAGTCGTGCCCCACACGGAGCACCGTGGTGCCCAGCGCACGAGGCTGGGAAACGAAGCCACCAGTTCTGTGTACTGGCCAAGGAGTCTTTCTGCTGTGGGGCAGTGGGGAGGGTGGTAGAACTGGCAGTTCCTGCAACAATCCATATCTTTAGTTTTCTCCTTTAAGGCTTCACACTGTGACTTAAATTGAGAGTCCTGGGGCTCCCAGGCTTTGGGTGAGTTTGACCTACAATGTGTAGGGATTACCTAATTTTGCAGCACCTGTTTAATAGATGCAATTAGAATAAAGTGCCTGGGCTCACCTGGAGCTTTGAACCATGCTGGGAAGTGTTTGTATTTGCTTTTAGTGCTGTGTGACTATTAATTCTTTTTCCATTTCATATTCTGAAACTTCATTAATTAAAGCACCTTCTCTTATGAATGTGAAGCAGTTTGCAGTATTTAAGGCATTGAGCTGGATGTGCCCAAAGAAGATACCGTACTGATAGCTACAACATTAAGAACCTGATTACATTATTAACTAGTAATGAGTAATTTTCTCCCAATTAGTGTGCTGCAGTTACAATTATACCCTCTACTAAGGGGCTTCTGTGTTCCAAGGCACAGGACTTGTTTGTATGAGCTCCTTCCAAGCTCTGGCAGGTTGGTCAATGCTTCCCTGACAATAATGGAACATTAATTTAGTCTCTTTTACCCCCATGAATTGTATTTGGCAAAGCCAAGGTGCAGCAGGAAGTGAAGACTGACATTTCAAAATCATTTGAAAGCAGTGCTCCTAGTTTGCAGATGTGTTCAGAGCATACATGGTACACAGATGGGAATTAAGCAACCACCTCATCCCAGGATCTTCAGGTTTTTTATGTACTCAGCCTCCCTCTTAAGTTCGTATTTGGAATTATAACTAAATCTAGAGCTGAGTGAGCTAGCAGAGAGAAGAAAAAAACCCAAAAACCTTATACCTGGAGCTGCAGTGGGGCTGATTTCCAGTCCTCACTACAAACGAGGTGAAGACAACCATCCAGCCTAGAACTGGAAATGATGCCAAAGGAATCCCAGATTCTGTGCAAGCTTTTAGTTCTGCCTTTCAGTGCTGTACTCCAGCTCCCAACTCTGAAGCTTAACCCTTTTGCTTCAAGAACTGTTTAACAGGAACAGTTATACATTAAAAAATGAACCTGAAATCCATAAGATTATTTTCTTTGGCCCAGAGATCACCACTGCTGACAGAATGCAATTAAAACCACCCTCCAAACCCCCACAGCACTACAGGAGGCAGCTGGGATGTGCTCAGACACAATCTGAAGGACAATAAGGTGCCCCAGACCCTGAGGACTGGTGTACGAATGTGGAAGGTGTGCAGAGTAGTGGTCCACGAGCTAATGTGGCCATCCCTGCTGTATTCCTAACAGGCTGCACTGATGCTCTGCAGTGGGAAGAGGGAAGTTATGCTAAATGGCAGCATCCAGTTGGGGCTGCTATTGCTTCAATCACTCAATAGAAGAGGTTGGGTTTTTAAAATATTTTATTGCAACCACAAAGACTTTGCATTTATTTGCATTTTTAGAGCTGCAAATAATTCAATTTGAAAGAAAATTTTTCTGTCTGGACTCAGTCCTTTAGCAATAGCTCGAACTCTAGCAGAAATAGTGCTTTTCCAGTTGGGCCAGAATGAATAAGAAGCAGCAAGACCCCAGCTACACTGGTCACTGTGCAAACACAGCGCCTGCCCCAGAGGGTTGCTGGACTGAGCAGGTGGAGGGTTGAAAGGAAAAGGTTGAAGCCCTGAGCCATCTCGGCGTGCAGGGAGAAAGGCCAGGGCTTGTTATTCAGTTTTAAAGTTTTCACCACACAATAGCAATGTCTCAGCTTGGCAGATTGTTTTGGAAGTGACATGAATTTGTGGTTGCATCACACTCTGGTTTCATCACTGTGGTGTTTGTAAGAAGCATGTTCCATTGAAATAGCTGATGTAAAGCTTGGCCTCTGCATTGTAGATTCAAGGGCAATATCGAATCATCTTAAAACAGCTCTGCTACTTAAATTGCTTTGGTTGTCACCTTGAAGGCAAACCCATGTGAGCTCTACTCAACACTAAATATATTATCTGTTTTAAAAGTCTGAGCCAAAATCTATGAAATGAATGGAGCTTGATCTGGGGTTGTCTGGTCTAGTACTTTTGGTTTAATGGTTATCAGCCCTTAACACGGTGAACTCCATGGTTCTTGATCCGTGAACTCGATCTGTGCATGTGATGTATCTGTGTTTTAGTGGTGTCTTTTCGGTTGCAGCCTAGTGGATTAATTTGAATCCAGTCGAAATCGAAAATCAAAAAGAAACCTAATGCATTAAAAAAAAAAAAATAGTTTGGAAAAAGGTGGTGTGGAGGGATACAGGTAGTTCAGCAAGGTCAAATGACTGCTGGAATCCACATGTGATACAAGTAAGGTATAATGTAATGGGGAATCTGTGATGAAGTGTTGGGAATGATTTCTCTTGAATATGGATTGGCAGGAACCACCAAGCTATAGTTATGCTTCCTTAGCTATTAACTGAATAGCTGAGATTTTTTTTTTCCCCCTTCTGGCTGTTTTTTTTCATATTTTTATTAGTCAAGATGGGTCTAGCTGCTCTCACATTAGTTGGGCTCGGCAGGCATGACTCAGGATTGACCAGAGCAATGTAGTGAAGAGCCAAGCCCATGAAACCCCATCTCCAGGAGTGTAAATTCTTTGAGGACATGGGCAATATCTGCAGCTCCAGGCCTGGCCCATGGTGGAAGTGTGAGGTCTGTCTGGAGGGTTCGCTGAACGCTGACATTCAGTCTCTTGTTACAGTGACTGATTTAAAAGCCACTTGCAGAGAAGTGCAGGCTGCCTGGAACTTTCTATTCTTTCCAGACAAATATTGTCTCATTAAGGAAGTAAATGACGATAACATCTTAAAACTTCAGCTGGGGTTTGTCTTTGAATGAGTTTTAGTCCTGACTCTTTTTTCTGATAAGCTTGGAAAACCTCCAGAAATACTTAATTAATTGGCTTCCTCAGAATCTGCTGAATTCCTTTGTGCCCTGAGCAAGTTTATCTTTAGAGCACCGTAATAATGTACTGAATGAACATTTTCTTTCTCCAGTGACTGTACGGGCATGTGTGACCTGCTGCTCTGTCCAGTTGATGTCGCATTTTCCAATCAGACCTCCCATCAGGACTTGTTCAGGACACAAGGGGAGTCTAGGAAACTCGTGATGCAAACCAGTAACAGATATTTGGTGAAACCATGGGGCTCTTACAGTTAACACAATCAGTTTAGTTTATAACTCTGGGGAGGAGGCGTTGCTGCACATCTGCACGGGGGTTTCCTGTTTTGTTTTAAGGGGATGCTTGTTGCAGCTGTGATAACCTACAAAACCTGCAAGAGCAGAGCAGCTGAAGTGCTGAGGAGTCTTAACGGAGTGGCACTTCCACTCAGACATGATCTTGTATCCTCACCCCCTGTTGAATTATCTGGCTTATTTCAGGAGAAGCTCTGTGGAAGGCCATAAGATGGTACTGCACGACTGCAGCTGGCTTAGCTGCATGCACTAAGGCGCCCTGCTGCAAATTTTCGGTGTTTTCAGCTTCTTGGCTGGTCTGAATTGGCAAAGTTTTGGCTTCAACAGAATTGGGCTGGGGAGAAACTGGAACTAAAAAAAGCTCTTGAAGTGGACTGGGGGCCCCAGCGGGTGCAGATGAAAATCTGAGACATAAGGGGCCCGTAGCATCGCACGAACCCTCTGCACAGGGAAGAATTTTGCCCCTAAAGTCTTGGAAGATAAAAGGAATGAGCGCAGGGGAGATCTGCATTTAGTTTAGGGAGATATTATGATGAATGCTGTGCTATCTTATGATGTGCTTGGTATAATTATTAATCGCATGATTAAGTGTTTGATGTTCTTCATAGCCAAGTTATCAACATGTTCAACATTAATTTTGCTTGTACTGCTTTATGCAACTTTCATGCCCCATAAAATGCATGTTAAGTACTAGGGATGTTTAATAATGATGTTTTCACTAGAGCATGGTTGTAAAACTCGCTTGAGTTAAAAAAGATGAAAAAAGCAACGGATAAACTTTCTTTGACAGGATAGGTGAGGAAACAGAGCTGGTTGTTATTTAAGAAAGTGTCTTGAAACAATAAAGGTAAATGGCAAAGGAGCTTTTATTTAGTTTGTCAGTGGCACAAATTTAAACCAGCATCGAGGTCAGTGTAGTGATTTGGTTTCCTTGTATTAATATTAGAAAGTGAAGAGCTCTTTAGTGGTGAGTAATGAAAAACCTAATTCAATGGGAGTAGATCTTTTTTGTTATCTTTCCAGTTGTGCCTCGCAGTGCCTTTGATAGCAGGAGTGATTTCTCTGGTCATTTTGGGATATATATATTCATGTATATACTTAGTTAGCATTGGCAGCTGTTAAGTGGATAACAAATGGATACAGCGTCTTTTAAACTGCTCATTGATAAAATGAGATGGGGATGAGCTGCTTCAGAATAGCTGAGGACCATATCAAGCAATGTTGGTTTAGATTATTGCTGCAATTTTATGGGCCAGTGAAAAGCAAGAAGTCTATTTCTCATACCCTGCTACTCTGTATAGTAAATCAATAAATAACTAATGGCATTCGTTTTAACTCCATCCCTAATGGATTGTTGTCCTGTTACTAAATGTGTGCAAATTGAAAATCCAGCAGAAGTAGATGAAAAAAATGATCTCATGTGAGTGTTAGTTGCCCCAGAACTGCTGGGAAACATGAAATATAATTTGGGATTATTGTTTGATGTGAATATTTGTAATGAAATCCAAGGATCAGTAAGAAACGTTTGAAAGAAGAGTTTGAACTCAAGATTGTGCTTTCTAGAGAAAAAGCTTAAAAAACTGTGGGTTGGTCTGTCTGGAAGTCATGGCAAGGGCAACTGCTGGCATGGGTGAGAATGGGAAATGGCTCTTGGAGTGGCCAAGGGAGGTATTAGGATAAAAAGTAAAGAAAATGAATTGCAGATCTGAATGCTGAAGTACATTTATGCCACAGTTTTGGCTAAGAATATAATTTGCTTTCGTTTCTGGCTATAATTTGATTTCCAGCATTGCTATTGAGCAATGCCTCTGTTCTAACCCAGCTGCCTCTTTCAGTGTTTGATAGAGTGTTTTCCCCATACCATGTGCTGTTTACTCTGTAAATACACTAAGCCTTTGTTTGTAATGTGTTGTTTTATAAATATCCCTGATGTGTTTGCCACAATTTATCATGTGCTAAAATTAGCTGCAGAAGCAGAGCATTAATCAGTTGACATCTATACCTGATATTTTGCTGCACTATTTCTCAAAAGAGCTGTGCATAAAAATTGCAAGCCATACCCCTGAATTAAACTGATGTTTTAGCTGAGTGACCTTCCAATTTGGATGATTTCAGTTGTAGTAGGGAGTGAGCTATCTCATAATCCACTCAGTTTAAATGTCCTCTACTGCAGAGAATTTATTCCCTCTTTCAAACTCTTTTGCAACAAAAAATGCTAAGGAAAGTTGTCTAATTCATCCACGTCTTTAAAACATGCTATTTGTTTCTGCAAGGTAAGCCTGTCTTTGTACTTTTGTCCTTACTAGGGAAACTGCACAATCTAAAAAAAAAAAAAAAAAAAAAAGTTAAAATAATAAAAAAAGAAGCCAACATAGCAACAAAATTCCCCATTGGTATTTGTGGGCTCGCTGCCATTGTCTTCGGCAGAGCTGCATCTATTTATCCCAATGGCTCAATTCATCTTTGAGGCTCCCTCTCCATTTCCTAGCAGGGGCGATTGCTTTTCCTGCTTCACTGCAGACAAAGGGGCCATTGTCTACGCAGCACGATGTAGTGCCAAGCAAGGAGAGCTGAGCTGGCTTTGAAAAAACTAACCTACAGATGCCTGTAGCTTCTCCAGAGCATAATGGTTTCTGATACCCGCTATAAATTTCTTAGAAATTGATTGTTTCTGCATAGCACTAGAATGAAGATGTAGAGCCAGTACTAGCTGAACCCCAGTCTTGCCCAGTGAAATACTCCTGTCTTCATGTAGCAGGGACTTGTGGGTTTAATTGAATTTATAGTGAAATCAGTTTATAAGAATGAAATGTAAAGAGGGGGGGGTATATGTGATTTCACAGTCTGAACATGTATTAGGTCAACTTTGCATGGTAATTTTAACAACTTGCCAGATTGCTTACAAGTGAGAGAACTTTTGCAGAATAACTTAATGTATTTGACAACATTGCGATACGCAACTGTTTTGTTCCTGCAACTGAGACTTGCTCTTGCCGCAGTGCCAATACTTGTTATTCATCTCTTCTTGTGCATAAGGCTGGACCTTCTGTCTAACACAGATCTCTTCAACCTTCAAGAGCTTGTCAAGAGTATCTGAAAGTAGGACAAAGCTGTGTGCTGTCCTACTAATGTGTGGCAACATTTGGTTTCGGTTTCCTGCCAGGCTAAATCGTGGCTCAATGTGCAAACATCTCTGCAGTCATAGTAGCAAAGTGTCATCGTTTAACTTCATGCAAATGGAGGAGGTAGCTACAATAAGCCTTTTGGAATAAAAGTCATTGCTGGGTTATATTTCACTTATTTTGGTTTAAAGACTAGAAGCTCCTGTGTCCGATAGCTGTCGGTTGGGTTGTATGTGGCTTTGACCTTGCTGGCTTGTCATTTATGGACTGAGATGTCTAATAATTTCAGATAGTTCTAGCTCAGTAAGTGAAGTTTATTACTCTTGACTCCTACTGATTTGGAGACCCTCATTTGGGAAATGGCAAAGATTTTTCTAAGTTTCTTGCTGTAGCTGCACAGCAAATTTACTGCAGTTGCCCTTCAGGTGACATTCCCTTACTTTACAAATGTGTCTGGTATAATCGAGTTTTACAGCGTTAATATATTTAAAGCAGTTTAATAAAATACACAGATAAGTAAATCATCTTTTATTCTTGTATAATATAATCTAAAATTGCCTCCTTTTTCTGAAGAGCTCAGTGAGAGTAAATTTGAATGTTAAACCAAATAATCAGTAAAATCAGAACCTGGTATTTACATTCTTTCATTCAGTCCTTTGTCCTGGAAGGAAACCAGAGATCCAGGCAATATTTCCTTATCTGGATCCCAGTTCAGACACACCCTAATGAATTGGTGGAAGTGATTCTAGCTGTTCAGAACAAGTTTTTTAAGTTTCCCAGTATCATCAATTGCAGTAAATTATTATCTCAATCTCTACTAAAAAAGACAAAACATTACAAGGATAATTTTTGATCTTGTTTTCCGAAGGAAATTAGTGCATCTTATTCTTCCTCACCTATATCACCCTTAGCAGAAAATTGGTATGGTGAAATTAGACTTGCTGGATTCCTGTCTGCTCTGCCTTTGGAAGCTCTGCTCCTGCACGTTGCTCATCAAAACCTGCTCCAACAGGATGATGAGATCTCACTCCGCTCAGTGTCCGGCACTGTTTCATCTTAACATATGATCTAGGTGACTCAGTTTCACTGAAAACCAGTGAGACTTGAAGCATTTTGGTTAAATTACTTTTGAACTCAGACCTGAAGCACAGGAGCTGGTCATAACTGGGTAAGCAAAGATGTCCTGGGACAGGCGAATGGGAGGTGGTTGGCATTGAGCGACGGGTGTTACTGTCTCCCAGAGGAAAGGCACAGGAGAGTACCTCCTACAACTTATGCTTTTTTTTTTTTCTGACGTGCATCCAGTCCCCTAAAATTAACAGGACGCTTCTCATTGACCTTAATGGGAGTCTGTCTTACCTGTATTGGTGCTGGGCCAAAGTGCCCAGTAGTACAAATGTGAGGATTGAAAAGCCAGGGCTCAGTCTGGTAACCCAAGCCCTGGTTCAGTGGCCTGGTCCTTTATTTGCAGGTCTTCTTGCTGAAGATACCGACATCTATGACAGCCCATTTTGTCCGATATCAAGACAAAAATGATAAAAACCACCCAGAGGGTCAATGACGTGTAGATTTAACACTGAGCTCCTGCTGCTCCCACGTATTTGCCCGAGCTGACGGCGAGACAGCTTGTAACCTGCTTGACAGGGAAGTCCAGTAGTGGTTTGACTCCAGCATAAACCATTAACGTGACTGACAGCAAACAACCTTTTAAAAAATTAAATGTCAAGACGCGACTGCAGGAGACAGGCAATTGGGATCTCGATACCTGAGTGTCAGTCTGAGCACGTGTGCTGGCTCCCGAAGCACATCTGGTTTTTGGTGATGCAAGGCAGGAAGGGACATGGATGTTGCTGCTCTGCTAAGTTCAGCATGGGGTATGACAAGGTCTTTACAAGTCTGTACAGCTGCGTTGCTCTGTTGTCGGCAGCACAGGTATTGCTTTGTGCTAATTGAAGTTCATCTGAGCTTTTTGTCCCTTGGGAGGGGAGGAGAGAAGGAAGGTTGGTTCCCAGCTCTCTCGCTGGCTTGGGACTTCTGTATGGCAGCAACTCATTTTCGGTGAGCCCGAAGAATTGCTTCGTGCAGTCCCTTGCCAGGTCGCCTCTAGGCATGATGCCAGTGTACATGGTGAAGGAGACAGAAGACAGAGGCTTTTCTGTCTGCTGTGCTTTACCCTGATCAGAGAAACAGAAACTTGGCACCTGAGGGCTCCTTGGCTCCACATCTCGTATGCATGTGGGGAAGATGTGACAGCATCCAGCACCAGTGCTCGACCCCCATTTGTATTTCTTAGTTTGTGAATTATCTGGAAATAACTGAGAAGGGGGACTTGGAGGTTTTGTCAATAATAGAGAATATGCTTCTATTTAAGGTGTATTTGGTAAATAAAGTTAATTTTACACTGAAACCACATAAGATAAACTGTTTGTAGCATTTCCTAGTGGGTCCAGGAACTGTAAAGAAAAGGTATGAATGGCCATCCTCTTTGGTCACACAAAGACAAGCCAAGGGGAGCTAGAGCTGGTCCCAGATCACTTCAGCCTCATTGATTTCCCAGTTAACTGGGAAAATAGTTAGCAGTGATAGTATCTGTACAGTATTATCTATATTATTAAATAAGTGTTGTATATACATATATATGCACACATTAAAAATACTTTCACAATATATACAGATTTACATTGAAAAGTAAAACCAAAATATTCTTAAAAATAAATTACAGCTGCTTTTAATTTTTAACCAATAACACTTTTTATGTAGTCTGAACTATTGTCATAAGGAGCCTTCCATATTTACGTTTTCTCCCACATCTTTCCATGCCTTTCAGTGTCTTCAAAGCTCAATTAGTATTGCAGCTTTAAATACAGCCCTCACGAACATTTATTTTCAGTATAGAAAATATTGATGTAAATAAGATGTGCACAGGAAAGAAGTCTAATCTAGGAGGAAATCTTTAGGTAGAGACTCAATGTGTAAAGATTTAATGAACACAGAGACTCATTTTGGAATCGTGCCTTTTGCAGCAAGTGAGATTAACCTGTACAGTTGTTGTAGGGCACCTTCATTTGGTAGCACCCCAGGCCCTGCACAGAGGAGTAACGATGTTCAATCCTTACTTAAAGAGCATTTAGAAAGTAAATGTTGATTTTTTTTTTTTTTTTTTTTTTGTCCTGTAGACCTTACTGCCTATTCCGAAGCTTTCTGGAGTATGTAGTACAGCTGGTTCATGAGCTTTACAATATTTTTGTGTATTTTTTCAGAGTTAATACTTGGTTGTTCATAATTGACCTCTAATTAAAATGCATTGTTTCTAAATTCCATTAAGAATGTTATTAATTAACTGAACAGCTGGATTGGGCTGCCTGGAGTCGCAGGCAGCAGTGTAATGAGTTCTAACAAGGATTCAACTGCATTGCAGAAGAAAGAAAATTCAGTGGGGGGGAAAAAAAATCCATGATTTATGATATATTATTCAGAACTAATTTACATCTGTATCTTCCTCTATTTATAAAGCAGAGTATTTTACATTAATGCATGATTTGGCATTGGTAGGTTTCTTTTTTTTTTTCTACTCCCTTCTGGAAGAAGAAAATGCTGTTCTATGTGTCTGAGAAAGGTCAGACTGTGAAAATATGACGTCATTTGTCCTATCAGTGTGAGGGACAAACGCTGATGCCATCGTTCAGCTGGTGCGTTGCTGTCTCTGTGCCTTGCTGAGATGGACTGAGAGAAATGCAATAAGATGAAAAGTATCTGAGGGTGGGTGCGATAAGATACTGGTTAATTAAAAGCTGAATCCGTGCTGAGACACTACACTGACTTTCAAAGTTCCAATTTAAAACTCAACTGACCTCAGTTGGTTTTGAAGGTTAGGATGTGGTTGGAAGGAGAGAACCAGTGAGCCTGGGGAAGAGGATGTGTTCATGGAAAAGCCAGCTCGGGTTAAAAATGCATCACACTGTCGAGCCATTTTAGGAAACTGGGACAATTTTTGCAACCAGTGCTTTGCGTTTGCAACCCCGACTCGAGTAAATCTCCCCTCACCTCTGTCAGAGTGAAGCCAGGTGGGGTATTTCTCATCTCATTGGCAAGGAAAAGTGCGTGTAACTCAGCAAGTGACCGATTTCCAGTCTCACCCAGCCTGCTGTCGAGCCACCCGCCTCCCAGCTCTTTAGTTTTATTGCCCCGTGCAGAACAAGCGCGTTCCCTGCCCATCAGTCCGTGCAGGCTGTGCTCTCTGCGTGGGGGCACGACGTACGGGATGCAGGTGCCCATTTGGAGGGGAAAAGGAGAGCCCACTGTCTCATAAGAGGCCAGGAGGCAGTTTCGGGGCAGGGGGAAGCAGCTCCAGACCATTCGGATACTACAGGTTGCCTTTATGTTGTAAGGAAAGAAGCAAGTGGCTTTTGTAGTTGTGGCTGAGTCGAGAGGTTTGCAGTAAACTGGCTGCCAGTTAAGTGGGTCTTTTAAATAGGAATGTTGGGAAATGTTTCCATTTGTCAGCTGAGTGTCCGCATGGTTTTGATTAATGCATAAAACAAAACAAATATTAAGGGAGAATAAGCCCGCTGTGTTTATCTGTGTAATTCTTCATCTATCAGTCTACGCTGTGAAATCAAGTACCATAAATTCTCTAAATGAAGTACTTGGAGTGTGGTTCCATTTAATCTATCCATTATTTTTAACCTTGACATGAAGTTTCTTGATGCTGCTTTTCCTCCTTTTCTGTTAGTTTTTCTTAATTGCTTGTCTTGGCAGCAGGACATTTCAGCTCTCCCAGTGTAATCTACAATACCCTCTGGGAATGTTTCCACAAAGGTTTCTGCAGAGTCAGCCTTTCTGAAAATAAAGCAGATACTGAGGTTAACATAAGAGGTGCATGCCTTGAGGTCACATTGTAATTTTTTTTTTTTCCTGCATATAGGAAGGACAAGATTGCCTTGAAATCCTGTCTCTCCCTGGGTGCCTTGAAAAGGAAATTATCTTAGATGGTGTTAAAGGGTTGCTTGGTTACTTGGAACATACTTTTTGTTTCTTAAGTTATAACACTCATGTAATCTTGTAAAATAATTAGAAATTTCACCCTCAGCCCTCAGTTATATGACAACAAGAAACGCTTTTGTTGTTTTGTCCTATTTGTTTCGTATCACTCTCTTTCTTGTAAAATAAATCCTGTTTAAAAAGTGGAACTGTTTTTAAGAGGGAGTGGAGGGTGAACCACATAACCTTTGAGCAGCATAAACATGTTCAGCTCTGACACGTAATGCGATAAATTTCAGAAAGATTAATTCTTTGAAATGCAGCGGCTGTTGTTCTTGATGGTTTCCAATGCCTGCTGTGGAAGGACTCATCAATCATGTTATTTTGAGACATTAATAAAGCAGCTTAAGGTGTTGGATTTAAGCAGGGAACATTTCATCTCAGACCTGGAGCAGCCTGAGGTGTATGTGTGCCCCTTCTGCAGCACGCATTTCATTAAAGACAAACCTTATTAAGATTTATAGGACCCACACTCAGCCTGTTTGTTAAAGATGTACTTGTAAGATAATAGCAATTATTCTATCTCCTCATTTCAGTCAAGTACTGAGAATTAGCTCCGGTATATGTCCACTTTAACATCTCTGGCTTTGCCAAAGCTGAAGTTCTTGATGTGTAGGATTTCTTAGGCATCAGTTTTCCTTCTCTTGAGATTTGCCACAAGATATTAGAGACACCAAGTACCAATTGTAGAATGGACATACCTGGAATTAAAATAATATGAAGATTTTAGGTTTGGAGCGCTGCTTGGAATTCAAACCCATGTGTGCTGGCTGCAAAACAATCAGGAACTGGAAGAGGTTTTTCCCTTGTCAGCATGTTACTCCGTCACTGCCTGCAGCAGGGCTCCTTGCAGGGTTTGGCCACTGCACGTGGCAGCATCCCAGCCTGGATAATTCACTCGAGGTAGCGACTCCCACCTCACTGACATGCTGACAGCCACACTGAACGTGTCACCGGGATGGGTGGGTGGAACACCACGTCAGACTAAGCACTGCATTTCAAATACGGTGTAGTGAAGCTGTGGGATTCACTGCTCTGTGAAATTAGATGTACTTGTTTTCTTGAGCGTGATCGATCGTGCTATATACGATAATCGAATGCTTCAGGAAGTTCAGTAATTCTTTGTGGTGAAATAATCCCTCCTTATCCCTCTGCATGGCTTTGCACAGATTGCTAACTTAGCCAGATTTAATATTTCTCTCCGAATGACCTGATCTTTATAGTATTTTTGGCTACAACCTCCTTCGAGGATTGGGACTCGATCTGCACTGACAAACCTTATATTTCTAAACCATCTGTTTGGAGCCTTTTCCTTCCTGCTGTGACTGATGTGTTATTTCTGTAGAAGTTGAAACATCTGCCAAGAGAGAGGTGTAAGGCTGCCTGTGAAACCTCTATTTTCAGGTGTCTCTGATGTAAGTGCTTTTTGCTGGAGCAATCCCCTCATCCCAGGATTGTTCAGCTGCTCGTACTTCTTTTTCTGACAATATAATCAGTGAAAAGGTGGAAGGAAGTTATATCAAATTGTGCAGTAATGTGTAAGGTTCTGCAAGCTGGGAAATAGATTCTGTAGTCAAATGAGTCCTGTTATGCAAAATAAAGTTGGCGTGTGCAGTCCTAGATTTGAATAACAGCAGGAGCTTCGTTTGGTCGAAGGCATTCAGGAACGATGCAGCTGCATCAGGGTGACCTGCTGCTGGTTTGACACTGGACTGTCTTTGAAAGAAACCAGTCCTGTGCAGGCTGTAAGGCTGTTCCTGGGGATGATTACCAGCCTGAATAAAGGCTGTAAGAAGCAGGGAATAGCAGATAAACCTGGTGTCATGCTTGGACATGTCTCTGTCCTCAGCAGAGCACTTAGGCACGTACTCAGCTTTGTGAACTGAGCCCATCCTGAAGTGCGTTGGCAAACAGGGGTCACCCAGGGAGTGCCTCTGCACTCATATTTGAAATACCCAAGGTTGGCTCCCTGTGGTGTGCCACCCTTCGCCTGGCTCTGACTGCGGGTGACACCTCGGGGTCCGGCACAGCATCTCGCCGTGCGCTGCGGAGCGCTCTTCCCTCTTCTCCATATGGTGATATTTACAGCTCGAGTTTTACATGTGTTTAGTCTTACAAGGCTTCCACTGCAAGAGAGTGCTGCGGATCAAAAGGACAGCACGTCGTGTATTTTAAGTTAAATACATCATTGCTTAACTCATAATATTTACTAATGCCTGCAATTAATATCGCTCACTAGTATCTTACTAATATCATAGAAAATAAATTAATACTAGCAGCTCCCTAGAGTAACTGATTAGAAAGCAATACTCGTTCTGTTGCTCAGTTCCTTGTCTGTCAGACTCCAATCAAAAACTCACTGCAGCCTTTTCTACTGATTTAAGTCATTTTTAGATCAGCTGCACAATGAGACATAAATTCTTTTTAAAATTTTTTTCCAGACAAGGAAGTGCCGCTGATATCTTGTTTGAAAGCTGATGTCACAGAAAATTTCCCCCTTAATTGACAGAATAGGCAGCTTGTTGGTCGTTTAACTAATGGCTTGAAAGGTCAGGCTGCTGCTACTGTGCAGTTCAGCGTTTCTCCAAAGAGCTGACCTTACTGAAAAGCACCCTCTTGTCCTGTGCTTGCAGGTGAGCACAGCACCAGGCAAACACCCAACTTGGCATTTCTTTCTTGCAAAGCAAAGGTTTTTTTTCTCAGAGGCTGGTGTTAATAACTCTAAATTGAACTCAGACAGCGAGCAACAGCAAAGAGCACCCTTCCTGCTCTTACTAGATGTGTGGATTTGGGAATAGACTCTTATTTCCCACGGGCCAAAGGACCAACGATTTGGGGTTGTACATGAAAGAGGAGAAGAGATGGTCTTGTGAGCACAGATTTAATTGCCATTGAAAGGTTTCTTCCTCAGGCTGCACAGGGCATGATTATAAAAAACAGGATTTTACTAAGTCCCATTTTGCCTTTGACAGCTGTTTCCCCTGCGATTTTGGAAATATTGCATAAAGTTGCTGCCTCGCTTTCCCCATCTGGAAGGCTGCAGCATTAAACACTAACGTGCTGGCTGTGCAGGCCCATTTGGAGGATTAGTTAATGTTTTCGAAGTGTTTTGTAAATCCCATGCACTAGTCAGACAATGCAAAAGTGAACAATAGCCCAACTTCTTCAGCGTGAGCTACTGTTACTGATTTATTGTTTTGCAATTTTTTACACCTGCCAGGATGCACAATCTTTTCTGCTTCTCTCTTCACATGCTCAGTTTATGCTAATGATTATAGGACATAACAGTTTAGGACTAAAATGGGTTTTGATGACTTCCTCTTGCTAAATCATGATTAATTTCTAGAGCCTGTGGTCTCTGTGTGTGAAGTCGTCCACGCTGCTATCACATGTGACTGAGAAAGGCAACGCTGGGGCACCTTATCTCTTAGAGTGGAATAAGTTGGAGATCTGAAAGTTGTGTGACAAAATCCTCATGATACTGTTTGAATCGAATTTTTGTGGTGAGACTGGAACAAAACATCCCTAGACAATAGCATCCTTCTGAAGATGATGTGCATGGCAGATTGCAAGGGTTAATCTTAGCCAAAGGGAGATATCCCTTATATGCCTGCATATTTTTGCATACATACTCTACATATGCAGAGTGAAGGAAGTTTTCTACATGCCCTGGGGTGACACTTGCAACTTCCACCTCCCACCAAGAAACAGCCTTGTACAGTGGCTGCTGCTGGATGAGTCTGCAAGGGCCCCCCCCATACAGAGGGTTGGTTCACAAGTTCCCATGAAAATATTCCTGTTTTTACACTGCAAATGGATTGTCAAGTAGATGGAAGCTGACACAGATTATCCACATTCACTTACAAAACTGATTTTCAGAGATTAAAAACTGAGACATGAGTGTGAAGTGCTTGAATCTTGAGTTACTGGGTTTGGATTTTTTTGGTGAAGTAACAGGAAAAGATGAGGGGGTTGCTTTTTGCCAAAGAAGGAAATACAATGTCATTTTGTAGCAAAACCTGTCTTTTATTTTCTTTTTAACCAACACTCTTAAAAAATACAAAGTAAAGCCTGAGTGAAAGGAGATTGGCACTATTTTATTGCATTTTTGGAAGGGAGATGTTTTCCTGAAGGTCAGTCTGTAGTCACAAGTGCAATTAATGGCTTAAGCAGTAAATGCTACACCTCAGTGTGCTGAGGCTTATGGACGGGCGAACCTTTGCCTGCATCAGATGGGGACAGGCTCCAGAAGATGCAAGCTCTTTCGCCCAGGCACCAAGTTGTTTAATTAGAGACCAGTTCTCTTCTGGAAGTTGTATCTCTTGAGTTAAAATGACAGAGAATAGATTCAGCTTCTTAGACTTGTGTTATATCAGCACATCTGTGATCTTCAGGTTGAATCTGGCTGGTGTGGAGCTCAGGGCAGCATGACACCACATCTCCTTGCACCTTTTGGAGCAGGCACAGCTAGCGAAATTCCTGAGGCTGCTCCAAGTCAAACGCTGAACATTTGGAGTGGTGGCATGTACCACTCAGCTAGAAGTCAGTCTTGAGACCATTCAGACATCAGAGTGCTTCCTTTCTGCTACAGCCTCAGGGGCTCTTTGCAGGGGAGCCCTCTGCAGCATGGCCCGAGTTCCCTGCCTTTGGGAACGATGTGCTCTGCTGATTCCGGGCACTGGCGTGATGGGCTGAGGTCTCACAAGGCTTACGTGTGAGGCAGTGCTGCCTCCTGACAAATATGATCAGCATGAGTGGAAGATGACCAGTTGGCTGTGCAGAAAAAGGAGTTGTCCTCAGGATGTGGCAGCTTGTGTTGTTTTCTTCCAAGCTGGGGTTAGATCGGGTGCTTGCAGAGAGATGTTACCTTACCTCCACGCAATGCCTTTAAATTGAACGTAAAAGTGCAGAATTTAAAGCTGCACAGGAAAAGCTAAATAAAGCTTTGGTGGTAGTCTTAACATCTCAGAGCCAAGAGTCTGCCTGTGGGAGCTCAGGGGTGGAAGGTCAGGTTGCTCCTCATCTTTCTCCTGTCTTTCCTTCCCTCTGTATGCAGACATAAAATCATAGAATGGTTAGGGTTGGAAGGGACCTCAAAGATCATCTAGTTCCAAAGACACACTGACAGACATACAGTCATGCAGACATGGGCAGTTGGAAGCTGCAAGAAGTCAGGCTTTAGCTTTTGGAGTCACAAAGGCGTGTAGAAAATGAGCTACGTGGTTCAGAAGGAGTTTCCATTGCCTGAACACCTCCAGCCCCAGCCAAAGTGCTCCAGATCAGCAGCACCTCTGCAGCCTTGGAGGCTGTGCCTTGGTATGTCCTGCAATGACGTGCTCAAAACATGAGTGTAGTCAAAGGTAAACAAATCTTTTCCTTTTCCATGTGCCCTGACCACGGCTCCTAAAGCTGGCATAGGATGGTGAGGGCAAGTGAGTTTTCAGTCCCAAGAAATCCTCGGGGCCCTGGATTGTGCCTGTTGATGTGTGGCAGTTTGCAGAACTGGAAGCTGCTTGTAACCTGCATGCTGTGGTCAGATTTTCAGAGACATCTGAATGTTTAAGTACCATGTTCATCTAAATACCTCGAACTTCGGGTTTGTAAGACTCTACAGTATTTTTTTAAGCTAAAATAGGTAATTTCTTCTTACTGTTTGCAAAACAATCCCCTGCACACTTTGAATTATTAATTTCCCTTCACTTTGCATGTGAAGATTTCAAGATCTTTTCTAAAGAGGGTTTTTGAATGTTTTTCAGGAGGCTGTGTCCCCACCTGCTAACGTGTTTAATATAAATTCACTGTCTGTCCTTGCAGATTACATTAAGTAGTCTGGGGCTGATGGACTTTTTAATAAAGTGAATATCGGAGACAGATTTGATAAAAGACATGCCACATCTAATGATATTTAATGAAAATAAAAGCTTTTGGGTTTGGTGTCCTGCCCATTAACTTAAGTGTGATTATATTTATTGTCCATCAAGCAGCTCAACACAAACTCAGTCAGAAAATGAAATTTTAGTGTTACAGCGAAAATAGAAAACAGGATGAATGCTTTGGTTGGGAGACAAATCGGGTTTGTGAAGGTCACAAGTCTACAGAAACATTGCCACTGACTTCAGCAGGGATCAAACTGGGTTGTAAATATTGCTAGGGAAGAAACAAGAATAACAGTGCAAATGTTTCTGGTTGTGACTGGTATGTTAAATATTTTCTAAATGAGTATTTTTCTATGCACAGAGGTGGCACTCAATACCCAGTGTGCAGTAGTATTTGGTGCAGCTCCGCATGATTTACATGGGTGTTTTGTATCTATAGCAGCTCTACATGTGTATGTTGCAGTTAACACATGCAGCAGCCTTTATCTCTGGGTACCAAAGTACTCTGTGAATGAGCACAGCATTGTTTTCATGGTCTACACAGTCATACATAACTATGAGAACATGTTCCACATGAACACATAAAGCACCTTTGAATTGTTCTCACCCTGGGGATACACAGTGCTCTCCAGAGCAGGGTGATACTTCAACAAGAAGTACTGCTCTGACTTCTTATTCCTTGAGCAGAGGGACAGCAGCAAGTGTCTCGGTGTAGTTTAGCCCCTAGGCGAGGTGGGTCCCCCCACCTATGGGGTGGGATGAGGCTCTCCATTGCCTGGAAGGGAGACAGGGAATGGGGGAGCAGCTGCCAAGATATATTGCTAAGTGCATGGTTGGATCTCCCTTCCCCTTTTCTGTCTCCTGCCACCTCATTTTGGGGATCACTGCAGCTCGGGGGGAGCCCTGTGCTGTTCCAGGTCAGGGACCCGTGCAGCAGTGCGCCAGCTCACAGCTCACTGGTGTGCAGGGAGGGCACAGCCCAGTTCTCAGGGCTCCAGAGACTGAATTCTGCACGGGGAGAGGAAAATTGGTCAGAGAAGGGACAAGTGCTGATTTCTGTTTTGCAGCTACCAATTCAGATAGGAAGACGGGTCAAGTCCAAGTCTTAGATAAGACCTGCTCCAAAATTGGGGGGAATTTGCAAAGCAAACCCTGGCTGAAGAGGATGGAATCTGCCCTTAACAGCCACAGCTCCCTGGAAAATGAGCAATGTTAGCATTGCCAGCTGGGGTTTTCTTGCTTCTGAGCCTTCACAGTGGCAGGACCACCTGCACCACCCACACTTCCCAGCAGGGTCGAGCACCACCAGCTCTTGCTTTACAGAGCAAGGGTGGTCCAAATCCCCAGCTTTTGCAAAACCTCCCACTGTCTGCCTTCTACTGCAGCTCCTGAGATGTGGTCTGCATAAATACAGTTTGCTAAACATGTCAAAATCCATCTGAGTGAAAGTTGCTATGCAGCTTTGAGACAGTCTCCTCTACCCAGTATTCTATCATGACTTTCCTAACAAGACATGGTGCATAAACTCAGCAGGCCAAATATTACCACCTTTTTTCATTCTGAGTAACACTTACAGGCTTATTTCTGGTGTAGGGAGGCAACTGCTGGCCTATGATTTTTTTAAAAATAATATTGGAGCTTTTACGCTACTCCTACATGTCATGGGGTACTCTGCAGATGCTCAGAAGATGCATATAGGTAACTGATTTTTTTTTTCCCCCCTTTCTCTGTTGAGAACAATTTGGCATAAATTTCACAAATGTCTATGCTGGTTGGCACATTTTAAATAAGTAATGAGAAGGCACTATTCTTCTGATTGCAGGATTCTTAATGATGGCAGTGATTAAGTAAATGACTATAACCCCATGTCAGGATGGCTTTTAAGGCAAGGAAATGGTGACATGAATAAGGAATAGGTGTGAAAATAGTAACATAATCATTCAAGGGAAACAAAACCCATGATATTGGTATGAATTAGAGCTCTCACTCATTTCTGACTGAGGTCTTGTGTTTCTCCTCTGGTTAAATGTAAAGAGTTTTGGGTCAGGTCTGATCAGTGAGAGAGGGAAGTCTGTCTGCTGATTTATAACATCTGGACAGCTGCTGAGATATATTGATGAGCACACAATTAGCTTCCCCCTCCCCTTCCCCTGGCCTGTGGGCTTTGCCCACCTCGTGCCTCGTGCCGTTCAGACCCGCGGTGAGGAAGGAGACCACCGTTGGCACACGGTGTGCTAATCTGGGCCGAGCCGTGGCCGAGAAGCTCCAGTGGCAATGTGGGAGGTTCAGCCAACCTCTGTTCCCAGCATGGCACGCAGACCAACTGCTCAACACCCCAAAACCTGGAACGCAGCGCCCTTCCTTCCCCGTGCCTCGGGGGCAGCATGTGGTCACTCTGACTCATCTGCGTTTTGGACAAGAAGGGAGCCATTCCACGAGGCTATCTAAGGTTCCCTGTCCTCGTTTGTAGATCTCTTCCTGCCTGCACTCTGCAGTGGGTCATTAATATTTCAGGTTGATTTTCCATTCGGCTACGTGCCTGCAGCACACAGCTGATTCCAGCATGAAAAATTCACAGCACAAATTCACAAATTACGGCTATCCGGAGGTCCGGTGGTTGCCGGATGAGTCAGGCTCAGGGTCCCACTGTGGTTTCTCTCGCTGCCTCTCCCCTTTTTTGGGTGCTGGGCTGCTGCAGCGTGCTTGGACCTGTGCAGGGTGACTGTTTTCCTTTGCAGGGCTTCAGCATAGGGGTTGTCAAACAAAAATGAACCTCGGCAGAGCGGTGTGTCAGTAGGCTGGGTGTTAAAAGAGGTGATGGCGTCAGAGGTTTTCAATATATGCTGTAGTGTTGTTACCACAAGTCATTCTTGCTATTATGGTCTAGGAAAGACCAACACAGACTCCTTTGTGAGGGCTGCTATAAATGCACAAGAAGGTGAGTGGGGATTCAGAAAGGTACTGACACGCAGCACGGGGGTCAGATAACCAGTCCCAGTGGGCTCAACCCAAAACTGGGCATGGGAGGCAAGGGAGGGCCTCCGAGTTTTGAGAGATAAGGCAAATGAGGAGAGGAAAGAGGAGCCCTTGTCCTTATTTTGAACACGCAAAGCTGAAGCACAAGGAACTTAAGGCTGGAACTGAGTTTCCAGGTGAGTGAGCTTAACGTGCTGGGTGTGTGGAAGATGCTAAACTCTTCTGAAAAGCCAGCCCTTGATTGCAGCTGCTAAGTGCCAAGAAATCTGACCACTGGTGTGGCAGTCAGTCCCATAGCAGCATCTGAGAATCGAAGAGGGACTGTTGCCTTGGAATGTGGCTCGAAGCTACATGAACAATGTCACCTAGGCAGTGGGAATTTTCTTGCTATTCTCTGATGTGTGTGTTGAGAGCAACGGTGGCGTAAGCAGAGAATGAGGAGGGATGAGGGATGGATTCGTAACAGAGTTAGATGCCTGCAGCAAAGCATCAGGTGCTCAGTCGGTGCCTCTGAAGGGCTGAATCATGTCCATCTGTTTCAGTACCTTGACTGGGAGACTATGCTATGGTTTTCTTTTGTTCCCTCCTCTGTTCCAGTCATCTCATGGGTTTTCTACTGTCATGAAGCCTCATTGCAGAATGGGGCTGGGTAGCAGGGATTTTTGGATGAGCTAATTTATAAAACATGTTTAGCTTCACTGCAACGCTTTAACGGGGACGGACCCGCTGATGAGATTCAGGAATATGTCTCTGTGATAGCTGCAAAAAGTAACATGGAAAATACATTACTCTAGTGCACTTAAGGACATGAAAAAATAGATTCAGTGTATGGCAGAGAACAGCTCATTTCTCTCTCATGCACGAACAGATGTAAGAGAGGGATCTTTTCTGGATCTGCAGCACATAGTAAGTGCATCTGAGCTCTGCCTTCACCTGTACTGAAGCTTGCTAGAAAATTTCTCTAGTCTTTCCAACAGTTTTTGACTGCTGAAGGGGGGTGTCTCCATTTCCAAACTCCTGCTGTAGTTGTGTTATTCTTTTCTTTTACCCTGTTGCTTGGGGCCGTGCACTCAGATTTATTTTGTCAGGCATGTGACCGAGGTTTCCCTCTGGTCCTGGGTGCAGTGGCTCAGACCAATCCCATGGAAACCACTTTGCCTTTTTTAATAGTTCTTGCAGACACATTTATCAATATTTCAGCCTCTACTTTTTTTCCCCTAGACCTTCTAAAGGCCGGGGCCATGCATTATGTGGAATTATTTATGGATCTAATGTCAGTAACAGCCCGTTAATATCTGTGCCACTTTTCTGAAGATTGCTTTAAAGTGGTCCAGGGGCCAGGGCAATTGCTGGCAACCCGACAGCCACCCCTGCTCCTTTCCCAGGGCCTCCCATTTCCTCGGCACCAGAGGAAGATTAGAAGCATCCAGCAACGCCATACTCGGGAAGCTATCAATAAAATGATGATTAAAGACTGGCACTTCTCAGCCACTGGTAAATAACGTTAAGTAGCTGATGGCTGAGGTTCCCATTTTCTGATACTATCAGCCAGTGGCCAAGGCCATCATAGCAAGAGCCATTTGTTCCGTAGCACTGGACAGACATTAGGCTGGTCAAATGGTAAACAGACAGTAGGGTCTGAGAACTTAGGATCTGTCAGCTAGGAAATCTTCAATATTTCCATGAATTTTCACTGATTTACACATCAATGGATCAATCTTGAAGCTTTTTATCCACTTATTTGTTAAGATGGTAATGGTTTATGCACTACTATGAGGCTATGAAAGATCTACTGGCATAAGGAAGCAAAAGGGGAAGAAAATGCTTCATTTCAAGTTACAATAAGCATTTGTTATTCATTTTGGTAACAGCTTGTAGGATAATATTTTGTTTTCTGGTCAGTAAAACCTGAATCAATTAGGACTGCCTCTTGCTGTGTAGCACTTAGAGCATGTTCTGTCTATGGTGTCATGTGTGAAGGGCTGGGTTTAGCCTATTTATTAGTTGTCTGGTGCCTCCGTGTCTCAAAATCTGAATGGGCTCCAATCTCCCCACTCTTCCTGGCTGATGGCGTCCTTGTTAATGTCTCCCCAATCTATAGCCCAAGGTCAGAGGATGCCATAAACTCAGAATTGATTCGTTTGAGGTGACAGCAGTCATCCGATAGCAAGCTCTTGCTTACTATGGAAACTTCTTTTCCATGCCCCATTGCCCTCTAATGGCCAGTGTTGAATTTGCACAGCAAAGCGGAGAGTTCAGAGGGCCAGATAGGGACTACTGAGGAAATGGGTCTGTCGTGATGGTCCAGCGTGTGCCTTATTTTCAAGAGCCCTCCCAAAACTGTTCACAGTAAAGATTGGTTTGGGGGGGTGCAAAGAGCAAAAGGTTTACTCTCTGTTGGTACCACCATCCCCCAGAGACAGATGGAGGGAGGGAAAAGAAGGATGAAAGAGGGTGATAAATGCAGAGACTCAAAAGAAACAGGAAAAAAAGACATTGACTTCCCATGAAGTAAGGGGAGATGGAGGAGTGGAGTGCTCCCTCATCCAAGAAAACCACCCAAACTATAAATAACAAAAAATCCACCCAAAACCAGCGGTAAACTGCTTTACTTTTGGGCTGTGAGCAAGAGAAGGGTCCTGCACATGACTCCTGCATTGCAAATGCAAATTCAGCCAGTGTCATTCACTGGTGTGATTGCACTGGGCCGGAATCCCTTCTGCACCTTACCCTTACCGCGTGATGCCGGCGGGGGGGCTGCTGCTCTGCCCCGTGTGTGCCAAACCACGCTGGGCAAGGGACCCTGAACCGGGAACAAGGGAACAGCTGGACCCGGATCAAACTACTGCAATTCGGTGAAAAGCATGAGACCGCAGAGGGAAATACATCTGCTGATGTGCCGGTCCTCGGCGGTTACGTACTGCAGGCTCTTGGCAGCGAGTGCTGAAGAGGGCTTCGGTTTTCTTGGGTTCGCTTTCCTCTTGCAGTAGAGGCTTTTTAACAGTAGATGTCATGTTCGCATAAGGGAACGACAGATTGTACCTACGAACGAGCCCTTTTGTGCAAGGTCTGGCTGGAAGGACAGAACAGATGTATGCTCCATGGCAGGAGATGCTATCACCTGTCCAATGGATGCTGGGGCCAAGAAAAGCTGCAAATCCTAAACTGTCGTAGGTGTCTGGTCTTATGGATTTTTCTTAGGTTTCTACCACAAGTCGCTGCTGAAGATGGATGTGTGGTCTCAGTACAGCACTCACCCTCTGCTGGGGTGCTGGGGTGCTGGGGTGCAGGCTTTGCTCGCTGAAGGTGCTGGGATGTTGAGGAAGTTTGAGCCTGTACAGGTCGGAGTCCTGGGTTTCTGCACAAGAAAGTAAGTCCAGGCTTTGGAGTTTGGGAGTTTAATCTTAGAAAGGTAACTAAGAAAAAGCAAGTCTCTAGACTTTAGCTGGCTTCAAATCTCTATATCCTTGGAAAATTCTTGAGTGCTCACAAAGTGGAAAAGATTGGAAACTGTGAAGAAATAGATTTTTAAGGTGGCAGAAAAACTGACTTAGTATCTTGTCAACCCTTATTACAAATTTAGTTTGACTTTATTGACTCATTTGGCAGGGTTTGGCAATACTTATGAATGATCTTTTTGGTCCAAATTGGGAGTTTTAGGGATTTGGTAATGTTATAAATGATCCCACTTTACACTATTTGTCATGTGTTTCATGTGCAAACGAAGATCTTTATAAAGCAAAACAACTACCTCCAGTTTAGATATAATACTTTTAATACAGAAATATTTGTAAATACATTAATTACATAAATACATTCATTAAAGTTCATAAAAAATGAGTTCTGAATCTTTACACAGTAGTCATACAGAGAGATTAAAATCCATTTCTGACTGAAATAAAGAAGCAATTATCCAAAGTGGAAGAAAGCTATGCTCTTCCAATAAAATCTATCCTAAAATAAAAAACCCACCTCACTCCTCAAACTGAAGACTGTATTTTCATCACATCTGTGTTTTGCAGAGCATACAGTTACTTGATTGGCAACCTCAAAGCAAGCCTCGCCCAAAAGAAGAAATTGGATTTTAATTTAAATGCATTTCTGTGTCCGAGACGATGGACCCGCAGTGTGCAGCTGCAGTAATGGGCACTGGAAAGAACCAGGCTCTGTGTTTAAAAAGTGTCTGTACAGTTGTGTGTTGAGTATCTGAACAAGATTCCGTGGATCAGGATTTCAGCAGGTGTGAGCTGGTTTGTGGACCTGAGTGGAAGGGTTTTAGAAGCCCTGATAGGCCCTGGTCAGAACTGGGCACAGGTGGAGAAGGTTGGTACACACAGTGCTGGCCCAAGGCCCCGGCTCTTGTTTTGGTGGTTTTGGTCTTCTCCAGCAAAGCCACTGTGCCCAGAGGCTGGAAACTGCCTTCCTGAGCCACAGCCTGATCGGTTCGGGTCTGTGCTCCGATTTCCATCCTGATCCAAACCCAAATCCAGTTCAAACTGGAACCTCTATAAAATCTTGAGTACTTTAGGTCTAAGGCAGTTTTATTTCTGTCTCTTTTTCTTCTTTCTCCCCAGTAAAATTTTTTGTTCCTTGAAAAACACTTCTGTGCGCTTTAACTTAAAAACAGCGATGCCAACCACACGAATCATATCAGTGCCAACGGTAACAATAACATCAGTGCCAGCACCCTCACAGTATTATTAACATCAGTGCCAACAGTATCATGCAGATCTATGCCAGGAGGCCAACAGGGTCAACAATGTTGACGCCAACAGGCCAGGAGGAATGAAGAACCCCTCAGTAAGAAAGCAGGGTGCAAAGCCTGGGGGTGCCATCCCACAACAACAACCCCTGTGCCCAGCTCAGTTCTCATTAGCAACTTTACAATCACACGCCCTGGTGCAAGAGCAATTAAACCAAAACACCAAGGTGTGTATATCCTGGAAGGGAGAAATACTTGGGTATTTCTGGAGCTGAGGGGCAAATGAAATAAATGCTTAGGGATTTTGTTGACTGCGCTTTTCTAAATTTTTCCGGTCCAAGTGCAAGGGTGGCACTGGAGCGCTTTTCCGACGGGCACAGCCTGAGCTCCGGGAGCACTGGCAAGCAGCAAGTGGTTTGACTCCTGAGTGCTTTGCTTTTGAGCATGTCTCCAGAGCTACGTACCCAACAGAGGAATCTTGTTTAGCAGGTAATCTAAGGATTAACGGGAGAATCCGATCCAAGAGGATCTTTCCAAAATCAATGCACTTCCAGCGTGTAATCTTACAGTTCCAAGGCTGGTTCAGGCCTTAAGGACACAACTTTTCTCCAAAGGGCAGGAAGGATTATTTCTTTTTCCAGAACTTGCAGAAGAAGACGGTCTGGCCTGTTTGCTGAAGAGAGGGCTGGCAAAGATCCAGAAATGTAACAAAAACTTTACAATTTGCAAACATACAGTAGCCATGCTTTCCCTGATCTTCTCGAGTCTGCACCCAGAAAAGCAGGTAGACACAGGGCATCCCAGCACAGCCACATCTTGTGGTGGGCTAGGAGTTAGGATGTGTTAAGCAGCTTTTGTAACTTACAATCTACACCTCAGTGCAAATAGTGATTCTGCTTTGTTTTCTTTTGGACAGAAGCTTGATGTCATCACCGAAGAGTTGCTCGCTGTTTGAAAACCAAACTTTTTTTCCCAAAGCAGCTGTCAGTCAGTTGTTCTTTTTGTTCAAGAGAACAGGAAGACTTGGTTGTGTTTGCCGAAAGTGAAGGGATGAACAAAGCGTCCCTGAAAATTTCTGGTATCTCAATTAGCTCTGCTTCAGAGGCTTCATACTCTGGGATTAACTGGAGGTTTCAAAGCCTACATGAAAAAGAAAGAGTTTAACAAATCACCATGTGCCTTATGGAGTTTCAACAAATCACATCCCGAAAGAATTGCTGTTCACATTTGAACTCAGGTTACCTTTGGAGGAGGTGGAGGTGGAGGTTTGCCTTTGGGAACTGGGATATGAGCAGGTTTTCTCTCTGGTACCTGTAAGAAAAATTCAGTTTAAATGCCATTGTACTTTCTTGGTTGAGCAGCTGCAGAACCTCCACAGACCTCAGCTGCTGCTACTGTTACCTCATGTGTTTCCTATGGCATTTTCCTAGTGGAAAAACTAGGGATGAATTAGGTTAATCTGGCCACGTACAAGAAGGCACAATAGTACAAATACACAAGGGGTATAGATCTCTGGTTTCTGAAGACCACTGAGCTATTCTCAATATCTCAATTCTCCACTTTCAAATAGACTGCTTAGGGAACTAATGCTGATCGCATGCTCAAGGTGTGCGTTGAGGAAAGTATCTTTAAAGACAGTGGGATTTAAATGTGGTTTTATAATCAAGCTGATGTGTGTGTGTGTGTGTTCGGATTTTTTTTTTAAGTTCTTTATAATTTTTTTATTTAGTCCTGGTCCATCATTCTTTATGCAGACGGTACCGTGCGATTATGTTGCTGGTGTGAAGATGGTTTCTTCACCTTTGTATCAGTGGGCAGGAGGCTCAAATGCTGAGATGGTAAATATTTGAGAGAGACATTTTTGTTTAAGTAGGATGCTTTGGGTTCATTAATGACAAATATTTGTATTCTGGTTTCCAAATTTTTTTAAGAATTATATACATATATATATAGACATACATATATGCATGTGCATTGGTGGAGATCCCCTCACTGGTGCCATCTTTAGAGGCTGCCACATCTCCAGGATACAGGGACCATTGCAGACATCTGCAGTAGCAAAGATGCTCATCATTTGCTTTGTGTTTACACCTGAAATCCCTGTTGGTTTGGACTCCGTGTACTGTAGCTAATGAGATGTGCTTGTGATGGCTTACAGACTCCTTGGCACAGATTGACAGTATCTTGTGCAGTTTAGAATTGCATGGGGAAAAAAGGTGACTCCTACCCTAAAGAATACGTGGTTTGAACATCTGTGATTTTTTTTTTTTTTTTTAAATCATAGTCAGAAACTGAAAATACTAATTAGCCTCAGATAGTCATTTGCAACTCAGATGAAAGATGTGAAAATTGCAGGGTTACACTTACAAAAATCTCTCCTGTGTGAGAAGAGGTTGGTTTGGTAGAAGGAATAGGAGGTGGGGGACCTTTTGGCCTTATGGCAGACTGTAAAAGAAGAGAATATAAAACATATTGACACTATATACATACTGTATACGTATGCATCTGCATGTTCCCATGGGAACATGCAGTGTTCTATATAAACAGTGCATTAATAGTGGTAAAAGGATGCATTCATTTCAGAAGCAGCGATGCTTTATGCTGTCTGGCCCTGAGAAAACATGCAGGGCATTATCTGGGGTGCAGTGATTTCCCCAGCCTTTGGGGTCAGATTGTCATTGCAGGTCACCATGGCATGAACTGGTATGTGCTGTCTTCCCCAAAACTGACATGAAAGCAAAGAAATTCTTTACAAGTGCTTACACTCTGGAGTTGTGGTTTGTTCTCCTGCAGTGGAGGTACTGGAAGGAGAAGTTTCTTATCATTCATCTGAAAATAGGGAACAGTTAAATCAGATGGAGCCCTTATCTTGTGTGTTATCTTTGCTCCTTTACTGTCAGGGGCTCAGAGCCATGTGCTTTCCCCTCTCCCTCCCTATGCTGGCATTCGCAGCACTGTCCTCTCAGCCCCAGATGAGCATTTTGAAACCCTTGTAGAAGTGTAGCTCACTTTGGCTGATGAGTTTTGATGTTTCAACCCCTTGGCTACAGCCCCAGGGAGACTACAGTTGACCCAGCACCTCCCCACTCTCACCTTCTGGGCAGGTACCACCAGGACAGGGTGTTCTCTGCATCTTTGTTCTTGATCCACAAAGACTTGGTTTGTGGTTCCAGATTCCCTTCTGGTGTGGCAGCTGTGCAAATATTGCATATAACTGTAAATCTTACCCTGACTGAGGCAGAAAAAACCTTACCAAAGTTTAAAGCCTGCTTTACTCTTATTGGTGTGTTATATAGCCCTGTCCGTCCTTTCTGTCCGTCCTTTCTGTCCGTCCTTTCTGTCCGTCCTTTCTGTCCGTCCTTTCTGTCCGTCCTTTCTGTCCGTCCTTTCTGTCCGTCCTTTCTGTCCGTCCTTTCTGTCCGTCCTTTCTGTCCGTCCTTCCTCCCTCTTATTTTAATTATTTAGGATTAATCTTGAGAGCTACACGTTCAAGTCTTCCCTCCTCTCCCAACTATGGGATTTCTGAAACAGATCAACAAAGGTCCTGGACCAACTTCCTTGACTTTCCAGTGTCTAATTCCCTCCACCCCCTTGAAAATCCCAGCTTAAGACCTGTCTAGGACTTGACTTTAGTTGTTTGGGGTTTTCTCCCTCAGAGGGGTAAGCATTTTACCTCTTCTTGAACACTCGGAAGCGTGTAAGTAACACTGCTGCTGTTGCTGTGACAGCGAGGACAACCAGCACACCGGTGACAATAGCGAAGCCTGGCAGGGAGAGAGAGCACAAGTTGCTATTGCTTAAAAGATCCACTATTTCCAAGCAGTTTCCCATCACAACCATTGACAAAGTAATTTTTTTTTGCAAGATCTAGACCCTGTTTGTCCTCACTACTGCTCTAAGCTTATGGCTGCTTCCCCTGCCACGAATGGTGATGGAAAGGAATGTATTCCTACCTTTTTGCCATACTTGAAGACTGGTTATTGCCTGAGCTGTCCTTGGGCTACCAAACCTAGTGCTTTCCATCCATCCTCAAAGGTGATTTCATTGTTATTCCTCTCCTCTTTCTCAAAGGTTGTTACCCAAAACTGGGCACAGTTTTATACACAGTTGGTGTTTTATACAAGTAAGGCTTCACAATTTTCCTTCAACAAAACTATTATAAAGCCTCAACCAAGCCACGATGCTGGCAGCTGACGGTGCTCTAGTGCATGTGGAGAAAGGACATGAATATTTAATAACAAAAGCTTAATATTTTATTTTCCTCCCAAACACACGGAAATCTGTTGACAAAGTGTTTTCCCTCGGAGGTAGATAGCTGAAGGCCAGCTTTGTCACATGGCAAAGAAGTCAACTTGCCCATCTCCCTCACAGGAAAACCTCTGGGACTTTGCCTCCACTCAAGTTTGACAGTGAGCTATTATGGTGTGCTCGTTATCTCGGGATGGAGAATGGAAAAGTCTGCTACTCTAAATAATCTCCTGAGTGTGTCACTTCTGTCAGGTTAGGAAGAAAACCAGCTTGCTCTAGTCATTCATACAAGCTGCAATGACTTAGAGATGAGCAGAAATCGGAGACCTGGACACGCAGGGTGTGCAAAGCAGCAGTCTGGCCCCCAGTGCACGTCAGGGCTGTTTTACTGGAGCTAAAGCAGCTGGTTCCAGCTGGTGGATGACAGTACCCAACGCGTGGCCATACAGCACTTACTGGTGACTGCTGACGAGCTGTCACAGGTCGGTGGTGCCCATCCTTCTTCACACTGGCATTGCAGCTCGTGGTCGCACACCTAGGGAAGCACAAAGCCAGGAATATCTTCAGGTTGGAAATATGAGTGAAGTTGTGATGTCATAAAGTTTCAGTGGCTCTGGGTCAGGGTCCTGATAAGCTTATTGAAGCTACATCTGGAGACCTCTTTTCATTGTACTTGGACTAAAATTTAGCACAGAAGAGCAGTTTTGTACGGTAAAGGACCGGCCTGATTGTCTGCTATTGTGTGTCTTCTGCAGGTGTTTGTGCAGTGAAAGCTGCACGTGTTCAAGGCACAAAAAAGCAGAGTCATCAAGTAAGATGAGCACAATTATCTTCCCAAAACAGAAAAGACAATAGCTGTGATATTGTGACTCAGAGGCAGGGCCAGGCATAGAACCTGGGTCCATCTCCTGTGATCTCCTTAGCAACAGTACTGGTGCTAGATCAGGTTAGATTTGCTTCCATAAAAATATAGGAAGATTCTGACCCCACACTTTTTGCAAATTCCTATCCCAATGACTTAAATACTGTCTTCAATAAGATCTGTAGCTGATAAGCATAATTTTCTCAGGGTTTTTTTAAGGCTGATAGCATCAGATGCTGGTATCTTACAGCATGTCCGGGACACTTGGCAGAGCAGTTGGTTGATCTGAAGACATCTTCAGCATAGACACATTCTCTGTTGCTGCACACCTGAATACAGGGCAAAAGTTACCAAAGAGATTTACAGCTTTTGGAACATGCAGAGCTTGCATATTATTGTGTAAAGTGATGAAGAGTAAGAGGAGGCACAGAACCAGGTCTGCAAATCACTTCAACCTGCATTAGGAGTTTGATAAGTGGATATAATTTTTTGTTCGACCTTTGAGAATTTTATAGCAAAGGGGGAGTGACAAGACATGCAGACATCACTGCTTCCACTCCTCTTCAATCCTTCATCCTTCTCTTCCCACCAGGTAGAAATATACAGCAAAGAAATTGGAAATAGCGCTCAGTGATGCCTAGCACATCCATTATGGAAATAATTAAAAATAACATATGTATGATCTTTTAATCCTTCATACAAAGGGAAGTTTCTGTTGCCACATATATTTGTGTCAGTAAAAAATAAGAAGACAGCAGCCAAGCACAAGGAAATCAGGATGCTAGCAGGTCCTGTTTGCTTTGCTGCTGTTTGTGATAGGTGTAAGGCAGAAGGTTCAGCAGTTTAGTGTCCGCTTTCAGTCTTCCCTGTTTAAAATCTTGTCTGGTAAAAGAGCTAAGAATATAAGCAAGACTTGAAAGAGGGATAGAAATAAGGAGAAAAGCTGTTCTCTACTAACCATCCCATTCCCGCACTTCGTTCCATCAAGAATCATCCCTGGATCCACTTCTTCATTTCTAGGAAAACTTGCTTTGCAGGACTCAAAAATCACCAGGCTCCCATCCCGAGGCATCTCGTTCCCCCCAGTACAGAACAACTTTCCACACATTATATCTCTGGAAGGAGAACAAGAGCCACTAGAACAATGACGTGAAACAGCAAAATCATCTGAACTGGTTTCTCCTCCAGCTTGAATTTGCTCCGTACAGAAACTCCAAAGAAAAAGGTGCAGGAAGGAATTTTGCTTTGTGGTGTTTTCAGGTCAGTTTGTGAGTAGAAGTTGGCAGGTTCTTAATTCCTCTTGAGCTTCTTAGGGAGCCCAGAGTAGTTTGGGGAAATGAGTGTTTAACTGACCTGTCCTCAACTTCTGAGGTCACCTGAGGTTCAAGTTCCCTGTGCAAACATCCCTTCCCTGTACTTACCTGCACATGCATGCACACACACGCAGTCACCCTCACAAGCAGCCTTACACAAGTACACACTTGCTCTTTCTCAGGCTGATCTCATGATTTGGAAATTAGTTTCCTTGGAATTGGCTTTACCACAACATCCAGAGTGAACAAGAACATATGTGCCATTTAAGGTTCTGTGCTCTTTGCTTCTGCCTCTTTATCTGAGTAGGAATGGTCTCTCTTCCCAAATCCCAGCAAATTCCGTAACACAGTGCTTACTTTTTTTCACACGGGAGGTGACTACCTTTTTCTTTTCTGCAGTATCCATAATATGCCCCTTTCTGGTTCATCTGGTAACAGGAAGCTGCAGCTTCAGTAGCCTCTGTGGAAGAGGGAATAGCAATGGGATTAGTTTGGGTTCTCTGCTTGTGAGAATTTATAACCTTGAGTTTCCTTCACCTGGCTGGGAAATGGCCTTTCTCAGTGAAGTTACTCATGGGCCTAAATGACTTTCTCTGGCCCTTCATGCATTAATTCTGCAACGTTGCTGTGTGCACGCAGCAGAGTGTGTGCAACCATCCTGTGTGTGCTGTCTCTATCCAGTAGGAACAAATAGACCTTCCCTAAGGGAAGGGACATAGTCAAGATTGGAGATGGTTGAGGACTGGGAAGAGGGGAAGCCACCACACACCTTCAGAAACATAAAGGCACGCTAAATTTGGACATGAATTTGAAATACAGACATTTCCTCTTCCTATCAAGCAAAGAATACTCACGCAGCTCCGCTCCAAAGTTACTTAAAAGCGTTGTGCAAAAGAGGAATATCCTTCCCACTTCCCATTTCTCTAGAAACACATTGCATCCGATGCTCTGAGCTTCGGCTCACATGATTATAATCGCTTGCAGTGTTAAATATAAAAATAGTAATTAAGTACATGCTGCCAACTAAAACTCCTTTGTATAGATGTGCTATTCTTGATTGACAAAAGGTCTTGGATGACTCGCCAGCAGACAAAGCCTCCTTCTTTCCCTCTCCTTTGACCTAGGCGACGTTTTCCCAATGCCAACTTGTACTCACGTGGTCCAAAGGCAGCTTTGCACTGGTTTTCTCGGGTGGGACAGCTTCCCATGTAGCAATAGCCTTCCCCGTAGCCGCAGGGATAGCCGTTGACACGGAACCGGTCCTCGGGGCAGCTGGCAGAGGAGCCGGTGCACATCTCGGCCAGGTCGCAGTCGTGCTGAGCCGCTCGGCAAACGGCTCCGGAGTTTTGTACTGAAGTGGGGGAGAAGCAAAGCCCGGCTTTCCACGCTGCTCCTCCGCGTCCTTTAATCCCTCTGAGCTAGAGGGCTAAAATTAAGGGGGACCAAACTCATCCTCACTGCACGAGCTGCATGAGGAGCCGGATCCGTAGGTAATTTAAGGTTGGTTACATCAATTGACGAGATTTTTGCCTGATTGTGCCTCAGCTTTTCTTTCCAGGAGAAAATGGGTAATCAGAATGCTCGTTTTCTCCAGGATATTGGAAGATTGAGTGAATTGATAGTTGTGGTGTAGTTTGGGATGGACAAAGTGCATTTGTCATTACAGTGCTATGTCAGTAATTACAACAGGACTGGTTCTGTTGAAAGGTGTATTAGTGCTTTCTCATGGGGAAAAGAAAATATTCCCTGGAAAATATGAGAAGCTAGAGATTAAAAGGAGTCTTACCTGGCAGTTTTCACAGCACTCTCCGTGTGCACACTTGGAACCTGCCTTCAGTTTGCACGTCTCGGGGTCACAGCAGTCATTTGTGCACTCCTGTGACAAAATGGGCAGTCAGAGCCCTGGCACACAGGTCTGGTCCCCCCTGTGCCATGTTGTCACTGAACCATCCTGCACTTGGCTCTCGAGGGAGGGGGGGGATATCTTGGACCTGCTTTTCTGAAAACCTTTTTCACTAGAAGCCACGCCAGCCGTCGTGGGCGAGCGCGTAGAGAGACCAAAGTGGGGTTAATTGTGAAAGATGGAAGTTGTGCAGGGAACTTGCTTATTTCTGCCGACAGTTCTGTCTGTATGGTCTTTCCTCATTCTCAGTTCCTCTGTCAACACGGCGTGACAAACCACACCGCCGTTTTTTCTCACCATTTGGCATCTGCTTTATAGGGGACACTGCATTGCCCATCAGCAATTCGATAAGCACAGTTTCTACAGAGACCCTTCAGCTGGCTTTGACCTGGCTACCTCAGAAACCACAGAAACCAGTTACTGTACAGCCTCTTCCAGGTATTATTTTATTCTTGGTTATGCAGATACCTCAGGAGTACCACAGTCGCATTCCTCTTCTTTTTCCACAAAGCCATTTCCACAGGATGGAGGTGCTACAATGCTACTTATATCTGGGATGTTTGTTAAGCATTTTGGCATCTCACTCAACATGTATTTCTCAAAACTTTGGAGGCTGCAAGAGCTGAATCTCTTGGGGACGATGGAACTATATTGAGAAAGCAGGAGGATTTATGTTAGGATCAGCCTAGGCAGGGAAAAGCAATACCCTTTACCAAGAAATGTAACAAGTCACCATCCCCCAAACTATTGAATGCAGCCATTTTTCCAAATATATATATAAAAATAAACACAATGGCTATCTCCTACTTATAGCAGAAAAAAAAAAAGTGGAAACAAACAGATTAGAAAAAAATTAATGTGCTAAATGTAAACACTGTGTATAATAAATCCCACATCTTAAAGATTTAAGCCTGATCTACACAATTTGTGCCTGGATGCTTCAGGCACTAAGAGTTTTCCACTGGGCTGTCTGGGTGTTCAACTAGAGAGGAAATTGAACTAAATGCCTATCTAATGGGTGTTTAGTGAAGGTGCAAGCACTTTGTGTGGTTTTCACAGGAAATATCTTCAGGGTAGAGAACAAAAATACATTTTAGGTAAATTTGGGGGAAGCTCTATTGTCTGAGCTGCTGTAGCAATTTTATACTGTCGTTGTTGTAACGAAAAATTATTTGTGGTTTAATGTGAAGGCCCCCACCCCACATGCAAAGCTAATGTCATCCAAGGTGGGGTGGGTTTTTTTTTGTTTTGTTTTCTTTTGGGAGGGGTGGATGGTATCCATTTGGGAATATCTTAGAAGGGTCTGGAATTCCTTCATTTTTCTCTTCTTTTTGTATAATTTGAATGGATAATCTCAGAGGACAAAATTAATTACTACTTCATTTTGGAAACTGGCATCTTACTGAAAGCCCACCCTTCCCTACCCCGTGCCTCTCCTTTTTATCCCAACTCCTACCTGACAGTATCTGTCATGATACAAACTCTAGTGCTACACGTGCAGGCTTCAGTGTCGTGACTCATGCCAAGGTTGTGTCCCATCTCATGTGCCATGGTTGCTGCAACTGCAATTCATTTCTGTTATGGTCCTGTAGAGATAAGAACAGGCTGTTATTTCCATGAATGTTTTAGAACAATTAGAAACACCAGAGGAGGCACGTGGCTAAGAAATAGGACCGTTTTTCTTCGAGTGAAATTATCCTCACTGCTACGTAAGGATTGGCACGTTGTTCATTCCATGCATGCATCTATTCCATGGTTTGTGCTGGATTGTGTTATACTAGGAATGAGATGATAACACTAACGAACATGAGTAAATTGGTATAATTAGTTCTTAAATAAACATGAGGAAGTTAGGCTGCCAAGTTAAAAATCAGTGTTAAGGGGAACTGAACATCCGAAACTCTTAATCCCCTCTCTGGATAGCTGTCTCTGTGCTTAATTACGTGGGTGTGATGTAATTATTACTCATTACACCGAGGTAACTGCCGTGCAGAGAGTTGTGCGTGCACAGAAAGGAAGGGCAGATGCTGTGCTCCATCTTCACTCTTGGCTCGGTGTTTCGTGCTGCTTGGTGGGAGGGAGGAAAGGAAAAGTCCTGCTTTTCCGAGTGAAATCCAGGTGTGTAAACAGCAGGTGGTAGTGGAAAAGCATAAAGCATACTGGTCATACTCTTCCAAGCATGGTTTTGCAAATCATGCTGCTACCAAATGCATCCCCCCACCTTGAAAAGCGTTCTGGTTTTACGACATCCTAGGGTTTCCTTACGGTGTGGGAGAGCTGGAATTTCACATGGTTATTCCTCTTACCAACAAGCCCGGCCTCTGAAGCTGGGTGCAGCAGTTGAGTTCCCAGTGTTGTTGGTAAAGTTTTGGATCTAAGTTCCCATTTAGGCTGAAGTTTAAATACAGTAGTTTAGGCAGCTGTAATTAAGGGGCCAAACTGATGATGTGTATTATGACTGTCAGAACCAATTCCCTGCCCAAAAGAGCGAACTTTAGGTAGAGGCACAAAATTACTTATTCTCTCCTTTGGTTCTATTGGAGCCTGGTACTCCAGGTGTCCAAGTTTGATGTTGGCATTTAGATAACACAGATACCATGCTTTCTGTGTGCTTTCTTTACCTTCTGCGCTTCATTCGAAATAAAATTTCTAACTGTGAATTTCTATAGTCTAATCAAATAATGACATGAACCAGACAGAGAACTGAAAGTGTCGTTCACCCATCATTCACCCAATAATTTTCATGAATGTTCTTTGCTGGTTGAGTAAAAAAAACACAAAACCAAACATAGAAAAGCCTTTAGAAAATAAATAAAATAAATCAGACCTGAATAATACCTGCAGAATATGTATCACTGCATATGGATTTTAGAAAGGCTAATCCAATCGTTGTCCCCTCAAAGTCATAGCCCCTGGCAGGAAGAAGAAAGGCAGAGTGAAATGCAACGCAGTGACTGGGAAGCAGATCTGAAGCCAGGTCTGCTTTCTTAAGCAGCCTCAAGGCTTTAAGCACATACTCATTTCCAGCTCTGGTTTGCATCCCTGGTTTGATGCAATATTTGAGGTCATGCTTAAGATCATGGCAAATCAGGAAAACAATTGAATGCACTTCTCATTTTAATTTTTCACTTAAATTACATTGCAGTTCATTAGACTTAAAGCATCTGTTTGGGCGTAAAGAGCTTGATGAAGTGCTCTAAATGTAGCAAAGTGCTTGGATGAATCAGGGCCATTGAACGTGAGCCAGGATAGCCAAGTGAGCGCTGGTTTAGTTTGGCAACGTGCATTTCCTGGCCATTAAGCCTCACGTCGTGGCTCCTGAGGTTGTTAGACTGTGCTGTGTCAGGATGCTCAACTGTTCTGTGACCACAGCAGGGAAAAGGAGAGACTGAGATGTCACAAAAGTGTACACTGCCAGTTTCCACAGGGATTCAGATAGAAAGGCTAGATCTGAGCAGGTAATTGTGCTCCATGAAGAAAATCAAAGCAAGAACAAGAGCCAGCATTTGTCTTTTTGTCCTAGAACTAGTGCAACCCATTTGTCTTTTTGTCCTAGAACTAGTGCAACCCAGTATTGGAAAGTTGTGAAATCTGGCTCAGTATAGGCAGCATCTCTGATGGGTTGGTGACCGATTCCTAAAGAACAAATTCCCGTAACATCCTGGGAATGCCAATAGGAAACAGAAGGATACCCACGTGATTAGCTGAGCGTTGTCATTTCTTTTCCTCTTTAATAAATCTGATAGACGCCACTTGGAGAAACTGTCCAGAGTGAATCCTGCAGCACGGCTCAGCAGGCATTTGTCACCATCGGTCCAGATTTCGAGGCCGATTAGAGCCACGTAGATATTTATGGCCTTATAAACCTGCAGCAGAGAGACAGGGTTGCTGTGAAAATGAAGCACATTACAAAGACTTCTGAAACAAACACTTATCCTGGTAACTGGTTCACTTTTGTCACTTGCAGTATAATCCACTTCAGACCTGATTTCAGCTTTTCTGCACTTTGAAGTTGCAATAAAAAATTAAAAAGACAAAATAAAACGCGGAATGTTGTTTCCACCCATATTAAACCAACTATAAAAAGATTTTAAAATACTTGAAAATTCCAGCAATATTTTGGAGGAAATTTGACTTGCACAAGAATTCAAGAATTGAAAATCAGTTCATTCTCTTTGAAGGCTTTCAATCGTTCACTTTAACAGATGTTTAGAAAATACAGGATAAATCTTTATTTAACAATAATTGAATTTCTAAATTTTATATCTGAGGACAAAGAACTGGATACTATGGATGGATGAGTTAAATTTTTTTCATAAATTACAATGGAATTCAGTTTTCATTCATTCCTGCATGTGAAAATGACAATTCATGATGTTTGCAAAAGAGAAGAGTGATAAGTAACTGCTTTTCGATTTCACTTTGCTGTATTTACTCTTACCGTGTTGATGTAATTGACTATTCCAAATATCCTTTCTCTTACAGTTCTAACATCTTCCTCATACTTCTTATACTGAAAAAGTAAGATAGTATGTTAGGAAAATGAGAGAAAAAAGTGATTTATCAAAAAAGAACTAACCCGCCGAAGGTTGCGTTGCAAACCACGCCACACCTGGTCTACTACTTGTCTTTTCAATGTGCTGTTTTATCAGATCAATGTATTTCAAGATCAGGCCCTTTCAAAATGTCTATCTGTGTAGGGTGCAGCAGACGACAGGTGCTACGTGGTGTTTTCTGAATTCTCATCATCTACAGGTGGGATTTTCAAAGTCGGTGGACATTAGGAAATCCTGTTCCTAGCCAAAGTCAGTGGTAAAACAGTATGGCACTGTAAGTGTAGTAGGAACCCAGGGATCTGATAGTACCTACTTTGGAAAGCTCATCTCTAGCTGGTTAGATGAGAAAAAGTCTTTTCAATACTCACCAAAGTATTATCTGCAACTATGTAAACTTCCAGATACTTTTTTGCTTTCAGGTATGCCTTCATCTAGGAAAGAATACATTTAGATGACTTCTAAGACCTGTTTCAGTCTCAACCTTTGCCATTTCAAACCAATGTACTAGTTACAAGGATGTTTCTGTAGTCAGGTCATTTAGAATGGGACTGCCTTGTTTAGAAATGGTGAAAGGCAGGCTAGATATTCAAATTGTTATGTAAATGATGAAGGTAGGCTAGATATTAAGAAATATTTAGATGTTTAAAGACGCACATGAGCACCTATTATTTCATGCAGGGCAGCTCAGCTCAGGTGGTGACTAAGAAACCTCAAATCTGTGAGATTTTGTGCTGTTTTTTAAGATCTGATTATGCTTCACTGCAATTGCTTCTTTTCTGGAGGTGCCACCAGACAAAGCGTGTCTTGTGCTACTCTGAGTTCTCCTACATCCTCAATTTCTTTTCTGACATGTACTTACTGGACTGTTGTTTAAGTGTGTACTTACTTCTGGATTGTTGCTGGATTTAAAGATGTCATTGATGGGTCGTTTGAATCCGCTTCCCAGGTATTATTGATTACACCACAGGTTTTTATGGACTTTGCTCGAGTTTCTCATACTTATAGACAGCATGTTGGTCTCTATCTGAAGTTCCCAAGGGTTCAATAAGGTACTTCTGGCCACGGTCTCAAATAGCCACTAAGAAAATGAGTTAAACTGTGATCTTTTGAATCGGCAGGACCGAGTCAAGATAGCAACATGATCTCTAACAGCATTCAGCCCGTGCACACACTGATGCAATGGGATGGTTTGTCAGCAGCAGACAGTGTACAACAAGTCAAAGGCAGAAATCAAAGCTGCTGAGTCAATTGGAAGATCTGGCTGGTCAGGTGAGGTCTCTGAGTAGGAAAGGAGACTGTTAGTCAAAAAGAAACTAGTTAGGAACTAATTAAATTTAAATGTTGGGGTTTTGTGCTAACAAAGATGATTGAAAAGTGAATTTCAGTTCAGTGGGGAATTCAAAGATATATTTTCATCTTTAATTGAGATGAAAAGCTGAAATATTGAAAGGAATTAAGAGTTTTGAATCATTTCAAGAAGCGAATGTCAAATGAGCATTCTGTGCTAACATATAAACTGATGAGCAGTGCAAGAAGTGCTCACAAAGAAAGTCTGTTTTTTTTCACAAAAACCCCACTAACCACTGGGAAAAAGTTCTGCTGCAGCTTCTCAGGCTTAACCATCCTCTTGCCTTTTTACGTTGTGCCACTGTGTCTTCAGCCATCTCGAACGAGCGATTCTTTTAACTGAGCTTTTCAAGCAACAGCTTGAACTTTCTGACCCAGTAACTGCTGCAGCACTGAAAACAACGTGCCTTCTCCTGGAGTGTCAGTGGAGCTTCCTGCAGCTCTGAACATTTACTGTAAGCACCGCTAAATGCTCATTTATGACCTGATCTAATATGGAATTAGTTATATAAACTTTTTGATACAGTTGTTCCTTTAGCTTCCAGTTTATAAACTGAAACAGAAGTAGAAAAGTAGCTTTTTTTCTCCCTTCTTCCCCCTCACCCTAATTGTTAGGGGTTTCCTTGTAACTAGTTTCCTTGTAAGCACGAATAAAAGGTAACACCACTTATTTGCATTCTGATTGCATCTAAATTTGAAAATTTATCCTCGAAGAGTATGGATATTCTGCCATTGGTACCCTTTGGGAACCAAACTCCTGTCTCACCTCAAACCTTTGCAAGCACTGATGCTTGCTACGGAATCGGCATCATTCCGAATGTAACCTTCATAATAACAGTGATCCTGTAGAAAGAAAAAACACGTTGTCAAATTGGGCCACGTCTCATTGACCTGACCTGGTGGTTTCAGGAGATACAGATACATTTCTGGCTACAAGCTGAACAAACTGTGCTGGAGGACAACCTCCAGGGTAGAGGAGATTCTTAAAATGACAAAAGCTGGTGACCATTTCCATGTTTGCTACAGTACTGTTATTATTACCCTTCAACAGAGTGACCCAGGTTGTGACAAATCCCATCATGGTGGCTCTGGTCAACACACGACAGCACATGAAAATGAGAATATGCATATTTGCTGCCTAAAGTTAAGCGTATACTGATGTGCTCTTCTGAATTAAGGTCCATACCAATTATTTTATTGTGGCCAAATTTCAGGGAAACACCCTTTAATGTTAACCCAACAATTAAATGCTTTAACTTCAATGAGATTAAAATGCATGCATTATAGTAAAACATATGATTAGGGGAAAAATTTTCAAGACTTAATTGACTTAAGGATCTGAGGTCTAATGAACACTTCTGTGTTCAAAGAGACTTCAAAGTCACTGAGGTATTGTGGAAAATATTACCCATAGCATTTTTCTTAACAGATTTCTTGAGGCAGTATTTGAACCTGCATGCATTGTGCCTTTTCTCATGGATGTTTGGTTTCACTTTACATGTATCTATCTTCCTTCCATCACAATGGGCCAAATTTCTTACAGGGAAAAGATATCAACAAAGTGAAAATCACTAGAGAAAGAAGTGGAGAATTGCTCTCCATCTCTTGAGGATACAAGAGAAACAACTCCTGAGATTGTAATGAAGTATCCACAGCGTAGGAATTCCTTATTCAGCAAGCTTGAGATTGTCTTAAACCAGACATAGGAGCTATTTGCTTTTCACAGGATTCAGGGAGTTAAAGTTCTTGGAGCAATTAGAAATGGCTTTTTTTTCCACAAAAAAAAAAAAGCAACCCAGAATTCTTGATGCACATTTATTCCACTCACGATCCTCCTATTCCTGCTAATTGCTCCATAACAAAGAATATTAGGCTTTGTGTTCCAAGTTACACGTGTTAAAAACACATAGCATGGCATTGGACAAAAAGCTTCAGGTGAGAGCTTTGTTGAAGATAAGACCCATGAGTGCACGGTTAATTTAAAAAAATAACTTCTGCAGTGATTTCCTTTGTGTCTGGAGCTGAATAACTGATTTGTCATGGCTCAGAGAAGCCACCTGGAGTAACCTGCAGTGCATTTGCTGGGAGCGTGGGTGGAAATGTGAGCCAGTGAGGAAATGTGTCTTTGTCAGAATCTCTGATCTCAGTGCTGGTCAGGGAGCTGCGCAGAATGAGCAAAGCCAGGAGGTTTGCCTCGGAATGCGAGCAGGAGGGAAGGAAACCTTTTTGATTACCTTGATCTGAGGACTACTTGTTATTTGTCGACCATCATCAGAATAAACTGTTTCAGTATAGTCTCTGGCTAGTAGGTGCCTGCAAAGAGCAAAATTATTTATTCAAAATAATGGGAGTCATCCAGAATGAGGCGATTACGTAACACGTAAAGTACGTCGGGAATTCAAGCTATTGGTATGGAAAAACTAGGGAAGCAAAACTGTTGGGTGGGGAATTCTGCCTGTTCGTAATCCTTACTGAAACAGAGGGACATTTCCAAAATAAGAGAGCAATTAAAGCCTACTTATTTCATTGATATAAACTAATCTCTCAGTAGATCTGAAAAGTAAATGTGTCATACATGCAGTATTGATCCTTTTTCAGCCTCCCCATTCGTGTAGACGTTTGCACCACTCCGCAGTGTGAGTGAAATGGTACCATTCTGTTCTCTTCCCAGTTTGCTCCCACTGATTATAGATAGCAAAGGTCTAGGTCCATGGAAAAGCTTCCTCATCTGCATACATGCATGTCTGGGTACATGTGCACACACTCAGGAGTTCTGTGCGGAGGTCACACTAACACATAATTTGTCCAATTCTTTTGCTCTTTTATCAGTTTGCCAGCATAAGTTCTCGTTTTTGTAATCATTTTATCTGAACCTGATTTTTCTTTTCTGTCTACATAAAACTCTGGTTTTGGACACATGTATTCCTGAACCTTCAAAGGAGGACATCATGACTATGGCATAAATGGTTTATTTCTTCCACCCCTGGGAAAGGTGCCTTTGGGTTCCTTATTAGCTCACACATTTGTGATTTCAGTGGAAGGCCAGATCCTGCAAGGCTCTGTGGTTCAGTCTCCTACTCAGCAGAGCACTGAGCAGATGCTTAACTTTAAGCCAGGGCTGTAGTCTTACTAAAAATAGCAGCAAAGCAAGTCTACATTCACTGCTGTTTGGGCAGCTACCCCAAACTGCCACAACCCCATTTCTTTTTAGAGAGTGGGATTTAGTACGATATAATTTCCCTTTCTCCTCTGCAAATATTTAGATTAGATTAAAACAGGGGCAAATAGTTAATTATAGTCTATATTAACATGAACTGATTATAGCACTATTGTATTTGCACAGCCATTAGAAAAGTACCTATAAAAGCAGACTTGTTTGATCCCATGTTAAATATTATGGTGGAGCCAGCAAGCAGAACATCACGACTGTGTTTTATTTTGTGTTGCTCTGCACAGTTTTGGATTTTTCTTTCTATGCTTTGCTCTGTACCAAAGGCTGCTGCTTCTCCCTACCCTCTGCGTGGCCTGTTTAAATGCTGCTAATCTCTTCAGCCAAGGAGGGTGAGCTCTCCTTGTCTTCAATTTCCATGAAGCATTTCATCAGTGCCAGCACATATTAGGCTACTACAGCAGTAGAGTTAAGGTAGGGAGTGCTGGAAGCTGAATTTTAAGGATTATTGCATTTCTTATTACTATTTTCCATTTTTTAAAAGCATGCAGAGCCAAGACGATACCCCTATATAATGGATATTTCTCTTGTTCTTCTCTGTAGCTTTTACCAGCGTAGAACAAATAAATATAACTCATAGACTGTCCATGGACACAGAAAACTTGTGAAATAATACAGAAACATTAAATGTTTGGTGGATTTAGGCATTTAGGAAATAAATGGGAAACCAGAGTTGGCAGTTTAGGCAAGTCATCCCACCATGGTAGTGTCACATGCCTGGGTAGTTATTTCATGTTACTGAAACAGTGACATGATGCTTCTCTCCTCTCCTCTTCTTTCAGTGGAGTCGAAAGGTGTATTTACCAAAATACTTCTGTCTTACAGGAGCCTAAGTCCTGTTTCGTTGTACCCTGAATGCCCTGCAGAGCCATTTACAGTGAGGAATAATGCTCAAGCAAAAAGTTGAACTGAACCTACTTATTTTTTTGTAGGTGCAGTATGACTTCCTCTCCATTGGCTTTGATTCCATACTCCATTGTGTCATCGTATTTTGTCTGTAAACAGATTTAAGTGTTAGAATATGGACTGTGTTATAATTTCTGGCCTCAACTATGAGCTGACTGTTACTGAGTTGCCAACTGCATTCTTTTCCTCTTCATTCCACCAAAAATAAGTATTCTGGCAGTTATAGAATAAGCAGTAGGTCACTCTGTTTCATATTTTTTAATTAGAGGAACAAATTTAACTTTGCAAATGTATTTCTACAATCATAAGCACATACCCTGCATACTTGGGGAAAGTGCTGAGCAGATGCTTAAATCTAAATATCTTCATAACTCTCTTGAAGTCCATAAGAGCATGCTTAGGTTTGAGCATTTGATTTAATTTACTTCAAATTAAAATGTCCATCGGTTATTCAAAATCTGAGTGGTATCAAACCTTGCATTTTTGCAGAGATACAAATACAAAAGACCTGCTGGTGGCATACAGGGCTTCCCTGCTCACTGAGCACACCTCACAGCCCGTCTTTACCGGACATGGGATCACTCTTCCAGGTTTTCTCTTCATTTCATTTGTAAGATCCAGTGTCTGGATCCTAATTCTCTTACCCTTGAAAATCAAGGGTGCTCTGACTCCGGAAAACCATCTCCCAGAAAAACAAAATGTTATTGCTTTTAATACCTCTTTGTTTCTTTCTGCATCTCTTTTCTGTACTGTGTGCAATCTCCGTGGATAAACTATTTCATATTGCTCGACTTCAGGTAATTTCTTGCTCGTGCTCCCTAGGGAGAAACAGATGTATATTTATGCAAACACAGTATTAATTTATTAAGCACCATATTTTATGTCTGTCAAGACTGATTATTTTGGACTGTATAGTCATTCATCTCTTGCACCTCTCATTTCTCCTGTTTTCTCTGCACTGGCTCTGACATGTGCTCATCTGCTCTGCTAAGCAGCCAGCCCGTTATGGGACCTACCACGAGGTTTGTTACAGTCTGGATTTCAGGTGAGTTGACATACCTGGCTGTTTCCAGGTCTCAAATATTTTATGCAGTTCGCTTTGGATATCTTTCCCCAGCACCAATCAACAGTTTCAAGCACCAGCAGGATAGCCCAGCTATGCAAGTTGCAACCTTTGCCTTCCCATTTTGTAGATTACATGAATTAAGCTATACAGTTCTGTGAAATTAATGATCTCCAAACCTTACACACGATGACATACAAGTTAAGATTGCCTCTAGATAAGCAAATAAACTCATACAATTCACTGCAAGCCTGGAACAAGCCTAGATTTCTGCTTTAGAAAGCTTTTCAGCTGGTCTTCTCCCACAAATACTTGTGACTGCTTTAACAGCCACATTCTTACCTGTTGGACCTGATTGAGAAGGCATCTGAACAAGGCTACATAAAATAATAGGAGATAGGCAGTAAAGTAGGAAAATCTTGAAGGTGGTAAGGAATCCAGATGATTCCTTAACTCTCACAACCCTTTTACTGGTCTTGTAAAGCGTGTCGAGTCTGCAGTGGCTGCAGAGAAATTGAGGAAATATAGTGCTGATGAAAAAACACTTCTTTTTGTCTTCTGCTTCTGAGCCTGACTGAATCTTAAGAAAAGTTAATTTGTGGCACGAACTTGCAGGGGTGGTCAGCGCACGTTGCATCATTTGGAGTTAATAATAGCAGCTGATGCACAGGCATTGGGGAAAAAAGGGTCATAAGAGGGATGTGTTAGTTTCCAACAAGGCGACAGCAGGTTTCTGTGCCTCCTAAGCTCTTTAATCTCCTACAAAAGGTCATTTCATCTGAATTTGCAAATACTTGAGGGCTTAGCACCAAGCAAAAGAGCCTGTATGTGAAAAAAAAACCCCACAAACAAACAACAAACCACAAACAACAAAGGGAGAATGCAACTCCCCGTTTTAATTATCTGCCTGAAGGCCAGATTTTTACAAGAGTGGGTCATCTAATTACTGTAATTTTCTATATCTGGAACAACAGCGCACATCCTCATGCAAATTGTTCCAGTAAAATAAACAGCTTATTCTTCATAACTTGGTTATTTGATTAAAGCCTTTCCAAAAATAATTTGCAGAATAAACTTGGTTTTATCTTGACAAAGCTGAGTGCTGTAGAGAAAGGCATGATGGTATAATGGTAATAAGCCTAAGAAGTTACCTTACACCAGCCAAGCCATTCCACAGCACCCAGTACGAATTCATGCACATGCTGTTAGCAAATACCAAGTGCAAGTTTGTTACCATAATTTACAATGATGTTTTACATTTTATTTTAAGCAACTAATTATATTTACTTTAAAAAAATCTTTTGCTTTGCAGACTTCGTTTTTCCATGAGCATAAAATACGTTCTTACTTAATGATCACAGTAATATTTAGGCCTCTCAGAACAGAGTTCTGTGCTCCAATTTTATCTATCCACTCCCTGTTGGAGACTTTTTACAAGGCCAACTGTAGCTCAGATGGTTCAAGTTAGGCTGGGTTTGAAAGGAGATTCAGAACTAAACTTGTCCTTTTCCTGCAGTGTGATACAAACAGCATTTCGAGGAAAACAGGTTAGTTTTGTTCTGGAACAAATCGGTTCTTACAAGTATTTTTTTTTAATCAACTCAATTGTCTTTGTCTTGCTTCAGGCATTGTCTTAAGTCAGTAGCTTAAGGAGGGAAGGAATTCCTTGGGCTTTGTACAACAGCTAGGAAAAGTGCTAATAAAGAACAAAGAATTACATACTTTTCCAACAGCCTAAACCAGAAAGAAAAACCATTAGTGAGGGTTTCACTGACAATGAAGGATTGGTTTTGTCAAAAACCACAGTATGTACACCTTAAGCATTATTGCTAGACGCATTTTCAGATATTCTGTGCAACTAATGAAATCATAAAGATACACAAATTTGTATTCAAGGCAGGTATCTAAAACCTCTGCATGCTTGTGCATGCCAAGTTCTGAAAAGAATCTGTTCTCTGTTGACATGAATTGAAAGAAACAATGCATGTTGAAAAAAAAAAAAGTGTAATCTGTTAAGATTAAGTCCTTTGAATTCTCATAACCTGGAGTATGGCACCGATGATAAGGGTGCTAACTGTTTTAATTCAGGTAATGTCTTTAACTGAATTCAAACAAAAGTCTTTTCTTTTATGGTCAAGCACTGTCAGTTTAATAAGTTGTCCCAATGGGATAGATTGTCTGTTCACTTGCAAGGGAAAAGTACTTTCTTAACTGGCTCACAAAAGTAACTGGTTCTGAGTCTTTAGGCAATCTATGGCCAATTTTCCCACAAGTGATTCTTGACTAGAGAATTTTCGTTAATCGCTTTGAATAGGAAGAGAAAAAGCAAACATCCCTAACTTCAGCAACACCATTTTTTTGCCAGTGGCTTTAATTCACTGTTCTCAGTATTATCTGCATGTTAATCATTACAAAAGTCATAAAAGCTGTACAAAGTTATCCACAGCAACCACTGATAAAGGATTAAAAAAAAAAAGGAGCAGTACCTTCTTGCAGAAAACGTAGCAAACAACAGAAACAAGAAGTATGTTAGTCATCTCCGTCGCTCTTGGCTGGCAGTGGTCTCCGTGGTCTGGGAAAGTCGGGTTCCCAGGCTGTCTGCTTCGAGCAGTCCTGTCTCGTGCCGTGAATGAGAGGCAGTGAGTTGTTCAGCTTTATTCTTGTTCCTATATGAGGAAGTGTTTACCAAAGGTGTTGCACAATTTTCAAGTCACGGAGCGTTACAGCAAGCGGAAGTTCCTGCTGGTTAGTTCATGTCACACGAATGGTGATAGATTGATTACTTCTTTGGAATCAGCTCCCTGAAACTGTTCATCAGGAAAAATAAAATAAATACGTCGAGAGAGAGATTGGAGTGGTCCTAACATTGTCTTTTTGGTAGCCTGGCTGCTAAAAAGCTACGATAGAAGCAGTGGGTACTGCGGACGGCTCAAGGAATGGGACAGTTTTCCAGAGGTTTAAGGTAAAACAGGTACCCAGGGCTGGTGTTAAAAGATGTGTTTCAGCTCTTGCTGATCACCATTTAATCTGTAGGGAAGGGAAGGGCTTAGGGCACCAGCAAAGGTACGTGTAATTCTGTGTCTGTGAATCATATCGACAGTATAAACACTGAGTAGGTCCTTTTCTGCCCCTTCCATCTATATTAGTAATGTTTGCTTGAGGTTCGTGTGATAATATCTACATAAAAGGAGATGCAGACAAGTGAGCAATCAAGGTGGTATCTGTCAAATAATAGTCTGAAAATCTGTGCTGAAAACTTGTCGTCTCGGCGTAACCAGTTGCAATAAAATAGTACTACGCACCTCTTTAAGCCACAGCTACCAATACAGAGCCTCTTTATACAAGTTTTAACTTTTCATACATTAGAATAGGTATTACAGAGTACCCAGAACTGGAAATGGATCCTGCTGTATACTGTGGTATATGAATATAGATTTATATTAGCAATACGTGTTACACAGCAATATATACTTATTTATTACAGTCATTATAAATAAGTAAATAAATCTCTATAAATCTACAGGAGAATTTTACTGCCATAACTAACAAGTTCTCACTTCTAACGTGTTATCAGATAACTATTTCTGTCTCAGGTATGCGTTTGAAAAGTTCTGGTTTTTCGAAACATTGAAATCTGAAATTGTAGATTCAAACTTCCCCTTTAGATTTTGCTAAATCTCCAGGCATTCTGGGACAGATTGGGATGCGCTCGACGAATGAGCTCTGAGCTTTTCTGTAAGGATAGAGTGGTGCTAATAACAGCTGATGTGCAATGCTGATGTGTAGAACTGGCAATTTGATAGTAAAACTTGATTTTAAGACAAGAGCCTGATAATAGAATCATAGAATCATAGAATGGTTAGGGCTGGAAGGGACCATCAAAGGTCATCTAGTCCAACCCCCCTGCAAGGAACAGGGATATCTCCAACAAGATCAGGTTGCTCAGGGCCTCGTCCAACCTGGCCTTGAACGTCTCCAGGATGGAGCATCCACCACCTCTCTGGGCAACCTGTTCCAATCTGCGTGTCTTTTTTGTTTAGCCAGTTACAGTGAGACAAAGTGATTTAAAACGGATGTAAAATGCTGTGCAACAGCAGCAGGAGAGCTTCACATCTCTTTGCTTTGCTCTGCAGTGGTGTAGGTGATGGAGGCTGAGTGCAGAATAACTTTCTGTCATCCCTGTGAGAGCAACGTGTTCTCAAGCACGTTGCTTTTTGCTTCTGTTGCTCTGAAGGATGCTGGGCTGAATGCACAGGCAAACCCTACGTGCAACTTTCTTGCTGTTTAGCTCCTGGGTCTTCCTTCAGCATTTGGGTTTTATTCTGGTCTGTTGAAGGGTATGCTCTGCTTTGGCAGAAGTGGGACGTTTTTACAGGAGATGTGGAAGTGTAAAGTTACCCCTTCAGAGGAGTAAATGTAGACCAGATGCATTGTCTGGCTCCCAGCCTGCTCCGAGATGTGCTAGTGCAAACACTGTGCTCTTCATGAGTAGTGTTGGGCTGAACCAAGTGTTTGAGAGCCCTGGAACAGGATTTAGTGGCAGGAAAAGGCCTGAGAGATGAAAAGAGCATCTATCTGCCAGAGTCTGGATAACTACCCACAAACCTCTTTGCTGTAGGACTGGAACCCAGTGGTTACAGCGAGCTGCAGCAGCGTTATCATGACTCCAGCCAATATTATCTCCCACGTGCCGTTATAACAACACTAATTTTAGTTAGCACTGTGCTCTGACAAAGGCCACCTTCCTAGATGGACCCTTCTATCTCCTCCGAGCGCCGTGGGAGCTGAGCCTGCCCAGGACAGAGCTGCAGCCCAGCACTCCTGGGACAGGAATGCTTTTTGGTAGCAACTTCTTTGGGACATGATAGCTTGGAGACAGAACGAGCTTACTTTTCTGTAAGAAAAGTCACATACCACACCAAACCATGTCACCATCCCAGGTTATGAAAGAGCACTCCAGGCAAGGAATTCATGAAGCATCATGTTTGGACATACCCCTGCCAAGGTGTTCATTTCAGTCACGGTGAGCATCAGAGAGGGGCTGTGTAATTTATGTCTTTTTAGTCCTGTAAAGATAAAGCTTGGTCTAAAAGGGTAGACAATCTAGTATTTTAAATGTCATATGAAAGGAAATAAGCAGTACGTTCTTGGTCACATCTTTGCCTTACAAAATAATTAAGAAAAATAACTGTGAACAACTGGTTTTAAAATGAGTGGCTGCTGTCCAAGCGTTTATCTCAGCTCATCCTCTCTGCGTGACGCACTTGAAAACCATGTACTGACCCCACTAATCTCCAAAACTAATGTCTTAATAAGCTGTACTTTCAAACGGTATATAGAGGAGAGCTACTTTATGAAGAGACACAACATCCCAACAAAGAGTTGGCATTAAGAAGGGAACGTGATGTGGTGAAGGTCTTGGGTAGACTTGAAAGGGAATTGGATGTAATTTCCTTTTGTGAGTTGAGAAGCATTTGATGTTCCTGCCCTTGCTTCAGTGATTCCGTACCGTCTGGTTGTAGCTTCTTCCCCCGGAGGTGGTCAGAGAGGTATCTCTGAGGTCTCAGCTGACAGGGAAACTGCTTCTGACATTTTGAAACCCCTTAACAATTGTGCAATGTCTAAGTAAGCATATTTTCATGTTTGTGAGGAGGTCAAATTGGATAACGAGTTTGTCCTCAACATTTAATAACTAGAATATTGTATTTTTAACGCAAGTGCTATCTTCTTAATTCAAAGAAGAAAGCGTAAAAGGCTGAAATTCACCCCTGCACTGAGGATCTGCACAAATCCTGCCCCTGTAAGATTAAAACGTTAGTTGTACACAGGGCACTAGGCTGGGCTCAGGAAGAATCAGGGTTCAAATCACTTCTCTGCTACCGCCTTGTCCTAAAGCTCACTTTGAACTAGGTTTGCAAAGGTATTAATGCACCTAACAGGAATTTTCAGGAGAGAATAAACAATGTAGGTGTCTGTTTCCCCCGCACTGCAATAGGTACATGTTCAGCCACAACAGTAAGGACACCCATATCACTACTGCAGACAGAGATACCGTTTTGTTACTCCATATATCTCTGTTCCCTTCTGCTTTCCCCCCATCTAACCCTGGGATAGTGTCAGCAAACAGCTCAGCAGCTCTGCCTCTTAGCACAGTGTCCACATCCTTTTCCTCCTGGGAGCATGTTCGGGGAAGGAATGGGATTTCACACCCAGCTGCCACCAAACCAACCCTGGGCCTGTTGGTTCAGCTCAAACAGTAACTTGCCTTCTGTCTTCTTCCATTTTCTTTTCCCCAAGCTTCAACCCAAGGCAGCCTGCAGGTTATTTTTCTCTGACATACAAACACAGCCATGTGGCTTCTGCATCTGCGTTCCAGCCCTGAGCTCCTGTTTGCTTCCTCCATCTATTCCCAGCTGCGTTCCAGTCTCCCCACAACCTGCCTCTATGTGCCAGACCCAGGCCCTTCCCTCCATTTCCAGAGCTGATCCAAAACTCGTTGAAGTCAACAGAAGACCTTCTATTGCCTTCCAGGGCCCTTGGATCAGCTCTACAGTTCCTCTTTAAAACCTACTCTTTACATAAAGCTTTTTCTTATGTTTGCCTCTGTTGTCTCACACGTTCCCAAAGTGAATTATTCTTCTTTCCCTCAGCAACCAATCTTCAATGTTTTGTCCTTCTTATTTTCAGGGTTTCTATCGAAGGCTATAATCAGATGGGTGCTTTAGACCTAATCAGAGTATTTGGAAAAGTTACCTTCCTTCTGGCTATCAGTTACCTTCTCCTTGGCTTGTGTGCAGCACTTGGCTGCGTTTGTATTGCCGGAGTTTAATACAAAGCAAAATGCTTTCACCTAAACTGTCATTGAAACTATCTCAGTGAACAGCAGCCGAGTTATTTTTGGCATGGCTCTAATCAGATCACAGACTGTCCTCTAATTCTGACTAATGAAACCTCATTACAGACTTTTTACATCTCTGTCACTCTTTTGCCTTGGAGAAGATCATAGACATATACGGTACGTTACAAGTATGTTGCTTCCTTCTTTCCTTGCCTTTTCTTCAAAGTATTGGATGAAAAATGGTTATTCATGAAAAATGGAAAAATCTTCCTTCTACACCCCTCTTTGTTAGTTGCATTTTGCTGAATTCTCCTGCACCAGTGCCATGCAGTATATGCAGTAGCAATCTAATGCAGACTCTAGGTAGTTAACTGAAGGTGTGGGACCTTTCAATAGATTTCTCAAGAACCACTAACTTCTCATAACTTCTGAACGTGATTTAAGGTGATTTTTTTGGAGGGTAACGCTTCTCAAAAAACACACGCAGCCCCATTTCTGGCTGTGCTGCGTGTTGTGCAATTGTGTGCACACGTACAAACTGTTTAATGTTCTCCACCTGCAGAGCTTGAGTGACAATGCAGATCCTTGTGAATTGAGCACTGTGGTCTTAGTTCCTTTTTTTTTAAACTTGTTGCTTGTTGTATTGTTTATACTCGTAGTACGTGAGGTCTGTCTCAAGGTACGAGGGCATCCTGCATGCTACGACGTGGTATCTAGCACAATTCTCTGCCGGCTGGCGTTGATCCGGGGCTCTGCTTGCTATGAACAAGGAAAGAGTGCCTCAATTCTTAGAGCTGGTTTCAGGAGGGAAGAGGCACCACCCAAGGCTGTGGGTAGACCTGCTAGGCTGTGTTAGAGCTGTGCAAGGCGATGTGTGTGCGTGACAAAGAATGGATCCATGCTTTGGACCTCCATGAACTGAACCTCATCTCTGCTCATCCTCTCCCTCCTTCAGCCCCGCATCGCCCATGGAAGGTCTTGCACCTGCCTGCTGTCCCGCTGGCTCTGCCACAATCAGGCCTTTCAGCTCAACTCCTTTCCCTCGCGGGGAATTTGGAGAGAGCTGGCAAGACATGCAGCTTTTTTGCTGGCAGACAAGAAAGGGGAAGCAGAACTATTTTACCTGGATGACCTGTCACAGCGTCTCCAGTCTGAGCAAATGGACTCCCGTTTGCTTCCCACACACATAGAGTACAGAGAGAATATTTTATTGAGTCATCTTACCTCTGTGCTTGAGGCAAGAACATGAACAAAGAAGCAACTGTCCAACCTGAGCTACCTCTGCAGCAGGAGATTTTTTTCCTGGCGTAGGAAAGCTGATGCAGTTACTGACAAAGAGCTCCCAGTGTGGCAGGACTATCCACCAGTCGAGCTGTACTCTGGACCAGCAGAATAAAGCAGCCTTCCTTTAAAGGAGTAAAACAAGCCCTGCAGGTACAGGGACAGTTGTGCCTACGTCAGGATGCCATGTCTAACATCTTCGCCCTGATGGACATCCTTGTGTGATACAGACCAGGTGCTACAAGCAGCCTGGGTTTTCACAGCAGCTGCAGCTCCTCTGTCTCTAGCCCAAGAGTTCTTCTTGGCCCAGTCTGCTGCCTCAAAGGATGTGTGGGTTTTGCTGTTCGTTTTCAGTAGCTGCCTTTTGCTTTTTAATGCCTTGGTCCTGTCAAAGAAGAACTCCCCCAAAACGCCTTTAGACTGCTCTGACCTCCAACGTGCAGTTTTCCTGTTCTCCTGATGGCTCTAAGAAGTGTCTTCAAAAGATGTAAAGCAGTCCAAAATCAAACACAATAATGACCTCTCTGAATTTGTCCAGGTCTCCATGATCTCTGCAACAGTGAGCAGTTACCCACCCCTACAGATGCAGGGTAGCTGAAGCCATTTCCCAGCCCACTTAATCTGCACAAAAAGCAGAGGTGTGAGGAAATCAGTGCGTGGCAGGTACTCTGCAGTAAACCCCACGGTCATGTTTTATTGTGCAGTGAGAGACACCTTGACCTGCAGTGAACAAGCATGTTCTTTCACACCGAGATGAAAACTCAGAGGTAGCTGAGGAGGGGTGAGCTGCAGGTTTCCTCCGTACCTTACCTTGCAATGACCTAGTCATACATCACATTCTTGAGACCACTGAGAAGGGAGACTGGTGAGAAGGAGCTGCCACCAGCTCAGTTGCATGCCATCTTCTGCTGACCTCCTTGTGGAAACGCTTGCTGTGATGAATGTATCCCACAGGGACACTTGCCTTCTGTTTCCTATGTTAACCGCTTTCTCCTTTGGCTTCCAGCTACTCATGAGTCTCAACCCAGGAGAACAACAACAGTGGCTTTGTGCTATTCCCTCAGTTATGCCTGCAGCCTTTGGAAAGGCTGTCTGCTCGGAGATGATCACTGCCTGCAAGGGTGGGGAGAATCTTCTCCCCACTCCCTCTCAACTGCAGCCTTCAATAATCATTTGTGGCTTTACTACTCTTCTTTTAAGCCTGTCTGAAGCAACAGGCATGGTTGTGAGTGACCCCAGATGTTCTTTGACACTATCCTTTCAAGATCAAAGGGCCACTGAGCAGATGCAAGTACAGTCAAGACTCTCTTACACTTTCTTCTTATTAATAAGAATCAGAACTCGACAGTCTAACAACACCTAGGTTTTATCATGCTTTTCATAAATAGGTCTTAAACCACTTTGACAATAAGGTTAATGTTTCCCCATCTTACGTGTGGAGAAACCTGGGATGTACAAACTGGGTGGTTTGCTGCAAGTGTCCATCCAGTCTGGCAGCAGCCTTCTGGACCAGATGTATATCTCTGGGTTTGTACGAAACCAAGCTCGCAGTGAGCCATCACACCTTGAGAGAGTTTATGGACAGAATTTACACTCAGGGCAAGATGTTGGTCATCTGGTTTTTCATGTTGTTTTGATGTGAGCTACTATAATGAATCAAAACAGCGAAAAATAAACCTGCTGATGGATACTTTGGCTACAGGAGATTGCAACATTCAAACATTTTTCATTATTTCTTGTGTTGTCTTCATTAAACAGGCCTTGAAAGTGGTTATTTGATATTGCTGACAAGAGGCAACCGCTAGTCAGTGCAATAGTGTAGATCAACGGATTTAACTGCACTGTTTCCTTCAAGATGGATATCTGTTCTGCCTTTGTACTTATTCAAATAATCTCATTTTGCTTATCTAAACTGTTCTGCTGCTCTCAAGCAGTACCTGAGCCTCTTCTTAGGTATGAGCATGTTAACAAGGTGTTTGAAATGCTGTACCAAGCTGGGGATTTTTGGTCCTTTTGCATTTCTAGTGGGATGTGGGAGGTGTGTTGCTTCCAATCCTGGTACTGAACGATCAAATGTGCCTTTCAACGATATTTATGCTGGGATGACTCCACTGGAGCCATAGCACATGAGGGGGACCAGACAGCTGGGGACTGAAAGCCATTGCTCCTCAGCACAAGCAGTGAGGACAGTGCCAGAAGCCCTCTGTGATATGTGGAGGTGTGTGCGTCTTCTGAGAAGGGAGAACTACTTCTAACAATAGCTAGACAAATGATAAATGGCTCTGTTTACTGGGGCCTCGTCCTGGTAGACATGAGGCACAGGGTGCCTGCCAGCTCACGTGGTTTTACGATGAGTCTCAGTGCAGTTATTGCTTTCCCTAAAGTCTTGATCCCTGGAGTCATGTGAATAGTTCGCAGTCTCGGCTTTCAGTCGTTCTTATTTTTATTATTATATTAATTAAAAAGGAACAAATTTTCTAGGTCTCAGACATCTAGAGAGATGCTTGAAAACATGAACCCGAGCAATGTAAAACTGAGGAAGCAAATAAAAAGAATTTCAAATGCTTTATTATTTTTTTTAATCTTCTGTTCTCTTTTTTTTTTTTGAGGCCTGGCTGATCGTTTCGAATGGTTGGAGTTGGCAGTCCCAAGTCCTGAGCTGAGCCATTCCCTTTTCCAAAGAGGCTACAAGCTGACAAAAGGTGAATTAAAGCATGTGTTTAATCTTGCTTTACAGATGTAGTACTTTGGAGAGTTTAGGACTAAAGACTCAAGGTCTCATAGTAAGTCTGTAGTGGCATAAAGATCCAATTTCAGATCTTCTAAGTCCCAGTCTTTGCAGTGGAGTAGCCTGGAGCTTCCACTGATGATGCTGTGTTGCTTCTGAGCAGCTCAGAGTAAGCTATTTCTAAAGTTAAAAAAAAATAATCAAATTGCAAGTGACTCAACTGGCTACAAATGACCAGAGCTGCAGTGATTTGGTCATGGAGGGGTCAGTTCTAAAAGGAGAGTTCCTGGACCCAAAATACAACTCTGTAAAAGTGATCCCTGCCTACCAGCACCCCTCACCTTCTGATCAGGAACCCGTTTTGTGTGGATCATGTTTCTCTGCGACTCTCCACATGCCCTGTGAGAAGGACAGGCACTGAGAACAGAAGAGAAGGAACAAAGGCAAATCTCAGTGTGGCTGTTTGCTCACTCCACGCACTGTTGTCTTTGATCAGATAAGCCTGTGGCCATATGGTGGAATATTTCCAGATCCAAATCAGCCAGAAAAAAAGTGAGACTATGAGACAAACACCAGACCTCTCGAGTTTCGTCTATCCCAGGTATGTACCTGCCCCATCGAGTCATATGATGGGGAACTGGCTGTGATTCCCATGCAGAGAGTGCCTTTTAGTTTCATCCTGCTCTAAGGTGTGCCTCTTACTGCAGGGATATTTTTCTGCACCAGGATTTTACCCACTAAGTAGGACAAACTGGTGAAAGGGGACAAAGTTCTGGAAAGAAAGCAGGTAGGTTGTTGCTCGGAAGCTGCCAAGACATGAGATACAAGAGGGCTACAAGAGACAGGAGCCAACCCTGTGGATGCCACTCTTGGTGGCTGGGCCCTGGCAGGTTGGCAAACTCTCGTGTTTGATCTCCACATCCTCATCTCCAAACAGAGGTGACAGGTTAGTCCGTTGTCCTGACCTGTCCACACTCTGTGTGTAAACGTTAGCTAATTCGAAATTTACTGACTTGTTTTCCTTTCTAAGCTGGAACACAGCCAGGCTTTAATTGATGTCGCTCAGCCAAAACTTATTTACCACCTTTTCCTGGTTTCCGTGTGACTTTTGGCCTGTTGGAGTATTTCAGTTGGAGGTAAAGCAAAGGCTGCTTTAAAATTACACTTGTACGGGAGAAGTTTTTAACCATCCTGTTTAAAGAGCACGTTTGCTGAGTGCCAACCCAAATGTACACAGGTACATTAAACAGAAAATGTCCTTTCAAATAATTACCTGCAAGAGGTAAAATTCTAAAAATTAAATCAAGTAAAACAAACTTCCAAATGCCTTTCACTGATAGTTAGCCAATTTTACAGAATACCGCACGTTTATTAGCTGACTATTTTTGAGCTGCTAATCCACACTTTCCTGTTATTGTTGCCGTTTTAATCTTGAGAAAACAACGAAAACTATTTTTGAAGAACAGACTTAGTAAAATATTTCATAGAGAAGATGGCAAACAGTAGTCACGTGCGCTCCAGCTCAGTGCAGCACTGTCTGAAGGATCTCGTATGCACAACGGGAGGAGTTCCACGGGTGATGCTGATAGGCAGTTGCCACAGAGTGGCTCTTGTTGTCATGGTCTTTCCTTGTACTATTACAGCTCTTGGCTTTAGTTGACTTTTTATAAGCTCCCACTCTTCCTCACCTCATTTATTTGAGGCTCTGACAGCACTGATAGTATCAGTAAAGATTCCCCAAACCCTGCACCATGTTAATGTGCTGTTAGCAATTACTTAGGTTACCAAATAGTGGCAGAGATACTTGGGTGTTTGCTAATACTATTCAAATAGAGGCATAAAAGCATTAATATAAACGAGAGAAGACCTCAGCAATTCCTTTTCCACTGCCTCAACTCCTTCAAACAAGGGGATGGCTTAAATTTGCACCACTTTAAATTTACACCACTTTAAAGAAGTAATGGGAGAATGACTTATGGGTTTTGAATGGGCACCACTGTCCCTAAACTGAGGTTTAATGGTTTTATGCTGCCAAGGATGGACCTCCAGCACTCGTCTTTCACATGCAGCCTGTGTATTACTCATGTTGGAGTTGCAGCCTTCAGGTATAGAACTGTGCATGGACTCTTGTGCAAATACAGGAAGAAATATCAAACCAAACCAAACCCAGACCCCTTAAATTCTGCTGTGTGTTTGGACATGTGGCCCCTCACCTGAGTCTTCATTATGTTAGTGGTTGGAGTCTTGATTTCTGTGTCTGCACGTAGATAAGAGAGGAGGGAACATGCCTAGGTACAGAGGAGATTACAAAATCTTTAAGTAAATACCCCACGTAATGACTGCTTTTGTGTGTGTGGCAATTTCTCTAGTGGGTTTAGTTAAACATTTCCAAGTTCCTTTCTTAAAATAAGTCTAGTATTTTTGAGCTCTGATCTGATCCCTAGGAAAATTAATGCTTTTTTTTTTTCCTCTTCTTGTTTTCAATCGTAAAAATTTGGGAAGGGCATAGTAACCTTGGAGGCTTGCTCAGATACTAATCTGGAGCCAGGCTTTTTTGTGTTTTTTTTTTTTTTTAAAGTTTCATAAAACTTTGGGGAAACATTTTTTAAAATAATTTTGTTTTCTTCTGAGGATCCTGGCCTTGGTCTGTTCTGTGTAAAAAGTGCCAGAACGCCCCAAGAAAGGCTGATTTTGCAGTCTTTCCAAGCTCACTAGTGCCATGAAGTAGTAAAACAAAATTCACGAGAAAGAAACATTACAAGATTTCAGGAATAAAATGTTTAGAGATACAATTGCCCAAGTATTCTACTAAATGAACACTGTAGCTTTTAAGGACTTTTTGTCAGCTATAGAACAGAGTAAAAAATGGAATAAAAAAACTTTATAATGTTTAGTCATGTTAAAGGCACCCAGTTTTATGAAAAATTCTAAATTGAGTCTCATAGGGACATGACAAAAGTGCAAAAATATAAAATGAAATTATGTTTTATTGAATTGCAATGGATTCTTATTCTCTGCTACCTAAACTTCCATGACCTTACTTAATCAGTATATCCTTTCATGGTATTGCACAGAGCTAAGTTACCCTGTGTATTTAATCATTGTGGCTGTCCGTGTCCATGAGGATGTGCAATATGGATTTCTTTATTGTAACCCCTGGGAAATTAGAGCTGCAGCATTTGGTATCCTTTGAGGAGATGGCTTTGGTTGAGCTGAGAGTGGGCCAAGGTCTCAGGAGCTGTTTCTTGGCCCCACTGCAAACCAGCTACCTCTGAATCTGCACTTGCAGGGGTCAGGCTGGAGGAGCTGGAGTGGATAAAGCCAAAGGGGCTTGTGGAAAAGATGAGCTCTTCCTTGAGTAATTTACATCCATATTTTGATAAGATCCTAGGATTTTTATGAACCCAGCCTCCCATTTTTTTTCTGTGAAGGCCAGATATGTAGTTCACATACGGGTCTCAAAGTCTCGGGTCCTACTTTTTGGAGGTTTATTACTGCTAAGAGGAGTTTGGTGTGGCAGACAGCTCCTTGCAGCTGTGTCTGTCTGGTTGGAACCAGAGCTCACAGGACATTGCTGCTTCAGGGGAGCAGTTCCAAGTTGAATTTTGACTTTTCTATGCCGTTATTCTTTGACCATGTAAGAACATACAGGGGAGGGGTAGTGGGGAAGAGCCTAGGGCTAGTCATCTACTTTTAGTCTCACATAATATGCTTTTTGTTGGTGTCACGGTCTAATTCTATATAATCCTGTACTCTGGCAACCCACCTTGATCCTGAGGCAAGGATAGCACTCCTCTTAGAAGAATGGATACTCTAATGCACGATGCAAAACGCTGTCTGTGCTCAATATCTCCATTAATAGCTGCAAAATTTAAACAAAAGCTTTTCTGTGACGTGTGTGAGAAAACCTTGGTCTTCGGATGACATTTGCAGAGTAAATATATAGCAATCTACCCCAGAAACAAAGCAGGAATATCCCTGGAGTGAGATCCTCTGCTCCTTGTCCTGTTTATGTTGGTTAGGGCAGAAATATCTCCTGCAGATCATGGCTTGTTTTGCACTATTGATCATTTTCACCCACTTGCCATCTTGTGAAGCTGAACTGATGCCCAGCGCAGCATGCCCTCTCTGACCTGCCAGGCCATCCCTGCCCACGACCATGCAGTGTGCTGGTAGGCACCAGTTACAGATCCCTCAGAAGCTGTCTGGGACAGTGGACAGGCAGGACATGGAGCTCATCAAGCTTGTAGATGTTCTAGAGAACTCTCTTTCTCAGCAGGGTAGGCTTTACTATCTGTTCTCATTGACAAAAACCCCTTGGACCTGCAGCCAGCTTCTGATGGGAGGAAGAAGTCGAAAGCCAGGTCACTAAGACAATTGCCAAGATAACAGCTTATCCAAACAGGTCTGTTTATTCTGCAATTTATTCAGTAAATTGCTCTGTCCACATGAAATTCGATGGGAAATTATTCTGGGCATGGAACATAGCTTACAATATGTCCACAGCTGCCATGTATCTCCCTCTTTGAACTAGAGAAAATCTGTTCCTTAGAAGATGTTCTTTTAAAAATTCAAAATCTATTTAGCACATTTCAGAAAATCTGTCCTGTTGATGAACGCCAGGAAAGCAAATTTCTGCAATATCAGAATTTGCCAGAAATTTCGGCTATGAGTTCTCTGCCGCGTCATTGTTATTGTGCTCATTAGAGTCTCATTAGATTCATATTTCCTTCAAAAGGTTCTGGCAGGAAATTAAAATCTTACCATAGAGGTCAAGACAATGAATCTGTCATTCTTTCTGTTTAAAATCTTAAACTTCAGCTTAATCCCCAGTACTGTGTGTTTTTAAATATAAACCTGATGACTTTACACTTCCAGAGCTTTGGATAACAGGTGGAATGAGTGTAGAGGGTGAAGCCATGGAAGAGCTTCTTGATATAGTCCAGCAACCTGTGCTGGCTGACTTGTCCTCACAAATACTGCCCAGAGATACACCTGCCCGTGTGATAACAGCAGCTCCTGTGCAAACAAGGCAATTTTGCACTTTGAGACCCATTTTTGGCTGGGATGGATTTTTCTGAACGTTTCCTCCCACCTTCTTGCTCACACCCAACACGGGCAAACATGGGCACCACGTTCCGCTCGCTCACATCATTCACGAGGTGCTCTGCTTCGCACACAGACTGAGCCTTTTTGCAACCACTCTGCAAGAGGAAATAAAGTGGCCATGAATTTCTAATCATTAATAAAGTGGCAAGAATTTTTTCCTAGCTCTGCATACACCACCAGCTGCTGCCATACTGGGTTGTAGGAGATGTGGGGCAAGTGAGCGTTGGGACCATGGAGAAACACGCACATATGCTTGGAGGTGCACAGAGATAAGCAGGTTTCTGTGCATGTGTACGCAGAGAAGGTATCTAGCATCTTGATACAGAAAGCTCTAATTTCTAGACAAGGAGAAAAATGGAGCTTTTTCTCTGTTCAGGAAGAACAGTTTTAGTCATGTTAAAGGCACCCAATTTTCTGAAAGAACTTCATGAAGTTCTTTCATGAAGAAATGAATCTTGATGATCTTCATGACCTTCTTTCATGAAGAAACGAATGATCATTTTCTGTAAGAACTTCTTAAACTTCTCACTCATGGGACCAGGTTTTTTAGCCAAGAGCAGTCAGCTGAGGACCTCAGTCACTGTTTTCACCCAGGAGGCTCTAACTGTGAGCCTTCATCACCACGCTGCACCTTTAAAGACATGCCTGCTTTTGCTGAAACACCACACACTTCGCACTGAGCTGCTCGAATTAGTTAGTTTAGCTAACGGACCTTTGTGATTAATTGCACGAGCCTGTCCAAGCATTTTGAAAAGATTCTTAGATTCTGTTTCACGAGGTGGAAAACAGATGAGCAAAACCATTACCTGAGATGTTAACAGCGCTGGTTGTCAGGGCTGGGGATGGACCTCAGGGTGTGCCAGTGCTGGCATTGGGCATGAAATCCCAGAGGCAGGTACCAGGGGTGATTTGGGAGTGAAGATCAGCACAGATCATTCCACGAGCTCCCTGTGGTTGTGTCTTCTGTTGGCACCCAAGTTGATGAGATCAAAGGTAGCATCGAGGTCTCATAACTGCACCAAGTAAAGCTTTCAGGCTCAGGTTCTTCAAAGAGTCCTTGGGAATACAGTGCTAAATGCCAAGGACAAGCAAACCGTTGTAGGGGTTGTAATGACTGGAAGGGAGGGAAGAAGAGGAATATTTATCAGTGGTGTAGAGGCCACATCATCCTTCTCTTTCCTCAAAGTGACAGCAGAATTTTAGACTTTTCAGTCACACCGCACTATTAGAAACGTTACCCTGTAGAAACTACTGCCATTCGGGAATTTCAGTGCTACTCAAGCACTTCAGAGAAGAACAGTTTTGTAAAACTGGAATTTATCCTCTTGGAAGGTGCTCCAGACTGCAACTTTCCTTTCCTGTATGTTTTTGTCGATATCTACCATGACAAAGGAAAACAGAGGAAAAGTGGAGAGTTGAGATGCAGAAGCGATTAAAGAGTGTGAACAAAGCCAGGGCTCCCGCTCTCTGGAGCTCTAAACATTTTTAAAAAGTACTTAAGATAAGGATTTATTGCTGAACAGCCTGTCGGTCTGCACTTTGCCAGGTTTCACATCACTGACTAATGCTGTTCAGTTGTTACAAGCTGGTGACTATATTGCGTCACCAGAGCACTCAACCCAAATAAGTGTGTAGGAATTTGTGTCTGAGAAATTCGATGGAAGACCTTGTGGAAGGGAAAAGGAGACTTATTTTATACTGAACTCTCTAAGTTGTTTTTATTCTATTCGCATTCTCATACACTAGCGTCAAACCCACCGCTACGCACATGTCCAGGTGGTCTGGGCAGGATTACTTGCGGCTGCATGGAGAACAAGGGATGCCAGCTACTGTGTCACCATTACATCTGCTGTGTTTCTCTTGGATGGTGACAATGAATTGGGATTTGAACAGGTCTATGAATACTCTTTGAAGTCAGCAGTTATTATGGCAAGAACCACCTTGTTTACTTTACCCTCCCTACATCTTAGGCAATTGTCTCTTGTTTCCTCATTTTGGGTACCTTACAGCTCCACCCTGGTTTCCTGTTAGGGCAGCAGGAAAGAGGTACGGTCCATACAATTCTCTTTTTTGCCATCCTCCTGTCCTTCAATACGAAGCACAGGTCTTCTGCTGACAATTCATCTGTGCTGTGTTCTTGATGCAGAAAACACCGTTCCTGCTGGCTGCCAGCATAATTGCGCTCAATTGTATCCTTAGTTCTCAACACATGCCAGTTTTTTTAACCCTTGCTTAGGATTTTTTCGGGTGCTTTCACAAAAGCACGTTACATTTGCACCTCGCTCTCACCTGTCTCAAAATTTCTGATACTACAACTCTGCCAGTGTTACCTACTGCAAGGCTGAAAGAATAAAAAGGGAGCACCAGGAAATGCTCAGTGACTCCTAAAAATAGAATAGCCAGGAGAGAGAGAAAGGACGTGGGAGGAGAAGGAGGATGCGAGAGAGACTCTCTCAAAGCTTTTCCTAAGACTTTTGAGCATTATCTGTAAAAATCCTGCAGAGCAAAAGATGATAGCACCTACTCAGGTCTGTAGCAACATTTCCGTGTTGAGTTACTTTCAGATGAGTTCAGTTACTCCAAGATGAGTCACTCTGAAAGTAATATTTGTGCCCTCAGGTCTAGAGAAAAGTGAATCAGTTCTGTTAAAAAAAAAAAAAAAAAAAAAAAGAAAAAGCTCAAGTACCATGTGCCCTTCCAGTCCTACTTGCTGTGACAGTTTGGAACCAACTGCATTTGGAAACTAAGCATGTATAACTGATGTTAGATAAGTTTCTTCTCAACTTCCCAGCGTGCTCCTGGGTTTCACGTTACTGGGGAAGATTTAAAACACTTAAAACACTCCTAAAAGGTCACTTCTCAGAAAGATATCTCAAGCAGGGAGAGATGGATTTGTTTGCTAAGGGCAGAATTTTGACTATTATATAAGAGTAGAACTCAAATAGTTTTGTGGAGAGTAGGTTTTACCTTAAAGCAACCTAAGAATGTCAGAGAACTTTGATATAAATGTTATCACAGTATAATGGGAGTTTATCCTCATTGGAGACTTTACTATTATTTCATTTCTTACTCAGTTTTTATTACCTGATGTTTATGACCAGAGCTAGATAGAAAACTGCTGATTACTTACAATCCTGTGTTATATCAGCCTTCCCAGAAACAGTCGTTGAACTATGTTTGAAAAACATGTGTGGAAAGCACATTTCAAATCAAATTATATATTAGTCATATTTGGTTCAACTGCCTTGAGGAATGGAGGATATTAATGCAGAGAACATTCCCTTTGAGCAATTAGCTGTGTGATTACTGTACAGGACCCTTGCATGCTAGCGTTCGGTTTTTGATAGGCTAGGGACGGGTGATGTGGTTGTAAGGTGAGACCTGGAGCTTGTACTTCTAGAGGTGGCTTGAAAAATCTCTTTTTTTGTATGATCATGCCCATGCAATGCGGTATGAGGGCTGGGTCCATGGTGCTGTGCACTATAAGGGACTGCTTTGGACAGCGTATGTATAAAGTTTGTGGGTTGTGTTGTTCTTACAGCAGCTTTGCACAGCAGAGGAAAAGTAAACTCTCCGTTGCCCCTTTAGATGACATTTCTCCTAATGCTGGAAAGGTTGTTCAGGAAGTGTCCAACCCCTTGGAATCGCAGAGGCAAGGCCAAGCTCTCTCTGTTGCACTTAGCTGGGGTACCCGTCCTCCTACTCAGGCAGAGGATGCAAACCTACACCTGCAGCCCCGGGGCCAACGGTTCTGGGCTGTGTGTTGCTGCCATCCAGAGCTCACTGGAGTGAGGTGCATTTGAAGAAGATTTTCTGCTTGTTCTACACATGCGAGAGAAAGGCAATAAATAATAAATGCCATAAATAAAGAATGATGTTCCAAAATAGCGTGAGTTTCCAGCAAGAACTGGAAGCTGCATCTGTAACGTCTTGCAGCAAGACTATTTTCGTTCCATATTCATCTGTTCTCTCTTCCCTCAGACACTGGCTTCGATGAGAAGAACATAATCTCTTCGAAAGCACATGCAGGAGAACAGTGTTCATAGATGAGCATTTCTATGACCTTATTAAGTTGCTCTTAAGTGACTCTTGATAGTTCTGTATAATAAAATAGGTGTAACTTTGGCTGCTCATTGTTATAGTGATGCATCTCAACAGTGAAGAGCACAGAGCTACCACCTGCAGTACTGCATGAGGCCTTCTGACTTCTTGTTCAAAGAGAACAGAGACTTGAGGATTGTGTCCCTGGGAAAATTGCTGTCAGGTCAGACATAGGTACTAGAAACTAAGGCTGTAGAACTGTGGCCCTCACTTCCGACAGCAATAGCTATCTGAAACATGGTTGTGTGGTCAAGACACTCTTTATCGTGGAGAGAGGCTGAGGAGAACCATCCCAGGGAAATTTGTGGCAAGTGAACTGCTTGCACTTCAGGGCATCTTTGAGAGCTCTTTTGTAGACCTGACCCTTTACACAGGGAGGTCTGCTCCCTTCCTGGGGCAACAATTAGGGATGTAACAAAAAAACTCCCATCTATAGTCAGACCCACTGATTACTACCCTCTTCTTCTTTTCCAAGTTGGTATGGATGACATTAGGAAAAGAAACATCCGGACTATTAAGAAAGATCTCAGGGTTTTGGGAAGAATGTTGAAGGGATCGGGGGCCCAAGTAATATTCTCTTCTATCATACCGACTCTAGGACATGACACAAGATGGAAAACAAAGATCGAGGATTTAAATAATTGGCTACAAAAGTGGTGTGAGGAAAACAACCTAGGCTTCTTTAACCACGGGCTGACCTTAATGCCAGATCTTCTATCTAGGGACGGGGCGGGTTTGTCTCCACAGGGGAAAAGGCTACTCGCTACAGAACTAGCTGGGATCATCAACAGGGCTTTAAACTAGATGTGAAGGGGGTGGGGGGTATTATCAGACTTAGAGGATTAACAGCTGAGGACGGCCCTCCATTGTCTGATGAAGGGAGTGTAGGCAGGTGCCTTCGGCCTGCTGCCTCAGTGATACTAGGGGGTGATATGTGTAGTCAAGAGCAACACACAAGTTGCCTAGAGGTTAAAGAGAATCCAAAAATAACAGCTCAGGTAATAAAACTCCCCCGCTAGGGGTGCCGTGGGGTCGAAAGCCCAACTTACGTGCTTCTATACAAACGCACGTAGTATGGGCAATAAACAGAGAGAACTGGAAGCTCTTGCTATCCGGGGAAACTACGACATAGTTGCCATCACTGAAACATGGTGGGATGACTCGTATAACTGGAGTGCTACCATGGATGGCTACAACTCTTCAGGAGGGATAGGAGAGGTAGAAGGGGTGGTGGGGTTGCCCTGTATGTAAGGGAAGATCTAAAACTGTTTAGAGTTAATGTTGGGGATGACCTAGTAGAATGTCTGTGGGTGAAAATCAAAGAGGGGCCTATGAAGGCGGATATTGTAGTGGGTATCTGCTATAGGCCACCCTATCAGGACAGTGAGACTGATGAGCTATTCTTTAAACAACTGGGGAAGTCTCGCGCTCACTAGCCCTTGTCCTTATGGTGACTTTAACCTGCCTGATGTCTGTTGGAAGTATACATGGCAGTCAGGAAACAGTCTAGGCGGTTCCTGCAGAGTGTGGAGGACACTTCCTCTCACAACTGGTTAGTGAACCGACTAGAGAAGGAGCTCCCCTAGACCTGCTGTTTGTGAACAGAGAGGGTCTTGTGGGAGATGTGAAGGTTGGAGGACGCCTGGGGCTTAGTGACCACGAGATAATAGAATTCTCAATTCTAGGGGAAGTTAGGAGAGGGAACACTAAAACGGCCAAGCTGGACTTTGGGCGAGCTGACTTTGGGCTGTTTAGAAGTCTGGTTAACAAAGTCCAATGGGAGACAGCTCTCAAGGGTAAGGGGGCGCAGGAGGGATGGTTACTATTCAAAAAGGAAATTCTGGAGGCACAGGAGCGAGCTATCCCTGTGTGCCGGAAGTCGAGCCGCCGGGGTAGAAAACCAGCTTGGATGACAAAGGAGATTTGGGAACATCTCAAAAGAAAAAGGGATGTCTACAAGTCTTGGAAGAATGGGCAGGCATCCAGGAATCAATACAGGGAGGAAGTTAGGGCATGTAGGGAGATAATCAGGGAGGCAAAAGCCCAATTGGAACTTAGACTAGCCTGCTCCGTAAGGGACAACAAAAAGTCTTTCTATAAATATATTAATAACAAAAGGAGGGCTAAAGATCACCTCCAGCCCCTACTGGACTCAGGGGGTACGTTAGTCACTAGGGATGAAGACAAGGCTGAGGTCCTTAATGCCTTCTTTGCCTCAGTCTTTAATAATAAGGTCAGCAGTTCCCAGGTGAGCTGGCCTTCGGTGTCTGAGTGCAGGGAGGGAGAGCAGATCGAAGCTCCTGTGATCCAAGAGGAACGGGTCAAGGATCTGCTCCTTCGGCTGGATGCCCACAAGTCTATGGGGCCTGATGGTATCCACCCGAGAGTCCTGAGAGAGCTGGCGGATGTCATTGCCAACCCCTGTCCATTATCTTTGGGCAGTCTTGGCTCACTGGGGAAGTTCCGCTGGACTGGAGGCTGGCGGATGTTACCCCATTTACAAAAAAGGGCGGAAGGAGGATCCGGGGAACTACAGGCCTGTCAGTCTGACCTCGGTGACAGGCAAAGTCATGGAACAGGTTATCTTGAGTGCTATTAATGAGCACATACAGGTTAACCGGGTGATCAGGCCCAGTCAACAGGGGTTTATGAAAGGCAGGTCTTGCCAATCAAACCTGATCACCTTCTATGACAGGGTGACCGCCTGGTTGACGAGGGAAGGGCTGTGGATGTAGTTTTCCTGGACCTCAGTAAAGCCTTTGATACAGTTTCTCATAGTGTTCTGGTGGAGAAACTGGTAACTGCTGGCCTGGATAGGCACACCCTCCTTTGGGTTAAAAACTGGCTGGATGGCCGGGCCCAAAGAGTGGTGGTAAATGGGGCTAAATCCGCTGGAGGCCGGTCACCAGTGGGGTTCCCCAGGGCTCAGTGCTGGGTCCAGTTCTGTTTAACATCTTTATCAATGACCTGGATGAGGGGATTGAATGTACCCTCAGTAAATTTGCGGATGACACCAAGCTGGGAGGCTGTGTCGATCTGCTTGAGGGTAGGGAGGCCCTTCAGAGGGATTTGAACAGACTGGATCGTTGGGCTGAGGCCAATGGCATGAGCTTTAATAAGGCCAAGTGCAGAGTCCTTCACTTGGGGTATAAAAACCCCAAGCATCGCTATAGGCTCGGGGAGGAGTGCTGGAGAGCTGCCTGGCGGAGAAGGACCTGGGGGTGTTGGTTGACTACCGGCTTGATATGAGCCAGCAGTGTGCCCAGGTGGCCAAAAAGGCCAATGGGATACTGGCATGTATCAAGAATAGTGTAACCAGCAGGAGCAGGGAGGTGATCCTGCCCTGTACTCGGCACTGGTGAGGCCGCACCTGGAATATTGTGTCCAGTTTTGGGCCCCTCGCTTTAAGAGAGATATTGAGCTCCTGGAGCGAGTCCAAAGAAGGGCGACTAAACTGGTCAAGGGGCTGGAAAATAAAACTTATGAGGAGCGGCTGAGGGAGTTGGGGCTGTTTAGCCTGGAGAAGAGGAGGCTGAGGGGAGACCTGATTACGGCCTATAAGTACTTGAGAAAAGATGGTGGGGAGTTAGGGGAAGGGCTCTTTACATTAGTGATGGGAGATAGAACAAGAGGAAATGGGCATAAGCTTAGTCAGGGGAGATTCAGGTTGGATGTTAGGAAGTATTTCTTCTCTGAAAGGGTTGTCAGCCACTGGAATAGGCTGCCCAGGGAAGTGGTTGAGTCCCCATCCCTGGATGTGTTTAAGAATAGGGTGGATGAGCTACTTGAGGATATGGTTTAATGGGGATTAGGGATGGTTGGACTCGATGATCTCTAAGGTCTTTTCCAACCTAGAAATCTATGAAATCTATGAAATCTATGAAACGTCCAGCATTGTTGGAAGGAACCAGCTTCTAGTCAGCTCTAGGTTTTCAGGAGAGGTATTAATGTGGCTTCTTTCTTCTTCCTTCAAGTGCTGTTTTTAAATCAAGGGAATGGAGATCACGCTCTTACTGATTCCTGTACACCCAGCACACCGAAATTCGTGTTCTGTTCTGCTGCTTCTCCCCACCCCATCCACATGAAAGAACTGGCTTCCATGGAGGGGCAGAGCCCTGGCTGGCACCAGGCAGCCCAGCTCTGTCGAAATCAGTGCAGATGACCCAAGGACATCGCCCGGAGTGTCTGCTGTAGCGTTACCTGATTGTACCTGCTCAAAGAGGCACTTGTGACCCGCGGTGTGACTTGAGGCTTGCTGGTTAATTTTAAAACTACCGCTCTGGTGTAAGAGAAAGTTCAGCCGTTTTACTGGAGAGCAAGACTTTGTTGTGAGATGGAGATCATACATGAGGAATGGGGAGCAGAGGCAGTGCAAGAAAACAAATACCGAGAACGTGAGTCATCCGGCTCTTGAAAGCTCCACACTCCCCCTCTAGCGATATTCCAGCTCAAATCCAGACTCTAAATCACTACCTGCATGAACTCGTGAGTTACTCATTGTCATGTGTCGGACCAAGTCTTGCCAGGCCTGTTGGTTGAAGTGGTTAACCCCCTCGCCCGGGCTGCCGGAGCAGAGCCTCGGAAAGCTGCTGTAGTCTTTGCCTGGACACGAGGGACCTGCGCGGAAGCCTTGGCCTTCAGGCAGGAGGAAGGTCACTGGAGAGGTCTGGCTGTGTTGTAGCTGTACAGTCGGTGTCTTTGGAGTGGCAGGTCAATAATTCACAACTCAGGTGACTGGTGCATCAGCAGAGAATTAACTTTGTTCGCAACACAGCGAAGACAGTCTGGCTCTCTGCTTCACTTGTAATTTTATAGCCATCAGTATTGTCTCATTTCCATTTGAGTTGGAGGGAATGCAGTAGGAGGACTGTCAGAGTGTCATAGGGAGCAGGTGTCTCCCAGCTTGTCTGGGAGATTCGGATTCGCTCCAAATCTTACTCCCTGAACTGTCCATGGGTTGAAAGAAGGATCGGGAGCCGTGCAGGGCAGAACATGGGCCCTTCAGCATGGTAGGACAGCTGTGGAGACGCAAAGCCTTACTGGGCTGTTAGACAAGACTGGAGATTTGAAGGACTTGCTTTTCTTCCCCTCTCCGAAGGGTCTGAGGAAGAGGCGGGTCAGCCTCCCACCCTCCTAAAATCACAGAAATCAGACGACACTGTTGATTCATGGGTGTTGTAAGCAGAACCGCTGCAGGTGTGGGTGATGGCATCTCACTGAGACATGGAGTGACATTAATCTCAGAGGCTGATCGGAGCACGCTCAGGCTTGTTTTGGCAGTGAAGGAACAGGAGAGGGCAGCAGTAATATTCCTGCTCATCCCCGACCAGCCTTCCCATCTTGTGGGGTGCCAGGACCCCTCTGAGCTGTGGTGTTCTCCTGGAGTTTGTCCTTCCCTGCTTTTCCAGAGCGACCTGGGCTCTGCTGCCTGTCCTCTCTGCGTACTTTCTGTTCTCTGTTCCTCATCTCAGGGGCAAACCTGACAGTTTTGAGGCAGGGATCAAAAAGATGCAGTTTTACAGGGGGTCAGAGCAGTTCAAACTGCTGCAAACGTGCTCCCTTGGGGATGTTCTCCAGTGCAGCGACGTGGACATGTTAGAGGTGAGGCTTATGTGCGTCTGGGTGCTGCTGGGGGTGATGCCCAGTGCCACAGCACTGCTGCAGCTCGAGGGTGACCTCAGCATTTTCCATCTTCCGAGTTCCCTGGTTGAGGCAGTCCCCTCTGGAGGTCTGTTCTGAGACTCCTGCAATCAACAGAGCTTTTTTTTTAGTGGAAAGTTGATAAAGCATTTCTCCATATGAAAACGGCTGCGTGATGCAGGGTGGTGACTTCAGTCCCAGTTTGCGAAAGGAAGCTAGTGAGCAGGGAAGAAAAATTACTGAGCTTTCAGTGTCATCCCTCATTTCTCCCCCAGAAACCACTCCAGACTTGAGAGTTTCACAGTGTTATGGAGGCATGGCCTGGGAAAACTTGCAAGAGGCAAGTAGGTCCCTACTTCCCTCCCTCCTCAGCAGCCCCACAGGCAGACAGAGCATCTAAGCTTTTCTTGAATAAAAATCCTGGTCCTCCAGCTCTCAGAGAGAGACTGCTCGGGTGAGACTGACCTGTCTGGGCAAAGGTGGATAATGCCATCCAAGATGTCACAGAAAACCTCCATGAGATGCTGTTTCAGTTTCCCGTTCCAGAAGGTTGTGGCTTTCTGCAGAGGCTGAATTTCCCAGCCTAATTCAGATATCCTAGAACCTCAAACAGCATTAGCTATCTATGTCTGGGCAACTGGTCTTCTAAGTGAAATCTTCTGTAAAACAACACTGATTATACCTCATATACAACCCAAATTCCCTTTGTGGCTACAAAAACCACTAATCTGGAACTGGGCACGCCTAGTCTCCTACAACAAATTACTGACATAGAAGAAAAGAGACGAGGTTAGGAGGTAACTCTCCAGAGAAGCCCGAGGGAGAGCTACCCAAATCACATGGCGAATGCTGTTACCTGCACACTCATTATTTTGTGCTTGCAAAGAATCTAGTTGGCAGCTAATCCTGGAAAAAAATGAGCATTTTAAGGATTAAGCAATACAGAGGCAGTATTAGGTTGTTGGATTTTATGGTTTGCATGATACATTAGCCTTATAGTGGCCTGGAATTTTTGCTCTGTGGGACATTTTCGTAGAAAGAACAGGACAGAAACATCAATTTGTAGTTCTGGGGAAAGGAGTTCCCTTTTCCAGCCGAGCTGTTGGTGTTGGTTTGGACCCACGTTGAGAACATCCAGGGAGAGTTCTGAAGAACTTGCACATGTTCCTGTTTTTTTAAGTGATTAGTAAGGACAGCTAACAAACAAAGAGTTAAAAATTCCAGAATTTATTCCATTCAGTAGTTGGATCCTGAATAGGAATTAATCCTGGAAAGTACTGACTTGCACTTATTCTGAGAAGTAATAGAAAACGACATAGTAAAATTAGAAACTGGTAAACTGTTTATGTTTACCTGCGTTCACCCAGGCAATGCAGCATCGAGCCACCTCTCCTCTGCTTTAAACAGAAGAAGTCACACACTTTGGTTCATTCCAGCACAGTTCTCTGAAAACATTTTAAAACTGCTGTGTGCCATTTGCACATTTCTGTGGCATTGCTGGTAATGCTTAAGCTTAGGAAAATCTTTGTTGGCCAAGTGAGCCCAGGGCTCTGCCAGGGTTGGGGTGGATTCAGCTGTAGCGTTAGCTGGTGTTATTGTCTTGTTTAAATCAGATGTTTTGGGAGATGAGCAACGCTGGCGCCCGCAGGAGGGAGCCAAATACATTGCTCTCAAGAAACGAAGAAAACACTTTTGTCTTCAATGTCTTCATCAGATGTTCCTGTATGGAAAGGAGCAGGAGCCAATGGCAACCTCTAAACAGGGATGGAGCCTCATGCACCATCTCAAAGGGAACCCACAATTATCCCAAAGGTTATCTGAAAGTGTTCAAGGTAAAAAGCATCATGTTAAGACATATCTCAAGGCTGTGATACCAGCTTGTGATGATGGAGATCTTCTCACAAGGAGAAGAGTCTTTTCTCTCACCTGAGCAGCAGCAGAAGTACTAGAAAGAAACATCTACTGCACGTTTGCCACGTCGTGCTCCCACGTGGAGGTGGCTGAGGGTCTCTCAGCTCCCTCTTGCTCCAGCCCCAGGCACATCTGGATAAAAAGTCCTGCGAATGTATGTAACCAGTGTGGGGCTGTTTCCTGCAACCCTCATCACACTCATCCACCGTGGCAGAGCCCGGGGAGAGCAACAGGGACCTTAAGGAGCGAAAGAAAACCCTCTTTAAGGACACGGGGCCCTTTCCTGAGGGGCTGCAGGAGGGCTGCGACGGCGGCAGTGCTCTTGCGAGGAAAGTAGCCTGAGATCTGTGAACCTCTTCTTGTGTCTTGTTTTTATTTTTCCCTCTAAACAAAACTTTGGCTTTGGTATGTGGCCTGTTGCTAAATGAGGAAAATATAAAGAAAAGAAAGCTTTCAACTGACTAAAATAAACAGTGTTTTACAAATATGCTGGCAAATTTCACAGAAGGATGGGATTTCTTCATCTTTAGCTTCATTAGGGACACTGGGGGTAACTTTTCCATATTAAAAGGAATTTGTTATGATTTTTTTTTTTGGTATTTGCTAGATTCCGCGAGTTTTTGAGCTGTTTGCTTGACATCTGACATCGTTTTGCGATTGTGCTTAGAGATGAAGTAGCGCACACGTTTGCTTTTGCCTTGAGATGGAGTGACCTTTCTCAGCTCGCTGAGGGCTGCAGCCTGGTTCCTTTTATCTGCATCCCAAAATGATACCAGCACCAGGCAACACATCCTGCCAACCCACAGCCGGGCTCTCTGCTATCGTGCAAGTAATGACCTGGTGCCGTTTGTTGTCACCTTAGCAGAGGTGGTTGGAGTTGGGGACTGGAAGTTGGAAAACCTGAATCTTTGATTCCTACGTCATCCGGAGGTCTATGAGGAATATTTATATCATCTCATCTCCTTGGGCTCCTTGTATAATGCTAACAGGAGCTAATTCAAAATGCCATTTGGCTTTAAGTTGGATGATAAATGGTTTTGTGCCTCTTGTGTGGATGATGCTGGTTAACAGCAAACTCCTATCTCCGAGCTCTCGCTGACAGATCAGTAGTACAGGAACATGGTGCTGCAGCAGGATTCTGGAGAGACAAAACAAATGGTATTTCGTACAATTACTTGATCAATGATAAAGAAAAAATTTAGAACAGCCAAAGTACCCCCACACATAAAAAGGCACAAGAACAAACAGGGACTAAATATGCTGTATGTAATTCATAACAGCTACAGGACTGAAAAGAAAATAGACATGTCATGCACAATGTTTTTTCATATGTTAAAAGAATACATTCCTTTCCCCTGCGCTGTAGTTATGAATTTGTCAGGGTTCACGTTTTTCCTTTTATTATTTCTCGTCGTTAAAGGTCAGCAGGCTTAAAAAATACGAATAGCCTGCGTCTTCGCTCTGATCCATCTAATGCACTTTAGTCAAAGATTCAATCCCTGACAGAATACTGCCAGATGAATCCTCCTCCTCTACCCCCAAGTTCTTCTGCGAATGACAGGATGGATTCTGATCACAACGGGGCCAAGATTTCATGAAATACATGTTATTGTTCACGGGAATTGATCGTGAGACTTACAAGGAGCAGGAGTGTTTGCTTGGCTTTGTGCTGCCGGGACGGGCTGGATTTGGCCAAACAGCAGAGACCAAAGCTGAAAGGTAGAGCTACCACGCAGGACCCTATAGCCAGATGTGCAAAAGATAGTTATCTAAAACAACAGACCTCACTGATGGCAGTAGGTGGCTTCATGGAAAATGCCGTGAACTCACGAGATGGCACCAGTTCAGTGGTGGCTGACGCGGGATGGTGTTCCACCACACTGACTCACTGTAGATGATGTACCTTTGCTGCGGCTGAAAAGGACTTCAGTCTGCAAAGCCCCATCCTTGTCCCACATACCGTCATCCTACAGATGGTCATAAACCAGGATTGCTTGTCAAGATCATGTCAGTGGTGGCTTTACCTTGCAGCTGATTCTCCACTGTTAATATTCCCAGTCTGACACCAGCGCGGTTCCACTCATTTTTTTCACAGTCCCAGTGGGGGTTAAGACAATGATTTTTAGGAAAATGTAAGTCCTTTGGGGCATCTCAGTGAAGGCCAGACTTTCCAGCATGCTCAAGTCCCACTGGGTACACATTATACTGATTCCATTTGTAGCCCTCGCCTGGAGTAAACTTCATTTAGTAAATCTCTTGTGCCTTGAGTCTGTGGGGAAGAAAAAGGTGTATTCAGACTTCTGTGTGGTTGGTTGGACTTCTTTTTTCCAAGTTAGCATAAGAATTTTATTCTGCTCTTGGGTAACATCTCCCTATTCAAAGCTCTTCTGTGCTCTGGTTGACACCACCACAGTACCAGTTGGGTCTGCAGATAATTTCCCTGAGCATAGGGACATCTACACCAACGTAACATCTATTCCTGTGCTCGCTGTAGTCAAATGTTGCTCTGGTTTGAGCTGAGCTTGCCTGTGGTGGTGGAGGGGGGATACTATATTCTCCAGCATGGTCTGAATCAGCCCTCTGGGACCCTGGCATCTTACTTTGTTTGCTAAATGGAGCCTGGCTAATGAAATCTGTGCGGTACCGTCCTTCACTTGTTATTAATAAGCTGTCTGACTCAGAGCTTGTAACTTTGAGTCTTTACTATGACAACAAATAAAGTGACAAGCTTTAAAAGAAAGAGCTTGTGTAAGAGGAGGAGGGATCTGAGAACCTTTTGGCCAGGCTGCCCGTTGATTTGTCCAAACAACTGCTCTGTACCAGAACGTTTCAGGGAAACGTTACCTTCTGGCCCATGCCTCTTCAAAGGCTGGTTATGCACAGGTACCTCGGCTGAAAGCTAAAGCCAACACAAGTGCCAGTGCTGAAATCACACCTTAAACTGTGGAGTAGCTGAATGCAGGTTTCATCGTAAATCTACAGGTCCAGGAGTGTCCATCTTGTTATGATTTACATACCAGGGAAATACTTACAAACTTGGAGAGGGAATTGTGTTCATACGAATGGGGTCATGTTTGTTATTTGACGCCTGCTAAAGTATGCTGTAATTCATTTGCTTTATTGTTCTAGTTTTTGTTTGCCTTTTTTTTTTTTGGCCCCCCCCACCCCAAAAAAGCAAACACTTGCCCTGCTGTATATGGAAATGAGAACATCCCGTCCCCTGAAGGCACAAATACAACCAAGATTAACTTTGTACTAACTCTGTAGAGCCATCGTCCAACAAGACGTGTTTGGTTGGGATGCCACGTTGTAGCCGCGCAGGCTTTTTTCCCAGTTTAAGGATTAGCAAGGTGTGTCCAAGCCTGAAATGACTATTCCACTGCAGTTCTGAAACTCTGCAGTCTTCCATGTGCTAGAGCAAGAAAATAGGCTCAACCTCCTCTTTGCTTTGGGATTGACTAGATCCTCTCCCAGTGCATGAACTGCGGGACTAGCCCCGGCCTAGGTATTGGACAGTGCAGTAAACCAAAAATTTTGAGTTATCATACACTCTTGTGTAGTTATTCTGAGCTTCCTGGGCACTACAGAGAGCCACAAACAGCAGTATACAACCAGAGCTTCTTTCCTGCTTTGTCCCTAATCATAAATCCTTGCATAAAGGGGATAGAAATTGCTCCATCACTTAGTACAGACAGAAATTGCTTCGGGACAGCTGAGTAAAACCCTGTGCTCGCTGCTCCTAAGCTGTCCCATCCCCTTTAAGCAAATACCCAACAGACAGAGCACCTGGCCCAGCTTTCAGACAAACTGCCAATTTTTCATTTAATGCCTCCAGTGTAAGTGATATCGATGGTAAAGAATATCGAAGCCAGCTTTTGGTTGATAGCAAAATGTCTGTAGTCTTCGACAGCGCAAGAATTGGCCCTAAACTGGTCACAGCTGAAGAAGAGATTTGAGTTGTAGGTACACAGGGAAAGTCATGGGCTGAATCTTAGCGGGAGCATCCACGGGTGCTGGCAGAGCTGCTGAAAATACGTGCTTTTCTGCAGCGTGTTTTCGGAAATGGGGTCTGTGGTCGTGTGTTGCAAGGAATAGATTGGTCTTGGCAAGCTCAGATGTTTGCAGTGGTGCAGGTGAGGAAGGGAGGGACAGAGGGATAAGCTTCTGGGTTCCCATCATGTTTTGGTAGACGGGGGAGGCTTTGGCTCAGGGGTCCTCAGGCTTTTTCTCTTCCTCTGTGCATCTGTCTTGGGACCCTGCTCTGGTTTAAACTTTGCTGCAGAGTTGGTATAGCTGGTGTGGCATTCGTTGGGCAAGGTTTCTGGAACCTCGTGTCTCAAACATGCTGTAGTTTTCTCTGCCCAGGCCAGAGAAATACGTCTCATTATACGTTATCCGCTCTGACAGCTCCTAATCTACACCTGCCGATCGAGCAGCCTCGTATCTTCGAGGAATAAAAAAATCTTTTGCCTAAGGATCTTTACCACCCAACCCAGTACATTTAGACTGACATGGACAAAGCGTTCCTGCTCCCAATGGACCTTGAAGCACGGGAAGATGACTTCGCCAAAGTCACTCAGAAAATTAGTGGCAACAACTAGATTCTGGTACGGTTTTCCCCCATCAAATGCTAGTTTAAAACTGGTAGAGCTCTTCAGAAGTTTCTCTTCTGCTTTAGAATTTGGGATTGAGAGGGGGTGAAAATTGGGAAGTAAATGAGAAGAGGAAAGGGTAGTTCTGTCTGTTTGCCCCTGTATAATGTTTGTACTTCTGTGGGTTTTAAGTAATTAGTTAAAACAAAAAGCTTTTTTACTAGAGGCCATAATGTAAGATATAAAGATGGTCCAAAGCATAAAATAAGAGGATGGATTAAATGGAGAATAAAAAGGAAAATAAATGAAGAACTTTTGTGGTTAAGTGCTAGGAACTTTGGAAAATAATGCTCAAATTAGAAGCATGTGCTCTAGAAAGTTACAACATAGGTATTGCAAAAAATGCATTCTTCCCAGAGGATGGGGAGGAATTAGGATTCAAAATTATGAAATGAGCTGGGGAAGAGACCTAGCCTTCTGCATAAGGAAACAAAATTTAGATGTAGATCAAATGGAGTAATTGTCAAGCACAACACATGAAAGGAGAGTAGTTGTGGAACTCCAGTGGGGAATGTGGTATCCACTTACATGAGATATGAGAGAACAGGAATAGGGACGGCCTTGACTTCAGCACTCAGGAGGCCAGTTCCTTGGCTAACTAAACCTGCACACCTTAGAGATTAGGAGACATCCCCGACTTCTGTTAGCCGAGAAGATGTCTTGCTAAAAGATGACAGTGAGCGCTTCCACGCTATTGACATAAACGAGGTTTAAATGAGCGTGGGTGCTCTTGTGGTTTTTCCTTCAGTCTACTGTTTTCGGTAAACTTCCTGCATGTGGATAGAGGAGGTGCAGCAATGGGGCAGGAGAGATTTTATGGCTTATGGATCCAGAGGTCCCATGTCTGAAAAGGGGATCTCTTCCTACTTCTCAAAGAAATGGTCAAAATCATTTTATCTAGATCCGGGACAAATTCTTTGCTAAAATTTGCAGTGAGCTACATCAATTTCCCAGTTGGAGAACTATGGAAGGAGGAGAGAATTCAGAGCTGGAGTCTGGAGATTAAAAACATTAATTAGACACCTCTGCATGTGGCTCTCTCATCCCTGCCCCGATACGCAGAGCTCAAACAGATGCAAAAGCTCAATTCTGTGTCTCTGTCCAGCACTTCCCTCGCAGCACGGAGATTCTTGCTGTGCTTTAACAACCAGGCTTCTGAGATTTTTTTCTCGTTGTTAACTGGTCTGATCCTGCACTCTGAAGCCTTCAGCAGCTCACCCATCGTGTTGTAATATATAACCTTGGAGAGTAATCTTTCTGCACAGTGGATGGTGCACTTTCCAACCGCGCGTTTACGAGAGAAGCAACGCAGAAGGGAGACAAACGCAATTCCCAGCCTGAAAGAGCCAGCTGAGTTCCAATGAATAAGGAATGGAAAGGTTGAAAGCATCATGGACAGATTTGCTGGATAAATATATACTTAAATATATACAGCCAGGTCATCAGCCCATGTATATCAGCATGGCTTCAGGGAAGTCAGCAAAACCAGATTTACAGCAGCTGAAAAGCCGGGTCATGAGTTCCCATCTAAACTGAGAGTCTCAAAAACGCAGCTGATGGAGGTTTGTTGAGAAGCGACAGGGAGGAAGATGGGAAGAGTTATACTACCCTATACAGACAGTAAGGGGAAAAAAAGAACAAAGGAAACAGGCAGAAACCAAAGTAAAAAGGTGAAAAGGGTGGGAAATGCTCAGAACATGACCGTTGCTCCAAAGCGTCTGTCCTCAATTTCACCAGCAAGAGCAGAGCGTTGCCACTTCTGTCAGCTGAGTTGGTGCCGTGAAAAAGCAAAATACTGCAGTGTACCCAACTTTCCATCACAGTGTTCACGTAAATCAAAATCAGGAGCGATGGATGGGAAGGCTGTTCATTTCATTTGCATGTTCAAAGCTGTTCTCACACTAGAGTGACTTCCCCACACAGACTGCGTCATCACACGCGGTCGTGCAGAGAGTATTATAATAATTCAAGTTTTTCCAACATCATTTGTGAGAGCAGATCTGTCCATGATGTGGCTGCTAAATGACTATCAGGTTTTTGAGTCCTAGAGGAGGAAAAGTGCTGGGAAATCGCTGTGGTTCTAGTTCTGTGATGGCTGTTACTAACAGTAACTTCAGGATTCATCCCACCAAGGACAAGTCCTAGGCTGTGTATAGGTCTTTCTAATTTTGTCTCCATGGAATTCCTAGAAGCCAGACAAAATTGACTTTCATACAAGAATCTCCATTGTTTATGCACCAGAGTACTGTGTTCAGTCAATGAAATATGTTTTTTATTAGATTTCCTTTGGAAAAAAAGAGAGATATTTTAAATGAAGAGATAAAAATGTTTGATTTGGGTTTTTTGGTGAAATTTGGGGGTGGGGTGGTGATGAGCAGAGAGTGCTAACGCAAGACCAAAGTTGTTTGTTTGGTTTTTTTTACAATTTGAAGGTTATCAAGTGTCCCAGAGCATCCTCAGCTGAGAATCACAGAGGAATTCAGGTGGGAAGGGTGTGCAGGTCTCTAGACCCACACTCTACACAAAGAAGCTGCAAAATTAGATCAGGTTAAAGTTCAAACTTGGAATTTCCCCTGGTTTTAGATGTGACTGGTGTGACTTGTGCTATAGCTTTAACTTATAGTGGAAGCACAGAAGACAGCAACGAGGAGACCTAGTCCCTTAGCCCCGTGTGGAGCACGACAAGGCCAAAAAGGAAGATGAACTCATGAGAATATGAATGCACAGACATCCTGGCCTGATGCTGGAATTGGTGTTTCTGTTCATAATGATCTAGGGTATGGGTTTGCTCTTACCAGCTTCCCCCGTGAAGGCACAAATGAACTTGGTGACTGCTGTGCTGGAAATGGAAGCAAATACTTATTGTGTAGCAAGTAAAGTATCTGGGTGGAAGGGAGGAAGGAAACAAATAAAATATTAGTGCTCTAGTAGTAGATTTAGTATCTAGATAAAGAAAATGCAGTTTGCTTTAAATGTCTACGTTGTGCTGCTGGAACGTTACCCGCATTAAGGCTTCGTTATGGGAGAGTCACAAACGTCACTTTTCTGCCATTAGAACCCAGGCAACTAAAGATCAATTACCTGTGTATGTCTAATTGCTGGGGTCATAGTCAACTCTGTGCTTTAATTTTCCACCAAGTTGTTATTTCTGTCTCTCTCTTTTTTTTTCCTTTTCTCCTTTAGCAATGACATTTGCATTCCTTTTAGCAAAATACCAAGGTTAAACTAAAAATAATTCTGCCCATCAGTTTTAGATTAGGACTAGAGCAGGCACAGATTTACTGTAAACGTGTATGTACTGATTGCTGCACTCGCTGCCAGGAAACTGCTACAGTCAGACATGTGAAGAATTAGATTAATGTTTTTTTAACATAATCTGAAGTTAGTTTTGATTGCCAAGCGGTAACTGCTATTAATATCTGCCTGAATCCACCTTCTTTCCTGAGAAATGAGGATACAGAGAAATGGTTTCCTTTCCTGAAACTGGGGAGGTTTTGAAACTTGTGCCAGTCTCATTGGAAGTATTCTGGAAAAAGCAGCAGCACACCCCTGAATCCCAGTACCCTTGAAAACGATGAGCTAGCACTTATTAAACGGCCTTGTGTTCGCAAGGCTTTTATCTCTGGTTGTGGACATGAGTTACCTAATGCAGTTTTATAAATCCACCCTTGTTTTGTCCTAGTGAAGGCACAGATTTGGTGTTTTGGAAGTTCAGTTTGTGTGTTTGCAGGGCTGGATACAGGAGACCATGTAAGGGAGTGTTAATCTTCCCTCTTCCAAAATGCAGCGATTTAAAGGAAGGTGATACAATATGTAGTCCCACATCGTTATTAGAACCAGCTCTAATTACGAAATCAGATTCTCCTTCAAAGGCCTATTACTCCAGAAGGCCAAAGTCTATGTAAAGCGATTGGTTCCTCTGTTACCTTTTCAAAAGGTCTCAACATCCAAAGCACGAGATTATTTTTGATCCCTGCGGCTCAGATAAAATCTGTAGCTTGCTTTCACTGTCGTTTGGAAGGGCTAAGTGAGATCACCAGTGAAGTCATGTCATTGTCTTCTCCTCAGTTCATCTGTTGACTGCGTTGTGGTCTTCTCAACAGCTATAATTTGAATAAACTCATTTTGACACGTGTATAGCGAAGAGGATCTATGTAGGATCTTGACGCTCTACTGAGATGTATTTTAGGCAGTCAGTCGGCATGACCCAACCATTTAACACCATATTAACAAGAAAAAACACCACCCCAACGCGTTAAACAGTATTCCCTTGGCACACTGTATGTGTTCTGCTCTCCAGACAGCCACAATATTAATTTCACTAAAACTGGCAATATACCCAGGGGACAAAACCAGCCTCTGAACAGATGTTGACTCTTTAGGCTCGAATGGGATAAAGCATCATTGATGCTTACAGTGTTCTTAATATCTTAAATTAAAAGAGTTTCACACGGCCCAAGATTCAGAAGTTCTGCTTGCTCCAAGTGGAGGCTTGAGGCTTTAATTTATGAGCAGCAACAGCTTGTCTTGGAGCAGTGGCGAGGATCCTTCCTTTTGTCTGTCTGTCCGTTGGCATTCCTACTTCATTGCATGAATGTCTCAACTCCCTGCGGAGCTGCTACCGAACGGCCACAGTCTACTGCTTGGCACAGTCAGCACGAGGTCAGTGCCCCTTCTCCCACCCTTCCTTGCTTATAAACTTAGCTGAGGAATGGAGCTGCTCTGAAGCACGTCTGCTAACCTGCCTTCAGCTCGAGTAGCTGTAGCTGTCCCTGTGCGTTCATTGGAGCCATATGAAGGAAGCACCATGATTTGACCATCGCTGCTTCTGTAGCCCTCCCTGCAGCTAGTTTGCTACCTGAGCATCATTCCCTCTCTTCTCCATCATCAATGGATGCAGCACTGGTTAATAACTGCAAGTGATTCAGACACATCAGGTGTGGTCAGTCCCAAGGCACACAACAGCTGCTGAGAGTGTGAATGTTGTTGCAGCTGCTCATGCAGATGGGCAAGTTAGCACATATCAGAGAGAAGTCACTGTTCTCATCCCCGGTCACGGGCTCTACTCACTATAATTTATCACAAAACCTAAAGAGGGACAGTAAAAATTGTTTAAGGTTTATTAGTGTGCCTATTAAACTTCCATTTTATTTGCAATGGCCTTGGCTAATGACAGTGGATACTTCAGATAGAGACATGAAGTTGGAACAAAGACAGTCTATGAGATGTTCCCTCACTGTCTTGTTTATTTTAAATCTACTGCAGTCTCTTAGCTTTCTTCACTGCAGGTGGTAGAACATTTTTACATGCACTTGCAAAAAGATCTGAGTATTTAAATTTTTCTAGTGTAACAGGGCCACATGCAGATTTGTGAATCGATTTCTTAATAACAAATCCCTGTACTAAACTCCTCTCTAGAATTGCCTGACCTTCTTTGGAGACCAACAGGTTCTCCTTCCTTCTGTAACTGGTCCTGGGTCGGCAGGTTTCGTGTCCTCCCTCTGGTTTGGCTGATCAGTGATGCTCGTGAAGCTCAGACAGCGATTTGTGCTCACAGTAAGATCTGAACCACAGAGCTGGACTCTGGTGTTCAGTGCTGCTCTTAAATGAACTTGTTTCTTGTTGAAGACTGTGCAGTTAAGAGGCCCCAGCTACCAGGGAGCTGTGGGAGCCACACTGCACTGGGAGTGTGTGCTGTACCCTTCCAACGAGCAAGCTGTCCCACAGTCAGGGACAAAGCCTCCTCCGTGAAAATCGCGGTTATCTTGGAACCTGGCTGGTGTCGGAGCACTCAGAGCCCATTTTCCAAGTCAGAGCTTTTCACAGGAAGAAATTTGGCTTCTCCTGGAAGGCTTCGCAGCGCGAGATGGTGTATTTAAAGACAGATTTTGCTCTGCTTCCCAAGAGCTGGATGATTCATTGCAGCTCTTGCTGCTCTACTCCATTGTCTCAGATCAAATGAGAGACTGTTGAAGCCTTCACCAAAAGCATGATTTTAAGAGCCCTGGGCCAGAGAAGGAGGCTGAGAACCTAAGATAAGCCTGACTGCAATAAAAAGGGATGCTATGTGATTTACCAAAGCTATGGCTGTAGGAGGAGAAATGTTTGCCAGAAGCAGCCAAACATATGATCCCACGTTTTCCAGCAGGCCTAGGAGACTATTTTGTTTCAAAAATAGTTTCTATTTTTATGTACTTTATATTCTACCCACTAGGAGCTGATTGTGTTTGCTACCAAAAAAAAAAAGGTGCGCTGTACAACTATGTACTGTGGTTTCACAGGCTTAAGTAGTTTTAAATAATGGCTTTCAAACTTTGTATTTGTGGTGGATTATACATCTGCAATCCTCAATTTGTGTGTATTGCTTCAGGGTGGCTTATGTGCATTCTCTGATTGCACCTGATTGTGTTCCCTGTTACGGATGCTCCTGTGCCGCATCTCCTTAGCGTGGCATCCAGTCACAGCCTTCAACACGGCTCTCCCAGCTAAGCTATTTTGAGTTACAAAAATGCAACAATTCACATTGTGAAATTCACATTGTTAAAGGAATGTTAACACTTGATCAACTACTCTTAAAGACTTCATCCTGTAAGGCAATTAATTACCTACGCCTCCTGGCAACACTTCCAGCAATGTGTTTATGATCGTTGGTAACATCTTGAAGGGATGTGTTCTTAACACATGATGTATATTGCTATCTTTAATGGGCTCATCTTCAGTTATTAACCTTTTGCAAACCACTTACGTATGCAACTGTAATATAAAATATGGCTGAAATCATTTGCAGTCAGAATCACCTCCTGTAATATGTCCTAAAACGAGCTGAAATATTCTGCTCTGTCAAACGGAGCTTTTAAAGAATTCCCCACTTCCTTTGGCTTTGAGGAAGGGAAGTTGTAAATTTGATTTTGGAGTTGTTCAGCTCTGGAACTTTTTAAACATTTACTTGAGGCTAAAAAAAAAGTTTTTGTGTAGAGCTATTATGATCACTTTTACATACACTTGCTTATGTGTGGTTCTTTCTTCTGAGTATGGAATGAGGAGCAGAGAAGATACATCATAAAATTAATTTATATTTTCAAAGCTCTTCTCCTACAATAGGAGCACAAAAAGTTGAGCTCAAAAAGGTATTTGCCAAGGAAAAAGCTTTCCATTCATTCAGGATTCAACATATGTTTTTTTCATTTACTGGCCCTAGCAGCTGACTTTATCTGTTAGCTAATTACCTAGTGACATTTAATTGAAACCTACAACAAACCCAAGGGGCTAAAAATAATCACAAAACAAAAGTGAACACACCACTTGTTGGAAATTAACACTGAGCAGCACAGCAGTTCCCAGCATACACTGCTGATGACAACAGGGGTTTGAAACCTCGTGAGGTGGCAAATCTCTCTCTACCTTTCTGGGATCATCTGTCCTTGTCGTGGTCCCTTGGGCTCAGCCGTGTTCAGTAACATGCTGGGGTGTCGGGTTCCAACGGCTATGTGAGCTTTGTTCTTTCAACGGGAATTCCAACACTTTCTCAAGTCTTTCTCTTGCTTATGGAGGGAGGACTTGGCGTCCTGTAGATCTGGAGATGTTTCTCCATGAACTTACCTTTGCGAAGTGACTTGTGCCTTGTATTTACCAGGATTAATTCAAAGCGTATATATGTCCTGCAAGATCAGAACTAAATGCTGAAGTTTATGCATTGTCTTTGTCTTTTATTTTTTTCCCTCCATTTCTAAAAAACCTCAGCTTTCTGATGAACTGGTGGGGCCTTTGTTTTACCTGAGTTCAATGTATAGAATTCATACTGTTCTACTAGTTTAAAGTACAATGTCGCAACTCAAGCACGTAGAATGAATCAGAGACCATCCTGACACTGCTCCCCAACAGGGGTGACAAAGATGTTGGTCACTTACTCAGCCAAAAGACAGAGTGGTTCGACCTGAAGAATGGCATTCAGGCTTTAGATCTTAAAGTGCCTTTCCTAAAGTGCTAGAGAAAGAATACTGGGGCTGTGTCAAAGTGGGAGAAAAAAATCAAGAAGACCATTTCTTCCTTTAGTCTGGGGCTATCTGTACACTTTTGAGAGCTGGTGAACCTTCCCAAGAAATTAGGTTATTGATCTGTCCTACATCTTGCCTGTTATATCTTATCTACTATACATAGACAAATATTTATTCCTCAGTTTCTTCCCAGAGAAATGAGAGTAACAGCATGAATACTCTAGCTCTAAGAGGAAAGAAAGTGAGCTGGACCATCACCTTTGGAAGCCTGTGTACAGTAGGCAGGAGCCTAACAGGAAGCAATGACTCAAAAATGGCATCTTCTCAAGAGACACCACCTGCTCTCTGTTGCACCTTTCTGCTTCAATCCCCGCTCCCAGACACTTGGAGCACATCAGGAGCACACCAGGAGCTTTACTTGTGTGAGTAGTACTGTGAATTTCTATAGGATGTCCACTGCATCGGTAATTGTTTTTCACAGTGGCTGCCTTTGCAAGTCCTCACTGCAGAGCACGAATTCAATGCACTATATACTTCATGGACATAAATCAAGGTGGTGGCCTCCACGCCAGGGAATTTAGCTACAACAATGGATAGCAGATGGATACAAGCAGACAGAAAAACACAAGGAAACAATTGTACACTGGTGCGCGGTCTGATGGACAGTGGTCTCAGCCCAACAGCTGTCTGGCTCCAGGAAAAGAGCTACTTGCATGCTTCTGTATTTGCAAGGTCAAGGCCTTCCTTCTCAAAAGAAGCTTTCACTCCCACCAGTGCTGCAAAGCCAGCTTCACTGGAGAGAGAACCCCTCAAGGCTGTTCTAGTTCATCCCTCTCTGACAAAGAGCGTCAGCGAAGTTTTGCTCATCAAACACTCATGGAGTAACAATAGAGATGGAAAGATGGCTGTTCTGCTTGGGCAATGCTCGCTCTGACGGGGAGGGTGTGATGAAATTGCTATCTGATTTGTAAACTAAACCAAGGAGATCTGGAATTACTGGAAAAGAATAAATATGAATGGCCCTGAACAGTGCCACTTGTCTGAATACAACCGGACTCAGAGCAATTGTGCTGAGATCCCCCTTCCAGATCTATATCTGGATACACAGGGCACATCTAGAAATAGAGCTGGGGAGGAAATAGCTTTCCCGTTCTGCAAAATTTTTTAAGATTTCAAACGTTTTCTGTTTCGCAACAGGATGAAACTGAGATCTTTTGAAGTATTTAATGGAAAAAAACTGAGAGAGATTCCAGAATAAAAAACAGCTCAGGGACTTGATCACCTGGGATGCAGAAAACCCACATCCCTCTTTTGCCTGAAATACGTGAGGAGCTTGAACCTACACTGTTTGCATCTGAGATGAATATTCAAACTCCCATCCTGTATAACCCATCGGTCACCCTCTTGCATCGAGTCTTCTTGATCTGCAGCAACAAAGGTGTGTCCTTAGTGTGTCATTCGTCGGCTGATGATCTTTGCAGTCACAATGGACTAACTGAGACTGAAAAATTTCTGCTAAAATGTGAGAGAATCCAACGTCAGGCTAAAGCATCCACCTTGAATCATTCCGTTTTCCAAAACTGGCCATGCTTTGCCTCTGAAACCTGCTGTCCTTTGTCACGTGGCATGCCATGAACCCCCTGTAGTCTAGTACCTCTGAAAATGAAGAGCTGTTTTGTGCTTGAGCCTGTGTAAGTTTTGCTGTTAGATACAGCAAATCAGTGGATCCTGTCACAGCAAAAGCATATGAAAATTTAAAAGTATCTTTTGGATTTAGTCTCGTACGTATGCTCTCCCATCTAGTGTCTGAATAACAATAATCTGAATTATGGGTGAACTCTTCTCTGTTGCTTGGAGATATTCATCCTCCAAACACTGCTAGGAGGGTGACAGGACACAGTAGAGTACTTTAGGTCATCCAGGATGACCTTGACTGGCCACCAGGTGTACTGAGTTACCTTTGAGGTCCAGGGAAGTGTCATAAGCAAGAGCCAGATTTTCTGTCCAACAGGACCTCTTCTGTGTGTTTTTTGGTTTACAGCAGGGACAATGTGTGAGTACTTCAGTTACAAGCATGTTCAGTTCAAAGGGAGCAAAATGTAAGAGTAAATTTTTTAATCCTATAGAACTCATTTTGGGGTAAAATGCTGTTGATTAAAGGACCAGGCAGTGACTGAAGATTAAGATCCTTAAAACAAAGTTGTCAGATGATTTCCCATTCTTAATTTGTCCCATTGCCTGAACTGAGGATTAAAAGGACTGCCCTCCCTTCTCAGCACTTGCATCAGGTTTGCAAAAGGCAACATTCTCCTTACAGATAGGACGTCAAGGACGGAGGTCCAATTTGAGTTATTTCCTTTTATACAACATCACTAATTTTATAGTTTGCTCTGAAAACAATCTGCTTTTTAACTTGATCCACAAGGCAGCTAATGAGCTATAGGCATGCAATCCAAGCAGGCCTGAATATGAAAACCAGACACCGCAGCGGAAAGCTCCCAGGGTTTCAAGCCTGCAGAACCTATTTACTCCTCTGAAACTTATATTTACACTTCTTCTGCCCTTCTGCCCTTCACCCATCCCTTGTGCAAATGAACAGCATATAAGGGCAGTGTGTGACCCTGTATATCAGGAGTTAGGTGTGGTTTTAATCATTTGTGATTCCTCTGTTGGCCCTTCACAAAGATAATAATTGCACCCATAAAGCACAGTCTGATCTCGTGGTATTTAATGAAGGAGTCCTGGACCATTTCCATAACTGGTTTTGGTTTTAATCCTGGTCCAATTTCTGAGCCTGGTCTGAGCCTGAAACCTCAAGGTCTCTTTGACTTTTCCCATTGCCCAGTAATTAAAGAATGGTATTAGCCAAGATTACTGGAAGGTGTTGGTTAACGCCCCAGTCCTTCTTGATGCAGAATACATCAAGAGGAGAAGGGAAAAGAAAACATCACGTTGTCTGGGATGAACATCTTAGCCTGTCTGCTGCTTAAACATGGAACTTGGAAAAGCTCCATTTTGAATCAGAACCTCTAATACAGATAAATGGCACCTTATTTCTGGCGGACTTCAAGTTCCTGCATTCCCAAGCAGAACGTCCTCTTCTGTGTCCTTAAACACCTCATTGCAGGTTTGAATTCAGCACACAGAGAATTTCATCTTGACTGCATCAGAGCAGCTGTTAGCGCTCTCTCACGTTGCAGAACTGTTTGGCTCAAGTACTGGAGATGCAAGGGGTTACCTGAAATCTGCCAAGCCTTTTTTATATTGCTGGCTCCGGGTACAGGATAAGAAAATTGGTGTCTGTTTTAGAGAATCCATATGCCCCAACATATTAAAAAGTACTGTTAGTGTAATGGAGCACTAGGCGTGTGTCTTCCCAAGCAGATCAGCCAGTTCTAGGTCATTTTAACCTAAGTCCTTTGCTAATTGTTGTTTGTGGATCAGCTTTTCATTTGCCCATTTCTCTGTGGGTTGTGAGAATGGCTGGTATCTCAAGCCCATTTCAGGCTGTGTCTGGCTCTCTCTGTTCAACGATCCAGATGTTTTTTACCATAGACATTTTATAAGAGCCTAAAACAAATAAATACATAGTCCTATCCCTTTACCTCTCTTGGGATTAAATATTCCCAGAGTGTTATTAAGGCTAGTGCGTGTTTTCTTCTCTTAACCAGCAGCAGCAGTGGACAGCAAATTCACACAGATACCGAATCGCAGTCGTAACGCAGCCTGGGGGCTGCATCCTCTCCCCCACGGGCACCCTGCCCCATGTGCATCTCACAGCTGATGTAAGGGGCCAGCATGTCAGCAGAAAAACCACCGTGCTGGAGCCCTCGGCCAGGCTGGATGTGCAGCACGTAAACAAGATCTTCTCTCCCTCCCCTGCATCCCCTTCCCACCACCAATAACCAGCATTTACAAACGAGATGATTTGTAGCTACATCAATGGAACTTTAAAGCAAGCATTTCCCTGGCAGATTCATTTGAAATACCAAGTGGTTTTATAATGGGAAAAATTAACCAAGAGGTCTTACATTTCTCTTCTGTTGTTGTTTATAATCACGGTCGACAGAAACGTCATCTTGTAATACTTCGCCCACTTATCTTGCCACACAATTATTCATACCAGAAGTGGGGATGAGAGGAAAAGAGGCTTCTGTGATTGTTATGTTTTGTAACCTCTTCCTCTTCTCAAAAGGAATACAGTCCAGAACCAAAGTGTAGGGGTTTAACTCAGCCCAACATCACCTCATTGCCACCAGACCCATTGTTGAAGCTCTCAAGCACTGCGTGTGTAATTAAAATAGCCTCGGAGCTGCTCCAGAGTGTGCTCCTGGGGAATGAATGGTGTAGAGCTCTGCCAGGCTGGCAGCATTTTGCTGCCCTCTCCAGCCAAACTCGTCTGTGCTGAGAAGGGACTGAGCTGCTCTCCATCTTTTTCCCAGTGGTGAGTTGTTTTGCACCAGCTTAGGCGAGAGATACAAGTCTAGTCCCAGATCATCCTAAACCTGATCAGTTTAGCTGCAGGGGCAAGGCTAGGAAATTTGAACAGTCCTTTTAAACGGTGGCTTAGAGAGTCACAGAAATGAAGTAGGAGATCAAGGCAACTCTTGGGGTTAAATGTCGGTGGGTGCAGCCACATGACCAGATTGATCTGCTCGTACAAAGCATAAGAGGAACGATTTGCTGTCATGGCTTAACAGCACACTTCAGGAGTGGCCTTTAGGCTTGAAAATTTAGTTTGATTCATCCATATGTTGCTCTGTTCGCTGAGATGCAGCCTGAATTCCAGTCTTGTTTTCCAAGGATTCCCTGCACCAACCAGCCACTGAGGACGTAAAGGCTGTTGAGATCCATTTCTGAGCTACACAACGTGGCAGAAACCCAAAGGGAGACAAGACCCTTACACCATGAACTTGGAATATGATAATGTCGAATCAAGTTCTCAGTCTTCATTGTTTTCTTCTGTGTCTCATCTAGGACTAACAACCAGGGTACTAATTAGTGCCAGGGGAATAAAAGAGCTTAAATGCACACTTAACCACAAAAAATAGATTGAGATTTCCCAAAAAAAATTAAGAAAAACCAGCGAGTATAAATCAGTCGCTGGAAAGTTTAGCTAATCGTGAATTGCTTTGAAGTCAGGGTATGTAAACAAACATATATACATAATTATTTACCACCACGTTATTTAGGAATTTGTATGTGATAAAACACCAAGCTATTCCAAACACGTATCTCCCATTTTGTTATTGTTTATAAATATCTCCTAGAGTTCTCAGGAAAAATAAACCCCTATCACAGAAGGCATTGTGTAAGTAGAAGGAGCACTCTGGTTAGTGAGATAGGTGTAACATGGGAGAGGAAAAGTATGGTGAAATGAAGCCAGATGGTTAATCCATCACAGACCCAATACAGCTCATGCCCATGAGTGTCTTTCCACTGAGAAATCCTTCTTGTGGCTGCATTTACAGACACAGGCAGCGTTGGAGCTTTGGCCTGTTGGTGACCATCACCGAGTAAAGTCTGTCGTTTGGCTGAGCCAGATGTCTTTGAGACTCCAAGGAGAAGAATTAGTCTGTGTGCTTTGATATCTCCTCTTGAGGGACAGCGGTGGGGCTGTTCCCAGAACTTTGAAGGGGTTTGTGTTGCCTCTGAAAACTGAATGATCTCTATTTTACTGTGCTATGAGGGTCGTTTCTACGGGATTTGCTGCTTTATGCGTGCCAGCTTACACCTCTGCAGCTCTTGTGAGCATACAGTCTCCCACACAAAGTAACTAATTAACGTTTCTTGCTCCAGGCAGCTCTGTGGTTCTGCAGTTCTTATAGACCTGGCAATCATCAACAGCAGCATCCGGCTGTCTGCAGTGGGTTTTAAAGTCTTGTGTATAAATCTGTTCTTAAATTACACCAACCATCCACCCTAGAATAAAAAGTAAGACCAGGGTGTTATCTAAAGGATGAAGTGTAATGTCTCCTGTGATACAGAACAGCCACAGGTCTGCCATGCTGCTGCACCAGACAGACGTGATTGGAGCATCATTACTGGACAAGGAAGAAGGCAGAAGAAGGTAATTAAGGGAATCTGGAGCAAATTCTCCCCACAGGAGCTGATGATGCGATGGTGACTTACGCCAGCGGAAAAGCTGGTCCACAGAAGCTCATCTAAGATTTTGGGGTTATTGAGTTAAAAACTACTAAAGGTGTATTTTCACCTTCAGCTGATAAGGAGATGGATGCTGTGACTAATTATCCTGACTGAAGAGCTTGTTTGGAATAAATAGATAAGCTTTCATGAATCTGGAATTCCACGTGATACAACCAACCTCTTGCACTTGGCCTGACTTTAATGGTGGTGTATCGGCGGGAGCTGCAGCTGCAAAGCACACAGAACCAGTGACACAAGGGTGAAAACTAGGCCTCCTTTCTGGTTTCTACCAAGGCTAATGGGAGCTTGTGTGTGTTCCACCATCAAATATGTTAGGATAAAGGTGCCCCCTTCTGATTCCACCTGGATCCATGGCAGTGATCCTGGTTAAGTTGATCCTGTTTCTGATTAGGATAAGCAAGATCAGAGAGCAATTCCTAGCAAAAAAAAATATGCAAAACCAGCTTTAGTACCTGAAATCCTATTTCTCCTGCCCCAAGTTTCAGCTGTATGCTTCAGAGTAGGGTAGGAGAGGACAGGAAGAACTAATAGACTGGACTCAGGTCTGCCTTCCATTTCTAATAAATCCCTTTGGTTCCAAAGCACTCCCAGCTTACAAAAAACCCAGCTTGCATGCATGCACAGCCAGGGCTGTAGATGGCTGTCAGCGGCTGCCCTTCGTCATTAAAAGGACATTTTGCCAGAATCTTTATTCTTCCATCTAATGCCACCCAGAATGGATTGGTCATTTTTTTTTTTTCCCTCATGTAATTTAAAAGACTTTGCCTTTGCAAACTGTTCCAACCCATTTTCATCTCCAACTATGAAGGCCAGATGGGCCCCTGCGTTGTGCTCCAAGGGAGCCTGGGTCTGCATCAGCTTATTTCAGGATTTCAAACAGTGGCATAAGCCAACTCTGATCTACAGCAGTATCTCCAGTGAGCAGGTTTGGAGCTGCACCTTACATGCTCTCCAAAAGCGTAGCAGGTTTTCAAGGATTGGCTTTTTGCTCTGATGTGGGAAGGAGGAATATTGGGGTGTAGAAAGGAAGGGCTACCCTCAGTAAATGACCTCTAACTGGTAGGTCACAGTTTTCCCATTCCTTCATGATTTCAACATTTACTTTCTTCTCTGGGACAAAAAACCAGCAGCTCCTAAATTGATCATTTGAAAGGAAAAAAGGGAAAAAAACAGTGAGGTTAAAAATTGTGGATCGGGGCACTCGAAACACCATGTTTCAAGAATTTTGAAATATCTTGCTTTGATTTGATAGTAGAAGCTTTGCAAACTTGTTTTAGTGGAAATTAACATTTCTCAAGTAGATACTGAAGTTCTCAAAAAAAAGGAAATTTATGTTTGGTTTGAAAAACTGAAAAGAGAAAATTCAAAAATTGTGTTTTTCAGGCAAGGAAGTTAAATTAAGAAAAGATTTGAAACCAGAGGAGAAACATAATAAAAATGTTTTCCATTATGTTCCCATTATGTGCTGAAAGCCAAATTTCCTAAGTTTTTAACCTGAAGGAGACATGGTAAATGCACGCTGTCCCAGACAGACTGTTACATGCATCTGTAATTTTTAAATGGAAATCTATTATAGCCTGAATTCTGAGAAAGGAAAGGATGCTGCCTAGCAAGCAGGACATTCTTGTTTCACTGGGGAGAAGAAAATAACTGAAAAATCTCCAACAGGAGACATTTGTTAAGATTTTACATGTAATAGGAAACATTGCACGTTTTTAAACAGGGTGTGGTTATAGTGGCTTGATGACAAAGACCATTGAGTTTGTGAAGAGGCACATGTAAGTGAGACGTGGGGAGAAGCTTTCTCCAAAATCTGAAGGGGATTGTGAGTTGCAGATTCAAGACCGAGCTCCTTCTGTAAGGTGTAGTGCTCCCTTCATTTTTCTCCACTTAAATTGCATCTGAAAAATTGGTTGGTCCTGTGAAGCCTCTTCCACTTGCAATGAAAAGCACTCTCTGGGTGAGCCAGGGCTGGATCTGAGCCCCAGCTAGCTGTAAAGGAAGTTGCCACGTGTGCTTATTGCTGCTCTCAAACCCAGGGCACCCTCCTGTTTTTACATATGAAATAAAACGATGGCTCCCACCCATGCTCTAGGTGCTGGTATCATAACCAGGGCTCTGTAGACCTGTTTAGGCCCATATTGTGTTTATTACAGCTCCTTTCTTCTTCCATCCGCAGTAATGGAATCAGCTTTTCAACTCTTCTGCTTTTTGTAGGAGCACCAACACTTGTCTCCTAACAGGGAAACGCTCTGCTGTTTCTGTTCAACAGTATTGTTTGCAAATAAAGACCATCTTTGTCTTGGTTTGCATTATGGATTTAAACAACTGCACCAGACTATCTAGGAACTGTTTCTCATTTTCCTTTCTGCCAGGAATCACAACCATCTCTCCGAGCGTTGAGCCCGAAGAAGGTCAGAGGGATCCTGCATCGCGAACTCAAACGCCAGGACAATGTACATCGTGCACGTTCTGAAAGGTAATGTGAAGACATAGCTTGAACAGCTGTCAACAAATGACTTTTGCAATGTGCAAGTTTCATCAGTTCTATAAAATATGGGGGTCTGATGCTTCTACCACTCCTACTCAACTCCGTGACAGCAGCTAAGTGCTGTAAAACTGCAGTGCTCTGCTTACTCCTTCTACCTCTTTTCCAACTTTCTAGTGTGTCGTCACCGCCCAGGGAAAGAAATACCTAAATTTAACTTGCCGCCTCCCAAAATAATTTCCAAGGCTGAAAAAGGGAACTGAAATGCCTACCGCCACAAGAATTTTTTCGGGAAAAGAAATGCTTTAGCCTTCTTTCCCAAGATTTCCAAGTGATAGCCAGCTGATGTCTTGCTTGGAAGGGACAGCTACATTTTAACAGGTTTATTGGTTATTTCTTTTCTGCCTTCTCAATGATAAAAGACAAACAGGTAGATCTGATGCCTGGGTGAGCAAATTCTCGTGGACCTTCTCTGGTTCAAAGGGATGAGTTAATTTTCTTTTTCTTTCCAATGCTACTTCGTGCATCATATGACACGACACATCTGCTCAGTGACTAATACAAAGGGAATATCCCATGCGTGTAAGCGGCACAAGCCTGCCTCACACTCAACCTTTCTGACTTTTTTTCAAGGGCTGATTATGCAATAAATAAATGGGGACAAACTCATCCCGGGGAAGAACTTTTAGTCAGCTTTGAGAGCAGCAAATTTGGCTTGGAAAAATATCCAACATCAAAATAATAATGAGTGCATGTTACTGCTGACAGTCCTGGAGACAAGAATTCTCCATGCATCCAGAGCCAACATCTCCAGTCCTCTCTCCTTCATATCTTAGCTCTTACATATGGAAAACCCTCAGCAGAAGGGGTGGAGGAAGGGAGTGGGAAGGGTTTGTAAGACTAAATGCCTGGAGATTTGGCTTTCAGGCACTCTGAGCCTCAAAAAACAGTGGTGAGGACATTGATGGCACCCTTTGCTTCAGTGCTGAGCCCAAGGGATCCCACAGGGAAAGAGGAGAGTAGAGAAGAGGGGCCATTGATGTCTTCATGCTGGCCAAGGTGCCAGTAAAACACCAGACATTTGCCTTTTGCAATCCATACGCTGGTTCTGTAGGACCTCCCAGTAGGCAGCTGAAATGAATGGCATTTGGTCTGTGCCATCTGGAGTTGTCAGTTTAATGATGTAGGGCTCAGGGAACAATTTAATAAATAAATCTAGCCAGTAGCCCTAGCAGTCCTTGGAGCTTTGCAATACTTTGAAACAGTTGTGCAACAAAGAGGAAAATAAGAACGTATTGAAAAGGAGTATTTCATCAACCAGAGGCTGGGGAATAAATCAGAGAAAACCATGTACTGAAAGTAATGTATCTGCTAGGTTTGGCTGGACTTTGGGATTTGTTTTTTTTTTCCTATTCAGAAATTGTTCATCTGCAAATTGTGGTCCACAGCTTCAAATGCTGTATAACTGCATCATGCCATTAAAGTTTATGAACCAGTGTCACCAAAGGAGCTCTGTTACTTCCACTCGCTGAAATGTTGGCCTCGTGCATGTTTTTATGACCTTTTTCATTATTCTTGATTGTTTGATGATGACAATATATTCCTTCCTTTATGTAAGTGACCCGCTACGTCTTTTGTTCTCCTTTTGACAAATTGAAACTCAGAACAGAAGTAGTTGCTGGCATAGCAGATCTCTTGGGATAAGGGAGGGGAGTACTGCAGGGAGAGAGAACAGTTATAGAATCATAGAATCGTTTAGGTTGGAAAAGACCTTTAAGATCATTGAGTTCAACCATTAATCTATCACTGCCAAGTCCACCACTAAACCATGTCCCTAAGCGCCACGAACAGGCTTAGCTCATAGCTGGATAATCTGCACATGAATCACCATCCATTGCCTGAGGAATTGGATCTATGGAGTCCAGCTCCACCATCTCGTCCTCTGTAACACTGGTGGCACAGGCATTCTGGGAACTCACTGGGCACTAGAGTGGCGTTGCTGGTGGTAATGGCAAAAGCAGAAGACAGTTGTTTGGTCCTAGGAGACTTTTAGAGCTCTGGAAGTTCTTTCCTCTTCCAAAGGTGAGACAAAACGTTGGGTGCTGAATAATTTGCTGATTACTTTGCTCAAGTAATTTCAGAAGGTCCGTGTCTTCCCTTTCTGTAGGTGAGTTTTAACGTTCTAATCTGGGGGTTAACACCAGATTGTCCCTAGGTGACCCTTTCCCATTAAGACTTTTAATTTTTAACAAACTATTTCTGCAATCAGCTCTAATGATTATCAACCACGAGCTGTAGATTAAGTAGCTGTGTTAGCCTTTCCCTGAAGCTACAGCGGAGTTTCTACCGATCAGCACTATGGATTTACGCTGCTTACACCCTCCTTTGGAGCACGCAGGCATTCTTCACCACGTCAGTGGAAAGATGAGGGTCATATTGTGAATGGCAAGGTTCCAGTTCTTCGTAACTGAAGCCGTGGGATGATTGCCTTTTGTTTAAATGTCAGAGGATCCTAGATGTCAGAGAGGAGAAGTGGCCTTTTAGCTCATCAAACCTGCATCACAGCATGGAAGTCGTAGAAAACTGAGGCAAGAGTAACGTTGCGTGAGCGTTAGTGTTATCCTACTGGGGTCACTGTGAATTAGCAGTTCTGACTGACATCCCGACCCCACCCCACTGATGGAGGGGCTCATGACATGAAGTACTCACTGAAGAATTTTACTGAACAACACATATGGCCAGATTTTACATTTCACGGTTAAAGTAACAGGAACTATGTTAGGAATTAATGTGAAGGAACTTTGGAGGCCAAGCTAATCAAAATTCTTTAAAGTATAGGCAACGAACCATAACCTGGATATAAAATATTTCCCAATAGCTGTTATAACACAACCAGCTGTACTCTGATTCACTTGCACCGATGAGCTCTTGCACTGAAAATAGCTTTAAGATCGATGTTGCTGCTCGTGAAGGAAAGGGCTGCTTTTGGTACAAACCAGCACAGCTCTACTGGCAGCAACACAACAACTTCCACTTCTACCAGCTGAGAATCCAGCCAGTATTTCTTTAATACTGACACTGTTATGTAACCAGGAATAACTGTTACCCCTCTTTCCTTAATCTTGCTAATTACACCCAAAGAAAACCTCTATATCCTTATCTCCCTGGGCATTGCTCAAGCACAGAGTGGTTGAAGACGTCACTATCTAGATTGTGAGGCTCAATTTGCTTCAAGCAAATTAAGACCTAAAGCAGCACTGTGAGGCTGCAACGTTCTCCTGTCCCTGTTGCAAAGATGGTAAAACGGAAGCACCGGAGAGTTTAGTTGATGTGGTTTCTGAATTCTCTGGCACAGCAGGAAAGAAAAATTATTCTTCCTAACACCTTAGTTTACCCACTAGATTAGCCTCTCTCTCTTTTGCTCTACACTTATTCTGTTCTCCTTTCTTTCCTCTTTTTATTTCTTTTTTTTTTTTTTTTTCCACGAGTTAAATCTATTTGATTTTTTTTTCCATTTGGTGTTTTTTAAAAATGTGCTTTGGCAGGAGCTGTGATTTTTTGGTTAGTAATCCACTTATTTTGTGGCTTAGAAAATATCTCAAATAACAACTTGGACACATTGTTGACTGTCATTGTTGGCCGCTCATGTGGCATGAGGAACATGCAAGGAAACACATCCTTTCATGTTTAACTCCCCCTTCCCAAAAAAAACGATCCACTTCCTACCATGTGCATACCTTTAGGGTTGGGGGGGGGCCTGCAAATTTCATATAAAAATACTCACAGGTATGTAACCTTGACAGATAGATATAATCACAAACATATGCATGTCATTATGTCTTTGTATTTCTGTACATGTAGGTGTTTATCTCTGTCCTCACAGTCAAAGATTAAAAAATACACTTTTTTAACTGGAGCTATATTTGTTCCTATAAATATATATGCCCGTTGTCTGCATTTTCAGGTACTGTAGCTGCCACATATAGCTCAAACATTCATTAGATAAAAGCTCACTTTTTTTTTCTTTTCTTTTCTTTAAACTTATGAACTGATGGGATCATTTGTTTCAGAACCCGTAGATTAAGTCAATATGCCTTTTTCTCAAGGATGGGAAAAAGAAGCTGAACAAATAGCAGCTGTCTTTCAGTAAAATGCATACGATGGCCGTAGGATGTTTGAGGATGTCAAATTTTATTGGAAATAACAAGTTTATTTGTGTGTTTCTTCGTGCTTGTGGTTACCAGAATAAAGCTTGCACTGAAGATGAAGGCTAACCCCTAAGAGAGCAGATGTAGCATATAGTTGGAGTAAGCTTATTGTATATATTTATGGTACAGTCTATAGGTCCTAGTCAAGATCTTGGCTCCCTCACACTAGGCACTGCTTAAACGATTTGCAAGAGCCTGACTCTTCTCCAAGGAGCCTAAATAGGCCAGGGAAAGAGTTTGACAGAGCAAGAATTATTAGTTCCTTTCCACGAATAGAAGAGCAGGCAGAGGATGAGGAAGTGGCTTGCCAAAAATCACGTATAGATCAGGTGACAACCCAGGTCCCCCCAAGTCTCAACCCAATGCCTTAAAACAGAAGATCAGAAGAAAGAGGTGCATATACCTCTACAAAGTAAAAGTCTAGAGTCTCTAATGGGTTTTCGGTCAACTCAGGTTATGGGCTTGGAGAGCAACAAAATTTGAGTGGGGACAGAATGTGAGGGATGCAGAAGTAGTCAGGTTTTATCGGCCTGTTGGAAGAAAGAAGCCCAAATATTATTAATGGCAGTGTCATTGTAGAATGTTGCCTGACTAAAGACCGCAGGACTCCAACCACACTTCCAAACCGCTGGCTGCACAGGCCATTGCAAACTGTTCCGTGGAAGGCATGCTGCCACCCGGCATCAGACCTGCTTCCCTTCCTCGCTCCGGACTTACCATCAAAGCTATCATTCATGTCAGCATGGAACAGGGGAACCTCAGGCTTGAATTCATTATGAAACCTTTGGAGTCAAACCAGCCCGGACAACCAACCTTCTGTTTAGTTGCTTCAATGTACATTTTTGTTAGGGAACCAGGATGGACTTCCTGCAAGGTGATTCATAGGTCATCTTCCCCAAGCTGCGGTGATTATCACCATCATTCTTTGCTTTTCAATCGTGTTCACTTATGGGCTGTCATTCAGAGGCTGATAAATTTGGCTCCAGTCACCAGACTCTGTGGTATATATTAGACAACTGAAGAGTCTGAACTGTTCAGCCACTGTCTTGTCTAGAGACTATTGAGAAGGGGTGGTGGGGAGGTAGGGGAGGGGCTCTTTACATTAGTGATGGGTGATAGAACAAGAGGAAATGGGTATAAGATTGGTCAGGGGAGATTCAGGTTGGATGTTAGGAAGTATTTCTTCTCTGAAAGGGTTGTCAGCCACTGGAATAGGCTGCCCAGGGAGGTGGTTGAGTCCCCATCCCTGGAGGTGTTTAAGAATAGGGTGGATGATCTACTTAGGGATATGGTTTAATGGGGATTAGGGATGGTTGGACTCGATCTCTAAGGTCTTTTCCAACCTAGAAAATCTAGAAAATCTATGAAATCTATGAAATCTATTTTGAATGATGCTTTCCCATTATTACAGGCCTTACTAATTATTTCGTTTTCTTGCAGCGATGCTAACAAGGCGCAGTACTGCAGCGCGACAGCACTAGGCAAACACACAGTGAAATGTCTGTGCCTGAATCCTGACTGATCACTGTAATACACAGCTAATTAACTCTCACAAATAAATAGAGGGCTTGAATGCTTATAGGACATTTTAGGTTGGGCTGGACCTCAGTGTGAATCCTCTTGCAGATCCTCAGCAGAGGGGACAAACTCCCCTTTAGCACAATAAAACTCCTAAGATTCAGAAAGACAAATTTCATATGACCTTGAAGAAAATCCTCGCACTAGGTGAAGTTAAGTTGGCTGAATTTGGTTCTTTCAAGTCTACTCTATATGGAAACTGGTTTTAATACCACCTTCTTGTAGGTACAGTAAGCTTTCGACACGTTCAGGCTGTGTTCAGTTGTTAAATATTGGAAGTTCTGAGTATTAGTCCTTCTACTGATGGCTGTTATCTTCAAAAAGATAATGAGAGGGAGTTAAGCAATGTTTTCACTAGAAAGCCCTCTCTTGTTCCTTCCAATGGAAAGCTGCTCAGAAGGTCAGAAAAGCAAGAGGGAAGTAAGTGTCTGTGAGAGGAAACTTCCTGTGATTCCCAGAAATTAAGAGCTCACTGATGCAGCTCACAGTAGTACTTACGCCAGCAAGTTGAAGTAAAGTACTGAAAGTGTCAGAAAGATGTTGGTCAAATACTCTACAAACATAAAATAATAAATAAATAAATAAATAAAGCCCCAAGGGCAATATTTGGAAAGATAACCAAGATCTCAACTCCTTGCGGGTGCTATGTACCTAACTGGTTTAAATCTTCTCCTACATCCAATATTCCACCAACTATAGCTCAGAAGAATCTTTTAATAATTGCACTCAAGTTCCATGTTAATAACTAAGGTTCTGCAGTGAAATGCCTGTCCTAGGGACACAGTTCCATTATGCTTCTCTGGCTGAGTGAAGTTTCATACTCACTGGACATTTCTCTCCTTATGCTTTTGATGAACCCTACTGGGTGTCTTAAAACATGTTCTACTACATGGTTTGGGTTAAATTCAGCACCGAGAGGGTCTGAGGTGTAGCACATTGTCTGGAGGGACAAGCTGGGGGAAGTCGAGTTAGCTATTGTGCTGCAGAAGGGCATCTCAGGGTTCGTACAGAAGTTCAAACAAATACTGCAGTTGATGTAATTTATTGTAGAGGGGTGTTGGGGAACAGAGGCGAGGAGTAACTGGAAGTGACTAAAGAGCCTAGAACTTCTGACATAGAGCTGGATGACCAAACCAACGTAATATCCTTTTTTCCATGTAAATAACGTCCGATGATGAAGACAGTGGAATTTTACAGTGGTTCCTAAGCAAACTAGGTTTTCAGGTTCAGTAACATTACAGATCAGTAGTTGCTGTTTTCAGTTCCCAGGTTAATTTTATGGAATATTTTGCATTGTGCCAGACTCTAATTAATTCCAAATGATTTCTTCTTTCTCTTATTTTTTTTCCCTTTTTGCATGTTACTGTCTTACAAAGGAACTAAACTCGCAATTTCCTCTAAGACCGGTAATTATATGTATAAGTGATGAGAAATCTCAAGCATTTTTCTACAAACCAGTTAAAGACCTTTAGGATAAGGCTAATACACTTCCTTAAAAATACTTTAAAAACTCATTTAAACAAAAGTAAATGAAATAACATTGCTAAGCTACTGAAGAGGAAATTCAAGGTGCAGTTTTAGAGGACAAAAAAAACCCCTTCTTGTTTTTTGCATGGTATTTTCAGACACGATTACTAGTATATCTCAAGGAATTGTGACATTTTTTCAAAGCAAGCAGTTTCTGGTACATCAGCTTGTTGAACTAAATATTGATGTGCTTGCAAACCGCCTTGGATGAAGCACTTTGTACATTTAGAGTACGGTCTTTGCATTTGCTTTTTGTAAGAATTCTTGGGTTAAAAATCAGCCTGATAAGAGACACTTTCTACAATGCAGTGTTGAGTTTTCAACAACTTTATTTAGCCCTGAGTAGCATAGACTTAACTTAATGTAGAAAGAAGCCTAAAACCTCTGAGCAGATGAACCCGTTGCCTTTTGCACCAGACAGGTGGAACTAAAGTGGAGATTAACTCGTGTAGATAGAAAGATTTGCACTGGCAAAATCTTTGAGCAACCTGATCTAGGGCAAGGTGTCCCTGCCCGTGGCAGGGGGGTTGGAAGTAGATGATCTTGAAGGTCCCTTCCAACCCAAACCATTCTGTGATTCTATGATCTACGCAGGTCTGCTGAGAATAGCCAGAATGACTACAGATGCTTTCTTCAACATGGTGCTGCTGATGGGTCTTTCATCGCTGCTGAGGACTGAAGAATGCGTTCAACTTCCGCTTGTTACGACTTGGCCCGTGCCAGAAAAGTTGTCTTCCATCTCCCCACTTCATCACAGCATTAATCAAGCGGCTCATTGTTCAGATCTCCCTCTTCACTGCTGCTTCAGCCTTGCATCTTGTTTTAATCACATGTTAACATGCTCAGATTTATTAAGCTCCCAATTTCAAGGTCCCGAAGCAGAGGGCTGAAGAAGTTGCTGGGGCATTTCTTAGCGGTGAAACTCTCACCCAACCCTTGCGTCAGGAAGGTCAGCAAACATTCCAGGTTGGTCCTCTTGTGCTGTCGTGGCAGCTCTAGGGTATATCTGCAGGAGGAGCCCAGGGCTCTGCCAGGCTGGGAGAAAGTCGTGGGCTATAGGGGTGGTTCACGTGCTGAATTTCTGGGCTCGCAGACCTACAAAGAAGGGGGTCAAGGACTTCTGCTAGAGGTGGTGCAACGAGGTTTCTCTGCTGCCTGTGTTCTGCCTGTTTGCATTCCCGTTTTTACCAGGCCAGTGATTTCCTTCACTCACCTCTTTGTGCTGGTGATAACATCGACAGAGCTCGCTCTTTCGAAGAGGAGCCCTTTGACTCACAGACCTGCTCTGCCAAATCAGAACCCTTTTCTTCCTTTCCAGTGCTGTCTTCTTCCCATCCTGCCTCCCTGTTCAGGAGCCCTGCCAGGTCCCAAAATGACAGCGTGAAGCCTTTCTTTAAATCAAGAGTTTAAAGGGACAAAAAAAAAAGGAAAAATTCGGAAAGCAAAGGCAAGAAAAGCAAAGCATTGCTGCCTTTTTGAGTGCATCCTCCCCCTTCCCCTGGGAGCCAGGAGCAGAGGAACCCAAATAAACACGAGAGTTTAATCCGAACAAGTTGCTGGCATGGCCCTGGGCCAGCAGCTCCCCCCTGGGCCAGTGGCCCCCCCCTGGCCAGCAGCCCCCCCTGCTCTGGTCCCCAGGAAAGAGCAGAGCGGGGGTGTGGGCTGAGTCACCGCTCCGATGCACTTTCTCAGCAGTCAGCTGGGAAGTCCGGTCAGATTTGTCTGTTTGAGTGGGATTTCTGTCTCTTCTTATTGATCTGTTTTGGATACCAGGCACCAGTGTTTTCATAGCCGGTAGGAAACAGGAGGCAGAGGGGTAAAAGGGCCGAGGGGAAGGAGTGCAGATGTTGGAACAGGCGGGGGCTGCGGCGCGGAGCAAACGTACAACAAGTCTGAAGATAGGGGAGTGAGAACCTGGAGAAGGTAGAAAATAGTGGGGGAGATGGAGAGAGATCAAAGATGAAGATGGTAATGTAAGAGCCAGAAGAGGAGGAGGAGGAAAGGAGAGAGACCCCAAGATCCAGGGGCAGTGCCGGGTTGATCGGACACGCCGACAAATAGCCATGGCAGGAGATGGGCAACCACGGAGCCGTGTGTGCTGAGAAAGCAGCAGGCTTTTCAGTAGAGACTGATTAAGAAGAGGAGGAAAAAGAATAAAGGGATGATGCAGCAAGGGACGGGGAGGGTGACGCAGTGGTGGCGACGGAAAACGACGCAGACGGAGGGGTGGGCAGTGGACGCAACCGTCAGGCCCCGAGCTGTTATAAACATCCTGCCCAGAAAGAATTTTGCCTTTTTAGATCCCAGCCTGAAATTGTTCCAGCTAACGTCTCTCCAAACGACAAATACTGTAATGGATGTTTACCCCTACTTCCCCCCGTGCACACACACATTGTCAATCATTATTTTGGCTAAACGTTTTTTTTTTTGTTTTTTTTTTTTATGGCTACTCCCCCTTCCCTAAAGTCGTGTTTATTATTGCAACTAAACAGTGAATTTGATAACAGCCTTTTTATACATCCTTTTAAATGTTTTCTCTAGTACTCCAAAGAAATTCTTATAAACTCCCCCTTAGTGAGAGAGGGGTGAGATTGCTCGGGCAGATTAGCCCGGCGCGTTTTCACTTCTTTGTGTGTTTTAGAGAATATGGTCGCTGAAAGCTAATGCAGAACTAGAAAGCCACGAGCAGCATTTTCATGAGATATTGAGCTGCTAATCTCAGTTACTATCAACTTTATGTGTTTATTTATGTATTTGGACTGAAACAGCATCCTATATTTTATTTCCTATAATTTCTAAATGATGAAAAGTGTTTGCTTTTAAACCCATGGGTAAGAAATTTGAACACCTAGGGATTTAGAGCACGACCACGTATAGTCCTCTTTCATATCATGCTGAGCAGTAAGTCACAGAAGTTTTGCCAGTGACTTATCTCCAAAAGAACCTGCTTTTCCATTGCTGCACACTGTACAGAGCCATTAGTACTCATGAAAACTCTTGCCTTGTCATTAGAGTAGAAATGGTCCACACTTTGTGTTTCTAAGCCTGACGGCGTATTTCCTGCCAGAGGTTAACGACAAAGCACTCATTTACCTGCTCAAAAACTGCCCTTACGCTGTAAAGTAGAAGAAATCAGAATTCATCATCATGGGCAGCTTTGCTCCACAGTGAGAACTAAAGGTTGAGTTAAGTTTGTGGCCATAGAGATGCCATCGGTCCCGAATCACATCCTGCTTTGACGCTAAATGTGTTTTGTTTTCCAGTTCTGGGAGCTGCACACTCAAATCCCTGAGATTAGGCACGTTGTTTGCTTGTGTATCCTTTGAGTGCTTGTTTAGAAAGCTGCCTTTTGATGAAAAAAATAATAATTGTAATGATAATACCTGGATCTTAGATACTGCTTCCTACAAGTACTTTTTAAAAGGTTTGATATTGCATTTAGAGTCCTTAAACGAATCGGTGCTACAGACCTTTGTTCTTCAGGGCCACAGTGCACAAAGTGAGAAGGGACAAGCTTATGCTGCAGCAAGGGCGACTCAGGATAAATACTAGGAAAAACATCCTAGCAATACAGAAATTAAGTTTTCAAAAGAGCTTAAACCTCACAGAAGTTTACAAAGAATGTCTTGCTTTTCAAGAGCAATCTCCAGCCCAAGCGGTCCTTACAAACAGGCCTAACAAAAACTGCTTTTGGAAATGACGTGGGCAAAAGTGCTCCTGGCTTGGAAGAGGGTACTGGATGTTGACCTGGAGTTCCCTTCTGACTCTGCTTCTATGAATATCCCCACTTTATACATGGGAAACGAAGACAGGGAGCAGTGAAAGGCCATTTCCAACGTCATGAAGCAAAATTGCTAGCAGAACTTGGGTCTGTTCTCTGTGGGGTGAGCAAAAAAGAAGGAAAACAACAACAACAAAAATGAAAAATAATGGATTCATCACAGGCTTTCCCTGCCTCTAAAATCCAAAACGCTTTCCTGCATTTCTTCAGATGTATTTGAGAGGAATCTTTACCTGCGGTTCAAGAGTGGACCCACTTACCCAGACCAACTTATCTTCTATCCCAGCTCCTCAAAATCTCTTTGTATGGATCAGAATACCCATGTATGCCAGAGGACTGCTTGTCTCTGGGCCTTTTCACCTGTACCTCCTTGATGGATAGCCTGTAGCATTTGTGTAGTACCTGGTCACACCAGCTTTAGGCAATTTGCAGTGTGACAGCAGAAAGGAGCTGCCTAAACATAAGAAATTATTTGGCCCATGCAATTTTTCCAGTAAAATCTATTTTATTCTTTATGATTTTTTTGGCCTCTTGCAGAAAATAATCGAAAATGCAAAACCTATACACTGAGCAGTTAAGAATGAGAAGGGAATATTAGTCCTTGCAGTGTTAGTGGTTTCCACTCATTTGGAAATAATTGCAGCCCAAGATAAAAACCGATTGCAATAGCAAACTTTGTTCAAGAACACTGTTCTCATTTTGAGGTTACAGTCGCTGTCCTCCTCCAGTTTTAGCATTGTTTGGCATTCAAGAACTTGAAATTTAGACAAATACTGCTGGTTTTGAACAGGGTTTCAGCCATTAATGGCTAGGGATGCTGGTGAGATTCTCAGCTCAGACAAGTTAGAGACTGTCTCTCCGTTACCTCCCTTATGTATCCAAGCCTGGCGTTAGTGTGCAGCTTATTCAGAATTTCTTGAGATAACAGCTAAAATCTCCATCCCAAATTTCCAAATCCAAAATCCAAATCCAAAATCCTGTTGAATTTGGAGGGATTTTCAAGACAATATAGCCCGTGGATGAAATTCCTACTGAGATAAGCTTGAATCAAACCCCAGATCTGTACAGCCCTAAATGTAGAGTGGAAAGTAAAAAGAAAGGCACAGCCTGGTCTCCTAACCTGGATCCACTTTCAAATCAAGCTGTACCCCACCCATGTAACATGCTAAACCAGAGAAGTCTAGGCTTTGGGACTGGTAGAAAATTCTTTTGAAACTTTCTTCTCTCATTTTCTTGCAGAAACTTGAGTTTTCAAACTAAATTGAAAACATTCACGGAAAGCATGTTTGCCTCAACATTTTCATATTTCCACCCGAAAACAGCAAATCCAGTTTTATCTGCAAACAAATAGCGTCAACTTTTTGTCAAAAAATAATAATCACAAACTGGAAAATAATCAGGTTTTGATGCAAAGTCATAATTTTCCATGGGAAAACCTCCAAATTCCATTTCAGGGCATGTCAGCATTCTAGATGAATAAAACAGATACAGGCAAGCTTTAAACCAGCTCGCTCCAGTACCAGTACGAGTCTAGTACTGGCAGCATGAGCTCAACATGGTCTACTCTACCCACTTCTCCAGCAGAAATCAGCTACATGCACAAGGTCCTATTAATACCATGTTGGACAATGGCTCTGAGCCATTTTCTCCTGTGCCTCTGGCCAATATCTTTAGAAAAACATTAATGAACTTAGTAATAAAATTAGTTAATCGTGTTTCTTTCAGTCTTCAGTACCAGATGTTATATGGAGTTGGAGGGGGAACACTGCCAGTGGAGAAAACTTATGGTTTTCACCCCGTTGGGGAGGTTTATTCTGCCCCTCATCTCTTCTCTGCAGCTTCTTCAATACTGAGAATCTGCAGAAGAAATAAATGACTGGTTTTGCTTGCTTTGTAAGGAGGAGCAGCCAGTGTCCCTGTTTTGGGGAATCTGAACCTGGCTGAGTTGCAGAGCATCGGGGGGAAGTGTGTGAGCAAAGCTGAGAGCGGGGCCCAGATCTCCACCACCTCCCATCATTTAACGACAAAGTGATGTTTTCTCCGCGCAGGAAATTGGATCTCGGTCGTTAGAAGTAAGACAGTCTAGAGAGCAATCACCTCTCTCCTGGCCAGACGTGTGCCAGTAAGTGTTGGCATTAGGCACAAAGGGAAAAGGACAGGAGATTTTCCTATTGACCTTTGCAAGCTTTAAAAAGGATCCCATTGGTAGTGCTAAAGGCAACATACATTATTGTTCAAAAGAGAAGTCCCTCTAGCAAGTTCCTGATGGATAATAGTGATGTTTACTTAAGGAAACTGGGTAATCACAAAGGTTATTTTTTATTGGGTGCCATCCTTTTTAGCATCCTCGTACACAGCCGACGTCAATGTGTGTCATTAACAATGACCTGTAAAAGGATACAGCAGTTGCTAAGGAAACCTCTGTTGCACAGGAGCTAAACAAATAACAGCAAATTAAGCGGGGAGCAGAGGCCACGAAGGGCCTGATTCTGCAGATCTTTACCCACGCAGGCAGTCTTAGGCTGCAAAACTGGTCTCTGGATTTTGCTGGGAGACACTCAACCCCTCGCGTGAGAAAAAGTTTGGAGATGCAGGTTGCTCGTCAGAGACTCCTCAAACTTTTATGCATTCACCAGAGCAGATCAAAGGCAGCCTACAGTAGAAATAGCACAGAGCTATTTCTGGCCTCTGAATATAATTAATTGTCATTTGAAAGCATCCGTGTAATCTTTGTTGTGATATTAATTTCGCTGAGAGATGCTAACAGGAAACATCAATGTACATGGCCTTCAATCCTCTGTTAATCTTCAGGAAGTGTATAGCAGATTAGGCACCTTTAAGCATTAATGAGATGTGTCCTTAGGACATACCCAGGTATCCTTGTGTGCTTCAAAGAGTCTGAGGGATTTTCAGGGAAGGTCGTTCTTGGTGGTAGTGGTTGCTGCTTTGCCTTAGGGGCTGGATGGGAGAAGTCAATAGGACTTGTATCTCCAAAGAATGACAGACCAACTTTACAAGAGTTCTGCGGAGATGCTTTGAAATCCTTTTGCCTGTGAAAGGAAATCAAGAATCTTAGTTCAGCAGAGACTTTTCTCCATGCAAAATCCTGTTTTTTCCAAAGGACAGGTGGTTTTCACTTCATGGTGACGAGACAAGACCAACCATGAGAGTTGATCTTACAGGAAGACTCCACGACGCACAGCCTGTACGCAGCCACGTAACAGCTCCTGGTGGAAAAGGCTCTGCAGCATCTCCAGGTCGTTCATCACACACCACAAAACAGGCTGCAACAAGCGCAGGGTTTGTAAGAGAAAGCAGAAAATGATAACTTGGATGTTATGGAAAGGAGTAGATGAGGTAGGGTGGTGTGGCTCTGCAATGACACGTATTTGTTACCTGCATCCAGGTAAAAATAACAGGGTCTTATCAGTGCTGGAATTTAACACCGAAAAAGGTGTTTCAATACAAAAAACCGCAGTTTCTGGCAGTGAGGAATAGCCCCAGTGCACTCAAGGGAGTTAAAGTGGTTTATTGAAGTTGTGATTTTAAACTAGTTTGGTTAAAGGGTTGCAAATTGCTGAGTAAACATTGATTCTTCACCTTCAATCAGATTTGTTTGAGTTCAAGCCAGAGAGGAGAGTGTTCAGCCTACGCTGGGATAAGCCACTGCAACCAAAATAATAGAGACCCTTGTGAATTGGTACCAGTTTAAGTTCACCAATGTGAAGGTCTGGAAGTAGACAGTAAGATCTTTAAAGGAAAGGACTCCCTTTTATACACAGTTCCACTGAACCCAGGACAATGGGAGAAGGATTACAGGGTGTTACCATGATACAAATGAGACACAGTATTAAGAAAAACAAGTGTTACCATAGAAACAGCTGATAAATGGGCACATGCAAAAAAAAATTTGCCCTTAATTTGCTTGTTTAAATGGGAGGGGAACTGTTTTGATCCTGCGTAATTGCAGCTGATCCTATTTAATTGCATTTTCTTCTACCAAGTCCAATATAGTGTCACAGTTAGAGCAACAGGATAGAACTCCAGTGATCTGTAATCGTAGGTCCTGCCACTGGGAAACTGAGGCAAGGACAGATGACTGTGCTATCTGCCACCAGCTTATTGATTGATCCTTGCCCCAGTTTCGCCCATCCAGAAGAGCGACAGAATAGCAGGAAAATGAAAATTCAGAAATGCATGAGGGAAAAAACCATTTGCTCACCTGCTTTGCTTGAGTGGGAACAAGACCAGGTCCTATGGTTGCAAAGAAGGGGGGGTCACCTTTTCCTGTTTGTCCTTTGCAAGGTGCTAATGCAGATTTTAAGGTCGCAGGAAAAAGAGCTCCACATTTAGCAAAGCGGAAAACCAGCAGCTAAGTGTGGAGAATCGGAAACCTGATTTGAATAAGAGTAACCAGATTGTAGGAACTTTAAATAGAATGGCAACTAATGTAATTAAAATGAAAAGGTTCAAAGCGCATTAAAGGGCATTAATATGCAATAAGGAAATTCTTAACTTGCTATAACCCCAAATACACAGTCCTGAAGGTGAAAGGAGCAGTGCCCGTAAAAGCCATTCTTTTGGGGAGGGCGTTGGGTTCGGTGCATGAGAAAGGCTCGATCACAAAAGCCTTCCATGGAAAGTTTGGTTATTGTGGGATGTTGGGCACGATAGAGGCTCGGTAACAAGGACTGGGCACGCGCGAGTGGCGGAGCAGATGCACGTGTGAGCTGAACAAACCTTCATCTTACAGCGTGATGCACATGAGCAAAGTCCTTCAGCCTCTCAAGGTCTGCCAAGGCAGATAAAGGTATAAATAGAACAGAGAAAGGGCCACCAGCCCGATGGCTCTCCTGAGCTCTCTCCTGTAACGGCTGGTACCAGCTGCTTTGGAAGAAAGTGTGTTCTGCAGCGAGCAGCTCTGAAATAACCTACCTTCAGGGAATTTCCTTCCCAGACTCCCCTGTTAGATGTTAGCTTAAGTCCTTATAACAGATTATTCCCCTAAATATAGCTTCATTTCAGCAGCAGATTGTTTTATTTTAGCAGTAGAAACGGAGATGACATTTTTTTGGACTGTGAAACGGCATTAATAGCATCGCTATTCTAACGTTTTTCAAAGCTTTAAAAAACTAAATGAAAAATTCCCGTTGCACATTCTCCTTTCTACATTGAAAGGATTAAAACCAGCTAGTCAACACAAGCCTCTATGTCCTAATTAACTCCTTTTCTTGTAGCTTTAAACGATTCATTTAAGCTCCCTGCATAAATATATATTTCACCGTATGGAACTGGAATTTTGCCATGGATACCACTCCAAGCAGGATCATACCTCTGGGCATCAAAGAAGCTGGATGAGTATAAAATTTGTGATTTAAACTCCACAAAGACAGCGACAAATGCTTAGAAGAGGAACAGAAAGCAGGAGCTGATGGGTGGTAAATTCTCCTTGTTGGGACAGAACTATTTCTGCGCGGAGGGTGTCATAGTCACCTGTGGATGGGGAGGCAAAGACCACATGCATTCCCTTGTACCTACACGCAGGCTCCAAAGAGTCTCACGGGAACTATTCCCAAGCACATGGATAACAAATCGGGTTTTAGGCAGCGCGTCGCACCGACGGTAACCGCCGTGTGACGAACCCCCCAAATCAAAGACTTCTATTTTCTCACATGGTGACAATGCAGCTTGTTCCCCGGCAGGAATCCTCGTGTCCCTCCTCAGATTGTTGTCCAAGGAAGGCTGGTAGTTTTTTGGACCTCGCACTCATGGAGAGCTGCTGGGACATAGTGTTTTCTTAGTGTTGGGGTTTCGACTCTGAAATGTGGTGTGCTGACTGTTGGTCTAACTATGAGGACATAGTGCTCCTTCTCGAATTTTAAAAGAGTGCAGCTAACTGTATATCTCTTAAAGATTTGGTTTCTGTGATTCGTTTTTTTATCTTTTGAAAGAAAAATTTAAAAAAAACAAAACACTGTTTCCAGTCTCAGTGGAAGTTGTTTCCTACTAAGATAAACAAATAGATGTGAGAATAGAAAACATATTCCCATTCTTGTTACATCCTAGGTATTTATTTTTTTGCAGCATAAAAGAGCTCCAGTTTTAATCCTACATAATGAAAGATGATCCTCCTAGGGATAAGATTTAGGCAGGAACCGTAAGAGTCCATCCACAGCTTCTTAAAAATAATAGCCTCATGGTTGAATTCTCGGCTCTGGGATTTGCAAGTGCCTTTGCAGTCTCTATTGGACAACAGTTTTCTCCAGAAAGGACAGTGTTTCCCAAACTAGAAAAGATTTTCCTGCTACAGCAGGGAGATTTCTCCCTCCTCTTCCCTTTGGTTTTGATTCCTTTACTGGGGCTCTTGCCAAATTTGAATGGAACAGGAAAGATGGAGAGGGGCCATCCTCAGCGTGGGGAGAAGGGGTCCGGACACAGTGCCACGGCGGATGTCACGGGCAGGGGGAACGAGGGCTGTGTCTCAGCTTTAATTAATGACAACGAATCGGCAGCGATGGGCGAGATCTTTGGCTGATGTACGTCCGTGGAGCGAAGTCAGCGAGTGGACCCAAAGGCGTGACACGACGTACGCCGCTATTTTTGTTGTATCTGCCTCTGGCCCTCTGCGTAGTTTTTAGCAGCAAAACTGATTTTTGACTTCTCCCAACTTGCCTGCGAAATCACACGGGTTTCTCCTGTTTTATTATGTAACTTCATTGTCTTGAAGCAAGAGATGAATCCCAACGATTTTCGTTCTCCTCCCAGCTGCTATTTGCTATTCCACTAAGGAAAGCCAAAACCCAAACACAACCCAGATGCTAATGTGAGTTCTGGAGACTCTGGTAGGATTCAGTATTACAGTTTTTAGCTGAGAAGCGAGAATATTCTGAATCCAATGATGGCCATGTAACTGAGACCATTTCCAAAGGGCGGCACGGTAATGCTAAAAGAGTGGATAACTAGGAAGTTTTTATAATTGCATCAATTACAGATATGACCACAGTCCATTTTGCATTTGAAAGGAAGTGAAATAGATGCTCCGGGTTCAAATATCATCACAAACTGGTGTCATTACTTGATACGAAAGAAATATTTGGCCCTGAAGGCTTTGCAAAAGTCTCATGGATTCATTGAGGCATGAAACAAAGTTCTTGCTGATTCTAAGTGTGTCTTTCATAGCCTGATATGTAAAGATATAACATTGGCTGGTCTGAAAATGAAGATGACACCAGACTTCTCAGTGTCATATACAGGAATGACCTTCTGGATTTCACAGAAACTACAGAGATTTCAAAGGGATTGTATTTGCTTCTAATTAGAAGCTCAGACCAGAAGTAGGAAACTTATGCAACGTACTAAATAAACCCAATTCCTCTCAATCCCTGTGCACCTTGTGTCCCATCAGGCAGGAGCTTCCATTTTAATGAGCTGTGTTTGCCAGCCCTGGTCTGTGTGGTGGGTAATGCCTTGAGAGTCGACGGGTCTGTGTTCATTCATGCCAGCTGAGAACATGTCTGGGTGACACCACAGGGTGAAATATCCAAGCTGGAAGAGAAGTAAGGCAGAAAATATCAGTGGCATAGAAAAAAAAAATGGAATATTAAGTCTCAATTGTGACATGTAGATTATATGTCATTAAGCTGGAAACATTCAAGGTCAGGTGGGACAGAGCTCCGAGCAACCTGATCTAGTTGAAGATGTCCTTGCTCACTGTGGAGGGTTCGACTAGACCTTTAAAGGTCCTTTCCAACCCAAACCATTCTATGATTCTAAACTTACGAAGTCCCTGTATTGAATCCTCCATGGGGCTGGAATACTTGCACAAACTCAGGGTACTGCTCATCAGGTGGAAAATAGGTTCATCAGGCTCAGGTTTTTTTAAGCGTGATACAATTGTGCCTTGAATTAGCACACTCCCTTCCAATGACCTTTCTTGCAGCATATTTTGGATATTAAGAAGAGCTGGATCTGGGGCAGAGCAGTTCATCCCTCAAGCCAGGAAGCTGAGATGCAGCCAACTCAGAGGAACTTTTTTTGTTGTGTTTTTTTTTTGTTGGGTTTTTTTTTTTAGACTCCGTGTGTTGCCAAAAGATTAGAAATGACAATCATCAACAAGAACGAGAGCCAGGGTAGGACAGGGCTGCCTGGAATAACAGAGGGAGCCCCCCTGGAAACACTCCTTCAGGGTTCACGGAGGCCAAGGGGTTCCCAACCCTTTTCGTAGGGTGGATGATGTTTTAATACTGAGATTCTCTGCTGAGAACATGATCCCACGGACCCCACCTCTCCTTTCACTGGAAAGAGAGAGAGCTTCAGCAATTGCTTACGTGGGAAGTGACGGTAATGGAGAGAATTGGATGTAGCTTTAGCTGCCTTTAAATGATTTAACAGCTGGATATAAGGAGATGTGACTGCCACTAAAGTTGTTCCATTGGTTTTAGGAGCTGGACTGGTTTCCAAGCAATTAAGCCAATTGAAGAGATTATATATGGTGTCTGTGGGAACCCCAGATACGAGCACCAGTTTGGCACATTATCTTCTTAAGGCCTCTTTGAGAAAGGGAGGTACAGCCACCCCCACTGTGCACCCAGGGAAGTGAGGGGGTGATTTTAAGATGCCTTTGATGTCATTGACTTTGTCATGTTCACACTTTGCTTTCATTTGAACTGCTGAGGAGATACTCTGGCAGAAATACCATTTTAAACTTCCTGCAGCACCACAGGCCACAGGGAGACAAGATGGTGGTCTAGGTAGCCTTTTGCTCTAACCATGGCCTTTTTTATATAAACTAGTAAATCCCAAACTGCACGAAACCCTCCTTGTTAGCATGCAGTTTAAGTAGGTAGAACTTTCAACCAGAGGTCTGAGAAAATTCTGGTCCTTGCCCAGAATAAATCTGCTGGGTGTTCCTTGGGGCAAGAAGTTTTGGAAGAACTAGTAGTTAATGAGTTCAGTAGAAACACTTCTGGAACAAGTGTACCCAAAAGCACATTACAGAGGGAAGAAGCCATGAAACTGCAGTTTTCATAGAAATCTGACTTCTTCCCTCGGCAAAGTATCTTTGCATTTCTTGCATTTCTCTCTTATAAATTCCAGCTTTGTCCATTCCTTCCGGTGTGAGTAATCACAGAGCTTCATGTTATGCTTAAGAGTTCAGAAATCTTTGTCCTTGTCTAAACTTTGCACTACAGGCCTTGTTTATGAGCTGTCTGGAGAGGATCTGTGAATCAATGGAGCATTGTTCAATAAATAATAAAAGCCAGACACAATTAGGTTTCTTTTTATATGAGCGTTTTCCCATAGGAGATAGTATATAAAAAACTCTGATGTGCAAGAACATGGTTTCTTCCTCTGTAGAATATAATTTAAACTCATCAAATCAATTACCACTTTGACATACTGTCACTTGAAGCCATTTGTAACATATAAAGTCCCTTTGTAAGTTGGGACCTTGTTGTGATTTAGATTCTTTTATTATCACGCTGGAGGAAGCTGTAAATAATTTCTGCCGGTGTGATATATAAGTGGCACTTCATGTTTAATATAAAAGAATTAAACAGGCCTTTCTGGCCCACCTCACTCATGTTGAAGAGTCAGATTTGTCTTGTCTTTCATCCTACTCCCAGTTTATCAGAGTTCCAGAGGAAGATGTGTTGGTCTCATTTAAAATGCCTACACAGCGGTCAAGGTTAATTTAGCAGATGTTCAGATTTTATTTGTACTTGTGCAAGACCCGGAGTAGATAGTCCTGCTCCATAATCACTTTGTTTTCTTCTGGTCAGTAACACTTGGTTTCATCATCACTGAAAACGTAGTTGTTGAACCCAGAGACACATGGAAGGCAGTTCATGATAAAGAGAATCCAGCCACTAATCTTTCTGAAATCCTGTTACAGAGCAGTGCAAGTAGTAACAAACCCGTTTGTTCTTCTTGTTCCAGGCAATTCCTGATTTTCTAATAAAATATGTCTCTCTCTGAATCAAAGTACAAAATCACAGCCTGTGGTCTGGTATTATTGCTTTTTCTATACTTCCCTGAGTCAGCCAGTACCTGCTGCACATATCTGTCAGCCTCAACCTCTTCATTAGTTCATCTGTTTGAAAGATACAGTGATCAGGTATGAAAAAAAGGCTTGAGATAACACAGTATCATCTCTTGGAATATGAGATAAGCGATATTAGTAATGAAATGTTCCATAAATCATCTTTATCTGCACAGCTGGATGGGATTTAAAGGAACCAGGTCAAAAAGACAAGTACATGTCTTCACCTTCACATTAGCCAAAGTGCCTGAGGCCAGACTGTAGCTTCGCCTGGCATGACTTTCATCACCTTGCCTCGCAGAGCTTGTCCTGATAGAAATGCTCCTACAGTTTATAGTGTTACTACTGCTGGTTGCAAACAAGGATACATCATAGGACTCCTACTTTTGTCTGCCAAGATGTTTTAGTGGCAATAGAAAGTGCAGGAGTCTGTCTTTGCTGGCAGTTTGTCTTGCCGTAACTCTGTCTCTGTGTGTCCTTTTTATGTCTAGGAGGAGCTAAACTGAGCATACCCGCAGGAGGACATGATGTGACAACGCTCGCTCCAGCTACTCGGAACCACAAGCAGAATTTGAGGACTTGTTCAAAGCTCTTGCTGAGACTCTTCAACTCAGGGACAGCAGCTGAGCCACCCCAGAACCAAACCTGAAGGTGAGCAGCAGGTAAGCAATGAGGCTAGGGAACAAGTTGGACCTTCATCCTGTCTCAGAGGCAATTCCAGGCCACAGGGTGTCCATAGTCTTAGTTGGGTGATGTGAGGATAGATATGGCTAAAGCTGGCATGTCTGTAATTCCATGTGAATTCTACCTGGAGCTGTGGTGGTTATTTTCACTAAAACAACTTATTTCAAGGATGTGCTGTATTCTTTAGGTCAAGGTAGGAAACAGAATGAAACAGCTGCTTAAAAATCCACTGTGTCCTGACCCAAAGGCCAGTGGAATCTGGGGAATGATTCCTCTTCATTTCGGTGAGGTTTGGATCTCGCCATCACGTGCCCTATGGCTGGGAGAGAAGTGGAGAACAAACACAAATAAGAAGTGGGCAACCAAGTATGTAACTTGTGTTTGTGATTGCCCAGCGAACAAGCCCTCTGTTTGTCTGGGGCATTCGGTGGCCGGATCCACACGTCCAGTCTTGTTTAGATCGCTCTCACAGGAAGGCAACTGCATATTTGTGGCCAGCTTTAGTCGGGAAAACTTCAGTCAAGCCTGTAAGTATCTGTTCTGCTCTACCACCATCACCACCGAAACCCATCTGGTATTTTAACAAGCTTGCACTGCAGATTTCCATATCTCCAGAGTAAAATTGCATCCATGGGTGGAGGGAAGGAGGAAAAGGGAAGCATTTGGGAAACCACAAAAAGGAGGCTTTGTGGCTAACATCTATCTTCTCAACCCAAGCTGGGTACACTGGAGTAGAAAGTCTTGCTCAAAGCGCAGAAATTGGAAACAGCCTGTACTGACAGCATCCCAGTGAGGTCTGCCAGCGACAGAGAACAGCCCCTCTTTCCAGCACAGCACGAAGGAGGACAGGGTTGACTGGTGAGGTGCTGAGCGCTTTGATGCTCATGAGCACCAGGACGAATTGAGGGCAGGAAAGAAGTTGCCAACTGGGGCTTCAAAGTCCTTTAAGGGGAAGCCAGGGCAGATTCTCATCGCAACTCTGGTCTAATGCAGGGCCAGCTGAAGTCAGTGGACTTCAGTGGATGAGGCCTTGACCACAATGGGCTTTGAATCGCATTTCCAGAAGGATTTGCAGAAGTGTAGCTCCAACAATTTCAGCATTGTGTCTTCCTAAATGAGTAGAAAATCAGACCTAATGATGGAAACTTTTCTAAGCAACTTGATACTCCAGAGCCTCCTGAACACAGAAGTAGAAGGATAACAATGGTAATAAAATAAGAGCCATCCTAAACGCATGATCCAAACTTGTTACCAGTTTCATCCAGTCCTTTCTGCCTGCTGTTCACCCTGGATGACTGTGACTCCTTTTAGACAGGGAATGTACCTAGAAAGTACCTTTTCTGGGGGTGATCATATGAAATATTTGCAAAGGAATGTGAAAATTTTCCGGGTGTGTTGCACATCCCAAGTTCCAGATAAGCTGCTCAAATAAAAGAAGACTTCATGAGAGGAGGGCACGAAGGGGCAGCTGAGATGGGCCACGTGTGAGGACTCCATAAGCCACATGATGCCCACAGCACCTGAGAAACGGCTGTGTTTCAGAGCAACAGAAGATGGCTCCAAGAAGCACTTCCATGCTTCTCTCTCTCATCCAGGATTGTATGTTTAATTGATCCCTCTTCATTAAGTATTTCGGGATCCTCGGAGTCACGCAGCAGTACGTTATTTACGTTCTTGATAAGGAAAGCAGACGAAGTGAAGGAAGCAAAGAGAGTGTGAAAGACGGCATTAAAGCAAAAAGAAAGGAAGTTCTTTGCCGAATGTTTTCTCAGGTGTGAGAAAGGGTGAGGCTGCTTCTAGCCAAAGACATCAAAGGCGGGGAGCCCCCTCCCCAGGCTGTTGGGCTGGTTGGGTTTGGTCAGGCTTGGCTCAGCAGCTGAGGAGTGACTCAGAGGGACGGGGAGCGATGTTTTTCATGTGTAATCCGGAACGGGTAGGAGCCTTTGTTTGGGAACCTTTGCAACTCCCTGAGTGAGTTCATCCCAGCGAGGTCAGCGGATAAAACGTTATCGGAGACAGGTGAAGAAATCAGCCTGGCTTTTTAACACTTGTGTTTTTAAAAACTTCTTTAGTACTGCTGGGATCAGTCCTGAGCTGTGTCTGTTCTCAGCTTGGTTCTCTGAGGATGCTGAATGCAGATGGTCTCGTGGTTCCAGCAGTAGCTAATCCAGGACCCCTTTCTTCCACAGACATCCTGCATGACTTGAGTCCTTCCATCTTAGCCCCTCACTTGCAAAATGACAGCACCTGCAGTGTCCCTGGAGAACTGTCTTGCCCGGGTGTCCACAGCCCCCAGCCTTGTGCTGGTTGCACAGAGCCTTCAGAAATTACTTAAGAACAAAGAATAAATACCAGTGCATTGCTCAATAGTTACGCCCCACAAACATACAGGGTTAGAAAGAGGATTTCTCTCCCACATGTAACAAAACAAGATTGTTTGGTTTGTGCAGGAGGTTGTATGACACAACTTCTCCACGAGCAGGGAAAAGAAATACAGTGACCCAAGAGACCTCCTCCATATCCCTACGTCCCTTTGACTAAGGGACAGGGACCGAAGGCACTTGGAGGGAGATGAGGAATTTTTAAGCATGGGGCTGTGATTTGGAGCACTTTGAAGTTACATGGGCTAATGAAGAGAACAGTTTGTCCTGGAAAATGGGAAGTCGGGGTGGGACCGCTGGCTCTGGATGACCTGTTGTGTAGCACTGGCTAATTTGCCCATTGTCTCTCCCGTCTATTTAAATCTGAAGCTCTTGGGGGCACCATATGTATTTACACAATGGGGCCATGATTTCCATAGTGCTTGTGCTAATTATCCAACACAAATAATTAATGGATGGAACAAGTTCTGGCTCCAGGGTTGAGCTTCTAACCACCTGCCCTGCTTATGACTTTGGGCCAATTTGATTGCAGCAGAGTGAACACAATACCGTGAAGAAAACCCAGCAAACAATCCAACTTTTTCTAACTATAAAGGCTAAACATGCCATAATCCTAAAGCACATCAGCCCTTTTCTTCACCTGGGCTGGCTGCATCCTCCTGTAACTGCTGATTGCAAATAGTCAGATCAAACACCAAAACCTTAACGCTATTAACCACTGCTGGATATTACTGGGCTGCAAGAATAAGAGCGGCAGCAGCAAGCTCTTGGATCAATGCCATCGTTTTATTACTTATTCCTTATTTTTATATAGCCTTTGGCATGGCAAGAAGTCCTTCTTTAATTATAAACAGGAATGAAGAAGCCACAAGAGGAAATCATACAGTATTGTAGCCGGATAACTGGTACTGCACTGATTACACGGGGGCTCTTATCAAAGCTGACACAGTGCTGGGGCTGAGCAGATATTGTGCTGGAAGCCACAGGCTGTGCGTGGGAGAGAGCCTCGGAGCGGACGTAAGAGCAGTGTCATTCTGCTGAACTCAATTCTCCACGGAGAACGGTTTTGTTTCCTTTTTCTCTCTCTCTCCCTCTCTCCCCCTGCATTAAGGAAATAGGAGAAAAGTAAAGACAAGTCCTGAGAGACGAAGAAATAAGATAAATGTGTAACCTTTTCACTTCTTCTTTCAACATGTTGTGTGTGTGGGGGGGGAGGAGAAACCTCAGTTTGACACAGAGATGAGCTATGGGTAACGACAGTTGTTTGTGGAACCATGAGAAAACTCTTGAATCCCATTTAAGTCTCTCCCAAGAAGTGAATAACTACTGTTTGTTTATCTTGCCAAAGCCTTTTCAGTTTTCTGGAAGGACTATCAGCCCCACCTTCTCTGTAGGCTCTGAGGATCCTGTCCGTAGTAGCTTCAGCTTCTGTCACTCTCCCTTGGTCTGTGCTGTCCTCTGTGCTCAGCCTCGCTGGTACGTGAGGCTGCTCGGAGCACTCCCACACCATCTCAGAACAAGTTTGCCTGAGACTCAACAAGAAGTCACCAAGGGTCTGCTGGAGCAGAGGCCATAAATCTGATTTTTCAAATTGTTCTTCCACCACCAATCTGCTGTGAAACCACGGGAGACCAGCAGATTCTTTCTGCTGTTTTGGATGCCGTTCTCTCCATGGGTAGATGTATCTCTGGTGAGAAGGAGAGCACCAGGCTGTGTCCATCCCCTTTCAGCCCTGCTTTAGGTGGAGCTGCTGTTGGGCACTGCCCTTGCTCAAGCTCTCAGCACTGCACGTAAACTCTTCCAATGATCTTATAGCAAATTCTGAGGACACCTACAGATTTTCGTAAGCCCTCTTAGTTTTTGAGGTTTTATATTAGCAAAAAGAAGCCTATTGAGATTCATTATTTTATTTTTCTCCTCAGTTCCCACTCTTGATTAATTTTCTAGCCAACACTCATTGAAGGCCCATAAATAATCATAGCAGAGCTGCAGACATCTTCTAACCCTTTTAATTTCTTTTCCAAAAGCCCCAGATACCATCTATGCCGACAGAAGCCAAGCACTGCGGAGGGTTGGTGAACCTGAAGCTTTCATTGCCTATCCATAAAGGAACAGAAAGCCAGAACATATTTTTATTGTGCCCAAAGGGGATTCAGATCAAGGGGTTTGGATGAACTTCCTTGTCTTTCTTTGCTCCAAGTATGCCTTTCTTAAAACAAAGTAGATAATTTAGTAGTGATTTGGGAGATAATGTGGAGCCAGATTCTTGAGTTAGTTCTCTCTGCAGAGAACTGTGTTCTGGTGACATTTCAGCACTGGGAAATAGAATCATGGACAGATTCTACCCAGAGCGACCGCTCACACTGCTGTTCCTGGGGATTACAGCTGCTCAGGAGGACTGTTGGGCCATCACATTGAACATAAACACCAGGTAGGAGAAAATCCTCCTGAAATTCCATGTGATGGTGGATAAAGGATGAATCACCTGATTAATAACAGGAGGATTTCAACAGCTTAGCTCTTTCTCCAAATCATTAAAAAGACATTAGTTCTGTTATTTTTTTTCCCCTCATTCCTTCATCCTCTTATCTTTAGCACGGGGATAAGACAAGGACAGGCAGAGATTCTCCTGTAGTGAGCAGAGTGAAAAGAACAAACTAGGCACAGAACAAGGACGAATTTCCATCACACATCCCAACACATCTAGCTCTGGCATGACACTGGGATGAAGGAAATCTGTTTCACTTCTAAAAACGTTTAGAAGCACTTTACTTTGTCCAGAGGCTGAAGCACAACTTCCACTAGAAAGACAGGAGGGCATGTCCACCTCCACAGGACTGACACACCGAGAAATTTGCTGAGCCCAAGCCTTGGCAGTGTCAGTAGAGAGCTCTGACTCCAGCATCAATGTAACATCTCAACAGACCAGAGCAGTGTCTACATGCATCTAGCTAAATGCTAAAACAAGTGTCATATAAGAAAATTATCTCCAGGGTCTTCTTTACCAACATACCTTGTTATTTTAAAGTTATTTTATCACTTAGTTAGTCGGATTTGTCAGCCATGTATCTATCATACTTCAACTTGTCTTGTACTCCCTGGGCAAAACAGTAATTTATAGTCTCACAAAGTGCAGTGAATGATCTACCAGGTTCAGATTTTTTCATTTTATTCTCTTTATTCTTATTCTTATTACAGAAATAAAAATTGAGCCTGAGTAGCAGTTCCCTGTTTACCTGCCCCCTGGCCCTTTAAATTGAGGTGAGAAAGGAAGAAAGTGTGTTTCTGCTAGGGCAGCTGTTTGCCACCTGGTTCCTACAGGCTTATATTCCTTCTAACTGGTAAGTTTGGGGTGTTTCTGGTATTTTTTATTACTGCTTTTCTCCTTTTTATTCCAAAGAAGAGGATAAGCCCTCAAAAGTAACTGCTTGGAGTGGGTTTGTGTGATATGCAAAGCTCTGTGTGAGGTTTTCAGATGCCTCTGATGTGTCTGTGATGCTGAGTGGTTTGATTCACATAAGGAAAAAGGTAGTTTCCAAAAAAAAAAAACTTGTTTATGGTCTTTGTTTGGCTGGCCTGCTGTTGTGAAGGATTCTTGGCCCCCAGAGTAGCTGGGTAGTGCTTCTCTTGGTTGCTACCTTGCCTCCCAGCTGGTATAATTTAGCCCTGAGCTCAGGTGGGATCTCTAAGAACTGCTATAATATGTTTTTCTCTTGAACAGCTTAAATTGCAAATGGGCAAGATGGCCAAAGGAAAGGAGGAAAAATCAGAGGTACAAAAAATGGTGTAACTGGCCCAAGGTTGTGCAGAACAGTTAGAAACGGGCCATGTGTCTCTTACTCAATTCCCCACTTGCCCGTTTACCTGTGTCTTGCTCTGTCCTCGTCTATGGGGTGATGCCAGGGGCTCCATCTATGCACAACACAGACAAATCCAGCTGATGGGGGGGGGAAACGTGCTGCCCACCTCTGAGCTCCCTGGGCATTGAACAAGGACAGCAGAGGCTCTCTCTGGTTACCTTACTGCATCTTCAATTTTATTTTTTTTCTTCTTCAGGAGATTTCCGATAAAGGACTCATTTTATTACTTGTAGAAAAGAGACCTCTCAAGGCCCCAGGGTAAGGACCAGTATGTCCTTAAACTGCTGTACTGAACACAGGCCCAGACACCATAGTGTGTAGCTGAAACTGGGGAAAAAAGGAAAAATAAGAGTGTGATAATGGACTCTCCCTTAACAGGTGGAAACTGAGGCAAACGATCTTCCAGACCTGACCCTGCAAACATCCACATGTGTGCTTAATTTTAAGCATGAGTGGTTCCTTAAAGCCTGTGATTTAAAGGCTTACTCGTGCTTAAAATTAAATACACATGTATGGATATGGGGAACTGGATCATCAATCTTTCTGTGCGTGAATTGGCCACTTCCAACTTGGAAGCACCTCCGTGCTTGTGAAACTTTATCACATAGTAAATAAATATCAGTAATCTCATCAGCAATGTCTTGGGGGTTGTATAGCACCTAGCACAACAGAGCTCTGTAATTAGCTGGAGCCTCTGCTATACTAGTACAGGAAAACCCGAGCATTTCGGCTGTGCTCTTTCCATCCTTGCCATCTACCTGTACCTCTGGGGTCTCTGAAGTTTAATTTTTTAGGATCTGCTTCAGCCAAGGGGCAGAAACTTAGTCTCATCACATTTTATTCATCTACCTTGAAGGGGCTTTACTTTAAAACCCTCCCATTTTGTCACTTCTATTGTTTTCATGTAATGTAATAGTTGCATTGAGTCTGCTTCGAGGCTGGGAGTAATGATTCCATGCGAGATTGAGAACAACTTTCTTCTGCCAGTTAAGATGTGCTAGCAAGGAGGAGGAAGACTGTAGCACTTGGCTGAAAATAATACTCCTTTCAACCCCCAATTATTAAAAATGGGGCTCAGTTTGAAGCATGAGGGTTTTATGTTCTCTTTTAAAACCTTGCCTGGCTTAAAACTGCATATTCTTTATCTTTATTCATGTCTAAAGCTCTTTTTAAAAGTCCTCCTACGTGTCTTCAACAATATCTTGGAATAATGAGTCCCGCTGTCTAATTATGAAATATTTTTTCTCTCAAAGCTTTTTTTAAATCATGAAAAGCGAAAAAGTTACGATCCAACCCCACAGTACCTCTGCTGCAAGAACTCCAAACTCTTCTCTGAGTTGGGCTGCGTGTGATCAGCATCATCCTCTCGCAGCAGCTTATCACCAACCGTTCCCTTCCAGAAACCAGAGCCAGAAACGCTGCGCTGGGCACTTGAATAAAATCAGGGAGTCGCATCACCTGCCCTGAATACTCACTTTAAGTGAAAATGGTGCAGTTTAACTATTTCTGGAGAACAGCTCTGAAGTGACTGCATCTTGTGTGCCAGGCGTGTGATTGTAGCAAATTAGTGTACTGAAGTTTCCCCAGTTTCTCGAGTCAGGCAATGGTGTGTGATTTATCAGCAGGAACCACATTACAAGCATGTCTTCCAAATTTAAGAGAAGATGTTCCATCCTGCCTCATTTAAGCCAGGGAAAGGGCAGCCTGTTTTCCTTACATTTTTCTCCATCAGCTAGTCTCTATTCCACTGAATAAATTTGCCCAGCTCTGGATTTGTCTTGTCCAACTTTATTGTAGACATCAACCTTTCAGGGTGAGCAGAGAGAGACTCAGCCCCTCCAATGCTCTTGGAGGCTTTTTCCATTTCTGCTCCTCTTGGACCACAAATTGCCCTCCCCAGGCAAGGGCAGATATTGCAGTAGTCCGGGGTAGGAGTCAGTCCCAGCTGACTCCAGCTGGGAGCTGGAGTCAGGCTGGGCTGTTTCTTTCTCGAGGGAGTTTCAGGAGGTGCAAGAGCAGCTGGAGCTGAGTCCATCTCCCTGGACCACAGGTTGTGATTTGCACCCTGAGGACAGCAAACACTCTCTCTGCCTTTCTCTGTTGTTCAAGTGATGCAGAACATCGCAGCAGCAGCTGAGGCTGGATGCCACCTCTTTCCTCCTGACACCTGCCCTCAGTTAGGGCTTACTTTTTGTTTGGTTTTTTTTTTTTTCCAATGGTAGTTTCTTTCCAATCTACCACCATCAGCACAGGTGTAGTGACAGCGTTGGGTCCCAAAATTCATCCTTTTTCTCAATTCTATTTTCCCTGGGGACAGGGGCCTGGAAAACATGGCACAGTCACCCTTTGCAAGGTTTGGCCCTTGAAATGAGGCTCACCAGCAGCTCCCCCAGCTCCCGCCCAGTGGGATGCTGTGAACCTCAGCAGCACTGGTAGTGCCTAACGAGCAGAAATGGGCCGTGGCGCGGGCAGCGTTGTGTGCGAGGGTTTTATGTAACGTGGGAGAATAGGGGAACCCAGTGTGTGAGCAGGGAAAATTGCTTATTCCATAATGACTGTTCCGCTGCCTAGTACAGAGTGGAATAATTAGGGTTTCTTTTCTCTTTAATTAGAAAATGGCAAACATAGATTAATCAATTACAAATGCCTCTTTATACTGCAGTGCACTGCAATTAACATTACTTAAATGTGTTAACAAAGTAGGAGGCCTGTATTTGTGAAGCAACTTCTTACTGCTTTTTTCTTTCCCCGGCTTCCCGGCTCCCAACATGCCTGAACCCTTTCCGTTTTCCCTTTCTGCTCTTGCCCCTGCTCCTTCTGCAGAGATTTAACAGCTCTAGATGAGATTTTTTTAAACCATTATATACTGCATAGCGTGAGTGAAGCTGCTTTTTCCAAAAAAGCCCTTTTGGCCGGGCTTGGAGGGCTGGAGGCATTAACCCAGGGGAAGAAGCGGAGTCGGCATATTCACTGGGGTCGCACACTACAATAGCAGAGTAAAATCCAGGAAATACAATAACTTGATTCATTACTCGGTTCTTACGCCGCTGCCAAAAGCGTGATTAAGTCACAAAGAGTTCGATTAGGGACACTCAGTAACAAAACCCCAGCTCCATTGACATGGGCTATTTTCAGAGTACATCTAGTGCCTGTGCTCGCTCCTACGGGCCGCTTCCCCGCTCGGCATTTAACAGCCCCCTCGCCGAACAAAAGTAGCGGAGGGACCGAGGAGGGGAAGGCTGGCGGGAGGAAGCCGCTGGCATCCAAGCGCAGGAATAATGGAGCAGCAGTAAAGGAGGGAAGGCCGGGTGGTCCAGCCAGTGGAGGTTGGTTCCCCAAGGTGCCCGGGTCCCGCTCGGTGCCCCGGTGCCGAGCGTCGCCTCCGTCCGGGTCTCACCAGTGCCGGGGCGGCGGAGGGCTGGGAGCGCCCGGCTCCGGGCATTGCTGCCATCTATTGGGAGGAATCGGCTCGCTCGCACCCCGTTCCCCTGCCGAGCCGCCTTTTGGGAAGACCATGGGACTCCCAGCCCCAACTGCTATGGGCACGGAGGTATTGCCGTGCCCCGTGCCCCGATCCCGCCTCGATGCGGGATCTCGGACCCGTCCGTCGGTTGCCAGGCGTACCCCTTCGACACCCTCCTCTTCTCTCTTGCTCTCCTTGTATCTCTGCGAATTTCGTGGCAGCCCCAAATTGCCCTCCTGGACTCCCAAGTGGTGTTGGCACAGCTCGGACTGAGGCAGCAACAGCTTTGCTTGACAATTTTTAGGGGGCAAAGGCTTTAAACGGAAAGAGGGGAGATTTAGATTAGATATAAGGAAGAAATTTTTTACATTGAGGGTGCTGAGGCACTGGACCAGGTTGCCCAGCAGCTGAGGCTGGATGCCACCTCTTTCCTCCTGACACCTGCCAACCGTGGCCAACGTGGCTGTTGGCCAAAGCCAGTCGTGTCCTGGGCTGCATCCAAAGCAGCGTGGACAAGGGCGTGTAGTGACAGGACAAGGGACAACAGCTTTAAACTGAAAGAGGGGAGATTTCAATGAGATCTAAGGCAGAAATTCTTCCCACTGAGGGTGGTGAGGCACTGGACCAGGTTGCCCAGAGAAGCTGTGGCTGCCTCATCCCTGGAAGTGTTCCAGGCCAGGTTGGATGAGGCTTTGAGCAACCTGGTGTAGTGGAGGGTGTCCCTGCCCATGGCACGGAGGGGTTGGAACTAGATGATCTTGAAGGTCCGTTCCAACCCAAACCATTCTATGAGTCTATGATTCTATATTTAGTTTTGTGGTGTAACCGTGGCTTTGTGCTGAAATGAATGGCCCTGTGATTGTAACAAGTATTGGATGCATAGAAAGCAACCCTAAATTTGAATGCTCAAAAAATCTGGTTCTTTGCACCAGTTCTGCATTGCTATTTTGGACGGATTTTGGAAAAAAAGCGGTGACTGGAAGGAAACCTGTGGCCTCTGGAGAGGGAGAGCCATGAGTGCGCTGCTCTCCCAGCAGCACGACGTGCCCTGGCTGGGAGGTTTACAACGGTAGCAAGCGGCTATCAGGTTTCTGTAGGTGGTTGCCTGCTCCTTTCTTCTCTGCTGTAATTTAAAGACACTTAGAGCCTTGGATCTGCCCCAAGATGAAATAGGTAGAGCGGGGAATGATATCGCTCACGCGTTCATCACAACACGAAGCCAATGGAAAAACAGGTTTTGCTGTTAGGTCACGTCTTTGCCCGGGTGAAGGCTAAGGCATAGTTCAGTGTTTTCCACCCTGGCTGGTGCTTTCTGCTGGTGGGATGGAGCATATTGCTTTGTCTTGCAGTGATCAAGTAGGTGGAAGAGGAGTTTATGGTGACACAAACATGAGCTTCCCCATCCTGCCAAGAGCATCCCTGTGCTCTGAGGGGTGGTCCCAGTCATCTCCCTTAGATTGGTGACAGGTTGTCCCCTTTTGTACTGTCCTTGGTGACGGCTGGTTGTGAGATGCTGTCTTTTAGGGGGTGATGGGCACTGCATCAAATCAAACAGATGCTCCTTCCCAGCAAAATCTCTCAGGGACTAACCAAATATAGCAGCAGCGTTCTGCTCTCTTGCAAAGCAGCTCCATTCAAATTCACAGCTGGTGTGTTTCTACCTCACATATCGCCATGCAGCTCCTCCGAGACCCTCTCACTTCTGCCCAAAGGCTGTGTACTCAGGTTGCTGCTCTGCTGGCGCCCCAGGAATGGGACTTTCGGCCCCAGCCTCACTTTGTTTGAAGGGGAGAGGGCAGTACGTCATATAGTATATCTGCATCACTTGGCTCCATTAAGAAATATCTCAGAAAACAGAAGTCATTGCTCAGAGAGTTCATTGTATGCCACCTGTGATTTGTCCTCTCTTGGCAGGCATCTCTAAGACCTTAGATAAAAACGAAAAGGGCTTTCACATTCGTTTTGAAAATTTCTAGAACTGAGTCAGTGAAAAAGATTCCACCTTTAATACACCATGCTGTCTGCCAAAATCTGCCCTACCCAAGAGGATGAACACCGGCAGCCGTGCACTGAGAGATCTTTCCTGCTGTGGGTGCCTTCTGGTGAAGGACTTGGACCCTCCAGACCCCAAATGTTGGTAGAAAGTAGGAGCCTCTGTGCTAAGCTACAAGCCTGGCCCTTAGGAAGTGATCGGTATAATAAAGCTCAGCATGCACCCAACTACCTTTGAGCAACATGGTCCGGCGGAAGGTGTCCCTGCCCATGGCAAAGAGGTTGGAACTAGATGATCTTGAAGGTCCTTCCAACCCAAACCATTCTATGATTCTACCTGCTGAACTGCGCCCCCAAGGAAGGAGCCCTGCTGGCTTTCCATATCGTTTTCTTTTTTTTTAACGAGCCAACATGTGCTAAGTTTGAGATGGAGCTGATGAGGGTGCTAGCTATGGAGTATGTGGTTTCAATTTGGGATGTTGCTGGCCATCCTCCCGGGAAAGCTGCTTTGAACTGAGGCAGCGGTATGTGGCTCACCACAGCTCTGCTGACACAAGAGTCGTGGAGCCTTTGAGAGAAGAGGCAGAGAGCAGAGCTGCCACCCCGTGCCTTGCGTGCCGTTATGTTGCGAGGAACCGAGGACCACAGAAACACTCCGGGTGGGAGGCTGCAGAGCTGTCTCTCCTCCCAGATATTGGCTGGCTTGGAACAAAAGTGCGTGTGGGAAGGGTTGCATCTTATATGCTCGAGGATGCAGAGGCAAACAGCTTTGTTATAATGTCACCGACGGTGATTTTGGGATTGAAAAGGCCGAGGCAGCTGGTGCTTCACAGGGCGATGAGGAGCACTGTGAGGGCGAGGAGGGAAGGAGACCAGAAGTTGGGATGCCAAAGGGCTGCTCCCGCATTGGAAGAAAATGAGATGCAGTGATTAAATAGGAGTGACTGGGAATGGGGCTCCGGGGTTCACTTCGTGCCTCTAGGGAAGGATTTTGAGCTACTGGTGAATAGTGGGGGTCCAGGCTGCCTGGGTCCTCATCCTACTCTGAGTACATCTGTGCATCACTTTTCTGCGCTGTAGAATGAGGACAGAAGGTTTCTCCTTGGAAAAAGTTTGCAGGACGTCATTAATGTAGTAAACTTGAGTGTTGGAGGGAGAAAATATACTATTCTTTTAATTTCTTGTGTTCACGCAGATTTTTCTCTGTGTGGTTAGATTAGCGTGTCAGTTGGGCTTGTGTTTATCCTCTTGCAAATAAAAAGGCAAACTGAATCAACACATGAATGCAAATAGGGTAAAATCAAATTTCATTGCATGTTCAGCAGTAACGTGCTTAGGACATCATATAGATTGTGTGTGTTCAAGTAGCTGCTGTCCATCACAGTGTACATTTATATAATAACTTAATTGGGAATGGGTTATACTTGGGGAGATTAACTTTGCAGTGTTGAATGCTTCCAATTTCCTGGAAAAATGTTCAGTGCAGTAACTCCTGGTTAGACCTCTTCTATTTTTTTTAAAAAAACCACACCACCTATTGAAGATAAAATCTCTTGAAGACGCATTTTAAACCTCGATACGAGAAGGGCTGGGTCTGACCGACGTAACCTGGGCAGTGACAATTGCTGTTCCTGAGTGGGGGCACTTGGGCGTTTGGTTGCGGGCGTGAACTAAAAATCCCTACGTTTCTTAAACAGGAAACCTTTACTAAAGAAATAACTTGCAACTAACAAACATAAATAGACTTGCACATAGCTTGAGTTCCAGCTTTGTCTTCTTTGTTTACCAGGAATTTGTCAGACAACTGTCTAGGGCTCTAATATAACCCATAGAGACTTCAGGCAGCTACATCACACATTGCAAGAAAAACTTGATGCAAGGCACCTCTTGCCCAGAAATTCACTGTCTGTGCTTTTTTCTAACGATAACTGTGCTGAAAAACTCATCTTATTTATAAATAAGTGCTTTCTGACTCTTAATAGGACACCTGGAGAATACCTGGTGGTCCTCTGGTCGGGTGGTCCCGGAGGTGCTACCACCAGTTCCCTTCCCACCAAAAAGGCAGCCAGTGCAGACTGCAGCTCACCAACACAGTGTCAGGGAATGTAAGTCTGTAGATTTAAATGTCATTTAATTCCGGTGAGGACATGTGCCCAACCTGCACCCAGGTCCCACGGCTGGAGGTATCCGTAGGTGTCTGGATGTGTCCTACTGCCACCCTCTCCACCCACCCGAAGACGAGTGGTCGCTTGTGCTGCAGTGAGAAGGGTTTTGCCGTGCAGGCAAAGACCCCGTGGATGAATTTGGGGAGGGAGCAGGCTTGCCTGGATGCTGAGGCTGGTGCAGGCAGAAACTGTACCCAGCACAGCTCTGTTCAGCCGTTTGAATGAGGAAGCTGAGGCTACGAGGCTGCCGGGGGGATGGGAGGGCAGGCACAAGTCTGGCAAAGCCTTTGAACAGTTTGGACCAGCAACCAAAATGTATTTAACTGTTAGATATGAAACTCCAGCCTTTCTCTCCCCCACCCCCCCTTTTCAATTAGCAGTTGGTCCCCAGGCTCCCAGCCTGCTGATTCACTCGCAGCGGCCATACAGCTGATGCTTCATAAAGTCTCTGTTAATCTAATCCCTAAATAGCTCTGGTCTCCATCACAGTCGCAGCGGCGATTTCGGTTCCAAATTGTAATTTTATTCTTGTAGCCTCTGAAAAGTCAATAGGTTCCTGGAGGCGTTGCCTGCCCGTTGGGCAGCTCGGATGGAAAAGGGCTATTGTAAACCCAATTTAACATGCCCTTCGGTATGGACGGGGCATGACCCAACGCCTGCTGAAGTCAGAGAGGCTTTCCGTGAGCTTGGAGTGGGCTTTTGGAGCAGGGCTGTCGCAGGCTATTCTCAGTTTCTGTCTATATATTTAGATGGGATTCTGTGCCTCTATTAGGGCCTTTCGCTGCTTCTCATAACCAGAGTAGCTGAGCAATTCTGCATTCTTTGCATCCTTGCCCAAATTTGCACTCTTATTCCCAGAAGCCATGCTGAAGTGCAGAGCTGGTGTGAAGGGAATGAGTTTGCAGATTTTGCTGTGTGAGCTGGCTGCCTGGTGGCATTGTACACTGAAATAACCAAAACTCCAGGCTATTTTTAGAAGCAGAGCATTCTCAAAAGCTTCCTGCCTTGATTTCCCTACCTCCCCCTGCTATTGTTCCCTACTTTGGGCTACAGTGTTGCTCCAGGAGTAGCCCCAAAAGCACACCTGCCCCAGAGAAAAAAAAAAATCAATTTCTGTGACATGGACTCTTGTCTTACATCTTTGCATCAATACCTCGTTTAGCCAGCTATTAGGTGCTGTTAATTAGCTAGTCTTCATCTTAGAGCTTTAGGAGCCCATCTTTGCCTGAATCCAGGCCATGGTAAGCATTTCCAAGTGACACCATACTTCTTGCCTGCGATCTTTGGAAAGGATCTAAGCAATTTTCACTTATTCCAGGCCCCTTCTCTCTCCTGAACTCTCTCTGGCAAGCAGGAGGCTTTCAGCATAGCTCTGAAATCCCTTGAAATAATACCTGCAAATACCTGTCATACACCATAAGGAGTTCTCCATCAGAAGAGACAATCTCAGCTGAGAAATCAGGAGCTTCCTGGTACAAGATTGCTAAAAGCTGTTCAAAGCTTTGGTAAGCTCTTTGGATTAGCTGTTCGGTAGCTATTATGGCGGTCGCTGTGGAGCAATTGTCTTCATCTGGGGTGGACTGGACACCAGCCAAATTGTCCCATAGCCCCATTGATAGTTCCCTGCCTATAGAAATCTGCAACATCTGAGGTATCAAAGCCTTGCTGATGGATCGAAAGCAGCAGTAGTGAAGGACAGGGTATATCTGGGGGGACAATGGGCATTTCCGAAACAATTGGCCAAAATGTAGAAGAGTGATGATAAAAATGATGGTAAAAAATCTATCTGATCCTTCAGCCCGTCCTTCTGAACAGCGCAGGTTGGTTTCCAGTTTGCTCAGGCTTTGTCCAGCCATATCTTAAATATCACAAGAGATTAAGCTTCAAATTACTCGTCTAGCTTGCCCAGCCAGGTCTTAGATATTTAGATCTTAAATGAGCGATTAGTGAGTGGCTGGATGCTGCCGTGGCACGTACGGGGGTCCTGAGCCGCGGTGGCTGGAGTCACCCACTCGGGTCCCTTCGGTGAGAAGGCAGCTGGCAGGAAACGGGCCCCTTCCTCAGGGTACAGATAAGTATTTCCTTGAGTGCTGGGATTAGCAAAGCCTGGTTTCCCAGACTTGTGTCTTGTGGGCAATTGTTAATTGCGATTGAAGCTTTTCCCACAACGAGGAGCATTTGACATCCCCTTTCCCACTTCTTTCCCCATGGAGTCTCTGATATCCAGTGATGGGGGAGCAGTTGCTGGAGTGGGTTTTGGGGTTGTCTTCTACCAACTGGCCTTTCTGACAGCTTCTCCCAAAGCTGTGGTGATGGGGACTCTGAGGAGTTATGCCTCCATCGAACGCAGCTGAAGGTGCCCAGAGAATTAAAAAGGTCGGAGATATGCAAACACCCAGGCATATGCAGTGTGTTTGTAGAAATGTCACCTTGTTAAATCAGGCTAAAATTAGTAAGGATGGATTTGAAAATCATGGCAGACTTCATAAACTTCATTGGTTTTGAGTTAACTTAATGGTTTGGGGTTTTTTTTTTGGTTTTGTTTTATGGGTAGGTGTCGGAGTGCAGATCCTTGAAGAGACTGCACGAAGAAAATCCTGTGTAAATAAGGACTGGAGCTCGAAAGTTAGGCCTCAGGGGCAGAATGCCCTTGAAGTTAAGGATAAGAAAACTATGCAGTACGATAAGGGAGTAGTGTTTGCTTAGAGCAGAGCTTCGCTAGGCGGGTGTCTGTTTGAAATAAGCTGTTAAATATGACAAGCATATGTATCATCCAATAATGGTGTAGAAAAGGTGTGGTCTCAGGATTATTGGCAAATACTGTCTATATAAGCAATAAGAACTGCGCAATAAACGAGACTTCCTGCAGCTAACTCATATTGAGTCGTCTCAGTACTTCTCCAAATCCCTTCTCCGCATTATGGCGCCCGAACAGGGACGGGAAAAAAATGAGCTGGACTCATCGTTTCACTCGGGACATTTATTACTTGTTTTGAACGAGTGTTATTTTAGCGGAGAAGGGACGGCGACCTCAGGCGGCCCATCGGGGAAAGCCGGGCGGATCTACCCAGGCGGCCTATACAGGAAAGCCGACGATCCGCAGGATCCATTAAGGCGGCCCATCGGGGAAAGCCGTGCAGATCTACATACAGGCGGCCTATAGGGGAAAGCCGGAAGATCTGTAGGATCCACTGTCGCGGTAAGACGATGGAACGGGACGTTGCATTGTCGTTGTTGGGAAGCTTCTTCGAGAAGCGTGGATTAAAACTTGGAAAAAGATATTGGCCCCCCCTGATTGCAGGGGGGTATGCAAAAGATATTATCGTGAAACACGAAGAATTAGGAACCAAAGGAAAGAAGAAGTAAGCGACTGAAGAAAAAAAAATAAGCGACAACTGCCTCAACAGGAGGAGGTAAGCGACTGGGAACAATGGAAAGCATGGCTTTAACAGAACATAAGTCTGTAGTTAAAGTGCTGACAAAGTGCTAGAGAAACCAGCACTATTAACAGTTCTGACTTGATAAAACTCCCGGTACTCCTGGTTTGGGTATCAGCCCATGTACCGGAGGCAAGCTCTTCAAATATATACATGACAAGGACTTGGGACACTATAGACGTTAAACTTTGGCGTGCAGCCACCTGTGGGGATGCTGCTGGCCTGGAAAAGTCATCATCGAATCTTTTGATCCAGGGCCCCGAACGAAAGAGAGACTTATTGCTTTCCCCCTCTTCCAACGAAGTCGGTACACCGGCACCCCCGCGCCGCGCCGCCCACCGCGCCCGGCGGCGCCCCGGGGACGCCGCTGCTGCTGCCGGCCGGGGCCGCGGGCGCGGCGTTTGCCTCGGCGCTGCCGCCCGTGCGCGGAGACCCGCGGCTGGACGGGACGGAGACGCGCGGCGGGCCCCGCTGCGCCGGTTCGTTCGCAGCTGATGGTCCCCTCGGCGGGAGGGGGCGGCGGCGGTTACGGAGCGCGAGCGGCCGGAGCTGCGGCAACAACAACAACAGCGACAACAACAAGGGGGGGGCCGGCACAGGGCCGCTGGGTCGTCATCGCTTGGCCCCGCCCCCCCGCCCGGCTGAGGCCCGGGGCCCAGGTTTTACCGAGAGACAGCGCATATTAACTTGGATCGTCTCGATCGGCATCGCGGGGAATAACTAATCCTCTTCTGTTCCAGCAATTTGAACAGTTAATATCAGTGTTGCAAAACCGTAAACATGCACATTCCATGGTACATCTGCGAGCGCACACCGCGCTTCCAGGGCCTATAGCAGAAGGGAGCATGTGAGCTGAGCCTCTCACGAGTGCAGCTCTGGTACCAAACTCGCTCATGCAGGCAAACATCTTGCATGACTTCTACCATCAGAATGCTGATGCTATTAGGTGACAATTTGGTATAACAAGAGAGTAAGCCTGCTCAATCGTACAATTGTGTAGTACCTGTCAAAATACGATCGTGCCACCAGTGAATGGTGTTAATCCTCGTGGTTTACGCTCGCAGGAACTTTTGGCATACACTTCTTATCAGACATATGTATTTTTGTCATCATAAGATATTGAGCATGTTACTGGTATTCTTTACAATCCTACTGGGCAACCGATCATAGAATACACACATGGTACTTTGGAGAATACGCTTTTAAAACAGGAATGATGGGGAAATCTCCCAATGAAACAATAGCTAAAGTGTTATAGGTGTTAAATCTCTTAAATCGAGAGCTAAATATTTTCGGATGAATAAAATGTCACACATGTCAAAATCAGGCACAGGCAGGGTTACAGCAAGTGGCTTTCCAACAACTGACTGAATTGGCTAAGAGAGCATTAAGACGTGTCCCTGATTTTTGGGACAGGGGAGGCTTCCTCTGCTTCCATTCGGCAGGGAGCACAGGAACCTTATGAGCATTTCCTTGATCAACTACAAATGGCAGTTCAGAGATAAACAGAAAATCCGGCTACTGCAGATGTGTTGATATTCCAGTTAGCCATTGAAAATGCTAACACAGACTGCCAACAAGCTCTTGATCTTATCAGAAAGCGGGCAAAAACGATTGCAGATTTAGTAAAGGCGTGTCACAATGTGGGCTCGGAACACTATAAAGCAGAGATATTGGCAGCTAAATGTTTTGGTCAACAGTAATCACTGACACGTTGGTGCATTTAATTCCTACTGGTGTCTTTGGTCTTATATCACAAGGATTATGTGCACTATTGCTGGGACGATCATCCACCACAAAATTAGGATTGTCTGTACTCCCAAGGGTAATTGATTCTGAGGAAAAAAAAAAAAAAAAAAAAAAAAAAAAAAAAAAAAAAAAAAGCCAAACAAACAAACAAAACACCAAAATGCTAGTAACTGCTTCTGCAGGGCTATAATAGAGCTTAGCAAGGTATTCCTTTGCATATAAGGGGAGATCCATGTACTATAGGGACTTTAAGAATGTATTTCCCTAACACCACCATGAACCTAAGTCATAGACACACCCAGAATAGCTGCAGCGCGCATGCTTATGATAGCTAGTGCGATTCCAGAGCAGAATTTTGGGAACCAGCTAAAATCATTGCAGCTTCAATATTTGCACCAGGAGTTGGAATGGCACAGGTGTTAACTACACTGAATAAGTTGGGTTGTTGGCTTGCAAAACAAACTAATGCTACAGCTTCTGCTTTATCAATGCTCTTAATTGACAGGATGGTTAAAATCTCTAGTAAAGCAGACATTATATTGCTAGTAGTTCTTTTATGCATAGTAATAATCACCCCCTGCCTATTGTCACGCTCCCAGCGAACGGTACAGAGTACGGTTCATCAAGTAATGGTCACAGAAAAACAAAAAAGGGGAATTGTGGCATCATGCACACAGTTACAGTTGGGGTTTGACCTTGATGATTTAAGCCTGTGCTCCTTTCTGAAGTTGGGAAACACCGATAAAGAGGGTGAGAAAGAGAAGGGAGTGTGAACAGCTGGCACAGGGAGTGTGAGAAGTTGACATGGGGAGTTTGGGAAGTTGATATAGAGTGTGTGAGAAAATGATGTTTACTTTAGCAAGTGAAAAATAGCTCCTTTTTAGGCATAGCCAATAGTAAAGTTAAAATAGGTGCGTGCACTATTGTTTGTACCCAATCACAGCTGGGTGAGGGCCGCGTGGACACATCGTGGCCAGAGTAATAATCTATAAAAGCTGCCTATATAACAATAAAGGTCACTCTGCTATCACAAAAGAATTTTGGACACAGACAGTCACAGCTGCACAGCCTCCTTTAACAGTAATCATTAATGGGAAGGCTTTTCTGGCCTAGCTTACACAGGGGCTGATGTATCTATAGTGAAAAATCCTGACTGGCCGCCCTCTCGGCCTCTGATACAAGCCCTGGCAGCTGTGGTCGGAGTAGGTGGAACACAGATCCCACAGCAGAGTGCACAGACCTTGTTAGTAGTAGGCCCAGGTAACAAACAAGCTATTTTGAAACCATATGTTTTTGATGTCCCATATACATTATGAGGTCGGGCTTTGTTGAATCACTGGAATGTGATGCTAACCTCAAATTTTTAGCACGTCACTGATGTCCAGCCCTGACTCAAGCTGGCAAGCCGGTCTGGGTCGATCAGTGGCCATTAAAAAGCGAGCGGCTGGAGTGAGCTCAAAAATTAGTCGACGAACAGCTCAAATTAGGACATATAATTCTCTCCACTAGCCCATAGAATACTCCAAAATTTGTTATCTCAAAGAAATCAGGAAAGTGGAGATTTATGTTAAAAGATTTAAGAGCTATTAATGCAATCATTTCACCAATGGGTGCTTTACAACCGGGTGTACCAAATCCTACTATGATTCCAGAATGTTAGCATTTGATGGTGATTGATTTAAAAGATTGGGTTATTTCACCTTTTTACTTTTTTATTTATTTGCACCCTAATGATTGTCCTAGATTTGCCTTTTTCCGTTCCAGTGCTTAACAATGAACGACCCACGCAACAATATCATTGGATTGTACTGCTTCAAGGAATGATGAATAGTCCTACAGTTTGTCAATTGGTGGTAGGTGATGCTCTCTGTCAGGTCAGACAGCAGATCAAGCTCAGCAGATTGTATGTGCCTGCCCTGACCGTCAACGTATTGTGCCTTCAAATACTCCAGCAGGAGTAAATCCAACAGGTTTATGTGCCAATGAATTATGGCAAACTGATATTACTTATAGTCAATCGTTTAATCGATCTATATATGCGCATGTAACTGTTGATATGTTTTCTGCCTTTGCTGTTGCTACTGCTCACACTGAAGAAAACCATGGGAGTACCAAAGAAAATTGGGACAGACAGTGATCCAGTATGGTGCCTTTTTACAGGATTGGGGAGTGAATCACATTACCGGTATCCCTCATTTCACCTACGGGACAAGCTGTTATTGAATGAATTCATTTAACATTAAAACAAATGCTAAAAAAAAAAAAAAAAGGGGCAGTCTTCCATATATTTCCCCACAAGAGTTAAATTTATTAGGATAAAATTTGTAGGTTGTGCCAGCAACAACCACGCTACACAAACATGTGTTGTTTTAATCTAAGTGACCATAGTGAGTCCATCCACAAACAATTGCAATGGCTTAGAGAGCATTCGGGGAGAATTGTGGTAGAGGATTGTATATTGATATGTAAACTGTCTTTATGTTTCTTATGATTTAGTATATTACGTGTGTGAAAGTTGTTTGTATATATTGCTTGTATATATGCTTTGTGTGTTTTTTCCAATCAGAAGTGAGCTACTGGAAGGAGAAGAATGAACTGGTACCGAATTAATGACAGAAGAATTACAAACTAGACTTAGTTGTGAGCACGTAACTTTGAAAAAGGAAGCTAGGAGAAATATGTTACAACTTAAAAAGTCCGCTGTTGGCCAGCAGAGCACATACCTGGCGGCCTTGTTGCACGCACTGGCCACGCGTGCGGCAACGCCGTGTCAATACCTTTGTCATAGACTCTGCTGAGGGTGTAAAAGGGATGGCTCAGAGCGGAGCGGAAGGAGGCTGCAGAGCACACTGTGTGGATAAACAGGGGACGCCCTGAAGGTGCCGTGCCTGCCTCTCTTCTCTGCGATGACCCTGCCGACTGACACCCTCCTGCTCAGTGGAATCTTGGATATAGCGGAAATAGTAAAGCCCTCAGAAAGGGAAGTAGTATGCTAGAAACTGCTTTGCAAGGCTGTACCAAAACAACATGCTAGTAACTGGGGTTAACAGTCTCGTGCACAGGATTTTCTTCGTGCAAGAAAAGAAAGGGGGATTTGTCGGAGTGCAGATCCTTGAAGAGACTGCACGAAGAAAATCCTGTGTAAATAAGGACTGGAGCTCGAAAGTTAGGCCTCAGGGGCAGAATGCCCTTGAAGTTAAGGATAAGAAAACTATGCAGTACGATAAGGGAGTAGTGTTTGCTTAGAGCAGAGCTTCGCTAGGCGGGTGTCTGTTTGAAATAAGCTGTTAAATATGACAAGCATATGTATCATCCAATAATGGTGTAGAAAAGGTGTGGTCTCAGGATTATTGGCAAATACTGTCTATATAAGCAATAAGAACTGCGCAATAAACGAGACTTCCTGCAGCTAACTCATATTGAGTCGTCTCAGTACTTCTCCAAATCCCTTCTCCGCAGGTAGGGTTGGGGTTTTTTGCTTTGTGGTGGATTTTTGTTTTATGTAGAGCTCAGTCTTGAATTTTTGGATGAAAAGCAAGCAAGATTACATTCTGCTAATCTTGAAATGAGGGTTGTGGGCATTATCCTGACTTGCTTAGTACAGGCAGAGCGGGACCAAAGTCCTGATTTTCATTTTATGATATAGCCAAGATGTTCATTTCTTGATATTCGCCATCCGCTCGTGCATCAAGCCTTAAAGTCTCTGTATCAGTTTCCCAACTGTTACATGGGGAGAAAAGATCTCCTTTAAATTAAAGTTAGAATTAAAACAGTGAGGTAAGACAGTGGAGTTTCCCAGAAGACCCTTGATGTTTAGGTGTTTGCGATGGACAAAGCTGCTGTGCTGGGAGAATTAAAGTAGAAATCTCCAGCCAAACCTTTTGATGTGCTGACTCGAACTGGGGCAAAGTCCCAGTTCATATAAGGCCTTTAAGATGCTTATTCTTATGGCTGCACACCAGATAAGTGACAATTAGAAAAGACAATCAATTTGTGGCTGCTCTGGTTTTTAGTTTCCATCTGATGCAACTGCAATCTGGAAGACAAATCTTAATTTAGGACTACAAAGGGATTGTTCTCTCAGAAGATAACACGCTGCTGGCCAGGCTGTTATCTTCCGTGAAAATTGATTGTCCCGTTTAGTGATGTCTCTATTTTCCCATAGCTGGTTCAGAAGGAGCTGCTGAAAAGCGAACTAAATTGAGGTTGTGGATGCTGTGATTGTCACTGTGAGAGGACCATTCATTATCCCACCTCTTCTCCCTTCACCTCCACAAGCTCCCTAAGACTCACCCATTTGCCCGGACACGATACGGGTGTTTGAAACTCTGTTCTGTAAAATCTACTTTCCTCTTACTTTTAGTCAATGATGTGAAAAAGGCAAAAGTCTGTTTTAAAAATGTGGACACTGGAGCTGTGATCTCTTCTGCGTTACTGTGTGCCCAGTTAGGAAACGGGTGAAGGTGAAATTTCCCATGGCAAAGACATAAAGGCTCCTTGCAGGTAGGGGCCAGCCTCAGGTGAGATGCTTCGTTGTCACCCCTCATGTCCTTTATCCTTTTCCCTTTCACTTGGTCCACTCTCTAGATTCCATTCTCTTCCTTTCACTTATGTCCCTAGCCCTCACTGGCCAGCTGCTTTGATAACACTTTCTCCTGTCTCTTTTCCTAATAAATGGGACAAAACAGGTCTTCTGACTAAGCTAAAAAATCAGGTTCTTCGCTGTTCTGCTGGTTACGGCACTGGTGAGAAAGCTTGGAGCAGCTGTCAGATATTTATGCAAGCCCTTTTCCTCTTCTATTTTAAGTTCAGTTTTGATCAAAAAAAAAAAAAAAAAAAAGAGGGGGGGAGGTAATCAGCTTGGAAACCACAATACATTATTCAGAGCTCCCTGCTTCTTCTTCCTGCTCGTTTGCAAAAGTAGGTGTGAGGAGCAGCCACGAAACGCGCTGTTGGAACTGAACCTGCTGCAGGAGACGGCGAGCGGAGGATGGGGGATGCTGGCTCGCTTCTCCACAACCCTCAGCCTTCCTCCCTGCCCAAACTCTGCTGCAGAGTTAATCATCATCTCCCTCGGAGGCCAACCCGCAGCGAACTTCAGCCGGGCAACACACGCGACTCTTCGCAGCCCTATTTATTCAGCAACACTCCGGGTTTGACACCCAGAGCAGCAGATGGGGACAATGGCACGCGCTGAGCGGGACTGGGAACGAGCTGTTCGGGGCCTGTTTCCACTGGGATTTAACCTCCCAGCTGAACTGGAAGGAGCGCCCCGGCTCTGGATGCTCCATCGTAAGAAGGGCTCCGTAGGGTGAGGCATGGCAGAGAGCCGCGCCGCTGCTCTCTGTGCAGGCTCGGAGAGGAAGGAGGTGCATGGCACTGCCCGTCCCTCCAGGTAGCATAATAAATATTAAATTGTAAAGTTTCCAAGGGCAATGAAGCACAATCCTTGTGGTTCAGTTCACGGCGAGGGAGGATATGGGGGATAGCTTTTCTTTTGAGACCGTCGCTGAGCTGGTGGGTTTTACCAGGAGCCCTAAAAGGAGGAGAAAGGCTCTATCACTGATGTGGAACCTCAGAGAAAACACGGAACATTTCCCTGGTTTTCTTCTCAAAATCCCCTGTGTATGTCTCTACTGTGGCAAACAGGTGTTGCATGTGGGGATTTCAGGGCAGCGACTGGGACAAGAAGCATCCGGTGCGTTGGCTATCCCAAAATCCAGGAGGTACAGTGATTTCAAGGCACCTTCAGCCTCGGCAGTTCTGGGGTCATGTCAGCTGCCAGTCCACCTCTGGCATGGAGACCAGGGGCCAAAATCCCCAGGGGAGCCTTCCCGTTTGCTTCTATATGTTTCGAATTATGCCCTACTCACTTAGCTCCCCTTATTTAACAAGGCACCGTGTTATTTAGGTCTTGGCAATTAGTAGTTTTTTCCCTGAGAATAATCTTTCTAGCTTCTGAAAAATCACAGGGGAAGAATGATTCTCATGTTACATGTTCTTGTCAGTACGGTAACCAGAATATTTAATATGCTAACTTTAGGATCTGTGACTCGTTACGGTAATAAGCAGAAAAAATACAAAATGACACTCTTGCAAAACAAATTCCAGTAACTATTGGCTAGAAAAGTTTCAAGAGACTTTCTCAAGAGTAGAGTGAGGAGGCTGCCATGTCATTCCTTTTTTTTTTTTTAGCTGCTGTGCAAATTGAAATGTATATTGCTGGCTGATTCCTACTTGCCTTATTTCACACCTAGTGCTGAGGTCACCCTGCCAGAGCCTGAGCAGGGAATGCTCTTGCCTGCCTGTAAACTGGGGAAAGATCTTCCCAAGGATCCTTCCACAGCACACTCAAAAAAAAAAAAAGCAAATTCATGATTCATGAAGGCTCTGGCCATAGATCTTGCAAAGAAATGCTTGGCAGCTTTAGAGAATAGCTGGGTTTATTTTAACCTTTAAGAATGACACCAATTTCACAGCTGTTAATGCTATGTGGCTCCTACGCTTTCCAATGCAAATTGCACATGAAGGGCTAATGCATTTTGATGAGGGGGGGGGGGGGTGAGGCAGAATCTCCATATTAATGTGCCAATATCTTTGTTCTGAAGTATTTAATTTTATGCTTTAATGAGAGATCCTCTTTCTGGTTAAGGCAAGCCTTTGCAAGAAACTATTTAGATATTTGCTAGTGTCATCAGGCTCAACATCTGGGGGAGGGAAATACTTATTGCCTGCGCGGTGGGGGGGTGGGTGCATCAGTGGCAAAGGCTGTTGTGGTGGGAGTCCCATGTAGGTGGGGGAGGCCCTGAGTCTTACCCAGAGCCCCTCAAAATCATGTTTGGGATTAACTCTTGCTGCAGTCAAAAGAATTGGGGAGTTGGGATCGAGCGCCTGGTGAGCCACTGGCTGCGAGGTGGGACGTGGATGTGACGGGGGTCCGATTGCTCGAACGTTTTGTGGGGCTTCCTCCATCTCTTCATCTCTGCCAGCATCTCGGAGCTCTCATTGCTTTTGCTTCAGGTGAACAGCTCTGTCGCTGTGTGCAAAACCTGGCGTTCCATCTCCATGCGCATCCTCCAAACCCCATCACTGACGGGCGTGATGCGGGATAACCTGCCAAAGCGTATTGCCGCGTGCGAACGCAACATCCTCGCCTCCGTGGGCCACGTCCTGCTCCTGTCCCTCCTCTTGGCCAGAGCTTTAGGGCTGGGGCTGGGACTGGCACATCGACCTGCTGAATGGGAGGATTAAAAAACCTCCGACTCTGGTTTTCAGGTACAAATCCAGCCCAAGCCAGTGACAGCCGTGTTTGGTTCAAGTGGAGTAAAGCCATCAGCCTGGCACAGCGATGCCTTTCAAGGGGTGTTTCACCATCCACAGATGAGTATTTCCACTGCCTGAATCAGGCCGAGGTACCAGGAACCGAGTGCTGAAAGTTCTTTATGTGTCTGATACGTGATGCACATTTGGTTTTAATCAAAATCCCATTGAACCAGGCAGTGAGGATTTTGAGCCCAGGATTACAAGTAATACTGGGTTATTATTAGTAATCACTTTTCATCATGCATTGCGCTTACAAGATACGGAGCAATCCCAGCAGAAATACACTAAAACAGATAATTCCTTTTATTAAAAAATCGAATTGTACCAAGTGAATAAATAGTGTAGTACAGCAACACGAGAAGACCTTTAAGTTGCCCTCATTTATGTTTCCAATTAACTCAAACACTGTAGAAGACAATAGTTGCAACCTTATGTTGGGCATTAACCAATTGCACCTTAAACATGCAGCGGTGGCGACACAATTAGACCTGATCTGCCTTTTTGCATATAAACCAGAGATATTCCATCCCTCTGCTTAATGAGAAGATCTTGAGCGGTTCTTTGTTGTTGTTGTTGCCAGGTTTATGGAGCGAAGGCCAAAGCCTGTAGCCAGATCCAAGTGGCTTTGTTGGAGCAGACACCCCGGTAACTCTCACATCGTATCCTGCCTCTTGGAACAAGTTCTGACATCACTTGCCCCGGCGCAGCCGGGGTTATTCATTTGGGCTAAGCAAATTAAAAGGTTCTGCTTAGCCTCTCCCTTACTTTGCTTTTATACTGTCAGGGTAATTGAAGCTCCTCCTGGTTTATAACTCGACGACGGGGAATTGCATCCAGGCGGCGTGCGGTGACGCATCACCACGGTGCAGACGAAGGGCGAACGTTGAACTGGGCGGTTACACTAATGTGCACCTGTCGAGGAGCTGGTCCGGCGAGATGCCGCGCGGGCGGCTGGCGAGCCCCCAGCGCCTGCCAGCCGGCGCGGGTTCCATCCTCGCACCGCGCCGAGCGCTCCCCAGCACGTCCCGAAGCGGCGGGGAGGTGGGACAGTGCTCAGCCCCTGGCCGGACACGGGTCCTGCTCCCTGCCAAGCCCACCCCAAACACACCCCGCTGCTCCCCGGCGGCTCTTCCCAGCCATCCCATCCCTCCGCCCGCCAACGGAGTGAACCGCAGCGCGTCAACCGGGCCGAGGAAAGGGTGGGGTGGCTGCGGACGTGTGTGCCAAAGTGTCGCCGCCGCGAGAGGCGGCGTGAGAGGAGGTTGGTTTGCTGGGAAGGAGCAGACGTGCAGGGACGAGCCAGCGGAGCGTTGCTAACTCCCGAGGTGATGCAGTTGCTCACGTCCCTCCGGAGCGGAGCGAATGGAGGGGTCCTGTGCTGGGGAAGGGGGGGGGGGCTGAAAGGTGGGCAGGGATCGAGTTACACAATGGCAGGGGGGGCTGCTGCCCTCCCAGCAGCTTCCAGCCAGGGAGCAGCTGAGCACGAAGCAGGGGGGTTGTTGACTTTGGGTTCCCCTCTTTTCTTTTTCTTATTTTCTCCCCCCCCCCATATTTCTTCTTGAGGTTGGACAAAAATCTTAACACCTTTGGAATAGACTGTGAGTGGTACAATGGTGTTCAATTTGATAGCATCTCTTGCGTGGAAATTGAAAGAAGGGGACAGTTCACTCAGGGCTGACAGTGCCTTTTTTTTTTGTCTTTACGTGTCTCAGCCAGGAAACAAATACCTCTAGTTCAGGGCAGCATTTAACCTGTAAGGGAAGCTACGGAGAAAATTTTTCTAGCAGGTTGTGTCGAGCCTTTAGTAACAAATAGCAGAACATCTTTGGGGTTTTTATTTTTGGGGTTTTTTTTCTCTTCTGGTGAGATCTCTAGGATCTAGGCCGGCTATTAATTGAGAACAGGAGGAGGGAAGATTTTTAGGGAAAATCTTGTCCTGTAAGGGATTTTATTCTTGTGTCCCTAAACCTTCTAGCAGTCTTAAAGGCACGACCCTGGAGTGGGCAAACCACTGGTCTTTGAATTCGGTCTAATCTTGCACTGATTGCTTCTTTTTCCCTTTAAAAGCTTGAGCACAAGAGAGAAACAAGACAAGTACAGGACTTTTAACTGCCATCACACAGTGAGCACGGAATGGAAGTTACAGGGGATTCTGCAGTCCTTGTTGCCTTCACTATGCAAAATGAGTAATGCAAATACGCTCTGGTACCAAAGGACCCAAACATCTCACGCAGAAATTTGCTCGTACAAGTCTCCTGCCAAATTTGACAGCAGCTCCTTATGGGTCCTTCACTCCTGAATTCATTTTCCCACTTTCTTAAAGCAGTAATCAAGGTCCTGCCTTCAAAAGGGCTCTTTGGAGACTCGATAAACTTTTTCTGACATTATAATATTTGCGTGTGTCCTGATCCAGTATATCAGACAGTATTGTACTGCTCGTTCTCATTACCAAACCAAACCTCATCTTCTGTTATTGCTCTCCGTAATTAAAACTGGTTGCTTTAAAAATATGCAGCAGGTACAAATACTAAATATGTCCCTAAGGGTGTAAATCAGCCCTGGAATAATGATATGAGAAAGAACAGAAAACGCGCTGGAAGAATTTTAGTATCTATAGGAACTACTTGCTACTAATTTTTCCCTACACTTGGACTCGAATCAGGATGTATACGTGCTCAGAGGGCCACGACAACCTGTTTTGTTTTGCAAACTACTTCAGTTCAGATTGAAACATTAAAAAAGACAAGTAGGAATGTTCACCTTGGGGGTGAAGGGGTGGAGAAATTGGGCTTTGAGTTTGAAATTCAATTTTGTGGAAAATGCAATGCTTCCACTCCAAATAGGACTTAGATAGAACGGTGATTCATCCCCCATTGAAGTCAATGCCAGCGTTGATTTTGATTTAATCAGAATCAAACCCTGTGGGATTATTCTCACTTGCAAACTGGACTGGTCCTGTTAAGTAGAGAAACCGCAGTGCTTTTGCAGGGCTGCTTCTTTTTTTCTATTTTTTCTATATTTTTTTTTTTAATTTAATGGAATTGGCTCAGTGTCACAGAACCGAGACGAAACCCGAAACCCTTCTGTTTCAGTGCTTTTTGAATGTTCTTGGAACATCTGGCACAGCTGTTATTTTGACCCCAAGGCAGGAGTACAACCTCGCTCCTGTTGCTATTCCAATCGAAGCTGACACCAAATATGCCAACACGAATGGGGCTGAGCAGCCCAAAGCGAGCTGTCAGCTCCCTCTCGGAAGAAATCGGGACTCAGGGATGGGGCAGGGAACCGGAGCAGTCCCGTTGTCACCGTCAGAGCTGTCAAACCTACGCAAAAAAAAAAAAAGACAGGAATGAGGTAAAGCAGCGGGCACCGTTTCTGGAGCTCTGCTAAGGAAGAGGCTACTTCTGTTTTTCTTTAAATTGCTTCCTTATTGACTTTTAAATTTAGCCACCCATAGACCTGAATGAATGCCCACAGGACGCGGGTTTTTTGCGCCTCCACTTAAATGCGATTTCTCGAACTGGCTCATCCCAATGGAACTTCTGTGCGTGGATGGATCTACGAATCCATCCGAGCTGCGTTTCCTTGCCTGGCACCACAGAGACGAGAGTATTTTTCCTTTGACAGAAAAGATCGTGGGGAGAGCTGAGTGAGAATATAAACATGCTCAACATCCAAAAGAAGCTATCTCGTCTCTGATCAGTAATATCTGATATCTAAATCTTCTGACTTATTCTAAGCTGCAGGAACTTGTAACTTTTTATCTGTAAATCTTCTTTCTCCACGCACCTTCCCGATTTCCTTTCAGCTCTAAGGCTTAATACTACTGCTTATACTTTCATCCCTTAAATACTCAGAGCCTTAAATTGTCTCTGGTATACAGGATAATCAGTTCTCTAGTGTGTTAATCCTCATTATGTGCCTATTAAAACGAAGATTGAATCAAGCATTAGGGTGCCTCCTCCCGTTATGAAATCTGCAAAAAAAAAAACAGGATTGAATTGGAGGGGGCTAGGGAGGAAAACCACCAAACACCTAAAAAAATTGTTTCTTGAGCTTCACTGGGAAGCAGTAAAAGCAAGCCTACGCCGAAGCCTGAGGTACGAACGCGGGATTTTAGTAACATCGTTGTGCAAGGGAGGGGAAGATAAGGAACGTGGCGCACAAGGAACAAGGTTTTGGGCACCGGGGGGATATTTGCATGTGCCTACGTGAGGTGCAGTGTGTTTGTGCCCGGGCTCGGCGCTGCGCACACGTGCTTTGGCAGCCAACCGGCGATGCCTGCCGGCTGCACGCACACAGGTGCGTCCTCTCTGCTTTCGGGGGGGGCCCGGGTCAGGTGCTGAGCTGACCCCCGGTGCGAAGGCTCCGTGCCAGCCCCCCCCTTGGATGTGCCGTCCAAAAATGCCCCTTCTCTCCTTCCGAGCTGCCGGAACCCTGGGATAAGTGCTACACAGATGGGAAAATGTCTTTTCTTAAAGGGCAGGTGATGTTTTTGGAGGTGGGGGAAGATTCAGGGCTGCGCTGTCATTTCCTTGAGCTCAATCATCCATAGGAAGTCCCCCCCCCACCACCCCCCGCGCCCCCTCCCTTTCCCACCGCCTCTCCAAAGATTAACTTTTTTTGCTTATTGTTGTTGGGCAGGTACTTTTAATTGGCTGGAAAATATGCTTCCTGTGAAGTTGCAGTTTTCTGGGGCTTGAATGAGTCCGGGCTGCCATTGGCTCTGCCCAGCGCCTCCCCCTTGGCTCCGCAGCCCGGGGGGGACCGATAAGGGCGGCTATAAAAGGCCCGGCGGCGGCTGCGGGCCCCCAGCGAGCGGCAGCCGGCGGGGCCAGCGCAGCCGGAGCGGAGCCGGAGCCGGGCTGCGGCGCGTCCCCGAGCCTCGGCGCGTCCCCGAGCCTCCGCACGCTCCTTTCTCTCTCCCCGGGAGCGCGTATCCAGATCCACGTCTTTGCTCAAGCCGAAGTGGAAGAGGAGAGGGAGAGAGACACACACATACACCCAAAAAAAAAAAAACCAAAAACCAACAAACCAAACCCAACCAAAAAAAAAAAAAACAACCACCCAAAAAAACCCACACTTAGCGGAAACTTGTCAGAGAATGCTCCTAAAGTCTGGTTTTCTGCTGCTGCTGGTGATCAGTGCATCTGCATCCTATGAAGCTGAACAGAATGACTCTGTGAGCCCCAGGAAGCCCAGGGTTGCAGCCCAGAACTCAGGTAACACCCAGCAAGGAGGGCTTCGAGCCTGAACCCTGATGCCTTAAACTGTTTCAGATATCTCTGCTGATTATTTTTCTTTTTTTTTCTTTTTTTTTTCTCCTTTTTTTTTTAATTTATTTTACTTATAAACTTAATGGCTGGTAGGAAAAAATATTAATTTAAGGGTCTGATTCAAGAGGATATTGGTGCATAGCTGGAGAAGAAATCTTCTCCTTTCAGGAGCTGGGTCAGGGAACCGGTGTGTGAGCTGCTTGCAGGATGCAATCCATTCTCTCTCCTCCTCCCCCATCTACTATATGAGTTTCATGTACTTTTTTTTTCTTTTTTTCCCTGCTTGCATGTATCTTTCTCTCTTCTCCAATTGCAATCATACTTTGGTGTTAAATTTCTTGCTTTTTAGGAAGTTGATAAAATCCGTGGAAATTTGACTGAACCATTGTTCTGCCAAACATCTGTCTATTCAAAGAGGGGGAGAGAGATATGCGACTTTGAAGAATGCAGTAACCTAGAAACTGTCCACTGCTAGCATTTATTTTCAAAACCTGATTGCTATCAGTTCGATGGTACCGTAAAAAATACGATTGTGACATTTAACAAACTTGCTTTTACAATGGCTAAAAAAAAATTGCTGGCAAGTCAGCTCTGGATGTCTCTACTTTGTGCACTAGAGATGCTTAGATAAGTTGGACACATTGTCTTGAACAATGGAATTTAAAAATCTGTCTTCTACTATACTGAAAAGATATTAGGTCTCTAATTTGGAGCTCATTAACAGATGTCTTATTTTAGATCTGCAAGGCTCTGCAGCATTATACTAGGGTGTTTGCTCAATTTCCTTTTGTATTTGGTTGCTATAGAAACATAGGGTCTCACTATTGCACCGTGCCTAAAACAATAAAAGCTTAATGCATACTAAGTCTGCTGAAAGCAAAGTTATAATTTGAACCTGTGGAAACGTAATTATGGGAATGACTCGTGCGATGGTGAGGTTATGAACTGGGGAGAGGATGATCTTACCAAATATTTCTCCCTTTGGGCACGTAAGCAAGAGCGGAGAACAAGGAGGGGTTAATTGGGTGATTTTTTTTTTTTAATATTTTTTTTTTCCTTCTCTTTTCTGTAAAGATCCTGGTTATATAGATAACGTCTTTAGGCTACAACTTAGCTCTTAATAAGGTGTGTTCTCTTCCACTAAATGCAAATCCTCACTTTTCCCACACCTAGGATCTTGATGGGAGACACTGGGTTTGCGTTTCTTCCTAAAGAATGTCTCGTAACATGATCTGCAAAAGTAATGAATATGCCTTGCACAGACACATAAGGGGACAGATGTTCAGCTTACCAAAAAAGGTTAATCCCTACTAATTTCAGGGCAATCATGTGGCAATACTGCTGATTCATTGTTAAAATGCACAGTATCTGCACGAAAAAAGATGGGATGACATGGATACCCTCCTGTTCAGAGTAACTACTGCCTCAACAATTTTAATTATACATGGTCAGCTCCATTACCTTAACTTTCTCTGCCCAAACGTCCCCTTCTCTTTGTGAATCTTCAGCAATATGACCTTTCTTGGCTGTGCTTGCAAACTGCTGGGTACCAGGTTAGTATTTAGCTCTAAGCTGCTCGTTCAAGTCCTTTGCGGTTCTGAAAATTAACCTGCAAACTGAAATCTTATTTCTAGATACTTTAAGCTTTTTAGAAAAGCTCACATACCTCCAGCGCTAACAAAACCAGCGCTTCCTCGCAGTAAGTGCAAATTCCATGCCAGCTCATTGGCAATCGCCATCACTTCGGTCTCGGTTTTGGATGAGGTTGGTGAGCCACACGCTGCCGAGCTGCTCTGACCTCCCTTCGGTCTAAGACCGTGGAGGAGACCTCACCACCCAGTGCTCTTCATGGGCCCGTCCTCGTTACTTCTGCCTTCTTTAGAGGGACTCTGGGGGAAGCTGCAAATGCACGCAATCGGAATTAGGTTGGGATGGACCTGTAATGTCCATCTAGCCAAAGACTGTCAGATGTTGCCTCTCTTGTAGCCCGTATGCCACCGATTGAGGGGTTTGGTAGTTGCAGTTTCCGTTCCTTTGAAGGTCCCTTCCAGCCCTAACCATTCTATGATTCCTTGATTTGCTGGTGGTCTGTTGCATGACTTCAGTTGATGACTCCCTTTGGCATTGCCTTTGGCCTCTCCCTGTTACCTCTCCCTCCAGTCCTGGAAAGCAGTAAGGCTCCTGCTCGCCTATGGTTGAGCATGACCCGATGTCGCGCTGGAGAACGGCTTTACGGCATCGGGCACCGGGGAGCGGCGCGTACGTAACGTTGTGCCCGTGCCTCTCTCCGCAGCCGAGGTGGTTCGCTGCCTGAACAGTGCCCTCCAGGTGGGCTGCGGGGCCTTCGCCTGCCTGGAGAACTCCACGTGCGACACGGATGGCATGTACGACATCTGCAAGTCCTTCCTGTACAGCGCTGCTAAATTTGACACTCAGGTACGGTACGAGTACAAAGGGGACAAGAATAATCCCGCGCCGTTAGAGCTCCCTTTTCATCCCCCGATTCAATAAAGTGCTTTTACAAGTCCTGCCACGGTACAGCACGTGCTTAAACGCTTTGCTGGATGGACACCTCCATTTCTCTGTCCTCGTGGAGATGGGGTCTGTGCAGGCTTAACCCTTCCTTCCTCGCAGCCCTTCCTGCTGCTTAGCTACTCCCCTGGACCGTGATTTTGGGTTTTGGCTACAGATGCATCCTTCAGGGCTATTTTCTACAGTACATTTTCCACATACTGTACACTGTGTGTGAGGACTTGGCAAGGAGTGTTTTGTGGGGCGGAGAGCTAAGTTTCCTCTTCAGGAGGAAATATAAACGTTCTTCTAACAAAGTCAGTCCTCTGACTGTGTGACCTGGCACAGGGCTTGGATTTGTATTGGAAGTCTTCGGGCCTGGGAATGCACGGCCGGATCAGCCTCTCCAGAGCTGCAGTCGCTCGCAGCAGAATAAATAGGATAATATCAGAGGACTGTGGCTCTGCTAAGGGCCCTTCTCCTTCATACTTTCTTCCCAAAATGTGCACACCCCCTTGTTCCCTGTCCTTTCGCTCCCAAGGACAAACTTCCAAGCTCTTAACGCATCTTGAGGTCTGGTGAACCAGATGCACGAAATCGCTGGTGTGCAGTGAGCAGCCCAGTCCCCTCCCAGAGGGCAGAATTGGCCCATCTCGGTGCTGGCGCTTCTCTGTCTGTTCATGCAAAAACTTCCATTGCCTAAACCTTTTGGGAACAGGAGCTCCCTGTTCTCTGCGGACTGTGTGCATTCCGACTTCAACTGCTGTGGATATAACTATGGAATAATTGCAAGCGTTTAGGGTCCAGGTCCTTGCCGTGCTTGGAAGGGGACCTCCAGCAGGTCTGTAATTGCAGCAAGGGTAATTAGTAGCAGCCAGCCACTGCAGAGTACCTGTTAACACATCCCTTTCTGTGAAATCTGTTGCAGTTTAAGGTTTTTCTTCTGTTTCCAGGGAAAAGCTTTTGTGAAAGAAAGCTTGAAATGCATTGCAAACGGGGTGACGTCCAAGGTGTTCCTTGCCATCCGAAGATGCTCCACTTTCCAAAGAATGATCTCCGAAGTGCAAGAGGAGTGCTACAGCAAACTGGACATGTGCGGCATTGCGAAACGAAATCCTGAAGCCATCACAGAAGTCGTCCAGCTTCCGAATCAGTTCTCAAACCGGTACGTGGAGCTTTCCCCAGTTGAAATGCATCAAATGCCAAAACGTGAAGCACAGAGAAAGAAAGGAGGGGAACCGAGTTGGTGAACTTCTCACTTCTCTTCTGATAGAGCTTAGCCTGAGTAACGTTCTCTGCCTTTTCAAATCCTTTTTAAGTTTTACCAGCATTCTTCTGATTCTCTTTTTGGTAAATACGCTTATAAACATCTCCAGGGGAGAATCATAAAATGAACTAGACATACGTTACTTCAAAGCCTGGAGTTTGCTTAAACATTAGTTCTTTTAGTTTGAATGCAGTATGATGGTAAACGGAGCTTTTAAATACCAAAGCAGTTTGATTCATGTGGCAGCTCTGGCGTATCGAGCACTTGAGAGCTTCTCAACCCATTGCAATGTCCTTCACTTCTTCAGACTGCAACCATCCCCTTTTTTGGGTTTATATGGCACGTAGCAAACGAGGCCTTGCCCTCCGACTGACCATGGCAATGGGAAGAACTAGGGAAGCTTAAAGGGAACTGGTGAACAGGCTCCTCTATAACCTTATTCTGCCGTGATCCAGTAGTTCTTATTTCTAGGGATAGTCTGGTGTTCTTAATAATCTCTTTTAGGGTTTTCTTTACCTCTGTTTCTTCTTGATAGCAAAGGCTGCCTGCAGAAATGGGCACGTCACGCTGCTCTCTGACGCCTTTATCTGAGCACAGAACTGCCCTGTCCCCATCCTCCAAGGACAAGGGACAGAGAGTAGCTCCCTGAAGCCTCTGCAGTCTGCACAGTCACGCTGCAAGGGCAAGGATTTCTTCCTCTAAATCCTGGAACAATCAGTGCTGAGTCTTGTGATTGGGATAAAAGGGATCTTTTTGAGCAGTTTGAGTAAATATACTCTAGAATTTGAGTGCAAACAGACCAAGCTGCAATTTAACACGTTGGCTGGCTGTGGCCAGTGCTGCAGCTCCTCTGGGGTGGCTGTTTGACGTGATCTAGAAGTATCTTGAGCCTCCAGACCTACCCTAGGACAGGTATGTGAGTGATGTATAGATGTTCCATCTCCGACCAGCATAAATTTATTATAGAAAACCTTACTGTACATATTATATCCAGAAAATTATACTTGTGGGAAGGCAAAAATTACCTTGCTTGTGTGTCTTTCCCCTCTTCCCCCAAGGAAATTTGGAGGAGGTTTGCTGGAGCGTTCCCCCGAGGGCTGGGATGAGGAGAAAGCAGCACCGCGGCATCGGTGTTTCCCAGGCTGAAAGAGAAGTTCAGGTTGATACGATGGATTGTAGAGTTAAGGAGCCCTTGGCAGGGCACTGGGTGGAGCGGGGACCTATGGACACTGGAGCGAGGGAGGATGCGATGACACAGCAGTGGTGCTATACGTGCTGGGGACGTTCCTCTCCAGAGGACCGAGCCTGAGCCGAAGCCGCTGTTCTCCTGAGGCCAAGGGAACTCCTCCCCCACAGCCGCCAACCCTTGTCAAAGCCAAAGGATATTATGACATGTTGAGTAACAAAAGCAGCAGGATTTCCCAGCTAATAGTTTACGCTGAGGTCTCCTAAAGCATCCTGCTTTCCCAGCCCCTGTCCCAACATAGCCACAGAATAAGAATGTGCCACTTGGCCTGGGACACTGAGAGGAAGTAGTTAAAGGTCATAGCATCTTCCTGTGATTTAATCTCATGGCAGGAGCAGGGGGAGAGGAAAGCCTTGTTGCCTTCGCTTGCAGTCGAGCTGCTGGAAGGCACCGGAGCTGTTTGATTGCAGCCCCGGCCGTGGAAACCACCGAGCTGGGTTTGTGTGACGGAGGAGGGTGGATGGGATCTGTTCCTCCTGTCCGCTTGGACTGGGACTGATCTAAGCTGGACGCGTGGCTCGTGCAGACGTGGTCATCGTCAACTACTGTGCACCCTTCAGACCGTACCGTTAGCAGCGCCGAGCCGTGCTCGCGCTGTGCTCCGCCGTGCCAAAGCCTGGTCCTTTTGTGCTTCAAGTGCAGCAGAAACTTTAACCTCACCCGACCTCCCCTGGCTGCTCTAAAGGCCAGAGCTGAGCCTTAGGAAAGCGGTTTGAATGTGAACTCTCATTTCCCTCTTCCTTCCCCTCCTCCACCTGCGGGTTATTCTCTTCTCTGCTCCTGTGGAAAAATGTCACGGTGACCTTAAAGGCTTAAAATAAGTTCCCCGTTGTCCTTTCAGGCAGAAGTAGCCCAGTGAACATGGGACTGCTCCTCTTTTCCGAACTTTCTCTCCCTGTGAAGATGCTCTCATGTACAGTGAGGTCCCACCCTCCCTCCCGAGCCAGCCGTGCACGCAGGGCTGGTTCTGCCTTAGCCCCCCGGAGCATCGGTCCTTCCAGCGCCGTTCCCTGCTGGGCTCCAGCAGCGCTGGGGACACAGATGAGCACAAATTCCTGGCGCCTTCCTTGAGCGCGGAACGCGTGCTCGGGGCTGCGGGAAGGCGACAACGCAGCAGTTGGCTGCGGAGGAGGTGGGCGCGCAACAGGGCAGAGCATAAGGTCCCCGCTGGCGATTTAACGCATGGTCAGCTTGTTGGAAGTGACAACTGCTTGTGTGTCCTAAAGATCTGGCTCCAGGGAATACATGCATCTGTCAGGCTCTGACTTGGGCTGAGCTTCCCTCTCCCTCTCCTGGTCCCTTGCTAAAGGCTGCGCACGGAGGGGAGGGGAGAGGGACAAAGGGGAATGGTGCCACAGGGGTGGATGTGTTCATAGGAAGGGTCGTACGGGCTCAGACCGGTGGTCTGTTTAGGCTGTCACCCTGACTGGTGATGGGCACTCTCTGTCTTTTAGAAAGATGCAATTATTTGTCTTCCTAAAGCTCTAGAAACTTGGGTTGTTTAGCAGAGAGTAAAACACACACATAAGCCAATTACCAGATGGGTTTAGCTCCTCGTTCTCACCTTCTTCCCGATCCACCAAGGTAACACCAAAATCCCTTGTGCTGCCAGCCTTTCCTTCCAGAGCTGGAGCAGCTACTCATTTAGGACAACTAAATTAGAAGTTCGATGGGTTGTGTTCCTTCCGTATGTCATGGGCACAGCATCTCCAGGTCCTGGGCATTTGTTAGATGCAGTGAGAATATGTACATTGTGCGCTGTCAAAAATGAGTTTCAAACACACCCTGAATAATTTAAATATTCTGGTTCTCTTAATTTTGTTGCTTGGACTGGTCTCCTGGCTTGAGATCAGCTCTTACCTTGCTTCTTTGGTCTTGCTGGGAGATGAGTTGGAATAACGGACGGTAACTCTCGGGCAGGTATTACAACAAGCTGGTGAGAAGCTTATTGGAGTGTGACGAAGAGACTGTCAGCACCATCAAGGACAGCTTGATGGAGAAGATCGGGCCCAACATGGCAAGCCTCTTCCACCTGCTGCAGACAGATCACTGCGCCCAGGGCCACCCGCGCGCGGACTTCACCCGGAGACGCATCAGCGAGCCGCAGAAGCTCAAACTCTACTTCAGGAACCTCCGAGGTGAGGGGTCCGTCCCGGCCCACGCAAAGCGCAGCTCCGCCGAGAGCGCGTAACGCCGCCGGGGAGCGACCATGGGTGTGTAAGGGATGCTAAGCACTACCAAAGCTGAAGTCTCTCTTCTAGAAGAGTAATGCACCCAAACCAAGTGTACTGTAGCTAGTTTTAATAACAACTAGGAACTGGTTTTAGATTTAGTCATTAATATTTTCTATTCCTCTCGAACAAAACTTTTGCATGGGTCTGTGTTCAGTGTCTCAGCTTTCCCGCCGTCAAAATGTCTCCATCTCTTTTTTTTTTTTCCCCCCCCACCAAAAGATACCCCAAACAATCTTAGTCTTAAATATAACCATACAGTAGTCAGGCCTTCAGACACCAAACTCTGAACGTACTGTAGCGCCAACGCCATCGAAGTCTGAAGATTTGGCACCAAGGAGCATCGCTCATTCTCTCTTGTAGTAAGCTGGTAGGCGACAATAGATGCACTAATAACTATTGCACATCCTAAAGATGTCAGTGGAATTCGTGTTATGAATCTGTGCTGGCCATGGACGAATATGAATGTCATATTCCTGGTCTCTTGGTGTCATACGGTCCTAATCCTTCCGATCCAGCTCCGTTAACCCGTCGATTTACCCAACTCGCTTGCTGTGGGTGATTCTAGTTACCGTGACCTGGCACCACAGTGCAAAATGAGTTAAAACGACCCCCCCACCACCACCCCCGACACACACCAAATCAGGAAAGGAACATTTTGTACTACGGAAATGATGACAAGAGGTGCCAGTCTATGGTTGAAGCTAGTCAGAAGGTTACATAATCTTGCATTGTATTTAAAAGCTAACATCTACGTACTGTATTTAACTGTCTAAAGCTTTAAAAGAAATCTAACAAAAACAAACCCTGTCTTAAGACTAGAGTATTAAAGGTCTTGCTCTAACTGTGGTATAAATAGTTTTAAAAGCTGTCATGTACTGTACATAAATTCCACGAGAGTCTGCTTAAAAGGAGCAGAATATAATAACTTTATTGCATAAACTTAGTTTTGTAAGTTAGCTATTTCTTTTTTCCTGGAAACAGTATCTCTGTCGTATTCAAGAGTTCACATTCTACTCTGTGGCCTTTTTATAATGGAAGAGAGAAAACGTTTAGGACAGCAATTATTGAGACAGGGCCGGAAACAAACCTCTCTTCTCATAGTTAAAATGGAAAAAAAAAAAAATAAAATAAATAAGAGATCAGACTGGCCAGTCCTAAATCCACAGAGCTGCCGTGCGACGCAGCGGTACCCAAGGCACGAGAGCTGTTTGGGGAATGATCAGATGGCTGACAAAAAGCTGCTTTGGCATCTCGTAGCTGCCACAGGGTAAAAACTTCCTTTAGAAAGTTGGTTTCTGGGGAAAGGCAGGAAAACTCCTTCAATTCTCTTCGGCTTGGGAAGCGCCGCACCGTGCCTGCCTTCCCGAGGACACCCGCGTCACGGCTCTCGGATCCCCCTTTCCTCCCGAAGGCTCCGCGCGCACAGTAGCCCGGCCGGGCTGCAGGGAGCCAAAAAAAGCCACGCCGTGGCTTTTTTGGCTCGTGGAAGCGAGCAACGAGGCACTTCCACACTCCAAATCTATCCCGTCAGAGTCCGTCTGCAGAGTGGATGACTCTCGTTCAACTAGTTAGAGAGCTTAGTAAAGGAGGGATCTATTTTTCTTTTCAAAAATCTAAAGCAATATAACTTTTTTGGTTTGTTTTTGTTTTAAACCACAAAGCCTTTAAACAATAACTTGCTGCTAATATATTGAAACCAGATGCAGTGGCAGCATTTCTAATATTGCTGTCTTCATTAAATGTAGCCCAAAAGTGCTGTCATAAAATTGTAAGCAGCAAAAAATGTTGCTGACGGTAGAGGGTTGTTATTTTTTTCTTTTTAATTTTTTTTTTTTTTTTTTTTTTTTAAATTCTGAATCGTGCCGTCCAGGGCAAGCAAGATGCAATATTGCTCGTTCTTAAATCACAGTCAGGTATGTAGAGTCCAACGCAAAGAAGTTTTGCAAGGTGAAAACCAAAGGCCCTTTGAATATCCTGTCCCTAAAAACTCGACCTGTGCTTAGGACCTGATCCCAGAACGGTGCACGGGCATCTCTCCGCCCCGCAGCGTCGGAGCCGGGTGTTGCTGAACAGGGAGGTCTGCTGGGCTTTGAGCAGCGAGGGCACGGCGCTGTTTGGGGAAACAGGTACAAAAAGCTCTTTATTTGGCTGGAGACAGTGCCCAAACCATGGGCAGGTGGATGGCTGCCCTGGTGCCGTGGCATCCGGCTCTGGACCGTGCCAAGCAACCCGCAGCCCCCCGCTTTGGGCACCCCACCACGACGCTGGGGACGTCTACCAGCCACCGTTCTCCGTGGAGGTGGCACGTGGCATCTCCGTTGCTTTGTGCATCCATTTCTACGAAAACCCAAAGAAGGTTTGCGAAGTTGAGTTGGGGCTGGGGAGGAGGCTTAGATTACCCCAAACCCTGTCCTTTCAGGTCATCGTAATTAACTTTCCTTTTCCAATGGGAATTTAAAGTTATTGTCCCCGTAACACGAGTGGGAAGAATAATTCCCCCCCCGATTCAATTTGCTCTGGTCTCACGGGGAAACGTCACCCGTGCAAACCAAAGCTCTGCCGCTCCGCGCCGGCACCGCTGCTGGGCGCTCACCTACATCATGAGATTTTCCAGCTGCTTTAAGGTGTCACTTTTTTCCCCTCTGCTGAAGCAGGCAGGGAGCCCTGAGCACACATCCATAATATCCAAAGCCCTGGGGTTCACCTTGCCTAACTTCTGCCATCGGGGCTCAGCTGGTCACGTAAAGCTCCATCTTCTTCCCATCGATGGGGAGGGGGCTGGATTTTTAGATGGTTTGAATTAGGTGAGAGAGATCCCCCTGGGGATGGGGAGTGCTTCTCAATATTAAGTCCAGCTATTTCACGTTTTATTTAATCTCTAATGCTTTATTTTTTTAATCTTGCGTTCATTGCAAAATGATTTCTCTTGGGGGCGGGGAGGGGCTTATCTAGAAACGTTTGCATGATTCTCATTGTGATTTGTTTGCACTTTAGATGTTTTGTGCCATTATAAATTTGCATTATGTATTTATAATTTAAAGATACTTAGAAGAGGGAGAGAGTTTGGGTTTTTTTTGGTTTTTTGCTGAGTACTGGAATAAACAGTGAGCATATCTGGTATATGTCATTATTTATTGTTTAAATTACATTTTTAAAGCTCAGTGTGTTCATATAAAGGTTATTTGAAACATATCATAGTAATGAGAAAGATGCAAGTTATTTTCTTTGCTTATTTTTATAATTAAAGATGCATAACATAATGAGGCCTATGTTGGATTTTCTTCTGCAATGAAATAAAATGTCAAATTTAAGGGTTTTTGGTGTCTGACTCTTTTCGTTGAACCTTACTGTGACTGCTGATTATGGTGCTACCAACCAGCAAGTTGTTGCACTTACCTTCAACTGAGCATCGTGGCTTTTAGGTCTGTTCTGGATGCTGAATATCTGGGGCTCAGGTCCAGCGGTGATGGGAAGGCAGGAGAAAATTAGGTAGAAGGGAGTGAGTGCAGAGTAAATGATTCCTGAAGTAGCCTTCAGGCATCTAGACCACCATGCCAAGTATCACTGGAATAATCCTCTGGATACGTTTGACCAAAACCTCTGATCCTGGGTCCCACAAAGTCCAAGAGCAGCCGTAAATCCCGGCGTTAATACAGCTCTTGTCATCATTCTCTTTGACAGTAGCCTGACCTCGTAAATGGGATCTTATTTAGCCTGATAACCAAATTAAGGCAGAACCATTTTTTAATAAATGCATCCATAACAGCACTGCAGGAAAAAAGAAATACCTTGATTTTGGCTTGGATGTACATGTAAATGTGCGTTTACACCTCATTCAGGAAATCTCTAATTTCCAGTGGAAGATCAGAAAAAGTTTAATACTCATCAGAGGAGGACTGGCAGACTAATTCAGAGTTATTGCTCCAAAAGCTACTGCAAAGTTTAATGTGGTGGGGGAAATAGTTGTTTTTAGAGTAAGACTTGTCCGAGAGAACTAAAGAATAAATATTAGCAATACAGTCAGATTAAAAAAAAAAATCTCTTCCTTCTTATTCTGTCCAGCAACATAGAAATTACTTTCAAAAGAGACTATTAAAACTTTGCTTTTGTTTAAATCCTTTCTTAGTCAAAAGCTGAGTTCATACTAAGCTCCAGGAACTTACCAAAATCAGAATTTATCATTCTTTACAAACAAATAAGCTGCGGTTGGCCGCAGCATTGAGAGTTGACGAGCCGGAGCGATGCTTGTCCAACATCGCTGCAAACCAGGGCCGAGGTGCCAAAGGCATTGGACCCTCCTTGAGCTCCCATTTGCTGCTATTAATTTAGGTGGTGATGAGCCCCCCCCCAACCTGCTTACCTGGATCCTGCTTTAGGAAGTCGCCTAGAAAGGGCTCTTCCATCATCCGTGGCACTCGGCTGCTCTGCCCATTGGATCAGGTTTTCCATAAAATCCTTTCCCCAAGTGAAAAAGTTAAAAACAAAAAGGATTACTAAGAAACATCAGGTTCACTTCCATCACCAAGCATCCCATCGGTTTGGTTAACAAAGGAGCACAAAACCAGTTCCCATCTACATCCAAGTGCCACCGAGTCATCCGGCATGCCAAAGGTCTTAGAAATGAATGTCACCCTCTGGTTTTTTAATTTGCTTTTCCAGTAGTAGGAATCCCCAAATCACTTGCTGGACAGGTGCATCCACTCACCCACCTGTAAATCAATAATCAATCAAATCAACCTCCACACACACACACTTTCTAGAAGCAAAGGGAACAGTGTTCAATTAGAAATGACCAAAAAAATTAGGGATAAACTGCATTATATGTTGCTCAAGACAAAGCCAGTTAATGTTTCTGCTCTTGCAAAAATGATTGCCTTGGAAATAGGACTGATGCCACGTTTTCAAAAACTGGCTTTCACAGCTATTTTGTAATTAATAACTACTTTAATATAATTACTGTCAATACAATGCACTATTCATATGAAATCTTCATAAATCTCAGCCTGTATGGCTTCGTCAGCAAACCACATCCCTAAAACGAAACTGCTCGTAGGGAATTTGGGGATTTCGTTTTGCTGGCCCAAAGCATCACCCCAGTGCGCAGAGTCACTTAGAAATCTGGCTGTTCCTGTACTAATTTCTGCATTTTTTAACTCTGCTCATTCTGCATTGGGCTTTTTTTCTTTCTCCCTTTAACTCTCCCAAGTGCTACAACTCGACCCCGGGATGAAAGGAGTAAATGACACGCGAACTCTCCGGCACGGTTCAGAGCAAATCAGCTGTGCTCCGGCAGAAAGCGCGGCGTTATGATGCAAGTTTTCCTTCCTCCTCCCAAATTCAAGACCGGCCTCGTGGTGGGGATGATCGATTCTATGGATAAAAATGTCAACGAGCCATTTACACAGTGTATAAAGCGGGCGGCGTGAGGCAAGTGAAGTTCTTTAAAAAAACCAAAGGTGTTAATCAGGCTGTTCAACAGGGATTATCAATATTATTAGTATTATTATTGGAAACGTCATGGGAGATTTTTTTACCTGGCATCACCAACTGCGACAGTATTTCTGAGATGCAACAACTTCTCAAGGGTTGGAAAGCAAACGCCGTGTTCAGAGCAGTGCTGGGGATAACCAGGGTTTTGGTTTCGACCACCCAGCAGCGACTGGAGTCGAACCCAAACAGCCACCTTGGTGGAAAGACTGTGCAGAAAAGAGCTGCTGGAAAAGGGAATCTCAGCTGGATGACGGCACAGAGCTCAGAGTGCACTAAAGTCCTGGTTATCATCTTCAAATGGAACAAACAGCCCAGGAGTTAATTTGATTTGGCCGAGGCCCAAAGTGCATGATTGACTGATGTTCTTGTCTTGTCCTTTTTTTTTTTAATTTAAAAAAAAAAAAAAAAAATTATTTTTTTTTTTAATTTAAAAAAAAAAGTTTCATTACAAAACAAGGGGAAAATCATTTCAGATTTTCTGGTCCTCACCCTTCCTGCTTGTTTTGCTATTCTGAGCAAGGGGGGAGAGAGAGAAAGAGCGAGAGCAGGAGAGGAGGAGTGTGATCTTTGGCACTTCACATGGCTCTGGGCAAAACGACTGGGAGTGAAATTTGGGAACAGACTCCGCTTCCTGCCTCCCGTGAACTTAGAAAAATAAAAAGCTGAAAAAAAAACCACCTCTTCCACAGTATAATAAAGGACATTGTCTTTGCCATCATGATTCAGCGGTATGACCGGGAATACGAAAGATGTTTATAAAAAAAGTGAAGTAGGATGCTAAAAATATAATCAAAGTGCAAACAAACAGGCTGCCCAGTGGTCATTCCCATCGTGCAGAAGAAATGCAAATGGATGTGAACTTCACCGTACCATCAACTGGGGAACTCACCGCCGCAGGACGCCGAGCTGTACAAGTGCAAGCGAGATTTTCATCTATCTCAGTGTAAAGCAAGGGCTGAAAATTATGCTGATGGATATTTTAGGGGTGATGCTGCTGGAAATCCCTCTCTTCCCAAGGCCTGATTGGAGGGAGGGATACTCAGCAGATACGGAAAGTTTATGGACAACGTTGTTCAACAGCATAAGCCACCCATAAAAATTATTTTCTTTCAATAAATCAGCATTTTCCAAGGAGCCAACTCTTCCTCTCCTCGGTCACAATAGACAGACTTGTATTTTCAAAGGCTGGTTCCTCCTCAAAAAAGCCGAGTCAGGCGTTAGAGATCACGTTGGATAATTCCAGCTGTGGACCCCCTCATCTCGGCGGTGGAGAGGGATCCGTGCTGCAAGGACTGGAGAACCTCAGGCAGAAAATACCTGCGAGAGACACGGGAGTTTTATTCCAGACGCAGCTGGAAAAACTAGTAAAACCTGTATGAGCTCATGAGGGGGGAAATGTAATTATTTTCACACAGACGGGATTTTTTTTTCTCTTTTTTTTCCACTTGGGTTCTTATTTTTAAGCAGAACAAAATGCCAGGATAGCCCAGATTGTGGCTACGAAGGAGGATTGATCCTCCTGCACCTTCCTGCTCCCCCCTCCAGCCTTTTTCCCAGCTGGGATGGATGCTGGGGGTCCGGGCTGGTCATAATGGTTATTTAAAAAGGAAAAAAAAAACCATTTTATGGAAACTGCATTCCCTGTATTCTCAAGCTGGGAGAAAAATCCGGTTGGTTCCTTTGAATTTCCTTCAGGGTTATTTTTCATCTGCAGGCTTGGAGCATTTTGTGCCGTGAAAACAAATCCCTGCTCTTCTCTAGATGAGCTGTTTGGCTTGGAGTAATCAACCGGGCTCAATAAAATCATCAGCCATCTCCAGCCAGTTGTACCGAAACCCTCGCATGATTTTGCTCTCAACTGGGGAATTTAGACAGTCCAAACCAGCAGAAGGAGCCCAGTTATTTATTTTTATTACTGTGCTGATAATTAATCCTAGAAGTTTTTTCAGGACTTAAAAAAAAAAAAAAAAAAAAAAAAAAGTCTTTTTCTGAGCCGTTGTTTGCTTAACTGTTTCACATGTGTTTCGTAGAATCACTTTTATTCCTTGGCCATGATTTTCATGGGAATGAGGTGTCCGTCTGTGGGATGTGAGTTCACATTCGTGGCTAATTATCTGGAAAAGGCCTCTTTGATCTTTTCCTAAATATGCTTTTATTCCTACAGCCACAGCGAAGAGCACGGTCCCCCAAGGGCAGCCTCGTAGAGAAGCCACAAGCATGAAAATTTTAAAAAATCAAATTAATCTGAGCAATAAGAGAAGAATACAGATTTTGGGGGGGTTTATCGCGCCTCCATCACATTTGCTCACTCCAGCGCTCCCGTGGATGAGTTTCCATGAACGTTGCTCAACTCCCTGCCCCAACGGCCGTGTCCCGGGACGCGCTCCTGCCGTGCGGCCGCGCAGCTTTCCTGCCCGAGGGAAACCTTTCCTTCCTTTGGGTGAAAAAGGAAGATTTGGTCCTCGGGAGGAAGGAAGGAGGAGGCCGAGAGTCGCGGCGGCTCGCGGCAAAGTGCGTGACGGGCGAGGTGGAGCCGTTGTCGGTGAGTCAAGAGAGTCCCAACGACGCACGAGCGTTTTCCTCCTCGTCACTCGCGCGGGTGCCGGCGGGGACGGACCCCCCGAGCCCCGCTGACACCATCCGAGCTTTGATTGATGGAGCTGGAGAGGGCAGATGTTTTATCGCTGCGTCAGAGGAAAGGGCTCCGGGCAGATCCACCCACGGGGCCCCCGGGGAGATGCACCAGCCCCGGAGCTGGATTCCCAGGTCAGGGAGCAAACTTCCCTTAAGGATGGGGAGTGGTACGGTTCTGGCCGAAAAAATGAGATTACCAGAAGGACAATATTGGTTTTTCCTCTGGTGTGGAAAGGCGTTCTGCTCTGCTCCCACCATTGTGCGGCTTTATTCTTCCTTGGGGCGTACTTGGAGTTCGTGGAACCTGACGCTCGCCCCATCCTTAGTCACTAATCAGAGTCAAGTATGAGGGACCTTTCACTCGAAGCCTCGGGGCCCCTCAGTGCTCTGGGGAAGATCAGCATCCAGAGGAATTTTCCACAAATATCCAGGATTTTCCCAGCATCCCCTTTTGGGGCTCCAAAGCCCCAGTGTGGGCTCACGGGCACTCAGCAAGGCTGAAAAAGCAGCTCGATGCCAGCTGAGACCATCCCAGCCCCAAACCCCAGCCCTTCTCCAGCACAGTGGGTCTCGGCTGCCACCCACACCCCGTCCTCGTGCGACCCAGTTGCTGGGAGCATCTGGCTGCGACGGCTCCCGAATTTCACATCCGGTGCCCAGTGCAGCTTTACGACCTCCTACTCGATTTTGCAGCAGCTGAGGGTTTCATCTGCCACCGAAATAGCAAATAACCCTCTGCTCTGATATTCAAACTACTAGAAAAAGTTCGTTTGCCGTACAGAGAGCAAAATCTTCCCTATAATCTGAATTTCCAGCAATTTTCTCAGCAGACACCGTCACGCGTTAGTTTTTTTAGCATCCCCTGATACTCAGCTGATGGGCACGACACGAAGGAATGAATAATACAGTGGTTTGTCTAAATTAAATGCGTGCTCAGAGAGACCCGATGTACTCTGGCTGCCTGTCACGCAGGCAGCAGTTCCTTACCGAGGTTGTAGATGTTGTTTTAATGCGGTAATAAGTTTCTCGCACGCTGAGTGAAGGATTAGCCACGTCCGTTGCCCCTAAATGCCTTAAAAGAAGTGAGCCAACTGGCCCAGCTTGCTGCCACCTTCAGCATCCCAATGCCTGGCTGAGATTTGAGCTCCCAAAAAGTTCTGGTCACCCCCAGGATAAGTCCAACCAGGGCAAATGAAGGATGGATTTGGTTCACGCAATGAGGGGATAGAAAGCACGGAGATGCTCTCTTCTGGCGAGGCATTTCGGGCTTCCAGCTCAGCTCCGATTTGATTTGAAGACAATGATTGAGGAAATCTCAAGAAATGTGGGATTTGGTCATCATGGCAAAGGGCAAAGCTCGAAGCTCGGGGTTAATCCCCACCAAAACCCCCCCGGCTGCCCAGCTGGGGCCGGGGCGAAAGCTGCGTCAGCCCTCGCACACCACCGCTCCGGAGGGTTTCTCATGCAGCTCCGGGGCTGTCAGGAAGTGATTAAGAAAGCAAAGGAAATAAAAACAAGTCAAAGAGTTTTGATCCCGCTCACCCTCTTCCCCCCACGGCGCTGACGCCGGAGAGTGGGATTATTCCGGGCCCCTTTTGAAGCCACGCTTGCGTCAAAGGACGGCACCTGAAAACGTGGAATCATCACGATTCCAGCCTGGATTCAAGGCAGGGAGGAGTGAGGGCTGATTCGGGGCAGAGCTTCAGCTCTGCAAACTCTGCCGTGGTTTGCTTGGAGTGCAGCCGGCTCCAACAGCATCGTTCCCAGCACTGCTACGGGGATTGCACCGGGCAGCGAGAAAACCAAGGCTTGTCTACACACTTATCCCTGAGCTGGGCTTAAACCACATCACGGCTGAGCTGGCAAAGCACATCATCATCCTCATCCTCACCCCACCTCGACTGCTCCCCAAAAACTGCTCTCGAGCCTCGCAAAAAGACGGGCGTTTCGCAGCAAACGGGCAACCGACAAGTTGACTTCTCCAAAGCACCCACCCCAAAAAGCCAGGGGTACTATTTGCTTTCCTCCCAGCTCTGCTCCTCCTGGGAGGCTCCGATGTGTTTTCAGCTGGTCCCGCCGCCCCCGGAGCTGGGGCGCAGCCTGACGTCACCCCCTCGCTGCACCTCCAGCTCCCATCGCTGCTGGCAGCGCTCTAAAGATAGATCCCAGCGAAGATTATCAGCCCGGGCAGTATTAATAGGAGGCAGCTGCTCTTTAAAGAGGCTTTTAAATAATGTAAAGGAACTCGGTCGTATTTTTAAAAGCCTTTTAAGTGAGCCAAGCTCCCCCTCCTCTTCCCTCGCACCCCCCCAGCCCACGGGCACCCGCACCCGGGCGATGTGGTGGCCCTGAAGGGTCCCTTTTTGTCACTCTCTTGCTCAGAAGCAGCTGTCCCATCAGCTCCATCCCTGTTTCAGCCCAAACAGGGTGGTGGTGGGGTTTGTGGCGGGGTGCTGACCACCCCCTCCCCCCCGCCTGCCTCGCCGGGCCGGCTTAAGGCAGCGACCGCTCCAAAAAAGCCACTGGCAGAGCTGGTTTCCAAGGAAAACACAGTGGGATGCCTCAACCAGCATCGAGTGGAGCAAATACAGCCCTGTGGGTCAGCAGGGCTGTGCCCAGGGTCTTCCCCGCGCTGACACTCCCCGGCTCCGCGGCTGGGCCACGCACGCGGCACGGCCACGAGCCTCAGGACAGGCTGGCGAGCCAGGACTGTGTCCCGCTGCCCCGTCTGCTGGCGGTTTTCATGGCACGAAGGGAAATAACACAAGATCTGGGTCTTTCCTCCAGCCAGCACCGGCTCCTGGGCAGCACTTGAGCCAACGGAGCGGCTCCCGGGCGCACCGACAGCCCGCGAAACCCGTGAAAGGCAAAAATAAATATTGTGAAACTCGCGGCCGTAAGAACCAGCTGCAGCTGGCGCTGGCCACATCTGGCCGCCGTGGCACGGCACAGGCAGGGCCCACTCGGGGGCCGGGGTGAGCGGATGGAGGCAGCGTGTCCCCGTGTCCCAGGAGCGGGAAGGGGATGCTGCCCTGGGTACCCCCTGGCATCGCCGTTCCTCGGCTCCGTAACCTCATCTCCCTCTTAACTGAATAATGGAGTGAAACCTTAGCTGGGCTGGAAAATAAAACCCTCCAACGCAGTGCAGGCTCCTGCTAAACACTGCTCAGGGCTGCCTGCACTGAAAGGGGAGTGTGTACCCTCTAAATCCCGTATTTACATAAAGTTTAGTGCAAAAGGGTCTGGGTTTGGGCTGGAGCAGGTGGAAAAACGCTGCTCCAGGGGCACCCACACACTGTTTTTGAGGCCAGAAGAGCTGCAGGGACGAGGCTCCCCGCTCCCTGCCATGCCCATGGGCAGCAGGTCCCTGCAGCTGGCCGATGCCCGCAGCATCCCGTCGCTTCCAAAGGCCAAAATTTATCGCCGTGGCGTGAAATTAGACGAAGGCAAATCCTACTGGAGGGGAATAAATGCTGCTCCCTGCACAAATAGAGGCAGCAAGACTGGACGGGCACAAACATGGTCCCAGTTTGGGACTGGGCTCTCGGGATGCTCCGACTCTCCGAGCCATCAGCTGAGCCACGCAGAGGAGTTCCTAACCCTCAACGGGCAGAATTCACACACTTGTGTTTTTAAGGAGGCTCTTCCTTTTGGCAGCCTTTTAGTTGAGAGCGGAAAACTACACAGCTGGCCCCGGGAGCTGATGCCGTATCATTAATCATGATTTTTTTATTATTATTTTTTTTAATTAAATTCTGAAGAGGATGTCACAACAGCGAGCACCAAACGGGCTGCTCGGGTCGACCTCCCGTCGCTTCCGCACGTCTTTTGCCCCGGCTCAGGAAGTTGCTCACGGCCAGTTTATATATTTTATGGGTGGGTAGATGGACAAATAGGAAATCTATGACATGTAATAGCTGATAACACATGATGCATTTCCCTCTGCCCTGTGAATTATGTGAGGCTGCGTTTTATTTAAATATTATCATGCCTGGGATTTCAGCCTGCGGAATCCGCAGATGACATCAGAGAGAAAAACAACAAAAAAAAAAATTAAGCAATTCTCCTTCTTTTAGGAGCTTGTTTAGCCCAGATATTTTAAGTGACGTTTTTGGCCCAGTATCCAAGCGATCTTTCTTCCATCTAAATAAATGTCTCCCATTAAAACAAAACAAAACAAAAAAAAAAAAAGAAAGCAAAACAAAACAAAACAAAACACCAACCCAACAGATGTGGTGAGCCCTGCAGTCGTTCCAAAGCTGAAAGCAAACCCGAGCACGTTTGCCAGGCCCCGGCCGCCCACTCAACCCAGCCTGTCAAAACCAATAATAAAGAACATTTGTGCGGTGCTTGATCTCCGCAAACCGCTGGGCAGACGCGACAGGGATGTAAGGAGAAAACCCACCCCCCTTTTTTTAAGTGAGGATGTTGAGGTTTGGGGTTCAGGGAGGTGAAATCGGGAGGTTGGGGGATAACTGGGCTCATCTTTCCCCCGCTCCTGCCCACCTGTTGGGAACAGCCCCCAGTGCAGCTCTGAGAGCGAGGGGGGTTTTTACACCCCCCCGGGCACAGCGGGAGGGCAGGGAGGGCATGGCAGGAGGGCAGGGAGGGCACAGCTCTGCCGTGCACCTGGATCCCACTTTGTACCCCGAGCATCGAAGAGGCGCAGACCAAATTCCCCCTTCCCCAAGGAGCGTTTGCATCCCAAAACCTCCATACGTTTCTCGCCGCGTCTCACCCCTGTTTTCCTTGGCGTGGCCAGTTAGGGGTTTTTTTGGCTTCCACCATGCTCACAGGTCCCCTCAGCCCCCTGCTCTAGGGAATTAAATAACCCCTCGGCTCTCTCCTGAACAACCCAGCTGGGAGCTCCGCAGCCTCGCTGCCCGGCGAAGCAGCAGGATGCAGCTGCGGGAAGCCTGAGGATGAGTTTGGGATGCTCCAACCCTAACGGAGCTGCTGGTGGGAGAGACAATGGATCTGGCTCCTGCTGGGACTCCCTGGGAGCTGGGGAGGGGGCTGGAAGGGCCCCTCGCTGGTCGTCTGCAGTGCCAACCAGCCAGCTGCTGGGTGATGAATTATTTTTTCCTTCCAATCCTTCCTCCCAGCAGTTCCAGTCACTGCCCACGGCACTCAGCCACAGCTCTTGTGCCATCTGCCGACAGAAGGCCGCTGGGTCTGTGGCCCCCACCACGCCTGGGCACCCATCATCCAGCACCCACCCAGTCTGCCAGCACCCATCCTCTCCCCTCCGGCAGCCCCCGGGTTCCTCCTGCCCTCACCTTGCTCTCGCTGCCACCTCCTGCCCAGCCCTGACTTGAAAGCATCCCCAGCAATTTGCCCAAATCCCAGAAAGCCCAAAGATGTGAAGATTCTGCTCCTCAGTCATCCTCGCTATGGCCACCCAGGTGGCACCAAGGGCAGAGGAGGATGGAGCAAGGCTGCACCCTGGCTGCTTCCAGACCTGTTTTTGCAGGGAAAGAGGGTAGAAGCAGGAAGGGTCTGACCAAAATGTCCAGGTATAGAACCACGGAATCACTTAGGTTGGAAAAGACCTTTAAGATCATTGAGTCCAAGTGACACTCGTTAGGTTAGGGCAGCCCTTTGGCATCAAAACCTCTGTGGGGAGACTGCTCTTGCTCAGCATCTTCAGCTACCAGCCTCAGCACTTGCATCCCCCTGGCCCCGCACATGGGTGCTGTGACACACACACATGCAGCATCCCGTGTGCCCACTGCGGACCGGAACGTTGTGTTTGTCACGGTGGGAACACACAGGGAAGGAGTGGGCAGCCCCGATGGGGTGATGAAGGATGCTCCCTGCAGCTGAAAAAGTGATGGCTGAGTACTCAGAATGTAATTTTGGGAGCTCAGATTTCCTTTATAGAATCATAGAATCACTAAGGTGGGAAAGAAGCTCTAAGATCATCAAGCCCAACTGTCAACCCAATACCCCCATGTCCACTAAACCATCTCCTGAAGTGTTACACCCACACGTTTCTGAACATTTCCAGGATGGTGACTCCACTTCCCTGGGAAACCTGTTCCAGTCACCTGCCAGCACTGGGGGACACTGCATCAGTCATGATGTTTCCCCAAAATAATCCTGTTTAAAATTAACCCCCCTGCTTAAAAGAAGGTGAGAGCACTTCTAACACCAACCGGTATTTTAATCTCCCGCACGTGACACAGCACCCCCCAAACCTCTGCGATCCCATACGCACCGCTGACCCCCTCCTCTTTAACAGCGTGGGTGAAGGAGCACGGGGGGAATTTTTTTCCCCCTTTTTCAGTGCTCAGTTTCGGAGTTGAGAGGAGAAACCAGGCTGCACATCTCCGGTGGCCAAGCAGAGGGCACTGCTGGCCAACGAGTTGGGCCAGGGCTCTGCTATAGGGTTTGGTTTAAGTCACTCCCAAACTCCTCCCGGCAGCTGAGAAACCTTCTGTCCCTTTAATTCTTTGGATTTCAACAGGTCCTTAAAAATCCAAAAATAATAGATTTAAAAAATGGTGATAAAACCCATTTCAACAGAGTAACTGGGAGCGGAGCAGAGCACCAGGGAAGTGCTGGCTTGTCTCAAAGGGGTAAGAGGTGGCTAAACTGGGGGGGGGGAAGAGATAAATAGTGGGCAGGAGATGACAGTCTGCCCCAATTGTGGCATTTCAGCCTTTTGCCCGTTCTGCCTGCACGTCCTCCCACCCTGCCCTCGCCCACCGCCTGCCTGCGCCAGCACTGCAGAGATGTGGCCTTCGTCTCGGAGCCGAGCAGAGAGCTGATTCCCTGTGAAAACTTGCTAAAGTTTCAAAGTTATTTTTATCCTACGACTTCTGAAAACAAGCACGTTTTTCTGCTTTTTTTTTCCCCTGATGTTTATTAGAAAGCTTTGGAGAGGGAATCTGCTTTCCCTCACCCGCCTGCCGCTCGCTCTCTGCCATCGCTTCCATTTTCTCTGCTTTTTGTTTTATTTCACTGATGAGAAAGGACAGAAATTAGCTGGGAAAAGGGAGAGGGTGTAGAAAACCCTTTTAAGTTTAGTTTCAGCTACATCAAAGCAATCGCAAACTCCACAGAGATGTCTATACACATGTTCTGTGCTTGCAACTCCCTCTCACTCATTATTCCCTTTATACCTTTTATTCCCATTATTCCCACTATTCCCTCACTCCAAGCACTTTAAAAACAAAAGCTTGTGGCAGGGCAGGAGTGCCTTGGGAGGGCTGCCCACCCCACCGCGCTCCTGGCAGGCAGAGTCGGGTTTCCAGGACTTCGGATGCTTCTCCGACATCGCATCGGGATCCTGATGCGTCCCAGTGATAGCTGCAGAAATCAGATACTTTGGGAGCTGCGGTTGTGCAGCTGCCATCGAAATCCTCCTGTTTAAATGCCCAACAGTGGCCAGAAGCTGCTTTCTCCTGATTTCATCTAACCTAGTTAAAATGAGGAGTAATGTCTCTGGAGAGTAGTAATGAAATTAACTCGCCAGTCAAAAAGAAGCTGATGATTTATGATCGCTTGTGATAGATCCTCTTAGTCTCCTTCCCAGAAATCCCCCAGTGGGCTCTCGCTGCCAAAATGTGGCAGCCAAGAGCCATGGTCCATCCCTGGCACTGTGGAAAGGGCCCGAGCCCTGGAGGGTGCCAATGTCCGTGGTACCGGGGAAGCTCCCGGGCACGGGGCAGGGAGCGGGGCCAGGGCTGGGCAGGCTCGGCAGTGGTTTTGGCAGGAGAGTGGCTGTGGAGATGATTTACAAGCCTCATCCCAGCCTGTGGATGAGTCAGAGGCCATCGCTGCTCTGCAAGCAAGGGAGGGCTGGCTGTGACCCGTGGGGCACACGGAGCGGGACGAGGAGCAGCCAGCATGGCCCCACGGCCATCACGGGGCACTGATCCTGCCCCACTGCCAGCTGCCCTGGGTTAAACTCCGTTTTCCTTCCCTCTCCCTCTTAACCCACCCAGTGCCTCATCTCTCTGCAGGTCCGGGGAGCCAAACTCCAGCCTTTCCATTAATCTCGGCTGCACCGAGTCATTAGGGGCGGATAAAGCTACTTACCCCAATTCCTTCCTGCTCGTCTCAATCCCAGCCAAGCATTTTACCTTGGCGCCGGCTGCCTCCCACCATCAACAAGCCAAGGTGTAATGTTACTGTCTGTTTTTCTCTCGCCTTTTGGTGTTTCCAGTCCCAAACAAGCCACTTAGACGTGGCAATGAATCCAGCCTGGGACTGGGAAGGGGCTTTGCGAATGGGGCACAGTACCCACCTCAGGGGATGGGTTAGCCAGAGCCAGCCGTGTCCGTGGGGACCACGGTGAAGGGCTGCAGGGACCCGCCATGGTGCCAGCATGGGTGGGAGGCTCCAGGAGCCTGGGCTGGTTTATGTGAGCTGCAGCATCCTTCCTGGATGGGATCAGAAATTTTGGGGTGCAGGCAGCAAGTGCAAAAAAGAAGCAAAAAACCAGTACCTCCAGGTATCTTTTCAGTGTGCAAAAGTCACACTGAAAAATTCACACTCCTACCAAGTGTAAAGAGTGCAGAATCAGGCCCGTAGCAAGGGCTTGAAGCCATCTCAGAGGACAGTGAGTGCTCTCTAGGAAGGCAGCCCCGAAGAAACCACTTGAGGAGGGCCTGGGCTTCCCCCCTCCAAAGGGATTCAGCAGATGCTGCACCCTGGGCCTGCAAAGGCATCGCCACACACTGCGAAACCTCCCAGGGAAGCTGAGCTCAGAGTTTCTCACGATGTGTTTGCTCACAATTCCTACTTTACACCGAAAAATAAGGCACCGTGGGCAGGGGCATCCCATGGGCATGAACACACACAGAGCTAAAACCACAGACCACGGGGGCCGGGAACGAACCCGTGTACCACGCAGAGATGAGGAGCAACCTGTGGGGCTGCGAGCACTTTTCTCCCCAAGCCACTGTATTTATTTTCCCTCCTGTTCCAGCCCCTCACTTCCTTGCCTGCATTTGGGTAGTTTATTTATTCAGCCTCTCCTAACAGTCCCGTTTGGCTATTTCGGTGGTGCGAGAGATACCGGCCCAACCCAGACAAAAACTAGCTCTGCTCTGTCAGGGCTATCAGCAAACACCAGCCCCTGAGGCCGGCCAGGAATTTTAATTGAAAGAGCCGGTCACTGGGCCCAGATAAGGCCCAGCATCACCCCACGGCTGGTGGGGCTCCCCACTGCCTCCCCACTGCCCCATGGGGCTACCAGGACCCGGCCCTGCTCCCCAAACTCATGCGAGGGACCCCGATCCCATTCCATGCCCTGGCAGGGGAGTCTGCCAGCTCAGTGCGCACCCTCCAAGGCAGTACTGGGACAGGCTGGGAGGGAACTGGGGCTGGGGGCTGCTGTTGGTAGGCAGCCCACACTGGCGGGGGCTCTGGCAGCATCTCCCCCCGTCCCAGGAGCTAGGTGGTCTGCGCCCCTTATCAGCCCTTATCTCCCGAAGCCGCTCGCTAATGTGACCTTAATGGAGCTCATTTCAACTCGATTTGTTTTATTACAGCTCAGCCCAAATCCCCCCCGCTTGTCCTTCCCCTTGTTTTGGCAACACAGAGGAAGGGGTCTGGCTCCTTCCTCGGGAGCTGAAGGCGGGGGGGGGCAGCGCCTGGGGAGCCGTGTCCGGGTCAGAGCATCCCGGGCGGCAGGGAGAGCCCCCCGCTCCACCCCAGGGACCGACCCGCCTTCCCCTGCTCCCTCCAACCCCCGGGGACCCCCCCCCAGGCCTGGCGCGGCGGTGGGGGCCGGAGGTGGTGCCTGGCCCGGCGGCGGCAGGAGGGACAGAGGCGGGGAGCGGGTCCCGGAGCGCACAGCCCCGCTGCGGGCACGGCGGCTCCGACGGCCCCCCCCCTCCATCCCCGTCCCTGGAAGATGCTGCCCACCCCCTTCTCGGTAAAGGACATCCTCAACCTGGAGCGGGCGGGCGCTGCCCGGGGACCCCCCGCCGCCCCCGGCCCCCGGGCTGCCCGCAGCCCCGGCAGCGAGGACGAGCCACCGTCGCCGCGTAAGTGACCCGCGGGGCCGGGGGGCGGCAGGGCCGGGGGGGGCCCCGCGGAGCCGCTTTCGTTCCCCCGGGATGGAAAACCGAGGGCAGCCGAGCCGCCCGTTGCATCCTCGCACCCTCCAGCCACGTTCGCGGCGGAGCCCGCGTTCCCCGCTGCCCGCCGCGGGCCACGGCGAGTTTACTCCTTTTTCCTCCTTTTTTTCCCCCCAGGATTTGTGGTTTTTGGTCGTTTAGGGCATTTTCCGGGCAGCCCGGTAAGCCTCGCCGCAGCCGCTCATCCCGCCCCGCGCGCCCCCGCCGCTCCGGCTGCCCTCGGGGAAACGGGACGGTCCGGGGGGGCGGGTGGATATAGATGATTTTTTTTCTACCGAAAGGTACAAATCGCCACCGTTTTCGATGACACAAACCCCCGTTTCGATGCCCCGTAAATTGTTCCCGCTGGGGACGGGGGTCGCCGCGCCAAGGTGCGACCGGCCCCGGGGGCGCGGAACCGGCTGCGGCGGCGGGGATGCGGCTGCGGAGCGGCGATGGGACGGGGCCCCCTTCTCCCCGCGGCTAAAATCCGACAAAGTTTCTTTTGCTCGGGTTTCCCTAATGCCCAGCGGCTGCAGAGCGGAGAAACGGAGAAACCGGTAGGACTAAAGCCCGAGCGCTGGGAGGCACTGGGATATCGAGCCCGACAGCCGGAGAGGAAGAGGGGAGCCCGCGGAGGGCGAGGGGAGCGAGGGGACAGCTGGCCGCCGGCTTCATACCTGCAGCCGGAGCCCTCCAGCACCCCATTTCCCCCAAATTCCCTGAGGAATTCCGCAGCTCCCCCCCAAATTCCCTGAGCCCCCGCCGCAGCTGCCCGAGTGCATCCCACCAGCTGGGGAGCGATCGCGGCGCAGGACCCCCGGCTGGCCCGTCTGCCACACAAAACTCCAGCAAATTAGAAAAAAAAAACAAACAACAAAACACAAAACAACTGCTTTACATCTTCTCTCAGATCTAACAATTTTTCCTCGTTCATTCCCAGCCCCTTCGTTTTTCTGGTTTTGCTTAAATTCAGAGAGTTGTGGGATTCCCCTTTCCCACGAGCGCCGGAGGTAAATCCTGACTGCAGTCGCTTCCGTCCCTCCGGAGCAGGACGGTGGGGAAGGGGGGTGTGTTTTGGAGTACATGAACCTACAGCGTACCCCGCTTGCCCTGTGCCCCTCCAGGCTGGGGCTGCCCCGATGGCAGCACCCGCAACAGCACAGGCGGGACCAAAACGAGGCAATATCCAAAATTCACATAACAGTCAGGTTTCTAATTCCATCCAAAAAAGAGGAATTTTCTTGAATTCCCATTAAACATCCCAGGGAAGTTCATATTAAATTTACCAGCTATCAACCCTCCTTCGTCTTTTTCCCAGAGGGTCCCAGTCCCAGTTTGATCCCTCCTTTGGAAACACCCTCACTGGGAACAGAACTGGGCTTGGGTCTCACTTTGCTCTGGGTTTTTCTTGCTGCAGGAAAATGTTTGCTCTCCCACCCTTTCGAGGCAGACGAGAAGGAAGCCGACTCCTGCCACCTTCCCAAGCAGCGACAGCGGAGAAAACCCCGAGTTTTGTTCTCCCAAGCTCAAGTGTTTGAACTCGAGCGGCGATTTAAGCAACAGAAATACCTCTCCGCGCCGGAAAGGGAGCACCTCGCCAGCGTGCTCAAGCTCACCTCCACGCAGGTGAAAATCTGGTTCCAAAATCGGAGGTACAAGTGCAAGAGGCAAAGGCAAGATAAATCCCTGGAGCTGGCTGCCCACCCGCTGCCCCCGCGCAGGGTGGCAGTGCCCGTGCTGGTCAGGGACGGCAAACCCTGTCTTGGGGGCTCCCAGCCTTACCCAGCCCCATACAGCATCACCGCCAGCCCTTACTCCTATAGCTCCTACTACAGTGCCTATAGCAGCAGCCTGTATGGTGCTGGCTATGGGGGGGGCTACACTGAGGTGCCCCCCAACGCCACCCCTGGCAGCCACGCCATGGATGTGAGCTTGGGCATGGCCAGCACTGCTCAGCACCAGCCCACGTGCTTGCAAGCCACTGTGCAAGCAGGAATCAGGGCTTGGTAGATGGTCATGGAGGTCAGGACCACCTGAAAAGTGCCGAGGAAAGCCCCCATCCACTCCAGAGCTCAGCCTTCGGCTAGACCGGAGCCGAATCCGGAGGTTTTCTGCCAGCCTGGACAGTGGGACATCTCCGGAGCATCCAACCCCTCCAGGCAGCTCGTGTGGCCACGTCTCTGCAAAGGCAGGTCAGCAGAGAGGGGGATGCTGCCGCTCCAGCACCGTGACTTTGGGGACCCGAGGACTGAGAGCATTTATTTATTTAAACACAAACATTTCGGAGTCTGGCCCTTCCCGCTCCCAGAGGGTTTGATCTTCCAGGATGCCAGTGGACGGCCGGCAAGAGGGTCTGAACACTGGTTTTCTTCCTAAGGACAACCGGAAAACAGGGTCTGTGCACATCATTGTGCATTCACTTTTTTACAAACATTATTTAATGCTTTGAGTTCCTCTAATTGTTTCTGATTTATATTCTTAATATCTTCCAGCACAGGTGCTCATTTCTGTCTTTAATATTATTATTATTTGCAAATAAAAAACAAATGGGTGAAATTGTATTATTTTCCCTCTCTCACCATTCCTCAATTAGTATTTTGACTTTTCCCACCCACAATTTGCATTTGAGCATCAAAATCTGACTCAAAGAAAAAAAAAAAAACCACCCAAAATCAATCTTAATACTAATAATTAACCAAGAAAGATCATCACCAAACTTGGGCAGCTCCCAAGGTTTAACCCCTTCCCTAACTCTTGGCAAGTGTTTCCAGTTCTCGGTTGCTCTTTCCTTACTGGTACCAAGGGTTTGTGGGTACATTGTGGGGCAGCTGCAAGGGGCAACTCACAGGGTCACATGGGGGGTTGGTGCCATCTGAATTACACCAACGCCACCGGTGCTGAACCAAGAGGTGCAGGATTCCCAAACCAGGATCCGTCGGCACCACGCGCCTTGCCGGATCAAAGGACTGTGGATATTTACACATACATCTCTCCATCGAGGTATTTACGAAACGCAGGAGAGCTGGACGCCGTCGTGGTGTCCCGGGGCAGATCAAAGGGGAGCACAGCCACATCCCGAGCAGGTGGCACAAATCCACGGCCTCACACGTATGGAATAAACCCAGTGAGACCTCCTTAGACCGACCCACTCCTGGGGCTGCCCATGGCCCCCCGGTGCAGCCCTGACTTGTATTGGGGAGGGGGGGAAAAACACCCAAAGGTCAATGTCTGATGCAAAATGTTGGGTTACAGAAACCTTTTCACTACAACACCAAAGTGATGGTGTTGTAACAACATCCACACAACTTCCACAGCATGGGACAGGCAAAATCTCCCCCTTGTAACCTCTGTCCCCGCTCCGGGATGCTGCTCCCTCCTCCCTACTCCTTTCCTGACAGCCTCTTATCCTCCCTGCTTTTGGTGAAAAGTGACTTGCAGGAGGCAATTAAGCTTTTATCTCTAATCTCACTCAGCCCCATCACTCCCTTCCTGAACGGGACATCCCTGACATCCAAATCAAACCAGAAAAACCCTCCTGGCGAGAGAGCTTCCTCGCCGTCCCGCCGCTCCAAATCCTGGAAAGGACTGGGTACGGTGACAGCCGCGCTGGGTGCTGCCCCTTCTCCGCCCCTTCATCCATCCACACTCACTCGGGGTTATCAATCTCCCAAAATCAGCTGGGTCCTGAGTCTCTGTCCTGGCTTTGGAGCTGCCAGGGAACTCGATGGAATCTTTGCAATGGGAAATGCGGCTGATATCGGGGGAACAGCAGCATCACGGGCTCACCTGCAAGTCTTAACAACACTGAGAGATTTTCCTTGGAGGTTCGGCAATCAAGTGAGGCAAATCACATGAAACTCTCCCCAAATAAAGACCAAAATCAAAGGAGGGAATTGCTGCCCTCCCCAGCTCAGGAAAAACACCTGAAAATGGAAATCAGGAGCTCTGTAGGCATCATTTATGCCCCTCCGTGTGTTTTGGAGGGGCTTTCTGAAAGCCCAGTTCCCATGGCATCAGGGTACCCTGAAACCCCAGGTTTTTGCTGGATCCCTTCTGTCCTCTGCCTCTCTGCAGCACGTCAGGGCTGTTGCTTTACACCTGCTCTGTTTTCAGCCCAAATCAGAAATTACCTGTTACACCAACCACTATAAAAACAAGCTTTCCCAAACACACTCACGTACACAAATCAGCTCACATTGCCCCAAAACTCCTGTCCTGGGCCAAAACTCCCATCCTGGGCCAATTGGCTCTCAAGTTGGGCACAGGGTTTCCCCAGGGAGTGGCATGGCTCTCTGCCCCGAGAGAGCATCCCTGCGCAGCGCTCTGCTCCTGCTCACACCAACATGCCTTTGGGCAATAACATGCCTTCGGGCAAGCCCTGCTCCTGCCAGCCAACCCACCGGTGCCCCTCGGGGCTCCCCTTCCATCCCAAGCCCCCGCCCCGGGCAGCACAGCGGGATCCATGTTAAGGGCTGGTGTGGGCGGGCAGGGAGCCATGGGGCATCGCACCCACCACGGCAGCACCTTGTGCCAGCTCCTCATCTGCTCTCCAGAAGTGCAGCTGGGGGGGTTAGAGGGCCAGCAGCTGGGGCATGGCTCCAACAATACCCTTTGGCTCCAATTTCTTCATAAATCTTTCCAGATTCCATTTCTTAGACTATAGGAGGTTAACGAGGCTGAATTATTGAAGCCACTGAAGTTTTCCAATACTGTGGATATAGGGGGACATTTTCTAAGTCGGGAGCATCAGCAGATTAAAGGCCGAGAGAAAAGGGCAGGCTAAGAGTAGAATTTCGGGCACGTCTGCACAACCTGCTCTGGGCTCTGGGCTGCCGTGACCAAACACCCTCCTAAAAAATCAACAAAGTCCTCAGGGGATGTCAAGGAAATCTATTGTTTCCCTTTATAAGGTTAAAAAACCCACACCTGGGCTCTTTGGCTGAAGATGAGGAGTTGGGTTTGAGTAAAGGCTTGAGTAAGTTTTGAGTAAAGGCTCAAAGTAAGGTTTGAGTAAAGTTTAGGAATAGAAGAGGTGATCAGCACTACATTATTCCAACAGCAAAAGGGGTCTGCGGACAACAGGGCTATAGGGGGTCACTGTATATATACATACATTTCTCTGGAGGTGCCTGCAGTTCCCAGGGATGCTGCTCACCCACATCCAAGGAGCCGGATCCTGCTCCCACAGGAGCTTCCTCGCCAGATTGCATTACCTTATGATGGGGCAAGGTGATTTTTTTAATCATGTGCTGCCCACATCTGGGGGGGTTTGCAGCTGTTTGTGCGGTGAGTGGGGAGTTGTTTTCCAAACAGAAACTCTAGAAGAACAACTACAAATAAAGTGGATACTCAAAAAAAAAAAAATCTGTTATAACAGAGAGCTCGACTCATGGGTTTTTTTGGAATGGGGAAGGTTTTGCTCCTTTCGGATGCCTTTGAACACAGGGACTTGCAGGACGGTGTATAAAGGCACTAAGGCTTCTTAAATAAATGCTGTCCCATTCCACAGCTGGTCGAGGAATTAGTCTGAGATTTAGGCTTAAATTTCCATGTGAATCCTCTCCTTTCCGTGCAAGCGTTTGTCTCTGGAGCCGCTCTCGCTGCCTGCTATATCTTCACTTTCATGGTAAAGCTCCCATCACAGCAGCTTTGCAAAGCCAATGAAAATGCCTTTGACATTTTTCTCTGTTTTCCAACAAACTGAAAGCGCATCAACATGGAAGGTTTGGATACAAACCCCTCAAATCCTTCAAAATACAAAAAACCTCCAACAATTTCATTTTCTTCCCTTTTTTCCCCCCTGAAGGGGTGGGGTGAGGAGCAGCAAAGCCCTTGGCTCCGTGTCGGCACCGAAAACATCCCTCTGCTCTCACCAGCGCTGCTTTCGGCACAAATCCAAACCATCGCCCTGCCGTAGCTACTATGAAGAAAATTAATTCTATCCCAGCCAAAACCAGCACAATTTGCCAGCAAAGAAGCAATGGGGGGGGGAAAAAAGGAGGAGGCTGAGGTTTGGCTCTGACCCCACAGACCCGGAGGGAAGGGCATCCAGAGCAAGAGGGAGAAGCAAGCAGCCGGAAAACCCGCGGGAGCCGAGGCACAAGTGAAGGGCGTAGACTCCTGCCAGGGATCTCCAATCAGGCCTGGGAGGTTTGGCTGCCTGCCGTATAAACGCAGAGCCCGGAGTGTGGGAAGGCGGCGGGAGTCTGGGCAGGGAGAGGAAGAAGAGGAGGAGGAGGAGTGCCGGGGTGCTCCCGGCAAGGAGACAGACAGCACCCAGCAGCACCCCAGCCGGGATGAGCCAGACCCCGGCGGCAGTCCAGCAGACCGTGCCCGTCCCCTCCAGACCCCGGACATCCTTCCTCATCCAAGACATCCTCTGGGATGGAGGAGAGCGGGGAGCGCAGTCGGAGTGGGGCAAGAGCGGAGGGTTTGGCAGCCCGGAGGATGGGGAGCCGGGGATGGCCACGGTGGAGGGCAGCGAGGGCAGCTCAGCCCTGGGGGCTGCCCCACGGCATCCCCCCAGGAGCCCTCATCCCCCAGGAGCATCCCCAGCCCCAGGGACACTCCACGAGACGGACGCAGGTAAGGGGGTGGAAGCTCCTGCCTGAGCTCCATGGCCGGGGAACGGATCAGTCGTGTCCACATTGGGTTGAGCAAGGGGCAGGATCCAGACCCGGCTGTGTCGGGCACCCCGGAGCCGAACAGCCCGGGCTTTACACAGCAGGGAGGATCCGTGCTCCGGCAGCAGGGAAGTGAGAGAAAACGCCAACTGCGTGCAAACCTTTTGCCAGGTGCTTCAAATAACTCAAAGGTCTGAATGTGCCTAAAGCACCATTGAAAAAAAGTCCCCAGTGGATGGATTTTCTGCCATATCCTGGGAAATAAAGTTCCCTTTTAATGCAGGAGGTCCCCAGCGAGGGCACCTCAGGGCTGCTGGCTCAGAGAGGCGGTTTGTGCCCGTCCTCCACACGATGCCACCGCAGCTGAGCTCCTCGGTGCCTCCGCTCCGGGGATATTTTGGAAGTCCCCGTGTTGAATTTGTGCTGTTTGCAGCGGGGCTCAGCATCCCCCCGTGCACGCTCCTGCCTCGTACCACCGCGAGGTTACAATCCTGCTCCTCCTGCTACGACACTACCAGCACGCGACCGCTAAATCCAGCGCAGGGAATAACGTTTCCCCCCAGCAGCAAGTCACACTCCGAAGGAAATTTTTTGGAGTGGTGTGTCTGGCATTGCAGGAGGGGACTCAGCCTTTCCCTGTCCAAGCAGTCCCTGCAACAGCCAAAAAAAAAACCAATTTTAAACTCTCCAGTGACCGGCTCTTGCTCACTAAGAGAGCCCTTGCCAGGGGAATTTTGGCTTGACATTTCAATTCTATTAAAAGAAGCTTCTACATAAAAGCGAGTTCAGAAACAGTCACCAGGCTGATTGTTACGAAAATCGTTAAAATTTGTACCAAATCTCCCAGAAAGTGGCTAGTGCAAATCAGCACAGCGCCGGGATTTCAGTGGGACAGCCACGATTTACACAAGCTGGGAATTCAGCCCGTTGCTTCTATCCCGAGCGTTACGTTCACGTCTTAAGAAAATATACTGAGAAATGACTAAAGGGAAAAAAAAAAATAAATTGGCCTATTTCCATCCCAAGCTGGGTGATACACAAAAAGGAACGAACTGCATAAATGAAGTGACTTAGAAAGTTTTAGCAGTTATAGGTGGCACTTCCCAGGGAGCTCAGCACCTTTCCGGGTCGTGGCTCAGGTGCCACGAGAAATCAGTCAGAAGCAAACGCTAAGATGCTGCTTTGGAGTCGTGATCTGAGGCCACATCTGCAGCTCTAGATGTAAGCCCAGACCTGAAGGGTTAAAAATCTGCCCCAAAATTGCTTGGCGTTGCCTTGGAGCCGTGGAAGAGAAAAGAGAGGAATTTATTTTCCATGTTTTCTAACTGGGGTCTGCTTTAAGCTGCATCGATTTCCCGTTTCTGAGTTATCCTCTGTACCCTGAGCATAAAAATTTGTTTTCTTTGGGAATCGGGGTTTTCCCACAGACACTGCAGAGAGGATGTTTCAAAGAAGGGCTTAATAATATGAATTCTGCAATGAAAATCTCAAGAGCTGTCGATGCCATAACGTAGGTAACAGCAGCACCTTGAGATTTTGGGCAGATCTCCACCAGCATTGCGAGATAACCCTTTCTGTGTTATTTTAGTCCCTTGAATGTATGTTCATATGGAATGTACGTTCATATGGAATGTATGTTCATATGGAATTCATGTTCATATGGAATGCCTGTTCATATGGAATGCATGTTCATAGTGAACACTTATATGAACTAAGAAAGTGGGATTTAGGAAGAAAAAACTCCCTTATATGACTTTAAGGCGGTATTCACTCCATTAAATGAAAATATTTCCAAAATAATATGAATATTTTGCTCTCTGGAAGGGAAAAAACAAGCGATTTGGGCAATTTCTGAGTGGGTAATTCTCAACTCTTTCCTCCTGCAGATGCCACGGCGGAGACCTACCGGTCAGACTGTGCCCCCACCCTGGGACCCATCGCCCAGCGTCCCCCCAAGCAGGCGAAGCGCTCGCGGGCAGCGTTCTCCCACACCCAAGTCATCGAACTGGAGCGGAAATTCAACCACCAAAAATACCTCTCGGCCCCTGAGCGAGCCCACCTGGCCAAAAACCTGCAGCTCACCGAGACCCAGGTGAAAATCTGGTTCCAGAACAGGAGGTATAAAACCAAAAGGAAACAGGTCGCTTCCGAAATCAGCAGACTGGACACGCGGCTGGCGGGGCACAAAGCAGCCGAGCTGCCCGGAGCATCGCTGCTGGCTCCGCGCAGCGGCTGGCACTACCTGCCTTACCTCTACTACTTGCATGGCTGGAGTCCCTCGTGGTGGTAACCTGCTGTTTTTAAGCACAAAGCATCCTTTTCTCTTAATTTTTTATTTTTTTTTTTTTTAACACTGCGTCGCTCTTCCTAGCGCTAATTAGGGGAGGGAGACCCCATTCGCAGTAACAATCAGCATCTTCTAGTCGCTGCAGAAGCCTCTCTCGTTGCTAATATTAAAAACCAACCAAAAAAAAAAGGCCTGAAATTTTAAAAGTGTGTAATTCAGCACGCTTGGGGTCGATCTGCAGCTGTAAAATATTTCAGGGGCAGAAAGTAAGGGATGGTCCAGCTGCGGAGACAGTGAGAGCCCCACTCTGTCCCTCCTAAATTGCCTGCGTCCCCCCAAAAAGCTTTGCCTCTTGCTGGGATCAAGTGGGGAAAAAGCAAAGTGCTGGTCCTGGGCTAGCACTGATATGGCTCAGCTTGGCCATTCGGGCCACCAGCTGTTGTATAATCTAAAACTTAGGCTTAAAAAAAATTAATTAAAAAAAAAAATTGCGTTTTTGCCATTGATACCATAATTGCTAATGGTCCTGGGTGGGAATTAGACCCCCTCAAGATTTCTGTGTGCTGTCGGGCACCACTGCAGCCTCCACCCAGGGCAATGAACGTGGCTTTTGGGGAGAATTAAACCCCTTTCTGCCATAAGCAACAACAACCTGAAGTGCTGGATGGCCCCAGAGCTGCAGCTGGGGCCCCGGTGAGCCGGGACGGACCCGTCCCAGCTTACCCCCACCCAAACCTGCCCCTGTGCCCTTCAACGGCCGCGGTGCCAACCGCTGCTGCCTTACCAGCCTTGAGAAGCCAAACCAGAAAGCCCCGGGAACAGGGACAATAGGGCAATGACAGATGAGTTTTGCATATCCGGGTGTCGACACTGTTGGAACATTCCCATAGGAGTTATCTGAAACAGCAACAGCTCAAAGGGTTCAACCCTCCCGTCAGCTTTCAAAGCAGCAAACTCCCTCTTTGCAAGCGAAACCAGCCCAATTCCCAGTGCCGAGGCACCAGGCAGCAAGAGGATATTATCTTTGCAAGTCACTTTTTTAGTGGGATGACAACTATTTGCACGAGCAGAGTAGCAAAGATTTATTATGAATCATACTTAAAACTTTAGATGCCACTAAGTCCATGGGAGAAAGCATAGAAATAAATGACATTTCCAAGAGATGCTTTTTCTCAGCTAGTGCAAACCAGTGTAGCTCTGCTGGAACAAACTGAACCCTCTGAAACAAAAATACATGGAGGTTTCTTCCCTGTGAACCTCCAGAAATGCTCCTGTCGTGCCTGTTTTTCCCGAAAGAGAATTAAAAATCACAGTGATCCAATTCCCTCCTGCAGCAGGGAAATACAGACAATTAAATAATGTAAATAATGTTAATAATAACACCTCAGATCTGGCCCTTTTAACAAGATTATTTGGAAACTGATCTTTTGCCTTGCCAACAGACCCAGCTCTTGCAAACTCGTGGTTGGAGCTGCTGGGGGTACGTGGACAAGGAAAAACTCTGGGAAAGGGAGGACAGGGAGAGGAGAACACGCAAACCGAGACCCTTTGCGGTGGATACTCCTTTGCTTTTGCTATCAAAGCTGCTTGCTCCATTTGGAGGACAACCAGTTGCTTTCTAATTGTCTGAAAGCAACTCCTAATATCTCGAGATAACGTTTTCCATCCAGCTCCCGCTCTCAGCTGCTCCGTGCCTCTCGCAGCCGGCGCGCGGGCGAGGAGGCCGTCTCCCCTGCACTGTTGCAATGTGTTTCCAGCCCAGCTCTGCTGCTTATCTGCTTTGCACTTTGCTTATCCGCTGCTTGGAACAACAACAACAAAATAAATTAAAGCCCTGATGGCCTCGAAGCCAACCCCACCGGGCACGCATCCCTCCCGAGGGCATCTCCGGCGGGGGACACACGAGGTCCTGCCACAATCCCATGGGCTCACCCACACCCTGACCCTTGGGATGCTGCTTAAATCAATGCAGAGACACTATATTTGCACCAAATACACTGGATTAGCAGCTCTGACCATCCCAGAGCTGCCCCTGACCGAGGAGGACGGTGCGTCCTCTGCACCGGCAGAGCAGCAGCGATGGGCACGTTATGCTGGGAAGGACTGAATCAGGCTGGAAAAATCTGATACAAACTGAACTCCTTGGATGCTTCTTTGGGAAAATGTGCCATAGCTACTCCTTTTTTTATCCTGCTTATGGTTTACAACCAGTAGAATTTCCTTGTTGCTTCAACACCCAACCGCTCGTACTTAACTTTGCCAGCATAAAGCAAGTCCAGTGCAAACAGTCACTATTTTTGTACATTTTTTTTGATACTATTCGATCTGATGCGCGTTGCCCTTCGGAATAAAGAGTGCAAAGTCTTTCTTAAAAACAAGCTGCCTCTGTGGGTCCTTTGCTCCAGGTTCGGATTTCCTTTTGCTCCTGGTCTCTGCCACGCAGTGACCCACAGCGGTCCCACCACCGCTGGTGCTCACCCGAACGTCCACCGTGGATCGAGCTCCCGGGTGAGTTTTGTGCAGTGAATTGGCACAAGCACCAGCTCACAAGGTTCTGTGGGTGGTAAATCACCAGTCATCACTAATTCTAGGTGCTCAGCACCAAAAATCGCTCCATCGCTCATCCAGCCAGCTACAGAGTACCACTGAGCATCCTCTAATCCCATTTACTGTCCGATAAGCATGAACCAGGTATTTCCCCAAAGTAAGCACTTATATAGTCAAACATTTTCTTAATCATCCCCAAATCACCCTTAATCCCACAATTTAAGCACAACCCCAATGTCCTCCAGAGTTTTGCCCTACAAGCACCGGTCCCAGTTTTTATTTCAGCACCACATTGGCGCAATCAGGGGCAGCGTTGGGCTCCAGAGGACCATAAGACGACGAATTCCTCCTGGGAGCTGTTGGCATGAACGCTTCCCCCTCGTACGGAGGCGGAGAGGGCCTGACCTTGGGTCCCAGCCCTCCCATGGCACACACCTCCGCCTCCGCTGCTGCCAGCAGCAACTTTTCCCAAACAGAGCTGACATACCATTGCTCCCAGCTCAATTTTGTATTTCAGGAGCTTTAAAATCAAAAAAAAAAAAGCAAAAGCCAAAGCAGGCATCAAGGTGGCACGGTGAGGTCCCAGGGGAGCTCCTGTTGCCTTAGGATGCCAGTGCTGGATCCTCACCAGCCAAATCCCCGGGCAGCCGCAGCTCACTGGGCTCCGCCACCTTCACCCGGCGCTGGCATGGAAGGGAATGACGGCTCCAGCCAGGCCTGGAAGTCGGGTCTCCTCCTCTTCCTCCTGCACTAATTAATCCTGCCAGCCCCGTGGTCCTGCTGACAGCATCCGCCCTGTCCATAACCCAGACCGAAAAGCTGCTGGACACCAAAGTTTGCTGCGACATAGAAACAGGAAAGCACAAGGTTTTTTGGCAGTGTGGGCATCTGCCAAAGCAGGTTCTGAGCCTGGCACGGGTGCCCGTTGGAGGCAGCACCATCTCGGTTGACTCACCCCTGCTGCCAGCTGCCCTCCCTCCCTCCCAACCCTTTTCTCTGCAACCCCCGAGCAGTTTCTTTATAGGCAGAAGAATGACTTCCAGTTGATTTTTCCTTTATTTTTTTCCCCAACTACAAAGCACGAGGACATAAAAAGGGCTGCACCGTTTGGATAACCCAACCATCCGAGAGCGTTGAAGCATTCATCGCAACAAGGGGAATGACACGGCAGGCTTTCCCGGTGATAAATATCCCCTTGATTAATGCAGAAGAGAAAAATCCCACCCTAACTAGGGAGACGTGGAGTTTTAATCAGCCCTAACGAAGCAGAACTCCTGTTTGTACGCAGCTAGAAACAGAAAGCATCATTTAATGTCTGTCAATTAGTGTCACGCTCCACCGCTAACATATCCATCAAGATTAAATAGTGTCTAACGCTGACATAACATTTACACTTGTTTGTGCCAAATCATTTATTTAAAGCTAAAAAGAAGAAAAGAAAAAAAGGGCTGCCTTTGGATAATGTAACTGTTGACTAACATTTGCATGCAATAAACCACATACTTGGCAAGGACTGGCAGGACCGGAGCCAAGAAAAATCTTCAGCTTGACCTGCACAACATTTGCAAACCAGAGCAGTGGGAACAAGGTTGCTACATGGAGCTAAACAGGGGAAATGCAAGGACACCCAAAGCATCAGGCTGCACCAGACCCATGCATGTCTCCACTTTTGGGACCCGTCATTACAAAGGTGCTTTGGAGGGAAGTGCAGAAAATCAACCAGCACTAGCATCTTTTGGGATGTGCGGATGCTTCTCAAGGAGGGAGGCAAGCCGAGCCATAAAGCACAAGGATTTAGAGCCCTCAAAAACCCATGAGGATTTTCAATATTTATTCTCCTTATCTCAGATGCTCTTGTCATCCACAAAAACACTTCATCTCTTTCTAACCCAGCTAGAGCATCGGTGGCGAGGCCGTCTGGCAGCAGGGAGTTCCCCAGCCCGTTTCAAGGTGCTGGACCACCTGCCTTGACCCATCCCGGCAGCAGTGATGCCAAAGGGTGGGGGGTCAGGGAAGAACGGGAGAAGGTGGGTGGCACAGGCATCAAGGCAGATTTTCACCACAAGGGACAGCTGATAGGGAAAGAAAAGGAAAGGGGAAAAAAAAAAAAAAAAAAAACAGAAAAAAAGCCCAGCAAAGTACTTTGGAGATGCGGCAAAACGCAGCTTTTGGTGTTCCCATGGGAAATTCCTTTGCTGCCGCTCACAAAAATCCAAGGTGCATTTTTCTTCTCTTTCTTCTGTTATGGTCTGGGCACCATTTATTGAACAGCCAAAAGTGGAGAGAAATTTGCAGCGAACAGCCCTGGAAGTGCTCCCAGAGCCGCCTGCCGCCCGTGATTTGTGGCGGCCGCTCGCAGAAGGGAAAGCCAAGAGATAAGACAAGTATTTTTACAGGAAAAGGGGTTAGGAGCGAAGCACATAGGGGTGGGTTTTTGTGCTGAAAGGCTCCGGTCTTGGGAGAAAAAGGCAACTGGGAAAAGAAAAAGGCTTTTGGAGGCAGGTCCAAGCGTCTGAGCAGACGGACTGCGGCTCGTGCTTTATCCCCCAGCCTGAAATAGGAAAGTGGGGAGGAAGAGGAGCACCACGTCTGTTCATCCGCAGGGTCACCTCACCATGGACCCCCCAGCAATGCCCTCCCTGGGGGCAGGCAGGGGACGCGAGGCATGAAGGGAGCTGCAGCATCCAGGCACTGCCTCCCACTGCATGGCACGGGGGAGCTGGCCTTTCCCCTCCGCTCCCGGAGCTGGCAGGGACAGCAAGGACACACAGGAGGCTCCAGCAGGATGTTCCCACCGGCCAGTGCTGGACCGGGGGGAGGTCTCTGCAGAGTCAGTGGGGGAGGATGCTCAGGGCGCTGTAGCTGTTAGTTGTGCCCAATTCTGTTCCCACTTAGGGCTTTTTCCAGCACTAGAGTTTAGGTTTCCAAGGGATATCACCCACGCACTGTCTCCCCAGCTCTTCTTTTCATCCAGAGCCTTTTGGGGCAATCAGATTTCTAGAAAAGCAGGTGGGGTTTTTTTCAGATTCAAGGTGGTATAACCTCAGAGCGAGGACCAGCCAAGCCTCAGCCATGCACACCCCTATCGAGCCCCGGCTTCCCAGCCTGAGTCTCCCAGAGAGATATTCCCAGTTTTTAAGACAAATTTTCCAACGCAGTTTGATTTTTACACCCTCGGTGTCCAACAGTTTGCATCACCCGAGGCTGGGCCAGGGCTCCTGGCAGTGACGGTGCCAGGAAGGACAAAGGGACCCTGTCCTGAGGAGCCCTTGTTACCCAGAGGAGGTAAAACCAGGGATACCAGTGATTCGGCAAAGCTTCCCACCGTACTTTCCCACCGAGCGGTGGATCGCCCGGCCCAGGTGGCACAACGGGATCCCGCTCGCGCCGCGCCGGAAAGCAAAGGGATTAGCTCAAGTCTCTCGGCAAACAGAGCTTGGGTGGGGGCACCCAGGGCTCCTCGCCACTCCCTGGAGAATTAATGGCTCGTTAACCGGGAAAACGCACCCGCTGAGCTCCTCCGGAGGAGCAATTATTCATTGGGAGCCACTTTCTCATGGGGAATGGCAGCGCCCGGGCTTCCGAGTTGGAGATTTGCAGGATTTACACAGGGCAGAGTTAACTCCGGGGTACACCCAGAGGACCTTCCCCTGCAGAAGGACAGCCAAACGCTTTGCAAACACCATCCCAACGGCTGTGTCGCTCCGCGGGGCCGGGGCGAAGCTCCCTCCCCAGTCTGGGCACAGGGCAGGGGGGCTGGCAGAGGATGGAGCAGCCCAGGGGCTGCAGCCAACGCCAGATGTTCCCCCCCCCCGCCCCTCCAAGCCGGGTTTGAAGCAAGCAGGACGTGGGGCTGCCTTTGTACCAGCTAGATAATATTAATCCTTTTTCTAGACTCCGAGCACCGCGGCAGCCAGGAGCTCTGCCAGAGTCTATGGGATTTGGTTGCTGCAAGGTATCGTCACGTACGAGGTGGGGGAGTGCAGATTAAGAGGCTCCCAGGCAAGTTTCCGTGATGAAACCGAGTTTCTCCCAAATACCAGGCTAGATATCCATGCTGTTCCCCAGCGAGTAGCTCACTGCATCAACTGTGCCCCCCAAAATGGTGCTTCCACATTACAGGCTTTATCTTTTTGCTCTTTAAAAAAGGGAGAATGGAGACAAACCTCCAAGTCAGCTCCAGTTCTGCACTACTCCTGCGGCAGGTCCGTGGGAAGCCCCGAGCATCCCCATAAAACCACCGTGGGGGCTCAGCGTGCTGCTCCCCAGAAACATGATGTATTTGACGAGACGAGCATGAAAAGGTACCAAATCCGGAATGATTCAGGTCATTTCCCATCACATTTTAAGAGCCAGGTGCTCAGCCTAATTAAACGAGGAGATGGCAATGGTCACCACTAAAGAGAGGAGCAAAACTTCCCAGAACCCAGCCCACACCCCAAAGCCACAGCCGCATCCCCATCAGCACAGGCAATGCAGGAAAATAGGAATTTTTTCACATCAACTAATAGGCAAATGGAGAATTTTAGGGTAAAAATCCTGGAGCAGGACCCGGGGAGACTTCGAGGCACCTTGGCAAGATCTGACTCAAGACAAGGCAGCCCCACACCTGGGCACCAGCCAGCAAAGTACCAGGGCACGGTCCGACCCAGGGTCTGGAGCTCTCTGGCTTCAAAAGAGGGACCAAGGAACTGATGCTGGCACCAAGACCTCCTCAATTTTCACCCAGATTTTGTGATCAGCGAGAGACAGGGACACTCTCTGCTCTCCGCACCATTCCCACAGGTCTCCCCATTCCCAGTCCCAACCACCTTTGGGTGGTATTTAGCAAATGACCAATATTTCACCCCTCTCTGTCAAGCTGCTTCTCGCTGGGTGTTGATGGCATATCAACCCTCCTCATCCTCTATTTGCACGGTGAAAGGAGGAATTACTGCAGTATTTATCTACTGCACTCTCTTTCACCAGAGACTCTTCATCTCCTTTGCAAAGCAGCCCCAGGGGACACCGATCACGGCTCGGCTTCTCGTACCACTTGCTAAAAACATCGTAGGGGACAAAAAAAAAAAGCTTTAAAGCAAATAATGTAATAGAACATGTTAAATGAAGGCGATGAACGTACTTGGAGGATTCAATGGATCAGGGGTTGCATCTGGGCTGTCCTGGCTGTTGCAGACCTGCATCTCCAAGCAGTTCTTGGAGGGTTCAATTTCGTCCAGGTGATGAAAACCAGACTGTTGCTGAGCAAATCGTAGCAGGTGAAAAAGAAAACAAGAGGGGGAAATCCTGGCTTTCCTCCTCCCACCAAAATGACTGATATTGGGGCCTCTGTGCTGGCAGCAAAACGGGTGGTAAGCAAAGCAAAGGTGAGGACGCTGCACTGGGGATGTCCGTTGCATTAAACACCTGCTTCATTCCAGGACCAAAAGGTTCATGGCCCAAAACTGGCAATGTTTGGGGCTGGAATTACGTTCACCTCCTCCAAGCTGTTCGCTTGGCCACGCTGCAATGCTCCACCAGAGATTTACACCTGCAGAGCCCGGCGGAAAACACTTACCTGTTCTACAAACGGATCTCTCATCTTTTAAAAGGAATTAAATCTTGTGGATAAATACAAATGTTCTTATTTCCTTTGTGGACAATTGTGGCAGAATAAGATAGTGGGTGAAGGTGTGGCCGGAAAACTTTTCACTCCTTGGGCTGCATCTTGTCATCCAAGGTAAACACGCAGCTTAATGAAATTTCAAGAGGGAAAAGGTGAGATATTTGCCTTTATGTTCATTATCCTTTAAAGCAGAGACAATATTTGAAGAGAAACAAAGAATCGGGCAAACTAGATAATAATCATATGCGGTGAACAAACACAGCCTAGATCCTGGATTAATCGAATGACTGAAATAAAAATCCGAACGCCGGGGTTTTGGTGGCTCAGGGGAGAGCACCCGTGTCCCATGGGGCACGTAGCCCTGGCACCCACTGCCATCCCCAACGCCTCTGCCAGAGGGTCCTCCTGGACAGCCCCCCAGGCACCGTCCCAGGGACGTGGCCATCACCATCACCACCATCCTCGTGTCCCAGGGATGCGTTTGCCCCCCAGCATCCCGCTGTACTCGTGGCTGATGCTCAGGATGCACCTTCCGCCCTCCAGCAAAACCCTGGGCTGCTGTTTCTGCCTTCGCCCACACAAACTTTGAGATACTACAGTCATTATTTGTTTTTTTTTTTCCTTCTTCTGCTTGTCTTGTATGCTTACAGACCCCTAGGAAAAATATCAGTTGGGAAGTTTACGGACTGCACATTTAGAAGGGAATTTCTTTGTTGGTACCAACCCAAGAGTTCAATATATGAACAAGTGCCCGCCACCCTATAGATCTTTGCTGCAGGAAATCCTGCAAGTTTAAGGAGTTGCTCCGGTCTACTGGATAAATAAGGTGCAGTAAAAAAAAAAACCAACACCCTCAAAAGATGTTTACGCAATAAGCTGTACAGGTTCCAAAGAAACCGTTAATGTAAATTAGAAAATGGGATGCGTTCCCAGGGCAAACCACCACCCAGCCCGGAGGGAGATGGGGACATCAGTGTCACGGCTCTTGGCAAGTGCCACATGCCCACGGGTGGCACCTCCAGCAGCTCATTCCTCCTCATGAGGATCCATCCCGAAAGTTTGGAGGTGATGGAGGAGCCGGGTGATGCCCTGGGGCTTTGCCCGCTCCAGCTCTCGGTACCCACGTGCCCCATGGCCGCATCCCCTCCTGCTCAGCTGCAGGAATTCCCCATTTCCCTGCCAGAGGTTTAAAGCAGAAAGGAGGGAGAAGGGACACCATGGACATGATATTTTGCAGAGCTCCTTCTGCTCTCCTAGTAATCTCAGCCAGCCTCTGCTCCAAGGGAAAAGCCATCCCCTTCTCCCCATCAGCCTTTTCCCACTGGGAAAACTGGGGCTCAGCCCAGGCATTCCCAGCTCTGCAGCCACCCCACGCTTTCCTAACCAACAAGATCTCTTTATTTCCCTCGATAACCAGCCACGTTTTCCATTATTAATTGCAGCACTGGTAGGACGCAGCACAAAATAAGGATTTAATGGAATCAGACAAGTTTTAGGCCAACCAAAAGCAGAGCAAACAGAGGGAAAGTTTAAATTACTCACCAGGCAAACAAGGGAGAACACCCTGAAGTCCTTGAGGACGTTGGGGCCGAAGGGCTGCAGCCAAGGAAAGCTTCTCCCAGGGCATCTCACAAGGGCACAGAGCCTCTTTGCATAGGTTCTTCACTTTCCTGAGTGTTTTTCCTTTATTTCAGTAGACTGGATTCAAAGATTTGACAGCCTGGAGTAATTCAGAGGTAAAAAATCCATCAGTCCCCCCAGGTCTACTGGGGAAGACACGGACAGACAGCAATAGGTGTTACCAGCAATTCAGCTGCAAGTTTCATCACTAACTTGTGGTCCCTGTGACTGCGCATCAGCCAAGCACAAAAATTCCCTCCTGGGCAGACACATATTAGGGGCATTTCTGACGTCTTGGGGAATTATTTGGAATAAGACAGAGCCAAATAGTGACCCTGATAAAGAGAAACGTCGGGGCCCTCACCAGCCTTCAGATAAAACCAGTATTTAGTGTTTGAGAGATGCATGGAGCGTGGTACGTCCCTCACCTTTCAGGACTACACACACATTTACTACACAGGGGAAGGGGGGGGTTAAATATTTACTCTACAACACAAACAAACCTGTCAAAAGCTTTTTGCTGAGCTTAAATAGCACTTTTATCTTTTGATCTTGTCTCTTCAGCTCATGGGGCAGGTGAGGCAGCCTGCTCCCCACCCCACTCTCTTGCACCTTCTTCATTCTTCACCAACAGCTAAAAAAAAAAAAAAAACACAACAAAAAAACAAGAGAAAGGGCACAAGAGGTGAGAAAAGGAAAGTCGTTTTTCCTTTGGGGTGGACCAAGGACAGCAGCATCTTGCAGTGGCTTTCCCTTTGCAGCCAGCCTTGACCCCCCAGGTAGGTGTTTGCTGCTAAACCCTGTAATAATAATAATAATAATTATTATTATTCCCTGCTGAGCTGCCCTTTGCCAGCCTGGGAGGGGCTGGGGCAGATGTGCTGGCTGGCTGCATCCCAAAAGAAGTTTGTTTTCAGGATTTTAGGTGCATCTCTTAATCGCTGCACTGGGAACACGCCGAAATCAATTCCTCCTGTGCCACTGGAAGGTGCATTCCCTGGATCAGCACCATGCAAAACCATACCAATGGGTTTCTTTCCCTTTTGATTGAAAGGGAAAGTGAGATCTAAAGCATTTTAGTATGTTCTGTTTTTTTTTTTCCCTTCAAATTACAGAGCAAACATTACTGAAACCTCAGCAAACAAGCAGCTCCCCCAGGGCCTTCACCCCACGCACTTTCTTCCAGGTGGGAAGAAATTCCCAAATCTGGGAGTTTGCTTTGCTGCTGAACAAGCCACAGTCTGTGGGTTGGCTTTGCACATCCCAGAAGCTGGTTCATGGCCAAGAGGACAATGTTTCAAAACCCTTCAGCGGCTCCTAGAGGAGCACAAGCCCAAGACACAGATGTCAACTCCTGCCAGGCTGCAAAACCCCTCCCAGGAGTATTTTCTTCCTCCAGTGTGATGACGAAGGGTTTTATCTGGCTCAGATGGCGAGGTGCTGAGCCTGCCAAGCATTCCGACAACACTAGAAGGCACCATTCCTCCAGAGATGCACCGCGCAGAGCCACCGACACAACTACACAGCTAAGAAAAGCCACAAGAACGAGCCTAAAAGGATCAAAAAAAAAAATCAGAATATTTTATTTCCTTGAGCTCCAGTGATACAACTGTAGCAGCATTTCACAAACGAACTCCTGCATCGTTAAATATACATTTAAGGAAACACACCAAATTCCAAGGCAGGCAAAAAAAATAGTATAAAATTAACAACTGCAGACAAAGTTATTCATCCTCTTCCTTAAATAATGTGTGCGTTCGTTACAGACAAAGCAGCAGTACGTGTTTCACATACCTGGTTAAAATAAAACTTCAGACTCACAGCAAAACCCAAACTTTCAAACACAAACCCACGAGAGACACGGAGCACCGGCTTTGGCGAAGGGGCTCCACCCAGGGATGCAGCATTACATGCAGCAGGAAACGTTTTGAACATCCCATACCTCTGCCATTTTTAGACCAACTGGGCACATTCCCAGCCGCAGAATGGAGAGTCTGGTTTTAATGGATACTCGGGGTAATCTGCAAAGAGCTCTATAAACATAGAAGTGCTCCTCACCCACTCTCAGCTGGAGGCAGAGCAAGTTCCCAAGAAAACCTGGTTGATAATTACTATGTGCTCAACACTTGGGACACTCACATTTTTCTGGCTAGAGATGGAAACAGGCTGCTACCCCCCTCCCAAGGAGGATGCTCAGCTGGCCAAAACCACAACAGCCCTCCCAATTGCTCCACAGCCCCAGGCTCTGCCTCCTGGGCAAGTCCATCCTCCGTGTCCCAGCTACTCACAGGTTATTCCAAATGGGAGACGAAGTTCTCCCAGAATAGCCAAGGTGCAGTCAGAAATATTAAAGCTAAGCGACCGGAGGAAGAGGATGACACTGGGGACTGCTCACCAGGTATGACACCTGGCTACTGACTGAGCTGTCACCTTCCACATTATGCTACAGTTCACCTCTTTAATATTGAAGTGACCCAAAATTTTCATTTAAGTGTTTATGCCCATCTCCAATGGAAATATTTCGTGCCGTTCTGGTTCCTGTTAGTGACTCTCCAGTTTCTGAAGTCAACAGAAGATGACTTCTAATGAAGCTCAAAGAGCTCCAGCCTCGAGGATCTCCGTGTGCAGAGAGAGCCAAGGGCTTTCCCCAGCTGCCCTTGAGATTTTCTACACTTTAAGACACACGGTGCATTTGACACAGTGATTCATTCAGTTTAAGTGACACAAAAAGGCATCAAGAAGCTCATTTCACCATCATCAGCGGTACGGGGGCAAATTACACAAGGCACACGCGACACCACCCGGAGAGGTGCCCTTTGATTTACCTTCTCCAAACAAGAGACCGAGCAAAAAGGGTGAGTTCTGCTTAGTGTCATCCAACGAGACACCTCCGGTGACACGTGCCAGCCCTAAAGCCACCCTCCACATCGTGGCTCCGACCCCTCTGCTGCTGACACCACATCTCCACCAGCTTCCCCAGTGCTACAGAGACAGTGCCAACTCCAGGCGTCTGCAGCTGCTGGCAGGACAAGTTCCAGGCAGGATGGAGATTTGCCAGTTGGTATCTTGTAACTTATACTTACACCTCCAGGCTCCTAAAAAAATCCCTCATTAGCTACTGATCACCCAAGTAATTGGCTAAAGGATGCCTTTTGGCTTGGAAGAGCTGTTCTCCGGAGGAGCGGGGCACGCAGCAAGGCTGTCACCCTTCCCACCCACAGCACGAGGAACCTCTCCAGGTTGTTTTTCCCACTCCTCCCAGTAGAGATGAGCAGCAACTTATTGCCAAACATGGGCTGGGAGGTGGTTTTGGTTCTGCAGGTCAGACTTTAAGGCTTTCGCTGCCTGCTGCTGCTTTGGTGCTGGCAGGATGCAACCCTCAGGACTCAGCAGCCCAGCTGTGAACAGAAGCTCTGGTCCCCCACAGCCCAGGAAGCAGAGCAGGTCCGTGCATCCCACCAGCTATCACGACATGCACGGTGACTCCCGTAAGCAGGATCGGGGCCTCGGTGACAAAATATGAATAAATTAAGGGAGGATGAAGGCTGTTCAGCTATCACACACCATAAAAATGTACCTTTAAAAAAGTGTTTGCAAAAAAAAATATTCCTCTTTAAAATGCACACTTTTTAAGAGTCTCCTTGTAAAAAATGGAATAGCTAGTCTCCCCCCTCTCTCCCACAAAGTGATCAGGTATTTTGGGGTGCCCCTCCTCAGCATCCTACAGTGTCCCCATTCCTTCTCCCCCCATCCCAGCAACTCTCAAGGGGCTACCAAGTACCTCAACACCCACGAGAGTCCAGGTCACTATCTGGGGGCTAAATGCTGTCTAATTAAAGCCAATCTGGCTATAAAAATAAATGCTTTTGTGCCTTCCTTACACAGGATGGAAGAATTTAGCCCTTTTTAAACAGCTCAGCATCTAGCTGCAATAGCATTTAAAAAACAATCCAAATGCCTACATAGAAAAATAAAGGATAAACATTATCCATCTATTTTATATTCGTATAAAAAGTTCTGTGATAGGCTATTTTGCTGCTTCGCTGTAAAAAAAACACAAAACCAACCAGCCTAGGGTGTAGAACCTAAGCCTTCTGGTGAGGAGTAAACTGTATCTTCAAACTTACTCAGAGAAAAATATCAGTTAGCAATTTCACTTTTCCAAAATAAAGTTATTAAATATATATATATTATTAGAAGTCTTTATAAACTATTTCATTGTTTGAACAAGGAAGGGGATATGTGACTGAGGACCACTTTAACCTTCCCAGGGGAGGGAGAAGCAGACATCAGCTGTGAATCCACCAGAAACCTGGCACGTTCCTTCGTGGAGACCCAGAGCTGGCCAGCTCACGGGGACACCCAGGCACACAGAAGGGACACAAGGGTGGCATTCACTCGTAGGTAAGTCCTTCACAAGGATGTTCTTTTTTCCAGGTTGTGCTTTGTGAGAAAGTACTTGAAGAACTCGTACACGGACCAGGCGATGGCCGTTGAAGGCATCTGGTAAATGACACGTGCCTGCACCCCTCTGAAATACCCCGAAACGCCCCCCACTTGATAGACAGTCTTGAAGGCGTTCACCATGCCCGAGAGATGGCCGCTGATGTTCACGGAGCTCAAGGCCATGTTCTCCTGGGTGTTGAGGAGGGTCTTGCAGACATCCAGGGGAGTGGTGGCGGCGGCGGCCACAGCCCCTGCGACGGCACCCGAGACGATGTGGGACTGTGGGTTGTAGTCCCGGTGTGGGTTGATCTGCTCCTGCATGAACTCGTAGGTGATGAAGTGAATGGCCTGGAAGGGGACGTTCATGGTGAGCTGGGTGGTGTAGCTGCGGTAGAAGGCACCGAATCCCTCCGTCTTCTGCACCGTCCTCACACACTCCAGGACAGACTTGTAGGGGGAGTTGAACATCTGCATCCGCTGCTTCACCACTGGTCCAAGTGATGGTGGCAAGGGGTGAAGGCAGGGTGAGCAGCACCAGGCAGGACAGATGCAAGGAGATGAAGACTTATTAGCTAAGGTACATGGTTCTTGGTCATCACAACACCCAGACCGAATCCTGCTCCGTCCCAACCATCCAGACCCAACCTCCCAAGTGCAAACTGCTATGACATACAACGAGCATTTCTGTAGCCATGAGCTCCTTATTGACAGGCTTTTACCAAAAGGCAGCACACATCCTCTGCTTTCCCCAAAAAACTCAATGCAATGAGTAAAGTGAAGCAGTCAGAGCTGAGCCTCAACACAACAGCTCTCCACTTCCATGGGCTGATCCACTCTCTTCCTCAAGCTCATTGAAGGAACTTGTACTTCTAGCTAGAAAGGCCTTAAGACAGACTGATAAGGACCCTCAGACACATCTGAGGATGCAGAGCTGTTGTGCAGAAGCACTGCCATACCAAGAGGACGAGGGCCTCCTCTGGCCCCGCTCTGACAGCTCCATGTCCTTCTGATGTTGGGGACCCCAGAGCTGAACGCAGCACTGCAGGGGAGGGTCTCAAGAGCAGAGCAGAGGGGCAGAATCCCCTCCCTGGACCTGCTGCCCACGCTGCTTTGGATGCAGCCCAATGGGGATGCTGCGCAATCCCTTGGCAAGCAAGGGAAAAGAGCCAGGCAGGATTTAGCCCTTCACTCTTCCCTGTCTGAGATTGTTAAAAGCCAAGTAGAGTCACTAAAGGAAAGGGCTTAAGCTGCTGAGATGGTGCAGGGTGTCCTGGGTGCCTTCCCAGGCTACAGGGCATTACCTTCAGCAGGATTCATCACTGCGTCATGGAGTAGGGTGGCCACGCTCCCAGCTATCCCTGCAAGACAAGAGCACGTTTCAAAAACAAAACCAAAAAGAGATGCAGAAGCCAGGGCTTGCTCGGGCACCGCCATCCCACCGACGTCACTGGCAGCCCGCACGCCAGCTCCGCAGCGAGCCCAAGGAAGCACCCAGCAACACCGCGCGTTCCCAGGGCAGGAAAACCCATCCAGAGCAGCCAGACAGAAACCAGGACCCACTTGCAGCCATCACCTTTGCCGTTCCCTACAGCTCACGGGGTTCTGTCTATGCAAGACACCACTGGCTTCACTCAGCCTGCGCTGGACTGAGAAATTGAGCAACGCTGAGAACTGGCTCCGCACATCCATAATTAGGCATTTTCATCCATTTACTCAGCCCAGTTTAAAACACTAATTGCACAGATCCTGCCAGCATCCAGCCAGCCGTTAACGATCCCGCAGCTGGCTCTAGGATGGGCCTCTCCAGCCACACCTTCGCCTTTGATGTAGGTTTCCATCTCAAATTCTCTCTTGCCCAAATGACTTTTGGTCGTTTCTCATCAACGCAGCGCTTCGGTTTCCCCGCTGGTACCGAAAGCCTGTAGCTACTTGAAAGGCAAACGCAGGAAGCACATTACTGGCAAAAAGCAGCACGCCAGAAAGCCATTATACCCTTAACTGAGTTGGTTGAGTCAAGTCAAGCGAGTGCCACGGCAGATTCCTACTGGCATGTCATGTCAAGGAGCAGGCAGAAGTGTCTTCTGCACAAACCCTTTCGTAACAGCCCTGCTTGCTCAATTAGAGGGTTTCTGCTCTTACAGCGGTATTGCTGGACCTAAAAGCAAAAGTCTTCCTAGAAGCTGCAAAATCTTTAACAAAGCATGTGGGCACACAGAGGATGCAGGGCACTTCACCATGCCAGAGCTCCAAAGGAGACACGTGGAACAACCTGTACTGCAAACCTCGAGGTGTCTTCAACATAAAGCCAGAAACAGCCTGTGACTGCACCCGAACACCTCTTGTCCAACATATGGATTACTTGTGCCAGAATAACGTGAGATTGAAGAGTAGTGCAGAGATCTGGATTGATCAGGGCTCTGGAGGGTGCATAACAATGCTATCAGGGGTTCTCTGCTCTGCCAGCCCAGCCACGTGTGACCTTCTGGGTGGCACAGAGCACGGCACATGTGGACAGCAAGCTCTGAGCACAGCCTACCTTTCCCCAGCATCTCTTCATGCAGGACAGCCAACTTCTCCATGCTCAGGGTGGTACTACCAGTCTGGTAGGTGGGTACCTAAGCAGCTTCCCTGCCTTCTCCCAGGGAGCAGAAGAGCCCACTCAAAGCACAAACATACTTCAGGAGAAGTTGCTTCAGAGCCCCTCTGCATGGTCTATCACAGCACAGACTCCTTGGCTAGACAATACTGCAGCAAAGACCTCCAAGATCAGCTCAACACTCTCTGGAAGAGATCCACCAAGGGGTCAGCAGCCCTAAGGCAGGACACAGGTTTCAGAGGAGGGTGGGGACCACCACAAAGCACTCGAGCAGAGGACAGGTGCCACACTCGCCTGCCTGGCCTCCCCCTGCCTTTCCCCAGCACTCCCAAAGCAGGTGCCAGGACCTGTGAGCCCAAGGTTACGTCTGCACCTCGCATCCTCCCAGGTATTTACAGCAGCAGATCTTCCAGGAGCAGAGCACAGGGAAGGATGCCAGGCTATGCGTGTGAAGCGAGTAAGGGACAGGCTGTTAATTGCAAACTTGTTTTTTTTTTATGTGCAAAAATCCCAAAATACCATTGGCCAAGTGGCTGTTTCCTCCATGCTGGATAGTATCACTTAGAGACTTTTTCATTTTTTCATAGCAGGCAAAGTACATTGCGTGGGCAGGGCCAGCCCCCAGCATGGTGACATTAATCCCACGTAATGGCCTCCAGAAACCCTCTGTAAGGACAATCTTCTTCAGAGCTTCGTACACACTCCTGTACTGGGCTTTGGGGTCCGGCTGTAAGCTCTGCATCCTTGTCTGCAACAAAGCACACGAAGGGAGAGGCCTCAGTTACCCATCTTCAACGCAACAAGCACAAGCCATAAAGAGCTACAAGACTTCCAAGACCATTGCAGGGGTCAATCACTTACTCCCTGGTTGCACCCACGCCAGGGCCACGGCACTATTTATCCCAATTCCGCCTGCCAGACCAGTGACATTAACTCCACGCTGCCGTCGCGACACCAAAACGTTAACGAGGCTGCTCAGGCAAGAGCTCGGCGGAGGAATTAAGGTAAGGCAGTCGTTCCAGAGGCTCGGTGAAGAAACACAGCCAGGGCTTTAATTGCCTCTTGCTCCCAGTGCTCCCAGCGCTCTGCCCCAGCTTGTTTCTCTGGCAGATGCTCAGCTGGTTCTGCCTCCCGGCGCGCGGAGCCAGCCCGCTCGGCTGGGAAACGCGGTTCCTAGAAGGGCGAGTGAAGAACACGGGGTACCCGCAGTGACCCCCACCCCGTACAAGGTGAGACTGGTGAAGGCCACCGCGTTCTCATGCACAGCCACCCAAGGAAGACCCGGCTGGTGACTCTGTCCCCCAGCAGCCTGGAGAGCACGGAGCTGCCCTTCACCCCATCTTTCCTCCCAGCTCCTGGTGTCCTGCAGCCACCAGCTTCCTGAGCCAGGAGGTTTCATCTCTATCTTTGTTCAACAGTCCTTGATGGGCTTTTCTTTCATAAATTTTTGAAGGCAGCTAAGCTTCTGGCATCCAAAGCATCCTATTAAACTCACTGCCATCACTTAATTACACACCGTGGGCAAAAAATACTTCTTTTAGCTTGTTTCAGGCTTCTGCAGACTGAGACCATCACACACCAGCAACACTCAAAGCCTTTGCAACGATGATGCCAACCTGTGACGGGTGTTTGCAGGGCACAGACCTCAGCCACCTCCCACCAGCAACAGGAGACACACTGGCAGGGCTTGAACCTCTACAACCATTCCAGAAGAACCAAGCAAATCCAGAGCATCAAGATGCAAAGGGCTTTGCTGCTCCTGCCACAATTCCTGTCAGTCTGCAACACAGCTCATACACCCCATCGCACCGAAATCGGTCTGCAGGGATACAGCCATCAGTGGTGGCCTCACGCCTCGAAACACAAACACAGAAGGTTCCCAGGAAAGGGCACAGCCACAGGAGATGAGGGTTTACCAGCCTGCAACGGGCTCCGTGGAATTACTGCTCTTTCAAGGAGGAGCTTGACAACTGCAAGGAAGAGGTCACTGGGGTTTGATGGGAAGGATGCTTCCCACCCCAGGAGCTGGGGCACCCCATCTTCAGTACAAAGTTTCCACCAGACGACTTGCTGCCTTCACAGGCCAAGTGACACGAGCTGCTCGGTCCTCAGCAGAGGTTCAAGAGCCCTTGAAAAAGCAAGAGCTGCCTGTGCCACCTCCGTGCTTGCTCACCAGCACATGACCCTTCAAGCTTATCAATTCACTTCAGTAATTAGCCAGGAGGCAATACTACAGCTAAGCTTTCGGGCAAGATTAAGCCAATAGAAGTGATTCAAGGTTTGGACCTTCATTCCCCAAACTGCTCTAGTAGCACTTTCACATATGCTTTCTGAGGCCAAGGAAGAGATCAGAGCTGAATTCAGGACTTTAACCCAGTACAATAAAAGCAAGCTATGAAAGCAGTACAGCTGTACATGAGGCTAAGCCAACAAATTATTGCATTTGTAGTAAATAGCTTAAAAAAAATTGCACAGGAGTTACATTGGCAAAGTGACTTAGTTCAGCAGCCAGCTGAATTTCAAACTTTTAAGCACCAGCTGGTGGTCAGAAGGCATCACCCCACAACAGGGAATTGGGTGGTCTCGAGCAAAGCTTCCTGTTTCAGAACACTAAATGGATTGTAACCTATGAGCAGCACTGGAAATACCCCCGAAGACCCCAAAAAACCCTCCTGTAAATGCAGCCACAATATGGAATTATCTCAGAATTTAAAATCAGGTTTCAGATCTGGCTCCCAGCCCTCGCTGAGCAGGCAGAAAGGTCTCACAACCTCTCCACGGGTCCCTGCCCGCTCCCGTCCCGCCGATGCTCGGCAGAAGGGGCTGGATCTCACCATGCCCCGGAGAAACTCCCGGCAGCCGCTCCACCGCCAGCATGACTAGGCACGACCCACCACTGCCCAGCTGGTCACATCCACCTGGGGTTTGGTTGGTTGGGTGGTTGGTTTTTTTTTGCCCTGTACTAGTTTTAACTTGAAGGCATTGCTTCAGACTCCAGAAATGACCCCAGGAGATCTCGATCTCACCCCAGTCTATTGCTGGGATATGATGGAAGCCAGTATAATTTAAGGAGGCAGCAGCAGTATCTCATCAGAAAGGGGATCGGGGATAAATGTTCGTATAGAGCAATAAAGCACCAGCCTGGCACACGCAGGGGCAAAGTGCGTGGTGCTGTGTCAGGAACTAACCCCGAGTATCTCCACGCTTACCAGGAATCAGCTGCTTTCACACGAGAACGGACAAATATCGATTTTTGTTTTTTCTGAGCTGCTCTGAGGGGTTCAGCAGCTCCTGCTGTACGCAGCGTGGGCATAAGTGGATGCTGTACTCACCCAACCCACGCACGCCATGCTTTGCATCATCACCACCACCACCGCTCACCTTCCATTAACACTGTGCACACAAACAGGACAAACAGCCCCAGGGGTAACCAAAACCAGCACCTCCTGGGTGGCTGCTGCAATGCAAGAGGCACAGAGCCGAAAACAGGTTCAGCTCTGTTTTGTCCAGGGTAAGTTTATCACGGTGTGATACGAAGATGATTTGCTACGAGCTATGCAGTCCTCACCCCCCCTCAGGTCCTGCCACCTATTTGAAGTCAACAAGCTCCTCCAGCAGCCTCACCCCCCTGTCGTTAACCAGCCGAGAAATACTTCTCCACCTACTTAAATTAATCCTCATTGCATAAGGCAGCAGAGCGCACTGACAACCACAAGCATCCCGGTAGTCCCAGTTTCAGCTTGGGCATAAGAAGCAACACCAAAAGTCACAGCTTTGGGTCCATCAGGTTACCTGCTGTTGGTGGACCAGAGCTGTCTTTACAGATGCTGTTTTGGGGGAGAGCACCCAGCCTTCCTGCTGCCAGGAGCACAGGAATAGTCCAGGGTAGTTTTCTATCTAGAATTGTTTTACTAACAAGACTCAGGTCTCTGCTGTTGCATATTATCATGGAATCAGAGTGGTTTGGGTTGGAAGGGACCTTCAGGATCATCCAGTTCCAACCTCCCTGCCATGGGCAGGGACACCCTCCACTACACCAGGTTGCTCAAAGCCTCATCCAACCTGGCCTTGAACACTTCCAGGCATGGGGCATCCACAGCTTCTCTGGGCAACCTGGTCCTGTGCCTCACCACCCTCCTATTCTCGTAAAGGGTCACCGATTTGACATGCCATTGTACCAACAGCTCAGATGTAATTTGCCTTTGTTTTTTCCCCTCTGAACACGGCACACTTTCTCAAAGTTCAGCCTGCACGTTCACGTGACACAACCAGTCCCGTCTCCCTGCAGCTAACAAAAGACATGGAGAACACAATATGCTTTTACAAGGAACTAAGCAGCATTTCTGCAGCAACTGGGTCAGATCCTGCCAGCCAGAGGCGGCGTCACTATTGCACGACCCATACCATGCTCAAGCTCTGAACTCCCTGTATATTTTTTTTTTTGCTGGGGTGTTTTTTGGCTAGAGCAGCTCCCCAGCCAAGCAACACTTGGTGTGGGTACCCACCCATGTCTGAAAAGGCCCACAGGAGGGAAGCATAGGGTCAAACAGGTTAAGCCATGACTTTCCAGTGCCCCAACGTTATCAGCTGAAACAGGAGTAACTGCTCCCCTGGACCTGCGTCAAGATGGGTGGATGCACAACCTCCCACTGCCCAACCCAAGCCAAGGCAAATGTCCCTAACCCCAAAGTCTAAATGAACCACAGTAAAACAGCTCACAGGAGCTCACCTGCCCTGCCACCCTCATACCTGTCATCTCTCAAGACCTTACCTACAAGCAGGGAAGCTCCAAAGTCTACTGGCATGAGACGCAGACATAGGTGAGATGTTTCTCCTGCCCTTCACCCCAGGAGTTCCCATTCCAGTACAGAACCTCCCATACCCATTAGGAACGACGTACAGCCACAGCAAAGTCAACTTACAGACATCTTGTTGCACCAGCTTGGTTAGGAGCAGTTGGGATTTTCATGGAGAAGGTCTGCAACGTGCCTAGGGCAGGAGCAAGGACTTTTTGTCATTAGTGTGACCGTTAACCACTGCGAGGAAGGGAGATTCAAGCCCAGCACATCTCCAGTTTCTCACATTAGGAATTAGTTCCCAGGTGAGGACAAGAGCTGTTCTTCACATCCTCGAGGCAGTGACTTGACCTGCCTTGGGAAACCAGCTCTGCAGCCTCACAGAAAAGCCACCAAATGGCTTAAGCAAGAGGATGAAGGAGGCTCCAGGGGAGAAACTCCCTTCTGCAGCCATCACGAGAAGTCCTTGACATCTTAATCTCTAAAATTAAATCAAAGACTGATCCAGCTCGCCAGGACAACTGTGTTTTCAGCTACAAAAGAAGCCTAAGCATCATGAGAAACACCATCAGCACACATCTAAAAAACCTACAGTCCAAGCCAGTGGTTTACTACGACAGCACTACGTGGGGTAAGGTAGAGGCCAACGCGTAGCTAAGGATGAAGCTGCGAGGGGGTCTGCACCATTAGAAGGAAAACAACGGGAAGGAAAAGACACCAAGCAAACCTCAATAATCAGAAGCCTCCAGAAGCAGCTTTAGTTGGTAAAACACAACCTGCAACACATTTCCCCACCAAGCAAATAGCAACACTGCTGCAAAACATACACATCCCTGGCAACACTGGAGGTCACAGCAGGGGAATCGTGGCTGGGGGCTGCAAAGAGGCTGCACACGGGCACGTGCATCACGGATTTACACCCTCCCTCATCGCATCCCCACACACGTTGCCCTGCAAGCACCAACAGCACCTGCGGGAACCTCCCATGCTGGGTCAGCGGGTGTATCCATGAACTTCAGAGGTCCATAGGGCACTACTGTAACTGCTCGCCTTGACTCACCTCCGTAGGACACCACGGTCCCACCTGCCCTACCCTGACTTCGTCAAGCTCAGGAATTATGCAAGTGGCTGAAGCAAACAATTCCCCAAATTTAAGCATTTTCAGTTCTCTTTGAGGAAACAATTCACTGGAACCAAAACGTTTCTTTTAAGGCACAATCCAGCCAGGTGCCCAAAATGCCTTTTTCTGCAGCATCCACAAGCCCCCACCTCCTCCACGGGCTCTGCTCAGCCATGATCCATCCCAGTGATTACTATCCAGAAAGTCAGACTGAGGAAGGAGCTTTGCTGCTTTTTCTATAGGAGAGCAGCACATTTCCCACAGTCAAGTGAAAGACAGCTGAGCTGCTCTTACAAACTTAGTGTTTGGTTACTCCTATTATAAAAAAACCTCTTTTTGGGGTCAGTTCTCACTTCTTGCTGTATCAGAGAGACAGAACAGGCACAGACCAGCTGCACAGGAGCAGCACCCAAAGCCTGCAGCTCCAGATTTCACTCTGCCCCCAACACACGCGGTGACCTTGGCCGTGGTCCGACGGAGTTTTCTGGCAGCCAGCCAACAGCTGGAGTATTTTATCTGCTTCCGAGCGCTTCAAGGCAGTTTGCCGAGCAGGGTTATTCCCAGCAAAAGGTATTGCCCTGGCACCCTCCTAGCACAGGCACTGCCAAGCCCTGAAGCAACCAGGGAATTCACTGCCCAGCGAAATCGGCACTTTTGCCTTCCTACAAAGCACCTCCCGCTCCGGGAAACCGAGCACAACTTTCGTTTTCTCCCTCTCCCTTTTCCCAGCAGAGGAAATGCCCTCTTCGTCACCACCGTCAAGTCCAGAGTGGCAACACGCTGCTCCGACCGTGACTTGGCAGAAAATACCAGGCTGGGTTGTGAAAGGAGCCGGTGCAGGGGCACCCGGGGTGGGCACGGACCCTGCGCCGCGGGGGAACCCGCGATGCGGAGCAGCCCAAACCCACAAGCCAGGTCCAGTAGGCACAGACCCGGAGGGAAAACATGGAAAAACAGCAAAGAATGTTTCCTTTAAGGGCTTATCGCAGCACACTGGCAAGACCTCCAGTGCCTCAAAGCAAAGGCATTTCCTCTCCTCTCTCTACTCTTTCACGGAGCCCTACACTGAGAAGAGGAGAAATTAGAGCATCTGCGTGCAGCCTTTCCCGACCGGACCATGGAGGATCTGCCGGCACCGGCAATACGATACGGAGGGCATTTAGCTTTTCCCAACCTTATTTTCCCTTTTTTAAGCTGCCAGAGCAGCGTGCTGGCAGGGCACAGGGAGGAAATACCTTTATGACGCTTCCTACCACGCCGGTGACGCCACAAAACCTTCCCTCCTGCGTACTCGGCAGCACTGGGAGCAAGCTTAGGAGTTTGGAACAGCTCATCCACGTTAAAACCCAACCACCCCAACACCTGCAGCCGTGCGAGCCCCTTCATAAGCCCTGACCGTGCCACCGCTCCCACGGGGGAACACATCAGGTCAGGTTCACGGCACGCACAGCCCTCCCAGTGCGCGGATGGTCCCTGTCCCACCAGCTTTTCCCTCCTGGGCTGTGATTCCACCACTACGGGAGGGAAAAGCTGCCCCAGCGGGAAGCTCCTGCTCCAGCCCCACACCAGGAGGGCACCGGCGGCATCTCCCCGCCCCGGGGAGCAGGATGAGGACTTTGCTTGGCGCAGCGGGAGGCGGCAAGGCCCGGCGCACACCTTTGCACCGCCGGTTGCGCAAAGCTCCCCCGGGGCCGCCCGCGGACGGCACCCGAGGGGCTGCAGCGACGGGCCCGGGGTGGGTGGGTGCGCAGCTCCAGCTTCCAGCGGAGCCGTCACGGAGGCGACACCTGGGGGGACCTCGCACGCCTCCACCTGCAGCACCCCGCACCTTGCTCGCCCCCAGCACCTCTTGCTGTGCACCCCGACACCCCTTGCACACTTTCCCCCTACTTGCACCCCAACACCCCTTGCACGCTCCCTTCCCCCCCTTGCACACGACACCCCTTGCACCCCCCTTCCTTGCATACCCCCAGCGTGCTTGCACGAACGCAAACCCCGGCACTCCGTGCACGCACCCCCGCGACCCGCAGCCGTCGCAGCAGCTCCCGGGGGTTCCCCCCCCACCCTTCGCCACGCACCTTGACCGAGTCCACCGGGTACATGACCGTGTGCTCCATGATGCCCGCCACCGCCCCGGCCATCATGTGGGTGCCCAGCGAGGCGCCGCTGGGCAGGCTCTCGTACTCCTCGCCCTCCATCGGCGGCGTGACGGCGGCAGCGGGCGGGGGGCCGGGCCCCGGGGGCGCCGCCGCGCTGCCCGCCACTCCGCAGCTCAGCTCCATCCGCGGGGCAGGGGTAGCGGGCACCGGGGTGGGGGGGGGTCCGGGCACCGGGGGAGCCCGCCCTGCCCCGGCCCCGCTTTAACGCCGCGCCCCGCCCCGCCCCGCCCCGCCCGCGCCAATAGCCACCCGCCGCCGCCGCGGGGGCCCCCGCGCCATGACGTCACGGACGGCTGGGAGATTGGCAGGGACGCGGCCGAATGGCGGCGAGCGGCGGCGGGGGTGGAGGGGCGTGATTGGCTGTGCCGGCGGGAGGCGGCCGGTCGGCCGGCGGGTGGGCGGGCGGGCGCGCCAAGGCGGGCAGCGGGCGCGCGTAGAGGCGTGCGAGCCGCGTGCGGGCGCGCGCTGCCGCCGTGCGAGCGCGCGCCCCTCGTGCAAGCGCAGCCCGCCGGGGTCTGTGCCCCTTGCACAAGCGTCACCCCCCGGGGTCTCTGTGCCCCTTGCACAAGCGTCACCCCCCCGGGGTCTGTGCCCCTTGCACAAGCGTCACCCCCCGGGGTCTCTGTGCCCCTTGCACAAGCATCACCCCCCGGGGTCTGTGCCCCTTGCACAAGCATCACCCCCCCGGGGTCTGTGCCCCTTGCACAAGCATCACCCCCCCGGGGTCTGTGCCCCTTGCACAAGCATCACCCCCCGGGGTCTGTGCCCCTTGCACAAGCGTCACCCCCCGGGGTCTGTGCCCCTTGCACAAGCATCACCCCCGGCACGGCCGGTGCGGGCGCTTTCCGCCGGTGCGGGCACAAGCCCGGGCGGGAGAAGGCTCCGGCTGCCCCTGCAGCGGCCTGCCCTCCCCTCCCCTGCCCTCCCCTCCGCTGCCCTCCGCAGCGCGCCGGTGCGTTGCAGGCTCCCGCGCATGCCCCTGGGGGGTTTCCGAGGTGGGCACCCCCGGCTGCACCCAGCCGTGCGCCTGCCGGGTGCCCTGGGGTGCGGCCGGGCAGGCGGGGACGGGAGGAAGGCGGAAATCGTGGGCATTCCACGAGCAAAGGTGGTTATTTTTCCTGGAGGACTATGGCATCGCTGGGAGGGAGCAAAGCAGAGGTTGGCACGTGGGTGTGCCACGTCCCCAGACAGCCCCGAATGTTCCCCGAAGAACAAGCGAGGCCGCAGGGCTGGCTCAGGGCTTGTGCTGCTGCCGCTTGGGCTCGGAGGAGTTTTGGCTACAATAGAATTCCATTATGGTCATGCTTTTGGGGTATTCTGGGTGCCTTGGCTCACGCAGAACCCCGTGCCCTCTCCTGGCAGCCTGTCTGGCAGGGCCGGCGTGGCAGGATCTGCTCCCCTGCATGGGCTTGAGCCTCGGTGTGGGGAAGAAAAACTCATGGAAGGGCTTAGGAGAGCTTTCTGCCCCTCCCTGCAAAGGCTTTTTTGGGGAAGGTGGGATCCGGAGCATCCGCTGTCCCATGCTGCAGCTCCCGCTGCGTGGCAGAGCCGTTAATCCTGGCCTGTCTGCGGGAGGAACGAGCTCACCCCGTGCCCCCCCACCCCTGAACGCTGCGCTTTCCCCTGTATTTTGAATGATCTCTTTGTCCCACCATGAAATCAGCCCAAATCAATTAACATTTGACAGACTCAAAGAGATGGAGGCAAAGCCTTCAGGGTTCCGGGCATAGCACTCACTTTATTTCATTCCCCCTTGAAGAATTATCTGGAATTCGACCTTTCTGGGAAGGTGGCATTTCATAGCGTGTACTGAAATCAAGGTCAACCATTTCCACGATGCATCATGGTAATTCACAGCAGTTTATTGCTGCTCAAGCCTTGGGAAGCACGTAAGAAAACCGTCCTCTGAGGGCCCAAAAAAGCAGAAAAATGAAGTGTTTGGTTTTCCTGTTCACCATGAAATGAACACATACAAGGTGAGAAAAGCCTGGTCTGTTCTCATCCTCGCTTCCCGTTGGATACGTGGAGGGGGGCTGCAGCGGAACGGCACTGGGACCAGCGCTGGCACGTGCCCTCCTCCCTCCTGCGCTCCAGTGGCCCCATGTTTGTGCTGGGAAGGCTCCGTCCTCCGCGGGAACACAGCGCTGCTGGAAAAAAATAGCAATAATAACAGCGTCACGTGCGTTGACTCACTCCTGATTGATTTTGGGTGCCTGGCACCTTTTTCTGCATCCGGAGCAGCATTTGTAGCGGGTGTGGGAGAGCCAGAGGTGAGACCTGGCCACCATCCTGGCATGTCCAAGCCATCACACTGTCCCATGAGACCAGGCATCATCAACTGTCCCAAAATCAGAAGAAAGCAGAGACTATAATGAGTCCTTCAACTACACGCAATTTAACACATCAATCGCTAAATCTCTCCTTGCTTTTTCTCCCATCTTGACCCCTGGCAGAAGCCACTGGATTATCACGACTTTGTTTCCTCCAGAAGAGACTAAACCAAATATATATATTTGACAGATGGTTTGACACTGTGTTCTCCAGCTTAAATAAGGTTTTGGATCTGGAGAGCCACGTGCATAGATGTGATTCCAGCAGACAGCGCTCCCCGATGATCACCCGTGTCTGCAAGACGTAAATCCAACACGGGCCCAAGATCCTCCTTTTCGTAAGGCAGCCTTATTCAAGGAAATGCCTTGAAATAAAACTCGACGGGGAACACTTTCCAGCATTGCTCCACGCAGTTCATCTCGGTTTCCTACTCCATAAAAGACAGTCAACAGCAGCTAATCTCCTCCCAATGCTTTTGGCAGGGCAAAGGAGGGAGGGAAAATTACGGTGTCACTTACCTTAACGAGTCCTTTCCCCTACAGTCTTAGGTCTTACTCCGTGATAAGAAATAGTATTAATCAGTCAGAAATATGTGCTGTTTCCAGGCAGGAACAGGTTATATTTTAACCCTAAGGAACACTGACACAAGGAATTCTTTCTGCTCCTGCTCCGTGCCCCGTGCCCCGTGCCCCATGCCAGGGGCAACCCCAGGAGCTGCTGCGGCCAGAGATGCCAAAGCAGAGATGCACAGACTGAGGATGTTCCCCATGTTCATGAAGAAGGGATACAATTTTTTATTGTTTATGGAGGGAAAACGGGGCAGGGAGTCTAGTGTGGCTTGTGGTTTTGTTGTGTCACCAGGAAAAGGAACAGCCTGTGTCTCTGGGATGGTTTCCTGCCGTCCCTGCCTGGCCACGGCAAATCAGAGTCATCCCTCGCAGGTCATCAACAAAGTGAACTCAACTGGGTTTACAAAACCTTCCTTGGAAACCAGTCAGTCTTGTGCAATGATTCCCTCGCTGCCTCCCAGGGCACAACCACTGCTCGGTGCATCCCATCCCAGTGCCAGAGCTCCCCTGGGCTTTGCCGGTCCCCAACACCATCACGGCAGAGAAGCAGCAAAGAGCAAAGCTGTCTGTGCTGGTCCCAGCCCAGTTTGGCTGCGGGCTGCAGGGAGCACACTCACGCATACACCGACAAGTCGATGCGAAATACTCCGCCGCAATCTGCGCGCGCCTTGCATCACCGCGAGCACCGAAATAAAGTGATGAATCAGACCCACAGATCTGAGTCCTCGCTGGCTGCAACCTTCTTCCCGGGGCCTCTGCACCGCAGGACAGCTTTTACACGGCAGAATTACAACACGCCGCCAGAAACGTAATGAGAAATGAGAAACAACCTGCAAAATTAAGTGAAATGCTCCCAGTTTTCACAAGTCCCTGCCCAGAGAAGGTGCCTGCAGCCCCCAGGCCTCCTGCCCGCCGCTCTGCAGCTGATTAGGAGGACCCAGTTTTGCTTATCGCGGTCCCACGCTGGGCAGGAGGTGCAGGACACCCCGGCTGCACCCACGCCGATAAGGCAGGAGTGTCCTACTGGGAGGCGGCCACTTCTGCCCACCACAGAAATGGTGCCTTATCTCCAGGATCCAGTGGCATATCTAGAATTTTTCTAAATCTACGAGTTCTCTAACAGCTGAGCGACACCTTGTTTTAGGGTGGGTTTTATCCTTTTCACGACCCACCACCACCATCCCAGGGCTGCGGGCAGCGGTGCGGAGCTGTGGGTGCTGAGTTGGGGCTGAGGAAGGGGAACGCTGCTTCACCTCCAGCAGCGTGGTGCTGCGTAGCAGCAAATTACAGGACATTTTTTTTTTTTTAATTTACATGTTCAGCAGCAGGTAATTGTATTTTTAATAGCAGGAAGGCAAAGGCACCCGTTTATGGCACGGTGTAAGGCGTTCACTTTAGAAGAAGGATCAGAGCAAACATATGTCATTAAGGGCACAATCTTATTTGCAATACAACCAGCTTTATGTCCCCAGAGGCTTTTTTTTTTCCCCCTGCTAGCTTCCATGCCGGATGCTTCCGCTGGAGGACGGATGGTTTTCACGCGGGAATCAGTGAGCAGCACACCCCAGAATTCCCCATCCCGCACGGCGTGGAGGCAGCCCTATGAGCCCCATCCCCGCTTCCAAATATTCAAAGCCTCAAAATAAATTTTAAACAGCAAATCTGGACCAAGCCCCTTCGGTGCTGCTTTGCTCCCCAGAACTGGCCTTAGGTCGAAGGCAGCGTCAGCCTCGGGAGATGCCCTGGAAAAGGGTCTCTCTGGCACCAGCCTGTGTTTTCCTGCCCACCCAGCTGAATTTTATGATGCTCCTGGGAAGAGGTGGCCGCAGGGAGATACCAAGCTCTAGGAAACCCGATGCCTTCCAGTTGTTTTTTATCTCTGTACTAGCAAACGTCATAAAAATAAGCAAATGGTATTGTTTTGTCTTCGAGGTGGACTGACCCACTTATGTGAACGTCAGCGCAAGGCATCCCCTGGGTTTAACCCCTCGCTGAGCACACCGAGGTGCCGGTAGGTGGATTAGTACTGAAAAATCAAGAACATTAATCTCTGCTCCAGTACAAAGTCATAGATTCATAGAATGGGTTGGATTGGAAGGGACCTTCAAATTCATCTGGTTCCAACCTCTGTGCCATGGGCAGGGACACACCGGAACATCTCTTTTTGTTCACCAGAGCAGCCCTCCACGTTACCACGCAGCCACGGCGTTGATGCCAGCGAGGGCCACGAACATGAACGCAGAGTAGATCTGAGAGGACTGAGCCCTGACCACGCCACGGGGTTATTCCCGTGCCAAACCAGCCGAAAGCTGAAAACTCAGCACTGCAGCTCCGCCGAAGCGATGCAGACGGATCCGGCGCCCAGGAACGTTTATGCAACCTCAGAGGTAAAGGAGGTGTGGATGCGAGGAATTTGGCCTGTGGGTTTTATTTCAGAGCTCACATAATCTGACCTAATTTACCATTCCCTGGCTCAATGGATGAATGGAACAGGGAGAGGCAATACCCGATGCGTAGAACCAAGCCTGCCTTTTGTATTACTTCCTGGACTGAATTTTTTTCACCGACTTGCCTTTCTGGTTTGAAGCCCCAGGGAAACAATGGGAAAGGCACACAGCACATGCTGGCGGTGCTTTCAGGACTGACTGGTGGCACTGGGCAGAGGAGGCTGAAAGGATCCCACGGGGTTTGCTGGGTTTGGGTATGGCTCCTTTATTTGTTTGGTTGGTTTTTTTTTCCTTTGTTTTCCAGCACTTAGCAGAATTAGATCCAGAAAGGAGAGAGAAAATCCTCCTGGCTTGTCGTTCAGTGGGATGTGTTCAAAGCTGACCCTGCTCTGCCACCGACTCCTCACGTGGCCTTGGTCAAGTCGTTTAATTTTCATGAGCTTCACCACCTTTTCTTGGGCAGGATTTGGGGTGATGAAACAGACGGTGAGCAAAAAAGAACGAGGCGAGGGCTCTGCGAACGGGGCTGTCCCTGGCGGGCAGCCCCAGCCTTCTGCTGCAGTGCAAACAAATAAAAAACCAGCATTATTCACCCCAGAGTGGGCACAGCCAGTGTGTCCAGCGGGGCTGGGCTGCGGGGACACCTCGCCAGCTGTGAAATGGGAAGAGGGGCGATTTAACAAATAAACACGAAAATACAAGAAGAAAAGTCCAGCTGGGAGACACAGCCCAGCCCTTCCTCCTCCTCCACATCCCCCTTCACACCCCCACCAGCCAAAAAAGCCCCGGGGTGCTCCGCCGTGATCAGCACCGACAGCCGCCGCACGTCCCAGCGCCTCCCGTATCGGCTCGCCCCGGCGCGCGCCGGTGAGCTGATATTTGGGAGGGTGTGGTGGGATGGGCGACCTGCTCCCCCGAGATAGGGGCCAGGCACCCCGTGCACACCCCGCTTGGGCTGTCGGGGTCGACCTCCGCCTGTCCTAAAGGTGGTTTGTCCTTTGGAAATGGCCGATGCCCAAATGTCCCGCTCGTGGTGAGCTCCGGGTCTCCATCGAGCTCCTTTTCTCCAGGCAGTGGTTCAGAGCGAGCCCGGGGATTTTAGCAGAGTGGGCTAAATCCCAGGTTTCCTCCGAATCACACGGGGGGAACAAAGCAGGATTTGGGCCTTGGAGCAAACCTTCCTCCCGTGCAAAATGCTGGGAGCTCTCCTCGGCGGAGCATCCGAGCCGGAGCACAAGCACCGGCTGGGGGGGGAAGGATTTACTCCCACTGGAGATGCTGTTAACAGTATATTCCGTTATATATTCCAAAAGAAGTATATTCCCAAACAACTAATATCTTCACCGCCGCTGCAAAGAGCGTGCATCTGGAAATAATTAGCAGAAAAACAACTCGCACATTCCTCCTGGGCCTCCAGTTTGTGCCGCCCACAGACTCTGGCAACGACGGCTTTATCGGCAGCTCTCGATTTCTGCCAATTTTTCAATATTTCTAACAGCCAGGCTGGCCCGGGCCAAGCCCTGGCCAAAACTCGCCGGCGCCGCAGCCCCCGGCAAACCACCGCCTGCGCCGCGCGTGGTTCGATGGCAGCGCCGCCTTCTTTATTTTCTGCTTTTTTTTTTTGCCCCCACCAAAGCCTTCGCCGCCGCTGACGTGCTCCTACTTGCGCCTCCGTCTCTGCAGATGACGGCAGCATCGGGAACTGCTTTTGGGTGGAATTAAGCTCGGAAAGGGACCGAGGGACGAGAGGCTCAGCACCTTCGCTGGCCTGAAGCCCGCTGGCAGAGGTTTGCTCCCTCCTCCAAGCCCTCACTCCGGCTCCAGCGGCTGCCCCGGGGCTCTGCGTTTCTCCTGCAAAGCAGAAGCAGGTCTGAGAGCTCCTTCTCGAGGAGGTCCTGTCATTACCTCGACATAATTTGCCCTCCCAAAGCACCTGCTTTCTCGCCCAGGGCCACATCCAGCCATGCTGGGGATGGGTTGCATGCCCGGCACAGCTTTCTTTGCAAGTTCAAGGCTGTCTGCTCCGCTTTGGTCCAAACTAAAGAGGTCACCTTCCACTACACCAAGTTGCCCAAAGCCCCATCCAACCTGGCCTTGAACACTTCCTGGGACGAGGCAGCCACAACTTCTCTGGGCAACCTGGCCCAGTGCCTCAGCAGCCTCAGAGGGAAAATTTTCTTCCCTACATCCAATCGAAATCTCCCCTCTTTCAGTTTAAACCCATTGCCCTGTGTCCTGTCACTACACGCCCTTGTAAAAAACCCCTCTCCAGCTTTCCTGTAGCCCCTTTAAGTACTGGAAACTGCAAGGATAAACTTTTTATTTCCAGTTCTCCCAACAGGTCCGGGAGCTGCGAGGGCACACGCTGAGCTGCCACTCAGCGGCGACGCGCAGGATTCCTGGGAATTTTCAGCCCCTCGGAGGCAGGGAGAGGCTTTTTGCTTGGTTTGTTGTTTTTTTTTTTTAACTCGATCCGTCTATTTTTAACTTGTCACATCACTATTTATGCGTTCGTTACAGGCGCTACAGCACCGCTGTGTGTTTACATTACGCGAACCAATGTTTATTTGTGTAATTTATATTTTTAAATGCCCGGTTCGATGCCGACGAGCCGTTTGCGTGCGGGGATGTGTCTGTTTGCATCGCTAATTAACGCAGAGCCCGCGCAGCCCCGCCGCCACCGGCCCCCAGCGCCGCCCGCCCGCACCAATTACTGGGAACCGGCCGCCGGCCCTGGCCACGCCCCCCACCGTGACCACGCCCCCGCCGTGGCCACGCCCCCGCAGTGGTCACGCCCTCTTCACGCTTGGCCACGCCTCTCAGGTGCGACCACGCCCCTTCTCCGTGACCACGCCTCCTTCACGCCTGACCACGCCTCTCAGTTGCGACCACGCCCCTTCTCACTCCGTGGCCACGCCTCCTTCATGCTTCTGACCACGCCCCTCCTCACTATGTGGCCACGCCCCTTTCATGCTTCTGACCACGCCCCTTTTCACTCCATGACCACGCCTCCTTCGTACCTCTGACCACGCCCCTTCTTACTCTGTGGCCACGCCTCCTTCATGCTTCTGACCACGCCCCCTTCATGCTTCTGACCACGCCCCCACTCACTGGCCACGCCCCTTTCATGCTTTTGACCACGCCCCTTCTTACTCCGTGACCACGCCCTCATCACGCTTGGCCACGCCTCTCACGTGCGACCACGCCCCTTCTCCGTGGCCACGCCTCCTGCCGCGCGGGCCCCGCCCCCGGGGGAATCCCTTCCCAGCCCACCACCGCAAGCCCCGGCGCCAGGCGTGTGCGTGCGTGCGTGCGTCCGTCACGTCCGGCGGCGGGGCCCGGAAGTGGTGGTGTGGCGCGTTGCTAAGCGGCGGCCGTTACCTGGTTACCGGGCCCGCCGGCGGAGCGCAGGGGAACGGGTGGCCGCGGAGAGTTCCGCCGAGGCGGGCTGGGTGAGGGGCGCCTCTGGGCTCCCGGGAGGAGCCCCGGCCGCCGGGGGTGCCGGTTTCCGGGGAGCGGCGCGGGGCGGGGGCTGGGGCCGGGCTGCGGCCTGCCCGCCGCGGCGCCGGGAGGAGCGGTGGGGTCCGCCGCTGCCCGCCGCGCTGCCCCGCGGGCTGCCGGGGCCCGGCCCCGTGCCCGTTATCCCCCCGGCTCCCGCCCGGTGCGGGTCGGTGGGTGCCGTTCGCAGCGGGAGTGGGCGGCCGCGGTGCCACCTCGGGCAGCGCTTTGGGAAGGACGGGGCGTGTGCGAGAAGCTGGAAAACGAGCTGGAGGGGATGGAAGGGGAGCGGCAGCCCTGAGCTGTGCTGCAGGGTCGGCGTTTATGTGTTTGGGGTTTATTAAAAGAAGGTTGCTGATGGGTTTTTATGTCTGGAGGCTTTATATGTGGTTTTTGCCTTGTGCTGCTGCGTGTGCCCGGCTTTCCTTCGTCTCCCTGAGCAGAGCAGGGCACAGCTGTGCTCCAGGCAGGCCATCCGGAGCCGCTTGCCCGGGTCTGTGTCCCGGCAGGCTTCCACTGGCCCTGAGGATGGAGGCTGCACAGCCCCACTGAGCAACCTGCTCCAGTGTCCCGCCACCCTCACGGGTTTTTCTTACATTCAGATGGAATTTCCTGTGTTTCGGTTTGTGCCTGTTGCCTCTTGACCATCACCAGGCACCACGGAAGGAAGAGTCTGCATCCTTCTTTCCATCCTCCAGTTGGATATTTATACTCATTGATGAGAGCTGTCTCCTCTCCTCGTAAACCAGGCCCAGCTTTCCCAGCCTGTCGCTGTGGGAAAGATGCTTCAGTGCTTCCATCATCTTTGTGGCCCTACGCTGGACTTGCTCTATGTATTTCTTGTCCTGGGGAGCCCCAAACTGGACCCAACACTCCAGATGTGGCCTCACTGCTGCTGAGGGGAAAGATCACCTGCCTCCACCTGCTGGCAATGCTCTTCACAGTGCTGTTTAGATGGTCATCTATGTTTTCTTTTTAATTCAGGAACAGAAGCACAGTGGCTTTAAGAACTGTTGAGATGCCTTGTCAGTCCGAGGTGACCGGCTAATGTTTGAACACCAGTTGGTCTTTCTCTCTGCTGTCCATATCCCAAAATGGGGAGGTGAGAATCCCAAAGGAACTGTCAAATCCAATTGTGATGTCTTTTGAGTGAAGGGCAGGGAACCTAATAATGAATTCATGGCTAATAACGAGTTCAAAGGTTGGAATAGTGTCTTGGCTACCCTTGTGCCAGAGCGTGAGAAAAGCTATAGCAAAGTGAAAAGTTTTGTGAAGAATCTGTTTGTCTGTAGCTCGTTTTGGAACACATTGTGCTTCTTTTTGGTCACAAAGTCTGTTTTTAAAGCAGGTTGTCCTCTTTGAATTGTAGGTTCAGCATCTCGTGTTTGCTTCCTGCTTCTTGGCACTTCAGCATCTCTCCGGTGGGGTGCCCACGGATCCTCAACACCACTCTGCGGCAGATCGTCCTGATAGGAGTACTCACCACTGCTGTCTCTTTGCTTTGCTACTCGCTGGTGGTCATCCGCAACAAGTATGGGCGCGCGTACAGGGACAAAAGGTTCCACAGGTGAGAGCTGGAAAGGCTTTTCATAGAATCATAGAATCATCTGGTTGGAAGAGACCCTCAAGGTCATCGAGTCCAACCATTCACCCTGCACTGCCAGGGTCCCTAAACCACGTTCTTCAACACCAAATCCACACAGTTTTTAAACACCTCCAGGGATGGGGACTCCACCACCTCCCTGAGCAGCCTGTTCCAATACTTCACAACCCTCTCTGTAAACAAATTTTTCCTGATATCCAACTTAAATTTCCCCTGGCGTAACTTGAGGCCATTCCCTCTCATCCTGTCATTCATAACGTGGGAGAAGAGACCGACCCCCATCTCCCTACAACTTCCTTTCAGGTGATTGTAGAGAGCGAGAAGGTCCCCCCTGAGCCTCCTCTTTTCCAGACTGACCAGTCCCAGCTCCCTCAGCTGCTCTCCATAGGCCAACCGCGCCGGCCCAGAAGGCCAACCGCGTCCTGGGCTGCATCAAGAGGAGCGTGGCCAGCAGGTCGAGGGAGGTGATTCTCCCCCTCTACTCTGCCCTCGTGAGACCTCACTTGGAGTACTGCGTCCAGTTCTGGAGTCCCCAACATAAGAAGGACATGGACCAGTTGGAGAGGGTCCAGAGGAGGGCCACGAAGATGATAAGAGGGCTGGAGCACCTTTCCTATGAGGACAGGCTGAAAGAGTTGGGGCTGTTCAGCCTGGAGAAGAGGAGGCTCCGGGGTGACCTTATAGCGGTCTTCCAGTACCTCAAGGGGGCCTACAGGAAAGATGGGGAGAGGCTGTTCAGGAGGGCCAGTTATGATAGGACAAGGGGTAATGGTTTTAAAATAGAGGGAGGTAGGTTCAGGTTGGATATTAGGAAAAAATTTTTTACTATGAGAGTGGTAGAACACTGGAACAGGTTGCCCAGAGAGGTGGTGGATGCTCTATCCCTGGAGACGTTCAAGGCCAGGTTGGACAAGGCCCTGAGCAACCTGATCTAGTTGGAGATATCCCTGTTCCTTGCAGGGGGGTTGGACTAGATGACCTTTGAAGGTCCCTTCCAGCCCTAACCATTCTATGATTCTATGATTCTAAGTTCTCTAAACCCTTCGCTAGTTTTGTTGCTCTTCTCTGAACCCACTCCAGCACCTCAACGTCCTTCTTGAAGTGAGGGGCCCGAAACTGGACACAGTACTCAAGGTGTGGCCTCACCAGTGCTGAGTACAGGGGGACAATCACTTCCCTGCTCCTGCTGGCCACACTGTTTCTGATACATGCTGGGATTCCGTTGGCTTTCTTGGCTGCTTGGGCACACTGTTGGCTCATGTTCAATCAGCTGTCGACCAGCACCCCCAGGTCCTTCTGTGCTGTGCAGCTTTCCAGCCACACTTCCCCAAGCCTGGAACACTGCAGGGGGTTGTTGTGGCCCAAGTGCAGGACCCGGCACTTGGGCTTGTTGAATTTCCTACAGTTGGCCTCGGCCCATCGATCCAGTCTGTCCAGGTCCCTCTGTAGAGCCTCCCGACCCTCAGGCAGATCAACACTGCCTCCCAATTTAGTGTCATCTGCAAACTTGCTGAGGGTGCACTCAATCCCCTCATCCAGATCATTGATAAAGGTGTTAAAGAGAAAGCACTGACAGGCCGTGTCTGTAAAATATGTGAATACTTTTGCTATTTATTCTGGGAATTTGACTCTTATGGTGGCACTTCACTTTTTTCTTCAGCAACAGTGTAATAGTGAAAACAGCGTGTTTCCTACGCTGGCAACTTGTCCTGTTTTGAGCCTGGTGTTGAGAAAAACTTCCATATGGAACTGAATTGCCATGTTAATGCCTGCTTTTCTGCTAGGTATCTTGCCCGAGTGACTGACACCGAAGCTACGGACACAAACAACCCGAATCTCAACTATGGCATCGTCGTGGACTGCGGCAGCAGCGGCTCTAGGATTTTTGTGTATTGTTGGCCAAGGCACAACGGTAATCCGCACGACCTGCTGGACATCAAACAGATGAGGGACAAAACCAGAAAACCAGTGGTTATGAAAATTAAACCAGGTACTGGGAAGAAATGATCTTTAGATGCCATTTTGTTTTAGATAGCTGCCTATCCTAACTTTGCTTTTTTTAAACCCCGTGTTTCAAGTGTCTGGGAAAAGGACGCTCGCAAGTCGTCACAAGGCACTCCTCCAGGTTTCCATGGATTTGGTTTACGGAGAGCTTTCTTCAACTTTAAAGCTGGAAACATGACACCGATGGGCAGGAGGGAGGGGTTTCTCTGTGGGCTAAGCCAGTTGCCAGTTCACTTAGAATCATAGAATTATGGAATGGTTTGGGTTGGGAGGGACCTCAAAGACCATCCAGTTCCAAGCCCCCTGCCATGGGCAGGGACACCCTCCACTACACCAGGTTGCCCAAAGCACCATCCAACCTGGCCTTGAACACTTCCAAGGATGGGGCAGCCACAGCTTCTCTGGGCAACCTGTGCCAGTGCCTCACCACCCTCTGAGTGAAAAATTTCTTCCTTAAATCTAATGGAAATCTCCCCTCTTTCAGTTTAAAGCCATTGCCCCATGTCCTGTCACTGCACGCCCTTGTCCAAAGCCCCTCTCCAGCTTTCCTGTAGCCCCTTTAGGTGCTGGAAGGTCTCCCTGGAGCCTTCTCTTCTCCAGGCTGAACAGCCCCAACTCTCCCAGCCTGTCTCCAGAGCAGAGGTGCTCCAGCCCTCGGATCATCTCCGTGGCCTCCTCTGGCCCTGCTCCAACAGCTCCATGTCCTTGTGCTGAGGACTCCAGAGCTGAACTTGTCAGTTAACTTGGCTCCGTTTATTTAGTGAAGAAATGGGTGGCTTTCTGTGAAACCATTCCAACCAGTTGTATAAATAGGTAATACACAGGATTTTGTTTCATGTTTGGAGGATGAGTAAGTGTTAGCTTCATTCTTCTTTTCTTATTTCTGTAGCTGATTTCCTGGGTTTGGCTTTGGGTTGTTGGTTTCTTCTGGGTGTGTTGGTTATCAAGATTATTCAGGAAATGCCCAAAGCTTGAGTTGCTTCCCTTTAATCCTCACCTGTCTCACCAGGCATTTCGGAGTTTGCCAGCTCTCCTGAAAAGGCCAGTGATTATATTTCTCCACTTCTGAGCTTTGCTGCCGAACACGTGCCACGTGCAAAACACAAAGAGACTCCTCTTTATATTCTGTGCACTGCAGGGATGAGGATTCTGCCAGAAAGGTTATTGGCTGTCTTATTTTTGGCATTTAGAGTAGCGATCCTGATGGGGCTGCCTATTTTTCACCGTTCCAAATGTACTTTTGCAGCCAGCAGAAGGCAATACTTGAAGATCTGCTCACTGATATTCCTGTGCATTTTGATTTTCTGTTTTCGGACTCACATGCAGAGGTTATTTCGGGGAAACAGGAAGGTAGGTTGATGATGGAAAAACGATCTTTGGAATGTTAATAAGTAATAAACTTATAGGGTACAACTCAGATATTTATTTTTTTGTTGCCTTTTAAAATTCTGATTTGTTTGAGAGACCTTATTCCTCAGTAGCAATGTGTGGAGTGTGGAGGTGGTCATCTGCTGTGATCTTCTAGCTTGTCTGAATGTTTTCTAATTAGCAGTGAAGATAACTGATCTGTGTGTATCAGGAATTTTAGTCCATTTTCTCGGTGTTGGGGAGGGAGGGGTACGGATAAGGCACAACGTTCTTGATGGCAGAAACTTTGCAGGGAAAACTGGTTTCTAAAGGAGAGATATTTCGGTGTGATCAGCTCACTGGAGGCTTAAAATCATTTTTAAAGTGAACGTGCCTACGTTTTCTGGAATTTGCATTTCAGACTGTCTTTAATACTGTCTTTAGTTAGGATTTTTTTCATAGCCTTGACTTGGGAGAGAAGGAACAGAATAACTTGTCATGAATGTTTCACTTCTAAGTATTTTATGTAATAAAATATGACCAGTGATATATCTTAACTCATGTACAAAAAATCCCTCTTTGTTTTTAAGATGATAAGTATTAGATATTCCTGAAATGTTTTCTTATGCATGTAGGAGTGTACGCGTGGATTGGCATCAACTTTGTCCTTGGAAGATTTGAACATACGGACGATGGTAAGTGTCTTAATTGTGAACTGGATTTTAAGAAGGAGTTCAAGTGCATTCCTGTGCTTTCACTGCTGCTGATGTGGTTTTTAGAGATGTTAATGACTAGTGTGCGTGCAGATGCTGATGTTGGTTTAATTTGTATGTGCAATTTCTCTGATCTGCAGTGCTACAAAAGCCAAGTTAAGTGGAAGGAGTGCACTGCTGCTTTAGGCCCACCCTGGTTGTGTTTCTCACTGCCTTTTCCTTGTTTTATCCAGAGGATGATGCCACCGTGGAGGTGCACGTCCCAGGCAGTGAGAAGAGAGAGGCCATCTTTCGTAAGAGGACAGTGGGTATTCTTGACATGGGCGGAGTGTCGACTCAGATAGCATACGAAGTCCCTAAAACTGTAAGCTTTGCCTCTTCGCAGCAGGTTATTATCTGTGCAACTTTCTTCTTTTCCTTTTCATTTATTTTAATGCATATTCATTTTTTTTTGTTTTCTGTTTTGAGTCCTGTTCTTCATTACGTCACATTCCGAAACGAAGGCAAGAGAAGGTGGCAAACACGAGCCCTTCGTCAGCTAAGCAATTCGTTTGTACTTTGTTCAGTCAGAAACTTTATTTCAATTAGTGTAATTTGCCACTAATTTTTAAGTGAACGGGTGTTCTTTGTGTGTGTGCATGTATTTTTGTACAGTTTTAAACTTTGTGTTATTCTTAAGAGGCTGTGTTCTGGAGTTTAAAAACCAAAAGTGTGGTGGTTCTTATATAAGAACTTTTTTATTTCGTATAAGATTATATAAATTTCGTATAAGACACGAATTTTTCCTTTAAGTTGGGTTGGTAGAAACAGAATTAACAGGCTATAGGAGTAACAGTACAGTTTGTTTAAATATCACCTATGTCCTCAGCACAGTTCACCCGTTGCAGGAAGCAAATTTGTTAGGAGTCTTAAATGAAACATAACTTGCTCTAAATGAAATCCAATAAGTTCTAGAGTAACCCCTGAATTTTTGGGGTGGGATGATCTCCCATTAACTTCACTGTTATCTGAAATTATCTGAAGTAAAAATAGCATAAAAGCCCTATGTTCTGACTCCTGATGCACTGCCACAGTGATGTGTCAAACATGAATGATGTATAAAGTCAAATATGATTTGGAAACAGGGAGAGTTGATGATGACTGTTGGATGGCTCTACCTGAACACAAGCTGATATAAAATAGGTATTCCAGTCATGGGATCTGTCCAGTTTCCCAGATGAGAGTGAAACGACTGTGATGCTTACAGTCCTACTGCTGTTTTTCATTTCCAACGTCAGTTGGAAGCCATGCTACGTTTCTGAGCATGTTCTGTGTGAAGTGCTTCTGCTACACAGCTCTCAAATATCTGAAAAGCTACTGCAAGTGGCTGATGTATGGTATGTGACGAGAGCTGAGGGACTGACAGGTCTCTTGAAAAGCTTGAGAGAACTCCAGATTGGAAAACAAAGAGCAGCTTTGCTAGGCAGACCATACACCTGCCTAGCCTAGTGATCAGCAGTATGGTGACTCAGTCAGAAATGATTAAGATCATAATTAAATGATCAAGATTAGTAGCCACAGCACATACTTTTTCATAGGAAAAGATACTTTAGTGTCCATAGCTGCAGTTCCTGGCCTTTCCAGCTCATTATCAGTAGTGATAATGCAGTTCTCTGCCATCAGTGTGCTTTGCTCTCCCTACGAAGTAGAAGGTGACGTGGACCTGTGAAGAGCAACACGGATGAGCAAGGAGTGAAGTTTAAAGATGTTGAAGGGACTCCGTTGTCCAAAGAACTCATCTTCAGGTCCTGCTTCGTATTGTTTATACCTAATCTGGGTGCTTGTGTTCCTACAGGAGGAAGTAGCCAAAAACTTACTTGCAGAGTTCAACTTGGGCTGTGATGCTCATCAGACTGAGCACGTGTATAGAGTCTACGTTGCGACGTTCCTTGGCTTTGGGGGAAACGCCGCACGCCAGAGATACGAAGACAGTGTATTTACCAGCACGGCGACTAAAAACAGGTAGCTGGCTGCATTCCCTTGGGAATATGGGTTCTGTGCATCCCTAGGCTCAGCAACCCTCTAATTTGAATATATTTAGTGAAGTATCCTGACAGAATTTAACTTCTACAGCATGCCACGTGCAGTGCCACGTTCCTTTAAATGAGGATGCTGTGTTCTGATGCTGTTGTATCTCAGAGCTCGATGTTTCTAACATGCAGTCGTTACTGTGCTTGCTCTTTTATACAGACTGCTGGGCAAACAGGCTGGCATGACTTCTGATTCACCCTACCTCGATCCTTGCCTGCCCCTGGATGCTCAGGATGAGATCCAGCAGAACGGGCGGATCATGTATTTGCGAGGAACAGGAGATTTCAGTCTGTGTCGTGAAATTATCCAGCCATTCCTGAATAAAACTAATGAAACGCAGACGTCTCTGAACGGTGTCTATCAGCCCGTTGTGCACTTTGACAACAGCGAGTTCTATGGTTTCTCCGAGTTCTACTACTGCACCGAGGACGTGTTGCGCATGGGAGGAGATTATAATGCTGCTAAATTTACTAAAGCTGCAAAGGTAAAGTGTTCGTAAGATTAAAACAAAAAAAACCCAACTACTACTCTCTAGAAGCATTTTGTTCTGAAAGTCTTGCAACAAAACTCTAAAGATCCAAAGTCCTTTTCCTCTGCAAGGAACTATCCCAGGGCATCTCTTTGCCTCCTTGTGTTTTCTTTTGGAATACTTGTTTTAAGGCATAATAGTAAAACTGACTGTAGAGGGAACGGAACTCAGGGTAGTCAGGTTCCAGCAGAACTATTGATAATGGGCAAATCCATGCTGCTTCCACCCCTTGCTTCTTTTTGTCCTCTTGCTTTCTACATTTTGTACCAGTTTCCCAGGTGTTACTCCTAACAGGGAGCAATCTGTTTGGAACAGTTTAAAGTAAGGCTACAACATAGAGTAGAGGAATATGACCTGCTTTGTCAATGCCCTGAAAAGAGGATGTCTATTTTTCATCTCCAAGTACATGACCAAAGAGTTGAAGTGCTACTGAATGTTAATTTAACCACAAATGCCAAGTATAGATCAAAATGTTACCGAAAATACCATGGAATTTGTGATCTGACTTATTAGCAGTGCGAGGGAAGCTGTTACTTTAGAGTTTTCTAGCTTTCAGTATTTACAGAGCATCTGATCTAGTGGCATTTTTTTCTTCTCAAGGCAGAAGTGATGTTGAAGTCTTTATTTTTTTTTCTTTTTTTTTTTTGTTTTCCTTGAAGGATTATTGTGCCACTAAGTGGTCTGTCCTCCGGGAACGTTTTGACCGTGGTCTTTATGCTTCACATGCTGATCTCCACAGATTGAAGTAAGTATTTGTGTTTGCACAGCAAATTCGTTCACGCAGAGTTGCCAGGGAGAGGTCATGTCCCAACGATCCATTTAATGAATCGTTGAAAGTGTGAATATAACCTTAAATATTGCATCAGCCATAAAAAAGCACTGATAATGATGTGTCTAAAGGTGCTCCTCAGTCCTCTGGGGCTCTCTAACTGCTGGGCTGCCCTTATGCCACTCTCTCTGTAGGTACCAGTGTTTTAAGTCTGCCTGGATGTATGAAGTGTTTCACAGTGGCTTCTCATTTCCTGCTGGTTACAACAATTTGAAAACAGCTCTGCAGGTTTATGACAAAGAGGTGCAGTGGACCTTGGGAGCCATTCTTTACCGAACACGGTTTTTACCCTTAAGGTACCAGTTGTTTTCTCAAATGTCTGGAAACAGTGTTTGGGTGGAAGGTGTGGGGGTGTTACGAAGGGAGGAAGTGTGGTGATAGCAAAGCAGCTGGCAGATAGGGGGAGACAAGATGATGTTTCTGGTGCAACGTGTATAACCTCAGTATGTGTTTCGGGAAGCTCAAGTCATGCTTTATAAAGACTTTCACTAAAACGGGCTCCGTTTCCTTTGGGAAGAGAGTTTGGAGGCAAAGTTTGGCTCGCAGCTTATGTCTGTTATCCCTTTGGTTCTTTTTTAATAAAGACTGTTTTACTAAAACGGGCTCTGTTTCCTTTGGGAAGAGAGTTTGGAGGCAAAGTTTGGCTCGCAACTTATGTCTGTTATCCCTTTGGTTCTTTTCAGAGACATCCAGCAAGAAAACTTCCGTGGAAATCATTCCCACTGGAGAAGCTTCTCCTTCGTTTACAATCACTATTTGTTCTTTGTCTGTTTCCTGATCGTGCTGCTCTCCATCCTGCTTTACCTGCTCAGGCTCAGACGGATCCACAGGCGGATGCTGCGTAACGCCTCGGCCACTTCCCTATGGATCGAGGAAGGCCTCCCGCCACAGAAGACTGCAGGACCCTTATGAGATGCTGTGATGGAGAGCTTTTATTGGACTTGCTACATAAAAAGCCATTTTTGCCTCAGGGTTCCTCCTTTTTGTCCCTTTTAAACCCTTGAAGAAGAAGATTGCCTTGAGTGTGTAATACAGCTCGGCTTTGGAAATGTGGGAAAATGAGGTCAACTTGGCTTAGCCTCATTAGACAATATCTGCCAAAAATTACTTTTTTTGTTGTTTGTTTTTTTTTTTTTAAATATTGCACTTTTGTGTGTAATGGGATGAGCAAAGGCTCATTGTCAGTAAATGAGTAGCAGCAGTTTAAGCTGTTTGGTGAAAGAATGAGTGTGAATTCTCTCTCTTTCAGAGAGATTGTGAAATACTGTTAGCTAGGATGAATGAGGACTGGTTTTATTTTCTTTTCCGGACTCTAGGATTGATACCACTCGACTTATCAATTCTGAGTCTCCTCAGTCAAAGAAAAGGAAGTGCAGGGTTTTCAAAAGCTGTAAGGAAACAACCTTTTAGGACAGTGTATCTGATTTTATATTCTGGAATAAGTACTGGGATAGAGAAGAAAAATCTGTTGCATCTGATGCTGTGCTTCCACAAAACTGCTTAAATCAGTTTTGTTTATTTGTGACAGTTTCTCCTTTTATCGTGGAAGCTATCTCCTCATAGTGGCAAAAATTACTACTTTTTAACCCTTTGTTTCTGTTTCCTAGTCATTCAGATATCTCCCTGAAACTCCAGCAAGGTGAAGAGAACTGGAACATGCGTAGGCTTTTGTTTCTGCTAGAGTTAGACATGCACACTGTCTCTTTTTTGGTTTTGAGTACTCTTGATTTGTTAATTTATATTTTATTTAAAACTGTTGATTTTACTTGAAATTAAATTTGTTCATGATTAAAAATTGGATTTATATGAACTTTTGGTGTATGGATATTTAATTGCACAATATCGCTTCTGTTCTCACTGTTTGTATCCAACTGGCAGAACTTTCTTCTCTTCTACTAGGTGTGAATACGCTGGAAAACTGGATGCTGTTTTCCCTATTGGAGAACTAGACACACTGAAACTGTTTTTGTCATACTTAAGGTGCAGTTATACTTTGAATTGTGTTATTGTCTCCTTTTGATATGCTTGCTTTTACCTTTGTTTAGGGAATTCAGGCTTGATCTGCTGAACTGCAGCTGAATTCAGATGCTAAACTTCCTGCTCCTTCTCTCCAGTGTCTGGCAGAATGCTGTAGTCATAAGAATTAACTGGGTATGTGGCGGAATTTTAAAATGGCAACAGGACCTTTAACTGAATGTTCCAAAATAACAGTCTCTGCCTTTTATAGAGGATATTTTGTACCTGACAAATGGGAGCGCTTCAGCAGCTGAGAGCCTGTTCTGCATTCTGCTCTTTTTTGAGCACCGTCTGAGTGAATGCTGAGATAATACACCTCTCACTCCTGCAACTGTGCTACAACCTCGGTGCACTTGTAAGCTGATAAGAATTATCAGAAAACTGACACTGCCCATTGTTACAGAGCCTGTATTTCCTGTCCTGAGATGCCTAAAGCTGGGTGCAGGGCCTCTAATTGCTCAGATAAAGGACAAGGGCTGATGTTAGTGCTAAAGTGGAGAGGAAGTATCAGTGTGTGACTTGGCAAAATCCAGGCAGATGCCAGGCATCTCTTAGCAGAAGAGATAGTGTCTCAAATGCAGCAAGCAAAAAAAAAAAACCCCAACCCAAAAAAGGCCAATAAAAACCTTATGAAAATCATAAAAGCAGAAAAAAGTTGGAGGAAGAATGTTTCAGACCTGAAATAGAATGTCCTTTGAGATGCTGCAACATTTTCTTTTTAGCAGTGTTGTTAACGCTTAAGAGAATGCCAAAAAAGAAAAAAGGAGAGAAAACTATCTTAATGTATAACTTCAAAATTTATTCTTTAATAGAATCAGAAGCTCATTTTTATTAAAAAATGGACAGTCATGGGAAAAAAAAAATATTCTGGCCTTAACTACAAGGGGCAATGGCTTTAAACTGAAAGAGGGGAGATTTCGATCAGATCTAAGGAAGAAATTTTTCACTCAGAGGGCGATGAGGCACTGGAGCAGGTTGCCCAGAGAAGTTGCGGCTGCCCCATCCCTGGAAGTGTTCCAGGCCAGGTTGGATGGGGCTTTGGGCAACCTGGTGTAGTGGAAGGTGTCCCTGGCCATGGCAGGGGGTTGGAACCAGATGATCTTTGAGGTCCCTTCCAACCTAAACCAGTCTCTGATTCTTAACTAAGGTGGTATAAAGACTTTTTTTGAAAGAAAAAATTGTTTAAAGTTATGTCATGGTTGAACCAAGTGCAGGATTTCGATATGGCTTTGCAGGATGGACAGACCATGGCTGTGCACAAGGAAACGTGTGTCTTACAGCCCCTGGAGCTGAAGAAGGTTTTGGTAGAACAAGCTGCAGCTCGCAGGCTTGGTGAATAGAGAGGGACAGGTAGAGCTGGACAGATGGGTCTTGTGCTTCCAGAAAGCATCGTGTGCCTGCTTCAGGGTTTCCACACTTGTTTTGGAAAGCACTGCACGGGAATGAAGATATGAAGCTGGTTGGAATGTGAGGAAAGATAAGATGAATGGCACTGGGAAAGCGATGGGGGGAAAAACAGGGCATGAATGGGCAGGAAGCTTTCCATGTACTAGTGACCGCTCCGCAGTGTACGCTGTCTCTTTTTCCTTTAACTTTTTTTCCTCCTCCAGGATCCTGGCAGTATTGTCCTGCTTTTTTTAGTGACTTGGTTCAGGAAGGGCAGAATAAAAGATGACCCAATGCACAATTTCTTCCTGTAATAGCAAAAAGATAACTGCCAGCAGAGAGGGGTTGGGAGAGCAGCTACTGTTCATCAAAAATCTAAGCAGTGCATGAAAAAAAAACAGATTCAAACAAGCATAAAGCCTAGAAACTTCAAGAACTTTCTTCATTTATGGAAGATAGTGCCCAGAGCCCTGTTTTAGATGTGTTTTCTTCCTCATTCAGCTATCAGGTGGTAAACTGCTTGATAAGCTGAGCAGGTGTCCTCAGAGTGAGGTGTGGGTGGACAGCATCTTCCAAACTCAAACCACCTGGCTCACGTCTGCTTGGCGAGTTGCTTTCCGAAATTCTCTAAGAAATCTCATCAGGTGCTCAGTCTTTAAACCGTGACTCTGGGCTGTTCCATCCATGACCACACAGTCTCCCGCCCTGCTCGGAGCCCAGGGAGCTCCAGGGAGTCGAGCACACTGTGCAAAAGCAGCGCTGGGACCCTGTTTACCTCCAGCAAGCTGGGGGTTAAGCCCCTTGATCTCACACAGGCATAGGGGGCACGGGGAGAGGCAGCTGAGTTAATTAAGTTTCCTAAAGGTGCACAGGAGAGAGTCATCATACTCATTAGGAGCAAGAGCCTATAAGGGCTGGGAGGACACAGGGAGGAAGAGCTGGTGGTGCTGTGCTCTGTTCTGGTGCTGTTGGGACATGTTACTGGTCATTGGAGGTATTCTGGTTTCAAAGGGAAGGGGTTTAGCCCTGCTGGAGAAGGGGTTGGGTTTGTGGTGCAGTAGAAGGGTGGTGGGATGCTGTGGAGGGGGGCAAAGTGTGTGGAGTGGTTTGCAGTGAGGAACTGGAGTGGAACACCAAACCTAAACCCAACCGGTGCTTTGGGTTGCTTTAGCAGCGGTCCTGGGGTGGATTGCTGGTTTTGGGGGAGGAGCAAGTGCGTTGAGAGGAATTTCAGTGGATTTAAGCTATGGATCTAAAAATGTTGATCGTCCTCAGTCTGAACCTATGGAAAGAGTAGAGCACTGCTGACTTTGAGCCTCCAGCTTTCACTTCTTTCAGGAGGTGGTTTTAATGCTGTAACTGGGATGCGCTTGGATTTTGGGTACTGAGGAGAGGTTTTGTCCTGGGAAAGTGTATTTTGGAAGAAAGGATGTTACAAACCAGCTGTGAGCACCAGCCTGACCGTCAGGGCAGCGTAGGGCAACGAAATGGTGCTGAGCCTGTTGGCCTGATCGTGATAGACATACGTACGGGTTTGCAGTGCGCGAGGAAGGGACCAGAGCACCCTGCAGCTCACTCTGCTCCCGTAGCCACGCTGCTGGTGGGGTGGCCCGTGGGGTAGGACTGGGGAGCAGTCACTTCACTGGGGTGCTGAGGCTTTGGCGATGCAGGGGGGACCTTGTGATGCAGCACAAGGCTCAGCACAGGCTGCGGCTGCGTGCGGGTTTGCTGCGTGGCAGCGTTGAGGCCAACAGACCCACGGGGGCCTTTGGTTGCTCTAAGAGCTTAAAAGCCACAGGGCCTGGGGAGGAGGTGCAGGATTTTCAAGAGCAATCAGCTAAATGCCAAATGGAAGTGCCTGGATTTACGACTGCTGTGCTTTTTGGTGCTTGAGCTATCCCGTGGCAAGTGTTTGCAAACTGGGTGCTTGGCTTTGGAAATCTGGCTGTAGTGTTCCAGTGATTAGAAATAGAGCGAGTGCTGGTTTTGCTTCTTTCTTTTTTTTTTTTTTTTTTTTTATTCCTTTCTCCTCCACCGTAGGGGTTTGCAGGATGGGGCAGGGGCTGTAGAAGAGGAGGAAGAAGTTTGTGATATTTCCTGAGGAGGAGACTAAAACCAAATTATTCTTGCAGCTGTAGATGAAGGGGGGAGAAAAAAACCCCAACCATTCCATCCCACCCTGGACAAGCCTGCTCCAAAGAGACTGCACTAAGCAACAACATGGGAAACATGATTCCCTTAAGAGACTTAGCAATACCTGTTTTCACCCAGTGCCTGTTCCTGGGCTCGGATTCCCAAGCCACAATGGTAATGTTTATCTGTTTGTGTCTGTTTCTGCATTAACATGCTTTATTTTCTTTCTTCTGCTTCTCCTATTCACCTTGCCCTTTCTCCAGGCCCATTAGGGACAGGCAAGGCACGCAGAGGGGGAGGCAAGGGCACTGCTTTCTGACCTCCTGCAGCGACCTGGAATGGACAGGTGAAGGATGCTGAAGTTCTTGGCTTCACGGCCTCTTAAATATATCACTCTTCTTTTTGTCATTGTGTGTTTGCATGTGGAAAATGTCCAAAGCAAACGTGGCCTCTAACGGAAGAAGTGGTTGGGAGACAAAAGTATACTCATGAGAAAGGCAAGGTGTGATGGAGAGGGAGGGAGGAAGCACATGGCTCCTTCGGGAGCACCAGCCCTACGGTGGCAGCCCTGGAGCTTATGGAAACAAAAGGGTTTTCTGTCTCTGCAGCACTTAGGGAAGAGGACAGTCAATAGTAGGGACTCGATGGCATGCCTGATCTGGGGCACCTTGTTCCTTGTGTCCCATTGTTCCTGCCATTGTCGCTACTAAATAATGCATGAAGCTCATTGAAAGCCGAAATGAGCCTGGTGAGGACTTGCTGTGTCCCTCTACCTGGGCACCAGCCTCTGTGTGTGTACTGTTCTGGGGACCTGGTCCCAACGGCTGTTTTTTCAGGTCACCTTCCCTTTGTTTCAAGAAGGAGGATGATGATGATGACTTTCTCACCTGCTTGTGCTCGAGGGTCTTTGGATTGGTGGGATGTGGTGCTGGGAAATTGCTTGGGACTGAGTTAGCAGTGTTTTCACAGGTGATGGGTGGTTTGTGTTGCTGGAGATAACTTTTTGGAGCCCTGACCTTCAAAAGGGAGTGCTCAGCACACTTGTACCAGGCAACGTACAAATGCACTGAAGACACAAATGTGATGTCCAGGTTTTCCTGAACTCCAAATACTTTCCAGGATCCTGGAAGTTACTAGCTCTACATTCCCTGCTGCGAATAACGTGCAGGGCAGGATTTGAACCTACAGATGGCAGAGGTTTCTATTCCTAGGTCTCATGTGTACGACATTTTACCAGCATTTCTCTTCTGCTAATAACTCCAGCAGTGACTTGCAAACAAGATTCCAACAATGCCATTTTTTTTCCCCCCATTAGATGGGCTCTCTAGGTTGCCATGGCCAAATTTTGGCAGGCAGTAATTTATAGTGGAAAGCAGTAACTCTTATTGTGTGCCATGAAAGCTGGAAATCCTCAGCTCCTTCCTGATCATGTAGACATGAAGGGTGTTAGCAGAACGGTGGGATCAGACATAAGGGTGTGTAATGTCTCCTACGTAGCTGTTCCCTCCTGCATCCGTGTCCTGGCTTCGAAGTGAGCCCTCTTGTAAATTCAGCAGCTGGAGCCTCTGTCCTTGAACTAATTGCTCAAGTTTCTGCATAAGAACAGAACCACTAGCAAGAGACTGTCCTTGTTAGGACATGTTTTTGGCCTGTCGCAGTGAATCAGCACAAAAGACGTTGAACCAGATGTTTCCATAATGCCTTTTAAGGATGAGGAGGGATTTATTGTGTTTGGGAGTGATGTTGACCAGTACGCTGTGTTCTTGAGCATCCTCCCCCTTTCACAACCAACCAGCCTTATTCTGTTCGTTTTCCCCCCTCTTCTCGCTTTCTCCTGGATGTAGCTTTCCAACCACAGCAAAATAAATCCTGATGGGCTGAATGGGAGCCGGTTCTATCTGCTCAGAGCCCTACTCTGGCCCTTGACCCCTGGACACAAAGGCTGTGCTGGCAGAGGCTCTGCTGTTGGGAGGGGGACTCTTGCCATCTAGTGGGAGGGGATGGGAAGCCTCCAGGACCTCTGCCATCCCTCAGGAGAAGACAAAACGCAGCCTTCCTTCCCAAACTTTTAACGTGTGAGTCATTTCACTGCACATGTGGGATCAGCTCCTGTTGCTTTCCCACGGCATTGCCCCTGCCTCCAATCGGTGAAGTTGGATTTCTCAAACTCTTTTCCTTTCTAGAAACCTCACTCTTCTCATGTTTGCTTGGTTGGTTTTTTTTAGGGGCAAAACTTTGTTTACACCCTTCTATACTCCTCTCCTGGATGGCTGAGTTGCATAGAGGGAATCTGCTAGGAACTTGTACATATGGGGAAGGATGTTGGTGTGATGCCATATGCCACCTGTGGTTTGTCAAGAGCTTGGGGGATGTTACCTTTCAGCAGCTGAAAGTGCTCAGTGCTCAAAGACAGCTGGGATCTCTGAGTAATTGCTCTTGCAGATAGACAGTGGAAAGTACTTGCAAAGTGCCTTGTGCTCCAGTCTTCCTTGGCCAAGGAAAGCCAGAAGCTCACATTCCAGTTGGGAGATTTCAGTAGTAACCAGTCTCCCCTCACCCCTTTCTTGAAAGGTTAAGCAGAGAAATACAAGAAAGATGTATGTGCTCTCTCTGCATGTGTGCTGCTCTGTTGTTCGAGCTGCCTGGGACCGAGAAGGAACAGCTGCTGTCATCTACAAGAACAGACATCACCTCCAAGCCCCTGTGCCTGCTGCACAAATATCTGCTGCAAGTATCTTACGGGGCTTCAGGCTGTCACTCACCCTGGTGTCTGAGCCTTTCGTTTGCTCAGAGGTGGGTGTAGTTCACGGATGTTGAAGGTGGGTGACTCTCTAGATGATGCATCAAGCTGAGAAGATGCACCCAGCATCAAGCTGGGTCTATCAAAGATCTTGTATGAGGCTGATCTGCATTTGTGTTTGGATGGGCTGTTTAAGAGTCTGGACTTCAGTGGAGACCTTGTTTCGGAATGTTTTTGTAGAGCTTTGAGGTCAGCTGTGCCTTTAGTGAGTTGATATCACCAGCAAGACTGAGAAGTGATGAAGCCTGCAGATTCTAGGGGCTGACTGCAAAGCGTGGAAAATAAGTGGGTGATGGAAAGTAAGATGATGTGGTCATGGTCTGTGTTGCGTTGGCCATTGGACTAGAACACGTGCAGAGGAGGGGAGAGCTCTCAAAGGCTTGAAGTTATTTCTTATGGGAAACGAATGTCTTTTTTCCAGCTCTGCTGGCTGCAGAAGAGCTGTGTCACGCTGGGGTCCCTCCCTGGATAGAAGCAACATTTACAGTCCCTTCAACAGCAACTAGCAGTAACCAAATCGCAGGGCATGGGAGTTTGGGAGGCTCCATTCAGGCACTACCAGACTCCTGACGTGGACATCGTAGAAATTCCAGTAGGGATTAAATGCATTATATGAATTGGTTTATGTCTTTTCTGAGGGATGCATAGACTTACTTCTCCAGAATCGCTGGTGTTTGTTAGCCATCCTATGAGCTCAAATAGCTCTCCAATTACATGTTGTGGGAACTTTCCACTAAGGCTAATTGGTGTGAAAATTGCCACGTGTCGTTAACACTCTTACAGAGCAGTCAGGTCCTTCAGTTCTTTGGGTATCACCTAGATCATCTCTGTGCAGAGCAACCTTTATGGACCTTAGTGTATCTGCTCTGAATTTGAGAGGTCAAGTCAACTCGCGGCTCCAGAGAGTCTACAGGGTGAAAACACAAGGTTTGGGGAGGCAATGAGCCTTCCCTTTTTAAAAGAACTGAAAATTGGCGAAGGGAGATTATCGAACCTAATAGCGCGTACCTAATTTTTGGGAGCATGGACCATGACTTGTGACTGCTTGGTCAAAACCAGCCTTGACTTGTCCTTATGGCAAGGCGTGTCCTTCAGGCAGATGCAGAAGGAAACACGTAGGGTAGGGATGTGGACCTGAAACGGTGGCTGTGTGCATGGCTGAGAGATTCGGCTGTTGCTGGTACTTGTACGAGTATTTTGGGTGAAAATATCCGTTATTTGTGGAGTCGCTGAATGCGGAAAATCGGTGCTCGCTGGTAGCTCTGGTACTGCTGCCCACAGGGTGCATCTTTGCCCCATCGTTGGAGGAAGCTGGAAGGTTACTGCTGGGGAGAGGATGGGATATGGGGTGGTAGATCTGTGCTTGCCTCCTGGCGAAGGGCAGCGAACTGCACAGAGCCCAAAGAGCAGCGAGGTGATGGTTACACACCTTGGGAGGTGATAAGGAGGGCTGGTGGGCCTGGCAAGAGGTTTCCCTGGTCACCTGTCTGCATGATCAGGTGATGCAAATCCTGTTTGAACAGCTTTTTTTTTTTTTTTCCTGTAGGCTATATGATTTTGAGGTTTTCTGGTTTTTTTTTTTTTTTTTTTTTTTTTTTTTTTTTGCTAGGTGCTTTTCCTTTGGTCTTAACCAGCTGCAGTACGAAGGGGGCAGCAAATTCCCTCAATCCAGCATGTTACCTTGAAGAGCTTTGCTGAATTCCTGCTGAATGTTTCACTTTATGCAACCAGCAAGCTCTTCCATCAGCTGGAAGCCTGCATGGCATTTGCTGCGTGTATCCTTACCCGACCCGGGCACTCGGCAAACATTCCTCCGGCAGACTGTCATGTTTCTCCATGCCCCGACCAGCAGACGCTCACACATTCCTTCCTCTGGCCAAGCTGCCTTCAGCTTCCTGCCAGTCTGAAAGAGCTCTGCTCCGCGGAGCTTCTGCTGGGATGGGTTTCCCCCCCCTCCTTGATGTCCCTGAGGCTGGCGAGGTGAGTCTGGCCAGGTTTGTCCCACGACGTGGTGCTCTGCTCATAGCTGTGATGCTGATTGCAATTTGCAGCCTTTCACCTCTTTCGTGAGCGTTGCTGGTACAGGAGAACTGGGGCACTGTGGACTATGGTGCAAAACCTGCTGCTGCCACCACTTGTGTTACCTTCCCTGGGAAGAAGAGCCAAGCTCCATTTCAATGGCATCCTGGGTTTAAGTCCTGACATCTCGATGTTCTCTATATCACACCAAGAAACAACTCATCTCTTTCTAATTGTTTTTTTGTTCCTCCTTTAACAACACAATTGATGCTGGGGGGACTGTCCTGCAGGAGGCTTTGCTGGCTCATGGGAATGTGGTTGTCATCGCTCTACCAATATTGTCAGCTGGTATAGTCCTCTCTGGGCAGGTGTCATCTCAGAAGCCTGGACCTGACCACTTCATGTAGGGTCTGTGAAACAGAGTAAGAGATGTTGTGCTGAACACTGCTCTCATGAGACCCCTCCCTGCAGTGCTGCGTTCAGCTCTGGGGTCCCCAACACAAGAAGGACATGGAGCTGTTGGAGCGGGGCCAGAGGAGGCCACCAAGATGATGTGAGGGCTGGAGCATCTCTGCTCTGGAGACAGGCTGAGAGCTGGGGGTGCTCAGCCTGGAGAAGAGAAGGCTCTGGGGTGATCTTCTAGTAGCTTTTCAGTATCTGAAGGGGCTACAAGAAAGCTGGAGAGGGGTTTTGGACAAGGATATGTAGTGACAGGACATGGGGCAATGGCTTTAAACTGAAAGAGGAGGGATTTCAATGAGATCTAAGGAAGAAATGTTTTACACTGAGGGTGGTGAGGCACTGGCACGGGTTGCCCAGAGAAGCTGTGGCTGCCCCATCCCTGGAAGCGTTCAAGGCCAGGTTGGATGAGGCTTTGGGCAACCTGGTGTAGTGGAGGGTGTCCCTGCCCATGGCAGGGGGGTTGGAACTCAATGATCCTGAAGGTCTCTTCCAACCCAAACCATTCTGTGATTCTAACACCATACAGCCTCTTGTAAGCAAGGTTGAGCTTCTCCGGTATCATCAGTTCGTTCAGGGAAGAGCTATGACCTTGCCTAGATTATTCAGGGCTGCATTACACTTCCAAATTAGCTTGCTTTCTCTTCCCAGCAGTTTCCTCTAATGTTGGTGCCCAGTTCAGTGCAATATCCCTTTCCAATAAAAGGTGGCATCAGAGTGGGGAAGCTCTGCACATCAGTGCCAGGGCTGAGACTGAGAACGAACGCTGCTTTTCCTGTGGTTGGGGTTGAGAAAGTGGAGTTGTGCTCTGAGCAGGAAAGCAGGCATGCTTGGTGTGGGTAAATTGTGCTTAGGAAGTGATGAAAAGCCTGGGAAAAGGGAGAAGTCTGATGACAGATGTGTTCTTGTTAGGGTTTGGTGTTATGTTGCTGGAAACGTATCCAGAGATGTGGATTAAACACTTGAGCTTTTCAAAATAATTACTAGAATTTGAGAATTGATGTGAAACCAAGCAGGACTAACCTGGAAGAGTGTGCTGGGGGCAGCAGTCCTGTGCTAGAGAAGGTCTTGCTAGAAAGCCCCCTACAAACATGAATATACTTAAATAAACGGGGGTATTCCTTTGGGATTTAGCCTTTGGGAATACCTGCTGTTCTTTCTGTGTCTATTGACTTTCCGCTGACGTGCCTGAAAAACCCACTGAACGTAGATTTAAAACAGCCAAGGTCAAAGCAGGTGAGAAACTAAACTTCCATTCTTTGGGAAATGCTGACACTTCAGAACGTGCTGCTGTCTAAAATTGGGTCAGAAGACAAAAATTTCAATGTCTTCTCCGTAAGGAGATTTGAAAGCCACTGGTTTCTTGTTATTGTCACGGTTAGGGAGAACAGAAGTTAATAGAGTTGTTATGATGCATTAAAAGCCTTAATAAAAAAGGGACAGTGTTAAAAACACACACACACACACCCCCCCCTTGAGTTGAAAAGATTTCAGAAGTTTACAGTTGCCTCGGAATAACGTCTGATTGATTTAGCTACTTCTTGTTTGTAGAACTGTTTCAACTAGCTCAGACCAGCGTTGCTATTTTGCTGCCAGCTCTTCACACCATAGATGCTCTGATTTTTCTGCTGCAGCAGAGGTTGGGATTTTTGATTGCTCTGTTGGGTTTATTTTTGCGAAGATTTGGGGTTAGTATCTGGTTAGTCCTTGGGACGTCGAGGAGCGTGGCGTAACTCCTGCTGTGGATTTAGATGGTTAAGCACGTGCCTTGGTTTGAGCTGCTGTAGTTCTGAGCTTTAAGAATATCAACGGATGTTCTGGATGCTGAAGGGTTAAGGTGGGTGATACCTGCACAGCTGGGGAGATGGCATGCTGCAAACTCCACAAAGGGGAGGAAGGAAAAACTGTAGGAAGGGGGATAAGTTTAAAGGTGCTGGACTGTAAGACCCTGTGCTCCCCTGGGTTTGCCAAGTGCCCAGCACTGTGAGGCTCTGCATCAAACTGGGGTGCTTACAAACTGCTGCCATCACACTGTTATTTAACACCAGTTATCAATATAGTTCTCACACTATTATTTAACACCAGTAACAATACAATTCTCACACTATTATTTAACACCGGTATCAATGTGATTCTCATTATTTGTTCTCTAGGAACGTCCTGAGAAAGCATTCCTTTTCCTAATCCACCTCCTTTCTTGCAACTCTGGTTAGATTTTTTTTTTTTTTTTTCGCTTTCCCCCCCATTTCTCTGCTGTTTGCAGCCCTTCTGCTCAGATTACAAGACCAAGCCCATGATATCACCCGCTCTGAGCTGGAGCTGAAGGGGCTGGGACTTGGGAGGGGTTTGCTTGGCGAACTGGAGTGAAATTTGCCAGGAAGCAGCAGCTTCGTGCAGCGTATTTCTCCGGCTGCAGGATATTTCCCAGCGCGGAGGGGACCACTCGCTCGGCGTGCTCAGCCCAGAAGAAAGAACTTCATGAAGTGGGACGAGAGAGAGGTGCCCCCAGCACAGCCTACCACTGACTAAGGTAAACGTGGTCCTGCCGGGTCCGCGAGCCAGAGCAGTGGCATTGTTGCTAGAGACGAAGGGCTTGATGAATTAACTTAAACATTCCTAACCCTCTCTTGCTTCCAGGCTGAAAGCTTTTTTTAAATTTCACTTATTCCCTTTTTTTCCTCTTTCTTTCTCTCCCATCACTTTGTTATAAAGCATGATGTTTAATGGGAAGAAGGGAGATGTTTCTTCTCATTCCTCTCCCCTGAGGCTTGGTTTGGCAGGGGTGGGATGACACAGATCCTCAGTGTTGCTTTGCAAAGATGTTGTGACCAAGTTAAAGATTTTTTTTTTTCCCCCCTTGCTTGCTTGCAGGCATGCACAGATGAAATAAAAAAAAAAAAAACAACAAAAAACGTGCTGCAAACTGCCTACAAGTTCAGGCAATGCGTGTTCTGTAATATTATTGAAATATGCTTGATTTAGACCAGAAAGCTACAATACATGCCATCCACATGGTGTAAATGTTACCAGCTCAACTTCAGAAGCAGTTTGAATTCTCCCCTCTGAATAACTGTGCTCTTCCAGAGGAAAAGGCTCCAGCACAGATGGTTCCCATTGGCAGAAGGTGCAAACCAGTTGCCTCCCTGGTTAAGAAACTCTCCTGCTGTCACCGCTTGGGATTCACAGTGCCTTGCAAAGGAGCCCTCAGCCTGCCAGCTCCTTTCTGGAGGCTGTTTTTATCGTGCAGCAATCAGTAGTTTTCAGGATGACTCTGGGATGTGTGGTGGTATCTGCCAGGAAACTCGCAGCGCAGAACCCGCAGCCCAGGTTGAGTCTGATTCTTCAGCCTGCACGCAAACAACTTTGCCTTTTTTTAGATTAATTTTTGTTGTTTAAACAGACGTTGCTGTGTGGGAGTGAAAAAAGATCTGAAAACTAAGATAGTTTAGAAGAGTATAGAGAAAGATCCCAGTTTAGCTGTCTGGGAGTGTAATAGGGAAAGTATTTAGCATCTCTATAATCAGCTCATAAAGATGACATAGCAGGGCTTTCAAATTTGTACTGAATAGGGGCTGAAAATAATTGCTTTAGGGTTCCTACTTGCCAGTTTCATTTTATCTGTACTGAACCACCCACAGTGGTGGAATTTCCTTGGTTGGAAGCTAGAGAGCAGTTAGAAAACATAAAATGAAATATTAGCATCAACGACTGTAATAGCAAAGCATATAGGGAGAAATCACATCTTCAACGTAGTCTGCTGGATGTTTGCTGCTGCAGGAATGAATTTCATGTGATCTTCATTCTAAGTGCAGGATGAAGGTGGAAAGCACCCTCAGGAACAAGTTACTAATATGAGGTTTAATACTTCGGTCAGGTGGTGATGAGGCTCAAGATAACTCTGAGATTGTCTGTTCTCTGGTCAAATCCAGTGTGGTGCTTCATGAGTGCTGGGGCAGGAATGCAGAGGATGGGGTTTTAAGAAAAACCTTCAAGAAAGTTTTAGGAGCTTGGAAAAGCCAGCAAGATTGAAGAGAGTCTTGATGATGTAGTAGAGGACGATGCCTTTGTTTGCAACAAGGTGACTTAATAGAGAAGCCATGTGTTTTGCTGAGAGTCTTGCTTTTGCAAGTTAAGCAGAGCCCCCAAAATGCATGCCTAGTAGTGTTCTCTGGATTTTTGTCAACAGTCTGACTCTCAAGTTCGTTGTCTTTGCCTTACTGTACCACTAACTTCCCTTCTGTTTTTCTTTTTTCTGTTTCTTGCTCTTTTATGTTTATTTTAACCTTTTATTCGTTCTCCTCCTAAACTGTTTCATAACATCTTTGGTGCTGTTTGAAAACACAGTAGTTGTCCTCACTTAGAGAGGGCAACTCCAGTGCATGGAGTGATTTAGCAGCTCAACCAGTCAGTTGGTTTGCAAAGCACTTGGTCTGAAATCCTGTGGGAACACACGTGTGTGTGCAGATAGACATTTCCTATGAATGTCTGCAGATACATACATAGAGGAGGAAAAGTCCAGCTCCTCATCCATAGTAATGCTGATGGAAGTTTGTTATGTCAAGGGGTATTTCACAGGAAAAACAATATTCTGTTCCTAAGTCAACCTGTCCTGTGTCTGCAGTGCTGATGGGTTACGCTGTGTTAATTAAAACAATATTATGCAGAGGTTTGAGGGGGATCTCCTCCTTGGAGGACAACTACTATGTGCTAATGCTCTTCAGACTTAAGTCATGCACATATCTGGCTCTGTGAGTGTGGATTTTAATATGATACCTTTTTGTAGGGTCTTTATTCATGAACTAATTCTGTATGTCATGAACTAATTGTGTGTGTTTCACGAAAAAAAAGTTGAATCATATAGCTCCAGTTGCCACTGCTGGTTTTACTAAGTACAAACAGATTGCTTGGCCATCACAATCACATCTGCTAGCTGCAATTTAAAGATTTTTATACTACTAGGTTCACAAAAATCACTTTTTCTGTTTAATTGTCTTGGAATTATATTTGGGGATAAGTTCTGTTTCCTATTAAAAGCACAGCACAAGGCCTGTGGAACAGGCAGCTGGTGCTGGCCAGGAGCCTGAGAGTTGTCATGGTTCACATCTCTATTGGCCTTCGTTCTCTGACACCAGGCAACGGGAAGAGATAAGGAAAATAAAGAACTTCCCAAAATGAAGCAGATTTGATTTACGACTGTGATGTGGAGAGAAGACGCTGCATGTGTCCATCTGATGGATGAGATGGTCCATCTCGTCCCCAGGCAAGCTTTTTTGCCTTCTAAGATGAATGAATGCATCAAGGGGCTAAAACTGAAAGCAAGTGTGAGTTGCTTCAGTTGAAGCAGGTCTGAGAAGGGACCACAGCCAGGACCTGGAAGCTGTACGAAGCGTTCAGCTGAGCCCTTCTGTGGAACGTGCTGACCACGGATACAGGTGTTTGACCCTGCAAAAGTTGTTGTGTCCATGCCACTCTGGAGAGCAGCAGACTTCTAAATGTTTGAATCTCATAGATCTACTCAAATGGTGAAGTGAAGGTCTTTGGTTAGGCAAATTGCACAAACACTGAGTTTTCTGTCGTTAGACTTGTAGCTGTCTCTTAAAAGAAAACATAAGTGTCTTTTCTTTGCTACTCTTCCAACTAGTGTGTTTGTCCACCAGTGCTTCTCGTGTCTACCTCCAATAGCAAGAGTCAGCAAGCAAGACGTGTTCCTTGACTATATACATCTGCTTTTTGTCTGTTGTAGTTTATCCTCAGCAGTTGGCAAAAGCTCCAAACTGTTTTCTGTTCCCGGTAGTCCGTACTTCAGGGAGCTTTTGGGAGGAAATAAAAAAAAAGTGGGCATGTGTGTAGGTACGCTTGAGTGTGAAGCAGAGGCAAAAAGGTTCTTCAGTAATTAGGTAAATAATGTTGTTTCTCTCTTGAGTGAGGCTGGTAAAGTTGTGGCAAGTCGATAGGTTTGGGTTGTGTAAGCTGTACGTCTGCTGCGAGAGGGCATACTGGGACTGTGCTCTCTTTCCCTGCAGCATCCCAACTAGAAGAAGCAAACTGCATTTAGTATCTTCCTTGGTGTAAACAACTGTTGAATTTCTTACTGATTGCCCTTGGCTGTTTTGCAATAATATGAAATTTGTTTTTTTTAAGGCAGCTCTCAGCTGCCTGGTAGCAGGTTTTGGTTCCTGAGCAGCGACAGCTCTCTGAAGTGACTTACGAAGCCCTACGCTGATCAGAGAGCTTCAGGGAGCCCGAGAGAAAGGGGTGAGCAAATGGCAACAGCTCAACAGTACTGGCTAATAGGCACCAATTCTTCCATCCTAAACTGTGAAGAGAAATCCAGAGGAACACGCGTCCCTCAGAGCGATCACTAGTGGGTTATATTGCCATCCTTCTGGCCTTCAGAGTCTCTGTATTTGCAACATATCAAAACATTATCCTGAAATATTTCTGCTGTCCTGCTTGTTCTGAGCTCCACCTTCAATCCTACACAGCATTTTACTGAAAAACCCTTTAGTTTGTGGTTTAGATGTCCCCAGCAGCGTTTTGGCTTCCGTCAGTTGTTCAACTTCACCCTTGAGCACGCTCTTTGGATTGCTTTAGCTTTTGCTGCCTCTCCCAAAAGTGATTGTGTCCTGACACCAGAATGGGCTCGTCTGACCCATCAGGTGTGGCACGATGGCATCTCATCCCTGGGGTGGCCATCCCAGTCACAGGACACTGTACACAAGTGTTTTTATTGAGCGTGTGCCCTTCTGCTCCTCTCCAAGGCAGGTTCAGATACGCTGAAGTCAACCCGAAGGATGCCTGGGGGTTTCTAGGAAGAGCGTTAAAAGTGACGGTGGTTTTTCTGGTCACCCCAGTCAATCTATCGTGATATCTTCCTGCCATGCAGTGGGGTGTTGGGGTTTCATGGGGAGCACGTGGTCTTCTCTGGAGCTCCTTGTCCACTGAGCCAAGTACTGGACTTACCCATTAGCCAGAGGAACAAGGTATCTGCTGTAGATTTGGGTTTATTGCCATTGCTTGGCATGTCTGGTCCTGCCAGTGACCTTCATGGCTTAGTGTTGTCAGAGTGTGAATGACAGGGCTCTCATTCATGGCCCGGGCTGGAGTTATAATCAATGGGGGTTTAATCTATGAAAGTATTAGCCCTAATGCCCGTGGTGGGGCTGAATCTCTTGGAACAATGGGAAAATGTATCTGGGCTCTTACCCAGATGTGTGGTAACGTTTCTGTTCGCTTTACTAGTACTGGAGAGGGGGTCAGTGGGAATTGCCCTTGTGTTGGCTGGAGATCTGCCTCCGTGGTGGTGGGAAATGCTGTTTGTGTCCCATGGCCGTGCCTGCTGCGGGATGTGTGAGTGCCTGAGGAATGCACTTTGGGTGACGGGGCATGGAATGGGAATTGCAGAGCGTACGATTCGGGTGGTACCGTTTCAAGTGGCTGAACACCAACTGTTTGGTGCTCCTGGCCGAGACTGGCATGCTGGTGGTGGTCAGAGTGCTAATTGTCTCTTCCTCCTGATGGATGCCAAGCCAAACGGAGCGTTGCTGCATCTCCAGCCACAAAGGACTCAAATCAACCCTCCAGGCTTTCCTTTTGTTGTCTGGATAAGGATGGGAGCAGGAAAGCTGATGTTTCTGGTTTTGTCTGAGCTGATCTATTATTTGGATGATTTGGTGAAATTAGAAAAGGAATGCTTTTTAGTAGAAGCGAGCTTTTGGTTTGGGGAGATGAATAGTCTCGTAGTTTCACCTGGTGAATTCTCTGAAAGAAGTAAAAGCTCAGTATTGTTTTGAGATGAAACTGTTGCACGTTTCCTTGTAAACCTGTGTCCATCAAGAATGGACTGTGCCTTCAAGAATTAAGACTGGAGTCCTGAAAAGGGCTGAGTCAGCAGCTAGCAGGAGCATGCCTTAAAGCCTTAAATTACATGTTAATGTGGTGATGGAGAATCATCTCATGGCCTGAAGTACAGCATGGAGAGCCAGGAGACCTGGAGTATTTCCCTGGCTTCTCCCCTGACTTGATTCAAAAGATTTTTAATGTTCTGTCTTGGCTTCTTTTGAATGGGGAGACCAAAATATATACTTTCAGGATTACGTCATTAATAAATCTGGAGGCTATTAAAGAGAGGGTGTGAGGGGAGGAATGAGCCCTACAATAAAGGGAATAGCCAGCACAAACCAAGCAAATCTAAGCCTAGATTGGTTCTTGGGGAGTTCAGCATGTGCAGCTTTCTTCAAGACTTGAGGAAAAAATCATGTCCAGATCTTGGTCACAGCAGCAGAGGAGTGGGTTTACTTAAATATTTTCCTTATTAAATTTTGTAATTGTGGCTTATAACGATGTCACCATAAATGTGTGTGTGCAGTTGGCTCCTGCCTGATCCTGTCCACATTTGCTGCTTTAAATGCTCTTAAGTGAGCCTGAATCGTCAGTGTTCTCACCGAAAACCAGTGACGGTCATCTTTGATACTGGTGCAGTAAAACTAATGTCTTGGAGCTGTGGAGAGAGATTTTTAGGAGAAGCCAGGAAAGAATAAATCCAGGACTCAAGCAGCTGTTGTGCTGTGGAGTGAAAGAAGTGGGGTAAAATTTTCTGTGCTGCTTCATCAATCCTCTAGACCGGTCATGTGTTACTGATTGTCTTGCTTTCCAATGAAAACTGACCTGGATGGGATGGAGGGATGCTTGCCCCTGCCAGAAGATGCCCGAGCCTCTCCAGCACCATAACTCCCGGTTGTCTGTCCTGGCCAATCTTGATAGGAGACAGAAAGCTCAGCACCCTTTCCAGTGCTGTGGTGTTGGGTGGCTTCCTTGGACACTGCTGGGCACACTGGGCTCTCAAAGTTTCCCCTTTGTACCTGGGGAACAGATACAGTCACTTCTTGTGAAAATACTAATATGCCCATGTTCAAATTCCACTGGATTCTGCTTTTCCCGACATCGTGACTTAGTCTGAATAGTTTCTCTGAAGCACCTCAATAAACAAGACCTCTGGGAATGGAAGGTTTGATTCCTGGGGCGATGGAAGCACTGTGAAATCTTTGTCCCTGGATGTTTGAATGGGCAACTGTGTTGGAGCAGATGGTAACATGACCTGAAGGAGCAGTGGGCTGGGGTTGCCAGCCTTGTCCCCCTGCACCAGGTTTTCTTCAAATCTATGCTAAATGGTGGGGTTTGGGGAGGCTTTTGGAGAGCAGAAGCAATCCTATCTGCTGTTGCCTTTTGGAGTCTTGGAGCTCCTGCGGTGTCTGACTTCACAAGGCTTTGCCAGGAGTGAAAATGACACCTCCTATATTTACTATAATCTAAATTAATAGCTCCTTAACTAATCTTGGTATCAATTAAAGTGACCTGGAAGTCTGTTGTGACCCCCGCCTCCTTCTGCCCTACAGCTGCTCATGGACCAGGAGGTGTCCCAGTGCTTTCACTTCTTAAAAAGGCTCTGGCATGGTGCAGTGACCTGTCTGCTTTATTAATTAACACTTCAGGGAGTACCGCTCTCAGCTGGTAACTATTACATCCTGCCTCGGAACGGTTTCCCCACATTGTTGTGTCCTTTGGCCGAAATCCTTCAGTAAAACAACTCGAGAGCTTTAGTTTGAATAGAAAGCAGTCCTGGAAGCTGGAGTTGCAGAGCTTTTAGCTATTCCTTGGCCTCTGATCACCGTAAGACCCGTATTAACCTGAGCGTGGAGCTGATGGCCAGTTGTTGTTTGCCTTGGCACGGGAGGGATGGGTGAAACACGCTGACCTGCTGGTTACACACTGTTTGTCCATCCTTTTTCTGTAAAACATTCTCATTTAGTTTACTATTGAGCTTTCTGGAGTATGATAAAACAAAACTGTAAGCTAGAGGGGAATTCGGCATGTTCCGTTAATTATGCTGACGTGCTGCCTTATCTCCCGAGAGCAAGAGGTCCTCCAGGGCTTGACTGTAAGGCTACTCACCACGTGTTATCTGCCTTTGCCTTCCCAAATATCCTTCTGCACAGCAGGACCATCCAGATGCTCCAGAAGGTCCCAGCAATATGTAAACAGCCACGTTCTGCGTGTGGGACAGCCATGGGAAAGCTGTAAGGGCTTCTTTAGAAACCCAACTATGTAGCTTCCAGCCAAGTCAGGGTCCTGCTACTCCTTGGTTTTGGAGAGAGATTGTTTCAGTCCAGCTTAGTTTCTGATCAGTGTTTGCCGAGGCTTTTAAAATCCGATTTATGCAGTAGCAAGAAACAACAGCCACATTAAATGAAGTAGGTCAAAACAGATGTTTAAAGATGATTAAAACTGAGAACCAGATTTTTCTGAAGACCTCTAGGCTTGCAGTTCTGCTGGGCTTGAAGTCAGACACCCCCCTCTTCAGTATTTTCACTTATAACTAACATGAGTTACTCTTCTCTGTTACAATCTAAGAGAGTTACTTCAGTTTTTTTTATACTCTTCATGACAATTGTTCTGCCCATGTGTTTATCCTCTGGGCTAAAAAACATCTTGTATCCATGAAAAACATGATAGGAGGTTTCATTTGAAACCTGTGCTCGTAGGTATTAGAGTCAGGGCATTACTCCTGACCAGTAGTAATGTGTCTTGACTCAGGAGCCTTTTATTTTTACTGAACGCATGGATCCTGCCCTGCCGGCTGCATTTGCTTTGGGAAATCCTCTTTGCTTGCTGCTGGAGGGGAGCAGCCTTGGGAAAGTGGTTGTACTTCCTTCCTCTCCTCCCCTCCAACTCTCCCTGATGTGGGGCAGGACTTTTTTTTTTTTTTATTCCTCTCTCTCAGCCTCACCTCCTGACCTGCAAAAAAATGAAAACCACCTTGTTCCCATAAGAGCATTTCCCTGAATGCCCGATGAAAACTTACAAATCTCAGTCTTGTGAAACCAATGTTGGAAGTACGTGGCTCCCTGAAACCAAATGTTTACTTTCCAAGAATTTTTTGCTGCATATTCACCTACTCAATTTAGTTAGACCTGTTGTAAAGTCTCCCCTTGCTTTTGCCATCTCCTTCCCTGATGCCCAGCGCCAGATTTAACCCACGCACTTTCTATGGCATTTGTTTATTCCTTAGGCAAATGACTTTCATCCTCAGGTCTCCAAGCACTTAAGCAGGAGGCTCACAATAGTCAGCCCTGTTTAACACAAGGGGAAACTGAGGCACGGCCCTGGAAGTGACCCGGCCAAGCAGCAGATCAAAGTCAGAGCTGAGGTTTGAACTGATGTCTCCTGAATTTCAGGCGAGTTGCCTGGGATTTCTGATACATCTCCTCATTAAGCAGCTTGAAAGGCTGGTTAATGTGTTTCAGTGTGTCTTTATATGTGTTTGTGATCTTCTGGTTGTGGTTTTTGTTTTTTTTTTTTTTAGGGATAGCTAAGACCTAGCAAAACTACTGGAGGATTTTTAGCTTCTAGACATCTGCTTTCGAAGCCAAATCTTTCCCCTTCTTTCTCCCCTTTGGTGGATGCCAGGAAATAATGGAGCTTTAAAGGGCTGGGAAGCTTTTTTCCCACTACACTCTGGCATTGCTTCATTTGGAAACTATTCAACCATCAACCCCCACGTGTGCTGCTTGGCTGCTCCATGTGCTGGGTCCCAGAAGCGGGAGGAAAAGGACCAGGTTTTAAACCCTGCGTCTGGATGAAAACACACTATCTGGATGAAATTGCTCTAATGAGTCACCAAGTTGCTGGTTCGAACCTTCAATGACGAGTTTATTTAAGGATGCAGCGGTTGAAAGACAAGTCAGTCCCTATCCAGACATAGCAACCAAAAACTGGAGACAGTTACTGCGTCCCATGGCCAAGGTTAGCCAAGACTACTTCTGCAAAGTGTCTGTGTTCAGCAACACGTGTTGATTCTCCACGGGTGAAACTGGACGTGCAGTGACAGAAATAAGTCTTCTATCATCCTATTGGGAAAACAGACTTCAATATAAATACCTCCCTTCTGACCATGTTGTAATACATTTCATTACCTTTCTGGTTTTCCACTGTTTAAGTGATGGGTTTGGCTGCTTTATTGAAGGAAGCAGGGGAGAAAAATGGTTCAGTTTGGTCCTGGTAGGATTTGAACCGAGGTTGGCTGTAGTTTGCCAGAGCCACTGAACTACTGGATTTACAGAGAACCAGGAAAATCAATTGCTAGTGCTTGTGACCTGTAGAATTTTGTGCTGGAAAAAATATTTTCCATCTAAAACTATTTAGCAAGTTGGCCTCAACTTAGAAATGGTTTTCGTGGGTTTTGTTTTCAGTTCGTTCTTCCACCCCACAAGAAATGATTTGCCTGACTTTGTTTTTTACAGGTGATGTTGTACCCAGTCTTTTCCATAGCTTTATCCCCTGCTGAAGCACGAGATATGACATCCATGAAGTCGTTACCAAGCCTTACTCAAACTTTCCTTTCCTTTCAGGACAGCCACGCGGTGCCTACCTGCGCTGACCGACAGCTGCTAGCAGAGGGTTTGGCTCTGAGAACTGGGAGCACTGAAAATGGAAAGATTCCTGGGTTTTATCCATAACCACTGTTTCATCGCGCTGTTCTTCATCTCCCTGAGCCCGCTGAGCCTTGCCCAGTACGAACACTGGCCCTACCTCCCCGGTTACCCTGAGCCACCCCCACAAGTCTACCAGCCGCCCCAAAGACCGGCAAACGTGCCCAAAATCCAGCTGCGGCTCGCAGGGCAGAAGAGGAAACACAACGAAGGCAGAGTGGAGGTGTTTTACAGCGGCGAGTGGGGCACGGTGTGCGACGACGACTTCTCCATCCACGCCGCGCACGTGGTCTGCAGGGAGCTGGGCTACGTGGAGGCAGTCTCTTGGCTACCCAGCTCCAAGTATGGCAAAGGAGAAGGTGAGGTGACCCTAGAGCAGCGGTGTCGCACTTGCTGTCTCTCCAACCCTTGATAACTCTTGACCTGTCAATCAAATTTAAGATGTAGTGATATTTCGTGTAACTGAAATAGCATCCTGGTGAAGCAGTGCCTCTTTAGATCACGATCCCGTTAGATTAAACAGTTAAATAATAGGTGTTTGCTTGTTTTGGCTGAAACAAGTTAAGGAATGGTGAGATAAAATGCTGAAGGTCCAGATCCTGGTGTGTGAACTCTGGCAGGGGATGCTTGGGAGCAGCCGGTGGTGGATAAAGATAGGAAAAGGGGAGCTGCACCCACAGGTGTAACGTATAGATGGTCCATTTTCCCTATTCACACTTCCATTGCCTTGCAGTGACTCAAATAGGGCCTCTGAACACTCCATCCTCCTGTTCTTTTTTTCCTCTGAGCTGTTTAGGCTCTGAGCAGACTGCCTACACGATGCTGTACCAATCTTTCTTCTCCCATTAGCTTCTCTAGGAACACGTGCCTCATTCTGCAGTGCAGACTCACCTATAAAACCCCAAAGGAGTGTGCACGCATCGTGTCCTGCGTAGGACTGTATATGTAATAGTCATCTTGGACGCTCTCAGGCTGTTCCTGGTGGGGAAAAGCTATTCACTCTCACCCCAAATTGTACATCCGCTCTTGCTCTTTGAAACGGCACGTGATGGGCACGTGGACAACTGCAGATTGCACCTTATTGCACCTCATTCCCAAATATGTGCTGAGCAAAGGCTTTGAAAAGCGAATGCTTAGTGTGTTATCAAAATGAACTGTTAAAATCACAATGCCTGAGAGAGAATAGCTCTGTACTAGTATATAACTCAGGAGATTTAATTGTCGTCTTTTGATATGCTGTTAATTAAACATTGACCTACGGAGAATTCTCTCTGCAAACACTGATGCCTGGCACGCTGTTGCTGTAACCCACGGACAGGTGATTTCCACTGCAGCAGGGTTGGATGTGCTGTGTGATGTTACTCAGCACCACTCGTTAGTGCTCGCACCCATAACCTCGCCTGTAAGGGCGCGCGCAGCCCGTGATGGGGACTGCAATGCAAAGCCTTGAATGTTGTCCCAAGCTTTGGATTTTGGCTCCTGGGGTAGAGCAGGAGATTCCTGAGCAAGAAAGAGGCCGTGACATTTGAAAACAAACCAGAAACTGATTGCCACATGATTTAATGGGAGTGAGTTTTTCCTACATGCCAGAATAGCGCTGGGTAAATCCTGACGCAAAGAGCCCGTGCAGGGGGGATCGTGCCTTCCTCAGGCTGTAGGGCCATATGGGACCTCCTCCTCCTCTCCTGTTTGGGGAGCATGGAGAGGGCTGGCAGATCCATTGGTGATTAACCAGCTGAACTTGTTGGGGCTGCTCAGACAGCCAAGGGAAACAGCTACAGGATCTCCCAGAGGCTTTGAAGGTCAGGCAGTCCCTTCTGTCCAAGGGATGTGTTATTCTTCTGACAAGTAAAGAATTTGGGATGCTAAAATACAGGAATTGCTTGTTGGCCCTTGCTCCCTGCAATTTAGGGTGCAAATCACAGGGAGCAGCATGTTTCCAAAGGGAAAATGGGCTCTTTGTAAAGGTAAATCTCGGAGGTGCTATTGGGTCTTTTGCTCTCAGCTGCTCCTGGGCAAACATGACCTGAAGTTTGGAGGTGGCACCTATTGATTTTTGCCTGCTCATCTTAGAAGTAGACTTCTGCAGGACATGGTTTGTTAAAATGGAATATATATGCATGTACACGTGCATGCTCGTGTGTGTATGCACATGCACGCGCTTTTTGCTGGAGGGAAAGTGGTAATTACAGTCTGGAAACTGGATCTGGCAATTGGTTTTCAAAGGGCACCCAAAATAACAGGAGGTTCCAATCAACAGTGACTTGTTAAAGCTTTTGCAAAAATCTGCTTTTAAAAAGTTAGGGCATTTAATCAAAACTTTGAGCTGTCTCTGATGAGCGATTTAATGAGGATTTGATAAATGAGAAACGATGTAAAAAGAAACCTTTAATACAGAAGGGATGATTTGGTGAGTGTGATTAGAGGGCAGGGTCCAATCAGCCAAAGCGAGGGGACCCAGTGACCCTGTGCTGGAGTGGCTGCCATCAGAGGGGTCAGTTGTCACTGTGAGCAGGATGGCAGCAGAGATCTGCTTCAGGCTGCTGGGACTTTTTTATTACTGTGCAGATAAGGGAAAGGGAAAGCTGTGGGGCAGAGCTGTTTGCAGCTCCTAAATGCTTAAAGTGGATTATTGAGGCACTGGACCAGGTTGCCCAGAGAAGCTGTGGCTGCCCCAACCCTGGAAGTGTTCAAGGCCAGGTTGGATGAGGCTTTTGAGCAACCTGGTGTAGTGGAGGGTGTCCCTGCCCATGGCAGGGGGGTTGGAACTGGATGGTCTTTGAGGTCCCTTCCAACCCAAACCAGTCTATGATCATTGATGTTCCTTAGCTGTTTTATTCAAGCTTATTTTAGCAGTGATCTCTTCCCCTGACATGGCAAGAGCACAGCAGCCTTACTCACTTTGAGTACAATCTAGGTTTACCCTCTTTGAGAGTCTCAGTTCTATTTTCTTTCCCCTTCAGGGAAAATTTGGATGGACAATGTCCACTGTAATGGCAAGGAGACCACCCTGGCAGCATGCACTTCAAATGGCTGGGGAGTAACTGACTGCAAACACACCGAAGACGTGGGAGTGGTCTGCAGTGAAAAGAGAATCCCTGGCTTCAAGTTTGACAACTCCTTGCTTAACCAAATAGAGGTAAACACACGTAAAACTGCAAGCTGCTGGTCAAGAGCCCTCTGCGGGCAGGGGTGCCCGCTGCCGCGCGTCGCAGGTTATCCCAGCGGCACGCCGTGGTTAAAGCCAACCCTTGACAGTGCTCCTGGACACTGCCTAAAGATGCAACTTTCAGATTTCAATTGCAGCTCTTCAAAGGGTTAGATGTATCATAAGAATTTGAAAGTTTTTTTAATAGCGTAAGAATAAGTAAGGAGAAAATATATTACTCCTGTTTCGCGATGAATTTTCAAAATTGAAAACGTGTTTATGATATTTCTAAAAAATGAGTTTAGAAAGACAGGATGTGTGCTGTACTCATAGACCTTACACCTGGGTGTACTTCATAGTACTAAATTCCTGACTTTTCTTTCCCCTGACGCCTTGTTTTTGGTACTGGGAGTGATTTGGAGGTGTCTGGTATAACAGGGGGGTCAGCAGGAAGGGTTGGATTTGGGGGTGAACAGGACTTACAACCATGGCTTGAGATGGGTGGATTCATAAGATATCAAGAGGTTTTTGCATGGTTTGGCTCAGCAATGACAAAGTAACCGCGATAACTCTACGGAAATATTTGCAGGAGTGGAGGGTTAGTGCTGGAAGTGATGAAAGGAATTGGAGAGAGGAAAATGTGGGCTGGTCACTGGGGGAAAGGCTCTGGATTTCGACTGGGTGAGGCTGCCAGGCTGAGGCTCTTGGGGAAATGACAGAAGCAAAAATGCTTGAATCACCTTCCAGTGGACTTGTTTGATTTCTGCAGAATAAAGAGCTGGGGAATGCTGGGCTGGAAAGAAGTCATAGCTGAGCTCTTCAAAGAAGAAAAACGTGGGTTTTTTCCTTCAGCTTTTCAGGTTGGAAAGTATGTGTGGTGACTGGGTTAACATCTCCCTTGTTTTGGATGCTCTGGCGTCCCAGTATGTGAATTCAGTGGTTGCCCTTGGTCAAAACTTATCGAAAGAACCTATGTAGTAACCACAGACAGATCTTATTTTAAGCAGACAGGGAATCCAGGATGTATCACACATCACAGCACGGTTTCCGTGGCTGAATCTTGGCTTTGTTGGTGATCTGAAACAGCAGCCACCTTTATTGCTTTAGAACAGAATTATTCTAGCAGTCACTTCATAACCACTGAGTTTAGAAAGGGTCTCGCAGCGTTTTCTTCCACCAGGTTTTTCCATCAGAGGTTGATGCAGCGTACTTGACAAAGGAAGATAAGATGCTCAGTCAGACCTTTCATTGCCCTGCTGAGGCTTCAGGAAGAACGTTGTATGGGTGAGAGGGCAGCATTCAGCGCTTTCATGGGAGGGTCCTGTGCAAGGGTGCAGATACAGGAGCTGAAATTCTCTTCCTTGCCTTGACCTTGCTTCGTTTGGCTAAGGGGGGAAAGGAGCTTTCTGGAGGGATCTCTGTCAATGGCACTGTTGTTGCTCGGGGAATGAGGCGAGATCATGGAACATCAGCGATGGCTTTGGCAGACGCTTCCCCGGAGCTACAGTGAATCCTCAAAACAGGGGCCTGGAAGAAAAGATGCTTTAGTCTAGACGGAGGTCGCTTCACTCTGGGATGCTTCAGATATTAATCATAAAAGCTTTGGAGGGCTCTGCTTTTCCATTAGCTAAGCACTGGAGTTTGACTAATGAGTTGAACACGTTGGGTAATTGAGGTCTAGCTTGTGCCGATGCTGTGTGGGTGCTTAAGCTTTGCATATAAGTAAAATGAATCATGAGTTTGAGGCAGTTCATGCAGCAGGAGCCTTGACTCATCAACAGGATCACTCAAGAGAAATAGGCTTAAGAGAAGTCGTATTCCCCATGTCCCGGCAGCTCTTGGGAGCTATGGATGGATGAAGGCATCCACTGATGTGACGAGTAACAGCGTTCACAGCAATTGCTAAGGGGCACTGGTGGGGGGAGAAGGAAGAGAGAAGAATAGCTTCATTTTTAAGTACCTGCACTAAGGTGGGAGCTGTCAGCCGGGCTGTCCCTGTGACTTTGTCCTGCTTGTAGAAAATCGCGTTGCATTTTCTGGGCAGTGGCTGATGTCACCCTCTGCACTAAGTGTCTGTGCATCTTTCTCCTGTTCCTATGGCTGCCTAAGTTTATGGACAACTCAGTACCATACTGTTGCTTCTTCTCTGCAAAACCAAGCTGTTTTGTTTTTTTTTTTTTTTCTTCTATCCCTATAAGATCACTGGCAACTGAAGGGTTCTTTTTCTGCTGATCTCGTTGCAGCAGGGTTAAGGCTAAAGGTGATGTGCTATAAATTTTTAAGATGCCATTGTGGAAGTACTTTTTGGTCACAGCTAGCTGTCAAATGTTTAAGCTCTTGCCCCCCCTCTCAGCTTTTCTCCTCTTCTTTATCTTTGCTTTATCTCGTTAGCAGCTGGCGTGACATAGTCTGAGTTGAAGCTGATGAGCAGGGTTACTCATAGGGTCATAAACTCCACAACAGGGAGGTCAAGAGGCTTGTGTGAATGCGAGTTGAAAGTCTCTGCCCCCTCTAACATGCCTGGGAATTCTGCATGTCATACCTCGCATTCATCAGAGGAAACATCATCGGTTTTAAGCTGCTGGGTTCCTTAGTCTGTAGCCCAAAGCTTGCCCAAGTGATGTTTTCTCTTTGGAATGAGATCAGGGGTTGAGGGGCCTGGAATTCTCTACCGAGCAGCAATGCTGTGGTCAAGTCTACCAGCTTGGCTTCAGCTGTGGCACTGACGGAGCTAAACCAGTACGAGTTTCCCACTGAGATTTCCTATGGAAGATACTTCGGTTTGCCCTTAAGCTGCTGTTAAAACCAGGCTTTACTCAAAACAGGCCTGGTTTGAGATGATGCACAGAGCTTACGCGTCCGATTGCACCTTCCAGTGTTGCTTTCCCAGACTAGTTAGTAACAACCATTAACGATCCCAAAACCAATCTGACTGTTTGCGACCTGATGTTTTTGCAGCCAGCAGATGAAGAGGAGCGAGCACTGACTTTGGTGGACATCCCTACGTCAGGGTGTAAGCTGCAGTGGGGTCGGAGCAGCAGTTCTCTCCTGCTTTCCTGTTGCCAAGTGTTCAGGGGACACACGTGCCTTGGGCAGCCCAGTTTGCCCATCACCAAACGTGTGCCATTCCCTTGCCTGTAACAGGGAGCTCTGTGTGTTCCCACTGCCAGGGACACATAGACCATCTTCAATTCCTCGTTTAGGAAGTGTCTTAAAGACCCTTCAGTGTGAAGTTCTCCGGGGCTGCCAAGCGCCGCTAAGATTTAACGCGGAAAGTCAGCGGGTATAAGACAACATCTGACTTGGTTTTGTCGGGGCTCCAGCTCAGAGGGGCTGTGCAAATCAACATTTGCTCAAATCTGGCCTTGCTTCCGAAAAATCCGACAGGCAGAGAGTTCACACTCTTTTAAAAGCAACGCGATAGCCCTCGAGCGGAGTTTGTTTTTATTGGACAAGGTACGTCGCTCCGTTTCCCGGTTTGGAAATGCTGCAGATAAGTCATATAGGATGAAGTTTTCCATCACCATAAACCACTTGGCTTATATATATATATGCTCAGACAGATCTTTTCCCGTCACAGTGCATATTTTGAGGGTTACGTCATATCTCCTGCTGTCCCTGAGCCTTTCCATTCCTTGCTCCGTAGGGAAGGGGCAGCGCCTGCCCCTTGCTTCTGTAAAACAAGTTGCTGGTCAGAAGCCGAGGTGAAACATCTCAGTCTGGGGTGGGTGATGGAAGATCCGGGATAAGAAGATGGGAGACAGGCAGGAAGAGGTTAACCCTTCTAACAGCACCAAGATTGGGGCAGATCTGAAATCCATCAGTCCTTTGCTAAAGGGCAGAGCAACTCTCATCGTTTTTCCTTGCTGCTTTCCGCAGCCGCTGCAGCTTTTAGCCTTGGGACTTGTTCAAAGGACTATTTCTTGGAGGGTGATGATGGTGTGTGGCAGCATGGCCCTTTCCCAGGCTGCTGGCTGGTCGGAATTAGCCCCAAACCCCTTCAGCTCAGCGACTGAAGGTTGGTCACCTTTGCCAAGCTGGGAGAGCAGTGGCTGGTCCATGCTGATGTGGGTGTAATCACATCAAGTGCATTTACAGAGGGGCTTTTCCCCCTCCTCTTTAAAGTGTGCAGGCTAAATATGCAGATGGTTTCTCATTAATGGAGAGAGCAGAGATTGTGGTTTGACTTTGTTGTTACCTGTTTGCCTCTGGGAGCATTAGGAGGGGAAAAGCAGGTATGTATCCTGCTGGTATCTCATCTTCTCCTGCTTCCTACAGACCCCAGCTCTGTAAGAGTAAGCCCCACGCCCTGAAAGGGTTAAAAAAAATACATCAGTAGTGCTGCAAGTGCGTGGCTGAGCATGGCTTAACCCAGGAATTGTGCAGATGGTTGGGGATTCAGAGTTGGTGCAGAACCTCCTTGCTTCGGTCCTCCGTGGGGGCATCTGCGCATCCAACATGATGGGGCCAAAGTTGTTGTTAAAATAACACCGTTGTTTAACTCAGAGTTTGATTTTGCTCGTGTTCCTCCTTTTTTTTAGCCACAGCCTGGAGTAAAAGCTTTGTTTTACACACTCTCGTTCACATTAGTGGCTTGAGGTACCACTAGGGGCTGACCACGATGGCAGAGCACGTTACCCACTTTGTTCCCAGCGGTGGCTCTCGTGGGCGCTACGACGCGGCAGCACGTCGTGAGCGGTGTCGTGGGGGCTCAATGGAAAAGAAAAGGTTAATCCTGTTGGGTTTAAGTGCTCGAAGAGTATCTGAGATCGAAGAGTATCTGAGAGTGCAGAAACTGCTTGCTGACTCTCTGATGGCGTTTGGGAGGGATAGGCAGTGCTATAAATACATACACTGAATAATTCAAGCTTTGTAAAATACAACAAGTGGAATTTGCTGCTTTAGCCAAAGGTCTCTGAGTGCATGGGGCCACGTGTTGTCTCTTTGCCCCAGGTAAGCACATGTGCTAAAGGTCTTTTCCAACCTAAATGATTCCATGATTCCATGGTGGGGCAAGGGGAAGGGCCAGCTCCAGGAGCTCAGTGACCCACCGAAAGCACAGTGAAGGGGAGGAAGAGAGCTGGGAGCAGAATCTGTGCATCTAAACTGTCCTGAGCTGCACTTTTTCCACCCAGATGTTATGGCAAAAGGTACAAAGATCAGGATAAAATCGGTGTAGAAGCGTGGTATGGCTGTTGGTTGTTTCTTGTCTTGCAGCTCACAAGTGTCTGAGAGCGGTTGGGTGGGTGGTATGGACCTGCTTTAAGGTTCCTTTATAGGGTGCCAAAGCCTGCACTTTAAATGTGTTCACAGCCTCAAATGTTTTCCTAAGTCTTTGCAGGATGCCAAAAGCTCCGAAATCAGTATGATTTAATGCGTGCTCACAAACCCATGAGCAGGGAATGCCGCCCCTGCTCTTTCAAACAGTCCGTGTCGCCACTTTGAGTTGTCCACACGCGGCACAGACCCACCTGCAACCGCCTTGCTGGGTTCACCAGCAACTTTAAGACCACAGGAACTAACCCCTACCCTTAATATATTTCTTAAATAAATGCAGGATAGTCTCTTTTTTCCTAACCTATCCCCCAAAACATCCTTAACAAAATATTTTTTGTCCACACTCTTCCTCTGTGTGCACACACACAGGCTTCAAATAGGACGTACTCTAAATATATCAAATTGCTGCAGCCCTTACGAGTTCACAAATAGATCTGGTACCTGAGACCAGACCGTAGCGTTGGCCAGACGGTGGGCAGACAAGGTCTGGCTAAACAGACCAGGCTCTGCTGCTATTTCTGTCCTTCTTTTCCCTTCTGGGTGTATGTGAAGCATAAAAAAAAAAATAAAATTCTCACTTCAAAGCCTTGGTGGCTCAAAGGCTCTGGTTATGCCAGCTTAAAAGTGGGTTGAACATTGTTGTCCAAGTTTCTTAACTGGTGGGAAAGGGCAATGCAAAGTCCTGCTCAGGAGCTTTCTGTTGAATTGGGCTCTGTGGGTGAGGTACAAAATGCTCCTGTGTGATGAGCGGCTTCTAACTGGAGGGTGCAGGGAGGGGAGGAGGAAAGGGTCGTTGTTTGTGGCTTGGCACACGATGATTCTTCCTCTTATTTCGCTTTTTGCCGGGTAAATCAGCGGAGACTCTCTCCGTCCGTACGTGGGGAGTTGCAGCTCGGGTCATTGCCAGCTGAGACGTCTGCTCTGCGTCTCGGCTGCCCAGTTCTCAAGAATGTTTGACAAGAAAAGGTTTATTTGCCTGTTTGTTATGACAACATTGTTTTAATTTGCTTTCCCCTCGCTGTAAACGTTTACGTCTCTTAAACATAAGCCCACGTGTAACACAAACGCTAGTGCTTGAGGTGTCTAGAAGGGGTCCCAGCATCTCCTCCGGAGCGAACTCCGGGCAAATCCTAATTAAGCTGCCGTTGGGATAAGCCACTGGGTTGCTTTAGTGCTGTAATTTTAAAGTGTGTGTGTGATGGTTTCTTGCCGCTTGCCTCAATGGTTTCTTTGTGCTGGCCTATGGGGCGCGGGGTTTGCTGGGCAGGAGGCTGGCGTTTGGCATCTGAGCAGGAGGTACGAGCCGTGGGGCTGAGAAAGCACCGAGGCCGCTGTTCCTGGGGGGGACAGTCAGCCTGTGTGTCTCCTTGCACCAGCGGTACCCAGGTCAGGTAATAAACTCGGCTGGTGTACAGCATCTCATCCAGATTGTCTTGAAAATCCTTCAGCAGAGGGAAACGGAGGATGTAAAAGTTTTGCTCATTAAGAAACCCTGGGATTGTGATGTGCACGGAAGGGAGCAGCATCCCACCCTAAGCTGAGCCTCCCGCCCGTGCCACAGTATCCACAGGGCTCAGCGCTCCTGCCTGCGCTCGCTTCTGTCACCAGCACTTCTTTTCTTTCTTTGCACTCACCCACTTTGCGTTGGCAGCCACGAGGCTGCCACCGAAGCCCTTCGTGGCTGAGCAAAGCCCTCGGCTTTTGTCATTTATGGTCTGTGCTGTATTTGCTCCTGGACCCCAATCCTGAATTGCACCCTCATCCCTTCCCCTTTTGTACTGCACAAACCCAGAACAAAAAGTACTTGTGGTCCAGTACAGCGTAATGTTCCCAGGGGACTGCTGTCCCCCCTAGGAAACCCATCCTCTGTCTTGAACCCGTCCTTTGTCTTGCAGCATCTACTTCATTGTGTTTATTTAACAGCTGGGACCTCGTTAGTGACTCAGAGGCACAGCTCCAGATGTTTAAATCAAAACAGATTCCGCTCATTCCTATGTGTGTGAAGAGAGAACTTTCTAAAAAGTCATCTTCAGGGGAAAAGACTGTGAGACTTCAGTGGAAGTGAGTGATGGGTTTAAATACGGGAGGGAAGATGCCTCTGGGATGAATAAAGTCCATGTGGGAAGATCTTGTGTTATGTTCTTAACTGGAAAAAAAAATCAATTCAGTTTTTGTCCAGGTTGTAGCCTTAATGTCTTGGTGTTTGGGAAGCCAAGAAATCCTGGGGCTCTGTTGCAAATGAAAAATGATGGTGTGAGTAGGGTTTTGCACCTACAGGGCGGTGGGATAGGTCAGGCATAGGGAAGGAAAAAGCAGTTTGGGTGGATTACGGGGAATCTTAAAGCAGGAGAGCAAAGAATATGGACTGGCCAGAGACAGAGATAGCATGTGGGCTCCTTGTGTTTCTTAAATCAAGCGGTTTTGGGGAGAACTGCACTTTTGCATAAGCTGTGTGTTCACACAATCTCCTGGGGACCAGACAGCTGCCAGCGCCGGTACTGAATACCGCCACGCTCTTCCTCTGCAACCCTCAGCATCACTCATGGTGGTGGTTTATAAAAAAAAAATAAAAATACCAAAGTAAAATACATGGAAGAGCCCCTCTGAAGTCCCAGCTGCTGTGGCTCGTTTTGGGCCAGGAGCCGGTGATTCAGGACCAGGGTAGCGTCTGCAGCAGGTTTCTAGGAACAGGATCTCCTCCCTGGATCCGTTACTGGGCATCCTCAGGGCTGTTGCAAGAAAAGAGGATCACTAAGTTTGAGTGGTGGAGGAGGACACATGCATGTTGTCCTGGGTGTGATTGTTCTGCCAACACAGAACGGGTGGCAAAAGGTGGAAGAAAAAAAAAAAAACGCGATGAAAGTTGTGTCAGTTTTCCCAACGGGATCCGAAGCCGTGGGGGGAAGCGTTTGGTTCAGAGAGTGGAAACAAAAGCAGCTGAGGCTCATGTGAAAACTTTCCGAGCCAGGAATCCTTTTGTGAAAGCTCGAAACCAAACCCCTTTCTTTTCTCTGCCTCCGGGCTGAGCTTCCTCGGCTCCGTAACGGAGCGCAGCGCCTTGGCTTGCGGTGGGCTTCTGTGTCGGAGGGCGATGAGGAGCAGCAGTGCAGGTCTGGGATGAGGCTCTTGGCAAGGAAAGGGGTGGGATGGAGGGGAATATGGCCTGACCTGGGCTAGTTTGATGCTTTTTTTCCCTTTTTCTCCTCAGTTTTATACTAATTTGTATTGTAGTAATGTTGGAAGTCCCATCCAGAATAGCTTCTTTGCTTTGGGCAAACACCTTTGCTGCAGAGGCTTTGTGATTCCGAGCAGGTGAGATGGGCTCAGCGTTTTCCTCCCTTTGCAGAAGAGGTGAGGAAGGGTGAGCAAGAGGTCAGAGGTGACAGCGAGGAGGTGGGGAAGGGACTTTGAGCGGCTGAAATCACGCAGATCAGTGGCAGAACCAAGCAGGATCTCTTCAGCCTCAGACCACAGAGTTATTTTAGCTTCAGTCTGTTTTTTATATCACTATACGTAGTCAAGTGGCTCCAGTGAAAAGCAGGTTGATGTGGAAGCCAAAGTGTTGAGTCCAGGAATAGACGTTCTACGCTTCCTCCCGCTGCCCTCCATACCCAGCTTTATCTCACTTTGTTTCTTCACACCTTTCAAGGCTAAGGAGGCTTAACTCAAGCAGGAGAAAAATGCCTTAGGGTTTCTTCTTGCTTGTCTGCTTACCCCCTTGATGGAGTTTGTCTGTGCCAGAATGGATGTGTTTGACAGACAAGGTCAGTAGAGATGGAGCGGACCCGCAAGCTCCATGCACGGGGGTCAACAACACCAGACACGCTGAACTGGCAGCGTTCTGGAGAGCAGAAAGCAAAGGCAAGAGCTGATTCAACCTCAAGTATGTGGGTGGGATTGTTTCATAAGCAAAGGAGAGGTTGGAGATCCAGGTCTGAGTTATGCTAGTAGCTGAATTCGGAGACTTGGAGATTAGGGGGAGTGAAAAAAAAAAAAAAAAAAGGAAAAGGGCTGGCACATACATCTCCACAGCTGTTGGCCTAAATGGGTGGAAATTTCGCAAGGCTAGCTGAGAAGGGGAGGACTGTCATGTGGGAGCCATGAGAGTTAACTCCTTCTGGACTTGGTCTCTCCTCTTGCTTTGGGTAGAAATCCTCAGCAGCATTTTTCCCTTGTATTGAGGAAGCTTTGTGCGTGGTTTTTTCCCTCCCTGCTTTGTGTTCCTCAGCCTTAGACTGAGCAAGCCACGTCCCATCAGCTCTGGGGCTTGGACATCCATTTTTCTTCTCTACTGCGGGGTGCAGCCAACCCAGGTTCATTTCCTAGAGGTAGCATTGCTCTTTGAATGGCTGTGTGGCTCCTGAAACGTCCTTGAAGGCTCTACTTGATGGTCGATACCTGAGGTGGGAGCTCAGCAGATGTACGTTCAGCTTCTGAGCTGGTTGCAGATACCTGCTTTGTGATCCTGGGATATCCTTCACGGGATTTACCAGCTCTACCTTGTAGCTTTGGTGCGTGGCTGTAACGTGAGAAGATGTAAAGCTTTCAGAGATGAGGTTTCCTTGTAGACGGGACAGCTTGTAGGCGTTTATCTCCACGTGGACGTGAAGTATGGAGAGGGTGATTTAGAAAAAGTCTGCTCTAGCTATTAAGTATTGTTTGCTTCTGCTTTTTATGTGCAGTCTGTTTTCACCATTAGCCTGGCTGCTCTACACGTTGGTGCTGGGAGGTAAAATATAAGGCAGCCTGAATTGGCATTATTGACTGCTGCCAGCGTAACAAAACCTCTGTGATGAAAGGAAACCATTCAAATCCATAAAGTTACCGGGAGAAAGCTCTTAGCAGTCCTTTCTCCTCGAGAAACCTTCAGTATCTTATTTAGATCCTTTGTTCTTTAATCTTCCAATATAAAGCTGAGGTCTGCAGCATGTTGATTCTTCTCAAGAGTTTTGCTGTTTGTCCAGGCTCAGTGCAAACCCTGGAGTTACTATATCAATAATTCCCCACTCCGAACCCGCTCCCTGGGAGCGGAAAGGGGAATGGATGTGGATTGGTTTTGCTCTCAGGCAGATCATGAAAACGTCATCGCGTGCCGGTCTGCTACAGCTATCTGAAGATTGAAATGCCCCTGAGGGAATGAAATGATGGCTTAGCTCTTGCTAGTTTGATCGCTCCCCCCTCCCCGTTCTCCTTCCTTGACAAATGCAAGCCAAAAAAACATGGCAAAATTGTTGGAATCACTAAAACGGAGTCCCAAGTCGGAGCAGGATTTCTTTTTGTCTGTGTGTCAGCATCTTTGGGGGAAGAGAGATGTGTGGTGGGACCTTTGTTCTGGAGCCTGTGGAGCCAGAGGTATCACGCTGGCTCTGATGGTGTTTTTTCCAAGCCCAAGTGGAAGCTGTTCAAGTTTGCACATTATTTTTCACTTCTATGAAATGACCAGCAAGGACAGCCCAACCCAATCAGTGGGAAAGACATACCCAAACACACGGCCTGGGAGCAGGAGATGCAGGTACCTCAAGTCGTGGGTACCACCCTGGGTAAGGGCACCCCAGGATCCTTCCCGGGGACCCCTGCATCCCACCTCTGCAGTGGCCAGAGCTCTGTTGGGAACAGACACAGCAACCTGGCTTTATTTGCTAAGCTGCAGAACTAATTGCAAAAATAACAGGCAGATCATCAGATCCCTAATGGTGTTCCCAAGCTTTCCTTCATCCAAGAGTGTTTATTTTTTGCAGCTTCATGACTTCTCTCTCTCCTCCTCTGACTTGGTGGGCTGTTGTGTGGTTGGTTTTTTTTTTTTTGCCTGTTGCTCTGATATCATAAATCCCAGCAAGGGATCTTCAAATCCATCCAGAGTTTTGAACATTAAAATACACCCTCTGGCTTGGAAAGCCTGTGTGATACGGATCCCTTGGAGCTGGAGGAACGCAGAGGGAAGAGTTGCTGCATGTTGCCCTGTTCAGATGCTCTTTCCCTCAGCATCTGTTACTGGCAGCTGTCGGAGACGGGCTGGATGCCTTTGCTTTTGTGCGACGCAGCTCCTGCTGGATTAGTGGAGTGGGAAGGAGAAAATTAAAAAAAAACAAAAAAAAACAAAAAAAATGTGCTTGGTCAGAATACGAGTGCGTCAGAGCTGGAGGTTTGGGGATGTTCTCTGGTGCAAGAGGGATCTTCATGCAGAGGTTAGAGCTGGAGCCTCAGGACGCTTGGATGTGATTTCCTGCCCCCGTGGTCTTTGGAGAAGCCGTTTGCCCTCTCTGCACCTTATTTCTCAATCTGCAAGAGGAGCCTGAGAATTTTGCCTTTTCCCATCCTTTGGGTGCTCTGATACCTTGGAGGCTTCTCAGATTTGTCACCACTTTCCACCTCCGAAGACCTCTGATAGAGCAGGAGTGAGGACAGGGATCTACTAACGATGACCGAGAGGTGCGACGTGGGCACAGGGGTCCTGCCGCTGCGCGGTGGAAGCACCAGACAGATGTTTAACATCTGGAACACCACTCCACATGATTCCAACGGGGCTCACAGCTTCCTCACAAAACACAGGCACCTCGAACGTCGTTCCTGAACGTGGAATCACACTCTGCTCCCAACACCCCTCCTCTCCGTCGTGCCAAGGACCGGCCGCTCCAAATCCAAGCGGAACGGAAGCAGCTGTCCAGTGAAAGCCACGGGTGGGTTTTGGCACATGTCTGATGTCAGGTCTAGTCAGGGAAAATGTTCCATTTCAGTGACTTTAATATACAGGAGGGCCTGTTGTGACGTAACTACGTGCAGCAGACATACTTAGGGCTTTATATAGGGTGGCTGTATCCCGCAGTCACGGATGGAAAAACTCCCTTAGGCTGACTCACCCACTTTCTCAGCTGTCAGAGCAGATTTCCTCCTTTGTTACTATCTTTTCATGTGCTTTTCCAGTGCAATTTTAAGCTTTGGCTCCTTGTCCTTTGGGTTAATCTTTTTAATAGGCTTTTATGGAAAACGCTTTTAGATCTTCAGCAGTCAAAACTATTTCCAAATGGATTTAAGGCTCTTGTTTCCTGGTGAGGGAAGTGCTATGGCTGGGTAGGGAAACGAGGTGCTGTCTCAGGCACACTGGGCTGTAGCTCCAGGTAAAGGTGCTTTTGGCATCGAGTGAGGAGCTGGAAATGTTTCATAAACTGCACCAGGGCAGAAGTGAGCTGCAGGTTTTGGAAACCAGCCTGGGGACACCCTCAGTGCACAGAGGCTCTGCCACTTTTCTGACAGCACATAGTCAAAAGCTACACTATTTCAGGAGAAGCTGCCAAATTGAGGAGAAACTCTTTGTATTGCAAATGGACTTCCCAGGCTATGCAGGAGGTCTGTAAGTCTGGTCTTCCATCATCAGACCCCTTGTCTGAACACCTTGAAGTGCCTCAGATGTAATAAACTTGGACATTGTTGTGGTGGTTTTTTTTTCTTCTTGAGGGCTAGAAGAGCTTTCGAAGCCTGAGCCTGAACTCTGAGCGCTGTATGAGCAGGACTGAATTCCTGCAGCTGAAGGTGAAAGGAGGAATGGGTGATCTGGTTTGCTGTAAAACTGGGTGGTAAATGTAGATGATAAAAAAAAAAAAAAAAAGGAAAAAGGGTTGGGGGGGAAAGAAGAAAAGTGGGGAGGAAGCCTTAAGTAACTTGCCCAAGGTGATGTGGGCAGAGCAGTGGCAGAGCTGAGGCTGAGGAACAGATGCCTGCCCCAGCAGGCTCTTTCTCTGCAGTTGGTTCCCTTTTCCCCGGGCTCCGTTAGTTCCATTGGTGAAGAATCTGGAGAGTGGATGTGCCACATGTGATTCACAGGGCTCACCACCTCCTACTGCCATCTCTCCTGCTTCGATCCCGGCGTGTGTCACCCACCCATAACCAGAGGTGCCCGTGTCTCTTTAAAGCTCTGGGCGTTTTTCTTTTCTGAGTGATTGAATTTGAGCAAGGGGAGGGGAGGATTCCTCAGTCCTGATGTAACTGTTAGCAGAACCACGTGGGTTTATACATTTTTGTCAAGAAAGGTTCTCCTGGCAGCCAGTCATAAAATTTTCAGTAGCTCTTTTGTAATTGCTTGCCACAGCGGATATTTTCCAGCCAGCCTTTGCTTTTTGGGCTCAGGTCCCTGCAAGGTTGGTTTGTGCAGCCTCACGTAGGCTCCAAATGTGAAACCCATTCAACCTTGGTGACTCATTTGCTGGAGGAGGAACCCAGCTTGGGGAAGCAGCGAAACGCTGGTGTCAGCACACTGGGATCCTGGCTTTCCCATTGGGATCCCAGCTTTCCCAGTGCTTGCCCAGGCACGGTGGGGAAGGGATGCCCAGTGGCTTGATGACATCCTCACCATCCTTCCCTGTCGGGGCTCCTGTTCCCCCGCGTTCCAATGGCCCCAGCAAAGCTGAGCTGGGTTCACTTCCACAGTAGCTGAGACTAAATTACTGTTATTGTGCTTCTGAAACAAGCACTTCGACGACTTGGAGTAACAAAAGAGATTTTATGTAGCCATTTGTAAAATAATGCTTGTATTTCTTTTTTATTTAATGAGAAAAAGCATCCTCTTTGGCAGGGCGGAGGATGGATTTGCACGAGGTGGAAAGGATTGTTTGCTTCCCTGTTGTGTCTTTTCCTAAACTGCTCTTCCCTTCTGCCTCCCTCTACTCAGCTGTAACCGTGAGCAGAACGGGGTCCCGTTCCACACCTCGAAGCCACACAACCAGTTTCCGTGCAAGCTGGTGTCATTCGTGTTTCTTTTACGCCTACAGAACATGAACATCCAGGTGGAAGACATAAGGATCCGTCCCATCCTCGCCACCTACCGCAAGCGGGTGCCCGTCACGGAGGGTTACGTGGAGGTGAAGGACCAAGGGACCTGGAAGCAAATCTGCGACAAGCACTGGACCATGAAAAATTCCCGAGTTGTCTGTGGCATGTTTGGATTTCCGAGCGAGAGGAAATACAACACCAACGTCTACAAGTAAGAGCAGAGCTTTGTACGAGACACGAGCGCGTCTCTTTGAACACTCAGGGCCTTGTTCGACTATGCAAATTGTCAGATGACACCGGACACCTTGAGGGAGAAAAAACTCCAACTGCTTCGTTCCTTCAGATCAGATTTTTCCTTCTGTGTAAATATTTGAAATGTCAAGTGTTTCCCTGTGCAGACTGGGGAATCGTCTGATCCTCCCCGTTCTGGCTGAAGACCTTGTGCACCATCAGTTGTAGTATTTGATGGGTCCTATAGTAGGAGAGGCAGACAGTCAGCCCAAAAAAATCTTTTTGTTGTTGTTTCCAGCTGTAGAGTAGTCGTTTTCTTCACCAGTGATAGGGTTACGTTCTGTGTTGGGTGCAGGGGGTGGATGTGAGCAAACCAGTCACACTGTCCCAGTAAACCTACCAGCTGTAAGCAAATCTAACCGCTTCCCCCATAGAATCACAGAATGGTTTGGGTTGGAAGGGACCTCAAAGATCATCTGGTTCCAACCGCCCTGCCATGGGCAGGGACACCCTCCACTACACCAGGTTGCCCAAAGCCTCATCCATCCTGGCCTTGAACACTGCCAGGGATGGGGCAGCCACAGCTTCTCTGGGCAACCTGGTCCAGTGCCTCAGCACCCTCAGAGTGGAATATTTCTTCTTTATATCTCATGGAAATCTCCCCTTTTTCAGTTTAAATCTATTGCCCTTTGTCTTATCACCATATACCCTTGTAAAAAGTCTGTCTTCATCCCTCTGCAGAAATCCAGCTGTAGGATCAGATCTGGTACGTGCTGAAAGCTCTGACTGAGGAATCTTGGAATAAAATAGGTCTTTGTTGTGCTTCGTTGCCCAGGTTCCTCCTTCCTGCTACTGCACACAATTCCTACTCTCGCACCTCTCACGATGTGTTTACACACGTTTACCAACTGCTCTGGCTCTCGTGGAGGTTCACAGTCCATGTTTCAGGGATGTCCAGCTGCCAAATGACCCACGAAGGAGCAGTCTGCCCAGGGGAATGTTTCCTAGTAAATCTTCCACTGTCGTTAACCCCAGTTCAGCTCCTTTGGCACTGGCAATTCCTGAGGGTCCCGGGCTGGAAGAGCTGCCAGCCTCCTCCAGCTGCATGACCCGTTCTGTCCATAAGTGCTAAAACATCGGCAGCGCATCCGTGCTGCTGCTCCCGACATCGCTTCTGCCCGTGCGTCCGGGATGGTGCTTGTGGAAGGAGGGAGTTTGGGGCAGCTGAGATTCCAGCTGCTTTTTCTTCTGATGATTGTAGGTTGCTTGAAAAGGAGAGAAGGAAACAGCGATCCATAGGGAGAACATTGTGTATCTCGGAGCTGCGGGCTGATCGGTTCAGGCTGCGTTTCCTGTCTCTTGAAAGCCAGGAGCTCTGGTCTTTTTTTGTTGTCATTGCTTTGGTTTGTGTTTTGTCACCAGCCTTCATCACAGACGGGCTTCTTCCTACACTGTTCCCTAGAAAGAACGCCCTAAAGCAGATGCAAAATGGTTTAAGTGAAATTCTGCCTCGTTTCTTTCCTACGCTGTGACCTATGGAATGGGAAAGCGTCAGCCGGTCAGGGGGAGAACTGGATTCTCCAGGGAGGAGCTGTGGTTTTCTGTGCAATCACTATTTGTGCAAAGCTCCCCCTGGAACAGGCTGGCCACGTTTTGTTTCTTTCATTAGCAAGATCGCGATCAGTCGTGAAGAGGTCCTTGGGTTGGAACAGCGTAAAGCTGTGCAGCAGCACAAAGAATATGAAAATAAAGAACCCGAGTGGAATTCTGGTTCCAGGCTTCCCGGGGAGCTGAGCAGCGAATTGATAATTGCTCCCAGGCGCTCTCGTGTTTTGCCCTGGACACCCGTTAGAGGAGCGTTTGCTCCCACCGGAGCAGCGTGTCTGCCTCAAACTCAGCTCTGAGTTTCCCATCCCCGGCACCAGAGCGGGAAGGGAGAATAAATTACCTCTAGGAAGACAAAGTAGATTTTTTTTTTTTTTTTTTTCCCCTGCTTCTCAGTTGTGGTGTTTCCAAGAAAAGCATTAACTTTAGCAGCTGGAGCCATCTGCCTTAAATAAAAGGATGCTTGGTAATTGTTCTGTCTCTTGCAACAGTGCTCTTAGAGATGGAAAAAACTGAGGCACAGATATCCAGCAGTGTCGAAAATCCCGTTCGCCGGGGCTGGAGTTAGGAATATGTAACGCTTACAAATACCAGGCCTGGAGATCTCTGCTACCGAGCCAGACAGATTGCTCAAGTAGTCCCAGTGTCCTTAAACCTCCCTCACCTTTACTCGTTTTCGGCAAGCAGCGACAGCTTGCTGGGCTCCTGCACCCACCAAAAGATGGTTTGGAATATTTGCTGATTATCCCAGGTTAGAAGAAGATGGGATGTTGTTTTCTTGGAGGGGTAAGTCTTGTAGAGCTTTGTCAGCAAGACAATTTTGTTTGATTAGCGTAGCTTAAAAAGCTGCCTTCTCTTCTTGGGGCATTTACCTTCTGTGCTTTGAGTTCCTGGCAGACCCATCACATACAAGCAGCGTTTCTGGTACCCTTGCTGGTGAAGGAAACTTCCCAGTTCTGAGTCAGGAGCTTCACAAGTCATCTTTGCTTCACGATGGAGGTATTGGAATGCCGACCACCGTAATCCGTGCTTTGGCTCACGCGTTTTCTGGTCGCATCCTCTCCTGGGGAGGGAAGAGTTTCATCTCTAGCTGGTCACTTGGACTAAACCCTCTCGCCACGCGAGTGTGAAGCCTCAGAAACGTTCTTCTCATTTCTCAGGCTTTGCTCTCCCTAATTTGTAAATACCATTCTCCCAAGAGCAAATCCTTCCGAGATGGGCTGGAATTGGGTTTCTGCTGGCCAGGGCTGCGGGTGCCCCCTTCCCACACCCCCCCCAGTCCCTCTCCCCAGCTCTGCACGCTGAGCGAGCTGACGCTCTGCTCTGCTCCTGCACAATGGTGGGAGGTGAAATGATTTGCAGATGGGTCTTGCCTGAAAGAAAACAACTTAGTTCATTGTTGTCCCGGTGCCAGGGTTTTATTCCTGAATGTAACTTAGGCTCTGCAGTTGACAGCACGATTTATGTTAGGAAACGAAACAAATCTCAACGTTGTTTCCATGTTCCTGTTCGTTCTTCAAAGTGGTTTTATACAGGCACCACTTGTTAGCTCCTCCTCCCAGCTCCTGCTCCGGTTGAGAAAGCAGAGGAGAATTCAATGTGTTTTGCTGATGGGGAGAGTAGAAGTTTGTGACCAGAGATGCCTAAGGCCGAGGGGTGGACCTGATGCCTTCTGGAGGCCTTACAGCTTTGTGATTTGCCAAAGAATTGGATGGAGGAGCTCAGCGCTTCCAGTGTGCTTCATTCAGTGCCAGTCCAAACAGCATCTCCCGTTTAACCAGGCTGCAGAGACCTGGTCAGGTGTGTGGGGTGGTTCATCACTTCTATGCTTGCAGTAGAAATCCTCGTGGTTTGGGTTGTCCCCAGCAAAGCCAGGATCTCAAGGGCTTTGGCAGAAGGTGGCAGGTCTGGCTTCTCCTCTGCCTCCCCGAGGCTGAAGATGGCAAACTTCAGTGAATGCTTGAAGAATTTCTCAAGAATTATGCTCACAGGAGTTTACCAGCTTCTGTTCACTGTTTCAGATGACTTTTCCCTGACATGCACGTGTATAATGTTTTGTTTTCCACTCCCCGTGTCCTCCCGGATGCATTCTTACACAGTGAGGTTCCTTTGGCCAAACCCTCGGCCACTTCCCACAGCCCTTGGGCTTAACCTGAGCCTTTGTTTAAAGCTGATGTGGTGAAGGTCTGTCTCTCCTGATGAGTCAAAATGGCTTGGGCTCCAACTTGACCTAGAGTTGGCTGAACTCTCACAGCAGGAGTGTTCACTCACACCTCTGAGCTGGGCAGCATGGCTCTTGGCTTGAACTGAGACCAGCGAGAGGTGGGTTTCACCCTTTCTGTGTTAGAAGCAAATAACAAGAATGCCCCCAGTTTCGATCTGTGAGGATCATCTGTATTCTTCTTTTTTATATATATATATATATTTGGTCTGGGGAAATGAGGTGAGGCTTTCTCTGGCTGTTTCTCCCCAGCCTACCAAGAGCTGTTAATACCAACCAGATGTTAATGCCTCATGAAATTTCCAGGATGAGGTCATTGTTTGCTATTATAAGGCATCCCCGTAATTACTTCTCTAAGACAGGCTGTGTTTCTTGTCTGCTTTGGAGTTCATGGAGCTCTCTGCACACATGTCGGCGGATGGCTCTCGGTGAAAACGCTCCTTCAAGGTTCTCGCTTCCATACGGGGCGGTTGGTGGAGCAGAACTGGCTCGTTCTAGGACAGTATGGAATGGAGTCCCTGAACCCAGGCACCTCCAGATGCTTTCCAGGATGTAACATGTGCCTGAACCTGCCCCGTCTCTCCGCAGTCCAAGAGAGCCATTAATGTTCCAGTGGGACCTCGGTGCTGAGCTCCAGCAGTCCAAGGGCAGAGGCTTTCATGGCCTTTTGGTAGATGTTGTAGGAGCCTGGGTGGCTTAATAAAAAGGAAGAAAAACCTTCAAGGTTTGGTCTAAATTGCATCAGATTCTCTAGCTGAGAAGTGTTTGGTGCTTTTTCTGCCTGCATCCTGTTTTTAAAATTTTTATTCCTCTTCCTGTTTCCCATCCATTTTCTGTTGTTTCAGCATCCCTGACAGCTCTGGTTTGACAGACTTGGAGTTTGACAGCCCCAGGACAGGCAGGTTGCCTATCACTGCTCCATGGGGTAGATCTCAGCCCTGCTCCATCCACCGTCCTTCCCAACAGTGTTTGTTCCCCAACGTGTGATGCAATTGCATCTCCATCTCCAGCCCGGCTGCGTTTAGCCCTAACCTCAATCCAGAGAGATTTGGTTCCGGAAAGAATTAGTCAGTGGCCAGGAGCCATGTGAGCCTAGACAACTGCTGAGCTTGTCAGCAAAGCTTCGTGAGCAGAAGGGGAGAAGATGGTTCCCTCAAGCATCTGAGACCGTACAAATTAGCCCCCATGGGACCACCAAAGGGCATCAGCTGGGAAAACCTTGACCCAGTCCAGTTTAGTTTCAAACCAACAAGCTGTGAAAGGCTCTTTGTTCCTTTCTCAGCTCCTGTTCAGGCTCCCTGTCCTGCAGGGACGTGCCACAGTTAACCAGAATTGGTGCATTTTCTCCCAGCGAGTCCCACCCCCCTCACTGTGCCATTTATCACAGCTAATCCTTGGATGGCCGGGGCTGCACGGCAGCGAGTCCTGGAATAAGGAGCAGCACAGGCATCTCGCAAAGCCACGTCAAGATCACAGCAGGGTGTTGGCTCCTCTGTACCTCGGATTTTTTTTAGCTTAACTTCTAACATCTCTCTTTTCTGATACTGATCTGACCTATTTTTGTCTCATTGACCGTTTTAGCTCTGATACAACCACCGGGCAGCCTCGCAGTGCAGTTTGGATGGAACTGGATGACTCTTCCTCATTTATCACGCGTGCCCCTTCCCCCTCAGAAGTCCCTGGAGCCCCTCCAAGCACTCCAGTTTGGGAGCAAGGAGCAGAAACTGCTGCCAACCTCCTCTGCTGCGACCATGTCATCGGGGGGATCGCTCTCGCGCTCGGAAATTGCTTTCAGGCTCACGGTTGTTAACGCTGCAGCTTTGAGAGAAGCTCAGAGAGCTGTGGATTTATTTTTTTTTTTTTTCCTCATCCTGCTATCTTCTCACGGCTGGTAGGGGATGGGCAGCAAAGAGAAGGGCTTGTTTATGGAGAGAGGTCTTCTGGGGGGACTCTCCAGTCTAAACTCACCAGTGTTATTTGCACATGCCCTGTCTGTACGCTGCCTTCTGAGTTAACTGGTCTCTGCCCTCTACATAACGTAGGGATCTCTACATCTCTCTCCTTCCAGTGTATAATTGTTGCTTTAGCTGCACTGTTGATTCACACCCTGATCTTTAGCTTAAGGAGATGACCTGTCTGCTCCCCAGTGGCACCCTAACACAGAGTCATTGTGTGTATGAACCTTCAAATAACACTATTTATGAAATAGTGTTATGAAATGTGTTTGTGAAATAACACATTTATGAAATGAGCCTTCAAATAACACTATTCAACCCCCATTTTATTTCAAGGAGTTTTTCTTTTCCCAAACGTAGCTACATCGGTGCAGTTTTTACGGATTCCCAACTTTTATTCTCCTGTTCCCCTTTATTCCTTTCAGGATGTTTGCCAGCAGAAGGAAGCAGCATTACTGGGCTTACTCAATGGACTGCAGCGGGAACGAAGCTCATATCTCCAGCTGCAAACTGGGCAATCACCTCAACGTGGACGCAGAGAAGAACGCGACGTGTGACAACGGGATGCCCGCCGTAGTCAGCTGCGTCCCCGGACGTGCCTTTGCCCCCAGCAGCCACAGCGGCTTCCGAAAAGCCTTCAGGCAGGAGGTGAGCAGGGAATGAACACAACCAGTTGGGTAGGAAAAGCCTAGGGATGTAAATATTCCTCACCAGTTACCAGCTGTAGGGCTGGGACACGCGTACAGCCGTAGCCACAAACCAGCAAATGCAAATATCCCCTCTCCCTATTCCTTTCTCGCCACGAGCCCGGCTGAGTTTCTATCCTGACAAGTACGTGGTCCCTCGCCTCCATCTGCGAGCTCGGAAGGGTGGGAGACTCGCCGCCACGGCTGGCAAAGCTGCGAGCAAGTAGTGAGAAAATAGATTTGTCACGTTTGTGTTTGAGCTGTTGCGTTGAAGCCAACTGAACGCGCGCCCAGTTGCTGCCAGGCTTCGTAAACGCTGCTGGGCTGTTTCTCCCGAAGAGGTACGAGGGAAATCAGCTGGTATTTCCACTACCCCAGTGTCTTCTGCAAAAGAAATGCCCTGGGAGCCCGGGAAAAGGTGGCCTACAGGAAAGGTTGAAAAAGCTGAGTGTGTTTAGTCTGTGCAAGGAGGGGGCTGAGTGTAGCGTGAAAATTCTGAGACGTGCAAAAGGCTGTTGTAAAACTCGGTGTTGATGGGGCGACGGAATATGAAAGAACAGCTCAACTTGCAGCCACTGTGGTTTAGGTTGGTGCTAAGGGAAGTTTTCCAGCTGTAAGGTGTGTGCAGCCTTAGGATGCAGGGGTGATCTCGGGGTCTGGGACACCCTTAGTGCTGGGTCAGAGGGGTTTTTCTGCAAGATGCATTAGGTGTTGTGGATCTCACCTACCACCCTTGGCTGTAGCCCGCATCCCCCAGCCCTGTACTGCTGTGACTTGAGGAGTGGGCTTTCTCTTGGCACTGGAGAAGACCCCAGACAACACCTCCAGACGCTGCCATAGTGGGAATAGCGCGGTTCCATCCGTGCTTTCCTTGCATGGAATCCAGGCACTCAGAGCTCGCAGGATCTGGGCTTCCAAGGTGAAAGGTCTTGTAAATCGTTACTAATCTTCTGAGCCGCACGCGCTGCCAAGTAATTCCTTAAGCCTTTGTGTAGGCTTTGGATGTCCTTCGTGTGACCCTAGCCTGGAGAACTGCGTATGCTTCCAGTTTTAAAAGTTCAGGGTTTTTTTTGGTCTCGGACTCTGCACAAATCATATGGTGTTCCCGTACCTAAGGCTCAGCTCCCACCACAACAACACATCTCTTGGGTGCAGCAGCTGGTGGGAGTCTGCTTGGTACTGGGGAAGGATGTAAGTGATGTATAGTTGGTGACTAACAGAAATATAAGAATATAAATAATAAATTTCTTCATAAATATAAGAAGAAAACATAATATAAATGAGCTGGACCTGCCACTCAGCTATATATTTCTGACTGCGATCTGGCAGATTGCTTATTCCACTAGTCCAAACTGCAGCAGGCAGATAGTTTTTACATGGCTTGAGTTCCACATTGGTCTCCTCAGTTGACCCAGGACCCTTGTCTGGAGAATGTGTGCAGCAAATGAACCCATTGAGCCTCTGAGCCGCAGGCAGCAAGCAGATATTGGCTGGCTCCATGTGATTCCCAAGCCTCCTGAAAGGTTCCCAAGAGATATAGCGTGACAACTGGGTGGTTGAACGTCCAGCTGCTCCTGTGTGCAGCAGCACTCCTCCTTTGGGTGAAAAAGGTTCCTAAATCCAAGCACTAAAACTGCAGAGGGCGATGTCTCTTTTTATTCTCTGCCCATACATAGCAACATAGAGAAACCATGTCTATGCATACCATGAGTCTTAGCAGACAAAGATCATAGAATCATAGAACGGTTTGGGTTGGAAGGGACCTCAAAGATCATCCAGTTCCAAGGCCACTGCCATGGGCAGGGACACCCTCCACTACACCAGGCTGCTCAAAGCCCCATCCAACCTGGCCTTGAACACTTCCAGGGATGGGGCAGCCACAGCTTCTCTGGGCAACCTGGTCCAGTGCTCCACACAGATGTCCTTTCAGCCTTTTGTATTACGTGGTGGTTGTTTGAAGGTGCCTCAGGGTGATGCTTTCTGAGCCACGACTTACCTGCAGCCGCATGCTGTAAATAAGAGCTGTAAAGAAAGGATGCTTCGTTCCCAGGCAGCGGTAACACCGCTTCTGTCTGCGTCTTCCAGCAGCCCCTGGTGAGGCTGAAAGGAGGAGCCAACACCGGCGAAGGGCGAGTGGAAGTGCTGAAAAACGGGGAGTGGGGAACGGTTTGCGACGACAACTGGAACCTGGTGTCGGCCAGCGTGGTGTGCCGAGAGCTGGGCTTCGGGAGCGCCAAGGAAGCGATAACGGGCGCGAGGCTCGGGCAAGGTAAGAGCGAGGAGAGCTCCCGTTAGTGCCCTGGCCACCTCCGAGAACCCTTTCATGATTCAGGACAGAGCGTATTTTTTTCTAGGATGTTTGGTTTGGGGACCAGGAATTTATTATCCACCCTTAATAAGTCTCTTGAGTCCAGGAGCTTGAGGCTGAACTGGAATATGTGACTTAGAAAGATATTCAAGATTCCTTGACAGAAGTCTAGTGATGATGAGTTTAACCTTTCCCTCAGACAGCTGTCCCAGTAATTACTTCTTTGTTATCACATCCGTTGCTCTCAAAACTCTCTTTACAAGTTCTCTAGATCCATATCATGGTGTAATGCATTACTAGAAGGTTCCTGGCAAAAAAATGGGTCCTGGATCTAGACTTCAAACGCTCTCTGGTTAAGACCAGAATGTTAATTTAGCCCATTATAAATAGAAGGGCATTTGAACAGTTTAGAGCCAGCTTTGGGTTTGGATTTCCTGTATTTGGGAGTTGGTCTAAATCCCAAACTGTGGTGAATGATAACTCAAACCAAACGTACGCCCTCTCAAACCACCTTGTGATTCACACGCCTCGCTCCCGTAGTGTAAACCCTAAAGAAAATGACACCAAACCAAATCCTTTATTGTGAGACTAAATGAATGGGGTGAAGTGTCTCCAGCCCAGCATAGTTTGGAGAAGGGGAGGAGAAGTAACAGCACATGCAAAGCTGTGGTGTCCAGCATCTGGAAAGCTTTAAAATGCGACCTGTCCATTGGATTTGCAAAAAAAAAAAAAAAAAAAAAAAAAAAACAAACAAACCAAACTTGTGGTGGGATGCAGGGAGCTGCTGATGTGTTTAGCTTCATCTAGGAAATTTCCCCATCATCATGGGAGTGGGGAAAGCAGCTGCCACGTGAGGGAGGAGAACATGCTGTTCCCCACCATCTGCCCCAGCCGCAGCCTGGAAAATCTTTGCATCAGCTGCCCGTTCCCACGTGTTTTCTGTTCTTTTAATGTTAAACGCTGGCAATGGATCAGCACACCCCATCCTCTGGGATGACGAGGTGATTCCCTTCAGCAGTTGGATCGTCGTACCGTGGTAGGAAAAGGAGCAATTTTGGCCCAAACTCACTTCCACGCTCCTGTCGCCCAGGGGCAACAGCTGGGAAACCTCTGGGTCCGTGTTTGCACTTTGCTTTGTTACAGCTGCGGCGCGGGGAATTTGTCCGTTCAGAGACTAATTTGAAGGACCAGTCTCATCACTGGAGATTTAATTTCATGGGATAAAATGGATAAAGATGGGCTACGTGTTAAATCAGTGTGCAGGGTCTAGAAGCCCCAGTTAGGACAGTGACCTGTGGGAGATGAGCGACTGCCTGAAAGAGTTCAGGGTGCGGAGAAGATGATTTACTCTCCCTTTCGTGGCTGGTACTCTCCCTTTCGTGGATGAGCAACTGAGACCCAGATTAAACAATTTACCCATATTCACCCAAGAGTTGTCTGAAAGGCAGATACTGAGCCCAGATCCTCCCAAATGTGTTGTCCACTACAACGTCCTTGGAGGAAGAACCTAGAATAAAGCCTCAAGCAGTTGGTGAACGTATATGCTGGATATACGTTCGTAATCCTGTTCTTATGCTAAAGGGAATGGTATGGGAGGAAATATAATTTTTATCACCATATTTCAGCACTACAGCAATGCAGTTTGGCTACGTCTCGGTGCCGGGGACAGCAGCGCTGACTGCCTCTGCTCATCGTAAAAGAATTTCCCCAAGAAGAACAAACATGCCAGGGTTACGTGGACCAGGAGGACCATGGTCCTGCCCTCTTGCTTTGTCATGTCATTGGTATGACTTCGTGGGGCTATTTCAGTGGAGAACATCAGGCTGGATCCATCCTGCATTCTTGGTGCGTCACCCTCCGGTTCTGGTCAGCATCAAGGCATTCCTCCCCCTCGAGCTGTTCAGCGGCTTGCGAAACGACTAATTCAGTGTCGCTGTTTCCAGATATAGACCACAAACAGGATTTTAATGGGAGAGAAGCAAAAAAAAAATAAGCTGGACACCCATTCCCCAGTGGCCTCAGCCCAGAAATCTGCTCCCACATGGCACAGACCTGGGTGATGGGTGGATGCTGACATGCGAAGGTGCAAGAGGTGGCCAAAGCCAAGTGAATTCTGTGGATGCGATGGAACCCAACACGTTTCTATCTCTGCCTTTGTTGTTCTTGGGGCTGTTGTCAGAAGACAGCTCCAGGGTACGTCCTGACTCATTCCACCACACAATTGTGGAAATATGCTAGAAAGCTTTTTTTTTTTCCTTTTTCCTGTTTTCCCTGTGCCTCAGCAGAAGTCTGAGGAGAGGCGAGAGGTTCAGCAGACAGGTCATTAAACTGTCCCCCATGGTTGGGTCTCTGAGCCACAGATATGCAGGCTGCCACGTGGAATTAGAAAGACTCTGGATGACAGTAGGAAGAGGCTTTTAAGCAAAAAGATCCCACTTACTGTTAATAAACCAATTACATTTTCCTGCCTTCCAGAGTCAGCTCTTTTCTTTGAACTAAAAGGAGCAGACTTGATGTTGGGTCAAAGTTTTCCTGTCCGGAGATGTGAGCAAAAGAGAGTTCGTGGTGAGACAGCACGTGCCCGGGATGCTGCTGGTTGGAGCACACTCAGCGGTTCTGCCACTGTCTAATTTTGGGAAATTCGTGTCATCTCTGGGTGCAGATGAAGAAACAGAGCCAGGTCGTTGTTTCCATGGTCTGTTCTCTGCTGATTTGAATGCTTCGAGACAGGTACAGCTCTGGCTCTGCGGGGCCCTCGTCGCTGTGCTACGATGGCAAAAGTGTTGCAGGAATGAAGAATCACCAGTTGCTGTCAGAAATGGGAAGAAAACAGTTGCTTTCCTACCCCTGTTACCCAGATGGGTCAGCCCGGACTCCAGCAGCCTCCTGCCATGCATCCTGACAAGGGGAACTCCAAACCAAACCCCAACTCCTACACCTGGTGTTGGTCAACCTCTTCCAGCTGGTGGAAAGAGCTGGTGAAAGGCTACCGATGGGTGGATGCTGCTTCCTTGGAAACTTCTTCTGTGGCTTTCGCCTTTCATCGCCACCGTCGTGAGTGCTGCTCCTGGATGCTCACCAGAAATGGCCGGCTTGGAGGAGAGTGCCTAGCCAACAGCTGCAGGGAAGCACGTCATCAGTGGGGCAGAGCGCAGCGTCTGCTGGCGTTTCAGCTACGCCGGGGCCGGAGAGAGCACGTTGATAGCAAAGTTCAGGAGCGTTTTTATTCTCAGCCCTTCTCTCTCTGAAAGCTCCCCAGAAACAGCTGGAGACCAGAGGTTCTACATCTGCTACTGGTAAGGATCTCCTGTCAAAACTATCCCGTGTGTTTCCATCAGCAATTGCTCATGGGCTCCAAGAAAGACTCTGGTTGTTCTTCTGTGATGAAGGTCATCGACTGGAACTGATTCATATCCCTCAAAACTTCTTTCTCACCAGCTCGGGGCTCAGTTTGGAAACAGGACCCAAGAGCTTTGCAGGCAGGACTATTCCCTTCTCATGTGTGTCTCTCTCCTCTTGCCATATCTCTTTGGTAGAAATGACTATTTTCTGCTGCTACTTGTCCAGGGAGGAACCAAATTATTCCATTTGGCTCCCAACACTTTGAGGCCATTCTCTGCATCATGGAACGACATCCGCTCTCTTGTTTCCATCCCTGGTGTTGGAGTTTGTAACAGGCACCTACCCCAGAGTCGACCACTGACTTCTCACGCATCCCTGCGGTGTTACGTGGTGCTGTCCAAGCCAACGAGTGGGTGTCCCATTTAGATGTCAGGACTCAACTGGGAGCAGATGCCAGTGTACAGACCCGGCCAAAAGGTCATAATTTGCTCCAAATTCCTCCAGCTGAAGTTTGTAAATTATGTAACAATGGAAACTTGGCTTTTTTTGCTCTTCTTGTGTGCTTGAGTCCCAGAAACTACTGGAAAGAATTTAACGGTAAAATTATTAATACTGATCTTGCAGCTTTTTGTTTTATTTTTACAAGAAATCACTGGAATTTTTTCAGGATTAGCATGTTTTGAATGCTAGGGGCCAGTATGATGTCTGCCATGTGTTAATAAACTGTTATTGGATATTTCTTCACCGCACAGTAGCGTGGGCAAAGGTAAGAACTCTCTTCTCTTTTTCTTCTTTTCCTCCCCAAGGCATGGGTCCGATTCATCTGAACGAAATTGACTGTACGGGCTTTGAAAAGTCGGTCACGGACTGCAAGTTCAACATGGAGTCGCAGGGCTGTAACCATGAAGAAGACGCTGCTGTGAGATGCAACGTTCCAGCGATGGGCTTCCAGAATCAGGTGAGAAGCCAAGTGAGATCCGGGTGCGAGCGAGCATGGTGAGGTGTGTTCATCCTGGAGCAACGTCTGCCCTCCCTTGCTGTGCTGGGTAGGAATCGCCTCACCTAAACCATGCCTACTTCATTTGCATTTTAACATCTGCATTGTATTAGTCAGGAGGGCAAATAAGGACGATTCTCCCTTTCTGTACTGAGTTTTGAGCTCCTTTCGGTATAACGAGGCTTATAAATGAGGGAAGTGCCACTTCAGCTGCAACTTCTGCAGCCCAGTGGCCCCGTAAACCTGGTGCGCATCACTGTTTTGATGGGATCGTGGTTGGGTCTTATGATAGTGGTACCTGGGTTATTGCTGGTTGTCATAGAATGAATCATAGAATGGTTTGGATTGGAAGGGACCTTCAAGATCACCCAGTTCCAACCCCCCTGCCATGGGCAGGGACACCCTCCACTACACCAGGTTGCTCAAAGCCTCATCCAACCTGGCCTTGAACACTTCCAGGGATGGGGCAGTCACAACTCCTCCGGGCAACCTGTTCCAGTGCCTCACCACCCTCATGGTGAGGAATTTCTTCCTTAAATCCAATCGAAATCTCCCCTCTTTCAGTTTAAAGCCATCGCCCCTTGTCCTGTCACTACACGCCCTTGTCCAAAGCCCCTCTCCAACTTTCCTGTAGCCCCTTTAGGTACTGGAAAGCTGCTGGAAGGTCTCTCTGGAGCCTTCTCTTCTCTAGGCTGAACAGCCCCAACTCTCTCAGCCTGTCTCCATAGCAGAGGTGCTCCAGCCCTTGCATCATCTCTATGGCCTTCTCCAACAGCTCCGTGTCCTTCTGATGTTGGAGACCCTAGAGCTGAACGCAACACTGCAGGAGGGGTCTTAGGAGAACAGAGTAGAGGGGCAGAATCCCAGGACCTGTTTTTTTTTAAGCCACGTAGGGCTTAAAAAAATAACTGTATGCAGCAGACGTAGGTTCCTCTGAATAAATGCTTCTGCCCGAGGTCCAAAGGGAGAGGTGGTGAGAAGCTTCCTTAGGGAGCGTGTTACTCTCTTGCAGCAGATACAGGCCACTTTCAGATGCTGGGTTTGGCTGAGGAGATGAACCAAACTCCATCAACTGGTCTGCCAGCAGCTGGACTTGAGGTTCCTGGGCTTCAAACACAAGCCTTGAGAAGACCCTGAGTGTTGCTTGTCCAACTGTTGCGTCTTCCCTCTAAAGTTTGCTACATCACTTACTGACAGACGGGTTTTTATGCCCTGCAGCTGCGTCTGAGCGGCGGCCGCAACCCTTACGAGGGCCGGGTGGAGGTCCTGGCCGAACGCAACGGCACTCTGAAGTGGGGAACCGTCTGCAGCGAGAACTGGAGCACCGTGGAGGCCATGGTGGTGTGTCGGCAGCTGGGGCTGGGCTTTGCCAGCCATGCCTTCCAGGTGAGCCCCCACGCCCTCCCGTGCGCGCGTTCCGGATGCGGGGGGTGTGTGGTTGGGTAGGGGCTGCTGGAGGAGGAGGAAGGCTTATTATTGTATATTGTATTTATTATGAATGTTGCATGTTCATGCTATTCATAATAATGAATATAATTATGAATATATAATTAATGTATTCGTAATTATGAATTATATATTCAACCGTATCTTGGGCTGTGTCAAAAGCAGAGTGGCCAGCGGGTCAAGGGAGGGGATTCTGCCCCTCTAGATTAGATCTAAAGAAGAAATTTTTCACTCAGAGGGTGGTGAGGCACTGGCACAGGTTGCCCAGAGAAGCTGTGGCTGCCCCGTCCCTGGAAGTGTTCCAGGCCAGGTTGGATGAGGCTTTGAGCAACCTGGTGTAGTGGAAGGTGTCCCTGCCCATGGCAGGGGGGTTGGAACTGGGTGATCTTGAAGGTCCCTTCCAACCCAAACCGTTCCATGAGTCTATGATTAAAACAAAAGCAAACCACAGCGTTCAACTTCCAAGCATTAGCCGGAGAGACCCTGAGGATTAACCCTCATTGCGCAACAGCCGTTGGGGGAAATTCAGAGCAGAAGGAGCTGTTGGAGCTCTGGGCAAAGCTGCTATTTCGATGCTGCCGAGGTTTCCTGGGAAGCCTGATGCCCTTAGCCCCACTCGGGCTGGTGGGTACGTGCAGTTCCGTGTCCCTCCTGGAGTCTGCATGGAGCTGAACTGCTCTGGCTGACCGAAGTGCAGGAGCAAGTTTAACCTGGTGTCAAATCACTTGAAAACGATTTGATTTTGCTCCTGCGGTCACTTCCCCTCCCTCCTCCAATGACAAATGCCCTAAACCCTCCCTGCTCGCACGCCGCTGAGAACGGCACTGAATAAAGGGATAAAAGCTCCCAACTAACCAGCTTGGGATAACCACGATGGAATGAAGTGCTCTTTCCCACCGAGGCTCTTTGGCCAAGCAAGCAGCAGCCCGCTGTGCCGGCTGGAGGAGGGCGAGCAGCCACCGTAAGAGCTGCAAGGAGAAGGGCAGCAGCTTCCCACCCGTCTTCCCGATGGATATATGGCACCGGGTGCCGTTGGCGTTGGCCAACAACTCTGGTGCAAGACACTCTTCTGCACTGATGCATCCCTCAAGGATCACGAGGTGGAAGAGGGGCAGGCAGACCTAGGTGTAATGGTAGATTATTTTTTATTTTTGAAAGGAAATACACAACCTCTGGGCCTTTATTGCAGTTCCCATAAAAAATTGGGGATTTGGGGTGCTGAAAATAAACTGGCTTCTCCCCAGGACAGATCCCCTGGCAGAGCTCGTTGGAAACGCAGCCCCTTTGGGGTGTTTCAACCGAGAATCGACGATCGCCAGCAGCTTTGGGGAAACTTGGGCTCAGATGGCCACGGAATAAATAAACTTCATGTGTGTTTATATAGATGGAAACCGAAAACAGCCTTAGATCAGGTCTGGATTTTCCCAACAAAATTTCCAGAAATCACAAACTGCAGAGATAAACCTGGGGAGAGCGATGGTCTCTGCCAGCTGGTTTTGTGCAGGGAGGAACAAGATGGGTCCAGAATGACTTGTGGCCACAGCATCCTCAGGGATGGATCCTGCGGAGAAGGCAGGAGGGACTGTTGGTTTGAACTCCTGTCTGGAGAGCACAGTCCTGCCATGAGCTTGTCTTCAAGGAGCGACCACGCTGGGATCCAGGAGGACACGCCGGGCTCGTTGGCAGGCAGATTCCAACCGATTTAGGGGATCTGCCGGTCCCTGCCGGGGGTTCGCTGGGGTTGGATGTGTTGCAGGTAGAAGGTTGGAGTTGCCTGTGCTGCTGTAGGAGCAATTCCCTCGTGCAGGCAGGTTCCTCCAGCTGATTTACCTGTGGAGCTGAGGATGACCACGTCCCTTTCCAGCAGCCCAGCTCTGTTGACACAGCCCTGCCAGGCCAGCGAGAAACAAGACATTTTTTTCCTTTAGCTGAGACTGCTGGAATTTCGAGCAGAAAAGGCCCTTATCCGTACCCCGGCTGCGGCAGCCGCGCGAGCATAAAGCTACAGTGTGCAGAACAGGGCAGCTCTGTGCGTGTGTGGGGTTGCTAACAGGGTTAACAAACAGCCCGCTGCAATGGGACCAGTGCTACAGACGGGTTTTCTTTTCCTGGAAACATGCTCCTGGTTTTGACGCTAACAGATCTGGTTATTTTAATTTTTTTTTCCTCCTTTCTTCCCTCCCCTTCTCCCAGGCTTTGCAGCGGCAGCTTCGTCAGGGTTTAGCGCGCTTAGTTTTGTGAGTGGTGGTGCACTGTGAGTTAATTTTCTGCTGTTCCCACGAGTTTTCGTAAGACTGGGTGATGAGGATGAGTAGCGAGGAGGGTTTGAACGTCTGTGAATCCCCCCTCAGAGCCAAGAGATGCAGACCCCATTAGTCCAGGTAGTCCTCAAATCCTTCTTCCCACCGGCGTTTCCAGCGTGGCTGTTAATTCTGCCTCCCCTCCTTGTGCACGTGGGCACCCAGCATTACTTGTGGCCCTCTCAAGTGCACAGATGTCACAAGACAGATGTGGCTTAATTGCCGGGCATCTCTCCCAAAGGCACAGCCTAAATGACTTTAAACAGCTGGAGGGATGAATTCATCAGCTGGGGTGGAAAAGTGAGTTTTACACCTGGATTAAAAACAAGCAGAGATTTAAACCAGCTCAGAAACAAGGAGAGAGACTTGCTTAACACTGGTCAGATGTTGAGGGCAGGGAACATGGTCAACCTGGGGTTTAAGCCCAGTCCCAGCTTCTGCTTAAACAGACTTGGGCTCGTTCCCGGAGTTACTCTGCTCCAGGATCCTTTGGCAACATCTTGTCTCCTTGATAGCTCTTGCATTGATCTTCCCTGAAGAGGGAATGGAAGTTGGATGGGGTGGATGTTCCTCCAGCAGTCCTCTAAACACTGACAAGTGTGTGAAATGCCTTTTTCTGCCCAGGAAACCTGGTACTGGCACGGAGACGTCAGCGCTGACAGCGTGGTCATGAGCGGTGTCAAGTGCTCGGGGACGGAGATGTCCCTGGCCCACTGTCGTCACGACGGAGCCGATGTCTCCTGTCCCAGAGGAGGTGGTCGGTTTGGTGCCGGTGTGTCCTGCTCAGAGAGTGAGTAACTCGGGTTTTGTTTTATTTTGGCACAAGTGTTTGCCCTGAGATATGCAGAAGGGGGTGGCCCGTGCTGTGCCTTGGGTCTGGCAAAACAGCAGCAAATTGCTGCTGATGGGGCTGAGAAACACGGCGCGAGGAAGGGGCTGGCCTCCATCTCTGGCAGACACTTGAGGGTTTTTAGTAGCCCATCAGTTAATTTCAAATTAAACTGAAAGAGGGTAGATTTAGATTGGATACAAGGAAGAAATTTTTTACACTGAGGGTGGTGAGGCACTGGAACAGGTTGCCCAGAGAAGCTGTGGCTGCCCCATCCCTGGCAGTGTTCAAGGCCAGGTTGGATGAGGCTTTGAGCAACCTGGTGTGGTGGAAGGTGTCCCTGCCCATGGCAGGGGGGTTGGAACTGGATGATCTTTGAGGTCCCTTCCAACCCAAACCATCCTGTGATTCTTTGAAATCTTCCTGCTCACCAGCTGCCCCTGACCTGGTGCTCAACGCTGAGCTGGTGGAGCAGACAGCCTACCTGGAGGACCGACCCATGTTCATGCTGCAGTGCGCGCTGGAGGAGAACTGCTTGGCCAGCTCGGCCGTCAACACCTCCATCACCTCCGGCTACCGGCGCCTGCTGCGCTTCTCCTCCCAGATCCATAACAACGGGCAGTCCGACTTCCGCCCCAAGAACGGCCGCCACGCCTGGGTCTGGCACGACTGCCACCGGTGAGTGCCACCCAGGTGGTTTCACGTGGTCGGTGCCTCCTGCCACCCCTTTCCGCTGCCCGCGGGGGGACGGTTTTGCTCCGGGAGCACAGGGCTGGAATGCCGGAGCCGCGGCTGCGGAGCTGCGCCATGTGTTAGGGCAGCTGGGATGCTCTGACGGCAGGAAAACCAGCTAATTAAGGTGGAAATTATAGTTAAGAACTGGTATGCAAACAAGACAGGCATTGGGAGAGATGTATATGTAGGGGCAGTATATACATGGCAGTATGTGTATGTACAGAGGGAAGTGGGTGCCTAGGTACCCAGAAAGATGCTGCCATCCCAGCTGCTTCCCTTGTCTGGGAAAGGACTGGTGGACACGTTGTAATTCGGCATTTTTAAGATGCATCTCGGCTCCACTTCAGCTGTGTGCAGCTGGGAGATGGTTTTGTGCTTATTTTTGACGAACAGTAAATTCACCCCTATAAACGCATCGTTTTTCAGGGGGAAGCTGAGAGTTTCAGCCAAAGTAAACCAAGGGGAGGAAATGGAGCTGGAAGCCAGCTGGCCAGAGGCTCGGCTCCTGAGTGATGGCTTGTTAGAGGGTTGATTTTTCTCTAATTTGGGGTAAAAGGGAGCAAATTACCTGCTCACCTCCCTGCCGCTCTTGTAAGACTTTGTGAAAACGTGGAGGGAGGAAATTCTCAAATCAGAGTCGTTTTTAGCGAGGTGAGATGCGGCGGCGCTGCTGATCCGGAGCTGCGGACGGGTCGGAGCTACAAACCTCAGCAGCAAAGAATCGAAGGTAAATAGGGAATTGTTTAGGGAAGGAGGAAACCCGGAGCAGCGCAGTGTGAGTATCCACCTTCCTGGCCCCGTGAGGAAGGGGCTGGGGGACATGTGGGTACCACGAGGCTTTGGGCATGTCGTGGGCTGGGGACAAAGGAGAGGCTGTGCCAGGGAGGTGAGGCTGGAATGGATGGGGAAAGGGGCCGAGAGCCATCCGGGTGCTTTAAACTGGGTTCTGTTTATAGGGAGGAGGATGAACTCAATTCCTCTTCAATCTTTCCAGTCTGCAAACACCAGCATGTAAACACCTCTCTGAGTGATTCAGACATATTTCAGAAACTGAGTCAGACTTGAGAACCTCAGGCTTTGATCAGAGGCAGCCGAATCAGCCCCAGAGCCAAAGCTCGGCCGCTGCAGAATGCCACCTCTTTCCCAGTGGCCTCGCTCCATCACTGGGAGCTCCTGTTTAGTTGGCTTTTGATGTGGAACTAGAGCAAAAAGGAGAAAGGCCTGTAGCAGGGAGTGAAAAGGGATTAACTTCAGGCAGGTGGCAATTTTTTATTTTTATTTTTAGTTAGGGGAAAGGCAGGAGGAGGGAAGAAGAAACTCACTCTCTAGAGGAAAAAGTTCCTCCCCTTCCCTCCTTGCTCCTCCTTTATCTGCAAATACGTGTGCAGAGCAGTACTGCAGTAACGGGGTTTGGAAGTTTTTAAGCCATAATTATTTTTGCAGCTGGAAAGGAGAGGATTTCTGCCTTTTTTATTTTTATTTTTTTTTTAGACTCCTGAGCAATGGCTTTTGAATCAGGGCTGGTCCGTGCAGTTGCCTCGCTCAGCGCCGAGCGGGTGCTGCCTGGTTCCCCATTCTCCTAACGGCTCCTGTGCCCAGCAGTGCTGGAGCATTCCCAATAGCCCAGTGCAGCCCCAGTTGACATGAACACTTCCCTGTTTAAAAAACCAGCTTCTCTTGGCGCTCGCTCTGCTCGGATCTAAACAACGCGACAGATCTGTTCAGATCTGAGCGGAGCGAGCACCAAGAGAAGCTGGTTCCATCTGTTGTGTGGTTTTCTGCCAATAAATTCAGATTCTGCTGCTTAAAAATAAATAAAAATAGCCAGCTTGCTGGTCTGGGTACATCCACCTCTGTTCACAGCTTGTTGTTAGGGAGCAGGTGAAATATTTCTTGTTCTGGTAAATGATAAGGCCACTAGAAATGATGACCTGGCTGATGATGACTTTGATTGATTTTTATTTATTTTTTTTCTCCCCTCCCTTGCTGTTATAAAACCTACAAAGGCACTACCACAGCATGGAGGTCTTCACCCACTATGACCTGCTGAACCTCAACGGAACCAAGGTGGCTGAAGGACACAAAGCCAGCTTCTGTCTGGAAGACACCGAGTGCGAAGCAGGTACGTTTGCTTTGTGCCGGGGATTTATTGCTGGCCCTGGGCAAGTGACTGGCTTCAAAGATGCTGTCAAAGCCCCGAGCAGGGCTAGAACGTGGCCAGACAGGAGCCAGAAGCCAGTCCTGGGGTTATGTATGTACAGAGTGGTCTCTGTGGGTATAAGAGGATCCCTGAAGGTCCCATATACTGAGGTTTTCAGACCTCAGCTCCCTCCATCCTTACTCTGAGCTGCTCCAAAAACCTAAGTGTGTATTTTCTGGTTCCAAAACTTGTCCCTGGGTGATGATGAATGGAAGGTTGCCCTCTCATGCAGTTAAGCAGCACGTGTGTTTCAATACAAGACGTTGAGCAAGCCACTGTTGTTGTAAATCTCATCCAAAATACCGTGCCTGTCGCGACATCCCTTATCGCTGTCTATGGGAGCGGGAGAACAACTTGCCCTTCCTTGGACGTGCCCGAGGGTGGGAAATACCCAGCCTGACCTGCTGTGAATCCAACACTTCGTGCCTTTAACTCTTCCCATGTAGATGTGCAGAAGCAGTACGAATGTGCCAATTTTGGTGAGCAAGGAATCACGGTGGGATGCTGGGACGTGTACCGTCACGACATCGACTGCCAGTGGATCGATATTACTGACGTCCCACCAGGCGATTACCTCTTCCAGGTATGGGAGAAAAAGGGGGTCTGAGGCACTGCCACTGCCTTCATCCCATCCGTTAGGGATGTCGAGAACGGAACTAATTAGTATTCATACATCTCCTGCAGTACTATACAATTCTGATTACAAAGAGGTTATATTCCCAGGATTCCTAAAAGAGAAAGAATTGCCTAACAGGACAACAAAGTGTTACCAGATCACATACTTCCCCAAGTGAAAAATCAGCTTTTGAGCTGTTTGTAAGCAACGCTCACTTCGCTCGGGATCAAATAGTGCCATTCCCGCAGTGTTTGCAGGAGTCAAGACTCTGCCTACAGTCTGTTTTGTGCAAGTGGGTGGAGGTGGGGGGGAATTCTTGGGTTCTGAAAACAGCCACTTCAACTGGAAAGGAGAGAGGGGAAGGGGAATTATTTTTGTCAGTGCTGCTCTTGTGTGAAATGTAAAGAAGGTGTTTGAGGGTGTATCTTGGTGTATGGGGGAAGGCGGGATCTTGATCTGGCTTTAATCAAGCAGTTTCTGGCTCCTTGCAAAATGAGTTAAGTTTTTTCTGTTTGTTTAAAAAAAAAAAAGTATTATGGTGTAATGAAAAAGCTGATTCTATCTCAATCTGACTACTAAGTGCTGCCTCCAGTCCACCTTTCACTAACTTTATGCTGCGTTTCTCCATCACTCCCCAGGTCGTCATCAACCCAAACTATGAAGTCGCTGAATCCGATTACTCAAATAACGTGATGAAATGCAGGAGCCGGTACGACGGGCAGCGCATCTGGATGTACAACTGCCACATAGGTAGGAGTGACTTCTGCAGGGGAAACTGGAGCGGCTGTCGTGCCTGGGTCAGGCTGCATCGCTGGCTCTTCGCTAGGAATAATTCTCTGTGCTTCCACTGCAACGTGCTTACGTGCTGTTTAGCACTTTGTACGTGCCTGGAAGGATGAGACACTGAGCCCAAACTGTGCTGGTGCTGTTTGCTGTAGGCTCTTCAAAGGCAGACACCACCGTGTCGCTGCTACAGGTTGCAAAGTGTACTCAGTGCACAATGCTGGTAGAACAGCTCTGTGTGCAAGAGCCGAAAGAAATCCCTCAGGCTCGGTAGAACGGGGGTACCAGATGTTCCAGCTGTAGCTCTCCTACAAAGAAATGAGTGTTTCTCCCTCCCGAGACTGTCAGACCTAAGGAAAGCTCTTGTGCAACCTGAGAACTTGTTCAGAGTGCCTGAGCAGGTCCAGGCAACCAGCAACACCTCCTACCCAGGCTCGAATTATTACCAGCCTGGGACTGACCTCTTCAGACCCCAGAGCTTCTCTTTGCTGGAAAAGCAAACAAGAGCAGTGATGTGTGAACAGAGCAGTGAGAAGAGCCCTCTGCTCTGGCCAGAAATGAAAACACTCTGCTGTCCCTTGAATGTGAGAGAAAACCATGTGTTTTCTTGAATACATGTGAATTTTTATAATTTGGATTCTTTTTTTTTTTTTTGGTCTTGGAAATATCAAAGCCAAGCTACTTTTAAATTTGCATTAACAGTCAATTGTCAAGACCATTTTAAAATGGAATTAAGTTGGGGGCTTTTTAAGATAAACTGGTTTCAACACAGAAACTAAATTAACAGCAACTGCCGGCCAACCTCCAACTAACACCGGTGACAAAGACAATTTCCAGAGCTGGCTGAAGTTCTCCAAGGAGTGTTTTTCCTGAAAAAATTCCATGTAACCTACTGATTTTTCTCATTAATTTGTTGGGTTTTTTTTTAAGAAAATACTTGTCTTGTGTCACGCTTCAGATTGCGACCTAGTTCAGAAAAGCCAAATCCACTTCATTTGGGTGAACAGGCACTTCAGTGTTGGATGGGCTCTCCAGCTGAGCTTGAAAATATTTCTATTTAAAAATGAAGTGTATTTAGCTTTTGTTGTCTCTCAGCTAGCAAAAAGTAAGGGTGTGGTCCTATTTAAGAAGAGTAAACAGAACCCACCTACCATCAGCCTCGAGGAGGAGACCATTTCACAGGTCCTGCTAGTCATCACCTAATTTATTTTTTTTAAGCAACAAAGGTTGGCAGTGAAATTGAGGGTGGTTTGTAGTCTAGCCTGCCAAATACATAAAAGACCAGATCCAGTACTCCTAGGGGCCTCTTGGCTGTTCCAGTTATGGTAAGATGTAATTAATGCTTAAATTAATTAGCCCAGGAAAACCTTTGCTCTTCTCGTGCTCGCTGTGAAAACGAAGGGCTCAAAGCATCTTTTGCAGAGCACGCAAAAAGCCCCTGTGTTCTCTGCCTTTTGTGTTACCAGCTGCCTCCTGCTCAACCCTGTGCTCTTTCCGTGAATTCCCAGGTGGCTCCTTCAGCGAGGAAACGGAGCAGAAGTTCGATCACTTCAGTGGACTCACAAATAACAAGGTGGCCACCCGATAGAGCGCCAGCGCCTCCCACCCCACTATTTAAAGAAGCGAGGTCTCCTGCTTCCGTGATTTCCCTAACCACTGCACACACACAAAAAAAAAAAGAGAATCAAGCAAACAATCAAACTCTAAATTAGCAAGGTAAATTATTTTCTAGAGATGCCTTCCTTCCCAGTTTAGGTGTTCAGACCACCACGTGTGCCTTTTGTAACTCCAGTCCCTGCTGCCGAGGTAGTTAGGAGCAGGCTTTTCAACTCTACTTGGCTCCCTAGCCTCACCATTCCAACCTTCTCCACTCTGCAGCACCATCTTTATTCACAGATGTAGGTCCAGGCTGCAGCAAGCACAATTTTCCCTTGGTGTGGCTACCAACAACCTTACAACATGCCTTCACCATTCACTTTCTTCACGGCAATAGCCTTGGTATCTTTGAGCTCTTTGACTCAAGCTTGAACGCACCGTTGGCGCAAACGCCTCCGTTCATGACTGCTTCTCAAACACAGCTAATCCTCAGCACTGCCATGTCATTACTCCATTTCAGCAAAGAAATACAGGAAAGAGGAAAAAAAAAAAAATTGGAGCAGCTTTTTCTGAGCAGAACAGGATAAAGCATAATTTAATACCGCAGTGAAACTCTCGTATTCCACAACCAACTCCCAGCACCATCTCCTGAGCGGAGCAGCTAATGCAGAACTGTTTTCTCCAAGTGCATCAGGGCTCAGTGAGGCTACAGCTCCCTTGTAACATCCAGAAGACTTTGCAGATCTCCTGATGAGGAGCCCACCAGACTGTGACTTTCCATTACACAGTAAGCTACTCACCCAATAGGTTCTATGTACACTTAAATATTACCTTCTAAGCTGGATATTCACTGTCTTGTCTTCAAAGGATGAATTCAGTTAAGGCATTGTATCATCACTGTACCTTACAGAAGTAACTTCATGGCTTTCATCATCAGGGGTCTGGACCTGTGCTGTCACAGACCCACCTGTGTTAAGTTGTCTTTAAAAGGATTTTTAACACTTGGTAAATTCATAATGGTGCTAAGTGTGTTCCTCTGTTTGTTTGAGGACACACATTGCTACAGATTTCCAGACACAGCTACTTGAATAAAAATGTTTTACCCAGAAAAAAAACGTTTTATATGCCATTTGTGTATTTCTACTCTGTGAAAGTTTAGGGCCTTGTTCACAATTCCTGGTACTGAAGTTGTTTTTCTCCCTCTGTGTTTGTATGGAAGACTTCTACAAGCAGCTGAAGTTAACTGAATACTTACAGCAGCTGACCCTTTCACTCCTTGGGGGGATTGAAACCAGCTGCATCTAACTTGTGCTCTCCATAACCTACCTCACAGGGATGTTGTGAGGCTTAAAGAATGCAGAAGTCTTTTGCTAATGCCTGTCAGAGTATTCCTGTCATTTATCCAGTGGCCCAGATGGTGGCATCTAGCAACGGTTTTTAGCCTACTGTCAGTTGGAAAACTCCATTTTGTTCTCAAGATGCCGACCTGCGTAGCAAAAGTGGAGCCTGAGATGTGTCGATGCTCTGCTGCTGCTGCCCCAGCGAGGTGTCTTGCAGCATCTCTCACCAGCAGGCTCTGGGCAAATCAGAACTGGCAAGTTCTGGTTTTCTGTTCCTAATCTCAGTGTATGACAACTTTCCTCCTGAACAGTGCAACAAAGCACGTCGGGCTCTTTCAGTGTTGTGTAAATAAGGAAAAACCCTGGAACTCACTCACATTCCATGCTTGCCCGTTTTGTGGGACAGTTTGACAATACTATTACAACAAAGTAAACATTAAACAAGTTTTCTGACTCCTGCAGATGCTCTGCTCTTGCTTACAGCTGAATTTTGGCCAACAAGATACAATTCCCTTACTCTAATGCATTTTTTTTTTTTTAAATTATAGAGTGGGCTTCTCTGTAAGCAGCCTTCATTTCTGCGAGTGCCCCAGTGAGTAACAGAGTAGGGCAAGATGCTCTCCAGAAGGAAGAGCTAACAGCAGCCCTCACAGGGCTTGGCTCTGGACCTCAAGATCTCCTTAACAGTAAACTTTTTCCCTTCCCAACTTTAGAAAAAAAAGACGGTGCTAATCCATAAGAGAACATCCCTGTGGCAACTCACTGTTCTGCATGCAGTTTAATATCACAGCCATGCTCATCAATACTTTTTTTTTTTTTTTTTTTAAGCTGAGATGGTTTATTCCTCCTGGTCCAAGCTTTCTGGCAGGAGCACCTCGGTGCCTGAGCTGCCTTGCTGCTTGTGCTTCAGACCCAAAGCCCGGGTCACCAGCCTCTTCGCCACCGCCGTGTCAGTCTGGGGTCTTTCCTTTGCAAGGTGAAGGAGCTCTAGGTAAAAATGGGTGAAAAATCATTAAGTTAGTGCTTTTTCAGGAACAGTCTGGTGGCTAAACCAGAGGACTGGCAGACAGAAGGGCTGATTTCTATTTTCTTAGTTCCTTTACAGAATTAGCCCAGGAGCACGAGCAAATCATTCTATCCCTATCCAGTAAATCACCTTTTCTTTTCGAAAGATGTGCCTCCAGATTTATCCTTAAGATTTTTCAATGACTGTTCAAAAGCTATTTGGCTATGATGAAGCTCCAGCCCTCTTCTGCAGCAGGAGAGAGAATTGTTCCCCATTAGCTTTCAGGAACAGCTTCATAATCACTCCTGGCAAAATTCAGCAAGTCACATCTCCGAGAACAAAATGAAGGTGCACAGTCCAACCAATTTATCCATGCACGGAAAAGTTTGATCTCAATTTAGACTAATCAAAACCAGCAGTCTAAATGTTTAGAAAGCAGCAAGGAAAAAGAAAATCTGCATTTTTTAAAAAAATAGCTAAATGTATCAGATGCTCGGGGAAAGCCCTTTGGCCAGTAACCTCTATTTTCTGGTAGACATCTGGCTTGCTATGGTTTCATCTTACAAGAAATGAATACACCAAAACTTTACCAAGTCCACAGCAGTCTGGATTTGGCAATTATCTAATCATTTATCAGCAAACTGTTTGCAAATTTATTATCCAGTTAGCAACAGGGGCTTTGCTTGCTTTTTCAGAAGTTTATTACTAAAGGCAGCCCATCAGCAGCTTAAAGAAGAAGGGGCAGACCCAAAACATCCACAGCTTGGAAAATAAGACTGCCATTCTTTCTTGACAAAGCTAAAAAAAAGAAACAAAAAGAAAAAAAAAAAAAAAGAGACACTGTCAGCTAATTAAGATCCAAATTTGTATTTTGAAAAAAAAAAATTGCTACTTAAAGTGAATACAAACAGAGTTTATATATAATGTTCCCTAGAAGGAGGAGTTTATAACCTGATTCAGAAGTGTGCCAACAGGCTATACAGCAACAAGAATTGGGAATGAGAGAGGGCAAAACCAAATCCAATTCTTTGGCATTTCATTTCAATCAAGCAGTCTTAAAAACTCAGGAAGTTCTAACTGTGACAGTGTCCCTTTAAAGCTGAAATTTGTTTCAACTGCAATGTACTGTAGAAGCAACAGTATACTTGTACGTTCAGCAAAGTCTCTACTGCTACAAGATTCATGGCATTTCTTTACTGATTACAATATGATTTTAAAAGGCAATAAAATAAATAAAACAATGTTCATGGCTAAGCTTAACAATTTCTTCTTTCACCTGATACTGAATAAAATTATGCCAACCACAAAATGTAACTGCTACGGGTCGTGTCTCATCTGTCATCCTAACGATGCAGAGGAACATACTGGGCAGGTTCATGGCATTTGCTGAGCTTTGTCTTCCTGCAGTCACTGCTACAGCTACACCCTCCACTTAAAACTTCACACAAGAGAAGCAAATAACACGAGAAAGACTAAGCTTGAACTTCAGCAAACCACTTAGCTGGAGAGTAAACAAAAAGCAACAGGATTTGGTGCTTTTTTTGATTCAGTCCTTGTAGAGCAGGGGAGGAAGAGTGACTGAAAACTTCAGCGTATGTAACAGCTGTAGTTTTCTTTCCTGTAAGTAGAACATAATGTAGTCTCATCCTGCAAATCCATTTTTTGTTATCACAGTCACCTGTGCCAGCCACTCCTGCCTGCTGCAAACGGGCAGAAACCAGCAGGACAGATGTTTTAACATAACTATGATACAGGTTGGCTGAAAATACTGTAACGAAAATGCATCTGCAGGCTTTACTGAAGACTCTACACAACAGCTCACTGTCCTGCAACACCAATAAAGTACTAAAAATAGAACAAAATAAAAAAGAAATACTGATCTCTCATACCTTTAATATACATCTCCCTATTTAACTTGTCATCCTGACCACTCAGGATACAGAAAACTGGTAAACCAAGAAATAATACTAATAATAATTGGAAAAAAAATTGTCTTACTTGGTCGCTGAAGTGCCTTGATCTTAGACTGCTTTGTTGCATGGATCAACGGTCGGATCTTCAAGGAAGGATAACGTCGCCCCAGGGCTTGAGATGCTTCAAAGAACAAAGATGCTGAAATTAGTAGACTGGATTTTGGTGGTTTTAATAATAAAAATCAGTACATTGTCTAATACCACTGAATAATTTGAGCTTCAGCAGCTGATGTGTTATCTCAAGACTTGTACTAAAACAGCTAAACTCATTCTGGTCACCTCAGGCTTAACATCACACGTTGCCCGCACAGGAATAGCCTCAAGAAAAATATAAACATGTTTTAAAAAGCAATTCTGTCATTATTAGACTAAAAGAAAAAGCCTGAGCTTTCAGACTACACACGCTGCTGGATGGAAACTTCTCTTGGGGCAGCTCTGACCTGAGCTTGGGGTGTTTGTCCCCCCAGAAGGTCAGTTTGCCCGGAGGCTCCGTGTCTGACCCACATGCCATCGCACTCGTAAGGTCCCCAGGAGGTAACTGTACACTTGCAGGAATTTTGTCTCATTACAAGACGAAAAAAAAAAAAGCTCAAGTGGCAAAACAGATTAATTTCTAGAAACGCAGCGTGAGTTGTGCCCTGGTTATTATCCACGCCAATTAAAAACCTGCTGTTCTTCTCGCGAAGCGGAGTTTCCACACACTGCCACAGAAATTCCAGCTTCTCAAGCCTTAAAAGCCTTTCAAGTTTGAAGCAGGCAGGGAGAAGGACGCGATGAACCACCACCACCTCTGGCAACAGCTCAGCCTGAGCGCCAGATTGCAAACCCCCGCGTCAGCACCGCTCACGGCGCGAGAGCGGAGAAACCCCGGCGGCTCCGCGGTCCCAGCCAGGAATCGAGCCACGGTACCTGTGGACAGGCTGGAGAAAATTCCCAGGGCGTGCGTGTCGTCGACCCACTGGATTTTGAAACCACTCTCGCTGAAATGAAAAGCCAATGGAATAACATTCGTTAATAAGAAAGGAAAAAAAAAAAAAGAACCCACCACGTAATAAAAACCCATCTGCCACCTTGGGTCATCGGGAGTACGGAGTATTTTTATGTAGCCAGCTGGTGCTTTTCAAAGCATTACAGTCATTTTACATGAGGGGAAGAGAAGGAAAGGAAGGAAAAGAACATTAGATGTGCCCCTTTCAAAGCCACAACCTGCAATTCCCCCAAGAACTCTCCTCTTCCTCTGAAGAAACCCTTGGCCAGAATCAACCTCAAGTTCAGGGACTATCTTGTAACACAGAAATATTGTTTGTTGTTTATGTAGCGCTTTACCAACACCATCTGATTGCTCAGACATCTACACTAAAAAGCAAGTGATTTATATAAGTAAGTGGTTTACAAAGCTTAGGGTGAAGGGACCAGTGTGAAAATCTAATCAAGCATCGGTGGAAAACGTGAGTTTGGGCGCAGTGAGTTCAAAGCTTTTCCTGCAGCACAGGAAAGACAAATACAAGTCACTGCTCAGATTAGATCCATCAATTTTCAGCTCAGTTTCACTCTTACAGCAAGTGGAAAAGAACAAAAACAAAAACAGAGGAAGTACACACAATAGACAGTAGCTTATTTAAAATGTAAATCATGTGTTTTAATTTAAGGGATGCGTAGAGGTGAAGTGTTCACATCTAATCCACCAGGTATGCCAAGAGAGGAGGAGGATGGTGGGAGGAAAACAGGGAGAGGTGCCTCCAGACACCGTGTCTGCACACGCTGGCAGAAGTGAGACTGATTCAGCGCTGCACCGAGCACCATTTGTCACCAACGCAGGGCTGAGCTTTGTCCTGGTCCTGCTACTAACCCAGCGTCACTCCCTTTGGCACAAGGCTCTGTTCCTCTCATTTACATAAGAAATCTTATCTCCAACAGCAGGATTGAGCCCTTTTTCTTGTAAGACTTATGTAAGCACATAATTTCACTCTGGCACCGGAACGCAGTGACAAAGAAGCTCCTGGAAAGCACCTAAAGGCTCTCACTGAAGCTGGAGCCGTAGGAATAAGCCTGCATGTAGGTAACTGTGTGTATGACAGAGCCCTGAAGAACCAGTCGTGTTTTAAATCCTGCATAAAATGCAGGAAAGTGTCCTTTAAGGCACAGAAAGAGGGCAAGACATAAAGGCAAAACTAAAATCCAAAATTCATCACATTCTCTTGTGCATTCAAGCGTGAACACTGCTCCCTTCATGCCCCAGATGTGTTCGGGCTCCAGCACTGGTACTCACTGGAAATCCGAGAACACTTCTAACAGGTGCTCCGTTTTCAGCGACGGGGAGAAGTCATAGATTTCAGTGACGTGGCCGAAATCCCCCTCGCTGAGCTGGGCGTCTCCATAGCTGGAATAATCAAAGCTGATCTTCTCGATGCTTATGTCCTTCACGGTTAAATAACCCACAATCTAAGAATATTTAAAAAAAAAAAAAATAATCAGACAAGGTTTCACTTCAAAGACCAATCCTCCAGGGCCCCACCTCGGTCCCTGCAAACCAATTCTGCAGCCACACTCCTGCCAACAGGTTCAGCAGCCGCCTGGGGCAGCCCTAGCACAGGGACTCTCCTCCCACAGACTAATGCCTTCCCTTGGGACGACTCCTCAGCCACCTCTTCTCCCCAAAGTCGCTCCCCACGGCAACCCCCGTGGCAAAACGCTACCTCTGCAAAGAGCTCTGCGGCACAGTCGTCCTCGAGGCTGCTCTGCCCGCAGGCGGCCGCGTTCTCCTCTTCATCGCCTGCAGACAAACGCAGCTCATGCCACAGGGCATCGGCCAAGCGCGGATGCTCCTTGTCCTCCTCTTCTGCCACGGGCACCTTCCCGCTGCGGTTGTGCATGGAAGCATCCACCCAGCGCTCGTTCTGCTCCTCAGGAGCTGATGGGTTGGCACCACGGACCGGCTCCGGTGCAGCCAGAGGCTCATTTTGGGCTTCTGGGGGGTTCTGGTTATGCTCCACCTGGGCGATGTCAGGGCTCTCTTGATCTTGGCTTTCCAGCTCGGAGAAACTCTTGCCTCCCTCCCCCGTGCCAGCATTTACAAAGTCCTTACCCTGTTCTTCAGGCAGCGACACGTTTCCACCACTCTCCAGGCTCTTGGCACCAGCACAGCTCTTATCTTGGTTTTCCAGCACCAGCGACGTTGCGCTCGACTCCGCTGCAGCCGGGTCCGTACAGCAGTTACCGCTGCGACTTTCCGATAGGGAGGAGTTTTTGCCACGCTCCACTACACCGGCGTCCCGGCTGTTTTGGTCTTCAGCTTGCAGTTGGCACAGGGTTTTGCTGCCTTCTGGTATAACAGTGTTTTCGCAGCTCTGATCTCGCTCTTCCGCTTCAGTTGGGTTTTTATTGTTCACAGAAGAAAGGGAATTGGAACAGTCTCTATCCTGACTTTCCTGCTCAGAGAAATCGGTGCTGTTCTCTAAAGACAGGACATCCGTACAGCACGGAGGACGTGCATCATTTGTCTCATCATTCCTTTTTCCCAAAGCACACTCTTCACCAGGCTCCTGTTGCTTGCCAAGAGCCATGGAGACATCACCTGAGCTGCCTTTGGACTTACCCAGCTCCTCCTGGGTGTCCTCAACCGAAGCTTTAGGACAGATCTCTTCTCCTTGTGCCACATCGCTGCCTGCCTCGGTGCCAGCCCCCAGCGGGCTCTCCTGCTCCCCCCATTCTGCCTTCTTGCGCATCGCCTTAGGGACATACAGGGCTTTATCTGGTTTCTTCCGTGGCGGCCTTTTTATCCGGCCAGAGCCCACGCAGGCTCGAGCGGCGTCGCCGTGCAGGTCCCCGCCGTGCCGCAGCCTGCCGCCTCGGCCCCCCCGGCCCCACGGCTGCGGGGGTCGCTGCGGTCTCAGCGGGTTGCTGCTGGGTTTTTGGTCGTTAGTCTCACTGGGCAGCCTGGGACCAAGAGAAGGGCAGGACATGAGCGGGGAGCAGAGGAACCCAAGTAACACGACATTTGCAAAAAAGAGAGAGAGGAAAAGCATCAAGTCCACGCAGAAGTCAGCAGGTAGGAAAAAATAAAGAGCTTCTGCTTCCTTAATGACTGGGACATGGTACTCATAACAGACACCCTCTTCTCTGCGGAGAAGGACCGTGAGAAATTAGTGCTTGTAAGCTTGAATGAAAACCCCAGGGCCATAGAAAGAGAGGCACTCTCACATCGACTGCACCGTACCTTATGGCCGAGTGACAGATGACCGTCCTCCTCCTCCATCCTTCTCCCACAGAAAAGCTGCTCAACAAATCCACATTGTCCACAGTCCGATGGATCAGGTACCTGAGGCGACTGGACAGAGGGGGGAACAGGAGCACTCTGAAAAGAGAGAGGAGTCAGAGGCATCGGCAACTCGCAGGAAGGAAAGGGAAGCAACCTAGCACGAATTTACTGACTTCCCATCCCCAAGTCATTCCCAGTGTAGGGTTTAAATCCAAGCCCAAAAGCCAAGCAGGACTTTCTGGTATTAAAGAGCCAAAATCCCTTCTCCATCCCAGATGTCTAGACAGACGCGCTCGCTTTGCACATAGCAGCAGGAGCGCAGGGCGGCTGGGACTCTCATTCCTGCCTGTATCTGTTCTAGGAATGGCTGGAGAGCACCAGCAGAAGGCTGCTACAAGTCCCCTTCCTCCCAGTCCAAGTGTACTCCAGAAACCAGTCACTAAAAGAACGTGAACGGGTGAATAAACACCACATTTGATTTCATTCCGTTTAGACACGTTTTTACAATTCCGGTTTCATTCCTAAGCGTTTTACAGTTGTACAGGCACTTTCTCTGCCAAACATTTTTTAAAAAGTAACAAAACAAATATTGAAAGCTGGCAGGAAGCTGAACTGAGCAATCCCACCCCTCATTTTGGCCATCTCAAGGGCTTCAAAGGCCACTGGATCAGGGACTAGGTCCCACTAGATCCAGCCTGGCCAAAGGAAAACGATGCCGCAATCCACGGCGGAGTTCGCTGCCGCAGAGGAGGATGCGGCGCACGGGAAACCCTCAGCAGAGAGGGGAAACGGAGCAGTTTGATTATGAAACTATTCATTATAACTCATCAGGCTGACGGGCAAGCTAGGCCAGACCTGGGTTGGTGCAAAAGCCACCAGCATCCAAACCACTCCTGCTTGGAGAAGCACAGGCAGCAGAAACCCCAGGCTGATCCTTGGCCCGCGGGGATGCTCCAGGGCCAGGCTGGAGCTCCGCAGCCAGCCAGACCTTGCAGCCAGGCTCCCAACGCTGCCGCTCAAACCCAGCCGGTGCAAAACAGAGACAAGCGTCACGACGTGGCACGTTGCCCCTGGAGTGGCTTATGCCACCACCCAAGGACTGCGTGCACCAGCGGGGAGTGGGTCACCCCACGCCAAGACCCCTGTGCACCCAGCAGCTTGGGGCCGTGGCAGGGCACCTACCTGTGGTGCTGCCCCTGCAGCATGAAGTGCTCCAGCTCCTCCGCGATCCTGCCCACGAACTCATCCTCGTTGGGCGAGAGGAAAACGCCATCCATGCAGCGCAGCGCCAGGGTGGCAGCGGACGGGAGGCCTGCGGAGGGACGGGGCCAGATGGAGAGCTGGCTGCAAGCCCCCCCCCCACCCCCGTGGGTCCCCAGCACCCCCTGCAAACCTGACCCACCCTCCGCAGAGCCACGTGCACCCAACTGACCCCTGCCCTGTGCATCCAAGGCCCCTGGGCAGCCTGTGCACCCCATGCACTGCTCCGTTCCCCCAGCTGCACCCCATCTCTTTCCCTGTGCACCCCCAGCACCCTGTGCAGCTCTGTGCACCCCTCGACCCCACTGTGCACCCCCAAGCACACTGTGCAGCTCTGTGCACCCTCTCATCCCCGTTCCCTGCTGTGCACCCCCAGCACCGTGCTGCTTTTTGCACCATGCTGCCCCCTTCCCCGTGCACCCCCAGCACCCTGGTACCCACCTCCTTCCCCATGCACCCCCAGCACCCTGGTACCCACCTCCTTCCCCGTGCACCCCCAGCACCCTACGCTGCTCTGTGCACCCTGCTGCACCCCTCTCCCTTCCCTGGGCACCCCTCTGCACCCCCAGCACCACGTGCAGCTGTGGGCCTTGCTGCCCCCCAACCTTTTCCCTCTGCACCCCCAGCACCACGTGCTGCTTTTTACACCCTACACCCCCCTTCCCTGCGCACCCTCACCATCCTCTTAAGCCCCCTTCCCCGCGCACCCCCAGCACCGTTCCCCCCCTTCCCCTTGCACCCCCAGCACCCTGTTACCCCCCCTTCCCTGCACACTCCCAGCACTCTGTTACCCCCCCCTTCCCCTTGCACCCCCAGCACCCTGTTACCCCCCCCCCTTCCCCTTGCACCCCCAGCACCCTGTTACCCCCCCCCCTTCCCCGCGCACCCCCAGCACCCCGCGCGGCTCCGCGCACCCTCCGTCCCGTCCCCCCCCCCCATCCCCGGGCACCGTCCGAGGCTCGGGCCGGCCCCCCCCGCCGGCCTCACCGCCAGGCCCGGGCGAGCGGCAGTTCCCGGCGCGGCGCCTGCGCCCGACCGCGGCTCCTCCCGCCGGGCAGCCCCGCCCCGCCCCGGCCCGCACCGCCCCCGGGGGCCGCGGGCACGCGGGGGGGGGGCGCTTCCCCGCGGGGCAGCCCGGGCCCCCGCCGGGGAGAGGGGAGGGGAGGGCGGGTGGTCCCGCGGGTGAGCCCACGCGTGGCCGGGAAAGCGCTCCGAGGTGGCGGTGGGAAGGGGACCCCCCCCCCCGAAGCCATCCAGGGGCCGCACACGCCGGGTCTGGGTGCTGGGGACAGCACGCGGAACCACCAAAATCCTGCAAAAAACATGGATTACCGGTAGGGACTCACCCCTGGGCGCGGAGGTGGCACCTCACAGGAGCAGGTGCCACCTAGAAGGGCTTTAAAGTTGGGACATCTTCTACTTGGCTCTTTTTCCCGAGCTCAATTTCCCTGTAATTCAACTGTTTTTTTCTGTAACAGCTGGAAATAAATACTCGTGCTTTTCTGTAATTGCAGAGGTTCTTCCAGCCAGAGGTTTTTGCCATCTTGTTTTCTTTTTTAGGGGCACCGTGGCACAAAGCAGCCTCTGATGCCGAGAGCCTGAGCTTTGGGATGATTAACTGGAGATTCAGGCCTGTTTCCAGAGCACCAGGTGAAGCCAATGAGTCTTCCAGGTGCTCAACATCTCCAAGTTTTCTCCTAGTTTCACATTCCCTCCCTAATGAGTTAACGCATAAATCCTGGGGAGCAGTTTTCCCCAGGTGACAGTTTCTGGAAGAGTGAAGGTCTCAGGATGGAAATTATTGCCCAGAACAGAAACAAGGGCAGCATCCCACGGAGTGAGGCTCCCCCAGGGTGTCATCCATCCCCCAGCTCAGTGCAAGCCATCCCCCTTGCTCCTCAGCCTGAGCAGAGATGGTCACTGACTGTCTCAGACTGCTCCCAGCTGAGAAGTCGCTGCTGTTCAGCATGTGAGTGAGGCTGATGAAAATGAACCTCACAGATCATTAGTGATATATGCTCAAAGGTCCCTAATGACCATCGTGATTTCTCTGGTAGGAGCAGAAAAGAACTGTCTGGGCTCCTTTACGTGCCCCACCACTGCGCGAGACCCACAGACAAGCCCGAGGCAGCACAGATGGGACATCAGAGCCATCCCTGAGCTGGTGCGGGGAGAGATTCCTGTCTTGCCCTCAAAAAATCCTCCTCGGCAGGGTTAATCTCTCCTGCCTCTCCACCTTAGCTGACTGATTGCTCGAAATTACCATATAGATTGAGAAAGCCAGGCTGTGATTTCACAAGAGCTTCTACCAGGCTCCTCCAAGCATCTGGAGACCCTCATCCAGTCTTCACCCCTGTCTGGAGCTGCTTCCCTTGGAGACCAACCCTGGCCTCTGCCTGATGAGAAGAGCAGCTGATGTTTCCAATTTGAAAGCAAAAATCAGGCAAGACAGCAACCTACACCACCCACATCCCATTCCCCCTCCTCTCTCTCCCTCTTTCTCCACTAAATCCTTTCCTCCTAAACCTGAAAAATCACTTCAAGGGCCACAGCCATCCCTGCCCCACACTGCACAGTGAGACATCGCCCTGTCCCCAGCCTTGCAGCACCTTTTCTAACCAACATGGTTACAAGCAGGGCAGCAAAATTTCCAGCCAAGGTTTGAGACCCAAAAGCCCTGCTCCCCTTCTCCTCTAGAGCCAGGCTGAGATGACTAGCCCCAAACACAGGAGCAGCAGCATGGGCTTCCAAAACAGGAGCTACCTCCACCACAAACCAGTCAGGGGCCATGGTGCCACCGTCCTGCGTCTGCAAACCACAGCAGCGGTGGCAGCGGGCACCCGCACAGCCCTGGGATGAACCCGAGCCCCCCTTACACCACCGCTGGCATGAGCAGAGATGAACCACAGACCTTTCTCTACATGGCAGCGGTTTTGGACAATCTGCTGTGTCTCGTGGCAGCAGCACCAAATGTCTCTGAGGTGCTCGCTGTTCATCAGTGCAGCAGGAACTACACAGGGAAAAAAGAAAAGAGGATAAACCCTGCAGAGCTCCAAGGAGCCTCGAGCCCACGGCTGGAGCCCAAGTCCAACAGTCCCTCGCGGGCATGGGACCACGTGTGCTGCAGCTTGAGAGAAATGGGATTTTCATCCACACAAGCTGGGGAATGGCGGGCAAGCCACAAGAGTGGGCAAAGCACAGCAGTAGCTGGCGAGGCACCGAGACCTGTCCAGAGCAGGGGCCAGGGGCACCTCTGTCCCCAGTCGGGTACCGTTCAGGTCCTCTCTCCCCAAACACACATTTCCTCAGGTTGGGAGCCAAACCCTGGCCATCCCCTCACCTCCAAGTTGAGTCCCATCAACCCTGTCCCTTGTCTGAGCTCCTGTCAGAACCAGTTGCCAGCTGCTGCCCCTTCTCTCTCAGGAGCAGCTCCAATTTCCATTTAAATTGAGATTTTAATGCTCCTTTTCCCCTAGTCCCTGTGTATCCAGGCTTAGTGAGTGGCTTCAGACACTCGAGTTGTGCCTGATGGGACCTGGATACCTCTGCCTAGTTAATGATCTCTCTCTTCCCATAACCAGGCACCTAATGAGATAATGTTGGGACCCAGTACCTCCACAGCAGCTGCCACAGCAGCAGAGGGACACTCAGAGCATTAAAGATGCCAGTTTGTTACCTTACTCCGCAATCCAGCTCACACCGAATTGGATTTGAGCACTTATTTATTCATTTTATTCTTATCTAGACTGCTCAGCGCTGACAGCCTGAAAAACCTGTCTGCAGGGTGAGCCTTCAGTTCACCCACGGCAAAACCAGTGCTCCAGAAAGTGAATTGGTTTACCCAGGATTACAGGGCAGGAGCAGAGCTACCAACAGCACGCACGAGTCCTGACTCAGCTGCTCCGGGATCAGCCCCAGGTAGGAATTCATCGCACTCACCTCGGAAATACGGGCAGGGATGTAGCAGTACGCTGCGTGACTTTAGGGTGGTCGGAGGAGGATGCTTCCTGGTGCAACTGCAGTGGAGACCTGTGCAGGAAACCCATAGCAGGAAAAAATAGAACCCCATTCTGAAGCAAGATAAACAAGGTGCATTTTTGCCAAAGCAAGCCTGATTGACACCACTTTGGAGCTGCTGTTCATTTCCCAGACTGACCACAGAAACGTCTGTAACATGTAGAGGTCTGTTCCGTAACCAGGAAGTTTTTGGTTTAGCTCGTTGTCACCACCTTGTCTGTCCTGATGCAGATGTCAGGACAGTATCAGCCACCCATGTGACCGGCCAGGCCATAAATCCCAGTAAGAAGTCCAGGCAGAGGGAGGTGGGGCACTGCACTGTTGGTAGAGCACAGCCCCAGTGCTTTGGAGCTGGGGATTGTTTCGGAGTTCCCCAACACAGGTTAAATGAAGACAATAACTAGACAGAAAGAAAAAAAAAAAAGGATCACATCACCCTCTCCATTGTCTGTCTTTTGCAGGTTCACCCTGCAACTCATCATTGATAACAGCGATATGTTGAGCTACTTGCTCTTCTCCCATCTCTTTACAAACAGTCGTGGATTAAGCCCCAGAACCTTGCCATGAGTATGGGTAACTCCTCAAAACCAGGGAGGCCAGGATAGTACTGCTGTGAAAAAGCTGGATATTCCGACTCCCTCTCGCCACCAAGCCAGGAGTCCCCAAGTAAAGCACAACCACACTACACCACCTGCTTTTCAACTGGGAAATCATTATATATATTGCAGCAACGTCCAAACGAAATCGGTCACATCGGGCCTCCTAGAAACACGCCAGAGATCGTCCCCATTTGGAACAACAACTCCTTCTCCAGTTCAGGCTCTGCTGTCCTTCCAGAGCCAAAAAGCTCGAGACTGTCTCAGGTTTGACAGCTGGCCACCACTGCCACACGGGGAGACGGGCAGAAATGAAGTCGAGTCTCATCAGCGCTTCCCCAGAAAAATCCAAGCATCGACCTTGGAGATACATGAGCTCTGCTCCCCTCCCACACTGATTATGCTGTAACTCGACTATAATTGGGCTTTATTTAATAATTACCATTACTCTGTAATTATCACTTTCTGATTTTTCTCTTTGTTGAATTTGCTGGGGAGGGAGAGAGGCTTTTCAACTGCACCAGAGAGCTAAAGATGTCTCGGATTCAAGACGATAGGGATGTGCCGCTCGCTGCGGGGTGTTTAACCAGGCACGGATCAAAACACGTTTCTCAAGTCACTCGGTGAAATGCTGGGGGCTGTTCACTTGCTGTTCCTGCCCCCAGCTACAAGCTCCCATCCGCACTGGAGAGGCTGATTAAAGGGTACAGGTGAGCCAGGAGTGCTTCTTCAGAGCATTATCATTGAAATGAGACAGCAAGGGAGGCAGTGGGGAAGGATCCCTAATGAAACAGGGGGGGGAGGAAGGGAATTAGAGGGAGAACAAAGTAAAAGGGGGAAGAAACAGTCTAGGAAAAGGAGGGGGGACCTGACTGATGGAAGAGGTGGCGGAGGCGCAGAAGCCAAAACAGCAATGTTTTTGCTTTAACATCTGGTTTTCTCAGAGTCTGAAGGGCTCAGACACCCTCATTCCCAAAGGCTCCGAGCAAAGAGTCCAGCATCCTGGGGCTAAAATTCATCCTAGACTGCCCTCAGCTCTGCATGTCCCAGCTTAGAGAGACTGGCCCTTGCTCCAGGGGCCAGAGCAGACCTTTAGCACGCCAGATCCTTCCCTAACAAGCCAGAGCCTGGCAACACATTCCAGACAAGCTCCAACCAAGCACAGCCTCGGGGCTCCAGGAAAGGTGGCTGTATACTTGTCCAGACTTGCAGGATAACTTGCCCAAACAACAGAGAGACAGTCAGAGGTGAGCCTAAGAGAGTTATCCTGGCAAGGCCATTGTCTCCTTCCAGCACAGCCCACCAGAACCGTGGCTTTCCCCAGCTAAAGGCTGCCATGCAGCACGGCACCGTCCCACCAAGCACAAGGCAGCGGCAGTGACCACCAAGCACACCGTTGCGTTTGGCTTGTGTCCATTTAGCAGCCTTGGGCTCGTGGCCTTCTGGACACAGGCAGTGGCCAAACCAGCCTCTCTTGCCACAAGCACAGCTGCGTTTTTACTTCACGGACTACGCGGAGAGGCTCAGCAGACCACACAAGTCTTTGCTTTCTCAGCTGAAGTCACAAGGAAAGTGGAATTCAAGCCCTTGCGTTTTTGTCTTTTGCAGAGAGCATTTTTCCATGGGTCAGCTAGAGAGAGCAGCAGCACGGATCTCTACTGTCCACCTGGGCTGGATCTGACACCATGAGTTATAAAAACACATATCAACCCCTTGAGCCATCTGGAAAAGTCACTCTGGCTCTGCCACACTATGCAAACTCCTGCCCAGACAGAGAGTACAATAACCACATTATCCTCAAACTCTTCAGAAAATAGGCAACTGCAATAGCGTCCCTACTTCCATCTCTTCCTGAGACCACCCCACCACCTTTTTCCCAATCCTGTCTCAGTTGGAAGCGTTGCTGGCGAAAGGTGTAACCTTCTCCAGCGAGACAGCCATTTCACACTCCACGTGCATCACTGCAGGCAAGGCATCCATAGGGCAGGTGTTGTGAGAGGGCTCGGAGGCCTGAGAAACCTTGTCAAAGGACACCTCATTGTTCTCCATCTGCAGAGCAGCATGGGGGAGAAGCTGGGGATAGCTGAGGGTCACCGCTTCCTTCTGATACGTGGTGTCACGGTGGTAGGAGACCAGCTCGTTGCTGAAGTTCACTGTCTCCACTGCATTGCTGGGGCAAAGGCAGCCACAGCCCAAGATGCTTGCAAAAGCTCTCCGGAAGTCTACATTGAAGGCATAGATGATAGGATTGAGAGAAGAGTTGGCCCACCCAAACCAGACAAAGATGTTGAAGACAGTCTCACTGACACAAGGAAGCTCCCCTGGCTCCTGTACGACAAGGTCACAAAAGGGCACCATGCAGTTGAGCACAAAGAAGGGCAGCCAGCAGAAGACAAAGACACCCATGATGATGGAGAGGGTCTTGAGGACCTTGGTCTCCTTCTTGAAGGAGTTCTTCAGGGAGGCCTCATGAGGGCAGTCACTGCTGTGGCAGTTTTGGGCATGTTCCACCGCCCTCTCCAGGGAGGAGATCCTGCGGATCTGCCACTGGGCAATGCGGAAGATGCGGGTGTACGTCACAATCATGATGGCGACAGGGATGTAGAAACTAATGAGAGAAGACGAGATGGCATAAGTTCTGTTAAGGCTGGAATCACAGTTCTCCTCCTCCCTGGTGACATTAAAACCTGGCTCCTGTTGGCTAAGGAGCTCACGATCCTTGTGCCACTTCAGCTGCACAGGGATGAAGGAGATCAAGAGGGACAGCAGCCAAGCCACTCCGATCATGATGAAAGCCACGCGTTGCGTCATCTTCCTCTCATAGCGGAAGGGGTTGGAAATGGCCCAGTAACGGTCCACGCTGATGATGCACAAATTGAAGATAGAGGCTGTGGAGCACATGATATCAAAAGCTACCCAAACATCACAGAAAGCCCCAAAGGGCCAGAAGCCCACCACCTCGGTGGCAGCCTTCCAGGGCATCACGAGTACAGCCACAAAGAGGTCAGACACTGCCAAGGAGATAACGAAGAAATTGGTGACCTTAGAACGCAAGTGTCTGAACTTGACCACAGCCACACACACCAGGGTGTTGCCCAGAAGCGTGGAGAGGATGAGAAGGAAAAGTAAGGCAGCTGTCACCACACGGAAGGACAACTCGGAGTTGCCTTCCTCTGCCAAGCTCTTCCTACTGCTGGTGTCATTGATCGCATCCTGCCCTTCTCCTTCTGCGGAAGAGTAGAAACCATCCATGGGTTCCCCTTTGTTCCAGTCCCTTGAGAGGTTTTGCAGCTGTTCAAGTCCCCATCAGCATCCAAAACCCCTTTTTACTGCTCCACTGACATCTCAGCAGCACCAACCGCAGTCCTCCTCCCAGCTCTCTCACCCAGCCAGACGACCCAGCACAAGGAAAAGCGCTTGAAGCCCGCTCTCCTTTCCAAGTCTCCTGCTGACAGCGTGGCGTTTGGTTTTTTCCCCTCTCGCCTCCCACCCCATTTTTCTTTCTTTGCAGCCTGCCACTCACGAAGAGCCAGCACTCACCTCCAGCACTTGAGTGAGCTGGGAAGGCTTTGCTGCAAGCCTTCCTCCCTCTCCTCTCTCAGCAGCTCTTCATCTGTTGTTGATCTGGTGCCTGCTACGGAATCCCAGTCAATCCCTTCTGCACTGGCCAGGCTGGGACTTGCTGCCAGACGCAAGAGGGAATCGGGCTCTCTCTGCTCTTGCAGACAGATCTTCTCTGCTCATAGAACAGGCTGCTCCGCTGCCTGCTCTTCCCTCTGTTGCCAATTGCTTCTGGATTTCACACAGGTGAGTTCCTTCTCTGCACACCAGGTCCCCTACTCACCATGTCTGTCCTCTGCGAGCCAAGGAGGAGTCCGCAGCTGACAAGGTAAGTTGCTTGGGAATTAGGTGACAGGATTGAAGGGGGAAAATAACAAACGTTCAGGTGGGATTTGAGGGTCTTCAATGCAAATCGGGATGGAAATTTAATGTGCTTGATCTCTGCATAAAAGACATCTAAATTCACTGCACAGGCACCGAGTCACAGCTCAGATATATGACCCTAAACCAGTTACTCCCCCCATCCCAAACTGCCCAGCTTCAAGCAGTGCAGAACTGGTATTTACTTTCCACTACAAAATTCCTTCAAGTCTACAAGAAAAGAAAAGAAAAAAAAAAAGAAAAAACACACACACAAAAAACCCACCTTTGTACAAATCTGAAATTTTTTTCTTTCTGAAAGTCTCAGACAAAGCAGTTTTCAGTAGAGGTTGTGTGTAGAACCAAATAGGATGCTGAACATCACTTTGCTAATTTTTTTACCTTGAATAAACATGGGTATTTTCAGTAAAGTGATATAAGGTAGCTTCTCTTTCAAGCTCATTATTCTTTCTTTAAATTTAATTCCTAAGTCATTCCACATCAGCTATCACCTGAGTGGTCGACCAACAGCTGGAAACATTAACCAGAAGATCAAGATGTCTTTCCAGCACAGAACCAGCCCTGCCAGCAAACAGTGGTCCCCCCACGGGGTCTCCTCGCTACCCTTACCCCCCCGGTGCTCTGGAAACACAGGAAAGGCTTTTCCTTCTCACCACTGGGCTCTCTCACAAGGGCTGAGTGGAGCCGGACAGCCCCAGCCCGCTGCCTCACTTGTCATGCCCAAGGTGGAGGCACAGCCCAGGAGTCTCCCGGGCTGGAAAGCAGCAATCACAAGTGTCATGGCACTGCAGAAGTGGGGCAGCTCTGGGGGAAGGCACAATGATATCCCTGCTAAAACTATTCCTCTTCCTACCCCATAAAACTCTCACTCCAGACTGACAAGCAAACAGCTTTGTAAGACCCTCTAATTGCATTGAGGGGGAAACACCGTGGTGTTAGGAACCAGGTCTGACCTACCAAGGCACAGCTTAGCCTTGGATGCAAGAAGATCCCATCTATGGCTTTGTAACTCAAGCCCCTCGGTAAGTAAAAGGGCTCCTCTGATCAAAGAGATGTCCGAAAAATCCTTTGGGAGACAAGTTTCCCCGAGAGCCAGCTCTGTAACGGCTGCTTAAACGGGGTCCTGCTTTTGAGAAATGCTTTGCTGGTGAACTGGCCGAGGTGAGAAAGAGCAGCAAAAGTTTTCCAAATCAAACAGAAAACCACCAGGCAGTTCAGCACTAAGTCACTCGTTACACTGATCGCTGCGGTAGCGTATCGCGACGGCCTCCGCCTGTCACGTACACCACTTCTGAAGAAAGCAGCAGCCAGTCTATACCGAGTCAGCCCAGATGCACGGAGATTTAATTAACCTGACCCTGCCACCCAGGCTTTGCATAAGCCCAGACAGAGCAGGAGCAGCCCAAGAGCAGCTTTCAAACAAGAGCACAATTAGTCTCTTGAAGATACAGCACCAAGCAGCTTACTGCTAAAGCAAACAGCACGCTTGCTTTGTGACAGGTTAAAGAGACTTGTTGCCAGCATGTCACAGCATTTACTTCTGAAGGCTTTGTTTAATTAAGCCTCATTAGTTCCACCATCTGCAGCGTGCTCCTGCCAAGTGCCTATGCCAGGAGGTGCAGCTAGATGGCAACCACAGCCGGCTCATCTCGGATCGCTTGGGTCAGGCCAGCTCCCTTCCTCCTTCCCAGAACTTCACCGGAGGAAAAGAAGGACCATCTCATTGCCCAGACACCGCAGGACCCTGGCAGCACACTAACCCACGCAAGGATGCAGGCAGGGGCACTGTCCTCTGTGTCCCAAAGGGGCATTTTTCTCATATTCCCTACTCTGGGCACAGAGATTTTCAAGATCTAAGCTGCAAGACGCAAACCAGACCCTGTGACTGCTCTGCAGGAGAGCGGCAATGGCAGGTGATCCATCACCCAGCATCAAATCCTGGCAGGGGCGGCAGGTGATCCAGCATCCAGCATCAAATCCTGGCAGAGGCGACAGGTGATCTGGCATCCAGCATCAAATCCTGGCAGAAGCACGGAGCAGGAGCTCACCGTATGCTTCGGTCACACATGCTAAGCCAGAAGGCATTCCAGGATATCATTCCTCGAGATGCAAGGAAGCCTTCCTCCTCCTCCTCCTCAGGGGCTTAAAAACACCTAAGAAAGGATCTCACGCTTGCACACTGCTCGTACTGAAGCAGACGAAGCTGGGTTAGCAGGGGGAAAACGGGGTGGAAAGGAATCCAATAATTACTCAGTGGCATCTCAGAACACACCTGATGCAGACAGGAGCTGCTGCCAGAGGCAAACAAAACACAGGCAGCTCCTCCTGTTCGCAGATAACTCCTCCTGCCTGCTAGGTGCAATCTTCTCCACTGAGAAAACTGCTCTGCTCCATTTTTTTACTAAACATTTGCTACATTTCCTCACATAAGCAGCTGCTATTTTTTCCTGAGAATCAAGTTAAGTGCTATTTTAAACAGCACTCAAAACATGATAAGATTCCAGTTTGGTGGCAATTCAGCTCTAGGTTTTTATATTTAATTTCCTCACCTGGCAAGAAGCTGCCCTCTATTTCCCTTCCCTGCTGTCTCACCAAAATATACTTAAAATTCTCTATTCAGCCATCTTGATTACATTCCCCACTTCGCATCAAAGGAAGAAAATTACAAGCCACTTCAAATAAAGCAGCAGCTGCCTGGGTTTAACTCTTAAATGCTTCTTCCAGAATGGCTGTCTCAGTCAGTTGCATTACAGAATTACAGGAGGGTGTTTATTCCTACAGGAATCACTTTGCACTTTACTTCCAGAGAAGATACAAGTTCTGATAGCAGGGGAGAAATGAGGGGTAATCAGATTCTTTCAAGAAAGATCCAGTGATACTGGCTGTAGGCAAGACCTGAGCCTTCCCAGAGTTGTACTGGAGACAGTGTGAGATAAGCACAGGAACAAGCAACTTCCTCCTCCCTGCCTGCCCCTGCAAAAAACCTACAGCAGCTCTCCAGGGACCAGCACGCCAGCTCAGCTCTGACCTCTTGCCAGAAGAAAACAGGCTTGACTGCTGCAAATTCAGAGCTTTCTTCAGGGATCTTAGTATCAGAGGGAAGTGGGAGTAATTAGGTTTGAGTAGCTTATACACCAGGTTACTCCATTTAGATTCTGTGTCTGCAGATAGAGGGAAAAACCAGTACCTGTCTCCTCAGCTGTGCTGCCTAACCACAATTAGAACAAGGAGCTGGACAAAAACTGTCCCAAAATAAGGCTTAGTACAAAACCAAGGGGTCAGTTAGGGGACTTAGGACTTCCTGGCATAGCAGTTTCCTCTATGGCCACAGCAAGGTGGCTGAGGCAGAGGACTCTGTTCTGTGTGAGCCCTGGAATTGCAGCACGTTTGTGAGATGCACAATGAAGAAAAAGAAGTGGAAAGATCTAACAAGCTGAAGGACAGAAAAAGAAGCAAGCTTTCCCAAAATGATGCTCATAAAATGACTGCTTTACAACTCAAAAACCAGCACAGGCTACTTGGTAAAAACAGACAACTTTTTAAACATAGTTAACTGTTGGGATTTTTAAACACAGAGAAAAAGACTCAGGGAAATCTAAGTCTAGTACAGCAGTTAATCAATTTGGGTTTTTGACAAAGCAGCCCAGGAATCTGCCCGTTTACTTTCAGCAGACCAGTTTTATAGATGCAGCAGCACAGCTGGAACAGCGTGGCAGTGATCTGTGGCACAGAGAAAAGAAAAGGAGGCACCACAAGGGACTCCGGTTCCTCCCCTCCCCTTTATTACACGTAGGCAGAAAACACAGTGGTTTTTCTCCCGTTTACTTACAAAGGAAAGGAATACAGAGCTTCAAGTGATTTCAACATAATTCCATGTGCAGGCTGGGTAAACTGCTGGCTGGCTACAGCACACCTTCTCTGGCAGCAGTCTGCACTCTTCAAGCCAGAGCCAACGCAGCAGCCTAAGTGGCACCTGTAATTTCTTCCTGTCTTCCAGGGCTAAAGCTGGGCCGTCAATAATGAACAGGTCATGGGAACTCCAGCCCTGCTTTACCCCTCACCCAAGCTGCCATCCACACGGCTCGAGCAATGGAGCTTGGTTCAGGAGGCAGCGTAGGCATGAATGGTGACAGGAACACATTCCAAGCCAGCGAGAGGTGCAGAGAGGAGGGCTGGTTACACACCAACACAGAGCTACTCACTCCCCTGCCACGCACAGGCTGTGTGTGCAGAAAGCCCAGCCCAGAGCACATTCCTCCTGAAAGAATTCATTTATTCATGTTAGGTATCAGGCTTCCTGCTCTTCCATGTGCATACACAGAATAAAAAAGGGACCTGCAAAAGATGACGATTTCACTTCTGATGGGTAAAGACAGCCTCTAAAAAACATCTTCAGCTGCTATGCTTTTTATTTTTTTTGTCCTCATAAGAAACATTTAGAGTTTTGCTTTGGGGTTTTCTGGTAACTCATAACATTGTGGAATTGTGACATCAAGACTGAAGGCAAAGTCAAGGTTGTTGTACGAAACTGTCCTCTCAGGAAGGGAAAATGATGCATCCCTTCTCCTCCCACCCCAAATCACTCAATAGGAGAGCCCAAAGCAGATCGTACTGCAGCTCCCAAGAAGTTTTGCAAACAGAAAAGACAGAAAACCAGCAAACAGCTCCAATTTCAAGTAAGAGCAAGCAGAAAATTGTACAGTAGTGACTGCGAGCCTTCATCACAAGAGAAAGCGTAAGAAACTCCTTCATTTAAAATCTTTTGCAGGTCTCCCTTTTAAGGCCTTAGCGTCATTACAGAAAGAGGAATTATTTTTGTCTTGTGCTTCCCATTGCTGCCCCCTAGAGCAGCAACAAAACGTCCTACAATTCAACAGTTACAGTGTCTAATTGTCCACGACCGTGCAAAATACAGACAGGGAGGGATAGAACTATCAACAGGTGTTTAAGCTTGTTGCAGGTTAAGTACCATCCTTAACATAAGTTATGTGCCAAATGTTTTAAACAACCACACAAACAGCCAAATGTTGAGCAACTGCAATACTGCTGCAACTCAGATTCTCAACATCAGCCACAGCAAAGAAAAAAATAAAAAACCAAACCCGAGCACTGGTATGGACATAGAAGAGTTTATCTTCACTGGGCAGAATGGTGAACTGCATTCCCAGAAGGGAAGACTGGATGTCGCAGAGTGACTTGGGATAACAAGTCAAATTGAGACCAGTGCAGATGTTGGCACAGAGATGACAAACACCAGCTGGGGCCAGTTCCAGAGCGGATTGTCATGGCAGGAGATCCTGTTGCTGAGCGAAGTGGTATCCATGAAGAACAGGGGAGCGCTACCCCTCTCCCCAGAAGTTCTAGTCATTAGTTAAGGAACCTTAAGACAACTTCTCAAACTGCAGCAACAGGATACTGTTGGGTCTTTAGAGATTCAGTCCCAGAGCTGTTTTGGGTTCAGAGGAAGCAGAGGGAGTCTTTTGTGCCAAATCTATAAAGAAAATCGCAACAGAGAGAGATCAATTTTCATCAGCAAGAGGGACTACATCAACCATGTCCATAACTAACAAACACAACTTTGGGGCGCCTCAGTGCTTCTATATGCCATTGCCTTCTCTTGGGAGCCCATCTTTCATGTTTGATATGGGACACTGAGCATCCTTCTGCTCTGAAACTAGAGAACATCAGCTGCCCAAATCAGAAGAAAACTATATGTAATTGTTCATTAACAGATTCCTGAACGGAAAATTGAAGTCTATTCACCCTTAGCCAAGACAAGTCTACGGAAAACTCGGCATGCAGTTCAAGCCCACAAGCTCTGGTCACTGCCTGTTACTAAATAAAGACTAGTTGAGTACTAGTTTAAGCAGACATCATACCTACAACACATAAGACAGAATAAGCATTCTAGGACAGAGAAGATTCTGCATTCCTGGCAGCAACATGCATGACTACTTTATCACCACTAACAGAACATACAAAAACACTGCCTGGCTTTGTACAGGCTTTTGTACGACAAAAATAATTAGTCCAAGCAGTAGCTCCTTCATAGGGCCTTCAACTTTCCCTATACCCCACGGCAAAAAGTCCAGGTAGAATTTCTAGCAAAGAGGGCAATTCTCTCCAGACTGAGTCTGGTACTGAAAGACGATGCCACTGAGCACCTGGCAGGAACACCAGGAGAGCCCGCTTTCAGCCGTGTAACTGGAAATGGGGAAGATTCTGGCTCAGACTTTAGTTCTGCTAGACATCTTTCATTTTGCAAGGCCATTATAGATCCTAACAGCAGCTAGCTGACAGGACTTGCTGACGTCCATACCTCCATCAGAAACAGTGAGCTTTTCCAATTCAGCTTCAAGCTCAGCATCAGAAATGGGTGGACTCAGCGCCTTCTGGGGAACTGGTGGCAGATCTACAGGCTCCTTAGTTGAGTCCTGGAGAAGGCTGTCCAGCTCCTTCTCAAGTTCCTCAGTGTCCATCTCTGCTGAGTAAAAAAAACATTCAGTTCCAAGCAGAATTAAGTCGTATCTTCACAGCATAGACTGGAGTCCAAGTTTAACAGAGGTATTCTTAACTCCCATCCAGCATTACTCATAATAACAACAGAGAACTCCCTGTGTTTTTCCTAAAGGTGAAAATTCAGTCCTGATCTCAGGAAGAGGCTATTCCTTTAGAAGCCTTTGTGCTGAGGCATCTAAGGGCAAGAAGACATTTCAGCAGAGATAAACAAGCTGCAGCAACACACAGGCCAGAGGAAAAAGATCATCACTTAAAAAACAAAGCAGCAGCCACTCTAAAAATAGACTTAAATCAACATTACACAACTCTGAACTGAAATCCACCAGCACTCCAGAGACTGCAAGGATTTGGAGACACACAAACGCCAACTCCCCTGCAACCCACTGTCAGAGAAGAGAACTCCTTGTCAGTCCTCACTCCCTCTCAGGGCACCTGTAGCAACATCCTTGGTATTTCAGTAAGTGCTCATCCTCCCAGGAAGGAGGACTAAACATATGCGGGGAGGCAGCAGGGACGGGATGGCAGCACAAAGGGCCAGCAGCAGCAAGAAAAGATGAGCAGATGACAAAAACCCCAAAACGTACCTAGACCATTGACCCCCACTCCAGCCAGAGTCTGGGCTACTTCATCTTGAGTATCACAAAGCTGAGGGGAAAATACACAGCATTTGATATAGATGATAAGCTAATCTTATCTCTTACTGTAGCCACTTATGTCAAAAGTAGAAATAACAAAAAAAATCAAAAGTTGACTTAAAGGCAGCAGGTACTAGTGCAAAAGACAGACTTCGAACATCACTGTTTTTTCAGTAGCAAAGGCAGTAACACGGAATATTATTTACTAAGTGCTACAAGACCAAGTAGCATGTTTGAGGATGAAGCTTGAAACAGAATTTCACAGACATTAAAAAATAAAAAAAGAAAAAAATCTCCCTAATTTTAGCTTTTTCATATAAGTAATGAGCCTATATTGCAGCTCAGGATAACAAATTAAGGAAGCTGAAGACCAGTACATCTCAGCTATGAAATTTTACAGACAGTCCCTCAGCTCAGTAGTTGAAGTTGACATTTAAGTACATGCAGCTGAAGCTGCCAAAACAGTAATCCTTTTCTGTTTGGTTTGTTTTTTTTTTTTTTTTTTTTTTTTTACACCAGCTTATGCAGACAGATTACTCTCTTCATTTCAATTCATTCAGAATAAACTCATCTTCTTTCCCTTACTGAACTGCAGAAGATTATGGGTGAGGCAGTTTTAAGACCCTGCTTTCACACACGTAGTTGCACTCCAGCTTCCAAAGATGTGACTTGTATTTCTTTTTAGTACATCTCACTAACCATTTTCTAGGACAGTTAAGTGCTTGCACAACGCCACTAACCAAAAGAACCCATGAAATACACAAATCTAACGTAAACTGTGACTACTAGCCAGCAATAAACACAAATACATAAACCTAAAACACAGCCAGTTATTTGAATACCTCTCCTTGCTGATCTCAAAAGATCAAAATTAAGTCAGTTTGCTCTGGTGACAAACAGAATAGAAACCAAACAGTGCCAGAAGCCTCGGCGTTACTGGCTAGGCAAGCTTGCTTTGTGCATCCACATGCTACTCTACTGCTCTTATTTCAGTACCTCTTGGATCTGATCCACCAGGTTCTCTGCCTTCTCCACAGTAACATCCTTCATAGACAGCTTCAGAGCTCCCACACCAGCCTGATAGGCATTAAATACCTTAAAAAAAAAATAAAAGAGAAAGATGCACAATGCTAACTAAGAACACCCAACAGGCAGTGTAACTTTCTCTCAAGACCTGTTATCCAGGCAGGACCCTCAGAGAAATATTAGCATATACAAAGAAAATGGAGCCACAAACGGGTTTATTTTGGGGTTTTACCCCAAAATTAGACTTGCTGCTTCCTAGAGCAAAGACTAAAGTCTCACCAGCTAGCTTACACCCCTCAAACACGAACTCTGACAAGCAGGTAAAGCAGCACAAATGAGAAGAGCAGGGCTGAAGCGAGAAGCACAAGAGAAAATTAACACACTACCATCTGGTCAGTCTGCGAGGCGTATATACGATCCAAGATCCCCTGCACTGCATCCAGCTTGGAATGGAGCTCCTCAATGCGCCGTTCTGTCCTTCGTTTGGATTTCAAACATCTCAGCGCCTGGAGACGTCAGATACACAGACCTGGGTCACAAAGCAGGCAGCAGCCAAAGGAAGCAGAAAAACCAGCAATCCCTGTGCGGCGAGGCGCACACGCGACAGCTTGTTTTAAGAGCTAGATATTTCCATTTCTCTTCATCACATCGCTCTGGACAAATATATTCGTATTTCCACCTCAAGGAGACCATTGGCCTCAGAACCACCCCTTCAACATGTCCAAGTTCAAGTATACAATGCCTGACCCTGGTCATTATCTGTAGCTACGGACCAGCTCCAAGACACTAACTTTAGTTCCTCCGAAGTAGAACAGGACTTACCAATTGCTTTTTCCCAGCTCTACACGCACTCCGGGCATCCTCTTTACACCTGCATGGATGCAACAAGGAAAAGCAGCTTATTCCTTTGCAAGCAGTAGTTATTTTACAAATCAGCAGCCACCCTCAGTACCCTGCTCTACTCCAGAAGTGACCGAGTAACGATGCATTTCAGATACAACTGCCCTTAGGCCGTTGTTGTTTCTCGGAAGCAGTCCTTGAACACGCTCCAAATCCGTGCAAAAACTTTTGACGTCCATTCACTGCGTGTTGTTTTCACGGGGATGGGGAACAAAGACTGGAAAACCTGCCCTACCACACGACTGTTTACTGAACAGGAAAGAGTAACTTGCACTTTCAGAAAGCAGCTTCCTTCTAACTACATCACAGGAATACAAAGTTCTACAGCGCACGGATGTTCTTCCCACCACCCTTCCCCAAATTACTTCTCTGCTTCCTGGGAAAGGGACTCCACCTTCTGTGACAGCAGCTGTTCACTTTGCATCAATTGATACACTCCGATGTCCACGTCATTCATCGGGGAGACTTTGGCATGGAGACCTCGGGCAAACTTCACTATCTAAAGAAAGAGAAGCACACGCTCGAGTCGCTTGGTTCCAGAACCTGTGCCTGCGCGTGAAATACCTCCACTCTGATGGAAGGAAAAGAAGCTTTTATACCCCCAAGTTTAAGCCTTGTACTAGAGTGATGAGGGCATGCCAGTCACCATGTAGAATCACAGAATGGTTTGAGTTGGAAGGGACCTCAAAGATCACCCAGTTCCAACCCCCCTGCCATGGGAAGGGACACCCTCCACTACACCAGGTTGCTCAAAGCCTCATCTAACCTGGCCTGGAACACTTCCAGGGATGGGGCAGCCACAGCTTCTCTGGGAAACCTCTTCCAGTGCCTCAGCACCCTCATCATAAATTTCTTCCTTATATCCAATCTAAATCTCCCCTCTTTCAGTGTAAATCCATTGCCCCCTTGTCCTATTGCTACACACCCTCGTAAAAAGTCCCTCTCCAGCTTTCCTGTAGGCCCCTTCAAGTAATCTAATATTAAACTAGACGGGCTCAAGTGACATCAGTGGGGAAAAAAGAAAGCCTTTAATGGAACACCCTGAAGATTCCCAGCTGTCCTGGTGCTCTGAACAGTGTACAGCAAAGTCACACTTCTGAGTACTTCAGTACCGAACTGTGCGGTGCAGAACGCTGCAGGCAAAGGCACCATCTTCGAGACAACAGCCTCTCCATCTCCATAGGTACTGACAGACAGGAAAAGCTTTTCCCAGAAAGCAGAACACCGATTCCAGTGGCATGGAAGGTTTTTAATTCAAGTAGCTGGGAACAGTCCACCTGGGAGTAGACGACTACAGTATCTGCCCATACTGTAATTAAGCCCATACTAGCTGTTAAATTACCCAAGTAACATCAGGAATGTTTGATGAAAATAAGAAGCTGTCATGCAAGAATGAGGATTTAGTCTCATCTATAACCAGGTTATAATGTTGGAGTACATAGAATTGACTTTTCCAACCAAAGACCACCCATATTTAGCCAATAAAGTATCCTTTCCAGCCAGATGAAACGCAAGACAGGGATTATACCACCCAAAAGCAGTCACCTTTACCCTGTACCTTCTCTCCATTCTGTTCCAGGATCGTGACCCTCTTTTCCTTTTGCAGCTGGAGCAGCAACAAGTAGAACGTCCTTTCATGTGGACAAACACTGGCACAGAGGGAACGCAGCTCTGAGAGGGCAACGACGGGGTGAGAAGAGAGCGCCGAGTTCTGATACAGGCGATAAACTTCCTCCGCCTTCTCCTGCAAGGAAGCAGCAGAGCTGTCTGTCAGTTCACACAGGACTCTTGCTTCTCCCACAACATCTGCCAAGTCCACACCTGCTTCCTCCCACGCACTGAGGGTGAAAAGTCAGACGTGTTGTGTTTTGGGCCAGACAGACTTGCAGAATTAGTTGTACGTAACGTTCAAAAGTAATTACGATGCTTTGAAAACATCACCGTTAATGGAAAGAAAAACAGCAAGAACCACAGAGGCAGCAAGTTGGCCCCCTCTGCACTTCTTGAAGGCTGCCCCCCACCCCGAGTTTAAACCAAAGAAAGCCTTTTCTTTAAATCCACTGTAACTGTATTCCTCATTTGTACGAGGGCAGAGGGAAAAGAGAAGTTTTCCCTGTTTCAAGTGAGAGTTGGGGTCCACTCAAAACTCTAGAAACAACTCTTTCCATCCACCCCCAGATTCCACATCAAGGCTTGTGGTTTTCCAGGCACCTTTTAAAAAGGTTTCCCTTCTCTCCCACGCACTAAGCCTCTGAAAGGGCTGTGGAATTCCCTCTGCAGAGGGAGGACACCGTCTGCTCTCAGACTAACCACAAATAAAGGAACGCATCTGAAGAGCTCTTTAAGTGCCAAAGAAAAGGGTATTTGACAGGATCCATGGGCAGTTCTGATCACATCGAAAAGGCAAGCTGGAAGCAAACGCTCTCAAGTGGAAGCAGCCTTTAATTAAGTGTACACACGAGCTCAGCTCGATGATACACGCACTGACAGCCAGCCACTTCCACGTCACCCGTCTCTCCCTACAACAGATGGCCCAACCTGCCAGTTTCTCTCGTGTACTACACTGCACAAACTCAAACCTGGGATTTACAGCAGCCTCACAGCATACAACCCGGCTTCGCATTCCTTGGAAGTCAGTGAAAAGTCCTTATGTCAGTTTCAAGCAACATCTGTAGAAATAAACTATTTCTTATTCCCACCTTATTCCAACTACGGGCTTTTCAACACCTAAGGAGTACAAATGAATCACAGAATCATGGAACGGTTTGGGCTGGAAGGGACCTCAAAGATCATCTAGTTCCAATCCCCCTGCCATGGGCAGGGACACCCTCCACTACACCAGGTTGCCCAAAGCCCCATCCAACCTGGCCTTGAACACTTCCAGGGATGAGGCAGCCACAGCTTCTCTGGGCAACCTGTGCCAGTGCCTCATCACCCTCTGAGTGCAAAATTTCTGCCTTATATCCAATCTAAATCTCCCCTCTTTCAGTTTAAAGCCATCACCCCTTATCCTGTCACTACACACCCTTGTAAAAAGCCCCTCTCCAGCTTTCCTGTAGCCCCTTTAAGTACTGGAAGGCTGCAACAAGATCACCCCAGAGTCTTCTCTTCTCCAGGCTGAACAGCCCCAACTCTCTCAGCCTGTCTCCATAGCAGAGGTGCTCCAGCCCTCGGATCATCTCCGTGGCCTTCTCTGAACCCACTTCAGCAGCTCCATATCCTTCTTGTCTTGGGGACGCCAGGGCTGAACGTAGTATTCCAGGTGGGGTTTCACAAGAGTAGAGGGGCAGAATCACCTCCCTCGACCTGCTGCCCACGCTGCTGTGGACACAGCCCAGGAAACGGCTGACCCAGGATGAAGGTCTATTCGCCCCTGATCTTTCCTTGCTAGCACGTAAAATGACTCATAATGTTTCTGAAGATACATAATCTTGAGGAAGCTCACAACAACACTCACCTGAAGCAGCTCCACGTAAATCAGAACTTCCTCTTCCTCAGGTATTTTACTGTCACCCAGCACACTGGAGAGAGTCCACTTCAGGGGCTTCAGAATGAAGACTCCCACACCCCAGGAGATCCAGCTGCTGTCTACACTGGCCATGAAGTCTGACTCCCTCTGCAGCTTGCCACGTCTAGAGAAAAGAGATGCACGCAGAACTGAACACGGTCAGTCCTAAACCCTTCCACTGGCAGTGAGCAAGAGTGTCAGCACGGAGAATTGTTAACTGGAACACTGCTCTATGTTTTGTACATCCCAGTCCTAGTGGTGTTTTCTAACTAAAAGTCAGCTTCTAGCTAAAGTCTGGCATGTTACTGCTGCCTATGAAAGCACGCAGAGGTCTCCACTCTTCCCAGGGCTCCTCTGGACACAAAGGTCTTTTGTTTACTATTTTTCCAGTTTGCCAAGTTTCTCCCAGATTTCTGACATGAAACTGACGAAGTATCGAACAAGGAAATGGGCAGGGAGGGTCAGTTGCACGTTTCAGGATGCTTCATTTGCGTGTTAAACTGCAAACATAGCTTTTTTCAGACTCAGAGATTTTATTTATGTGACAGGCACAGACTCAGTTAGCTCCCGCTGTCCTTGAACCCTTTCAGGGTACCAGCCTCAGGCTCCAGTTTCACAACACAAAACACTTGGTTGCGAACACCAGCAGACCACATCCCCGCACACCACTCACAGCTGCGCCATTGCAATCACCGCTCCAGGGAACACAACCCGATTTAGCAGAAAGCTCCCCCTGCACCCACAGGCTGTCCCAGCACAGCATTCCCTTGGGATTCCCTGCCCTGCCCTCCCCACAGCACGCTGCCGTCCCACACCTCCTGCTTTCCCTCGCACAGGGCTCCCGAATTCCCCAATCCCACATTCCCTTGGGCACCTCTGCGCTCTCCTCTCCTCTGCAAGCTCTCCCTGACACTCCCTCCCTCTGCAACCACCCCTCCTCAGGCCTCTCTCCCCCGCCGGCCGCCCCCTTTCCTCACAGCCCCCTCGGCAGCGGTAGGCCCGGGCGCCCCCCCCCCCCCCCACGCCGGCGGTACCTGAGGAGCTCCCGGAGGACGGTGCCGAGGCCGAGCGGGACGCTGCCCCGCCGCTCGAAGCCGTGCTGCAGGTCCCGCAGGCAGGTTCGCACGGCGCCCCGTCGGCGGCCGCGGGCCAGCACCAGCCCGACCCAGAAGGCCATCTTGCTGTCCCACTCGGTGCTGTTCACCTCGCGGCTCTGCTTGAAGGCCGAGAAGAGGAAAGCCATGCGCTCGTCGTCCGTCTCCCACTCGGGCGGCAGGTCCCCCGCCGGGGCCGGCCCAGGCGGCGCCCGCCCCGGGCTGCACATCTACGCGAGCCCCCGGCGCCGCCGCGGCCTGCGCGCGGCCGGGACCCGCCTGCCTGCCGGCGAGAAACGCACCGCGCATGCGCGGCTCTCCCCCCCGCGGCCGCCTTTGTGTGGGCCGCTCCGGGCCGCCCCCCCCCCCCCCCCCCCCCCCGCCCGCCGTGGTACAGCCTTGCGCCTGCGCACTGCACCGCCTTCCCGCCGTGCATTGCGGCAGCGGAGGGCGGCGGGCGGGGTTCGCGCCTTCACCGCGCCCCGTGACGCACCTCCCCTTCCGCGTGACGTGCGGGTGACGTCATCGGGCGTGATGTCATTCTGCAGAATGGGGGCCGAAAGCAGCAGCTCCTCGTGCCTTGAGCCGCTCCAGAGCAGCGCGGCAAGGAGCTGCCGGGCTCTGTCCGTTCTCCGCGTGTAGAAGGACCGAGTTAAAACCGAGCTGCTGGAGGTTCGTGTGTGTTTTGTCACGTTGTTTGTGGGGTGGCCGGGGCAGCAGAGCCCCGCACCAGCTCCTGGTGCTGTGGTTTAGGCTGCTCCGGCAATTAAACCCCACACAGCCTCTCACACGCTCGCCCACCCCCCGGGAATGAGGAAAAGAATTAAAGGAGAAAAAGAAAAGAGACCCGTGGGTTGAGATAAGAACAATTTAATGCTGCTACTATAGGAATATATATATGTACAATGATAAATATATACAAATGAGTGACGTACGGTGTAATTGCTCACCAGCCCCTGACCATGGCCCGTCTTGTCCCGAACTAACGATCCCAAAACAGATAAATCCCGACACCGCAATCCCAGACAAACAGGAGGCCCAAAAGTAGAGCGAGAGAGAGAGAGAAAGCACTCAGAGCCCGAAAGTGAGAGCCCCAGGAGAGCAAAAGCCCTTCTTTCTGGCTGACCCTCATTTTATACTGGGCATGAAGCTGCATAATAAGGAATACTAATTGGTCAATTCAGCCCTCAATCCAAAGTCTAAGTTCAGATCACAAGGAGAGTCGTGGACCCCACATCCCGGCCATGCTCCCCCCTATCCTGTTGTGCTCCTGCATGCTGGCAAGAACACGGCAGCTGGAAAGTCCTTGAGGCCTCAGTGCCAACTACAAACATCAGTGCGCTGCCAGCATCCTTCTCAGAGCAAGTCCCAGACTGAAACCAAAACACAGAGCTCTTCTGGCTGCTAAAAAGAAGAGCTGAGTGTCCCAGCTGACACCAGGCCACACGCCACAGAAGTGATCATTCAGCTGGGTCAGCCATGGCTGCCACCATCCCAGACCGGAGATCCACCGTGTTCCTGGGGCCCTATGGTGCTGCACCACACCCTCGCAGCAAAAATCACCCCGGTGCCAGCACACAACTGTTCGCACGGGCAGGGTTGGGCACTGGTGGATGGCAAAAGGTGTGCCGTGCCCACGCGTGCCCTGCAGACCGGGCAAAAGGTGTGCCCTGCTCCTCTGGCAGCTGTGGGGAGCAAGATCCTCCTGGCACCGGCTCCTCTGGCAGCTGTGGGGAGCGGGATCCTCCTGGCACCCAGCTCCTCTGGCAGCTGTGGGGAGTGGGATCCTCCTGGCACCCAGCTCCTCTGGCAGCTGCCGGCAGCGGGTGCTTGTTACGTTGGAGGAGATCTGAAGAGGGAGAAACTGCATAGCTGAAGTGCCTGCCTGGCACCCCCATCCCACGAGAACAACCCCAGCGGGCACGGCGCTGCCCTAACCTGACCCTGCCGGGATGGGGAGACTCAGGTCTCTGCTAACATCCACATGTTGGCTTTCCTGCCCTTCCGAAGCTGCTTCTCTTTTTCCCCTTCACCTGGCAGCATGATTGCCATTCTCCTCGGTTCCCTGAGAGCAGCAGCCTTGCGTCGTGTGAGTGTCAAAATGCAGGGGAAGAGCAGGAGAGAGGAGTTTCTTTGTGCACAGTCTGATGTTTGCAGAGCAAAGCTCGACGCTGCTGTGAAAAGGGGAGGTAAATTGTGTTGCTTAAGCAGACAAAGTTCTGGGTGTTTCTGTCTCGCTGCAGTTGCCGTACGTGATGTTTCCTGCAGCCATATCTGGAACCTCAGCCCTGGGGTGCCCTGTCCCTCATGGGCACCCTCAGGGGTTAATCAGCCCTTGCACGATGGAGACAGAACCATTAACGCCTCCAACACGTGTGCTTGGGCATCCCGAGTTTCTGGGATGTGTTTGGCTTCCCTGAGAGGCACAGAGGAAAGGATTGCTTTGGTGGGTCTGCCTGTGCTGCTCTTCCTCTGGCAGGCTCTGAGTCAGAGCCAGACCGGTGGGGTGCAGTCCTCAGCTTAACCCTGTAGCTGCTGGGATGCAAAAACCACCCTGTGCCTGCAGGGCTTCTCCAGAAATCCAGGAGAATTCAGCCAGCCCTGGGACACGGAGCTTGTGTTTTCATCAGGAGGGTTTTCTGCGGCTGCTGAGCTGTGCCGGAGCCTCTCCGGGCTGCGGTGCACTGGTGCACCACGAGTTGCTGCTGGTTTCGTTTTCATTGAGGTCATTTCACGTTCATTGCCAGAGCCGGTCCTTAGCACAGCCCTGCGGACTGGCAGCGTGTCCCTGAGCAAAGGGCATTGGCGTGGGCAAATAAAAGCCAGTGGTGGCCCATTCAGAGGGTTTGGTAACACCAAACCAAAGAGGGTTTGGCTCTCTTCCCCTGGCCAGACCGGGATGCTGCGGGGAAGGCAGCAGGTCTCAGAGCAGCCTTTAAACACGCCCCGATCCATGTTTTACATCAGGAGATGACTCAGCAGAGCCTATTTTTATCTTCTTCCAAGCTTTCTGTGTCAAACTGAAATTTTATATTAATCCTTTCAGTGCTAGCCTCAAAATAACGTCGCCTTCTAACCATGAAGCCATTCATACCCAGGGACCTGCGATCTCCAGGAGCCCTTCTCCCAAAAACCCGGCTCTTCCCTGCTGAGGAGGGCACGTTTTGGCCGCGTTCAGCAAAGCAAACACCGTGCCCAGGAAGCTGAACGGTGGCATCCGACCACGAGGCTTGTTCAAAGGAACCGCACGGGGCTGTGTTTAGACACCTGGGAAAATCGGCCTTGAACCTGCAGCCCGGAGGCTGTTTGGCCGGGGTGTCACATGTCTGGCAATAAAAAGAGCCAAATGATGGTCTGATCCCTTCGCATGAGAAAATTCCTCCTGGAAATTCAGCTGTGAAAAAAAACGATACGAGATAAAAATTAAAATATATGTTGGCTGAAGAACGTATCCATGTGATTTGAGGAATCTGGGGGGAAGATTCAAGGCATCCTCAGGCTATAACCCCCAAAGCCAATTTTTAATTTGCTTTTTTTAGCTGTGCAAGGACATGTAACAGCAGCTCGGCCCCTTCGTGGAGTCTCAGGACTTATGTGTAGCAGGGGTGAGACCAGTCCCACTGGGCACCGGTTTGGCAGGAGGCAGCTCTGCTCTGCCAAGCCAGAGGGTCTTGGTGTTGCTGGAGCAGTTGGGCTGCAAGAGCAGATGCTTTCCCAGGAGTTTGTAACATCCTAGCTTCGCCCCACGGAGATTTAACCTGGGATGGGGCTCTCCAAGATTGAGCAGAAAGCTGGATTTTAGGCAATATTGATCATTTCCAACCACAGTCCTGCTGAGGCAGAGGTTTCTGCTCCAGTTTCAAAGCTGTCAGGTGCCTTGGTTTGGATGCGGAGCTTGGGCTGCACCTCACAGCCTGCAACACCCTCACCCCTCTCCTTCATCCCAGAGCTCCTTTTAAGTCCTGGTTCAAGGGGAGGAAAGGGAGGAGGGAAGGGAAAGGGGTAGATCTTAGTTCAGACTCTACATTTGCTGTTTAAAGTTTCCCCTTGCTTTTAAGAACCCTTCGGCTTGGCAGAGGAAGGGGAAGAGTTTAACCCTTTTCCCTGCCCAGCGGCTGCATGCTCGGAGGCAGGGAAGCTGCATCAGGGAAGGTGAAGGGAGAAAGAATGAGGAAATCCCCCCACTTGCCCTGAGCATCTCCTGAACCCCAAAGATAAGTCAGGCAAAGGGAGTGAAGACAGAATTCTGAGCGTCCCTTTGCCACAGAGGGGAAACTGAGGCACCGAGGGACTGGGTGGCTTCCAAGGCTCGCCCAGGGAAGTGGCTGCAGTGCAGTGGGGAATTGCACCCCGTTCTCATGAATTTCACAGCCTAGACTGCCCACAAGACATTTTCCTCCCTCTTTTAAAGAGGAACTTAGCATTTATGAGACAAATAATTTGTTTATCCGGAGAGGGGAACGTCAAAATTATCGGGTGGCTTCGGATCCTTCTCAGGCACAAAAGCAAGAGGCAAAAAAAGCTGAAGTTAAAACTGAATGCTGATGTTCGAAAATAATATACGTAGAGGCACGTACCCCTTCACCTCCCCGGAGCGTGCTGAGGGTGGGTCGCAGTTAAAAGCGAGATGCTCTGGAAGGGGAGATTAGAGCCTCCTTCGCCCCCCTAATCGTTTTTAAGGACGGATGATGAGCAAACAGACGCCGCATTCGACAGGACACGAGTATTTCAAGGGTTGGAACCGCTGAGTGCCGCAGGGGCAGGCAGCTCACACGAGGTTAACCACTAACCGTGGCCGATAAGAGGCGGTTAGGGCTGTCCTCGGTGGGCAGCTTGGGCTCCAATCTCCCTTCTCCCCACGGCGAGGGAGCAGGAGGTGAGCCACGATCCCGCTCGAACCCTTGCACTCCTTTTATTTTCCACTTGCAACAGTGCTGAGGAAGCAGGGGGGGTGGAATTTGATACCCCAAAGTTGTGGTGGGTCCCCGTGGGGGACACCTTGGGAGGCCCCTGGTTCAGAGGGGGCTGCAGGCTGCCAGCGATAAGGACAGGGTGCCTGTTGGGAGGCCTGGCCCTGGGTGATAAACACCCACCCCTCTCACCCGTGACCAGAGCCTGCCCTGCAAATCAGCCTTAAATGGAAACGGTCGCGCATGCCAGCACGGCCGGGGTGGAAATTCTTGCTTGGCGGGTGAATGACGTATCTGCCGGGGCGTCCCACCCCTCGGGACGGGCTGGGGAGTGGGAGAGGGTGAGCATCGCCGACCTCCCTCGGTAGCTTAAATACTCTTGGACAGGGCATAAAGCCGTCTTTGTTTGGAGCTGTGTAAAAATATTCTCTCTGTGGTTTGTCAGCACAGATAAGTCTGTGAGTCCAGTTTTATAAATGGCAAGATTGAGACGGATGGAGAAGGCACTGCGGCTCCGTAACAAGCACTCGGCAGGAGGAGGAGGAGGTCTCGGGGTCTGGATGCTGAGGGTTGGCCTCCCGCTGCTGAGATGTATCTGAGAGCCCAATATAAACCATGGGGCAAACTGGGAAGCTTTATTTCTGTGTCCTCCTTGCCCCACGTCCAGCCTCCTCCCATCTGAGTTCATGCATGGCAGTTCCCTAAGGAGCATCAGGTTGATTTTTCAGAGGGAAAATGAACCGTGTCCTTCCCCATCCCACTGAGTGTGCACAGCATATGCAAATGCATATTATTATCTAGCATTTATTCTGACCTAAGTGAAAAATTAATTGTTCTCTAAGGACCTAAATGACTTCAGCTGAAGTCAGTGGTATCTAGAGCCCAGAACACATGGTTTTGGTTAAACAAAAGGCCCTGCATACTTTTGGGGCTTGTAATAGAAGTACCCACCCAGGAAACAACCAGGAATTATTCTTCTCCTTTAAATCACACTTCAGCTTAATTATTTTTGACAGAGACAGGCCCTAACTTCTGCAGGGAGAAAAAACAGACTTCCAGTGCTCAGCGTGGCTGGGCACACAAGTGCTCATTCTGCCACGAGCATGGTCACCAAAGGGAAGATGCTTCCCAAAACCCCACATCTTGAGTGGGTTAGTGACAGCCTGCTGATATGCCTGGACCCAAGGAGCCTCGCTGCCTTCCTCCAAGTCCTGGGGCTGATGACGACACTGGCGAGCTGGACAGCAGCCCTGTTTGTGCCCAGATTTTCAGTGCTTTGAGCCCTTTCCCTGGGCAGAAGCTTTTTTTTCCCTGCAGCCTCTGGTGAGCCCTGCCACCCACTTTCAGGCTCTCACCCACCGTTGCCTCTGCCTTGGGCAGCGTTAGAAAAGGATCAGTCGCTCACGAGTTATTCATCCACAGCCTCCGGTGAGTCACGGCATTTCCGAGGGAGGGAGGGAGCTTTTGGATCCCGCTAGCACACCCCGGGATTAGTTCGCTCGGAGTCCAGGGCTAGGAAAAGATTAATAAGTCACCATGCCTCTGCCTCGGTTTTGTTTTGTCGGGGTAATTTCTCTTACACACTATCCAGATAACCTGACAGCAGAAGAGCTGGTTGTGTAACAGCAGAAAGTCCAAAGGTTTAACTTTTTTCACACAAAAAAAAAAACAACCAACCAAACCCGAGGTGGAATTTCCCCACTTTCCAGCTCCGAGGCAAAAAGACGACTGTTTTGCAAGACAGGCGAGCGTTTTGGTGGAGTCTTTGCACCTTGCACCACCACAGCCCTGCCAGGAGCCCCGGGATTTCTGACCAGGGCATTTTTGGGTAACCTCCTTTTCCCTAGAAAACAAAAACCTGTGGCTTTGCTCGCTTGAGGCGGCTGCTGCGTGATGGGAAAAAAATGCAGGCCGGGAAAACAAGAAGAGAACACCCTGGGAGAAGCATTCCTGACTGCTCCTATCTGATCTGGGAGCTTCAAAACCAATTTTGGCACGGGGGAAAAACTAATAATAGTAATATGGGGGAAAAAAAAAAAGCGTGCTAAAAAATTAAAGTGGTGTGAAGTTCAGCTTCCCCAGCAAACCGAGCCGTTCCCAGACCTGACGGTGAAGCCCTGGTGTGGTTTCTCGGTGGTGGCAGGAGCACGAGGAGGTTTGGCTGTGCTGGGCCAGCCCTCCTCCTCCGCCTCCTCTTCCTCGCCCGCCCCTCCCGCTATATAAAAGCCACCGGAGGCGCCGGGTCGCGCATTGCCCCGTTCGCCGCAGCGGGGTTCGCTCGTCCCGTCGGAGCAGAGCCGTGCCCGGGCCCGTACCGAGCCGTGCCCGGGCCTGTACCGAGCCATGCCCGGTGCCGTGCCCATCCCCGAGCCGTTCCCGCTGCCGTGGCCGCCGCGCTCCGCTCCGCTCCCCTCCGCGTAAGATGCGCTCGGTGCTGCGCGGGGCGCCCCGACGGCGCTGCCTCCCGCTGCTCTTGCTGCTGGTCACGGTGCGTGGAGCTCGGGACCGATCGTGGGGAGCCCGGGGAGAAGGGGGGGTGGTCCCGGGACCCCCGTCGGTGCTGGCGCGGCATGCCCGGGCTTGCCGCGCCGTCGGGGGGCATGGTCCGCCGGGCTGGGAAGGGGTCCTGCGGGGGGGAATAAGGTGGGGAGGGGGCAACAGGGGTGTTTGGGGGCTGCCCTGGGCTGGGGGTGCGGGTTCCGCCAGGCGGGGGGATGTGTGTGAATGGGGGGTGCTCCTGGGTGTAGGGGGAGCGCTGCAGGCTCACCTGGGGAAAGCAGGGGATTGGGAGGGGGGAGGTCCCTGTTATCGGGAATCATCGCGGGTGGGGGCTTATATGGGGGGGAAGGTGGGGCTATAGTGGAGCTTACCTGGTCTGGGGGGCTATGGGGGGAGCAGGAGTTATGGGGGGCTAACCTGATCGAGGGGCTAGGGGGAGAGCAGGGGCTATGGGGGCTTACTTGGTCCAGGAGATTTGGGGGGGCTCACACAGTACAGGGGCCATGGGGAGTGCTAGGGCTATAGGGGGGCTCACCTGGGCAGGTGTGGGCTGGGGGGGGTTCACCTGGGCAGGGCTCGTGGCAGGGGAGGAGGGCTATAGGGGCTCGCCTGGGCAGGTTTGCAGGGCACAGGGGCGTGTGTGGGGCTGAGAACATGGGGCAGGGTGGAGGTGGCAGCGTGGAGGTGGGACGGGTGATCTCAGCCCTCCTGGGTGTGGGGCAGCGGGCGAGCGCGCAAGCGCTTGGCTGGGTGGCTGCTTGTGTGGTGTGGGGCCATGGGGCTGGGCACTTGTCCTATGGCACTGCCTGCACTGGAGGGGATTTCCACTCCCTTCGCTTCCAAGACTCCTTTGCCATTCGGTGTCGGGATCTTGTGGCAATGCCAAGACTGCGCGGGATGTTTGAAAGCGTCAGGGTCGGACGCGGGCAGCTCTGGGCTGCCTGGTGCAGGAATGCTGCCTCTCAACTTGCCCGAAGGACGTCCAAACCCTCAGCACCGCTGGCTTTTAGGACAGAAAATCCCACCTGCGCATATCATCTTTCCCCATGGATTGGGCGTTGCTGTAGAGATCGGAAATACCTAAAGTCTTGTCTCACCTGAAGTCAGAAGGATCCTGGCCGGGGTTTTGTCCCGGGGGATCCTGGCCGGGGTTTTGTCCCGGGGGATCCTGGCCGGGGTTTTGTCCCGGGGATCCTGGCCTTTAAGTCCTGCCACCACGAGGGAGCCCAGCCGAGCCGCAGCCCCGGCACATGTGGTTGCTGCTCCCGTGCTGGAATTTCCGTCACTGAAATCAGCATTGCCTGTAACAGGTTTCAAAAGAGAGTCAGCTTCTCACCCAGTTCCTTCCCTATATTGTTTATGGGAGTTTATTTAAACTTCCCTGATAAAGTCAAGCCTGACTAAACCCATCACCGAGGCACACGCTCTTACCAGCCTCTTTTTTTTACCTTTTTGATAAAAGTAAAGGGGAGGGGGAACCGATCAGGCCTGATGTTGCCCCCACGTGATAATCGTACGATATTGTGGCTGCAGTTCCTTCCCCTGCTCACCAATGCGTGTTGCATCATGCCTGGACCTGGGCCACGGGCTCCCGAGGAGGAATGCTGCTGGATCCCTGCGTTTGCGGGAGCTCAAATTCCATCCGTGGAAAGTCTCGGTGGGGGAAACCCCCCATGTTTGTCAGACCCGTTCCCTCGGAGAAGAGGCATGTCGGGCATCTGCCTGGCATCTCTTTTGTCCCTGGTCCTCAGCACTGTTGGCTCAGAGCCTGTCTTGCCACAGCCAAGGGCTGTGTCTTAGTGCTGTGCGGATGTTCATCGATGGTCAGGAGTTCAGCAGGGGGGATCTGCTGTGGGGTGCAACCCCTTCCTTGGGGTCGCTTCATCAGAAAACCAAATTAGAGATGGAAGAGGGGAAAGTTCAAAGCTTAATGCTTCCTAGAACTTCTTTCCCAGACCTGATCATCCAGAAGGAAGAGGTTTTTAGCTGATGAGGATATTGGGGATTCCTGTGCCTGGTAATTCCTCTGCCTCCAGGCAAGGTTGCTTTCTTGGGATGTTTACTGTGGGTGAAAACAACTCTTGAATACCATTACGTCTCGCCCATGGCTCCCAGCCAGGTTTCTCCCCGTGCTTTGCAAGACTGGTAGGTTAGTCAGGGATGGCAGCCCTCGCCTGCCCCGGGCAGTGCTGTGGGATGATGCACTTGAACTGCACTTGCTGGAGAAGGTGGTGTGGGCTGATAACCTCCCCGTGCACTTGGGCAAGCTCTGCCGAGCGGCTGTTCCATGAAAAGCAACAAAATCCTGCGCCTAAGGGGCCTTTCCAAACAGCAGATAACGCTGTGTTGTTGCTGTGGTCGCCTTCCCAGCCTGGCAGAGTTTGAATGGGGAAGAAAGACTGTTGGGTTTTTTTAGTCCCCCACAGGACAGTGAGGCGGTGGGACAGGTCACCCAGTCTCAGTCCCTGAAGGCTTTCAAGACCAGACTGAGTGAAGCCCTGAGAGCTGCTGGTGGCTGGGAGGTGAAAACAAGACTTTTCTAAGCTGGACAGAAAAGCACTTTATAAACTGCCGAACCCTCCCGACTGGAGAAAGCAGCAGTGGGAGATGTGGAGCCAGAAGCTGTTGGAGGGATATGGATTTGAGTCCTTCAAGTCAGGGTCTGGAAATGGTCCTGTTCTCTCTCAGGCTGGCCGGGATGTGGGGGGGTCTGTGCCTCTCTGTGGCCGTGTGTCTGTCCCGGCAAAGCTGCGTGCTAGGGGTTGGGGGGGGGTGGAATATCACCCTCTCCATGGCCGGGCCCATCTCAACAGTGTTGTTTGTGGGTCTGTATCACCCTCTGCAGCCCTGTGACCATCAGACCCGCTGCAGCTGGTTTGGCACTCACACCCTTTCCTGTACAAGCACGGGAAATGTCACGGAGGGGATCAGCTCCATAGATGGCCAGGCTGGCCCAAGGGACAGCTCGAGTCTCTCCATTGTTTCAGCCTTTCAAGGCAGCTTCTGACTCACAGAAGAAATATTTGCTTTAAGAGGCAGGTTTTGTGCCCAGGGTATGGGAGAGAAAGGGGAAAAGTGCCAGTGCTGGGCACGGCCGGGCATTGGCCCTCTCTGTAGCCCAGGGTAGAGGGGCAGAGGCTGGAGGTAGGGGCAGGTCCATACCCATAGCTGTCCGTGGAGCAGCTTGCCCCTGAGCTGGGTGAGAAGCTGAGGGCACTGTCCTGCGTGGGGTGCCCAGCGGCCCCCCAAACCCTGCTGGGGCGAGCGACTGTCCCTGTTGAGCATCGTTCCCCCGCTGCAGCTGGAGTGACCCAGAAAGAGCTGAGCCAGCAGAAAGGTGCACGCGAGCTGGCGGAAACAGGTCCATTGGCTTCCTGATCCGCAGCGAGATAACAAGGATAACGCGGAAACGCTGGAGGCCGTGCTGTCCTCTGGGAGCCTGGCGCAGCCCGGGCGTTTCTTGTGGGCACCGGAGCCACGTACCAGCCTTGACACGGGGGCGGTTTCCTCCCCACAAACGCCCTCCCTGTTCCTCTTCCCTGCTCTTCCATTCTCTTCGGTGCTGTTGGTTCACGTGCTCAGAAATTGGGGAAGGAAAGGGGGCCTGATGTTACCCTACGGAAGTGTTGGCGAGCCTTTGCCCTGCTGATAACCTGGCGCAGAGGAATTCCTCTGCAAACCTCCTCCTTATGCTTTGCCAAGGAAGCAACCAATCTGGTATGGGGAAAGTGCATCAAGGGGAGGTTTGGCCACCAGGTCCAGCAGCTCTGAGCCATCCCAGAGCTCCTCTCCCGCTTTGCCCAGGTGTGCTGGGCAGAGCAGCTCTTGCCCTTCTCTTCCTTCCCTTGCCCTGTGAACTCAGGGGGGTTCCTAACCCAGGTTTTCCTGTATTTTTTTGGCAGGTGCTTGCTTTGGGAACTGCTGCAGCAGCAGTGGTCAGGAAGGACGGGTTGGATCTCTTGGACCCAAGCAGGGGAGGGGAAGAGTTTTACCAAGACCAAGACAGCGGTCGCTATTGCAAGAAGTGCCCTGCGGGTAAGATGGTCTCAAACCTTGCCCGCAGCCCAGGCAGCGAGCGCGCCGCCTCTCACCCTGCAAGATCTAAGGACTCAGTATGGGAACGTTTTCCTTTTGATCGCTCCAAATTTGCCCCTTATCTGCACTGGCAGCAGAATCAACTCCCCTTCTGCAGCGATGTCTCTGCCCGGCGCTGTACGCTCACGGATAACGCCGTTTTTTTTCTCCTCCACCCCTTCCCGCAGGCACCTACGTTGAAAAACACTGTGAAGAGCAAAACGGCTCCAGCACGTGTTCGCCGTGTAGGGGAGATGAATACGTCGAATACCCGAATGACTTTCACAAGTGCCTGGGCTGCCGGGTGTGCAGGGAAGGTATGAGCTGGTGTGTAAGAGGGCGATGCCAACTGGTACCACGGGCTGGGTTCTGCTCACCGGAGACCTCTCCGTTTGAGAGCGCGGTCACCCGCAGCGTCCCCGAAGAGCGGCTCGGGCTGCGGGGAGCGCGCTGGGTCTGGAAATTGGTGTAGCTGCTTGTGCCAGGATGCAGCATTCCTTGTGCAAAGCTTGGCCACGAGACCTCTGCCCAGGGAGGACCGGGAGGACTGGGCTCACGGCAGCGCCGTAGGCTGCTGGTGGAGCTGCGATGTGAGCGTTGCCCAGAGAGGTGGTGGATGCTCCATCCCAGGAGACGTTCAAGGCCAGGCTGGATGAGGCCCTGAGCAACCTGATCTAGTCGGAGATATCCCTGTTCCTTGCAGGGGGGTTGGACTAGATGACCTTTGAAGGTCCCTTCCAGCCCTAACCATTCTATGATTCTATGATTCTCTTGGGCACCATGAGGTTTGGGGCAGGAAAGGGTAAGGCTGAAACTCGACAGCAGAGAGTGACTTGGTCTTCCCCAAGCTTGCGGGTTAGCTCGGGTCGTTAGCCGTGTTAACGAGGGAAGCGGGTGGAGGGGCCGGGGTTGGAGCCATCTCTCCTCTTGCCCGCAGACCAGGTGGAGCTGAGGCGCTGCCAGGCCGACCGCAACACGCAGTGCGTCTGCAGGAACGGCACCTTCTGCTCCCCGGACCACCCCTGCGAGATGTGCCAGAAGTGCCGGTCCCGGTGAGCTGGTGACGCGGCGGGTCCCGCTGGGCTCTGTGCTGGGAGCTCCAGCCGCTGAACCTGCCCCATCTCCTCCTTTCCCAGGTGTCCCGAGGATCAAGTGGAGCAGGCGCCCTGCACGCCGCACAGCGACCGCCAGTGTGGTCCTCCCACCGGCACCTTCTCCGGCTCCTCTAGTAAGTTGGGGGGCTGCTGGAGGAGGGGAGATGGGCTGAGGGGCAGTGGGGTGAGCTGGTGCTGCAGAGACTGGGAGCAGCTCCCAACCCCCCTATTTTATCTGCTTTAGACACCTGGGTCGTGAGCATCGTGGTGGTGGCAGCTGTGGTTGTGCTTGTGCCCTTGGCCGTCTGGAAGTGCCGTCGACGCCGTTCTCAGGGTGAGCACCGGGTGTGAGGGACCCACGGAGTGCTCGCCCCAGCCCGGGGCTCTGCGTGGGTGTGGGCTGGGTGGGAAGAGGTACCTGCCTGGGGAAAGAGGGATCACAGAACTGTTTTCTGCTCTCGTGAGACCACCCTGCAGTGCTGTGCTCAGCTCTGGCGTCCCCAACATCAGAAGGACATGGAGCTGTTGGAGTGGGGCCAGAGGAGGCCACCAAGATGATGTGAGGGCTTCAGCACCTCTGATATGGAGACACGCTGAGAGAGTTGGGGTTGTTCAGCCTGGGGAAGAGAAGGCTCCAGGAAGACCTTCCAGCACCTTCCAGTGCCTACAAGAAAGCTGGAGAGGGGCTTTGGACAAGGGCATGGAGTGACAGGATATGGGGCGATGGTTTTAAAGTGAAAGAGGGGAGATTTCAATGAGATCTAAGGCAGAAATTCTTCCCTCTGAGGGTGACGAGGCACTGGAGCAGGTTGCCCAGAGAAGTTGTGGCTGCCCCATCCCTGTTCAAGGCCAGGTTGGATGAGGCTTTGAGCAACCTGGTGTTGTGGAGGGTGTCCCTGCCCATGGCAGGAGGGTTGGAACTGGATGCTCTTTGAGGTCCCTTTCAACCCAAACTGTTACCTAATTGTATGATTCACCCTCCAGGAGACCAGAGAGACCTGAGTGGGAAGTCCTGCAGCGTGGTGGTGAGTTGCTGTGATGGCAATGGGTGGGTGGGCAGCTCTGTTTGCAGGCCTGGGGTGAGGTCCCCCCTCTTTGCTCCCCACTTTGCCTGCAGCTCCTGGGAAGGCTGGAGGAGCAGGGGGATGAGTCTCACCCCCACAGTGATGTGGTAGAGCTGGGCCAAGCGGAGGAGGGGCTCTGGTGGTGCCCTGCTGCATGTGGGGCGCTTGCAGCCCCCTCCCCAGTGCCGTTATCGCTTCCCTGGCAGTGCTGGCACATCCAGAGTCCCTGGTGGGGACCCCAGGTTAAAGGGAGGGCTGTGCTCTCCTGAGACCCCTGCAAGCTCCAGATGGGTGAGCAAGCCGTGCCCTTGAGGCCATGGCAGGGCAGATGCCACCACTGTAGATGGCATCGCCGAGGGGCTGGCGGGAGCCCTGCCCTCCCGGGACCACCCAACTCAGCTGGTTTGTGCTTTTTCCCTGCTGCAGGACTACCTGGTGCGGCAGCTGACGAGGTGCCAGCGGGGGGACATGGGGACGCAGGACAACAGGCACAACGAGCAGCTCTCCCGGGATAAGCTGCTCCCCAGGGCATCGGATCCGATGACTCCCAGCGCTCCAGGGCCGGAGGTGTGTGTCCCTCTGCTCTGCCGTGCTCGGCCGAGCTCCCATGTTTTCCTCTGCCTTCACTGACCCCATCAGCTCGTGGGGTGGGGCTTCCAGGGCTGGAGCACAGGTTCTGCACGGAGACGGCGAGGGGTCTCTTGTCCTTGTTCTGGGTTCAGGACTGCAAAATCTGCTCATTGCAGTCGGCTGCCAGAGTCCTCTGGAGATTTAATGGTGATGCTGAGCAGACAGGCAGCTCTTCTCTCCCTGGCCAGGACCTGTGAGGCAGCTCTCCTCTGCTCGTGGCTTGCTGTCATCCCAAAGCTGGGAAACGATGGGTGTCCTGGGGGGCTGATCTCCTGCCTCAGCAGCCCCTGGAGAGAGGGAGAGGGTCTCCAACCCCCTCCTTAATGGGGCTCAGGGACAGTGTTTGTGCTGGGGCTTGGTGGGTGCCACAGGTCTGCTTTTTTTCCAGGTGATGGTGCCAAGGACCTCGCATCCCGTTGTGAAACCCAGGAGGAACCTGGTTCCAGTGCCAGAAAGAGACCCCAGTGCCCGTAAGTGTTGGGACCCTGGGGGTGTGCTGGGGGGCAGGGATGGGGTGAGCCCACGGGATGACCTTTATGGGCAGAATCCTTTCTGACCCAGCTGTCTGTGCATTACCCTGTTCTCTGAGCTTTTCCTGTCCTCCTTCTAGTTTTGCGGCAGTCTTTTTACATCTTCGCCCAAGACGTGCCCTGCAAGGACTGGAAGAGATACGGTCGAGCCCTGGATCTGCTGGAGAATGACATCGCCCTCGCCGAGATGAACGACAAGTACACGCTGGAGCCCTTCTTCCAGATGCTCAACACGTGGCACAGCAGACAAGGGCTGAACGCCTCCGTGAACACGCTGCTGGACACCCTGCACCAGATCAATCTCGGAGGGATTGCGGAGAACATCTCCTCCAAGCTGGTCCAGCAGGGATATTTCCAATACGAAGTGAGCTGAGAAGCAGGGCAGGCCCTGCAGCTCCTTACTTCAAGCTGAAGCCGTGAATACCTCTAGAACCAGTTGAGTTTTGTCTTTTTATAACTCTCCTGTGGCTCTTTCTCTTCTTGAAGCCATTGTACTGCTCAGCTGAGCCCAGAGGAGTTCATCCTCTCGTGAAGTACGAACCTTGTGGTCCTCTCTGCCAAAGCTACGGGCTCGACGTCGGTGCTTCCTTAGGAAATCCAATGGTGGTGCCTTGATTTTGCTGGGTCAATGCAAAGAGCCTGGAACTATTGCAAAGCTGCCTGTGGGACTGTCTTGCTTGGAAGCACTGGTACTATATGGACATCTTCAGGATGCGGAGAAGGGCCTTTGCGGGATGTAGACATCCCTGTGTTTTTTAACTGGATCATCCTTGGGGTTTTTTTGGGGGAGGGGGTGTTTTCCTGGCATCATGCAATGGCTTCTGCTTGTAGAACATCTCTAAGCTGGTCAGCAAGCTTAATACTGTATGCTCGGTGGGCAAGCATTAACTGGGTTCTTGGGTTACTTTCTCAAAGCTCTTGATTGAATTACAATTTAGCTGATAGTGGTTCTGCTTGCTGTTAGAAATCAGTTGGAAACTGGACTGTGAGGGGGGAGCGGGGATGATTTACGTGCTTTGTGATCACTGGGCTTGCCTGAGAAAAGGGTCAGCACGGGGAGCGAGTGAGCCCCTCGGAGCGGGATGGGGAACGTGGGCAGCAAACCCAGCAGTGTGCTAGAAACTCCTTCTCCATGACCTTGGTCAAGTTGGTTCCCATTCCCTTGGCCGTGGGGTGGCTTTGCCATCCCTGTCTGTCTCCAGCCAGCGTGGAAAAACGAATGCACTGAGGTCTGAGCGTGACTGTGGGTACCCCCCATCCATCCTCCAGTTGGATGGGTTGTTCCTCAAACACTTTGCCCCTTGCTCTGGCTCTCACACGTAGCTCAGGGACAACTTAGCTGGAAAAAAAACAAACTACTGCATTACTTGAGCTGGCTACATGTGCTGCCACCCCGGTGCAGCCCACCGGGACCTTCCCCAGCACAGTGGGAGAGGGCACGGGGCACCGGCAGCCCCTCTGCAAGCCAGGGCTGCCCTGTGCTGCAAAGCCCCGTCCCCACGGAAAAAAATCCCATCTATAAAACACAAGCAGCAAGTTTGTATTTATGTATTTATTTAGTAATTGTAAACGTTTACATATATTAACTTAAAAGCTAATATAAAAATAGTGGTTTTTTTACTATGCATGATTGTGTGTTTTTATACAGAGCTCTGGCCCAGCCAGTTCGCTATTTCCAGTTTTTACATGTCTCTTTATGAAGGAAGAATAAACTTTTAAAAAATCCTCCTCATTTCTCTTTTTTTTTTTTTCCTCCCCCTCCCTTGTTCTGCCAGAACCTAGATCTGTTCTGGGTTTCGGTGGGCACCAAAGGAGCTGGACCGGGTGCTCAGCAGCTGCTCCGCGTGGCGCTGAGGACCCAGCCCATGGTGTTGGTGCTCTGCCGTGCCAGCATCCTGCTGGGAACGGTCCTCACTGGTGATGCTTCTGCCGGGGAAAGCCCTCAGCAGCCACCCTGGGCTCTGCCTTTACATCTTGGCCACGAGTCCCAGGCTCTTTAGTCGCCTGCAAAAGTAGGAGGCTGAAATCTGAGTCCTTGAGCGTGGAGGGGCTGGGACCCCCCGTGCCGAAGCTGCTGCTGCCGGGGGGTTGTGGTGCTCCCCGCTGCGGCTGCACCGAGCCAGGGCTCTGCGTGTTGCAATAGCTGCGTTGCAAATCCATGCAGTGCTTTAGTGAGAAAAGGGCTCTGCTCATCCCAGAAAGCCCCCCTCCAGCTGCCCACCAGCCACTGCAATCAGGGTTTTATCGACGATGAAGGTGAATTTTTCCAGGTTTGGGGCAAGTGCTAAAAGCGGGAGCTCTCGGTGACCTGGCAGGAGGCTTCGTGCCTGAGGTCCTGTCCCTGGCAGCCCCCGTGTGCCACCCAAAGTCACAGGGAGCTCCCGCGGAGCCAGGCAGGTGCGGAATTCAGTGCTGGGACACGGGGACTCGGGGCCTGGCCCAGGGAAGGCAAACAGGACACGGAAGCAGCGGCGAGCGCCCGGATTTGAAAAGAAAGGAAACTCATCGTCCTACCTGCTCCTGCATCCGTGGCCGAGGATGAGCATGTGGAATGAGTGACTCCACGGTGCTCCACCGAGGCCAGCGGGAAGAGTTGCAACATGGAGGGGACACGGCCAGGAGCATCCCTGCTGGGAGTATCCCTGTCTGGAGCATCCCTGTGCGCTGGCACCAGCAGCAGCCCCTTTGCCAGGGATGGGCTCCAAGGAGCTTCCCCCTCCCCGCCTGGGGAGGGCGAGCAGAGGTTTGGGTCCCTCCTGCCCCCCCAGCCATGCCGCCTTCTCCTGCCAGGTACCCGCTGGGCACCTCCAAGGGCACAGGTGGGACACAAAGAGTCAGTCCGATGGTAAAGCCACCTCTCAGCATACAAGGGTTGGTTGTTCTTTTTTTTTGGATGGCCGGATCCTGCACCACTTCTGTCCCTGTCCGTCGCGGGAGCGCTGGCAGGGGGGGTGCGGGTGTCACCCCAAGCAGGGCACAAGGCTGCCCCGTGTCCAGCCGCTTCCTCCCAAACACACAGGGACCACGCTGGGCTTTTAAAATACCATTTATTACAATGGAGCCTTCGGGGCTCAAATCCCAAGCCGGAGGCCTGGGGTTGGTTGCTGATGTGGCAGGTCGGGGGAGGTGGGTTTGGGGTTGCTTTATTATTATTATTATTATTTTTTGCTTTAAGTTTTCTTTTTTAAAAAAGATGAAAAGTTAGAGGCAGGGAGGAGAGGGCTCCTGTCCCCTCCTGCTCCCCGAATTAGGGGAAGCCCCCGCTTGTGAGCAGAAGGAGGGATGCTGCAGTGCCCGGAGGCATTTGGGGATGGGGGTCCCCTGTACCCTGCCTGACCCTGCTGCAAATGGAAGGGGGTGGCAGGACCCCCACAGCGGCTCCGGCTGCCTGGGGGCGGTGAGATGCCGTCGGACAAACCAACCATATCCCACAGCCTCTGGTTATAAATTAAAAATGGAAGCGGGATGGGTTTCTTCTTCTTCCTCATGCTGCTGATGTTCAAAAAAAACCCCCAAAAAACCCCAAATTAAAACCACGACGCAGCCCTCGTGCTCCTGTAAACATGAGTTTCTCCTGCTGCTCGGTGCGTGCCAGCCCTGCGGCGCGGGGACAGCAGGGCTCCAGGAGCGCAGGGACAGGTCTCTGCCACCACCACGCTCCGGCTCCTCCGGGGCTTCGGCCGGTGGCATCCGCTCCACGCCTGGCGCTGGGGCAGGTCATCCCACCCTTCCTCCTCCTCCTCCTCCTCCCCGTCTCCTCCCAGGACGGGCTTTCAAACCACAGCCGAGGAGGAGGAAGAGGAGGAGGAAGAGGAGGCTGTGGCTGCCGACGATGAAGGAGAGGAGGAAGGGGAGGAGGAGGCGTTCCAGAAGAGCCACCGCCTCTTGGGCTGCCGTTTGAGGTGGAGGTAGTCTTCCTTCTCCCGCTCCTTCTTCGCCCGCTGGTAGTGATCCTCCTCCTTCAGGTACCACACCGGCGGCCAGCGGTGCTTCTCGAAGTACTCCTGGTTCTCTGCAGGGAGAGGCGGGGTGAGGGCAGTGCCAGGACCACCGGGACCCCATCCTCCATCCCACCCTGGTCCCCGCTCACCTCCCGACATGGCCTTCATGTCCCGGGGAAACTTGCGGCAGACGTTGTTGTAGTTGGTGCAGATGTGATGGAGGCACCAGTCGGCGAGTTGGTAGGCGCAGTGGAACTGGAAGAGATGGAGCCCACGTCAGAGCCCGGATCACCGGGGAAGCAGGAGGAATTTGCCCTATTCCTCCATGGACATCCAAGACCAGACCTGGTTGTCCTCTCTGCCAGGACACCGTCGTCCCTCGGCACTGCCAGACCCCTCTGCGTGGCATCACCCAGCACTTCACCCCATCCCCATCCCTGCAGGCACAGGGTCCTGTCCTACCTGAGCGAGCTCCAGGAACACGAGCACGTCCCCATCGATGTCCACCATCATCTGCGCCGCCTCCATCAGCCCGGTGACGGTGTACTGCTCTGTGGGGGACACGCAGGGTTACGGGGCAGTGGGGACGGGGTGACAAGCGGGCATAGTGCCCTGCCACCAAGCTTGGGGACAGCCAGGGACACCATCCTCACCAGTGAGGGCCACCAGGTGCGGTAGGCAGAGGCGGTTGGCGAGGATGATGAGCTTCATGTCGTCGAGGTCGGGGCTGGAGCTGAACTGCCCGGTGTAGAGGTACTCCAGCACCGCCCGCATGCAGCTCTTGCTGGTGTAAGGAAGGGCCACCTGCAGGACACGCACCAGCCGTCACCCCATGGCCGTCCCCAACTGTCCCACCCTCCCAGGACAAACCCCCAGGTCCCTTCCTCACCTCGTTGGTGGAGCTTTCCACGAAGGGGCCACCGAACATAGCGGCCATCCAGTCACAGCTGGAGATGAGCAGGGGCTTGTGGGCACTGATAGCACCGTCATCCAGCACGAAGGTGACATCTGGGGACAAGCAGAGGGACGCTACCGGGACCGTCCCCGTCACCCAGGGCTCAGCCATCCCCCTGCCGCAAAACATCTCGCGGATGGAAGGGGACAGAGCCTGGAATATCCTATAATTTGCCCTAAAGATCTCTATTTTTCACCCCCACCAGATCAGAGGAGCTCAGGGAATGGCCCCGGTGGGGCTCCAGCTCTTCCGCAGGATTTTCCCAAGGCATATCGTGACACGTTTGAAAGCCAAGAGGGAAACCCAGGAAGCAAACGTCTTGCCCAAGCTTGAGTCCTTGAGAGAGACGGGAAGGACAACAGGGATCTCCTGCCCTGCTGCTCCACTCTCCACCCCAGACCACGGCTTCTCCCGCACCGAGGGAGATCCGTGGAGATCCACAGCTTGACCACATCAAGGTCCATCCTCGTGAAATAAATTCAGCCGGAGGAAGGCTGGGATGTTCACACCACCCCCCGCCCCGGATGCCACCCACAGCACCGCGGCACGGGCCGGTGGCACGTGGTGCTCGGCGGAAAGCCAGGGCTGGGGAAGTGCTACCAAGGGCACGTTGCTCCTCGTAAATCAGATGACCCTGTGAAAATCTGGGCCCAGGAGGGAAGGAAGCTGCCTTTGCTGCTCTCCCATAAACAAACAGTGCTGCCAGGCGGGCTGAGGAGCAGGGAACCCTGGGAAGGGTCGTTCACTTATGCTTTTTGGGGAAAATCATAGAATCATAGAATCATAGAATCATAGAATGGTTAGGGCTGGAAGGGACCTTCAAAGGTCATCTAGTCCAACCCCCCTGCAAGGAACAGGGATATCTCCAACTAGATCAGGTTGCTCAGGGCCTCGTCCAACCTATAAAACCCCCAGAAACACAAAGAGTTGACCAAATACCCCAGGGAAGGCGAGAGAGCGCCTGCTGACCCATGGCATGGCCACCTCGCTCACGCACGGGGCAAAGCCAGGAGCTCCGAGCCCCCCACCCACCCGGCAGAGCCCTTCCCAAGAGCGGGCGCTGCGGGTGGTCCTTCCCATCGGCCTGGAGTCGTACCCGAGAAAGTCCCCTTGGCCAGGCATTCCTTCACCCGGTTGGTCCTCCGGACGTGGAAGGCTTTGGTGATCTCCTGGTTCATGAACGCCTCGTTGTTGAGGATGTTGGCCACCATCATGCGGAGGTCGAAGACCTCCAGCAGCTCAGCGATGTGAGCGATGTGCATGAGGTCCCGCTCGTTCTCATCCAGCTCCCCCGTGTACAGGTACTTCAGCACAGCCCGGAAAGGACCCGGCTGGATGGAAGCATCCATCTTCACCACCACCATGAGCTTGGACTTGTAGGTCAACGGGTCTTCCGCCATCTCCTCCTGGATGCTGGTGAAAGCCCGGCTCCAAGAGGAGAGGTCCCTTCCCCGCCGCAGCCCACGCTCCCCGTTCTCGTAGCGGTTGCCCCGCAGGATCCCGTCACTGGTTGAGGCTCTAAGGCACGGTTTTCGCTGGCCGGATCCGGCCTCCTCGGTGCTCTCGCAGATATCAAAGCTAGCGGCTCGGAGGAGGAAATCCCGCCCGTGGTGCCTCTCCTCTTGGTGCAGCATCCGCTCGGCGGCCGCGGTGACGGCCACCCCGAAGCCGTGCCCCGCGGCGCTCTGCTGGTCCTCCTCGCTCAGGTCCATGAGGAACAGGTCGTAAAATTTGGAGGAGGAGGTGGAGAGGTAGATCTTGTGTGCGTAGATTTTGATCTTCTCTTGCAGCACCAGGATGACGTCCGCGCACAGGGGGTCCTCCAAGAGGTGGGCTGGGCGCTCCTCGTTGTTGGAAGGGGGGTCTGGGACGATGATGATGGGCGGAGGGGGCTTGGGGGGCAGGAAGGGGGCTTGGAGCAGGGGTCGCTGCACATTGCGGAGGTGGGACTTCCAGAACTGCAGGTGACGGCGGGAGATGAGGGCGGCACGGATGGCGTTGTCAAAGACGTCCTTGATGCCAAACTGGGCCACCACACTCGTCTCGTAATAGGGGATCCCCAGCTCCTTGGCTACCTCCCTCCCCTTCTCCGGGGGCAGGATCTCATTAGGTTTGATTGGCCTGAAAAAGAGGAGAGATAATGAAGAGACCTCTTGAGATGCATGGCAAGGAGAAAGCATGGGGCAGGCGTGGACATCGGGGCACAAAAGTCCCACCTGGCCAAGGGGCGCCGTGCCCGGTTGACGGCCTCCAGGTCGGCGTAGCGCAGGTCCAGCTGGCAGCCCACCAGGATGACGGGCGCGCGGGGACAGAAGTGCTTGATCTCCGGGTACCACATGGTCTTCACATGGTGCAGGGAGTTGGGGTTAGCGATGGAGAAGCACAGAACCACAACGTCGGACCTGCGAGGAGAGGAGGATGAAGGTCCAGCTTGACGACGGAGCCCGCCCCGCCGTGCTTCGGCATTGCCCCCCCTCCCTGCCCACGGCAGCATCAGGCTCTGCCTCTCCCCTACCTGCCATAGGCAAAGCGCCTGTCTTTGTGGTGGTCACCAAACGTGTCCCAGAGCCGCAAGGACACGCTAACATCGTCTACCACATCCCGGGAGCGCTCCAGCACCTGTGGGAACAGAAGCACCATCCACCTCCTGAGTCCTCCAGCCCTACAAGAGCCCCACCGCATGCAAGGCATGGAGGAGTAATTATAGAATCACAGAATGGTTTGGGTTGGGAGGGACCTCAAAGACCACCCAGTTCCAACCCCCTGCCACGGGCAGGGACACCCTCCACTACACCAGGTTGCTCAAAGCCTTATCCAACCTGGCCTTGAACACTGCCAGGGATGGGGCATAATTCATAATTCCCCTGCAGGGACGATGCAGCTCCATCTCCTTGGGGTTCCCAAGGGGCATCCATGAGCTGAGCCCCCTCCCCGGCATCCCCACCCCGCTCCCCCGCAGCCCCTCACCTCCTGGCAGACGCGGTACTGGTCGATGGCCCACACTGTGGGCACGTGGGTGGCGAGGAGCTGGTACTGGGTGAGCGTGGCGTTGCAGGCGCGGGCACAGATGAGCCGGGTCTTGCCCACCGCGTTGTCCCCGACCACGACGCACTTGATAGTTTCTACGTTTGGCCTCTCATAATCCATGTCAGAATCCATTAATTGGGACCTGCGGGGGGAAGGTGAGCAAATATGGCTGGGATGAGCTGGGGGGGCTGTCATGGGATGGATGGGATGGGAGGGGATGGGAAGGGATGGGATGGGATGGGATGGGATGGGATGGGATGGGATGGGATGGGATGGGATGGGATGGGATGGGAAGGGATGGGATGGGAAGGGATGGGATGGGAAGGGATGGGAAGGGAAGGGAAGGGATGGGAAGGGATGGGAAGGGATGGGATTCGAAGGGATGGGATTCGAAGGGATGGGAAGGGATGGGGAGGGATGGGGAGGGATGGGATTCGAAGGGATGGGGAGGGATGGGATTCGAAGGGATAGGGAGGGATGGGGAGGGATGGGATGGGAAGAGATAGGATAGGATGCTGCAGGGGGGTGAAAATGCTGCTGATACTCACGCTCGGAGCCGCCGGCCCCTCGCAGCGCGGGGGGAGCCCTGCAGCGACCAGCAGCCGGGAGCGCCGGGGAAGGCAGCGAGCGAAGGCGGCTGCCCACCCCTCCCCGACTCGCGCTCCCCGCCAGCCCCCTTTAAAATTTCATGTTCTCGTGGCAGCGCGCGCTGCTCTGCCGCGTGTCAGACACATGCCCTGCGTTAGATCCGACCCTCCTCCCTCGCCGTCTCCCCGGCCCTGGCTCATGCTTGTTCATGTGAGATGAGGCTTTTCTTTTTTTTTTTTCTTTTCTCTCCCCTCCTCCTTTCCCCTTTCTCCCTCTCCAGCGTTTGGAAAACGAAGCTTCCAGATCTGCCCGACCGAGCGCACAGCTGGGCACTGCCAGCCTCGGGGAGCACCCGCTCAGTCCCTCGACATTGACCTGCCCCCCTTTTCCCACCCCATTCCTAGGGGGGATGTTTGTTCCCAGCTATGAGCAGCAAAGGAGAGGAAACTCGTTGTGTTTCCAGGAGGCTCAGCAGCCATTGGATTCGGGAAAGCTCCCAGCACCAGGTGTGACCCAAACCCTTCCGAAAAGGGGGTTGGTGCTATGGGTGCTGTGAAGCCGAAGAGAAGTGCCCATATCCCACGAGCAGGGGTGCCTGGGCACACGACTCTCTGCTGCTTCAGAGTCCCAGAATCCAAACCAGCCAGAATTAACTCGTCACAGCATCATGCCAGGGATTTATGACATTTCCAAGGGGAAGAGATGGAGGGAAGGGGAGAAGGAAAAAAAAAACCAACCCAAACCCCCACATCCCAATTGCTCCAAACTTCCCAAAGCTGCAGATCTCTTCCCCCTCATCACCCCTTCCTGGCACCGTCCTCCCGAGCTGCTATAATAAACCACCAGCGCAAAGGGCTCAGTGAGCTAAAATACCCGGTAACGATGGCAACGGAGCCCTGCACGCGGGAACCACGGACGCAGCTCCCTAAACTCGCAGCCTGGCAAGGACTTCCCAATGTTAACGCCTCCCTCCCGTGCGCAAGCTCCCGGAGCACACCTGGCTACCCCAGCCCCGGCGAGGCGGCACGGGAGAGGGCTTGGCACCGCATGGGATCGGGCCACAAGCAGAGGTGAAGGCGAGTGGCACAAATCCAGGTCACTTTAGGTGCCAGCGCTTAGACATCGGCTGGTCCCGAGGCAAAACTTCCCCGAGTAGCTGTCACCATGCGCCGCATCCCCTCCATCCCTTGGGATGCAGGGATTGTTGAGGGTGTCACAAACTGGGAATAATAACCTCCTCGGGCTCTGCACGGTGAGAAGGAGCCATGGCAGGTTGTCTCCTTCCCTGTTAGCCTCTGGAAATTCATTTCCATCCCACACATCCCCCTCCACCGCTGTCTCCAGTCCCCCTGGGCCTGCCAGGGATTGGCTTTGCTTTGTAGGGCCAGGAGATGTTTGGGGGGCAGGGGGGGTGTTGGTGCTGGGGGAGCTTCGCTGCGGTTATTTTTAGGGCCAGCCCTGCTCCCAAGCCGGCTGAGCCCATTCAGACGATGAGGAGGAAGGCGCACGGAGATGACAACTGCGGTTGGCAGTTTGGATGTTTGCCCCGCGTGGGGAGCTCGGCCCGCACCAGCCCAGCGCCGGGGACCTGGGAGCCTGCTCGGAAAGTCCGGTGCCTCAAGGGAATTCAGGGATAAATGCTAACAGGATCAGTGCCTGTGATGAAGGAAGGAAGAGGGAGACAGCAGCGGGCACGGAATGCGGGCTCCGAATAAAGCAGAAGCACTTTGGGGAACTCCGGTGGCCCTGCAGGGGTGGCTCACAGACCCCCATCCACAAGACATCACCGCAGGAGGGGGGTGAGCCTCTTTGCAGGGACAATTTCAGCAGCATCATGTCACCACCTCCACAGCCCCCCCTCCCTGTCTCTCCCACCACCACCTTCCTCTCAAGGACAGCTCCAAAACCCACCGGAGAGCAAGAAATAATCCAAGATGCTGAGACATCGGAGCTCCCTCCAGCAAAAGCCCTTTCCCGGGGAGCAGGGCACCTCCGGACAGCAGCCCCCCCCAGCGCCACTCTCCCTGCCTGCTGCAGCCCCCCACCCAAACCACGGGCACCCAATTCACCCCCACCCCTCAAGGAGAACCCCAAAATTGCTCCTTCCAGGCTGCCCAGCCCGCCGTTGCCAAGGCAACTGCACCATCACCCCGGGAGCCGTCGCTTAGCAACTCCCAGGCTAAAAATCCTCCATCCCCGCACCTCGAAAGGGGAGGAAAACCCCCAAACCGGGGTGGGGGGAAACCACCCCGAAACGGCAGCAATGCACAAAAATTCCGCGGCACCTCCCGTGACCCTCCCGGCAGTTGTGGGGTGGGGGGGAGATGGGGCCCGGGCGGCCCCGCGGAGGCAGCCGGGGCTGCGCAGGCCGCGGCGGGGAGGCGGTGCGGGAGCGGGGCCCCGAGCGGGGCTGCAGCGCGGCCGGGCCCGGCCCCGCCACCGGCCCCGGGGGACGCGGAGGGCCGGGGAGAAGCGGGAGCGGGTGTGGGGCTTTGCAAAAGGGGCCGGGGGTGCTCGGAGCAGCCGGATCGGGGGGTGCGGAGCGTTGCGAGGAGGGCAGGGAGCACCGGGAATGGGTGCGGGGCATCGCGATGGGGACGGGGGTGCTCGGAGCTGTCGGATCGGGGGTGCTGGGAGGACGGGGAGCGGGTGCGGGGCTTTGCAAAGGGGCCGAAGGTGCTCGGAGCACCCCGATGGGGGGGTGCGGGACACGGCAAGGAGGTCGGGGAGGAACTTAGGCCGGGGGTGCGGGGGTGCGGTCTGCACCGGGGCCGGGTGCGGGACAGCGCAAAAGGGCTCGGGAGCGCTCGGAGCACCCAGGCCGGGGGCGCGGGGCATCGCAAAGCGGCGGCGGGGGCATCGCGGAGGCGCCGGGCCCTCGGTGTCCCCCGCGCCGGGAAGCGGGCCGGGCGGCGGGGCAGGATGCACGGAGGCGGAGCGGGGCGCGGAGTGGCGGCGGAGGGGGGGGATGTTCTCCGGTACTTACACCAACACAGACGAAGCGGCGGCTCCCAGGGGCCGGGGCCGGGCTCGCCCCTCCGGACATGGTCACGGCGCAAGTTGCGCGGCTCGGCTCTGCGCGCCTCGGCGCCGCGCTGCGCGGCTCAGGGCCTGGGGGGCCCATGCCGGCACCTCGGCCGCCCCGCTCTCCGCATCCGCGGCCCGCTGCGTTGCGCGAAGCCCTGCGCGCTGCCCGGCGCTGCGCGGAGCCCTGCGCGGAGCGGCGCGCTGCAGTCCGCGCCGCCCCGCCTTCCATTCACAAAAAACAAGCGGCCCCCACGAGGCCCCGCCCCCGCCCCCCCGTCGCCGCCCATTGGCTGAGAGAGACGGGGGGGGGGGGGGGGTACCCGTGGGGGGGCTGCGGGCGGGAAGCGGGGCCGGGGTGCCTCGGCGGGGGGACCCCATCCTGCCCCGAGCCCTCCCCCGCTGGGGTCTCCATCCTGACCCCCCCCAATCCCGCCCCGCATGGGACCCCCCATCCTGCCCCCCAGTCCTGCGGGGTATGGGTCTCCATCCAGCCCCTAACCCTCCCCTGCATGGGACCCCCACCCCACCATCCATCCTCTGCTGCATCCGACCCTTAGCCTCCCCCTGCATCTCACCTGCATCCTCCCTCTGCATCCCACCCTCCTCGCTTCCTCCTCTCCCCACCTCACTCCTGCCCCCTGGGAAGGGGGGCACCCTCTGCCCCCCCCCCACCTCTGAGCACCTTTCCTCCTCCCCTCGTTGCCCGGGGGCTGCACAGGGCTGCCAGCCCCGGGGTCCAGCCATGTGCGGCGGCGCTACCAGGCCAACAGCCCAGCTGAGGATGGGGTTGTGCGGGAGGAGACCTCCCCCATGAGACTGCTCACAAGCCCCAACTCCCCCCCTAGAGCACCCCCAGCCCCTTGCAGGGCAGCTTCTCCCGGGGGGGGGGACACACAGAGTTGACCCCTCCATCCATGATCTCCAAGCACAGGCCACACACTGCAATATTGCCCTTGAAACCCAGTCCACAGTGCTCCTCGCAGCCCCCTCCTCACCTCACAGCCCCCCAGGGCTCCTCCCCCCGCCCCTCAAGCCCTGCCACCCCTGGGCATAAAAAACTCAGAGTCATCTTTGCAGCGTGGCTGCCGGGAAGGCATCCGGCACACCAGCCCGCTGCTCTGACCCCGTATATCCGCATCATGTGATGCTTCACCATCCTCTCCCAAGGCTTTCAGCGGCCTTTCCCCCCCCCATCGCCTCCGCTGAGCCACGCTAAGCTTGGCCCCCCCCCCCCCGGCTCCCCTTCCGCTCGGATCAGGCCGGCCGGCAGCCTGCGGCGCGGGCCGGCTCTGATGTAACGCCGCGTCAGCTGGCGTCAAAACCGCAGCGCTCGCCTCACCTCGCACCTTCGCATCGCGGCCCCGGCAGCCGCTCGGCATGGTCCTCCCCCATCCCGGATCCCTCCCCCCCCCAGCATCACCCCCCCACCGTCTCACCTAACTCGCAGGACGGGGATCTCTCTCTCCATAGCAGAAGGAGACGGAGTCGCTTATTTGGGGAGGGGGGAAGCCCTTTGGCTTTCGAGCCGGGCATAGGCAGCTCCCGGCGCTGCCTCCGTATCCGCACCGGGACCGTGAGCCGGCGGCGAAGCTACTGGCTTCACGGCAAAGCTACCGGCTTCACGGCAAAGCTATTTATTCCCCTGCAACAGGAGCTGCGAGCAGCCGAGCTGCAGCTTGGAGCTTTCTTCTTCTCGGAGAGGGTCACGGGGAAGGAACACGTAGAGCTTGTTTGCCAGCCGCATGGTTTGGCTTATTTGCTCTCTTGTAGCAGGTGCTTAATTGTGGCAGAAAGAGTTCCCGGCAGCTTTCCGGGCAGCCGAATTCCCGCCTGCCCCCCTCCCTGCTTGGCAAAACAAAAGCACCATTGTCGCTGGCAGCCGAAACACCCGGGCTGCCGCGCTCGCGCGGGGCCCTTTTCCGGCAGGAGGCTTTGCCGGGAGGAGAGAGCCGGTGGTGGGAGGCACTGGGGAGGGCACTGGGTAGGGGAAGGGGCTAGGGAGCATCTGATGGAGTATGTGGTCGCTACTTGCAGCCCCTCTGCTCCGTGGGAGGAGAAACACAAGTCTGAGCCGACTCGAGCCCACGCCGTGGCACGGTATGGCTGCCCGCCGCGCGGCACGGCTGCCAGGCGACGGTTCCCCTCCCTCAACACCGCTGCCTCTGGCAGGGCTGGAATTAAAAGGCCCTTTGCTCCCTGCTCCCGTGTCTATCTCTGATTTAAGCCTCTTGGATCGGTCCCAAAGGGCTCCCATCTGCCCGGCTCCGTAATCACCCTCGCTCCCAGGCAAAGAGCTCCAAACCCGACGGCTGAGCGCCGGGGTCAAACCAGGGAGCTCGTCCCACTGGGAACAAGCACATGTTTTCACCCCGCAGCATCCTCCTCCCTCCATCTCCCCCTCCCCAGCAAGGAACGAAGCAGCTCTCCAGATATCGGAGACACGAGTGGACATTGCTCCAGCCGTGCCTTTCCCAGTAAACTTTATGACTCTCTCGGGTTCAATGCCAGGAGCGTTCCCACCCTTCCCGGGTGCTCCCTGCGCCCCTGCCCAGCCTTGCTGGGGGTCAGCGTGCAGGTTGCACCGCCGCTCCCTTGACTTGCGGGGGGACGGATGCAGGGATGCAAACCCCTTTTCCTTTCACTCCTCGGAGCAGCCAGCAAACGCTCCACAACCGCTGCAGCCTTCCCAGCTCTGCCCCCGCCAGTGCCCCCCATCCTGATCCCCAAATAAAGGTGAGCTTGGCCTTATTCACCTTGCAGAGGGCTGAAGGGCTGCGACAGACCAAAGCAACGCATCCCTCACCAGCATCACCCCAGCAAAAGCGGATTTGCAATGGGGAGACACCCCGACACCCTCCGGCAGCCTCGGACCACACGGTCCGGGGATCTGCCTTTGCCTTGCTCTGCCCTAATACCTGCTGTGAGTTTTCCACCTTATCCGTGGGGACACAGAGACGTCGCGGTGTCTTGTGTTGGAGGGGAGCAAAGAGCAAAGTCCCCTGGAGAAAGTGGCCAGAGGAAAAGTGCCTGAACTGGGAGCGCGGAGGAGCCAGTGCCGGAGCAGGAGGGTACTTACAGGCTGCGGGCCATGGCAGTCATCTTCGCGGCGGGGCTGCCTTTCCCTGGGGTTTCCATCTCTTTCTCTCGGCAGGCTCTGAAAGGAGAGGGCAGAGGGCTCTGTGAGCACACCCCAAACGCGGGCTCCCCCCACTTCTGCACGGTGACTCCCCGCTGCCCCGGGGACAGAAAGTCTTAGGGAAGGCGAGTCCTGCACGGCCACCCGGGCTGGCCAAGGAATGTCCTTCCACGGGCAGAGGGCTGTCCCTTGTCTACGGAGCCGCTCTGCCCACCGTCCCTACGTCCTGCTGCCAGGTCTGCCCTCCCCATGCCACCACCTTCACCGTACAGAGGAGCCAACAGGGGGATATATAGATACACAGATACATATATATACAGATATATAGCTATATAGATACATAGATGTATAGATATACAGATATAGAGATATAGGCAATGGGCACGCACAGATCCATCCCGTTCACTGAAGCCCTGTGCTGGATTTCACAGTGACATCTCCAGGGACTGCCCAGAGTCTTAAGGGGATCCCTGGTACCCCCTCCTTGCTCCAAGCTCCTTACCCTTGGGCTAAGAGCCTTCCCTTGGGCAGTGCCTGGCTCCGGGGTGATCAGCAGACCACTGAGCCCACTGGCGTGTTTGCTTTGGGCAATGTTCCACTCCTGCGAGCTCCAGAGGGAGGCAGGGCAGCAGGGTTCTCCCCTCCTTCTCCCGTCACCAGATCAACGGTGCCTGCACACGTCAGGCTGGAGCAGAGTCCAGGCAGGGTTTTGCTCCTGGCAAAGCCAGCAGACTCCTGGTTCCTGCCAGGGTGTGGGTTTTGGAGACCCACCACAGTGCTGAGTCCCTCCCTGGACTTCCCACCCAGGAAGAGCAATTAGAGTCACCCCTCCACTTCGCTGCTCTGAAAACCCCAAATCCTGCAGCTTTTCCTCCTGGGTGGTGTTACAGGGGTCTCCTTGCTCAGGGCAGTTGCCCCAGGCGTCCACATGGACTCCCCAGTCCCATCTTTCAGACTGGGAGAGCTCAACCTTCCATCACCGGCCAGCCAGGGAGCGAGGCGGCAGCTCCGGCAAAGGGTTTTTATGGGATTAATATCCATTTGGACCCAGCGGGCGGGAGAAGTCTCCCACCAGCACCTTGCAAAAAATTGTAAAGCCCAACCCGACTGCGACGGGGGAACAGTGGGGACAGAGGGACCCTGTGCCATTGGAGATGGCACAATGGGATATGCTGCACTGGCGGGGAGTGGACTGGGAAGTCTGAGAGTCCAGTAACAGCTGATACTGGAGGGGAAAGTCTAAAACAAGCAAAAAGAGCATTTCTGCACCTTCCATCCCCTGTCCTGCCAGAGCAACAGGGTCTATCTCCGAGCCAGGAGATTGGGATGCCTTGGAAATTCACTGCACACGCATATTCTGACCCAGCTGCACTCCTGGGTCCCATCTCCCGGCCCCGAAATCCAGCCACCCGATACACCACGGGTGAGAACTCCTCCTGCCATCGATACCGCTGCAGAATTTCAGGGATTCATCAACCAGTTTATAAATATTTAAACCCAGAAGGAGCCGTCTTACTCCTGCAAAATGCAACGTATTACACAAGCAAGGCATGAAGCATCCCTCCCTCTGCCCCGGCGCAGAGCTGCTGAACATCTGGGGCTCCCCAGACGGATCCTTTGGAGCTAGAAACCAGGTCAGGGCAAAACTCAAGGTCTCCATCCAAGCGTGCAGGATTTCTGCACCCTTCAGCTGGGATGCATTGAATTTACAGCCCTGTTTAGTGCGGAAAGCACCGCTGATATGAAATCGCAGCTCGGGCTGCTCCTCCAGCTGCTTCCCCCCACCACCCCAGCCGGATTTTGGGCACGGATGGCCGGTCCCACGCTCGCAGGAGAGCTGCAGCCTGAACCAGCCACCGGCTCCCCCCGGCCGGCTGCCTCATGCAGTATTCACAGCTTCATACAGTATTAAGAGCTGCTGACGCCTCGTGCAAAAACTGTGAAAAGCTTCTATTTGGGGAAAGTTCCTCTTATAACGGTGCATCCTGTGGCTTCTCTGTTTCCCTTTTCTCCTGGTTCTCTTGCTAGGGAGGGGAGGGCAAAAATAGGTTGGTAGTGTTGCTTATGATCTTGGGCTCTTCATCAGAAGAAGAAAATAACCCCCCCAGGCAAAAAAAAAACCCAAGAAATTAATTCTCACACAGGGGTGGGTGCCTGCCTGGCTTGCTGCAGTTTGGGAACCGATGCTCAGCGAGAAGGGGGGAAAATGGAACCTTCCTGGGTTTTGTCCCTGGGTCTGGCTGCAGCCAGCACGGAGCACAGCGCAGGGTTTGGGGAGGGGGCTCTATGGGGGCCTGTATATTTCCGCATTAAAAAAAAATAAAAAATTTAAAAATCCAAGAGCCAGGAGTCTGTTTCTAAGCAACAACCTCCAGCAGGGACGGCGAGCAGAGGAAGGGGAAGAAGCGATGGTGGGTCCCTACCTCAACTTCTGGGGTCCCAGAGCCCCTGGCAGGACCTGGGAGGGGTGAGGGAGGGAGCAGAGCAGCTGCCTGGGTCTGTCTGAGCAGCGATGGCTGTTTGAAAGGCAGGAAAAGAGGGGACCTGGGGGTGTCAGACCACCAGCAGCCAGCACTGGGGGCAGACCAGGACCCCCTCGGGGCAGAGGCATCACCCCTCTCCCTGCCGCAGCGCCCAGCTGCAAGTCCCGGCACCACGGGAGAGCGGCCCCGCGCCTTCGCTTGCGAAAACGGCACCCAAACCCCCAAAACCCACTTCCTACCCTAACAACGGCTCTTGGCCAAAAGACGTGGCAGGCAGGGAGGTGACGGCAGCGTTTGGTGGCTACGTGGGCTTCCCGGCTACCTGCCAGGAGACACGGGCAGCCCTTAGCGAAGCAGCAAACAACAGCCCTGGAGAGCCACTGGTTTTATCCTCCCCATTCCCGTGGGACAGCCGGGCAGCATCCGTCCCATGCCGGGAGACTCTTCGCCCACGCACCTTGGTGTCTTCTCGCACGTGGCTCTGCCCCAGCGCCCTCCTCTCTGCCCGCACCAGCCACGGGCCACTGCTTAAACCCTAGTGGCCACCAACGCACCCCACGGAGCCCCACCAGGGTCCGGCAGCCCGATTCTCGCCACCTCAACGAGGAGCAAAGGGACAACAAAGGGACGAGGAGCCAGGAGCATCACCCGCCCCGCGGGGTCTGCATCAGCCCGCAGCCCACGGGGCTGGAACCAGGCTCCGGCGGCACTTAAAGCCGCTCCTATGGCACGACCACCCCCACTCCAGCGCAGCCCCCCGACCTGTTCCCAAACCCCCAACCCTTACACCCCTGCGCAGCTCCCCAGCACGAGGGGGAAAGCCTTCAGCCTCGCCAGGGCTGGCCTCAGCAAAGCCCTGGGGAAAGAACGGGTGATAAACCAGCGGTGCGGTTACCTGCGTGCACCGTCCCTGCACCGTCCCGGGTCTGTTCCCTCCGGTCTGGGTCTGTTCCCTCCAGTCCGGCAGCTGCCTTCGCTTTCCCGAGGTGCTCACCAGCCTGGACAGGTAGGACCCATTTTTATATGCTCGCCCATGTGATCCAAACAAATGCCCTAGGGATGAGTTTTTGCCCTGACACAAAGAAAGGGGTTGGGACTAAAACCTGTTGAACCACAATCCGCGCTCAACGGACAGGAATTTTCCACTCGGAGCCGTTCGGATCAGCTCTGGGTGCGCCGGCGGCATGGCACGCGCCGGGGCCCACGCCTCCCTGCTTCCTAAAATCCCTTTTCCCTACGCTTCCAAAGCCTGTCAGACTCATTCCTAAATATTTCTTGTATTGCAACTGGAGAAAATGGAACCTGGATGGGGAGCGCGACGGAATATGTTTGAACCATTGTTGATATCTAAATTCTGCTCATCATTTGCTATTTCTCCCACAGTCTGTGGAATAAACCACAGCAGAAGATGCCAGCCAGGGTGAGGAATGGAGGGTAACGCTTTGTCCTCCAGCAAGGAAACACTCCTTGCAGCTTTGGAGCCTGGGGATGGCACTTCTGCACAGGTTGGGGGGTGCTTTTGGGAGCCGAGAGCCACGGGTCCCTCCCCGGGATGCTCCTTGCAGCTTGTCAGGGATGTATCCAGCGTGGTGCTGGTGGCGGGGAAGGCAGGTCCCAGGGCAGGGGGGCCTCGCAGTGACCAGGGTGGGAATGGAAAGGGGAGGGCGAGCTTCGGAGCAGCAGCGGTGAGTCAATGGGAACCAATGGACTGGAGAAATGGCCACGGGCCACGGAAAGGAGAGGTGGTTCGAAGGGCTGACTCAGTGGGACCAGCTGGTGAGTCAATGGGAAAGGAGGGAGCTGATGGGCTGACGGGCAGCAGGTGTGGATCCGGCTTAAAAAGGGGCAGGAGAAGCCCCTGGAACTGAACCAGCTCTGCTCAGGCTTCTCTCCTTAGAGGGACTGGAGAACACTGGCTGCAGGTACTGATTTGGCTGATAGCGGGCAGGAATGTGCTGCTCAGCACACGCATGGCATGTTTTTTTATTTTTTTTTTTTTTTTGCTGGTGCAGGTCTTGCCTCACCTTCAATCTGAGCTGCTGTTAAGCCCTGGGCACCTCTGTTGCTGTGCGTGGCTGGCACCTGGGGCTTACTCACACGTGTGGTTATGTTCTCATGGGAGGCAGAGCCTTTTGCTCTGGCCTAAGCTGGAAAGGGAAGCGAGGGGGATTTTCATGCTGAATTTTGTGGCAGGTACTAAAAAAGCTCCTGTTTTGCTGGGTCGCAGAGTGAGGAAAGCATTCCCTGCCTGGAGCAATGCCTGGCTTGCAGCTGCTTGTTCTGTGCATCCCAAAGCATCCTGCAAATGGCCCTGACCTCTGCAAACTGCAGTGTTAGCTCGTGTCCCGGCTGCGAGGGTCACCCGGGGGGGTGCCAGCCTTTACCTTTGCAAACCGGGCAGCCCCCCAGCTCAGTATCTGAGCCGCCTCCGGGGCTCAGCCCTGCTAAGAAGCTGGCTGTGGGGCTGGGGCTCTGCTCTGCTGCTGCAGGACTGGGGGTACTGGTGGTGTGAGAGGGGTAGGTGGAAAAAGTGGGGGGGAGCTGGTGGGCTTGCTGTGTGCTGGGGGGTGTTGGGCTGTTTTCCTTCTTCTTTTGCAGCTGGTTGGTTTGTTGGGGTGTAAAGACTCTGCTAGTGGGGGGGGAACCATAAATAGGGATCACCTTGGGGTCCCCTTCAGGGCCAGGGTGTCAAGAGTCTGGGAGTGAATACTTGGGGAGGGGGAAGCTGGAAAAACCCTCTGGAAAAGGTACCTGTGCTCAGGGGGTCTCCCCAAACATGGGTGCCTGTGGGAAGTAACCTAATCTCCTTTTAGCCCATAAACCAGCTTGGGGGGGGGGGGGGGGCTGGAGGCACCCTCTGCATGGAGCTGTGATGGGGTTCAGGGCTTCCTGGGAAAGCACCATGGCTGGGACTGTGCTGAGCTCGTTAAAGCTGCCTAAGCCCCCTGTGGCAAACCAGTTAAACCCATTTGAGGAGGAGTTAAGCCAGCTCGGTGTGATCCGGCAGTGTAGGGATGCGAAGGTTAATCTGGTCTAAATGCTTCGAGTTGGGGATTTGGACCAATTTAACTAGTTCATCTCCGTGTGACTTAATGATGGGTCCAGCCTGTGCTCCCCTTCCCCTTGGGCTGCGGAGATCTGCTGGAAGAGGGAGAAAATAAAACCAGGGACTGAAAGGAAAGAGCCACACATGGGCTGAATCTGAAACGGTGCTATTTATAGACATCCTGGCTCAGCTGGCCTGAATTCCATGTAGGTCCTGGTGCCCAGCTGGCAGGGGGGAGCAGTGGGGGGGTGAAGCAGCCAGGTCCTGCCCCTCCATCACACCTTGATGGGGTGACTCTTGGGACCAGGCTTGGTCCAGCCTGAGTCAGAGGAGGATGCTTCTTCCTCATCCCCACCTTCTCGTTAACCTGCTGCCCCAGGGCTTTCCCATGAGCATCACCCAGCCCGGCAGGTGAGATGTCAAGGACCAGAATGGGTGTTTATTTTTTGCTGTCATCCCTAAAGGGCTGTAATCACAATTAGGGCACCCACGAGGCACAGGACAGGAATGTACCTTCTTGTCAGGGTGCAGTGTCCAGGAGAAGAGGAAGGGAGGAGGAAAGAAGGAAAAAGAAAGGTGAAAGTGCCTGGGTGACCCTTCCATAACCTGTTCCCTGTGCCACAGCCTGCCCACAGCCCTGGGGTGCAGGGGTGGTAGGTCAAGCAGGAGCCACACCTGATGGTTTCTCAATGCTGCTGTTGTGTGTTGGTGCTTGCAGCAGCTCTTGGTGCCATCCCCTGTCTCCAGCAGCAGGGCAGGGGGGTCCTTAATGCTGGAGCTTGAGCCTGAGATTTAAAGAGGAGCTGAGCAGCTCGGTGGCGGGTTGCAGCAGCATCTCAGCATGTGTGTGAACGGAAGGTGCAAACAGGAGCTAATTGCACCAGGCAGTGCCCTGGTGAGCCGCGGGCTGGGCGGCGTGCACGCTGGCACCGCTGGGATTCGGGAGCTGCGGAGCTGCTGGCACTGAAGGAAGGAGGCTCCTGCCCGGCTCTGCGCTGCCTTGTGACTGCGAAATGCATGCGCTTAATATAGGCCAAATGAAAACATTCTTCCCAAAATAGAAGACCTTCCCCAGCAAGAGCTGCAGCTCCGGCAGGAGCAGTCACAAGGTGCCTGCCGCGGCGGGGTGGGCTCCAGCACGTGGGCTTGTGCAACACTGCACATCCAGCCCGTGAGTGTGCAACCAGCCAGCGCCCGGCCACGGCTGTGTCCAAGGTCATCTCCCCCGGGCACTGCTGCTGTGCATGCTGCAGTCACCCACTGACCCTCCCCAAAACATGCCAGCTGGCTCTGGGGGGCTGATGCTGCACCAGGAGATGAGTTCACGGATGGGGCGAGCACCCATGTAGTTTGGATGGGGTGTAGAGGTGGTGGCCCCATCCCTGAGCTGTGTGCCATCACGGGTGAAGGTGCTGCAGTGTCTTGTGCTGGGGTGAGTGTGGGGGCTCAAACACGTTCCTGCTTGTGGAGCTGAGGGTTGGGACAGGACCGGGCTGGCAGGAGAAGGGGTGATCCCCACAGGGGGTGGCTCTGCAGGATGCTGGTAGGCTTGGATCTGCACCCTGCTATGTGCTTATTGCCTGATAAATGTTGAATATTCCTCCTCTCCTGAGTGCTCCTGCCATGTCCAGCTAAGGCAGAGTGAGAGGGCCTGGTGCTTGGAGGGGGTTCTCTGCTGCCAGGGGGGTTTTGGGGGCTCACAGCAGCCCTGGGTCTGCTCTGATGCTTCATTTGTGCTGCACTGCATCTTCTGTTGGGATGTGAGTGCAGGAGCCTGTGAGGTGGTACCAGCTTCAGAGGGCAACGAGCATTCTGCATCCCATCCCTGATCGCACAGATTCTCTGGGAGGAGATGAATGTCCCAGCTCCAAACCCCCTTTGGGGCTCTGACCCTTCCCCCTTGGTCACTTGGGACTCTCCGCTGCCAGTGGTGACGGTGACAGTGTTTAATCCAGCTTGAGAGGACACAGCTGCCTGCCAGGAAAATGGGGCAGGCAGGGGTGAGGGTTCAGAGCTGGGGCTTTGGCAGGTGGAAGGAGAAGAGCCAAAAACCCTTCTCTGTTAATCTCTCAGGCTCTTGTACATCTGCACCCGGTGTTTGGCAGACTGCAGAGCTCTGCTCCCCGTCTGTGGCTCACGGGGGTTTGCCAGGGGTGAACACAGCCACATTTCTGAGTTTTGCTCCAGCATCATCTTAATGCTGTAGAGATCCAGAAATCCAGGCTCAGCCATCAAACTCTTGCACTTGTGTGATCCAACCAGTGACATGGTGTGTCTCCCTGTGCATTCTGATTAATCTTATTCCAGCCACATGTGCAGGGGCTGGTGCTGCTGCTGGGCACCAAGCTGAGGGAACCCTGGATTTCTGCAGTGACAACCTGGGACTTCAACTCCTGATCACTTTGTGGCATTAGACTGGACAGACCCAGCAAAACTGGAGACCACCTGAGCTAGATGAAGCTGTCATGTCCCCTAAATCCACTTAACTCTTCCCAGAACCTTGAAATTGCCCAAGAAGAAGAGCTGGCCCCATGAATTGGTGCAGATGCAAATTTATGGCCCATTCTGGGAAAAGTGCTTTTTTTTTTGATTTACAAAGCTCTTGCCTTGCATGTTAGCCGGGGCAAGGTGAAGATGACCTTGTGGGTGTTGAGTTGAAGCCAGGAATGAAGTTGTTAGCTGTGCAAGGAGGGAAGCGTGAGGACAGGCTATGAAGAGGTGAGATAAGAGGCACAGAGGCACGGCTGGAGGTGCAGCAGGTTGTGAATGGGGAGAGAGGATGTGGGTTTTCTGTTTCCTTTGCTGATTGCTATGGAAAAAAAACATATCTGAAAAATTGGTTTCCTGCAAAAGAAAGATTGAGGGAATTCCCCTGGCTGCCAAGGCTCTGCCAAGTCCTTTGCTTCCTACAGTCTCTCTAGTGGGTATCAACGGCAGAAATGCTTTTTTCAGCTCTTGTTCAGGCTGTAGGAATTGGTTTCTCTGAGTTTTCCAGGTGCCTTGCTTGCAGGACCCTCTGGGACACCCACCCACGGGGAAACTGAGGCAGAGAGGAGCCCAAATCAGAGGAAAATGCTGGACTCTGAAGGAAGAGCTGACATTTTTGTAGCAGCTGGGCTGGTTTAATGCCTGGGGGTCTGGGGTGGGAGCACAAAGAGCAGGTTTATTGCCCAGAAATGCCTTTGCTTGTGTGATGCAAAATAAATCTGTTTTCAGGAGCATTAAAAAGCAATGATCTTGGCTCTGTGGCAAGAAAGGGACAGAGTTTCCTGTGGACTTTAGTGGGGAGCTGGGACTGTGCAATCTGAAGCAAACTGGGAGAGGGGGCAAAAAACCCAACATGGTGCCAGACTTCATGTGTCGTGGGGCTGGAGAGAGTGAAAGCCAGTGATGGCTCCTTGCTCGGTCCCTGTGGGCAATTAATGTCTGGGGAGAGCCGATTTAATGACATGGGATGGTGGTAAACTCAGATTCCATGAAATAAAATGGCTTTTTATGGTGCAGGGACTCGGTGCTGGGTGAAGTCAGAAGAAAGGCTGAAGTGGGTTATAAACGGCACGGGTTAATCTTAAACCAACATCAACAGGAAACCAGCAGCTTGGGTGGGAAATTCCAAAGCTCACAAACAATATGTTTTTGGCCCATGTCAGAATAAAAAGCTGGTCTCTTAGGAAGATTTGTGGGGAAGTTCTGACCTGGAAACACTTTTTTTTTGTGTTAAAGGCCAGCATTAAGTAAACAAATGACACCAGAGCTGGAGGCTTTACAAGTGTAAGAAATCTTTGAGCCTGTTGGATTCAGCTGATGTCCATGGTGTTCCTTGGAATACTTTAATTTTTATTTTTTTTTGGTTGAGCTGTGTCTTAATGCTCTTGGTGCTCCCTGGCAAATACCTGGGGACCTTGATAGCAGCTTCTGGGGCTGGGGGAGAGTGTCAAGAAGTGGGTTGGAGAGGTGGGATGTGCTGGGCTGGGGAGCTCAGCAGCACCTGGATGGGCTTCTACCTCCTCTGTGACAAACCACCTTCTCCTTTCCTCTGCAAACACCTGGTTTGTGGCCCCATGGAGCAGCTGGTGTGTGTAATTTGGCTCCCAAATTGGGTGCTCTGGCTTTCATGTGTGCTTTATTGCAGTGGTTAAAGCAAGCCACAGCCTTCTCCCTTCCTTCCCACCCTTAAGGCAGTTTCCTTTTATTAAGAGCCTTTTCATCTCTAATCTTAATAGGAAATGATGATTTTCTCACTTATGTCTTGATTTTTGCCAGCTGTGAGAGGCTTTTATTGTAGTTTTTGGACCTAATTTGGTTTACTGGAAATAATATATTATTGCATTTCTATCTCCTCCCAATGAACTGAAGTGGTGGTGGGACTGCGGCACGTGTAGGCAGCGCTTTGCTTCCTTGGGCTTCACATGATTGCTTCCCTCATCTGATTAAAATCCAAAACTCTCATCTGATTAAAGTCAATCCAACAGCCACTGATGGGACTTGATACCTTTGTAAGCTTTCTTTTTCTTCCTGACTATCCATTCCTGCTGGAAGTTGGGAACCTCTTGGTCCTGTGACCCAGGGCTATGTGAGGATGGGGCATGGGGCAAGTGTGGCTTGTGTGGCTCTGTGCCAGGGCTGTTTCAAGCCATCCTCCAACTTAATAGTGGCTTAAAAGCAATTTCTCCCTCTCCTTCTGCTGGGGTTTGGTGGAAAGGGACAGAGAGAGGGGCCAGGACAGGCAGAGGTTAAACCTCCTGGGTCACGTTTGCTGCCCAGCCTGGTCTGCACAGAAATGATAAAACTGAGAAGCAGCTGGAGTTTTACAGTTGTGTTTTTTTCAATAATGGCTTTACAAAAAAGTGTGAAGCATCTGTTTAGAAGTGGAGGGCAGTATCTCATTCTTGAGTGTGGAGGAGAAATCCTGGATGAACATACCTTTCCCCAGCTCTGAGCTGCGGAGCCACAGCACCACGCTGGAGGCTTCCCAGCAGCTGGAAAGACAGGATTCCTGCGGTCCTGCACCACTGAGTCAGGAGAGGTGACACGCAAACACAGCTGAGTTCCTGGGAAAGGAGGCTGGCTTGTGCTCTGAACCTGCCTTGACACCACTATGTGTGTGTTCCCATGGGAGCATCCTTCTCTGGAGCAGAGGCTGCTCCGTGCAGGCTCTCGGCATGTGGTTTATTGGTTTTCCCTGGCTGTGAGAGCTCTGGGCACGGGCAAACTGGAGGAGATGGATGCCAGTGGAAATGACCCATCCCTTCGCGTGGGTTTGCCGGACCTGGAGTGTTTGTGGAGGTGGGGTTGTGCCGTGGCCTGGCAGCCAAGCCAGCTCTTGAGTCACTCCGTCCTGTGCATGTGTCTAAAGCAAATAATCTGATGGCTTTGTGCCCCTTGGAGCCTGTCTGACCTTGCAGGAGCTGTTGTCCGGCTCTGGCAGCGCAACTTTCCGATGGATTTTTCATACCCTGGTGATGTGGGTTTGCTGCACGGGCTTCCCGCTGCCTTTTCTACTCCATCTCCTGAGCAGGGGAAATAGGATGTTTGTAATTACTCTGCAAACAGCTTTTAGGGAGAAAGCTGTGGTTCTGTGTTACAGGGGCTGCTGTCAGATTGTTGCTCCCATGGGTTTTCCTTGCAGAGCATCCCTGGGGGATCCCTCTGCACCTTGTCTGTGCTGATCCTGTGTCGTGACGATTCTCTTGGGAGGTCTCCAGATGGAAGTGGCTGACATTGCCTCAGTGTGAAGGGCTCCTCTCTCTGCCTCTAAGCTTGAAATGAAGTAAAATACCCCTGTCTGGCTTGTTCAGGCTCCATCCTGTCTCTGGCTTTTGCTGTTATTTGGGTAACTGATGCAAAGTCACCACAGGAGCTGGTTACTACAAAGCACTGATGCTCCTCTGCTACCCTGGGATGGACCTGGGGGTCTGAGCCGCCAGGGCTGCAGCAGTGCTGTTGGTTTTGCTGTTTTTCTGCTAAAATAAATAGTGAAAACAGATGCATTTACCATGGCAAGAGTGTCTTGGCAAGAAGAGTCCCTTGTCTGTGTTTGAGTCCCTGTGTCTGTCCTGGTCCAAGTCACTGTCCCTTCACCTGCCACCCTCTTGCCAAGCTGTCAGCTTTCCAAAGGAACTCCTGCTTTTCTAAGAAACCCACTTTTCCGTGGCAGAGAGTCTCTGGGCAGCTGTAATGATTAACAATCCTTGAACATACCTTGCCTGGGGCTGCGATTCCCCTTGCGTGGCTCCCCCAGGACCCCGGCTTGTCACCCCCCCAGTTTGCAATAGCATGTGAGGATGCAAACCCCATTTTGGGGATCCTGACTCATGCAAACCTGACTCTGATGGGAAAAGCGTTACTCACGTGAGCCTGTTTGCAGGATCAGGCCTCTAATTATGGGGTTTGCCCAGCTCGTAGCGTGGGAACCGGAGCCATTAGCCCCTAAACCTCCAGATCATTCCCAATATGTTAATGTTTCTAATTAGTTAAGCCTGATGCCTTTTTTCTCTCTGTAATGACAGTGGTGCTGGTACTTACTCGTGTTCGCTCTGCGTGCTGGTACTTCATTATATAATGATACAGTATGTGTTGTAATACCTATTCCCAACTGACAGTGGGGTTTTTTTTTGCATGTGCCTCATCCAGAACTGATTAGGCAATGGAGAAGATGGGTTGGTGCCAATAAGTGTTTGGGTTGCATCCTTTCTAATTAGCTGGGAAGTTGAGTGCAGGGGAGGATTAGGGCCAGGTGAGCACCCAGAGCTGGTGGGTCAGGGGAAGGTTGGTGTGGGATGAAAACCTGTTGCCTGTTTTCATGCTTCTTTAGGGGATGAGCTGCCCCTTTCCTGGGCTCTGTTTTCATCCACAGTCCCTTCTTCCGTTCCTTCCAGGGAAACCATCTCCGTGGCAACCTCAAACCTCCAGGCTCTGCCTCAGAGCTGCTCTTCCATCTTCAGGACCCAGTGGGTAAGTGCCTTGGCAGGTCCAGCTGTGGTGGCCTTGGCCACCGGGTCCATCAGGCTGCTGCAGACACCTTGGTGCAGCGCTGGGAGGCAAGGGCTGGCATTGGGCTTGGCAGGGGTGTGTATAGAAACCTTGTACCTTGGCTCATCTCAACCTCAGGGCTTGGCTTGTGCTTTGAACAGACTTAAAAACAGGTGGCCATGGCTGTCCTCATGCTGGAGAAGCTCTGGAGGGGGTGGCTGGGTTCAAGGTGAACCTGGTGCTGTTCCCTTGCAGGGGATCTACCTGGGGCAGGGGTGCATTGGTCAGTGTGCTGCGGCTGGTCGTGCATCCGTTGGTAACAGTCTTGGGTAGACCATGACCAAGCCTGAGACCATTATTTTATCTTTTCCATCACATGAGAGTTGTAGGGAGAGCAGGAAGGCCAGCACCTGGAGACAGGGACTCTGTCCCCTCTGGGTGCTGCCTGGGCTTGGAGCACGATGTCACCATGGAGGTGATCATGGCTGCGCTGGGCTGCCCAGCCTGTGATGTCATATGTGGTGCTGTGCAGGAGGGTGGTGATGCACCTTCCTTGTGGGTGGGTAGAAATGGGTCCTCTAAGGTGCAGGGTCTTGCTGGGGGGTTTGGTGTTTCCTGGCATAGGGCAGCAGCAGGAAACACAGTTTGTTTCTGGCATAATTGGGATTAATGATGTGGAAGTGGGGATGGGGTGAGGGGGAAACGATGTGTAAGGATGGATGTGCTCTGCCTGGAGCTGGTTTCTTGGGGGGGCTGGACTGGATCATAGTGATGGGGATGCTGTAGGTGCTGGGTCATAGCTCTGCCCGTGGAACTGATCCTCTTTGTCCCTTGGTCCCGCAGGGCAGGATGAAGCTGCTGGGTGCTGTGTTGCTGGTTGCTGGCCTGCTCAGCACCGCTGCCCAGGGGGAGCAGCCCCCCTGGCCGGATGAGCCTCTGCAGACCTGCTTCTTCCAGACACTCAGCAACGTGGACAGCGAGTTCTGCCAGTGAGTGACACCCTGTCCTCTCCTTTCCAACCTGCATCAGCCCTGGGCATCCAGTCGTGTGCTGCCCTTGCATGTCCCAGGCACCTCCTGGGACAGTTAACTCCAGTGTCCCCTTTGCCAGGGCTATAAATACTGGCTGCTTGCTTTATTCTGCCAGGAATCTGGGCCAGAGCGGTGCCTGCTGCACTGTGTGGCTCTTGTTTTAGGCAAGGTGAGGTCTGAGTGTCTCTGGTCACCTCGACTTGTTCCTTGGTCTGTTTTGCAGAGGCTTTTAAAGCTGCTTACAGCATCAGGGATGATGAATGCTTTCTGCAGAAAGTTTCAGAGGAAGGAGGCTGCTTTTGGGGAAGGAAAGTCCTAGAACAGGTCATCCCACAGACCTCAAAGCTGATGCTCAATGTGTGGGCATAAGAAGAGGAGGAAGCCTGGGGAGCTTTTCCTGGAGCTGTGAACAGGCAGTTGGCTGCTGTGCCAGCTGGGCACCCCTTTATCAGGTGTTTTGATACTGAAGGTCCTTGGCTTAAACTCTTGTTTCTGGAGATGGAGGCAGGGCTGGGTAAGCAGCAGCACACACCTGCCCCTTGCCTTCGAGGGGTTCTTGATATCCCACATTATTGGGAGCTTCTGCATCAAAAATGTCCTTTCTGCTACTCTTCAGTTACCAAAACACTCTCTAAATATGAGCAACTGAATTCAGCCTCTAGATTAAGGCAAGCGGAGACTTCACTTGCCACTGACATCGTCCCACAAGCCATGAGCAGGAGCACCCTGCTTTGAGCTCTCAGCCCCCTTTCTGCCAGCCCTGTGCTGCTCTGGGTGTTTGCTCAGCACCCTCTGGGGCTGCAGGATTTAGGAGGTCACATCAGCGGCAGCTAATCTTCAGGGTGGCCTTGAGACTTGTTATCCAGACGCTGTGGTGACCTGACAGCTTGCTCCAGTGGCCCCTTTCTCTGTTAGATAACGCAGAAGGGGAAAGTGCTTCATGCACGAGTTGGAGCTGGAGATATCTGACCTGTTATTGTGCTATCAGGACCCAAAACATGGAGGAGGCTTGTCCCTGCTCATATCACGAGGGAGAGGGGGGGGGGTTCAGAGTTCAAACAGCTTGTGAGAGGCCAAGGGGGAGTGAGGGTGGCTTTGCTCTCCTGCTGCCCATCTTCAAGCCTTAGGTTAACCTATTTGTGCCATGATTTTTAAGGACTATAGAAAATACTGGGAACAATCTAAGGTGTGCTGAGCCGTAATGAATGTCTAAGGTCTTGCTGCTGCTTGGGAGAGGGAGCAGACCCCACGGTTATGTTATGGCATGGGAGGGTGCTTATCCTGGTGCACAAGGTGCCCAGTGCCTTTGGTGACAGCAGGTCAGATCCTGCATCTCCCACCCCACATTGCAACCACAGCTCAAGCCTAACTGGGAAGCAGCACTAATTCCTGTCCCCTGCATGGTGCGATCTCACCCTACGTGTTCTTCTCTTTCTCCTTTTCTCCCCAGAGGTGATTTAGAAATGATCTACCCGGAGCTGGGCGACGTGGGCTGCACATACATCCCCAAGTGCCACCAGTACCGGCGGCGGATCAGCAGGGAGTGGGGCAGCCCCCAGGTTCGGTACCCCCAGGCTGAGAAGGTGGGTCCCGAGTCGTGGCACTCGCTCTGCGCTTCTCCGTGTGAATTAGAGGTGTAGCTGGATGGCAGGGGGAGGAATTCCCTGCGGAAGGATTGCTTACACGTGGGTGTGTGTACTTTGAGCGTGGTTGTGGCACTCTGGCTAGGAGCTGGGTTGGGCAGGGATGCTCAGCACCGGAGCTTTGGGTGCTGGATATGGCCTGGGAGCCCTTCGCCCTGTGCCGTGTGTGCCTTTGCGCTGCTGTCCTGTTGCCAAAGTGCTCTCAGCTGCTGGGGCTGAGCGTGTTAAACTTTTTTTTCCCCAAATCAGGGTGATTTTTCTAAGCCTTCTGCATGTTAAACTTGTTTCCCAAAATCAGGGTGACTTTCTAAGCCTTCTCCTGTGCTTTCCCACTGCTTCAGGGTTTTGGTTTGAGGCTGAGCTGTGGATAAACTGAATTATTTGGCTATATTGTAGCTGGGTTTTTTGCTACAAAACCTTTCAGGCATAGATTTATTTTTCTTTTTGCAGTTGCTTGTAAACTTTTTAAAGCAAACATATGCTTCGGCGGGGTGTTTACATCTGGCGCCGGCGCGTGCGACCCGTGTCTGTCCGCAGAAACGGCGTTAATTAACCTCATCCGCCGCGGGGCTGTAGGGTTTGTTGGTGTGTGATGGTGGGAACTGGGTACCAGTGGCGGGGGGAGCCCCGTCCCCGCTCGGAGCCCCCCCCCCACCTCGCTCCGCCGCCGCTCGCACCGGCCCGGGGCTGCTGTTCCCTCCCGTCGCCTCCAGGTGGCAGCATTGAACTTCCAGCGCCCGCACGCCGCCGGGCATTGGGAGCACTGGGGGTGGCCGGGCCCCTCCCGGGGGCTGCCCCCGTACTGGGGGCGGTGGGAGGGGAAGCGGGTGTGTGCCTTGGGCAGAGGAGGCCAAGCGTGGTGTTGTGCAGGTTTTTGGGTGGCCAGGGTGGCATCCTGCACCCCTGGTGTCCCACTGAGACCCGCCCAGTTTGGGGTTGGAGAGTGTGGTGGCACCAGCTTGCAGGGCAGACCCTGTCCCCAAACCCCCGGTACGATCCTCGCCAGATGCATTTTCCATCATTCGCTCCCGCGGGCGTGTTGGCTGTAGCTAATAAGGCAGAAACTCGGCTCTTGTGCGTCTTGGCTTTACCTCAGAGTGTTGGGAATCAGCTTTTCTGGCTGCTTCATCCCCGTCTGGAAAGGCTCTTCCTCCTGCTGATCGCATGGTTTGAAGTATAACTTTTCCCTTAAAGACTTCTGATTCTTCAAAAAAATCCATACCCCTCCCTGGCACAGGATGCTGTGCATAAAATCATCCATCACTCGTGCGTTGCTTTCCAGTAGTTCCAAGTTTCCCAGAGATGTAGGCAGCTGCTTTTTCTTTTTTATTTTTGTCCTGGAATGCAGGGAGAAGGGAAAGAGTTTGGCTCTGGGGGTGCTGATGGGTGCTGCTTTATCCAGTAAACGATGCTGCCGGCCATGGGGAGGATTTGGGGGATAAACAGAGGCAGACCCGTGCCAGGGGGTGCAGGCTTTCCATTTGGGAACCCGAAAACAGGAGCAGGTGAGTGAACCTGCCCAGACCAGACCTGGGACCTGGCTGTGCATCACTCGTGCAAGTTTGTTTTGGGGTGAGATGCCAGCTGTGGCACTGGGGTGTGGGCAGGTCCCTGGGAAGCCCGTTGCAGAGGGTCTGCAGCTCCCGCTGGCATCGGGGCTGGCGATGGCTCGTCTCTGCTGGTGGATTTGGCACCGTTTCCTTCCAAGACAACTCGGCACATCTTGCGCTGAGGTGGCATCTGAGGACACGGGCCCTGCTGCTTCCCTTGGTTTGCATTTATTCTCTCCTCTGGCCTTAGCCAGAAACACATCCCCAGCTCTGCACCGCCCAGAGCCTTCCAGCTCCTGCAGTGTGCAAACTGGGGGGGTTATTTTGGGCGAGGGGCTGGATGGCCTTAAATCAGTTGCATAGAACTGGCTCTGAATTGCCTCAGGCAATAGGAATATATATTTTTCTAAATCCTGAACCTGTAAGGATGCTTCGGGATAATCTTTTTCCCTGAAAAACCACCCTGAAGGAAGTGGGAACAAGAGTTGCATCATCCTGTGCCAGGGCCGAGGCGTGCACCAGTGATGGTGTTACTTTTTATGGTTTACGATGGGATTTCTAAAGTCAGGAAACCTGATTTTTTTTTTTTTAATTCCCAAGTGAGAATGGGAAACCTCACTTTGCTCAAGTTCTCTCCGTCTATATGTGAGGTTTCTCAGCACAGTGGGGTGCTCCAGCCCTGCCGAGGCTGGGTGATCCTGGGTGGGGTGGGCAGAGCTGGGCTGGGTAAAGGGCTGGCTACGCTGCTTTCGTCAAAATAAGCAGCAGAAAAACTCGGGGTTTGAGTCTGAAAACTTGTGTAGGAAGTGTTTGCTTTCTGTGGAACACTTTGTCTCTTCAAGAAAAACAACCCCCAAAAAAAGCCAAATGCAGAGTGTTTGTTGTTATCTCCGGAAATATTTATCAGTTTTCTGAGGTGGGGAGACGGGACGTTTCCCAACCTTGTTCCAGATATGGCTGATGGGTCCAGGGGGGGCTGCATCCACCCTGCCTGGGCCAAAGGTCTCTGCTCACAGCCTCAATGTGCCCTGGTGCTCCTTGGTGCAGGTGATGTCAATGTGTTTGTGGGTGAAGGAGCTCAAAGTTCTAAGGACCTTTAGATCTAAGGCAGTAATTTTTTACACAGTGTGGTGAGGCACTGGCACAGGTTGCCCAGAGAAGCTGTGGCTACCCCATCCCTGGAATGTTCAAGACCAGGTTGGATGAGGCTTTGAGCAACCTGGTGTAGTGGAGGGTGTCCCTGCCCACAGCAGGGGGGGTTGGAACTGGGTGATCTTTGAGGTCCCTTCCAACCCAAACCATTCCGTGATTCTATGAAAGTGGGGTGGCACCCTGCAAAGCTGAGCTTTGATAGGAACAAGCCACTGCTGGCCCTGGGAGACTTGAGTACAATCATCTTATGTGTGTTTATAGGGATGTTTTTAATATCCAGTGGTGTTTATCCAGTTTAGTCACTGGGCCATTACAGCCCAGCAGCCAGTGTTGTCAAACATTGCTTTTACTTCCCAAAAGACCCATTTTTGACTACTTTGGTGCACCAAAAGCAGCTGTTACATCTGGCTGCTATCCCTGAGAGCAGCACAGCACACTCAAGTGAAAGAATAAGAGACTTTAGAGGCCAGTGTCTGGTGGCTTGGGTACCCAGGAAACCCTTTATCTGCTGGGCACAAATTTCCAAACCTGCCCTGTGTGTGGCTTGGGCACATGGGAAGCATCTGTCTCCCAGCCCTGTGCTGGAGTGGAGCAGCTGATTGGTCTGTCCTGGTGTTGCAGAGGTCCAGGCATGTGTGAGATCCACCCTGTGGTGCTGAGGATGCTCGGTTCTTGCTGGGAGACCCCTCTAAACATTGGATAACTCACTTTGTGAGCATCCTGTGCTGCCTTTGGGTATTTCTGCAAAGATACGACCTGGAGCAAACACTAAAAGCAGCCATGAAAGTATCTGTTGACATCCTCCCAAAAACCCCGGGCTGCTGCCAGGGCCTTTCCCAGACCAAAGAGGAAGCAGGAGCTGTGGGGAACATCTGGATAGACGGGAAATGCGCCCTCCTCGTCCTGCCTCAATATTGCTTTGCTCAACCAAAAATAAATTGGAAAAGAAAATTGGACATTGCATCAATTTGGGGCAAGTTTATAAATTCTGTAGCTAAGCAATCCCAACAGAAGATGATGGATCGCCGGCGAACACGCGGCCCCTGCCGTGATGTATAGTCGCATTAGCCCAAACGCCGCGTTACATGATTCTGTTTTATTACCACTGCTGGTGGCAGACAGAAAAACAGATTACACTTGAGATCAAATCGATAGGAACTTTATTTACTGGCCTTTTAAAAACATATTTCTGCACTTTATAAAAACATACGGTAGATGTTATTGATAGAACTTGTCTGCTTGTTAAAAAGCAATTTGCCCGCCGCGATGTTCTCGAGCTGCGGTTGGTGGCACTACCTTTTACCTGCTCTTCCAGATCTCTTTTCATCCTGGGGTTTGACAACTTCCTTAGAGGTTTCTTTGGGCTGTGCCATCGCTCACTTAGGGCATGGGGAAGGGGTTGGACTTCCTCTCTGGATGAGGGGCCAGGCATCTCAGAAATAAAGGGCTTTTTGCGGAGTTCCTACCTCTAACTGAACTACTTAACTTTGCTTTTGCAAGAGCCCTCTCCTAGTCAAACCAGTCTGAGAAGACAACTAGGACTTCTTCCTGCAGCTGTAGAGATTGCCACCTTTTCTCTGCTCTTTCAAGAACTACATATTTTCATAGTACCTCATTTAAAACCATTTCCATGGCAGAATAAGCTGGAGCTGAAAATCATAGAATTATAGAATCACAGAATGGTTTGGGTTGGAAGGGACCTCAAAGATCGTCCAGTTCCAACTGCCAAATGCAGCCCCCAAACTGTGGGATGATGCCCTCACGGGTTCCATTGGGCTTAATGCAGCATCTCCACATGCTCTGTGTCTAACTACAACCAGCACCCTGGGGTGCTGTTCCAGGGACAGGGAGCCATGGCCATGTCCCACCCTGTCACCAGGGATTGTGGCCATGCCCAGGGCAAAGGGCAGGAGAAGAATGAGCCTCTCCCAGGAGCTTGGGTCGTGCCTGGAGTCTGTGGCAAAGTCCACTTGCTGGTTATGTCCCTGACTCTCCCCCTTTTGTGAACACTTGGTGGCCGTGTTGGGAACAGTCCTGATTTATAAAGGTTTCTGTGCTCTAGGGTCTGGGGCCCATTATTTGGAGAATTACTTGTATGTGGAAATTCATTAACTTTCAACAAAAGGAGGGGAAGGTCTGCTTAATCTCCTAATTGGGATGTGCTCTAGTTGTGTCAGGCGGTGATTTGCAGCTGGCTGGAAGAGGGGGCTTTGGAGCAACGCTCAGGTTAAATTCAAGTCTCATTAAAGATGGTTTTAAGCAGAAGATTCCTGACAGTTTGTGTATCCTTGTTGGCTCTTGGAACTGTCTGGAGTTAAGGAACCACCAGTGTGGTGTTTTATTTTTTTTCTCCCAATCCTGTCTGGGCTACTTAAAAAAACCACAATGGCCCAACATTCCTTCCTGATGCTGTCAGCCAGATATTATGGGGATTAGCCCAAGCCCCTGGTGATGAACCCCTCCCTTCTGCACTGCTGGAGCTGATGCTGGTTTGGGTTCCCATGGCCTGGGACTGCGCCGTGGCATCCCAGCATCCCTGACTTCAGAGGGCTGCCAGCTCCCCAGTGCCTGGGACCATCCTGGCTCTGCAGCAACTTTGGAGTGGAGGGCTTGGTGTGAGGCCCATGAGTGACCAAAGTGCTTCTTTGAGGGCTTAAATGTGGGGTGTTAAAGCAAAACAAAAAAACCCACCAAAAAATCTGTGTGTGCTGCAGGCTCTTCTGCACTGCATCAGCCCTGTCCTCTGCTGACCCGGGCAGGGCTGGGCATGCTGCAAAAGCCACAGCTTTGCTGGAGGTTGGCATGGCAGAGTTGGTTTGGGATGTGATCCCTCTTGTCCTCTGAGCAAAGCACAGCTTTACTTTCTGTGCATGCCGAGCAGGAGAGCATCCTTGCTGGAAAGCACTGGAGAAGCACAGGGTGTTATTCTGCAGTGGAGGGGACCCATGGGACAGCTGGTGCCACCCGCAATGAGAGCCTCTTCCCGTGAGCAATCTTGGCAGAAGTGTCACTTCACATCTGTTTCATTACCTACATGTTTGCTGGACGTTTAACCACCCTGGACAAATAGTGTTTCCCCTTTGGGCAGAAGGATGGGCTTCGGAGATGGCAAGAAACCTACAGGTCATCAAGTCTGCTCTGCTCATCGCTCATGTATCGGCATCCGCCCGCGCGTGGGACAGATGCTTGTGCCTGTTTCAGCAGCAAAATGTTTGAAGCAGCTGATGATTTTACTTTGATCCCTGTAAACACTATCCAGTAATCAAAGTTTTAAGCTGCTTTGGATGAAATAATTGCTTAACAATCGTATAAGACAAAGTGATTCAACAAATGACAATTAGGACTTGTGATATACAGAACAGATGCATTCAGTGTAGCATATTATAATGTGCTAATACGAGATTGACAGCACAATAATAGGAGAGAACAGCCACTCAGCCTATAATTCGAAACCAAATGTGAGGCTGTCCACAGAGCTCAAATCCTAACAGGCTGTAAAATTAGAGGTAAGAAGGCACAAGGTTCACAAAGACTCATTAGCAGGTTGGCTGTGAATTTCCAAGGTGGGGGGAGGAAATATTCCTGCTGGAGGATTCCTTGTAGGCTGTGATGGAAAGAAGAGGGAGGGAAAAACCTCCAAAACCTCAACCTCCTCGCGTCTATATGTTGGGAATGAGAAATCTATACCTTCCCCCCTCACAAACAGGCTGTGAGTGCTGCTGTTCCCCGTTAACACCCTAGTTTTGGAGCAGGGGGTTGCTCCTGCGCTGTGGCAGCATCCACGTCCCGGTGCCAGGGGATCGGAGGCATCAGATGGCGTTACCATCCAGCACGGATACACCGACCAGACAACGGTGTTAAGGACCAAATGAAATTAAGACTGATCTGAACACGGAGGTCTAAGGGGCATTCCCGGTGGGAGTTGGGCACTTCCCAAGCCCTAAATGATACTGATGGGTGACAGGGGCCACCCTTTAGCCCTGTCCGTGGCGATTAAGGCGGTTGGCTTGTGCTTGCTCTTCTCTTTGGGGACATCAGGAGACGGGGACGTGTGCGGGAGCGGAGGCTGTCAATCCCGGCTGCCCTGCCGTGAGCGGGGAGCGCGGAGGCAGGAGCTGGGGGGTCCGCCCTGCCCGAAGCCCACCGCGGGCGAGGGGCTGCGTGTGCCACGCTCTCCTTCCAGAGCTGCTTCGGGAGCCAAGGAGATCAAAGGAGCTAATATTTTCAGCTCTGGTGACAAAACAGACTCCAGCTCATCTTGTACTTTACACACACCATGCACTTATTCCACTAACATATAATTTTATCATATTTTATTATTAAATAAACATGCCAGAAAATATACTTTTTTTTTGCGTGTGGGGGAGGATGAAAAGGTTTGGTAATTAAAACTTCTATCCATCAACGCTTAACTCCGAGAGATAATTGTGTTGCTTCTGCAGATGTATACTTCGTGTTGAATCACCCAGTTTTGTGTTAAAATTGGAGCCGGTGCGTGTCCCTGCGTGGAGCTGGGACGTTCCATGGGCTGTATGGGATCCCGGCGGGTACTGGAGCCAAGGAGTCAGGAATTTGGCTTTTTGTCTCGGTGACGGTAGTTTATTGGATGGGTGAGTCCCTGCCATGGCAGGGCACCTCTGAAACGGTTTCATTTTTGACCTGTTAATCCGAAAGCTGCAGGGATGCACCCGTCGGGTGGGTCTGTTGTGAAGAAATAGAGATTTTTGTTAAAAATGTTTTAATTGCAAAGCCAAAGTGCACTGCAGAAGCAGATGAATCTATTGGAAAATAACACAATTTTTGTTCCCCTGCCCAAGTTTGGGATTTTCCTGGGATGCTCTGGGTACTGACCTCAACCTGTGTTGTCCAGTGACGTGTGCCAGTGTCGGGCACTCGGGGTCTAAGAGCTGTAGCTGGGGTGACACTAGAGAAAAGGCTGCGAAGCTCAGCCCACCCCTCATTTAAACTCCTTTACCCATTTTATTTTCAAGGAGCCCCTCGGGAATCGCTGCCCCCACAAAACGCAGAGCCAGATGCCAAAGCCCATCTGGGATTTGAGAGTCGGATTGAACCCGGCGGTCGATGGCAGATCAATGAGCCCCGCGGAGAGGTGTCACACTCGCCACATCTCCCGCCTTCCCCAGGACCTGCCTTGACTTTTTCAAGAGGAATTAGTGGTGTTTTGGGTGGGCAGGAGGGTTTATAGCAGGAGGCAGGTTCCTCCTGGCACTCACGCCTTGAAAATGGAATTTTTGGTGTCTGAAATCATGTTTAATCAGGGGGGTGAGCTGGGCATGACACCCACACATCCTCCTCGTCTCCCCTGCACCCTCCCCAGCTCTTCCATGTGTTGCTGGTGCTGACTTCGTGGTGGGTTGATACCCAGAGGGGAGAACATCCCTCCTGCCTCCCCGCTGCTGCTGCACCTTGTCAGCCCTAACGAGGAGCGAACCCAGCTGGAGAAGACCAGTGTGCAAAGCTGGGCATGATCCTGCTCTGCAGCTCCGGCCTCTGACCTTGTTGGTGCTGGGAAAGGCTCCAGGACCAGACCCAGCAGCACGTCGGGTATATTGGGGGGGTCTCCGCTCCGTCACCCTGAGTATTGCCCCCCCCCACTCTTTGCAGAGGGGCCTGGGTGCAGCCAGGCTCTCGCTGGGATGGGGTGAGTTGCTGAGTGTGCAGATAAAAAAAAAAAAAAAAGCCATGAAGTGCCGGTGCTGGTGGCTTTGATCCAGGAGGGAGAGAGCCAGGAGGAAAGTGCTGCATGGGAGAGGTGGTTACCCATAAAACAGCCCCTGACCCTCCTGTGCTGCCAGAACCCTCCCGTGGGACCATCTGAGCATCTTCCATCCCGTCTCCAGAGTCTGGGAGGGCTCAAATCTGCTCTGGGCTTGATTTTGGCAGCTGAGGTTGTCACTGCCCTTCAAGGTACAGCCCTCACCACGTCCCTTTTCTGCAGGCAAACCCAATCTGTCCTGCTTTCCCGCTCCGGCTGTGCTTCCCGAACATCCCTTCCCGCTCAGAGCAGCATCCTGGGGAGCTCAGCCTCACCGTGGGGCTCCGAGCTGGAGCACCCGGAGAAGCAGCCATCCCTGGGAGCCTTCCTCCCCTGCAGCATCTTCCCCGGTGCCTCCCCGCCAGCACAGGCGCCTTTTCCCACAAATGAGTAATTCTTCCCAATTTGGGGGTTCCTTCCTGTGCCGTAACCACCCCGAGCTCTCCTGCCTTCTTCCAGCTGCCAATCCACGGCAGAAATTCCCCCCCCCTTTTCCCGGCGGAGGGGAGGGGGCCGGGGGATCTCGGTTATACAAGCTGGGGTTGGGGCGACTATTTTGGGTCCCTCCTTCCTGCCTCCAAATTGCAGCTTCGAATGTGACAAGTTACAAAACACTTGAGTCATTTCTCTCTCAGTCGCTCTGTTTCCCCCCCCCCTCACCTTCCCAAGTAGAGATTTTGTTGGGGTTTGGGTTGTTTTATAGGGAAAAATAAATAAATGGGGTGGGGGGGAGAAGGCAGCTCCCTGCTTCCCCAGCCCGGGGGGGCTGCGTGCAGCCCCCGTGCAGGGTAACTCGGAGCTGTTTATGTAAGCTGCTCGTGTTCTGCTGAGCTGCGGCGAGAACCGTTGTCGATTCGAGAGGAAAACCCACGTCTGCCCACGTAGGATCTCCCGAGCAGGGTTGTGTAACGGGGAGCCGGGCAGCCGTGCCGCGCCGGAGGGGCTGCCGTGCCACGCCGGGCTGGGGAGGTCCTGCTTTGGGGGGTGTCGGGGGTATCCGGGGGGAAAAAGAGCAGGAAAAGTGTTGTGACAACGTCCTGATGTGCTGTGGGGAGAGGTGGCAGCTCGGTGCCCGCTTGTCTCCCCAGAGGGGTTTGGGGATGCTGAGGGTTCCCACGTGTGCGTGCATCCGAGCGGGCACGGCACGTTTCGGAGTAACTGGAGTCATCGGGTGACTTCCAGCATCTCTGTTTCTTGGGGTCTTGGGAGCAAAGGGACTTTTTTGGCAGATGAGGGTCGGTGCCGGACTCGAGGGAAATATTTGCCGCGTCTCCAGAGCCCCTCCATGGGGGCCCGATCCTGAGCGTGCCCGGAGCTCACAGCACCGGCACGCTGGCCGCTCCGGCAAGCGAGCAAAGCCCCTGTTTGCCACTGTCACCAGTGGCTTTGCACCCATGGCATAATATCTTGGGGGGGGTTGAATCCATCGCTCGGAAAAGGCTCCTCATACCCCTGCACGGGGAGGGGGCCGTGCATTACCATCTCAATGGTTCTTTACATAAATACCGAGGAAGAAGAGAAGCTGGTGGCTCGTGCTGCTCCCAGCCTCCGAGCACCACGAGCCGGTGATGGGGTTGGAGTTCTTCGCCGCGTTACGTTTTTATCCAGATTTATTCATGCAGAACAGAGGCGCCGAGCGTGCCACGGGGCTGCTGGGTGCCCTGCTATACATAAGAATGCACCTTCATTTACATCCTTGCTACTTCCCCACGATTGAACTGTGTGGGTTATTTTTATTCTTCATGTGTATTTTTTTTTTTAAAAAAAAAAGGGGAGGAGGGAGGGGAAAAAAAAAAAAACACCCTTGAAATTCACCTGTTTTATTTCTATTAAAATTTCCCCTCCTGAATTTTTATAAGCCATAGAAATGAGACGCACGAGTGAGCGCCACTGGAGGGGAGAGACGAGGCCCGGGGATGAGGGGGAGGAATGCGTTTTGGGGCAAAGAGTAAGTTTATAACTATTTTTCTCTTAACCGGAGCAGTTAGCTGCACTGCAAGCCATTCATCTTCCGATTTAATAACTCATTCTCCCCACACGGAGATGGAGTATTATACTCCTGGATATTGCTTTTCTTGGTATCAAGCATCAAAGACGAATCCACATTTTCTAATAAAATACATTTTCATTGTAATTGAAATAATCGTTTTCTGCTCCTCGCTTTTCCCCTTTATTTTGGGTACTAGAGCTCCCCTTCTCCCAGGTCCCTCTCTCTGGCCTGACATTTATTTATTTCCCTTCCCAAGCGATGGTTTTGGTGCTGACAATACAAACCCTCTCCTTTTCCCCCCATCCCGGGGTTGCTCGTGTGCCGGGAGAAGTGCTGCCGTTTCCTTTGGGCTGCCTCTAATCCAGTAATAAATCAGATATTATGTTATATAGATCATATTTTCCAGCCGGGGGGGTCTCCTCTGCTGCAGGGGCTGATGCCAGTTGGGGTACCCGGGGGTACCAACCAGCTCAGGGGCTTTTTGCCACCGTTTCACCCTCAGATGACACTTTATTAGCAGCAACTCATCTCCCAGAGCCAACGTTTTCCCACGCAGCTGCTTGTGCCCGATGTCCCTTCTCCCTCTGGAGCATGTGATGAGTTTTTGGGGCCTCAAGGCAGAGGCAGGGCAGGCAGGGCGCCGTGCAGCTGCTGTGTTCGTGGGCACGGAGGGTTTTCTGGGAGCAGAGGGAGCTCTCGGCTCGCGGCTCTGCCGCTTCCCGCGCCGCCTCACCGGGGTTAATATCCTCAAACAAAACTTGTGCCTTTCATGTTCCCCTTGCCCGACTGTCTCTTAACTAATCATTTGATCTCGGCATCAATGTAAGAAGGTTCGGAGCCCGATCGGAAGTTAACGGGATGGAGGAATTAAGCAGCGGATCAAAGCGGCCGCCTCGCTGGCTGCAGTGGGGGCGGCCGGCGGGGTGACACGTGTGGCCATGGCAGGGGTGGGACATCCCTGGGGACAGCGGCTCTTTGGGCTCTCGGTCCCTCACAGCCCCGCTGCTGCAGCAGGGAAGCAGTAAGCTGCAACCTCCGTGCAAAGAGTCTTTGCACCCCAGCATGTGGCTATCACCCTGGCGCCAGGCCTGGTGTCGGTGTACTGGGGGGGCTCGTAGCCGTCTCAGGAGGTTTCCCCCGTGTTTGAGGATGCTGCAGGCAGCTGTGCCCCCCGCAGTGCCGGAGCCTATGTAAGTGTGATGGGAATTCCTGCATTAAATAAATATTTGGGGAGGAGGAGGGGAGGTGGCAGCGATGCCACAGCCCCCCATGATGCCGCAGCCGCCTGCAATGCCACCCAACCCCCTCCCAGGCACCTGGCAGCAGGGATGGAGGGTGATTCTGGAACCAAACAAACCTGGGGCTGGGGGGGATGGCGTTGCACCCACCAGGTTTACAAAAACAAAGTTTTCTCTACTAAAACTCGTATAATTTACGCCGCATGGAGCCGGCTGCTTTTTTCTGGGAGATGAGTAGGGGGCGCACACCAGCCCCATGGATCGGGATTCAGTTGCTGCTCAGGGCTTTGCTCCCAGGTTCTTCTGCGACTGCTGGGCTTCATCCCGTCCCCCTGGGAACTGCTCCTCCCCGGGGATCTCCCTCTTCACGGGGGCAGGTCGCTCGCAGCAGATGGATTTGCCAGATTTTTTCCAGCTGGAGTGAAAAGCCTGGGAATTTGGGTGGAAACCTGGCCGCAAGGAAGAAGAAGGATTTTTGGGGAGGAGATCAGCTCAGCTGGCATCGCTGGCTGCTCCCGGCCACCTCCGGGCTGCTGCTCTGGGTTCAGCTTCTCCCGGGCCATCCATGAGATGAGCCAGTCTGGGATCAGCTGCCGGCGGAGGGGGAGACCAGAGCTGACCTGAGTGCTGGGGGCTGCAGCTCTGCCAGCCCAGCACCTTTCCCTGTTGAAAAGAGAGGGAAAGCTTGGAAAACAGTACTTTTGCCACTTTTTGGTCTGGAATGTCACTGCAGGTGCCGCTTGCTGCAGTTTGGTGGCAGAGTCCTGCCGGGGCTGAAGGGGAGATGTTCCCGGGGAGAGATGCTCCTGGAGCACATCATGTGCAAAGCTGCTCTGCTCCCTGCAGTCACCGCAGCCTTCATGTGCTTGGTTTTCCCAGCAAAGATCCAGTATGTGGGAGAGGGATTCCTGTGAGACCCCCGTATGGGTGATGTGACCCACGTCCTGCCTGGGGCAGCTGGCAGTGCCATTTGGGGTTTGAGCCCCGACGGATGCTGCCTTTCCAGGAAAATGCTTTATCAAACCTCAGCCTTGAGTCCTTTCATTATCTACATCCAGGGTCTAAATTGCACAAGCACTTAAGTGCTGTTCTCAGCACAGGCCTGAGGCCACGAGGCAGGGCTGCGGTCGTGCCCTTCTCCGTTGCACACCCGGTTGCAGTTCAGCGCACGCACGCACGCACTGGCAGGTAAAAAAAAAACTCCTCCAGGAGGAAAACGTGCAATTAAAATACCACCACCACCACCCAGACAAAAAAAAAAAAAACACCAAAGCCAAAGCTGTGGCGGGCTCCAAACAGTGAATTAAATCAGGATGAAAGGCAAATGCCGGCTCTGGCAAAACCCTCGGAAAGGAGCCATCAGCGATCCGCATCGTCCTGGGATTTCAAACCACGCCAATGAAATTTGGCCGCTTCATTTCATTCACTGTCAATCAGCGTCGCTGCTACTGATGCTTCCTCCTCTTTTATATCCCCCGTTTCTTTTGGCGATGCCCAGAGCTCAGTTGTATCCCAGCCAGGCAGCCCTCATCACCAAGCGATTAAATCATCATCAAAAAAAAAAAAAAAAGAGGAGAGACGTCGCTTCTCAGACATAATAGTAAAAAGGAGGCGGCGGGGGGGGGGGACGACGGCTCCGGGTCTATTTCTGCTCTGATATGTCCTGGCGCTCGCAGCGTGCCTTCCCCAGCCGCCGCGCGATGCCGCGCCGCATCGGTGCTTCACCTGCTGCAGATGGCAAAGCGCGGCGTGCAGGGAAGGGCTCTCGCACCGCGCTGGGTTTCTGTGCGAGCCCAAAGCCCCCAGCCCCGGGGACCAGTCCTGCTTCGGTGCTGGACTCTGCCCTACCGCAGCCTCGCCAGGCTCCCACGAGCTTCGTCCCAGCACGGAGCAACTGGGATGGTGGTGAATGTGGCCCGTTGTGCCTGGTCCCCAAGTGTCCCTGCCTCTGAGTATCCCAACCTCTGAGCATCCCTGCCTCTGAGTATCCCAACCCCTCGCTATCCCAATCCCTGAGCATTCGTGCCTCTAACCATCCTGACCCCTGAGCACCCCAACCCCTGAGTATCCCTGCCTCTGAGTATCCCGACTCCTGAGCATCCTGACCCCTGAGCATCTCAGCCTCTGAGTATCCCTGTCTCCGAGTATTCCAAACACTGAGCATCCCAACCCCTGAGCATCCCTGCCCCCAAGTATCCTGACCCCCAAGCATCCCGACCCCTGAGCATCCTGTCCCCTGAGCATCCCAACCCCTGAGCATCTCAGCCTCTGAGTATCCCTGTCTCCGAGCATCCTGACCCCTGAGTATCCCTGTCTCTGAGCATCCTGACCCTGGAGCATCCCGACCCCTGAGCATCACTGCCTCCAAGCATCCAGGCCCTCGAGCATCCCTGTGCCGTGCCTTTTCCGAGGGCAGCTGCCTCCCAGCCTCTAAAATCTAGTGCTTTAATAACGGAGCGCTCAGGCTGTAAAGAGGCCGTGGAGAGAGGGGGGGAAATAATTGTGTGATCGGGGGCTATCGGTTCGCGGAGCTTTTCCTGCCCTGGATTTGGCCTTTCCCAGGATAAAAGGGAGCGATGAGGGCAGGGCTGCCTTAATGAAAATGTGCTTAACGGGCTGTCCCCGGGACCACACACCAGTGGGCTGTGACCACCCCAGCCCCGCCGTGGCCGAGGGTCCCTGAATTCCCTTTTTCCTGCAGAAATTTGCAGCACGGAGCCTCGGCGCGTGCCGTGCTGCTGCGTGCGCCGCTCTCTGACGGAGCTTTCGCCTCATTCCTGGGCTGTTAGAAATACCCAACGGGTTGGTTTTTATTATTTTTAAAGGGTTTTGTGTTTGAACACAGCTCTTTAGGAAATCCCACCCTGGGGCTGCTCCTGCTGCCTCGGCGCAGACGGACACAACGCCTGGCTCTGCCCCTGCGAGCAGCCTGGATGGCAAAGTTGGGCTCAGATCCCAGCTTTTCCCACACGGATCCAAAACTTAAAGTGATGAACATGAAACCTGCTGTCCCGGGGGACCGTCCCTGCCCAGCCGGGGGTGGCGAGCGGTGGGTCGGGGGGTTTGTTTGTCTGGGAAAGAGCATTAAAAATAAGTTGCGTAGCGCTGGCACGGCCGCCGAGCGGGGGCAGCAAAGGGCTGGGCCAGCGACTGCTTTTAATTTCAGAAATGTCACTGAGTCACGAATGACTCATAATTATAATGGGAGACATTTCCAACCCGGTGCATGACTCGGAGATGTCTTCCAGGGATATTAGAGCTGTTTGTAAAAGCCAAGCCTTGCCCTGGCGCTCTCCCCCTCTCCCCGACTGGGGGGCGTGTGTGTCCCCAACACCCCCTTGCCAAGGTGACAGCCTATCGTGCGGTGCCAGGAGGGATGCGGTCACCCCGCCGGGCTGAGGATGCTCATCGGTGTCCGAGGGGAGCGGGGAGGACACACATTAACGCTCCCCATCAGGTGGCAGGTGTCTATTAAAGTGACGCCCATCACCGCTGCGTCTGGCCTGCCCTTGACTCGGGGCTGCCCTGGCAGACAGCTCCATGTCCACCGTGTAACCTCAGCACCGGGGCTGCCGGGGTGGGGGGGATTGGGAGGCAGAGAGGCAGCAGCGTGGCCCCCTCCCCACCTGGCAGCACTGGGGGGGCGTCTGTATCTGAGCATCGTCCGGGTTATCCCTTACTCTGCCGCCGTTTCCTCCTCTTCCCAAGCAGGGAAATTGTCTTTCCCATTCCTGGTGTGATGGGAACAGAGCACATCCATGGTTGAGTCCCTGGGCAGTGCGTCCTCAGGTGCTGGTGGGTGGGTGCTGCGGTGGGCACCCAGGGGTGCTGCTCCCCTTCGGAGATGCTTCAGCACCCAGCTCTTCCCACAGCTCACCTTAGCAGACAGCGCTATGCCTCCAGAGCCAATTAATTAAGCAAGGTTGGTAATGAACTGGATTAGGGAGGCATTTGATCCAGTCGGACCAGTTCTGAGCTCCCGAGGTGACTGGTGAAGGTCTGTGCCAGCATCGTCCCCGGTGCGATGCCCGGGGAGCCGTGCAGTTCCCTCCTTGCTGGAAATACTTTCTCACTAAATAGCATTAAATATTCCTGAGCTGTGAACGTCTTGGACTGATTTTATTTTCCATAAATAAACTTGTTGGGAGATATTTGGAGATGGGCCTAAGCTGCGGAGCTTGGACTGGGTCCCAAATCTCGCTGCTGTTTGGGCTCGAGGGGTTGGTTTAGGATTGTTTCGAGCTTTATTTCGGTTTTAAGGGTTTGAGATTAAATAGCTGCCCTCAAACGGGGCTCCCAGCCCTTCCCCAAGCTCCCCGGTTCCCCCAAGGGCTGTTGATGGGCAGAGAGGGGCTAACGGGCATCGCCTCGCTGCCGGGCACGGGCTATAGGGTTATCTCTATATAACCCCCTATATAACCTATATATATAGGCTGCTATAGGGGCTGGGGCTTTCAGAAGCAGCTGCTACGTGGCCAGTCGGATGCTGCACGTGTCTTCAGGAGGTACCAAGCCCCCGTTGCTTGGGCTGGGACCGCGGATGCTCCGTGTTTTAGGCAGCTGCCGGCACCGGCGCGGTGCGTTTGCGGGGTGCAAACCCTTCCTCGCTCCACTGCTCCCAGCCGGAGCCGTCTCCAGTCTGTCCCAGCTTCGTGCTGGAAGCGGGTTGCTTTCCAGATCGGGCAAAGGAAGGGGAAAAAGAAACGATCAAGTCAATTCTGTTCATTTATTTTAAATGGGGATGTTAAGTAAGATGTATTCCCAAACCCGCTCCCTACCCGGCGCATCCCAGGGAGGCCGGATCCGTGGGGTGAGGACGTGAGGGTTTAATTCCTTTTCTCTCACCAGAGGGATGGAGCACTTTCTGCTCGTCTAACATGTGCCTGATTAATGCTGACAAGTACAGGATTGCTCTTTTGGCGAGCACACGTGCTCCCCGAACCCCTCCCGGTCCCTCACCCTCGCCTTCCCTTCTTTTCACTCAATTTTCAGGTTTATGCCGGGCGCAGCCATGGGAAGAGGAGTCTAATCTGACCCGTAAACTCTGTCACATCCTCATTAATTTGGCCATGTCTCCCCCGGTAGCCTAAGGGAACCGTCACATTTTTAACGAGGCTCCGAGGAGGCCGTCACGGCGACAGCTTCATTTTGACAGCTGCGACGGCAAAGGTGCAGCGTCAGGTTTTGCGGCGGCTGCCGGCGCCGGTGCCGGCTGATCCGGGTGCAGGATTGGGCCCTCGCTGGGTCAGCTTTTGCAGTTCTGTGCAGGGTTGTTTCCTTTTGGCTTCGTTTCACCTGGGATGCAGCTGCTGCTCCCGAATTTGCTGGTAATTTAAAGCTGAACCAGGCACGGACCCGGAGTGGGGGGATGCTGCTGGTGTTCCATCGACAGCCGTCGCTGCAGGGATGGTGCTGGCATCCCACTGTGGGGCACGTCCGAGCCCTTGGAAGGGCTCCGGGGTTTGGCACTGTGGCTCAAGATGAGCTGCCTTGGCCAATTCTGGGCAATTCTGCTTTTTTCCTCTCCCGTTATTCCTAAATGTAAACATTTTATAATGAAATCTCATAACGGGGTCCCCTTCCCAAGGAATATTCCCCGCTGGGGGGATCAGAGGCCGCATCCATGAGCAGTTTTGTGTTCAGGGCGAGGATCTATTGCTGTTTTGTGCAAGGGCAGCGGCTGATCCGGAGGGATCCTGCTCCATCCTGGGAGCTCTTCTTTGCCTATTCTAATGCAAATGCGCTTTAGCTGATAATCTGAATGTTGAGTGGATTATTTCACCCCCAGACGAGCTGCTGAAAGGCAAATTTTTTTGCTTTCAGTATATTGAACCGAAAAAAAAACACCCCACCACAAAGAAACCCACCTCGGAACTACGTTTTATCGCCAGAAATCCGTGCGGGAAGCACGTTTCTCTCTTTCCCTCGCGTGCCTTAAAATAAATGAAGAAATACGACCTAATGACACCCTCTAACAGCTTTATCACGTATGCACGATAATTGCATCAGCAAACATTTGTATTGCAATTAAAGCAAAGAGGCAATAAACCATGAGAAATCAATTAAAAGAGGATCCCGGCTGCGGGAGCAGCATCCCATCCTGCTAAGACGCAATAAGACCCGACCATCCCACTTATCCCATTTCCCCCTGCAAAAACCACAACAGAGCTTGATTCCTGCCCGCCCCCCCCCCCAAAAAAAAAAGTGAAGCTAAGAAGGGTGGTGCTTTTTGTCCCTCTCTTCAAATTTCCTGAACGCTGGAGCATCGCCGCCGGCTTTGCATCGTCGTTCCGGAGCATCGCTGCCCGGCGGTGTTGTGGCATCGCTGCCCGGTGATGTCGCGGCATTGGTGCCCGGTGTTGGAGCCGGTGGTTTTTGGGAGCTGAGGGTTTGCCCTGGGTGCTGGCAGGGCAGGGAGCAGAGGCTGCACCCCTGCGCCCGCACCGTGATGGGGTTTAGGTTTGTTTTCAGGGCTCGGACCAGCAGCAGGTTGGGTGGGTTGTTTAAAGCCGCCAAGCTGGGCTCCTGCCATGGACACAAACGGAGCCGTGTGGGAAATGTGCATTATTTAAGGCAGGATTCAGCCTTTTGGGTATAAGCAAATAAAGGAGCTTCTGCTGCATCAATCCAGCCCCGTGCAAACGCCGCTGCCGGCAGCTGAGGCTTTGCTCAGTGCTGCTGCAGGTTCCTCCGGCCCCTCAACATCTGCCTCCTGCACCATCCCTGAGCCCCTCACTCACCCCGGGACCAGCTTTTTTGCCTGGTCCATCACCCCAAATAACAGGGGTTTGGTGGCTAAACCAACCTCCCCATCACCACCACCCCATGCCATGCTCCGGGCAGCACACAAAGGGCGCTGTGCCCACGGAGACGCGTTACCCCCACCACGCACTTTGCAAAAAAAGCCACTAATCCCACCAAAACAAACCCTTCCCCTGCACGTGCGGCTCCTTCCCCCAGGAGAGACTGAACGAGAGACTGAACCGCACGTGACAGATGTTAATCGCGTCGTTTAATGCACTCCTGGAAGGCACTGGGATCCGAGGGCTGGGTAGGAACCCGCACGGAGGAGAATAGATTATTGTCTCTTGTTTCCACCAGCACCCACGGAGGAGCAGATCCCCCCGCGGCACACGAGTCCCCCGGCGAATCACAGCTCTTAAACTGGGGAGTTTTATAATATATGCACGGTGAATTAAAAAAATACATATATAATACTCACGTCATATATATATAATATGCACATCAATTAAAAAAAACCAACAAACAACATAAAGCCATTTTTGGGTTTTCCGCAGCTCCCCAAAGGGCTGTTTGGATGCGGGAGAAAGGAAAATAGTGGTGGAGGGTTTCATGGATCCCCACCTGACCATTCCCACACCAAAACTCTTCCACATGGCCTGGGAAATAATGAAAAACCATCCAACAGCCCTTGGAAAAGGGTTATTTGCCGCGCGGTGCTGCCAGCGGCAGGGAATTGCGTTTCGGAGGCAGAAGCAGCATCCCACCGGCCGCTTCCCTGATTGAATTCCCCCTCGGTGACCCGGGAACGTAATTGCAGTGAAGGGCAGCCGGGGCAGATCGCACCCGCCGTGGGAATCGGCATCTCCAGCCATCCCTCGACCCGGCGAGAAATTGAAGCGAGATGACTAAAGGTCCATAAAAGTAACCAACTTATTGACTAATAGATTTCTTAGTCATGAAGTCCCCGCGCTCCGTATGCGCCGAAATCAAAGCAATTACGGATTTAAATGAAGCCGGGCTCGGCGGGGCAGAAAATGCTTGTTTTAGCACCAGATTGGCCAGAGGTGAAGGACCTGTAACCCCCCGGTAATGAAAGCTCTTCACAGCGCGCCGCGTTCCGCCGGCTGGTAATTGCCGCGCTCCGCGGCGCGGCGCCGGCTGCAGTAATGATGCCCCCGTTCCTTCTCGTAGGGCTCATTTCAGCGTCCCGTTTTTCGGGGATTTCAAAGCGATGAGGCACCGTGGAAATCCACACGTTCCCGTGGGATGTTTTCCCACTCGGAGGATGTAAAATATTATTTCAAGCTTTCGACCGGTGTCGATTCGTAAAGTGGTGGGAGCTGGGAGCATTGGGAGAGGGTGGATCTGTGTGCTGGGGACAAATGGAGGTGACACGGGTGTTTGTCGCTCCCAATCGGGCTGAATCGATACGATTTATGTCTTATTTAGTGTGACAAGGTGGGTGTATTAAAAAAAAAAACTATATTAGGAGGGGAAAGGAAAAAAAAAAAAGGAGATTTTGGATGGGAATAAAAATCCTATTAACTTCCAAATGGAAACCACATCCAAGGGAGACAGTTGGCTTCTCTTCTTAGTTTATTATTAAATATTTTACTAGGGAGGGAAGTTCTGAGCTGAGCATCTTTTCCCTCCTGTTGCTGGCAAGAGCGGTTTGCGTGGCGGGGAGGGATATTTCGGGGCGGTTTTTACCGAAGCGGTTTCTGGGTGCGGATCAGCGGGTGGTGATGGTGCCCCAGGGGTGGGCGAAAGGCCCCGGCACCACTTTTGGATATTTGAGACTCAGGAACAACAAATTCAAAATGCTGGGGGGCACTGAACGGCAGCGTGGATGTGGGATCCGGAGATGGGCCGAGCAGCTCCCGCCACTCCTAAAACGCCGTGATTTTTCCCCAAACAGGGAGGAGACCTCATCTCCCCTCCCAGCCCGTGCAATCTCCCAGCTCCCACGGGGCTCAGGGATTAATTTCTTTCGGTGACCCTGGGGGCTGCTGCAGCCTGACCCCGATGCCGGAGGGGCGGCGAGGTCGGAGCGAAGGAGCAGAGGGGACCGGCAGCAAATGATAAGACCCGCCGGGCACTCGGGAGTCGGAACAATACGGAAATGGCATTTCCAGTTAACTTAATCACCGCGCCGGCTCCCGCTCGATAGAACCGCCGAGATTCAATTACTCTCCCCGCGAGCACGATCCCCCGGGGACCAACGTGTCACCGTCCCCCTCCGCAGCCGCCGGCTGCCGGCACCGCCGTCCCACGCCACCGCCGCCATCCCCCCCGGGACCCCCGGCATCCCGCCCGGCCTCGGGGGCGGCTGTGGGTCCCTGCGGGCACGTCCCTGGGGTCGGGGCTGGCAGCGAGGGGTCGGGGCATAGTCAGGAATGATAAATAAGGGGGTGGCGGAGCGCCGGGAGCTTGTAGGAATATGGACTTATTGTGCCGCCCGGCCCCACGTGCCGCGGGGTGTGATGAGCCCAGCACGTCCTTTTCTTAGAGAGAAAAATCTAATCCAGAAATCCAGAAAACACTCATTATTTAGTTTTCCCCAGTATTTTTGCGCGTTCAAGGGATTTTAATAATATTAATTGTTATTTAATTCGCGCTTTGGCAATCCGTGTGTGTTGAGCTATTATTTTGTTGGAAAGGCAGCAATACTCGGTCCGCTTTTGCACCACGATCCATCCTGTCAGCCTCCAGCCCTTCCTGCCCAATACCCATCCATCTCTGCATCACACCCTGTGCAAAGCAGCCAGACATCTCCTCATCACCCTCCTCCTCTTTTCTTTTTCTTCTTAATCTCTGGCTATCAGACCCTAAAGATCAATCTGTCACAGGGCTCACCGGGTGCTATTTGCCTGCACGGGTGGGAACAGCCGAGCAAAGGGCTGCCAGGATTGTCACCTCCGAGTCACAAAGTGGAGGAGCTGGTCTTTCCTGAGTGTCCCTGGTGCAGGAGCATGCCTGAGTCCCGTCCCCATCTCAGCATCCCTCCATCCCCATCTCAGCATCCCTCCACCCCAATCCCAGCATCCCTCCTCCCTATCACCATCTGAGCATCCCTCTCCATCCCCATCCCAGCACCACTCCATCCCCATTCGAGAATCTCTCCATCTCCATCCCAGCAACCCTCCATCCCCATCCCAACATCTCTCCATCCTCATTCCAGCATCCCTCCTTCCTTATCCCCATCTGAGCATCCCTCTCCATCCCCACCCCAGCACCCCTCCACCCCCCTCCCTCCCCTCCAGCCTCAGCCCCACTTCCCCAGATAATGAGAGCGAGTTTAAAAAACTTAAAGCCTCTCCCTGCGCTGGTGACTGACACAAATGGAGTTCATATTTAATCATCTGTTAACTCGTTGTCTATTATAGCTCTTTAATAGCACCATAGATATTCTTAATGAAGCATGATTTAAGGTATTTACAGCTCTAGGACCGACAGACATCACTCACAGTGTGCAGGTAATGAGGCGTAAAACAGCTCTGGAAACCGTAAAAATGGGAGAGAGAGAGCGAGGAGGGAGAGAAAGCGGGCGAGGAGTTGGGAGCGGAATTGTTCCAGGGTTTGTTTTAAAATGTTTAGGCATTTAAAGTCATTTCAGCTTTCCCGAGGTGTCTGGGAGCACAGGGTTCAGCAATTCCCAGCACCAGTAACCCCGGCCTTGCCGGGAGGGATCTGGCCACGCCACGCTCCCGGGCCACGGCGGCTGCGGCGACGGCTCCTTCCCATGCCTGGATGGGAGGGAAGTGGGGAAAAAGCCATTTGGGGGTCCCCGAGGACCATGTTGGTGCTTTGAGGGGGGTAAAGAGCAAAGCTGGGGGTTTTTGGTGCGTTTGCCCCCACTGGTGCTGTTTTTGTTGCCCACCCAGTGACACGGCCACCACGGCCCCTTTGCCGACGGTGGGGGAACGATGACCCTTTCCTCTGCTCGTTTGCAAATGTCACCCTGTGCAATCCTTGTCTTTTTTTTTTTTTCTTTTCCATTTTTTCCCCAAGGAAAAAAAAAAAAAAAACAACAACACAACCCAAACCGAAAAACCACCCAAACCCAAGCCAAGATCGGGAAAATAATTTGTGACGGAGGTGCCATTTCGCATCAAAATATTTTGTAGAAAATGTCAAATGTCACCAATCCATGTGTCCCCCCGCGTGATAGTAATTGGGCTGGAAGGCTGCGCTCTGCCACCGCGGCCGCTCGCTGCCGCCTCCTCCTCCTCCTCCTCCTCCTCCTCCTTGCAGACCACTCAGAAAATGTGTCTCTTCCTTCGAGTCCATCCCAGCTCCCTCGCCTGTGGAGCGGGCAGCGCTGCTGGCCTCGGTGGCATCCGCGAAGCCGTGACACCCAAACGGCAATAAACAGTTCCAGGGAAAGCAGGGGGGGGACACGGAGGAGCCACTGGGCAGCAGGGTCGGGGGTTCTTGGGGGTTTCATTCCCTTTTTGCTGGTATTTTGGGGGGTTTCTCTTCTGGCTGGAAGATGGGCAACAGTGGGGCTGGAATGTTTTGTTCCCCTGATGTTCGGTGTCTGGCAGCCAGTTTACAAGTGATGATGGTGATGGTGATGGTTGTGATGATGATGATGATGATGACGGCAATTTAGATAATGCTCGATTTTGGAGAAACCCAGTGAGCTCCCTGCAGCCTGTTGCTCTCATCCCTCCCTGAAAGTCATCTGGAGACGCAGCCTCCTCCACGGCCACCTCTTCCAAACCTGTACTTACAGCATCACGGACCCTTTGGAAGGTTTATCCCACTTCTGGCGTGGTTACGTCAAGCGTGTCCCTCACCCATCGCAGTTTTTTTGTGAGGAGCCTGTTTCTTCTACTACAGGGGCAAACAACCCATTCTCCTTTTGTAGAGCAAATCACCCAGTTCTTAAAGCATCCCAAGACTTTGGGAATGAACTTTTGAGGTGTTTGCTTTAACGATCCCGGATTAATCGATTCTTATTATGCCTCATAAATATTTGGCCGGCTTGGCTGCGGCGAGCCCCGGGGGAGAGCGAAGGGCTGGGGAGAGCCGTAGAGTGTTGGAAAGTCAATGAAATTCCCTTCGAGGGGATGGAGTGGGGGGGGGGGAGTTCAGATGGTGCCGCTTGTCCCCTTGGGCAAGTCCTGCGGAGCCGGGTTAACATCGCCCTGACCTATTTCTGCACGGGGAGAAGAGGGTGGGAGCGGAGAGGTGCTGGTTTAAAACAAGAAGGTAAAACCCTGCTGTGCTCTGCAGCTCCCTCCCGAAGCCACAACCACCAACTCGGTCACAAACAATAGTTTTTTTTGGCCCCCCCCCCCCCGCCGTTAGCCACCGAAGGAGCTAGAATTTCTCTTTGGCGAAGCGTCAGCAGCAGAATTGCTAACTACGTGCCCGTTATAGAAACTTTTTTAGTACTGGGGACGAGCCAAGAAAAAAGCCCAGATTGACTCTCAGCTCTCAGCTGGTGCTCGCGGCGCTTCCACCGCGCCGGGGGAACCGCACCGCTCCGGCTCTCGCACCGGCGGGATACTGGAGTCGTCACCCGGAGAGCCAGGATGGTGTTTCCCAGGACCCTGCCCCACCTCGCTGCCTGTCCAGGACCTCCTGCCCCACTCTGCAAGGTCGTTTTGGGAATATATGTAGATTTTCTGGTTTGCAATTGCATAAACCGAGCTTTGCCCCGGCCGGGGTGCCAGGGCACGAGCTCCAGCCCGGGCGCTCGGGATGTATCGTCACGTCCCATCTCTGCACCGGAGGGACCGACCAGCCTCGGTCTGTGTCATCTCATGCCATCAGCCACCCCGAAATCCTTGCCAGCAGGATAACGAGGGCTATGGCAATGCTGAGCTTTAGCTCTCGGGGAGGCAGAGGGCTTTTTAGCTCCGACACTGTCTGAACCTACCCGTGCCGCCGTTGCTGCTGCAGCAGCTCCCGGCCTTGGTAAATCTGCTAGCAGCTGCAAAGGGACACAGGTGGCAATAGGTCACCTGGAAATGCCACCCTGTGCCCAGCGAGGGGCTGGGCGCTGCCAGCAGCTTTGGCTGTGAGCACTGGAAGAGCCCTGGCTCTGGTGGGCAGCAGCAGGGAGCAGCTCCCCAGGACGGATGAGCTGGGCAGGGTCCGAGTGGACTTTTCAAAATCAACCAAACCCCTTTATACCCCGTGCTGGGAAGCGGGCACTGGGCTGGGAGCCTGGCTGGGGCTTTGCCCATCACCTGAGCTTTGTTTTTCAGTCTTGGGGTTGAATTTCTAAGATGAGTTGGGCCAGCAAAGCTGGGCACCATCCGCCTTCCCTTCACCCTCAGGAGAAAGCACATTTTATCCCATTTTTCTCCATGCCCAGCAGCGCGCTGGCGGGACGGGGCTTCGCTCCAGCTCCATCCCCAGCCAAGCCCTGGCATCCCTGGCAGGGCAGAGCTCCGCGGCCGTCCCGGCACTGCCGAAAACGCCGGTGCGCTGCATGTGTGCCGCTTCCATGTGCGCCGGTTTCCAAGGAAACCGCTCGCTCTACATGTGTGTCGCTTAACACCCTATTTGCTTTCATTCGGATAAGTCTTTAATTCCTGTGCAGCCCCGGCTGGGCCGGATCTATTGAGCTGTGTGTGTATCCTTGGCATGCAAATCCCTCTCCTGCCCGCCCGCCTCTTGGAAAGTCCCTGCCTGCTCCGAGCAAGTTGGCGAAACCTGTGGCTAATCGGAGGAGCTGCCGCTCTCCGCAGTAATAACTGGATCTATCGCTGCCACTTCCCTCCAGAAACAATTAGCAGGGAAAACATGACATGTGGAGCTGCTGTCATCTGCCGCCAGCTCCGGATCGGGTGTCGGAGCCGGGCAGGACACCTGGGATGCTCAGATGGGGATAAGGAAGGAGGGATGCTGGAATGAGGATGGAGAGATGCCGGGATGGGGATGGAGGGTTGCTGGGATGGAGATGGAGGGATGCTGGGATGGGGATGGAGGGTTGCTGGGATGGAGATGGAGGGATGCTGGGATGGGGATGGAGGGTTGCTGGGATGGAGATGGAGAGATTCTCGACTGGGGATGGAGAGGTGCTGGGATGGGGATGGAGAGGGATGCTCAGATGGCGATAGGGAAGGAGGGATGCTGGGATTGGGGTGGAGGGATGCTGAGATGGGGATGGAGGGATGCTGAGATGGGGACGGGACTCAGGGATGCTGAGTGCGATGCGAAGCCGGAGGGGGTAAAGCACCGGCTCCGGCTGCAGCGCTGAGCCCTGCGGGAAGGCGGCAGCTCGTTGCAATGGTTAAATATTAATTGCAAATAACCCCGGGGAGAGGAGCTGGGGAGTGGGGACGGGTCACCTTTGCATGAGCCTGGTGATGCCCATGTTGGTGGGATGCTGGTGGGATGCACTGTGTCCCACACACCGGCAGCTCCTCCGTGCTCCGGGCTGGGAGGAAAAGGGTGCCAAGGTGTTGCGGGTGCTTTGATCCCCCAAATTTTCAGCTGTGGTAACCCAAAATGGCTTTTCCTTCCCTCTCCCCCTTCCTCCCCTCTGCAAAACAAGCTGCCGCCGTCCTTCTGCAGGACTGGGAAAATTTCTGATCTAAACCCACTTTCCTCCTCTCCAAAAATCCCCGGGGCTGGTTCAGGCTTGTAAAGCCGAGCAGCTCCCGTCGCACCGCGGGGCTGGATCCCGCCCGGAGCCCTGACAGCAGCTAATGCTGTTAGCCTGTGTCAGAGAGGGATTTCAGCATTAAAAACACCCTAAATTCACCATCTCACAAGCAGAGACAGCAAAAAACCACCGACCCCATTCCCGGGGTACGGCAGCACCGCTCCGGGACACCGGTCGGAGGGTTCGCCTGGCTTTCGGGGAGATTTTTGGGGAGATTTTTTGGGGGCTGGTGGAATTCTGGCTGCTGGCACGGGATGTGCCGGCACCTAAGCAGCAGGAGATTAACTCGGGCTTTGCTATCTTTAGGTGGAAGGTGGAGGATTGTGCCTCCGAGGGTGGCCTGCAGGTAAGGAGGGAGGAAAATCCCTCGGTGCCAGCCCGGCTCGGCGGGGTCTGACCTCACCGGCCCCCCGGCCACGTTTGCAGCCACCTTTCTGGGCCACAATCTGTCCCGAATTACGAGCCTGCTGTTAACTTCACTTGCACTCTATTCTCGTGTTTGCTGTTATTTTTTAACACTTTTTTTTTTTTCCCCCTTATATTTTTTTTTTCTTTTTTTTTCACATAAAAGCACTATCCTCTCCCCAGAGCCTGCCTGTAGCGAAGGCATGGTCTGTACAACTGCAATTATTTCGAAGAACAGATGGAGTGAGGAGCAGAAAGTCTGTTAATAGTAATAGAAATGCTACATGTTAACCTGGACAGCACACGATGACAGTCCCATGACTACACGTTCTGTTCCCACCAGCTGGGCTCCCGAGCCGAGCCGAGAGATTCAGGAACGCCGCGCTCGGCTCCGCACCCTCCCCAAAGTTACAGCTCAAATTCCTTCACACTTGCAGCGTCGGGTTTTTGGGTTGTCGGGCATCTTCCCTCCCCCTCTTCCTTCTCATTAAACGCCGATTTCAGGGACACTGCCTGATTTTTTTCCAGGATGCTCTGGGAGCAGATGCTGCCAGCGGTGCGGGGAGGGAGGTGGCAGCTCAGCTCTGAGGTTCCAGACTTTGACCTCGCACAGTGACACCATCACAGCTCCTTTTCCATGCACGCATCCGTGTGCTTGGTGTAAACCCCTCCGCGATGCAAATGCCTTGAGCCGGGGGGGGATGGATGCAGCAGCTCCATGCCGGCCACGCTCCCAGGCAGGGTGATGGCATGAGCTCAAAATTTTCTTTGCAAGCTGGTTGCTAAATGGGTCGAAATCCATGTTTTCTGGTTAAATCGGTTCTTGTTGTGGATGTGTTGCCTACAAGGAGGGCTGAGCAATGCACGGCTCCGGTGGGCTGCGAAGGGAAGGGATTACGGGGGATCCCTGGGCATGGCGTTATCCTGGGATTTCCTTGCCCCAACCAGGGTTGGGAAATGGAGGAAAAAAAGGTGATCTCTGCCCCAAGAATCTTTCTGTGCCAAATCCCTGCCTGGTTTCACAAGCAACCGGGGGATTTAGCGGCGGAGCTCCAGCTAATTTTGGTGGGAATCGCACGGCTAAATCCGCCGGCCGTTTACGAAACCTCGGCCCTCGGGCGCGCCGGAGCCGCGGCACCGCTGGCGGGGTGGCAGGTGCACCTGGAGGTTTTATTAGGATATTAATCTGGGTGCTTGTGGGATAATCTGGTGCCTGAGGTCCTGCCAAATCCCTTGAGATCCGCAGGTTTTCTATCCCCAGTCTCCAGAGGTCATGTCAAACGCAGCTCCGTCCTCGGACGACCAAAATATCCACCTTGCCTGGTGGCACCTTGGGGTGCTGGGCACCCTCGGTGGGGACCCGGGGTGGGCTGCTGGGGATGCCCAGGTGCTGAGGCAGCATTATCCATGAATCCCTACTCTCTTTTCCTGGTTGCCATCATCCAGGAGAGGTACCCAACCCCCCGGGTGCGTGGTGAGGCAGCGGCTTTGCCATCCTGGAGCGTTACTGGTGCATCTTTCGGTTCTTTTGGGGTTTGTCAGGTAGAGCTCAGCACCTCGCAGCCACCCAACCACCACCCCGGGGCTGGAGCTGCCTTTGAACCTCAAAAATATCTCGTTCCCACCTCTCCTAGGGATTGGGACCTTTGGTGGAAAGTCCCCTGTACCACGTCGCGTTGCCCTGCCCTGCGCCGCTGTGGATGGGAGCCAGGGCCAGCTGACGGGGGAGGACATTCCCTTTGGTGCCTTTTCTTTGGAAGGCACCTACTCTTCCTCCTTTTGAAGAGATTTAGATGGCGAAGAGTAAATCAGCCTGTGGCTGCACATTCATCGCTCGCCTTCTCCGTGCATTTTGCACAGACACAACTGTCATAGAATCACAGAACCACGGAATGGTTTGGGTTGGGAGGGACCTCAAAGATCATCCAGTTCCAACCCCCCTGCCGTGGGCAGGGACACCCTCCACTACACCAGGTTGCTCAAAGCCTCATCCAACCTGGCCTTGAACACTTCCAGGGATGGGGCAGCCACAGCTTCTCTGGGCAACCTGTGCCAGTGCCTCACCACCCTCAGAGGGAAGAATTTCTGCCTTAGATCCCATCAAAATCTCCCCTCTTTCAGTTAAACCCATTGCCCTTTGAAGTGCGCGTGCACGGGACAGTGTGTGGGGAAAAAAATAGTAAAAAAATATATTTTAGGGGTTGCTAAAACTCCTGGAGGGATGCTCCTCGCTGGCGTGCCACCGGTGCGAGGCTCCAGCCCCGTGCCCCATGCCCAGAACTCTCTCCTCTCCTCTTTTGCAGAGCAAGAAGTACGTGCTGGTGCTGGTGGACCCCGACGCTCCCAGCAGAGCCAACCCCAGGAACCGATTCTGGAGGCACTGGCTGGTCACCGACATCCCAGTGAGTCCATGTGTTGGGGATCCCAGCAGGTCAGGGCTCCCCCGAGCACTGGGTTGCGTCGGGCATTCCCGTGCCGGAGGGTCGCGTTCCCGTGGGATGCGCGCGGTGAAATCCCGACGGACGAGCGTTTGCGAGGGAAAGGTGCGTGGTGCTCAGCGTGGAGGGAGGGGAGCGCTTCCGCCGGCTACAGAGAGCGGAGCTGGTCCAAAAATATTGCTGGGTTGGGATTTTTCTTCCTCTTCTTCCAAGGAAATGCTGAAAAAATTCCCTAAATTGAAAAATCTCCCCCACCAGTTTTCTCTGCAAAGACAAGAGGTTGTTTCAAACAGCTCTTGCTGCTGTTTGGGGTCTTTTGGTGCAAAAAGCAGTTTTGGTGAAAATCTCGCCAAATTTTCCCTTTTTTTTTTTTTTTCTCTTTGAGAAAAGCGTTTCCAGCTTCCAGGGAAATGAGTTTGGGCTGAATTCCAGCTGCTTCCTGGCTCCATGGCCCAGGGACAGACGGATGAGCCCTTCCACCATCCCATTCCTTTGCTCATTTGCTTCAAGAAAGGTTTCGGAAAATCAGTTTGTTCCTCTACTTCTTGCTTTTATCTCTTAAAAGATTCGGTGTTTCGGCCCTGAATCAGTCTAACTAATAATCTTAGTACTAAAGTCTAATTAAGATATCAATTAATTTGCAGCATGCATTTAACAAGAAATATCTCGTCATTCTCCTCTATTATTCTCTGAAATTACTGCTAAGGGCTTTTTGTACAGATACCTTAATTAGACTTTTTATTGTTAATGGAATATTGAGCAAATTAAAATTGGATATTAATACTTTCCATGAATTTCATAATTGGCTGAAAAATATAAAGCGTTCAGAATAATTGCAGAGATTTGTGTACAAGGCTTTTTTCTTTTTTTTTTTTTAATCCTTCACGGAAACCCTTCTGCATTTCTAACAACAGGGTCCTGAAAGTCTCTCATTAATTTTAATATTTAGTAAACGCAAAGGAGCCCAAGCTCTTGTTTTCCCTCTGTACACAGATCCTTCTGAGGCATTCGCTATTGCTAATTATTGTGATTTTCTTTTCTTTTCTTTTTTTATTTTTTTGAATATAAGACATTTAAGCAAAGAAGGGAAATGTGGGATTAAAACCCGTTCTCCAGCACAAATGGAAGGTGGGTTTTCCCCCCTGGCGTTTGAGCAATTCAGTTTGTGATATAAAAGGTCAGAAACCTCCTTGCCAGGCCAGGAAAGGAGGAAAAAGGAGATTTTGGGGAAGGAGAAGGACTTTTGCATCCCCAAGTGCTGTGTCTCTGCCAGGGATGGGGCTAACCCCAATGATCCCTTAAGTTTTCTCACCATGAGATAAATATATATATTATATATAGGTGAGTGAGGGGCGAGCTGGACTTGATGATCCTGATGGGTCCCTTCTAACTTGAGGTATTCTCTGATTCTATGACGTATTTTATATGTATATAATATATATGTGATATATGATCTATTATTATGATGATCTATTATTAGGATATATTATATATGGTAGATATAAGATATAGGATATAGGATATAGGATCTGTTATTATGATCATGATATATATAATAGATATATGTGATATATATAGTATATTATATATCTTATCATAAATTCTATGATATATCATGATCATATATAATGATATCAAACGATCTATCATTTTATCATATCATAAGGATATGAGATATATATCCCATATATATATTACGTGTGTGTGTATCTCCCTCTTTCACGTGCCCACACACGTATACACGGATAAATCTCCACCACACCATAAGTCACCACCAAACCCAGTGTCATCCTGGCACAACACTGGGATGAAATCACCTTCCCCAGCGCCGAGGTCGGTCCCCATTGCTGGGGATGCAGGCGAAGGGGTGGTGGTCCCAGCATCCCCCCCCATCACCCGGGGCCGGAGCTTTCCCAAATCTCTTCTGCGGAGCCGGTGGCTCCCGGGGCTCCGACACATGGTGTCTGGTTGGAATGCAGATCGGTGGGATATATGGAAGTCTTGGCTCCGAGGAGCTTCAGCTGACAGGCTTATTTGCACACTGGCTTTAAAATAACCGTGTAGGCTTTACATGACACCTTCTGTCGCTTTGGTGCAGAGAGGGGCTTTCAAGTGCCTTTCTCCGGGAGGGATGGGGTGGTCGGTGCGATGGCTGGGGGGCTGCATCGCCCTGGAATCACCCTGGCATAGCCCCGGCATTGCCTGGCATCACCCCAGCATCACCCCAGCACCGCCTGGGCTTTGCCATCTCTGGTTTTGGAGGGAAATAGATGCCATTGGAGGCGCTCGCAGTGCCTTGGCACGCTGCCGAGTTCAGGATTCGGCTCGGAATTTGGTTTCCCAGGTGGGTTTTGGGATGGAGCATCCCATCCCATCCCCGGCCCGGTGCCGCTCGCCATTCCTTATCAGCCGCCGCTCCGTCGATTGTCAAACACGAGAGATGCTTTCACTCTCGTTCAAAATAATTTAAATAAAAATGTTGCTACAAAGTGGAATAATATCTTTTGATGAATGTTTTTAAAGCCCTTTAGGTTTTCATGGTAATTTGCAGTGTAAAATTATTTAGAGATAAGAGCCAAATTAGCTCTTATAGGCGGAGGTCGATATGTCCCGTTATCCATGCAAGCAGTGTTTAAATATAATCAGCCTTTACTCTAATGCAGCATAATTGTTCATTTGAAATAGCTTTTTTTTCCTTTTTTTTTTTTTTTTTTTACTCCATTCAATGAGTCATTAAAATATTCAAAGGATAATGCAGTGAATTGGAAATGAATTTATCACATTATCCTGTATATACTGTAGAGCATCAGGTAACCAGGCAGAGTCGGAACCAGTTTACAGAGAAACCCAGTAAACAAGGTTTTCCATTTTGTATTCAGCAGGGGAAAGAAAAAGAAGGGAGAAAATACTGCCCTTCGACTGGAAAGCTTTCCGTCTTTATTCCCCCTCCTCCGGGAGGAGGAAGGGGGAGGGAGAGAGCAGCAAATTTGTACTCCTCTAAAGCCTCGCTGCTTTAACTTTATTTTTATCAAAATATGTTTGTAACAGAAAGTCGTTATGGAAACCGGTTCTGCCAGCCGGGAGAAATCCTGCGCCAGGCTGGTGCGGAGCGGGACCCACCGGGCACTGCTGCCACCCAGCACGGCTCGCCTCGCTCCGCCGACCCCTTCCCGGGGCAGGGGGATTGGGGAAACTGAGGCACGAAGCTGGTGGGAGACCAATCCGGGGTCAGATAGGGGAAATGTGTCAAATGAGTTCGAAGGGGACCCGTTCCCACCCCATCGCCCATCCCAGCGAATGGCTTTTCCCCCACCGTGGGTGCAGCCCCCACCCCAGGGCTGCGCTCGCCCCCGTGCCTTGGCAGAGCAGGATGGGGAACCCATGGGTGCGGGATCGGTGGGTTTGTGTGCTGGGGGACCCCAGCATCCCTGCTGGGTCCCAGAGGTCACCAGCACCACCAGTGGTCCTCACCCTCAGCGCCCGCTCCTGCGGTTGTGTTTGCCGGAGCGTTTCTCCTCGGCGGCTGATAAACAGGCTCCGGGTTGCAAAGTGTCACCATAGAAACAGGTGCTGTCTTAAGCAAACAAGGGCTTTATTAACCTGCAAAGTTCTGGGGGGGTTTTGCAGGATTAGGGGTTGGGAAGGGAGCTGGGGGGGTGGGCTGCTTGCCCACGCATGTGGCCCTACGCCCTGCCCCGGCCAACAACCCCAGCCCCATCCCAAAGGGACACGGATGCACGTGCTCCGGGGAAAACTTTTCCCCCGTAGCGTGTTTGTACAGCACATGGTACTGGGGGGTGGTATCAAGCTTATCCAAAATGTTTGGCTTTAGTAAAACTACCAGAGAGCAGCTGGTAATCACCAGCTCCTGTTATTTCTGCCCTTGGCTGCTGCGCGGCCACGGATGCTGCTCAGCATCCCGGCGGTGCCAGCCCCGGCCAGCCAGGAGGAAAATTTCCTTGGGGCAGGGAATGCTTTTTAGTGGGTTAATTGATGCTAATGGGGAAAAAACCATCAGGTTTGGGGTATTTTGTGGGCAGGAGGGATCCCTGTTTGGGGAGATGCTGGAGTGCTGGGGTGCGTTTCTCTGTTTGCGCCGGCTGGTTCCGTGCTGCCGTGGGATCCCACTCCAAGCTGCCATGGGATCCCCACCGCCCCCGTGGGATGGGGCAGGTGTAAGGGGCGATGAAGAGGGAGCGTTCCTCCTTGCCGGGGCCTTTTCTAGCCTACTTTTTTGGTGATTAAACCAAGGGTTTGAAAGGGAAAGAACAGAGAGAAATGATGTTTGAATCCATGACTTTGCTCCTTGGAACAGTCAGTTCCCCAGTGTGAGGCTGTGTCGCTGCCCTTTAATGAAGCCTTTATTAATAAAGGAAAGAAAAATAAGGAAAACCAAAACAAGCTTAAGAGGTTGCTGCTGGAGTGTCGTTTTCCTCGTGCTTCGAGGTTTTTTGGTCCTCCGTAGGCACGTGGCAAGGTCAAGTCCCTCTGAACCAGCCGTGGCCAGCGGCAGGAGCCCGGGCGCTGCTGCGTTTGCCAGAGCTGGCGCCAGCCCGCGGGGCACGTGTTTCCCTGCCAAGGGCTGTGTCCAACAGGTTTCCCGGGAGCCGTATCCCGAGTTGAGTGTCAACTGCTGTTATTCAGGCTCTGCAAACAGATGGGGTTTAATTGCTGCCACTGTCAGGCTCTCTGCAAATAGCAGATGAAAAGGGCTTTTTGGCTAATTGTTTGAAATAAAAGTTGGGAAGCGACGGATGGGAATTATAGATCAAACGTATTTTAAAGAGCAAACTGTTTGTGTTACCTATAGATACAGTCGTTAGGATCAGCGAGCGGCTGTACGATCCGGTGCCGCCCGAGCGCCCGTCGTGCCGGAGCGACACGGGAGCAGGAGCGTACGGCTGCGGAAAAAGCAGCACCAAAGCTGCGGGAGAACAGGGCAGCAGCGGGGCAAAGAGAGAGGGGAGCTGGGGGGAGCTGGAGCCCCAGGCCCCCCGGGAGTGGGGGACAGGTCTGGGTGCACAAGCATGTCTGTTTGCACAAGTGTGTGCCTTTGCACAAGTGTGTGCCTTTGCACAAGTGTGTGCCTTTGCACAAGAACATACGTTTGCACGATCGTGTATCTTTGCATGGAGACGTGGGTTTGCACAAGTATGTATCTTTGCAAAAGCGCGTGCGTTCACACAAGTGTGCATCTTGGCAAAAGCACATGTTTGCACGACTGTGTATCTTTGCACGGGGACGTGTTTGCACAAGTATGTATCTTTGCACAAGCGCATGAGTTTGCACCAGCATGCGTCTTTGCACAAGCACCCGTGTTTGCACAAGGCCATCGCAGGCATGAGCCACATCCCCAAGTTGGCCACGGTGCTGCACCTTCCTGCAGCCTGTGCTGACCCGTTGCAGGGAAGAATCCTTCCCTAAGTTTCTTTTTTCCAACTCCACGACTCCAACAAACCTTGGTGCCTGCAGTTTGGGCCGGGAGTGGGAGCAGCCCAGCCCGTCCTTGCACTGTGCTTTGCTGCCGTGGCCCATCAGTCCTGGAGTTCTCCATCCCTTCCCACGCTCTTCCCGGGGAAAATTCAGTCTGCAAACCCCTCCATGTGCAAGAGGGTTAAAGCCACCGCCGCGTCCCTGCAAACCCACGCGAGCTGCTGCTGGGTTTTCGTGGAGCTGCTGCTTGGGCTTATTCTCTCCTGCCTTGTAATTAACGCTCCCAGGTAATTACACTCCCAAACCCCTCGAAAAGCTGCCACCAAGCAATTCCCCCCGGCACGCGGCGCGCGCTGACAGCACACGGGGGGACGTGCGGCGGCGGCTCAGCCATGTCTTGGTGCGGCAGGGACGGGGCTCTGCGGTGGGACCGAGCGCATCTTTACTCCCCACAACCCATTTTGGGGCTGGGGAGGAAAGGGGGTCGGTGCTGGGTACCCCAACACATCTGGCTCCCAGTCCGCCCCTGCACTGGCCACCTGTGGATGCTCTTGGCTTTGCTCGGGCCCTGCCATCACATAGGGATGAATTTAGGTGCTAAAGCATCCAGCATCCGGAAACCCGCCTGTTTTTGGGGTTATTTGGGATGTTTGCAGGTGCAAGACGTGGTTCGCCACGTTGCCCCGCGGATCCATCCCTCTGCCTCCGTCTCCGCAGCAGAGGGACCGTCGTTACGCAGATGGGAATTCAGGTTTTTTTCCTCGATGCTTCTATTTCATTTAACATGCAAAGGCTAATAATTTGTCACAATTCAATAAAGCGGAGGTTACAAACACTCTCGCTGCTGTTTATTTAAACGATGGTTTGTTAATTAGCTCCTCTTAACGAGGAGAGAATAAATCAGATAAAACGTACCAAACCGGTACGGAGCTATTTCGCAGCTTAATTTTATTTTCCAGCCGAGATGCTCCAGGCAGCCGGGTGCCCACTGGCTCCCGGCTCCATCCCAACCCTCTTCCCGAGCCGCTGAGCAGGGATGGATGCGCGGGGGCACATCGTGGCAGCCTGGCCTGATGCTCTCATTGCATTTCCCTCACCATGGGTCCAAAAAAGGACTTTTTTGGCTCTTTTCTCTTGCTGCTGTGCTCTGTCCCCCCGGCCGGGCTGCGAGGTTTCCCTTGGGTTCCACTCTCCGCTTGTTTAGTCTCAGGCAGTTGCAGGGCAGGTGGGGGGGAATAAAAATTAGGTCAAGAATAAAGTTGTGGCGATGCAATTGGGAGCTCGGAGCTGGTTTACCCATCACCATCAGCCAGAGCCAAGCTCTGATTTCATCCCTGGCCCCACGGAGAGTGCTTAGTATCCATCGGCGTCGCATCCCCGCCACTCCGGGGATGTTTCATATATAGGTTATGAAACGTGGCCGGGGATGAGATTTCTTCCAAACTCTTGTCTGAGTCCCCTGGGAGCATCCGGGGTCCGTGGTGGCCATGGCCGGAGGGGAGAGTCGGGTGTACCGTGTGGAAGAGCCGCTGATCAATGATTAATCGGGCATGTGTGGTGTGTGGGAGCGATTTGTGTTGGAGGAGGGAACTCCTACAGCACCCCGGTCATGAATCATTTGAAAAGCAAATTTGTGCAGTTACCAAGGGAACGGAAGAAAGGAAGGGACTTCCCTTGCCGAAATGACTCGCGCTCTGATGCGGCTGAGAAAATCGCTCCAAAAAAAAAAAAAAAAAAAAAGAAAAAAAGAGAAAAAAATAAAAGGGGAAAAAAAAAAAAAAGGAGTCGAAGCTGTGACTAAGCAGCAGAAGTTATGTAAAGCGCTCGCTGGGAAGTGCAGGGGAGGGACAGCACATCCTGCCGCTGCCCACGGCGGTGGCGGGGGGCGGCTGCCGGCCCCCTTCTCGCCTCCCCGGGGAGCGGGGGCGAAGCCGCGCCGGCTGGGCTGCTCCTCGCCTCTCGCCCTTGCTCATCGGGTGTTTAAAAAGGGCTGGTACCCTGCCTGGGTGCCCTCGCTGGAGAAGGGCATCAACCCTGGGCCACTGGGCACCTGCATCCCCCACCTCGGCATCCCCCGCGGTGCCCCGGGGCGGTGGTGCTGCAGCCAACGTCGCACCGGGACAACGGTGTTGCTCCAGTTTTGGGGTGATGCAGGGGATGCCGTGCCCCTGCGGCATCCCCATCGCGTGGAGCTGGGCGGTGTCCATAGGGAACAGGAGGAGGCGGGAAACGGTGCCGCCAGCTTCGCGGTGGGGCTCGTGGTGATGCTTTTGGCGGCGACCAGTTTGGCACATCTCTGCTGGGGCGGGGGCTGGGGCTCGTGGTTGAGGGTGGGATCCTCTGCTCCGCTCCCTACGGGAGCTCAGGCAAGGGCCGGGCACTCAGTCTTGGGGCTTGGCATCCAAATTTAATAGCGCTCGCCTAAATTCAGAGATGCTCATCCAAAGGGCGGAAAAGCACATGCGCAGTGGAGGCACCAACCACGGAGGCAACGGCTGCACCTTAAAAACTCCAAAACGTGGTTTCCCTCTGCAAATGCACCCCCGGGGCTGTGCGAGGGGGAGCAGCCAGATCGGCAGCGGCATCTCGACGGAGCCGCTTGAGATCTTTCCAGCTTCCGCCCGGGAGCCCCCGAGCTCGGCGGGGAACCGCAATATCTCCCGAAAAGGGAATGCAGAGGCAGCTGCGCGGGGAAGGAAAACCCTCTCCCTGCCCTCCCCTGGTGCCACAGACAACCGGTGTCTGAGCGATTAGTCACCGCGATCGCGCCGAGGCTTCCCTCCTCCACAGCGGAGCCTGTCCCCCACACGGGAGAACCAGCGGAATGCTTAATTGGAGTTCCTCACACCTACCCGGGTGTAGCCTTAAACGAAGTGACAGCGCGATCAAAGCGCTGGAGTCAGACCCTGGGAGCTGCGGGTTGCTATGGAGTTTCTGGCTTCTGATTTTAAAAGGAAGAAGAAAAAAATTAAAAAAAAAAAAAAATATATATATATATATATATATGTAGCAATGTCAAGGCCAAACCTATAGATGCTACTGCAGGGCTGGTCCTTGGGGGGTTCTGCTCCTCGATGGGGGATGCTCAGCCCCAAAAAGGTGTTTTCTGCCCCGCAAAGCTGACACCAAAGATTTGGCAGTGGTTAAGGACCGCTGCCAGGCTCCCGCCCGCCGGGCATGGGGAGGGCGGTGGGACAGCTCAGCGTGGCAGGGAGCATCCCGCGGGATCCGGCTGAGGCTTTGGCTCCCTGATGGCTTTTGGAGGCATCTTGGACACATCAGGAAAGTCACCACCGAAGGTGTCCCTGGGGTGGGAGGGCTGTCCTCACGCCAGCCCCCCACTGCTGGGTTAGCTCACCCGGAGGTGGCAGGGCTGGAGTTTGCCCAAAGGATTAATTTTTCTGCCTGAAATTTGCAGTGAGGATTTTAAGCTGATCAAAGCTGGTTTCTCACCCCAGCGAGGCCGCGTGCCGTGGTCTGGTTCCATCAGCCAGGGGACAGTGGTGGCATTGGGACCCCCATAGCTGGCTATGCCCGTGTGCCCCTGCTCGGTAGCACCCCATCACCCATCCCCACAGCTTCGTCTTCCTCCGAAAGATGCTCGGGCTCAACTTTCAGAGGTCTTAAAATGCAGCGAGAGGGTACCCGGGGGCTCTGGCACGGTGCTGGGACCTGAGCCCCTGACGTTGCCCATCGCCCGGGGGCACCCAGGAGGTTTGTCCGTCACTTGGGAGAGGGAAATTACAGCTTCATTCCCGTCAGGAATAATTTCACTTCCCCAAAACAGAGGCAGCGTGCAGGAGGGAAACAGGATATCGTTTGTGGTTTCATGAAAAAGTCATCTTTTTTTTCCTTTTCTTTTTTTTAATCTTGTCGCTTTGGGTTCTATTTAAAATTTGGGTATTCTGAGACGGAAAGTTATTTTGAAAGGGCAAAAACACGTCAAGTTCCAGAAAACAGCAAAATCAGCTCAGTGTTGCCATTTTTTTTTTGGAAACACAGTTGGCCCCCAAATCTCCCTGGATCGGTGCTGTGGCCGGTGCAGGATCCAGCCCCATCCTGCTCCGTCCTGCCCTCACTCCGGTGCGTACGAAGGAGCATCCCTGGTACCAAAATGCCATTTTTTCATCCCAGTCTCAGTGAGGGGGGTGATTTGCAACCCACCGCCGCGCGGGACCTCTGCGCCGCCTCGACCCCGACCCCAAACTCCGGCGCGTGGGCACAGCCGATCGTTGGAGCCCCATCGATCCCGTCTGCCGTCGCCCGGCACTGGCCCTGGCAAAGGGGCCCTTCATCGATACGACATCGACGCTGGCGGGGCGCTACTGGCCGCCTTAAAAAGATCATCTCGATGCGAGGACTTTCACTTTTCTCCCATTAATTAGCGCGTCGCAAACGACTCGGAAAGGAGGTGGCCGGTAAATGCGAGAGCAATTAAATCCGCGGCGCCCGCGCCCCCTCCGACCCCTCTCCCCGTGCATCGATCCCACTTGGGGAGGGGGGAAAAAAGTGATGGGGAGGGCTGAGCCGGGATTGCATCCCCATGGCATTGGGGGAAAAAAGGCTTTTGCTGTGCTGGGATCCGTTTATGCCTCTCTCCAGCAAAACGCCGTGGTTTTATTCCCTGCTGTTTCCAAACGAGGGCCGGAACAAGGTAGGAGAGTGAGGAAAACCCTCCGCTGGCTTCCCTTGATGAACTGAGCTAATTTCTCTCTTAATGGTTAGCTCCCGAGCTGAATGTGAGGCTTTCCTCCTGCACAGCAAACCCTCTCCCACACACAGACAAATAGGCTGAATATTTAATTGGAATTCCTCACACCTACAGGGTAAAGCCTTGTCAGTAGAAATATAGCCCATCGCCAGCTGGCATCCCCGCACGCCACCCACCTTAGCTCTTAAAAAGAAATTCCTCCCCGTCCTCCCCTCTTTGCTGCACACCCACGGGCCCCCCCCTTCCCCGGGGCAGCAGGACCTGCCAACGCTGCCCCCTGCTCCCCTCCCGGGATAGGGATGCTGTGGGATGGTGCGCGGGCAGAGCCTGCCCTGAAAGCCGTTGTGCCAGGGGAGATGCCCGTCGCCCATCGTCTGCCGCACCACAGAGGCACGACCTTCGCCATGGATGGAGCTGCCTGGAGCAGGGTGGGGGGCACCGGGCACCCCAGCATGGGTCCTGGACTGGTGGCAGGGGACCGAGAGCAGCAGAGGGCACTGCCGGTCTGTCCGCCCGCGCTTCGCCCTGCCCGTCCCCGGGTGATGAAACGCTGGGCAAAGCATTGCCCAACGCTCCGGGAGGGCAGGCAGCGGCCCTGGGGCGGCTGCTGGTCGGGAGGGTGTGCAAATTCCCCCCTGTTTGCAATCCCTGGAGCTTCCCAGGTGGGAAGGCCACCGTGTCCGCTCCCAAAAATGGCCCTTCCCTCCCTTCCCTGTGCTGTCCTGGCCGGTGTGGGATGTAACCCCGTGGCATCGAGTGCGGAGGAAGGTGCTGGGCTCTTTGAGACAGGGATGCTCAGTCCCATTTCGGGGTGCCTGACCATCCCGATTTGGGAGCACCGCGGGGATCGCCAGGTCGGTGCCCGGGAGCAACCTGCTGCCCTCACCCCTGCCCCTTCCCACCTCTGCAGCAGGTCCGGGGGCACAACCAGAGCTGGCTCCCGAGCACCCCTGAGCAGGCAGCTGGGGAGGGGGCTCTTCCCTGGGGATACGAAGCCTCCAGTGCCCACGGAGGAGGAGCGATGGCAGCGTCATGTCCCCCCTCATCCCTCCGATACCTTCTTTGGTTTCCAATGGAATTGCTCTTTTCTCATCCCCCGTCTTTCCCTTTTTTTTGGTGCTCTTTCTCCCTCCCTCCTTCTCCTCGAACCTCTCCCATCCCAGGTTTCAAAGACCCCCTTCATCCCCTGCAGGGACCTGCCACCATCTGCAGTTTTCTTTCCTTTTCTTGTTTTTTGTTTTTTGGTTTTTTATTTTTTCCCCAAGTTTCCCCATGCCTTTATCTTAAGGAGCCAGGTTAAATATTCCGTAATCAGTGTAATAATACACCTGGACTCGTTCGCGAGATATCTGCCTTTTGTACTGCGACAGGACATTAATAGTAATTATTCTGCTTTGTAATTGGAGCTTTAAATACTAATTCAAACAGCCAGAGGAAAACCAATTAGTGCTAATTTATCTCTATGTGTTTTGGAGAGCCTGTGTCTGTCATACTGTGAAGAAATAGGTTGGTAATTAGTACAGTTGGGTGGTAGATAGAAGTAATTATCAGATTCTTTCATGTTCTTTAAAGGGGGAAGAAAAAAAATAATAAAATCTAAAGGCTGCGTGACTCTTCCTTTCCGAGGAAGTTTGCACCTCGAAGGAAGGCAGCGCGTGGTCCCAGTCAGCGCCGGGCTCGGCTGTGCCAGAGGCTCCTGGCCAAATTTTGTGCCATACGGAGTAATGAGTGATGCCAGGGACTCTCTGGGCACAGCGAGGGCATCCGAGGCCTCGTGTGCCGGGTTTGGCTCGGGCAGGGGTGGTGGTGGGGTATCCGAGGAGGCATCGAGCGGGACCGGCGCCGCGCGGGACGGCGGGGAACGCCGGTGCCGACGGCGTTGGTGGGCGGGAGGAACCGCGCCGCGGCGTGGCCACGCGCTGTGTGTTTGAGCCAAAACCGACGCGGTCAAACCCGGCCCGACGCGCTGGAGGTGGACTCTGAGCGAGTGAATCCTATCCATGTGCTGTCGTTTAAGCCATACCCTATGGATTTGAGCCGTACCCTATGGATTTGAGCCATACCCTCTGCATTTGAGCTGTACCCTATGGCTTTGAGCTGTATCCTATGGCTTTGAATCATACCCTGTGCATTTGAGCTGAATTCTATGGATTTGAGCTGTACCCTATGGATTTGAGCTATATCCTATGGCTTTGAACTCTACCCTCTGCATTTGAGCTGTACCCTATGGCTTTGAGCTGTACCCTATGGCTTTGAGCTGTACCCTATGGATTTGAGCTGTATCCTATGGCTTTGAGCTGTACCCTCTGCATTTGAGCTGTACCTTATGGCTTTGAGCTGTACCCTATGGATTTGAGCTGTACCCTATGGATTTGAGCTGTATCCTATGGCTTTGAGCTGTACCCTCTGCATTTGAGCTGTACCCTATGGCTTTGAGCTGTACCCTATGGATTTGAGCTGTACCTTATGGCTTTGAGCTGTACCCTATGGCTTTGAGCTGTATCCTATGGCTTTGAGCTGTACCCTATAGATTTGAGCTGTACCCTCTGCATTTGAGCTGTACCCTATGGCTTTGAGCTGTACCCTCTGCATTTGAGCTGTACCCTATGGCTTTGAGCTGTACCCTATGGATTTGAGCTGTATCCTATGGCTTTGAGCTGTATCCTATGGCTTTGAATCATACCCTGTGCATTTGAGCTGAATCCTGTGGATTTGAGCTGTACCCTATGGATTTGAGCTATATCCTATGGCTTTGAACTATACCCTACGGATTTAAGCTCTACCCTATGGATTTGAGCCATAACCCTTGTTTATGAATCCTACCCTATGCGTCCGAGCCAGACTTTGCATGTTTGAGCCATATCCTATACATATGGATCCTACCCTGTGTATTTGAGCCATACCCTATGGATTTGAGCTGTACTCTACGTATTTGAGCCATACTCATGTTTATGGATCCTACGCCGTGCGTTTGGGGCATACCCTCCATGTTTCAGCCATACCTTGTGCATTTTAGCTATACCCTATGGATTCGGGGGGGCAAACGGTGGCTGTCCCCATCGCCCCCATCCCCATCATCCCCCTTTGCCGCCCAGGAGGAAGCAGCAGGTTCCTCGAGGACGTTGGGCCCTGCCACATGCTGCTCTTTTTTTCTTTTTTTTTATTGAATAAGAGGATCTCGAGGTTTTCTGTGCAGGGAGGGTTTGGTTTGTGGTTACTTCGATCTCCCTTTGCCATGTTGCGCTATTAAAAAAAAATAAATAATGCCTGGAGTAGTTGTTCACCCCATCAGGATGTCGGGCTGAGCCAGACCAGGAGTGCAGCAGGATCTGCAGGAATTCATTAATGGCCCATTCTGTATTTCCTTTTCTTCTTAAAAACCCAGTGGAGTTACCTTGGTAATAATAAAGTGCATGATTCCAGGAGGGAGGGAACAGATTTTTATTTTGATTAAACGGATTTCTCCTCCTTCCCTCCTTGCCCCTTTTATTCCTGCCAATTTAAAATTTTTGTTTGGGGGGGAGAAAAAAAGAAAAAAAAAAATTATAAGTGAGTGCTAATGATGGAAAAAAGCACATTTTTTCAAGGGAGGGGAGAAAATGCCAGTGGAAGTCTTCTATGCAGAGAGATGCCGGGGGGCACAATATATCAAAGAAAATATAATACACCCAGGTTAAAACTAATGATTGCCATATAATTAGACGTGAACCATTGTGCTATAAATGTGTATTCTTCTGCGTGCTGTGATTTTACTGTAAAAGAGAGAGAGAGAGTGAGCGTGCGAGAGAAAGAAAGACAGAGAAACACAGAACCCAGCAACATACTATAAAAAGCACTCTGTTGACTTTTCTGCTGTTTAGTATTCCTTGCCCGTACTCCCCCGGGAGTATGTAATTAGTGCTTTATGAAGAGTGCATTTAAAGCAGTTTAATATTCACCTCATTCAGTCTGAAACAATGTGATCACTGCTTAGACAAATCACTGCTCCTTACTGACATCCTCTGTCAGTACATTACCTCTGAAAAGACCTTTCAAGAGGCTTGGATGTTAATTAGTTGTCTATCATGTATAAACAGAGCAGCGAGCAGAAGGGCTGCACCAGGCCAAAAACACAGAGGGAAAATACTGGAGATACTTTTTTCCTTCTTTTTTTTTTTTTAGCCCTCCCCCTTTAATGAAAATTCCTGGCGTTCTCGTCCCCCGTTCCCCGGTTTGCTGGTGCTTCGTTGAGTTTTGCGTGGCCTGGAATGGAGCCGGGGTTTCCCTGCCGCTGGGTGCCCTCCCAGGGATGCTGAGCCAGCCTGGCCCCATGGTTCTCCACCGCCCCGACTCTGCAGGAGAGGTGCTGCCAGGCCCCAGGCGGCCCGTGGAGCATCCTCTGGTCTGGTCGGGCACCTGCTGGGCTGCCTGGATGCCCCCCAAGGTGTGAGCATCCCAGCCAACACCCGGGCCCGCATCCCAGCCCTGCATCCCTGTGCTACATCCCAGCCCTGCATCCTAACCCTGCATCCCAGCCCTGCATCCCTGTGCTACATCCCAGCCCTGCATCCCAACCCCACATCCCAACACTGCATCCCAATGCTACATCTCTATCCTGCATCCCAATGTTATATCCCAGCCCTGCATCTCTCTGCTACATCCCAATCCCGCATCTCAGCTCCATATCCCAGCCCTGCATCCCAATGCTACATCCCAATCCTGCATCCCAGCCCTGCATCCCTGTGCTACATCCCAACCCCACATCTCAGCCCTGCATCCCAACCCCACATCCCAGTGCTATATCCCAGCCCTGTATCCCGGTCCTGTATCCCATCCCGCATCCTGCAGTGCCCTCCCAAGCAGACAGGGATACGCAGCCGAATCCCCTCGGCTGTCTAGCCCTGCGTTGCTGCTCCCTTTGGAAGCGGGAAGCTGCCGTACATCACTGAACACGGAAGCGCCGCTGTGGAAGGAGCTGGCCGAGGCTCTCGGCAGGACAGGGTTGGGGACCCCCAGTCTCTCCCAGCAGCACCATTAGGGATATTCCCACTGGGATATGGACACAGCGATGCCGCAGGGCTGTGGGACCCTGGCTGCGGATGGGACCGGGAAGGTTCTTTAATCCCAGCACCAGCACTAGTTTAGTGATCGAAGACGCTGAACCAGCACTTCTGCACCTATAAAATGTGGTTACTGACACCCACCCACTTTTCTAACATGCTTGGGAATGAATGGATGGAAAATACTCCAGGAAAAAGGAAGCACTGCTATTTAAATCGGAGTTTAGCTTAGCGCGGCGGCTTTACCCAGCGCGAAGCCCGACCGGCTGCCCACGGCTCCGGCTCAGGGGGATGAGGGATGGGGCAGCGGGTGGGACACCTGCCTTAGACACCCTTATCGCACCCCAGAGCTGCTCTTTAACCATCCCAGGAGACTCTTTCCGTTTTCCATCCCGTGTCGTCCCGGGTAAAACGCCTGGCAGATGACGGCGGCCGCCTCACCCCGCCTGCCCCCGGCTTGATCTTCTCAGGGAAATCCGGGAGATCGGGTGCACCACGGCCCCATCCAGCCTGCTCCCCGTGCTCCCCGTGAGCTGCTGGCCCCCCGTCCCCCTGCCCCGAGACAGCTCATCCCCCTGCATCCCCACTGTGTGCCCCCCCACCCCTTCACTGGGTGCAGCGGGTGGGAGGTGGGTGCAAAGCACCATCCTGGGAGCTGGTCCCAGCTCCACTTGCTGCTCCTCAAGCCGGGGGACTGGGAGCCACATGAATCCTATTACTAGCCTCCATCTGGCAGCCCCCATTTGCTCCCCTGGGCATTTGTGAGCCAAATCCAGCAAATCCAACACTTCCCGGGGCCGGGGCAGCCGCTTGCTCCGCCGCGGAGGTGGGTCAGGGGCAGTCGAGGTCCGACCCTCTCCTTTCCCCTCGACCAGCAGCGGACACGGACTGTCGCTCGCTCTGCTGCTGGGAGCAACAGCCAAGGCTTGCAACCACGGGTGGGTTTGGGTGAGAGCCCCCCCGGCACCCCACTCATGGGTCCCCAAGCACAGCGCCGCGCTGGGGACACACCGAGCATCCCCGCGGGACGCCTTCCCGAGCCTCCCTGCCTGCCCAGCCCCCGAGCTCCACACCCTCCGCTTTGTGGGTTTTACTTTTTTCCCCCCTTTCTCTCCCTTTTCCACCAGTTTGTTTCCCCGGCTCTCTTAGTCACGAAGGTGAGGCACTGGCAGAGACACAGACATCAAAAACAAGAGGTGATGAAACGCCGGGAATAATTAAGTTGCACTAAATCACCGGGCCCCGGTGGCGCGCTGCCAATGCGCTGAGGAAACTGGAGCACGCAGGAGCAGAGTTATTATTAATAATCACCAGCGCCCTCGCGAACAACAACCTATTTTGCACTTTTCTGTACCCAAGGAGTGGGAAGGGAACAGCCGGTCGTGGGGACGGGGATGGAGAGAGGAGCGTCTCTTCTTTCCCACCAGTGCACGGTGCTGCACGTCCCACCGTAAGCAGGACCGGATCCGTCCCAGGGCCATGGGCACCATCCGGGCTGGGCTGGCCGTGCCGCAGGCAACCCAGGGCCGGAGCAAGTCTGCTCCCGCCGCGCATCCTCCAGCCTTACGTAAGGGCAGCCTTATCCGCCTGCCATCAGGGCTCGTCCTCGCACCGGGCTGCGAGCGAGAGCTCCCGTTCCCAGTGTGTGGGTGAGCCCAGTAGCCCCGGGCTGGGCATTGCACAGCTCCTGCACCTCTGCCCGGCCCTGCTTGCAGGTTGTTTGCACGGTGCATGCAACAGGCTGCCGTGCAACACCCCACGGCGGCTGGTAGCGGGCCAGCGCGCAGCCGGCGCAGCCGCGGCTTTGCGGGGCAGTTGGGATTTCGGGAAGGCGCCGCTGGGTGTGCGGGGCTTGCTGCCTTTGCTGAGCCGCAGCAAACGTTGGGTCTCTCCTTGGTTATGTGTTTTAAGGACCGAGGGAAGTCCCTTCCCCAGCCTGTCGCTGGTGGAGGTGTTGGTGGAAGAGATGATCCAGCTCCCACCAGCCTTCCTGGGTACTGCTGGGCTTTTTTGGGAGAGAAAAGAGACCTCGGTGCAAAGGTTCCTTCTCCAACGTGCGCTGAATCGACGGCTCTACGTGACATGGCAGGGCAAGGCTCGTTTTTAGAGTTGGATCATAGAACCATGGAATGGTTTGGGTTGGATGGGACCTCAAAGATCATCTAGTTCCAACCCCCCTGCCATGGGCAGGGACACCCTCCACTACACCAGCTTGCTCAAAGCATCATCCAACCTGGCCTTGAACATTCCAGGGATGGGGCAGCCACAGCTTCTCTGGGCAACCTATTCCAGTGCCTCACCACCCTCAGTTAAAAAATTTATTCCTTTTATCTAATGGAAATTTCCCCTCTTTCCGTTTAAAGCCATTGCCCCTTGTCCTGTCACTACATGCCCTTGTAAAAAGTCTCTTTCCAGCCTTCTTGTAGGCTCCATTCCATCTCTGCAAGAGCCCGGGCACGCTCTTCTCCGGGTTTGAGGTTGACTTCAGATGCCACGTGGCCGCGGGCACAGCCTGAGCCCCAGCTCCAACCACCATTCCCACCAGCACGCGTTTCGTCAGGGGAACCATCCCGACCTCCTCAAAATCCTCCCTGGCAGGGTAAACCCAACGGTGTCGAAATTTCGGAGAGCCGTAAATCTAATGTGTTCGTAAAACCTTTAAGCCTCCGTCTGCAACGCACAGGTAAACCTTTAATTCCCTGACAATGCAGCGCTAACTCCCAGCTAAATCCCTAATTCCTGCGTGCCGTAGCCCCGCGAATTCAGCTCTCTGCAGCCCAGGGCTCATCTGCCGTGAGCAGCGTCGGCTGTCTGCTGCAGCATCGTGCTCTTTGGATGCAGTCCGTGTGCTCCGGGTGGAAAAGGAGTCCTGGGTTCTGGTGCTTTTACTTGGTTGATGGAAATCTTTAAAACACTTTTTGCATTTCCTTAAAATAGGAATAACGACGGCTATAACATCCCTGCAGCATCCTGCACCTGCCCCGAGGTCGCAGCATGCGGGGGGGATGCGGAGGCAGGGAAGGCGCTGCCGAAACCCGGTGTCCTGGCTCAGGACCAGCCCTCCCTTCCTCTAAAAAAGGCTGAACCACTTCCAGCTGATGTGACATGTTGGAATGAGCCCATCGCTTGCTCCAGTGGGTGCTGCGAGGCTCGGGGAGCATCCCCAGCATCTGCTGAAAGACTTTCCCCCGCGGAGCTTGCCGGAGCCGATCCCCGTGCGATAGCAAGAGGGTGCAGCTGTGGAGAGACCTGACGGGCGGTGGGGAGGCCAAGGGAGCCCGATGGCTTCGGGAGCTCATCAACATAATGATGACAGCACTGGGGATTGCTCCACGCGTTTGTACAACGCGGGTCCCGGGCGCTGGGACAACATTTCCCAACCTGGAGAAACCTGTATGGACGACCACCCTTTCTTAAGCAATTTTCCTGACTCAAGATCCCACCCCAGAGTCAGCAGGAGACGGCTCTCTGCTGCCTCTTACAAAACAGCTCCATCCAAACAGGTTTCCCCATTAATCCCTCTTCCAGAGAATTTTCTTTTCCCTCTTTTTTCAGGTGTCAGCGGGTGCTGTTGGCTGTTGAGGAGGTGTTGGGTCTTGTGTTGGGCCACGGCGCTGCGTTGACAGGGTTTGACCTTCCTCAGCTCAAGGGCTGAGGCCACACATGGCATCAGAGATTAGCCAAAATCGTGTCTTTTATAGGAAAAACTTTCCTGGGGCGGGAGGGAAGGGAATGGCTGTGCTGGGAACCGGACAAATCCAGGGGAGACACAAGGATACAAAAAATACCAATTTTTGTACTAATGGCCCAAATATTGACCTGGAGAAAATCCAGAGGATGACACCGTGTTCACCTGCCCCGGATTTACAGCAGATTTCTAAGGAGAGAATACTTTTAGAGACGAATGAAAAGTTGCCAATTTATTTCGGTGCTCAGCAAATGGTCCTGGTGGGCTAAAACCCATGGGGAACGTATCCCAAAAGTGTGTACGGAAACATCTGCCATCACTTCTGGCCCACTCGAGACCCCACCAAACGCATTTTTTCCCTCTTGGAGACGAGCCGCCGCCACCTCGCGCGTGTCCCACCGGGCTCCGGGAGCGGGTACCGGCAGGCGAAGGGTTAAGGCAGCCCCATCTGCTCCGCTCCTCGTTTCACAAGGGCGGGTTTGGAGTTTTCCTACTCGGAGTTTCAGAGACGGAAGGTGTGCCTGCGCTCGCTCCGTGCCTGGTTTGCCCGTTTGTGTGGGCGGCGGGTTCAGCGCCGTCTTGTCAACACTTGAATATGTTGAGCATCACTCACGGGGCATTCTGTAAGAAACCTATTAAGTTAATTACCGAGGCTTGGCGTGTGCGTGTGTGCGTGTGTGTGTGTGTGTGTGTGTGTGCCAGCGAGCGTGTGCACCTCTCCTGTAAAAATTTGGCTTTTTCTTCGTCGCAAGAGGCTTCTGATGCAAGGTCTGGCCTCTTGCTGTGATGACATCCCGTCTGCTGCTGTAACTGATACGGGGTTTTACCGGTGCTGCCAGCTAGCCAGAGAGGCTGGCAGGTGGTTACGGGGGTCGGGGTGGGACCCCCACCCAGGTGGGACCCCTGCCCAACCTCGGGGACCCCCACCCAAACGGAGGGACCTACTGCGGTGGCGCTGGGTGTAGGCTGGGGAGGAGTTAGGATGCAGATAGTCCTAAATCTGTAGGGTTTGAGCTCAAACGTGGCTGTGCTGCCCGCGCAGGGCCGGCTCGAGCGTGCCGTAGGTCGCAGCATCTCTCACTCCTGGCTTGTGTCGTCATTTCTGCTCCGTGCAGGCACCTGGGAAAATGCAGGTTTGACCCCTTGGCTCAGCAAGAGGGCTGGGAAGGGACCTCTTGGTCTCGATATTCACACCACAGCCCAAAAGTGGCCCAAAATAATTAGAGCTGGAGACGGTGAGTTATTCTCGTTGGGGCTGGAGGGGATTGTCCCATTCCTGGTGGCAGGAAAACACGGTTTGTGCAGAATAACCTCCAGCAGCACCGCTGGGCATCCCTGGGAGGGGGAATTCCCTCTGTTTCTCCTCCAAAAGCCTCTCTGCTGCCTTTGCATCCCCCCGGACAAGGAGCCGTGGGTCTGAGCCTCAGCCCGGACCAGACTCGGGCTGTTTGAGCAATGATGAAACGCCACGAGCAGCTACACGTGTCCACGCTGCCCAGCCCCAGCCTCGCCATCGCCTCCCAGATTTCGGCTAAAACAGGGCTGCCGCACTCCTCACCGCCCCTGAAATACAGGAAAAAAGGAATTTTTCCTTGCTGGAGCCTGAGTCAGGGCAGGGAGCAGAGCGAGTGCTGGCTCCTGGCTCCCAGGGTGGTTTTATTTTTGGGAGGCGCACGGGGAATCTCACAAACAGCCCCCGGTGCTTGTGCGTGCTCCAGGTAGGGCGGCTCGGCCCCCTCCTTCCCGAGCCGAGAGCATCCCGTGGGAGATGGGATCCGGTGGACTTTTAAGGAAGAAAGGGAAGTCCATGGCACCGCCGGAGCAGCCTTGGCAGCCGCGGTGCTGAGCGCCCGCCAGCCATGCTGTTAACCCCTCATCCTCGGGATGGGCACGGCAGCTTCGGGGGGGGGGGGGGGTCGGCAGCCCCGCTGCGGGGGGCCATAGAATGCTTGGCAGCAAAAAAGCGCCGGCGAGAAGGCGCATCCGGCTCTTTCTCATCATCTGGATCCACGCAAAGGGCTCGTGAGCATCCCGAAGCTCTCATCCTTCACAAACCCACCCTCCCTCCCCGAAAAAAAATAACAAGCAGGAGGGAAGCAGCAGGGGGGGGGCCAGAACTCGCACTGCTCCAGTGAAGGATGTTTCCTGTTGGAGTTTCTCCCGTCCCAGGGGCAGCTCTGGACTCTCCCTCCGCACGCTGCCAAGTCCCGCCGTCAGGAAGCGGCTTGTTGGGGGGTAGAGGGGGGGGACGGACGGCGAGGCCGAGCCCACGGCAGCCCGGATGTGCTGGCGGGGGCCAGACATCATGTTCCCCCTCCCGGCGGATCGCTGCCAGGGCTGTTGTCATCAGACGTGAAGGGGAGACTTTTTGGCCAACGGAAGGAGGAAAAAAAATAAAAATAATAATAATAATAATAATTTTTTAAAAAAAGAAGAATCAAACCCTGCCTGCCTCCCCCACCCCAACCCCACGCTCTTTCCCCACCGTTCCCATCAGATTAGTGAAACCGAAATAGCCGAGTTGGCCCAGAGCGGTGGGAGGGTTGGCACGCGCGGGCTTTGATCCACCCCCACACCCGGGAAGGTGCCCGGGCTGGGGATCAGACACCCCAGGCAGGAAGAATTTGCAGGGGAGGTTTGCGGCGTGCGTGTGAGCCCACAGCCATCCCCCAGCCCCGACGTGCCCCCTGGGATGCAGCATCCCCGTAACAACTGGGGCAGCAACCCCCCAGCATCCTCCCTCCCAAGGGGTGGTCATCGCTGGGTGCCACCTGCCGAAATCTGGGCTTGCACCACGGTTTTGTGCCCTGGGCTGTCCAGCCCAGCTGTCGCTGGTGCATCAGCACCAACCCGGCCTCCGCATGGTCAGCGGTGCCAAAAGCTTCTCTGAAACGTGGGACCACCCCAGAGAGGTGGGAGGGGATGCTGCTTTTGGGAAAGCTGGAAAACATCCGGGTTTTAGAATCATAGAGTCATGGAATGGTTTGGGTTGGAAGGGACCTTCAAGATCATCTAGTTCCAACTCCTCCCTGCCAATGGCAGGGACACCTTCCACTACACCAGGTTGCTCAAAGCCTCATCCAACCTGGCCTGGAACACTGCCAGGGATGGGGCAGCCACAACTTCTCTGGGCAACCTGGTCCAGTGCCTCATCACCCTCAGAGGGAAGAATTTCTGCCTCAGATCTCATCGAAATCTCCCCGCTTTCAGTTTAAAGCTGTTGTCCCTTGTCCTATCACCACACACCCTTGTCCACGCTGCTTTGGATGCAGCCCAGGACACGGTTGGCTTTCTGGGCTACCAGCACACGGTGCCAGCTCATGGTGAGCTTCTCATCAACCAACACCCCCAAGTCCTTCTCCTCAGGGCTGCTCTCCATCCATTCTCTGCCCAGCCTGGACTTGTGCTTGGGCCTTATTGAACATCATGAGGTTCACACAGACCCACCGCTGTGCTCCTAAAGCCTTCCAGCACCATCCTTCCCCCTTGGATGCTTAGAGCATCTCTGCCAGCCCGGTTAGGAGGGGATGTGCAGTTCACTAGTGGGATATTCAAGCCCACGTGCCCCAACAGACGTATTTATTGCTGTTAATCCTGCTCAGGCAGTGGCAGTGCTGGGGACGTGCTGGTCCTTTGCAACCACCAAAGGAAACATATTCCCATTCCCAAAGGCGACGCAGCCGGCAGTGTCCCCGCGGGTGAATCCCCACGGCTGTCCCGTGCCCGGCCCTGGGGGAGGGTATCAGCACAACCTTCGCTCTCATCCGCACTGAATCGGGCTACAGGCCTTTAAATGACTGAATTAGGCAAAATTTGGTGTTTCTCCAAGAATCCTCCGGAAATCTGCTGCTGGAAAAGCAAACTCATCTTAAAGCTACACGCACACAGAGCAAACAAGTTTTCCACTCTCAAGAACTGTAGAGACTTGGGATGGAAAAGACCTTTCCAGTCCCACCCAGCCCATTTTCTGCCCCCTTCAAGCTTGTTCCCCACTTTGAAATCTCGGGGGCTTTGCTCGCTGCTTTGAACCCTCTCGTCGTGTGTTTTTCTCTGGAGTCGTTGCGGCGTTTTGCAGATGCCCCATCGGAACTGGGGGTGACGGGGGCGGCCCAGTGAGTGGTGGGGACATTGAGGGGCACCTGCCCCCTGGCTCCATGGGGTGAATGTGGGGAGATCCTGGTGGACCTCCCGGAGAAGGACCAGGCTTGTGCCAAAGGCCAGCGCAGCTGCGCGGAGCCATGCCAGTGTGATCCAGTGGCTGCTGGGAAAACCAGTGTTGGAAGCGGCGTGTTTGAGCGATCCCCGGACCCTGTCATGGCAACTGGCACAAAAACTCGATGAAATGCAAAAAAACACCCTTCCCCATCCATCCCTCTGCACCTGAGCCATCCTCAGGTCTTCTTCCTCCTCCTCCTCCTCCAAACCCAGCCTCACTTCCCTCCCTGGCGATGCAGCGCATCGTTATCCCACCGGTACGAGGGGATGCTATGGGTGGGTCCAGGTTGGCTCATGTGTGGGACGAAGCCCCCCCAGCCCTCCCCTTGGTGGGGCAGCCCCGGGCCGGTGGGTCGGGGTGACTAATCCGGCAGACGGCTCCGCCGCGAGCTCGCCCGCGGTTGCAACACCACGGGGATATTAAATCCATGCAGCCGCCGAGCCCGGCATCCACGCAGCTTCCGAACACGCCCCTGGGGTTGCTATCAACATCCCTGTTGTTCTTAGCAATCGCATCCATCATTTATCATCCCGGTTTACAACAGAGGCCCAGGGGCTGGGAGACGGGGTGTGACCGCGCAGGATGCGGTTGCGACGCTCTCCGAAAGGGTCTTTTGGGTGCGCCGGGGTGCAGCCACCCCACCGTGAGCTGCTGCCTGCTCTGTGCCCGCTACTGCCTGCTCTGTGCCCGCTGCTGCCTGCTCTGTGCCCGCTGCTGCCTGCTCCGTGCCCGCTGCTGCCCACTGCCTGCCTGCTGCTGCCTGCTCTGTGGCCACTGCTGCCTGCCCACTACTGCCTACTGCCTGCTCCCTGCCCGCTGCTGCCCACTGCCTGCCTGCTGCTGCCTGCTGCCTGCCTGCTGCTGCTCCAGCTTTCGGCCTCCGTGGACAAAAGCAAAGGCAGAACTGGTGTAGATGGTGACCAGAGCACGTACAGCCCTTTCCATAAACTGGTTTAAACCATCCTTTTATTCAACTGGTGCACTTATCTTGCTGAAACGAACCCTCATGCTTCTCCACCTGAGACCCCAGGGAGAAGCGGGAACAGCAAAACTCCTTCATGGGGTTTTTTGGCTCCAGCCAACCTCGACTCCCAAATCCATCCTTTATACCCACGCTACGAGTGTCCCAACAAAGCCACATCACACGTGCTGCACATGTAGGGCCAGAGCCCAGCATCCTGCATCCCATTCCCCCCGTCCCAGCGCTACCCTCTGCCTCTATAAAATCACAGAGGTTTAAAAAAAAAAAAAAAACACAAACTCAAAACCCCTCCTGCTTTTCAACAGCAGTGTTTTGGCTGGAGTTTCAAAATCATCCGAGTGTCATCACAGCCTCCGCCCCGCCAGCTCGGACCCCTCACCTACATGGTTACGGAACGGTGCGGACAGGCAGGGAGCGTGTGCCAGCAACGCCTAAGCCAGGCAGGGATCTGTCGCTCGCTGGAAATCCACCCAGCAGAGCCTCCCTCTTTTGAAATGGGATGTTCTGGAGCTGGAAACGCCAGCCTTGGGCTTCTAGGAGGGAGGCAAGAGGTCCCTGCAGTGCGCAGACCCTGAACAGTTTGGGTTATTAAATGCAGCATTTTGTCTCTCTGCTGCTTTCGTGCCCCTAGATTAAAAAATCTTGCAAAGAGCCAAACACCGAGGTGATTTATGTTTATTTTGCTTACTTAATAATCCTATAGCATGTCCTTCCCTGGGGCATTAGGGTGTATCAGACAAGCATTAATTTAAATTACAACCGTGCCTGATATTTATTTTTTAATATATTTTTATGGTAGCCTTCCCCATTTATAGCCATCCAAAACAAAAGCCAGGCCACACCAAGAAGCTGTAATCGCTGCCTAATAATTCTGAAAGCAATCAGGGTAAATCATCGGCGATGCTGACCCCGGGAAGCGGGAGGAGAGGCTCTTCGGGGCTGCGTCGGAGCGGTGACATCCCAGCACGGTCCTGCTCCGGCTGCGGGCACAGCAGTGCTTCCCTCCGGGCCCCAGGGGTGGCAACGGGACCCCTGGAGCTGCTTCTGCTCCTTGGGGACCCTCGGGAATTCGCAGTGAGCTTCCCCGGGGCTCTGACGAGCCTCGGTTTGTTTTTTGGGATGAAGTTCCGCAGTGCACCGATGCGGATTCGCGCAGCACTGGCTATTTGGAGGTCGCTGCCTGCTGGGAATCGGTGTCTTGGCACGATGCTGATATTAAAAACACCCGATTTTGGTGCTTTTAGCAGTGTCAGTCCACAAACAGGCAGATCCACGGGCCGTGCAGTACCGATCCGCCCGGGTTTGGCTTTTCCTCAGCACCCACTGAGGTTCTGGCTCTGCCCTAAAGAGAAGTTCCCTGCAGAAGGAAACGCACCTTTTCCACTCTTCCTGTGCCTGTAAGTGGCTGAGCTGTAATTTACCAAACTTTCATGCTCAGACCGACAGCCAACAAGCCAAATATCGCCTGGAATGGTGAAATTTGGCGAGAATTAAAGGAAATTAAAATAATAGGCTGTGGGTGATGGGGGACCAGCGGCTGGGGCTGGGGCAATCGCACATATCCGGCCGCGTGTAGCTCGGCGTGGAGCGCGGTGCTGGACCACGCGTGGCCGGAGCCTGCGGAGAGGAGCAGGAGGCTCTGGAGCAGCGGATTAATGTCCTGTCATTTGCACGCACGGAAAGCAAAGCGGCTGGGCAATTAACAGCCGGGCAGAGAGTCAGGCTGGAGGCGGGGGGTACCCATGTTTCCGTGGTGCAGGGATGCTGGGATGCTGGGAAGCGTTTCTGCCTCGGGTCCGGGGTCGCCTGTGCCGTGTCTCCGGTTGTGCCAGGGGAGAGAAACCAGCTCCGAGCAAAAGCTGAGGGCCCTGAGTCATCCCGAGGATCCGGGAACCGGAGCTATGGGGAAGCACCAGAGAGCAGGAGGCTGAGGATAACATCTGGGATTGGGAAAGCTGGTCTGGTTGCAGCAGGAAGGGGAGGAGGTTTCTCTGGATTTGGGGCACGATGGGATCTGGCACCGACTCGGGTGGCTCTGCTGGGCTTTGGTGGGGGTTTGTCTGTGGCCTCGGGGATGAGACCCTTGGTCTCCTCTATGCAACGAGGTGATGGTGGTTCTCCCAGCTCAGGGCTGAGCATGTGGAGACGAAGCAGGAGAAGGCTCAGGCACCCCCGGGATGTGTCGGGGAGGAGCAGGATGGGTGCAGGGAGTAATACAGCAGCTGGGAGAGACCCTTCCCCACCATGCCCTTCCCCTCCCAGCAGCAGAGGGACCTCCCTGGCCAGAGGTGACATCCCCACCTTGGTGGCCTTTTCCTCCACGAGCTCCTTCCATGTCTTTCTGTGGATTTTTCTATTCCTACTAATTCTTTTCCCAATGGAGAGAACACGGGGCAGCCGCGCCAAGCTTTAATTCGGTGGCATAACGATGTTGGCATAACGAGATGTGACACTTGCAATAAAAAACGATTTGCATGGTAGGGGCTGACAGTCTCCTTCGGGCACGAAACCCCAACTTGACGGTGATGGGAAAAGCAAGGGTGGTCTGGAGCAGCTCCGGTGCCGGCAGCCGTGCCGGCAGGGAGAGGGGTCGGCGCGGCGTGGGCTATCTGGGGTGGTTTGGGACCATCCCATGCCCTGGCACAGGGATCGGTGTGGAAACGAGCTAAAATGCGAATGGGCAGCTGAGCTGGGAAACGTCGGAGTTTGGGAGCGCTGGGAGCTCGCCGGGCCCTGCCCTGCTCTCGCACGGCCTCCCTCCGTGCACAAATAATCGGAGGAAGAGTTTCTCTTGGACCATGTTATTTCTCACGTTCTTTTTGTTGGAAAGTGGGATGAGCCTGAACGTTTCTGGGATCCGGGATAGGAGCGATCCTCACCACTGGCACTGGCTTTGGTGGAGAGGAGGAAAACCCAAAGTGTGCACCTTCCCCTGCCAGGACGCGGTTGAGCAGATCCGTATCCAGCTGCAATTAACATCTTATTCCATGTTCGAGCCTCCACTCCGCTCACAGGAGGCCACGTTACCACCCCAGCGACTCTGCCCTTCCCGGGATGCTCCCCTGCACTCCCGAGAGCCAATCCCTAAATCCTGACCTCATTATAAAGATCACAGAAAGAGAGAATACCAAATCTGGGCTCCTGGCTGTGCCGGCTTTGGAGCCGCCTTCCCCCCACCAAGCTAGCGTGCCGTAAGCGAGCAGCGCAGGAGGAGCCCTGTTTGTTTGGGGATTAACTTTCCCACTTGGTTAATTGTTGGTTAATCGTATCGGCGCGCTGCCGAGCCGGCACCTCGGCTGCCGCCCCACGGCACGCAGCCCCCAGCACCCGGATGAGTCCCACGGGGGTCCGCAGGGGGGCCAGGCTGGGGCACGCTCCCGGCAAGGCAGCAGCAGCCCAGCCCCGCTCCGTGGCTCAGCCCTGGGTCCCATCCGTCATCTGTTTGTGCTGGTCCCCTGCCAGCGATTGTGCCGATTCCCACACCCACTTTCCATAACCCTCCGTCCTCGCCTGGGCGAATCGCTGGCGCGCTCGCCACCCATCCCTTTCCCCTCCTCTCCGATGGGATCAGACACGTTCTGGAGAGGGGGAAGAAGAGAAAGGAAGGGAAAAAAAAAAAAAAAAAAGATCAAGAGGAAAACAAAATGTGACTCACTGCCTTCTTAATTTATTTGTGTTTATTTATTCCCCCCCGCCCTACGCTGCGACGTGCAGCAGGCAACACCGAGGGCTGGCTGCGATCTACCGGAGAGCCTCGGCATGGCTGGTGTCCTGTTCGGCAAAGGGGTGTTGGGAACAGGGGGGAAGAATTTTCTCCACTCTTTTGGCCAAGGTAAAGAGGTACGGAGAGGAGATCCCAGCAGAGAAATCGTGTGGTACAGATTTTTAAGGCTGTCCCAGTCTCCATGTGAGCATCCCACCAGCATCCTGTGCCCCACCAGCGACTCGGCACAGACCAGAGGGTGGAAATATCTAATTCCACCTCCTACACTGTGTCCTCGGCAGGGGAAAGAGAAAAAGGGAAGATAAAAGGCTGGGAAGCTCAAATGGTGTCATTAGGAACTATTAATGCTCTCATAAAAGGGCATTAATAAACACGGCAGCTCGTCAGCGTCCATTAGCTCTGCTCGTGGCAGGGATCTTCGGCGGCCGCCGGCGCGCGATGCTCCCCGTGCCCTCGCCAGCATTTCAGCAAAGGGACAACGGCCTGGAGGGGGGGTTTATTCCTCCCTACAAACCATTCTTCTCCCCACCAGCAAAAACCCACTTCCCAGCTGCAGATCCCCCTCGCCCTGGGGAGGCAGCGGGACTCCGGGCAGGAAAGCTCGCAGGAGCGCGCGGGGCTTCGCACCCGGCCCTGCCAGCCTCTCCTGCAGCCCAGCAGCCCGTTGCCAGCAGAGTTTTGCTCCTCAGCTTTCAGAAAAGCTGTTTACTATTAAAAAAAAAAATAATGGCAAGGTTTACAGTGCTCGTCCCTACTTTCTCCCTCCCGCCCTCTTCCTGTTCTCGCCTCTTAAAAGGAGATTTATCCTTTGACTCTCCCATCCCCGGGGCTAGCCAGAACCCACTGCATCTCAGGGCGAGCAGGCAACCCACGGCGGCACGCAGGGAAACAGGGAGGAGGCCCCGGCCTCTCCCGATAAGCCCATGGCAAAGCCAGGAATAGCAGCGAGGTCCCCGCACGGGAGCAGCCCTACCCGGAGCAGAAAAAATCTCTCGGTCTCTGCCTTTGAAGAGCAGGGGCTGGCAGCCAGCCCGGCCGCACGGCGAGCTTGGGGTTTGCTGCGAGCTTCCTCCGCCAGCCCGGCCCCGCAGCTGGAGCCTGGCACAGCTGGGGGAGCTGGCACAGCTGGAGGGGCTGGGCATGAGTGGCTGGGTAGAGCAGATGCGCACATCTGGATGGAGGAGGCATGTGTGGTTGAGTGGAGCAGATGCGCACATCTGGATGGAGGAGGCATGAGCGTCGTCTGGGCAGAATGGGTATGCACATCTGGGCAGAGCAAGCGTGCCAATGTAGATGGTCTTCGTAACGCACATCTGGATGAAGTGGGCATGCACATCCAGGCATATTGTGCTCACACAGCTTGGCAGACGAGGCAGGGAGAGAGCAGCCAGCGTTCATGCCCGCTCCATCCAGATGTGCATTACGAAGCCCATCTACACAAGCACCCTGGCCGTGTCCCCCCTGCAGCACACCCCGGGATGCTTCCCCCCCCCGGCCGTCCGCGCCCACCTTCCCCTCCCGCTGTGAACCATGGCATCCAAACCTGCCCGTCGCTGCCCAAAATCTTAGTCATCCCCACTCTGTCACCAGGATATTTTTGGCTCTGGCTGCCAAATGGGAAAGTCAGTGTCGGGGAGCCGATAGCCGGGGACCCAAGCGGGCACTCAGCTCCCTGGTGACCTTTGGTGTGCCACAGGCAGCTCTCAGGAGGCTGTCCCCGGCCGTGACTCAGTGCAAAGCAGGTTTCTTTTTGGAGAAAGCAGAGCTTTGATCCCGAAGAACCCGGGGAACCGACCATATTCCCCACGTGCACATTTGCTTGCAGCTATCTGATGCATTTTATTATTTTTTTTTTTTTCGGGGTAATAACTCCCAGGGCAGGTTAGGACGGAGGAGCCCTGGCAGCGGCGTGTGTGTGGGCAGGACTGGAATAACGGGTGCCGTAGGAGAGGATTTACGAGCTCTGGCGGCGGCATCGGTGGGAGGTGGGGGCCAACCGGGAATAGCACAGCAGGTCAGGGGTGAGGTGGCTTGTGCAGGGTCAGGATGCGGCCCAAGCGCCCGCCGCTGCCCCCGTGCCATTAATCCAGTCCCAGCGGGATGCTTGGCGGTCTCGGTCTTCCTCCAGGGAAGTGTCCCTGGCCAGGGATGGAGAGCCAAGCCCGCCGGGCGGTGGGACTCGCTCGCCAGGCAGGAGTTTCGGTTGAGAGCAAAACCACCGCGATGGAGCGAAGTTTTGCCGCAGGAACGCCGGTGCAAATCACCGCGGTCCTTCACTGCCGGCCCCTTCCCGATTCCCGGTGTGCCAAGCGGCACTGAGGCTTTTAACAGGGCTACTGTGGCTTTCCCAGTGTGCCACAGCCTGGACCACCAACCCGGATCACCAGGTCACGGATGGCCTCGTGCGCGGGTGGCAGCGCGGTGACAGCATCGCCTGTGTGCCGGGGCGCTGTGCATCCAGCCGCTAAATCCCAAATAGCCACAGGAAGCCCCCGGCGCGCTCCTTCCCCCCACCCTGGCCCAGCAACGTCCCCCATGGAGTTTCACTCCCTAATGACCTTCACAAGGAAAACACCCAAAATGTTGGAAAACAAACCCCAGAGGAGAAGCGGGTGCAGGGGGGTGGGCAGGAGGGGTCCATCCCCCAATGTCTTTCTCCTGGGGGTGCCAGTAGCACCTCACCCCCCTCTTCTTGTCCTTTCAGGGAGCGGATCTGAGGAGTGGGGACATCAAAGGACACGTGCTGACGGGTGAGTGCAGACCTCAATGAGGGGGATGGGGTCTCCCAGAACCCCGGGCTGGGAGAGGTGAGAGGGCAGTGGAAGAGCTGGACAGCTGATGAGGACACCGGGACGGGACGGAAGGAGATGAGGGGCTCCTACGGGGCACAGCTGGGCGCTGTCTGAAAGAGGAGCCACTTTTTCTCATGTTTTTCTAGAGGCAAAAGTGGTTAAAAAACTCCCCAGTGGTTGGAAGAGCTCCAAACCAGTGCAAAAAGAGGGGGGGGAAATACAATCAAAAAGAAAAACACGAGATAAAAGCGGGTGAATCCCAACAACTTCTGTGATGTTGCACGAACAAAGACTTTCGGTTCAAAACAGGCCAGACGCTGCTCACGGCGTTTACACCCCAGGGAAGTGGGGGAGAGGGGCCAGGGGCTCGCCCGGAGTCCTGGAGGGGCTTCAGCCTCTTCTCCCTTAGCATCACGTCCTCCCAGCCCTGATGGAGGATGAGAGGTGGCCACCAGGCTTTGCGGGGAGGTCTCCCTGGGAATGCCCCTCTCCGTCCTCACCAGCCGGTGATGATGCTCCTCTGCCCCGAGCCAGCTGCAGGCCCCACATCTGGGCAGCAGCGTGCTGCTGGCTCCCGCTGCGGCTGGGTCAGGGGAGCGCACGCAGCATGGGGACGTGCCCACCTGTGCGCTGAACATCTGCAGCGGTGTGGGGAGGTGACCCCAGGCTTCCAGCACTGGAGAGGCCAGAGCATCAACCCCAAGAATATCCTTCCCAACAAAGTCGGGAGGAGGAGGACTTTCAAAGCCCGGCAGCTGGAGGCCAGCTGGCCGTGTGCCAGCCTCCCCGGTTCCCCACTGGGCAGTTGGGAGGGCGAGGGGTGTTGGCCACGCTCTGGCAGGGTGCTGGGGGTCTCAGGCTTGTCCTCCCAGCAGATCCCTGCATGGGAGGCTGCACCCAGCACAGGAGGGATGGGGAGGGGACCTGGCAGGGATGGGAAGGGTGATGGAGGAAAGGTCGAGGAGCTTGGCATGGAGTAGAGAAGCACCCCGGGGCTCTGGAGTTGAAAGAGGAGGAGGAGAAGGAGGAGGAGAGGGTGGTGGCTGGTGCAGGAGGTTGGGGGCAGGTTATTTCAGGAAAGGGAAAACAGGAGCTGGCATCCAGGCAGATGAGGGGGGGATCTGGGTGGCAATAAGGGAGGGGATGGGGTTGGGGGGGCACAGCACCCATGAAACACCTGAGCCACTGAGTGCTTTGTCCCTCCAGCCCCGTGCATGTCCAGGGGCCCCGGTGCACGACGCCAGGTGGGAGACCTGATCCCAGCCTGGAGCAGGGCGGTGGGCGCGTGGTTATGGTGAGAAGCAGGTCCTGCTTGGCACGATGCTCAGAGCCGTTATCTTTTGCATCCCCAGATTATGTCCGGCCCACGCCCCCACCCCGCAGCGGGTACCACCGCTACCAGCTCCGCCTGTACGAGCAGCCAGCTCACGAGGCCATCGCCCTGCGCCCCGAGGAGCAGGTCTCGCTGGGTAAGGACCAGCCCTGCCCTCGGTCCTGGCCCCACGCCGTGCCCGAGGGCCTTTCCTGGGGGTATGGATAACTCCGTGTGTTCGGGCATGCCAGAAGTGCCAGGCTGGGGATGCTCGTTTGGTGCGAAGGGGCTTCAAATCCTTACGTGGGACGTGGCTGGGGTGGGAAGTCTTCGCAAAGCAGCAGAAACTCTCGGCAAACCAGCTGGTAACGGCCGGGCTAGCGGGATCAGAAGCAGGGAGAGATCTCGTCGGCTGTGAAATTCAGCCCGAATCCTTGCTGGCACATTCCCCCCTCGTTGTTCCCCCCGCCAGGAAGCCGCGGGAGTTGCATCATCACCAGCTCAGAGCAGGGAGATAAGGATCAGCCGTGGAGATGGTTTAGCAAGGGATTGCTCAAACGGGGCTGACACAACCCCCGCCACCTCCCAGCTCCCCCCTCCGCCCCGCAGCCCCGCAGCCAAGAGCCCCCCGACACAGCGGGACCATCCTCGCTGCTCCATCCAGGGTGCTTCCTGGAGTGAGGGGTCACCTGCAGGACCCCTGGCACAGGCAAGGAGCCACGGTGCCAAAGGCAAAGCATGGGCTCCTGCCCTGGATGGTGCTGGCACACGTGGCCTCGACGAGGGAAATTTCTAAACTTTCCCAGCCGGGAGCACACGAGCGGAGCTCGATGGGCAGGTCAGGTCGGTGTGTCTCGTCCGCGCCGGCCTGACTCACCCCTGCACGGCGTGAACCAACGCTGCATCCCGGGGGAAGGCGAGTGGCAGCGGGGCAACTTCGGGGAGCTCGCTGTCCCCAGACCCTCGTGCCAGGAGAGACCCCGAAACCCACGCGGCGCGGGACCGTGGTGCTTGTCGCACGGCCGGAGCGGGCTGCGGCTGCTGCGAGTCTCTCCGCGGGTTGTTTCCGTCCTTCGGTTTGCTTTCTGGCTCATTAGCTCGGCTTCTTAACGATGTGTGTTGAAGCCATCTCCCTGCCAGCGGAGCGGGGCACTTCTCCAGCCCCTTGTCCCTGGCATGGTCGGAGGAGGGGTCTCCACTGCTGTCACCCAGGGCCATGCACCCACGTCTCCATCACAGCATCCCGGGGCTGGGACGGGCGGCTCAGACACCCACCAAAGAGCTTTTGAGCAGAACGTGCATCTCCAGCCCCCAAATTTCATACCCAAAGGTAGAACCACGTGTCCTCCAGAAGATCCCCCAATCCCCGAGGCACAGGGTGACTGGGTGCTCCCCACCCCGTGCCGTCTCCATCCCATCCTCAAGTTTCTCAGCCCTTCCCAGGCTCCTTGGGAAAGACCCGTTGAACCGGCAGCGGATATTTTTCTCCGCAACATCTGATGCCTGAGCATCGCCGTTTGTCAGGCAGCTGCGGCGGGTCTCGGCGGAGGCTGTTCTTTAAGAAGTTGCTTGAAGGTTATTTTTAACCATTTCACTGCTGCATCACAGGCTTGGCCTGTCCAGCTACCGGATTGAACCACCACCTGCCAGCAGCCAGTCTCTTTAATTCCCAGGGTGAGATGTGAGCCCTAAAAGCAGCCAAAGGATGAGACTTTTGGTCTCTTGAGGGTTTAAATAAATCCATCCCCGGTACCAACACTGATCCGACCACTGGCACAGCTGAGTGCTGGGGTCTGGCCCCGTGGCGCGAAAGTGGAAGAGGAGAAAATGCCTTTGGCGACACGTGGAAATGAGGAGGGTCTGACCTTGACCCCAGCCGACCACGGGCGAGAAAGTCAGCCAGCTCCCCCGCAGCTCTGCTCGGTTCTCCGTGGCACAGGAGATGCGGGCACGCCTGGCGATGCTGCAGGCACAGCTTGCAGCCTTGCTTGGCATTTTCCATCTTGCTTGGCCTTAAACCAGCCCCTTCTCGTGGCTTTTATTTCATCCATACCTGGTGGCAGCAACGTTTCCATCTCACCCATGATGGTCATCACCGGGTACCAACCCCGGAGAGGGGGAGATGTCCTGACCACAGCACCCAGTGGGTGCGGGGAGCGGTGCGGGCCCATCCCAGCCTCCGGATGCATCCAGCATCCCCGTGGCGTGCATCCCCAGCGCTGCGCCGGGCACCCATCCCTGGGAGATCCCACTCGGGGAGAACACGGAGCGCCACGAGAGCCTTTTTCTCGCCACTCCACTGGCAGAGCAGGTGTGGGCTGCACATTGGAGGCGACATGGGACTGAACTGGGAAAGGTCTTGGGCCGAAATGGGCCAAACCAGGCCAAACTGGGGAAGGTGGTGCGTGTGCCAGGCAGGCTGGCAGGAGCTCGGCAGTGAAGCCGGAGGGCTGGAGCCTCCAGAAGAGGGCACTACACCCGGGCCTGCCCGTGCCGCCGCATCCCGGCTCCTCGGGAAGAGCCGCTCCTTCTGCAAATCCCTGGGAAACTGAGCAGCGAGGGGCAACGGCGAGCGTGGAAAATAAATCGGTGCTTCTTCTCCCCACTCCCCCTGCCCGGCTTTGCAGTGCCTACAGCTCAGAGGGACCGAGGATGGCTCTGCGGTCACTGGTGACTCCAGTGCTCAACCTGCCACCGGGATGTCCTGGCTGGGATGGCAGCGATGGGCAGCGGGTTGGGTGCCGTGCCCAAGGGCACATGGGCCGGCAGTGACGGAGCTGGAGGAGGGCTGCAGCACCCTGCTCGCATCCCCCCGCCGCCACTCCCCGCAGCGAGCCTGGAGCTGGTGGCAATGGTGAAACCAGTTGTTTACAGCAGAGGTGTTTCTCCAGGGTGGCTCTTGAGCAAAAAGACTTGTTTCATCAGGGGAAAAAAAAAAAAAAAAAGCCCTGATCCTTCTCCGTGAGCGTTTCTGATCAGTCCCTGCAACCAGCCGGCTCTTGCCGTGCGACCTCAGGCAAATCACCCTCTCGGAGCCGCAGTTTCTCCACTGGACTCTGATTCACTCCACTTCTTGGCTGTGCCACAGTTTTGCAACTGAATTATCAGTGGGCACCAGCCCTGGCCCCGCTTGGGACCGAAGATGGAGACCGTTTGGGATGCCCCCGAGGGCACTCAGGCACCATCAGGAGGTGCGAAGCCCTTCCTCCCCGCTCGCCCCGCTCCCTCCCCAGCCAGGAGGGTTACCAGCCGTGTTTGTACTTCGGGGAGATGCAAGATAACAGCTTGTGGTCTGCAAAATGTCAAAGCCACCCGTCGCATCCCGGGGCACTGGCACCCGCCGCGAGCTCACGATCCGGCGGTCGGGCTCTGCTGTCGTGGGAAACTCCCTCAGCCGGGGGGAATTCGGGCATCTGCTGAACCCCGGCCACGGGAGGATGGAGACTGTGTGTTTTCCACGTTTTTCCTTTTTTAGGGGAGAGCTTTAATTAGCACAAGATCTTGAGGCTTAATTGCACCTGCCAGGCGGTGCCGTATCCCCCTCTGCTTCCACCATGCTGTGTCCCCGTGCCAGATGCCCACCAGCCCCAGTGAGCATGGGGAGATGCTCCCCAGCATCCCCAAACTTCCTCCTGCCATGGAGAAGCATTTTACAACCGGGAATGGACTTGTGCCTCCCAGAAACATTGCCTCTGGGAAACAGCAAGTCCTTTGGGGACCAGGGACCGGGGATGAGCCCGGCCAGCCGCCCTCCCCGCGGCACCATCCCTCTCCAGCTCCATCCCTCTCCAGCTCCAGCTTCGCATCAAGGCCACGGGATTGACTCATGAGCCGACCTCGTGCACCTCAAATCCACCCAGCCGGAAAATCGAGTCGGACTGGGCCCTGGAGGGGAGGGAAAGGCTGCGGCTGGGACGGGAGGCAGCGAAGGGCTGCGGGGAGCACACGGTCCCAGCCGAGGTCCTCGGGTGCCAGTTAATGGTGACCAAAGGAGGCAGTGGCCTCCCGCCTACCTCCGCTGGGACATCATTAATCTTGGCAGAAAAGCATCAGGGCTCCTATCAGGGAGAGCGGCCCCGCTGATGAGGCTGATAAATTACAGCTGGACACGTGCTCCCGGCACCGTGGGGCTGGGGGGAGGCAGGGACCCGTGGTTTTGGGGGCGGCAGGGTGCGATGGCACCCATCGCCTGTAGAGCTGGGGGGGCCCCGAGCTCCCTAAGCCCAGTGGCTGCCTCGTGCCTCAGTTTCCCCATCTAGTGCTCGGGGATCAGGCAGCCGGCACGCGCGTGGGTGTCAGCGGGCGCTCCTCTTCCTCTGGCGGGTGCTCCGAGAAGGGCCGAGCGCGATGATATAATCCTTCGGGAAACGAGCTTGAAAACGGACCAAGCCACGGATGAAACGTCGCATTGTTTCGGCGGGGAGAGGGGACGGCGGCACCGCGACCTCGGCTCCCCGGCCGGACCCCCCCACCCCCCCTCCCTGCACCGTGGTCCCGGTGACTCACGGCCCACACCGGTGCAGCAGCATGGTTTGGGATGGTTTGCAGAGGGATGTCATCCTGTGCCGGGGGGTGCGGGCGGCCGTGCCGGGATGGGGCACCCAGTCTGGGGGGATTCGGGATGGGGAATGCAGACCCCAGACCCAATAGTTGCCTGAGGAAGACCCCAGTGCATCACCCCCTTTACCGCACCGGTGGCTGCACCCAGGGCTTTCCCTGCGGCCGGTCCCGACTCCCCCCGAGGGACGGGCACAACCGGTGTGATGGCAGGTAGGAAAGTAGGTCAGGAAAAACCCCGGCCCCGCGCGCGGCGGTGAGAACCGGGCCCGGTGCCCGCAGCGGCTCTGCCTCCTCCCGGCTCCTTTCATCCGCGTCTCTCCGGAGGCTTCACCAGCATCAGCAACAGCTCCCGGCACCCCTGGGACTTGGGGTGCTCCCGCGGGGCACTGGCTGCTCACCCCTCCGGGGCTTCCCGAGCGCTTTGAAACCCGCCGGATGAAAGGCGCCCACCGCAGTGGGAGCATCCCCCCCCCCGGGACCCCTTCCCCTGGCTCCACACTCACCGGGACCCCCAGAGCTGGTGAGGGGGATGGATTGAGACCCCGAAGCGAGGGGCTGCTCCTCCTTACCAGGGGTGTTATTTGAGGACAGAGGTGTTTGGGGCATGTGCCGATGGCCGTGTGGGAGCGTGCCGGGACTTGCAGCCATTGCCTGACTTGGTGGCAGCGATGGCAAAGCCGAAGCCCCCTCGGGCTGCTGCGTGGGGGCATCTCCCCCCTCGGGCTCGGGCTGTGGTGATGAGCCAAAGCTGCTGGAAACGTGGCTGTGTGCCCCAGCTGGTGGGGATCCCAGGGATCATCCCTGCCCTTGGCTCCTTTTGGGTCCTCAGCGGTGATGGTGACAATGTGGGGACACCTGGGACCCCCCCAACCACATGCAGCCTCCCAGCCAGCATCTGGGGTGCAGGATCTGGCCAGAGTACCCTGGGACCCCCTTCCCAGGTACCGGTGCATCTTCCCAGCCACATCCTCTTGCAGCACCGGGACGGCACAGGGTGCAGTGCCGGCACCGGGAGCATCTCCAGAGCCCGACAGGGGGTTTTTGGTTGTGGGGTGACTCACGGCAGGGGCTGACTCAGGGCAGACGGGGGGAACTGGGCTCCCCTGGCACCCCGAGCCACCGCCGCCCCACGCGGGTGATGCAGCAGCTGGGGTTTTGCTCAGCACTTTTTGCAGGAGCAATGGGGACGTTCTGCTGCAGTTGGGGCTGAGATGCGAAGGCAGATAAAGGGCTGCCAGGCTGCGGCGTGACATTAAAGAGCAGTGCCAGGAAGGGGAGAGGAGGGGAGGATGGCTTTCAGATAAACAACGGGCCCCTCTTCCCCCCTGCGATGCCACAGCTGTGTCCCGTCTGGTGTCCCATGGTCCTGCCACCCCCGGAGGAAGCTACTCTGGATGGGGAGGGGGATGCTCGGGACAGGGCAGGAGGAAAAGGATGGGGGTCAGGAACGAAGACCCCCCTCCCCGCTTCAGCTCCAGCAATCTGTGGAGCAGCAGCTCGGTGCATGCAGATGAGGGGACCGGGGGATCTCCTGCTGTCACCCCCACGTGCTGCCGGGGGATTTCCAGGCACCCCAGGGTGGGCTCGGAGGAAGGTGTGGGAAGGTCCGTTCCGAAGGTTGGCGGAATGGGGGGGCGTGAGAGGAGCCAATGCCGTTTTCCCCCACCCCAGGGATGCTCGAAGACGGGCTGCCGGTGGGTCCGTGCCCCTGGTCCCACAGGGCTGCCTGGGGCCTCCCACCTGCCGCCCATTGCAGGACGTGGCCCGCAGAGCAGCCGTGGTGCATGACATGCAGCGTGCAGCACCAGCCTGGATCTGGCCCCGGAGCATCCCCCCGTTCCCCGAGTCGCCCTGCAGCCCCGCTCATCCCCTCTCCCTCTCTCCCCAGGGGCCTGGGCGATGGAGAGCTTCGTGGAGCGGTTTCGGCTGGGCTCGCCGGTGGCCTCCACCCAGTTCCTCACCAAATACTACGAGGATTAGCACCCTGAGCAGCTGCACCCCCTTCCCCACACCTCTGAGCCAGCTCTGCCCGCACCAGGAGGAGACCCCAGGACCCACTGAGGATGCGCCTCCCCCTTCTACCAGCCCAGATTCACAGCAGGAACTGCAGCCCCTCCACTTTCAAAGCTCGGGGGGGGAGGAGGCAGTTCTCTTTCCCTCCAAGGGTGACATCTCAAGAGCTGTCCTGGCTCATCCTGGGTGTCCCGGGAAGGATGGCATCACCCTCTTCTCCTCCCCTTGCCCCAGTTCTGGCTTGACCCCCAGCATGTCCTGCCTGCACCTCGGGGGTCTCGAGCTTTAACGCCTGCAGCTTTCAGAATAAAACACGGATGAGCACACAGGGCGGCACGGGCTCCTTGCCAGCAGTGACCGTGGGGCGATGCCAGGCCAGCACTGGGCAAATCTGGTTGTTGCAGTGTCCACACTGGCTGCACGGGATGGAACAGACCCCCTGCAGCTGGTTGGGGGGTGGGTTTGCCAGCAGGACCCTCGTGCAGGTGATGGGTCTGCCAGGGGCTCCGGTGGTGCCCGGCTGGGGGGTCCCGCAGCAGCACTGCGCAGGGCGGCACCGTGGGAACCGGGCACTGCCCGGCCCGACTCCGGCCCTGCCCTGCCTTTGCCCTTGCCCGCTGCCTCAGCCCGCTTCTCTTGGAAAGCAAAACCGAAATTAAAGCCATAAATCAGCAGAGCTCTGCCTACTGGCCACTTAGCCAGACCTCCCTTTTAATTAGCTCTTTAATTAGGCTTTCATCTCAGACTGGGTTTTCTCTGAGGCTTGGATTCACCCGCCTGCAAGTCCTCCTGGCACCGCGTCCTCGGCGGCTCCGCTACGACAAAGCCGATGTTGTCCTGCCGATGGCCAGGGCCACTTCCCGGAGCGCTTGGAACAAACCACGGGCAGCCAGAGCCTGGGAGGCATTTTGCAGGCGGGGGGAAACTGAGGCACGAGGGAATGACTCGCTGGCAGCAGCAGAGGCGGAGCAGGCGTCCCCCCGGAGTCTGGGGGCTGCAGAGGGGATGATGATGCTCTTCTTGCTGCATCCCACCTCTGCATCCGTCCCTGGGTCTCTCCCAGAGCAACCTGCTCTGGATGCAAGAGAGAAAACGGGTCTGTGCCATCCCCTTCTTGCTCCCTGTGCCAAGCTGGCTGCCCTCCCTGGCTCGCTGGCAGCAAGTGCAGCTTTCACTCCATGCCGAGGGGGGGGAATAAACATGGCCGGGACTTTCCCTCTGGCAGGAAGCGGCTGTTTACCTCGCAGGGGCTGAACCGCGCCGGCCGCACGCAGGCGCGACGTGTGGGTCCTGCAGAGCTTCGCCGGCCTCGCATCCCCATGGAGATGGAGATGGAGATGATGGAGATGGAGATGATGGAGATGGAGGTGTGAAGGAGGGTGCGGGAGCTGGAGGGAGGGGCACACACCGCCGGGTGAAGCTGCAGGATGCAGCGGGAAGGAAAACGACAAAAAAAACCCAAAAAACTCAAAAAAAACAAGAAGCTGGGTAACATACCACAACCCAGGGAAAAAAATACAAACCACGCTGCCCGGTTTGCCATCGGCGCTAAAATTAGCAGCAGAGGAAATGACACTTAGAGATGTCATGGAAGTCTGCTAAAGTTGGATTTCTGCTTCTCTTTTTCTATACTTACCCTCTGTTGAGGGTGTAATTGGCCCATTAGGTTAATGCGGAGGGACTGGTGTAAATGAAAGGTCACGCTTTGTTGACATCCTGCAGTCAAACTATAGTCATCCTTTCCTCCCTGCCTCTAATTCCTTGTGGCCGGGGTGTTTATTTTGGGTGGAACGGGAGAGAAAAGGCAATCGGATGTTTATCCTTCTAGGAAATTATCACCGTCCTTCTCGGGTTTAATTTCAGCTGGAGATGAGAGGAGCCAGACGTTCGCTGCGTCTCACCGGCCCGAGCGGGTGGGCTCTGGCCGGGCACCGTGAGCCCAACCCATCCTCTCCCCCGTGTGTCACTGATGGCGATGGGATGGGGAATGGGAACGGGGATGGGGAACGGGAACGGGAATGGGGATGGACATGGGGATGGACATGGAGATGGACATGGGGATGGACACGGGGATGGGGATGAGGTGGGGATGGGAATGTGAACTGGGATGAGGATGAGGATGAGGATGAGGATGAGGATGAGGATGAGGATGAGGATGAGGATGGGAATGAGGGTGGGGATGGGGATGGGGATGGCGATGGGGATGGAGATGGGGATGGGAACACAGATGGGGATCGGGATAGGGATGAGGTGGGTATGGAGATGAGGATGGAGACAGAGACGGAGACGGAGATGGAGATGGAGATGGAGATGGAGACGGAGACGGAGATGGAGATGGAGATGGAGATGGAGATGGAGATGGAGATGGAGATGGGGATGGAGATGGGGTTGGAGATGAGGATGGAGATGGAGATGGAGATAGAGATGTAGATGAGATGGGATGGAGATGGAGATGGAGATGGAGATGGAGATGGAGATGGAGATGGGGATAGGGATGGGGATGGGGATGGGGATGAGGATGGAGATGATTTTGGGGATGGAGATGGGGACAGGGATGGGGAGAGGGATATTCCAGATCACGGGACTGTCTGGGTGGCTGCAGTGGGCACTGTGGTGGGACAATCCCTGCCGGGACTCAGGACAAGGCACCGCTGGCCTTGCACTGGGCGCCCAGGCAAACACATGGCACGGCAGGAGCCCCGGCCAGCCCGGAACCACAAACTCTCACTTAGATGTGCACAAGGCCTTTGCGGCATGGAAAATATTAATTGTGGGTTTTTTTCGTTCACTTTTTGATAATTTAGAAAGAAAGAAGAAAAAAAAAAAAAGGAGGAAGCTACGTACAGTCACTCTGCGCTGATCCCTCCCCCTTTATCTCTCCTTCCATTCGCTCACCATCGGCGCGAGAGAGAGAAAAGAGAAGCTGAGTCTCTCGCTGCCTAAATGTAGAAAGTTTTGCTTCTAAATCAGTTTGTGATGGAAAGGAAATACGTCACGTCCCTGGGGAAGTGGCTGGTTTTCAGCAGCCACAACCCCAGCGCCGAGCGCTGCAATGGAACAGCCCAACACTGAAATAGCTCCGCGCTCTGTTATTGTCACTGATATAATTTTTTTTTTCTTCACTCTGTCTACATGTGTCATATTTAGCATCCAGAGGAAGTTTTATTTGTATTTGTTAGCTCGACTTTCCACTGTCGTGGCTTTTTTTTTTTAATTTTTATTTTTTTTGCATCTGAAGGTCCAGGAAAAGGGCAGGAGAAAATAGAGTGAGTGAGCTCAGGTGCGATGGGCTCCACGGGGCGTAACGTGGTACCCATGGCACCGCTGGCCTCTCCACCTGCATCTGACGGGCATCCCAACGTGCATGCACCAGCCTGGCAGAGCCCAGGGGAGCTGAAAAGCCACAGGCCTCTGGGATCACACGCTCCTGGGATTTTGGGGGGCTGCAGCAGCAAGCTGAGCCCTGGGCTCCCTGCTTCTGGTGTGGCTGCGGGATGGAGCCAGCTCCTCTTTACCCTCTCCAGGATGAGTTTGGACACTTCCAGCCCCTTCCCAGAGCAAACCCACACACTCAACGGGACGGCCGAGGAAGAGGAAGACTTGGGGTTTAAAAAAACAATAGTGAGCTTGTGAAAATCGAGTGTTTCTGGTGAGCAACGGCAGCTCCCAGCAGCGCATGGGGAGGTGTTTCTTTCCAAAACTGGGCTGGAGGCCAGAGGAAGTCTGTGCTATACAAGATCCCGAAGTCAACAGGGTGATAATTACCTATTTTAAATGATTATTGAAATAATTACTCTAATGAGAAAAAAATCACAGCCCCCTGGGTCTCATCCCCTGATGGGGAGCGGGAGGCATCTCCCCTCCGGTGGGACCACCCCGGGAAAATGCAGATTTAGGGGCAGAGGATATTAAGGAACGGGGACTGGGGGTGAGTCCTTGCACCCCCCCAGCCTCGGTGGCACATGGGGACAATGTGGGGACCACTCGGCTCGCTGGGAGCAAAGCGACGCCGGGCAGGAGCTCCCCCTCGCCCGGGTACTTGCACAAGAAGGGATTAGCAGGATCAGCTGCTGATGATCTAAGCGCATAACTATATCAACCCGCGAATTAATTAATGATATCTCGCACTTGGGAATGGCCCTATCTGCACATCTGGTGCACTCCTCAAGCACTCAGTGAATTAAGCCTCGCTGCACCCCCCACCCCGGGAAATAGGTCAAGATTATTAATCCCCGTGTGCCGGTGGGGACGTGGCCGCACGACGCGGGGATAAACAACGCTGCCCAGTTCGGGTGCCAACGTGGGAGATTTTTCCAGGGGAGCTGAGCACCGGCATCCCCATGGCACGGCTCCGGATCAGCGATGGGCACTGCTGGCGGGATGCTCCGATGCCCGGTGCTGAGCTCCCAGCCCTCAGCCCCGTACTGTGGGTACATGCAGCCCCCCAGCCTGGGGGTATGACTGGGGCTGGTGTTGGCAGTAGGTGCACGTGCCGGGAGCCGGCTGCTTGGCTTCGCCAACCGCGGCGGCCACCTCCCCGCCGCTCCAAGAGTGGTGACCCGGCAGCCGGGCGGGCCCTGGGAGAGGCAGCCTGGGCTGCGGCAGGAATTTAGGGCTCCTGAAGCAATAGGGGCAAGCGGGCAAGGCGAGGATGGGGCTCCATCCTCACCTCTGCGTGCCAGGCCAGCACCCAGGGGGGGCCGGCGGGCAGCAAGGGGTGCGCAGGCCGGTGCTGGCACAACGGTTTCATTAATTAGCAGTACTAATTAATTCTTATCAGGCCTCCAAAATGCTGCAAGTCATCAGAGGAGCTCTGCAGGGCTGATCGGAGGAGCTCAGTCCCCCTCGCTGCCCCTCCAGAGCTTGTTTGGTTTGGGAGTCTCGGCCCCCCATCCCACTCATGGGGGCTGGTGGCCACTCAGCCGGGCATCTGGGATGCCAACGCTGGCTGTTACGGAGGGTAAATGGCTGCGCCTGCGTGAGACGCTGCCCTGGATGCCCAGACATCCCATCAGGGGATGCTCAACAGAGACAAACCGCCCTGGGGATTCGTTTCCTCTCTCAGCTCGTTCTCCGAGTCGGTTTGGGTCGGGTTTGTCCGCACGGAGCCGCGGCAGCGGGAAGCTCACGGCCTCACCCGCTCCGCCGGGAGCACAAGCACCTTCAGATGTGGTTTGCCCCAACCACTCCTTGGTAGAAGAAAAAAAACAACAACGGTGGTCCTGAACCACAGAGCTTTGCTCGTGCCCAAAGCAGCCGCTGTCCCCGGTGGGTGCCCGGCGCTGCCGTGTTTATGCCCGGCCGCTGCGGGGTGAGGCGGACGCCTCTTGGGGTTTGCATCCAGAGATGTGGTGGAAGGTGCCGCTGCCAGCGCGGCTCTGCCAGCCTCCCCTGCCTGCACCACGGGCAGAAGGCGGTCTCAGCCCGCAGCCCCCGGCCGGCTTGTCCTCACTTGTCGGTGAGGACTCGCTTCCCATTCCCTGCTGGCAGCCCTGAGCTCCCCAGCTAACCCCGTGTTTCCTCATTGCTAGGAAATGGCTAATTCCCCCCGGGCTGGTTTCAGTGGATGTGCAGATCCTTCGCCTTTGGCTTCTCACCAGTTTCTCCTTCGGTGGTTGAAGCAAAGCCCTGCAGCCCTCTGGAGCGGAGCTTTCCCAGGCTACTCAGCCTTTGGCTTTGGCCAGCTGGGATGACACCCATCCCCTCGCACCGCAGCCCGAGATGGGCACCCACACCGTGCCAGGGGTTGCATTCACCTCCAGCTCTCCACCCTCTGCACCACGTTCCCACAAGGTTGAGCCCCTTCCTCAGCCCCGCCATGGGATGCGGTGGGTTCGGAGAGTCTCTGGCTGTGCCACGGGCACATCTCCCATTAGGGAACCGCTCACGTCTCCAGCCTTGTGTGTCATGGCACAGTTCTCCGAGCTGAAACGCAAGCATCCATTTCCTCTTTTGTTTCTTGGTTTTGGGTTAAAAAAAAAGCCTTTGTGGTATTTCTCTGCAAAACTGCAGATCGTGGCACTGCCCAGTCACTCCGGGGTTCCTGGTCAGGGCCACGACACCAACGTTCGTGCTTGACCCGTACCATCAGCCCTGGCTTTGCATCCCCAGCTCCGTGCTTGATCTCTGCTAGCCGTGCTCCAGCTGGAAACGCCGTCATTCCCAGCGGTGCTGCTCCCTCGGGACCACTTTTTGCTCTGGACCTACTCTGTATTTTCCTGCTAATCACACTGTCTCCTTATCTCCGGGTCACACCGCGCCGGCCGCCGCCGCTATTGTTCCCCTGCTGCAGGCTGGATAATAACAGGAAAGTCCTCCGGGCTGGCAAACCAAAACCTGTCTCGGACTTAGATGACCCAGAGGTTCCCGGCTCCCCGGTGCGTACGGCAGCGCGCCGCTTACCGTGAGCCGGCATCACCCGCCGACCCCAGGCCCTGAGAGCAGCGGGAAAATTGCGGGATGCTTTTTGGGCTGGCACAGTGCAGCCAGTACATCCACGCTTCCACGGTGCTGGGCTGATGCAGGGGAGGGGATGGCAGTGGTGCAGGGACTAGGGGGGGGTGCAGGCAGAGCCTCCCCTCCAGCAGCACCCTCCGCACCCGATGCTGCCGCGGGTCCTTCCCTGCACAGTTCCCCATGCTGCCATCTCCAGGGACCAGCCCCAGCCACCCAGCACCCATTTTCCTGCACAGGGTGCCCAGGGGTGCCCCAGGCTTGGGTAGGGTGGATTTGCAGCTCCTGTCTGCTCCAAAAGGCTTCCCCTCCTCCCCTCCTCCCCCCCTCTACCCCGAGCTTTTCATACCGCTGCTGCGCAGGGTGAGGCAGAGCTGATCTCTCTTGCCACAGGGGAAACTGAGGCAGGAAAGGATCTCCCACAGCCACCTACGGTGCTCTCGCAGCACCCCGTTGCCTGACTCCCCCACACACACCCCAAACCAGCCACCCCAGGGTTTAGCGTATGGGGACTTGCCCTTTGGGACCGACCCAGCACATCAGGTGGCAACATCCCAGGGCAGCAAGTTCTGCCCGTGGGTCCCTTCACCCCCCAAAAAAAAGGAAGGAGGAGGGAGACATCCATCTCTTTCTCTATGCATATTTCAGCTCGAGTGTTTCTGAATATTTCCGGAGGAGGAGGGTGTGTAGTTTTCACAGGCAAATCAGGAAAACCCAGGTGAGGCGGGAGGCAGCGTTGGGGAAGGACGCAGGCCGTGCTGGGAGGGTGTTGGTCCGGGATGAGGAAGGCTGCCCAGCAGTTTCTCCTGGCTGGAGTTCTCCCAGCCACAGTTTGGCCTAAAACAAGGATTTCCCACGCCCAACAGCAGTGGAGAAAGTCTCTCCTCCTCCAGAAATTACAGATTACCCTGAATCCCATCCCTGCCGGTGCTGAGCATCTCTCACATCCAGGCGCTGGGTCGCCCAGAGAATAAATTGCTGCCACATCTGGGCAGCTGCTGTTTGCCAGAGGGAGCTGACACCCCCGCAAGCACCGCATCCCGCCCAAAAACACAAAACACTTTCAGCCCCGAGAGACTACGGCGGCTTCATCAGATACCCGCCACGACACCCACCTGGCGGTCCGGGCGGCTGAACGACTCGGGGTTTACTGGTTGCCTTTCTCCGAGCGGCTGAGGAAGAGCTCGTGTTGTCGACCATCCAAGCAGCCACCTACACGCACAGCCCTGGCACAGTCATCCCCGGGGGTAGGAGGTAGGTGACCTTTCAGGTCCCCACCAGCCACACTCTGTTTACAACTCTGTGACCTTAACCAGGCCCAGATCTACATCTACAGCAGATCCCAGGGGCTGGGGGGGTTGGAATTCTCCATGTCCTGGCAGTGTAAGTGTCTCAAGCCTCGTGGCTGAGCATCCTCTGAAACCCAGGACTGGAGGCATCACCACTGTGGGGCCCCGGAGCCTGAAACCCACAGCCAAGAGCATCACAGAGTCTTCCAGAGCTCCTGAGACACCGGACCACGTGGTGGGATGGTGATGAGCATCTCTTCGTGTCCCTCAGCCTCTGTCCAAGCCCAGCTTGAGGCTCAAGACCACCAGGAAGGTTTAGGCATCATTTTAACGGGAACGAGCATCCCATTTGCCTTGCCATGAGGTGCAAAAGCCAGGCTCGTGTTCTCCTCCCTACAAGCACGTTTACAACTGTCATTAATTAGATGAAAAAACACCTGAATAGTTCCCCTTTTAAAAGCCCCAGTGGTCCCCGGAGAGCTGGCATGCAGCGTGGCCTCTTGCCCCGGCCATGGCATAGCCCGGTGCACCTGCGGGGCTCACGGCACATGAATCACCCGGCGGGTGGCAGAGCCCGGTCACAAGACCGAGAGAAGTGGGGAGAAATCACCCGTCAGCTGACAGCACCCAGAGGGACACGGCCACGGCCCCCCGGGTGCCAGCGGGGTTTCAGTGGGATTTCGGCACGCCGCACGCGGGGATGGGTGCACATCCCCTGCGCTCAGCATCGCACGGCCCCGAAGGGAGGAGCAGGGGCTGGGGGGCAGGAGGAGCTGGGGGGTGCTCGCACGAGTGGCTGTGTTTGCTTTCGTGCTAAAGGGAAGCTGCCAGCACTCTCCTGGCGTGGGTGTTACGGGGACTGAACGTGGCCAGGGCACCGTTAAATAATGCCACGGCTTGTCCCAACCTCTGCACAGGCAGGTGGGGAGAGCCAGGGCGCAGGGGGACGGAGACAGGTGCCAGGGGCTGTGTTCCTCCTGTTATCTTGGGGGTTCAGGGGCCAAGCTCTGCCTTCCTCGCTTTAATAACACAATGAGCTTTTGAAATGGAGAGGGGAGGGTGGTGGGGGGCACTGCCCCGGTTCTGAGGAAGGGACCACAGAGTTCCGTGCACATGGATCCATGCTACAAAATCCCTGATGCCAGTGATGGTCATTTACGTTAGTGAGGTGCCCCCGAAGCCCATCCTACGGTGGGGTTCTCCTGGCCTGAGGTGTGAAACGACCAACAGAAGTGAAAGTTCTCGGCCACAGACTCCATCCAGACCCAGCCGAAATTTAAAACCATGCAGAGCATCCCAGGTGAGATTTTTAATTTTTTTTTTTTGCTCCCTTTGGGTAAACTACTCCACTCGGGACGCTCTGACCCATTAAGCCGAGCTGTAACTAAGCCAGTCCAACCCCCGCGTGGCTTTTTTCATGCCAGCCTAAGGCTGCCTCAGTTTATTTTGGCTTAAGGCCGTTCCCCATCAATTGGCATCAAACCACTATTAGTAAGGGAGCCGGTGTCCGTGCGGGATGGGGCCGCTCTCACAGGCCGGGTTTAGTGGCACACCTCCCTCCCAGCCCAGTGCCTTGTGTAAACCAGGCCCTCATGACTCAGGAGCTTTGAGCCAGGCTTAAACCCCGCCGCGAGGGCTTGGGGTGTTATCGTTGCGCCCGCAGCCCCAGCTGCCCGGTTCGGCGGGGGACGGCTGCCTTCCCAGCGAGGAGCAGGTGGCACCCGGGGGAAGGGGGGGGTTACGAGTGCACGTTCACACTCCCGTGGCACCGTCACCCCTCCGCCCACGGCGCAGGGGGCAGATACCCACCTGGGTGGGTATGAGCCAAACGCAGGGCTGGGCCACCTGGCACACACTGGGTTGCCGGGCTGCTCTGTCGTGGGGCGAGGATCCGGGCCAGTGCCTGCTTGCTCCGGCACGGCAATTCCCAACACAAGCCTCGCCGGTGCCTGCCAATAAGGCCGAGAAATCCCTCGCTCCCTCCACCATAAAATCTGGAGGAACTGGAGAGGAGCGGTGGTGGACGTGCTTGGTGATCGAGGAGGGGCAGCTCGACTTGGGGTGTGGGGTGCCCTGCTCTGCTCTGCGTGGAGCTGCCGGTGCCCACGGGGCATCGAGGGACCCGCAGCATCCCCAGCACCGCAGATGCGACCGGGCTCCAACCGTGGGAAAGCGCTGATGGGGAAAATGGGGGGGGGGGGTAGCCTGTTCGGCGAGGGACCCCCCCCATCCCCCCTCCAACCCTGGGGTCGGGGAGGTGCTGCCCGGGGGGTGCGGGTGGTGGGTCTCCCTCCGCACCCCTCCGCACCCGTTCCGCGCCTCCCCAGCGCCGGGGGCGCCGGAACCGGCCGCCAAAGAAGGCAGCGGAGGCGGAGCCGGATCCAGACCTTGTATGGCGCTTCCCCTCGGCCGCCCGCCCGCCGCCGCCCCGCTCCCCCCGCCTCACCACCGCCCGCCGCCGCCGCCGCCGCCGCCGCGCTCCCCCGGGCCGCGCCGGGCCACGGGCGGGGCGGGCGGGGGGGTGCGCTGGTGTGTGGGCTGCGTCTGCGGGATGGGGGGGGGGGGGGGCTGCGGGCTGCGTCTAGAGGAGTGCAACTGGGGAGGGGAGGTGGTGGGGGGATGTAAATAGAGGAGGGTGCAAAAGAAAGGGGGTGCCCTGCAAAGGATGGAGGGGTGATAAGGGTGCAATGGATGGAGGGAGGCTGGAAGGGATGGAGGGGGCTCTGGGAAGGATGGGGGGGCTCTGCGAAGGATGGGGAGGGTGTTCTGCGCAGGGTGGGGGGCTCTGCGTAAGGTGGGGGTGCTTCTAATGAAAGCAGGGTCCTGCGATGGATGGGTGCCGCTGCAATGGATGGGGAGGCTGCAGTGGATGGGGGGCTGCAGTAGATGGGGGGGGCCTTGTAGTGGATGGGGGGCCCTGAAGTGGATAAGAGCACATGGGCCACCCCCCAAACACTCACAAACAGGCCACCACGGGGGCTCACTGCCCCCAGCTCCGGGTACATGGTGTGTGTGTGTCCCCCGCCCCACGCACCGCAGCCTCCCACACACACTCGTGTCCCCCCCCCCCAAACCGAGAGGCTGCTGGCACCGCAGGGCGAAAGCCCTCGGGCCTCGCAGCACCGGCTCCCTCCCTCCCACCCCCCACCCCCCAGCCCGCCCCCCGCCCGCAGCGGGTGCCCGGTCCCCTCCAGCTGCAGCACTCCCGTAGCACGGATTTCACTCCCATTGCAAAGCCGGCCCTGCAGGAATTGGGTAAGTGGAGCTATTGCAACACAGCATTTTTCCATACATTTGCTATATAACTCGGAGGGTTTTAAAGATAGCATCAGTTGGCACACTTAGCACGAAACCACCTAATTACTGACGCCTTGGAAGTGCCAAACTTTTAAAGGGGGGAGGTGAGGTTAAAAATCACAGGCGACCAACAAGTGTTACCTGTTTTAAAGTATTCAAAGCACTGTTCTCCGTGGGACCCGGGGCACGGGGAGAGGGCGGCCCGGTGCGGAGCCATCTCCTCTGTCACCGCTGGCCAGGGAGGGAATTTTAGGCTTCTGCAGCTCCAGCGCCTTCCCCGCTGGCCCTCCCCTTCCCACCGCATCCAGGCTCTGCCTGGCGCTGTGGTTTCCCCCGCGCATCTCCCATCCCGCTTCTCCTGGGCTGCGGGATGGGGTTTGCGGACGGTTCCCCCCTCCCTGCCCCTTCCCGTTCTCCCGGGGACGCAGGCGGGGGATAAAACCTCCAGGTAAGAGCCTGTCTCTGAGCATCCCCGGGGGGGGGAACGGACACGCGGGGACCCGCACGGCTGCCCCCGCGCCCCCGCTGCTTCCCGCGGGGGGAGCGATCCGGGCAGGGAGGGCTGGAGCCGCTGGCACCGGCCCTTCGCGGGGGGAGCGGCATCGCTCGTGTGAGTGCGGAGGGAGCGACCCCCGCCCGGTGCACGGTGCCGGTGCTCGATGTCCGGTGCTCAGTTCAGGATGCCCGATGCCGGGTGCCCGCTGCCCGCTGCCCTCGTGCCCGGTGCCGGTTGCCCGTTGCCCAGTACCGGTTGCCCAGTGCCGGTTGCCCGTCGCCCGGTGCCCAGTACCGCGTTCCCCGTTGCCCGGCCCCGCACGCGCCGGCCCCGCTTCCTGCTTTCTAATGTTCCATTGTGCGGAGCTTCCATTGTGACGTCTCCGGCCTCGGCTCGGCTTTGTCTGTCCATATATGGGCAGCTACGTCACGGAGCGCTCCCGCCGCCCGGATAAATGGGCTGCGGAGTCCCCGGCGGAGCAGTCGGGCGGCAGAGAGGGAACCTGCGAGCGGAGCCGAGCGCGGGAGGGAGCGGGGACGGGGACGGGGACGGGGAGCGGGAGCGAGCGAGAGGAGGGGTTAAATCCTCCCACCCGCTTCTACAACCACATCTGCCAGCCAGATCGCCCCCTCCCCCTCGAGGAAACACCACCAGGGACCCACGGAGGACCGCACCCCCCCCGCGCCCCCTCCTCCGCGGCCACCCCCGGCTCCCCCCCCCACCCCCCCCCCCGCCCCCCACCTCCTCCTCCTCCTCCCCGGCCGCCCCCCCGCCCCCGCCCCAACTTTTTCTCTTGCATGATTTCCCTCGCACGGATTTGCCACTCGGATGTTGTTTCCTCGGGAGCTGAGCTCGGAGCCACGTTGAACCAGCCGCCTCCTCCAGTGCTATGACAGGCAAACTACTGGAGAAGCTGCCGGGGACCATGAACACTTTGATGAACCAATTGCCTGACAATCTGTACCCAGAGGAGATCCCCAACTCTTTGAATATCTTCTCCAGCAGCAGCGACTCGGTGGCTCACTACAACCAGATGGCTGCAGGTAAGGTGAGGGGGGGGGGGGGGGTGAAGGAAAATGGGGAGAAGGGAGGAGGGGGGGAGTGGGGGGGGAGCCGGTGGGGCGAGGAGGAGGACGCTGTGGGTAGGGTGTCATGGAGCCTCGGAGGGAAGGGAAGCGCTGGGGCTGGGGAGCGTCCCCCCCCCCGCACCCACCCACCCCTTTCCTCGCCGTGTCTCCGCGCGATCGCTGCAGGGCTCCGCCGAGCGCTGCTGCCGAGCCGCCGCCGCAGGTACGGGGAACGGCGGCCGGGCTCCGTGGGGAGGAGGAGGAGGAGGAGGACGCGGGGCGGGAAGGAGAGAGGTGTGTGTGGGGGGACGCAGCCGGGTCTCCCCGTGCCGTGGAGGGGTCAACCGCCCGCGCCGGGATCCGCGCGGGTGCGGAGGCGCCGCGGACGCGCGTGGCCGTGGCGGCCGCCCCCACCATCACCACCACCACCACCCCGCAGCGGCGTGGGCTCCCCGGGACGCGGCGCCGACTTTCCCGGAGCGCGGGGTTGCGGGGGAAGGGGGGGGTGCGGGAACGACACACACGACGACAGCGACATGGGGGGCACAGGTGAGCGCCGAGGGCGGGGGGGGCCGCCCCGCGTGCCCCCCGCTCCCACTCGGAGCATCGCCAATCTAAACGCCCCCCCCCTCCCCTCCCCGTGTTTCTCCTCGCCCGGGGCTCGGCGCAGGGAAGGCGGCGAGTCGGTAACGGCGTCGGCGGCCGCAGCCGGCTCCGCGGAGTGCCCAGCGCTGCCCGGGGGCTGGACGGGGAGGAAGCCTACCTGTAGCCGCAGGTACCTCCTTCCCCCGGCCCCCACCTGCGGGACGGCGGTGCTGTGTGTCCCCCTCCGAGGGCAGCCCTGGTCCGCTCCCCGCGGGGGCGGCGGGGGCGGCAGCCCGGCTCCGCACCGCCGGGACCCCCGGCAGCCAGCGCCGCAGTACGGGGAGAGCGGAGCGGGGTAGCCGGGGGGGGGGTAAGGAAGAAGCGAGGGGTAGGAGGGAGCGGGGCGGGGTGGGGGGGGGCCCGGCGCATCCCCGGTGCATCCCCGGTGCCCTCCTTCCCCCGACACTCCGGGGCGGCGCGGCCCCCCCGGCTCACCCTGCCCCGCTTCTCTCGCACTTTGCAGATAATGTTATGGACATTGGCTTAGCGAACGAAAAGGCCGGTCAGGAACTGTCCTCCTATTCGGGAACTTTTCAACCCGCCCCGGGCAACAAGACTGTCACCTACCTGGGGAAATTCGCTTTCGACTCGCCCTCCAACTGGTGCCAGGACAACATCATCAGCCTGATGAGCGCTGGCATCCTGGGGGTGCCGCCGTCCTCGGGCGCGCTCACCAGCACGCAGAGCTCGGCCGGCAGCATGGGGCCGCCGCAGGGCGAGGTGGACCAGATGTACCCCGCGCTGCCGCCCTACTCCTCCTGCAGTGACCTCTACCCGGAGCCCGTCTCCTTCCACGACCCCCAGAGCAACCCCGGCCTCACCTACTCCCCCCAGGATTACCAGGCGGCCAAGCCCGCCTTGGACAGCAACCTTTTCCCCATGATCCCAGACTATAACCTCTACCACCACCCCAACGACATGGGCACCATCACGGAGCACAAACCCTTCCAGAGCTTGGACCCCATCCGCGTCAACCCGCCCCCCATCACCCCGCTGGAGACCATCAAGGCCTTCAAGGACAAGCAGATCCACCCGGGTTTCGGGGGGCTGCCTCAGCCGCCCCTCACCCTCAAGCCCATCCGACCTCGCAAGTATCCCAACCGGCCCAGCAAGACGCCGCTCCACGAGCGGCCTCACGCCTGCCCTGCCGAGGGTTGCGACCGCCGCTTCTCCCGCTCCGACGAGCTCACCCGCCACCTCCGCATCCACACGGGCCACAAGCCCTTCCAGTGCCGCATCTGCATGCGGAGCTTCAGCCGCAGCGACCACCTCACCACCCACATCCGCACCCACACCGGCGAGAAACCCTTCGCCTGCGAGTTCTGCGGCCGCAAGTTCGCCCGCTCCGACGAGCGCAAGCGGCACGCCAAGATCCACCTCAAGCAGAAGGAGAAGAAGGCCGAGAAGGGCTCGGCCGGGCAACCTTCCGCCGCACCCCCCGCCACCGCTGCCGCCGCTGCCACCTCGCCCCCCGTCGCCCTCGCCCCCGCTGTCACCACGTGCGCTTAAGGGACCGCGGGGGGCGGCGCGGTGGCACCCCCTCTTCTCCCCTGCCCTCCGCACCGCTCCAGGGGGGGCCCTTGGGTGGCCTCAGCCCACAGGTTCAGGATACCAGCGGGGTTGCGCTGCATGGGGCCACTTTGCCCGCACCCGGATTGCCCGGGTCCAGGCTGCCCGCACCCGGATCCTGCCTGCACTTGGATCGACGGGACCCGCGCTGCCTGGATCCAGGCTGCCTGCACCCGCACTGCCCGGACCTGCACTGCCCGGGTCTGGGCTACCCGCACCCGGATTGCCCGCACCTGCACTGCCCGCACTCGGATCGCCCCGACCCGCACCGCCCGGCTCCCCGCTGCCTGTCCCCGGATTGCCGGTGCCCGCACTGCCCGGGGCCATGCTGCCTGCACCATCCCTGCCCGGATCCGGCTCACCCAGCTCCCTGCTGCCCGCACTCCGGTGCCCGATTCCCTGCTGCCAGCACCCGGATTACCCACACCGCCCGGATCCCGGCTGCCCGTACCCGGATTGCCCAGACCCGGAGTGCCCGGATCCGGCTCTCCTGGCTCCAGCCTGCCTGGATCCCGGCTGCCCGTACCCCGCTGCCTGCACCCCGCAACTCCCGGCTCCAGCCTGCCCACACCCAGCTTGGCCCTGATCCCGGCTGCCCGGATTGCAGATTCCCGGGATCCCGACTGACCTGGATCCCAGGTATCCGGATCCGTCCCGCCCGCTTCCCCAGGGCTGGGCTGGTCAGGATCAGGCCCTCCTGGATCCGACCCGCCCGGGTGGGGATGGATGGATGGATGGAGCCGACCCGGCTCCTTTCTGCCCCGCTGGGCCTGGATCCGACCCCCTTCCCCGGGAGTTTCCCCCCCTGCACCCCCCCGCCCAAGCACCGGTTCCCCGGCGGAGGTAAGCGGGCTCGGGCCCCCCGAGCCGGGCTGGCGGGGCGGGGGGCGACTCTACGGGTCCCCCGCAACTTCGGGGGGCGGCGGGGAGCGATGTCCCAGCAGCAGCTTTTGGGTTTGTTTTTTCCTTTTTCTTTTTTTTTTTCTTTTCTTTTTTTTTTTTTTTTTCCCCAGCAGAAGGGAAATTCTTTACAGAAATGCCGAAAATAAATCAAACACCCCAGTATTTTGCTGAATACTTTTTATAATGTGAGATATTTTTATTTTATTTTATTTGGTCACTTTAAAACAACCACCCAACGACGGAGGAGAAAAATCAATTAGTCCTCTATTTTATTTTATTTTTTTCTTTCTCCTTCTGGTATGTGCATGTCATTGCATGACTGCTCTGATTTTTTTCTTCTTTTGTTTTAATAAAACTGTGCTCAGACATTTAAGCTAAACTAAGCAAAAATAATAATGACTTAAAAAAAAAAAAATCTCTGTTGCCAAAAGGTCGTGCTATCCAGGTTTGATGTCTGCATGTGAAAAAAAAAAAAAACATTAAAAACGTACAAAAAATAAAGAGAAGAGAAAGAATGCAGTCTAATTTATGTGAACCGAAAGGAACAAAAAAAAAAAACCACAATCAGGTTTAACCACACAAACCTAAGGGAATGATATTTTTTGAAAGACTTTTGTATAAAGTTGAGTACTTAGAGAAAAAAAAAAATCATACCAGATGTAATATATTTTGTGGATGTTTTTATTTCTTGGATTTATAGTACCTTATACTAAGGTTAAAAAAAAAAATTATGCTTGATATTGTGAAAAGGTGATAATTTTCACACACATTTCATTTGCTCATTTGTCATGTTGTAATGCAAATATGATAGTTAATGCATACAGCATTTTTAAGGGAAAAAATCAGAAATATTGAACTGATGTATTGTTGTACCATTTGCACTGTGAGCAAATGCTAATGCAGTAAATATATTGTGTTTGCTGACAATCAAAATCTGTAGTAAATATCTTTATTTTACCTTGCTTAAAAAAAAGATCTATATTGGTTTGGAAAAAAAAAAAAAAGTCTTTAATATGTAAGGGGGATGTTAAAATGGCTTGAAATGTGTCGGACGGTGGGTGCTGCGCCTCTTTACGGGTGACTTTGAAACCTGTTTGTACATTTTTTTTTCCTAGTGTTGTATTTTCTTAAATATTTTTTTTTTTTTTGGTGTACGATTTTTTTTTTTAAAAAATAACCTGACCTTTTCTCAGCACCCCCCCCCCATCTCCTTCAGTTCTGTTCGCAGGACGGCGTGGTGCGACCGGCTGGCCAAGATGCTGGGTGACCCCGAAGGCGACCGGCTCCGTCTTCGCGTCCCCCCCCTTATCCCGGCCGCGCGGGGATGGGGTGCGCCCCGCAGCCCCTCTCCCCAAAACCGCCACATCCTTGGTTTGCCCTTGACCTTGCGTCTTATTTTTCCCGGCTCGTGCCGTCGCCGCCGCCTTGACCCCGTCACCATTTTGCCGGCGGCTTGCGCTGGGTTGCGTCTGTCGGATGACGGTTGGCGAAAGAGGATCGCGCCGCTTCAGCCGGTAATGCCCCCGCGCCTTTCGCCAGCCAAATCGCCCCAGGTACGGAGCCCAGGGGGGATTTTTGCCACGCTGGGTCACTCGGTTTAAAAATAACCCGCCGGGTTTCAGAGCTGGCGCTTGTACGGGCACGAGGGATGGGTGGGAGAAGGAGGAGGATGAGGTGCTTGGATATTTGGAGAGTAGGCGCACGGGTGGTGGCCCACGATGGTTGAATCCTGGCCCAGGGACGGGGCTGGAGCCCTGGTTCTCATGGAGCTGGGATGGTGCTGGAGGTGGAGGCTGGGGGATGCTGAGAGTCTGGGGGTCCCTTGGTCCGCGTGAGCTCGGCTCTGCTGGGCTGGAGCATGAGTGGAACGGTTGAGCATCCCACAAGCTTCCCCTTTACCCAGGGCTCGCCGGCGGTGCTGGCGGTTGGTGTTGGCACCACGGTCTTTCCCGGCATTCCCAGAGAGTGGAGGTACTGGCACCTCCGTCAAATTTCCTGCCTTTTGGTTTGCACTCGCAGCCGGACGCTGGAGGAGCTGCTGCTCCAGCCAGACCAGGGCAGCTCTGCCCATCCCTGGGGTCTCACTGAGCAACCTGGCTTGGAGAGGAGAGATTTTGGGATGAACCTGGGGGCACACGGTGCCCGGGCTGGCTGCCTGGGGACTCACGGCATGCCTGGCCCAGCCAGGGATGGGATCTCATGGCATTGAGGGAATCGGCTCTGGAGCCCACGGCCAGCGCACCAGGTGGGCTCCTGCATCCCCGAGTGGCTTCCCGGGTGGTTGAGCCTTTGGCAATCATTAAGACGAGGCCGGAGCGGCTGCCGGGTTCGGTGCGGAGCAGGACGGGTGGCAGGAGCTGCTGCCCGTGGAGCAGGGTCGGGGCGAGCTGGGGCTGCCCTTCCCTCGGTGCTCGGAGCATCTCGGAGTTCCCGCAGCGATCGGGAGCTGCCTGCTGGTTTGGGAGCCGCCGGTCTCCGCGGTGTCCCCTCGCGTGGCTCGGACAAGCCGAGGTGGACGGGTAGGAGTCAGAGCCACCATGCACACAGCCGATGGTGTGGGGAGAGCCATTGCGGCCCCCCAGCAGCGTCTGAGGGTGCTGTGGTGGTGGTGGTGGTGGTTGCACCTGTCTCCACCAGTGCCTTGTGCTGGAAGACGTTGGGGGTGGTGGGCATGGGCAGGCGGTGGCACAGCAAAGGCTGCCAGGAGATGCCATGGCAAGGAGCCACCCAAGGTTGCTCCAATGCTTTGTGCTCCTTCGCTGCAGGCGAGGAGGAGGAGGAGGGAAGGAGATCACCAGACATAAACAGGGCATCGTGGCCCCAGTGCCAAGCTGGGGACCCGCTCTGCCACCTGGGCGCAGTCATCCCACCAGGCAGGACCTTCCCTGCGTGGAGCAGGAAGGTGAGGAGCACCCTTGGGTGGCAAAATGCTTGGAGTGCGTGCAGCACCTTGCACGAAAATGTTGGTTGCTACGGAAACACGGCACTTTCCATCCCCGTTCTGGGCTATCTGTGTTCTGGGGAGGAGGGAAGGGCTTGCCAGTCACGTACCAGCTCAACACAACTTGCTGCCTTTCCCTTCTCGACGGTGGCTCTGGGTTCCCGAGGAGGCCACCAACACCTCGCACCTCTCTGCTGAGGGTCTTCAGGGCTTTGCAAGCCGTTGTGGAAACCCAAGAGCTCTCCATGGGATGGGATTTGCTTCGGAGGACAAGCACCAAGAGCTCGAGGCCGCGTCCCCCGGGATGGGGGCGACGAGGACCCACACCTAGAAGCTCCTGGTTTGCAGCTGGTAGATCTTGACAGCACAGATGTTGGTGGGATTCCTCCCTGACCTTCTCAGCCTCCGGCCACCAGCTCAGCCTCTCCAGCCGCCCTGGCAGGAGTCATCATCTGCAGAAGGTCCGGATGGTTTCTGCATCACCGGACCCTCGTCTCCCACCCTGTGCCGGCGCCGTGCGGATCCACCCCCGCTTCCTCCCCATCCCTCTCCGGGGTGGCACGTCCGACCTTCGCTCTCGGCAGAGTGTTTTGGAGGAAAGGCACAGACTTGGCCCTCCGGTATGTGTCTTGACTAGGGCGACACGTGGGGCAGAGCCTCCATGGAAGATGCTCCCTGAGCCCTGTGGCCATTGGGACACCCAGATGCCGGGACCTGCTTGTCCCAGCTCTGCCTCCAGCCCTTCCTTTTGCCGCGTTCCCTGCGCCCCGAGGCGCCGGCGTGGCACATCACGGTGAGGACCGTGGCCAGGAGCAGCAGCGTGTCCCGGTGGGCAGTGGGAACCACTGGCAAACCCTTCCCAGCACCGACCTCGCTCCATCCTTCCTCTTCCTCCCCACCCATGCCTCAGCCAGGGACACAGCGGGCTCCTCCCGGCTGCCTCCCTGCTCCGCTTGCTCCGCCACGCCATCAGCACCCCAAAATCGATTCCACCATGCCACCATTCCACCTTGCTGCCTCCCCCAACTCCTTCGCTCCATCCCGGCACAAACTCGGTGCCAGGGGTCTGTGCCACCCCCGGTCTCCGGATTCACTGGTTGCCCGCTCAGCTCTGCCCCCGCCTCGCTCCTTTTCGGCTAATCCTCTGTCCTCACCGGTGTCGGTAACACCTTCCCAGTTTAGCATCATCCTCCCTGGCTGTAATTACCGCGCTGTTTACCTCCACCTGCTAATTGATAAAGCCACCCCTGGCAGGCGTCCCGCACCTCCTCCCCTCGGCCCCGTGCGCTGGCACGTGCTGGCACCAGCCTAGTGTCACCACCACCAAACCCACCCCTGGCACCGGGATGTCCCCCAGTCACCCGGCAATGGGGGTCCGAGGGCACCCGGAGCTTGGGGGGGGTTTCGCTTCATCTCCCCACCGCTGGCATCATGGCTGGCAGTTGCTGATGGTGGTGCCCGGGAGCGGTGCTGAGGGCGGGGGGGTGCCCAGTCTCCCGCAGCTGGATTTGGGGGATTTCTCTCCAAAACTGGGTGCTCCAGCCCTTCCAAATGCGCTGTACATTCACGCTGCCCTTCCCTCGCAGCCCTGCCCCTCCCTGTGCCCTCGCCCACCCTAGGGCGCTCCTGGGCACCCCTTCCCCTCGCCCACTCCTGGGCATCCCCTCCCCATGCCCTCACACACCCTAGGGCGCTCCTGGGCACTCCTTCCCTGCTCCCGGGCATCCTCCCCCCATGCCCTCGCCCACTCCTGGGCATCCCCTCCCCATGCCCTCACACACCCTAGGGCGCTCCTGGGCACTCCTTCCCTGCTCCCGGGCATCCTCCCCCCATGCCCTCGCCCACCCTAGGGCGCTCCCGGGCATCCCTTCTCCTTCCTCGCTCCCGGGCACCCCCTCCTCGTGCCCTCGCCCACCCCCGGTGCTCCTGGGCACCCCTTCCTCTTGCCCTTGCCCGCTCCCGGGCACCCCCTCCCCGTGCCCTCGCCCACCCCCGGTGCTCCCGGTTTCGGGGGGCGGCGGTTTTACTCCCCCCCCCACCCCCCCCCCCCCCCCCCCCCGCCCCGTTCTCGGGCTCTGCACTGAAACCGGAGCATTTTAAGCATTTTTCTCCCCGCTTTCTCCTCCGGCCACGGCTCCGGGCCTCCCGTCCTGCCCCGTGACGTCACGCCCCTCCCTGACGTCACCGCCGGCGCGGCGGGTTAACGCTCCCCCCTCCTCCCGCCCCGCGGCGGTGCTGCCGGAAGGGGCGGGGCGAAGGCGGCGGCACTTCCGGGAGCGGCGGGGGAGCCATGAGCTGGTGAGTGCGGGACCCCCCGCCCGGGCCGCGCCGCGCTCCGCGGGACCCCCGGGGCCCGGCCTGGGGCTCCCGCCGCCCCCGCGGCCCGGCCCGGCCCTCCAGGGCCCGGCGTCTCACCGCGGGAGCTGCCGGGGCAGCGCCGGGGCCCCCCCGCAGGCTGCGGCCTGCGGGGGGGCCCCGGCGCTGCCCCGGCAGCAACTGCCCGGCCCCTCCCGGGACCTTCATCCCGGGAAAACGGGAGCGCAGGCCGAGCTCCGTGCCCCCCTCCCACCCCCCCGTGCCCCGGCGCAGCTGTGGGGCAGAGGGTTCAGGGCGGGGGGGGGGGGGGAGTCCCAAAGGTCTGCGCCGACCCCAGCAGCTCCGTGGGGCTGAACAGCCGTGAAACTGCCTTCGGGGCCGTTAAAGTGAAGTGGTTTGTTTTTTTTTTTTGTTAAAAAAAGGAAATAAAAATAGTTCCCACGTGCGTTTGAATCGGGCTGGTGAAAGGCTCCGTTCGGGTACGGCGCAGCCTTTGGCGTGCTGCTTCTGCGCCTCTCCCCGCCGCTAATTTAAACTAATTATGTTTAGAAATTAATCTTTGGCCGTTGTGATTGCCCAGCCCGGAGAGCCGTGTAGAGCCGGCGCTGTCAGGACAGGTGAAGGATGTGGTGGTTTGAGGAGAAAAAGGCCTTCCCTGCGCCTGGGGGTCTCAGGTGGAGTTTGCCAGGGTGGGCACGTGGTGAAAATGGAAGATTTTTTGGGGTTGGGAGTGGGGGAAGTTGTGGTGTGGAAATATACTTTAGCAATATAATGAGATGTACGCAGGTGCTTACTTAAATGGCGCCTTTTGGTTCAAAATTATCCACCGAGTTTGGTTTTGTTCTTCTTTCCTTGGCTCAGAGCAGCCAGGAGCGTTGGTTAATGGGGGGCTCGGAGCCGCCTTTTCCCCGGGCTGCCCTCCTGAGCGCGGCGGGCAGCGTGGCCTGGGCACTGCTGGCGGAAAGCTCCGGCTGGTGGAAGAGGTCTGGGCTGGGAGGAAAATGTAAGAGAGAAATATTCCCTTCACACGATGGATGTGGAATAATTCGGGTGCAGGGTGGCATCGCTTCCCCTCTGCGCTTTCCAGAGTCCATCCGGCCACGCTGCTGCCCAGGGTCCTCGCCTGGGGTCTGGTGGCTTCCCTGCAACGCATGTGGCTTTTACTGGGAGAGTGTTTTCGCCTTCTGCTGGGGAGGAATAAAAGGTCATTGCTGGAAGGAGGGGAGTGCTTGATCCTCTCCGGCCATCTGAGTCTCCTCTTTCTTCTCCAGCAGCGTCAGTCCCTCAGCGTGCCGTGGCCCTGCTTACGCGCGCACGCGAGGGGCTCGGGCCCCGCATGGCGGGGACACAATGGCTCTCAGTTTGGCCCCGCTGATCGTTCCACCCCGGATGAATCGCCCTATTCACGGGGGTGGCCGGAGCTCGGCACCCGGCTGGCAGGGACAGGCTTGGTGTGACGTCCGGCTCGCCGCCGTGGCGAGGGGTCGCGCTCCCACCGGCAGCGGTAACGGATACCGGCGTGCGCACTGGAAGGGGGAACTGGTTACGCTGGGGTCGTGCCCTGCTCCTCGAACGTCAGAGTGGAGCACGTCTGGCCCCGGTGCCCACGGAGGGAACGAGCTTTGTTCCAGCCTGGCAGGGTGCGTGTCTCTCCGACAGCGGGCACCGTCAGCCCGCGGGGCAGCACTGATTAAATCCCCTTTTTTGCAGGAGTCGGCTGTCGCCGCTGAGGGAGAGGATGGAGCTTCATCCTCATCTCCGTCCTGCAGATCGTGCTGGGGAAGCAGCACGTAACTCTGCCTCCAGTTTTGCTTCTGTGTACTCGTTACCGTAATTAATTTTTCTTGCAGGTTTGTGCGAGAGCCTTGGAGATCCAAGGGCGAAGAGCCTTTTTGCAGGAGTTGTGTGTGTTAATCCTTGGCTTTCTCTGGATCTTCGCTAGCGCTTGGCAGATTGGAGCTGTCGGTGCCCTGTCAGGACTGGGAACACAGCACTGCCCATTGGACCAACGTGGGAAAACTTTACTCCAGGGAGTAAAGAGTAACCCACTGGTGACAGAGGCTGGATTAAACCCCGAAATTCCTGGCTCCTGCACCTAGGCAACTAGGCAGTGCTGTCTTTCTGGGCTAAGCTTTATTTAGAGCAGGAGTAGGCTTGTTTTGGGAAGCAGCCTTGCATGGACAGATGAGATTTTTCTAAACCTCGGTGGAGCTTGGTGCCTTCCTTGAGGCTTCATGCCGTGGATTGGGGTCTCTTGGATGCATCCACATTCCCTCCTACTTCACTGCTCACCCGTGGCCATAATACGTTTTGGAGGAGAGGGGGAAATACTCCAGCGATTACCTTGGCCATCGCTCCTTTTGAAAAAATAGAAGAGAAATAGAGTGATGTCTTTTACCGTATCGTAGACTCATGGAATGGTTTGGGTTGGAAGGGACCTCAAAGACCATCCAGTTCCAACCCCCCTGCCATGGGCAGGGACACCCTCCACTACACCAGGTTGCCCAAAGCCTCATCCAAGCTGGCCTTGAACACTGCCAGGGATGGAGCAGCCACAGCTTCTCTGGGCAACCTGTTCCAGTACCTCACCACCCTCAGAGGGAAGAATTTCTGCCTTATATCCACTCTAAATCTCCCCTCTTTCAGTTTAAAGCCATTACTCCCTTGTATCATCACTCTTAGTTGCCACAAGCACCTAATTTGTGATGGTTTAAAGGAATTTTTTAAGGTTCATGGGACCGTGTAAACCCAAATGGTGTTGCAGCTCATAACCAGCTTCCCAAACACCTGCTCTTTTGGCTTCCCAGCTCCTGCAGGTGATTTTACAAATGGGGAAGGGTGTTTTCGTAGTGTGACAGCTCGATATCTGACTGCTGCCTCTCGGCACCGCTGCAACAGCTGGTATTTACTGGGAGGAAAAATATGTGAAGCAAATGTTGATAGTGAGGCGGTGCGAAGCACGTGTTTGCGTGTCGCGCCGCGGCGTGTTGCTGGTCTACACGGGGGGTTGCCACTGCCGGACTGCGAATCCATATGGCTCTTGGCAGGGAGCTCCCGCCAAGTGGACTGGAAAGCTGGCATCGATTCGAAGTCGGGAGTGGAACTGCGTGGCTGTGCGATGTTTGACATCCCAGATCTTTATCGGATGCAATCCAGAGTTAATGCGAACGTGTTTTCTGAAATACCTGGGGATGGAGGGGAAAAGAGGAGGCTGGAGTTGGGCTGCCTGTCTCAGGAAGGGCTGGATGGATTTATGGCTGGTGGGGAAGAGGAGAGTGCAGGGGGAGCGTAGCTGGGTTGAAGTGTAAGGGTGGGTTTGTTGGTTATTCCTTTTGTTTGCCATGTTTTAGAGCTGTGCCCTGGCCACGGTGGGCAGGTGCGATGCACACACAGACCACGGTGCCGTTTTCTTCCCGGTGAATCAATATTGGTATTTTCCAGAGCCCAAACCGCAGTCCCCGCGTGGTCAGTGGCAACGCTCCCCCTTCCCTCTGGGTTTCAACGATACCAGGATTTGGAGATGAGCACGGGATAAAATTAGCTTGGGTGAAGCAACTGGATGCCAAAGCGGTGAGCGAGGTGCGCGGCGTTCCCAAACACCTCCCTGCACCCGCGTGCAGCACCCGTGCAAGGCGGTGTGCGCATCCCGGAGGTGTTATCGCGGCGAAACCGAAACGCTGGCATGCCCTCCTGCGGCCCGGGCAGCGCTGGCACCTCGGCTCCTCACAGGGTAGAGGAGGCTCTTCGTGTCCACTGCCACGGTGGGAGATGGCAGCGCCCGGCGCGGCCCTCGGAGCGCGGTTAGCACGTGGTTATCTCTCAGTTATTATTTTTTTTTTTTCCGTACAGGTAGCTAAAACCCGGTGTTATAGTTGAGCCACCACCGTGTTTCACAACCATGCTTAAAATGGATATTTTTGTAGCATAGTCAGGGCCTAAAACAGCCTTGCAAAATTCTGCTCGCCCACGCGCCTGGCGTGAGTAATTTTCTTTTGATGGGTGAGTAAAATATCATTATTTTTTTCATGCTCATCTTGGAATGGGTGGGAGAGTAGCTTCTGACATTATTTTTGATTTGCTTAACACTGGCACCGCGCTCGGCTCCGTGCAAGATGCAGAGGTAGGAGCAGCCCCTGCTCCGACGAGCTCGCCGTCTGCGGGCGCACCTCTCCGCTGCCGAGGTTGAGGAAGGCGTCTTGTCTCCCTGAGCTGACCTAAACCAACATCAAATGGATGTTTACATCCTCTTTTTTCCTTCTCCCCGGCCGCAGGGGCTCACCTTGACTTCCCTGTGTGGCTTTGTGCCTACAAGTTCTTGGGGACGGGGTCGGAACGCGGGTGGGAGCGCACGCCTGCGGGATGGATGCGTTTATTTCCGAGGGACCGTGTCCCCCCGTGCCACGCGTGACCTCCCCTCCCCTCTCCTCTCCCCCGAAGAGAAAACCCAAACCAGAGTTTGGCGCAGAGTCTCCCTCGACATAAGCTGTTTGTGATCCGTTTGAATAATTTTTTCCTTTTTTTTTTCTTTTTTTTTTTTTGCCTTCGCGCTGTGTTTGGAGCGGTTGCTATGAGTTCCTGCGAGGCGGGGGGGAGCGGGGTGGGACGATGCGTGCAGTTTCCATGGACACGATGGAGTACAGCGAGGCATCCGGAGCGATGCTCGAGATTCAGGCCTAACCCGCGTCTGCCTGCGTGCCCTTCTCACCTGGGCAGGGCCGGGATCCCCGCCGCGGGCTCGCTCCGGGGCAGCCCGCCTGGCCAAGGATTTGGATTTTTTGGGGGATTTTTAGGAAGCCCAAAGCGGTGAGACCCGTGGTCCAGGTGCCCAGGGTTGGTTTTCTTGGCGCGCATGTGCGCAGCACCACGTGCTCTGCCAGCCTTCACCTCCTTGCCTCCTCCTCCTGCCTTCAGCGCTCGTCAGGGCTCAGCAACACTAATGGGATAATTAGTCCTGTTTCAGCAGCCACCGATGGTGGTCGCAGCCGCCCTTGAACTTCCAGGGTGCTCTGGCTTTCCCGTACCACATCATGGAAAGCTCACTCCATAACAGTAATGAGAAAGTGAAAGTTAATGCGTTGACTTTCTCATCCTTCCTTCGATGCTCCCGGCCTTCCTGTTGATGTTTGCAGGAAGGCTTTGATCTCTCCCGGAGAGCAGCTAGTCCGAGGAGCAGGCAGGACTCACCTCGAGCCAAGTCCTCTCCCAAAGCAGGAGCTTGGCACAGCCCGGGCAAAGGGAAGGGCTCACCACCGAGCGGAGCAGGACTTGGAGAAGGGACCCTGATGGTCTCAGGAGGAGTTTCTGGGGTGGCTTAGGACCAGTTTTTGGCTCCACGGAGGATCAGGATGGTTTTGTAGAAGCCCTCGGCACGCCACATGCCAAAATCTTTTTGGAAGACTGGCCTTGGTGGGTTGGGGGTCACCCGGTGCAGTGCAGGAGGCTGAGCATCGTCCTGCTGGCTGTAGGCAGAGAGAGGTTCCTTTCCGGTGAAAGAATTGAGGTTTTTGGTGGGAATTCAAAGAGTGAAAAGCTCTGGCGGAAATCCAGGCTGCGCAGGCTCGCTGGCGCTTGGGGTTTCGATGAGGAAAAAAAGCAAAAAAAGACCTGAAACTTTCCACGGGAAGCGGGCAGTTTTCACAAAACCTGAGTTTGGTCGGCGGTACAACGGCGGTGGGGGTGTTACTGATAAAAAACATCGTTACCAGTTCTTACCACACCGGGACTGGCGGGTCCCTGGCAAACGCTGCCGGCATCCACCACCGCCTCTGGCAGGAACATGGATATTGACAGTGCTCAGGGACTCGGCGTCACTTTTCCTCAGTGTCCGGGTAATTAATCACAGAATCATGGAACGGTTTGAGTTGGAAGGGACCTCAAAGATCATCCAGTTCCAACCCCTTGCCATGGGCAGGGACACCCTCCACTACACCAGGTTGCTCAAAGCCCCATCCAACCTGGCCTTGAACACTTCCAGGGATGGGGCAGCCACAGCTTCTCTGGGCAACCTGTGCCAGTGCCTCAGCACCCTCTGAGTGAAAAATTTCTGCCTTAGATCCACTCTAAATCTCCCCTCTTCCAGTGTAAATCCATTGCCCCTTGTCCTGTCACTCCACACCCTTGTAAAAAGTCCCTCTCCAGCTTTCCTGTAGCCCCCTTTAGGTACTAGAAGGCTGCAATAAGATCACCTGATCTTAGGTGATCTTATCACATAATTAACCTCCAAAACAAGCGACCACGTTGCCCAGCCTCAGCTCTCCCTGCCCTCTCCCTCGCGTGCTGCTTGTCCGTCCATCTGTCCATCCTTCCTTCCCTCCCCAGCCCCGGGTTCGGCAGCAAGTGGCTCAGCTCGGCATCCCCAGGGCCAGCAGGCGATGCCATGGGTGAAGATGCCCCGTGCTTATCCCTGGCTTATCTACGAGGGGGCCTGATGGGGGGGTGCAAAACGATGCTCAGATGAAAGGTGTGATGGGGAGAGGGTCTCAGCTGATGATTATTTTATCCCCTGGGCACGCTCCGGGCCAGGGATGGAGCCGAGGTTTGATGTCCTGCTCGGTCCAACGCGGCCAAAGGACCATCGCCTCCCCAAATTAGACATTATTTAGTCTGATTCATGCTGGCAATTCCTGCGTGCCTGTGTTTCAGGGGACTGGTGGAGAGTGGGAGGGGGAGCTACATGTTTTAAACTCCAGCTCCCCGCAGACCTCATTGAGCTGTATTCCCTGCGCCTGCGAGGTTTGTTTGCAACTCTCCTGTGCATCCGGAGGAGAATTAGCTGCTTTGGTGTGTGGCCCTGGGTTTGCACATGGAAAAGCCAAGTAAATATATGACATTGCTGGGGAAACTTCAGAGAAAATTAGCCACAGCTTCTCCCACCTTCCCCTCCCTGGGGTTCCTGAGCATCCCCGAGTAGAAGCTTGCAGGATTCTCTCCACCCACACTTTTTTTCCTACTTTAAGCTCTTCCCACCCCCTCCCTGCAGTGCTTTGCCCTCCTCCCCCCCAGCTGAACCCCACCGCTTTCCCAAACTCCCGGTGACCTCCCCGGGGGTGGGGGGTGTGGGTGGCCGGTTTGGGCCAGGGGCCGGGATGCTCCCCCAAGCCCCGCGGCGCCGGGGGGGACCGGGGTGGGAACACTCTGGCTGTGACTCAGCCAGCTCGCGCTCTTCAGGAACGGGATTTCAAGGGATTTCACACCCCAAACACAACCCCGGCTTTCTCTCGCTCAGCAGAAATGAGAGATCAAAAAAAAAAACCCCCAAAAAAGCACCGATTCTGCTTTTCCTTCGGTGTGTATAGACCCGTGCTCAGCTTTTCGGGTAACGGTGATAACCGCTGGAGATCCATGACACCAAAAACCACCGGCCCATCTCTCTCCAGCTTCTTCGCGTTGCGCCCGTCGTACGTTTTCTAAACAGAATAAAACACGACGGCTCTTCATTTTTAAGCGAGTGGTTGTAACGTTGCTGTGCCAGGCACATGTGTCCCCCCCTATTTCACGGGCTGGGACACTCACCCACGGAGGGGCAAAACTTCTCTGGGGCAGCAGCAGGTTGCCGTGGCGTTTGGAAGCGTGGGGTGTATCCATTTGTGTTGAAAGCTCGGATAAGATCCATATCTCTTATCTTTTTTTCTTCCTTACTGCTTTTGTTCCTGCTTATGCATCTTCCCCCCCCCGCCCCAAACCGTATTAAAGGCAAAGATTCAGAGACCAGGAAGATTATCTCAAATTGTAAAATAGCAACAAAACAACAACAAAATAGTCGTTACTTGCACGGGGTTATTTTTTAGAGGTTTTTACCGAGACAGACATAATTAGCCAACTGGCATCACGATGCTAATAGAGATATTTACTGCTTCAAAGTGTGTTTGCAGTGCTGTGAAGCATTCCAGTGACTTTCTTTTGTTCTGGAAGAAAGTAGTTGGATTTTGTTTTTCCTTCCCCTCTGCCGTGTGGCAGAGATGGGGGACAGGATGGGACCCCCGCCGTGCTCCCCACTGCCTTCCCCTTGGCTGCTGCCTGCACTGCCAGCTCCGGGGCACCCGAGCGATGCCAATTCACAGCGTTGCCCTGTCTCTTCCCCACATCCCTCTTTTATGACCAGAATTGCCTTGATTTGACCCAGCTTGCCAGCAGACAACGCCAATCGGGATAGCTTCTGTGAATAACCCACGTTGGCAGAGTTAGCCAGGCACGGGAGAGGGGAAGGTTGTGCACAGGTAGTGCTTTAATCACCCTTTTAATTGTGCTTTCCCGCTAGGAACCAGCCTAGCTCCAGCTCGAACCCCACGCTTGCTCCCGCGCTGCCGGAGATGGCCCAGCAGCCGCCGTGGCTCGTCGTGCAAGCTGGTTTTTCTTGGGGTAACTCACTCCCCTGGGTAAACATCATGTCTTTTTCTCCTCTTTCCACCCAGATAGGTTGATGCCATCACTTCCCAAAACGGCGAGTGACGGCACCTGGCTGCGGATGGGACAGCCTGTGCCTGCGAGAGTAAGGGAGGTGCCTCGTTTTAGTTTATATTTGACCCATGTAGGAAAACACAAAGAAAAAATCCTTTTTTTTTTCACTTTCTTCCTGTAAAGCACTACACACCCAGTTATTGACAGGATAATTATACACCAGACGAGTGTTTGTTTATAAAAGAAGTGTGATTCATGGCTGCCGGTCCTGCCACAGGAGCTGGAAAGGGTTAACAACCTAAAATTATATTGGTCCAACCATAGAACCATAAACAGGAAGTTCTCCAGAAAAATTTAAATTTAAACCTGGTGACTCAGGTTGGCTTGTGCTCCCTGAGCCGCTCGGGAGGCACGCACGGGTCGCAGCCCCGGTTTATTGCCGGTGGCAAATTACACCGTTGGTTTGGAAACAGCGGCAAAGATGGGCAGAAGAGGGGCTGGGCGGGATGGGGTTGTTGGATAATCTTGGATTTCCTTTGTCCGTGGGGATGGCGTGTCGCTTCATCGTCTCCCATCGCGTGGCATTGCTTTAGCTGGGTTTTACAGCACGTTGCACTAATGAAAATGTTTTCTGGGGTTCCGGTTGTCCGATGGAGCAGTGTTAGAGCAGCGCTGGGAACCTGTCAGCAAAGCTGGTGAGGAGCAAACGGAGAACCAGCCCTGTGTTTGCTGCCCGGCACTGACTTGGGAGAGGCAGCGTGACCAGCGGCCAAGCCAGAGTCCTGAAACACGTGTTATTAGCTGAGACTTTGGATAGCAGGGTGGGAATTTGGACTAGTCCAAGAGGGGCCTCGGGCGCCTTCCCGGGAAGCTCCTGGTGTGGATTTGCTGGATGATCTTTAAGGTCCCTTCCAACCCAAACCATTCCATGATTCAAGACCAGGTTGGATGAGGCTTTGGGCAACCTGGTGTGGTGGAAGGTGTCCCTGCCCATGGCAGGGGGGCTGGAACTGAGTGATCTGTGAGGTCCCTTCCAACCCAAACCATTCCGTGATTCTATGATGCTGTGATTTGGGATGGGGTGCCGATGCCGGTGAGCTATAGTCTTGCTCTAGGTGAGGCATCTCTGGGAAAAGATACGTAAAAGGTTCCATTATGCAACCAAATTTTTCTTTTTAATTAAAGCAGTACGATGCAGAAAGCATTGGGAGATTCTGGATGAGATGCTTTAACCAAGCAGCACCTCTTTAACTTAATCAAATACATTGAAAACAGCAGTTGCATTCCTGGATTTTTGTTATACTGGTAGGTGAAAGAAATCCAATCATATTTTTCAGGACAGTTGCGTGGCTGTAACCATCTGACCCAGCCACCCTTACATATGTTGTGTAATTTATTTTGAGTACTCTTCACCTTTGAGCTAGCTTGCGTGGGGAAAATCCTTCAGGTAACCCAGATTTTACTAGCAACCATATTAAAGATTTTAAGAATGAAGCTGTTCTGCTGGCAGGTGAGCTGCTCCTACAGCTGTTGTATCAGAAAAATCCTTTGAAGCAGCTCCCAGCTCCAGACACTCAGGTTGTTACTTTTTTTAATATCCTCTTTCTAAATATTTACAGGGTTTGTTATTTTTTTTGTGATTATTATTTCTTTTTTTTTCCCTCCCCTTCGGATTTGTTTTTAAACATAGCGTGTTCTTCAGCTGTTTATTTTGCCAAGGAACGCTTGGAGCATCCATTGCATTTATTTGCCTTACTGAGACGGTGGGAGGGTGGGGAGAGGGTTGTGCTGCGGCTGGAGGTGGAGGTGGTGGCCTCGGGGGGAGACACCAGCCCTTGGAGGGGGAGCACGCTGCACGGAAAGGGGTGCTGCTGCCGCAGGACAAGCCCTGCTCCCCCCAAAACCCATCACCGAGGACGGGAGCCGCGGGGCTGGGCGGTTTGGGGCCGGCAGCGCTGGCTTACACATTCCCTCTTCTCTCTTTTCCAGGATACCGTTCAAGATCGGGCAGCCCAAGAAACAGATTGTACCCAAGACAGTGAGTAAACCAGTTCCCCCTTTTTAGATCCAGCCTTTGATCATGTGGCTGATGAGTCAAGCCGGCACTTTGACTCGTCCCATTTTGTGAGCGTGTGCCTGCGTGGGAAGGAGATGTGAGCGAGCAGAACCTGTTGCCGCGTGTGACCAGCGCTTGGTTCCTCGTGCGAGGAGTGAGGGGGAGCCCCAACCAGGGAGAGTATTTTGGTTTGGGATCTGTTCCTTTTTTTTATTTTTTATTTTTTATTTTCTGTGGGGTTGGTAGGGGGGGGGGTTGGGGGGAAGAGCTCTCTTGGTCTGGCACAGTTTTCCTTGGAGATGGCTGAACGGGCTTCCTTCCTTCCTTCCTTCTTTCAGCAATGGCTTGTTTGTTCATCCTTTCTGAGCAGATGGAGGAGGAGGAGTGGTTCAGATCGCTGAATATAACTGTTTCCAAAGAAAGGCTTATAAGCTGAGATGCTTAGTGCTCGGGCGTGAATTAATTTGTGCTGCACAGCATTTGCTTTAAAAGCAAATTAAAAAAGCATTTTGTATTCTCGTGCGTTTGAGACTCCTATCCCAAGTGCTGTTGCTTGCAGCTGGCTGTGGTATTTTCCCTTCTTAAGCAGATGGTCTTTGCCTTCGTCCTGTGCAAAAAAAGCTGTGGGACCTCACCGTAGCTGTCCCTGAAAACCAGCCTGCATACCTGCTCTAAAATAAGTGCCCCGCCGGCGAGCGCGGTGGAGACCTTGTCTTTGTAAGGGCATTGGTGACCTAATCCCTTGAACAGACTAACATCTCTGATCCTTCCTCTCTGGGCCACTCATCGCCGCTAATTCCTCAGGATGCGTGGGCACTCGTGTTTACGGGGCAGTTTCTCCTTGGGACATGACATTTTCCTCTGGAGGCAGAGGGCTAAATCTGCCACTCCCTTTATGGCTTGATTGTCATGTTTTATTTTAAAGGATTTGGGACTTGTCTGCTGCCGTAGAGCAGCAATTTTCTGTAACGGCTCCAAACTGTCAGTACAAAATTTAAGCCAGGCAGGCGATGAAGACAAGGATGGATAAAAATCCCTCAATGTTTCTTGCATCTCTTCAGCTGCCCTTTTTCCAGGAGCTGGTGACCAGAAGGCAGAAGGAAAGACCTACGGTCTCCCAGGAAAGGCAGCCCACCGGCCCTGGGTCTTCGCACCCATTGCCATTCATTTCAGGAGACCCCACGTTGTCTTGCTCCATGGAATTTTACCTCTCGTCCTCTTTCCCGGTGTTTCCAACACCGGTGCCCTTCTAGGCTGTTGCAAGAACCAACTGCTCTGCAGCTCTGGGTGTCTTGGCCAACTTTCTTGGACGTCTCCATCCCACCCGTTCTCACATCCAAGTTGACTATATTTTCTCTCTTGACAGTGCTTACTGATTTTCCTCTCGTCCTGCTGTGTTGAGTGTTACAAAAGGTTTGTCCAAAAGACCTTGTCTCCATCGCTGCTGAAATCAGCTGTCCCCAAGCTGCGGCAGGAGCTTGGGTTCTGTGCAGATGAAGTCAGAGTTTGCACCTCTGAGAGCTTGCCTTCCCCTGAGCTGCTGCTATGTGCTGTTCTGAGGCAGTTGGCAGGCATTGCTTATATATATATTTTTTTTGTGTGTGTGTGTATTAAATAGAACAGCTCAGAATATCCGACAGGCAAAGGTTCATTCAGCAGCGCAAGCATTTCCAGGCCTTTTCCCTTTCTTTCCTTCCTTCCTTCCTTCCTTCCTTCCTTCCTTCCTTCCTTCCTTCCTTCCTTCCTTCCTTCCTTCCTTCCTTCCTTCCTTCCTTCCTTCCTTCCTTCCTTCCTTCCTTCCTTCCTTCCGTCCTTCCTTCCGTCCTTCCTTCTGTCCTCCTTTTCCTCAGCTTCCCCAAGAAGAACAAGAAGTTTTTGTGTCAACAGCTCAGAGTCGGATGCCGATTTTTAAATGGCTTCCACTTGCTGCGTGTCGATGATGATGATGATGATACTCTCCGGGCAGCAGATACATGGAAACCAGAAAACAGGAAGCCTGAAGCCTTGCAACCTCACAGTAAGTGTAAAGTGCAGCTCTTCAAAGAAGAACAAACGGCAGGAAACCACCCATCTCCCCTGGGAGCGAGGCGTTCAGCGTCGTGGTGTGGAAGCGTTGGGGCTGCTTTGTAGCTTCAGCGAGCGCCAGGGCCCCAGCTTTACCTCCCAGTTGCAGGCTGAGACACTCCATCTGTGCAGGCTTTTGGGAACAGCGGTAGCAGCCGAGGTCTGTGATATTCCAGATGTTGGCCTCTGGAGCCCGCTGCAGGAAGTGGGAAGGTGTGGCATCTCCAGGGCTGCATCCCAAGCCGATCAGAAGGGAAGTGGTTGCGGGTAGAGAATCTCCCACTCACAGAGATTGGACCACAAAAGAGGAAAGGAGAGGAAAAAAAAAAAAAGGCATTTGTTAGGATCTCACTTGTTTGGCTCTGCATGAGGCACGTAACTGGAGCGCGGGAGAGGGAGGAATCGCTTTGCCGAGGGAGGCTTCGCTCTCCAGCGAGCCTTTTTTCTTTTCTTGATGAAACGATGCTGGGGCCGGTGTCAAATCCAGGCCGGCAGTAGTACTGAAAAGCAATTTGCCGAGGCTGCAGAGGGAATTAGTCATGACTCCGTATGCCCACTCGCTTCTGATCCTTTGAAGAAGGGCATGGTGTCAGCCACAGTTTAGCTCTTCAGGTAGAAGGAAACCCCCGTAGAAAATATCGGCTGGTGAACTGAAGTGATCTCCCACCCCCCAGACATGCCTCTGCTTTGTTTCCACCTTAACCTGGGCAAATCCAATTCCAGACAACATAATCTCTCCCCTCCTCTCCCCTGAAAAGAGCAGCTGTCACCGGGCTTGCCGAGAGGCCGGGAGCCGGGTGGGAGGATCTAATGCGCAGAGAGGACCTGCTGTCAGTGGAGCTGCAGAGGACACAGCAGCACAGCCCAATTAAACTAATGCCCAGTGATAGGAGTTAAACCTGTTAGAATTATATCTCCCTGCAGAATGTTTATTGCTCAAATCCGATGCAGCGGTGAAGCCTCTTACGGCAGAGATGTTCTTCCCTCCCCCAGGACAACTTCTGTCCAAGCAGAGGTTACGCTGGAACCAGAGCTGCGGTTGTCTCCCGAGTTCTCCTGCAGCTCCAGCTCGCTGAAGTTCATCTGCGTCACCCCAAGGTTGTGCCCTGCTCTTCACCGGGGCTTGGGTTATCTGAGCCGGCAGGTTGCCGGGAAGAAGAGCCGGCCGCACGTCCCCGCGGGGCACGGAGCCGGGTCGGAAGCTGGGAGAGCCAGCCAGCTCTCATCCCCTCTTGGGATGGGGCATCCCAGTGCACAGCCCTTTCACATCACCCAGGCTTTACCCCTTCCTCCTTTCCTTCCTCCCTCCCTCAGCAGCACTCTGGCCAGGGCTGACTCAGATGGCTCGCCTTCCTCCTCCTCGCTGGCTAACCTTGGGTGAGTCAGCTTGGCAGGGAGCGGAGACCTGAGCTGTGGGCCCGCACGCCTGCCAAGCCTCCCTTCCTTGACTCATCCCAGCAGCTCGGCCTTCCCCAGGGATGTCGGACGGAGGAGCTCCATGAGCAGGAGGATTCCACTGCAGCTGCCGGCCGTCAGCGCCTTTCCATTGGGCTCCACCAGCGAGCTGGAAATCCCAAAATAACGGAGTAAATGTCGCAGAAATGGTGGGGTGAAGTCAAGTGACACCAGTTAAATAATGTTGCTCGTTTTCACTCTCTTCTTTCAATCTTCAGCGGGACTTAACCGGTCTCTGTGGTTCGGAGGTGCGTCCTTTTTCTCTTTTAGCTGCCCCCTAAGCAGTTTTTCTTGGAAGCTTTCTTGCCAGAGGGGGTTTGGAGAGCTTGCTGGGTGGTGAAGTCCGAGATACACCTGCACTGCGCAGCATTGCTTCGGCTCGGGGCTCTGCTGTCGGCCACAAAGCAAATATTCACCCACGTTACTTGCACAAATTCTGCCTTGGATCTCCTCTTGCTTGATGGAATGGCAGAAGTTCCAGGTTATAGCAGAATTTCTGGCCTAATTATATGGGTTTCTTTCTTTTGGAGAGAAGGGAGGAGGAAGCATTTGCTTCCTTCTTTTTCCCAAGACCCATGAAGAGGCTGAGACCACTGGAACATGTGGAAATCAGCTAGTCCTCCTCCTCCAGGAAAAGAAATTAACCTCAGGGGAGTAAGAAGGTTCATCACAGTCCCTTATTTCCATCTCTTTGTAGTATTGGCTTTGGTCTCGCTTCGTTGCCTTGTAACCGTGGTGTCGATTATGCTGTTGCCCTTAAAGCAGGAGGGATGTTATCGCCGGTGGAAGGCCCGGTGTTTGCAAACAAAAATAACTGGGTGAAAAAGAAGAACGTCGTTTTATTTCAGTGCTTTTAAGAACTCGCCGTTCTTTATGTAGGTTTAAATAAAAACTCAGAGACGAGGGATCTTGCATTAACTAGCCCATATGCCTGGAAGAAAAAGCGTTCGATACAGAAACGCGTTTTGATTTTTGAGTTTTCAGAAAGAGACTGCGGAGAAGTGGGATTATTTTAATATTACGGAAGCTTCCCTTCAGGATATTGTAATTTTCTTGCCTGTACTTCTTGTTCTCGTTACTCTTAACGTGATAATCCTATCCCTAGCCTTTCGCCGTAAGTGTCGGCTATGTGTGGCCGTTGATGATAGCTCCTGGGAGCGGGAATTACTGTGTGCTCTGCGAAACGTGCTTGGCTTGCTCTCCGCTTGTCCTCCTGGCACGTCTCCGATCTGCCCGTCGCTGCCACCTGCAAACCCGCGCGGTGGGAGCACGTGAGAGTGGGTCTTCTCTAATGCCCGGGGGGGGGCCCCGCTCTTCACTGCTCGTGCCGTGTATCTGGGCTGCTGCGATGCAAACGGGAGCGGCGGTGGCGGGGAGGGCTACATCAGCCCGCAGACTGTGATGACTGGTAGCCAGTTGCTACTGTGGGCGTGAAAAATAAGAGCAATCCTTGGGCAGCTGTCTCTGCGTAGATGGCACTGGAGAAGTGAGTCAGGCCGGGCAGCCCAAGTGCTGCCTTGTAGATTCACTTCCATCACATGTAGAAAAGCTCACGGGCAAACTGGGTTGGGTGTTTTGGGGGAGCTTGGGAGCCCTGGAAAAGTTGGGGGTTCACATCACCCAGAGGGTTGTGGGATGAAGTTTTGCCTTCCCTTGTATCCATCAGGCGACGCCGCCTCAAAGCAAAATGGGGGAATCAAACAGCAAAAATACCCTGAATCTTTACAGGTGGTTTAGTTTCCTGGCCAAAAGCTCTGGTTCTTGGAGGGACTGATTGCTGAGCGGACACAAGGAAGAACGTGGAGAGCTCTGGCTGGAGCTTTGTGCCAGGGGAAGGATACCACCAGCCTTCAAAGGACATTTTTTTGAGTCGTGCCCGACCCTCTCTGGTTTGCAACCAAAACAATTCACACGTAAGGTGTATAAATAGAGTGCAATACTCCCTGGTTATTTTAGCAGCCGGAACAGCCGTAGAAATGGAGGGTGATTTTTTACTCTGTGCTGGTTACCTGACCTCCAGGCACCAGCTGCTGCGGATTTCTGCAGAACTGTGAACCGGGCAGAAGTCGTGTGAGCTGCCCCCACACTGCTCCATGCCTGTTCCCCAGCGACCATTTTTAGCAGCCACGCAAACGAGTTGGAGCTCGGCGGAGGTTTTTCGTCGGCAGGGAGAGCCAGCATGCGTCTCCCGGATGGTGGGAGCTGATGGGATGGACAGCTGTCCACTGGGGATGGGGCTGGAGCTTGGCTGCCTTCAGATTGAGCCGGTTGCATCGCTGCGGAGTTTAATTGTGTCTGAAAGTGCAGACTGAAAAGATATTTGGAAAAGAAGGTTTCAAGAACGCTGGGATTGCTGGGCTCCATCCTAAAATACTGGTCTTTTAATAGCAATTTTGATTGAAAAGCAAACGTCCCTATTAAGCGTTCTGGTTTCACGTCATGCTGTTACATCGAGCCTGGGTTTGAAATCCCGAGGACAGCATGAAGATTTGGAACAAACCTTTGGATCCTTCTAGTCCTGGCTGCTTGCAACACTTAGCGTTTCCTTAATAGCATGGTAGCTTGACAACACAAATGAACCTAGTTTTGATCCCATGACAACAAAAGCGCATGTATTTACTCTTGGCTGGTCAATTGAAATCCATTTGCTTATTTGGTCGGCGAGGTGTGGAATGAATGTTTAAGTGTGTGTTAAAACAGTCAGCATGGAAGGAAAGTTCCTTAAAATATCTCGTATCGCTGGAGATTTGCTGCCAGATAGCAAGTAGGAGGAAGCAGTCATTGATGTAGCATCGGGAGAAGGCTGTTCCTCAGCTCTGCGCTCTTTGCCAGCACAGGTTTCTCCTCCCTGCGCCAGGTGCCGCAGTCCGCTTGGGCCAGTGCTCCAGCCAGAGTGTTCCATCGGAGGGAGCTACCGCAGGAAGAAGGAGCGTTATCCAGGGGGGCAAATACTGCGGAGACTGGAGGGCTGAGTGATGGCTCGAGGGGTTTAGGGGGAGAAAACCCATCCTGTTGAGGACGGGGAAGGAGAGAGCGGCTGGGTGGGATGTGGCAGCCAGCCACAGTCAGACCCAGCGTGGGGCTGGAGGAGAAGTGGCTCCTCTCAGCTGCTGGGACCGTGGTGCCTCTGGAAGAGAACGCGGACCCGGCCCCCGGCAGCACCGAGCGGAGCCGTGGGCGCCTGTGTCAGCGCGTGCGGAGTTGCCATCTCTCTGCTCTTAAGGCATTCCCATTTACTCTGTCAGCTTCCAATTCGTGTGCTGGAGCACATCCTGGGAATGAGCTGACGCAGTTGGTGGTGGTGTCTTTTGCTCTGAGAGAATCTGAAGAAAAAAAAAAACCCAAGACTTGATTTACTTTTGATGCGTAACTCCCATTATAGCTGCAGCTTGTGCTTCCGTGGGTTCACGTAGGCATTTCCTGAGGACAAGTTTCCCTGCGCAGGTAGTTGCCACTCCAGGCTCTGCCGCAATACCTTTGAGCTGATTTCCATCTCTTCTTTCCACAGGTGGAGAGAGACTTTGAAAGGGAATATGGGAAGCTTCAGCAGTAAGTATCAACCACACTGGTAAAACAGGAACAGTAGCATGCTTCTCCCTTGTGCCCTCTTATTGCGTCTTCCCAGGAAATTTTAGCCAGTTTTGCTCTTCCCAGCAAATCACTCGCTGCCCTGTAATTTCTAATTCTTCAGAGTTTCTCTGGTGGCTGAGTGTTCAAAGGTGTCCTAAGAAGTATTTGCAGTGAGGTTGAGGTTTGCAGATTATGGCAGCTCTAAAGTAAAGAGTGTAAAATTGCCAGAAAACCGTGGGGTCGCTGAACAGCTCGACACCTCTGAGGACAAATACTGGCTTTACCATCCTGGCTGTGTCACATAAGCTCACACTTATCATCTGGAAGCATTTGGCTTTACCATTTGTGGTAAGTGTGAGGACTTAAGAAAATATGTGACTTTGAATAAGGGATCACCAACTTGAAAAGGTCGAAAACTATCTGAAAACAACCAGGAAAGGTTGGGCAGCGCTGAACTGCACAGAGCCTCGCCTGGATATTTTTAACTCAGAACAGAAGCCAGCATATTCAGCCCGTAAATGATTTGTTGCATGTATGATACGCTTCGGTTTGTTTCTTTCCAAGATTCAGACTTTGCCTTGTTCTCCCATCTTTCAGATTGGAAGATCAGACCAAAAAACTTCAGAAGGATATGAAGAAAAGCACAGATGCAGACTTGGGTATGTGACTGTAGGATACATAGACTGTGAACTTGGCCACAAAGAGATGAAGTGACTTTCTCAAGATCACATGAGTAATCTGTGACAAGCCTGGAAAACAAATCTAGATCTCAGTCCCACTCAGTTTGCTTAGTTACAAGGCCATCTGCATGAGGGCTGCCGAGCAGTATCTCAACCAAGGGAACAGAAAGTGTGTTACGGGCATAGTCCCTGTCTCTGGAGCTGCAGCTTGCTGTGTGGCCTTGGACAAGTCACTTTCTTTTCTTTGCCTCAGTTTCTACAACCAAAAAATAGGAGTAATTAGTCCGGCTCTCGTGTTAGGCAGGCAGGAGCAGTCTCCAGCTGAGCCTACGGTGTCGAGCGATGCATATTCATCCGCTCGAGTTGAGGGCATCTCATGTGATCTGAAGCCAAAGGAAGGTGGGACGAGGCTTTGGGGGCTCCTCGGAGCACCACGTAGTTTCACGGATGAACTGCTGACCTAGCAGCTCTCGTTCAGGAATAACCCTGCCCGTTCCCTCGCTTTGGCTTAGCTCCGTGGCAGTGGGCGATGTCGGAAGCAATAAACAAGTCATCTCTGCGCGTACCGCCGCAGCTGCCTGCGCCGCCGGACATCTGCCTTTCAGGTGTCCCATCCCTGCTGCCCGCTCCGCCCGTAGCTTCTCCGGTAGGGAACTGGTGTGACTGCACCCCGTGGCGCAGGCTTTAAAGGGAGAGAGGAGATGGAGCGATCTGGCGAAGCGGAGCTGGGAGAAGTGGATTTGATGGATGCCGGTTACTGAACCCAGCAGGGCAGCCTGCAGAAACATGCGGCAAGGAGCTGTTTTAAACACAGATGGTTTTTCTCAGCGTGTGGTTTGGAGTAGTCCCTGTTTGTACCGGGCCCCCACAGCTCCGGAGCCAAGGCAGATGCACCAGCGCAAACAGGTGTGGGCTGGACTGGTCCAACACTCATCTCGTGGGATTTCGGTTCACAGAGGGGCAGAGGAGTGGGAATGAGCCCCAGCGGGCGCTTTGCCAGCGGGAGGGCTGGCAAATTTGGGGCTTCCCATGATACAGGCTCTCACCTGTGTGTATGTCTGTGTGCGTGCTCGGATATTGCCAGACACAAACACGGATCCCAGCTCTTGCCCGCGCTCTCCCACCCTTCCCAGCACCGTGCTGGCACATGCGTGTGCTTGCACAGGGGGAGCGGTGGGAAAGGCACCAGTAACTGGTGCTGCCAGGACTCCTTTCCAGGCTGAAAACTGCCCTTTCTGCGGACTTTGGTCATTGTCAGGGATCCTTGGTAAGTTTTTCCTTGTTAAGGATTCCCCTCCCCTCCCTTGCAGTGGGCGTTGTTTATATGGAGCATTTCAAGTCCCAGAGGAGCTGTGGGAGGACTTTCTTTTTCCGTTCTGCTACATGGCAGAGTCACAAATGAGCCTTGGCCAGATCCAGTAAGATCTGATTTCTCATTTAAAGGCATGAAATCATGAGTGTAAGGGAAGATTTTGAATGTGGTCTGGTGAGGGATGGGTGAAGGAAAAGGAGGCAGATCGGATCAAGCACTGAGGACTGCTTTCCTCACCTGGCAGTGCCCATTCCCGAGAGGAGAGATAACTGCTTGCTCAGCCAACATCCAGCCCCCCTATCCGACGAGGATGGCAGTGCATCAGTGGTGGTGTGTCCTCTGGAGTGTCTTATTTCTTCCACTGTACCTCTGTGCCGAGGGGTTTGATTATTCACTGCCTGCGAACACTCCCTAGCAAACTGGACCTGGTGGCTCGAGTCTCCACCTTCTGCCAAAACAGACTCGGCTCCAAACGAGACCGATTCCTCCGTCTGCACGGAAATGTTCCGGCGAGGCTCGCCTGCTGCCCTGCCAGCTGCAGCAGTGTGGCTGGCACCAGGGTACGGGTTATTAGCAGCACTCTCTTGTCCTGTGGCTAAAGATCACTAACCCCCTTCCCCAACCTCTTTCCAAAGAAAATAAGATCTTAAGGAGCAGGAGGATGTTCTTTAGTTGGAGACAAAAGCTGTCCTTTTGGAATGAGATGCAGGTGACCCACTGGATCACCGTGGCTCAGTTGTGCTCTCCGGAGCGTGCCTGGCTGTTCTCCGCTCCTTTTGTCACGATTCAAACAAGCAGTGACTCTCCAAAGTCGCTTCCTTTTAATTGGAATCGCCTCCCGCATGTTTTATTAGCAAAGTGCAGTACAGACCCTCCTGAAGCCCACCCCATGGGGCAGGCGATGCTCTCCTCTCCTCTCCCACACCAGCGATGTGCCTGTTGAGTCTAAAGATGGAGCACGTGGAGGTGGGACCGGGGGATGCCCTCCCGAGGTCCCGGCTCGTCGGGGATGCAGAGTGTCCGCAAAGCCGCCCTGGGAACCACGGAGCCCACCCCAGCGGGTTTTTCAGAGCTGTCCAGGTGAGGTCAGTGATGCAGGGGCAGCGCCTGGCCCAAAGTCTCACTGGACATTCCTGAAAAGCCCCATTTTTTGGCCTCCTGGCATGACCCCGCTGCTCGCCGCAGCTCCTCTCGCTGCAGTACGCTTTCAGTCCTCTCCTTGTGAAGGGAAGCTAATTTTTCTCCCAGCTGAAGGAGTTCTGCCGTTGTTAACTCCGTCCCGTTTTGGCACAAATCCTTCCTCAGATGTGGTCACACATATGGATTATATCCCATCTGTTTAAAGGTTTAAATGCCTAAACCCTTAATGTTTGGATAATGGACGGATACGGTAGCTTTGTTATTCCGTAGTTAGTGTCTCGTTCTGCGTTGAGCTTCCCAGCTATTTAGCTTCTGAGCTCTCTGTATAATTGTGTGTAACCTTTAAATCAGAATGTTTAACCCCTTGATTTATGATCTTAAGCCCCATTATTCAGATGACTTTAACTTTTAATATCTGAGTGAGTGCAGTAGGAATCTTTCCAAAGCTCATCTGTAGCACGGCTCAAGCATCTGGCTTTCTGATCTTAAACTGGAATAACTTCCAGCAACAGTGCTGACGAAAAAGAACATTTTTAAATTTTTTTTTAGTACCCGTGACTCTTTTTTTTTCTTCTTTATTCCCATTTATATTGCTGCTTGCCTTTTTATTCATCTTTTTTTCCATTCTGTACCTTGGCTATTTTCTTGCTCTTTTGTAGTGGTCCTGTCATAGGGATTTAATTTTCCCTTTGAAGACCAAGTGTGTGGATAGGAAGAGAGCTGTGTCTGATGGAAAACAAGCAAAAGTGTCTGGTGAGATGGGAACTGAAGCCTGTCAGAGCGTGACCTGGTGTTTCTGGATTTCGTGGTGGTGGTCTCGGGGTCTGAAGAGACTTCAGCCTTTGCATTTGCCCCTGGTTTGTGGGATTGGTCTCCACGGGCAGAAAATTTAGGCTCGTTGAGGGAAAGTGCTTAGCCAGCTTGTGTCTCTGCTGCTTGTGTGGTGCCTATTTTGAGAGTAAAAGAGAAACCTCATCTTCCAGTCCTGTCAGTCTGGTCCTTTTCCACCAGCACTAAATCCACTTCAAAATATATATTTTTGTGAAACCATTTGAAAGGCTTAATGGACTGTGACTTTTTTCTCATTGTGGAAGAGCTGTAGTTGAGACTGAGAGTGACACTTAATAGTCTGTCGAGAAAAGACGTATAAAAAACCCCATCTACATTTTTTTGAAGCGAACAGTGCTTTTGTTAGTCTGGTATTATTTCTGGCAACATCACAAGCCGTACATCGGAGTGGTTCAGACTGAACTTAGATAAAAACAGTTCTCTGGGTGTTTACGTGAATGAATTGGTGGCTCTTCCTTTCTTTTCCCTCAACCAACAGTGAATATCTTCCTGGAAAGTCATAGAATCATAGAATGGTTAGGGCTGGAAGGGACCTTCAAAGGTCATCTAGTCCAACCCCCCTGCAAGGAACAGGGATATCAAAAAAGTCGTGACGACTTTATCAAAAGTCGTGCTAAAACCTTTTCGGTGGCCGAAGTCCCCAATTTTTGCCCACGGTCACCCTTTGCAGGAGCCAGCCCTGGCAGTGAGGGGTTGTGTGGCCGTCCCACCAGGCAGCCACTGAGACCTGACCCTCTCTGCTTTCCTTTGCATGCTCTCTGCTCCCGCTGCCCGCAGCCATGTCCAAGTCAGCCGTCAAGATCTCTTCGGACCTGCTGTCTAACCCCCTGTGTGAACAGGAGCCCAGCTTCCTGGAGATGGTCACTGCCTTCGACACAGCGATGAAGAGGATGGACTCTTTCAACCAGGAGAAGGTGAGTATGGGTTTGGCTGAAGAAGGGGAGACCAGGGTGTGCCGAGGTGCGGTTGGTGCCTCCTCCTTCCCTTTTTGTCGTTGTCTCTGAGATGCGTCCCACGTGAATTTCTCTATAACCTTACTCTCCTTCTGCCTCTGGTTGTACTGGGGATTTCAGCTCATCCTGAGAACATGGGAGAAGTTTGCTCTTTTTTGGTTAAAGGGCATTGTGGTTGTGCTCAGAAGCCCACATCATCCTATGGTAGGCACTGTGCAAACATGTACCGTTGTGCAAACAAGCTTCTTCAACAAGCCTGACATATAATCATCCCTTTTGCTTTCGACAGGTGAATCAGATCCAAAAGACAGTCATAGAGCCTTTGAAAAAGTAAGTACCAACGTTGTCTTATGAGCCATAGCGAGCGTTTGTCATAACCGTGTGCTTTAGGGATGTGTATCATCACAAGGGATGCTGTCAGGTTAGGAATCAGCCCTTCCTAAAGAGGTAATAGTTCACGTCCCTGTGACAAAATGTCATTCTCCTCGCTTTCAGCCGGGCATGGGGAGTGGGATGGTTTAGCTGAGTCCACACTCTTACTCCGTGGCAAGGGTGAAGACCTCTTGTGTCTTAGCCAGCCAGCTGTCTTTATCTGTACTTTAAAGAACACCTGAGATGAGTAACACTGAGTGCGTTACAGCATCCAGCTTCTCATCGTTTATGTGTCGGTGACTCCCAACACTTTGCTCCAGCCGAAGGAGGAAAGTGGACTGGGCAGCTCCCCTGCGAGCAGCGGGCACGGGCAGTGCCATCCAGCCCAGGGCGGTGAGCGTTTGGCTGTCGGAAAAAAGTTTCTTTCCTTTGGAAGTTTTCTAAATAAAAAAGTAGAAGCTGGTTTTTAGTGAAGGTTCTTTTGTGTTTATAAATAATATATCCATGCAGGGAAGAAAGAGATGTTACAGAGGCGTTGTAGCTAGACAGTGAGCAGGTGGGAAGGACGGCCAGAAAAACACCGGCGTCCCGAGCTCGTAACTGATCCGGGATGGGATGTCTCAGACCCTGGAGAAAGTCTTGCAAGGAAAAGCTTCAGACTGTGCGTGGGACCCCACTGCAGAGTCACTCCAGAAGCCACCCCATCACTGGGAGGAGTGGTGGCAGGGAGCGTGCCGGAGCCGGACCTCCCTCCAAGCCGTGCCCATCCACAGATGGCACGGCTTGGAAACAAAACCTTATCAGGGAGCGAGTGCCAGAGCCGTGGGCAGGATTGTGCTGGTAGCAGGTTTCCATGTTTTCCCCTGTTCCATGCTCACCGGTGCCGTAGGGTGCGTCGGTGCTCAGCCATGCCTCGGCACCGCGGCGATTTTGTCACCGTGGTCTCATCTGGCACAATTCCCCCGTTTCTCCCGGCGTTCGCAGCCGTTGCCGGTGTCACAGGCTCCTCCGGAACATTTCAGGAGTGCTTCGGTCCCTGGACCAAATGTCTTCTGAAATCCGGAGATTTGCTATTTTGTTAGAAGAACAGAGCGAGCAAGCGAAAATAAAATAAAATGACTTTAATATGACAGTAAGTGTTGCAAATTGCTGAATAACAATTTTAGTTTAGGTTTGACACAGGGTGGGTTTTTTGGTTTGTTGTTTTTTTTTGTGGGTTTTGCTTTTTTTTTTTAAGTTGTTGTTTCTGCCCAAATCTGAAAGTAAAATCTCATCTGCCACTTAGCGCATGAGGTTACAGTGTGTTTCTATCCGGGGGTTGTTTGATGACTCAAGTTTTACTTTGGTCGTCTATCCACAACCAGAGATTCTTGATTATTTAGGGGAAAAAAAAAAAGAAAAATAAGAAGAAAGAAAGAAAGAAAGAAAGAAAGAAAGAAAGAAAGAAAGGAAAAAATCCCAGGCTTGTGCTGTGGAATTGTGTTGCTTATTATCTAGATTGTCCTCATGAAAGATACATTAACTTTTTCTTCCAGCATTCTGTTAAAATTGGAAGAAGGGCATGTGTCTCTGAAATCTTCATGGGTTTTTGGTTGTTTTTTTTTTCCCCCAGCTTGCGTTAGTTGATGAAATGAAAGATAATTCCTTTCCCTGCAAACTTCCCCTTGTGTTTTAAACCCCGGGCAGCGCACGGGGCCGTTAATCCGAGGCAGTAAAGCCAGATCCACGTTGCAGAGGTCCGGGATGCAAACGGGATGCTCCAGATCTTCCGTAGCACAAACAGGAGGGGAAGGACCCCGTTCCTCTGGCTTTGGGTGTGAGGCAGCTGCGCGAGATCACGGTCTGTTATTCCTGCCATGGGGCAATACTGGGGAAACAGCGGAGTTTTGCGGGACACGGGGGCAGCTGGTTTGTTCCTCCTTGGTTTAAGCGTGGTGCCCTGGAGCGCGGCTTAACCGGTCATCAGTCCGGTCCTTAGGTAAAGGTGAGGGTGTTTACTTCAGCGTCCTGGCTGCTTTCCAGTCTTGGCAGTTCTCTCCAACTTCCTAAATTTCCATTGGACCCGAATATGGTATTTTTTTTCCCTTCCTGCCCTTTGGCACCTGCAAACAGTTGCTGCGTGCTCTTAAACAGCTTATGTGTCATGCTCGGAGAGGCGGCATCTCCACGCCGAGCGAAAAAATGTTCCTCTCCTTCCCTTTTTCCTGACTCTCCGCAAGCGTCGGTACGTGCATGGCCGAGTCGTGCAGCCAGGAACATTTCTAAGGAGCCCAAGGGTCCATTTTGAGGCTAATGAGATGCAGGAGAGAAATGCAGAATTTGCACCTCCCCTTGTCCTGCTGGCAGATAAACCCCAGCAACGTTTCTAGGATAAAAGTTTCAGATTAATGAAAGCTGCCTTGAGGAGCTCTTCTTATTTCCAGTTAGGTATTGCTTCCCTTCGCAGAGACAGTCCTCCCCAGCCTCTCCCAAACTTGCTTTGACCTAGAAAAAGGCTTTTGCTACAACAGCTGCACTTTATTACATCTTCACTGGTGGTCTTTTGTAGTTTATTAGCCAAAGAACCAGATAAGTATAATCCAGGCAATTATCATTAGTGGTAATATATTGTAATCAGAGGCACATGTGCAGTAAAGTCTCCATTCAGTTGTCCAGGGATAGTAGGTTTCAGACAAATATTGGAGAATTTGTTAAACCATGGAGAAGAAAGCAGTAGTAGATTTAGAGGGGGGTGGAGGCTCGTATTGTTTAAATCCTTCTGCTTTGGGGACGCCGGGTTATTCAGAGTTTTGCTTTTTTGAGCCCCAAGAAGCCCTTGGCTGGGAATGACTCATTTAACTTCAGGGAAGGAGCAAAGCTCTGGTGAGAATATCGCATATTTCTGCGTGTGGGTTGGGCAAGGAGCTGGGATGGCTGGGAAAGGTCGGGAGGGATCCGCTCTCCTCTTTGGGAGATGCCTGCATAAATTCACGCCAGATCAGTGGATTTGGGGCAAGGAGAGGGGAAAAAAACATCTGCTTTTTACTTCACTCTTGCAGTTCTTCACTCTGGCTTGGGTGAGGAGTGAGGTGTGTTGGCTGGATCGGGGATGGGTGATAGACCATGTACTGTCGTCTTCGTCTTACGTGTTGTGTGTCAGTATTTAAGGAAGGAAGCGGCTTAAATGAGCCAGGTGGTTTGGAGATCCACGGGCTTTAATGCCTTTCACGTTTGGAGCCGATTTTCCTTGCCCCAGGGTCTCGAGTTACCAAACTCTGACCGTCTGAACCTCCCTGAGTGCCAGGATGTCGTGGTCACCCTGGCGCGGTACCGTGCCCTGGGCTCGGAGCGCCGTCCCGCTCCTGCGGCCGAAGCCGAGGGGCTGCTGCAGGACAGGGAGAGGCTTTGGCAGGGGCGTCACAACGGGCACTGCCACCCGGGTGCCGTCACCCGGGGCTGGGTGTCACCGCAGCGGGAGGTCCCGGCGGTGCGATCCAGGAGCCGTTGGCAGCGGATCGATTCAATTAGAGCTGTATGTCAGCACATATCTGCCGGCAAAAGCAACCAGTTCTTGGCATCCATGGAGCAGGGAGGGGGTCATCATCTTCCTCCCATGACCCTGCCGTTAACGTGAACCCCCGAGCCGCGTTTCCTCCCCGGCAGCCGAAGCCGATCACGGGCCGTGAGCAGCCCCACGGGTCCTGGGGACCGGAAGCAGGAAAAGCCGCTTTCATGTCCTTAACGAGCCCCTAATGAGGATTTTCGTGCGCAAAGCTAGCCACATGGCTGCCTGGCCCCCTCCCGCCGCGCGCACACGCGAGGCGCTCAGCCTAATCCCCAGCTTGCTGTTTTTTTGTACCATCCTCTTCATTTCTGTTCCTTTGCGCTCTTAGTCGGAAGGGCTGGTTTTAATTTCCCCCTTCCTGGTGGGTGGACGGGCCCACGACGGACGTGTGGGCACGGGCTGAGGAATGGCAGGCATCCCCCGACATAGCCCAGATGCTTCGGCCTCACGCTGAGCCGTCCTTGTGCCTCTCCAAACTTCCTCCTCATCCCATCCCATCCACCGTCGCTTTTTTTTGCATCTGATGCTCCCCCAGTTCTGTTACTCCTTTTTCCCCTGCCTGGTGCCAGCCATAGATCCTATCCGCTTCCTTTGCTTTCGTTATCCAAACTCTTGTCCCTAAAATAATGCCATAGGGAAGAGCGCACCTGTGGTCCAGCTCATGGGGCTGCCAATGAGAATGCTTGAGACACTTGGAAATGGGGAAAAATAAAGGTTGTACCATTATTTTTCCCTACACCAAAGCCCTGGCACCCCTGACACTAAGAATGAGGGTTGGAGGAAGCCGCAGGGTGTCAGGGATGGAGCGGGAGAGGAGAAGGCGGGGTGCTGGGGGACCTTGCTGCGGGCAGGGAGGTGCCGGGGTGGTCCCGCTCCTCGAGCATCCCCACAAAGAGCCGCTCGCTGGGTTCACCAGCAGCCTCCCGCTGGAGGGGAAGAGGAGTTTTCAGTTTTCAAGCACCAGACTTGTCAGCCGGGCTGGCTAACGAACGACTCCGGCAGCGACGGGAATCCTGGTGACACTTTTATCTCCCGTAGCCGTGTCTCTCCAGCCCCGTCCTTTAATTACGGGAAGCTGATGGGAGGCTGGCGTGGAGACGAGGTGGCAACATGGTTTATAATTCAGAGAATCGGGGTGATTTATATATTTTTTTTCTGAGGCTAAACTGTCATCCTAAGAGGAGTTCACCGGTACGTTCCCCCTCTCCCCCTCCCCAGCAGCAGGGAGACAGTAATTTGTATTTTCTTTGAGTTATCCCGGTGTATCTCCCCTCACCTGCTCCTTTTAAGCCGCCTGTACTGTAATCCCCTCTCAGCAGCCTTGCCTAAAAAGTGACAGGGAACAACGGCGGCTTATTCCGCAAGCTGCTTTCATGACGGGGGCTCTAATGCCCTGTGCTGCTGTTTTACCTTCGCTCCTGCTCTCTGCTTTTAGCACCGTGCCCACCAAATTTCCTTTAAGTCGCCTTCAATTTTTCTTGGCTTTCTGTTCAAAAAAAGAAAGTATGGAGTAAGAGAGGGCGGTCCTGGGGGTTTGTGAGCGGTTACGGCTGTCAGACCCTCTCATCCCCTACAAAAGCAGGGTCTGGGTGGAGCGTACGGAGGAGGATGGTGCTGAGCTTATCGATAAAAACCCATATCTGCTGGAGGGCTTTTCATCTCTGCTTCTCGCAGCCCTTTGCAGCAGGAGGAATCACTGCCTTTGCTCCGTGTACGGGGGGAATAGATGGGTGAAACAACCAGGATTTGCTTGTGAGGCTTCCCTGGTCCTGCTGAAATGCTAAAATCCTGGATTTAGTTGTTCAGACTTCATTTCCAGAGCGACTGATGCTCTCTGGACGTTGCTCATCACCCATGGCACTAGTGATGGTCCTTGTCCGTAGTCCGCTGGCACCAGTGCAGCCGGGAGGGTTTGCCTGTAGCTTAGCCAAAGGCTTTGGAAAAGATTTGGGATCCTCAAAGGGTTGTTGTTGCAGGGCTTGGGAGACTGAGGGATGCGTTCGAGGATGGCAGGAGCTTTTGGAAGCTCTGCAGACGGCCTTTCTGCCAGGCTTTCCACGAGGAGCGTTTGTAAATAACATGCATGAGATGTTTGCGAAGACACTGGGTGACATGTGAAATGCGGCAATTCATTAAGTCATCCGAGTAACTTGGCAGTGCCGGAGGAGCCCGTATCTCCCTGTCACCCTCCGCGGGTGTTTACCACCCCTGGCACTTGGCTTGAGATCGTATTTCTGTGTAGACGGGGAGAAAAACCCGGGCAGGACTTCAGCGGGGGCAAGAAACCCCCTTCCCTCTGAACTCCAGGGGAATTTCAGAGCTGCTGGGTTCATAGGGAATTCGTACAGAGTAATTCCTTCAGGAGCTGGGGGCAGCTTCGCTTCAACCCGGATCAGTCCAAGGAAGGAGCATCCTTCCCTGCTTGAACTGAGCTAATCCTGCGTGGAAATTAAACCAGGTGACTCATGAGGAGAGCTTGATAGGCACAGGGAGAGCTCGACTGGCATGGGGAGAGCTCGATCGGCACGGGGAGAGCTGGGTCGGCACGAGGAGAGCTCGATGGGCTCAGGGAGAGGTCGATTGGCACGGAGAGAGCTCGGTTGGCACAGAGAGAGCTCGGTTGGCATGCTGACAGTGTCTGGAGGAGCCGTGGCTAGCCTGGTCCTTCCTGCTGGTGCCAGTGGTGAAAGACCACCGCGCCAAAACAACCTCAGCTGCCCCGTGGGGTCTGCAAGCAGCTCAGCAATCCCCTCGCCGCTTCGCTGCTCAGCTGCTGCTGCTCAGGAAAAAACTCAACTGGGTTTCAATTTTGTTGCTTGCAGCCCTTGAAAGCCCTCGAGCATCTCTGGGGGGTGGTTCGAGCCCCTGCGCGCATCCCTCAGCACCCTATCACTTCACGCTGATGTTTCCAGTGCCCGGGCTGGAGCCCAGGGCACCCAGGCTGTGCCCGGCGTTGCTGCGGATCCGTGGAGCTGGTGTGGTGTGTGGTGTTAACAGCAGCTCGTGGAGCTGAGCTGCTCCCCCAGCTCTGAAATGCAGCGTATAATCTATGCATTAAAAGTCCTGGTGAGACAGTAGTTGCTGTGCCTACATGGTAACAGCCTCTGCAGATCCAGCCCTGTAGATGTGTTAAAACACTGCCAGAGTACGGTGTCCTTCCACCACGGGCTGCAAAATCGCACCGAGGCGATATTAGGAACAAAAAAGGGGAGGGGAAAAAAAAAAAAAAGTAATAGTCAAGCCTTTTGCGTTTTTAAAAACCACATTTGACTTCAAAGTGATTGGAAACTGTGTCGCTGATCATCTCCTGCGTTTCTCAGCTGCAGGGTTCGCGCTTCGCCTGCGGTAGCGGGTTGGTGAGATGGAAGTGGCTGCGCGTTAATTCTCCGGTGTCTCGTGGCTCTTTTCATGGACGAGCACCGTGGAAGCGCCGAGCACGGGAGCGTGTGCGAGAGAAAGGGCTCAAAAGCTCAAAAAAACGCCGTTTAAAAGCTGCGTTGGGCACCGACACGAGGCTCAGAGGTTTTGAGACATCCTGATAAGTGTTTTCCAAGAGTTGGTGGATACGTGGGCAAGGATGGCCATGTCCAGGCCATGCTGGTGGCTTGGTGGCCCTGGAGGGGACAACCTCAGCTCAACGTTGGGTGCCCAGCCTCCCTGCAGACCAGGGGAGGGAGGATTTCCCAGCCCATGGCCATCTCCTCCGATGTTTCCCGGGCCTGGAGGTGTGTGGTGGAGGAGCAGCTGGTTGCGGAGGAGCAGCTGGGCTCACCCCTGTGGTCCTTAGAGACCTGCAACTTGCTCCTGCCCCGCTTTGGGGTGCGATGCCGAGAGGTGAGCGGTTATGTGCCGTTACCAAACCCCCCCCACCCCGATCAGGGACACAAAAATAAAGCCAAGAGCCGCTGGCCTGACGGGATCCTTCCTTTCCCCTGCCAGCTTATTAATAATTGGGAGAAATTTCTGCAGAAACTGCAACCTCAAGCTGCTGATGCGAAGTGTGCACCGTTGGCAAAGAACCTCTGTGCTTTTATACCGAGGAGACCACTCAACCTGCATACCCCGTCCCTCCGTATCCTTCTTGCTGCCCACCCCACTTTCCCCACCCCTCTCATGGCATATTTTTGGACCTTACATAGAGAGAGAAGGTATTTTAGCAGCACCCCATAACCCAGGAGATGGAGAATCCATGCTTGGAGCCCAGCAGACCTATAAGCCACCGTGGTATTTAAATATAATAGGGAGCTGTGCGCGAAGGTTACCATAAAAAGCCATGTCAGGGCAGCAGCGTGCGCTGGGCAGCTGGGCAGGGTGATGCCAGGCGAGCTCCCTGATGACTTTTGCAGGTTGCTCCTGGTGCCACGACCCCTGCTGCGATGATAATCTCTTGCAATAGTCGCTGGTCAGAAGGAGAATATCCCGGGCGAGCACACAAGGGGCTCGCTGGCCGCGTGAGGACCGGCCCCGGTTCACCATCTCCATGAGGGATGCTCGGACACAACGGCTCCATCACAAATGTTTCCCTTTCCCCCTCATTTCTGGCACTTGCCCTTTGCAAACTGCAAAGGCTCAGGGACAAAAGCTTCGCCTCTGCACCCGCTGATCCAATCCGGCACATTGGCACCCTCCGGGGCGAGCACGGCGTCGGAAAATGGGGTTTTAATCGGGAATGGAGCGGCTGTGAATGCCCATGGTTTTGTTTGCACCTGGATGCCTCTGTATTAGCCCGGCATCTGATCCCATCTAAAGCAAATTACAGTCGTAAAGTGGGATTTGCGTTTTTCTTTTTGCTAATGTGCCCCCCAGCCTGGATTATAGTTTTGTTCTTTGTGGTTTTGTTTTTTAATTTCAATTTAAAGGGATCAGAAAGCTGTTTGCTCGCTTTTCTCAGAAGTGAAAGTCATCACCAGGCTGCTTAGACACATTTTTTTGTCACCGGTTCCTGGCCTTGGCCCCCCAAAATGACCCTATAATTTGTGGAGATTAAATTAATCTATCCAGAGGTAGTGTGACCCGTTTTGTACAAACCCACAGCCCAGCACCAGCACAGTCCCTCTCCCCCCCAGTATAATTTGATTTACAGAAATTTGGGAGACAAGAGCAATGCTCCAGTTTCTGGCTTCCCCTCTTCTGTCGCGTTCAAAAATATTCTCTCTTGTCTTCGCCGTCAGATGTTCATGTTTCCTCAATTTGTAACACATTTTAATAATATGAATCTTCCTGTAGCCTGGCTAATTGTTGGCTGCTGTGAATTCTTCTGCGTGGGGCACAGAGCTGCTCTTCTGCTGGGCGAGCCGTGCTGCACGGCAGGCTGGGCTCTGCAACCTCAGAAATTGCCCGAAAAAAGCCAAAGTTGCTGCAGTTTGTATTGATTTGGCACTTGGTATTTATTTTTTCCCAGACTTTTGATTCGACTCCTCTCCCTGCTCATTCCCTTTCCAAACACGGTGTTGGGGAAATGCCACTTTAGCCAACTGTATGTAGGGGAAAAGTTGTTTATTTTTCTCTCTTTGGGTTGCTCGGTGGAGTTAACAGCTTTGTTTTCTGCAGCAGCTTCCGTCCCCCGTCCCAGATAAAGCAGCTCTCCGTGTTCTTCAGTAGAGCAGCTGGAAGAGAGGGGAGGGAAACCTGTTAAAAATAAAGAACTAATGGCAAAAGCATAAGGGCTGGCAGGAGAACCCAGAAGCAGGTTGGGACCTTCGAAGTGCTTTTACACGGCTTTGCAAAATTGGCTTGATTTTTGTGATGATTATTGTTGAAAAACACACCCTTCGACACATGAATTGACCTGCACAAAGAACCCCAAGTGTGTGCTTTTAGCTTCTCCTCTCAAACACCGTGCCCTGGCAAGGCTCTGCACATCTTCATACGTAACTTAATCCTTCCTCCCAGTCTCCTGGAAGATGGCACTGAAAGCTTTTGTCTTCACAACAGGCTTTGTTTAAACCCCTGAGTATTTTCCCTCCGAATCCTGAATTATTTGGAGACTTTTGGCTGGGAGGTTGTCTTGGATGCTGCATCCCGCCAAGATATCCCACCTAAAATCCTCTTCCCATCCTTTCCCCAGGTTCAGCAGCGTCTTCCCCAGCCTGAACATGGCAGTGAAGAGACGGGAACAAACGCTGCAGGACTACAAGCGCCTGCAGTCCAAGGTGGAGAAATACGAGGAGAAGGAGAGGACTGGCCCCGTCCTCGCCAAGCTGCACCAGGTACCGCGATGCTCACGGACCCAGAACCCGAGCAGGGTCACTGGGAAAACTCGGGAAGAGCTTTCCTCTCGGCATCTGACATCCATGCCAAGCCCTCGTGAAACAGAACATTTTGGAAGGATGTTTTTTATCGATGTAGAATGGCCCCGTAGGGTGCTTGGTAACAGAAATGTGAATTAGAGCCAGAAGTCAGCCGAGGGAGAGAGCCGGTTTTCCAAAATAAAATGGAATAAAAGTCACGGGAGCCGGGGACAGTCGAAGTAGATGCACAGGGGGGTTTCCCCTGACCTCCGGGTCTGGGCGAGCAGCTGGATGGGACGAGGGGAAGATCAGAGCGTTTTGAGGCTTTGTGTTTGCCACCTGTTACAAAAATTCATCTCGGAAAATTGCAGTAATTGGTTAACAGGAAGCTTTGCCAGATTCTTTTCTCTCTCCCAAATTTTAGTGAAATCATGATTTTTTTTTTTTTTTTTTTAATTAAATCTTCACCACCAGCGTTGCTCCCCAAATCTGTCGCTCCTGCAGAACGTTGCTTGATCCTCGAAGGAACAGTTGACTTTCTCGGCGTCACAGAACGTGTATTTTCTGATGATTTTGCCCACAAAAATTAAGTTTTGTGTTAAAGAATAGCCCTATCAGCCTTAACAAAAGAGACCTCCGATTTAATAGTAAGCAGCTTACTTCGCTTAGCCTCGGTGACTAAAGCTGTGGCTGGAAAAATGTGAATGCTTTTGTCCTAGTGATTAAGCAGGTTTTAGTTATTTAATTTTTTTTCCCTTAATGAACTTCTGTATGATCTAATCCCCCCCCCAAAAAAAAAAAAAAAGAAAAAAAAAAAGATCTTCACTAACCCCTGCATGAGCTTAAAACGCCTACGGGAGCCTTAAGCAATCCTGAACCCGGGGCATCCGAGAGGTCCACAGATTTGATGGAAAACACCATAATCTCATCCAGGTATTTTTATTGAGCTGCAAATTTGCATCTTCCCTTCAGAGCTGTTTGCTCAAAGTCTTCTGCTGTTTGGTGCCCCATGTCAGCTCCACCCCGGCTCCTTGTTTCACGGAACACGATGAATTTGCTCCTTTGCCTCTCGGACCTACTTAAGGCTGGTATGATTGAAGGCTTTGTCCGTGCCGTCCCTCCGGCACGCTGTCCCGGGGAGCGGGACCGGCGCCGCGGCTGGGCTGGGCTCGCCGGCTTTCTCCCGCATCCCCCTCCCGTCGGAATGGCACCGGGATTAAGTGGCAGACTTGAACCGGTCTAATATTTCACAGCCCACCCCCTCCTGCCCTTTTCCACACCATCTCAGAGACATTTCCCTTTCTCCCCACGCTTCTGTTTAAAGAAGCCAGTTGGACGCGCTGAGCTGAAGGTCACGGGCGAAAATGATGGTGGGGGCAGGATCCTCTGGCCATGTTCTTGGGAATCGCAGGGTGAGGGGACACAGATGTGGATGGGGACGTTCTCCAGCCTGGCTGAGCTGTGGGGCTGTTTTCGTGCCCGTTTTTCTGAAGGGGAGAAGACAGGCTGGCTTGTGATCTCTGCAGCAGCCTCTTTAGGTGACCCATGGATTTCCAAGGCCAGAGCTTGGGTCCCACCAGGCTCCGTTAGCTGGTCACTTGGGTCCCACCAGGCTCCATTGGATGGTCACTTGGGTCCTACCAGGCTCCACTGGGTCATCACTTGGGTCCCACCAGGCTCCGTTGGATGGTTGCATGGGTCCCACCAGACCGCGTTAGCTCATCACTTGGGTCCTACCGGGCTCTGTTAGCTGGTTGCTCGGGTCCCACTGGGCTCCTTCGGATGGTCACTTGGGTCCCACCGGGCTCCTTCGGATGGTCACCTGGGTCCCACTGGGCTCCATCGGATGGTCACTGGGATCCCACCGGGCTCCATCAGATGGTCACTTGGGTCCCACCAGGCTAGATGAGCTGGTCACTTTGGTCCCACCGGCTCCATTTGATGGTCACTTGGGTCCCACCAGACTCCGTTAGCTGGTCAGTTGGATCCCACCAGATCCCGTTAGCTGGTCACTGGCTGTCCTTGGGTCAAAGCAGAGCAGTCCACTGGCCTGGGGTGGCCTCCGTGCAGGTCTGCCCAAGGGAAAGGCACTTTCTGACTCCCCATCCTCTCTCCTTTCCCAGGCCCGTGAAGAGCTGAGGCCAGTGAAGGAGGACTTTGAAGCCAAAAACAAGCAGCTCCTGGAGGAAATGCCCAAGTTTTATAGCAGCCGCATCGATTACTTCAAGCCCAGCTTTGAGTCGCTGGTCCGGGCGCAGGTGAGGTGGTGTCCCCTGTCTGCCAGGCACTGCCAGGTGTCCCTTCGGTGGGTGTCCTCACTGCGGAGCGTCTGGGGTCCCGCCTGGGTGGGAACTGCTCTCGGAGCAAGGCACCTTCTCGAGCTGAGCGTTACACACAGGTAACACGCAGCAAACCTCTGCCCAAATGCTCTACCTCCAGTGATTTAATTACCGAGCGGTGACGGGGCACGGGGAGCAGTGGTGGGACAGGTGGGACACTGGGCAGGAAACCGTTGGACCTTGTCCTGGCAGAAGAGCAGCTTGGCATCTACCGGTACCTGTGGTGCTGCCGGATAGAAAGGACAGCCAGAGGTGAGTTTTTGCTGGTTTATATGGATCTGCCTCGTGTCGGGGACAGTTCCAGCCCTGGTTATACATTAGCTGCTAGTGTTTGATGGCTTTATTCATCTGGGTACGTCGTCTCACTGCGTCTGTCGTCCTGAGCTTGGGGCTGGATCTTGTTTTGAGATGATGAGATGCTCAGGGCTCATCTTAAGGGTCCCTTCTGGCTCTTGGTAACCAGAATGGTGTGTGCTGGCAGAGCTGGAGGAGGCTGCTGTGTAATCTCGCCACCAAGGCTTTGCAGGAAGGTGGCCTAAATAAACCACAACCTGCTTTAATTTCCATCCTCCAGCTTCCTTCTGTGCCCTGCTGCTGCTCCTCCTCCATCATTCTTCTCCTCTCGCCCTTTTTTAAGGCTGGAGAGGATCGTTATCGGGATCTAATCTAGCTTTGAACTCCTGGCATCTTGGGTGTATGTCGTGCCCTGGATGGCAGGGTGGTCCAGCACCAAGAGGTGGGTGAACGCCAGTGCCACTCCTCACGCAGGCGTTTTCCTATGGTGATTTTTTGGAAGGGAGCTGCTGTGGTGGCACGGGTGCGGCGGGGTGGCTGCAACGAGCACATCTTCCATCTCACCTCTGACTCGGGAGGGCCTCTCGGCAGAGCTGCCAGCAGCTCGTCTGCAGGCTGATTCACCTACCAGATGGTGCCAGTGCACCCTGCCGCCGCCTGGGTGGGTGCTGGGGATGCTGTTCTCGCTGTTCCCTTAGCAATCGGGCGCGCAGGGCTCCCTGTTCCAGCCACCAGACTCCCTGGAGCCACCGCAAAGTCTCGCTGGCCCTTCCCTCCGCAAACCCTCTCCGGCCGCTCGCTGTGGGTGGGTGGTTTGGACGAGACCTTGACGACCCGAATGCCGCCCGCCCTGGCTGGGTGTTTGTGATCCGCTGGCACTTCCCTTAGAGAGCAGCTTTGCCCCTCTGTCCTTGGCCACGGCGGCCCCTCGCTCCGCTCGTGCTGGCTCCCGGCTGCCAGCTGGCTCCTGCCACGGCTCGTTGGCAGCGCAGGGGGAGCGATGTGGGGGCCTACAAGAAAGCTGGAGAGGGACTTTTCCTAAGGATATATAGTGACAGGACACGGGGCAATGGCTTTAAACTGAAAGAGGGGAGATTTTGATTAGATGTAAGGAAGAAATTTTTTACACTGAGGGTGGTGAGGCACTGGCACAGGTTGCCCAGAGAAGTTGTGGCTGCCCCATCCCTGGAAGTGTTCCAGGCCAGGTTGGATGAGGCTTTGGGCAACCTGTTGTAGTGGAAGGTGTCCCTGCCCATGGCAGGGGGGTTGGAACTGGATGATCTTTGAGGTCTCTCCCAACCCAAACCATTCTGTGATTCTGTGATGTCCTCGGGGCAGCGGGAGACGTGAGCGGGGAGCAGCGGGGTGCTGGTGTGTCGGGGCTCTTTGCAAAACTCTCCATTCATACCCTCTTCTTCCTTGGGAATCCTCTGTTCCGTTTCTTGGCCGTCTGCGCTGCCTCTCTTCAGGTGAGGGTTTTTGTTAGGAAAAGTGAGCGAAATCTCATTTTTAATACCCAAGAGGCAGCATCATAACAAATCTGCTGCATCTCCCGTGGACTAGACTAAAGCTGGTCCCAGAGGGGTGCTAAGGCATGTCCCATCCCGCCCTCCCCAGCCACCTAAATGGGAGTCGCATCCCTCTTCCCCGGCACTGGCTGCATCCTTCCACCCCAGGGAGGGACACACCGGCACAACCGCACCTCCACTGCCGGGAGAAGAGCTGGGCACCCCCTGATGCCTCATTTGTGCCAAAGCTGGGCTCAGGCCATGTCATCGTCCCCCCCAACCCATTCAGGAGCTCTGCCCCGAGGGCCGCGCAGCGTTTTCCCCCGCCGCAGGTGACTGAAATAAAAAAGAAAAGGGAAGTGACTTGCCCAAGGTAACCCAGTGAGTCAGTGGCAAGCCAGGAATAGCACCCGGGAGCCCTGACTCACCACGGTGGCTGCTCACCTGCGGGGACCCGGGCCGGGGAGGGCAGCCGGGGGGCTGCCACAGTGATGCCAGGACCATCCCTGTCCCCATCCCAACATCCCAGGTGTGAGTTGGCAATGGGAAGCATGCAAGCAGTGATGGGCTGTGCTGCTGCCTCCGACCAGCTCCATTCATCCCCCCGCTGCCTCCCGGGTTCTCTCTCCCTCTGTGCCCCGTTGAGCACCATGCCAGGGTTCGTGATTCTGGGATTGCTTGTCCATGAGTCAAACCCGCCATTAGAAGGCGGCCCTGGGTGCAAAAATGGTGTAGTTTTCCCTTTTTTTTGGCCCTGGAGAAAGCAGGGAGTTAAAGAGAGATAAGTGTGGGACAAGTGGCACCGGCCAACGCAACGATGAGCTGTGAGACCGGCTGCCTCCCTGGGAACAAGCTGTGCCATGGCAAAGAGAAGGACCCCGCTTCAGACCAGCTCCGGAGCAGCAGCTTCATGGCTTTGACCCAACGAGACCCTCCAAGACCTTCTCGCCGGGCGGCTGCGTTCCCATGGCACAGCTTGGCCGCGGGCCCTGGTGCCGGGTGTCTCCTGACGGCGTGACATGCCCCGAGCTCGCAGGGGCTGTAACATTCAACACCAAATACTTCTGTCCACCCACGTGCCCGGGCCAAGCCAACGGAGGCAAATATTTCCCTGGCTGGGGACTTTGAAGTGGCCCCATGAAGATGAAAGGGGGAGATTTGGAGCTGCGTCGCTGGTGCGAGCGCGTGAACGCCACTTCCTTCCCGCCTGGCGCTTTGTTTTCCAGCTAGAAAACTTGATACCCCTCTGGGTTTTTTAATGAATTGGGGGAAAAGATGGGGCTGGCGAGGCAGGACCATGCCAGGGGGCAGCCCGGCCCTGGCAGCCACCCCGGGCTTTTGTTTTGTGTAGGGCTGACATAAACACGCCCCGCTGCTGGCCGGCTGCGGCACTGTAAACGCGATCTATAGAAAATGAGGAGAACACGGTGTCCCGAAACAGAATTAGTTCAAGACAGGTGGACTCGGGGCCGTTGGCTCCGGCTCAAAGGCGAGTTGGAGATGGGATTTGATGGGCTGGGGACGGAGCATATGGTATCCATAGCTGGAAAAGTACAGAGCTGCAGGCAAGCGTGGGGCAGTACCCATCGGGCTGGGGTGCATCCTCCCTCCCCAGCACCCACCCCAGTGCCAGGACCCCCCCCATAGAGGCAGGGATGATTTTTCACCCCTATTTCATCAGGAGAAAAGCGTCGGGGGGGATCAATGCCTGTGGGATCTCATTGATAAAGCACAGGAGAGTCGGCTGGCGATGCATGCGGAGCCCGGGATCGCTGCCTGCTGGTTGGGCACTGGGTGCTGCTGGGGGAGAAGAGCATCCCTGGGGAAAAGAGCATCCCCAAGAGACCTGCTGAGCCCCGGGGACCCCGTGTCTCCCCCGGGAAGGGCTTGGTGGCTTCGGCATGCTCAGCTCAGGGCAGTGGCTCTTGCTTCCATGGGACAGGGGCTGCAGCCGGTGGGGAGGATGCACGGGGGGGTGACCTGGCTGCGGGACTGGGATTTGGTGGAGGGGGGGGGTGTGGGTGGGGGGGCCTCTTGCCCGCCCGTCTGCCCGCCAGGCCCTGCTGCCGCAGAGCGGGGTTCGTTAGTCACTGTGTAAATGAGCATTGATGCTGAATCACCCAGCACCCGCTGCGTGGGGAGACCCAGCCCCTGTCGCACCCTGGCACGGACGGACCCAGGAGAGGGGGCGATGGAGGCAGCTGGTAAAGGCGTGGGGGTCCCCAGCATCTGCCCTCGGCCCTGCCCAAAATAAGCATCGTTTTGAGCAGGATTAGGGGAGCCAGTCTCCATGGAGACTGTGCGTGTCTCCGCACTGGCGCTGCTGGAGATGCTGGGGCCGGTCCTGGGTGCCCACCCAGCCTCGCCTGTGCCCCTCTGCGAAACAGGGGCAGCGCTTCCTCATCCCTCCATGCCAGATTTGGGGGATGCCCAGTCCTGGCATCCCCATCGCCCTCCTCCCCGCTGGGCACAGCAGCCCTCCGAGCCGGGGAGGGCCCGATTCTGCCACCCCACCCACAGCACCAGGGGCTCCCACAGGCAGGGCTCGCTGCCAGCGCCCACCGGGCATCGCGGCTCTCCTTCGGCGAGGGCCCGCGCCCGAGCAGGCAGCCCGCTGCCATCTGCCTGCGCTGACCCACTGGCTCCCACTCTGGGAAACGCTGCTCGATGCCGGAGTTAATTGGCGGTGCTAATTAGCACGTTATTAAAACACTCCTCCCCCCCTTTGCTTCATGCAGGGTACGGCGCTGCCAGGCGTGATGCTCGCCACGATCACCGTGCCCCTGCCTGGGGAGCGGAGACCTGTTGCAGCATGGGCAGGCGGCTCATCCCAGTGCCGGTGCCACCGGTGATGGGCAGAGGATGGCGCGGCCGTGGCACTGGGCCGGCGGCTGCGTGGCAGTGCCGGGTGCCGGTGGCAGCCCCGTGCGCGCAGCTCCCCAGATGGGAAGCGAGCAGAGAAGGGCAGCGTGTTATTAAAACGTGTTGAGTTGTAATAATCCAAGGGGGTGGTATTAACACATGGGAGGAAGCTATTTTAGAAACAGAAACGCTCAGGCGAGGGGCTGGCTCGGGCAGCACCGCACCTCTTGGCTCTATGGTGGGGTGGGGAAGGAGACCCCCAGCCCCACTCGCCCCCTTTTTTCCTCCCTCCCACCCCAGGTTGTCTATTACACCGAGATGCACAAGATCTTTGGGGACCTGACGGCGCAGATCGACCAGCCCGGCTTGAGCGACGAGCAGCGGGAGCGGGAGAACGACGCCAAGCTGAGCGAGCTGCGGGCTCTGTCCATCGTGGCCGACGACTGAGCACCGTGGCAGGATGCCAGTGATGGGGAAGGGGCTTGGGGAACCCCCCTCAGCTCCCGCAGCCAGGCTGCTCCCCACCTCCTCCCTCCCAGGGATGGACTCGGGGGGCCTTTAGCCGCTGGCTGCTCCCTTTGCCCTCCTGCCAGGACAAGGTATCGGCCAGGCTGGAGTGGGGGCACAGCAGGGCTCTTCCCCGCCAGCCAGCATTCCCCAAGGGAGTGTCTGGATCATCTCTGCCCCCACTGCAGCCAGGCTTTGCCTTAAATAAGGGTTTGCAGTGGAGCAAGGCAACGAGCTGTCCTGCTCAGCTGAAAAGGGGAGAGGGCTGGGGGCTGTTGGCCCTTCCCAGGCCCCAGCTTGATGTTGCTCCATCCCAGGACACACCTCAGCACCCCCAACACCCACCCCAGGTCTGGATTGGGCCCAGGCTCCTCACCTTTCTGGCAGGAGGAGGGGTTCACTCCTGCTAGACCATTCACTTTGTGCCTTAAGAGCCCACCAGCCTACCCTGGAGGAGGGTAAAAGCCTTCAAATCCCATTTTTTGTGGCATCAGAAGGCGGCGATGAATGGACTGCACTTCCCCTGCCAAGCAGCAAGTGATGCCGTGCTCTGAATCCGCCCCATTTTAAGCAGGAACAGTGCAAAGTGTCTCTGCCCCACAGCTGGGGTGGGGGGGTGCACATCTGCACAGCAGTGGGTGCCCACGGAGAGGGGTATGGGGGAGCCCAGACCCTCAGGCAGGGGGATGCAAAGGGAAACGTAACCCAATTGGGAGCAAAGACAGGGAAAACTGGAGGGGGGGGGGACACTCCGCAGCTGGAGCTGACTGTATCCACCCCTCCGTGCCTGGGGCGGTGGGGGGGACACGGGGGCTCCACCGCTCATCTCCAATAAAGTTTTGGCCGAGCAGTGCCGCGGTCTGTGTGCAGGGTGGGGGGGCACGGTGCCCACACTGAGCTGCTGCCGCCCTCTGCTGCCACCTGCCAGCCACTGCCACCCCCGAAGGGGCCCACGCAGGATCGCTGTGCCCCCCTCCGTGGGCTGGCAGAGCCCCCAGCACCCCCCAGCCACAACAGGACACCATCGCTTTGGAGATGCGATTTTAAGAAAGGTATTAAGGGGGCTGAAGGGGGTGGGGAAAAAAGGGACACAAGGGATTGAAGAGCCGCCAAAGAGACGTGGAAAGGAAACAGCTTCAGCAAAGCACAAGAAATATAATTTTACAGTTGGATACAGGGAATTCGATCCGAGCTGGTGCCTTTCCACACACGGAGAGGCTGCAGGAGCCCTCGCTGCTGCCCTGTGTGTTCTGGGACCAGCCGCTGCGGCACGGGACGCGGGGCTGGAAGGCAGTTATAGGGCTGGTAACTGGCATCCGAGGATTCCTCGGAGCTGCCAGGCAGCCTGTGGCACAGCGAGCACACCCATGTTTGGGTCCCTCCATCTGCTAACAAGGCAGAAATCCCATACTCATGTGTCCAGTTTGGAGCATCGAGCTGGCCCATGGTCTGCTCCCAACACGTGTGCAGCTCTGAGATTCCCCACACCCAAGAGGTTTCCATTAAATGTGAACAACTGTCAGAGCAAACCCTGCGCATCCCTGGCTCCATGTGTCCGGGGGGAGAGCCGGCTCCAGCCCATCTCCGCAGGAAAAGGGCTGGGACAGAAAAGGCTGGTGGGGACCCTGCCAACATCCCTGACCCTGCTGTGTGACATCCAGGGACTTTCGTCTCTTCTGGAGATCTCCTGGATGCTGGTTCTTCATCTAAGAGTCATTATTCTAGAAGAGAGGAGAGGGAGTGACCGGCAGCCCACAAAGATGACACCCCACATCCCAGCACATCCCACCCCGGCTTACCCAGCTTGATCTCCAGCATGTGGATTTTGCTCTCCAGGTGCATCCAGCTGCTCTGCTTTCTCCAGCGGCTTCCACAGTTTGAGGACCATGATGTTGTGGGAGACCTGGGCCAGGGCAGGAGGCAGCACAGGGAGTTTTGCTGGAACAAGGACAACTCGTCACCCACCGCACCATCTCCAACAGCACGGGCTCCACCAGACCCCGTCATCCCTACTCCTACGAATTGCTCCTCTTCCCTTCCAGGCAGGTAGCACCTGGGACACGGGTTCCCCCCCTGGCTACATACCTACACCTGCTCAGCCGCCTCCTCCATTTCAGCAGCCCATTCTTCGCTCCAGGTTCCTGATCTCTGGTGGCTCTTCCTTCTCTGGCAAGGCCAGAAGTTCCTTGTAGCCAAAATCCTGCTGCAGCGTCTTCTGGAAGAGCTCAGCCACCACCAATGGCCACTTTGGGGAGGGAGAGGGGCACAGGAGACCTGCCCGCCCATGCTGACCCAAGCCTGCCTTGGAGGAGAGCTTTTCCCACACCTCCTGCGCTCGGGCAGGGTGAGGAGGGAGATGTTGGAGCAGGTGGGATGCTCCATCCCTTCCTGGGTGGGGATGGGCCATCATCATGGCTGGTTCTCCAAGGGCTTCGGGCTCCAGTGGTAGTTCAGTGGTACCTGTGGCAGCCGTGTGCTGCTCGGGGGCCTCCAGCTCCTGCTAAAAAGAGTTCTGTTTAGGTGGGAGCGGGAGGAGAAGGTGCTGGGAGCTGCCACCCAGAGTGGGACCTCACCTTCTCCAAAGCACCCATGGAAATGCAATCTCCTTTTGGGACATCTGAGCCAGCACGGCACGTGGCATCACCACGCTCAGCCCCGCAGCAAAGCCTCACCATCGTGGGCTTCTCCGGCGACGGAGGCACTGAGGAGCCCTTCTCCGCCTTGGGCTGGCATGAGGCTTCCCACTCCCTGCCCAGGTGTCCTGCTGGAAAACCTCCACCACCTCCCGCCAGTACTTGAATTTGGCAAACCAGGCCCTGCAGCACGGTGGGGGACAGGGGTGAGGTGCACCCCAGGAAGCCCAGAAAACCTTCCTGCTGTGAAGATGGGAGTGAAGGGGATGGGAGCAGAGCCCTGACAGCTCATGGAGGAGCCAGTGACCAGACAGGGACACGGAGCCAGACCCCAGCCCAGGAGCATCCCCTGCCCAGTCCCGTACCCGCATCCCGTACAGGCGCTGCTGGGACTGAGCCAAACCTCCTCCCTCAGCACCCGGCACGGAGAACTTCATCTCCCCTCAGCTGTTCCTTCCCAACCGCATCACATGCCGGGCCAGGTTTAAGCAAAATAAAAATCAGTTGCCACGGTTACGCAGAGCCGGGATGCTATATATAACTGCCATGCAAGGAGCCGAGCCGGGGCCACGCTCTTCCACGGGGCACGCGTGGGGAGCTGAGCCCTGGCAGACCCTGCGCTGGGGTGGGCAGTGGTCCGGGGCAGCGGCCACGTGTTGCCCCTCAGCCGGCTGCTCCGTGGTCCGGAAGTGCCGCACGCCTCACTGCCTGCTGCAGCTGGATGAGCCCTGCCTGGGCTCTCCTAAATCCACCTTCCTTCCCTTATGGCTTCATCTGCATCGCCCTGTGCGGGGCTGCCAGCCCTCCCCTGCCACCTAATCCCTGGCAACCTGTGCATCCACCCATCCTTATGCTCCAGAACTGCTTGGCAAAGCTCCTGCTCCCGTCCCTGCACTTGAGAGAGGGATTCCACTGATGGAAAACTTAACCTGAGCATTCCCAGCGGTGCAAACTCTGCTCTCACCTGGAGACCAGCTCCCGAACAAGTGGCCTTTGCCAGGGCTGGGTCTGCACACCAGTGGGACACAGGATCTGCTCCAGACCAGGGAGGAGAACTCCATCTTTATAGGCAAATGGGATAATTGCCAGTTTCTCGCACCGCCCACGAGATCCCAGCGTCAATAGGGAGAGTTTGCAGAAAGGGAAAGTTAACTCTACGGCACGGTGCGCGCTCAGCCGCGCTTTCTGAAGCTTTCTCGGACCTCCAGGATGCTGGGAATGGAGGGAAGGGATGGCAACACTCAGAGACACCCAAGCCGGTAGCACTCACCGCAGCATCCAGCCGCTCAGCTCCAGCCCAGCCCGTGCCACGCCAACAGCTGTGCACACCAGGACTGTGGGGTCAGCGTCACGATGGGGCCATGACGTGGTGGGCACCGTTCCCTGCGGATGAGCACGGTTTTGTCCTCTTTCTTCCCCATCAGGGACAAGGCAGAGCCGGGCGGTGAGCGTGGTCATGTCACAGCATCGCGACTGTCCCCCTTCCTCCCCGAAACCCCTGTCCCCCTTGGGGACAAGACTCCCAGGGGACACGGCCAGGTTTTGCAGATGCCATCCCACCACCAGTCCAGCAGTAAAGGCAGGTGGTGGCATACCACCAGACCTGAGGGTTTTCCCCAAAACTAGGTGAATTAACCCTCGCCAGCACTGCCAAGTCCACCACACACCTGGGTCTGCACCTCGATTTTCTTTGTGGGGTGCTCGGGAGCCTTCCCTTGCTCCAGGTGATCCGGAGACCCCTGTGCTGAGGGCAGACCTCCCTCCTCCTTCTCACCTTGCCCTGAAAGCAGAATCAGCATCATCTGGAGCAGCCTCATCATCCTCCTCGGCATCAACCACCAGGATGCAGCTGGGGTACCACTGGCGAGGGGGAGGAAAGTCCAGCCAGAGGTGGTAGAAGCCACGGGGCAGCCGGAGCATCTCCCCAGCATTGCAGAAGGGGCTGGAGGCAGAGAACCACACCAAGGGTGTTCCGGCTCGCTCCGAGCCGGCTCACCCCAAAGCATCCCCACGCACACGGTTGCCCTGGGACTTACAGAAATGGGAGAGATCCTCCCTGACCACGAACATCCCCCCAAAAAAATCACTGCATGGCTGGAGCACCCAGTAGGGAAGGGTCCCATGTTTCAAAGTCTGGTCCAGGTTAAGTGTTTAGTGCTCTGAAAGGCAGAGGTGATGCAGGGCAGCAGGGGAGGGGGGCTGCCCAGATGCCCATCCCCACAGCATCGCTGCTCCTCGCCCCGGGTATCAGATGAGCAGACGGGGTGATGGGGGATGAGGATCTTAAGACCCCCGTGGCACCACCCAGGAGCAGACCTTAACACCATCCTTTGGTCACGCTGTGCTCGCAGCCAGCCCGCCCTGGGGGTCACTGACGGAGACCCCCACCGCCCACCCCGCCTTTAAGGGCGATGGCTCACCTTTCCAGGGAAGGAGCGGTGGGATGCGGGAGGCTGGAGCAGGCACTGGGGTCGGGCTCCGAGGATGCTCCGCTGCTGCCCGGGGAGGGCACGGCTGGGAGCAGTGCCAGGGGTCTGGGGAGAGGCTGCGGGAGGGAAAAAAAAACAAGGCAAGGTAGGAAATGGCCAGGGAAGAGGGGGGCTGGAGGGATAAGGGGGGTACCTGGTCGGAGAGCGCCCAGCCGGGGCTGCGGGCAGCTTTCACCGGTATCTTCCCCGCCTGCGGTGTGCGGCCCTTCACCGCGCAGACCCGACGACACGATGAGGGGCTCCACCAGCACCAAAACCCCGCGGCAGAGCATCCCCCCCGGTCCGGCCCCTTCCTCACCCATCGCCCCAAACGCTCCCGCAGGCTGGGGACCACCCCGAGGAAGCCCACCTTCTCCCCCACCCGCGACGTGAGCGGGAATATCTCCCTCTCCCCGTCCCCGACGGGGACCCCTCCGGCGCCCCCTCCCCACCCACCTGCGGCAGAAGCTCGGTGGGAGCTCAGCGGGGGGGGACACACGAGCTTTAGACCCCCCCGAGGCGGCGGGACCCCCGGGAGCCCGTCGGGTCCCCTGGGAGGGGGCTCGGGGGGGTGGGGGGCGACAGCCGCTTGAACTGGGCCGTGGGATCGGGGCCGGGCGGACAAAAGGGACGGAAACGCCGTCGGAAGTGACGTGACCGTGACGCGTCCTCGCGTGATGTCACGCCGGGTCGGGGAGAGTGACGTCACCGCGCAACAGCACATCACCTCGCAAAGAGCCGCCTCTTTAGCAGTGAAAAGGCTTTATTCTGGGAAAAAGAGGGTGAACGGGGGGGGGGGCGCCGGGCCGGGGACCGGCCCCGGGTAGGCGTGACGTCATGCAGTGGGTGTGATGCAATAGGTGCAGCGCAGCTTCTCCATCCAGGGGCGGCAGCGGGACCGGGACCCCCCTCCCCGGCCCTACCTGCAGCGGCCGCCCCGCAGCGAGCGGTGGGTCAGGCGGGTGAGCAGCACCTTCACCCGGCCCCAGTGCGAGCGCCCGTCCTGCCGGGGACACGCGGCCGTCAGCGGCGGGGGGGACCTGCGGGACCCTCGCCCGCCTCGTCCCGCCGCCCCCCAGCCCGTACCTTGTCCGGTGTCGGGGCACCCACCCCGCTCTCGGAGGGGTCCAGCAGGCTGGGGGAGCTGGCCGAGTGCCCCCACGTCCTCCGGCACGGCCCGGGGTCGGGCACTGCATGGGGAGGGGGGAACAAATCCGGTGTGGGGGTCCGGCCAGGCACGGCTCTGCCCTCCCCACATCCCACCCCGCTCACCTGGCGCCTGGCTGTCCGAGCAGGAGCGTGGCCGGAACCGCCCGCCACTCCACACGGCCGGATCCTGCCCCAGCAGCTCCCGGGTGGGCTGTGGGTGAGGAGAGGCAGGGTGTGAGCTGGGACCCCTCCACCCAGCACCACCACCACCCCCCCCAGTGCACCCCACATCCTCACCGTGGTGTCAGGGCGGGTGCGTCGGGCGTCTGCCGCCTGCTGCCGGAGGAGCCGGTTGTCCTGCTGCAGCCGGGCCAGGCACTCCAGCATCTGGCAGACGTGCTCCAGGTACCGCAGCCCCTGCCCTGGCACGGGCAGCACCGTCTCTGGCACAGCCTGCGGCCCAGCGGAGCCTCGGGGGCTGCTGGGCAGCTGAGCCCCCCCAGCCGCAGCCACCCCTTCCCTGGCACACATCGCTCCCTCGGGGTCCTCCACACTGGGCTCCTCCGGCTCCCGGGGGTCCCGGCTGGCTGTGCTGGCACTGTGCCGGCTGAGCTGTCGCGGGCAGCGCCCAGGTGCCCGCTGCCTCCTGCTGCGCTGGGCTACCTGCACCAGCTTCCTGCTGGCCGAGCGGCTGCGAGGTGGCCGGAGGGGCTCGGTGCCCAGCTCCTTGCCAGGGGTGCTCTTTTCCAGTGGGAAGCCATCAAGGGAGAAGCTGCTCTCGGAGCCCAGGGGGGTGGAGGGCGAGTGCTCGTTGCTGGCCATCTCCACGCCGGAGTCCTCCGACTCTGACTTGAGGAGTCGCCCGCTCGCCGGGGGGCTGCCGGAGGAGAGGGGTGGCGGTGGGGGGGCTCCCCAGGTGCTCATCCCCGCCGGGGGCTGCCGTGGGCTCTCCTGCAGCCGGCGGTAGACACTGGCAGAGGTGTGCACCACGCAGCTCTCCGCCGTCTCCCAGGGACCATCTGCGGGGCGAGGGAGGCCGGGTGGTGTCGGATGCGGGGTCCCCGGGTGGAGGCAGGGCAGGGTGCTCCCAGCCCTCTGAGCCATGCCAGAGGCCGCTCTCCCCACCACCCTGCAGAGTTACAGCCCCCTTGCCTGGGGACCCCTCTCTGGAGGGTCCCCACAGCCCTGCCCTGTGCCAGGGGTGCTCGTACGACAGCAGCATCCCCATCGGCCCCCCATCCTCCCTCCTCATGCTGCTGAGCCCCCTTGGTCCTCGCCCCGATCTGGCTGGGGCTGCACAAGTTGCTGCTCTTGCTGCACCCCGCTCCAGCTTAGTCCATCCTCCCCCCACCACGGGACGGCTCCAGCAACCACCAGCTCCTCGCGCTTGTGCCCACAGCGCTGGGGACACTGCCAGCCAGGATGTGCCTACCATCACCCTGCAGCTCCGGGTGGGATTGCAGCGCAGCTGTGGGGGTCTCTGCAGCCCTCTTTGCGCAGCACTCACCTCCCTTCCCGGGTAAGACCATGGCAGAGGGCTCAGGGGGGTGGGGAGCGAGGCTTTGGCACCCTCCGGGCACTCGATTCGGGGTGCAGAGCTGCCCATCCCCCTGGCAAGCCCCTGCTCGCAAGGCTCGTGCCCCCCCGCACACTCACAGCAGCTGAACCTCCTCTTCCAGATGGCACGGGAGCCACCCCACATCGCCGAGAGCCGGGGCCGACTGCCGGGCGCGCGTCCCGGCACTCCCTTTTCTAGCCGCCCCAGCCGGCGACGGGCCCTGTATCCAGAGGCACCTCATTACAGGACTGGTTCCCAACTGGTTCCTTTCAGCATTTGGGATCAGCGATACTGGCTGGACCGGTGGTTAAGGGCTCCCTTCCCACCCCAACTGGGACGGCGAGAGGGTAGTTTGGGCACTGGCAGGCTGCAGGCAGACAGCCGGGTGCCGGATGAATCCCACGGCTCTCGGGAAACCCCACTCAGGGCTCCATCTTGGGCCAAATTCACCAGCCAGGGATCCCCGGTGCTCCCAAATTCCTGCCACACCGCTTCAGCCGGGGCTGGAGCCACTCACCGCGCATCCCTCGTAGGCTGGCAAGGCTGGTGGCCGCACGGCACGGGAGCCGGCACCGGGAGGTCGCGGCCAGCCGACGGACAATCCCACCGTTCAGCAGCCGCGTGAATCCCAGCAATGCCGTGGGGTGCCCCTCCGCCCCGGCACAGCCGGCTGCCAGCAGCCCAGCTCCCACGCTCCGAATTTCCACAGGCTGCTGGGGCTGCGCGGGACGGCCCCACGTGCCAAGGGGCTGCTTTCCTCCCCACCCTGCTGCCATGGGGGCTTCACCAGGGCTTGGAACCTCACTGGAGTGGGGGGCACAGGGGATTCCCCATCACCAGGGGAGCTCAAACCTTCCCTGTGGGAGCTGCTGCCATTCAAGGGCAGCTGGTCTGCCTCAGACCCTCAGTACCTCCAAGGCTCTGCTGCTGGAGGGAGGGTCCCAGCACAGCCTGAGCTGGGGGGCATGTAGAGACGGGCCATGGGCATATGGGGACCCGGTGGGCACAACCCCGTTGCAGGCACAGGCGCATCAGCCCAAACACACACCTGAAGGCAAAACCTGGTTTGAATTCCCAGCACAGGCAGCACCGTGGGACTGTCCCAGCAAGGGGGCCACAAACTGGGGGTCCAGAGACCCCCAGAGCCTCTCTTAAGCACAGACATCACAAACCAGGGGGTGCCAGAGACCCCCAGGTACCCTCTTAAGCACAGACATCACAAACCAGGGGGTGCTAGAGACCCCCAGGTCCCCCCTCCAGCACAGACACCCCAAATCGAGGATCCCCTCCAGCACAAACTCCCCAGGACCCCGGGAGACCCCCCCCAGCTGCACGGAGGGTCCCCCACAGCCCCAGGGGCCACCGACTCACCGCGGCCGCGGAGCGGCTCCACGCTGAAGGCTCCGCGGCGGCGCAGCATCCGCGGGCAGGGGCCGACCCGGGCACCGCGGAGGGGGGCACCGGGCAGGGCACAGCGGGAGGACCGGGAAGGACGCGCCGGGAGCCGGGCAGGGACCGGGAGCCGGTCCTGCTTCTCCGCTGCTTTATGGGGCAGCGCGGCGGGGCGGGGTGGGTGGGGAGGGGCGGGGGGGGCCGCCCCCTGCCCGGGCAGCACCTTTGCCCCCAGCCCCGGCTCGACCCTCTCTACCCAAGGCTGGGCTGCCCCGGGGCCGGGGGATGGCTATGACCTCCGGTGTCCCCCACCCCGAGGCAGAAGCGTTTATTCCTCTTGTTTTCTCGTGAACCGCGGCCATGCGCGCTGCCGGGCGGGTGAGGGCAGGAGACGGGCAGGAGATGGGCAGGAGACGGGCAGGAGGGGCTCCAGCCCTCCCTCCCTGGGGTTGCTTAATTAGTGACAGCATTGAGCCCTGGGGCTGACGTGGGGCTCAGCCTGGCCCCCCCCCCGCCTGCATGAGACCCGGCAGGGACCCCGGGCAGAGGGACCCCCCCCCCCCCCAAGGCTGGTGCACGGGCAGACCCACGCGTGTCCAGCAGCGAAGGGCCCTCCCAGGGTGATCCCTCCCGGGGATGGCTGCGGGAATTCGGTGCCTCGACGGTGAGAGCTCGGCCGAGCCCAGGGGGGTTGGGGGGCTGCGGGGTACACCCAGCGGACAGCCGGTAGGGGCGCTGGCTGGGGACGTGGGGGCCATGGGACATGGGAAAGGGCCTTTTCTCTCCCAGGCTGGATACAGAGCAAAGCCCAGGTGATAACAGCAAAGCCCATCTCCGTGCAGACAGGCACGGAGGGTGGGGAGCAGCGATAAGAGCCCACCTGGGCCTCCGCAGGACAAAGGTCCCCACCAACAGCCTGCAATAAAGCCCCGACACCTCCCAGGGACACCGGGAGCAGCGAGGGGACAGTCCAGCTCCGCAGGGAGCCCTGACCTTCCTGGGAGCAACACTGGGCCCTGTGCATCACCGGAGCACCAGCCGCACCGAGCCCCTGCCAAGCCCCGGACCCCTACCCGGGGCAGGGGGTTTGCTTCCAGCTCCCACCACTGCTCCAGGTGGAGGCAGCAGGGCTGTGGGGTGCAGGGTCCTCGTCTGGCCCACCTTCCCCAGCACCCTGGGAGGGTGCAGGCTGCCGGCCCCCCCGCCCGGCACAAACCAGACATGAGAGTGGAGTGAATATATATTATATTTATATAGAGATCTGGTTTAATATCTCGGAGAAGCCCTTTGCAGTCAGTGTACAAAGCGGTGCCAGCCCCCTCTCTGGTACCTAAGTGCTCAAGCGTCCCTGTGCCCACCCCCCCGCCCCCCCGCCATGTCCCCTGTGTGTCACCCGGTGTGTGCAGCTGCTGCAACCCCTGCTGAGAACCGACCCAGCTCATCACACATCCTGACACAGCAAGGGCGAAGGTGGGCAGCTGCAGCACACCCCCTCCCCAGCCATCTGCAACCTGCTGATGCGCTCAGCCCCCAACCCAGTGCCCCCCACACTGCAGACTCCGACCCTACCAAAGCAGTGGGGCTGCTGGGGTGTCCCGGAAGGGGTTACGGGGTGCGTTGCTCCTCCCCAGGACACGGTGGGATGCAGGCAGTGAGCTCCCCTCCGCACCATGCTGGTGCCTGGGGCTCAGCAGTGGGGGGAGACGGGGGGGGCAGCGGGTCCCCCCAGGGTGCCCTGGTAGCGCAGGCGGGCATGCTTCTCGCAGTAGAGCTCGTCGCCCACCCAGAAGTGGCCGCGCATCTTCAGGTTGAGGCCGCAGTCGGCGCAGGCGTAGCAGGATGGGTGCCGGTACCGGCCGTCCTGGATCCTCACCGCCTGCGTTCTGGGCGAGACAGGCAGAGGGGGCATCAGCAGGACACTTTGCGTGGTCTCCTCCCGTCCAGGAGCAGCCCCAGGTCGGCCCTGCCAGGAGCGATGGCAGGGACAGATCCTGCCCAGGGACCCCCCCCAGCCCCCAGCCCCACTCACGCGATGGTGCTGCCGCACTTCTCGCAGACGTGCAGCTTCTGGACGCCGGCCACGGGCTTACGGGCGCCGGGCGAGAGCCGGCTGGGGAAGGGGGCTGCGGGGCCAGCTGGGGGGAGACAAGGTCGTCAAGGTCCCACCACCCCCCGTGGCTGGACCCCCCCCATCTTCCCCCCCGACTCTGTACCCCCTCACCTCCACCTTCATCCTCCAGAGCCTCCTGCAGCAGGCGGAAGGTGCTGGATTGTCGCGGGGCCGCCCGCAGCTCCCGGTTCTCCTGCAGCATCTTGTAGACCTCTGAGTCCTCCTCCAAGCGCCGCATGGCCGGCTCCGAGCCCAGGCTGCGGAGCAGCACCCCGAGGGGATGGGGGGGATATTGGGGTGGGGGGGGTTCCCGGCACCCTGACGCCTGGGTCCGTCGGGCTGCACCCGCCACCTGCTCCCTCCACCCTGGGGAGCTGCCCCAGCCTGCCCGGCCCTCCCACGTCCCTACCTGCCTCGCAGGTGGGTTAACTCTTTGCAGGGGCTCCCTCGGCGAGGCAGCACCCAGCTGCCATGCTGGGATGGGTGCATGGGGCTGGGGGCTTCCCTGCTGCCGTATCCCCCCCCCCGACAGCCCGCTCCGTACCTGTTGCAGGGGCTGGGAGAGGGCGAAGAGCGGCGCCGCTCTCGGCACGTCTTCCAGGGATTTGGGGGGTTCCCGAGCCCCGGTGAGGGTGGGCGAGGGGGTGGAGGCAGGATTGGTCCTGGGGAGCTGTTCTGGCGGCTCAGGCTGCCTCGCTCCTGGCAGGGAGAGATTGGTGCTGCGTGCTCTGGGGGGGTGCGGGGGGCTGCAGTTGGCAGGGGGGTGCTGCAGCAGCCCCCTGGCATGTCCTGAGTCCAGGGGTAAGCATGGAATCTCCTGGGCAGAGCGCAGGAGAGGGCTCCTGCAGACCTCCCCCCTCCTCCTCCTGGGGACACCAGGACTGGCTCAGGGGCTTTTTCCAAGCCCTGGTCCCCAAAGGGATGGGGACATCCCAGTGCCCCTCTGCATGGCTCCCCAGGAGGGGCACAGGGATGCTCCACGGCTCAGCATGGGGTGGGTGGCTGCTTCTCTCTTCCCGGGCTGGGGCCAGCTGGACCCCAGGGGAGCCAAGGGGCACACCCCCCTGCTCCCCACACCCATAACCCTACGCCTGCGCCCATCTCCTCTCCGGCATCTGCTCCTGCTTAGTGGCCCCGGCGAGGCAGGAAAGGCGAAATGCCGGCTAAGTGGAAGCCGATGTTCCCGGCAGCAGCCGCCACGCAGATGCAAACCCCAGCAGGAGCCCGGGGACAGGGATGGGGGACAAGGAACCCCTGCCCGGACCCCGCCGAGAGGGAACGGGGCAGCTCTGGGACTCTGCGGGGTCACGAGCAGGCGAGGGACGAGCTAAAATTAGGCACGGGTGGAACTGGGTGCCTTGGTCTGGTCCGTGCCAGCACCCGGTGCCAACCCACCCTGGGATGCGACGGAAAACGTGGTCCAAGGACAGCTCTTCCCCTCGCCGCCTCTTTGGGCAGGGGGTTTCGGGCACGGCATCCCACACAGCCCCAACCGCAGGGTGGGGGGGCCCTGGGGCAGGGAGGGACCCTGCGGGGCCGGTACCAAAGCAAATAAAGGGCTGGGGAGGAAGAAGGGAGCGGGCAGCCGGAGGAGCCAAGGGGCGGCCGGGGCCGCGGCCAAAGGCAGCTGGGAAGGGCCGCGCTCGGGGCCATCGCGCTTCCCGATTTGGGCTTGAAAAACAAGAAAAAAGAAAGCGGGGAGGGAGGAGAGGAGGGAGACGCCAACACCGGAGCCAGCGGCTGCCCTGCGGGGCACAGCAGCCGCCCGAAACCCTGGCGGGGAGGGATGGGGCGGCCGCAGGCATCCCAGGACCGGTCCGGGTGGCGAGGGAAGCATCCCAGCCCCTGGGCGTCCCGGCCCCGCTCCCCGGGCATCTCACCGCAGTGGGGGCCGGCGGGCGCTGCTGGGGGTGCGCCAGCCTCTGGGTCCCTGCCCTGCCAACGCCCCAGCCCCCCAGGCCCGCGGGAGCGGGGCCGGGCCTCCCCAAACTGGTTTGGCTTCCCCAGGCTGGCGCCGTTGCCAAGAGGTGCCGGGTAGGCAAAACCATCCTTGGCCAGGTGTGCTGGTGCCGGCGGCGCCCGGGGTTGCCTTCCAGCGTGGCAGGGAGGTGGCCAGTGGCACCAGCGGCATGGCAGACACGGTCCCTGAGGCAGAGCAGGGCTGGGCAGTGAAGTGGCTGCAAAGGGGGATGGTTTGGGGTTGGAAAAGGGGATGGTTTGGGGCTGCAAGAGGTGATGGTTTGGGGCTGCAAGAGGGGATGGTTTGGGGCTGCCAAGAGTAAAGGTGTGGGGTTGCAAAGGATGATGCTGTGGGGCTGCAAAGGGTGAGGGTGCATGGATACCCCCCCCAGCATCTCTGCCTGGCCCCACGCAGCCCCCCCGGGTCCCTCCTCACCTGGTGGAGGTTGGGACCGGCGAGCTCCTTCTCCAGGGGCTGCGAGCTGGGGGGAGAGGACGGAGCCATCAGGAGAGTCCCTGGCCCTGCTCGGACCCCTGCCCACCCCCCCGGCCCCACACGCAGCCGGGTCCAGCCTTACCTGCCGCTGCGGGGCAGGGGGCTGAGGGGTGCCGGGCTGGAGGAGGAAGCTCTTGGGGTGCCCTGGCTCTCCTCCTGCATCCACAGCGTGTCCTGGGGAGGGGAGGGAGACGCCAGCAGCTGAAATCAGCCCCGGCTGGGGGATCCGGGGGGTGCGGGGGCTGCCCAGGGCTCACCTGGAAGCGCGTGGCCAGCCTCTCCGGTGAGGCATCCCCGTTGGTGTGGCTGGGGGGTGGCAGCAGGGACCTGGGGACCAAGGGAGAGCGGGGGGGTCCTGTGGCTGCCCCCAGAGCACGCGGACCCTGTGCACCCCTTGCACGGCACTGCCGTTCCCCTGCAGTCCCCCTTGGAAGGGGCGAGCGGCAGCAGCCCCCAGCCCCCAACTGGGACCAGTTGGCCAGGTAACGGCTGCCAGGGCTGCCTGGCCTCGTTACCGCCTGACTCTTTAATTACAGAGCCGGGACGGGCTCCCGCGGGGGATGGCACAGCCCCAAGAGTCGCCGGAAGGGAAAAACAACCCGAGCGCATGTGGCTGGGGACTCCAGCCCCCATGGGGACCCTCCTTCCCTGGGGCTGGCGACCCAGGCACCAGGGGCTGCCGTGTGCCCCCCGCTCCCCATCACAGCACCCACCTCTCCACCTGCAGCCGCAGCTGCCCGGGGCTCTGCTTGATCTTATTCTGCGCCTCCACGTTGAGCATCTCGGCCGCGCTCTCCCCGTTGATGGCGACGATGACGTCCCCCGGCCGGAGGTCACCCGCAGCCGCCTTCCCGCGCTCCATCACCTCCATGGAGAAGGGGACACGGGGACAGCCCCGGTGTTATCTCGGAGGCTCTGGGGGCAGTGAGCCCCTCTGCCAGCCAGTGGGATGCGCCACAGACGAGGTCCCAGCACATGGCTGGGTGCCACCAGCTCTGTGGTGGTTCCTGAATCCCACCCCACTGGGATGCTGCCACCCACCGGGGTCCCCACAGCCCTGCCAAAACAATGCCAGCCCCTCTGCCAGGGTGTGCACTGGCGAGGGGGGACCAAGGCCGCAGCAACAACAGCCGGAAACTCGGCGCAGCCCTGCCCAGCCCAGGGGCACCACGAGCCCCCGCGCCGTTGTCGCCTGCCGTGGGGCTGTTCCCACGGAGCAGGATCCCTCAAGGACAGCAAACAGGATCTGCTCCCCGGAGCAGCCCGGCGCGGCGCCCGCCTCGGCGTCCCAGCAGCCCTCCCCAGGGCGAGGGAGCACGTGGGGGGCTCCTACCTTGGAGACGGTGATGGGTTTCCCGAAGTCTCTTCCCCCGGTGATGCGGAAGCCCCAAGGGGCTGGGCCGGCCAGGGTCACCGTCACCGGCATGGCAGCGGGCGGCTCTGGGTGGGCAGGGAGCCGTGGCGTCAGGAAACCCCGGGGCACCGAGGGGACGAGGCAGAGGAGAGCCTTCTTCCCCCTCCACAGGGCACAGCCTGGCAGACCACCCACCGGAGGCCTCACCCCGTTCCCGCTGCACCCCACTGGCCCCCAGCCCCACACCTCGAGGGTCCCCAACACCCGGCTGATGGAGACTGGCAGCGCTTTCCTTCCGGGGAGGGAACCCGCATCCTCGTGCCGTCACCCACCGCCGCTTCCTCTTGCAGCCATGGTGCCCCTGGCCGAGGCTGGCAGCTTCCTCCTCTGCCGAGCCCCACCGGTGACGAGGGGGTCCCCGGCACCCGCTGCCGGCTCCGGCGGTGCAGCCGACGGGACGGGGCAGGCGAGGTCACCCCGCCGCCTCCGGGGCCTTGTGCAAGGCAGAAAAATCGGTGCCGCCTTGGCAGCGAGGCCGAAGGCTCGTGGCGCGGCAAGGCAGGGCCAAGCCAGCGGGGTTTGGAGGGGAGGATGAGGCTGTGAGGGCAGCCAGCGGCCAGCGAGGGAAGGATCCTGCTGCTCACTGCAGGGGCACCACCACCTCGAGTCCTTCGCCCTGCAGCAAACCCCGCTGGTAAAGGATGCTGAGGGTCCCTCGGGTGGCACGGGGTCCCCACGGCACCCCAGCGAGCACGGTAACCATTGGCTTCAATGGCACCAGTGGGAATGGGCAGCCCCTTGCCCTAAATGTCAGGTCTGGCATCCCTGCTCCCTGCCTGGCTGCCCCGCACCAGCCCAGCTCCATCCTGTCCCACTGCAGCTGGTAGCCCAGCCGGGCCCGACGCCGCTGGCACAGCCCCGGGGTGGCTGCGGGAGCCGAGCACCCCATCCGCAACCGCTGGGGAAGGCATTTTAAAAATCCCAAGCGCACAAAGAGGGGCTTGAGAGGCTGCCCGGAAGAATTTCCTGGGTTGGGCTTCACAGCGCCGGGAGGAAATCCCAAACCCCCTCCCCATGCCCAGCCCCGCTCAGCATCCCTGGGCAGTGAAGTCTGTCACCCTGGGGACCCTGACACCAGGCTGGGCACGACCTCTGGACCCCCCAACAGTCCTGCACCCCTTCTCTGCTCCCTGCACCCCACCTTTGTCCCCTGCACCCCTCCTCCAGTCCCTGCACCCCTCCTCTAGCCCCTGTACCCCTCTTTCCATCCTCTGCATCCCTCCTTCCAGCCCCTGCACCCCACCTTTGTCCCTTGCGCCCCTTCTCCAGCCCCTTCATCAGTCTTCCGTCCCCTGTGCCCAACCTCTGTCCCCCGCACCCTCTCTCCGTCCCCTGCACCCCTCCTCCAGCCCTTGCACCCCTCCTCCGTGCCCTGCACCCCTGCTCCCTCCCCTGCACCCCACCTCGGTCCCCGGCTCCGTCCAGGCTCCGCACCCCGGCGCACAGCGATGCTTCTGTGCCCGCGGCGGCTGGCGGTGCCGCCTGGCACCCTGCGGGGCGTGACGGCGGGTGACAGGCGATGCCAGGAGGCGCAGGGGACGTGGGGACACACTTGCGGGACAGGCTGCCCGCAACTCCCCCCACACACACCCTCCCCTCCCCGGGGAAGCAGCACCCTGGGCCATCGGGATCCCCGAGAGCTGCACCCCCGAGGGACGGGCACCCCCCGACAGCCGGCAGCATCCCGAGGCCGATGCCCCCCGCGCCTCCCGCTCCATCCCCCCCCACCGCAGCCCCCCGGGCTCACTCACCGGCGGGCGGCCGAGCCGGGCGGCCCCGTGGGGCGGCGGAGCCGAGCGCGGCCCCGGCGGCGGCGCCGCCCCCTCGGAAGGGGCCGGCGGAGCCCAACGGGGCCGGGCCGGGGCGGCGGCTCCGCAGCGCCGTCTGCGGGCGCGGCAGCCCCGACGGGGCGCACGGAGCGGGGCTCGGCCCGACCCGGCCCGGTGCGGCGGGGAGCCCCGGGCACAGCGTCCGGGAGATGCCCTGGAAGGTGGGCGGCGGGTGGTGGGAGGGTGCCCCGAGGTCCCACGCAGCATCGCTGCCCCTCAGGGGGTCACTGCCCCCTACACCATCCCACCTCACGGAGCATCAGCCTCATCGTAGCCCCACGCAGTCCTGTGCCCACCATGCAACCCCCCCATAGGCACTGTCGCAGCCCCACATGCCCCCTTGCAACCTCACATGCATTACTGCAAACCCTCCCACGGGCACCATTGCAGCCCCACATGCCCCCTTGCAACCCCCCAAGCATCATTGCAACCCGCCCCATGTACCATCGCAGCCCCACATGCCCCCTTGCAGCCCCCATGCACCGTTGCAGCCCCATGCAGCACCGTAACCCCGCGCAGCGCTGTGACCCCGCAGCATGACAACCTCACTGGGACTCCCACTGCCCCAACGTGCAGCCCCACGTCTCCCCATGGGCACCATCCTATCGGCTCCCTCCTGTCCTGGCACCACCAGGCTGGGCCTCGGCTCGGGCTGAGCTGAGCTTTAATGATGGACAAGAAGCAAACGCGACTCCTGGGCACGTGGCACGGCCCTGGACTGGCATCTCGGGTCACAGCCGTCATGGTCAGGCCCAACACCACCCAGACCGCCCCCTGGCACCGGCCAGAGAGGGAGGGGCAGGTACAGCCACTGGGATGGTGGGCAATAAGGCACCAGGCAGCGGTGAGGAGGGGTCAGATTAAGGCACTGGGGTGGGGGAGACCCCCACGCAGGGGGGAATGGTCCCTGTTAGAGGCAGCCCCATAGGGGCAGGAGGAGCTGGAGGCACTTTGTCCCCATGGGGGGGACACGGAGGGGACGCAGCGGGGACGCGTGGTGGCCAAGGCGGGACGGTAGGGAGCCCCCAGCCCCACGCTGCCTGCTGGGCTCCTCTTCTCCATGCCACGGGTCACACCGGCGCCACGTAATTGCCGGGGAAAGTGCCGAATTTCTGCGTCCTCCTGGACACACCTGTGGGGGGAGAGGCAAAGCGATGCCATGAGAGGGCCATGGTGGCATCCTCTCCCTGTCCCTGTGCCCGTCCCGGCGGCCACGCACCCACGAACCATCCATCGTCGCACTGCTGCATGACGTCCACCCGGTCCCCCTCCAGCAGCTCCAGCTCATCGGCGTTTTGGGGCCGGTACTGGTACAGCGCCTGGTACCTGCGAGACACAGCGTGGCCAGAGCCCGCGCTGCCACGGGTCCCACGTGGGGACACTGTGCCACGGTGCTGCTGCCAGCCCTACTTACGGGGTCCACCGGATTTCGGAGCCGTTGTAGGATGGGGCAGGTTCAGGGTGGGTGCTGGTGGGTGCCCCCGGGGCTGCGTGCTGCAAGGGGAGAGGATGGGTGCAGGGTTATGGGGCAGCACCCACATCCCCAGCAGTGCTGGGGCACGATGCCAGGGCTGGGGGCTGCAGCAAGGGAGGTCACTCACCTGCTCGGGGGTCCAGGTTGGGCGCCAGGACTCCGGGGGATGGGCAGCCGCAGGGTGCGAGGGGCCGGCGGGGGCTGGTGAGGGGCTTGGGGCGCCAGCACGGGGCAGTTTTGGGGAGGGGGGGAAGGCAAAGCCAAGGTGGCGAGGTGAGGATGGGCACCCACCGGCTTCACCGGGACCCTGCTCCACCAGCTGTGGGGAGCTGGCGGAAATAGGGGGTGCCCGGGGGCCGGGCGAACGCTGCAGGGACGGGGAGCTGGTGGAGGCGGGCGAGGGTGGGAAGTCCTCGGCGGTGGCTTTCACCCGCGGCTCCTTCAGCACCTGCACGTAGGTGGCGGGGAAGATGCCCTGACGGCTGGTGCCGGAGATGCGCCCCTCGTACCAGTTCTCATCCACCCGCCGCACCAGGCAGACCCGCTCACCCTGGAGATGGGATGAAATGATGGGTTAGCATGGTATGGCACGGCATGGCATGGCACGGCATGGCACGGCGTGGCACAGGACAGCATGGCACGGCGGTACCTTGCGGAAGGAGAGCTCGACGGGCAGCTCCCCTCGGAAGTTGTAGAGCGTCAGGGCCTCGCCGTACTCCAGCACCTGGATGGTGGGTGCCTTGATGGGCTTGGGCACCTCCGTGGGGGGCAGAATCTGGGGGGGGTGGGGTGATACATGGGGTGACAGTCAGCACAGGGCTCTCCAAGCCCAGCCACCCCCTCCCCATCGCCTGGGCTCACCTCCACGTAGTTGGAGGGGAAGATGCCCACGCGGCCGTGGTGCTCGCCCTCCAGCCAGTTCCTGTCCACCTCCTTATGGATGTAGACGATGTCCCCCTTCTGCAGCGTCAGCTCCCTGCAAGCGGCGGTGCTCAGGGACACCCCTCGCACCAGTCCCGGGGGACACCCACCCACCCATCCCCGCATGGCCACCCCACATCCCAGGGCTCCTCCGGACCCCATCCACCGCGGGGGCACAGCAGGGACCCCCAGTAGTGCCATCACTTACTTGGGTGACTCGGCTTGGAAGTCAAACTTGAGGCGAGCGGCTTTCATCTAGGGAGGGAGAGGAGCGGTTATGGGGGGACCCTCCATCCCGGTCACCCCCAGTGCCATATGGGATGGGACCATCCCAGCCTCACCTTCTTCTCCTCCCTCCTGACAGCCTCCATGGGGTCCCCCATGTCGGAGAGGCTGGGGAGGGTCCCCGGCCTGAGGGTGTCTGCAAAGAGTAGGGGGTCACTGGGTGGTGGGGCTGGGGTGCACCAGGTGCCCCACAGTGTGGCATGGCTGGGGGGGGGGCTCACCTCTGCCGGGGGCTGCGCGGCTCCGGTCGCTGGCCAGCCCCAGGCCACCCCGCTCCATGCTGGGGCTGGTGGGTGGGCGGTGGGTGCCAGGGGGGCTCTGCAGCCGGCGGGGTGCCAGGGGGCTCCTGCGGGGTGACAGTGGCTCAGGGCAGGGGCTGAGCCCCACGTCCAGCCCCGCTGCCCTCCCCGCTTCCAACCCATGGAAGGACCCCTGGGTCCCTCAGGACCGGGATGCCGGGGTCCCCTGGCTGCCACCCCCCAGGGTCTCATCCCAGAGGCAGCCAGGCGGGACGGGTCCAAAGTTTGCCGGCAGTGCCGGCGGCACGTCCCTGCTGCCGCGGAGCAGGAAACACGGAGCAGGCCAGCGCTGGGGAGGGCCGCTGGCTAATGGATAACCCAGCTCCCAGGGGTGCTTAAAGAGCCCAAATTCCTCCCCAGCCTGGAGGGGGGGGTCAGGCAGCGGCGGGCAGCCAGCCCTCCGGCTCCCATGAGCACCCCTGCGAGGGTTAGGGTAGGTCCTACAAGAAGTGGAGCACTTGTTTGTTTGTTTTCCTCCTGCTGCCGGGGCAGGGCACGGGGCTGCAGGAACGCTTTGGGGTGCCCACCCCATCCCACGGTCCACTGGCACCCACCAGCACAGATATCCCCTCCCCACGTTGGTGGCAGCAGGGACAAGGGGACACGGTGGTGGGAATCCAACTGCCGTCACCTCCCCTGGAGCTGAGCCAAACCCGGGGACATGGTGTCCCCGCACGGGCTGGACTGGGGACAGAGTCAGTCCCAGTCTGTCCCCATCCCATTCCCAGGGCAGCCGGCCCGGCGCCGGGGTCCCCCACCCGTGACGGGGTGTGGTGGGGGAGAGGCGGCCAGCGGTGCCGCAGGGGGGGGTCTGTGGGGGTCTACAGGGGATGCGTGGGGACCCCCACCCCGTGGCGGGAGCCAGGACACCGGAGGGACGTTCCCCCTGCCCCCCCCCCCGGCGTGGGGTCCTGTCCCACTGCTGATCCCCACCTTGCGCGGGGTCCGGGGCGCTGGGATTTGGGGTGGGGGTACGGGGAGCAGCCGGCTCTACTCACCGAGACACCGGGGAGGCCGGAGCGGGGGAGCGAGCGGTGGGAGCAGCCGCCGAGCTCTGCCGGGAGGAGCGGGAGGGGGTGGGAGAGAAAAATTAATCATCCGAGAGGCCGAGTCTCCGCGGGAAGCGAGAGGGAGTCCAGCGCCCGGCTGCGCCGCGCCAATAACCGCCGGCCCGACGGCGTGGCGCGGTCCTAGAGTCCCACGGCCACGGCCACGGCCGGCTGTGCGTGCATCCAGCTGTGCACGATCCAGCTGTGCCTGCATCCGGCCGTGCCTGCATCCAGCTGTGCCCGCATCCAGCTGTGCCCACGTCTCGCTACACGCACGTTCAACACTCCCATGAAGGCTGTGTGCACAGCTGGATGTACGCACAGCTGGATGTACCCGCCATCAGCCCTGCATGTCCCTTCGGTGCCACCCAGCCCCAGGGAGGGGCGAGGGGCAGCATGAGACCCCCCCAGGCTGGTGCGATGGGCAGGGGCCAGGGTACCTGGCAGAGGGGCTGGCGCGTCTCCATGGCCTTCATGTCCTTGTCCAGCTCCTCACTGAGCTGCTCCAGCTCCTGCTCTAGCAGCACCTGTGCGGGCAGGATGGGGCTGCGGTGGGCAAGGCTGGTGCTGCCTGCATCCCGCGGCCCATGGGCACCAGGACCCCTGCTGCCACCCCCAGCCCCTTGTCTGTCAATTTACCTCGATGGGCTGAGCCTGCACCGGTGGCACCGCTGCCAGGGGCTGCAAAGGGTAAGGGGCCGGTTAGGTGTGTGCCCACCAGCGCCCCTCCGTGCCAGGGCTGCAGGGGGGCTGGGGGGGCCATACCTGCCGCAGTTCCTCCAACACTGAGGATTTCCCCGGTTCATAGTCAAAAATGCTGCCAGGCTCCGCGGCGGCACTGGTGTCACCCCAGTTGGTCCTGTGGGGAGCCAAGAGGAGCTCAGCCCCCCCAAAGCCCCCTACCCCATGGGCACCCCATGGGGGAACATGTCCCCGGGCACCGTTTAAACACCACCCAGTGCTGCGCTCACCAGTCCAGCCCATTGGGCATGCCAGGGCGCTCAGCCAGTGCCGGCCCTTTCCTCCGCGGCTCTGGCGGGGACGGAGGCACTGCGGTGGGCGAGGGGCCAAGCTCCCCCGTGGGGTGGTGATGGGCATCCCAGTCCGGCTCTGCAGGGACGGAGGAGGAGGTGAGCGGGTGCTGTGCCACACCGTGCCGTGCCATGCCGCAGTGCAGGGACTCACCTGGCAGCTTGCGGTGGATCTGCCGGAACATGCTGCGGTACCAGTCGCGGGGCCGGTCGACGCTCTGCAGGGACACGGCAGGGGGATGAGGGGGTGACGGGGAGGGGGTGGCAGAGACCCCAGCCCCACGTCCCCGACTCACTGAGCGCGAGGCGATGGGCATTCCTGTCTCATCCACTGGCCCGATGCCATCGTACTTCACCCAGCGCCTCTCCCGTCGCTTGCTGTCCTTGGTCCAGGTGGCCGACCAGCCCGCTGGCCGGGGGCAGGCGGGGGTGGCCCCAGGGCCTGGCATGGGCCCGGTGGGCACCGGGGTGGTGGGTGCCTTCGCCTCCTTGGCTGGCCAGGTCTGGTACCACTCACTCACTGGGGACAAGGTGGGTGACAGTGAGCCCTCGCCAGGTGCCGAGCATCACTCGGGGAGTCCACAGGGGGGAATGTCCCCAGGGATGCCAGGGCAGGTACCTGAGCTCCTGGGGGCCACCCGGCCACGCTCAGCCGTGCCGCGGGTCTCCGGGTCGTGGAAGTCAAAATTCAGCGTGTTGGAGCCGCGGTGGCGGATGACGGGCACCTGCGGCACAAGGAGGGGGCTGGCACGGGGGCAACACAGCGGTGGCAAAGCGGTGGAGGTGCAGCGACTCCCCGAATCCCCCCTGGGCATGCAGCAGCCCCCGGCCCCACTCACCCGCATCGCCGTGTGCTGGGGGGGGCACCCACAGTGGTGGGTGGAAGGAGGGGATGTCCTCCATGCCCAGAGCCCGGCCGGTGTTGGGGGGCAGGAGCCGGCCTGCCATGGCCGTGGGGTGCCGGGACGGTGCCCTGGGGCTGCCCGTGCCCTGCGGGGGAAAGCGGCTGCGCTCACGGCGGGTCCCGTCCCTGTCTGCCCTCCGGCAGCTTTGTCTCACCGCGCTTTGCCGGAGAGCTGGGGGCTCCGGGGGAGCCCTAGCCCCACCTCGGGGGACCGTCCCCCGTTATTCACAGGCGCAGGGGACACCGTGGCGGGGTGATGACCATCACAGCACCATCCCCAGTGTGGGAAGCCTGGCAGTGCCAGGGGAAGTGGCTGTTCCCAGCCCTGGCGCAGCTCCCCGATGGGTTCTCCACGCAGTCTCAACCCCACCATGGCTGGATCCGGACCCCCCGGTCCCTCTCTCCACCCTGGCATGGATGGATCCAGCCCCCCTGGGCTATTTGGGGAGACAACACGGCCAAGCTGCCTGCCCATCGTCCCGCCATCCTGGTACCGCACGGTGGGATGCAGCCGGAGCCGGTGCCCTCCTGCCCGGGCACGTGGTGGCAGCGGCGTCGGGCAGTGCTGCAGCGGGAGAGCTGCCAGGGCCGAGCCTCCACAGGCCGAGAAACGCGAAAAAGCAGAAGTATTTCCCCGCCCTGCAGCGCAAACAGGGAAGGGAGCGGGGAAGGAGGGGAGAGGCGGCGGGAACGCGCGGCCGAGCCCGGCAACACCCCACCGGGATGGCGACGTGCCGGGACCCACTGCGGTGCCAGGGCCGCCGCGTGGAGCGGGGTGGTGGGACCCCCATAACAGCCCCTGACACCGCTGCGGGGAGATGTGGGGCCGTGTTGGTGCGGGACGGCTCCGGGGGCAAGAGGAGCCCCGGGAATCTTTGGGGGACACCCGTGTCCTCGCTCATCCCCCAGCATCTTCATCCCCACTGGGGCACGGGCATCGCCCGTGGGACTCGCAGATGCCATGGGGGACCCGCGCTGAGCCCGGCACGGCACAGACCCCTCCTCAAACAGGGCAGCTGGTGGTGCCAGGGGGCTACTAGCGTGGCACGATGCCCTGTGTGCCATGTGTGGGGCAGAGCGGGCTGGGGACCCCCCTGGCCCCTCGCTCCCCAGACCGCCGGAGGCTCCGCAGCCCGCAGGGCTGTAATTAACAGTTGTTAATTAATGGTTGTCGCCACCGTGGGGAAACTGAGGCCCCGGCAACAACGTGCCCCGGGGACACAGAAAATGGGGTGCAGACGCCCACCCACCCTGGGCACCCGAGTGCTGCCACTCCATTCCCAGCGCAGTGCCCTCCTGCAGCCCTGCGGGGCTCAGCCCCATCCTGCTCCCGCAGACCGTCCCCGTCCGTCACCCCCTCCTCACCGGCCCCCCACCCAGCTCTTACCTCCTGGGTGGTGCCGGCCGGGGGTCCCCGGGCACTGCTGGCCTTGGTGGGGCGGGGGGTTTGGGGAGCCCTGCGGCGAGCGGGACGGAGCCGCGAGCGGCACGGAAGAAAAACGCCCGGCACAAGCGGGAGGAGGGGAGTGGGGGCCTCAGTGCACGGCGGGGGGCTGGTGGCGAGAGCCCCCCGAGAGCATCCCCTGACCGGGCCGGCAGACGCCGTCCTTCCCGGCAGCGGGTACCCGCGTGCCCCGGCCCCCCTGGGGCGCGCTCGCCCCCCCAGCGCTCCCCGCTCTGGAGCGGGGCCGGCCCATTCAGAGTTTCCAGTGACATTTCCAGGGCCGGGATCCAGGGAGGAGAGCCAAGAAGCTGAACTCATCCCACGCCCCGCGCACGCGTTCCCGCACACCCGGCCCCCCGCTTACGAAACGGGGCGAGCCCGGCGTCGCCGGCCCCCCGCTGGGATGGAGCCGGGAGTTAAAGGGATTTTTGGGAGAGGATGGGGAGGGAAGCGCTTGGCGGAGGTGGAGAGAGGGGCTCCGTGCTCCCATAGCCCCCCCAAACGCCGGCACGGGGGGTCACGGTGAAAGCAGGGTCCCCCATCCTCGCCACCGCCTGCTTTCCCACGGGTGACCCACCATCCCCAGGGGTCCAGGTGTTGGGGACCCCCATTAACACCTCGGTGCCCTGCTCTGCGGGTGCCCGGTAGCCCACCTCATCCCCTCCAGCAGCGCCTGCGTCCCAACCTTCACCGCGCTCGCCCGCCGGCCACTTCCTGCTCGCCGCTCCCCAAAACTGCTGACAGCCCCAAAACAGGGCTGCCCCGGCCCTTCCCCTATCCCGTGGGCTCCCACGTGAGCTCAGGCCTCTGTCCCCATGGGACCTCACGTGGGAGGGTGGTGGCTCCTCTGCCAACCCCCCGCCATCCCTGGGTCCCCACAAAACCACCCTGTCCCCTGCCAGAGCTGTTGATGAGGACGATGGCGTGAACCTTGCCCGGCCGCGATGCTGCACCCAGGGGACAAAGGGGATGGGAGCGGGTGCCCATCCCACTGCCAGAGCTCTGGGGGACGCTTCCCCCGGGCACTGGTGCAAGCTGGGGACACCGCAGGGACGAAGCAGGTCGGGGACAGGAGCCGGTGCTGCCGGTGAAACTTGGGGACACAAGGGCAGAGAGGGCAGCGGGGTCGGGGGCGCAGCCACAGGCACGCAGGGAAAGGGTTAAACCCTGCGAGGGGAGCCCAGACCCCATCCCCTGCTCGCCAAGGGGGTGACGGTCCCCTCCAGGTCCCCTCCATCCCGCCACGTGCCAAGTGACGTCTCTGGAGGTCACAGCTCCCGCTGGCAACACCGTCCCATGGGCAGCGGGGTCCTGGCCACCCCAACGCCGCTGCAGCCCACTCCAGGGGGATCCAGGTGCCCCCCACGGCCCTGACCGGACTCACCTCCCCTCCGCAGCCCCACGGCACCGTCCCCTCGCCGGGCGAGCAGCTTCCAGCACCAGCCCTGCCTCCCTCCGCCCAGCTCCCAGCACCAGCCTCCGCTCGCAGATAAATATTTAACGCGCAGCCTGGGACAGGATTAACAAAGGGCGAGTGTTTCCTGTTTGCTCAGCGCGGCGATGCCAGGCGGGAGCGGGCGGCCAGGCCGGGCGATGCTACCGTGGGCAGCTGCCGGAGCCCCTTGATGCCAAGACCCTGCCCACGCCGAGGGTCGGGGAGCTGCAGGCTGAGTTGTTTGGTGGATCCCCCCCAGTGTTTGGTGGGAACACCCAGGAAAGGGGTGGGAAAGTCGGAGCATCCCTTCCCCGGTCGCACCCTGGCCGCTTCCGGCAGCTGGGGACCAGGGACGGCTGTCACACCGCGGCCACGCCGGGCACGGGGAGCCGCCGTGAAGGAGCGGGAGACGGCCGACGGATCGCACGTGGGCAGCTGAGCTCGACGGCGAGATGCTGCAGGAGAGGAGCCAGATGTGGCAGCCACAGCTGGAAGGCAGGTCACTCCGGTTCTCCAGCCGTGGAGCAGGTGATGCCGGAGCCAGGAGCAATGCCAGAGCCAGGAGCGATGCTGGAGCCATCTCGTGCCTCCCTGCTTGGTCCCACGCTGGGGATGCCCAGGCAGGATGGAGCCCGGCCAGCACCAACACCAGGGCCGCTCGCTGAAGCCCTGCGAGCCCGTGGCACGGAGGGGGCACCCGGCAAGAGGGGCAAGGAAGGAGCCGGGGGTGGGTGAAACAGGAGCTGGCAAATACCCTCCTCTTCCTCCTGGCCCCTAGGAAGGCAGCGGGAGGAGGGTTATTTACTCAGCCAGCGGCTGGGAGGATGGAGGGGTGAGGAGAGGGAGCTGAGAGCTCTCCAACAAAAGTGCCCGCGAGCGACGTCGCAAGTGCCAACGTGCCGGCGAGGTTGGGAGACGCCGTCTCGGCGCAGCCCTGGCCCCGGAGAGGGGCCCTGAGCGAGGCAGCAGCTGGAAAACAGACCCTGAAAACTTTTCTCCTTTTCTTCCCAGCACCCATGGGGCACCTGGCCGTGCCCTCCGCCCCGGGAGCCGGGCACCTCAGCGCACCCCAAAATAAACCACAGTGGAGCCGAGTGACTGTGTCAAATTTTTAACTTTTTTTTTTTTTTCTCTCCTTAAAGATGACTTCCAATTTACATTAAGACAGTTCTAACAAATTCATTCCTTGTTCACAAAAAAAAAAAGGAAATTATATTAAATAATTTCTGCCAATAAATAACATTTTCACCATTTTTTTTCTCGTTTAAACAGAACTAAAAAAAAAAAAAGCAAGGAAAAAAAAATAAAAAGAAAAAAAGGAGGCAGTCTCCAGGCAACGGGCGTTATGATCCTTCAGCATCAAGAACCCTAAAAATCACCACCCCTGCACCCAGCACGTGTCCCGTGGGGCTTCAGGTCCTCCCTGGCAGAGGCCGGGCGGCCTCCGCGCATCCCTACACCGCACCCAGCGAGGTCAGAGCTGTTACCCGCCGGCACGGGCAGCAGGAGGTTCTCCCAACGCCAAAAAAATACATTAAAAAAAGAAAAAAAAATAAGAATCTCGAACTCAACCCACCACCCGACCCCATTGCCGACTCCCCTCCTTGTTACATGCACCTTGCTAGAACATGCAAAAAAAAATAAAAATCCAACCCAGGCTGTGGAGGAGGCGGCTGGGCTTTTCCCGGCGCCGTGGGTGCTCCGTGGCTCGCATTCCCGGAGCCCCGTTTGCCAAGCTCTGGGTGGCAGCCGGGGAGGGAAAGGGACGGGTGGGAGCTCCGTGGTGTGGGGGTCTTGAGACGAGCACAGCTCCCGGCGCCGGCTCTGCAGGGCGGAGGGGGAAAACGGGCGTATTTCTGGCATTTTTGGCTTTGCCGCGGTGGGGAGCGGGGCAGGGTGCTCGGTTGGGATGCGCGAAGGACCTCTCTGGCTCCGAGGTCTTCATCACCCTTTCCCCCAAGATGTGGTGAAGAGGGGATGGGGTTTCCCAGCTGGCTGCTGGGGCGGGGGAAAGCTCTGCCTTCCCTGCCGCTCCGGCCGGGGGCTGCGCTTGGCAGGGGTTACTGGGATGGGTTAATTGATAGGGGTAATTAGCACCCGTGCGCCCCATCGCTGCTCCTCAAACCGGCGTCGCCCAGCAGTATGGCATCCATACGTGCCAGCTGCCATCCGGCTCCCCACATCCAGCATTCCCCGCCGGGCAACCAGCCCTTCCTGGGCCGGGATGCTGCGAAGCTGCGGCCCACGGGGACGTTTTCGGCAACACCTGGCACCAGGGCTGGGGCACAGCTCCTCGCAACGCCGTCAGCCCCCACCTTGCAAGGGCAGCAAACCACAATGCACGAGGGCCAGATGGGTTTTGGGGGGCGCTGGTGATGCTGGAGTGCAAGAAGAAGGTTGGTATGGGGGGGGAAACCCCAGGAGCAAAGCGAATTCCCCTCCGCGAAGGGATGGTGCCTGCTGAATGCCCACGCACGGGGGTGCCAGGCTCTGGGTAGGAGCATCCCCCCACGGCACCCGTCCCGAAGCTCCCCGGCTAAACCCGCTGCTCGGGTGAGATCCCAGCCTGGGTCAGAACAACACGCCCGAACATGCACGGGCAGCACCTTTGCACGGTTTGCGCTCTCAGAGGAAGATACCACACATGGGCTCACTGCGTTTTCAGAAAGGATGCTGTTCAAAAGAAAAGAAAAAAAAAAAAAAAAACCACAACAAAAAAACCCAGAAGAAATACTCACGGACAAAGGCAATTGGCCCCATGTCTTGTATGGGGTTAGAGAAGCTCGCTCAAAAACATCTCGCACTTTTCGCAAAGCAGTGGGTGTGTAAAAAAAGGGGGAAAAAAAAGAGAAAAAAAAAAAGGAAAAAGTGGAGGCATGCGACTGGAAAGTCTCTTGTGAAAACCCAGTGGTCTGCTCACGGATACGGTTCACCTGACTAGCTGGCATGAAATGAAGTGACACATGAGTATAAGACAATTTGAAAGCTTCCTGCAAAGTTGCTGTTTTCCTCTTGTGGCTGGAACGGCAGCTCCGGGCCGGAGCACAAAGGGAAGACAGCACGATCCCGAGAAGGGCTTGGCAAAGGTCCCTGATCGGAGGCTGAACCTGCTCACCTGCTGCCCTTGCTGGAGAAAGCACAAGAGAGTGAAGTTGGAGAAGTGAAAGCTGGCACGGGATCCGCTCCGACTCCGTGCAGCCGCAGGCGGAAGAGGACGCGGCTCCAACGGCACGTGGGGAAGGGCAGCGACCGAACGGGAATCTCGCAAAATTCCTTTTTTATCAACACTCACTTCAGGTCCAAGTTAAAGGAGGAGGCTCTGCGTAACAGATCCAACCTTCAAAACCCTTAACGCCGCAAACAGGGTGTCCTCTGGAAACCCTCCCGTCACCAGGAGATCCCCCCCTCCCTCTCCAGCACTCCACGAACACCCTTCCAAAATTTCCGCCCGGATCCGCTCTGCTCTACCTACCATAAAATCCTCCTCCCTCCCCGGGGACGTGCTTCCCAAACCACGGGGGCCTCTTAGCCAAGCCGCCTCGCTGCCAGCCAACAAGCCACATCTCTACAAAAACGAGCAGCACCGTCACCCATCCTTCCCCAGATCTTTACCACAAGTTGGCAAACCCCCTCTGGCTGCCAGGAAAGGCCGATATGCCCGTGGCTCCTTCGGAGTCGGGGAAATAGCCGCTGGCTAACAAGGCAACTGGCCACGGGGTAAGCCTGAGTCGCTGGCGGCAGGTGAAAGACCCCCCTCCGGCCCCGCCGAGGAGGGATGCTGGATGCCCGGGAGGTGCTGCCAGCTTAGGGGAGCCCACCGCGTATGCCCACCGCTCCAATACTGACCAGCAAGGGCTGATTCCAGAGCCAGGCGCTGGGGAACGTGCCATGGGCTCTGCAGTACGTGGCGGTGGTAGCAGGGGGGGCTTTCTGTGCACAGCTTATAAATCAGCCCCTTTTTCCTTCAAAAATTCAGGCTGTGCAGATTTCCCTAAGACGTGCCGATCGCTAGAGACCGGAGGTAATTCCTCTGCTCCGAATCAGAGGGACTCCCAGAGGGATTTCTGCTGCACCGAGCCCGAACGGCCGCAGCTTTGGGAAGAGCTGCAACAAGGGGCAGCGCTTCTCCCACCTGCCTTCCCGTTTGATGAAGAGGTTACTTTTTTTGCCTGGGGCTCCAGCGGAATAAAACCGAATTACTGAAGGAGAAGGTGCTGTGATTGGAGCTAATCCTGAATATTGGATGTCACCTTTGAAGAGGGCCGGATCCCAGCCAGCCACGCCACGCGCCTTCCACAGAATCAGTTGCTAAAAGCAGCAGATGCAGGTAGGCAAGAAGTCGAAGAAAACAACAGCAAACTCTGGGAAGAAGACAGTTGTGAAAAGGAAAAACCAAAACCAACCCTATTTTCCGTGAAAGGACCTGCTTTTGAAAGCACAGGCTAACTCAGAATGGTACCAAAGTCAACGACCCAAGTTGCCTGGGACTGTTTTTGTTTCTTTTAATCCCCCCACAGAGGTTTGCCTCTCGTGGAGGAGAGGTCAGCTGTACAGCACAACACTTCATAGATGCACTAGCAGTTAGATTGGTTTCTAAATTAAAAAAAGATGGACTTTTTATATATTGAACATAAATAAAAAAATTACAAAATGGTCACCTTTCTTACAGAATGGATGCAAACTGGATTATGAACGTGCCTCCAGGTGAAGTTGGTTTCTCCCCTGCCCCCACCCCACCCCAATAATAAATAAATAAAATTCATTAAGTTTTGGATCCTTTAGTGGTGCAGATTGGGCGCTCGGACCGTTACTGGGCTTTCTTCCCCGTGCCGTTCTTGTCCGCAGAGTTTGTGGAGGTTACCAAGTTCACCGGCCCGTCCGAGTGCACGGAATCTTTGCGCGGCGGCATGCGCTCGTTGATGCGATCCAGCCCTCTGGCTTCCTCGAAGCTGCGGATCTTGTGCTGCGGGGAGAACCCACGGATGGCTGCAGAGAGAAAGGGCGAGAGAGGGGAGTCAGCCCCGAGCTGACCGGCCCTTCGGCACACGCCAGACAGGCACAGGACAGAGTCGGGGCGACAGAAAGCACGTGTCTGGCTACGGGGGATTTTCGGCACCCGCCGGCGCAGCTGGAAGTCGAGCTGCGCTCGGTCGGAGTCTCGCATCCGGACCGCAGCGACTCGCTCTGCTCCCTAATCATTTACACTTTTAATACAGTTTAGCAGCAGGAACTGGAAGGCCAGACAAGTGCTCAACGTCCCCCAAACAGTGAAATCTCAGGGAAAACTTTTAAAGCTGAAAAACGCGACATTAAAAAAAAAAAAAAAAAAAAAAAAGCCAAACCAAACCAACACAACACAGAACACCACCACGACACTTGGACTCCAACACAAACCACGCACTGCAACACCAGGAGGGGGGAACGGCCAGCCCTCGGGTCACAAAACGCTTCTTGCATGACCAGGAGACACGCGGGCGGTCTCGGGAGCGACGACATCCCACCCAGGGCAGGCGGATCTCGGCTTCATCGCTACGAGGCTGAGCACATCATCCTCGCGGGGATGATACGGACCAAACGCTTTAACTTCTTCGTATTCCAGATAATTTAAGGAAAAGGGGGTTGTGCCAAATCTTTTTTACAAGGACTTGGCTGGTTTGCAAACGAACTTCCCTCGGTAAGCGAAAAGTTCTCTACGCAGACATAGGGTCCCATTCATCGGTAGTTGAATGGAGCTATGGAGGAGAAAACCTCCCCAGACAGAAACCTCGTGGATCTGTCATGTCTACTCCCTGTAGGGAGAAAACTGCTTCTCCACACTGGGACCACCTTGGCCCACCTGCGGGGGAAGGCGAGGATTTACACCAGAGACGCGCAATCCGCTGTTTCCTAGAGGATTTTGACCAAGCCTGCTGGCTGCCTTCACCGCATCGAGCTACCCAGGGGCTGAACTCAGCCACGAGGCATCCGAGATCAGATTGCAGGACCCCAACACCAAGGTCTTGGGACACAAACCGCTCCGGAGCCAGGGAATTCTCGGAATAAAGGTATTGCACTAAGCAATAGCCCTCCTCGAGGCTAAAATAGACTGGAACCAGCCCACCGTGTATTTTTTGCTTCCCAGCAGGGGCCCATCCTCCCCCACTTCTGGTGATGCAAGAGTAAAAAGCTTCCATAAGGGCTGGCAAAGCTCTTTAAAATTAGCGCACGCACACACGGAGATGATTTGAGTCTCTCGCCGGGTTCTAGCCATACCTTCCCGTGCCTCTACCGCTTCTACTGTGGCTGCAATACAGAAGAACAGTGGCATGCAAAAATGAAGACAGGGAAGAAAAAAAAAAAAAAAGAAAAAAATAAAGAGTGACAGTGAGTGATCCAACATCATCGCTGCGAACGCAGAGCCCACAGCCTCCCAGCCCCAGTGGAGACGACCGTAATCCAAACCAACTGGCAAGAGGGGAAAAAAATAATAATAATAAAAAAAACCACAACCAAAAAACAGGTGACAGGAGCTCGAGAGGAAGGCTGAGAGGGGACTCCCTCGGGTGAGACACGGGGGAGTCTCCTCTCTTGACGCTCGCTGGACTCGTCACACAGATAAATCCGATGGAAAGGAGACAGAGAAGCAGGGGGAGGGCTCGGAGCTGCATGCACTGGAGGGCTCGGGCACGCGGGCGTCCCCTGGCACGGGCAGCGATCATCTCGGGCAAAGCCATGGGTCTCCACCTGTCTGTACAGCCCTCCCTGCTCCCCAGTTGGGTGGCTCTAAGGTGCCCTGGCCACCTTCAGAAGGGAAATTACTTGGAATTAATCCCAGAGCAAAGCCCCAACCACCAGATCCATGGAAGGGAAGTGACCCCGAGGGACGTGATGACTTTTCGGAGCAGTGGGGAAGAGAGGGGCGGTTTGTTCTCCTGGGGAGGGCAGGCAGCAGCAGATATCGGGCTGCTCCGCTCCCAATGCCTTGAATTCTAACAAAAAAGCCAGGCTGATGCTTCAAATCCAGTTTGGCTTCAGCTCCACCTCCTAAAAGCGTTACCAAGCAACAAGGCACCATAAAGCTGAGCGACGGACCCCCTCCTAAATCTGCTGCAGTAGCCGTCCAAGTTTTGGTAGTCCCTGCTTCAACATCTGGGAGGAGGCCCTTCCCTAGAACAGATTCCCCTCTTTCAGCCTCAAAACACCACAGTTTTTTGCTGTGGACACAATACAAAGACCACGTGGTCCTTGAGAGGCCACGGAGGAAGAAGGGAGTTGCAGCTGAACATCTTTGCTCCAGATTTGGTGGCTTCACTCAGCCGATGTTGCTTTTGTGCTGCGAAAGGTTGGCAGGAGGCTCAGGGAATGAAAGGGCCCCACCACTGCTCTCTCTCCTCTTTCGGGGTGCACAGGCACCCCAAAAGGGGGGCAGCCCCCTCCTCCTCTCCCTGCCGAGCAGCCCGGCTCCTGGCACGGCTGCTGATGAAGCGGATCCGTGCGCTCATCAGGAGGCTGCTGGGAGCAGACGGTGCAGTGCAAAGGGATGTGCGGAATGGGAAGGGGGGAGAGAAGGTGGCACGACGGGGAAAGGAGCGGGAGAAGGGCAGGACAAGCAGGGTGCTGCGGCGGGGAGCGCGGGGTGCAGGGGGGTTGGGAAGCCTGCAGAGCCACGGGAGGAGGCAGCGGGGTCGGGTAAGGCAGCAGCTTGTTTGCCCTGTCTCAGGGAGACGCACAGAACTCAGCTCCCTTCCCGGGGGGATTCCTGGCAGCCCCTCGGAGGACCCCTCCCCGGGAGGGGAAGGTGCCAGGGAGCGCCGCAGCACGACCCGCTCCCCGCGCCGTCGGCTACAGGGGCAAAGCTGCGGCACCACGAGCGAGCTGGCTGCTCGAGTTGAGCTGTAACAGTCGCCTTCCCACTCAGGCTCTGTTCCCATGCCTGCAGCAGAACTGGGGCGACACAAAACCATTATGGTTGCTATAAAAAAAACCCAAAAATCTCCTACTCTTCTGCAGGCAGAGAAACCCATGAGCTTGGGAGCAACAGCGCATCCTCCCCACCCCCAGGAGCGGGCAGCAATATTTCCATGTTTCTATTTCCATGTTTCTCACTTGGGAACTATTTAACCAAGGCACGGCGATCCCAGAACAAGCCCTCTTCGGAGCCCGCAGGAAACCACCCAGCGCCGATCGGAAGGGGAAAAGCAGGCTGGTCCGGCGCCAGCACTCGAAGGCTGGTGGCAGGAAAGGATTAAAACACTAGATTACAGGATTCCCTCTGGGGACACATGTCACTGTGATAACTCACTCCCTGACCACTGGCCAACCTTCCCTGCCCTGCGAGTTTAAAGCACGCAGGTCGCTGGCTCGCTCCTGCTCTCAGCACACTAATAGGACAGACCAGTTGGCTGCTGAGGGAGGGAGCGAAGTATTTGCCAGTAAACACTGGGAAAAAAACCCTCCAAAACCAGGGGGCTGAGAGAAGTCTTAATATGAAACATACAGGCCTGAAAGAATTTTGAATTCAACTAAATCTAAGCTTCCTCTGTATGGGATTCGCAATTTCATGGGGTCAAAATCCGAGGGGTTTCGCTGAACAAAGAACAAACAAGCAGTGTGTTTGCTGCGACGTTGGTAGAGACGCCATCACACAGCAGCAGCAGGCAGGTGAAGCAGAGGATGCTTGTCATGCAGCGTGAGAAGGGAAATAAATGACAAAAATCGTTGCAGAAACATACAATAAAGCGATAGGCATGCTTTAGGCAGGGTGCTGCTTGTTGTCTTTTTTCTTCCTCGCGTTCTCCTCCTCGAGGGTACACGGGGACATCTTGGACGGCTCTCCACATCCCCACCTACATTTCTTCTCTATCCTATTTCTGAATCCTTCCTCCCCGTGGGCCTCAACCACCTCTTGGGTCTCCCTGCACCCTGAAACACGCCTACAGGGAACCGATGGAAAGGTTTTTGGGGCAGCTGAGGGCCAGGTGTAAAACTGCAGAGGGGACGCAGTGTCGCAGAGGGGAGGACGGTTCATACTCACCGGTCTGTAGGGTCTGCCTCCCCCCTGAGAGCACTCCCAGGGGCAGTGTACCTGTGGGAGTCAGGCCTTTGAGAGTCAGCACGCTCTCGCTCTCCTCCCTGCAAGGAAGAGGCAACACAACTGGTCAGTGAGACGTTCGTGCAGCGCTCAGTCAGGTCCATGCAAGGCCATCAGCGGCGGAGGGATGAAAAGTGGGGTCTGCCCTGTGCTGACTGCGGGCAGCGGGCGCCTGGTCTGCTGGGCACTGATGGGCAGCCACAGCTTCTCTGGGCAACCTGGCCCAGTGCCTCAGCACCCTCAGTGTAAAAAATTTCTTCCTTATATCTAATCAAAATCCATCCTCTTTCAATTTAAAGCCATTGCCCTGTGTCTTATCGCTATAAACCCTTGTAAAAAGTATTTTCCCAGCAGGGCTCTGCCTGCATGGAGCAGCCTGACCCAGCGTCCCCCGTTACCCAGACCCCAAATCACAAGCTTCTCCCTTACCGAAGAACCGAGAAGACACGTGCCATCTTCCCAATGGCTCTAATCTTATTCCTGATGATCTCTTTACGGACTGTTGTCCCACCTTAGAGAGAGAAAAAAAAAGAAACACCAGCATGTTTAAGGTTTCCTTCTTTCCAGGCACAGGTGATGTCAACATGAAGCACCTGCCCGACTCCAGGAAAAGAAATCATGGTTTACGGATTCACAGCTACAGTCTTGAGAGAACAGTGCTGAGAGGATGGCGGTCTGGATGGCAGTGAGAAGGGCAACACCAACGAGATGACACACGGACTTAAAGGTCTAAAAGACAGTAGAACCACCAAAGGAAACGGATCGGATAGGTCTCGTTCGAAGCTCACCAGGTTCGATCACACTACACAGGATGTAACACAAATGACTCAGCCATGTAGACACAGTTTTGCAAGGCAGAACACTGACGAATCTGACTGCTGATGAACACTGCAGAACACCGGGCTGTGCTCGCCGCGGGGAGGAGTGTCACGCAAGCATCAGCTTTGGCATCCAACGCGCACAGGGAAGGGCTGGCCGGAGCCTTGCAACTCTGCTTTGACCCCACACAAACACAAAGTGAGATATGTGAACTCCCCTTCCGCTATACAGACCCCGACATGAGAGAAAAGCATGGAGGGTAACTGAAAACAAACAAACAAACAAAAAAAATCAAAGTAAAAGAGGTAACAAATACATCTCCTCTCAGCTGAGATTCCTCACATGGCCCAACTACACATTAGGACAGTACAAGCCAAACCGGAGGTCTAACATGCACCGATGGCTCAGCCATGCACTAAGTGGCTGCATTCAGAAGTCAGATAGAAACGTGACCCCGTTTCTCAAGTTCCTGGAGGAACGCAGAAGGGTTAAAAAACACACGGCGCTTATGTTAAAACTGAAAGGGGATGAAGAGACTGCCCAACTAGTCAGCTATTCAAATCCACTCCAAGGAATCTGGTGGCACAGGCAGTGAAAATTAAGCTTGTAGCAAATTCTAGCTGGGTACCTTTCTGATAGCTTGAAATGTAGTGATCTTCAGGGAGAGGAGACACCAAGAAACAAGTAGATGAAGACAGAGATAGAAGAAACAAATTTAATTTTCATGGGAGGGAGAAAGAAAAAAACCAAAAACGAAATGCAATGGGAGAAGCGGGTTAAAGTCTCGAGCTGTTGACGGAAGCAGCGGCACCTTGTTGTACCACAACGGTGTTCTGCTTCTCTGCGGGGCTGACGGGCCTCCACGCTGCACGGATCTGTACCGGCAGCTCCCCCGGACCCCCACGACGCCCCCAAAGTTCCTCTGGGTCACCACCTCGCTTCTCCAGCCATCCCCCCCGACACGGAAACTGCACATCAGCTCCACAACTGTTCTGTCCCTTTCATGCACGGCTTAAAACCGGGGTGAAAAAACTGCATTCTACTTTTTTTTTTTGGTGTGACACAAGAAGTCACTTTACAGAGGAGTTCACTGCAACAGATGAGAAGATTGGGTAGATATTCTGGTGCAGAAAATTTTGAACTGGGGGAAAAAAATAACCACTTGGGAAGCGGTCTCTGTAAGGAGCAGGAAACCATTCTCCAGGGTAGCTGGCAAGAAGCATCTGTCGCAGTGAATATAATTTAATTTCTCTGTGACTGAATAGCAAAGGAAAAAAAAAAAATTGTTTCCTACCCAGAAATGCACAAGGGTTGGCCAAAAAGGAACTGGAGACCCTGGCTGGGCATCCAGCTATAAATCAAGTTGAGCTAGCATCAAACGCCTTCCCCACCTTCACCCCCCCACTGATACCAGCTCGGTCCTAACAGCGTTTTTTACCTTCCAACGTCTCATCGCCATCTGAAATCAACTCATCATCGGAGCATATGTTGAGGATGTTAACGAGCATTTCTGTGACTGTAAGAAGCACAGACAGGAAGATTAGAGAGACCTGGTGCGCACGCTTGGCAGACGGAAGCATTTGGAGGACGAGCTGGACAAGCAAATTCAAGGTCATTCATGCTCTGGAAGTCCAAAGACACTTTTAGGCACATACTGCTGGTACCTCGCAGCAGTACCCGGAGCAGACGACATACTTTACACCTTCTGCCAAGGAGGTGGATGCAGTCCAAGCACATCACAGATGAAACAGACGTGGGGAGTGCGGTGCCAACATTCATACAGAACAGCCTGGGCTCGTGGAAGGTCCCAGCTCCCCACCCCGACCCGCACAACAGGCCACCTGGCTCCAAGAACATCAGATCTGGGGGGAATTCAACCTTCGGTTCCTCAAAGTCAAAAAGCCTTTGGCACTTCAGACCTTTAAGTCATACTCCAAACATCTAACACGCTGGGACGGAATCTAAACTCGCCAGGAGATGTAAAAACCCTTTTGCTGAGAAATCGAGGCAAAGTCTTGGTCATATTCTAAGCTGCCTCGCCTCCTTCAGAATGAAATAAGCCTTTAAACTGAAGTGAATGCCTCCTTTTTCGTGGGCCACGAGCCAACAGGAGATTTTAATTTCTCTGTTGCAAACCAAGAGCAAGAGAAACGTCTCCAAATTCTGAGGTGGGGCTACATCACCCCAGATCAGCTCTATGAGCAATGCAGAAATAGCAAGAAGGGATCATTTCATTGGTAAAAGCTTTTGAAAACAGGTACCCACAATTATTTTCACATGAACTTTACCCAGTAACACGCAGATCTCCTTGAACCTCAACTACTTTCCAGCGTTATCTGGTATTAATGAGTCACAACACTCTCCCAACACATTCAATAACCCGTGGGACAGGTTTCTAACACTCAGGGTACTACAACCAGTCAACAGACAACTCGTAACAAAAACCCAAATATCTCTTACCCTTTTCCCCTACAAAAGGCAAAGACCATGTGAAGACATCCATGAAGTTTGGAAGCCAGTACGGGTGAGGGGAACAGTTGAACTGCCTGATGTTCATGACATTGTTTTCATATTTCAGTACAGCAGCTAGAAGAGGAAAGACAACACGTGTCCTCAGGCGCCGTCAGCTCCTGGGAGTTGTACCTGCACTAATTAAACTTCATGATCAACAAGAGGTTGCGCTCATGCAGAATCAAACTACCAGGTCTCCAGAATGAGAGGGTTTAAGCAGTATTTTTTTCAGTTTACTCATTAAAAGTTGTTTCACTAAAGCTCATTGGAACAGTGAAGGTCAATTCCACAAAGCTGTTAAAATTTATGCAAATGAGAAGCAATGAACACGGGGCCACGATCCAAAGCGAGGGCTAAAAACCCCTCGGTCGAGGAAAGTTCCCCCTCAGACTCATACGGGTTTAGGGGCACAGGGAAGTTAAATCTTGCCTGTACCAGCAGCTTCTCTTTTATGGCAGCATTCATCAATAGCGCTCAGTTGTCCTGTGGCTGGACACGCAAGCATTATTCTGGGCTTCATAACTTGACAGCTAATTGCCACAGTAACACATTAAGTGTTCGAGTCAGAGAATCCAGCCACTTCCAGCTCCCCAGCTGCCACCAGTTTAGCATATAAAGCTCTTTTTCATTTCACTCCTAAGAATGCAACTAAGGAGAGGGCAGAGCAGGCAAGGCAAGGGGAGATGGAGAGGCATTTCCTAAGCACGTGAGGATGGCACTGACACCCGGAGAGCAGCAGAGCCCTGGCCTTGCCAGCCTTACCCTTGTTGTTATAGACATCTAGGTAATTTGGTGCAGAGAAGATTGTGATTAACGACGGAAAGCCTGTCGTCTGGCTCTTCCTGTACATTCGGTACCTGAAAAACAGGTCAGGCGTTAAACACACTGGTCTTGCTAAGGAGAGCATGAACACAGACAGGGCCTGCTCAGCTACCAGGCTGCAGCACTTACCCAGCATCCTGAGCTTCGTGAGCTCGGATTACAGATAACAAACTATTGTTCTGCAAAAATTCACAAACTGCAGGATAACTGGAAAACAAAAAAAGCAAAGTACACGTTAGCACGTAGCACAGGAGAACAGACAGCCCCCGTGGTCTTGCTTGCAGGAACCAGCCACTTGCAGCATCCATTCGGTTTGTGTCCAGCATCCCCAAACAAGGCCAGTTTGTATTACATCATTCAAAAATTAATTGCAAAGCATTCTGTTAAACAGACCCCCGGTGCCAAATCCTCCCTATCAGCTGGGCTACAAACGGTCTGTCAGCACAAACGCTTCTCTTTTAGACAGGAAAAGATTATTTCCTAGAGCTCCTGGTCCTGTCCAATGCCTGAAAACCACTCAAAAGGCACCCTGCCAGCTAAAAGAAGCATCTCTGCTGTCTGATCCCACAATTTCATAGGGCAACATATCCAAAGAGAGCTCAATATTACAGGAGCAGTAAAAACAAACAAGATTTTGTGCATTAGAGCCAACCAATGGCTATTTCAGAGCCAGACACACTGTGAAGTCCCACCGAGTGAGCTGGATAGCAATTTATCTCCCCACACACCGTAGTGCAAGGGCAGACGAAGCTCTCTAGTCCACCAGAGCCCTCTAAAACACCCCTTACCTGTAGAAATAGGAGCAGCCTCGAACAGTGTTGTGGGCGAAATGCTCCAGCGTTTTCTCGTTGCCGTAATCCTCCGACGGATCGGACCAGAGCAGGTCACACATCGGACCAAAGGCTGGAGGCTCCTTAAACCTGTCTAACTGGAAAACGTACAGGAAATCAGGGCAACGCTGGTGAAAGCTGCAGCAGCACACGCACGCCGACGGTGCGGACAGGCAGAGCGCAGGAGCCTCAACCTGCAGCCCCACGCAGGAATCAAGTCATTAACCGTGCTGTTAATTAATTGTAAGCTACGTGAAAGGACCACGGAGATTACTTACTTTCCTAATGTCATCTAGACACGTGATTTCTGGAGACAGTCCTCCATGAACGCACAGAAATTGCTGGTTTAAGAGGGCAGCAAGAGGAAGACAGTCAAATGTATCCATACACGCGTCATACACTCGCTCCGAATACTTGATTCGACCTGGAAAGATGAGGGGGCAGGGGGAGGAAGAAGAGGGGGAAGAATTGAATTCATTTACACAACAAAGACTGCTCAGGCTGAAAGTAGAGTTGTTTTTTTTTTTTTTAATCTTTTCTCTTTTAAGGGGGAGTCATTCATGCATCCAAACCTACACGATATAAGAAGCATTAAGCAAAGCTTTGATCAGCCAAAGTGCTGAGAAATAAGTTCAAGGAGACGAGCTCCTAAAGCCACCAGGAAACTCGACATCTACAGCCCACCAAGTCGAACTCTGCACCCGTCTATTAGTGGAAATGCTGACTTTGAAAACGCTTATTGGACATGAAGATAAAAAGGCTTCACAGTAATCCAGACATGGTCAGGCATATTAATCTCCCTTCAAGCTATTTTCTAGAACACCTGCACTAAGATTAACACAGAAAAGAGGTTGGGTGCTCCCCACTGTAATAGAAAACTTGGGACACTAATAACGTCATCCCATCACTTTCCTACATTCAGACTGCACCTCCAGACTCAAAGAGTCTTACCAGCCTCAGCTGTTGGGCAGATGACACACTGGGAAATGCAGCAGCTGTTTAATTTGTCACAGCAATATTACACAATCCTTTAAGATAGGAATTGCCTTTTCGGCTGGACACGAGCGTGCTGAGTCAGAATTTGACCAAGATGCCTGCAGCTGAACGAGTCTTCACACGGGATCTTTCAGGGCTACAGCTCTGCTGGACGCCTCATCTCAACAGAGGTGGAGAGGATGTTTCAATACATTGAACAGAGACACCATGGCCTTCCTGAGAGCAGCTTAGCTCTTACAGCAAGTCTCCAAGTATCCTCAGAAATATCTCCCAATGCTTCCCATTAGAACAGAGAGCAGGAGCAGAGCTCAGCGCACATCAAGCGCGTCTCTTCTTGCATCTGCGACCCCTTCGCCGCGCAGCGATGTGTGAACATGGCCAGATCTTTGAGAAAGCCCTGATACTGCTATGAAACACATCTCTGCCTAAAGCAGAAAAGTGCATGAATGGAAAGTTTACCTTTCCCCCAGCTTTATTTCAGAGATACTAACAGGTTTTTTTCAGCTGCACACTATGACACAGGAAGCAGACAGGTAGTATCTTCTGCTTTCCAAAGGGGAAAAATAAAAACCCATCACCTCTGGCTCTCTGGTTCAGACTGAGCCCAGCTCAACAGGAGCTCATCTACCACCATCTGATGACTACAGCATCCAGCAGAGAGCTGGCTGGTGTTTTCCAGCTCATTTCTGAGTCAACAGATGTCATTATCTCGGTACCTATCAGCCTTACCCTTGTCCAGCAGCATCCAGAGCTGAAGGGCTAAAGATTGGACTTGTGCCTTGCCCGTAACTATTTCTTGAGGTCAGGTGCTTGAGCAACTATTCCCTAACAGAGTGCTGCACGTTGCTGGTGTATACCTTTTTTATTGCTTGGAGGAATGACTGTCATCCTCACGGGAGAGGGGTCATTCCCCAACCTTTCATCATGGTTGGTTTAAAAATACGTAAACGCCGCACGAAACTATCTTTAACTCAACTAAAACCATCTTAAAGGTAATGATTCTCCTTAGTGCAAACACTGAGGAACAAATCCTTTATTTGCTTCCAATTGTAATCACTGATCCCAGCTGCACAATCTGGAGCTGAAAGTCATTTGGCAGTTAATTATATGTTGCTGGGCCTGAAAGTCAGGGAGGGGGGGCGCATGCAACTGGCTCATCAGCGAGACAGGGAAGATGTGTTCACATTTCTTCCATCCACGCTCATTCCTTGTAACCAGAAGGCCACATCAACACGCACTCAGTATTTTACAGGACTTATATATTTGGGGTTTAGGTTTGTGTTTTGTTTTTTTTTTTTTTTTTAATTTTTTAGCAGAAACTGAAACAGGGGAAGAGTTATGTGCTCAGGAAAAAAAAGATGACAGGTTTTTACAGCTCCAGAGCTAGCTGATACCACTCATAACAGGCACAAAAATTAAGACCCACACCTGGTCACAACACGTTAATCTATTTAAATCCTCCTTACACTGCTGATACTTACATTCCTGCTTAAAGGTGAAGTATTCTGTGAGGTGCCTGCACTCGTGGTTCCCTCGAAGTAGGAACAATGTTTTGGGATGATTTATCTTTAAACTCCATAAATACAGCACGCACTGCAAGAAAGGGAAGGAGGAGACGGCATGTAATAAAAACCTTTTATAGGGCACTAATCATCCGGAGACTTTACTAAGTGTTTCTGGGAAGACACCCAACAAGCTGAATTCAAAGTGGAACCCTGATAGAAACCCAGCTCCATAATCGGCAGTAGATCTTATCTTGGCCAACTTCAGCAGTGGGGGAAAAGCCACACGGAGCATTTCTCTATATTAGGCCTGAGTTGGAGAAGTGACAAATGAGATCGCGTTCAACTGAAACCAGCTCTGGGCTGGGTGGGGGCAGCTCTTCCTCCCAGCAGAAACCAAAGCAAAAGGCACCCATTTTCAGAGCAGCAAAGCAGAACCAGCTGCGCAGCGAGACGTGCTCTCCAGATGTCCCACTGCAACCCAAACCAGAGACCATCGAGTACAAGAGCCGGCCACCTCGCCGGCCGTTTTATCAAGTGCATGAAACACCAGAAAAAAAATTAAACTTGATCTTCGCCGCTGACTTTCCCCGCCTCCGTTTTTCTGCTTACGCTACAGTCATGTGAAGTTCGAGTTCAAAACAGGAAAAGCCAAGCCAAAAAACAAGCTTAGTAAGGCCTCCTGGCTTTGAAGAGGGCTTTCCACATCCCCTATCTGAGCAGCAACACCTGTAAAAAGATCATCTTTGATGAGGCACAGGCCAAAGTCAAACTGAAGCGATCGTATTTACCAGAGCCCCAGAAAATATTTCGTGGTGGCTTTCCAAAAAGCCTCTGTGAAGAAGGGAAGGGCTGGAAAGCAAGCGTGCTCGCCCTTCTGTGCTATACCTTGTCAAGCTGACAGCTAAATCAGCTGCTATCTAGTGCGTTATCACATTTCCCTTGTTGATTTTGAGTGCTGGAAGGACAACCCACAACGACAGCAAGCTTGAAGATCTGGATTAAAGTCTCTAATAAGAGCTTACCCTTTAGGCTGACATGCTACAGAAACGGCACACGCTTTTGAGAATGTGAACCATGAAGCCTGTCAACAGTTTTACACTTAAAAACATTGCTGATCTGGTGCACAAATCTCCGGGAACCAGCTGCTGTGGCACAGAAACAACCTCCGGAACCAAATTAAACCAGTTTCACGTTCGTTTCCAGTACAGGCACCTTAGATATCACGATATTTAAGCACTGAACCTGCAAGGTAAGCTCTACATTAGTCATTCCAGACACATGCAGGGATCCCTAAAACCCCAAGGAGCTGTAAAGCACTCGTCTGTGTCTAACTCACAATTCAACCCCACCGAAAAAGACTGGATAGCAAATTCTGAGTTTTAAAATTCAACAGAAACAGGGCTGGTGGCAGGTAATTTAAGCTGTGGTTAAGGCTTGCAAAAAATAGCGTTTTATTGCATCCATTAACAGAAGAAATGTTCCCAACAAACCCATTTATAATTATTCTGAGATCTGAAGCTTTAACCTCCCGTGTTTGCAACCTAAACGTCACTTTTCTGGGCTAGCATGAGAACTGGAAAGTGAAAGTCACTATAAATGAGGCAAACAACTTGCTAAGGACTGGAGAAAGCAGCCAGCTGTGGCACAACCAGTTCAAAGCAAAGCAAGAAAGCAGAGACACTCCGCCTACAAAGAGGAGGATTTGGGCTGTACAGAAGGTCAGCAACCCGCAGAAGAGGTATTTAAAAATACATTTTGAAGCGAAATGGAAGTGAACGGAGTCACTCGGCACCACAATTCTTCCTGGGCACACAGCAAGCAAACCACAGGCGTCGAGAGCCAACGTCTCCGGTATCGCTGCAGCTCCCCGTGGCTCACGGGGTTTCACGGGGGCTGCCAGGTATCAGTGGGGTAACGATGAGTGAAGGACGTTCAACAGCCCTCGTGAGCTCCAGAGGGGCTGGAAGGAGCAACAAGGGAGGTTTCTACACTCGCATACCTCGGATGCTTCCTGGCGTTTTGTACAGATCCCCGTCCCAGGCTTTCGAGGCACCGTGCCCAGGAATTGATTACTGCATGTTTACAATAGCCTAGTAGCAACTCGAGACAATTACGGCTTACTAGGCTTAAATACTCTCCTTCTCTCCCTCTTCTGCCTTTCAGTTCAAAGCCCAAAGCATTTGGGCTCGTGGTCCCATCTGATTCCCACCCTTGCAAGGGGAAAGCTCAGCAGGTCACGGTGTAGGGGCTGCAAGAGGAATTCCTACCTGGAATCCCGAGCAAATGCAAGAGGGGCTGCTGCCAAACCTGCCCGCAACAAGCCCCACACCACTTACAGCATCCCCTTGTACCATTTATAAAACCAGGCATTTACAAGAAGTTATAAACTCTTCCCAGCACAAGGAGAGAAGAAACAGCACGGGAAAACTCTTGTGTTTGGCCCACAAATCTACCTTTGCTCACGCCTTACAACACTCATTGGATCTCTTTAATATTATTCTGGATAAAACAGGGTATTCAATCCTGGCAGGATTACTGTATGTACAAGTCTGTAATTAGGCAGCAATCGTGTCCCATCATAACTGGATTTGAAAAACTAGTCTGGCAGAGGTGTATGCCATTATCGTGCCATTTTTACTGATAAATCTACTCTTTCCATAGATTCTATTTTTGGTCAGAGTAATTGTTTCACTTTATAATTTAATAAAACATTTCTATTCATTGTATTCCGGTAGTTCTGGCTTCACGGAGCAGGATGGTCCCTCATTGACTAACACGGGCACAGACCTCTCTTGTGTAAGGGCTAGGAGATGTAACTAACAGCTTAAAGCACTTTGAAGGCAGCATCTTTCCTACTTGAAGGATTCCCTCCTCAGTCTGCATCGGGATGCTGATCTCCCAAGGGAGGTGCTCAGCCCGATTTCCATGCTGCCTGTCAGCCCCTTGGCTGCAACGTTCGAGTCCGTGGCCAGTTCGTCTCGCTGTCGCAGCGGGTTTTGTGGCACGGACTGAAAGCCAACGCTTTGCAGAGTCCTCTTCCACCAGACAGCAGCCATCTCGGCTTTCACACGGCTGCTTCCCTCCCCTTTCCCCCCTTAAACTCTTTCTTTAAAAAAAAAAAAACCCAACCAAACCACGCTTCACGGCCTCATTATACTCACTGGGAATGAATGTTTTTAAATGAGAATTTCCCTCAGCCAGAGACCCAGAAATAATTTGTTGAAGACATCCAGCTGAGCTGATGAACGGAGGCTTTTGGGGTTTTTAAAGGTTTTGTCTGAGCCACAAACTGCTCCTTTTCCCTTGACAACCAAACACTCACAGCAACGGGGAAAGCTCGCAAGGGTTGTTTGGGCTGCCAACAAGCACCACGGGTTTGCCTTAACACCTCCTTGGCCCCCAGTTTTGCATCTTGTTTCCTGATTGCCTGCATCAGGATGCAATTATACAATTACCTCCTATTTCATTCAGTCAAAAGGTCATGATGATCAACTGCTCTGGGCAGGCACTCCATAATATCCCCACCCAGCACACGGAGGCACAAGTTTGTGCGGTGACTCACGCAAGCCTGGCTGGCGCCGGCTCCCTCCACCTTCCCAGTGGTGAAAGCACCAGGGAAACCTGGATGCGTTTCCATCACCTGAGCCTCTGGGATAAAGCCATCAAAACTCCAAACCCCAAATGTTCACAGGTCAGCCATCTCTGTGCTTCAGAGGCCAGCTGCTACAGCTTTGCATTTTACAGAAATCTTTAAAAAAAAAGATAAAATAACGCAGAGACACCTATTTGGCACCATTAACTCTTTGCTCGTGGCGATCCTCCACGCCAGCAGCAAACCTCCTGTCGTTTCGCTTTAGAAACCAGTTTCTGCACACCCAGGTGGGAACCTCTTAAAACACACGGGCTGCACTTTGCAGTAGGTGGAAAGAAGAGGCACACGTCAATAGGAACGAGGGAATCAAGCCTTCTCCATTCTGCTTTATCAGTGACATTTGGATCAGCCCCCGCGTGTACTAATCAAAGCCCACCCTGATTCGTGAGAGATCAATGCCAGCTCTCCCTCTGCAGATGTGGGGGGAAAGAGGAAGGAGAAGAGTCAAAAGCAGCATAAAATAAAAAGTTTCTGCTCAGAGCTGACAAAGATCAGCTGCCCCAAGGCTCTTGAGTCTGAAAACACCGACTGTCTTGCACAAGCCCTGGCCACAACACAGACCTGATGAGGTTTACCTATAATTTTCAGGCCTTCCTCCTCAAAAAAATAAAACACCTCTTCCCACCACCTCTGTTCTCCAAGGCAGATTCATCATCCATTCCCCTGGAATTCTTCCATAGTATCAACAGCATGGACAGACAAGGGCACTGATCTCCAACTCGGGCACTCACTTCTGCAGATCCGGGGGTAAAATCTCCGTGTCAGATCAATCACAGGGTTAAGTGCAAAGAGTGGGAGAAGCAATTCACCACCCAGGATCTGTAAAATTCATGCGCACAACTGTCGTCGGAAGGTTTCTTGGTTAATTAAAAAATAAATGAATAAAAAAATTCCACATCTTATCTCGGAAAGAGTTGCTGTGCTATAGCATTGTCTCTTTTCCAGGTGGACGTACTGCAAACCCAGTTTACACGCTCCAAACCATTTAAACAAGCGGTCGGATGCCTGTTCCTCCCCTTCCTCCCCAGGGGTTACAGGGCTCCTCCTGCCAGCACCACCAGAAATCCCATCAGCCCCAACCCCACCTTTCCAGCATCCGTCCCCGCTACCCCGGAAACTGCTCATCGTCACACCTTGGCTCCCCGTCAGTATTTAGGAACACACGGAGCACGAGGCTGGAAGCAAGCCAGAACGCTGCTAAAGCACAAGCTGTCGGCGGTACCCTCCTAAATCCTCTGCAGATGCCTTCAAAGAAGCGCTCACATTAGCTGCCTTCATCACTGTCCATCAGACTTCCTCCCCAAAATCTAACTGGAAAAGATTCCTCTGCAGACCCAACAGCTCAGCTATTCCTGCACTGTCCTATGCACCCTCCCTCTTTGAAGAGAACCACTTACTCTGTTATTCCAGACCAGTTTGGCCACCTTTCATGCCCCCATTCCCCTAAACAACCCCCATTACATTGTCTCCAACTGGAATAAGCTCTTCTCTTCCACTTGGCTCTGCCTTTGTGAAACCTGGCTGCGATCCCTCGGGGTCTGTGCTAACAGCTCTCCCATCCTGCCTGCTCTGTCGCTCGCAGACCCTCGGTGAGCCACCAGCAGCCACGGGGCCCCATCCCTTACTTTGCCCTTTAGGACCAACAACCCGCAGCGTCACCCAACGCTCGGTCGGTGGCATCCCACAGAGCTGCAAGATCCTAACGTGACACCAGACGTGCAGCTGGTGTCTGTGAGGTGACAGGGCAGATTGTCACACGGGCACAGCATGGCCAGATACACAGTTAAATGCCTCAGCACCAAGCTCCTGAGTCACAGTGAGACGTACAGCAGCCCAGGGGATTTATTGCTGCTTTTTCTTGACCCCGTCTCTGGCATTGCAAGGTTGATGCTTTCAGGGGGACAGCAGGAGGCAGTGACTCAGTAGCGTGGCACTTTCTTTTCCCAGCTAATCACAGAATGGTTTGGGTTGGAAGGGACCTCAAACATCATCCAGTTCCAACCCCCCTGCCATGGGCAGGGACACCCTCCACTACACCAGGTTGCTCAAAGCCTCATCCAACCTGGCCTTGAACATTCCAGGGATGGGGCAGCCACAGCTTCTCTGGGCAACCTGTGCCAGTGCCTCACCACTCTCAGAGCTAAGCTGAATCCTGCAAGTTTTTAAACATTTGCTTCCCACTGCCTGGTAGGATCCTGCTGCCTGCAACATACAATCAACTCTCCCTCTTGTTTCGCTGACTGACAGCTGCAAGTGATATTAAAACTCGAGTTCAGAAGCCAGAGTTTAGTCATTTAACCCCACCGCTGCCGTTTAACTCTGTCACTGGGTGAGGATCCAGTTCTCAGTCATGACATTTGGACATCACTTTTCTGCCAAAAAATCATACTGTAAGTTACCTACAATGTGATTTTCATTCCATGCAAAACCACTAGAGTGTAAAATCCAACATAAGAGATCTGTATTTGCCAGCTTAGCTCAACGCCTTCAGTTAGTTTAGTACTGACACCCCCAGGCTCAACTTTATTTGTCACCTCTATACTGAAGTAGCCTCTGTCCACGTAGTCTCCCAGGAAGAGGTAGCGGGTGTTATTGGGTGATCCTCCAACTTCAAACAATTTCATCAGGTCAAAAAACTGCCCATGAATGTCACCGCACACTAGGGGAGGAAGAACAGCACAAAAAAGGGACAGAATTACACGCTAAGAAAAGAAAGGTCACGACAGCAACAAGGAGCATAGCATGGCTGTGCTCTGACCCAAGCCACCCCTGCTTTACATCCAGCTTCTACACAGATGTACTCGACCTACACCAGCAAAATCCTCTCTTCTGAGAGTTCAGGCAATTTAAAAAAGCCTTGCTAATGAAAGGAAAGCAGCAGAATCATAGAATAGAATCATAGAATGGGTTGGGTTGGAAGGGACCTCAAAGATCATCCAGTTCCAACCCCTCCGCCATGGACAGGGACACCCTCCACTACACCAGGTTGCTCAAAGCCCCATCCAACCTGGCCTTGAACACTTCCAGGGATGGGGCAGCCACAGCTTCTCTGGGCAACCTGGTCCAGTGCCTCACCACCCTCAGAGTGAAAAATTTCTTTCTTATATCCAATCTAAATCTACCCTCGAAAAAACCTGCTACTTCGAGTAGCTCGTGTCTCCTAGATGGAGCTTCAGAAAGCTCTCTGACCTGTGATGGGAGCCTCCACTTCAATCATCGTCTTCTCGTGCCTAAGGATGGCAGCCCCATCGTTGATGATCTTCAGTGCCGCATCCTCTTCCAGGCGCCCTTCCTTTACCAAGTGGCTCTTCAAGACGTCAAGCCTGGGCTTCCCATCCTCAAACACCTCCTTCAGAGTGAGCCGCTGCGTGGGAGGAAACGGGACAGCTGGAAATGGAAGCGAAGAAGTTAGCAACACGTCTCTTTTCGGGGATGGGAGGAAAAAAAAAATTTACAGTCTTTTCAGCAGGAGGCTTTCGTTCCAAGCCTCAAGACGAGCATAGACTCTGAAACAGACTTCCACTGAAATTATGCTCTCAAACACCGTAGAAGAAAAGCTATGCTGCCAGAGCGACTCAAAACACCCCTCAGCATGTTTAACGAGCCACCGTATGCAGACTAAATGCCATATGCATCCGCAGAAAACGCGGGCACCGAAGCCATCTCCTAACTTGGTGGGGACAGTCGTCATCGTCACGTTGCACTAAACCAGGACTGCACGCAAACATCGGCCAGAGCGGGAGGAAAACACGCCGGTTCCCAGGGACTGGCAGCTCAGGCAGGAGGACCAAGATGTGAAATTCTTGCACAGACCCGTAAAGCAGAAGCTGCCTTTACCAGCCAACCACCTCGCACCTCTCAGTACGGGCCACTTCAAAAAGCTGAACCTCGAGCTCAGTAATTAGTAAATCTTGACGGAATCCAACGTATAAGGTTTTTAAGACCTCATCAATTTGCAACGCGTTCTCTGGGTTTTAAATCCAGACAGAAAAACACCCGGTCAAAAGCCATTATTAGTACTATTTTCATGCTAGGCAATTGTATTATTTGTGAGAAGGTGACCTCTAGCAGAAAGGAAGGATATAAACCAAAAATAATAATTACAAGTGAAACCCATCCGACTTCCTCATCTACCTTCTCCTGCGCCGGGCTGATTTAAAAAAAATAAAAAAGAAAGAAAGAGACAGATCCCTGCATAATATTTAAAGGCTATATAGCATCTTGATTTAAAATAAATTCCAGGAAGGAGGCTGGGATATTTGGGGAAAAAAAGAGGAAAAACTGGAAGTAAAACCCTGTCAAACAGCCCCAGTGCACCGCAAAACGACGTGCATCTTATCGCATCGATGCAGCGCAGAGATGGTCTCTGGTCCCGGAGTCCACTTCCGTCTCAAATCATCCCGAATAACCATCAGCCCTCCGGGTTCAGCCCTTCCAACACCCTCCCAGTCACAGCAGCACCAAACTGGCGACGACCCAGCCCTGCCAAGGGAGCGATCTTGTGGTACGGACGAGCAGGAGATGCAGGGATGGGTTTTGCTTTGGGGTGCTCCGTTGCATGCTCAGCGCCATGCACAGTCCCAAGAAAAGCATCTGACCCCAGTGCGGGTACCACAGGGAGATGCCACTCATCATCCTGGCCTTTGGCAAATGGGACACCTCTGCAGGATGTCTTGGAGGCACTGCTGTCCAGAAGACCTCGGGCAGACGGACAGATGGCCTCATCTTTGCCAGGCATCCCCCAGACTACCCCAAAATCTGGAAGGCAAACGTGCCTTTTACAGCCATTTTAACAATTCCGGTGCCAGCCCGCTCCGGAGTAAGCGGTACCTCCGACACAGCCCGCAGGTAACGAAACCCACTCGCTAGGTAAGGTACACATCCCTTCCACATCGCCCGCTTCTGATGCCATCGTGTCATGTGGTGAAAGACAGATTTGCACTTAGCTGCAATCCAGCTAGAGGAGAAAAATATCTGACATGCAAATGAGGTTGATGTCCTCACCCATCACTCGGTAAAGACATCCCCTACGCCAAAATACGTTGAATTTAACAGGTGAAGCCATAGTGCTGGTCAAAGAATAACTCAACCGATCCCTTTTAAATGCAAATAGAGCAGCTATTTAGCCTGCAAACCCAGGGGGCAGCGAGGAAAAGCAGAGAGGCAGCACAAGAGATTCTTTGCAGCTGAACATCCATTTTCGAATCCCGTGGAATGTAGGACAGAGGAGAACAAGAGCGGGTGTAATGAAAGGGGAGCAATGCAATGAGGCGGCCCTCGTTTCATCGGCGGCTTTGGAAGTTTCGCTCTGCTGGGTTCTTGCTAAGTGCCCCGCGTGCCTTGAACGGGCCAGAGCACACACAGCACTTTCCCCACGGAGCTGCCAATTAAAGAGGTTTAAGCAAGACCCCTGCTTATCCCAACACAGGCTGGATGACGTTTTGTGGTTTTTTTACTGCGTATTTAGCTCATCTCTACAGCCGACAGGCAAAAAAAAAAAAAAAAGATCCCGCTGGTTACTGATGAAAAACTCGACATTTTGCAGAATTTCACATCTTTTTTCCACTCCCCGTGCTCTCTGGGTCTGTGTAAGGATGGCAGCGTTGGCACTGGAGGAGGAGGCAGAGGGAAGGTGGAGGTGTGACACAGATAGGTTCAGCTGGAATAAGGAGGCTGAAAGGAGCTGGGTGGAAATGTGGGCACGGGACTCGGAGCGAGGGGCAACGGAGGCTTTGGGACTCGCTGCCATTAAGTGACTGGAAAACGATTTGTAAGTACTTGTACAAACTGGGCAGTTGTCCGAGCCTCTGCCATCTGACTCCAAAGGAAACAAGAGCGCGCTGGAAGGTCAAACGATTTATAAGGACAAGAACAGAGAAATAAGAACCGTTCAGCATCATATTCCCCATCATCCCTGGCCTTCAAACGCGGCCACTGACCCCAAAGCCACCCTAACAAAGTAAAAAGGCCACAGAAATTGGGACAGAAAGCTTAATGGAGATGGCATGCGACCACGAGAGCAGTACTGCCCGTCACACAAGTCAGAAGAGATGCATGAGAAGCTCCTGGCATGGTCTGCTTTGCCTTTTCTTGGTAGCCCTAGTGAGCCGAGTTATGCAAGATAAAATATGAGGCTACGCCGATGTGAGCAGCCAAGAACTTTTATGTAAGTTCCCTCGCTGGCTTTGCACGGTTCCACTCCCACAAGGAGCTGGGCACGATAAGGAACCAGCTTCTCCTCTGCTGTGCCCGTCTGCCAGCCAAGCTGCAGCCAGCATGGAGTGAGGGAGACAAAAATGCTCCAGAGATGCCAGAGAAACCATCCTGGGGATACACACACAGCGCAAAGACCTCACGCCAGGCAAGGGATTACTCCACATCACCAGTTTTCTACTTGCTGCTTTTCCTGCTAACCCACCCCAAAATAGATTTCTCAATTCCCTGAGCCGGTCGTGCAGCGCTGGAGCGGCCACTCGTGCCACGGTGCACCCAGAGCTGTCGAGGGCTTCGAAAGCTTCATGGAGGCTGCACCAAAAAAATCCTCCACGCACCAGAGAGTCACAAGAAACACGTGCTGGAGCCCGGGAATGGGCAAAACTGAATCCCAGCGATACCCGTTTCCCCCGTGCAGCCGAGGATGAGGAGGAGTACTTAAGTAATTAGTGTTGTCAAAGCAAGTAATCCTGTTAGCCAGCACAACTTGTGTAAGGGCTTTAGTCAACTCAGTGCAAGTGGTTATCCGATGCACAAATATCCACTTTTTTTAAGACCTGAATTTTATCCTTTTTAATGCTCAATACTGTCGGAGTGACCAGCGCAGCACGGGGGTGCAGAGGAAGGGGCTCCCATCACCCAGCCTGGGTGGGCAGAAAGCGGGCGCAGCACTGGCACAGCCTGTCAGAGCAAAAGCTGACTTGAAATCTCACCCTCCCAGGGCACTGAGAAGGGTGGAAGAGTCTTGCCCGCTTCCTGCTCCTATCTGCAAAATAGGGAAATAACTCCTTATCTCGCAAAAAACCACCAGGGCTGCCCAAGCCCAAAAAACCAGACTGCCCAAGCAGTGAAAAGACACAGTGTGCTCAACTCATCCCCTGAGCCAGCTCCTCCCGTGCACTGCCTGCAGACAATAATTAACGAAAACGATGGATAAAACCTTCACAACGCTGCGAGCAGCGAGCGCGGTGATCCTCGTGCCATCTTCCCTTCGTGTACAAAACCACGTGTTGCACCCAGTCTAGTTTGAACAGTGAAATATTCAGGTCTGAGACTTGAAATTTTGCAAGGGCATCAAAACACGCTCTGCAGGTTGCTCCCGAGAGAAGACTACAATTCCCACCCTCCTAACAGGGCACAGGCTGCACGCCAAACCGCAGCCAAAAGGGCACAAACGCCAGGGTGAACTTCTGAGGTGTAAAACGGATTAAAAGGTCAGCTGTGCTCAAGGGACTTCAGCCAAATTAAGAGGACAGGGATCTCTTTGCTAGACTACGGTGCAAGACTCAATTTGCTGCAAAATTAACCTAGGTTGTACTTGCCAGTCCAGGAGCAAGTGGGTATTTGCAGCACTCTGAGAGGACACGGATAGTGAAGGACGAGAGAATGGGACAAAAAGCTGCTTCTCTACCACCAACTCTACAAAAGCAGAGCCCGCTCATTTGCCCCTTGGTGCAAAATCCAGGAGAATATTCCTGTGTTGGAATGGAAAATGTTCCTTTTCTCCTGGAGGAATATATTCCTCCAGGAGAAAAGCCTGTGTTGTATTTCTACATCCATACTTCGGCTACACCCCTATTAAGCTTCCCCACAGCTCTTCCAGCACGGATTGGGTTGGATCACATAATCTATCACACATTTTCACAGGAGAGTGGTTCAAACAAAGCAAAAGTCCTCTCCTCCCAGGACTGGAGGCAGTTGCAGCAGACAGAGCAGGGCCGACCGATCCACACCTCCAGAAAGAGCCAGTACCACGGAAGAGAAAACAAAGTGATCCTCAAATTATTGTTTATATATCTGAGAGTCCCTTGGATGACTGCACAAAGCAACAAAGCCAGATTCATGACTGAAAAAGGAGCAAGAGCTGTTTGCCTGGAGTGGCAGCTACAGCCAAAACCCAGTTAGTTCCCCGAATGGTTGGGTTGCTAAAGAAGAGGAGGTGTCCTCTCACCCTGGGGCACATGGGGCTTCAAGACCAAAAAAAAATCACCCAGGACTAAACAAGCTCGATAATAAACTTGGGAGAGATTCCACTGCAATTCCTGACACTCATCGGAGCGAATCTGAAGGGCACTGAATGCCCCTTCCCTGCTTGCTCCTCCTCAAACGAATGGTATTACAGACAGAGAGTTGAACAGATGGTTACAGATGCATTTTGGGGAGGAAAAAAAAGTACATTTTGGGCATTCTGAAGCAGCCAGCACAGCTCAGACAAAACTAAGTAAAAGCTGTCTTTTCTTATGCTCAGACACACGGTGGAAGGTAGGAACAGCTTCCAATGACTGCACCCTCTCCACCTGTGCTGGAAGGCATCTGAAATATCCCAGTGACGTTCAGCTCCGGGTTTGATGACTGGAGGTGACAGATGTCCATCTGCCACAACGGAGACGTGGCCGCCGAGGAAGCCGGACCCAGCTGCCAAAGGTAGAAACGTTCACAGGGAAAAGCCTGCACGGGAGCCATCCGCCCCCCCTTTGAAAGGCAGAGAGAAAGCTGCCTCCCGTGTCGAGCTGCGCATAGCACGAGCAGCAGGTCAGGGGTTTGGAGTTTTTTTTTCCCCAATTTCCAAATAGCCCAATGTTATTTTTATCAGACAATTCTATTCCCATTCAGGCCTAACCTACATTTGTCTATTCAGAGTTGAGTCCCGGGTTCAAACGGAGCTGGCTAAGAGGCAATAACCTGGAGAAGTTCAGCAACAAGAGGCAACAGCAATGCCGTGCTGTGCTTGCAGAAAGCTCACGTTCCAGGATCACGCAGAGTTTTCACAGCCATTAACAGGGAACAAATACTTGAAGGCAAGTGATGGATGCTGTCGTTACCTACAGCAACGCTCCAGCCAGCCCGCGCCGCTGCTTCTCCGTTAGCGGGTCCAGATCAAAACCAAGGATGGGCTGAACCTCAGCAGCTAGAGTCAAATTCAAACCTGCTGTTAGTCCAAACATTTAGCAGCAACTACCTGATTTTCCATGGAATAATCTCTATGTTCTTGAAATGATGGACCTCACAAATTTCTGGTCATGAAACGCTGAGGTGTCTTTGCTTTAAGAATCCCTATGCTGGTTTGCATGAAGTTTTCTCTCCCCTGGGGTGCCCCAGGACAAGTTTAAGTGAGTCTACAAAACAGATGTATGCTTCATACCAATTTTTCAAAGCCTGGACCAAGCCCTGACAAATAATCTGTGTCATTTTTCAGTCTGAAGCAGTGCTGGCACAGGCACCCTGACCCTGCTGTGTCAGAGACCTACAGTTCTCACCAGCTACTGAAGCTATGGGGAAAGAAAACGATCACAAAGTGGAGCAAATACATTGCTCGTCCAGCCTCCTACTACCTGAGAAAATAAGTAACTTCTCCCCTTGCCACTGGACCGTGCTAGAATAAATAACATTAATATCTCAGAAGAGTCACCAAGTAAAGCAAACACCGCGCTTGCATAAATGCAAGAGCCAGGAACGATTACTATTGCCATTTCTGTCTGCTCTCCTCCAAACTTTTGCATGTTCTTTCCACTCTTCCGAGGGTAGCAGTTTTCCTTTTTCCTCAGGAATAAGAGACCCTGGGTTTCAGAGGCTCCAAGCACTCACAAAATGAAGCAGAAGAGTTTTGGTTTTCACCCCTGGTAGAGTCACAGGAGGACCCAGCCCTGCACACAGCTCCTGCCTTGAGCATCAACCAAATCCATCACACACTCCATCCCCGTTGACATGGAGCATCTGGCACACAAGACTTTGAGTAGCTTCCTCATCCATTATGCAAGTGTAAATTCCCACTGAACGGCAGCTCCTTCAAATACAGAGGAGCATTAAATGCAGTTCATAATGCTCCAGTTTTATCCAAAACTAGTCAGAGCTGTGCTGCTGGAGCTGAAGTCAGCCTCCCAGTGCACAACTGGTTCAGAGAGCTCGCTCTGCTCCTGACCTTGAGCCAGATTCTTTATTGTAGGTCAACCAGAACATCTCCTCACAATGACCTTAAAAATACCTGTATTGTACGCTGAATTCTACCAAGTTGAATGATTTCTTCGAAGAACGAGAGACATGGTTATCACACTAGAGTCGAGTGGAACTGAGAAACACTAATCAACCAAACCGACTCCATCAGCAAATCTGTACCTTATCAACTACCTTTCAGTCGTTCAAGGAGTAACACCTAAATTTTGAGGCCACGTTGACTCTGGGTTACTAGAATCTGGCACACAGTCTATGCAGAAGCCAGGTGCATTTAATTCCAAAAAAAAAGCAAGCCACAGTCCTGTGCATCAAAATGTAAATATGAACATAACATGTGCCAAACTGAGGCCATGCGTAAAGCTCCCACGGACCCGCAGAAACACTACGTGCAAAGCCAAGGGGCTAGAAAACCATAAAAACTACCTAAATCAAAGTCCACCTCTGCGTTTCGGAAGCCATACAGTCTCTAAAACCTTATAGCTACCAGGACTGTGCTCCTGGACTCCTAAAAACTTTAATCGGGATAGAAGGTAATTATCCTTAAACTGTTCTGCTGGCAAAACATCCAGGGCGGACAGTAAACAGTGTTATCAGACTAGGAACAAAAAAAAAAGGGCACCTTTGCCAAAGTAAACCGCGGCTACTCAAGGAGGGTTCACCAACAGAGCTGCGTGCCAAGGTTTGCCACGGCAGACAAGCCCAGAGGCCGCTACGATGGGCCCTTGCCGGGCTGCTGACCCGCGAGGTGGAGCTGGAACTCTGCTCCCTCTCTCTGTGCTCCTCAAGGAGTCCGGTGAGATTAAAACCGGGAGTATTTAATTAGAACGGAGGCGACTTAAGACTGTCACCGCGCATCAGCCGCCCAGCTCTGAGCCAGGGGAGCCGCCCGCTCCGCGCGCCGGGATTCCTGCCCCGCCACTGGAAGCGACGCCGAACCGCGGCCGAGCCCCAGATCCGTGCCGTGGCCAAAGCACTCCGTGGCTCAGAGACCATCCCGACACCGCACTCGGTGGGCACTGGATTTCTTCAGCCTCCTCGGGAGCGACACAGACGTTAAAATCTTACTTGTTCGCGGGGTCCGTCGAGCGTCCAGCGCCTGCGCTGCCGTGCCTAGGTCTGTCTCCAAATGACCAGCACTGATGCGGATTTGCCTGGGATTGTCATTGAGACAATCTGTCTGGAGCAAAGTCCTTTGCCAGGGACACGGGCTCCTTACATGCCCGAGTGCCAACTCACCAGCTACTGTCAAGAAGAGGTCAGAAGATGTCGATATCAGCCTGGAAAAAAGTTTCCTTCGAGATCCTCAAGCTCTATAGACTTTCCAGCAGTTAAAAATATATGTATTCCTATGAAATAATCGCTCGACAGCACAGCAAACCGGGCGTTTTCCTCTCATCAGGTCCACCAGCAGGATGGTCTCTCAGGATGACGCGAGGGGGTCACTGCTAAGCTTGAGCGAAAAAGAAAGGAAAAAAGGAAAAGCAAAAAGCCGAGGTCTACAGCAAACAGCTGCAGCTCCTTAAAAAAAAAAGTGAGCTCACCAAAGGAGACAGGAGGGGATTCCTAGATGTCAGCAGGCAGGGAAATTCACCACCTGTTTCACAAGGTTAGCAAGCTGCCAGCACGTCCACTAATAGATCATTAATACAAGAACAGCGGGGTCTTTGTGTCCAGGGCAAATCCCCCACCTGCCAGGGAACGTAAACCCGACCCCGGCGGCACGGGAGCGGGTGCTGGTTCCAGTTTTGGAGCTACTTGGAGCGGACGGGATTTTGCACATCGCGTACTTTCAAGACCTCGCTCAGGACGAGGCATGAAACGGCTGCTCTGCACGGGAAACCTAAAGGAGGGAACAGCCGGGAAGACTCCCACCGGAGCCCCCAGCGCCGTGGCGGACGCACGCGGACCCTCGGAGGAGAGACTGTTCCATCGCATCTGGCAAAAGGTGGTCGTCCTGCAAAGATCTCCGACTCTCTCCACTCTTTTTCCACTCTTTAAGAAGTGCCCCATGGCTATAATGCCGTACACTGAAGGCACTGCTTCTCCTCACCGTGCTCTTCACACATTTGCCATTCACATAATTGTAAAAACTTGGTATAATCATGTTGTTTGTCTTCACATATATGAAACCAGGTGCGCTATGGGATAAAGGCAGCATCTTATCAGGCATAATGCAGCTTCTGAGAGCCTTACCCAAACATACAAAACTGCTTGGATATGAGCAAAACAGTCCACATCACTTTGGGCACAAGCACATTAAACAACCAACAGTTGTTGGTTGTTTAAACGAGAATTTGAGCACTTGCAATCACCACTGCAGCGAAAAAAGAAAAAAAAAAAAAGACCAATTCATACACAATAGGGGGTCTCGGTTTCTCTCCTCTTCCCATCTCACACCTTCACGCTTCCAGCCCAGCTGCATCCGCGCGGGATCAAAGCCACGCTGGTTGGAACATTCCTTGCGACGCGCTTGCTCCCAGGTTTACACCCACATACCACCTTATAGCCACGCAGAGGTGCAGGTGGTCCGAAGGGAGCCGCAAACTAAATAGAATCTTCCCAGTGGCCATGCTGGAGATCAGCCAGAGCAGCCTTCTCGCAAACCAAAGAGTACGGAGCCCAAGGAATGGGCTAAAGAAGTTCTAGCAACACTTTCAGAGCAGCTCCGCAGACCTGCACGTGCCAGGGATGGAGCACCATGACAGGAGCCCCCTGTTATCGCTGAACCAGCAAAACCAGCCCTCTGCGCTCCTGTTCGGGGTCTTCCTCCAGGAAACCTTTGCGATATATATCCGAGACATTGCCTTTGGGATAATATTCTCACTGTGGTTTGAGATGCCATTTCACCACATCCGCTACCCTTCAGGAATTGATAAAAAGGACCGTTTTCTAGAGCAGGCTGTGGAACTAAAGACTCTTACTGGGGTCACTGTTGACACCGCTTCTCCCTCTTTTCCTGAAATTCACCCCGAACCACTTGCCTTACCCAAGGGAGATCCTTGCACGCTCTAGCCAGATCTGGCTTGGAGCAGGGACAGTGCTTTAAATTGTCTTACAGCCACCACCACTGCAGAGGTAACCCCTAAAGGAGGGAGAGAAGCACTCAGAAGCCAGGAGATTGATGGAGACTTCTGGAGAGAGAAACCCCACAAGCCCTCTTCCGGCAGCAGACCCAGGCTCCCAGCTGGAGCAGGTCACGTTACTCAACACACTCACATTCACCTCTGCTCCTAATGGAAACACAGCCAGATCCCATTAAGACTTCATAGCTGGAGATGCTGCAGCTAGAGATGGCAGCGAGGTTTTGCTTTGGAGGCTGGAGGTCTGAGCACAGCCCAAATAGCCCAACGCTCCTCCTCCTTGCCAGAGAAATCTCTAAAAGCTGCACTATTTCTTTTTCTCACCGCTTTTGAGCACCCTCTGCATGCAGGAGCACTCACCCTTCATCCTCCATCTCACCTCTGGTCCGTGCCATCCTAAGCAGAGATGCTGTGGGTGCAGAGCTGCTCCCCATCCCTCCCTCCACCAAGCTCCCTGCCACGAAGGGTTTTCCCAGCACACTTGACCCGGCTCTCAAGTCGCATCGGCACCGTGAGCCGGGCAGACCACCTTCCAAGAGCCATTCAGAGCCAAGTCTTGCATTATAGGATAAACCTGATGCCTTTACGTAGCCTGTCTCCTCGCTGCCACTGCTTAATGATGCCTAATTCCATTACCATCCAAGACATTAACGCGCTGTACGTCGAGTAAACACACCCACCATCCCAACACAATCTGCAGAGGAGTGCCAGGGATCCAACAGGGAACACCTGGAAAACCAGCCAAGCCAGGAAGGATCCCGGACAAATATAGGTCTCCAAGGAGTATCTTTAGATTAGCAGGCAGCTCTGCCCCCACCGAGACCCCAGGATTTACCTAAATAGCTCCTTCATCACAAGCAGCCCAGCGTTCATGGCTATTTTAAGCCAGCACCCTGCCCTACTTCCTCAGGAACAGCCTGCCTTCTCCTGCCCGTGCGACCAAACGAGCACCAAAACCATTATGGCCGGAGGAGACAAACACCTCGCAACTCTGCCGTCTTTTATTAAACAAAAAACCACTATTTTGGCACAGTACCTCGCTAAGGGGGCTCATTTGCTCTAATTGCAACAGAACGGGCCCTCCAAGCAGGGGGAATGGGATTAACCTTTCACAGGCTGATGTCCAGAGAGCAGGGAAACAGAAAAACCATATTAAACACAGGGATCTCCAGAAGGGCACAACCTTCCCTCCTCTCCATCCCACCTCCAGCGCTGATATGAAGCATCTGGTGTTATCCTTGGAGGAAATAAATCAAAAGACAGCCCAATCTGCTTTCCCCAACACCTTACTGCAGTTTTCTAACCAGGTTTTGGTAGCCAAGGCTAGCGCTGGGGTTTAGGTTTTGCCACCAGCGGTGGCATTTCTGTCCATCAGGACGGCAGCAGAGCATCTTGGTGACATCCTACAGCAAGACCTGGCTCTGGGAAGTTTCATACACAAAAAAAGGGATCCACTGCTTATTTGGAGCAGATGAGGGCTACATGAAGCATGTCAGAGGACGTTTGCAGAAGTGCCACTTAGCGCCGCATTTGACTTCTGATTCATTTTTGGATGAAGAGCCACATGATCTGGCAAAATCAGCACCAATTCTGCAACGCCCAGTCTCAGCGCGGCCAGAAACCGGCCCCTCTTCCTAGTGCCAATAACGGAGCATCCTTCCTGCAAGAAAGACCCCCCCAAAACACCAGATTCCCAAGTAATTTAGAGAGGTCCTACGGGGTTCATGCTTTAAGGGCTATCCACACTCAAGACCTTCTTGAGCTCTGTCCAGACAAGTTGCTGTACTATGACGCAACTTGCTTTTTCGAGATCCCACCACCGCATCTTGACTCTGATGGTATTTGCACTTTTCCTCCGGCGCGCCTGAGGTCTGAGAGCATGCACCTTGGCCTTTATGTCCATTTTTAGCTGTTTTCACAGCTCTTCTTTCCCCCCAAGTATTCCTTATTAGCTACAAAACAGCAACGCTAAACAAGACAAACCAACCAAAGCATTACAGAAGACACACATGAAACAAACAGCAATCACGGAGATGGTACTACATATTTCTTCTTTTCAACAACCACAATTTCCCTTGTGTTTAAGATCTGCCTAAGCCTTCCTTTGCTTTGTGTGTGATTGCAAAGCTACTTGGACTTTTGTATCGGCGCGCTCCGTTATAAAAATTCTGCACATCTCCCAACCTACCGCCACCAGGGAAAGCCCAATGCTCAACCATCCCACTGCATTTCAAGAGTAGTAGTTAATATTAAAAACAAGGTGGGAAGAAAGCTACACATTTTTCATAAACTGACAGTGTCTTCAGCCAGCAAGATGAACTAGCACACCCTCTGAACCCTATCCACTTGGCAGCAGCGCGGGGGAAGCTCTCCAAAGCCTCTGAAGATGGCATCTATTGATCTGATGCTGCTTTTTGGCTCCCCAGAGGCACGGCTTCTGCTAAAGGCACCGGGAGCCTTGCTGAACAAATCCCACGGGATTGGACTCCATGCCTCCAGCAGCATCTCTGCTGTGCTACAAAGGCACAGGCTCGCTGCGCAGAGAGGAGAGGAGCAGCTTGTTGGGTGGTTTCTGTTCGAGCGTGACTTCACCCGAGCTGAACACGCACGTGGTACGAGATACTGCTTGGGCAAGTGTGCTCAGATGGCCCCGCCGTTCCTTCACTCCCAGAAACCTTAACTAGGTATTAAACAGATGATCTACAACATATCTGGGAGGTCCACGCCACGAACCAGAGAGCTGATAGGTCTTACATCCCCACACACACACTTTAAATGTCTTCCAGTTGGGAAAAAACCCACTTAGATATGCAGAAAGGTGCCTGGAAAAGCCCAAGTGCTTATGAGAGGACTGCGAAGCACAAACTTGGAAAACCCACTTGTTCACAGGACACCTTTAGCTATGTAGTCTCAGCACTGGTCCCAGCTTTATCACCGCGGCACAGCTCCTCAATTACCAACCCGCTGACCATGGCTCAGTCTGCCCAGCTAAGGAAAAGCAGAAACCCAGGGGTACTTCACAAAACACAGCACGGGCACCACGCAACAGCACGTGGATCAGGCACCAGATCCTACCTCCTCCTCCACCAGCTTTCTAACGGTGCAACACTTTACTAACGGACGCATCCAGAAAAATCGCTCTAGATTATTCGCTCTGGCTCAGCCAGGTGTCTAAATCCCAATCCGCTGTTTTTTTTTAAGGAATTTTTCACGGATGCAACTGCAAACACAGTAAGCTGGGTTGCTTTCCACCGTTCAGCCACGCTCAGGTGGCTTTGGAAAGGATCCTCGTAGCAAACAGCTACGCTTCCCTCCGCGTCGCTTCCCTGAGGACGTCACACCTCGCGGGCGTTATTCGCTGGAGGTGGAACAAAGCAGGGTTGTTTTCATGGAGTTTGGCAGGGGGAAGACACCCACCATGCCCGAGACCTGAGCTCGAGCATCCAACCCATGCTTCAGAGGCACTGCAGTAGCCCAAAGCATCGTGCCCACCCGCCTGCCAAACGTGGATTTCACAGGCTGTGGATCCACCAGTTAATTCAAGCCTATCTTTGGGCTAACGCAGAGAACCCGCCTCAGATTTCCAGCAAAACCATCCCGAGCGCTCTCAGGAGAGCACCGAGTTTGCACATTAATGATCCCGGTTAACACCAGCCATTGGTTTGCTGCTAGAACCGGGCTACTAAAAAGCGACTCTTGACGTACGCCAAAATTAGAGATTTTAATAACGAAGTTACCCGGGTGCGAGTTTAAGCACAAAACTGAGGGAAATTGAAACACTGTGTTTCTCCTGACTAAACGTAATTACAGTTAACGCTTCTGCAGGGCTCCAGAGATGTAAATATATAGGTTAAACACAGTTAAAATTCTACATCCTACTTAACTGTAGGCACTTCCAATTGAACAAAATTAGCTTTTATCCTCAGGTTTAAATTATTAATAACCGCGAACAATGTCATCACCTTTAAACAATAATCACAGCCACGGCAGACACTGTTCCTCCCCAGATTTCCAGAGGCGCTCGGATCAGCGTACCTGGGGGAAATCAAACGCTCTCCGTGACGAGTTCCCGGAGCGAGCGGGCTCCGGCCAACGCCACGAGCCTCCAGCCCACCTGGCTACGGACTAATTACCCAAATTGGCGCAGGCCGCCTGGATGCAGCGTGGTTTTCAAGCCCCCGAGCAGCGTCGGTACCGTCGGTAGGATTGCTGATCGGGTTTCCCGGGATCTGGAAGCCCAAGCAGCAGGGACAGCGTGCCGGTACGGACGACTCAGCTGAATCATAATGGCTGCATTGACATTACCTTCCCTGAACAAGGCCAACCTAAACACACGCAGCTGCCTGGGATTTAGCGGGAGATTTACGGTTCGCCCCGGCCTCTCGGGCTGCCTGCGGACCTACAAATCACCGACCAACACGCCCGGCTCTGGGGAAGCCCCTGGGTCCCCCAAATCTACGACCCCTCCAGCCTGATTCCGAGCGGCACACCGGAAAACGCGCCCGCGGGCAGCGCAGCGCCGCGCTAACGGAGCCCGAGGGGCCTCAAAGTCCAGGCTGCCACCCTCGTCCACCTTCCCGTCGTTTGAGGCCACGGTTATTAACATCTCGACATGTGATCGGCCACATGACGGGCTAAAAAAATCACTTGAACCCGTCCGGAGAAGGCAGCGATGGCCGCGTGCATCTCTCCGGCGGGCGCACCGCCGTACCCGGAATATCATAACCATTCCTGGGAAACTGCTCCTTTCATCCGCCGGCTCGGGGCAGCGCGGCCGCCTGCGACGATTCGAGCCGTGCGGGCGAGCAGCTTTAATAACCGGGCGATTGTGTAACGCTGACAGCTGGGTGCCCCTCGGCGATGGCAGCGGTGGGCGCCGAGCAAAAGTTTAAGCGGGCAAAGGCGCGCAGCGGATGCTCCCCGGTGCGTGGGTACGATAATGGCACCGGATCAATTAGGGCAGCGAAATGTGCATCACACCAGCCTCCTCCTGATCCAGGAGTTTCTCAGCTAACGTATTTCTCTCCTCGTTAACCGCTTCGGTGTCTTCTGCTCTTTCAAAAATAGTACCTACTATAACGGGTCCCGAGGAAGGGGCCAGCTGGCACCCGCCTCGGGGCATCGGAAGAGCGGACAGGGATTTGGGGGAGGCAAGACGAAGGCAGGGAGCTGCCAGAATGAGGGCTGGGGGGGGTAGGGGGGGGTCTCACCACCCCACCCCAATCCGCAGGGGGTGATGCAAAGCAGGGCCAGCCCAGCGCCCCGCTCCCACCCCAAGCAGAGTGGGGAGGGCGAGGACCTGCCTCGGCTGCCCCCCTGGGCTGGCACCTCTCCCCTCCGAGCCCACCGCCCCTGCCCTCCCCCGGGAGCTGGGCTCTCCCCAGGATGGGGATCCCCCCCTCCAAGCAGGGCAGGGATGCCATCCCCCTCCTGTTACCACCTGCCTGGCAGTGCCCTCCCACTACTCGTGTGCCCGCAGCCCCACGGGGTTGGGGGGCCCATCACCCCCACCGCAAGACCCCCGCATCGCACCCCCCATCCTTGCACTGCACCAGAGAAGGGGCGGGGGGGGGGGCGGGCAGGTACACAGACGTTCCCCTCGAGACCAAAGGTGCCCCCCAGGCTGCTCCGCGGATATTTCCGCTAGACGAGCGGTGCCCCCCCCCTCCCAGGCTCTCCTCCAGGGGGTGCCCCTCCAGCACAGCCCGCCCGCCGCGCCGGGCATCCCCTCCCCGGCCAGGGCTACCCCAGCGCCCGCCCCCCCTCCACGCCAGGGGGTTCCCCCCACCTCCCCAGCGCCTCCCGCGCAAGCAGGGGGCGCCCTCGCCGCCCCCGGCCCCTCACCCTTGACGATGCGCTCGGTGGTCGGCAGCTTGTTGTGGCCGCGCCCGGACATGGTGGCGGTGCCGGCGGCCCCGCAGCGGGCCCCTCCCCCGCTCCCCTGCCGAGGAGGGGGCCGCGGGGGGCTCCCGGCGGCTGAGCGGGCCCCGGCGGCGGGCTGGGGATCCGCTGGGTGCCCCGGCGGCGGCTCGGCGGCGCTCCGCTGCCCCCTCCCCCGCCGCCACACCGCCCTCCTCCCTCTCCGCCCCCCCCCCACCTCCCGCCCGCGCGGCTACTGCGCAGGCGCCGCGCCGCGCCCGCCCCGCCCCTCCGCGCCTGCGCACGGCGTCACGTGGGCGCTCCCCGGCCCCTTCCTGCCGCCATCTTGGAGGGGAAGGGGGCGTTGCTAGGCGACGGGGGGGGGGCAACATGGCGGGAGGCCCGCGAGGAGAAGGCCGCGATGCCCCTTCCCTCCATGAACCCGCCGCACCCCTTAGCATCCTCCCTGCCGTGGCCTCCCCGCCGCGCCCCCCCCCCCGACCTGGCTGAGGAGGGCGAAGACATAGCAGGTAAAATAAACCTCCACGCCACGCTTCTGGCAGCAGGGATTGGGAAATGAGGCCGTTCACGCAGCCCGAGAGCTGGCGGCGTGTGGAGCAGCACTGGCAAGCGTTGACACTCCCGCTGCAAACAGCAAGAAGGGCTGGAGTGTGTCTGAGGGCCGCGGGTGGCCCCCGCCAGCATGGCCTGATGGGTTCAACCTTCCAGCTGAGGCGGGTGACTGAGCCCACAGGCGTTCACCAAAACAGGAGGATTTTGCAGCAAAAAAAAAGAGCCCACCTGAAGCCTTGAGGCATCGGCCAGGAGCACGGCAGCCTGACAGCCCCCCTGGAACAATGAGCCAGTGCTGAGGAGGGAGAGCGTGTCAGACGCATGCTGCGGCCTTTTTTCCTCGGAATGGCGTTTGTTTTTAAAAACCACCACAGAAATTCAAGATTTGTTTTCTTTAGCTGCAAGGAGGTTGCTAAAAATTGTGCTTGCCGCTCAGAGCTGGCAGCTTGAGGGTAATGGTATATAAAAAGGCAAAAAAAAGCAAAGTAGAAAAGCAAAGTATGCTTTTTTTTTTTTTTTTCTTCTTTCCCCTACTGCAGAGTGGAGAAGCAAGGACACAAACAACGCTGCTCCCAGTCAGGCTCCCTCGTGTGAGCTGGAGAGGAATATAACATCCCGCAGACCTCCTCCGAAACCTCAGCCTCCCCCCAGCCAGACATCGATGCTTGGAAATACATTCTAAATAAAACATTGCAAAATTAAAAAGGGCTTTTTGACTCTCAAGGCAACTCCTGGAGGGCTGTGCCACGTGGGCGGGTGGGGGGGCTGGGGGGGGGATGTCAGTGCCATCTTCCGTCAGGCGTGCCGCACTGCACAGCCCTGGAAATCAGGGCTGGAAAAGCAGGATTGCATCACCCAGCCCTTCCAGCCCAGCTCAACCCTTCCCCTTGGAAAAATCCTGATCCGACAGAGCTCCCACCCCTTCACCCTCCAACCAGTTCTGGCCACGGGGAGGATTCCGCTGCTGGAGCACACCTGCAGCCCTCCGTCATTACAGAATATATTTTATTTATGGAATTTTACAAATAACTTTACAATTCACATGACATAAGTTATGTTCTTTGTTTCACCGCGTATCTCTTACAACACCTGAGTTATTGAAGTACCTAGATGGAACTTGAGCTTCGAACCGGACACGGGAAGGGAAACACGGATGGAAATCCATTCACGAGCTTGATTTGGGTCACTGTCCCTCCTCATCCTCCCACCTGCCCCATCCCTTCCCTGACGGCGGGTACCAGCCTGCCCGAGCCAGGGCCGGGAGGGACCTCTCTCCCACCAGTCCTTGGGCAGAGGGAGGGTCCCTCTCTGCACGGACCCTTGTTTCTTCCGTGGGCTTTCACCACCTCCCTCATCCCAAATCTCTGGGATTCTCAAAGTCGACTCAGTTGGCAAGAAACAGGGTTAAACTTGACACGAGAAGACAACGGACTGGCGATGCCCGCCGTGTGCCAAGGGGCCCGTGCTGGCTCCGAGGAAGCCACGCGTCAGTCTTTGCCACGATCCCAGCTCTCGAGGACGCAGAGCACCTCCCAGCCGCAGTCCCCAGGAGACAGGCAGAAAGATTTCCCCCTCTTCCCCTCCACCACAGAGGCTTTTCCATCCGTGTGCACCGCTGAACCGCTCCTGCCAGCCACGGCTTCGCCCTGGCAGTGCCGTGGCTGCCCTCTGCCCCGTGGAGAGCTGCCAGCGATACGGTATTTTCCAATTATTTCCTTGGGAGAGAAGAGAGGGCACATATGCCATTCAAAGGACTCGAGTTTTTCCACATCAAGTCGGTCAGACAGGGCTGCAGGGAAAGGGAGTTTCCAGTTCCAGTTTCCTCCTGACTACGGAAAACCAGCAGCAACCCAGAGCATGGGTAAGGACTGGGAGGTGCTGCAGAGGTGGCTGGGTGCCCGAGCCAAGACAGACCACGCTGCTCTGAGGTGGCTCTGTCCCACGGACCAGCTGCAGAGGGAAGAGGGACCATCCACATGAAGAGGAGACACCGCACGGCGAACAGCACAGCCCGTCTCTCCTTGAAGGCATCGGAAACGGCAGCAAGTGGCCCAAGGACCGACCGCGTGGTACCTCTGGGTTGAAGGGTGCTCCCAAGAAGGCTCCCTGCTCCTCAACACATGGATATTTAACCCCCTGGGTGCAGGATAAAGCCAACAGCCTTCTGGGTGCCAAGGGGACCAAGTCAATGCCTGGCCTAGCCGAAACCACCGAGAGCAGAGCCGCTGATCCATGAGGATACCGGCAGTGCCACATTTCAACAGGCAGAGACCTAGGGACTCAGGGACGACTGTTACGAGCCTAAGAGGAATGTCATCCAGCTGGTACCTAAAGCAAATTAGGAACTACAGTGAGGTACTGGCAGCCAACGACCAAACCAGGGGACGATGCTACTGGACGGTGCTGAGACTGCCCCGGGCTGAGGTTCCCGTCTCTCTTGTGATGGGCATGAAGAACACGCGGCACATCCTCCGCTTTGCTTTCCAACATGGGTGGAAGGGAAGGCGTGGGGAGCCTCAGCTCCAGCCCCCGGTGCCGAGCAGCACCAAGCCGAGGTGTCAGGATGGCCGTGACCCCGTCACACACAGCTCACGGCCACCTGCACAGGCAGGGATCGACGGAAGACGCTCAGTGACAAGCCATCCCCGGCGCAGACACCGAAGCACGTCTCAAAGCCGGCCACACCACTCCTTCATCCCAATCCAGCACCATACCCACGAGGGTAAACTGCCTACATCACCCCCCACTTACCAGCGTGGCCACAAACTCACCGCCCCTGGGCGCAGGACAAGGTTTGAGGGAAAAAGGGGGTGCAAGGGAACCTCAAGCAACACAGGTGGGGTGGGTGACATTATCAATATGATAATAAATTAATTCACCTAGTGAATCTGGGGAAAGCCAGCCCAGAAGCAGAGCTGTGAAGTGCCTGTAACACCCTTCTGTGGCTACTCCCTAAGGCTGGAAACACACAACCCAAAGAGGTTCACAGTCTATTTTGTTTGTTTGTTTGTTTGTTTTAAAAACAACCCCCCCTTTCACCCCACCCTGAACCTCAGCAGCATCAGTGTTGAAAAACCAGTCTGTTCCCAGGTGTCGGCATGAGTTTGGTCACAGTGTACGGACCGATCCCTGGCTGGGGAGCCTGTGGCCGGGCACGGGGCTCACCATCCTGGCTCTGCCCTTGCCCCATGCTGCTCTCGTGCCCTTCTTGCCAGCATCACCGCACTGATCTTGTGGAAGAAGGGGTTTTGCCCCCTGTCCCGTACAGCAGCAGGGACTTGAGCGAGGTAAGAGCATCCTGCTGGCCGCCTTCCAGCCGCTGCCCCACGCAGCCCGTGTGTCAGTCCGACCCGCATGAGGTGTCCTCTGCTCTGAGCGCTGGCGCCCAGAATGTGCTTTAACAAAAAAAACAAACCAAAACAAAAAAACAAACCAAAAAACCCTCTTCACGCTGCTCTTCCCAGGGCATCGTCTGGGACAGAATGGGAGCAAAACCAGACGCGGCTCCAGAGACACGCTTCTGAAGATGGCAAGGATGATGCTCGAGTCATCAGCCGTGCTCCTCGAGCCTCCCTCTTCCTCGGCAGCCCTCTGTGCTCGGAGAGCACAGCTCCAAGGACTGGCTGGTAAGTAATTCCCCGAGAAGGGTCTGTCCTGATCTGTCCCCATCACACATCCTCCCTCAAAGAGGTCAGGAGAGCGTCATGTCCCATCGCATCACTCCAAGCACAAGGAGGGGAGCAACACGGCTAATGGAGCTCCTGTCTCCCAACTCTGTCCCTCCCAGGAGACGTGAGGAGAGAAGGGATACAACACTGGAAAGGGATGCTTCAGTCAGTTCGGTCCTATGGCAGAGGGGATTAAGCTCCCCTCAGCCGTAAACCAAAATAAAAGGAAGTCTGTGGCATAGCTTTAAAAGCAATGTCTCTTCTTCTGTAGTGTGATGTCAGTGCCCGCACAGGTACTGTCATACGCTTGCAGCAGGAAAAGGAAAGAAAGGAAAAAAAAAAAAACCAAAAAACAAACCCCTTTCCCCCCTCAAAAAAAGGAAAAACTGGAAGAGGCCTGCGAGTCGGGCTGGTCCTACCCTATCTGGATCTGGCCGGAGTACATGGTGAGCAGCACCATGATGGTGAACCCCGTCAGCAGCCCCGCGTTCTGGATGGCGAAGGTGATCAGCGCGCTGCCGTTCTGCTCGTCCTCCCGGCTGACCTCATTCATTTCGGGGAACTGCAGGGAAGAGAGAGCCGGGGCCGGGCTCAGCATCAGGAGCAGCTCCATCCTTCCCCGCTGCTTCCCACCCCGTGCCACGGCCCTGGCAAGTATTCCCCACCCGGCACAGGGGCTCCGTGCCACCGGAGACGAACACCAGCTACTGCTGATAGCATCTGCATTTGCGAGGGGGACAGAGCGAACGTTCCCCTCTGCTCCCCACGCCTGCCTCGCCTCCAGAGCGAGGAAGAGCTGGAGCTCTTCCTCTAGCCGGGCAAAAAAAGCCAACCCTGGCAAGGTCCTGCCCGCGCAGCCGGCAGCTCGCTGGGCTCCGTATTTACCATGTCAGCCAGCGCGATGTACAGAAACATCCCTCCGGCCAGGGCGAAGATCCAGTTGGCAGAGAAGTGGCTGCCAGCCAGGATGCCAAAGGCCAAGCCCACGTAGCAGCAACAGGCGGAGATGAAGTTGAAGAAGAGCGCTTGGCGGATGGTCATCCCGGCGTTCAGCAGGATGACAAAGTCCCCTGCGGGAGAAGAGGACGAGGAGGATGAGGAAGGTGGAGGGCTGTCACCGGGCGGGCAGCAGCAGCACCAGGACAGCACCGAGGTGCTCGTGTTCAGCGCCTGCTTTTGCAGGAGGTCAAGCAAGCATGGGCTCCCTGTGCCCGCTGGCGCCGAGCGCTGCCCACGTGCCAGCTCCTGGCCCTGCCCACGCGTAAATTCGGACACTCAAACCAAACCACTGCCCACCTTCCCCCCTCCCAAACCAACGAGGTGTTGGGTTTGGTTTTTTTCTTCAGATGTCTCCATCTAAATTTAAATCTCAGACATCATATTACCTCGTTATTTTTAGAGCTGTGATTACTCAGTGTAGTGTTCAGCCTTGCCTTCCCCCCCCATCATTACTGTTTATTCCACCCCACGTTTGCTTTTCTCTGGAGAAACAACGGGAAGGACCAGGAACGCGGCGGGGCGAGCCTTAAAGAGCCTCGCAGCACCTTTCCCCGAGGACTCACGTACCCAGCTCGTGCGGGAACTCCTCGCAGAGGATGGCCACGGAGGTGCTGATCCCTTGGAAGACGGAGACGGTGAAGGAGGCCCCGATGGCCAACCCGTCGATGAAGTTGTGGAGGCCGTCGCTGAGGGTGATCATCCACGCCAGCGTGCCGATGTCGGAGTACCGCACCTCCTTCAGCCAGTAACACGCGCTCTGGGAGGCCTGCAGGTCCTGCCACAGCACCCCATGGTGGGGGCTCAGCACCCAGCCGGTCTAGGGGAGGGTCACCGCTCCCTCCACTGGCTGGAGAAACCCACCCCCTCCATGCATTAAATCCACACAGGGCTTGATCCGAGCCGTTTGCTTTCCACCACCCATGGAGGATTTTATCCAGGAGGTGCAATAGGCTTCAAAACTGCTGGTTTTCTTTGCCAGGCAGGTTTTTTTCCCCCACGTGCCCACTTGCAACTCCACAGGAGGAGGCACTAACCTGGACAGAGAGGGAGCCCATCACAACCTTCTCATCCCCGGACGGGGTCTTGCACTCCAGCTCGTTGGTTATGTGTGGGATCATACGGTCCAGGTCCCCGTTCTGCAGCTTCTCGGTGACCCCCTCCTCCTGGTCCTTCTTGGACGGCAGAGCCTCGGGGCCGTAGTGGCTGTGCCCGTGGTGATGCTGCGGGACAGGGGAGATTCACGGGTGTCAGCCACCCCTGCCATCGCTGCCGTTTCCCACCCGAGCAGCCCCTGCTCAGCCTCACCTCATCCTTCTGCTTCAGGAGCATCTTCAGGACCTTCTCCGTGAAGAAGAAGAGGTAGAAGCCCCCAAACACCACGGCGGATTTGGAAACGTAATAATCTTCTTGAGGGTTGAATCCAAACGCCTGTGGGCAAAAGGGGACAAGTGACAGGACTGAGGAACAGTCTCCGGCAGCATCCTTCGTCTGCCTTTGCCCCTGGCACCTCTGGGGCAACACTGCCGCTTTCTGCCCTCTCTCTCAGCAGCAGCTGCTTTGGGGCGAGCTCAGAAAATGCCTTCGTGCACCTTTCATCTCCCTCACTCCCCCAGCCAAGCCAAGGTGTTGGATCCACCACCCTGCACTGGGGATGCTACAAGCAGGCTTAGAAAGCCTCTGCTGTCTCGGCACGAGGGCAAATAAACCAGCATTTCTCTGCTTGAAGCAGACCGGAGGTCTCCCTGGAGCGATTCCCTTCCAAAGAGGGTGTGAAACGCCAGCTCCGACCGCGATCCCGAAGGGCTCCCAGCCTCCGTACCTCGCTCTCGGCTCCCCTCCGACGCCGCTTTTCCCCTTCTCCAGCCAGCGAGTGCCCAGAGTGAGACAAACAGCCCCCGAGAGAGAGAAAAGGACAGACCCGACCGTCCTCACCCTACCTCGGGAATGAGCTGGAAGAGGGCGTTGGAGTAGAGAGTTCCAATCGCCAGAGCTATGAAGTAGAGGAGCAGCCGCTTGTAAAAGGTCTTCTTCATGAAGGGCACCACGCTGGCTCCCACCAGCGAGCAGAGGGAGATGACGGTCACGCAGAGGAAACCGTAACCCCAGACTGCGGCGTGCGTGCCAAACCCACCCCGGGGGAATCGGACGAGGGGAGGTTTTCGGAGGGAAAGGAGATCAACACGGAGAAAGGGAGGGAAGGGGAAGGAATTCACGCCGAAAGGAAGGAGAGGGGAGGGAGGGAGGGAGAGGAGGGGAGAGAGAAGAAGAGGACATTCATTAGTGATTGCTTGTTCATCAGGCATTGGTTCAAGAGGGCAAACCTGGTGCTGAGTGGCTTTGGAAAGAGCTCTTTGGGAAGGGTTGGAGGGATACCCCGCTGCGGGGCTCACACCAAACAACCAGGAGAGGAGCCTCCCTCGGAGCAAGCAGCTCTTTTAGCACTGGGCTGGAGCTGAGTTTTGGCAGCCAGGCTCTTTTCAGAGCCAGCACCCCAGCTCTGCTCCCCGAGCCCCACAGGACACTGGGCGGCTGTTCCAGTGCCACAGAGCACCAGGGTCCCCCCGAGCATCTCGTACGCTCCATCCTCGTCCTGCAGCCCGGAGACATGCAGCCAGTCCCTGCAAGCCAGGCTGGGATGCTCCGACTGATGGCGAGGGTGGAGCATACGTGCAGCATTTCAGTTCCTGGCAGAGCAGGAAATATAGGCGCTTGGTTTTTATGTTTGGCAAATAAAAGTTGCAGTTCTGGAGTTGAAAAGGAGCCTTGAAAAAAACATCCCCCTGCCAACACGCTGCCTGAGAGCAAAACCCGGTGAGCAGCAAAGGGTGCCCTGCTCAGAGGAGAGGCTGCACCTTAAAATGATGAGTTTTAAAGCTGGATGTGCAAGAGCTCGGATCCAGGTGATCATCCACCCAGGAGCCACAAGGGCTCTGTGAAGCTGCCTGGACCAGGGGTGCCCAGGAAGCACACGTGTTTCGAAGGTGTCCAGTCTGAGAGCGCGTGGGTGGATTTATTCAACTCCAGAACTGTGCAATTACAACACAATTAATTTGCAATACATCTGTCGGTCCCATCAGAGCACCAGGAAACCTCACATAAGCCTAAATCCTTGTGGGAACACCAGCCTTGTAAATCAAGGGGGCAAAAAAAAAAAAAAAAAAGGCAATTAAAACATTTGTAAAAGTTGGCTGACTCGAGAGGGAGCTGGTGCTTCTCCGGGCTGTTCTCTGTGCTTTCACACCGGTAATTCCTCGTCCTCGCAGGTCTTTCCATCCGGCTTATGCCACTTGCGCTGCCACATCTCAGCAGCCTCGGAGCTGGGCAGCTCTGCACGGAGCAGGGCTGAGCACATCCCTCCCTCCGAGGGACAAACTCCCTTGCGAAGCAGATGCAGCCCACGGAGCAGGAGCGACCAGCTTCTCCCAGCACCTTCCTGGACCTCAGACCTGGCCAGCAGCATTGGAAGAACCCGGCAGGGCTGGAGGACGCAGCCTCCCCATGCTGCCTGCACGCTCCAGAGGGTTTCCTGGTGCTCGGAGGAGTGAGAAAAGCCCTGCGGAGCCCCTGAGACAAGCCCTCAGCCTCGGGTGATGGAGGGATCGGTTCGATTCGGCAGGGTGGAGGCAGAGAGGGTGCCCGGAGAGCTGCCCTCGGAGACGGGAGAGAGGCAGGGACTTTCTACCGCACCTCTGGGATGAGCTGGAAGAGCGCGTTAGAGAGCAGCGTGCCGATGGAGAGCGCGATGAAAAACGTGAGGACCCGGCTGAAAAAGGCCTTCTCGGTACACGGTACGATGAAGACTCCGAGCAGGGAGGCCACGTTAATCATCGACACACTGAGAAAACCAAAGCCCCACACTGCGGAACGAGAAGAAACGAGGGCCAGACATTACCGAGGCTCTCGGCGCGGGGAGATGGGGAGAACCCCAAGACCCCGGATCCGGGCAGGTGGAAAAGGCTGGCTCCGGGTCTACGCCCCCTTGCCGCACCGGAGCGTCTCTCCCTTTGCTCTGGACACTTCAACTAGGACACAAACCGTCAGTTTCGTTGCAGGGCAGGTGGAAACGAAGCCACTGGGTTACTTGGAAGAGGCTTTCCCAAGCCAGCCCTGGCTTTGCGGTGTGGGAAGAGCCAGGGCAGCTGATCCAAGACCTTGGGCATCCTCGGGACTTGGATGTCTGGAATTTTATTTAGCATCTGCCAGTGGCTGGAGGCCAGTGGGGCTACCCCCTCCCACCCACGGGGACTGACAAGGTCCCCATCATCCAGCTATCCCGGAGAGCCGTGCTGCAGGCACAGCTCTGACCTGGAGTGTGTGCAATCAGGGGCAAAAACATGCTGTGAGCCCACGGCACAAACCACGCCGAGGAAAATCCGTCAGGACTCCTGGCTGCCGTGGGAAGCTGCCTCCTCTCATCTCTGCCTGTGCCCTGGAGCTGGGAACGGGAACTGGCTGTCCCACAGGTCCCGGGGTGCCTCATGTCCCCAAGCTCCATGCCCAGGGCTGGGCAGTGCTCGTGCCTGCTGGTTCCGCACTCACCTTCGGCCGAGCTGGGTCTGCTCTCCTCCGTCTGCTCGTTTTCCTCATTTTCCAGGTTCTCTGAGGCGCACGCCCCCGACTCCAGCTGCTGCAGGATGGTGGGGCAAAACTCCTTGAACTCGCCGTGCCCCACGGCAGAGCCCTCGCTCAGGTTGTGGATGGCGAAAAGCTCAACGGAGCTGAAGCACTGAGGGAGAGGAGAGACGAGCACGTGCCTTGAGATTCCCGCAGCTCTGCAAAGGGGCTTTGGGGGTCTGCAGAGCCCCTGCCTTACCCGGGAGAGGTTCACGCGCTGCTGCGGCGACTGGGAGGCGTTGGCGTGCCCCACTCCCACGTCCAGGCGGTTCAGCAGGGCCTTGAGCTGCTTCAGGCTGAGGGTTTCGCTCTCACCATATCGCTGGAGGAGATCCTGAAGGAAGGAGGCTGCGGAGAGCGCCGGTCCCGCGGTGTCCCGGCCGGCCCAGACGCGTGGGCAGGGGAGAAGGCAGAGCAGCACGAGCAGGCAGCAGCCCCAGGGGGCTGAGCTGGGGATCATGGTGTCTCAGGGATGCTGGAAGAGAAGCCACGCGCTGCTGTCAGCTTTAGCATCCCCAGCAGCTCCGACCACAGCTCTTCCACCCCACGGCTCCATCAGGAGATGGCAGATTTCATCCCCAGGGAGCCCCATGCCAAGGGAGATGCACACCTCCATCCCAAGGTGGGACTCCACATGTTTTCATGAGTGATACGAGACCTGCTGCTTCTCCTCCACCATAAGCCAAACCCCATCACCACCTCCCCAAGCACCCCGCTCCCCCAGCTCACCGCAGCTGTGTGCCGAGGGCTGGGGGGCTGCCGGGACACAGCTCCCAGGGGCTCTCCAGCTCCGCAGCACCACGGGATTCCTAGGGAAGAGCAGCCAGCGGTCGGAAAGCAGGCAGCTGCGCCGGGGATGCTGCACGTGCACCTCTGCCAGCGGTGCAGCCAGCAAAGCCCAGCGCAGTTAATGCCAGCGCCGGCTGCCGAATTCGGCTCTCCGGGGGGCGAGGAAGTCACGCACCGACCCCCGGCACGCCGGGGCCAGGACACGCACCCCTCGGGGACCTCTGCCCACCCACGCCGGCGTTCGGAGGCAACGGGGAGCGCAGGGGCCAGAGGTGGCATGTTCGTTAGGTTATACTTTAACTATGATAATTACAACGACCCGGGTCCTCCCTGGCTGCGACTGTAGATGCCTTTACAGTATTTGCCCAGAATCAATCCTTGCCCTCTCCGCTCCTTTCATATAAGCCGGGAATCAATAAAAATGGGGTGGCAGAGGCTGGGCAGGGGAGCTGGGGTTCACCCGCCGGCACGCACTGGGTGCAAAGGAAAGGGTTTGGAGAGAGGGTGGGAGGCCAGGCACGACCCGCACGTCCACCTTGGGTGGCACCCGAGAGGCTGGAGCGGGGCCTGGGCTGCCTTCCTGGAAAAGCTTCACCGAAAAGTGGATGGCAAATGTGGGATTCAAATAATTCACTATCTGCCACCTCCGTACGCCCAACAGCCATCCCCTTCCCAGCCCCAGGGCGCCGGTTCCCTCCTGGGGGGGCTTGGGCACACGCTGCCTCATGGTTTCCCCTTCCCGGGGCTCCTGGAGAGAAGTGGTTTGCAGCCCTGGGATGGTTGCTGCACCGTTGTGCATGGGGCCCCGTCCAGCCCAGCTCTGCCCTGGCACGGGACCTGCCACCCCAGCCAAGCCGCGCTCCCGCCGGCCGCTCCGGCACCCCGCCACGCTCGTCTCGTGCTGACGGCTTGCAGATTTTGGTCTCCTCCAAAAACAAACCCGAGACATTTTTGAAGCCCAGCCAACCAATTGTTCTGAAAATAACCCGGGGCTGGGCATGCGAGGCACGGTGCTGCCCGGGGCAGCCAGGCAGGACCCCATCCCTCATCCAGGACCTCGTCCCCCTCCAAAGGCGCCCACATTCCCGCAGGTTTTACAAGCTTACCACCACTTTGCCAGCTTTGTTTGGAGGTTTTAGCCTCCCTCCTGCCAGGGCTTAGCTTGGATGCTTTGGCTTAACCCCTCTCCTCCCAAAACGGGGGAGCGAGTTCATCTGGCGAGGTGCTGGTGATGATAACACCCTGCTCAATGGGGGCACCTGAGGGACCTCTGCCTCTTCAGCAACCCCAGCAAGCACCAGACACCTTCCTCTGCCTCCTCCCTACCCAAATCCACCCTTCCAGATGGGTCCTTCCCAGGCGATGCCCCATTGCAGCCCCAGGAACAGGCGCCAGCCTGGGTGGCCACGTGGGACATCTGGGTGGCCAGTGACTCCCACAAGGTACACAGGTGCTGGCACAATGCCCACAGTGGCAAAGGCCTGTCCCGGCACTGCGATATCCTGGGACAGGGAAATTGGCTGCCTTTCCCTCTCCGTGCCAGCCAAGTGCTCCCCATATCCCGCAGCCTGCCGCGAGCCATCCTGCCCGGGGCACACTGATTATCGCCGGCCCGTGCCAAGGCACGCCACCCTCTCCAGTGCCAAAATCGCCCCCAGGGTTTCTCCCAGATCCGGGCTGAACCGGGCACACCCAAGGTGGAAAACCGGACCTCAACTTTTCCCCAGCTGCCAAACAAAAGGCAGGACGCAGTTTGCAGGCAGAGCCGGGCAGGGGTTTGAATCGCACGGCTCGCTGGTGGTTTTAGGGCAGAAACGAGGTGGAGGAGGACGCAAGGTAGACCCACCTGGGGGTCCTGGACCCCCTGAACACCATCAGAAGCCCAGGGCAAGGCAGGAGGGTACCAAACACATCCAACCTCCGCCATTCCGGAGGCAAAGGGACGCTGCAGCAAACGCCCCGGGAACAAAACCCCCTTCTGCAGTCTCTCCATCACCGCCGCCGGCTGAGCGTGACCCCCACCCCCAAAGCCCCCCAGCCTCCTGCCCGCTACCTTCAAGGGCGTCCTCTCGTCGGCCACGGAGCCTGCTCCTGGGGCCCGGGGAGCCGCGGTGCCGCGCACGGCCCCGGCGCCTGACCTACTTTATCGCTCACTGCCGCGCTGGGACGGGGCGGAGGGAACAAACCTCTGCCACGGGGAGGGGGTGCCCAGGAGGGTGTCCCATGGGACGTGCCCGGGAGCGATGCCCGGCAGTAATGACAGCCCAAAGGAGCTGCCAGGGCTAGGCAAAGTCCCTCTTCTTTCCCGTATCCCTTAGGTTCACTTCCCAGAGCTCATCGATCCTGGTTACAAACCACCCCCTCTCCGACCGGGAAGGTGACACCGGGAACAAGAAATGTTGGCAAAGCCAAGCACGACCCCGGCGACGTCAGCCCCGTGCCAGACGCTTCCCGAAATCCCGCGCAGGGACAGCTCGCTGTCGCAAACCTGAAGGGGGGCAGCGGGGGCTCCCAAACCCCCCCCTCCTGCCAGGGTGGTTTCCAGCCAGTGGTCTGGACCTCCTGCCAGAGCAAATGCCACTCCACGTGTCTGGCAGCAAAGGCAGGACCTGCCCGCTGGCAGGGAGGGTGTCCATACCCTGGGGCACGTCCGCTTCCCGCTTGCCATGCTCATTCCATGACCTCCCTTCGCTCCTCCAGGCTGCCTCCGTGTCCCTTAGTGTCCCCTACACCCCTGCCCGCTGGCCCTGGTGCAGGCAGGCAGGCAGCAAATCCGGCTGCCCAGGAGCTACCCTGGCTATCCCACCCCGGACGGGTCCCCCCCATCCTGCCCCGGTCCCCCCTGTTCTGCACCTGCCCGCTGCCACCCCCAGCCCCTGCCCCATCCCAACACCGCTCCCCATCCCGCAGCTGCTCCCTGGCCCCTTTGCCCCCAGCCCCAGAGCTCGCACCAGTGGTGCCAGAGCCCGTAGCTGGATCCTTCACCCAAGAGCTGGGTCCTCCACCCCAGAGCCAAGGCTGCCGGCACCCTCACCTGGCCCCAGACCCCATGGACAGCCCCAAAGCCAGCCCCACAGCTGCCCCCAGGCCCTATGACCGGTCCTAGACCCCGAAGCCAGTCCCAGATCCCTTGGCCGGTCCTATAGGTGATCCCATAGCCGGTCCCAGGCCCCATAGCCGGTCCCTGCATCCCTCCCTGCATCCTTTCCCCCATCCCCATCCCCATCCCGGCTCTCGGGGCCCTCCCCAGCCGCTCACCCCGCGGGGCCCCTTCTCCGCAGCCGGCTCCCTGCCCGCTTCGCTTCGCTGTTTCCCACCCCATCTCCATCCCACTCCATTCCATTCCATTCCATCCCATCCCATTCCATCCCATCCCACCCCATCCCGGCCCGGCCCTACCTCCCGCCGCCACCGCCGCCCGGTCCGCCCGGTCCCGGCCGCGCAGGGCGCACGCTCGGCCGCTGGCACGGGGAGCGCTGCCATTGGCCGGCGTCACGGCAGGCCCCGCCCCCCCCCCCCCCCCCCCCCCCGCCGCTGTGCAGCGCCGAGCACGGCGCCGGCGGAGCGGTGCGGTGGCGGGGTGGGTACGGGGGATCGGGCACCGCACGGACCGCTCCCGGGGACAAGGGGCACCCCGGCCGCCCCTCAGGGGTGTAGGGCACTGCACAGACACAACCCCCCCCACCCCCGGCACCCCTTGGGGGCACGGGGCGCCCCTCACAGCCCCCCAAGCACTTTTTTGGGGTACAGGGCACCCCTAGATCTCTCCCAGGGGCACAGGGCATCCCACAGACCCCCCTGGCCATCCGTCAGGGTATAGGGCACTGCATAGATCCCCCCCAGACACCCATTGGGGGCACGGGGCTCCCCTCACGCACCCCCCAGCACCCCTTGGGGTTGGAGCACCCCTAAGACCCACCCAAACACCTCTTGGGGGCACAGGGTACCCCTTAGACCTCTTCCAGAGGGACAGGGCACCCCACAGATCCTGCTGGCCATCCCTCAGGGGTGTAAGTCGCTGCACAGACACCGCTGGGCACCCCTCACACCCCCCCCAAGCGCTCTTTGGGGCACAGGGTACCCCTTGGACCCCTCCCACGGATACGGGGCACCCTTCAGACCCCTCCCAAGGGGATGGAGTGCCAAACAGACCCCACCTGAGGGGACATGGTACCCCAGGGACCCCTCTGGAAGGGACCGGGGGGGCTGAGCCTGCCAGCCTGGCAGCCAGGACCCATCCCAACTCTCCTCCCTGTGCCAAGGAGCCGGCGAGGACAAGGCAGCCTTTCTCCCTGCCGGCAGCGGCGACGGCGCGATGCAAAATGCCGGCTGGTGGGAGGCCAGGCACACTGGGGACCCAGCAGGCTGCCCCGAGCCAGCACCCCCATTTTGGCCCCAACACCTCCCCAAGCCACCCGGAGCCAAGCTTCGCCCTGTGCCGAAACACCCATCCGGGCCGGGCAAAAGCTGCCAAAGTCCAGCAGGGCCGGCAAATAAAAGCGGATAACGGCCGCTATCGGCGAGGGGTGACGGTGAATGATTAACCCAGGGGACGCGGTGACGGGCACTGCTCCTGCGTGCCAGGCTCGCCACCCACCGGACAGCACCGTGACACTGCTGTGTGTCCCCCCCTCCCTGTCCCCTCCATCCTGGGACCCCCCCCCAGGAAAGAGCGGTGGGGGGTCAGGACGTCCCCACAAGCACCCGGCACCAAGAGCTGTGGGCAACACTTTTATTAAGGTTAACTGAAAACTACAGCAAAAAAATATAATTAAATATTTTCAACTTTTTTTTTTTTTTTTTTGCATTAAAAGGGAAGGGAGAGGCTGGGAGAGGATCCCACCGTACCCCCATCCCTGCTGGTGCTTGCACAAGTGGTGGGCTGGGGGCACACCGTGGTGAAATCCAGGTGGTTTTGGGGATGTTCTTGCAGCCCCTCCAACCCCCCCGACAGCTCCAAACTCAAAGGTCTCGACCATCTCTTGACCACAGCAAAGAAACACCTGAAATGGCTGAAAACTCCAACGCTTTTCCCGTGGGATAGCGCCCTGCTCTCCTGCCAGCCTGGCAGAAGAACAAAACAGAGAAATAATCAAGGCTTCTCCTTGAAAAACCAGTGATTTTTTAAGGACGTGACAACCGGCCGAACGGGAGCTGGGTTTGTTCAACACAAAAAGCCAAATTTTAAAGCGGCAGCTGTCCCGATGGCAATGCCAGAAATCGGGGGGAAAAAACCACCAGAAATCTTTGGGTTTTACACCCAGCACGTGCACGGAGCAGGGATGAGCCTGCACCGTGGGAGCAGCATCACCTTTGGGGCTTGTTTACTCAAAACCCCTTTGCTGGGAGGACTGGAAACCAGCAGGCAGAGGCTGGTGATCCTGGTTTTGCTCCGGCTTCTTTCCTATAGAGATGAATCCCGAGAGCGCATCGCTCCGGGGCTGTGCCGCCGTGCCGGAGCACTTCTGAACATCCTTGCAAAACAACGATAAAAATGAATCCAAGAAACCAGGTGCCGAAATAAATTGGAAAATAAAAACCAAAACAAAACAACAAACATATTTAAGGAAAGTCCTCGTTGCAGCAGACTTCACGGCGGCGGCTGGGGGAGCCGAATCCCAAACGGAGCCCGTTCTCCCCCCCGTTGCCGGCACGCTGGCTATAGGAAGAAGAGCTTGTCGCAGAGCCGGGCGCTGGCCTCGTGGTGCAGGACCTGCCCCGAGAGGAATGCCAGCTTGTGGGCATACTTGCATGGCGCAGGGACCCGGATGGTGCCCGGCCAGTTCCAGTAGAGGTGACAGAGCTTGAAAGTCAACCTGGAGACAGCGAGAGGAGAGGGGGGGTTAGTGCTCCCCGGCATCCCAGCGCTTCGGGGCCGGATCCTGCTCCCTGAGGCAGCGCTGACTCCACCAGCTCCAGCAGCAGGGAGCTGCATGGCGAAATTTGCTCGTGGGGGTGGTTTTTTTTGCCCCCCTATTGCAGGACTTAAAGGTTGGGCTCTGCCTGGGCACTGATAGCGGCTGATTGCGTTAGTTGCCCAGGTCCTGCCGGAGCGGCGTTGGAACCCGCAGCAGCTCTCTCCTGCAGAGCCTCCCAGGCCAGGGGGACACGGATTTTCCTTTATCGCGCTTGCAATCAGCTCTCACCCAAAGAGGAGGCAAGAGGACACCGTCCTCCTCTTCCTCACCGGCCGCTGAGTCCTCCCCACTCACCCAGGCTCAACCCAGTGCCCGCACAGGTACCTGCTGCGTTCCCCGCCAGCTCCACGGGACTAAAAAAAAACCCCCCAGATTTGGTGGTGGGGGGTGTCAGACGTGGGCCCCCGCACTGCAGGCTGGTGGGGGGGCTGCAGAAAGCCCGCCCTTACCTCTGCAGGTGCTCGCAGCTGAAGTTGGCCGTGTTCAGCACGCAGATGTAGCGCGTGGGGATGCTGCAGCCCTGGCGGGAGCAGTGGGCCAACAAAAGAAATCCTGCCTGCGAGGGAGGGAAGGGCAAAGTGAGGTTGGTTGGGTTTTTTTTTTTTTGGCACACAAGAGGTGTTTTTGCACACAAAGTTTTTCTGCACACAAAGGTTTTGCTGCTGTCCCGAAAGCAACCGGCGCTGCTGCCACTCACCAGTCCGAGCTGGTGACCGTGTGGTCGATGACTGTCCCCGGAGGAGGGGACACGAACTGGTCAGCCACGAGGGTGTAAAAGTTGGTGCTGATTTGCTTCTGCACCACCACGACCACCATGCCAGGCTGGTAGTTCTCGAAGGTGTCGAAGCACTTCTGCATCTGCGGGATCTCGTACTTGAGCACGGTGTTGAGCTGGCTGTCGGACACGCCGTCCCGGTACACGACTATCTTCCTGGGCAAGCAGTGGTTCATCTGGGCAAGCAGAAATTGGAAGAGGTCACTGTTTTCCCAGTGCACAGGACAGGCTGGCAGGGCGAGATGTGTGCCCTGACAAGAAGCTGGGCACTAGATGCCCACCAAGCCTCCAGAGCTGACAATTCAGTGGTCTTGGAGCCCGTAAATTAAACCCACCACCCTCGAGCTTGGCAGAAAGGCCCTAAATATTCAGCCCCATCATAAACTTTCCAAAACAAGTTTCAAAGGGGATGGCAGGGCAGAGAGAAGCAGCGTTTGCACGCATCCTGCCCGCGGGCAAGTGTTCAGTGACCATCACACTTCCAGTTCTCAGGGGTGTTTCCCCAGCACCTGCAGAGGGATGGGGAAAATCCCAGGACCGGGTCCCTGCCGGCCCCATCACACGCAGCTTTTCTCACGCTGGGGACGCGGGACGAGGCCAGGGCTCAGCAGTTGGATGCTGATAACGTGCCGAGACGGAATGCAGCACTTCCCCCAGTGCAAACTAATGCTCCAGGCAGGTCCGCACGCTCCCGAGATAAGGGCGAGCCTCCTGGGGCACGCGTGGCTGCGGGCACCGCGGCCAGTCCAAAGGCTGCCGAAGATGTTTGCTCGCTCGCACGCGCTCGGGCCAACGGCTCGGCGGTGTTTTTCCCTTCCTTTGGGGAGACGTTAAACCTTTTTTTTTGGATAGCACCAGGCTGGGGGGCAGTTTGGCCTCACCTCGTGGAAGTGCTGGAGGGCATCGGCCAGGCAGAGCCGCAGGCTGTCGGCGATCTCCTGGTGGGGCATCTGGAAGACCACCCTGGAGTACCACTTGGTGAGGATGCTGGGGATGGAGCAGGGATGAGCGTTAGGCACCCTCCTCACCAGCCAAAGTCCACTGAGTTGTTGCACAACCGAAGCCGACCCCGGTTTGGCGCTCGCGGCGCCTTTCTCGGCAATATGGCACCGAGGACGTGCCAAAGGCCACCACCGCCCGCGCCGGCACCCAGCAACACCCAGCACAAACACGCCGGTGGAAACCTTGCTGAGTGTAGTGTTTAGGGAAGGCACTACCTTCAACCCTCTCCTGGGAAAGGGGAGGCAGTGGTGACGCTGGTGTGGGACCCCCGGGACCCCCAGGGCGGAGCGGGAACAAAGCCTTCCCCCCCGGAGCACCACGTACGGATTCATGCTGGCCACGAAGCCGATGACGGAGCGCATCCCTTTGCTGCGGCTGTGGTAGACATCCATGCCAACGACCATCAGCTGTTTCTGGGGGAGGGAGGAAAAGGCAGGTGGGAGTTCGGGATAAATCAGACACCTCTGGGCTGCCCTGCCCAGATCCCTCCAGCTGCAAGGGACGTTGTTGCACGCACAAAATGCAGGTGCCAACCCCGACTCTGCAGATGGTTCATCTGCATCCCCAGAGGGAAGCCCCTGACCACAACCGTTTTACACCTCAGAGCGTGCAAACTCATTGCACATGCGCCTCACGGTCTCGCCCGCCTTACCAGGGGGATGTCAACCCCCCAGAGCTCGCCGCCCAGCTTGCAGTTCATCTGCAGCAGGACTTTCTGGACCACGCTCCTCATCTTGTTCGGCTGGCCTGTGAGGGTCTGCACGTTGATGACCTGTGGTGGGGATGGGGGGGCAGAGAAAAAAACAGGGAAAAGTGAGGCTGGAGACGCTCACGGCTTCCCCGCGCTGCCAGTCTCCTTCCGCTGAGCCCCTCACCCACCTGGGAGGGCACTGGGGACTGCACGCAGCACAGCTTCTTGATGGCCCCGTACAAGTCCTCCCGGTTGCTGGAGATGAGGCACAGCACCAACTGCACCTTGTCCTGTGGGGAAGCACAGCAGGGCAGGGCGTTCGATGCACAGGGATCCGAGACGACCCCCGGGGGCTGCACAGCCCTCCCCAGCAGACACATCAACCTCCTGCAAAGCTGCGCCATTCCCCACCAAGCCCCTCCTCTTCCTCACCTCGCTACCCAACATGCTCCGGATGCTCTTGGCGTAGGTCTCGATGCGGTCGTCCCTCAGTTCCACCAAGGCGGGCCGGCCGACGTGCATGCCGATGGGGCCGCAGACACTCTCCATGGTGGCTACCAGATCCTTCGCCAGGTCCTGCAGGCGCTTGGGGTAAACCAGCAGCCAGTAATTCACGGCGACCTAGGAGGGAGGCAAGGACAGCCCTGACGTCGGGGCCGCGGCTGCCGAGCCACGTGGCTCCCAGCCCTGCAGCACAGAGGGACGGTGGGGAGAGGGAAAGCGGCCCAAGAGGAAAGGGCACATGGCAACATCCAGTTCCTGCAGTCTCAAAGCCTTCAGCCGCTCCAAGAGGAGGTGGGAAAGCAGCTGCTGCGGCCATGTACCTCTAGCCTCCGTCGGAAAAACAGGCTGAAGCATAAGGCCAATATAAATAAGGGAAGGGTTTTAGCTCAAACTAGCTCAGGAGCGGGACAGATGGGATGCCAGCATTAAGAAAACCCATCCCAGTTTTCAAACAAGGGGATGTTGTTGCAAGGGCTGAGCCGGGAGCTCACCGCTGAGATGGAGGCTTCTCGCGTGATCTCCTTGTTCCAGCTCAGGTCCTCGGCAGGCAGGAAGGAGCTGTGTCTCATGTTGATCCTCTCCACGGGCAGGACTCGGCCCTGGATCTAAGTGGAGCAGAAACCCACAGCAGCTCCAGTGCCACCATGGTGCAGCCATTGCCTCTGTTCCCGGGGCGGGGGAGAACTCAGGCCCTGGTTCCGCACAGCCCTTACCCTGTGGATGTCTGGGTCCAGGCGGAGCCCCCAGCTCATCAGCTCATCCGAGGCCTCCGGGCTGTCCTTGATCCTGCGCAGGAGGCTGGTGAGACGCGTGTAGTGCTGCCTGGGGCTCTGCAGCAACTCCCGCATCACATCCTGTGGTGGGTGGGCACGGGAGGAGGCAGGTTGGAGAAGCCCCAGGTGTGATGGGGGGCTCTGAGCTCCCCCCAGCAGTGGCTGGCCAGGACTCAGCTCTTCAAACCAGGCAACAACCGGCTTGGGTGAGCCGGGACCATGAAATGCAAACATGCTCTGACCTTCACCATTCGACTGTCCTTCCTCATGTCGGGGAGCCCGGTCATGAAGGTGAGCTCCGGCACGAGCAGTACCAGGTCCAGCCGACGCTGCAGGGAGAGGGACGGGCACTGTCAGCACCCCGAGGTGGGTGCAAGGCCCTGCCCTCCCAGCGATGGGCAGGACAGGGGCTGGAGGAGCTGAGAAAAGACTGCAGGTCTCCAATTTTCCCTCCCCATGTCTCCATGTGTGGCTCACCTTCCCGTCCGGCAACTGTTTTTCCCTGGGCCTGTGGACCAGCAGCGGCTGGTCCAGCTCCCTGATGGTGATCCCGTAGGCTTTGCTGGAAAAACAGCACGGAGATGGCATCAGGCGAGACATTCCTGCTCCTGCTCCCCCACCTCGGGTCAGAGCTGGGTGTCAAGCCCTTCTCCACGGACAGACACTCATCCCGAGGGATGCTCCAGCAGGTCCCTACCTGTAGTAGTCCATGAAGGTGATGTCCTGGCCGTTGGCCAGGGTGAAACTGTCCCTCGGGGTCCTGTTCCAGTCGATGTCATCGATGCGGTAAGTGCGGTTGTTGTAGCGGGTGATGACCACGTTGCCCACCAGCTGCTTGGTGCACTCGTCCTGGAAGCTGCTGAGGTTTTGCTTGTAGATGGTGTGCCTGCGGCGGGGGCAGAGGGAGGACGAGAGGCTCACCGTGATGCTCCCTGCCAGTCTCACCCAAAAATAAAATGCCTTTTGCCAAACGGCACTGGCAGCCTGCGGCCTGGTGATCGCAGCTGGCACTGCTCTCCCCGAAAGCCAGTCCCAGGGCACACGGCTGCTGGAAAACCCCCCTTATCCTTAAACCCCTGCAGGGCTCATCTTTTTTCCTTTTCTTACATGAAATTCAGGACAGAATCACTGCGGATGACTTTATGGATGGAGTCGATCAAGAGGAAGAGTCCGCCGTCCTTCCTCCGGATGCTGGCAGAGTATCCCGGCCAAATCTGCAGCCTGTGCCCGGGAAGATGCCAAACGGCGCCTGGGTTAAAGCCGGAGCCGCCTGCACGGCGCTGCCAGAGGAGCCGGGCAGCCGTCCCGCTCACCGAGGCGCGCTCAAAACACACGAGGATTTATTTCCCAGCTGGCCGCCAGCTCTCAGCTAACAACCCCTGAATCTCTGAGGTCAGGCTAACCAGAGCTGGCCAAGGGAGCTGACCTGGCAAAGACTTCCCGAATTTCCAGCCTCACGTTTCTGCCAGAGGGACGGGGACGTCCCTGTCTTGAACCCATGTGCTTGGGCAGCAGCAGGAAGAAGCCATCTCCAGCACCCACCTGTAATGCTGTAACACGGTGGCCTGGGCAGGTTCAAAGAAATTTCTCCCAACAAGCTTCATATCCAAGATTCTCATCACCCTTGGAAAGAAAAATAAAAGCAGGATGGGCTCAGGATCGGAGGAAGGAGGAGGAGGAGGAGGAGGAGGAGGGTCTCCTCCCTGGAGCTCGGGGAGGGTCTGTGCCATCCCTTACCTCCGGAAAACCACGTTGTAAAAGGGGATGCAGAGATTCGAGCTGGGCTCGAGGACCTTGGTTATCTGGATGGTGATGGTGATCTCCTCCTCATCGCTCCTCCTCCTCGCCTTCAGACTGACTGGCTGCGGGACGAGATGGTGCGTTCAGCGGGGCGGGAGGGATGCCCTCCTACCCAGCGTGTTAACTGGAGACCTGGGGGGGCATCCCGGCACCCCCAGACTGGCTGGAATGCCCTCACCCTGGTGTGGATGGCATCGCCCCTTACCTGGGGGAGCAGGATGGGCAGGTAGAGGATGGAGCCGTCAAACGCGGTTGCGTTCCCTGTCACCGCCCGGTGCTCCTTCAGCATGGCGAAGCGAGCGTTCTTGCATTCCACCTCGGGGCTGCCACACACGGGGGGGCATCGTTGGCAGGTCCTCAGTCCTTCAACCCTCCTCTGCCACCCAGCGAGACCCCGCTCAGGACCCCAAAAAACCCACCAGGGGGGAAAGCCGGAGCTCGTTTGCTCTGCTACCCTGCAGCAGCTCTGCCCGCAGGCACTGCGGCTGCGCCGGCCGCTCCATCTAGCGGCTACCGGGACGGAGGGAGGGAGAGACACAGAGGGCTCTGCCCAGAGGCACCCACCCTTGGAGGGGCTGCGGGGGAGCCCAGACCCCACGCCCACACCAATACCTGAAGGTAACATGGTACTGGTAGACAGCTTCGTTCTGGCAGTGGATTTTAACCGAGTTCAGCCCCACGGATAAAGTGGTTCCCTTCGCCGCTGGCTTCGTCCCCGGTGCCCTGGGAGAGATGGAGCAAAGGCAGGGTGGGCCACCGCAACCCCAGCCAGCACTAGGACCCCAAAACACAGGGCTGGGGCTCGCCAACGCTTTGCTTACGGTCTGCCGGCAGCCGGGGGGGTCCTCGGGGCGGATGTGGGCAGCAGGGACAGCCGGGGTCCCGGCGGGTGCAGCGCCGGCTCAGCATCAACAACGGGCTTCCGATGGGATGGCGCAGCAGTGTCTCGCCCGGGGGGGGCAGGCAGTGCGTCCCCTCTGCCGTGCCACAGGGCCCTGCACCCCGGGGCAGGTGGAGGTGAGCGCCAGGGTCACACCGGCAGCGTCCCGGCTGGAAATCCCCAACGACAGTCCCCCCACCGCCGCGCCCTGCCGCTTGCCCCCCACACGTGGCGGACACTCCCTGCCCGGAGACGCTCAGAACACCACGCTTCGGTGGCGAGCTGCTGCCCCGGCCGCGGCACCGTGCCAGCGGGAGGGCGGATCAGGAGGTGGCACAGCCGCTCCACCACGCCAGCGGTGCCCCTCGCAGGGCAGCCCCCTGCCACCACCGGGGCGGGGGGAGCGGTGATTAAATGGATCTGATTAAATGATCGGAAGGGCTCTGGGCTGAGGCGGGAGCGGGGACGGGGGGGACTCACCGCCCGCGGGTGGGGAGCGCTGCTGCCGCCCCGTTCTTATCCTCCGCCGCCGCGCTGGGCCGCGCCAGAGCCTCCACCAAACTGGCAGTGCCACGGCCTGCGGGAAGGAGAGGGCACGGTGAGGGGGGGAGAGCCAGGCCGGGCCTCCGCGACCCCCCCCCGGGCACAGCACCCACCGACGGGCCGGTCCGCGGCCTCCAGGGGCGGGCATGGCCGCTCGCCCAGGCCCAGCCCGCACAGCAGGGCGGAGAGCGGCGCCAGGGAGGGCCGGGGCTCGGCGGGGCCCGGCCGGGGCAGGCGCTGGGGGTGCCCCGGGAGCCCCCGCACCCTGCCCGGGGCAGCGGCGCCGGGGCCGGAACCGGGGCCGGGGAGGCGGAAGTGCCGCGGGCGCTCCATGGCCGCCGCCGCCTCAAAGTTCCCGCCCGCAGCGCCGAGCACGCTGCCGATGCCTGAGTGCGCAGGCGCGGCCCCGCCCACTCGTCGCCCCGCCCCTCGTTAGGTTGGCCACGCCCCTCGCGGGGGGACCCCGCGCGGGAGGGGCTTCAGCACCGCGGACAGCGCCCGGCGCGGGGCGGGGCACGATTCGGGGAGGGGGGCACGATTTGGGGAGGGGGCACGATTTAGGGAGGGCGGTACCATTTGGAGAGGGGGCACGATTTGGGGAGGGCGGTACCATTTGAGGAGGGGGCACGATTTGGGGAGGGCGGTACCATTTGGGGAGGGGGCACGATTTGGGGAGGGGGCACGATTTAAGGAGGGCGGTACCATTTGAAGGAGGGGGCACGATTTGGGGAGGGCGGTATGATTTGAGGAGGGGGGCACGATTCGGGGAGGGGGGCATGATTTGGGAAGGAGGGTACGATTTTGGGGAGGGGGCACGATTTAGGGAAGTGGGCACGATTTAGGGAAGTCGGCACGATTTGGGGAGGGCGGTACGATTTGGGGAGGGGGGCACGATTTGGGGAGGGGGGCAATGGCAGCCCCAGCCCTGCTCTCTGCCCGGCCCAGGGGCACCAACGGAGGATTTGGTTGGGTGATGCTGTTCCTGTGCACCCCCCCAGTCTCCTGCCACCACGACAGGGGTCCACTCATTGCCCCCTCCCCATGCTGCAGCAGTGACCAGCGGCCCCGTGGGAGGGGGTGTCCCACTCCCCATACCACCTCCACGCTGCTTCCTCAGCAGGGAGCAGGGAGATGCTCCCGGCTGCCCACCCTTGCCCAGCCCCTTGGCACCCCAGCACAGTGCTGGGGAGGTTGCTGGAGAGGCTTCAGTTCCCCGCACCAAGCCCTGGCAGGGTGGGGGGCCCCCCCCAGCTCTCCCCAGGGAGTGCTGGGTGAGTAAGCAGCTGAGGACGCCGTGCCAGCACTGAGCGTGCCATGCCGGGGCCAGGGCTCGACAGGCTGGTGGCAACCGGTCAGGCAGGCGGCACGGGGTGGAGGCTGCCGGCAGCATCGCGGAGGAGACGGGACGAGACGCAGCAGCCACATACAGGGGGAAAAAAAAGGTTTTTATTCCACATTTCTCCCCCCAGGCGTGTGTCCCGCTGTCCCTGGCGTGTGCATGGCTCAGGGGCGCTGCCGGAGAGCCTGAGGGGACACCACAGTCCCACACACCAGAAATGTGTGAGATGAAGGCAGCCACGGCCCCTGCCTGCTTTGCACAGGGCAGGCAGTGGGTCTGGGGGACAGAGCCAGAGCCCCCAGCCCTGGTGCTGGGCCGGGAAGGAGGTACGAGCCAGCCCTGTGCCCACACCTGCAGAAGACACCTCTCTGCGTCCCAAAGGCAAGGCTGGAGGGGCCGAGGGCAGACTTGGGGCACTGCAGGGTCCCCAAGCTACGCAAGGACCATCGTCATGGGCTGCAGACATGGGGCTGGGGCCCCCTGGATCCCCCTGGGCTACCGGTGCCGGTGCTCCAGCAGAGCCTCGAAGTCCGGAGAACACACCAGCTTGTGCTTGACGTGGCCCAGGACGATCATCTCGCCTGTCCGGTTGTCCCCGATGCCGACAGACACCAGCTCCTTTTCCAGAGAGGAGAAAAGCCCATAATCAGCCCACTCCCACGGGAAACTCTTTAACCATGGTGGGAGAAGGGCTGAGACCTCTGCCTGCTCTATGGGGAGTAAGCCTGGAGCAGATGTACCCCCCTGCTACCAACACCCTGCGGACAAGAGCAGGATCCTTTCTCCACACTGCCACAGGGACATGCTGCCAGCCCCATCACCTAAGGGCCACCATGACCCTGCTCCTCCCTGATGGTCCCAGAGACCCCCAAGGAACTATCTTGGGGTGCAGCCCTACAAATCAGGTCCCTTCCCATCCCCTATACCTGCAGGAAGGAGCAGGGCGTCCCCATGGTCACGTCCAGGGTCACCTTGCCCAGCACCAGCTGCACCTTCCCCGACTTGCGGATGAGCAGTTTGCCCACCTGCCCCTCGGGGAGGTCGGCCAGGGTGCAGGTATTCTCCGCCTGCCTCGCCTCCTGCCGAGGGACACCGCGGGATGAGGCGGAGGGAGAAACATCACCATGCTGCCCCCCATCCCACCCTGCTGCCCCCCCTACCTGGCTCTTCTCCTGCTTCACCACGACCACTTGCCCTTCCTCGTTTTGCAGCTCCGTCTTGATGGGTTTGGTGTCCTGGGTGGGGGGCTGGCCGGGCAGCGTGTCGGGCAGCTGCAGGAAGAGCAGCTCCTCCTCGGCCGACAGACTCAGCTGCTGCAGCAGCTCGGCCACGGAGACGTCCCGGGGGAAACCAGGGGGTCCCTTGGTTTGTGGCCCCTTGGGCAGGGGGTCCTCATCGCACGGCTCTTCTTTCACTGGTGCCAGGGGTGAGAGGCGGCGAGTAGGCACGGGAACACGAAGGGCAGCCACCCCAGCCCCTGCCCGCTGGGATCTCCCCCGACTGTAGCGCACCTTTCACTGCCGGTGGGTCCAGCTCCATCTTCTCCTCCTTGGGGCCGGGCAGCCAGGGCTGGGCATCCTCCAGCTCTGCCGCCTCCTCCTTGAAGAGCCATCCCGAGTGGGCCAGCGGCAGCTGCACCGGCTTGTTACGGATGTCGTTCTTCAGCCCCGGGTCGTCAAGGAACTGCGGGGACGGGAGAGGGGACACTCAGTGCTGGCCCAGTAGCACCAGAGCCACCCTCCCTGGTCCCACTCACGTCGTCCTTCTGCAGCATCCGCAGGATCTGCTTCGTCTCCTCGTCCGTCTCCCTCTTCTCCTTCTTGATGTTGATGATGTGGGAAGGGCCAAAGTCGGACATGTCCACTGTCTTGTCCCAGGAGCCTGCTGGGAGACGGGAGCAGCCCCAGAGTAAGCCCCGAGCCGGGCAGGACGTCCCTGAGACCCCCCCCAGGCACGGGGGCAGCTCCCGTTACCTTTCTTCTTCATCATTTCAGCTGGGCCCTGCTCAAAGATGGAGTGGGACTGGATAACCTCAGGCCGACCCCGGCCCCGGCCGTGCCCATCGCGCTGCCGATCCCGGTCTCGTTCCTTCTTTTCCTTCTTGACAGTGACATCCTCTCTGGGCCTGAGGAGCGGGGAGGTGGCCTGTCACCCCCACTCCTGTCCCCTGCCACCCCCTTGGCGGCCTCTCAGGGCACGTTTTGCCCACCGAGACCCCGCCACGCTGGTACCCGCCGGCAAAACCACCTCCACGCCCCACGGAAACGCTTACGAGGCCACTTACTCTTCCTTGATCTTCCTGCTAATTATGTTGGGGGTGAAGGTTTTCTGCAAACGAGAGCAGAGGAACAAGTCGCTGCACGAGCGGAGATAAGCAACAGAAACCAAACTGGCCGCAGGGCTGGAGGAGGTGGCCAGGGACCCGGCCACGTCCCGCACGGACCAGCTCCCCCAAAACCCCCTGGGCTGCCCCTCCTCGCACCCCACCTGTGCTGCGGGGACCACCCCCCAAGCACCCACACCCCGAGGCGGTGGGGAAGGACGCAGGGATGCCCCGAAAGGGTGGGTTTTGGGGAGCCCTCCCATGGGTACTCACCTTTTTCACGCCTCCCAGGGTGAGGTCCCGGGAGCGGATGGAGGGCAGGCGCCCGGGGGTGAGGGGGGGCGCGGCGGGGCGCCTCCCGAGCAGCCCCCGTGCCCCGGGCAGCCCCGGCCGCAGGCTGCCCGGCGAGCCGGTGTCGCCCGAGCCCCCCTCCGCCATCCTCGTGGCCCTGCGGGGGGGGGGGGCGGTCAGGGCCCACCTGCCCAGGGCGCTCAGCGCCCCCATCCCGAGCAGGGCTGACCCGCGCCCCCTTCCCAAGGGGCTCACCTCCCCCTCTGCACCCCCAAAAAGGGGCCATTCACACCCCCCCCGCCCAGGGGGCGCTGACCCTCCACCCATGCACCCCTCAGGACACAATCCCACCCTCTCGGCACCCCCCACACTCCCAAAAAGAGCCTATTCACACCCCCCTGCCCGGGGGGCGCTGACCCCCCCAACCATGCACCCCTCAGGACCCCCCCGCACCCCCCCCCCAGGGCTCTCACCTCCCCCCTGCACCCCCAAACAGGCTCCACTCGCACCCCCCCACCCCAGGGTGCTCAGCCCCCCCCCCCCCCCCCCCCGAACCCACCCGCGCCCCCACACCACGCCACGCCGCCCCTTACCCCGCCCGGGCAACCACCGGCTCGCCGCTCCACTGCGCATGCGTACAACGTCACCCGACCGTCCCGGAAAGACGCTGCTGCCGCCATCTTTATTGAGGGCGCGCCGTGTCCGCCGCTGAGCCGCCATCTTTGTGCTTGGCGTTACCCAGCCCCATGAGGAAGGTGGCGGCGCCATCTTTGTAGCGGGCACTGCCCGGCCCTTGGGACTGGGTACGGTGGCGGTTGCAAGGAGGGGACGGGGACACAGCGGGGGGTCACAGCCCCCTTCTTTTGAGCTCCCCCCGTTGTCTGGGCTTCAGCCACCCCCCCCAGGGTCCCCTGCAGCCCGGGGGGGACCAACTAGGCTGCAACCCCCCGGGAGGGGAACACGCGTGGGCACCCCCCGCACTCAGGTGCCTGCGGGGCAATGAGGTTTTTTGGCGTGCACGCCCCCACCCCAAAAAAAACTTGTCCGCCCCCCCCAAACATGAGTGTCCCTCACTTCCCCCTGCAGCCAATGCACCCTATTTTTGGGGGGGGGGGTGGTGACCCGGTTGTGCCGGGGGCGGGACGCCCCCGGCACAACCGGGTCACCCCCCCCCCCCAAAAAAAAAATGAGGGGGGGAGTCAGGCAGGAGCTGCCCACCACCCCACCCACAAGCTGCGCCCACAGCCGCCTCCATCACCTGACGCCGCACACAACCCGCCGCCCGATTGGCAGAACACGGAATTTCCCCCCCCCCCCTTTCCGAGCTACTTAGCTATTATTTCCCCCCCTCCCCTCTTTTTTTTTTTCCCATATTTTTTTTTCCCTCCTCTGGAGGGTGTTTGCTATTTCCGAGCTGGCTGGGAGGATCCCAGTCGCAGCAGCCGCAGGCAGCGACGCGGCATCGCTGGGTACCGCGCTTGCACCGGCATCCTCTGCCCTTCCCGCTCGGCTCGGCCCTTCCAGGGCTGCCAGTCCTGCTTTGCCTTTCTTTGCCCCGTCCTGCTGCCCTACCAGCATCCCACCGCACCCCGGCAGCCCCCCGGCACGGCCAGGTAAGGGCCTCACCGGCATCGTGCTACCGGCAGCTGGCAACCTTTGGGCGAGCGGCATCGGCTCAGCCCTGCCAAGGGTTTGCTTGGGGGATGTGGGGTGCACGGGGACACGGAGCATCACGATCCGGCTGCAAAGCTGCCGGTGCAGAATGAGACCCCCCCCATGCCTCCACCGGGCATGGCAATGGGGCAGCGGGCTGGCACGGCAATGGGGCAGTGGGCTGGCGTGCTGTCCCCAAAGCGGTGACCTTCTGCTCTTGAGCCTGAGCATGGTGGTGGTGGGGGTGACACCCAGCTGGGACCTCCAGTGGCTACTTGGCACTGGGGTGCTGGGGGAGGATGGGGGGTGCACGGTGCGGCTCGCCACAGGGCTGCGGGGGCAAGCGAGCACCGTGCCGCGGGATGCCAGTATGCCCGCCGGCACCCCTGTCTCTGCGCAGACTTGGTGGGGGCATGCGTGGCTGTGGGTGGCTGTGGGAGCACACCCACGGGTGCCCACTCGCAGGGTGGATGTGCCCACAGGGTGCTGAGCGGTGTTGGCACCGGCACAGTGGTGGTGGTTGCGATGCTGTGCCGCGGCAGGGGGGGTGCGGATGAGCTTGGCCGTGGGTGGCTGTGGGCACGCGTGTGCGAGCCGCTGTGGGTGCGTGCCCCTGCACGGGGGCACGTAGGGGGGCGGCGGGTGTGTTGAGAGCCCCGTGGTGCCACGATGTGGATGGGTGCCCACCGTGGCACTGCTGCTCTCTGCAGGGCTGCCGCAAGCCCTGGGGTCCCGTACCAGGGTGCGGAGTGGGGGGCACCTCCCCAGCCTCCTTGGCACGTCCCGTGTCACCAACAGTATCCACTGCACTCACGCATCCCCCACCCCGGGGTGCAAAGCCCCCCGTGCATGCCCCTGGGAAAGCAGCTTCCCAGGGTGCAGGGGGTGAGCGCAGCCTCGGCCGTGGGGAAACTGAGGCACGCAGCAGCCGCGGGCCAGGGCAAAGGCGGATCCAGCTTTTCCGGTGCCAGCTGCCTGCGCGCAACCCTCCTGTCTCCCAGCACTCCCTCCGCTCCCCTTGTTTTTCTTTCCCCACCCGGTGTTGAGCAAACCCGAACACCCGCTGGCGACGAGCCGGGGCCCCGCGGCATCCCGGGGGAGCGGCCGGGGCCCCCGCGCAGCCGCTTCCCGAACGGGCTTGTTCCCGACTTCCCGCTGCCTGCTCCTGCCTGCGTTGCCTATTCCTGGCTGCCGGCCGCTTTCCCACCCCGGTGCCATCTGCTTCGCCACGAGGCCCCCGGCGCGGGCGGCCCGCCCGCTTGGCAGCTGCCGCCGTGGGCAGCGGGCACCCCCCAGCGTGCTCGGCACCCCCACACCGCGCTCTGCCCGCAGGAGCTCAGCCCCTCCGGCCATGGAGCTGCTTTCCACCCCCAAAAACATCGAGATCAACAACATCACCTGCGATTCTTTCCGCATCTCCTGGGCCATGGAGAAGGGCGACCTGGAGAGGGTCACCCACTACTTCATCGACCTCAACAAGAAGGAGAACAAGAACTCCAACAAGTTCAAGCACCGGGTGAGCTGGGGAGGGGGGGGACACACGTGGGACCCCCGTTGCCCGCGGAGAGGAGAGGGTTTTGGTTTTATTTTGGAAGGAAAACAAGGGTATAGCCCACTCCCACGCTGATTTGGGGTCAAATCCCGCTGCGGGACACGGCCGGTGGAGGGGATCGGGATGGGGACCGGGGTGTGACGGACCCCCCCAAGCCCCCGCGGGGGAGTGAAGCTGCAAAGCGCTCGCGCTCCCCCTCCCCCTGGGTGCGAGTCACTAATTCAGGACGTTTTTAGCAGCACGGTTGCCAGGGTGATGCTATTTAATGTTTAACATTTTTTTTTTTTTTTTTCCTCCTCCCCAATAATAAGGGGGAGGGTGGTTGGGGCGTGGGGGTGGGATTATTTTATTTTTCCCCTGTGTCTCCCGACTTCAGCATCCACTGTTGCCACAGAAACGGCTCTGCACTGCGGTGCTGCTCGGTGCCCTATTGACACCGCGAGATGCCACCGGGAGCCAGGGGTCCCCGAGACCCCCCGGGGGGTGACCCTGTGCCCGTATCCGTGCAGCAGCTTTGCTGGGAGGTGTTTGAGGCCAGTGCAGGGAGCCGGGGAGGAGAGGGCACTGCCAGGGCCGTGGCGGGGGGCAGCAGGAGATACGGCAGCACGTTGCTTTGGGGGTGTCTCGGTGCCAGGAAGGCACCGGCTGCACCAGTGCAGGTATTTTTGTGGCGTGCGGTACCTGGCAGCATCCCCTTGGGATGCAGGGGTGGGCAGGGATGCGGGGAGGCAGGGGGGACACGTCGTCCTACCTGACCCTCACCCCCTGGCACAGGATGTTCCCACCAAACTGGTGGCCAAGGCGGTGCCGCTGCCCATGACGGTGCGGGGTCACTGGTTCCTGAGCCCCCGCACCGAGTACAGCGTGGCGGTGCAGACGGCCGTGAAGCAAAGCGACGGCGAGTACCTGGTGTCCGGCTGGAGCGAGACGGTGGAGTTTTGCACCGGGGGTGAGCCGAGCCGAGCCGGTGTTGCCGGGACCGGGGAGGACGGGGGCGATGCCGTGAGCTTGCACAAGCCGGGCCGGTTGGAGCGGCAGCTGATGAGTGGGAGGCAGGAGGTGTGGGGAGCGGGAGCTGTGGGCAGGGATGGGCTGCCATGGGGTGGGGGAGTTGGGGGGGGGGGATGGAGACGCCCTGATGTCCCTGTCCCTGTGCCCAGACTATGCCAAGGAGCACCTGGCCCAGCTGCAGGAGAAAGCCGAGCTGATCGCTGGCCGCATGCTGCGCTTCTCCGTCTTCTACCGCAACCAGCACAAGGAGTATTTTCAGCACGTCAGGTACCCCCATCCCCGCTCCCCCTGCACCGCCGTGGCCACCCAGTCCCGGCCACCCTGCCCCTGACCCTGCCTGTGTGTGTGTGTGTGCATGTGTCCCTCCTCCTCCTCCTCCTCCTCGCCCCGGTCCCCGCACGCAGGATGCACTGCGGGAACGTGATGAAGCCGTCGCTGAAGGACAACAGCGGCAGCCACGGCTCGCCCACCAGCGGCATGCTGCACGGCATCTTCTTCAGCTGCAACACCGAGTTCAACACCGGGCAGCCCCCCCAGGACTCGCCCTACGGTCGTTACCGGTTCCAGATCCCGGCTCAGCGTCTCTTCAACCCCAACACCAACCTCTACTTCGCGGACTTCTACTGCATGTACACCGCCTACCACTACGTCGTCCTGGTCCTGGCACCCAAGGGTTCCTCGGGGGACCTCTTCTGCCGGGAACGTCTACCCCAACTGGACATTTCCTCCAACAAGTTCCTGACGTGCTGCGTGGAGGAGGGCGAGCTGGTGTACCGCCATGCCCAGGACAGCATCCTGGAGGTCATATACACCGAGCCGGTGGACCTCAGCCTCGGCGTGCTGGGGGAGATCAGCGGGCACCAGCTGATGAGCCTCTCCACCGCCAACGCCAAAAAGGACCCCAGCTGCAAGACGTGCAACATCAGCGTGGGGCGTTAAGGGTGGGACGCGGGCAGGGCCGGGGAGGGGGACGGGTGCCCGCCGCGGGGGCTTCTCCCACGGACGCTGCTGGGTGGACGACCCGGATGGGTGCAGGGGAGCCAGCTGGTGTAAATAGCGGCGTTACCCGCACCCCTGCCCGCTCAGGGAAGGAGCCAGCGGGATCTTTGCCCAGCGTGGAGGCAGAGCCCGTGCCGCTCTGCGCACCGAGGGAGGAAGCCTTCATCTCCTGGACTGGCTAACCAGCATCATCCTCGCTGGCGTGAGCCCCACGCTCTGCCCTCCGCCGCGCAGCCACTGCGGGACCCCCTTCCCCTCCGGTGTCCCCAGCATCCCCCGGAACCCCTCTGCTCCAGGTCTCACCTCACCGCTGGCAGCGCAGCTCCTGGGGAGCCCTGGCCCTGCCAACCGGGGCTGGGGCTCCCCGGCCACCCCAGCGGAGAGCCCGGAAGCACCCCCCGGTTTTGAACTGCTCCCGGGGACGGAGGGGTGCTCGGGCAGGGACCCCCGCTCCCACCGGCGCCACTTCGGGGCTGCAGTCGTGGTGCGCGTGTCCGCAGTGGTGGGGGGGGACGCCGCCACGTCCCCCCCGGTGTCGTGCAGCGCTGTGCCGTGTTCGCTCTCTGCTCTTACCGTCGCTGTGCCGCCCGAACCCCCGGCCCCGCGGCCCAGGAGGCAGCCGGAGGAGCCGGGGCGGGGGATCGGAGCTGATCCCCACCAACCCCGTCCCCCTTCTTCCGCCGCCCCCCCCGCATGAGCCGTCGGAAGCATGGCGCTTGCGTGCCAGCCCCCGCGGGCTGCCCGCTCCCCGTCTCTGTGTATCCGATGCACGCTGTAACGGTAGAAGAGAACAACCCCCCCGGTCCCCGAGCATCCCCGTGCTGTGCTGGCGATGTATCAATAAACTGTGTGCGGTCGCCACCGGCCGTGTCACGCGCCTCTGTTGCCCGCCAGGAGCCTCGGAAGCAGCTCCAGACCCCGGTTCAGCTCGGGGAGCCGGGGGGGGACAGGGGAGTGGTGGGGGAACAGGGTGGCACGGAGGGGCGCTACGGCAGCGAGGGCACAGGCACTGGCACCCTGCTGCCCTTGCCAGCCCCGGGACAGCCACCGGAGTCGGGGTTTGGCACCTCACCGCTCATCACTGAGGCTGTGAATTCTTATGGATGAAAAGCCCTGGTGCCCATCACCGTCCCATCTGGGCACAGCTCATTCCAGGGCATCCCAGCCCCCGCCCAGGCCGTGCTTTCCACACCAAGTCCCCGGCATCCCGCGGGCTCCCAGCCCTGTCACCCCACCAGGGACACTGGCAGCAGATGCGGGACGAAGGGAGGGGATGCGAAGCCGCATGCCCAAGTGGCAGCGCCGCGGTGCCGAGGCACGAGGGAGCACGAGGCGGGTGCGGAGGCCCCCGTGCCGCAGCCCACCAGCCATCTGCCACCGGCTCACGGCGGGCGCGGGCGGACGGTGCGGTGTGGGGCACGCGGTGCCCAGAGCACGCGGTGGCTGGCAGCACGTGGCACCCACTCACCCCATGCAGAGGGAGATGACTTGCTCTGGGGCCGTACGGTGCCAAACAAAGATGTGGGGTGAGCACCAACCTGCAGAGCTGCCCGAAGCAGAGTCCTGGGGGGGAGCAGGTGGCCCCCGCAGCGACAGAGCCCAGCACCCAGCACCCACGGCTGAGCCATGCCACCTGCCTCTGGGAGATGGTCCCAGCTGCTCCATCATCGAGTCAGAAGCAGATCATAGAATTATGGAATGGTTTGGGTTGGAAGGGACCTCAAAGACCATCTAGTTCCAACCCCCCTGCCATGGGCAGGGACACCCTCCACTACACCAGGTTGCTCAAAGCCTCATCCAACCTGGCCTTGAGCATCCAGGGATGGGGCAGCCACAACTTCTGTGGGCAACCTGTTCCCTCATAAAAAATTTCTGCCTCACATCTCATGGAAATCTCCCCTCTTCCAGTTTAAAGCCGTAAAGATCAAAGCCAGATCACAATTAGCTGATGGCTCCGCTCCTTCAGCTGCTCCTCAGGGAGCCCCAAGGATGTGGGGCTGCCGCAGGGTGTTGGGGTGCTCTTCCCCCGTGGTCCAGCCCCGGTTTCAGATGCTGTTTTCCTCGGGGGGGGGAAGGCTGGGGAGGAAGCAACAAGGCTGGGGCTGCCCCCCTCCAAGTACAAGGGTATTTATTTCGTCGGTACAAGACAGAGACAGCACCTTCTGCGTGTTGGGCTCTTCCCGGTTACTGGTTTGTACATTCGGAGACCTGCGGCCGGCTCAGCCGGGGCGAGGAAGGGGAGCAGGTCCCGCTCGGACACCCCCCCAGCACCCGGTGTGGGGGCGGCTGCTGGCAGAGTGGACCCCCCCCCTCCTCTGCCCGCCTTGTGCCCGTGGGCACCCGAGCCCCAGGGCCCCGTGTGAGCGTGTCTGAGTGCTGAGGTTGGCTGTGTGCTCCTCCGTGCAGTCCGTGCGGGGTGGCGCTCCCCCCTTCCTTCCTCCCTGCCCTCTTCTTCCTCCTTCTCCTCCTCCCCTGCTGGTGGGGTGGGGGGACCGGGACCCCCGGCCCTCATTTTCTCGTGTGCAGCGTGTCCTGGAACTTGGTGCTGGTGTAGCGAAGGTGGAAACCCTTCTTGTTGATGGTGTCATCTGAGTGGAAGCGGATCATCACGGAATCTCCGGCCGAGTAGACCTCCTCCGGGGGCTGCCGGGGCGAGAGAGAGGGATGCTCAGGACCAGGAGCATCCTTGGGATGCACGAGCTTGGCAGGGAGAGGGTGGATTTGCCATGGGGAGGGTGCAAAATCCTTGCACCCCCATGTACATCCCCAAATCCCCCCGGGGATTTCTCTGCACCAGCTCAGCTCAGCTTCACCCGTCGCCCCTGCAGCCTCGCACCCCTCCCCACCCCATCGCTCCCCCCATCCCCAGCTCACCCCGGACCCGCAGAAGCGGCCGAGACGTGGGGCCGTCCCGTCGTAGCCGTCGAAGAGCTCCAAGTAGTCGTAGCCGCAGTCGGCTTCCTCCTCGACCTCGAAGGTCTGGAAGATGAGCTCCACGCCGTAGCCCTCCTCGGCCATGATCACCCACTCGCAGTCCGAGCCCCCCGGGTAGTTGTTATCCCCGAATTGTGCGTGCGAATACAAGTCCTTGGTCTTCACCTCGGCATGTACCTGGCCCCCGCACACTGCGGGAGAAGCCACAGCGGTGGGGGATCTGGTTTAGGAGGGTCCACAGTCTCCCCCACCCCATAACCAGGTTTCCCCAGCCCAAAGGCGGTACCTGTGGCGTGAGTGGCCTCGAAGCCCTTCTTCTGGACGGAGTTATCGGAGACGAACTTGAGGAACATCTTGTTGCCGGAGGAGACGAGGGGCTCAGGCTCTTTGGCTCCACAGAAGCGGCCGAGCACCGGGGCTTTGGCATCTTTGCCGTCGTAGATCTCCAGGTGGTCGTAGGCACATTCCTGCTGCGCCTCCACATCCAGCTCCGAGAAGGTCTGCGGAGGCGACAGCCGAGCCACCGGCGCTCAGCGGGGCTCGGCAGAGGGGGATCCCTGGTGCTGCCCACCCCCATGCCCAGTGTGCCCCCCAAGCCCAGCCCTACCAGCTTGACGCGGTGCCCCGGCGTGGTGCTGATGGCCCAGGTGCACTCCTTCTTGCTGGGGTATTTATCGGGCCAGTTGGGGCTGGTGATGGTCCCCGAGATGGATGTCACCTTGTGGTTGCAGCCGGCTGCGGGGAGAGCGGGGGGTCACAAATGTGGGGGTCCTGCTGGGGATGAGAAAGGGGGGAGGTCTGGGGCTCGGACCCACCTTCCTTGCAGTCGTGCTTGTTGTCGTGCAGCACGAAGCCGCTGCGGCACTGGCACTCGTAGCTGCCGAAGGAGTTGAGGCACTCATGCTGGCAGCCCCCGTTGTTCTTGGAGCACTCGTCCTTGTCTGCCGAGAGAGCAGAGGGATCACGGCTGAGCCGGGTGGGGAAAGATCCAGCAACCAGCATCCCGGCGCGGCATCCCGGCACGGCTCTGCCCGGTGCGTGCCGGTCCCCAGCCCCACGCCGCTGCCCTCCGGGGAGCGCCCAGCCAAGCAAGCGCCTACGGCTAGCAGCAAGCAGATCCGCCGTCCCTCGCCCAAGCCGGGGCAGCCCCTGTGGGTGGACGGGATGGGTCCTCCTCTCCCGGGGCTCACCCACGGGCACAACCATTACCTGCTTACGGTACAGATGGGGGAAGGTAGAAAAAACACACAGTGACAACCAAAGATGCACAAGAAAGACCAGGACGCGGGAGTCCCCTCTTTACTCATCGATAGGGAAATGTCACAGACGCGGTAAAAATTGGGGGGGGAGGGAAAAAAAAAACAACAAAAAAAAAAACCAAGGTCAGCTGGTCAATGACAAAAACAATGGGGATGGGGTGAGGGGGTGCTTAAAACAACCCCCTTCCCCCCCCAAAAAAAAAATTAAAAAAAAAATAAAAATAAGGCCAACAACCAGTTCTGTCAAGCAAGGGGCTGCCGGAGCCGGTGGCACGGTTCGGCTCGGCTCGGCTCGGCCCCGGCATGCTCCCGCGCGGCACCCGGGGCCGCGGCGTTCCTGAGAAAGACGGAGAGGACGGCGTGGCTCAGGATGGGCCCCGCAGCCGCTTCTGCAGGCGAAACTTCAGGCCGGGCGGGCGAGATTTCGGGGGCTGCAGCTGCTGCTTCTTCTCTGCAAAGAGAGAGGGAGAAGGGGGGGAGCGATGGGGGAGCGGGGGGGCGGCGGGGGTGGCGGGGCATGCAGAGTGGCAGCCGGGAAGCAGGCAGCGGGGGGGACCCCCGTGAGCCCCTCGTGCAGCCGGGGCTCAGCGGCGAGTGGCTCCGCGGGGAGGAAGAGGAAGAGGAGGAGGAGGCAGTATGGTTGGCTCTGGGAGGATGAGGATGGGCTTCGGGTGGGCTTCTGGGAGAGGTGGGGGAACGGCAGCAGAGAGGTTTGGGCTCACCCGGGGCAAGCCATCCTGCTGGGCTGGCTGTACTTACCTCCCAGTGCCCATCACCTGCCTGAGGTCCCTATCGCTGGCATCTCGGGGCTCACCAACCCCCCCCCAGAACCCCCACTTTGGGGTCGGGGCGGGATGCTCCATGACCCATCACCCCTCCTTGCTCCCCCTCCCCATGGGGCGATGGTTTGGGGAGTGGGCAGCAGCAGGGAGAAGCCAGCAGCAAGCGGGCACCAGCCACCCCAGCATCCTTTTCTGTGCCAAGCTCGCCCCGTGCCCCAGGGAAAGGGCGATGCCGGAGGAGAGTGTCCCTCCTGGAGCCACTGGCAGCAGTGAGGGGGGTCCTGCCCCAGCCCCCCCCAGCCCCTCGGGGCAGCCCCAAGCCCCGCGGCCGCCTCTCAACCAGAGGCTATAACCTGGACGTCTCCAAGGTCTGAGAGAGGAAGCGAGGCGGAAAGGCTCGTTTGGGGATGGGAAGGGGCTTCGGATGGGCCGGGTGGGCTCAGAGCAGCTCCAGCACCGGGTGGGGGGGCGCACGGCATCGCCCCGCCGGTGGGACGGAGGGAGCCTGGGCGGGCGAGACAAGAGCGGAGAGAGTTGGCAGAGGAAAGAAGCCCACCGGGCCAGTGTCTTTAGCAATCCTTTATTCCAACCAGCTTGCTCACCGCGACCCTCGCTGTTATCCCGGCGTGCATCCCCATGGCTCCGGGCTGCTCCCCGCCCCACAGCCCCAGCCTGCACCCATCACCCCACTACGGAACCCCCGCGTGCACCGGAGCTCAGCGGAGAGCGGGGGGGACGTACCTGGGTGCCGACACCGCGGTGAATTCCCAGGCGAACGCATCCTTAGGTGCCAACCGACGGAGCCGGCTGCTGCCTCCCGTCGCCCCCGGCCCGCGAGGAGGAGGAAGAGAAGGAAAGAGGAAGGGGCCACATCTTCACCGGGGGGGGAAAATGGATGCCCGGGCAGCCAGGCTGGCTGCGGCACCGAGGGGAAGGGCTCGGTGGCTGGTTGTGTCCGGAGTGGTGGGGAAGGGGCCCAGAGACCCTCCGCGGCTAAAAAGGAGCCGCTCGGGAGATGCTTTGCCCAGGGCTGGCCGGGAGCGACCCCGGGGGGGTGGACCAGAGGACGGCCCCTGGTGTGGCCGAATCCTCCAGCGTGGTCCTCCTGCCGGGAAAGCCCGAGACCTGAGCGGAGAGAGGGTGGAGGAAAAAGTTTGGTGGTCCAGGATGGGAGCAGCCCCCATGGGACCACCACACATCCTGGCGGGAGGAGGAGGAGGGCAAAAGGGGAGAGGGAAGGAGCCCGAAGTGCGATGAGGGGAGACTCACCCGGCTGCCCCGTGGTCCCGCTGGGCTTTCCCGAGGTCTCCTTTTGCTGGAGGGTGCCGGCTCCCGACGGCTGGGCCCCGCCGGGCCACCTTACTTGCCTTGGTTTTAATTAAAAAAATAAAGCAAAGATACTCTACCCCCGGCCCGCGGGTCTCTGCCGCTCCGGCCAGCTGCCGGCTGCCTCTCCGCAGCCGAGCGGCCGCGCTGCCCCTCAAAAACGGCCTCGACGGGGCCAAAAAGCAGCAGGAAGTGCAAGGCATCGGTGGTCCGGTCCAGCTCAGCCTGTCCAGGGAGGTGCTGTCGGTCGCTCACGGCTGGGCTGATGTCCAAGGGCACCGTGCCGATGGGGACCCTCTCTTGCACGAGGGTCCTGCGGTAGCCCCCAGCCCGGAGACCAGCCCCGGGAGATGCTTGGCCGCAGCCAGCGTGTGGTTTCGCTCCGTGTCCCCATCCCTACCCCCGCCAAGACCCAGCTGAAGGTGCCACCATCTCCTGGTGGAGTGGCCCGGGAGAGGAAGAGAGGACCACAGACCAGACAGGCATAAGCAGGTAATGGTTTTTGGGAGGAGGGACCACTCCAGAGACTTGAGATGGGGTGGTGGCCGGATGCTGATATCCCCCCTCCCCGGCGCTGGCGGGGATGCGGAGCCCCCTGCCCGGGAAGCGGAGGAAGCCAGTGGCCGTGCAGCAGAGCGGGGTGGAGCAGCGCAGCAGCGGAGCGCGGGCATCACCGCCCTCCCCGGGTAACGCCACTCCGGGGGTGCAGTGCCAGGTCCACGGCAGGGCTTGGTGGGGGGATTTAGAGCTGTTCCCCGTGGCCAGAGCTGGCCCCTCCAGGGCCGAGCACATCCCTGTCCCCAGCGCCTTTCCCGGTGCTTTGCGGATGCAGCTGGAGCCCAGCACCCACCAGCCGTTTGGGGACCTCCAGCATTTGAAGTAGGACCCAATTTTCCCCCCCCAAAATGGGGGAAAAGCCTCAAGAGGCAGCAAAACGTGCTGCCAGTCGGGCTGCTGGAGGCTGGGGGAGTTCAGACCCCCCTGCGGGGCAGAGACCCACGGATCACCCTGCCACCGGGCTAGGACCGGGGGCTGCACCCCCGGCGCGGGCGAGGGCAGGCGTTAGCAGCGGTTCGGGGCGCGGGGAGGGTCGGCTGGGTGAGGGAGGGCAGGGGATGCCCGTGCCAGGGCCGGGCAGCTCTACCTGAGAAGAAACGGGCTTTGAAGCCTTTTTTGGAGACGGTGTTGTCGGACTTGAACTCGATCCTCATGTTGTTGTACTGGGAGGTGATGACGTCTGGCTTCTCGGCGCCGCAGAACTTGCCGTGCAGCTTGGAGTCGGCGGTCAGCCCGCTGCGCACCTCCACGAAGTCGTATTTGCAACCTGTAGGGTGGGAGAGGTGAGGGGGGGGGTGAGGGGGACCGACACGGGGCCGGTGGCACGGCTGTGCCACCCTACAAGCCACCGGTGGCACCAGGGGACGCGGGCGATGGAGAGGGGCTGCACCCCGGGCGACTCACATCATTGCCCTCGGTCTCGAAGAAGTCGAACTGCAGGGAGATGCGGTACTGGGTGGGGGCCACCAGCTGCCAGATGCAGTTCTTGTTGGGGGGGTACTCCTTGGGCCACCCCGGGCTGGTGATGGACCCGTTGAGCTTGGTGAGGAAACCTCCGCAGGCGGCTGCAGAGCGGGAGGCACCCAGCGCCCGTCACGTCCCCGGGGCTCCCCGGGATGAGGGATGCTGCACAGGGTGGATGGGGAAAGGGAAGGGGCAGCGGGCAAGGGGGGCACCCACCTTCGCAGCGGCGTTTGTCGGAGGCCAGCTCGTAGCCGGGGTCGCAGGCGCATTTGTAGCTGCCCAGGGTGTTGACGCAGCGCTGCTCACAGCCGCCGTTATTGGGACGCGAGCACTCATCCACCTCTGGGCAGGGGCAGGGGGGGCTGAGCGGGCAGGGAGGGCTACTGGCCCCCCAGTCGTGCCCCCCGCCACCGCCCCGGCGCATCTCCTACCTTTGAAGAAGTTGACGGCGAAGCCCGCCTTGTTGATGGAGCCGTCGGAGACGAATTTCATCCAGAGCTTGTTGGAGGTGCTCTTGATGTCGTCCGGCTTGTCATAGCCGCAGTAGCGCCCGATGAGGCTGCTCGACTCGCTGCTGCCGTCCCGGATCTCCAGGTAGTCGTAGGCACAGCTATCGTGCCGCTCGATCTGGCGGGGGGGTGTTAGCAGAGGTGGGGGGACACCGTCACGTCCCCAGCATCCCCAAACCCTGCCTGACCCTCTCCTTACCCCCACGCTCCCAGACCCACACATCCACCAGCCGATGGAGCTGGTCTGTTGCGTGGGGAAACTGAGGCACGGAAGCAGCATGGAGTGGGCAGCCAGGCAGGGCAGCAACAGCCCTGCTGTGACCCCGAGCCCATCCCATGCATCCAGTCCAGGAGGTGCTGCTGGGGAGGTTTTCCCCTTCCCACCCCAGGGACGGTGAGGACCGGCACGGCGCGGGGTGGGAGATGCTCACCCACCTCGAAGGACTGGAAGGTCAATCCCACGTGGAAGCCCTCGGAGACAGTGATCTTCCAGACACACACCTTGCTGGGCCGGTAGTCATCGGGGTAGTTGGGAGACTGGATGTGCCCGTTGTCCTTCTTCACGTCCCCCCCACAGATGGCTGGACGGGAAGAGAAGCTGCCTGAGCCCCCCACCCCCCCAACCTTCTTGCCCCTCCTCGCTCCCCCTCCCCACCCACCCCCTACCTTCATAGATGGCGAAGAAGCCTTTGCCCACCCAGTTGCTGCTGCTCCGAAACTCGACCCAGAGGCGGCTGTCGGTGGAGATGATGGGCTCGGGCAGCTTGTTCCCGCAGAACCTGCCTGGGGATGAAGGCGTGCTGGGCTGCCGCCGGCCAGGCACCCTCCTCTTTCCTCACTGCCACATCCTGGTTCCCCCTCCCACATCTTAAGTGAAAATTGCTGCTTCTTGCCCTGCTCCCCTTCGGATTTTCTGGCTATTTGACGGAAATTGGATATTTCTGGGGGGTTGCATGATGCGGAGTCAAATGGGATTTGGGGAACATCGAGTTCACGGAGATGGCACCGAGATACTGGCACCTCCCTGGGGAAAAACGTGCCGGCCAGCCGGCTCAGCCAGACTGGTTTCACTGCTGTTGGCCAGCGAAACTGGGAACCCCCTGTTCACCGCAATAACTGCTCTGGGGGCTGGTTTCCCCCCCATCCCACCCCAGGGTTTTGGCACATCACAGTCAGGCAGGGATAGAGGCAGAGGGGACCCCGCTGCCAGCACCCGGAGCATGCCCACGCGGCGGGGCGGGAGGTGAGGGCAGCGGGCAGGCAGCGGGCAGGCAGTGCCAGCCAGGCGAAGCGCTCCCGGTTGGTTACCTCGCAGCGTGGCCTTTCTCCAGAACCCGTCTCTCACCTCCACGTAGTCGTACCAGCACAGCCGGCTTCGGTAGAGATCCAGGGTGGTGAAATTCAGGATGATCTATGGTCAGGAAAAGGGGGGGAAAAGAGTGTGGGGTGAGCCCCCCAAATGCCCTGCGGGGTCTGTGCCTGCCAGAGCGTGCCAAGAGTCCAAATAGTACCCGGACCCGCTCCGCGGTGATGCCCGGCAGCATCCCGACCCGCAGCGTGGCACCGTCCGGGGGGATGCTGGAGTTAGGGGCACCCCGAAAAAAAGGGAGAAGGCGGGGCGAGGAGGGAGAGGAGGGCTGGGAGGAGGTGGGGTGCTTCGGTACCTTCTCTCCGGGGGTGACGGAGATCCTCCAGACGCAGTGCATGTGGGCAGAGTATCCGTTGGGGAACTCCGGGGAGGAGAAGTTGCCCTGGCTGTCCTGGAGCGTCTCCCCACAGGCTGCGAAGGGGGAAAAGTGGGAATCAGACCCTCGGGAAGCCCCCCTGGCATCGGGATGGGTGGCATCAGGTTCGGACCAGCCACTGCCTCCACCCCCCATGCACCCTTTTCCCACCCAAATCCCTGACCCTGAGGACAGTTCGCAAAAAACCACCATCACCGCCTTGCCACAGCGACCCCAAAAAGCCCCAAACCTCACCAGAGCAGCCAGAGATGCTCCTGGTTCCCTGGCACCCCCTTGCAAGCACCGTGCCCCACTCCTGGCTACCGAGCCCCAGGGCCAGGAGCCATCCCGTGGCCCCCCCACCCCGTGCCCTGCCCCGCCGCGGGGTCCCGGCTCGCCGCCCGGGCTCCGGGCAGGTTCACGCGGCCGCGGCTGGATCCGGCCCAGCGTTGCCATCTGGAAGCCACATGACGCCGCGGCACACGGCGCTTCGCTCCGGCAGTCGCGGGGCCAAGGCGGCCGCCCCCCACCTCCCGCTCGGGGCAGGGGGGGGCTGCGAGATGAAAGGTGAAACGTTAAAAAAAAAAAAAAGGTGGCTTGAAACCCCGGGCTCGCTGCCTTTTTTCCCTCCTTGCTTTACAGTGGAAACAAAGGGAAAGGAAAGCCAGGCTGCAGAGGGGCTTTTTTTTTTTTGGGGGGGGGCTGTTTTTCCACCATCCCCCCTCCAAACTAATGACTTTTCCTGCTCGCAGCCTCGCTCCCCTGCAGCCCCCGAACGTGGCACGGCCGGCTGCCAGGGCCCCTCGACAAAGCTTTCCCTCTTCCAGGCTGCTAATTAGTCACTGGAATTAAGTGGGAGCGTGTGGGAGCCAAACTCCTTGCAGATGTTGCCAGTCCGGTCCCGGAACACGTGCCTGCAGCCAGGGGAGCTCACGCCAGCAACCCCAGCGCCCGCAGCGATGGCATCGTTCATGGACCAACATCCTCTGCACCATTCCAGGTGCCAGCCTGGGGGAAGACCGTGGTCCGTAGTGGGACCACGCCGGTAACGGACTCTCTCTTGGAGGATGGTCTCTGAGGCTGCTTTGCTCGTGGAGGATGCTCTGCTGTCAGAGGATGCTCTCAGGGGACGCTGTGCTCTTGGAGGATGCTTTTTGGGGGATGCTCTCAGGCGGATGCTCTTTTCTCGGAGGAGTGGCAGAAGAGGGCAGCCGAGGATGCCCTGGCTCACGCGGGCAGAGCCCTGTGGCTCATCGCACTCTTCCATTTAATTCTGCTCACGAACGCCCCAGAAAAGTGCCGTGGATGGAGAAAGGCAACTTGCCTGCTCCATGCAGGGGGTCTGACGGCAAGGAAGGACCCCAAAGAGTGTTTTTCCACTGGGAACAGGGGATCCCGCCAGGGTGATGCTTCCTTTGTCAAGTCTCGGGCCGAAAGCAGAGCCGTTTCCCACCGTGCACGCTCACCCCAGCCCCCTGGCAGCGACACACGGCCCCGGCCCAGGGTCTGGCAGAGCCATGCCAGTGGCACTCACCGGGGCAGCGGTAGAGCTTGCGGGCCTGGGCGATGTCCCCCTTGCTCAGACGTGTCCGCTGGCCGATGGCGGGCCGGACCCCGTTCACGTCGTACTTGGGCAGGATGGTGTCGAGGAAGATGCCCCTGGGGTGGGAGCGGAGAGAGGCTGGAAAACACCGGGGCTGCAGCTGCTCCCCGCTGCCGGGGGAAGGATGCTAAAAACAGCCCGGCTAATTAAAGCCTGCGGGCCGGTGAGTCAGCGGGGACGTGTCCCCGGCGGAGGTGACCGGGGGGGGGGACAGCACCGTCCCTGCCCTAGAAAGGGATGGCTTTCATCCTGCCCTGGCAGGAGTTGGAGCCTTGCATTAACCCCAGTGCAGAGCTGCAAACGTGCCACTGTCCCTGGGGCTGGGGACCCCGTGCCACCATCCCCGGGGCTGGGGACCCCGTGTCACTGTCCCCCGGGGCTGGGGACCCCGTGCCACCATCCCCTGGGGCTGAGGCCCCGTGCAGCCGTCCTCCGGGGCTGGGGACCCCGTGCTGCCATCCCCCAGGGCTGGGGACCCTGTGTCACCGTCCCCCGGGCTGAGGACCCTGTGCCACCATTCCCAGTGCTGCGGGGAGGACGGGGACACGTGGGTGAGCCACCCTGGCCATGCACCTGGAGAAGGTGTTCCTGGCGTAGTGCATGATGCTGTCGAAATCGTACGTCTCCCCCCAGCGACTCCACTTCCTCCGGCTCCATCTTCAAGAAGTTGTACTCCTGCCCTGTGGAGGCAGGCGGGAAGGGGACGGCATCAGGCGGGGACCCTGGCTTTGGCAGCACCCCGTGGTGGGGAGAAGAGGAGGAGGAGGGAGGCTGGTCCCTACCTGGCTGGATGTTCTCCCGGATGATGGAGACGTGGTCATCCCGGTCAGGGCGCGTGTGCTCGTGCCAAAACCCGATGACGTGGCCCAGCTCGTGCACCACGATGCCGAATTTGTCGCAGTTTTTGCCGATGGAGATGGCCTGGGGTCCCCCTCCTCGGCGGCCCACGTAAGAACAGCACCTGGGGGGAGGTGGGGGGCACCGGGTGAGCCCCAGCTCTCTTGGCAGGGATGGCCCTGTGGTGTGGGCATCCCGGTGCTTCCCCTGGCTCAGGCCAGGAGCATCAGCTGCCACGGTCCTGCTCAGCGTGGAGCTCCTGGGAAGCATCCCTGCTGCCTCGGCTGGCTGGGAGCTCCAGCCATCCTGCCCACACTGGGAGCTCGAGCCATGCCTCGAACATCAGCTCTGCTGGGAAACTGGGAGAGTTTGGATCCTGCCCCTGACACGGCATGGCATGGCACGGCACGGCACGGCACGGCTGCAGGCAGCCCCGGCATCCCAAGATGCTGCTCCCATGGGTGCCCATCCTGTGCCATGGATGGACTCTCATCTACATCCAGCCAACCCCGCTGGGCAGATCCAGGCTCAGGGCTCGCGCCGGTGCGGGGGCGCAGACCGGCACCCCCCGCCGCCGTGCACAGCCCGTTCCAGGGGGAAGCCTCCTCCTAACCACCATCTGCTTGGCCGGGGCCGTGCCCTGACGCGTGAAGACGCTGAGCTCTTCCAAACCCCTGTTTCCTTTGGCATCAGCCTCGCTGCACGCCCAGCTGGTGCCGCGTCATCGACCTCAGCCCCTGGCCCGTGGCGGTGGGCACTGCAGATCGGCGGCTCTGAGACCCTCTGTGCCCCCCACACCCACAGGGACCAGACCCCAGGGACGGGTCCCCTTCTCCCCCCAGCCCTCCACCAAACCGAGCGGGTCCGGGCCAGCCGCTTAGCACCACGCACACGCCAACACAGGCGTTTCGGTGCCAAGGCACATTGGCCGAGCATCCTAACGAGCCGCCGCGCTCCCTCTTTGCCATGCAAGAGCCAAGGGGCAGGGTGGTCCTGATGCATGCCTGGGACCCCCCTCCACATACCCACAGGGGCGGTAGGTGAAGACGATGTAGCTGTCCTCGTCGTTGCGCTCCAGGAAGGTGACGCAGGTGTGCTTCTCCCAGTGCCGCATCGCCTGCCGGAAGATGGCTCGCTGGCTGCCTGCAGGAGGGGGCGGCGGGGGCCGTCAGCCCGGCATGGGGAAACTGAGGCACGCCGGGGACAGAGCATCACCCCCCCCGGCTCGCCTGCACTCACCGCTGAAGTTGCCGCTGATCACGTAGGGGATGACCCCGTCCGGCCACACTCTCTCCGGCCGCGACGTGGCGGCGCGGCGGCTCCGTGCCCGCTGCCGGCCCCGGCTGTGTGGTTGGTGGCCAGGCCGTGGGCTGGCGCTGGTGGTGTTGCTGCCTGCGGGGTAGCAGGGGGGTGAGCGTGGGCAGCCCCCAGGGACGGAGGTGGCTGGGAGGGTCGGGGGCCGCGGCGGTACCTGAGGAGTTGGTGGGCAGGCGCGTGATGGTGCGGCGTGCCAGGTCCACCACCCGGTCCACCTGGAAGAGCTGCAGGTCCTCCTCATCTAGGGCGATGTCTCCCAGGAAGGCAGCTGGGGGGGGCGGTGGGAGGAGGTATGAGCCCCCCCCCAAGGCGCTGCTGGGGGACCCCAAAGCCCATTGGGGCTGGGGTCTCTGCACCCAGCCTCTCCTCAGCCCCAGCATACCTCTGAGGAGGAAGGCAAGCCCTTCCTCCTCCTCCTCCTCCTTTCCTACAACTGGGGGCTGGGAGGGAAAGGGAGCATGGTGTCGGCCGGGCTCCCCCCGCTCCCAGTTCGCCGCCGTGCCGGCTCTCCCAGCAGCTGGAGCCAGCCCCACGCTGACATCTGGTTTGCATAAAGCCCGGTCCATCGCTTTTTAGGGTTTCTGTTATTATTTGTGTTGCAAAACTGCCTTTTTTTTTTTTTTTTTCTTTCACTTTGCAAAACCCAACGCTGGGCTCGGGACCCTCTTCCTGCCCGGCTCCTGCCCCCCTCAGCCCCGTCCAAAGCTCCCACAGCCCCGGGATGCTCCAACAACCTCCAAGTCATCTGCCACGGCGAAGCAAAGCCATATGGCCCAGGAAGCTCCCGCTGCGCCCAGCGCCCGCAGGAATGGAGCCGGCCGAGGGGCGTCCGTCTGTCCGTCCGTCTGCCGGGGCCATGAGCCCCTCCAGCTCCACTCCGCCCCGGCTCCAGCAGGGTTGGGGGTGCAGGGATGCTTCAGCGTTACGGAGCTGGAGGATATAACCCTGCACAGCTCTTCCTCCTCCTCTTCCTCCTGCCCTGCTCTCTGCCTTTCCGCGTGCCACGGCCTCGCCATGAGTCAACGCTGCAGGATGCGGCTCCCGGCTTCGGCACTTGGCCGGCATCGAGCCCCCGGGACCCGGCTTTTGCGGAAACGCCGCGGCCCGAGAGCGAGGGCTGGCTGAGGTCATGCCGCGCCGCGCCGCCGCGCCAGCGCCGGCATGGAGGCTCTGGATGCAGCCAGCGTGCGGTGGGGCTGGGTTTCTCACCAGGGTTTGTGAGCACCTGGGGTGAATGGGGGGTCCCGGGCACCCCTTGCCCTCGCCAGCCCTTGGGGAAGGGCAGGGAAATGGCAGTGATGGGGAGTGGAGGGGCTGGACCGGCTCAGGGGCTGATGGGGGGGAGCGGTGCCAAGTTCACGCTCCAAGCAATTAGCAAGTGGATCCCAAAAGAGCCACTAATTACAAAAGCAAGGCGGGACAATTAGGATAACCCTGACAAGTCCAAAACAACCAGCACGGGGCGAGAGGACCAGCCCGGACACCCCAGCTCGACTGCACCCTGTGCCTTTGCATGGCACCGAGCCCAAACCCTGCTCCGGCGGTGCTGTGGAGCGCTTTGGGGTGAAAAAGCCATGTTATGGGTCTGTCCCCAGCACTGCTCGGCTGGTGGGCACATCCCAGCAGAGGAAGCCTCAGGGTGGAGAGCAGACCTGCGGCAAAGCCAGGGAAAGAGCAAACAAGCCGGTGCCGGCACCTCCCCTGGCACCGACTCGCCGCTGGCACGGCCAGGCTGCAATTGAGGGCAGAGCAGAGGCAGGAGCCGGTCCCGGCCTCCCCGCACCCTCCCCGGGGCTGGGAGAGACGTGTCCGAACGGGCAGCGTGGGGGAGGACCAGGGCTGGGGGGAAGGACGAGCATCCCGTGCCAAGAGCTGCATGGAAAGACAAGGAAAAGTAAGCTCGCTTACAGCCGAGCAAGCGCCGGCAGAGCCAAGTGATATAGAAACCATATGTGAGGGATTTGGGATACGTGAGAGAGCCGGGCAGGCGAGCGCGGGGATGTGGGGCTGGATCCCCAGGCAGCACGAGGCAGCTTGGCTCCCCCCAAAATCCCCAGCCCCGGGGGGGGAGGAGGCGGCTGGCTGCTCCCGGAGGGAACGCGGGAGCCGTGGGGCGGCGGCGAGGGGGTGTCCCGGCAGCCGGCGCTGTAAGGACACGTTGGGGACAAGCCCAAAGTGTTGGATTGAGAAACTTCCACGTTGGTTTTGGCTCTGGTTGAGGCCACCTCCCGCTCGCTCCCCATGCACGCCGGTCCCGGTGACACGTGGGGTGGTTTTGGGGGGGGGGTCTCTACTCGCCAGATGCTGTTAACCTCTTGGAGGGGCTTTGCCAAAGCCACTGCCACGCTGCTGCCACTCGCCCCTCCCTGGTTTGTGCCACAGCAGCTCGCCGAGCGAGCATCCTCCCTCCAAGGTGGAGGGACCCCCTGCACGTGAAGGGGACCCCCTGCAAGTGGGAGGCTCGTGGGGTGAAGGTGATGTGCCAGGGGCAGGAGAGGTCCCAGCCCACTGCCGTGGGTGGCGAGGAGCTGCCAAATCTTGGCAAAGCACATGGCAGAGCAGGGGGAAACGCACCGGGGAGCCGGGCTGGGCTGCAGTAGGGAGGTGCCAGCCCAGCTTCATGCTCATCAGGAGCAGATGGCACTCACTGAGGCACTGCACCTCTCAGTACCCATGTCCTGCAACCAGCAGCCTCGCCTCGCTGGGGCACAGTGCTGCCCGGGTGCCCAAGGGAGCCCAGGCCACGGGGCATGGCTCACCCACCATCCCTGGAGAGGATCTGGTGTCCCTGAGCCGTTCCCAGCCCGGACGGCTGCGGGTTGTGCCACAGGGGCTGCCCTCGGCTCAATCCAGCGCTGGCTGTGGAGGCACTGGGGGCAAGGTCTGAGCCACGGCAGTGCCAGTGGGGAGGATGCGATGCCAGCAGGGAGGATGCGGCGCCAGCGGGGCACCAGCTTCAAGGGCAGGCACCAGCCATGGGGACATGATGGCTCCATCCTCGTCCCCGTCGGCCAGAGAGGAACGGGAAGGAGCAGGGAAGGGGAGAGGGGCCATGCACATCCCTCCCGCCACCCGGAAAACAACCAGCTGTTCGGGACCTGCCAGGCGAGGCTCCCACCGAGCTCTTCCTCCCCCCGACGCCAGGAGATAACTCAGCCCCGCGCTGTTGTTTGACTTTTTTTGTGCTGTGTGTTTTCTTTCGGGTTCTTGGAACGGTGACGTAACCCCCGAGGCCGAAGCTTTAGACAAACAAGGTTTCTTCATTCGGACCCGGGCCAAGCCCCGCGGCACCCCGTCCCGATGCTACAGGCACCTCCTGCCCGCGCACGGCTGGTGGCCATCCCTGCAGGGTCCCGCTGTGCCCCCCGCCGCTGTGTGCCAAGGATGCAGGAGCTGCTCAGCATCCTGTATCCCCCAGGGCGAGGCAAGGAGCGGAGAGGGGTACCCGTGGGCCTGACCTCTCTGGCATCACCGGGATTTCGGGATGAGCTGGACCTCGGACTCCACCAAGGTTGAGAACTGTGTCACAGCACAAAAAAAAATAAAATAATAACCCGCGGGAAGAGGCCGGGGCGCGAACGCGATGTTCTGGTGCGCAGGCAAAAGCAAACAGAGCGGCGGGGAAGCCTTGGCAGGGGAGGGCGGCAGATAAACGGGACGGGATCGTGTTCCAGGTCAGTCTGGGGCAAACGAGCCCCCGTGCGTGGTGCTGGACGGGAAGGACCCTCATCGCTCGAAGTGGCACCGGGCAGGACGGGCTCCCGTGGCTCAGAAGGACGGGCAGCATCTCCTGCCCCGGAGCAAAAGCTCAGCCCAGCCTTCCCTCGTCAGCTTAGCAGCTCCAGCCCAGCCACCGAGTCCTCGTGTGATGCTGAGCCACGAGCATCACTCCCGGTGCGAGGCCGGGAGCAGAGCGGAGGGTTCGGAGAGTGCGAGGAGGCAGGGAGCGAGTCGCTCTGCCCCGGCCAGGGACGGAGGCATCGCCGGGGCAGGATGGAGGAGAGCGGTTGAATAGGTGCATCCCAGCCTCGGCTGAGCTGCTGGGTCGTAAAGCCACGGAGTCACCGGGGCAGCATCCCACTGGCTCGGCAGAGCCGTTAAATATTTGAGGAATGCTCCTCGCGCCGCCCCCTCGCCCCCGCACGCCAGCCCAGCTGCGCCCGCTGCGAGCTCCGCTCCCGGCAAAACACGCCGGGACCGTGGCGAGAGGAGGAGGCGCCTCGACCGGCTGCAATTGGGGGGTCCCCCCTGGCCTCGGGGGTCCGCCTCGCCGGTAGAGGCCTGGGGCGGAGGTGTGGGTGCAAAGGAGGAGGGATGTAGAGCACCCCGGGGATGGTAGGGGTCCCCACCAGATGCCAGGTCTCCCCCTGCTCCCCACAGCCTGCCAGCGGCCGTTGGCCCTGCAGAGACCCCGCAGACAGCGGGCACAGGGTGGAGACGTGGCGGAGGTGAGCTGGACCCTCTCCTCTCCTGCGGCGGCGGCGCAGCCCCTCTCCCGGTGCCCCTCGCCGGCAGTCGGAGAGAGGGAGCAGCCAGGCTGTAAACGCCGGGGCGAGGAATATTTGCTTTCCCAGAGCACCTTCCGACCAGCGCAGCAGGCACAAAGCAGGAATTCAAGCCTCGGTTGGTCAAGCTGGGAGCCAGGCCAGATCACAGCCCCGCTGCAACCAGTGGGGAAACTGAGGCACAGGGAGACGGAGCCGGTCAGCACAAAGGGGCAGGCCCCCAAAGTGCCAGTTCTGGCACACAGCCGCTGGGCTATGGGTCACCGTGCCCGCAGGCAGCTGGGACCCCCCTCCTGCTGTTCCCTCGCTGGTGCATCCTTGTCCCAGCCGGTGCGTTTGCAAGATCCGGGGCTGTACCAGCACCGGGCACCCTCCGGCAGCCCGGGCCTCCTCTCCGCAGGGTGCAGGCAGAAAGCAGCACCCAGGCAGCCGGGAAAGGCAGGGATGCAGGGATGCTAAAGTACAGTGTCCAGGGCAGTGGGACTGTCCCTTTCCCCAATTCCTCTCTGTCTCACCCCTGCATCCCTCTATGGTGCAAGGCACATCCCGCCTGGATGCAGCACCCATCTCCGCTTCCACCTTCCCTGGGCATTCCCGGCCAATTCCCCTCTCCAGCCCTGGGTGCTGGGGTGGGGGGTTCTGAGCCCTTTGCCTGCTCTGTGCCGGATGCTGCTGCAGCATAGCACGAAATAAGCACCACGGAGCCTGGCCTCTAATAAACACAGCCCTCGGCAGTAAAGAGCGTCCAGCTAACGAGCATCCAGCTAATGAACATCCGGGGGCAGGCCGGGAGCAGGAGGGATGGTTTGATCGCTCCAGGGGAGGGGTTTTCCTTCTGCTCCTCTTCCGTGACAGCAAACGGAGGAAAAAGCCTCCTCCGGTGCTCGGCGTGGAGGACGCCAAACCTAAGGCATGTCAGAGCCCCTGGGAAGGAGTGGGGGGGAGCGCTGCGGGGCCGTGCGTGGGGAGTGGGCTCTCCCTGTCTCCCCTCCACAAAGCCGGGTCACCCAGGAAAACACAGCCCGGGCCAGCAGCGTCGGGTGCTTATGAAAGGGAGAGCTGCTGGAAAGGAAAATATTTCCAAATTGCTTTGCCAGAGGGACCCCGGAGAGGGGTTTGTTGTTGCATTCTGCTGCGAGGAGGGCAGCCCAGTGGCAGCGGGGCGAGCGTGGGGACCGGAGCCCGTCGGGGATGGGAACACGCCCCGACACCCGGCTCAGCACACGCGGAGATAACCCGGGCTCTCGGGCACAAGGCGGCCACTGCCGCAGGACCGGAGCCCGGCAGCGGCACTGTGCCCGTCCCTGCTGCCCGGTGCTGGCTCTGCCAAGGGGCACTGGCTCCCAAGGGCTGCCAGACCTCTGTGTATCTGCCCCCGGGCTCTGGCTGCAAATATATCCCCCCCCCTCGTGTTTTTATTGCTCAATCCTCTCCCCACCAGTCTCGCCAGGCACCGATTAACTCCTTCCAAAGTTTGCTTGCAGCTCCCTGGCCGGGCTGCTTAAACCCTTCTGCAGCTCCAGAGGGGGGGAGATTTTCTCCTTTCCTTTTGCACTTGTCTGAAGGGGGGTTTGCCATGCAAAGCCCCCCTGGGTAGATGAGACAGCGGTGACCAACAGCCCTCCTGCAGCCCTTAGCCAAGATAGGAGCGGGACACCCGCTCTCCGCGGCGCGGCGGGATGCACTGGGTTGCAGTGGGATGTCGTTTTCTCTCCCTGCCATGATGCCGGAGACCTCCAGCAAACCTCAGCAAGCTGTGGGCAACCAGGATGGCATGTTCTCACCCAGAAAACACTCCCCGTGGCACAGCCAAGATGAAAAATTGGGGAAAAACCACCCATGAGCCATCGTCCCTCCTTTCCCCATGTCCCTCCCGGCTGCTTTGTTCTCCCCGGGTCCGGCCGTGGCTCCCCGTGGCCGCCCCATCCCATGTGTTTCCCAGCCTCGGCGCGGCGACGGATAAAGCCTCAGGAAACACTGTCTCCCCCCTCGCCACGACCCGCCGGCGTGAATCAGCAGCCAGAGGGTTTCCCAGGAGCCGGGAAGGGAGGGAAGCGACGGCGGGCGGGCGAGCGAGTCCCCCGGCCTCGCCATCACACCCCCGGCCCCCGCCGGAGCACGCCGTCGCACCGAACGGGTGATTACACAAAGATAAAGCAGATCCCGGGATCGGCCTGAGATTTCCAAGGTCTCTGTGCCGTCCCGAGCCCCGAACCGCAGGCTTCCCGCCGGCCCCGGCTCCGCGGGTGGATTTTTACCCTGCATGAATAAGTGACATATAACGGCTGGAAAATATTTTTGGGCAGCTTGACAAGTGTGACTGCAACCAGTAGCCTCCGCTGACTACGCCTGGAAAGTGTAATCTAGGTGAAACCCAGGCAGCCGGAGCCAGAGCGCTCCAGGCACGGCTGGGAAGCTCCTACACCCGGGGAGGGGGGCTCGGACCCCCAGGAGGGGGGCTCAGACGCCCCAGCCCCATCCACGCACCCCGCACCGCCCCTGCCCACAGCTCTGCCATCAGTCCATGGGCAGGAGATGCTGAGCCCACCCGGACAGCACGGGAGAGCAGATTCCCCCTAAGCACCCACCCTGGGGGGGGCTGTGTGAGCCCTGCAGAGCTGCGCACCCCCATGTCCCCCCTCCGCACAAGTGGGGACAGCAGGGTGACAGCACAGCCATGGGTGGCAGAAGCATGTTGCCCCCCACTTTTGCCAGGAACCCCCAAACGTGGCCACGGAGATGCGTGCGGGGAGCAAGGTGGGCTGCAGCCCTCCTGGGTGCTGGGGGCCGAATCGCTCAGTAGCCCCCCGGGGTCCCATGGGACGAGCCCAGAGCAAACCCTTGGGCTGGACATGTTTGGCTGGTGCTTGCCCAGGCTCTGCAAACCCAGCGAGCCCCATCCAAGCTGCTCCCCCAGTGCGGCGGGGGGCGGTGGGAGTGATGCTGGCTGCCTTTCCCAGCCAGAGACGCGACCAGGATCCGACCCGACGGCTGCCCTCCTCCCTGCTGGGCACCGAGACCTGGATATCCTGCTGACCGGGTGAAGGGAAACCGGGGCCACAGCTAATTCCTCCCTCCCTGGCTGCCCGGGGGCTGGTCCAAGGGCCGGATCTCCCAGCGGTCCCATTTTGGCATCCCTGGAAGAGACGCGACGGCACGGGTGGCTCTTCCCCTGCCGCGACGGGGATGGCCCGTTGGCACCGGTGCAGATGGGTGGCATCACCAGGGCGGCCGGCGAGCCGCGGGCAGCCGTCCTGCCTGGGCAAGCGGCCTCAGGATACCTCTGGCATGACTTGTGTGGAGGAACCCAAATTCCTCTCCCGGCGCTTCCCCTCCCCAGCTTTGCCGGGAGCCGTGGCGGCGAGGCCTTGGTGCTCAGCTGTTTCCGGCACTGCCCGAAGCCCGGGAGGGGGGAACTCGCCACCCCCAAAACAAAACCAAGCCCCAGCACAGGTCAACGGGATGCCATGGCAGGTCTCCAGCCACTGAGCAGCCCCCACTGCTGGACTTTGCCATCCCGGTGCCACGGAGCCCAACCAGGGGTAAATCCCTGGCTCGCGGGGTGCGTGGCAGGGCCTGATCCCACCCCCCCACCCCACCTTCCCCCCCGAAGGCCCCTGGGGAAGAGCTGCTGTAATTGCATTAGTCACATAAGGATCTCGTAAAGGCAGGCAGGGAAGCGGGGGGAGCAGCCGCCTCGCCGGCCCCGCGAGCCGACGGGGGTCTCGGGGTGCGTGGGAGCGGGGCAAGAAGGGGGTCCTCAGCCACTGGCAAAGCCACCCCCCGATTAGTTTGGCTCGTCAGTGGGCAAAGCGTCGTCTCTGCCATCCGGCTGGATGCAGCGGGAGCAGAGCGGAGGCTCCAGCCGGCTCTGCCCGGACAGTTTTGCAAGCCGAGCTGTTTCAGCCCGGGAGGGCAGGAAGGGAAGGATTTTTGGCCAGAAAAAGCCCTCATGTAGACAGAGTTATATCAACAGACGCCTTCCAGTGCAGACAATGCCATTAAAGAGAAACGTGATCCTCCAGCCAGGACCCGCCAGCCCCAAGCCCTCGCCTCCACGCTCAGCCCCGGGGGTCCCTCCTGTGCCTCAGTTTCCCACTCCCCCCAAATCCTTCTGTTCCCTTTATCTCGCTCTGGGACACAGGGGCTGTCCCCCCCACAGGTTCCAGCTTGCTTCCAGCCCCTCCGAAATCTGAAGAACAGCTCAGCAACCCCCTGCCCCAGCACAGAGGGACCCCGGCCCGTGGCAAACACCTCCCGGGCAGACCCTGGCCCGGGTGTCCCGGGACGACTGCGGCCCGGCGCGTCCCGGGGGGGACGAGTTTTCTCTGGCTGCGGTTTGGGAGAGAAGGGAGAAAGCCAAGGGGCTCAGAGTGTGGGTCTGGGGTGCGATGGGGGGTTGCGATGGGGTGGGGGCTGCCCGCTGCCTTTGACAGCTGCTGGAGCGGCGAAGGCTGCGGAGAAAAAGCGGGGCGCCGGGCCAGCCGCCCCCCCGCGCCGCTCCCCATCCTAAGTACAACCAGCTGCATCCCCGAGCAGGGCCAGCCGCTGCCGCCCCCCCCAACCGCCCCCGGCAGCGGGGAGCCCCCGGCCCCGGGGCCAGCACGGCGCAGGGGAGCCAAGTTCCCCCGTGCAAAGCCCCGAAGTGCGGAGCCGTGCGGGGCACACACTCACACACTCACACTCACTTCCACACACTCACACTCACTTCCACACACTCACACCAACCCCCCCGCTCTCTCCTTTGTCTGCCCGCCGCCCCCCCCGGCGCGCATCCCCCCCCCCACCATCCCGCTCCGGTCCTACCGGCTTTGCAGGGGTCCTTGTAGTCCAGGGGCTCCGCGTCCTCCTCCTCCTCCTCCTCCAGCACGTAGGAGTAGTCGGGGAAGTGCATGGCCCGGGCCAGGAGCAGGCAGAGGAGCAGCCCGCAGGTCCGCAGCCCGGCCATGGCTCCGCGGGCAGCGGGCGGGCAGGAGAGGCGGGCGGCTTTTTTTTTTTTTTTTCCTCTCTTCCCCTCTTTCCTTCCCTTCTTCGCTCCTTTTTTTTTTTTTTTTCCCCTCTCTCTCTCCCTTTTTTTTTACTTTTTTTTTTTTTTTTTTTCCTAGGGAAATGAGATCTGGCGGGGGCGGGTTCAAGCGCGGAGCTCGGCCCCTGCAGCCCCGGGCGCAGGGCTGGGAGCGGGGCCAGCGCCGGGGGGGCGGTGGGGCCGCGCCGCTGTCGGGGACCCGGCCCGCCAGCCCCCGCTCTTGCCCCCCCTCCTCAACCTCCAGCCCACAGCCCACGGACCCGGTCCTGCACGCCCTGGTCCCGGTCGTGCCCCCCTCGTCCCGTCCCGCGATCCCCGGTACCTTCCCATATCCTCCGGGATCGATCCTGCCCCTCCCCGTCCCCGTCCCGTATCCCTCAGCACTGATCCTGCCCGCCCTGGCCCATCTATATCCCCCAACTCCGGTCCTACATCCCCTCCTGAGCACCCCAGCCCCTGGTCCTGAACCCCACAACCTCTGCTCCTGCACCCCACGGCCCTGCTCCTGCACCCACATTCCCAGCCCGCTACCCCAGGCCACATCTCCCAGTTCTACACCCCCTCCCGCACCCCCATGTCCTGGTCTTGCACCCCACATCCCCATCCCGTATCCCCCAACCCCACTACTGCATTCCTGAGCACCGCGCCCTGTAACTCCTGGTCCTGGACCCCCAGTCCTGCCACCCTGCTCCTGTATCCCATATCCTGCACCCCGCTTCCCAAAACTCCCAAGCCTTTGCAGAGCAGGAGGAGGAGGAGGCAGCAGCATCCCCAGCCCACGCACCCTTCCAAACACGGGTGAGCTCCAGGCCACAGAGCAGGAGCTGAGAAGCTGCCCGCACCCTGCACATCCCCCAGGGAAGCATCACCAGATCCCACCTTCAGCCAGGAGCTCCCCACTCTGGGATGCCATGGGAGCGTGGGGTCAGTGCTCCGTCTGCCTTCCCTCCCCGACCCCAAAAGCAGCCCTGAACCCCGAGGCACCCAGAGCGTGGGTCACAGGCCTGCCAGGAGCTGGGTGAGCACCCTGCGGAGGGTGGGGTGAGCACTTTAGGAGCTGGGCGAGTACCCCAGGGAGGGCAGATGAGCACCCTGCAGTGGGGCGAGCACCCCAGGGTGGCTGGAGGGTGCCCAGACAGCAAGGCAGCGAAGAGGCAGCTGGCAGCCCTGGCTGGGCCGCGTGGCCGCATGTGCAAGCGTGTGTGCACGTGTGTGCACGCGTGTGCGCCGAGGTCTGTGAGTGACACCTGCTGTCAAAGCTCTGCCACTTCAGCAGAGCCCGTCACGGTGAGGTCCCCGTGGGCCACCCACCTCCGCAGCCAGCCCACGTCTGGGCACCCCGGGCACCTGGAGGCATGGTGGGAGCCCTGCTGGGACGGTGATGGGCACAGGACACGACATGCCCACGGTGCTCTGAGGGATGCGGCCTCGCTCGCTGCCCTCTGCCAGCTCCCAGCTGTCCACCCTGGGGAGCTGGTGCACAACTGGGGGCGGCTGTGTCCCCCCAAAGCCAGGATGTGGGCGTCCCCAGCCCACGGAAGGAAGCGGGATCCAGCCACCCACTCGCCACTAGATAGAGCTCCGAGTTCAGCCTTGCTTTGCCCGTGCAGGGGGGGGCCCTTCTCCCTTGCCCCCTTGCCCATCCCTTGCCCCCTTGCATTGCCCCCCACCTACATCGCAGTGGGGACAAGGGGCTGAGCGGGGCCCCCTCCAGCTCCCGGCTCATTGTCCCGTGCAGCATCTCCCGCTCCCCCTGCTCCCAGAGAAACACAGCCCTTAAAACATTCATCCTAACTGGCATTAACATTATTTTTCGAGTTTTGAAGTGTTCAGCGTCGCCGTGTGCCGCCACTGCCTCGGGGACACGCTGGATGCACACAGGCATCCGGGCTCTGCTCCCTCCCCTGCCCACTCACCCCCCCCTCCAAATATCCTCTTTCCCTTTTGCTTCCAGGGACCTCCCACGGTCAGGGCCTGGCTCGTTCCCACCAGCCACGGTGGATCGTGGGGAAACCTCCTTCACGCCTTATCTCGGGTTGTTCTTTTCCTCCCCCAGCAGCAGATCACCTCCGGGATGTGTTTTGCCACTTGACCCGGAGTTGCAAAACCTACATCCCATAAACCTTTCCCCTTCGAGCGAATAAATAAACCCCAAAACTGGTCTCGCTCCGCTTCCCCGCGCCGTCCCCAGCCCACACGTCGCGGGGCGCAGCCGGGCGATGGGAACACGCGGAGCAACCGCCTAAATCATCTCCGACCTCTTGCTGCTGTCCCGGGAAAACAAACAGCTCTCCCGTGAAAAACAAGCCGGGCTTGAAATACTTTCTGTTTCCATCCCTCTGCTGGGAAGGATGTTTGAGGGCTGAGTCCCCGGATGATGTAAATCCATTATGTCAGGATCTGGCCGCTGGTTTCCACCCTGATATGAGCTCCGGGGACCCGGGGCTCTCAGTTGAGGTTTTTCCCCCCCTCCCTTCCCGCAGCAGCCTGGCTTTCGCACACTGGCGCTCGCTCCCCGGAACCCAGCTCCCTCCCAGATGTGGTTTTCCAAGCTACTCCCTCGACCGTCGGTGGTCTCCTGCCCCCCGAGCTCCTCGCACCTTCCCAGGACGCGGTGGTGGCCGTGGCGTGCCGTGGCCTGTGCCCCACGGCAGGCAGCTGCCTGCTCCGGCAGGGCCAGCCCCACGGAGACCGGGAGCCTCTTCCCTGGCTTCGAGGCAGCTTCCCCTGACGTGTCGGACATCTGATGTTTTCTCGAGCCCTGGAATAAATAAGTCCCCGAACTCACACCCTCCCACGCCGGCGGCCAGCTCCTGCCGCCCGCGGTCAGCGGCACCGGCCAGCGCTGCGCACCGTGACCCCCCGCACCGGCGAAGGCGCAGGAGAGGTAAGGGGGTATCCCCCATCCCCAAGCTGTCGCCGCGGGATCGTGGCGATGCCGCAGGTTTGGCTCCTACCACGGGCTTTGGTCCCTCACTTTGCTGATTCCCAAAGGGGTCTGGGCTCCGGCCGCCCTCTCCCCTCTTCCCCGGCCATGCAGCCGGGCTGTGGGATGGGTCGTGTCTGGCTCACCGGCAAAGCAGTGCGGCAGGATGGGCACCAGGGATCCCAGCCCCATCCTCAGAGTGTCGCTCCGTGCCCCCTTGGAGGTGGTGGGGGGACGGTTGTCACGCCAGCTCCAAAGGGCATCCCCAAAACCCTTGGAAAAGCTGCATGTCCACCGTGTGCTGCCCAAGGCGCAGCCCCAACAGCCGAGCCGAGGAGGTGGTGGGCTGCACGGGTGTCCTGGCAGCACCCGTCCCAACACCCTGCCAGGAGCGGTTCAGCTCCATCAGGAGCTCAGCACCGCTGTGTCCTGCCCCGCGTTGCCCCTGCACCCTCCCCAGCTGCCCCACAGCTCTCCGGCAGCGATCGCCCGCAGCCCTGGGGAGTGAAACGCGCCCAGCGCCGCCTGCGAGCGGCCAAGCCGACGGGCAGGATGAGGCCGGCGCTGGCTCAGCTCGGCCGGCCGCAGTGGCCCGGGCTGGGCTGCGCTCCACGCTGACCTGTCAGCAGTGATGGATGGAGAGCCGGAGGCAGCTCTGGGCCCGTCGCCTCCCCGGGGCAGGTGCTCGGCTCTCGGCGCTGCCGGTCGCTGCCAGCCCTGCCTTCACGCCTTGCAGGTGCCAGGCGCAGGAGGAGCCGCTTCGCCGCCGGTGGCCGCGGTGTCCTGCCGAGCCGTGCCACGCCGGGGCCATGGGGCTGGGCAGGGGCTGCTTCCCCGTGGCTCTACTGGTGCTCACAGCCGCAGGGATCCAGAGCCAGCAGGCGGGTGAGTGAGGGTGACCCTGGGCACGGCCGTGCCAGGGATGTGTCCCATCGCGGGGCATGCACGACCCCGTGGGGGATGCCATGCTCCAGCCCACGTGGCCCCATTGGTTCTCCGCTCTCTGCACCCCAGGACCGTGCACCCTCCACGTGTTGGTGGCCCTGGACGTCACTGACTACCAGCAGTCCAACCTGCAGCCCTACCTGGAGCGGGTCCTGCGGGACGTGGCTGCCCTGGACCACCTCACTTGCAGCCCGCTGGGGCTGAGCCTCAGCCTGCAGAGCACCCAGCGGGACTGGGACACCATCTTCCAGGAGCGGCTGCAGGAGCCCTGGCCAGATGTCCTGCAACGCCTGGCACGGGCACATGCCTTCCAGCGCTCCTACTTCAACCAGCCCGCCCTGCAGACCTTCCTCGGCACTCTGGCACGGCAGACGGCCGATGCCAAGGTAAAGCACCAGCACAGCCATGCCCGTCGCTCCCTGTGAAGCTGGGGGATGCCAGGTGCTCCCGCTGCTGGGGGGCTGCTGCAGAGCATCCACTCCCCCTCTCCTTGCCCAGGTGCTGCTGGTGTTCACAGATGGGCTGGATGATGATGTGGGGAAGATGAAGGAGGTGGCAACGTCAGCGTGGCTGCAAGGTGGGGCAGCGATGGCTGCGTGGGGGTCAGATGAGTGGGAAAAGCTGGTGGGGACCGGGGGCCACCCCAGCGCAGTGTGACACCCCCCAGCACCCTGTTCCCTCCAGACCAGGCTGACCTGCTGGTGATGGTGGCGGTGAACAACGCCACGGGGCTGGGGGACCTGCAGCAGGTGGAGTTCGGGCGGTGGCTGGGCAGTGGGCAGCAGCTCGCCGTGGACATGCCGGAGGCTGGCGGGCACGTGGCGCAGGAGCTGGTGAGGATGGGCAGCGGTGGGGTGGGCGATGGGCGTCCTGCAGGCTCTGAGAGCGGATGCCACCCCCTCTCCCTGCAGCTGTCCCTGGCAGAGCGGACGTGCTGCCAGACGTGTCCTTGCACCTGTGTGGGGCTGCCCGGTCCACGAGGTCCCAGTGGCCCCCGGGGGGGCAAGGTAAGGGGCTGGGGGAGTGGAGGGATGCGGGAGGGATGCCCAGCCCTGCAGACTCCCCGGAGCAGGGCTTAGACCTTCCCATTGAAGACATGTTTCCCCAAGCCCCCCTGCCTCATCCTTCCCAGCCCTCCCTGCTGGGACGGATGCTGGGGCTCTGCATCGCCCAGAGCAAACCTCGAGGCTGGGCCGTGCCCCCCTTGATGCTGCTGCCATGGTGCCAAAGCACTGAGCAAAGCAGGGGGAAACTGAGGCCCAGGAGGCGAGGAGGGGTCTCACTGGGGGAATTGCACCCCCCTGCTGCATGCACAGCCCCAGATCCCTTTCCCAGGGCCGAGTGGAGCCCTGGGAGCTCAGCTCAGCTCGAGCCCTCGCTCCGTTCAAGCCCTTCCTCCCCCAGCTGGGAACGCAGCCCAGCCACGCTGGCTCCCAGCCCGGGGTCCGCCATCGGGCTGGGGGGGTCACGGCTGCAGCTCCCAGGGTCTCTCTGTCCTCAGGGGGCGACAGGCAGCAAGGGGCGTGCCGGAGACGAGGGCGAGCATGGACACAGCGTGAGTTGGCCATGGGACCCCCGGGGGTGGGAGAGGGTGGCCCGGGGGAGAGGGGACCCCCGTCACCACATTGCCTCTGACAGCCCCCTCTGTCCTCCCGCATGCAGGGGGAGCAGGGCCCACGGGGTCTCCATGGCAGCCGAGGGATGCAGGGATGCCCGGGACAGTGTGGACCAAAGGTGAGGGGCTGTGCCAGCTCGGTGTGGCTCCGTCCCGCAGTGCAGGTGCCCACTGCTCCCCAGCTGCTCTCCTCTGTCTCCTTGCAGGGCTTCATGGGTCACCCTGGCGAGCAGGTACATCCCTGCCTTGGGCTTTATCCCACGGCTCCTGCGGGCACTGATGGCAGCCGAGGCCATGGACAGCTGGCAGCGGCGGGGAGACCTCGAGGACAGGCAGAGAAGAGAGGAATTGGGAGGGGGAATAGGAGATTGTCATGATGGATGGAGGGGTGGGATGGCCCGGGGTGCTGGGGGGAATGGGGCAAAGCTGGGACCTGGCTATTCCACCCTGTGCCATATAACCTGGCATCAGACCATGCCACCTCCCTGCAGGGATCTCCTGGAGAAGCCGGCTACGATGGTGTGGACGGGGAGCAGGTGAGCCGTGCGGTGGGGCATTACCAGCTGGTGCAACCACCCCTCCATCCTGGCACAGCGGGACTGGGCATGGGCACCGGCACAGCCTCCTCTCTCCTCCCCAGGGTGAAGCGGGGGCCCCTGGCTGCCCCGGAGAGAAGGGGTCCCGGGGGAGGCAGGTACGGCACTGCACGGCCAAGCGTTGCCTCCTTCGCCCGCCGCCTCCTTCGCCCGCCGCCTCCTTACTAAATCCCTTCCTCCTGCCTTCACTTAGGGGCACAAAGGCTCCCGGGGTGCCCGGGGGGAGAAGGGACCCCCAGGCTCCTGTGGTGAGGTGGTGAGTAGTGGGCTGGCAGCGCCTGGGCTCCTCATGGTGCTGGGGGGCTCGCTGACCCCCTTCTCTGCTCCCCAGGGGCCACCCGGGAGGACAAGCCCCGAGCCCGGTGCCCCAGGGTGGAGGGGAGAGGGGGGTCCCCAGGTAAGTGTTGGCAGGGGGCCGGGATGGTGCTGGTGGATGCCGGGTGGCAGTGGTGGAGCAGCCGGTCTGCAGGACCCTTTTGGGGATGGGATGTGGAGGAGGACAGCCAGGAGCTCTGCTTCCCTCCCAACACCTGTGATTTCCAGGGAGACCCTGGCCAGGATGGTCCCCCGGGGCCAGCGGGGCCCCCAGGTCCCCCCGCTCACCCGGTAAGTGCCACGAGGGGGGCACGGGGGTCCGTGCCAAATGTCCCTTGTGCCATGTGTCCCCAGGCTGGGGATGCAGCTGCTGATGGTGCCTCTCGCTGCAGACCTCATGCCAGAAAGGGCAGCAGGGAGCACAGGTAGGGCTTGGGGACATGGGCACCCATCTGCCCCAGGGACCAAGGGGACATCTCCCCGCTGGAGCCTGAGCCATCCCATCTCCTCGCAGGGCAAGAAGGGGAACCGTGGCAGCCCTGGCCCCGGGGGACAGAAGGGCTATGGTGGTGCCCAGGTGAGGCCAGGGTGGACCCGCCAGCACAGGGACCCCCGGGGGGGCATCCCTGCTGCCCCCTCCGCTCTCCCTTTGCAGGGGCTGCCAGGGCTGCGGGGGACGAAAGGTGTCACTGGCCTCCCGGGGAGTAGAGGACTTCAGGTGCCATCCCCCTCCCTGTGCCAGGGTCCCTGGTGGGTGCTGGTGGATGCCCACCCCACGGATCCTCCTTGACATCCTTGATCCACCTTTGCCTTTCACCAGGGTCCGCCCGGAGCCGAGGGCTCGCAGGGAGCAGCTGGCCCAGCCGGCCCCAAAGGAGAGAAGGTGAGTGGTACCACGGCATGGCATTTTGCTGCCCCCCTCCCTGTGCACCCCCAGCCTGAGCCCCGCTTCCTCTTCCAGGGGCAGGCAGGAGCCGAGGGCAGGAAGGGGAGCGTGGGACCGCGGGGACCCAAAGGTGCCCTGGTAAGGCTCTGTCCCTGTGGCCACGGCGTGGAAAAGCTGTGGCCAAGGAAGCTGTGGGAAGAAGGGTGTTTGTGTAGGTCCTACAATAATCTGCTTTGGGGTTTTTCTCCCTTCCCAGGGAGAGAATGGGTGTGACCGGAGAGGTGCTCTGGGGAGGAAGGGTGCCAAGGTACTGGCAGCACCGAGCAGGGATGGAGGCGGGTGGGACAACTGTGGGGCAAAGCTCCATCCCTGCCCGTGGGGCTGCCGGGGGTCCCAGCTCCGCTCACGTGTGCTGCTTCCCCCAGGGCGCTCGGGTCTGCCGGGATACCCCGGGGCTCAGGTGAGAAGGGTGGGGGGGTCTGGAAGGGGCATGGAGACCCCTCTGGGGTCAGCCTGTCTGCGCTGTGGGGTGTTGGGAAGGACGGGATCGGCTCCCTCCGAGTGTCCCCCCAGGGTGACGGGGGCGAGAGAGGAGCCCCAGGGGACAAGGGCACACGAGGGCTGCCTGGGCGCAGGGTGAGTATGGCACACCCCCATCCCCGCTGCCCCCCGCCGTGCCCACCCGCTCAGCTCCCTGGGGTTTTCCAGGGCCACACTGGGAGCAGAGGAGAAGCGGGCAGCCGCGGCAGCGCGGGACCTCCGGGAGAGATGGTGACTCCCTGCAAAAATTCCCTTTATTCTTCCACGTTTCTGCCTGCGACCAGCCCCGGTGCGCGGGGACGTGTTCCCTGTTCATATTTCCTCTTAATTTCTCTCCTCTCTTGCTGCTCCAGGGCCCCAAGGGCTCGCCGGGCATTCCCCCCGCCACGGTACGGGATGTGGGGCTGGCTGGGGCTGGGGTCACCTTGAGGGGTGACCTCAGGGGACATGAAGGAGCTGCTTGGTCCCAGCAAGCTGTGCTGGTTTTGCTGGGAAGAGCTGGGTGGGAGAGTTGGGACTGAGGCTGCTTCGTGCATCCCTCCAGCTTTGCGAGCTCAAGGATTTCATCCGCCGGAGCTGCGGTGAGAGCCTGGGACAGCGGTGGGGATGGCAGGGAGGGGACCGGCTCCGTGGGGACCGTGGTGGCGGGGACAGAAGGATGGCTGGATGGCGAGGGCATGGCCGATGGATGTGTGCCTGGAGGATGCCCGGAGGGGGTGGGCACGGGTACCATAAGCATGGGATGGCACAGGGCAGGGGGTTTTCTGGCAGCCCCTGAGATGCCACCATCCCCCTGCAGTCACCACCTCGCCCTCCTGCCCGCTCTTCCCCACCGAGCTGGTCCTGGTGCTGGAAAGCTCATCCATGGTGCCACCAGCCCTCTTCTCCCGCATGAAGGAGCTGCTGGCCCTGCTGCTGCAGGACGTGCAGGTCTCCCCGGTGGGCTGCCCAGCGGGGGCCCGGGTGGCCATGCTGGCCTATGCGGGCACCCCCACCTACCTGCTGCGTGCCGGGGAGGTGGGGAGTGGGACCGCGCTGCTGGGGCACCTCCGCCGCCTCTCACCCACCCGCTCATCCCGGCGCGGCCGGTTGGCTGCTGCCATGCGCTTCGTGGGGCACCACGTGCTCAAGAGGGTCCGGCCGGCCACCCTGGGCAGGAAGGTGGTCCTCTTCATCACCAGCGGCCAGAGCCAGGACCTGGGGGGCATTGGGGAAGTTGCTCTGCAGTACGAAGCCCTGGGCATCGTGCCGGTGGTGGTCACCTTCAGCCCGCTGCCCGAGGTGGTGCGGGCTTTCCAGGTCAGCTATGGGGCTGGTGGTTTCTCAGCCTGGTCCCTGCACCCCCCTGCCCCAGCCCTCATCCCCCCCCCACCGGCTCTGCCTCCCCGCCCAGGTCAACAGCCTCTTCCAAGTGGTCCAGCTGTCTGCGGCGGAGCCGGCTGGGGACGCAGCGGTGCTGCAGGATGCCGTGCTGCCCTGCATCCTCTGCTTCGGTAGGCAGCCCCAGGGCGGCACCGGGGATGGGTGCCCACCGGCTCCAGAGCTCAGCCTCAATCTCTCCCCATGCCCAGACCTCTGCCACCCCGAGGGCTGTGCCGCAGCCATGCCGTCCCCTGACCCACTGGATGTGGATCTGGCTTTGGTGGTGGACAACGCAGCCCCGGCGATGTTGGCGGAGAGGCTGGAGGCCGTCGGCGACCTCTTCCACCTCCTCCTGGGGCACCTGCAGCTCACGGGGCCAGATCCGGCACAGCGTGGCACCCGCATCGCCCTGGTGCTGACGGGCCCCTCTGCCCCTGGGCAGGGTTTGGCCGAGGTCCCCTTCGGGCTGTCCCGCTCCAGGGAGCAGCTCCAGGAGCGCCTCCGCCTCGCGTTGGTGCCCAGGGCGGCTGCGGCATCCGCCAGCGGCACAGTGGCATGGACCCTCCAGCACGCCTTCCCGCAGAGCTCCGGTGACCGGCTCCGTGTCCTCTTCATGGTGGGAACAGGGACCACGGTGCTGTGGGACCAGGAGGCACGGCAGGCGCTGGCCCCCTTCGCCCAGTGCGAGGATTTCGGCGTCTTGGTGCTCTCCCTGGGGCGAGCCGGGACGGAGAGGCTGGAGGAAGCGGTGCCCGCGGCGCTGCCAGCGTGGCGGTACCATTCCCTGCGCCTGGGTTCCATCCACCCACCAGAGATGGGGTACGCGGAGAGGACGGCGCTGGGCTTCCTCAGGAGGCTGCGGGGTGAGCGGTGCTGGGGCGATCTGGGGGGGCTGGAGCATCTCTGGGTCCCATCCTCGGCTGCTCCGGAGGGAGGAGGCTTTGATCCCCCAAACCTCCTTGCCGGCACCTCCGTCACGCCTCTGCCATCACTTCTGTTTTGCAGCGGAGAGCAGCCGGCACCCCAGCGCCCCGGGGTGCCCCCGGGAGCTGCAGCCCCCCGGTGCCAGGACCAACGAGCGTCCCCTGGGGACCCCCGCGCAGTGAGTGAGCGGCACCGGGGCCACCCCCTGCGTGCGCATCCCCTGGTCCCCCGCGATTTGAGTCGGGGGGCTGTGGGGCTGCACCTCCTCTTCCCAGGGAGGGGGTCCTTTTCCCCCAGCACGTACTGGGGGGGTTTGCTCTGATTTCCCCTCCCAGGACCCCCGGTGTCGCGGCCGTACCCCAAACTGGGATACTCATGACACCCCCCGGCCCTGGCAAGGGCCGGAGGGCTGCGGCTGTCCCTGGACCGTGCACCCTGGGCAAGGACCCTGGCAGCGCCTGCGCCCGCTTCTCCGTGATGTGGTACCACCGGTGGGAGACGGGGTCCTGTGAGCGCTTCTGGTACGGGGGCTGCGGGGGCAACGCCAACCGCTTCGGCAGCGAGCAGGACTGCATCCGCACCTGTGTGGACCCAGGTAGGCAAGGGTGGGCACCCTTTAGGGACTGGGGGGGCCAGGGGGTGCCCCCAGCCCGGGCAGGGCTCACGGCTGTGGTTTCGGTGCTGCCACTCGGCTGATGCTGTGCCCATCCTGGCCAGGTCCCGACGGAGCCGGTGTGGGCAAGAGCAATGTGACACAGGGTGAGGAGCACGCGAGGGGGGAACTGGGTGTCTTTGGGGAGGGGGTGACTGGTGAGCAGGGCTGCCAGCTCCGTGCTGGCGTTTGCCGGCACGCAACCACGCCGTGCACTCCGGCTGTGCCGCCAGCATGCCGTGCCACCCACCTTGCAGCCGCCTGCCTGGAGGCACCGGACACGGGGCCCTGCCACTCCTTCTCGCCCAAATGGTTCTTCGAGGGCCACCAGCCCGGCCGCTGCTCGCTCTTCTGGTACGGCGGCTGCGGCGGCAGCCGCAACCGCTTCGAGAGCCGGGAGCAGTGCGAGGCCACCTGCCTGCCCCCAGGAAGGGCGAGCACCCCAGCCCCCCGCCCCGACAACACCTCTGCTGGCTATGGGGGCTGACACCCCCCCCACTTCCACATCAGGGTGCTCCTGGTCCCCCCGGGATGCAGCACCCGCAGCGCTCACCCTCCGCAAACCTCGCCTGCCCCCGCCCGCGCGGGCTGGAGAAACGGGGACGCTGGGATTATTGCACAAGGACGTCGGGGTCCTGCCAAAATTCTGACAACTCGTCTTCAGCTGCTCCGGCACGGGGCCGGGAGGTTGAGCCGGTGGCGGAGGCGCTGAGCCCGTGCAAAGCTCGGCACACCCCCTGCCATCTGCTGCACCCCGAGGATGCTGGTGCCACAGGCTGGCTGGTCAGCCCGGGAGCCTTCCGAATAAAAATCGCACCGTGCCTTGTGCTCATCCGTGCAGCTGGCCTGGGGGAGGGCGAGGGTTTGGGGGTGGGCGCCCCGGAGTTGCAGGAGGTGCTGGACAGGCGCCCCGTATCCCGGCCAGCCACAGCTGCGCTCTCCCGGTGGGGAGCTGCTTCCCCGGCTGCCAGGAGCAGGGCTGGATCCAGGAGCGGGGGCTGGATCCAGGAGCGGGGGCTGGATCCAGGAGTGGGGGCTGGATCCAGCAGCGGGGGGCGGCGGGGTGCTCGTGGCCCCCACCCCGGGACTGCCGCGGTGCCGGCGGGAGGCAGCTGCGCTGCTGGCGGGCTCCTGTCCCGGGGGGGTGACTGAGGCTGCACTGCTCCACGCTCCCCCCTCTGCCCTGGATGCTCGGCCCTGGGGCAGCATCCCAGTCCTAATAATGCCTTATCCTAATAATGCCAGCATCCTGGTCCTAATAATCCCAGTCTTAATAATGCCAGTCCTAATAATCCCGGTCCTAATAATCCCAGTCCTAATAATCCCAGTCCTAATAATCCCAGTCTTGATAATCCCGGTTCTTGGGCAGTGTCCGATGATGGTTCGACAGAGGCTGTCGCCAGGAATAGCTCCAAAACCTGATTCTTCCCCTTATCCTTGATTCAGTTCTGCAGGGTGGGGAGGGGACAGACACATTTCCCGGGATGCTCTGGCAGGAGGAGGGAGCAGCTCAGGTTGGTCCCGTGCCCCGGTGCCCAGTGATGCTCGGGGGGTCCCTCCCGTGAGCCCCTCAGGCTGTGGTTGCATCAGAAATTCACCTAAACACTGCTCAGAGCCCCTAAATACATTTTTAAGGGGAAGGAAGCTGGGAGCTGCCGGCAGCCGGGCGAAGCAGGGAGCGAAGAACTGGAACAGAGAATTTTCTTTCTTTAAATGTCATGTTTTTTTAAGCTCGTTTTTGCACTTGGGTTTGGCGAAGCTGAGAAGACTGAAGTGACAAACCAGCTGTCCCCCGGCACAGCGCGGCGCTCGCCCAGGCAGACACCCACCCCCCCACCCACGCACTGCCCCCAGCCCCCCCAGCACCACGGTTGCAGCAGGGACGTGGTGCCACGTGTCAAAGCGGAGCCCCCACTGGGCCCCTCCAATGCCAACCCCAACTCCTCAACCTCGTGCTTGGCCTCACGGCATCGTGTGGGTGCTGGTGACTCCTGAAATTAGGGTGAGGAGCTGCTGGTGGGTGCAGCTGCAGAGGTGTCGGTGATGCTCCAGGAGGGATGAAGGGGCTGTGGCAACGCTGTGGCCATTGGGGATGCTGGAAGGCAAAACCTGGCACCGTGAGGGTGCTGTTGGGTGTGTGGGGATCCCCCCAGCCTTCCCTGGCAGCCCCTTGCCCACACCTGTGGGCACTGGGACCCTTTGCACTCACCCGGCAAGGCTAAGCCCAGTAGACAGGGACAGTGCTGCAGAGGATGCCTGCTGTGGTGCCCAGGAGGGAGCGGGCAGCCATGGGCACGGCGAGCCTCTTCTCAGCCTGGGGAGGGGAGAGAAGGGAAAACGAGGCAGCAGCGGAGTGATGCTGCACCCCAATTCTTCATCAGGGAGGGAGGGATCCACCAGGCACCATGCCCAGGACATCGCCATGAGCCCAGTGCTCACCTGCCAGCACCGGAAGGTCTCGGTGACGGCGTCCAGCCCCGGGATGTTGTCCTTGTCCATGCGGGTGACGTAGCAGGCATGCTGCAGCCGGGATCTGTAGCTCACCAGCAGCTGTTTGCAGACAGACCAGCATCAGCTCGGTCCCACCACTCCCTCCCCGTCCCCCCCAGCCACGCAGGGCTCCCCGCTCACGTTCTTATAATCATAGACGACCATGGCTGGATTTCCATCCCCACCATCCAGGTAGAAAGTGGCCACATCCTCTTCCCAAGCCGGAGCTCTCCACAGCCCCATCCGTAAGACCTGGGGGAGCGCGGGGTGGGGGGTGAAGCTTGCCCACCACCTGCTGCAGCCCTTTCCCCTGGCGGGGGGGGTCCCTACTTACGGCGTCGGCGTGCCGCTGGTCGGCCCGCAGCCACATCAGCAGGGCGCCGGCGATGATGACCACCAGCAGGACCACCACCACCACGACGAGGAGGAGGCACTTGAGGCGGTGGCAGCTGAGCAGCTTGCGGGGCAGGTAGCAGAGCAGGCGAGGCACGAAGCAGAGGGAACGCTTGATGCACCCGCAGCCGGGGCAGCTGGGGCATTTGCAGCACCGGGGCATGCAGCACCGGGCACATTTGGAGCAGCAAGCCACGCAGGGCCAGCAGCAGCAGCCCGGCTTGCAGCAGCCCTGGGAGCAGCAGCCCTTCTCCGGGTCCTGCGGGCACGGGAAAGGTGGAGAGATGGGGTGAGGGAGAAGGAGAGGGGAGGCTGGGGGTGGTCTCGCCCTGGGGAGCTGCTCCCATCCCGCTGCCCCAGAGCTCTGGGCACGCAGCATCCTTTGTGTTCTTCCTCCATCACACGTGCACCGGTGCCTTGCTGGCATAAAGTGGGTAAAACCCAGTGCCGAGCATCTCTGCCAGGCACAGGGGCACTCCCAGTGCGACCGTGCCACCCCTCTGCGGGTCACAGGGACTCACCAGCGGCTCTTCGACCACCACCTGCTTCATGCTGCTCTCCATGGCTGCTGCCTCCCCTCCTCCTCCTCTTCCTCCTCCCAGCTGGGCCGCCCCGCAGCAGACAGGGCAGAGGGCTTTATACCAAGGTGCCAGGGTGGGGATCGGGGTGGCCCTTGTGAACGGGCTCGTGGTCCTGGTGCGCAATCGGGCTCTGGCGTGCGATCCACTTCACTCCTGTTTGCCCACCGCCTTCCCCGGGGCTGGAGTGCCCTGGGAACCCGCTGGTCAAGAGGCTCTAAGGGCACTTGTTCCCGGGCACGGGGTCCTCTCTGCTGCCCAGGAGCGAGGTGTCGGGGCCAAAGCAAACCCTCCTGCGTGGGTTGGAGCTGCCCTCCAGAATGGAGCATCCGGCAACGACCGCAGCCAAGGCAAGACCTGGCTTGGTGCCCGTGTCCCTTCGCCAGCTCGGGCACCTGGAGCTGCTCGAAGTGGGCAAAGTGTGAGCAGGACATCAAAGCTTTCCGCAAACGGCAAGGCTGGGGCAGGATCGGGGTCACCATGGGATGGGGACATGTCCCTGGGCCGGGGCCAGGCTGGGTGCTCCACAATCAGGGTCCAAGGATGCTCGGGCAGCGCGGGGGCTCATGTTGCCAGCACTGTGGCTTTTGGGGCTGCCCGCGGTGTGGATTTGCTCAGGGTGAGGAGGTTCCCAGCTCTGGTGTGTGTCCCCCCTGAGTGGTGCAATGGGCAGGGCAGGGTGATACCCCTGTGACACCCCTGTGCCTCCGTCCTGCCTGGACATGAGTCTCTCCCGTGGTTGGGCTCAGGCTGGGACCTCTCCGGCCACCCCTGGGACTGCTGGGAATCCAGATGCTGGCAGCTGGGTGCGGGGTGAGGGTGTGCCCCCCATGTTGCAAGCTGCTTCCTGTCCCAGGGTGTCGAGGACCATGGGAGGGACCCTGGAGTGGCTCCTGCTGTTTGCTCTCCGACACTCCTCGGCCCCACTCTGTGCCAGGGTGACACATGGACATGGCCAGACCGGGGATTTTGGGTGGCCGCAGGGACGACCCTAAGCTGGTACCTGCCGAGGGGTTAAATCACGCTGCCCAGCACCTCTGTGCTCCTGGGGGGCTGGTTGGGTCCTCCCGGGGTCTCTTTTCTCCCCCCCAGCCCCGATGATGCCCCATTCTCCGGTGCAGCGCTCGGAGGTGCACCCTGAGGATGCTCCCGGCTGCTCTGGGGCAGAGGAGGGGGAGCTGCCAGGGACGGGGATGTGTGGGCATGGAGGGGAGCCAGGAGCGAGCGGATCGTGGTGCCCGTGGGTGCCCTGGCTGCTCAGCGGGGCTGTGGCACACGGTTCCTCTGTCCCTGACTGTGCAAGGAGGGAACAAGGACGGGGACCCTTCCCGCAGGAGTGGCCCAGACCCCGCAGAGGTGCCAGGGCTGGCTGTGCCCGCCAGCCGGGAGTGGAGAGGGTGCTCCCGCCACCTTGTCCTGCCCCCGTGCAAACTGGGAGGGTGCAGTGGGGGGGGACGCACCGGCCATGCAGCCCCAGGGCTCGATGTGTGATGTTTGGGGGGGGTACTGCTGCCCTGGGGAGTGGGTGCTCCTTGGCTGGGGCTGGACTGGTCCTTCCATGAGAATATGGACACAATGGATGCATCTACCCAGGGAAACATCCCCAGGGCACCGCGCTGCCACCCCCCGCACCCCGGGAAGGGCTGCTTGGCCAGTGCCGGGGGAGGACGAGGGCAGCACTGGGAGGAGGGGGCAGCACTGGGAAGGGGGGGCACAGGCTTTACTTTGCAGACAGAAGCGTGAATCCCAAAGCAAATCCCACTTGTTTATTGGAAGCGCCGTGGGAAAGCCGTGGTGCTGAGTGGATGGAGCACCCCGACAGTGGGGCGGCTGCCCCGGGGACACACGCAGGATGCAGCCGAGGAAGAGGAGAGATGCCCAGGCACCGTCATGCGGGCATCCCAGCTGGAAGGCACCATGGGGAGCATGGGGACGGTGACATCCCCATCTCGCTGTCCACCCCCCGGGAGCCAACCCCCGCCAGCGCTACGCCCAGTAGACAGGGACGGTGCTGCAGAGGACGTTCACGGTGGTGCCCAGGATGGAGCGGTCGGCCAGGGGCACAGCGTTGTCCCCAGCCTCCATCATCTCAGCCTGCAGGAGAGAGAATGGAGGAGGGCTACCAGCCCTGGCTGCCAGTAGCCACCCCTTCAGTGGATGCTTGCCGCAAATCCAGCAGCCCCAGATGCCCAGGACATCCCAGGACAGTGGCCAACACTCACCTGCCGGCGCTGGAAGGTCTCGGTGACGGCATCAAGCCCCGGGATGTTGTCCTTGTCCATGCTGGTGATGTAGCAGGCGCGGTGACTCCAGGACCTGTAGCTGACCAGCAGCTGTTTGCGGACAGACTGGGATCAGCTCAGCCCCGTCCCCATTCCCACCGCCCACCTGGTCCCTGGGGCTGCCCCCGCACCTTCCCGTAGTCGTACACCACCATGGCAGAGGCGTTGAGCCCATCCCGCACGGCGAACATCCCAGTCCTTTCCTTCTTGTTCATGGAGAGGTGCTGGGGGGTCCCATCACCTTCCAGGCCATGGATGGTCATTCCCAAGACCTGCCAGGCAGAGGGGGGTCAGGGAGCTTTGTGGGGTCTAAACCCCATCCCTGCAAAACACCGTTGACCAGTGCCATTCCCAAACCCATCACCGGAGCCGGTGGCACCGTGGGTCCCCCCGCCCCGGCGCTGCCCCACCGTTTCGGCGTGCGTCTCGGTGATGTGCAGCCCCAGCAGAAGGAAGGCGACCGTGACCACCATGAGGACCATCACCATCACCACCATGATCAGGAGGCTCCTGAGCTGGTGGGGGACGCAGGGCAGGTGGGGAGGGTCCGTGTACCTCTGGGGACACAGGGAAGCACCCAGCTGAGCTGCCAGCACAGGGCTGGGGAAGGCAGCCGGTGCTCAGCCCCGCACTGGCTCCCCAGGCTGGGTGATGGGTGCTCCTTACCGGGGGTGCCTCCTCCATCAGCGCCTCTTTGGAGCTGCCGTCCATCTCGCCCTCCCTCGTCGTGCAGCTCCTGTCCCTTTGCCAGCTGGAGCTGGGGGGGATTTATAGGGCTCTGGATGGGTGTGAGGAGGCTGGTGCCACCACCCTGGCTGCCAAGGTGCCACTTGTGCTGTTTGCTGAGCCTGGAGAGGAGCCGGGGAGGGGGTAAAAAACCTCCAAGGGCCCTTTCCCAGCATTTGGCTGGCAGCGCAGGGGGGTGCCAAGGCAAACAGTGGGCAGGCAGAGCTTGCCCGCCCTCCGCACCCAACCCCAGGCTCTGGCCGAGGACCCAGCACCCTTAGCACGCATCACTGGGCGTGCTGCAACCCCAGTCCCTGCAGCCCCATGCACGGGCAGCTGCGGCCCCCCCGTAGCGTGGGGAAGGAGCTGGCTGGGCTCATTGTTGGCCGGGAGCACCGTGCCTGGGACGGGACGGGACAGATGGGCACCCAGCACCTCCCACCACCCGGCAGTGCGTGCTGCCAGGCCAGGCAGGGAGCTGGCGCGGGCAGCACTGCAGCACGGACACCCAGGCGAAGCAGCGGGGCGGGAGAGCCGCGGCGGCATCACCCCTGCAACCCGCTGCGGGTACCCTCCTGTTCCCCCATCCCTCTGCACCCCGAGAGCACTCAGCTCCCAGTGGCCATATCCCACTCCCCATCCCCGTCCCAGTGTGCACCCCCGTGTTTGCACACCCGCACGCTGGTGAGGACACGCGTCCGCACAGATGCTCGTGCTGTCACTCAGCTGCATCCCTCCCTCCATCCCTCCCTCTCTCCATCCCTCCCTCCCTCCCTCCCGCAGCACAGGGCCATGGTGCTCTGCGGAGCAGCAGGTCGGGTACCGGCAGCTTCCGCCGCCACCACCACTTCCCCTCCACGCTGAAATCTCCGGAGAAGACGAAAAGGCTTCGCTGCAGCTCCCGGGCACAGCAGGAGAGGGACCAGCTCTGGAGGAAAGAGCAGGGCCAGGCCAGGGCGTGATGGAGCTGCAGCGCGGCAGGAGGATGCACCACCACCTCCTCCTCCTCTTCCTCGCCTTGGCCTGGCTCTGGCTGCCGGCGGGGAGTCGGCGGCCACCCCGGCCACCCCCTTGCCCCCCAAGCTGCTCCTGCACCCGGGACACAGCCTTCTGCGTGGACTCCAAGGCTGTGCCCAAGAACCTGCCCCCTGAGGTCATCTCGCTGTGAGTACCCCAGGAACGGGATGGGGACAGGGATGGGGACGAGGAGAAGGTCATGTTCACGGGGTGCAGGGCTGGTGGGGGCCACTGGCTGCCCCGGGGTGGCAGGGACAGCCTCTGCCTTTGTGCTGCATCGGGGGGCAAACGCACGGTGGTGTGGGGTACGGGCAGCATGGGGGTATCTTGGGGGAAGGAGAGGGCTGGGGACACCCCGGGGCTGCTCCTTGTGTCCTGCTGTCTTGCCGTGGTGGCAGGTCTGGCACACGCAGCCCTCCGACAGTGACGGATGGAGCAGGGCTGCAGCCCATCCCCGCCGCGCTCCCCGTCTGCCATGACCTTGGGGACGGACCAGAACCCCAATGGGACACGGCTGGGGGGTCCCTGGGGACATGGCGATACCCCAGAGCCTTCTACGGGCGTGCGAGCTTGTGTGTGGTGGACACATGTGCGTGTGCATGTGTGTACATGCGTGTGTGTGCGTGTGCACTCGGTCTGGGGGGTGCCACAAGGCGTGGGCATGCGTGGGGTGGGTGCCAGCCCCTGGGTGCTGCCGTGGGGCTGAGCGCCTTGTCCCCCCTGCACCAACCCCAGTGTGGGGGATCACTGCTGGGGCCACTCACCCACCAGCTGCCCCCTGCCTAGCATCCCTCCCTGGTGACCGGGGCGGGGGGCTGCACTGGCACGCACTGGGTGCCAGCAGGGATGGTGCTGAAGGGCACGGGGGTGGTGGAGCCCTCCCTGCTGCCATCCTCTCTCCTGCATAGCCCTGAGGCTCGGTCTCTCCGGCAGGACGATGGTGAACGCAGCCTTCACGGAGATCCGAGAGGCAGCCTTCGCTCACATCCCCTCGCTGCAGTTCCTGTAGGTCTCCCGTGCCGGTGGCTGGGCATCTCAGTGCCCCCCATGCCCGTCCTGCTTGACCCTGGTGCTGACACCCCCTCCTCTCTTTGCAGCTTGCTGAACTCCAACAAGTTCACGTTGATCGGGGACAACGCCTTCGCCGGCCTCTCGCACCTTCAGTACCTGTGCGTGGGATGGGGATGGGGACACAGGGATGGGGACATGGGGATGGCATGGGGAGGGTGGAGGTATCCACTGTCTCCTCCTGCCCTAGGTTCATCGAGAACAACGACATCCAGGCGCTCTCCAAGGGCACTTTCCGTGGGCTCAAGTCCCTGACCCACCTGTGAGTACCGGGGGGGTCCCACATTCCTGGGGGAAACGGGCAATGGCTCTTGTCCCTTCACTGCGCCAGGGCTGTGGCACCTCCGTGGCCCCTCTTTTCCCACAGATCTTTGGCCAACAACAACCTGCGGACATTGCCCCGGGACCTCTTCAAGCCGCTGGACATCCTGAGCGACCTGTAAGGCTGCTGCGGCACCAGGGACCCCCAGGGCACCGAGTTGGGGAGAGAGTGACATCCCGGTGCTCAGGGTTGGGGCAGGGTGCTCTGCTCACTCCGGGCTGGGTGCTGGGGGTGACTGGGTGCCATCCTCGGCAGGGACCTCCGGGGCAACACGTTGGCCTGCGACTGCAAGATCAAGTGGCTGGTGGAGTGGCTGGAGAGCACCAACACCACAGTCCCCGCCACCTTCTGCAGCAGCCCCGGGCAGTTCGAGGGCCAGCGGATCCGGGACCTGGCGCTCGGTGACTTCCAGTGCATCACCACGGGTAAGCGACCGTGGCCACTCGCCTCCCCGCTCCCAGGCACCTGGACCCTCAATGCTGCCTCTCCCCCCAGACTTCGTGGTGCACCAGGTCCTGCCCTTCCAGTCGGTGTCAGCTGAGCCCTTCACCTATGCCAGCGACCTGTACGTCGCCCTGGCACAGCCCGGTGCCAGCAGCTGCGCCATCCTCAAGTGGGACTACGTGGAGCGCAAGCTGCGGGACTTTGACCGCATCCCTGGTAAGGCATCCGGGCCGGGGGGGTCCCTCCAGGGTTGTGACCCCCATTTTGGGTGACTGGGGAAGGGCACAGCGCCAGCATGACGTGGTCCTGCCCGGCAGCTCACTCGGCGGTGCAATGCAAGCCCATCGTGGCGCAGGACCAGCTGTACGTGGTGGTGGCTCAGCTCTTCGGTGGCTCCTACATCTACCGCTGGGACACCGCCGTGGACAAGTTCATCAAGATCCAAGACATCGACAGCCAGAAGACCCGCAAGCCCAACGACATCGAGGCCTTCCAGATCGAAGGCGACTGGTACTTCGTCATCGCCGACAGCTCCAAGGCGGGCTCCACCAGCCTCTACCGCCTCAACCAGAACGGCTTCTACTCCCACCAAGCCCTCCACGCCTGGCACCGCGACACCGACGTGGAGTACGTGGAGAACGACGGCAAACCCCGGCTGATCATCTCCAGCAGCTCCCAAGCCCCCGTCATCTACCAGTGGAACCGGGCGCAGAAGCAATTCGCGCCCCAGGGGGAGGTGGGGGAGATGCTGGACGTGCAGATGGTGAAGCACTTCAGGGTGAAGCGGGACCAGTTCCTCTGCCTCAGCCGCTACATCGGTGACTCCAAGGTGGTGCGGTGGGAAGGGCAGCGCTTCGTCGAGCTCCAGACGCTGCCGTCCCGCGGCTCCATGGTGATGCAGCCCTTCTCGGTGGAGCAGCGGCAGTACCTGGCCCTGGGCAGTGACTTCTCCTTCACCCACGTCTACCTGTGGGAAGAGGAGAAGCAGAAATTCGTCAAGTTTCAGGAGCTGTCGGTGCAGGCGCCGCGGGCTTTCCGCTACGTGCCGGCTGCCGACGTGCAGCTCCTCCTGGCCCCCAGCTTCAAGGCCAACACGTTGGTCTACCGGCACGTGGTGGTGGACCTCAGCCTCTGACAGGGAGGCAGAGCCCAGGCTGCCCATGCAGCCTCCCCTCGAGAGCTGCCTGCTCCTGCCCAAGGACACGCATGCGCCCGCCAGCCCCTTCCCTCTGCCTGCAGCCCACTCTGGCTCGTGGTCGCAGCCCGGTGCCAGCCCCCCTCCCAGCCCACCATGTTCACCCACCCCTCGAATTGTCCCCAGGGCGGCACTCAGACCCACGGCCACGCTGCCAGGGGAAGCCACAGGCCTCAGTTTCCCCCCGGCACTCCTGGTTTCCCACCGCCACCCGCTCCAGCAGCCCGAGGGATGCAGGCGGGAGGGTGGGACACCCCTTGCCCTTGGGTGCCTGCTCCGCGGCGCTGGCTGGGTTGGCAGGGGTGGGGAGGGGGGCACAGGTACCTCTGCCCCCTCGGGCGCTGGGCAGGAGCTGGAGGCTTGCAGCAGGGAGGGCTGGGGGGCACGGCAGCGTGGTGGCAGGCGGGGAGGTGCTCAGGCAGGGCCAGACTGCCAGGGCTGGATGGGGTGCTCCCGGGACACTGGGGTGCTCCCAGGCCAGTGGGATGCTCCAAAGTGGATGGGATGCTCTGAGGTGGATAGGATGCTCTGAGGCAGATGAGGATGGGATGCTCGAGGTGGATGCAATACTCCGAGGCCAGTGGGATGCCCCAAGGCAGACGGGATGATCGAGGCCAGCAGGATGCTCTGAAGCAGATGAGGATGGGATGCTCGAGGCAGGTGGGATGCTCGAGGCCAGCAGGATGCTCTGAGGGAGATGAGGATGGGGTGCCCCAAGGTGGATGGGATGCCCCAAGGCAGATGGGATGCTCCAGGCCAGCGGGATGCTGCCGAGGCAGTGCCACCACATGCAGAGGCAGGGCTGGCCAGCTCCTGTCTCCCTCTGTGCATGTCCAGCAGGTCCCTCCGCCCGCAGCCCCCTGCGGCCCCGCTGCCAGGCAGGACCCAGCGTGCCAGCCCTACCTGAGGTGTACGTGCCCACCGAAACTCTCCCCACAATAAACACACTGTGACACCTGGCCCTGCCTGCGTCTGCCCACCGCCGCTGTGCGTCCAGCGTCCCCCTGCCCGGGGGTCCCACTCCAGCCGCCATCCTGTAGCACCCCTTTCCTTGCACAAGTCCCACTGTGCCCAGGAGGGGGGAACCCCAAATCCCTCGTTTTAGGGTCTTCTGGGCCCCACACATGGCTTGCCTGGCCCTTTCTTGCTGCAGATGCCTTGGCCCGTGGCAGGGGGGTGGGAAGCAGGAGGTGTTTCCCCAGGAAAGGAGCTGGAACCTGCTGCACCCCGGGGCTGCACCAGCACCCACGCAGCCGCCCGGCTGGTTTTCCAGGGGAGCATTTCCCTCTCCCCCAGGTATATAAATATGCATGTGAAAAACCACCAATTAAGCTCACAAATAAAGATCTTCTCAAAGGGAACGGGCACCCCAGGGCACAGCCGGCTTTTGCCAGAGCAGAGAGTCGGGTTTGACCTCAGCGTCTGCAGGACCTGAACCTTGTCCCTTTCCCGGTACAGCCCCCGCAGCCGGATCTGGCCCTGCCCAGGGTGCAAGGCAGGGCAGAGCACCCAGCCCTAACCGGTGCCGCAGCAGTGCATTGCCACATTTCTCTGCCTCACGAGGAAAGGGCAGATTTTAAAGCCAGGTGGGAAGCACAGGGAGCAGCTCGGAGGGGTGCTGACACCTTGACAGTGGCCGTGACTGGGATGGGGAAAGCCAGGGTGCCCCGGACCACAGCTGGGCACGCACGGCCAAGGCAAAGGTGGCCCAGGGAGGTGATGCCAGGTCCACTGGAGAGGGCTCTGAGCCTGGCTCTCGTTCTGGGAAGAGGAAGTAGCTTCTATTTTCTCCCAAGCATCTTGCAGGGATGCACTCTGTGCCCGCCGCAGAGCCCTGGCCCTGGTTCAGCAACACGCCCGAGCGGCTGCTCAGGGTTCTGTGCACATGTCAGCCCAGCTGAGGTGCACCAGGGAGGGGATTTTGCAGCGGCTGAGGCTAAACCCCGCTGAATCAGCACCCTGAGGGTGGTGCCAGCACATCTGACTCCCTTGGCATGACCCAGCAGCGCTCCCACCTCCACCCAAACCCCCAGCTCCCGCCGCCTTGCCCTCCCTCACCCCAGTATTGCGCCGCGCACGTACCCCACCTGAGCATGACAAAAAAAAAAAACAACAAACCTCCAAACCCAAAAAGAACTCCTCAGCATCAGGCAAAGGGTCTTTCCCTGACTGCTTGCTGCTTTAAAAAAAAAAAAACAACAAAACCAAACCCAACTATTTTGGTGGGCAGGGGCGCGAAACGGCGGGGCCCACTGGTTGGGCATGGCCCTTTTAAGAGGCGCCGCGGCCCTTTTAAGAGCGGCGGGGTCGGTTGGGGCGCATGCGCAGAGCCGGCGGCTGCAACATTCAAGTTGTTCCCTCCACTTCCGGCCGCCGCCGGGGGGTTTCGGGGCACACCGGGAGCGGGGCGGGGGGGCACAGCGCGGATCCGCCCGCCCGGGGCTGCCCGGCACGGCCCGGGGGCGGCGGGCCCGCCCGCACCATGATGTCCTGGATGCTCAGCCGGGTGGTCGTGTGAGTGGGGGGGGCCGGGAGGGTCCCGGTGCAACCGGGGGGGGGGGGGGAGGAGGAGGAGGGACGGTCTGCGGGGCGGGGGGAGGAGAATTGCCCGGGAAGGGGCGGGCTTCCCGGGGCGGTGCCCATTGGAGGCGTGGGCTGCAGGGTGGGGGTGCCCGTCGGAGTTGAGCCGAACCACCCCCTCTTGACCCGGGGCCCCCGGTTTAACGGGCAGCCACCCCCCGCTTCCCCGGGGCCCCCGGTTTAACGGGCAGCCCCCCCGCCTCCCCGGGGCCCCCGGTTTAACGGGCAGCCCCCCCCCCCCCCGCCTCCCCGGGGCTCCCGGTTTAACGGGCAGCCCCCCCCCCCCCCCGCCTCCCCGGGGCTCCCGGTTTAACGGGCAGCCCCCCCGGGGCTCCCTGTGCCGGTCCCGCAGCAGTGGGGTGGTGCGGGGTGTTTAGCGGAGCTGCCCCGGGCAGGAATTGGGGCGGGAAGGGGGGCTGCGGGTGGGCGACCCGGGATGCTCCTGGATGGGGGCAACCGGGAGGGGGGGGGTACGTGTCCTGGTCCCGGAGCTGCTGCCGCCCTCCTGCCCGTCCCGGGGAGGGCGAGCTCGGCCGCGGGTCCTTGCTGTCCGGGCCCCCTTGGTGCCCTGGCTCCCGCACTGTGGCCAGCTGGGCTGGGTGGCTGGTGGCCAAGCGTGCCCGAGGAGCCCTTGGTGGGGAGAGGGCAGCCCTGCGAGCTGCGGGGTGGGCAGCAGCGAGGGGTGGGGGCACCCACGACGCCGTCCCCGGGTGGGCTTCGTGCGGGAGGTGTTGGGGCGAAGCCCGGCTGAAGGCAAGTGCGGTGCCAGGCTGCGGGTTGGCGGTTTCCCGGCTCCGTGCCCCGCAGCCGGGCCAGCAGCGGCTGAGTCACCGGGCCACGAGATGCGTGTTTGGCCGTGGCACCTTGCCCACGTGCCGTGGAGACGGCGAGGCCCTGCGTGCCAGCAGAGAGGTTGGCACCGGTGCCCAGCATCACCCTGGCAGGGATGCAGGCAGGGCTGATCCTGCCTTCAGAGGGAGCTGAGCTTCTCCTGGCCGGGCTCCGCGGTGCTGAGCCTGCGCTGTGCCACCCACCGCCGCCCCGACAGGTCGGGCCGGTCCCGGTGGAGGTGGGCGAGTTGGTGGCTGTGAGCTCTCGGAGCTGGTGCCGTCCCTTTTCCCAGCAGCTCCAGTACCAACATGGTGCTGGAGGGAGTCAAGGCCACGCTGCAGCGCTGGGGCAGGCGGTGGTGCTGGTCGCTGCTGCTGCTGCTCTACATGGCGTGGCCGGCGTGCCTCACCCCCCCCCTCCGTTACAGGGTGCTTTTTGGGATGCTGTACCCCGCCTACGCCTCCTACAAGGCCGTGAAGAGCAAAAACATCCGGGAATACGTGAGTAGGGTCCCTGGGCATCTCCTTGCCAGGCTCTGGCCGCAGGCTGACGGGCTTGCCCGCTCCCCACAGGTCCGCTGGATGATGTACTGGATCGTCTTTGCGCTCTTCATGGCCACGGAGACCTTCACCGACCTGCTCATCTCCTGGTGAGGCTGGCGTGCGGGCACTGCCGCTGCGGGGCAGCGGGTCTGTCGGGGTCCCCGTGCCCCCTACCTGCGAGGATTGGGGCACAGGCTGCTCTGGGCAGACTCTACATAGGGTCTTCAGGCCTGATGCTAGGGGGAGAGGCACCGTTCCTCCTGCAAGGGAGCAGGATGTGCCCTTGGAGCCCCTCCTTGGCATCTGCTCATCCTCATCTTCTCCCCCGCCTCTCGGGCAGGTTACCCTTCTACTACGAGGTTAAGATGGCCTTCATCGTCTGGCTGCTCTCCCCCTACACCCGGGGGGCCAGCCTGCTCTACCGCAAATTCGTGCACCCCATGCTGTCCCGCAAGGAGAAGGTGAGAGATGCCCACCCTGGGGCAGGTGGGAGGGTGGTCCCGTGTGCCCTGGGGCAGGTGGGGGGTTGGTCCCGTGTGCCCTGGGGCAGGTGGGGGGTTGGTCCCGTGTGCCCTGGGGCAGGTGGGGGGGTGGTCCCGTGTGCCCTGGGGCAGGTGGGGGGTTGGTCCCGTGTGCCCTGGGGCAGGTGGGGGGGTGGTCCCGTGTGCCCTGGGGCAGGTGGGAGGGTGGTCCCGTGTGCCCTGGGGGGGTGGTGGGGTCCTGTGTGCCCTGGGGAGGGAGGGGGACCCCATGTGCCCTGGGGGCTCAGCCCAGCAAGCCCCTGGGCTCCCGGCGCCGGGCTGGTGGTGCCCTGGGATGTGGCACACTCAGCACCCCCGCGGCTGTCTCGGCAGGATATTGACACCTACATCATCCAGGCCAGGGAGCGCAGCTACGAGACGATGGTGCGCTTCGGCAAGAGGGGCCTCAACCTGGCAGCCACGGCCGCGGTCCAGGCGGCCACCAAGGTACCGGGAATGGGGCAGGCTCCTCCGCTTCCCTGAGGATGCTTCAGCTCTGGGGATCCCAGGAGGAAATTGCCACCCCAGCACGGGTGGCCTCGGTGGTGTGGGTATCTCTGGGTGCAGAGCCATGCCTGGTGGGATGGCATCGCCCTGGGCTGGTGGTGCCTGGCTCCGAGTTTGGCTGTCCTGGTGCATTGGGGTTTGCCCTGGGGGGCTCACTTCCACCTTTTGTGTCCGCTCCCAGAGCCAAGGCGCGCTGGCCGGGCGGCTCCGCAGCTTCAGCATGCACGACCTGCGCTCCATCCCCGACGAGGCCCCCGTGCACTACCGGGACCCCCTGTACCTGGAGGAGCAGGAGAGCCGCAAGCAGCTGCTGGGTGAGCTGGGAGGGGGGGGGGGTGTCACAGTAGGGGGATGCTTGAGTGAGGCCCGTGGGGGGACCATGGCAGGATCTGTCGTGCCATCCCCCTGTCCCCAGGCTATGGCACACCCTTGGCCGGGCGGCGGTATGAGAGCGAGACGGAGGACGAGGAGCTCTGGTCGGACTCGCAGGTGTCGCGGGAGCCTTCGCCCCACGGCCGGGACCCCAAGCCCCTCTCCCGCAGCCAGAGCCTGCGCACGGTGAGGAAGAAACCGCCGGGCAAAGAGGTACCATGGTGGTGGGGGAGGGGGGAGGGGGTTGTGGTGGGGGGGGGGCTGGGCAAGGGCGATCTGACCCATCCCTCCCCCTGCCCAGGGCTCTTCCCGGCTCGTGCGTGGCCGGATCAGGAAGAAAGCGGCTCCGCCGGAGCAGGACAGCTAATGGCCCCGGGGAAAACCCTCTGCCAGGAGTCTTAACACAAGTTTGCTGCTGCACCACCAGGAGGGAGCTGAGCCACGCTTTGTGCACCCCCGGCCCCGGGGATGGGGGGGCTCCCCCCTCGAATTACACTGTCGATACCTCCTCTGAGCTCTGCGCCTGCCTGGCTGCACTGTGGACCCCGCAGAGGGGAGGGCAGCTCAGCCCCCCAGCCGTGCCCCCACCCAGACCCCGCTGCTGCGGGTCGGCGCCGGCGCCTTTCCCATGGGGTCTGGCCCCCCCCCTCCCACCACCTCATCAACACTACAGGCTCTACTGGGCCCCTCACCTCCTGCTGCCATGATGCCTTACTTCCCACATCCCCCCTCCCCTGGGAGCCAGGAGGGAACGTGCCTTGTCCTGTCTGTCCTCCGAAGCCAAAGACACAGCCCCTGGCCAGGGCACCCCCCTCCCAGCTGCAGACTGACACCCCCATACTTGAAACTGGGGTTCCCGTACCTGACTGTGCCCTTCCTGGCACCACGTGGCTTTTAATGTTCTCCCCTCCCAGACAGGGGTTTTGTACATGTTAAAAATAAATGTTATTTCAGACTTTCCGAAGTGGGAGTTGTCCCCTTTGCTCAAACGCTGTCCCCTTCCCCGGGAACCAGGATGTGTGGGACCCTCCGGGGTGCCTGGTGCTGGGGGAGGATGCGGAGCTTCACCTTCGTGGTGCAGAGCAGGACCGAGGGTGCAGAGCGGTGGGTGCTGGGGTGCATCTCGGCCTCTCCTGGCAGTAGCTGTGTCCCCCGCAGCGTGGCAGCAGCAGCAGCAGCCCCGCTGGGACACCCGGGTGCCCGGCACACAGCCAGGGCTGCAGCCAGACGGCCCCGTCCTGGCTGCCAGCCCGGGCTTGTCCCGGCCGTGGGCAGCTGCCGTCTCCCTGCCAGGGTTCTCGGCTCCCTTCGCTCCTTCCCTGGGGACTTGTCCCCTGCCCAGGCAGAGGATGTGGGGCACAAAGCCTCAGTGGGGCAGGTGGGGTGGCACAAGGTGACAACGCTGCCCATGTTGCCCCTCCTGCCCCCGGGAGCCCTCCTGTCCCCCGCTGCCCTGCTCTCTGCCGTCAATCCCCTCGCTCCCAATCCTTCCTGCCCTCACCCCTTGGGCCATCTTTATTTTTAGCCCCGGGCTGCTTTCTGCTTTTAGGGGGGGTCTTCCAAGGGCAGGGAAAGAGGGTCTGCCCCTGTCTGCAGCCCCCCCGGGGGGACAGCCCGGGGCAGGCAGGGGTGTTGGGACAGATTAGGTGGAGGTGGCTGGATTAGCCGTGTAAAACTGTCTCAGAGACGATTACTTAAAGCAGCGGAGAAGGAAGGCTGGGTGGGGACAGCGCAAGGGCCAGGGGGCTGCCCGTAATCCCCCCTAAAGCCGCTTAGGGAGTGCGGTTCTTCCAAGGATACAGCCCCGGGGGGCTGCTGGGGCTGCCCACCTGCCCTGGGTACCGCTGCTGGGATGCTGAGCTGGGTGATGGGGCTCCCCCAGGGTGGGTACCGCAGCCACTCGGCCCCAGGGCTGGCTAGGGGCAGGATGGCAGCAGCGTTGGAGCCTGAGCATCATCTGTCCCTGGAATGAGAGGTGAGCGGGGGTCACTTTTGTTTCCTAGCTTGGGGAAACTGAGGCACAAGCACCAACGACTTCGAAGACAGAGCTGGGAGGGGAACCCGGAGTCCTGGCACCTGACCCCTGTTTTCCTGAGTGTCCTGTGTATTCCCTGGGCAGAGAAACCCAAAGACGGGACAAAAGCTGCCCGGGGTGGTGCAGCCTGGGGCTGCAGCAGCCCCCTCCGGTGCCAGCACTGATCCCAGCTGTGTCAGCTCGCGGGCCTGTGCCAGGCTGCAGTCAGCAAAGCCATAATCTCCCTCGGCTGGCAGCGCCCCAGCCCAGCGATTACGTGGCTGACCTGAGCTCGCCCGGCCACGGCGATGGTTTCCCCCCTCCCAGGGAACGGGGGTGCCAGGCTGCACTGGCAGCGAGGGGCTGAGCCCCGACTGGCACTGCTGTGGGGTCTCGACCCCAGGGCAGGGTCTGTCCCCACTGGAGCAGGGTGACGGGTACCCCCGCGGCGCACGGGGGTCGTGGGAGGTCACGTAAGCCGGGCGGCTCGTGTCCCCGTAAGCAGCTTCCCCGCTGGGAAGGCATTAGCGGGAGCGAGGGTCAGGTCAGTGCCCCCGGTCAGCAGCTCCTGCCAGCCACCCCGCTGTGCCCCCCCTTCCGCTGGCCACCCGCTCCCCTCCCAGGGCTTCCCTGCTCTCCTGCCCACATGCCCGCGAGCTGGCAGGGGGCCTGGGTGGCGCAGGGATGTCCCCTCTCCCAGCGGGACAGGGACACTTCTAGTGCTCCAGGGAAGCATGAGACTAAAATCCAGGCAGCTGGTGCCCCCCTGGGACAGGCACTGCCCGTTCCTGGAGGGCAGCAGCCCAGAGATGGCGTGAGCCAGTGCCTTGGCACTGCCAAAGGTCAGCGCTCAGGGGCTGCCATGGCCGGGCTCTGCAGGGGGGTGGCAGCCCTGGCCCTGCTCCCGGGGAGCACTAGGTCGCAGGGTGGCAGGGGCCGTTACTCATTAACAGGATCTACTGGCCAGACCTCCCTGGGGAGACACCAGCTGCCTTGGGTGCCATCCCCAGTGCCCCGCAGCACCCACCCCTCAGCATCCTCGTGCATCTCCCTGTGCTGCCGGGTAGAATCTGTGATTCTATACCAGCTGAACCCCCCGACCCCACACTGGTGGCACCGAGCCACACTCCCACAACCCCCCCACCTCCTTCCCTGCCCCTTTCCCAGCCCCTTTTACCCCATTGTATCCAACGCAGGGGCTGCTGCCCTTCTTGGGAGGGGCGGGCAGCAATGCTGGTGCCATCCCTTTTTGCCCTCATCCCCCTCTAAGCCGGCTGTTTCGGGGGTCCCTGGCACAGCAGCATCCCCCCAAAGCTGACCTCTCCGTCGTGGGGGTCTGGACCCCCCCTGTCCCCGTCCCCGCCGCCTGAGTCAGCCGCCGCGGGCGGGAGCCATGTGAGGCCGGGCACACATGGCTCCCCGCGCGGCACAGCGCTGTATTTTTAGCAGACGGTATCAAAAGCATAATTATGTCTGTTGTTTAAACGCAGCCTCTTTTCTGGCAGCCCCGGGAGCTTTCAGCTGCCTCCTGCTGCAGAGGGCACGGGGGCTACCGCGGAGCTGCGGGCAGGGGGCTTGGCTGGGCAGGGGCTGAGAGCCCCCCCAGTTGCAGTCAGGCAGGTAAGACCTTCCTCCCCTATGCTGGGGAGGGGGAGACAGCACTTTTCTTGCATCCCCCCCTCTCCTTTGCATCATGTCCTCAAACGCACACCTGCCCCCGGGCTGCCGCTGCCCGAGGAAGAGGATGGCAGGTGGGAAGCGCGGTGGCAGGAGGGGCTGGGGAAGGGGCATTTGAGGTGATGGGGGTGTGGGAGGACACAGCTGAAGGAATGCTGCATCCCCCGCCTGCCCCCCCCCCCCTGCAGCTGCCTGTGCCCCCAGGGACCTGTCTGTCCCCAGCCAGCCCAGTTCACAGCCTGGCCCTGTCTGCGCTGGCACTGAGGACGATCCTGGCTCGGTGTGCCAGGGCTGAGCCACGTCTCCGCCGTGACACCGGGTGGGGAGGACACACAGAGACTTTTACCAGGGGTTTTGGAGCCCACGTTGCTGGGGACCCCGCTCCGGGGACCACATAGCATCACTGAGCATCAACAGAAACTGAGGCACTGCCTTGCTCCGGCAGGACGAACCGGGCAGGGGGTTCGTGACTCTCCTTTTCCCCGCGCCAGGAGCTGTGCCACCCCACTGCCCACACGGCGCCAGCCCACCCATCACCATGGCTGGCCGGTGGTGGGGAGCTCCAGGGCCAGAAGAGGGGTCCGGGCTGAGGGCAGGAGACCCCGGCTGCTCCCAGGTAGGTGCTGTTGGGACCCGGGTGAGCGGGCAGCGGGCAGCTGCCCTCTCTGCCTCTCCGGTGTGCAGGTGGCAGAGGGCTGCCCATGTCCCTGGCTGCCATCCTAAGCCTTTGGCCCCAGAGCCGAGCTTTTAACTACATCATGGTATTTGAAGCTGGTTACTGGTGCTGGGCTGGGTAAACAGCAGTCCTGGATGGGTGCGGGGGGGCCAAGCGGGTGGCACAGGACGGGTGCTGTGCCCCCGCGCTGGGGCTTGCCAGGACGGCTCGTCCTTCCTGTCCTCCCCCGGGATGGGAAGGAGGGATGCGGGGAAGGGAGAATCCATCGCTATCCATCACCATCCATCACCGAGCCCTGCATCCCTCTCCAAGCATCCCCCACCACGTGCGGGGCTGGCACAGGGGTCACCACCAAAGGCGGGTGGGCTGCGGGCAGCTGCGACGTCCCCCTTCTGATGGGGACAAACTGCTTCGCTGCCTCCATCTCCTCACTCCATCCCAACCTCCACCTCCAGGGCATGCAGCATCTGAGAGCCACCGGAAAAGGGGTGACCCATGGTGCCCTCCTCTCCGTGGGGGGGTGGGAAGGGCAGGGGTGTCGGGGTGCAGCCCCCAGCCTGCGACAAGCGGCCGGGCTCTCCCCAGCAGCGAAGGGAGCAGGATTAGTGATGCTTACTCACCTCCCCGGGGGAAAAGCGGGAGATTAGGGCCAGGAGCAGCATCCGAGCCCGCGGCAGCGGGGCCGTACCGGCGGGGCGGCTGCCCAGGCCACGCCGTACCGGCAGCCAGGGCTGGAGGGGAGCGCCGGCTGCCAGAGCAGTTGGGCTGTGGCCCTAATTCCCAGAAAGCTGCTCGTGTGGGAGTGAGTGTCCTCCCGTGCCCTCCGCTCCGCCGCAGCCTCCAGACTCCTGAAGGTTTGACGTGGGGTTGTTTTTTTTTTTTTTCCCTTTTCTTTCTTTTTTTTTTTTTTTCTTTTTATTTTATTTTTTTTTTTAAGCACTGGGTGCAGATTAGCGAAAGCTCTCGCGGCCATCGTGCCCGGTGCTGGGCAGGGTGGGGGGAACGGGGCTGCTTTCCACTGTCTGCGCCCTCGTCTTCCTCACCTGCACTGCGGTGGAGGCAGGTAGGTGTGTGCCAGGCTCGGTATTGGGACTGGGAGGAGGAGGAAGGAGGAGGAGGAAGAAGAAGGGCTGAGGCTGTGTGGATGCAGAAAGCTGGAGTGGGCTCTGGGCAAGCTGGTGAGGAGGCATGTTGAGTCTTTTTTGCATGGCAAAAAGGCTGGATTTCAGGCTGCTTTCCCAGCTGGAGGTGGCGTGTGAGTCTGGGGGCTGCGGAGCCCTTCCCCAGGGTGCCTGGAGCTGGCCTGGGCAGCGCGGGGGCCGTGGGCAGCGGGGCAGGGCTGGCAGCCTCTGCTGCCGCCGGAGCATCAGTGCAGAGATGGGGGGACCAGTGAGCCTTCTGCACCGGACCCCCGTCCGTCCCCCTCCTCAGTGCTGGAGCATCCCAGGAACCCCGTCCTGCATGGGTGCACTTCCCCCTGTGGTCCCAGTGGACGCCACAGGGACAGTGGTCCTGTGCCCCGTGTCCTTGCAGCGTCTCTCCCCATCCCAGGGCATTGAGCGGGGCAGGAATGCCAAGGATTCTAATTCGGGTTCTTCCGGCCTCCCGCGGCGGGTTTCTGGCCAGCGCTTGGCTCGTGGGTGTTCGTGGTCCCTCCGCTCGCCCTCTGATTTAGGGGAAAAAACAGGGAGATCGGGGCTCTGGGGCTGGCTGTGCCAAGCCACCAAGGCAGAGCCCCCCAGCCCCAAGGGGGTGGTTCTCTCCCAGCAAAGCCTGAGCTGGCAAAGCTCAAGCCCAGCCCGGCCCCCCCCCTCCCCCTTTGCCCTGGGGGACCCTCTGCGGGTTGTCCCGGGACAGGCAGGGAGCGGAGGGACCCCGACCGGAGCCGCTGTGCCGCGGGAGGCAGACGCGGAGCCCGCTCCTGGGGCTGGGACGGGATGGTGGCCAAACCCCAGAAGAGCTTGCCGGCAGCGTGGTTGCCCTGCAAGGGCTGCGCTGGCCCTGAGGAAGATTCTCGAGGGCCTCGGGCTCCGTGGCATGGGAGAAGCAATCCTGCCGTGGCCAGGAGCTGAGGGCGGCCAGTGGGCAGGGAGGGCACAGCATCCAGAGATGCTGCCCCAGTGCAGGGTGGGAAATTCCCTCCTGTCCCTCCAGCATCCCCCTGCTCCTTGCCCTGCCCCAGCAAGTGCTGCTCATGGGCCCCTCCTTGGGGCTTGCCAGCATCAGGGTGCTGTGCCCATCCCTTTCCCCTTCTCCGTCGCTGCCTCAGCACCGCTGTAACAGTCCCGATGGCCGTGGGCACCCGCGGACCCACCCGGCTGGACCGGGACACCGCGGACACTTCCCGGCATCCATCCCAGCCCCATTGGAGCCATTTTCCCCACAGAGCGGTGGGAGGGAACGGGAAGAGAGTTTCTCTTTCAGCACCTTCTCATTGCAGGAAGGTGCGGGCTCACCCATGCCCCGAGCCCTGTCTGGGTCCCCTCCCTGTTCCCTGGCACCCAGCGAGCAGCAGCAGCCAGGCACCGTGGCCCCCAAACCCTCCCCTCTGTGGCGAGCAGGGCTCAAGGGGATCCCACTATGGGTACACTCATCCTGGAGGTGGGTCAGGGGGTGCTTGCTGGCATTGCAAAGGGACATGGGTGGCAGCCGGCACCCTGTGCCACGGCCGTGCCCTGGCCGGTAAGGGTTAACCACAGCTCTTGGCTCCCATCGGGGCCAGACCACACGGCAGCTGCTGAGCTGTAACGAAGCCCGTGGTCTGATGTTAATCACGCTGCTGGGCTCACGAGGACCGTGGCCTGCCTTCACCCCGAACCCCCAGCCCCGCCAGCCCGCGGGTGCCATGCCGAGCCGTGCCGGGGGAGGCTGTGCGGAGCGGCTGCGGTTTATGTAAGGCATGCGAGCGGCATCCCTGGGACACACGCACATTACATAAACCCACCGGCACCAGTACCCACTCCTGGCTCCTCACTGGGAGGTGAGGGGCTTCCGGTGAGGACCACTTGATCCACTGCCCCGTGCATCCAGCTGGAGCATCGCCCTCCTGGGAGCGGGCAATGGGGTGGTGGGAGATGGTGGGTTTGGGGTCGGTGCGTCTTGTTGCTGGAGGTGCGTGTGCGTGGGGGTGCAGTGGGCGGGACACCGTGAGCACCGACAGGGTGATGGGTCCTGGCTCGTGCCCGGTGGGCTGCAGGGCAGGGGTTGGAATGGCCCCAGGTGCCCCTCAGCCCTGGCAGGCAGTGGGATCAGGATGCTGCCGTAGCAGCCTCGTGCTCCGTGCTAGCCTCTCTGCACCCTTTGGATGGCATCTTGCCCTTCCGGCCCCGCTGGCACCGGCTCTGCGGCCAGGAGGGGAGGCAGAGGAGCTCTGCCTTCATCCCAGGCAGCTGGAGGAGGGATGGTGGCAGGGAGACAGGGTGACCCCAGACTGTTGCACGGACAAAGTGGCAGCACGAGTTGAGGCCAGATCCTCACTGTTTGGGCAAAACTGGAGGGGTCGTGAGCCCTCAGGACCCCTAGACTGTGGGGCAGCTGCATGCTCCATGCCAGGCATGCCACCACCAGCCCCCCCCGGCACCGAGGCTGGGATGCTTGGCCCATCCCGGTGTTTCTCCCATTCCAGTTTCGCCCGGAGCGGGCGGCCAGTGTCTTTCATCGGCGACCGGGCGGCTCGACCGCGTTGCCAAACAAAGGGCGCTTTCTTCACGCGGGGCAGAGCACACCTGCCCGCCTTGGCACGGTCGTCGGTGCCCCCGGGGCTGGGTGGCACTGCCGGCACCGTGCCGGTTCCGGGCGTCAGCAACCCCAGCAGCTCACCCGTGCGCCCGCCCAGTCGCTGCCGCAGCCGGCGCAGGCTGCACGCTCGCGGGGAGCAGAGCCACCGCCGCCACCACCACCTCGTCCTGCCATCGCTCGCCCCAGGATGCTCGAGGCTGCTTAGAGCCAGGGGAAGGTCCCACTTGCTGCTGCCGCCACTCCCGTGGGTGCCCGTCTCCCCGACCCCCCCAGCGTGCCGGGACCCCCAAGCTCGTAGGACGATAGGCAGGAGGAGCACGGAGCCCCCCAGGCCAATGGATCGAAAACTCCAGCTCCAGCATTCGGAGAAGAACGTCCCCAGGGCCGCCCGGGCGGCTTTCTGCCTCCTCCAGATCCCAGAGCCGGACCCCTTCAGCCTGTGGGTCTAGGTGCTCCCACCCACCCGGCTTCGCCTCTCCGGGAGCTGGTGCCGCCGGTGGAGACGCCTACTCGTCCTCACCACCGCAGGGGAGGTGGTGGGGTCCCCGATGGACCCTCCAGGTAGCTGGGTGTGCTGTGGGACGGCGGGGACCCATCTGGATGGGGCGAAGAGCAGGGGACGATGTGGCCCCAGCGAGCCCAGGGGAGCTGGGAGGACCCCCGGGATGGTGCACGGTGGGACAACTTGGGGACACTGGGAGGGAGCTGTGCTGGGAGCACCTTCCCGGTGCGGGGCTGAATGGGAGAGCCCAGCAGAGGGATGGGGTGGGTGTGCCTGGGGTGCTCCCGCACCCCAGGGTGCCCTAGTTTGGGCAGGGTGCTCCCCAAGCAGCGTGGGAACAGGGACCTTGCCCTCCCCTGGGCAGGGGATGTGACGGGGACAAGCGGCTCTGGGGACACACACTCCATGCTCCTGTCCCAGTCCCCATTCCAGCTGCCAGCCCAGCCATCGGAGTGACTCCGGCTCACCCTGGAGCAGGGCTGCAATTCTGCAGCGGTGACGCGGAGCAGAGTGACCCGATGCCCGTCCCACCTCGGGTCCTCCAGCTGCTGGGCAGGGAGGGCTGTGGGACAAAGGGGTGGCATTTGCTCCGTCGGGAAGGGATGTGATCGCCCGCTGCTGCAAGGACTGGCTCCGAACCTGGCGCCTGTGTGTGGCCTGGGACCCAGAGGAGTGTTAATCCAACAGATCTCCCCAGGCATTTCTACCAGGAGGGGCATCTGGGAGCTCCCCCCTTGCTCCAAGCCCTCCTGGGAAGCGCAGCCCAGCCCTGGCTGGAGGCGAATACCTGCACGGGGCAAGGCCTCCCCGTGCTGGGTGCCAGCGGCCGGGCACCGGGCCAGGCTGGGCGCGGAGGGACGAGTGGGTGCGAGGTGCGTCCTGGCCGCCAGCCTCGCTGGGGTGGGCGCAGGAGAGGTGGGGACCCACGCTCCGGCCATGTGCCCACCCGGATCGTGCATCCCACAGGGGCGCGGGAGCCTGGGATCGCCCTCGCCATGCCAGGGAGCCTCCCATCTAGTATGGGAGGACGGAGCTGGGGGGGTTGAAAGCAGCACCCCAGCATCAACCCCACCATCCCCGTGCCTCAGTTTCGCTCCATTGCAAGCGGCGCTTGGCTGCTCTGGCACCATTCAGACAGGGTTTGGTGCCAGGTAGCTGATGCCCCGTTCCCTACCCACAGGGTTCGGCCAGCCCAGGACGGCGCTGAGCACCACATGAGTGGCGGAGCAGCATGGCCAGCGACACGAGGATGGGGGAGACCCCGCCGCGGTGGAGGAGAACCCAGGATGCAGCGCAGGACACCCAGGGCATGGAAAGCAGTGGGATGGTCTTGCCCCGAAGCGCCACTGCCGAGCTGGGACTCTCGGGCTACCCTGAGCCCAGCAAGCTGAGCTACGGAACGGAGAAGGGGTGTCCCTGGAGAGGCTCCGAGGGATGCTTGGGGTCACACCGGGAGCTTGCCGGCGGCCGGCTGGGCTGTCCCTACCCTCCGGCCCCGCTGTGCCTGCGGGACGCCTTGTGCCACCCCAAGGATGGAGCCGAGCTCCCTCCGCTGCTGCCCCCCAGGAATGGGCAGCCCAAGGCGGGCTGGGCTGAGCCCTGCAAGGAGCACCCGGGGCCGCGGTGGGCTGAGGCCGTGCTGGCCCCCCTGGCCCTCTACAGCCACGCGTACCACCGCTACCCCCTGCCCTTCCCGGGGCTGGATGCCCAGCACCCCGGCACCACCGGCAAGCCCCGTGACGCTGCAGGGGATGGGGCTGGTGACCCCCCCGCTTTCCGCCACTGCCCCTTCCTCCTGTCCTCGCTGCTGCCCACCGGACCCCCACCTGACTCCCTGTTTGGCAGCAGGGGGCCAGAAGGACCAGCGACAATGGGCGACGGGCGCTTTGCCAGCACGGACTGGCGTTTGGGCTCCTACACACCTGCTTGGGGCCAGCCCCTCTACTTGGGGGTCCCATCGAGGTGCAAGGCAGCTCCGGCCCCCTTTGATGACTGCTCCAGCTCAGGGAACAAGGTAGGCAACCCCGGATGGCCGCGCCTGTGCCAGGCTGTGATGGTGGCACTGCTCTGGTTCCCATGGCCTGGCTCCGGAGCAGGAATGCTCGTGGCTCAGCTGCCCGCTGCACCCTGGCTCCCATGGGTGACAGCAGGATCCAGCCTTGGCTGAACCTGGCTGGGAGCAGCAGGTTGCAAAAGGTGGTGCTGGCACCTGTGTCAAGGGCAGGGCTCGGATGCACCCAGTGTTGGTGGCCCCTGAGCAGGACGCAGCCCCCCCACTTGCTCTGGCAGCTCAGCAGGGTGGCAGGGGCGTCCCAGCCCCCCAAGGGATGGGGCAATGAGGCCGTGGGGAGATGATGCTCTCTGCCCCGGAGCCGCCCCATGGCATGACGCGAGCCCCCGGGCTGAGTCACGGCGGCAGGAGCCGCGGCACGGAGGCGGCGGAAGGCAGAGCTGCCAGCCTATGGGTGTGCCCGTCGCACCCCGCGCCCGTGCGGCTCCCCATTCCTTTCCCACGCGGGCAAGGGCAGCACGGGCATCCCACAGGCTCAGCTACCTGGGGCTGGAAAGCACCGGGCAGCTGCCCAGCTCGGGAGGGTGGTGGTGGGGAAACTGAGGCAGGGCCACAGGATGCTCCCCAGCACCACCTCCCAATGATGTGGGTGACGGAGGCAGGGACAGGGACCCACAGCTGGGGTGACGCCAGCCCCTCTGCTCCCCTCCAGGAGTTTTATCCGAAGAAAGAGCCCGGCTTCCACCACCCGGCCAAGGACCAAGCGCCATCGCAGATGCTGGGCAAGGGCCAGGCGGGGCAGGATGGACACAGGGAGGGGGAGCCAGCGGTGCCAGAGCTGCCGGGAGCCCTGTGGAGGGATGGCCGAGCCGGGGGCAGCTCGGTGGTGCCCGCTCCCCGTGCCCACACACCTCCCTCCAACGCCAGTCACCCCCTCTTCCTCCTGCAGCCTGGTGCCGTGGGGGCCTGCAGGGGTCCCTGGGTGGGCACACGGCCCCACGCTGCTGATTTCCCCCCAGAGCCGGGGCCAGGCCAGCCCTCCGAGCCCAAAGATGAGCGCCTGGTGTACCAAAGCCTCCAGCCCGGCTCGCCACTGGCACCGGGAGACCCCGACCCACCACCTCTGCTCATGGACGGGCACTACCCTCAGGGTCTTGCCAAGCCAGAGCCACCCCCAGCTTGCCTCTGCCCCGCCCCAGGCTGTGATGGGTGCCCGGAGGTGGGCTGCGGGGTGCTCGGTCCCTTCGAGCCCACCCTGGGCATCGCCGGGGGCCATTTTCCGTGCCCACCCAGCAACCACACCAAGCTGAAGAAGACCTGGCTGACGCGGCACTCAGAGCAGTCGCTGCCGCGCTGCAAGGCTCCCCGGCGGGATGGTGGCCCCGAGCCAGCCGGCGAGGGCAAGCGCTCGGCCAAGCGCCCGCATGGCACCGCTGACGGACCCCGCGCTGTTGGCGAAGGCGCCAGGGCAGCCAAGAGGGGCGCGAAGGCCACCGAGCACGTGGCCATGGCGCATCCGGGTGATGGCACGGAGAGCGGAGGGGACCCTGAGGAGAGGAGGATGGAGCTGGGAGAGGGAGGTAAGGTGATGGGGGTGCCAGGCAGGGCTGGGGGAGGGTGGTGGCAGCACCAGATCCCTGGGAAAGTTTTGCATCCTGATTCCTGCTGCCCAAAACATGAACTGTGAACATGTGAGGGCTGGAAAACCTGCTGTGCTTGGCTTTTTCTGGGCACAGCTGGGTCTGGCAGCGACTCCCGGGGCAGGGACATACAGAAATGTCCCTTTGGGACAGCACAGCATCCTCCGGTGTGATGCCGGGGGGGGGGGGGGGCAAGCACCGTTGCCGGATCGGAGCCTTCCTTGGGAAGGTGCTGGCATCTCAGTCCTGACCTCTGCAGATCTCCAGCCCTACTTTCCAGCCCTACTTTCTGGCCCAGTTTCCAGCCCCTGCCGTGGCGTGCCGGTCCCTCCCAGCTGCTGTGTCCCCAGGCGCAGCGTCCCAAAGCACCTTGCGTCTCCCCCAGACCCGCCGAGCCGTGCCGGCCCGGAGCCGCGGTGCCTGCAGAGCGTGCCCTGCACCGCCCTGCCCGAGAGCGTCCCGCGGTGCTGTGCCTGCATCACCCGGGCCGTGAGGGACCCCGAGGAGGAGGAGGAAGAGGAGGAAGAGGATCCCCCTGAGAGCACCTGCAGGCTGCTGCACTTCCGCAGGTGAGCCTGGGGCTCCTGGGGACCTCCCAGGCAGGGGGCTACCGGTAGCCCGTGTTGTGAACATGCATGGAGCATCCCCTCCCATCACCCCGCTTTGGAGCACCCCCTCCTGTCACCCCACTTCAGACCATCCCCTTCTGTCATCCCATTTTGGAGCATCCCCTTCCATCACCCCACTTTGGAGCATCCTCTCCCATCACCCGGCCACTTCAGAGCATCCTCTCCCATCACCCCACTTCGGAGCACCCCCTCCTGTCCCCTCTCTCCCCCAGGTTGGCCGTGGGGGCCGGTGGGGAGCTGAGCGTCGACGGCTTCTGCAGCGTGGGGCAGGCGGAGGGGGAGCCACTGCGGCCGGGGGCAGCCAGCCCCGAGCGTGGCAGTGGGGGCACGGGTGGCAGCCTGTGCCTGGCCAAGTACCTGCTGGGGGTCCTGGGGGACCCCTTCTGCCGGGCCGTCCACAGGGACCGGGACACATGGCCAGGAGCGCCCGGCGGGCCTGAGGGTAAGCGGGGACTGGAGCTGGGGGGGTGGGGGGGGTGACACTGGGGACACTGGGGGGGCTGAGGGCTGTGTTTCCCGCAGGGGTGACAGCCTGGAGACGGGGGGAAGGAGCCCCCCAGCTCTGCGACGTCTGCCGGCGCGGCTTCTTCAACTCCCACTGGAGCTGCGCCAGATGTGGCTTCCAGCTGTGCCCCGACTGCCACCGCAGCGGGCGGGAGGCTGACGGCCACGGTACGGGGCCGGGGAGCTGGCAAAGGGGGTGTCAGCCCGCGGGGGCTCGGCGGGGACGAACCCACCCTCTCTCTGACGCAGAGGGTCCGGCGCGGCTGCTTGAGTGCATCCCCGGGCGAGACCACCACGTCGCGTCCCTCGTCCCCACGCAGTTTGTCCCCACCCGCGGTGAGTGCCCCCTTCCTCAGCCCCAGGACCCCCCCCTTCACCCCCCGCCCCGGGTTGACCCCCATGTCCCCATCCGTCCCCAGCCCTGACCCGGCTCTGGAAGCTGCTGCACGAGGTCCGGGCTAAATTCGGCATCGAGTCGCACTGTCCCTGCGGGGAGGGGGCTGCGGAGCAGAGCCCGGGGAGCCCCCGGGGAGCAGCCAGGTACGGGGGGCTGTGCATGGGGGGCACGAGGAGGTGCAGGTGCACCCCAAACCCTGCAACAGGGTGCCTGGGTGGGGGGTTGTGCATGATGCCAGGGAGGGGACCAGCCCTGGGGAGTGGGGACGTGGCGCCCCTCCGGGTACCCGCATGGACCGGGGTGTTTCAGGAGCTGCCGGGGGTCGTGATGCCCACTCTCCTGCCCAGCAGCCATGGCCCAGCTGACACTTCCCGGCCCATCAAAGAAGGTAGGGCCGACTGTGGCCCCCCCCCGCTGCGGGGAAACCCCCGCTCCAGGGGTTCAGGGATGCTGCACCACATCCCTGCGGGGTGCTGGGTGGAGGGCGAGAGGTGGAGGAGGGCACGGGCAGCCCTCACCCCTTTCTCCCCCAAGCAGAGAGCCCCGAGGGGGGGCCGCCATCGCCGGGGCAGCCACCCCCCCGGGGGGCCATGCAGACCACCACCCTCTGCGACCTCCTCACCTCCACCGCCGTCAAGCTGTGCCTGGGGCAGGACGGGGTGCGCATGGCCTTCGCCCCCGTCTCGCCCGCCTTGCTCAGCGTGAGTCCCGGGGTGGGCAGGGCACCCCACCCCCTGCTGCCCCCCCATACCCACCCTTGGCAGGACTAGGGGGGCCAGGGTGGGCTGATGGGGCTCCCCCCCTTACATCCTCCCCCCAGGACAACCGTCTGACCAGCATCCTGGACAGCATCATCGCCCGTGTGGTGGAGAGGAAGATCCAGGAGAGGCAGGCGGGGGGCGAGCTGAGCCCCCCCAGCCCCCCCGACCCCCCGGTCTCCCACTGCATCCTGGCCCCCAGTGGGCTACTCTGGCTGCACGACCCCAGCCATGCCAGCAACTACAAGCTCTTCCAGCAGCACTGGCGGCAGGGCCAGGTGAGCCCCCCCCCTCCCTGGGGATGTTCGGTGGCACCGCAGACCCCCCCCAGCTCCCCCGGCCCTGCTGAACCCCGGCTGCCCTGGCAGCCTGTCCTTGTTTCAGGGCTGCAGAAGAGGCTGGAGGGGCGGCTGTGGGGGCCGGAGTCCTTCCACCCAGCCGGGGGGGAGCAGGCGGTGGAGGTGGTGAATCTGCGGGCACCGGGGAGCCGGGTCAGGATGAGCAGCCGGGAGTTTTGGGATGGCTTTGCTGCCAGCACAGGTAAGCGTGCCATGAGTTTGTGGGGTCTCAAGTGGGATTCTGGGGTGTAAGGTGGGGGGTGAGCCAGCCTGCGCATCCTTCCCTCCCTGGGAGGTGCCCAGCAGTGTGATGCCAGCATCCCTGGGTGTGATGCCAGCTTCCCTGGGTGTGATGCCATGGTCCCTCCCGCAGCAGCCCCAGAGCCGGAGCAGGGTGGTGGGGACCCACTGAAGCTGGAGAGTGGCTTTGGGGACATGGAGCTGTGCCGGTAGGTGATGGCAGAGGCTTCACCGCGGTGGGGGGGTTCCCCTCTGGCAGCCCAGTGCCCCTTCCCCTTGCCAGCTGGGTGCCAGCCCCCGCAGCAGTGGGATACATCCCGGTGCGGGATGCAGCAAGCAGGGCTGGGGGCAGCTCTACCAGCACCGGTACATGGTGCCACAGCCTCGAGCACCATCCCTGTGCCGCAGGGCCACCAACCTGAGTGCCAGCCTGCCGCTGCCGGAGTACTGCGGGCCCACCGGCCACCTCAACCTGGCTGCCCACCTGCGAGGCCAGCGCTGGCTGCGCCCACGAGTCTGCGTGGCTTACGGTGAGTGCCATCCGGCAGCACCGCAGTGCCCAGGGCAGGAGGCGAGGCGGGTTCGCCCCCACCCACAGCGATGCTTGCCCATCGCCCACCAGCCCTCTCCCACTCGCAGGCGTGTGTCCCCAGGACCGGACCATTGGGACCAAAAACCTGACGGTGGAGGCAGCCGACTCCATCAGCATCCTGGTGCACGCCACGGCGTGGCTGCCCGAGCGGCCGGCGGCACAGCAGGGTAAGGGGGGAGCATGGAGAGGGGGCACCCCACACCAGCCCCCTACCCAGGCCCCCCCTGAGCACCCCTCTGCCCACAGACCTGCTCCTGCAAGCCGATGCCGACGGCATGGATGCGCTGCTGAAGGAGCGGCTCTGGGATGGCAGCGGCCAGCCCGGTGCCCTGTGGCACATTTTCCGTGCCGAGGATGCCGGCCGGATCCGGGATTTCTTGCAGAAGGTGGGTGCCATCACCCCCCAGTTCTGCCCCAGCCCCCCTCGGCCCCCAGCTCCGCTCACCCCCACCACCCCGCAGGTGTGCGAGGACCAAGGGCAGGAGGGGGCGGCTGTGGCGGAGCCCCCCAGCCGCTACCTGGACCTCTCGCTGCGGAGGCGGCTGCGGGAGGAGTGGGGGGTGAGCGGCTGGACCCTCCTCCAGTCCCTGGGGGACGCGGTGCTGGTCCCTGCTGGAGCTCCCCATCAGGTAGGCAGCTCTGCAACCCCCCCATCAGGGCAGCTATTCGGGCTGCAGCTGTGCCAAAGCCCCCTGGGGAAACTGAGGCATGGCCAAGCCCTGGCCCCTGACGCCACTGTGCCACGCACAGGTGCAGTCCCTCACTGGCACCATCAGTGTGGAGCAGCGGTTCCTCTCACCGGAGAGTGCTGCCCGTCTCTGGGACCATGGCACCGATCCCCCTGGGGCTGCACACCAGCTCTGTGCCCAGGTGAGTGGGTGGTGTGGGGGCTGGGGGGGGTCCTGGTGCAGGGTGAGTGGTGCTGACCCCCTCTTTGCACCCTGGCAGCTGGATGGCATGATCTTCTCCGCTGTGCGGGAGGCCGTGGGAGTCCTGCGGGGCTGCAAGTGAGGTGGTCACGGCACACCGGGAGGATGCTCCAAGAAAGCCACAGCTGCCAGCCATGGCCACGGCCACGGCCATGGCCACGGCCATGCCGCCGCAGGGAGCTGCAGCCTGGCACCTCTCGCTTGGCACTTTGCTCTGCCATCGCCCGAGAAGGCTCAGGGCAGGAGCCAGGCAGCCGGGGAATAAAGTGTCTGCAATGTGCCAGGGCACCGGCACCACCAGCACCAGCCTTGGCATCTCCCTCCGGCGCGGTGTCAGCCCCTTCGTCCCTGTCGCGGTGGCCCGGGGCTGGGTTGGGGTGGTAGAGCCAGGGTCTGGCAGCGTGTGCCAGTGACACGGGGCACCTCCAGCCCTCGGCTAGCCGAGGCCACTGGTGCGATGAGTTTGGCGCAGCCTCTGTGCTGGCACCCTGACCTGCACGGAGCCACGTGCGCTGTGGGAGGTGGACCTCGGGCCACGCAGTGACACGCCATGCACCGCGCGACTGGCACCCTGCAATGGGCACCACACAATCAGCACTGTGCAATTAGCGCCATGACATTAGCACTGCACGACTGGCACCATGCGATGGGCACCATGCAATTAGTGCCATGACATGGGCACCATGCAATGGGCATCGTGTAATCACCACCATGCAATTGGCACCATGACATTAGCACCGCACGATTGGCACCATGCAATGGGCACCGTGCAATTAGTGCCATGACATTAGCACTGCACGATTGGCACCATGCAATGGGCACCATGCAATTAGTGCCATGGCGTTAGCACCGCACGATTGGCACCATGCAATGGGCACCGTGCAATCAGCACCGTGCAATCAGCGCGGGGTGCAACAGCCGCCCCGCCACCCGCCCCTCCCGCCCGGTGCGCATCACGCACTCTGCACCACGAACCTCACCGCGCCGCTCCCGGCCCCTTTAAGGCCAAGCCCCGCCCCGCAGCCTTGCGGGGAAGTGGCGGCAAGACCAACCAATGGAAAGCGAGCTGGCCTGGCGGGCTGACCAATAGGCGGCGAGCGGGGTGGGCGGGGCCGTGCGGCGGAGCCCCGCGACGCGGTGAGTCCCGCGGCGCATGCGCGCGGGGACGCGGGGGGGTGCGGGCGCCCCGCGCCCCCTTTGCTGCCCCCCTGCGCTTCGCGCCCGCGCTCCCCGCGCCGCCCCCGGTGCACCCTGCCGCCCCCTGAACCCTTCCCTCGGTGCACCCTGCAAAGCCCAGCCTTTCTGCTATCGCACCCTGCAGCCCCCCCAAACCCTTCCCCAGTGCACCCTGCAGCCCCCCCGAACCCTTCCCCTATTGCACCCTGCAGCCCCCTAAACCATTCCCCTATTGCACCCTTCAGCCCCCCAAACCCTTCCCCATTGCACCCTGCAGCCCCCCAAACCTTTCCCCTATTGCACCCTGCAGCCCCCTAAACCCTTCCCCTATTGCACCCTGCAGCCCCCAGACCCTTTCCGCTATCGCACCCTGCAGCCCCCCAAGCCCTTTCCCATTGCACCCTGCAGCCCCCCAAACCTTTCCCCTATTGCACCCTGCAGCCCCCCAAACCTTTCCCCTATTGCACCCTTCAGCCCCCCAAACTCTTCCCTTACTGCACCCTGCAGCCCCCCAAACCCTTGCCCATTGCACCCTGCAGCCCCCCCAAACGTTTCCCCGCTGCACCCTGCAGCCCCCCCAAACCCTTCCCCTATTGCACCCTGCAGCCCCCCAAACTTCCCTTACTGCACCAGCCCCTCAAACCCTTCCCCATTGCACCCTGCAGCCCCCCAGACCCTTCCCCAGTGCACCCCACAAACCCCCTCCCTAGCGCACCTATCCTGCCAGCCCTTCTCTGCCGCTGCGCCTCTCGGTGCACCCTGCGGTCCCCCAGACCCTTCTCCCTCTGCACCCCGCAGCCCAGCACCCCACCTCGCACCCTGCAGCCCAGCTCGCCCCCCTGCACCCCGCAGTCCCCCCCGCCTTTCCCCCTATGCACCCCATACTCCGACCAGCCCTTCCCCTACAGCGCCCTGCAGTCCAGCACGCCCTGGCCCCCGCAACCTGCCGACTCCCACCCGTGGTCCAGCCCTCCGTGCACCCCGCAGCCCAGCGAGCCCTTCTCCTACCCCACCCCGGGCATCCCCCAGTCCAGCAGGCCCTTCTCCCCCAGCATCCCCCAGTCCAGCCACCCCTTTCTCCCCAGCGTCCCCCAGTCCAGCAAACCCTTTCCCCCCTGCCTCCTGCAGTCCAGCAAACCCTTCACTTATTTCAGCTTCCCGTGCGTCCTGCAGTCCAGCCAGCCCTTCCTCTACCGCAGCCCCCCCCGCATCCCCAAATCCAGCGAGCTCTTTCCCTACAGCCCCCTGTACACCCTGCAGTCCAGCCAGCCCTTCCCCTCCTGTGCCCCCCCATGCCTCCCCCAGTCCAGCAAGCCCTTCCACTACCGCAGCCCCCCCCGCCTCCCCAAGCCTAGCGACCCCTTCCCCTACTATTTCCCTTCCTACGCGCTGCAGTCGAGCCAGCCCTTCCCCTCCTGTGCCCCCCTGGGCATCCCCCAGTCGAGCAGACCCTTCCCCTTCTGCACCCCTCCCTGCATCGCGAAGGCCACCGAGCTCTTCCCGTGCTACGTGCCCCCCCAGCCCAGCAGACCCTTCCCCTCTTACACCCCCCTCCACGTCCCCCAGTCCAGCAAGCCCTTCCCCTCCGGCACCCTGCAGCCCCTGGCAGACCCCTTCCTGCAGTGCACCTCCCCGTGCACCCCGCAATCGCTGGACCCCCTCCCTCGCCGCCCCCTCCAGCTCAGCCAGCGCAGGGGCTCCCTGTCCCCCCGCTTGCACGTCTGGGGGGTGCCCTCCCCACCCCAAAACCCCGCTACCCCCTGAGTGGGTGCCTGAGGGCTCTGCTCCCCCCCCACTCCCCATCCAGCCTGCGGTGCCCCCGGTCCCATGGGGGAGGCTCCGGCGGCGGAGCTGGATGCGGTGCTGGGTGGTGGGGGCTGGGACGTGGGGGTGAGCTTCGAGGGTCCCCCCCACCCACCGGTCCCATCCGCCTGGGGAGGAATGCCTGCTACGTCGTCCTGGCCGTGCTCTTCAACGAGGAGGTGAGGCAGCCCCCGCGGGACCCCCACCCCGTTGGCACCCGCTTCCCACCCGACCCTCCTCCGTCCCCGCAGGACGGGGTGCTGCTGGTGCAGGAGGCCAAGCCTGAATGCCGTGGGAAGTGGTACCTGCCAGCCGGGAGGATGGAGCCCGGCGAGAGCATCGTGGCTGCCATGCGGAGGGAGGTGAAGGAGGAGACGGGGCTGGAGTGCGAACCCCTCACCCTGCTGGCGCTGGAGGAGAGAGGGCCGGCGTGGATCCGCTTCGCCTTCCTCGCGCGCCCCACCGGTGCGTGCCTGCGCCGTTTGGTGCTCCGGAGGGGAGTGGGAAAGATGTGGCTCACTTGGTGCATCCCCTGCCAGCCCCGTGCTGGGGCATCAGTGTCCACTGCCAGCCCCGTGCTGGGGCATTGGTGTCCCCTGCCACCCCTATGGTGGGCATCGGTGTCCCCTGCCAGCCCTGTGCCAGGGCATTGGTGTCCCCAGCCAGCACCATCACCAGTACTGGCATCCCCCCACAAGCCCCATGTCAGGGTCTCGGTGCCTCCACCAGCCCCATGACTGGGCACTGGTACCCCTTGCCAGCTCAGTACCAAGATCCTGCTGTCCCCCGCCACTCCCGTGCCAGGGCAGTCATCCCTTACCACCCCTGTGCCCGGACATCGCTGTCTCTCTGCCCACAGGTGGGACCCTGAAGACCCTGGAGGAGGCTGACGCCGAGTCCCTGCAGGCAGCGTGGTGGGCCGGGGACCCCCGTGCCCTGCCACTGCGAGCCCTGGACATCCTGCCCGTTCTGGACCTCGCCACCCGCTACCGCCGCAGCCCCCCGCACCCCGCCACGCTGCCGCAGGAGCTGCCCAGCGCCCTGCTCTGCTTGCGGCTCCTGGTGGCTTTCACCAACGACGCCGGGGACCTTTGGGTGCTGCTGGGCATGGCTGGGACCCCCCACCTGCCCGTGGTGGCCTGTGGCATGTCCCGGGATGAGCTCCACGAGGGTCTCCGGCTGCCCGTGCTGCGGCTGCTGCGGGACTGCCTGCCGCCAGACCCCTGCCCAGGACCCCTGGGGCTGCTGGGGCTGCAGCACCGGGCTGAGGGTCCCGGGGGGGCTGATGGCATCTGTTTCAACATGCTGCTGAGCATCCCGCCCGGCAGTCCTCGGGCTGCCCCCCCCGAGCCCCGCAGCCCCGCTTTCCGCTGGTGGCACGTGGAGGAGGAGAGCCTGAAGGGCCACATCCTGCAGCGGCTCCGTGCCACGGTGCCCATCCGCAGCTAGTGCTCGGTAAGCTCCAGCAGCCTGGCTTTGGGCACGGGGGTCCCACGAGGACTCGTGGCTGGGGGTCCCTGCTTGCAGTTCCGAAGGCGAGAAGCCCTGGGATGTGCTGCCTGTGGCCAGGGGGATGTTTTGGGGCACAGCGTGGTGCTGTGTGCTGGCCCGGGGGGTGCTGAGATCCAGCCAGAGCAGAAATAAACCCGGCTGCTGCTTCTTGCATCCACCTGGCTGTGGTTCAAGGGTGGGGATGGACGGGGTGGGGAGCGGGGAACCCGGTTTTGGGGGATACTTAGGAAGGGGGACGGGTGCAGTATAGATGGAAGTGGCACAGTGAGTGGTGCTGAGCTCACGGCTTTATTATAGCGGAGTCCCATCACCCAGGGGACAGTGTGCCTGGCTGGGAGGCGTTCAGGGTGCACCATCCCTGCCAGGCAGGAGCCCCCCCCACACACACACACGCACCCCGTGCCCCAGCACCAGGGGAGGTGATGGAGTTATTGCAGCCGAGGGGGTGGCATTGCCCCACGCAGGCAGAGCACAGCACCGTGCCCGCGCATCCCATTATTGCCAAATAAAATCCTGCTTGAGGTCGGTGGAGGCTCGGGGCAGCTCCGACACGGGGTGGGGGGAGCAGGAACCCACCACCCAGGAGGAAAAGCAGCACGGTTCACTTTGCACCCAGAGGGGCCGCATCCTGCACTGTGGGAGGTGGCATCACCTCCGGGTTGGCCGAGGCGGTGCTGAAGGACTCTGTGCCTCCTCTTCCTCGTCGCCAGGCGCTACAAGGCCGGTGTCCTTCCCAGGGTGCCACCGCCATGCCAGGCTATTGGGGACGTGCCGGTCTGAGCAGGACCACCGGAGGCTACGGCACGTGGGTTGGGCACATCACCGGTGGCCACTGCAGCCCGGCCAAAGAGGGGGTGCTCAGTGGGGGGCCGGGGAGCCACAGCTCAGGGGGGCCCTTCCGGTGGCCCCTTGACCAGGGCGATAGCAGCCAGCTCCTTGCAGAACTCCTCCAGTACCACCACCCCCTTGAAGAGCATCATGTGGTCCATCCTGCAGGGAGACGAGCAATGGGGGCTCTGTGGGGTACACTCCCCCCCCTAAAAAGGGTGAGCATCAAGCTCATCCCGTGCCCCCCGGGCACTTACTGCTCTCCGGGCACCAGTCCCATGAGCTGCCGACGCACCAGCAGCAGCTTGGCCCTGAAATGGGGCACACGCTGGAGCCGCTGCATCAGGTCCCCGATCACCTGCGTTGGGGGGGGGGGGAGGAAGAGTCAGGCCCTGTTTCCAGGGGGTGTCCCTGTTCCCCCACCCCAGCAGGTGACATTACCCTGACGAGGATGGAGAAGAGCGAGCGGCAGCCGGGTGCCAGGTTGAGGTAGGGGTCCAGCAGGTACTCGTGGAGGTGGGCATGGGGGAAGGCGGCCAGGCGGGACAGCACCGAGGTCACCTGCAGGTTCAGGCTGTAGGGCTGGGGTGCAGGGGGGGGATGCTCAGGGGGAGCATGGTCAGTCCCCCCCCATGGCATCCCCCAGCTGGCAGGTGTTTGCGTAGAGGATGCTTCACCTTCCCATGGCTATTGCCAGCTCCATGCCCCCAGAGACCCACAGCGGAAGGTGCCAGCCCACCTTTCCAGGGGCTGGGACCCCCATAGTAGGGGTAAAGCTGCCAAGAGCATCCGCCAGTGAGCTCCCATTAGTGGGGACAGGTGGAGAGCCCTTTGCGGGGGTGGGGGGAGGAACCATGCCAAGGCAAGAGGCAGAGGGCAAGAGGGACCCAGATGCGTCCCTGGCATCTCAACTGGCCACCCCGGTACCTGGTCCAGGATGTGGCTCATCCGGTCAAACAACACCTTGAGGAAGTGGCCCTCATAAAACGACACTTCGGGGTGGCAGGCATCGAGGGGACGGGGGGCTGAGGGCCACCCCCATGGGGCTGCGCTGGCACGGCACGCCTGGACCTGGCCGGGGGGTATGATGGTGGGTGAGAGGCAGAGTGGGGACTGGCATCACCAGGGATGGATGGGGACTCCTGGCCCAGCCACTCACCATGCCCAGGGCATCGTGCACGTAGGTGTCGTAGCCACCCTCCTCCATGCACGAGGAGGTCTTCGCCTCCTCGGGGACCAGGCAGAGGAAGCTGGAAGAGAGCAGAGAGAGATGGGGAGGGGGCTGCAGCCCCCCCATGCTGGAGCAGCCCCTGCAAATCCCTACCTGCTCACCACCCTCGCTCACTTGCCCCTTCCCCGCCGGGGCTGATCCTGGCAGAGGCTTTTTCACCGTCTCAAAGCCGGTGTCTGGGAATCCATCGGTGAAATAGGGATCCTCCTCCAGGTCCCTGGGGGGACAGTTCAGGGGCATTAAGCTGGGTGGGCACTGGGGGGCTGCCCCCCTTCGCCCTGCTCCAGCCTCCCCCCTGCTCACAGCCCATCCTCATCGGGGTCCGGCTCAGGGGGTCCGCGCTCATCGGGCACGAGGGGGCCACGCTGCAGGTAGCCCCTGGCCTCCAGGTTCCTCAGCACCAGGCTGTGTGCCACGTGCTCGTGGGGTTTCTGCAGGAGCTCCTCGAAGAGCCGCAGGCTGGCCAGGCTGACCTGTGGTATGGTGAGCAGGGTGAGACCACGGGCACTGCCCCCCGCCATCACCCAGCTCCCACCCCCATGGATGGGCTCACCTCGTCAGAGAGGTGGCTGCAGCGGTCGATGAGCTGGGTGCGCAGAGGGTGGGGGGCATCCCCTGGGGTCTCGGGGTGCCGGTCCGGTCCCAGAAGGAAGAGCACGAGGTGGTGGAGCAGGGGGGGCGCGCGGATCTGCCGCACCGTGCCCGTCAGCATGGCCGTGGCACTGAGGACGGCGACCTCGGACCTGCAGGCGACAGGATGGGGATGCTGCAAGGGGTGGGCAGGGGGGACCCTGCGGCCCCAGCCTGGAGGGGTCCTCGACAGAGAAACTCTCCCCCGGCTGCTGTCTCGTGCCGCAGACACTCACAGCTGCAGGAGCTGCGGCTGCAGGATGCCCTGGAAAAACTTCTCCTCCACGGCCTTGGTGATGGCATCTGCCACGACCTGCGGGTGATGGCAGAGGATGAGCTGCGGTGCAGGCAGGGGGCTGCCCGTGCTCCGCAAGGCCGACTGGGAGCTCCTTACCGGCTGGGCACCCATCACCAGCTCATCCAGGTAGTCCAGCCAGCCGAAAAAGGCAGCCAGGCTCTCCTTCCCCGGGAAAACCCCGTCACCGGCAGCATCGCCCTGCGACCTGTGCGGGGTAGAGGACGTGGGAGCTGTGGCAAAGCCCCGGCGGTGCCTGGGGAAGACCCTGCCCAGCGCCCACCTTACCTCCAGCTGGCCCTCTCCAGGGCGAGGACGTCGGCGGGGTCGGTGCAGGTGGGCACGGTGCTGTAGAGGTCACAGAGATGCTCCGTCAGCAGCTGGCACAGGGTGCTGCTCCGCACCAGGCAGGCAGCAGCCGCCTCCTGGGCGAGCCCGACGAGCAAGAGCAGGTTCTCCCGAGCCTTCAGCGCGACCCTGCTCTTCTGCGAGGAGGAGGAGGAGGAGGAGGAGGAAGAGAGAGGTGGCGTCACACGACAGGTGGTGCCCACCATCCCCTCCTTGCCAGCCCTTTCCCCGTACCTTGCTCTTGCACAGCCCCACCAAGGACGTGACCAGGTTGCTGTCCCTCCGGGATGGGGAATGCTCAGCCTGGGGGGAGCTGGCAGCTGCGGCAGCGCCCGGGGGATGCTCTGCACCCTCTTCCACGGGGCTGGCTGGCAGCTCCTGGGCCCTTCTCCCATTCAAGATACTCTTTCCCTGGAGAGGAAGAGGAGCAGCAGAGCACCGTAGCCACCATCTTCCTCCCGCCCACCCCCAGGAGGTTTGCAGCGGGGATGGAGCTGCAAAGCAGGTGGAAAAGCTCAACTAAATGAACCAAACCCCATAGGTGACCCCATATGTGTCCCACCAGCACAGGGATGCCCGGGGGGCTGCTCACCTCCAGGATGTAAGCCAGCAGGGTGGGATCCTGCTTGATCTTCGTGCAGAGGACGGAAGCGAACTGCACCTCCTCCTTCTCCGTGCCAGAGCCCAGGCGGTCGCCGCTGAGCTGGAGCAGCTTCTGGCAGGGCAGGGAGAGGGCTGCTGAGCTGCTGGCTGCTCTCCTGCCCTGGCCAGGGTACAGCAGCGCTGCCCTGTTATCCTGGGCATCGGTTCCCAGCAGCGTTCAGCGGGATGTGGCCAGTCCCGGCACGTGGCATCGCTGGTGCCCAACAACCCCCTGGGCACGGGGCTCACCTGCACTGGCCGGTGAACACTGAGGTAGTGTAGGAGTGGGTGCTGCACCTGCCCCAGCACCCGGCTGAAGAAGAGGAGGACCTGCTGCCTCATCCCAGGGGGGTACTGAGAGGGAGATGGGGACAGGCATCAGCCAGAGCCCGGTTACCTGGTTACCCTGTAATTGCCCTACATCACCTGCCAGGTCACCCAGCGGTCAGTGCAGAAGGCTGACACGAGCACTCTCAGCAGAGATCTCAGTTTTGCTCCCCCAAAATGATGCAAAGGCACCCACGGACCCCCCCCCAGGACCTCCCACCTGCCCTGGCCTCCTCTCCCTTTAGCAATTAGGGACTGAACTCAGTTCTCTGAACTGAGCTCTCTTGCAGAAAAAAAAAAACAGGAGGATTATTCTGTTTCTACATTATTCTGTTTCTACATTATTCTGTTTCTTCTGCTGCTACAGTGCTAACGATGGGGAGTTAAAGCCCAGCACCCCAAAAAAGCCAAATCCTCGCGGCTACGGAAGGGCCAGCACACATTGCTGAAGCCCACGCAGTGCTGGTGTTTGCTTATGTTTGAATAAAAGGTTGTTTATAAACTGCCTCATTGTTAGTAGCAGCACAGGAAGAGCAGAGTCGCTCCATTTGGGCAATATTTTCTTGGAGAGGGGCTGTCTGAAAACACCTTGTCCTGCGAACCCCGGCTGTGATGTGCCAGTCGTGCAAACAGGCTGCTGGTGGGAAAAAAACCACCTTTCCCATGCACGCAGGGATGTGACGGGGTGCAAGAGCCCTTCAGAGGATTCCCAATGGGAATCTTACACCGGGCAATCCTAAAATCCCCCCTAAAAAAAAAACCAACAAGCACCCTGACCAGCTCACACTCCACAAACTCCTGTTGCCCAACTGGAAGAGCTCCAAAATTAAAACTACTGGGCAGCACCACGCAAAGCAGTTGGAAATGGCAGCGGGTGCTGCAGCGCGAGGGGACTCGGCCCCCCCCAGAGCGGCCTTCCCAGTGCCCGTGCACCCACCTCTGCCTTGCCCAGGGTGCTGAGGGTCTCCAGGACCTTGTGCTGCAGCAGGTACTCGAGGCATGGCCCAGCTTCTCCCACTGGCCGCTGCTTCTCCTCGTACACCAGGATGTCCAGCATCTGCTTGAGGCGCCAAGGGATGTCCGTCTGTCTGGCGGGGATGCTCTCGTCTACGGATACAGGATCGGGGGGCTGCGGCATGTCCAACTCGAGGTGCTTGGCAAGGGGAGCGAGGCACGGAGGGGTGCCCAGGTGCAAAGGTGGGTGCTCGCCAGCAGCACCCCGAGCCGCGCTGGCCCAGAATCCTCCTCCCCGGCCGGCAGCGGGGACGACGCTAGATGGCAATGTGATGGTGGAGTCCCAGCAGCACTCGAGGCTTCTCCTTCCGCTCGTGGCCTAGCAAGCTGCCAGCTGTCCCCGCCGGGGCCAGAGTCCCAGCCGGAGCTGCTGGTTGTCCCGGGGGCTGCGGGGTGCTGCCTGGCACTGCCAGCCCTGGAGATCCTCTGGCACAGCTCCGGAGGGGAAGGGGGTGGTGGGGCCACGCGGGAAGGACTGAGATCCTGCTGGGAAAGCACTGAAGTTCTCCAGGCCCTGTTTTTAGTGCTCCTGGAGAGGGACGTGCCCCAGCCTGCAAGCGCTCCCAGGGGAATCCGCACCCACCCAAATTCCCTGCGCGGACCCTGCTGGTGTGCAGGGGGGTGTCAGGGCCAGGCAAGGCCAAGCACTCGGCTGGATAAGTCCTCCTGGGGTACTGGATGGGTGTCCCATGCCAAAGCCCCGCACGCCAGGTCAGCCCCGGTGCACTGGGGTCGGAACGGTACCCTGCTACTGCACCGGTCCCGACCCAGGGCACGGGGTCCTGCCCCAGGGCATGGGGAGTGCCTCCCTGGGCACAGGGATGTTATTCCTAGGCTATGGGACTCTATTTTAGGGCACAGAGACTCTCTCCCAGGACACGGGGACCCCGCTCCCATGACACGGGGACCTCCACGCCGCAGAGACCCCATCCTAGGGCACAGAGACCCTCTCCCCGCACCCCACTCACCCGTGGCCTCCAGGTAGTAGCCAGTGATGCCCTTCCAGTGCTCGGTGAAGGCTTCCAGCAGGTCCACGCTGGGCTCCCGCTGCACACACCGGGGCCGGGGTCAGGGGCGCACGGAAGCCCCCCCCCCGCTCCCGGTCCCACCGGTCCCCCACCCCCCGGTCCCGCTCACCGTCTCCACCGCCTGCTGCAGCAGCGCGCCCAGACGGCTCAGCATGGCTGACCCCCCTGGCACCGGCACGGGCACCGCTCCCGGCCCCGGCCCCGCTCCCCGGCCCGGCCCCGCCCCGCCGCGCTCCTGCTGCGGTGGCTCCGCCCGGCGCCGGGCGCGGAGGGCGGCCCGGGCACGGTCCCTCCCCCGGCGGCTCCGCTCCGGCCCCGGCTGAGTTTGGGGAGCAGGGGGCTGGGGGCGGAGGGGGGGGTGATGAGGATGGGTTGGGGGGCGGAGGGTCCGCGGTGAGGGACGGAGGCTGGAGAGGTGTCGGGGGGATCGGAGGAGTATTTGGGGTGCTGGGTTTGGAAAGGTCCCTAAGCCCTAAAACTGCTCCGGGGGGCAGCCCTGGGGTGGGGACAGACCCCCGTGCACTGGGAGAGGGACAGTCCCCCCCTCAGCTCACCTCTTCCTGCGGCATAACTCGGGAGAAGCCAAATTTTATTTATTTTTTTTTTAATCTTTAAAAAACCCCATAATATTTCTACAATTAAAACCACGCCATGACGACACAGCTCCTGGAAAGCAGCCCAGGGCCCAGCCCGGGTCCCACTGGCTCAGGGAAGGTGCAACTCGGTGCCCCAAGCAGCCCCCACCACTCTGCGTGTCCAACCCCCACCCCAGTTGCTCTGTCTGGGGTGTATCTGCACCCACCCCTGCAAGTGGGTGGCCCCGGGGGGGCTGGGATGCTGTGGGTGCACCATTGTGGCTGGACCCACACTGAGGTCAGAGCTGGCAGCTTGTGAGGTCGCAACTGGGAAATTTTTGCCCCAAAACCAAGGTGCTGGGACAGGCGAGAAGGCAGCGAGCCCGTGAGGGGCTCAGCACCCGCCGGCCCTCGCGCTGGAAAAATTAGAAATCCACAGATGGAGAGTTATATGTATATATATATATATATATAAAAATAGATGTGCGTAGTTGTAGCGTTGATACTGATGGTTAAAAATCAGATCCCAGGCTGGTCCTGCACGATCCACGTGCAGCCCTGCCTTCTGCTGGGAGATGCCGGTCCGGCAGGTATGTCTGTGGGGTGGGTGCTGCCATGGGGTGGGTGCTGCCCCGGGGCCGCTGCAGCTCCGGTCACATTGCAGATTTCATCTCCCACTCCTGGAGAGCGGCCGAGACGGGTGGTCAACCCCCTGTGTCCCCATGCCATGGGTGGTACCTGGCTCACCTTACTGCCCACCCCACGCAGCTCCCAGCTGGTACCTTTCTCTTCTGCAGCACTTTTCCCTTCTCCCAAATGACCGGGGATGGAGATGGCTTCAGGGCGCTCTTCGCCGACGCTGTACGCTTCAACAGTGGCGTGAGGAATGAGCCCTGCTGGAAAAAGAGCAGAGAGAGGGCGATGCCCACCCCTCCGAACCCTTCATCCTCCTCGCAGCCTGTGCCCTGCCTGGCGTCCCCCCACCTCGGAGGCCAGCCGAGCTGGCGCTGGCGGTGAAGTGGCCCTTCAGTGACTTGCCGATGGCGAGCAGGTTCATCTCGGAGCCGGCTTTCAGCTTGCCTTTCACGCGGCAAGGCCCTCTCCAGCTGCCCCACCTTCTCCTCCAGGCTTGGGGAAGGCTCTCTTCCCTGCAAGGACAGCAAGGGCACTGCCAAGCTTGGGCACCCCTCAACCCCTCCAGCCACTCGGGTAAGGGCCAGGCACTCCCCAGTGCAAGGGCAGAACCCCTCTGTGGTCCTACCGATGAGGATATCCAGCCCGTCCCGAGCCCCTTTCCTCTCGGGCAGCGTCCAGGGTGCGCTGGGAGCGGGAGAGGTCCCTGCTCTGGAGCTCGGAGGCTCACCTTAGCCCCTGCTGGCTGGCAGCCCTGCCCCAGAGAGCTGCTGCAGATGCTGGGTAGGAAGGATGCTCGGGAGGAAGGGTGGAGGAATCACGGCCAACACCGTGCTCCTGGGCACTGCAGCCTTCATCCCAGCATTGGGGGGGGACCCTGCCGCTCCCCTGGATGGAGCATCCAGCCCTGCTCACCTGCCTGCGAGGGCAGGGCACTGCCCGTGGTGTTGCTGCAGGCAGCGGCTAGGGGCAGCGCAGACACGGGTCTCTTGCGCTGCCCTTGCACTGCTCGGTCCAAGCTCTGCTGCTGTGGAAGGAAAGCCCGGGAGAAGCCCGTGGGCAAGCGGACGGTGGGAGCCCATCCCCCTCACCCTGGGGCTTGCGTGGTGGGGGGCCGAGGGGCATCAGCAGAGGTTACCAGCTGCTGCAGCCGCTCCATGTTGGAGTAGAGGTGCTTGGGGGCCTCAGCTGGTGGGAGATGCCCAAAAGGGTCGTCCATGTAGGCATTGGGGTTGGGACATGGCGCAGCAGCAGCCCCCTGCAAGCAGGAGGAGTGGGGTCCCATTACCATCCGTGGTCCCGCAGGGGAGCAGGAGGGCTGGAGCCGGCTGTGCCCCAGCCAGCATCTCCTTACCCCCGCAGCAGGGCAGCTGCTGGCATCGCCCAGCTTGGTGGCTCTCAGCGTTGGGGCTGGTGCCGCCTGGCTCCCCTCCTCCCCTGGCCGCAGGGTCTTCAGCCAGGCTTCCCTCTCCTCGTCTGAACGGGTCTGGCGTGGGGCAGAGCATCGGGGCTCAGCGGGTCCCCCCAGATGAGGGACATGGGGGGCACAGGGGTGCCAGGGTGGTCGCTCACCTGCAGCAGGGCGAGCTCCCGGCCTCGCTGGGCGATGCGGGAGGCGGAGGTGCTGGGGGGAGCTGGCAGATCCCCCCGGGGAGACCTCGCAACCCTCCAGCCGCAGGGCGCAGACGGGGCGCTTGGGCACCGCCGGGCTCGGGGAAACATGCGCAGGGCTCCCTGCCGCACCGCGCACCACAGCCGCTGCCAGCGCCCGCGCAGCCGCACTGCCAGGAAACCTGCGGGTGCGACCGCCGTCAGCGCTGGGGTGCAGGGACACCCCCTCACCCGATCCCCACGCACCTCACCTCCTTAGCATCCTCTCCGGGCCGGGAGCTGCGGGCAGGGCTCTGCTGGGAGAATCCTCCTCCTCCTCCTCCTTGCTGAGCTGGGACCTGGCAGCCTGAGAATGGAGATCCAGCGAGCCCCGACCTCTGCACCCTGACCCCCACCCCACGCCAATGCAACCCTCCCCAGCGTCACCCAACGGGGACAGCGGGACAGGATTTGGGATGTACTCTTGACACCCCCGGCAGCCCCCTTTCCCGTGCCTGGGTTTCCCAGGGGGAGGACAAGCGGGCTCACCCTGCCGAGCCTCGAGGAGGGTGACGCTGGGATGCTGATGGCTGCCAGCCCGCTTGGGGCATCGCTGCCTGACCTCTTCGATCACCTGCCAGGGAGAGGGCAGCGCTGCAGCCCCCAGCCTCCTGCTCCCCATCTAACAGGGGTCTGGGGACCCCCGGGATGGGAGAGGAGGCTGAGGACAGACAGGGTTGTCCCCAGCCACCTCGGGAGCCCCCCAGCAGGGCTGTGCCCCCCGTTTCTCCCTGCCCACCCCTCCCTCCTGCCCACGCAGAGCTCTGCCAGGCTGCAACACCTCCAAACCTTCCTCCAGTCCTCTGCCTGCTGCCGGCTCTGGAAGCCCGATGACCAGCACCTCGCCTGCCGTCCCTGTCACCTTCAGGGTGTGCGGCATCTTCTTGCCACGCTTGGCTTTGTAGGCGACGTGGCAGCCCCGCAGGTCCAGCTCCAGCACCGGCTGCAGGTCGGCGGCACACCTGAAGCACTGCAGAGGCACGGAGGGGTCAGCAGAGGTCATGGAAGCATGGTTTGGGTTGGAAGGGACCTTCAAGACCATCCAGTTCCAACCCCCCTGCCACGGGCAGGGGACACTCCTCCACTACACCAGATTGCCCAAAGCCCCACATCCAACCTGGGCTTGAACACTTCCAGGATGGGGCAGCCACAGCTTCTCTGGGCAACCTGTGCCGGTGCCTCAGCACCCTCTGAGTGAAACATTTCTTCCTTAGATCCCATCGAAATCTCCCCCTCTTTCAGTTTAAATCCATCGCCCCGTGTCCTGTCACTCCACGTCCTTGCCCAAAGCCCCTCTCCAGCTTTCCTGTAGCCCCTTCAGGTACTGGAGGTGCTGGAAGGTCACCCCAGAGCCTTCTCCTCTCCAGGCTGAACAGCCCCAAACTCTCTCAGCCTGTCTCCAGAGCAGATGTGCTCCAGCCCTCAGATCATCTTCATGGCCTCTCTGGCGCCACTCCAGCAGCTCCATGTCCTTCTGATGTTGGGGACCCCAGAGCTGAACACAGCACTGCAGAGGGGGTCTCAGGAGAGCAGAGCAGAGGGGCAGAATCCCCTCTCTGGACCTGCTGGCCACGCTGCTTTGGATGCAGCCCAGGACATGGTTGGCTGTTGGGCTGCCAGCGGCATGTTGCCGGCTCATGGTGAGCTTCTCATCAACCAGCATTCCCCACATCCGGGACCCACTCCCACCCTCCATCCATCCTCCTCCGGCCACTCACCAGCAGGCACGTGCTCCCGGACGATGAAGAGCTGCTTCGCCCACTGCCCCAGCCAGCGCTTTCCTCCAGAGGAACCCACAGAGCTGCGCCTCGGGTCCGGCCGGGGGGCTCGGCATCGGGACCGGTGGCCAGTGGTTGCGGTCGCCGCAGGTAGTGGGCACGGTCCGTCACACCATCCTCGTTCCTCCTCGTAATGACCTCGAGTGGCGGCGTGTCGGTTGGTCCGGCAATCGCCTGAGAGCCGGGAGGCGGGGTCAGGGTGCTGGGTGTGGGGGGGTCCGGGGAGGGGGTGCAGGGGGATACACTCACCGAGACACGTTCATCTGCCAGGGCCGGGGGTTCGGCATCTTCCGTAGGAGTCATCAGCTGGTGGGGAGTGGCAAGACACCCGGCACCTTGCTCTGGGGAGAGGAGGTGTGCTCCGGGGGGGGCGATGGTGCGGTGCCCCGCCGGGTTGACCTCGCGAGTCCCCAAGGGTCTGCTGGGGGGCTCTGGCGCGTAGCTGGCAGGCAGCACAGCACCGGAACCCTGCAAGGTTGCAGTGCAGGGGATGGCCACTGGTCTCCCACTCCCCATCTCCTGTCCAGTGCTGCTGCCGAGCCCTCCACACCCCCACAGCCCCCCACCCTTCCGCTGGCCCAACCCTTACCCCCGCCGTGCAGGCTGGGGGTGCTGGCCGGGCGGCACTCGCAGGCTCTCCCTCCCGTTGCATCCACCGTCCTGGGTTCCTGGGGGGAAAAGCAGGACTGTCCGCAGCGCACCCGGCTCGGCAAGGAGCCGGGCATCCCTGGCCACACACAATGAACCGGCCGGCAGAGATGGGGTGTGGGTCAGGGGGCACCAACTCACCCAGGCTGGCCCAGCCCTGCGGGGTCCCCGGGGAGGGCGAGAGGCAGCGCATGATCATGTACTCTGCATCCTCTGCTGCAGGGGGAGCGCGCCCGGTCACCAGCCCCGCTCCAGACCCCTTCCCCACTGCCCACCGGGAGCGAAGCGGGGGCTGCCCCAGCCCCCCACCCGCAGACCCGCGCTCACATGAGGGGCTCTGCAGCCGAGAGAGGAGATCGGCCACCGACTTCTTCTTGGCTCGAGCTGTGGCAACTGAGCTTTCCCGGTCCAGGATGAGCAGGAAGGACCGTAGGTCCGACAGCAGCTTGTCCAGTCTGCAGGGGATCGGGAGGTGCCATCACACCCCAGCACACTGGGCAGGCTGGCAGGGGGTCTCTGGTGCCAAGTGAATAGGTGGGGTTATGTGCCCTGTGGCCACCAGCCATGCCCCCATTCCCCGGCACCTGCCCCGCTCCTCCACACAATCCCGCTATTGATGGGCCTGGGGTGCCAGGGGAGGATGAGGAGGGGGGACGGCGACCCACACCGCTGAAGGCTCCTCTGTTTGTGCTCACAGAGCGGGTTTGTTCCCGGTTGGGCGAGGGAGCTGCGGCGGGGGCTGCACTGGGCAGCCCACGTGCTGCTCCTTCATGAGGAGGAGGAGGAGGAGGAGGAGGAGGAGGAGGCATGGCACATGGGAGCAGCTGATGAAGGCTGCTCTGGGCACACTGAAAATGCTGAGCTCCAAGGGCAGAGGTTCAGCACCAGCAGGGACCCCAACCCTGCCATGCCAGGAAGGAGGGATGAGGTGGGAGCTGCTTTGTGCCTCCTCACACTGGCCAGTGAAGCCAGGAGTCCCATGCCCAGTGCAGCGGGACAGCACAGCACAGCCTCTGCCCCATGGCCCCCCGAGGTGGGAGGCCAACTGGGGTGCTACGGGCAAGAGGGTCCCTCCGGCCCCCGACGGTTGGCAGCCCCATCAGCTCCGTGTCCCTGGCAAGCGTTTCTCACGCCGGAGGAGCACGTGGTGGAGCACGATGACGCACACCCGCAGCCTGGCCCCACACCCCTCTCCTGCAGAGCCCCTCGCCCTGGGCACCCCTGGCTGCCACTGCAGGAACAGGCAGATGCCCCCCAGACCCCCCACCAGGTCACTGCCTGCTTCCCCCCTGGCTTTCTTCCTGCCATGCATCTGGAAGTGGTTTGCATCCTCTGCTCCGGGCTCTGCTCCCGCTCCCAGCTGGGATAAAATATTGCAGAATCCGCTGTCGAAACCCACCACCTCCTGGCACGGGGCCTGGCTGCGCCGGCTCCCCCCATGCTGCCTCGGTCCGCTCGCAAGCCTCTCTCCTCGCCATCCCATCCGGCCATTTCCCAACTGGAAGAGGGACAACCCCAGCGAAGCCACGGCTGGCCGGTACGCTGCCCCGGTGACTCCCACGCAATGCTCCAGGTGACCCTGGCATCCCCATGCCCTGCATCGCTCCGGGCTGACGGGGGTGCAATGCACCCCCAAAGTCAGCAGCAGCCCCCGGGAGAGGCGAGGGCAGGCAAGGGGGAAGGAGCCCACCAGTCCCACATGTGTTATGGGGGAAGGGGAGAAGCCCCTTCGGAGATGCTGCATGGGGTGGGGGCAGCATCCCCCTCCCTGGTGTCCCTGGCTGAGCAGCACACACCCCTGCCCGGGGGAGAGGAAACATCTGGCAGGGCAGCGAGGCTGAGCAATGCCGGACTGGGCCCAAACATCTGGATTTCCCTGGAAACTGGGGAAGGGAAGGGGGGGGGGGCCAGCTCCTGGGGGACTGGTGGGGGGGCTGGGGCAGGGGCTGGCCGAAGGGACCTGTGGGCAGAGGGCGAGCGTGGAGGGGGATGGAGACGGCCCCGGGCCCGGTGTGCCTGGCTCTTCCTCTCCCTCCCTTCTCCTCTCCTCCGCCCAGGCCAAATTCCTCGGCAATGACATCTCCGTCCACTCACCCCCTCAGCCCTCCCTGCGTCCTCCCCCTGCGCTCCCCCTGGCTGGCCCCGATGCCCTCAGTGGGGCAGGGACCCATGCCCAGCAGTGCCCGGCTGTGCCCGCAGCCCAGTGCGGTGCAGGCAGGAGCTGCCTTCACCCATGAGGCCAAGCCAGCTGCCTGCTGCCAGGGCCAAGGGAAGGCAGCCGAGATGAAAACAGCTGCCTCGGTCTCCAGGGCGGGAGGAAAACGCCCCCCAAACACACAGTCATCTCCCAGCAAAGCACCCTGCTCCTGCAGGATGTGGCCCGATGGCATCCTCATCCTCAGAGGAGGAAGGAGAGGGCTGCCCGAGGGATGCCACAGGAGCTGACGATCCCTGGGTGATGCCAGCACCCCCCGGGGGATTCAGCCTGGCACCTCTGCCCCGTGGCCACGTGTATTTTACTCCATGCAATGAGGGGCAAGAGGTGCTCGGGCTCAGCACTGCTCCGCCATGGGGTGCAGTGGCTCGGGGGCACCCCAGGGCCCCACGCTGGTGCTCACCCAGCGTGGGATGACTCAGAGGAGGAGGCTGGAGGCTGCCCCGAGCCCAAAGCTGCTCCTGGCCACAACATGACCCGTCCCTGCCGGGAGGTTCCAGGCCATGGCTCAAGGGCGGAGGTGCTCCCCCCACAGCCGCTGCACCCCCAAATCGCCCCCAGGGAGGGTGCTGGCAGAAGCCCTGTCATCCCACACCCTGCCATGGCACTACAGAGCAGCACCCCACTGTATTCGGGGACACCCAGGCACCCCATCCCTGCCGCCGATACCCCAAGCCCTGACACCCACACCTTGCCCCGTGCACCCCTTCCCTCCCCAGCACCCACACACCTCCCCACCACCCCAGACCCCCACTCTGCCCCTTTCACACCCTCTCCCCCTTCTCGTGCACCCCCCTTTCCCTTCCACTCCCCACCCCCCGCCTCTTTTTGCACCCTCGCACCCCCGGGGCACCCACGCCCTGCTCCACCCCACGCAGCATCACGAACACCCTCTGCCTGTTCTGTCCACCCACCCCCCCAACCTTGTACCCCTTTGCACCCCCCGTACCTCTCTGCCGGGCCATGGTGCGGGCTCGGTCACATCGCGGCGGGACCGGGACCGGGACAGGACCGGGACCGGGACCGGACCGGACCGGGACCGGGACCGGGACCGGGACGGGACCGGGACGCGCTGGCCCGGCTCGGCTCGCACACGCCCTGCGGGTCCCCAGCACAGCCCGGCCGGGGCGGGAGGAGGCGGGGGGAGGCGGGGAAGGGCTCCTCATCCTCCTCGGAGCACCACCGCCATCTGGGGACCCGGGACCGGGAAGGAGAGGGCGGGGGGGCTGGCGGGGGGAAGCAAAGCAGCGGAGCCGGGCTGGATAAAGCCATTTCACCTTTTAATTGTAAGCAAAAAATCACTCTCACGCGGATTCTCCGACACCAGCAAATAAAATAATAAACTCTAACAAAACAGAGAAAGTGAATCACTGAAGTCCAGTCAGAAAACAACCCATATTTATATATATATTTATAGATATGTCGTTTGTAGAGTAGCAGTGAAAGGCAAGTATGGGCCAGTGATTTCCCGATAAATTACATTCTTTACATCCCAACAAGGTTTAGCGGCTGGAAAGTGGCTGGAAACAGAAACCAGGGAGAGGGGAAGGCCAGGGGTGCGGGAGCAGAGGGGTCCCTGCCCAAAACGTGTGCCCGAAGAGGGGACGGGAGAGGTGCGAGAAGGGAAGGTTGCTGCCCGGTGCCCAGCTCTGCCTGCACAGCTGCGGGGGTCCGGGCAGCGGTGCCCCAGAGGCCCAGCAGCTGCGGTGCCCATTGAGCCGTGCCCAGTTGCGTTCGCCCAGGTTCATCGCCCCATCACCCTGGTTCACCCCCAGTGCATCACCCCGCTGCAGGTGCAGCTGCAGTTGGCAATGCAGCAGGAGCTACCCCAGGGTCCCACCGGGACCCCCTGCTCTGTCACCCCATCCCGCTGTGCTCCTCCTCACTGGCATCCCAGTCCTCTCCGCCAGCCCGGTGCCGGGCAGGTTTTGGCAGTGTGTGTCCTTACGGTCCTCGCTGCAGCAGCTGGCACAGGAGGGACCGGGGGGTGGTGGTGTTAAAAGGGGGGCTGGAGGGGGGCAAGGTGGGATGCCGGCCTGGCTTTGCTGGGAGCACATCGTTCTGGCAGTGAGTCAGTCCCCAGGGCCTTCCCACGTTTTGAGGTGAAGGCATGGGGGGCAGAGGGACCCCAAGTGTGGGGTGACCCCAGGGAGGAGGGAAGCTGCCCCACTGCCCACACCCTGGAGCTGGCACGCTCCCAGCTGGCCAAAAGCAGAGCCAGGCACTGCCCCTGCCAGCATGCCTGGGGGGGGAGAGGGGGGCCACAAAGCACAGAGACCCCACACACCTCCCCTCCCACCTGAACCGTGCCTGCTGGGGCAGGATCTGCCCCCAGCCCCACCACCCCTCTGCGGGCGAGGGTGGTTCGAGCCCCCCGAGCCCTTTTCCCGCAGGAGGAGCGAGGCAGGGGGCAGAGCTGGGGGGCTGGGGGAGAGGAGAGGGGGGACCCAAGTAAAAACCGGCTGAGAGCCCTAAAGCGGTTACACGGCGTGACACGGAGCGAGCTCGGGGCCGAGGAGGGCTCAGAAGAGGAAGGCTTTCTTCTTCAGCTCGTTGCGCTTCCAGAGGGCCAGCTTGCCGAACTCCTCAGGGGGCATCTCGAAGACCCGCAGGAAATCCTCAGGGGAGAGGTGCCGCTGCAGGGGTGGGGGAGGATGGTGATGGGGTGTCGGGTCCCCCCTCCGTGCCCACCCACCAGACCCTGGTTCAGCCCTACCTCCAGCCTGGTCCTGTCCACACCGGGTGGCAGCTTCACGCGGCCTCGGTTCGTCACCATCAGCATTTCGTAGGGGTAGATCTGCGACAAGGAGGGGGGGGAGGCTGTAAGACCCTCTCCACGGCACCCCCCATCCCTGCCCAAGCCCCGCAGCCCCCAGCCCTGCTCACCTTTTGCTCCAGCATGCTGGGCAGGGAATTGCCTCTATCCATGCGCCCACGCTGCCCGTTCTGAGGGGGCAAAGTCTGATGTCAGCCATGACCCCCATCTCCCCAAAGGGCTGCCCTCTCCCACCCGAGCTGAAGCCAAGGTGATGGGCTCCAGCCCATGGACTCGCACACCTCCAGCTCTCCGCTGTCCCTCTGGGACCCATCACAGAGGCGGCCCGGGTGTCCATCCATCCCCCCCATCATACATCACCCTCTCGCTGGGTCTCCGAGCCGGCAGCCAGACGAATGCTTACCTGCAGGCCTGGAAAACACAGGAGTGGGACTCAGCCCTAGGGACCCCCCACTGTGTCCCCCCACCATCATCTCCTGGGTGATGACAAGCCCTGAGAGGTGGTTTTCCACCCTCTGCTGAACCAGCCTTGCCTCAGCATCCCCCATCCCTGGAGACATCCCCCATCCCCTGGGACATCCCCTAACCCTGGGGACATCCCCACATCTCCTGGGGACATCCCCCAACCCTGGGGACATCCCCACATCTCCTGGGGACATCCCCCAACCCTGGGGACATCCCCACATCCTGGGGACATCCCCTAACCCTGGGGACATCCCCACACCATGGGCTGGTGCTCACCAGGGCTGCTCTTCTCACTGCCTGCCGAGCCAAACTCCGCTGATTGCAGCTGCAAGGGGACAGGGGACAGCATGAGAGCTGTGCCACCCCCAGACCCCATTCCGAGGCCGTGTGCCCCCTGCACACTCACCCGAGTGAGGGTGCTCCTGCCAGAGGCGGGCAGCGAGGAGCTCTTGTAGCTCCCCATGTGCAGAGCTGCAAGAGAGCAGGAGCTGGTGAGAGGTGCAGGCAGCCAGAGCCACAGGGTGGGGAAGGGAAGGGATACGGGAAGAGCATCCCACGTACATGTGTGGAAGGGTGTCCGGTCCGGCAGCGAGCGGGTTTTTCTCCGGATGGGGAGAGATTTCTCCATCTCCTCCTTCAGGATCAGCTTCCCGAGGTTGGAGGTGACCTGAGAGCGAAGGGACATGGGTGAGGGGCAGTATCAGCACATCCCCAGCCCCTCGCAGGGTGCTCGCCCACCCACTCTGCCCTTCACCTTGCTCAGCTCCTGCCTCTGGAGCTCCCGCAGGTTCTTCATCTCCTCTGTCAGGTCCTCCCTCCTCCTCCCTCTCTTGGAGGCCATCCGCCTCCTCCACTCCGTCTCTAGGGGGAAAGAGGAGATGTTATATCCATCCCCAGTATCCCAATGGGGTCTCTGGATGGGGACAAGCCCCCTGATGAAGCCCATCCCCTCGCCTGCCCCAGTTCCCCACCTACCCATGACGGCCAGGGATGGGGGGCACGGCCAGTAGTCGGTCTCAATCTTGGCGGGCTGGTTGGGGTCTGGGGGCTGCGCTGCCGGGAACTTGGAGGATTCGATGATCAAGTCCTCTATGAGATGCTTCCCATGGTGGCCACCGGGATGGTGGTCTGCGGGGCACAGGGGGGTGAGGCAGCGCCCTGGGGTGCCCCCTCCCATGGGACAGACACTCCCACTCACCTTTCTGCCTATAAATTGGAGGCTTCTTGTATATGTTGAGCTCCGTTGTGTCAGTCTCTGCAAGGAAAAAGGGAGTTGTAGGCTGGGAAGAGGGAGCTCAGAGCTCTGGAAAGGTGCTTGCCTGGACCCCCTGCCCAGACCCCCCCAGGCTGCTCTGGGGCTCAGGGTCAGGCAGCACCCAGGGGAATCACGGTGCCAGGGGAACGTACCGGGTCGGTGGAAGTGCTGCACGCTGCTGCGGGCCGAGCTGCCGCCCTGGCGAGAGGTGGGCTGCGGGGTGCTGCCAGCGGTCCGGTTCTCCAGCCACTCCCGGATGACCTGTGGGCAAGTGGGGCTGGTGAGCAGCGAGCCCGGCAATTCGGCATCGCCCCCTCCTCCTCGGAGCCCCCGCGTGCATCCTAGAGCCGGGCCAAGCCGTATCGGTACTCACCTCTGGAGATGGAGGAGGAGAGATGGATTTGGGAGACAGGGAACGCTGCAGAAGGCAAGAAGCAATTTATTCCAGCAGCCTCACATCGGCTCTCTGGGACTCCTCTGTCTGGAGTGGGGCTTCCTCCTACCAGCCCCCCAAACCAACTGGGGGACGCGAGTGGCCATGGGGCACCCTCACCTCTCGGCTCCGGGGCAGCTCCACGTGCTCCATGAGCGAGTAGGTGAAATGGGGTTCGTAGATCATCAAGTCGGGGCGCTCGATGTCCAGGATCGCTTTGTCCTTGGGGATGGCAGCCAGGTCCTTGTAGCCCAGTACCTCGTTGTCCATTTTGGCCTGGGAGGAAGGAAAAGCACCTGCGTTTTTTGGGTGCAGAAAGGGAATATTGGGGAACGGAGAGGGCTTCCTTGGGCTGGCATCCTCCGTGGCCCTTCCAGGGTGAAGGAGAGGGTTTGGGGAGGCACATCCTGACCCCACGGAGGAGGGATGTGGTGGGGAGACCTGAGAGAGCCCTTACCACGATGCTGGAGGGCGACCCGGGAACGCTGGAGCCCGGGAGGAGCAGACGCTCCCCGGGAGGTCAGTGGTTGCTGGAAGGAAAAGGGGAGATTTGGCAAACCTCGTCCTCAGCACATCCAGCCTGGGAAGGGGCTCAGAGTCACGGTCAGGACCCCGGGGCATGGCAGGGGGGCCCGGGGACACTCCTGTGCCCATGGACCTCTGCGCCAGGCAAAATGCCCTGGGCTGGGGTATTTCTGGCTGTGGCTGGGTCTCCTTGCTCCAGCGTTGTGGGTCAGCGCAGGGGACACCCGGGAGGTGACAGTGGCTCGGCCAGGACACGTTGCCACTAGATGGTGCTGCCAGGCTGGGAGGAGGAGGAGGAGGCTGAAGAAGGCAGGGCCCTGCTAGCAGCATCCCAGGGTGACTCTGCCGAGCCCTTGGCCACCAGCCCCTGCCTTGGCCTTCCCAGGGTGCAGGGCTCGGGCTGCCTGCACCCTGCCCACCCTAGCCCCTGCCCACGGCCCCCCCTTACCTTCTGCAGTCTTTCCATTCAGCTGTGGGCTGCAGGGGCTGCCTCAGTCACAGGGTCCTGCATGGGGAGGAGCAGAGGTTATGGGGCACTGCCAGGGTGGCACGGAGCACCCGAGGTTGGTCCTAGGGCGAGATTCCTGTGGGCAGCGGGCTGGGAAGAGCCCAGCTCCCCACCACCCTCCTGCCGTGGGGCTGAGCCTGGCAGCCCCCAAGCACTGGACCCTGATGTGGCATGAGGCCGGCATGGCCCCACTGCCAAATATTCATGTGCTGGCAGCGGGACAGCCTTGCCAGGGGATGCCACCATCCCTGGGGTGGCTGAACGGACCATGCTGGACCCCCACTCACACGCTGCCTCTGTAGCTCCACATCCCTCTGGGCTCTATTGCTAGGCTGGGGCTTGTGCTGCCGCCTCTGCAACGGAGACGAGAGAGGTGACAGTGGCTTGCAGGGTGACACCGCTGCGAAGATCAGCCTTGTCCTCCTCCCCCTGCCCCGCTGCGTGCCGCCTGTGCCCGTGCCGGCTGCTGGCCCCGCTGCCCGGCGGCGTGGCGGCTGCTGACGAACGCTGGCAAGCGGAGCAGAGGTAATGAAGCCCTTTGTCCGCCGGCAGCCAGCGGCCTCGAGAAGGCTCCAGCGGCAGCGGGACGGGCGTGCTGTGCTCAGCCCCTGCCCCGCAGCCCCCCGGCCCGAGCCCTCCCTGTGCTCTAAACCCACAATGCCACACACAAGGGGAAAATTCCCCATTCTCCTCAAAACTTCTCCTTTCAAGAGAGGGCACTGGGAAAAACCTCGTGCAATCCAGGCGACAACAGCAACAGCAGCGCGGAGCCCTCCAGCCTTGAAACCCACCCCCCTCCCAGCAGCCTGTGCACAGGGCTGGGGAGATGCCACCACCCTGGGGACCCCCAACCCCGCTGTCCCCTAGCCCCACGGCTCCCAGCGTGGGTGCAGGCCCATCCCTGCAGGATGCAGAGAAGGAGAAGGACCAGATCTGACAAAGCCCAGAGCATCCTCCAGCTGCCAGCAGCCAGCCCAATACGAGATACGGCCCTCGGCTCCTCCGAGGGTCGAGCCGGGATGAGGAAGCTCTGCCAGCAGCTCTGGACTTGAGCCTCATCCCTCCTTTGAGACCACCTAGACATAAACAACCCCCTGCTTCGGTCCTGCAAGGACCCCGACCCACTCACACCCATCCCAGCACCTCCCAGCCCTCCTGGGGTCTGCCGGACCCCAGTGCTGGTGGGACGGCATCCCCGGATGGACACCGAGCGTGGTACAAGGCGGCATTGTCTGGTTGAGCAGTGGCTGCCCGGCGCACCCATGAGCTCACACTTTCCAACGGCAGAGCCAGGGCAGCCCCCCGCCTCCGGCACGCACCCCACGGCGCTGGGGGCAGGCGGCGGGGCCGTGGTGGCACGCAGTGGGGCCGCGGTGGGACGCGGTGGCGGCGAGCAGATGGATGAGATAGCAAACAGCAGAAGGCAGAGGAAGCGGCAGAGGCCGGCGGGAGGGTGGGTGCGGGGACGGTGGATGCGGATGCTGGCGGGGAAGGAAAACAAGCACGAGCCAGGGTGCGGAGAGATGCCGCGATGGAGCCAAAGGGCTGGCGAGGGGTGTCGGGGCTGCCCAGCCAGCTAAAGCACGATGTCCCCCCCGGGCCAAGGGACACGGGAGACCTTATCTGGCAGGCAGGGAGCCACCGCCCCGATGGCAGCTTCTCTCCCCATGGCAACCTCCAATCTCCCCGGCAGCCTTCGCTGGCAGGTTCCCCGCACGCTCCCTTGCTCGCAGAGATAAGGACGGCCCGGCGCGTGTTTGGGAATTTCCTGGCCGGAGGGCGAGGGGGGAGCGGGGCGAGGCGGGGGTACGCCGTGCCCACCTCCCGCAGTGATGCTTGGGTACTCACGGCGCTTCGCTGGAGCAGGGGAGAAGGTGCTGGATGCACGGGAAGAGGAAGAGCGATGGAGGGAGGGAGGGATGGACGGATCACGCACCGGCAGGGGCTCGCTGGGCTGTAGGGGTGTCAGCCCCCCCTGCACGGCACATCCTGGGGGGGCCGTGGGGAGGGCTGCCGTTGCAGCGGGAAGAGGCCAGTTCCCTTCTCCCCACCCGAGGAAATCCGGATTTGACTTTTCGCAGCTGCCAAAGCCATCAGCGCCCGGTGCACATGCCAAGGGCCGGGCTGCACGAACCCCCTCGCTCAGGGGGAGCGGGTAGGGACCCAGCCTTCCTCTCCTCCCTCCTCCTCCTCACCAGCCACCCTGCCCTTGCCGTTGTGCAGGGCACAGGCATCCTGCTGCTCCCGCAGCTGCCCCGGCTCCCTGCCAGCAGCAGGGCGGGGGGACACAGTGGGGTCACAAGTTCCCCGAGCAGACGGTTCCCGCCAGCCCTGGGAACGATGTCCGGCACTTCCCAGTCCAGCCCTGGCCTCCTCCTCCTCCTCCCGCCAAATCCCAAACAAACACAGCACAGCAGAGGTGCCGGGCATCCTCCCCACCTCGCCAGGGGAAACCGAGGCACCGCCGCGGACGAGGGCCCCACCGGCAACTCGATCGCGGCGTGGAGCACGTGGGTCCCCAACCTGTGTCTCACCGGTGTCCGGTTCCTCCTTTGTCCTGTTTCTCACCCTTTCCGTCCCCGCCGGAGCACTGCCCGGCAGAGAGGAACGACCCTTTGGCTATTGACAGCCCATTGCTTCCGTGCCATTGCACCCTGCCCTGCCGACGGATGCCTCAGTGTCCTTAAAAGCCACCAGCTGCCATTGCCTGGGCCCCTGGGATTTTTCCATCCCCCGAGGTGGAGGGTGCACCCTGCCCATCTCCCCTCCCACGGATGCAGGGCTGTTCTGTGCCTCAGTTTCCCTTGGTGGGGGAGGATAGCAGCAATCTACCCACCCCATCCAGGAGCAGCTAGAGATGAAGGAGGCATTTCCACCTCTTCCAGCTGCTCCATTCCTCCCATCTGAGGGATCTGGGCCAACCTAACCGCTCTCCTAGCCCCCAGCCCCGCCAAGAGGCTTTGATCCCCCCAGTAATTTTAGGGCAGGGATGTTCGGCACTTGTCCTAAAGCTCCTGGATGGGGCGATCCATCCCTGGCCCCCCTGCCCTGCCCGGCCGCGATGGCCACGCTGCAGCCTGCTTTGGGCAGTGGCTCACGTGGCACGTAATCTGGGATTAAAACGGGATTAGCCTGCTCATCCCATGCAGAGGGGCCAGGAGGGACCCACTGGGGGTGTGTGCGGAGGCCGCGTCCCTCCAGGGCTCCCGGTGTGGGTCCGGTGATGCCCCCGGTCCACAAGGAGCCCCCAACTCTACCAGCCCCGGCAGACCCTGCGGGATGCCCTGCATGGCATCTCGGGGCGGCAGGTCCCCAGGTCCCCCGATGCCATGGCAAGGGCCACCACAGCAAGACACCCACCTGGGAGGACACTGGGCAGTGGGATGCGGCCGGGGACTCTGGGGCCAAGGTGGCAGCTGGTGGCCCTGGGCTTCCTGGGAGAGGCTGGGCTTAGCCCTGCCTGACCACCCGGCTCGCACACCCCAGCCAGGAGCCAACCCCCCCAGGGACATGGGTCCATCCATGGCTGAGAGCTAGGGGGCCAGGCTTTGCACCCCAGTTTCCCCCCCCAGTAACACCCCTGATACCCTGTGGTGACGGAGCAATGGGAGTTTGGCCCCTCGGTGCCTCCCCAGCAGGGCTGGATGGGTCCAGGAGGAGCGGGGAGGGGGCTCCAAATCCCATGGCGAGACCCCCGCCGCCACGGCCCCACCACGCTGTACACAGCATCAAACCCCGCCGCAGCCTGAGCCCGGGGGGGTGGGATCGCCTCCCCAGATGGCGCTGAGACCTCCCAAACTCACTCCACAAGTGGGACTGGGCAGCCTCCCCCCTCGGGACACATGGTGCCGATGGCAACGTCCCCCGGGAGGAGGACAGGGGATGTCCCTGCTCTGCAGCCCTCGAGCCCAGCTGGAGAGGTGTCCCGGGGGGGGATTTTGGGGTGCTCATCCTGTCGCGGGGGGGGGTGTGCAAGCCCGAGAAAGGGTACCCCCACCTCGGATCCCCACCCTTCCTGTCCCCACGGCCCGTGGGGAGGGGGCATGGCAGCAGCCCCTGGGGAAGGCAGGGGACAAGACTGGGTTATCCCCAGCACAGCCCCCCCCCCCAGTCCCACCAGGAGCGGGGCTGCGCAGAGCCAGGGGAGGGGAGCGGCAGCACCGGGATGATGATGGAAAAGCAAAGAGCAGCTGATACCAACCCCGATGAAACGGCCCCCCCCCCGGACCCCCCCACCGGCTGTGGGTCCCCCACCCATGGCCACCTCCCTCCCTCCTTCCCCACCGAGCCACGCTCGCCACTTACCTAGAGATGGGCACACCGCATGCCGCCAGCCGCGGGCGCCCAGGCTGGGGTGGGGGGGGACACCCTTGGCTTCCTCTGCTCGCCTGGCCACCAAATCACCCCACGGGCTAGCGGGGCTGCGGCCGAGCCACCGCCGGCACGCTGCGACGCGCATCCGAGAGCGTGACGGCGGGCGTGGGAGCGAGCCTATCTGCCAGCCCCAAGCGCGGCTGTGCGGCCCACCGCACCGATAACCGGCCTCGGGTGCCGGCTGCGGCGTGCGTGGGTGGGTGGGTGGTGAGTGGGTGGGTGGGTGCCGGTTGCCCTCTCCCCCCCTGCTGCTGGCTCAGTCTCTTTCCGAACAAGAGAAATTAGCCGGCATCATGACGAAGCACTATTCCCTCCCGCCGCTGCTCGCTCCCATCGCTTCCCCGGCACAAAGAGGGAGGAAAACAGAAATAAACCCGGATTATCCGGCGCCACGCGAGCGGTGTCGGGGTCCCCAGGACCCCCCCCTCCTCCAGCTCCCACTGCAAACAGCATCCCCTGCCTCCCCACTCCAGCAAAGGATTTTGGCATTCCCAAGCCCCGCAGCACTGAGCAGGGGGGGCTGAGCACCCCATGGTGTGTGGGCTGGGCTGTGGCACGGTGGATGGTGGGTGAGGATGGTACCCCCCTGGGTCCAGCCTGACCCCCAGCCTGGGTTTAGGGGTGCTCCAAGGATGGCACCCACCCCTCGCTGCCCTGGGAGGGGAAACAGACGGAATTTCCATCTCCGGGGCCAGCAGAGCCCAGCGAGGAGCTGGGAGCTGCTGAGCATCTGCTAAAAACAAGCCCTGACCTCTGCAAATGCCACCCTGGCCCTGGTGCTGCCAGGGAGAGCCCAGAGCCGGCAGCGGGGAGAGCCACTGCTCCCCGCATCCCGAGCCCCCCAGTTCCTGGGTGGCCGTGGTCCAGCCCCTGCCCTCGGGGCTCGGCCGTGGGGCTGATGGGTGCCTGGGGCAGGGCAGGGAGGCTGTGGCCATCACCGGCCCCCTGGAACACGGGTCTGGCCAGAACCTCGGCAGTCGGTGCAGGATGGGTGCCACAGCCGGGCCCCCGCGGGGGGCGGGGGCTGCGTTGGTGCTGCAGCACCGGGAGCTGGCGTCTATTCCCGGCTCTGTGTGGGAGAGCTGCCTGGCGACAGCAGCTCCCTTGCTGGGTCCTCTCCCCAGCGCTGCGCTCGATGCTGTTTGCTGCCTCAGTTTCCCTCCTGGCTCAATGCCCAGGGGGATGCACATCCAGGGATGCACATCTCGGGGGGATACACACCCGGGGCACACACATGCCCTTTGGTGCCAGGGCCAACCTGCCTTGTTGGGCCAAAAGCATCACGGTCTTGGCCCCAAGATGCCCCTGTGCCCTCATGCCGGAGGGGCTTTGCCAGCCCTCCCAGCCCCCCCCAGTGCTGAGCCCATGAATAATCGAGGCTGTGGCTGCCTCCCCTGCTAACCCAGTTTCTCAAGCATGAAGACGACTGCAGCGGCTGCTCAGCAGCTGCCACCCGCCCCCGGGGCCACCCGGGTGCCTGAACCGGCCTTGGCACCCACCGTGGGCTCAGCCCCCCGTGCCACAAACCCAGCACCCGGGGGGGGGTCCGGAGGGAGTTTGGAAATGCACGTCCTGCACCAGCCAGACACCCAAGCACCACGCGCAGTTCTCGCACCCTCATGTGCATCCACTATGCCCGGACACAGTCCCCCACCCCCCTATGCCCACCAGCCCGCACGGTCACCCCTCATCCCAGCAATGCCCTTCAAAGCCAGACCCAAGCCAGGCAGGTGCCAGTCCCCTGCCAGGGGGCTGGGGCGCAGGGGGCAGAGGGTAGCAGGGCCCTACCTTCACGGGAGCCCATGGCCCGCCGCAGGCAGGTCTGCTGGTCCGCCGGGAGCCATGCCCGCCGAGCATCCCCTCCCCTGCGCCGCACCGCACGTTGCTACAGCGACCGCCTCCCGCCGCAACCGGCTGGAGCCGAGCGGTGGAGGATGTGCAGGAGCCTCCTTCGGCCTCGCCGTGATGGAGGATGTGTAGAAGCATCCTTCCGCCTCGCCGAGCGATGGAGGATGTGCAGGAGCATCCTTCAGCCTCACCGAGCGATGGAGGATGTGCAGGTGCATCCTTCGGCCTCACCACCCTGCGGGATGGGGGTGAGGAGCCTTCCAGCAGCTCCAGGGTGGGATGCAGCCCCTGCACCCCTCTGTGAGGCAGCTGCCTGACCCAAAATTGCCCCTGCTGCCTCTCCGCAGACCTGGAGGGCTGGTCTGGATACAACTCGCACCCCAGGGGACCCCAGGCCCTGCCACCCCACTGACACCCCCTACACCAGACCACGGGAGCCCTCTGGCAAGACTGGGGACCCTGCGGGGTTATGAGGACCACGGGGCTGGGGGTGGCAGCAGGGTGGGTGACTGGCACCCACCACTTCTGCAGTGAGATGGGTGCTGTGGGGTCATGGCTCTGGGGAGCTGCCCTCGCTGGCTGCACAGACACCCCCCTTCCAGCATCCCCAGCCCCCCAAGACCACCCCAGCATCCCCAGCCCACGGGAAAGCAAAGCCTTGGGAAAGGCAAGACACCCTCCAGTGCACTTTCTGCACAGAGGACATTCCTGTCCCCACCTCCGCCCCCCCCCCGGGTCTCACCTCAAAAACAAGAAAGAAGCAGTGTGAGGGGTTGGGTTGGGTTTTTTTTTTTTTTCCTCTCCGTCATAATTAAAAAGGACTCACCCTTCCGAGCCCTTTCTATCCCGGGAGGTCGAGAAGAAAGAGAGGGGAGGAAGGGGAAAACCCTGAAAAGAAAAGAGAGGAAGGGCTTGGGAGGAGAGAGAGAGGAGGAGAGGGGGGGTAAGGGACAGGGAAAAATTAAAGCAGAGATTACACAAAGGGAACTCCCCTACCTTTGAAGCTTTGGCTAAATTGGGAGGGGGCAGCGGGGGTAGGGAGGGTCCAGGACCCTGTCGTCCCTTTCTCAAAGCCCTCTCCTTTCAAGAATGTCTCGAATTCCTGCAGAAACAAGGAGCTGGGGTTTTGGGGGGCGAAGGAAACGGGAGGGGAAATAAATTACCCCGCTGCTGCTCGCTATTCCTGCCCACCACACCTGGGCAGGCAGCGCCGGGCGCATTGTTCGGCCGTATTGCTGGGTGTTGCATTTCCTTCTGCTTTAAAGCTTCAGTTAGACTCAAACTGTTATAATTTTCTCCCCCACCGTGCCCCCCCAGCCATGCTCCCCCCCCCTCCCGCTTCGCATATGCTGATGGGCTTTGTAGGGGCTGGGTGAGCCCCGGTAGGGGATTACATCCTCCCCGCCGTCCGGCTGCCACCTCCCAGGGCATTGTCAGAGGGGAAAGCAAATTATGGGAAGGGTGGGACGGCACGGGCTGGGGCACCGAGCTTGGGGCTGGGGGGCACAGCCCGATGGGTGGCCAGCATCAGTGGCCCCAGGCTGCGGGAGAAGCGGGTACCGTGCTGGGTACCACGCCAAGGGTGATGCCCTGTTCACCAGGATGCAGCAGACCCCCCCAGGACACAGAACAGGGGGGCGCAGACAGGTATAGGGACATGGGTGGTCCCCTGTGGTGGCCACCTTCACCCCCCCTGCCATGCAGCATCTCTCCACGAGCATCGGGGTGCTCACACCCCGGGTGGGTGAGGATACCCTTGTGCCAAGGGGGAGCTGGTGCCCCCCCATCCCAGCGGCCACAAAGCCTGTGGCAAAGCCTCAGCACAGGAACGAAAACTCCCCCCAAGCCCCTCAGTCTAGACACTCGCTTTTATTTGCTGAGGGGTTTCCTCCTTTACACAATAAACTCCAAGTCTAACAGTTTAGGCCTAAAACTGACGTCAAAGGAAACAGCAGAACTCATAAAACCATGAAAACAACCAATCAAAACCAATAAAATACCCTAAAGGCGGTTTCTCTTTGGCCAGCGGAGCCCGATGGGCACCCACCGCCACGCGTGTCCCCACACTGCTGGCACCTCCTAATAAATAACACAGAGACCCCTCGGCCACGGGGATACAAGTGCTGGCCATGGCACCCCCCTACCCCGGAGCTGCACAGACAGACGGACGGACAGACCAGCACCCCATGCTCCCCATCACCTGGCCAACCTGCCGTGCCCTGCCACCCCTCTAGGATGGGCAGAGCATCCCCAGGGCTGGGGATGGGCACGCCATCCCGCTCCAGTGGGCACATCCCGCAGTCTTGTGGCCAGTCCTGTCCATCCCTGGCACGGAGAGGGATGGTTGCGGGGATGGGAACGTGGGCCGGGGGTCCCAGCCCTTGGTGGCATGGGGCAAGACTCCAAGGGGCTGCCAAGGGGAGGGGCAAAGGCACTGGTTTGGTGAATGTGGGTACCACAGGATGCTCCGGGGATGACTGGGGGCTATAGACACCTGGTGACCATCCCCAAAGCGTGCGCATCCCCAGCCTATCCGTGGTACCCAAGAGGAGTATAAAAATAAAAAGCATCTTTGGAAAAAGAAGTGGGGAAGAAGCGCTGCAGGGTGCTGGGACAAGGGGTAGAGTCTGGCAAGGCCGAAGACCGCGAGGATGAGGAGGGCGATTCCGGGGGGGGGGCGCTGCCAGGCGTTACGTGCGTGGGCGAGGGGCCGCGGGTGCGGCGGGTGGGGGAGGACGCACCCACGAACTCGAACTGCTTCTGGCGCTCAGCGTTGTTGGGGAAGGGCAGCTGCCCGCGGTACAGGCGCTTGATGAAGTGGGCTTCCCGCTGGTTCTGGCGGCTGCGGGAGGCTCTGCGGGGCCGGCCCTTGCGGGTGAAGGCCATGTACCAGCCCTCGTAGCGGGCATTCTGGAAAGCCGTGTAGTTGTTCTCCAGCACGATCTCGGTGAAGATGCAGTCCTTGCTCTTGCCGTTGGGCTGTGGGAATGGTGGGGGGAGAAAGAGCATTTAGCACCCGCAAGGATGGGGCTGGGGGCTTGGGGAGGGGACCCAAGAGGTGCTGCCACCCCCTTGCCACGTCCACCGTGGTGCCAACCCCAGTGCACCAGGACCAGCTTCCCCAGGGCTTCTGTGGATCAGCAGCACGGTGCTGATGGAGAACGGGGACCAGCAGCTTCTGGAGGTCAAGGAGAGCCCACCCACCGCACCAACACAGTCCCCGTGACTGGGGACACGGGGACCAGCCTGGCAAGCACCCCAGCTCCAGCTGCTGGGTGGGATGCCCGGGCTGAGCTCCGGGGATACCGGCGGGCAAATCGCAGCGGGGCCAGGACTCACTTTCCCGACGAGCTTGCCCTCTTGCTCATGCAGATGTACTTCTCCGCTCCGGCCCCCTTGATGCGGACGCGGCTGCCGAAGGTGTCCGTCTCCCCGATGAGTTTGGCTGCGAGGAGGGGAGCAAGGGGGAAGTGTCCCACGGGGGCTGCGGCACCCCCTCCCCATGAGCTACCAGCACCTGAAGACACCCCCTGCCCCTGAACCACCCCCCCAGCATCCCTCCTGCCCATCACCCAGGAGGACGGCGAGCCCCCGCAGCTGGGGGCAGGGCAGCCCTCACTGGGGGATGCTCCCAAGCCATGATGCTAAAGGCTTTTGTTAAAACCCAACAGAGTCAAACCGGGTGTTTGATGAAGGCACCCGAGGAGAGCAACGGCCCCTTCCTCCCATCCCGACCCACCCGGCACCTCTGCATTGTCAGCGATTCAAGGGTTCTCCAGGGCTAGAGTGAGTCCAGCACCCGGAGGGTTAATTATCCTCGTCCTCATTGTTTCTCTACAACACAGCAGTGGCTGCAAAGGTTGGGAGCCGACACTGAACCAATGACCCAGCGGGTCCTGTGCTCTGACAGCCCAGAAGCTGCAGGGGGACGAGGAAGACCTGGAGAGGTGGGGAAATCAGTCTCGCCGGTCAACGGGATTCCAAAAGCCTTTCCCGAAGCTTTTAGAGGCTGGGGATAGCAGCCTGGCCTCTGCAGGGCTTGTGGTGCCCTATCAGCGTGGTGTCAGGGCTGGGGCTTCCTGCTAGAGCCCATGGGGTGGGCTCTGCCCCGGGTGGGGCTGCCCATCACCTATAGATATTTAAGAGGCTGATGCTGGGATCAGGGATCTCTCCTAGGAAAGGCTGTCTGTCTCACGCTGGGAAGAGATTGGAAAGCAAAAGCCCCAAATATTGGGCTGGTACGAGGGAAAGCGCGAGTGTTTGGAAGTTTTGAGGTCAGGGCTGTGTGCTTTGGGGCCGTGCTCTCAAGGAGTTATCAGGGGGTATTTTCTTGGGCAATAAAACAGCCAACGGGGGCAATTAAACCTTCCTGTGCACCCATTCCCCCTGCAAACTCATTCACCCAGCAAAATTCCTCGGGAAGAGACATTCCCTCGGCCTTTTCCAGCCTGGGATGAGCACAGCTGCCCCGGGCTGTGGATAAACCCCGCCCCCCGGGCACCCACCAGCCCTCACCGAACTTGTTGCCGTCCTCGGCGGGTGGGGGCGGTGATCCTTTTGCCGTTCACCTGGACGTGCTTGCCGCTGGTCGGCTGTAGAGCTGGTACTCCCTGATCTGCCGGCGGCTCAGCTTGGTCGGTCATGGCACCCTGGTCCCTCACGTACTGGTTAAATTAGGAGACGGTTGATTCTCCCCCTTTGTTACAAAGGGAAAAATAAATCGATTTGTTTTGGACAGCCGACGGCAAGGGGATGGAGCGCAGGGATGTTGCTTCGCATCCCGAGCGTCAGGAGGATGCAGGATCTCGCAGGGAAGGATGCTCTGCTCCAGGCATGGCCAACCAATCCCTCGGGAACGGGAGTGAGCTCTGCTCCCAGTCATGCTCCGGGGTCAGATGGACACTTGGCAGCATCTCCTGCTCGGGCAGCACCCGGGACAGGCTGGGATGCAAGGGCTGAGCTTGCAAAACACCCACTGGATCCCTCGTTGGGGGGTGAGACCCACCTAAAGGTGGGCTGGGTGTCCCAGGAGCAGAGCCGTCCCCTCCCAGTCCACCCCGAGCACGCACAGGTCCCGGGACCAGAGGAATGAACACATTCATGGACCCCAACCAGCTCCGTGGCTGGTGCTAATGGGGCAGCACGAACGAGTGAGGGTCGTTATGGCTAATTACTGCAGATGAGCTGGGGTGGGGGATTAGTGCTGGTGGTCACCCCGTCCCCCTCCGGACTCCAACCAGCACCTCTCAACACGTGTCTTAAGAGCAGATTTGGTTTAATGCTGGTGTCAGTGGGAAGCCGGAGCTCAGGGTGGCACCACAGCCGGCCAAGCCGCTCCAAATCCTGCTCAGAAGGGACTGTGGGCACGGGGACACGCTCTGGGAGAAGGACATCTGCTTCTCCCCTGGCATCTTACCCCATGGGAAGACCTGGGGAATGTTTAGGGTCCGGCTGCCCATTTGGGGTGCCTGGGACCCCTGGCTATGGCATCACGGTGTGATGCCCGGCACGAGGGGACCCAGCCCTGCCTGCTCATGGCAGGGGGAAGCAGCAGGATGTGGGGGGCACTGCCTGCCCCCCCCCCCCCCCCCCCCCCCCCAGCTCCACCCCACACCTTTGTCTGCGCCTGGGGACTCATTTCCTGCCAGGATCTACTTTAAAGCCTTTGGGGCTGCCGAGGAGGTGGGCTCGGGGCGGGGGGGAGGCCCCTCTCCATCAAAGGGCAGTTGCTTTCCCTCTCATTTTCAAAGAAATAAAAGCGTTTACCTTGGGGAAAAAAGAAAAAAAGGGAAAAAAAAAAGAAAGAAGGTCCCGGGCACGTATTAAGGCTGGCGGGGCCGGCGGCTGCGGGGGTTTTGTTCGGGCTCTGGGGCAGAGGGTGCTGATATGGAACAGTGCAATTTTAATAGCCGCTGCCTTTCTAAAGCGCACAAAAAGGGATGGTGCAGGCCCAGAGGGTGCGAGGGGGTGGGGGGGGTGTTGAACCTCACACCACCCCGCTGCTGGGCAAGGGGGGGGACACCAGAACCTGCTCTGCCCCGTTAACCCCCTCGGCAGCCGGCCTCAGCGCGGGCAAGGGCAGAGTCCGGCCCTGGCAGCTCAAGGCTGACGGACTTGGCACGTCCCTCCCCGAGCAAAACTGTGAGAAATGTATCAGCTGCCCTGCCAGCCTTGCCCTGGCCCTCCAGTGGATGGGAAAACCCAGGGATCCAGGGACAATGCATCTCCCCATCGTGGATACCCCAGTAGCAGCCCCCAAGGTCAACTCCGGTGGGGCACCCATCCCCACAGGCACCTTGGCAGCATCTTTCCCCTGTCCATCACTGGGTACCGCTTTGGGGTGGGCATGCACCAGGCTCCCCTTGGCCACCCTGAGAGCTCCCTGCCAGAGCAAAGGACATCCCCAAGGAGAACGGTTATCCTGGAGTGGGCACCTTCGCCCAGCCCAGCTCTGCGGCACAGCCAGATGTGCCACGGGTTAGTAAAACATATCCACGTACCTGGGTCTGGCAGGAGAACATGAGGAGCTGGAAACATCTGCAGCAGGAGACAAAGAGAAAGGGAGAGAAATGGGGGGGTTTGTTGGGGATTAATTGTTTCTTCGGGTTTTTTTTTCCACACCCCCCCCGCCCCAGGAGGAATAGCCGCGACGAAGGGCACGAAGAATAAACTACTGCTAAATGCGGGCGGCAGCACGGGGGGCTTACATGGAGAGGTTCTGCAGGCTGAGGGGCTGCATGGCGCTCGCCAAAGCCCCCCAGACACTGGCATGAAACGAAGGCACCGTCACGGGCTCGCTGCGAACCTGCCCTTCCTCACCGCCGGCACATCCCGCTGGGGCAGGGAAAGCCCAGGAGCAGCCCGTCCCCTCCTTCTGCGGGTGAGCCCCGCGTTTTGGGGCGGGCGAGGGAAAAAGCGGGTGAAGCCCAGGCTGCCGCTGTGCCGGTGAGCCCACGTGCGATGCCAACGTCTCCGGAGTGGCAGCGACGACGGAGCATGGGGGAGGCAGCCGGAGTCGGGTCTTCTCCTCTTCCTCCTCCTCCAGCCCTGGGGGCTGCGTGTCCTACGCCTCGGGAGCATCCAGATCCATCCTGTCCCCTGCGTCCCCACCCCATCAGCCTCCCGGCTGTGGGTTAGTGCCCAGTTTGCATCTTTCGCTAGCGGGAAGGGTGGCCGCTGGCAGAGCGGGGATGCCCACGGCCAAGGGCAGCACCCTCAGCCCCCAGCCCCATGGAGCCAGCAGCACCCTCCCGGTCCTGGGAGACGGGTGGATGACGGGTGACGTGGCAGTCTTTAAAGGTGGGGGAGAGCCCGGGTGAAGAGGGGCTGAACCTCTCCCCGGAGGCAGAGGGAAGGAGGATCAAACCTAACTGGGGCCAGGGGGGAAGGAGGGGAGGGAGTTGCAGCCAGTCGGGGCGTCCCCATTGCAAGGGGTGGCAAAGAACCCCCATGGGAGATGGGGGTGGGGGTGATGCTGCAAGGATAATGATGATACCAGGGGTGGGAAAAGCCCCTGCTGCAAGGAGAGCTGTGCCAGGCCTTGGGGAGGGGTGCGCTGGCACGGAGGGGGCTTTTTGTCACCCTCCTTTCACCACAGTGCCAGGCACGGTCCTGGTCCAAGCATTACACACCACAGTGGATTTTAACCAGCTGATTTAGTGTTGGGGGGCTCTAGGGGCCCTGTCCCAGCTCCCCCCTGTCCCATCAGGAGGCTGCACGCCCCTCCATGCCCCATTTGCTCAGCCAGGGAGGTGCTAAGTGCCTTATAAGTACCCTGGCAGGGAGCTGCGGTAATGCCCCGGGGGGTAAAACACCCCTGGGGGGGGCACAGCACATGGGATGAGAGGTTTAAGTACAGAAACCACTTGCCTCCACGCTTGTGCCTCAGTTTCCCCGTCGAACTCGAGGCGGGTATCAGACCCCACAGAAGGACACGATGGGAAGCAGTGGTGCACCCACACTCCTCATTTGCAGGAGGGGTGGGGGGGCCTGATTCAGCGCTAACAACCCAAATTTGACCTCCCCTGATGCTTTCTCACCTCCCGGGCCAGGAACTCAGCCCAAAACACATTTTGCAGTCCCCAATGACCACGTGTGTGGCACCCCCCTAGCTCAGAGGTCCCCTCCCACCCCAATGCTCATGGGGACATGCAATCCCCCCCCCCATCATCCCACCCCCGGGAGCCCCAGGGCAAGGCTGTGCCCTGGCCCTCCAGCCACAGGGGATGATTGATGACCATGGAGCCGTCATCACTCCCGGTGTGTCCCCTCCGGTGTGGGGCAGAGGGTCCTGGGGAGCCGTCAATGCAGCGGCAGGGGGGCTGGCTTGTGCAAGCAGCCCCTGCAGGGTGAAGGGGGGCCGACAGGACAGGGCTGCCTGTCAAAGCCTCCTGTGTGTGGCCCCCTCCCCATCCCTGCATCTCAAATGGGGCACCCTGCTCCCCACAGACAGGGACTGACCTGGTCCCCCAAGTCCCCCCCCAGCCCTGGTTCAGCCCTCCCACCCCACACCTGGAGCAGACTAAAGCCTGTCTTTGTGGGGGGCTCTAAGACACAGCAGCACCCCCCACGTGCTCCTGGGGGGCTCCAGACCCTCCACAAATACCTGCTGCCTGTAGCCCAAGACCAGGTCAATGGGTTCTAATCATCTCCCCGCTGCTCCCTAATCCCCCTTTGTCTCCTATTCACCAGCAACACTTGTTACCCTGTGCCGGAGCGTGGGGAGGGGGCTGCTGCCAGCCCTCCCAGCCCCAGGGGGAAGGATGCTGCCAAGGCAGTGGGCACAGGGCTCCCCACAGCCCTGGGGGGAGGCAGGAGCAGCCCCTGGCCAGGATGGAAGATGCTCCCAGAGCCCCACCTCCCCAATACGAGCACCAGGAGTGCAAAATATCCTTTATTGGGGAAGGACAACACCAAAACTGCAGCTTTCCAGGCTCTTCCGCATCTGGAAGGGAAGGAGAAAGGGTCTCAGTGCTCCCCCAGCCCTGCTCAGCCAGGAGATGGGGGGCACGCACAGGCCCCCTTCCCAGCCCCCAGGGGACCCTCACATTGGTCGCCCCATACCTGGCCAGGCTCCACTGTGGCTCCGGCTACTTCTTCACCACTGCCTTCCTGCCCCGGCTGCTTCCTTGGCCCTGCAGGGAGGGGGCCGTGGCTGAGCCCCCAGCCCGGGCACAGCCAGCCAGGACAGCCTGGCCCTGCTTTTCTCCCCCATTTTTGGGTTCAGCAGCCAGTGAGCATCACCCACCAGCCCCTTTCCCTCCCCAAGAGCTCCCAGTCCTGTTCAGTGTTGGGGTGATGGGATAAGTGGGAGATGCAGAAGGACACTCTGACCGGCTCCTACCTTGCTGGGAAGGGGATCCTCTGGGAAGACGTTGTTCCTGCTTGGGAGAGAAGGGGAGGGCTGGGATTAGGGGTGCTGGGTGCCAGCAGTGCAGAGGATCCCCAGCTCCATGGCAGGGCTGGGGGATCCCTTCCCCTCCATCATACTCACAGCTCATCCTCCTTCTCCAGCCTCCTCTTCTGGGGGAGAGAGAGGAAGATGTAGATGGTGGGGCTAGGAGGGGGACTTGCTACAGAGCCTGTGACTCTTCCTCCCCAAGGGATGAAGATCACAGCTCACCCCCATTACAGAGAAGGGGTGGGTGGGAGCACGGAGCAGCCTGTCCCCAGGACCAGGGCACAGGGAAGCGCCCAGGGGATGAGGCTGCATCCCCAGGCACCCCCTCCCATACCCCATCCCCAGACAAGGGGGTACCTACCTTGGCAGCACTGCCCTTCTTGGCAGCTTGGCCCTTGTGGGGCTTCTCAGGGGACTCCTCCGCTGTCTCCTCTTCCTCAGCATCCTCCTCTTCCTCTTCTTCCTCCTCATCCCAGGACAGGTTGGGCATCACTGTGGGAGATGCTGGCTGAGCCCCTGCTCCCAGGGAGTGGTCACGGGGCAGTGGTACCCCAGTACTTACTGGAGACATGCTGCCCACTGATGTAGACGGGGCCAGAGCCGGCTCTCAGGTGGAAGGTGACCGGAGGAGTCAGCTCCACTCCCACCAGGGTGGCCTGGAAGAGAGGAGGGTGGCAGCACTCACCAGCAGCAGCCCCTTCCCCAGGGCAGCCCCCAGCCTGGGCACTCACCATGGGCAGCACTGAGGGTTTGAGCGTGGCCAGGGGCACTGGGGCATGAGCATCCGCCTCCTCGGCCGGCACAATCTCCACCACGTGGAACTCATCCCGCGCTGCCTCTCCCAGGCAGATCTTTGGGGAGCAAGAAGAGCGTCCCCCAACTCCCCATGACCCCTGTAGCATCTGGGCACCCCTTGCCCAAGGACCCTGGGGGTTTGGGGTGGGGGGGACACACAACAGGGACTACTTACCGTCCGCAGTGCCAGCTGCTGCTCACACTGCCACTCCTCTGACACCTGGAAGGTGTAGGAGTCCCGCTCGCTGCTCAGCTCACACCCTGTGGACAGGTGGGGGTCAGAGGGGGAGCTACTTCAGGTTGGGGGTACAGGGGAGGGGGAGCAGCCCAGTGCAGCCCCCAGCCTCACAGGGATGCTGCTGGGAGGGGACTCTGTGCCTTACCCCAGATCAGGGACACGGGCTTCTCAGATTTGCTGTCCATGCCAACGCTGTCTGTAAGGGACATGGCTCCAGGATCCCTGAGCCTGGGAAGCACAGGGCACTGCTCTGCAGGAACCCCCCTGGGAGGGCTTTTCCCCAGCACCCCCTGGGCTGTGAGACCACCCCCAGCCCCACACCAGCAGCAGACAGTGACTCAGGACCAGCCAGAGCAGGTCCCTGCTGTGCTCCCCCACAGAAGCTACTTGAGAAAAACTCACCCCAGACACTCAATTTAATTATCAGCCCAAGAGCAGCCTCCAAACACACCAGCAACAGCAGCACCCAGCACCCCCTGCCCTTTAGAGGCACCTTATAGAGGCCGAGGGACCCACCCACCCAATTAGCACCCCCAGCCCTTTCCATCTTAAACAGCAACAGCCCTCCATGGTGATGAAGCCCCCCAGGTGTGTGATCCACAGCTGGAGCTCTGCCCTGTGTCACGGCTGGTGAGCAGAGGAGCCCCTCGGTCCCACCCGGGAGGTGGGTGTCCCCACTGAGCCCCCCCCCCCGCCATGTCCCATAGCGTCCTGGTGCTGCAGCACTGGGCAGGGGGACCCACCACCCCAAAAGCTGCATGAGAAGAATCAGCTGCGTACCCTGAGTGTCCCCAGCCTGCAGTGGGCGGGTGGTGAGGGGGCTGTGGGGGGCCCGTGTGACCCAGGCTGCTGCAGGCACGGAGATGGGGCACAGCCCCACTTTGGGGATCTGCAGTGCCAGCCCCCAGCACCGCTGCCTGCCCTGCCAGGCACCCAGGAGCTCCATGGTGCCAGGGGACTGTGGCGCTGGGGTCCTGCTGTGTGCCGCTCAGCCTGCCATGGGTCACTGTGCCCTCCTGTGTGCTTCCTTGCTGTGCCATGGGTCACTGTGCCCTGCCGTGTGCCACCTTGCTGTGCCATGGGTTACTGTGCCCTGCCGTGTGCCACCTTGCACTGACACTCCTGCCATGGACCACCATGCCCTGCCATCCCTGTTGTGGGTCATGGTGCCTTGCAATATGCCACTGTGCTCTGCCACTTCTGCCATGTGCCACCTTGCTGTGCCACCTTGCACTGACAATCAGAATCACGGAATGGTTTGGGTGGGAAGGGACCTCAAAGATCACGCAGTTCCAACCCCCCCTGCCATGGGCAGGGACACCCTCCACTACACCAGGTTGCCCAAAGCCTCATCCAACCTGGCCTGGAACACTGCCAGGGATGGGGCAGCCACAGCTTCTCTGGGCAACCTGTGCCAGTGCCTCGCCACCATCAGTGTAAAAAATTTCTTCTATCTAATGGACATCTCCCCTCTTTCCGTTTAAAGCCATTGCCCCGTGTCCTATCACTAACCCGTGCCACTTTGCTTTGCATGGGCCACCGTGCCCTGCCACCTCTGCCCGCGTGCCAGTTCGGTATGCCACGGACGGCCGTGCCCTGCCCTGTGCCACCCTGCACTGACGCTCCTGCCACGGGTCCCCGTGCCCCGCCACCTCTGCCGTGGGCCACCTTGGGGTGCCACGGGCCACCGCGCCCCACCAGCCCCCCGCCGCGCGTCCCCGCGTCCCGCGCGCGTTCCCGCGTCCCGCGCAGGCGCGGGCGGGCGGGGCCGCGCGCCGCTTCCGGCAGCAGCGGCGGCGATGGCGGCGGCGATGGCGGCGGCGGGGCTGGTGGGGCCGGCGGGGCCGGGGCCGGGGTCGGGGCGGGGGGCGCGGGGCCGGGGGGGCCCCGCCGGTCCCTCAGCAGCTTCTCCCCGCGCAGGGACCCGGCGAGGCCGCGGCGGCCGCTCACGCGCTGTCGCTGCCGGCCGAGGCCTTCGGCAACGACGTGAGTTCGGGGCGGGGGGGGGGTCCCAGTCCCGGGGGGTCCCAGTCCCGGGGGGAGGGGGGTTCTCAGTCCTAGGGGGGTCCCAGCAGCGGGGTTTGGGGGGTCCCAGTGCACGGGGAAGGTCCTGGCCCGGGGAGTCCCAGTCCTGGGGGGTCCCAGACCCCGAGGGGGGTTTTCAGGCCCGGGGGGGTCCCAGCAGCGGGGGTTGGGGGTCCCAGCGCACGGAAAGGGTCCCGGCCCGAGGGGGTCCCTACACTGGGGGGAAGGGGGGTGTCAGCCCCAGGAGAGGTCCCAGTCCTGTGGGGTCTCCAGCACGCAGAGGGGGTGGTCCCACATGGGTGAGGTGCTTTGGGTTTGAGGGTCCGTAGCATCCGTGAACCCCCCCACCGCAGCTTTGCCGGGGGTCTGTCAGCCCACAGACCCCCCACACCATCACCCGCAAACCGTCCCCGCTTTCCCCCACACTCGCTTCCCCTGTACCCCCCCCCAAAAGGGGAGGAGAGGACCCCCGCCCCCCCCCACCTGACCCCACTCTTGCCTCCGCAGCCCCGCGTGGAGCTGGCCTGGGCCATGAAGGCGCACCAGCACGCCCAGGTCTACTTCAACGTGAGTCCTCAGGGGGGTCAGGGTGGGGGGGTCTCATGGGGGGGGGTCACGGTTAATTCTTTAGTCTTCCTCTGTAGCTCATCTCCTCCGTCGACCCCAAGTTTCTGAACCTCACCAAAGTTGACGACCAGATCTACAGCGAGTTCAGGAAAACCTTCCGGGATCTGAAAATCGACGTGCTCGACCCAGAAGAACTGAAATCGGAGCCTGCCAAGGAGGTGGGTGAGGAGCAAATGGGGGGACACACACTGAATTCCCACCTCCCCCTCCCCAGGGATGCTGATCCGACCGTTCTCTCCCCAGAAGTGGCGCCCGTTCTGCCTGCGGTTCGAGGGGGTGGTGGAGGACTTCAACTACGGCACGCTGCTCCGCCTGGATTGCCGCCAGGACTACACCGAGGAGAACACCATCTTCGGTGAGCGAAGATCTTCCATCTTCCAGGCTCGGGGAGCCGCGGCGCAGGCTGGAGCTGGCGCCATCCCCGCTGGAAAAGGAGTGCGTGAGGCTACGGGAAAGCTGAATTCAGGGATCTGTTCTTTTAAGTTTTTTCCTCTTCCTTCTTTTAGCCACCAGAATCCAGTTTTTCGCCATCGAAATTGCTCGGAACAGAGAGGGCTGTAACAGCGTCGTCTACAGCAGTGCCAGGCAGCCGGCGGGGGAAGCAGCGACGGGGTGAGGATGGGACGAGTTCACCTGGCACCGAGCTGAGAAGGGGCACAAAGCCCCCTGCCCGGGTAGGGGGGAGGCTCTCGGAGTGTGTGGGGGGGGAAGACTGAGGCTTTACCTGCCTTCCCCGCTCCATTTGTGGACTGTAAATAAAATGTTTGAAAACAAAAACGCCTACAACATTCCTTGTGCCAGGTGTTGAAAGCGTCGTTCCCTAGAACGGCCCGAAAAAGCTAAGGAAGTTCTGCTGAAGCCACGGGGGTTTTGGTGGGACCTTTCCCTGCACCACTCGAGCTCCCCACTCGCGTACAATCCACCCACGCCAATAAATTACACTTTTTTTAACCCACTTCGTTTGGAAAAACTCGCCCCCGGAGCTGCGGGCGCCGGCGATGCCCAGGCAGACACGGCTCAGTAGAAACCATTGAAGTTTTATTTGCAGTCACAATGCTTACACTGTATGCAGCAAACACCCTTACAAGTCAACCGGCAGTCTGCTCACGCGGAAAAGGACCCAACACACAATTGCCAGAGGAAAGAAAACAAAACAAAAAAAATACAACAAAAAAAAAAAAAAAAGGGAGGGTGGAAATAAAATAAAAAGAGGAGGTGGTGTCTGGGAAGAGAAACTGAAGCCCTAAGGATTGAGTGTCTGTGGGTAGAGCTTGAGCAAGAGGATGCACACGACTAGCAGCAACAATAGTGGAAAAAATACAAGGCAAACAGGTTCCCTCCCCCATCAGCTTTCCTCTGCAAGTCAATTTTATACCCGAAACATTGATTATGGTGACTTATTAAAAAAACCAACGGAATCATTTTAAAGGGGGGTGTTAAATACTTCATGCTGGGCAAACCTTGTTACTAAGAACCCTCCGAGGCGGCAGGCTGGCTGCAGCAGCCCTGCGCTGTTGGGAGCTGCAGAGAGCATCCCGCATGGCGAGCTCGCCCGCAGCCCGGGCATCCTGCATGGCGAGCTCGCCCGCAGCCCGGGCATCCCGCATGGCGAGCTCGCCCGCAGCCCGGGCATCCCGCATGGCGAGCTCGCCCGCAGCCCGGGCATCCCGCATGGCGAGCTCGCCCGCAGCCCGGGCATCCCGCATGGCGCTCCACTGAGATGGAAGGTGGGGGGAAAAAACCAAAACAACAAAAAGAAAGGAGAGGGCAGAGCAAGGAGGGTGCTGGTGGGCAGGTGCCCGGCGCGGCGGCGCTCCAGAGGGAGGGAAGGGCCCTGGGAGAAGCGGGGGGACGGGGGGGGGGACACCACGAGCAAGCACGAATGAGGGGTCACGCGGCATGGCTTAGAGTTCCTAATAACAAGGGCAAGACGGTAACAGGAAGTCGTGATTTCAAGGGGCTTAATAAGAAAAAATATACATTTGGAATTTTACAATGCTTTTTTTTTTTTTGTCGATTTTTTTTGTCCTTTTTTTTTTTTTTTTTTTTTTTTGCTTCTCTCTACGCTTGTCACTAAATATATCTCTGCACTTTCACACACCCACCCCTCGCCCAGTAAAGCTTCAGGCCTGCGGGACACGCTTTCCTCACTCGCATACACAACCCTCACGCCAGCACCGGTGCACCAGGACTCTGTAAAAATTTCAATCACACTTTTTTTTTGTTTGTTTGTTTTTGTTTTTTTTTTTTTTCTTTCTTTTTTTAAACTGAGTCAATATAAACCTTGTTCAAAATGTTATGAAAAAATGTACATGTTTATACAAGGCAGGCTGCAGCAGAGCGCTGGCGTTCCACGCAGACATTCGGGTAGGGAGACGCTGGATTCTTGCACCGGGCTCATGCCCTTCCACCCCCTCCCACGGAAACAGAAGCACCCTGCCCCGGTGAGCTCAACAACCCCCTCCTGTTCCCTCCTCCCTCGGGACGTGGAGTACAGCCCAAATGGAGCGCCGCAATCCAACCCTGGGGAAGAGCAGGGATTAGAAACGCCCTCTTTTCTTTCCATCGGAAACGGTAACCCCTCTGGGCCAGGCCAAAGAGATGCTGCTCTGTACAGGTGGAGTTGGGAGACGTCAGCTCATCATGTCGTTGCTGTTCACGCCGTAGGTGGAGTTCTTCATGGAGTCGTTCACCTCTCGCCTGAACGCCGACAGGTTTTGCGTAAACCTAAGGAAAAGGCAGAGCAGCACGTTGGAGCAGGAGGTGGCCCATTCCTCCCGTGTCCTGCTCTCCACGAGGCCCACGGGCTCTCCAGTTTGTGCTTCTGCACTAAGCTACAGGGTCAGCGTGCCTCGGGGCGGGCTCAGCCCCACCAAGGGGTCCTTGGTCCATACTGACCTGTCCCTGTTCTTGGTTAGGAGGTTGCGTTCGATGCCTTCCATGAGGTTCTCGAAGCAGAGGTGCATTGCCTGCTGTTTCTCCGGAGGCTGGCTGTTCACTATACTGTTCCTCAAGTCAGAGAAATACTGGGGGAGACAAGAGAAGGACAGGTTAATTTTCAGGAATAGCCACACTGGCTTTGGGACAGGGTGTGAGTAACAGGGTCTTGGGAAGAGGGAGGAAACGCGTTACAGCTCTTCAAGTGACTCCTAGCGCCCTTACAAATGAAAGTTAATAGGATTAATTAGTGCCAAAGCTGCTGCAGGGAAGGGCTGAACACCCTTCCCTCGACACACAATGTCTCCCGTCCCAACTTTCCAACCATCTGCTCTGACACCTTTTCTGCTGCCTTCAGCCTGAAGGCTTCGGCACCGTTCCGGCTGCGATGGGAGGGTGGGACGTTTACCTTTTCATTGAGCAGTATCAAGCCAAGCAGAGGCCGAGACATCGACCACTGGTTCCTGCAGTCCTCAAAGATGATGATATTCAGCACTGTCGACAGCATCTGGAAGAGGGAAAGCCAGGTTTAAAACCAGCCCTTCCATCCCAGCTCTCTCCCTCACTGTGGCACCACACGGGCTCAGGAGCCACGATTCAATGTTTGATGCTTCCAGAGTTGGAGGCTCAACGCTACAGAGCTCCCAGCACCATGGGACAAGAAGAAGACCTGGAGCCCCATGAACCTGTGGAGAACTTCACTGAAGGCATCTGGAGGAGGTGCTGAAAGCTGGTAATTTATTCCAGACACACTCCATCCTGCCCCAAGGCATCCCAAGGGAAAGATTGTCTCATCCCCACTTAAACAAGGTAATGCAGAGAGCACATGCTGTGGTGCCCTGGGGAGCTTCCTCTAGCCCACACCAGGGATACCCGTGTTCCTTTCCACAGGCTAAAGCCAATATCTAACCTAGCTGGTTGGGAAGATGCAGTTTCTCTTTTTATCCTCAGAAAACACAGCTTCTAGCCCCCAAAAAGCCTGCTTTTCTTTGAATTTGATGTACCAGCAAGGGTGGGAACAATATTCTCTGCTTTCACGTGGGAGTGATGCTGACACTTTGACAAGTACCAGCGAGCGAGGCTGGGTAACACCGTCAGAACCACACTGAGCACTGCTGTTCAAAGCAGCACGGCCACGTAAGAGGAATATAAAAGTGTTTTGCTGCAAGGTAGGAATATCTGGATCCCAACACCGGGCTCTCTGGAGCACCAAAACCGCTGTGAGTAGAACAGTCTGCCATTAAGTGACATAGAGGTACCTAAACTATGCACTATGTGTAAGGTATGTGCTGAGCTAAGCCTGATCTAAGCAAGGAAAACGTCTCAGCTCACTATTGATCCTCTGCCACACGCTCCTGGCCCAGAGAGAAGACAAATCCCAGCAAGCTCCGTGTCTGACAGACACGGATGGAGGCAGGAGACAGATGGCAGATGTGCTACCAGCACATAAAACACCTTGGTTATACAACTCATAGAATGGTTAGGGTTGGAAGGGACCTCAAAGATCACCTAGTTCCAAAATTCACCCTGCAGAGGCCGTTCTGAAGGCAGGGATGAACGGTGCCAAGGCAGCACGTGCTCCAACAGGCAGCAAACCCAACTTTCACGTGGTCCCAACACAAGTGCCACAGCAGAGACATCATTCCTGTATCCTAAAATCCACACACAGCTTTGTTAGGTGTGGGGATGCCACGGCACCAGCTCTGCGGCGAGTGCCCATGCACCACTGAATTGTTCCAGGGATTTAAACAAACTTGGATTTTTTTTTTACAGCAGCACAAGAGCGCACGCTCTCTGGTTGAAGGTATGCTTCCTGGCTTCATTTCTATGAACTGCCAGCACCACTCATAACTGTATTTCTCTTTTTTAAAAAAAAAAGTAGTTCATTTTTGCCTGCTTCCTTTCATATCTGAAATGCAAAAACGGTGTTCCTTGCACAGGGGGAACCTGTGGCCCTAAAGCATGGCTTTGAATCAGACCTACTATATAATGAATGTGTAGGAGAGATGCAATACTAGCAAAAAAAAAAAAAAAAAAAAATCTCTTTTCCTCTGGAAAAGCCCGGGGCTCTAGAGCACGGAGCACGCAGCCCTCGTATTACATCATGCTAAGAGAATTCAGGGCTTACTGGGGAGCTCAGCGTGCCGTGCCACAACAAGGCCCTACGCCTTCGGTCTTTACCTGCTGAATCATCTCTGGGTGCTGCTGCATAATGTGCAGGAAGCGGTCGCTCTCCTGGGTCAGAGGAGTGGTCCTCTTCTTGGTGCTGCGGGACAGCTGCTTGAAGAGATAGGTGACAATGTGGTCCAAACAGGAGCAGCAGCCTGTGCAAACCATGGTGTCTGCAAGAACAGGAAAGAGGGAGATATTAGGGTACTGCCAGCATTTCCCTTGCTCAGATGCAACCAGGCAGGCTCCCAGAGAAACACCACCGTTTATCTGGGTCCTTTTAGGGATTCTGCAAGCAAGAACCACCTAAACTTGTCAGCAACTTCCTCACTGACGCATTCACTGCCTCTAGTGCCCCAGCTTTAACAGAGGTGCAGCTCTACCCGTTCACAAGGTATGTCTTGACTCATGTTAGCCCAAAATACCATGCATTCACAGCAAGCACAATCTTTCCCCACTTCCAAATCAAAGCCTGAAGAGCACAGCAGAGAAAAGAGGTAGTTACCTAGTGCAGTGAGGCCTTCTGAAATGGAAGAGAGAATATACATGATTACATGAGGCTCCAGACTGGCTATAAAGTTCATGTGGTCCTGGGTAAGAACTTCCAGCAAGGAATAGTATGACTGGCTGAGCTTGGGATAATCCTGCAGAGAGAGCAAGAGAGAAAGACTTTTAAGGCCTCATGGCTAGCCTGTAACCATCAGTTAAGGCCTTCTGCTAGACCCAACCCATTCGTTAATCACCTGAAAACTGCTTACTGAATCTCCTGGAAAGAGAACAAACCAACCTCTCTCACCGCATAATTTATGGACCAACTTATTTTCCCTCCTTCTCCCCCACCAAGAGCCTTCCAAACAGGCTCTAGCAACAGCGCAGCAGGTTCCCAACGCTGTTATATCAAAACATCTTTCCCAACTGCTTCCCTCTTTTCTAAACGGGGAGTGTTGGCTGACTAATGCCAGTGCTGGAGATGCAGATAGGAACGGCTCTCCAGGTGTCCATGCAGAGTGCCAGATCACATAAAAATCAACATCCACAGCGCTGGGCTCAGCAGCCTGCACTGCCATCAGTGCCACAGATCCCTCAGCAGCCCCCAGACTCGGGGGTACTCTGCTGGGAGTCCTGCAGAGAGCTGCATTTGGGCTTCGTGTCTCAAAAGGAATGGTTTGGCCATCGGTATATTAAATCAAGAACGTGCTGAATGCAGTCACGGAGATGGCAACAACTTCTTTCAGATCCTGCTACAGTAGTAAGACAGGTAAGACTTGGGAGGAATATATGCTGCCCTCTCTCCTTGATATTTTGCCAAATAGGACTGTGCTGATAGGGTCTCAAAGCTCTGCTGCAAAACGTATCTCTGTATACGAGGTCTGGATAGGAGTAAGATGCTGTAGGTGCATGTCTTCAGCGAGCAGGCTGCTCTCTAATTGCTGATGCACTGAGATCTCTGCCTACAGGCAACACAGGGAAGAACAATCCTTCACTTGCAGGAGATAGAGGAGGAATTATTTTGCTAATTGCTCTGCCATATGCTGCTGGAGAGCTGAGCAGCAGGGCTGCCCAGCAGGCCCTTGGGTGGTGGGGTTACAGCCTTCACGCAGGACCTGCTGCTGCACATTCCAGGAGCTGCAATTTCCTCCTGGCCTGTGCCTATAGCTGGGGTTCCAAGAAGTGGCACAAGTTCACTCGTCTCTGTGATTAAAGTATTCCTTTACTGTGTGATCTTCCAACCCTGTCTTCCCTAGCCATGCGTTCACACTGCTAATCACAGGTGTCAGCTTACCAGGAGGTCACTGTGAGGGATGGAAAGCAGAAGCTTGATAAAAGTTTGCAAGGCATTGTCCAGTGCATCATCCCCGTAGAGACGGAAGACCCCAAAGTTGACGTAGCTCCCGCTCAGCGCAGCCTTCAGCATAGAGAAGCAGATGGAAATCCCCTTGAGCTTCAAGGCATAGACTTGATCCTTTGGGACCTCCCCAAGCGTTAGGATACGATTTCCTGCATGAGCACAGAAGCAGACTCAGTATTTTTGCAGCCACATCCAACCCCCTTCTCCCTCAGGATGCAGGAAAAACAAAACGAGAGGGATAAAGAGTGACTGAGAAGCCAGCCACAAGCACCAAAGGCTTATTCCCCAGCCAAAGATTAAGGAACCTGTTACAAGTTAAAAGTGTGGCTCTACTAGGAACCACAGAGGAATACAACTTCACGGAATTTTGCTGCGGAAACAGGACAGCGTAAGGACAGGATTGCTCTCCGCTTGCTTCCCAGGTTTTCCCGTGTCACCTTGCATGCTGGCAAGGGGCTCAGCCGGGCTCCTGCTCGCTGCTGTCATTTTCTTCCTCATTTGCACGGCAAACACCCTGCCCCTTCTGCTCGCCTGCCTAACCCAGCACTTCAAGCAGGAGCATCTCCCTGTATCCAAGCACGCGTTCAGCAAGCGATCTGGCACCGCTTCCCAGCCTGGGCTCACTCTCCGAGCTGGCAAGTGCCCCAGCCCTCACTCCCCGAGCAAGCGGAGGAGTCAAGGGCAGATGGAGGCTGCCCGGATCCTACCGCCTGGATACTCACCATACGTAGTTATCATTTTACTCGTTTCTCGGAAGAGCAGGATGCCATTTGGTGAGGACACATCAAACTGTAGCCGTTGGGATCTAATGGAAAGGCAGGGAAAAAATTGGAGGTCAAACATATCTGGGAGTGAAAACAAAGCCAATACTCCAGCAGCTCCATGTGCTGCTGTGTACTGGGACACCCTCCTCCCAGGGCTGCTCCCCAGAGTTCAACAAAACACCCTGCTCTGGGAAAATACTGCTGTTCATTACCAAAGCCAGACAGGACAAAGCCACTTAGGGATAGAGGAGCTCTGCTGTCGCAGAAGAAAGAGCCTATATTTCACAGCCATTAGGAATACTACAAGACCGAGGCTGGAAATCCTGTCTTGGCAGTAGTCACTAGGCTACTGCACACAAACACAGCGAACATCTTGGAAGCAGCATTGTAGGGCAGGCTGACTAGCTCCTATTCATACCACGACCAAGAATTCACAGCTTGGCATTTTTTCCCCTACAGTGAATAGATCTTACAATGGAAGGGCAGCGAGTTGCCCAGTTCACCTCTGAAATAAATGAGCGGACGTATTCCAGTAAGGATTGTCCTACTGCAAAGATGCCGCTCGGATGCGGCAAACAGTCTCTGACAGCACGGAGAGTCAACTCTCAAACGCCTGAACCTTGTGTCCCTTCCTACAGGGTTGTGCTCAGCTGGCTGTAGGCCAGAGCAACATCTTGGCAACCTTCCACTGCCAGATTAGAGAGCTTCTGAATTATCTCAACAGCGTCAGAGGTACCTCTCTGCTGGCAAAAAGGGCTGATGCTCTAAAGCAAAAGTGGTCATCTGGCTGCCGGATAGAACGACGCTCGTTTTAAAAACAGGTTTTAAAAATTAACATGAGTTGTCTGCCTCCATCTTACAGTGCTGTCCTTGGAAAGCAGACACTGAACAAATTCAGTGTTTATTGATCGTGTCTCTTGGTCTGAGCGAGCCACGACACGACTGATATCTGAACTGTTAGATTTTCTTCCCCACCGAAACCATGCCAGCTTCCCCCCTGCCCCCTTGGCAGTCTTTATAGCCTGAATAGACAGAAGTAGAGAAAACATAACTGGGCACCAACACCCACACAAAGGCTGAAGCAGCAGACACAAGTCCCAGCCAGCTTGCAGATGCTGGAGCTTCATACCTATTATGTACCAACTCAGCCATCAGTTTGAGGACAGGTGTAGTGCAGGCTGGGTCATGGTACCAGAGTTCAATTGCCCGCTGTAGGATTGGCATGTAGGACGGGTAGCTGCAAGGTGAAAGCTAAGGAACTTGGTGGCTTTGCACGAAGAGGAAAGGTCACAAGTTCCAGCAAAACGGCTAGAACTTCTGTGTACTGCGCCCAAACCTTGCAAAGGAGCTTAATGAATTTACATGGAAATGCTGCTTGCTGGGGTCTCCTTTATCCCAGAAAGAAATAGTAATTAAAAAAATAATCTTAAGTCTGTTGAAGCAGTTCCATACATACTTACGCTAGGAGAAACCAGAACCAAAAAGGTTTTGAATGAAAGGGAAGACAGATTCAAAGATCCGTCACCGTAACAGACAGTTGACCTTCACTGGCCAAAGAGAAACCCGGAGCCCAGATACGGTGCTCTTTGAGCAGTTATGCTCTCACCCAGAGGACAAAAGAGGAAAGCTTTTGTTGCTGCTGAGACACAAGCATCCCATTAAAGGCCTTTGTGCTTTACAGGTCAAATCTCTTTAGGTCCAATCGGAAAAACCCCAACAGTTCAGCTTTGAGCAGATTTCTAGGTTGACCTGGTTGCAGACAGACCAAGTCAAATCTATTTTAGGGGTTACAGACAGGACACTGAGTACTATAAAAGTGAAGAGAAACTCCAGTCAGGATTTAGCAGGGAAAATAGGGCATTTGGATGCAGTCAGCCAGAGTTCTCCCCTCTGACAGACAGGATGACTCGAGTTTTAGGGCAACAGAAGGATACATCCACTCAAACAGCATCATGAAGCTGGTCTTGGCATTGAAGGCAAAGGCTATTCCCCTCAAGTCTCTCACCAAACCAACCAAAGTTCTCTGTATTGCAAAAGCAAAGGTATGTTAAAACGTTAACACATGTACAGAACTCTCCCTCCCTGGCTCCACCAGCCCAGAGCCACTTCCCTTCCTCCCATCCCAACAGCAACACAGCCCGTCTGTGCTGGATGCCCATCCCAGGTTAGACAGCTCTTCCTCTGCAGTGCCAGAGCCACCCTCTTCAATTTGAGCCAGTGCAGTGACAGCCCTGGGGTGTTTCATTCCCAGCAGATGAGGCTCACTGCTTCCATGGTGAACTACACCTAGATCCCAAGGGACACAAGGCACAGCACCGCTTGCCCACATACTGAAAGGAAAGCACCCATCACTCCAGCATCTACTTGTCTCGTTCAGAGGGCTGAACAGCTCTCGCTCTGCAGGAGTTACTTGTTCTCTCCTGTCTGTCTGACCTGAAAACATCAAAGCCCCTAATAAAAAGAGTAGGGAGAGCACGGATAACAGGGAAGGTCCTCCCCAACTTACTTTTGCCTCTTGCTCATTGAAAGTATTCGTGCTGAACATCTGCGCCACGGTCTCAAAGGCAGCTGTGAGGGGAAGCATGAACTGCTCATACTGATCCTCATCTTCCCCTGAAAGAAAAAAATACAAAAAATTAGAAGGAAATAGACTGCACATCCTTGCACCCTGCCTGCGCCAGACATTCAGACATTGCTCACCCACGGAGCTAGAGGCAGAGAGACCACAGGTTTCCAGACAGGTGATCTATCACTGCCAATATCCAACTTGGAGAAAAGACTTAGAACAAATCCTGCCACCTCAGGAAAGAATTTTGAATATTATGAAGGAAAAATACATCCCCAGCCTTGGTAGTGAGCACCTCTGGACTACCTGCACCCAGCAACATGGCATCAAACTCACTCTTGAGCTCCTTTCCCCTCCTTTTTCTTATTCCATTTGGCTTCTCCTATTCCAGCATCCTTTCCTGCAGGATGCTTCCCTAAACAGCAGGATAGAGCATACTGCAGAGCCCAGCATTCAAACCCCAGAATTTTGCTCTGGCTCCCAGGAAAAGATCCAAGTACCTAAATCCACCATGAGAAGACGCCCAAGTGCAGTGTAGAACGTAGTCCGACATCTCATGTCAGTCAGGTTGGACTGATTGTTAATGCCCAGGAAGGAAAAGTGCTCACTCTGCAAATGGAAGAGAAGAGATGGGTTAAAGGGGAACCACAACCTTGAACGGGCTCTTGTATCAAGGGCAGAGGATCCCTTGCTCCCCTGTATGATTCTCAGCCTGTGCAAGGATGAGAAGCAGCGAGCTGCACGGTTATCTTGCTAACCAGGTCACATCTGCCAGCCATCTCGGAGAACAGGCCACCAGAGGGCAACAGGGACCGCGCCTGCTCGCTCTGGAGCAGCATCCTACCTACTGGTGAAGATACCAGCGCTATCATCTTTCGTCTTGGAATTCCCCAGGACCAGATGAACAAGGAAGTCCTGCTTTGACTCCAGAGCAGTGAAGCAATCTGCTCCCCTTACTCATCGGGACCCTCCAGGCATTAAGGCTGCTAAAAAACAGCCCTCCGCAGACAGATCCCCAGTTCCTCTGCCTGTGTTCTGCATGAGAACAGTAGGCCCAGACAATGCAGCTGGAATGCGGCTTCTGGGCCAAACACAGGACATGGGACTGTCTGCAAAATAACCCCAAGCTCGAGGAATAGAGCACCTCATTCAACTGGTCAAGGCAAACCTTCTGGACGTGGTGCTGGGAGTGCTATCGCTACGGCATCGGAGCATCAAATGACTGCACGCTCCCAGGTGCGCGTCAGAAACGTGATGCTCTGGGGCTGGCTGCTAGTTGCTCATCTCATTCTGACGTTTTTGATTTCAAGTTAGCATCCCAGACCCACACAGGCAGTACCGTGCCGGTACTGACCAAGGAACAAGGTTGCTATCCTGACCACTGCAAGTGATCAGCACTTTCAGAACGAAAGCTGAGGCATTAAAACGATGTCATGTTTTGCTTTAAATTGCATAAACAGTGCTCACTGCTGTCTGCCTGCATGTGCAGCAGTATCAGCTGTCTCCCGCATTTCGCTCTGGAGATGGCTGTCTTTCAGCAGAGAGTAGAGACCCCTACATTAACCCTTCGGGGATGCAAGGTACCACATGATTACAGCCCCTCAAAACTGAAGGGCAGGCTTTGAGCAAAGGGAGATGGAACACAGACTGCATTTTCCAGAGGCTCATCTAGTACGATGGAAGCACCTGGGAGACAGGTAAACTTGAAAAGTGTGTCCAGGTGTTAAAATTAAGGGATTATCTCAGCTGTACAAAGGCAGACGGAGGAGTTTGCTGCGAGATGAGAAGCAGAAGGTGAAAGGACTCACCGTGTGATTGTTCAGCATGAACTGTACGGCGCTCAGCTTCACCAGCTTTCTAACACTACTGTACGTAAAGGGGGTGTTAAGGAAGCAGCAGAGTCAGCAGAAAACTTCTTGCAATGCTTGCAAAGCATTTTCCAGGGCAAAACTGGAAGGAAACTTATATCTATATTATTCAATATGTTCTAGCCTCTTTTCCATGTTTCAAGAGCAATCACGCTGCATAAATCTCTACTGTAGAGACCTGCAGCCACCATTTTTATTTACTCTGTCAGGAAGAACAAGTAGAAGACTGTAAACAGATTACCTGTGGATGGTAAGCTACAAAGCAATTATGATCCAAAATAAAACCCCCCACTACAATATTCCAGCCATCCACTGCAATGCAACAACAGTGGGGTAAAACGTTGAGCAAGCACTCGCTCTCTGCTCTTCTCACTACCCAAAAGGTGAAGTGGTTCAGGAATCTGTTAGACGCAGAGTGCTCCTGTTCCAGCCGAGGATGTGGGTCGCTCTTCCCCCTCCTCGAGGTTTAAGTGTCCTGCGCACCCGACAGCTCTTCTGAAAAGGATATCCAATGGAGAGGTCATTGAGCAGCTGCAGCGTCTTGGAGGTGATAGGCTCGCATCGACCCCAGTACTTCAAGTTGGTGATGCTAGGGAAGAGGACAACAAGGACAGATCAGAGGGGTTTGCTCAGCGTCCCCTTTGCTGTGCGGCGGGTTCTTCCAGTTCAAAAGTCACCCAACATCATCAGCTCCACCCTCCACCGAAACCACAGACATCACAAGCCACAAAATATTGGTATAAAATTACTGTACTTACATTTGGTTGACTAGAAAATTATCCTTCAGATAATCTTCACTACTTGGGTCCCAAGCTACACTGGCCCATACCCAGGCCCTTGGAATTCTGTGGCACTCCAGGGCTGGTTTCTGCAGCAAGGGTAAGAGAATTCTGCGGCAGTGACTACATGCAGACGTATGCAATTCTGCACCTGCACCATCCACTGTCAGCTGCAGAATTCTAGTAGCCCTTGCTTCTTCCAGGAGAGCCATTTCACCCCTTGGGGATGATGCGCAGCCGGGGCGCATGCAAGGCCCCAGGCACGTAAAGATGGGGGCGATGCTGAAGAAGTGGAGGGGGAGGCTAGCGGCTGCGCGTCGCCAGGCGCGCGGCACTGGGCGTCAGCACTGGAGCTACTGAATTGGTTTGAAACGCTCACGGAGGGTGCCAAAGACACGACAAAAAAGCCAGTCGACAGGTTCGGTCCAGAGGAGAGCTGCCAAGGAACAGGCTGAACAGTGTGCCTACCGGAGCGGAAGAATTTTAAGAAAAAGACTTGCGCTACTCTGGTACTGAACAGCACAATTTGCAGAGAAAACCTTTGAAGGAGCAGTCCCCTCCCCATCGAGCTTTCGTGGCTGGTGATTGCCAATAGTCAAGTGACGGGGCACGAGTGCTTGAGGCTGACCTCTCTCTGACTTTGGTTTTGCTAAGCAGGCACTGGGAAGAGAATCCATTATCCTGGTGTACAGCTTATTTTTGTGTCTCCATAGCCCAGCCTAGAATCCACGGTGGATAAATCAATCCTGGATATTGCGAGTGACTTAAGCCCTGATAAAAGCTGCAATTCTCTCGAGTTGCCAGATGTTACTAGCTTTAGACTGAAAAACACTCCCTCATATTCCAGTTTTCCTGGTTACACCTTCAAATAAACCCTGGAATCTCTGTTGCCTGCAAGCAGGAACACTTACATTTTTCCTATGAAGACGCTCAGGACCATGGTCTCATCATTCAACCCCAGGACCTCCGAGAGACGGCGGTACAGCTGGAGGGGAAAAAATAACACCAATTTACAAGCTGTCAAGTAACGATCCAAGATAATTTGTTTTTCCACTTGTTCTCCCTTTGCGGCACACGCGCCTGGGAGGGTGTATTCTCTGGGCTTTCCCAGATCAGTCAGAGACGCTTGTGGTCTGATCCACACCAACACTTTAGCCCTAATCACTGCTACCTCTTTTCTATTACTAGTCTTAGTGGGTTCAGATACTGCACTCAGAAGCCAGAGCACTTGGTTTTCCTAGGGAAAGGGGATAAACATCCGTGCTCCTCCATCTGCACCTACACGCAGTGTCTTAGTGAATTCATTTGGAACTCTAAGCCCCTTGTCACATCACTGCTGCAAAGTCTGTGAGATGGGGAAGGAAGGTCACAGGTTACTGGCAAGGAAGAGAATCTAATTCTAGAGTAATGATGTTCTCATTCTTTATATATTTTTTTTCTTATTTAAAAAAGGTATTTTGCATCTCTAAAGATGCACCAAGGCATTCAAAGTCCAGTACACCTACAATTGCCTTGCAATGAAGAGAACAGATGTTTATCATCACTTTAGAGCTGAGGAAGCAAGGCACAGATGCTAAGGTCAGGCTCCTCACGGGAGTCTGAGGCAGTGTGACCCTTTCCCAGGGGTACGGGCTTAAGGGACTTGTATCAAGTCACAGCAGAAACCTGGCAGGTAACAAACCAGAACCCAGGTCTCAAGTTCTAGGCTACTGTCACAGTCACTGTCTCCCTCCTGATGCATACAGAACATGGTATTCCAAAACCACCTCAGGGTTTCCAGCGTTAACACTGGATGTGTATCTAGAAAACACAGCAGACAGGTCTCAAATATTTTCAGCTATAAGGAAAAGAAAACAGGTAATGTCACTTGCTTTCATTTTAAAAGGGAAGCTATTACTCGACATCGTATGGCCAAAGAGACATAGCCAAGGGGACTGATTACCTTGGAAGACTTCTGCACCTGATCTCCGATATAGATCTTCCGGAACTGCTCGAAGAAGCTCAGCATGGCAAGCTCCAGCTTCTCATTGCCAGCCTGTGCCAGACGAGAGTCCGTCAGGTTCATCAGCTGCAGCACCCTGGAGAGGCAGGAAAAACACTCCTTGCTGACGGACACGGGGAGAAAGGAGGGGTTTCTGGCACGTGGGGTTTCCAGGCTGAGCCAATGGTATTTTTTACTTTCTGTGGGCAACGGTGTTTTGGGTCAAGAACTGACAAAAACTGGTAACACACTAACTAGTGCACATTCCTCTGCGGTGCAAGGCCGTTGTAAGGCTTACACGTCCCTTGCTAACAGGGATGCAAGGCCTTGGTTTCAATTTGCTGCAGAAGTGAGTTTCGGGTGCTTTAGCACACTTCCCCAGTGACTGGTCCAGCATGTTCTCAAACCCACCTCAGAAACCACTACCAGCTCTCCTCCCAAGAGCCAGACTCTAAACGAGTTTGGCTTTTGTTGCGAGCCCTGCAGAAACAACGGGCTCAACGAGCAGACCTTGCTGGCAAGGAAGGGAGGGGTTTTAGGGTGACTTAACACATATGCAGAAGAACAGGGGGGCAAAAGCAATGATATTCTTTTTTGCAAGTGCCACAAAACACAGAGTGGGAAAGAAGATAAAATGTAATAAGGCTTCTATGAACATCTGTCATACAGGCTGGCACTAAATGTAGCTGAAATACACACGGGGGCTCAGCATTTACCCTCCCCAGTAACTCATCAGCCACACAAGAAGCCAGTGCCTGATGTTATCTGTTGGCTCACCAACAGACCAGCTTCCTCACATTCACAGTATAGCTCCTTTTCCTGCCCTAGCTTCCAAGCAGAGCAATTAGGCTCTGGACCAGAAGGCACTGAGTGTGACTCAAGGTTGTTCAAGACCAGTAAGCTACATGTTCTCACATTCATCAAATAAAGCTTGCACTGGAGAGGCTTAGAATTCCCCAAATCCAGTGTGTGTCAGACAACATTATAAAGTGTTAACAGGCATAGAACAACTGCAATATTCACAGTGTATTTATGGATAAAACTCACTCTGGATTATTAACCAGGAAAGAGACTTTCCCCCACCCCAGCAAAGAACCATAACATGTTTAGTTCTCCTCCAATGCATGCATTTAAGCCCGATGTTATTCCCCTCTTACATGCTCTTCCCCTCTCATTCTCATCCTTATAACCCAGATTTCCCAATTTCGCCAAGCCACAGCAGAAGTTTGCTGACTGGCTCTAACCAGCGCCGCCAATCTCTTCTTTCAGGATGGCCAATTCCAAACTTTTCTTTCCACTGAAAAGAGGGGAAGAACACGGTGGCAGCTTCATGACAGCAATTCTTTTGTTGACTCCAATAGTGGTGCAGCATCCCTACCGACAAACCAACTCGCCATCCATGGCATCCTGCTCATCCGTGCTGGCGAACGAGACCCTACCACCAATCACTGCCCCGATTATATAGACGAGCCACGTCAGGCGCCCTGAAACCAACAGAGGACATCAGAACCGAGCACATCACACATCACGCGGAGGAGATTTGCATTTTATTTTGGCAAAGATGGGATTCGCAAGGATTATCTTTCTGCTTTAGTGCCCATCTGCACCAAAATGACTCAATTTTGCACTTGGTGGAGAACAGGCATGACTTTACTAGAAGAGAAACAAGAATGCCAGGTCTGCCTGGAGGATTTTTATTATTTAAAGCTATTCCACTGCAGAAAGCCACTTTCTTGTAAAACTGTATTCTGTGTATTGAAACACATGCAGATGCCAGTCGGCAGTGCTTATTCTTTCAAAGTTCATGTGGCTGGTGGAGAAGCCAGCATCATATGTAGTTTTGCCCCCACCAAAAAAAATAAAGTGTACTGTGTTAGATCAGACAATACTGTTTCAGAAGGAGGAGGAACTGTTTCCATACTTGTGCTCATGCACCCAACTCCTTCACGAATGGGGAAGCCAGTTACCTTATTACAGAGGGGGCATAACACAGCTATACCTGAACCTTCAAAGGAACTGCTTCTTCATGGCCAGCGTTAAGCAATTCCTAAACTAACCAGCTGTGCAAGTACAAAACCTCCACGCTGAACCCACCCAAGGCTGCAGACAGACGCCCTTCTTCAGACAGTGGCACCAGATGAAAACCCCACTCCCAGTTACTCATTACCAACCACCAGCTGGAGGTTTCTGCCACATAAGCCAGCAAGGAGGTTCAAATGAGCGCTCCATATCCTGCCTCAGGCAAAAGAGGGATGGGACAGGCAGTGCTGACCATCTGTGGATGGGGGAACATCCTCAGAGTTTGTCTCTGAAAGACAGGGCAAGGAGATGTACTGGATTTCCCCAAAAAAGGAATGGAGTCAGTTGTAGGACAGCAGTATCTTCAGCCAGCACTGCTGTGTGCATTGGGAGCGTCTGTCCACAGCCAAAAATATTCTACCAAGAGTAGAGCACCTCCCCAAGAGAACGTTTGTGAGATCTGCCTCCTCATTTACAGATGTCACCAGAAATGGTACTTTAGAGAACGGGCAACCCACTGCAAGCTCGCAGGCCACAGTTCTCCAAACCCACTCACCTTCTTGTACAGCAACGTCCATGGGGCTGGCAGTGGCACTCTGCAGCAGCTCCTGGTAGGACTGGGCTGACTGGTCGAAGAGCTGCACGAGCAGAGCGCAGGTCTTCTCATACTCGCACCGGCCAATTGTGGATAGCTGATCTAGCTGCTGTTGCACAAGGCCAGTATCATCCAGTGGATCCTCCAAACCATCCCTAAGCAGCAAGATGACAGATTAGAAAGGATTTAAAATGCAGAGACAGCCTAACCCGTAACATAAGCTTATTTCTATCAGAAAGAGGATGGTTTCCCAGGCATACAACAATTCCAGTGACTAAAGTCTCTGCCTCTGTTATTCGTCACGATGGAGAGCTACACAGACTGATGTAATCTCATCATTACTGCGGCCACAAATCACAACAGCAGTGGTCCAGGTGGAAAGGCCATCAGGACCTGAGATGAGTAAGCTCTTCTTATGTCTTTAACATTTATCCAGGTCTTCGACCAGAACGACAGTGCAAAGAACATGGTTGTCTTTGTAGAACAAAGCTTTCCATCTGTCTCAATGTTTTAGTTACCTTTTCCTCTAAATACACTAACCTCATCAATAAGTTTATTGCAAACTCCAGAACTAGCTAAACCTGCTGTTCCTCCCTTGCATTGCTAGACACCTGAAAAGGGATAAGTCAATCAGTCTTCCTTAAGAAAGACATTATTTTTCCATATTTGACCATTTATTTTTATCAGATACAAACACACAAGGTGGAATTCATCCCACACAAATTCAGGCACTGCAACAGAGTCCTGTAGGCTGTCCTTACTTACACTCAAAGGAAGGAAAAAAAACCAAACACTTCTAGGTATAATTTGTGCCATCCTACAGCAGAGATCTAAAAATTAAGTGAATCACACTTTGCATATTTATTCCTCTCTGCTACGATGGCAATTCAGAGTGTAAATGGTATGCCACAGATGGATCTTGGTAGATAACATGAATTCTAGCCATAACATATCAGAGATCACACAGATCAATCTCAGCAATTTGAGACTGAGCAAGGTCTAAAAAAAAAAACCAAACACCAAAACACCACCAACAAACCAGCTTACAAAAACTCATGCCTCTTTTATAAGAGACTGAATATGCAATTTAGGTAATTTAAGTAAACCTCCCTTCGAAATCCTTTGGTGACTCACACAACTTCTGCAGTCGTGCTTGTTTTTAAAAGAAAACTCGGAAGAGAAGCACAGTAGAGCCTCCTGGGTTAGACCCTGGCGTGGACAAGCAGAAGTGCTGCCATCCCACTGCTTCCCCTCACCTCAGGATGATGTGCACAGACTCCAGGCGGGACGTGATGTAAGCTTTTGTGACTTCTGGGGTGTATGTTTCCAGCATGTGAGGCTCTGTGGCTTTAACATAGGGCACTGACGCAGCCAGCCGCTGCCACAAGCTCAGGAGATAGTGGACACTGTTTGGTGCAAACTCCCAGTGCTACCAGGAGCCAAAAGGAAGGAAAAGAAACCAGTGAGTTATGGCCTTGTTTTACTCACGTTGTTTTGACTCGTGTAGCAGTAGATATGGCAACATCTAAAAGCTTTGATGATCTGGTTGCTGATTTTAACAATGAATTTCTTCACTTCACACCTGAATTCAGTGGGCATTAGCAGCATTTAGTAAGGACTGAAAGATAATCCCGAATTCCGAGGCTGTGTAGCTGAGCCAAAGCCTTTGGCCCCAAACTGCTGCCGAGCTCATGCTGCAGACAGCTCCCCAAAACAGAATGTACAGTTTAAAGGTGTTTTCTAGATAAGTATTAACATTTAACAAAGATATTATGTAAGCTATACAATTTTTTAAACCATATTCTGTGCAGGGGTGCAGTTACAAGCTGTATACCAGTGGAAAACTCAGTGGGAATATGGTATGATATCCATATTACTAGCAAAACCTGCAACTGCATTTTAACAGTGAAGTGATACATAATTCTAAAAATAAGCCTTATTTAACAAGGTTGGGCTTTTTTTTTTTTCCCCTGCTAGGACATGGAAAGACTCTGGAGGCATAGCAACCCTGCCTTCCCCACATACTGCTCCTGTTCCATTCAGTAGGAATTACAGAATAATCAATGCTACATCGCAGGATTCCGTCACAGAGTCTGCAGGGTTTTTTGGTAAAAATAACATACAGTGAATTGAGGGGTAAAGAACAGGCAAGAGGGGTATAATTTTGTTTTGAGAGAAGACAAGGGGCATAAACATCCATCGAGGGTAAGTAGAACCATTTTGTACCTGCAGGCTGGTCACGGTGAAGTTGGCAATGAGTCGGATGACCTCGGGGTAGTTCTCCACCTTCACCAGCTCTCCCAGTTGGTAATTGCTTTTCAATCGGGCCAGCAATCGGCAGAATTCATGGTAGTTATTCGGGTCTGATAAACTCTTGAGAGGGAAAAAAAGAGGAGAAGAATTGATAAACAGCACCACTTCGCAAGACATGGCAGTCAGCTCCAAGAGGTGTAGATTTATGGAGAAACGTTAGGAAAAGGAAGAGAGCACCAAGATGTTGCACCCTTCTCCCCAGTGCCACAAGCAAGGTGTGCACATCAGAAAGTATTTTTGGTGAAGAAACTTGATCGAGAGGAGGCAGAGACACAATTCCTCTGCCTGCATCTGAAACACTCACCTGTGGGTTTTCCAGTATTCGTTTAACTCCATCGACGAGATGAGATAAAAACTTTGCTCTTTCTGCATTGTTGAAGAGGGATCTGCGTACAGAGGCTATCTGCACTAAGCAGGATAAAACCTAAAAGGGGCAAAGAGAATCAATAGAAAGGGAGGGATCCAAACAGTAAAACAAACAGCACGTTTCCTTTTCATGACACAACAAATCATTTAAGCCTGATGCTCCTTTGCATGCTACACAACAGCTCCTCCTCTTCAAAAGAGGATGTGAAACCACAGCCACCATCACTGCACTTCTGTGTAGTCGATGTAAAAACACAGAAGCAAATTACAGGAGGGATAAAAAAACCTGCATCACCCAAAGGAAGAACATCTCCATCCCGACAGTCAAAGGTGTGTTCCAAACTCTGCTAGGCAGTCCCTAAAACGATGGGGTTTCTTCAGATGGAGAACACAGACCACACAGGACTGAAAACACACTAGGACTGGTGGGAGAAGCTGGTGTACTTAACACAGACTTGGAAAAGTATTGTAGAAGATAGAAGATTGGCAAGAAAAAAAAAAAAAAAATCAATTGTTCTCAACCCAAACCTCTGAAATTCAAATTGAGAGTAAATTCCAAAAGCGCAGCTGGTGAATAGGGTTTTGCAGAGCAGCAGCAGTTAGTTATGACTAGCACCCTACAACCCCTATCCAGAGGCAAAGTCCCATTCCCTCTGACCAGCCTTAAGGACTACCTGCTCAACGGCTAAGCCTCTCATTCTTGCTGGCTCTTACATTTACTGATCAAAGAGGCAGGACAATTAAAGGCGTAATTGCTTCAGATTTCTACTCAGTAACAACAACAACAAAAAAAGAGTCTCACACTGTTAAGATCTCTCATGAATATTTGAGGCTCTAAATTCAGAATTAGCAAGTAACCCTTCAACATAATGAACAGTGCTGAGAGTCTCAGAGGAAAAAGTACTTCTGAAGGACCCTTCCCTCCCCAGCCAAAGGGCGTGTTTTTATTGTAGCATTAATTATGAAAAATATTTATCAGACAGATAAATGCCCGGCAGCCAAATTTTTTTCAGGAAGAAATAATCCAACTTGTAGTTCAGTTGTGCTATCGGCCATTTCATCCAACTGGGACATGGCCTAGTTTTAAAGTGTGGAAGGAGAAATTACATTCCTCAGTCGTGCTCCCAGCCTTGCTACCTACTCACAGTATGGTTTTAGGATCAACTCAGCAGTACAGTGGAAAGAACATAAGCTACATCCCTCAAAAAGGGCTCACTGGCAGAGCCAGCAGGCAGACTCCAGGCTACGCAAGGACAAAGAATTAGGTTAGATTTCCAGCAAACAAGCTGGTCTTAGGTCAAATCTAAACCCTGCAGATGCATCAAAACTAGCAGCAGCAGCACCAGAGCAGCCTCCCCTGTGTCGCCACGGCAGTGCCACCAAAGCAAAGGTGGCTGTCTGAAGTCAGCCTACGGCATTTTCACCAACAGTAAGTCTCCTGGATGAATCCTACACTTTCTGGTGTCAGAGTCTGTAAGGAAAATAAACACTGAACTTACCAGAGGAGAAAACGAAGGAGGGATGGAATGATAAAGATCAAAAAACAACTGAAGGGTCGAAGAATCCAAGAATGCTGAAACAGAACGGAGCATTTTACTGAGAACACCTCAATTTGCTGCTTTCCATAGGTCTAACACTTATCAACAATGCCATGTGTACTTGCCACATGAAGTACCACACTAAGAAAATTTCCAAAGGATTCTACATTTTAAACAATGTCTTTCCTAGAAATAAAGCAAGCCCACTGGCACTTGGTACTAAGACAAAATTGCAGGAAAACATTTTAAGAACATAATCTGTGAAACTGCACGCAAAATGACTGGTGAGAACAGCAAGGATGTTGAGAACAGGTGTCGAGTTATTTGTTATTTACAGTTTTTTTAAAAAAAACAGGTTACTGTTTCTTGAATTGGCAGGTGTAAGACTGAAAGGGTAGAGGAGTGTTTTGATAGCTCACGATAGGCAACTCAAAGTGAACTGCGTTTGTAATCCCACTAAGGAAAGGCTGGATTTCATGTCTGGCATTGTAGGCAAAAGTTTATTCGTGAAGTACAGAGAGGGCTTTAGCAAGTCACCCACGCTTTCAGCTGGTATGCTGCAGATTAGCCCTCTTCCTCCAGCAAGATTACCTGATCTCCAACTGGTTGGGATCTGCACAGTGCAAAGATCATCCGAGGACTCATCTGTTGACGTGCCAATGAAATCAAAGTTCAGGCAATTATGTGTGAGCTTAAGAAGCTGCATGAGCAGACCGTGCTGGCTTTCATCGTTCAGATTCAGGTTCTTCCCAGAAGCCTACAAAATACATCGGATTAAAAAGTAGAAAGAAAAAAAAAAAAAATCAAGGTGACAGCTGAGTTTGAAGCAGTAATTCCACTTCAACCAAGATGTGGCAATCATAAGGATCACATGCCAACCAAGCATCAACCCAGCCATCACACACTTTTACAGACAGCATCTGTATTACATGCTTCGTCTTTACACAAGATGGATAAATAGACAGTGCTTTCTTTTTCACTCCTCTTGTACTGCACAGGAGCAAAGCAGCCAGGCTTGCCAGCTTGCAATTAGACTGCGAGATTCGGGAGATACAGAAGTTCTTATTAAGATTAAACACAAGAATACATTTTCTGCCTGACAAGCACTTAGCAGCAAGGAATCTCGTTGCTCCACCTAACCCTCATATGGAAATGAGTGCCTTCACTTTTGTTGCACAGATGATCTGTATAAGCCCTGCTCCAGTTACAACGCTCTGCTAGGGACAGGGAAATCATGGATACTCTCAAGTAACACAAAGGACTCGATGGATGCAAAATGCTAGGTCATCTCACTGCAGACTAAATGTGGCACTCGGGTGTGTGCTCCAGGGAGAGGCCAGCCCATCCATCCTTTGTATTATCACTCAGTGCTTAAAACAAAACTAACTTCTTTCAGCTTAAATCTACTGCAGATCACACACTGCACCGCCAACATCAGTGCCAGTGGCCACTGGAACGTCTTCCTCACTCTCCACTGCATCACAAAGACTTATTCTTCTGGGGCTGCCTAAACGCACACTGTGTTACAAACACAGATGCAGCCGTGAGCGTTAGTTTCTCGCAGCTCAATCCTCCCCACTTGAAAGGATCACCTTGGAAACTTCTGCTTTACATACAGAAGCTTGAGACAGCTACTGTTGGACAAAAAAAAAATATATATAACTTGGATAGTAGGTGTTTAATCACAGGAAAACAAGGACACTGCATGAGGTAACAGAAAACTTTCCAACCTGGCTTAAACCACAGCATCCCAAGAAACAAAAGCAAGACGATTAAGAGTTAGGGTGGAAAACTAGAGGCTTCCTCCCGAGACAAGTCATGTCTTTCCAGTCCCTAATCTCCATGGTCATGCAGCAACAGCAGCGTGGGCAATAGCTCAGCCAGAGCTACACGTATAGGACACCAGTAAGAGTGCAGTTCTGGGGACATCAGGTTAACAGGGTCTGGCTTATGCCTCCTGCCCCAGTATAAGCACTTGCTGAACTTTTTCCAACAAGTCTGGGCAGTTATAAAGGACCCTGCCCTGCACCTCCCAAAGGGCTTCTTTTCACAAAACTTGAGGAATCCTTTTATTTCAGAGACCTCTAATTGACCATCACACGCACCTCAAATAAGCCAATGAATTCAAGTTACCTCCTGTTATGGCTCAGGAGGATGGGAAAGGATGACTAGCATAATTGTACAATCCTTGCTTCCTTTAGAAACCAGGAGGAGAAAAAAAGATCAAATTACGCCCACGTACCCACCTTTATTACTGACAGAACCAGAGCTGCTCACTTTGAAATATCTTTAAAATAAAATTTCCTTTTCACTCTTTATGGTATTTGTCAACTTTGACACTTCACTCAGCTGGAAGGATAAAAGTTGAACTAATCAAATCTGTGCTCCTGCTGCTCAGTTTATTGGGGTAGACTTTCTCATAAAGGGCTACTCTTGAAGGCACCGTTAGAACTCCAGCTTTTCAGAAAAGAAACCTGATGCAGAATCAAGAATTTTCTTCAGATAATCTACCTGCTCACAAAAATATGTGTGCTACTTCAGCTTAAAGAAAAAATGCCTTTTTTTTTTTGGTAAAAAACAACCCTACATTGCCACCTTGTCCCAAGATAAGTATTTTTAAAGCAAGTTAACTCACGTGTGATAATCAGCACAAAATAAAAACCTGAGGAACACAAGACAGTCTAATATACATCACGTAGTAAAATATCAAGGACGATCTTAGTCTCAATCTACTAAACATTTTCTCTCACCACGTGGGTTTTAAACTGAGGTTGAGAGAGACACAGACTTATTTTCCAGGAAACCTCTCTGTCAGTACTGTACATCAAAGATATTTAAAATGTAAACCAAACATCTCATCTCTTTCCTGATGCTTTAAGACAGGAAAGTTTAACGCAAGCCTCGTGGTCCAGGCATGTATGTTCAATCAAAACTGCTGAAAAGAGTTTTATTTCTGTATTTGTGTCATGTTATTTTTTTTTTCCCTTAATACAAACTTAAGACAAAGCTTTCCTGAAAAACGAGTCCAGAACATAACTTTTAGAAGATGGGCACTCATTCCAGAAGATTCACAGAGGGAACTTCAGTCCAAAGTCTGTTGCCCTAACACACAGCCCCCCAAGGGTTGTGTGTTAGGGCACAAACAAATGACTGTTTCCTTACCTGTTTCAGTAAATTGCATGACAGTGTGAAAATATCAAATAAGGATGAATCTCGGAAGGAAGAGGCTATTTTCCTGTGCTTGGTCAGTGGATGAGTAGTATCCGCCTGCGCAGAGAGAAAACGAGTGCTTAGAACTGATGGGCAGAAGTAGAATAAGACCAGCAGAAGCTGTAGGAACCCCATCAAGCTCTGGGACATCAAGGCTTCCCTCCCAGAGCGATGTTACAGTGCCTGGCTAAACCAGGGGATGCTCCTGCAGAACAGTGGCTCTTCCACGGATAACATCACACTGCTGGCTGACGACAGGACTTTGCACTACAGTACTTAGAATGTGGTTTCACTGCGCCCCTGCCAGAACCCCAGGGTTGGGTTTACTCTTAAGTTCATTTAAATCTCTTCCAAAGCAGGATCGACAGCAGTATTTTCGACAGTGCTTCAGTCATTTTAGAAACTTCCAACACTGCTTTCTCAAGTGCTCCGAACTCCTAAGAGTGAAATCCTACCTGAAGCCGCTGGGCGGACACATGGTCAACTACTAGCACTTACAATTTCCCTCCTGAACCTGCACAGATGAGAAGAAAACTAGAAGGAGAGTTAACCAGTGACAGCCAGTTTGGATTGGTGTGTCTATTATAAACTCCAGTTCTGGACATCTCACTGTACCAGAAGAAAAAGCTGACGTGATCTCGAGGCAAATATACACATATTGCTTTATACCAGATAAAGTCTCCAGTTGATTCAACCAATGCATTCGAGCATGGGTGGGCACGGTGAAGGGCAGCACAGGTTATGTCACCTTGCAGAGCACTTTTCAGGAAGGGGAGAAAAGTGAAGTGATACTTCACACCTTTGCCATTTATTTGACCACAGGCTGGCAAAATTCCACTTGCCCAGGATAAGTGATTTGACAGGCAGCTGGTGATCACAGTGGAGGAACCGCTACAGCTGGAACCACTGCAGAGCTCACTAATGTACTAACCTTCATAATGACCCTATGGAGGATGCAAACACGCTTGTCTCTTATGTTATAGGTGAGAAAGAGAAGCCCTGCATCACCCAGTAGCTGGCAGCAGACCAGAACTGGACCTAAATTCGTCAGGTGCTCAAGAGACTGAATTATCATTCCTCAGCTCGTGCTATTAGATTTCAAGGTCTTTTAAGAAAATGAGCATTATTTACTCTCTCCACAGTTATTATAAATCTCATGTATTTCTGGGCTTGTGGCAAATGAGCATTTTGGTTTTCTTCACCACGATGTCACGTGGCTTAAATCAGTGAACTGCTACAATATGGCGGACACTCAGTACCTCTGGGCAAGTCTGTGTGGTACTTACAGGATGAAAACTGATACTTCAAACAGTTACTAGCACTCTTATTTTATTTGTACTGTGAGCTTTTGGAACAAAAGCTTTAGTAAACAGAGCTCTAGAAAATTTGGCTTTCTTGTAATGTAATTGGAAGCTTAAATAGTTATCACGAAAAGCCTGAAGGTGGTTTTGGGTGGTGGTGTTTGTTGGGTTGTTGTTTGTTGGTTTTTTTTTTTTTTTGCTATGCCCATGTATACAACCTCGCTCTGATGAGTGGGCATGTTGGCAGATTTATTATCTTGCAAGTAATGGCAGTTCTAGACTTTCCAAGATGAGTCACTGAATCCAGTCCTGTGCAATTGCTGGCACAAAGCACATTTAGGAATGAGCAGTAAACTGTGGCAGATCTAATATCCAAGATACCAGGAAGAGATTTTTGATCAAAGTCTTTAATTTCATTGAGTATTTTAGTATCAACCTGTAGAGACTCTGGAACTGGGACAGCTGACAGTTTCTGTGCTGACCACGCTCCTTCAAGCAGGACCTGCAGCCCTGTACAAAGATGCTGACAGACACATACTGATTTATGGAGGTAAACACACTTGCTTTCATCCTCGATGCAAGGAAGTGAGGGACTGGCCCTCTGCAGAGATAGAGTTAGGATTGTACAAAAGTCTGGGCAAGGAAATGGTCACAGTAACAAGACATGGCTTAAGAGTTAGGAGGAGGGCTATGGGTTAGGATTTGATGATCAAGCCAGGCTTGAAGAAGGAACGTGAGTTTGGGGTGCGAAATGGATGCAGAAGGCATTCAGATTACAGTGCAGTGCTTCGCTTCAAGTCCAAAAGAAGACATTGATGCCTTGCCCTGGTCAGGACAAAACTTCCATTTCCAGTTCTAAAACCAATTTGTAATCATCCTTCAAATCCCACTCAAGGATCTCTCCGTTCCAATGCCTGGATTAGTCAATATACCAGCAAAAATGAAAGGTTAGTTTCCTTAGTAAGATATCAAAAAAAAAAAAAAACAACTTAGTTACATCTGATCCCCTTAGCAAAATTAAAGATATTTATACACACAGCAACCCTCACACTGTCTTAGGACAGTGGTAGCCATCAACGGTGCTACAGAAACAGCTCTCTGACTGATTAGGACAATGATGGAAGCTCAGACAGCACCAGCTTTCAACATAAGTACTGAGAGGCAGCATAATGTTAGAGGGCTCTACAAACCACTGAACTACCTAATCTGGAAAGACTCCTGCATCGACACCTTGCTGCAGCTGGCATGACTGGGTGCCATGCCAGAGCACCACGGACTCAGCGTGCCCAATCTTTCTTCTGCCAGTCACCCAGAGCCGAGGTTGTGTAAGGGACTGAGCACTCAGCCCCAACAAACCAGCAGAATTTAAGAACTACCTCCTGGGAACGCTACGGAATTTAGTACTGAATGAAAAGGACGCTTTAAAAGTCTGCACGATTTGACAAATCCTCTTTGTTTTGTCTCCCTGGTCAATACGGCGGAGGGCATGCTCCATTCACCACTTGGCACAAGAATGCTGTAAGCTGAAACAATGCACAGGGACTGAAAACAGAAGGTGCTGGGGATGTCCTCACGCTCGGGGCTTTGTCCTCGCTAAGTAGGCTTGGCTAGTCGCTCAGCATTGCTCTTTCCTTTGTCGTCTCAGAAGATCACACCAAAATATGAGAGAAGATGGAAGATGCCAGTGAAACAAAACAATTCCTCAGGACAGGAGGTTTCAGCATCTTACCACAAAAGTATGGGACTGTGTAAAAATAACAAAACAAAAAAAAAAAAAGGAAAAGAAAACAGCCACCACACATCCCCCACATAAAAAAGCCCAAACAAAAACCCCCAAACAATGCACAGACACACAGCAGGACACAACAATATGAATGAGAAAATTGGACACTTACTTCACTGAGGAAGGCTGTAGCACTTACTTGATTAATTTCATTAGTTAGTTGGGACAGGATTGTCACTCCTATGATGCAGTGCTCTACACTATCCTGAGGAAGGAACGGGGGACAAAGAAAGCAGTTAGCAGTGCCAGGATGTTCTCATTAAGCTTCACTGTCAAAGACCTTTCTACTTGGAAGATTTCGAGACATGTTTGTCTAGAAATGCTTTACCTTTGCAGTATTGTAACTGGAAAAAAAGCCCATGAGTAACACCAAGCAGAGAATTTGAAATGTGCCTTTAAAGTACTTGATGTTGTAAACAGTGAAAAGGGTTCTAAAGAGTTCAGTAACATCAGCTAATAAAATAAGCACCTTTTATTTAATAGCTTCATCAACATTTTTGTGTTATGCCCTAACTCTGAAAAGATTATTTAGATTTTTTAAATCAGTTTAATTTTAACAGAGGCTGTGGTAAAACTCGTGGAAATTTCTGCAACATTAGGATGAAGACTCTGGGAAACAAACTCTCGTCCCTCCGATCTCCCCTTTTTAAACTACAGACCTTGAACCCCACGAGCAGCAGCTGACCAAGTTTCTCCGCACACCCGCCCCACCACCCTCCTGCCAAGGAGGACAGCCTATCTCCCAGTGAAGGGAGTCCATTCTTCACAGCCTGTTCAGCCTCTGGCTGCACTTGAGACTGGCAACAAGGGGCTGATTGTGAAATAAGTCTGTTACAGATACCTCTTCACTAGGAACGGTAATCCATTTATCAAATGATTTAAGAGAAACAACCTGTATTGTTCCTTTGCCCCAGTTTCTGTTCTGTAACTAATAAATGATGTTTCCTTTCCTAGCTCCACCTTGCTTTGCACCTTCTGCACAAATTGCCTTTATCTCCAGCTTCAAAGACTGAACTCATCTGCAATAGAGAAATTCAAGCATATTGAGGCTTGGGACCACGGCCACTTCTTTATTGGAGCCATCTCCTGACGACAGTTTCAGTATTTACATGGTAATATCTAGACAGAAGCCACTGGAACACCTTGCTGAACCCATGTTGTTAAAAAAGTGCAGTCTCCGGTACACTTTAGCAGCCAGAAGAGGTAATTTGCACAAACGGGAACAGATCATCTCAAATTGAACACAGCAAGTGGATATTCACACCATTTAATTAGATTCCTGATTAAAAAGCATACATTCCCCATGTCATGAGCTGGGAGAGGGAGCAATCCAGCTCTGTAATTTCAGCTAAGAGCACCTGCAAACTATATGGGACAGAGTTACCAGCCCAGAAAGGAACACGATCTTTAAATTACTTAACACCTTCTAGACCCTACTTCTCTGCAGATATCTGCCTAAAATAATAGTAGTTAACCTATTTTCTGAATGCCCACACTCTACCCCTCCAGAACTGAAGCCTTATGCACATTACATCTCCTTTTCCACCCTGGGAAGACTTTCTGGTCATTTTCATCTCTTCCACTGTCTTCCTCCAACTTTTGATTTTGGGACAAATTTCAGAGCAAATAAGTCTGTATTCGTAGTGTTACAGGATTTACTGACCTCTCTGGGAGGAAATTTCCATTTGGAAACAGCTGTTGATAAAAATGCAACCTTCTATCTACGTAGTCTTTTAGGTTGGGAATGAAATCTTACACTGTGGTGACAGCATATACATTTATGAAACAACAGTCCAGACTTCTGAAGAAAATCATTAACAGCAACATTCATGTAACATGCTAGTTTTAAGCTACATTTTTTTAATATAACTCAGCTAAATATCAAACATGATTTCCACAGATATATCACCCTGGCAGTGAATGAAAGCAAGTCAAGCATGGCACGTTTCCCTCGTAGACAAGAAGCCCACACGTTTACCATTTTGCACTAATCAGCATGATGTGTTTAACCTTACGAGCTTGTAAGAATTGTGCAACTGGAATGCTAAAAGATGTGTCTTACCATTGAATACTAATGGTGGCAGTTTCCAGAAGTAAATCCTTGCCCCATCAAACTTTAAATTATAAAAACAGACCTGTCCTGCCAGTTGTGAGCTGCTTAGCCTTGGTAGCCACTGTTCAAATCCACAAATATACAGATGAAAGACTGGGCAGAGGATACTAAGGTGCAAAACAATAACTGAAAATGCAAGGACTTTCAAACCCCACAAGGTGTCTATTTGTCTTACAAAATATCTGACCTGTAAAAACCTTGTGACATCTGTGATCACGTTCCTGAAGACATATTCATCCTTCTGACAGTCAAACCAGCCCAACTTTGTGATCCTGGCATATAACTGGATTAGTGCTTGTGTGACAAACGTTGCCAGTTTTGGCCTGGTGGCAAGGTAGTTGAGCACATAGTTCCCTGAAACAGAGAAGAGGTGTATCTGTACACAAAAAAACTCAGCAGATGGAACTGAGATGGTAACACTGTTAGGAAAAAGCATCTTTTTTGAAAGCTGTTTAAAAAAAAAAAGAAAACACAGCACAGTAGTGGGTTAGATGCAACTGTTGAGCTTTTACTTGTCCCTTTAACATACTAAAGCTGTGGAACAGATCTGGAAAGTGGTTAGAGACAGGTGAGAGTTCCTCCCCACACGCCTAACTTGTTTTGTATTATCAGATTAAGTCCAATCCTCTGTAAACACATGTAAATCAAAAGAAAAGCTGAAAATATTGCAAGACTCTTCCTCGGGGATGACCATCTACCCCATCATTTGTAAAGAAGAAAGCAGACCAAATGGCATTCAGACTCCTTCCTCAGAGGAAAGGAAGTATCAGCTATTCTCCAGGAAAGAGCGCCATGGCTGACTGCTCCCTTAGGAAATACTCTAAATGATACATCAGAGACCCAGAAAGGATTTTCACTTTTGAAAGTATGCCCTCAGAAGAGGCAAGCACCACATATATTTCATACTCCAAAAGAAATTCATCAAATGCATCTGGTTTGTTTAGAAGACCACAGAGCTGTCGTTCCCCTCCATCTGGAAAAATTCTGTATATTTAGCCTCGAACTCTGTTAGCTAATGATACAGGTGAAGAAAGAGAAATGTTTCAGAAACGTTTCTTTGCCTTTTGGGCATCCTATACCTTACAATGCCCAAACTGTAAAGCACAGAGGCTTGCAGAAAGCCTCCCTGCCTCAGATGAAAGTCTGTATGACAAAAAACTCACGTTAGTTTGGTCAGAAAAACCGAGTCGTGTACTTACGAATATCTATTCGTTGTTCCAACGGTAAAGGGTTGTTTGTGCGTGACACGAGTTTTGTAAGGCATGTAGCTGCCAATAGCTGGGAGTAGGAGGACTGTAAAGAAAAAAAAAAACAAACCCACAAACAGAAGTTTACCCCACACTTCGGAAGATCAAGCAGCAATGCTGGATTTTAAGCTCATTGCTCTCTGGAAATCTGATTGGTATGTCTGAATACTCTACATAGCATTTATTCTATGTTTTTGTAGACACTAAAGCAAACCAGTACTTGCAGAAAGTGTTTAAGAACAAAAGGAAAAGCTTTTAAAGAGTGGAAGACAACAGAACCGCCACTGAAGGCGGGAGTAAAACTGCAAACATAGTTAACCTGCGTGAAGTTACCTTAAACACCATGTCTGAAAAAGACAGTTACCCCTTGGAGCTGTAGAAGTACGTTACTATACATTAAGAAGCACTTGCAACTTCCACTTGATTACTAAATACAGGTTAAAATGTATTTCTTACACAGCACACAGATCACTGAAATGTAATTTAATTCAGGGACATAAATGATGGCATTCAACCACCTAAAAATCCCCTGCACCTGATTCCGTAAGTTACAACCAGGGAAGCAACAAGCATTTGGCATGCTAATTTCTGTAACACATAGTACTGTAGAAAGCTTAGTATCCAAGATGCAGGAAATCCATTTATTCCAACATCCCCAAGGACAGTTGGGTGTAAAATGAGTCAGATCCCAGATCGAATGAAAAAACCCACAACCCTCTGGCAAGGGTCAGGGAGGCAACAGATCACACGCCGAGAATGAAACTGGGCTTTAGGAGCTTTCCTTAAATAAAGAAATAAATCAATTATTTGTCCTCGGGTAAACCAGTTGCTAGTTCCCATCAGAAGAGCTTCAAATTAGCTTGTTTTGAATTCACTGGACTTCAAATTTAACAAAAAGTTAAATAATTCACTCTGTGTAAGTTTGCTAAGCTTGCTAAGTGTCGCTCTTCTCCCTCTGCCTTCAGCATCTCCTCCTCCTCCTCCTGGAGGACTTACTTTTTACAACAGGCTGTTTAATGTTTCCTATTTTTGTGAACAAGGCTCCAATCTGATGGATACAAATGCTGGATGCACGTTCTGCCAGAAGTCAAATCTTGCAAGATCATGTGGCAAAGCCATTTTAAGCATTATTTGTGCTGATACAACACAAAAACCAAATGGCCACTTAAAAAGAAGAAAGCTAAGTCAGGCAGGATTTACTGCTGGCATATTTTACATCCCTTCTGTAACACTAATTCTAATGCACATGATCTAATTTTCCCTGTTTTAAACTGCTGGATTATTAAGACAACACTATAGCAGGGGCAATTTTCCAAAGAAACATTCCAGAAGAAACACTCCTGGTTTTATCCCCTATGAACCTCTGTGCACACACCATTTTCTCCCCAAAGCCCACAGAGAAGGCAGTGATTCCCACAGTCTATGAAATACCACTGCCATTACAATGTTTTCAACTTAAAGCTTGACGTGTCTGGGTGGAAGCCTGTGAAGAATGCAGCAAGGCTCACAAGACATCAGAACTGACAACAATTTGGAATACCCACTGCAGCAGCATAATTAGCCATCAGAGCCAATGCTTTTTTTGGCATAGGCTGCCCATAAATTGAGATACATGAGAGCATACTGGGTATGGGATATAAACACTGCATACCAAACCTCGGGGCTATTTCCCTTATCAATGCCCAAAACACCAAGATACATTTTGGACCATTATATTGTTTTACATACACTCCCTCTTTCTAGAAGAAGCTGGCACTTGCTCAGGCAGTCTGGACTGTTGGTGAACTCAACCAAGGCTTTCTCTGCCTGGAGCCGTGTCGCAGTGTCTGTGGTCTCATACAGCTGCTTGCACAGGTTCTCTAGCTGGGCTAGGCTCTGGAACACAGGAAAACAAATCCATTAGAAACAAGAGGTTTCACAGTGTAGTTAGGCAGCAGTTTAACCCAGGTTGTATGAACATACGCATACACACACGGATAACTCCACAGTTTGTGCAAAGGAAGGAAAATGCTCAACTCACAGTTTGTTCTTCCATCAAGTAAATGCATTTAACCTTCTAAACCACCTGTATAGAAACGTCACAGCTACCTCTTAGCCCCTGTTGCCTCCCCACTTTCATCTTTTTCACCCGAACTCAGGCACTCACCCCCAGGGTCAGCGCTCACCCAGCCTGAACACACCGCTCCATGCGGCTGACAAGGTCTGGAAAACCTTTTACAGCTTGTGCTGTAACAGTGACAATCCTAACCTGCCCATTTTAAACAACAAAAAACACTCTCGCATCTAGTTTTTATGTTATACAGTGTCAAATCCCTCACAAACTTGGTTTATATTCCCTTTGCAGGGCACCGTAACAGACTTCAGCATCCCAGGATGCTGGAAGGATCGCACATTAAATCTTCGACACTACACATGCCAAAAATACCTAAAGCAGAACAGAGCGAATGAAGAAGGGGATGGATGCCTTTCGGCGGCGCCTCTGTGAACACGTTTGAAGGGAAATAAAACTACCAGGCAAATTCTGTGTGCTCAAACAACTGGAAAATATTTGCCATAAACCGTGATCCAGGCAGATGGTTTCCCCCAGTGAAATCTTAGGTGCCCTAGTTAAAAAGTGGCTTCACAGATGGATATAAGTATTCCCTCAGGTTCTTACTGCTAGACTAATAAGCAGGTATTTTCAACCGCTTTTGGGCTACATTCTAGGTTTCCAGGGATAAATCATTACAAGCATACCATAACTTTTGTGCATTTGTAAAAAGAATAGCCTCAGTCACCTAATTTATTTTTGGAGGAGGGACTGTTATGCAGAAGCTGAGTTACCGACGGACTCACCACATCAGCGCACAGCTGAACGCTTTCTTACACACAATTCCAAACCAAATACACCACAATTCCAAACGCTTTCTTACACACAAACGCAGCAATTCCAACCAAAAGCACACAGGAGTTTTTGAGGCTCTGTTGCTGAGATGATCATCAGATAAGAAACACAGAGAGAGACTCTCTGCAAAAATTCTCTTATCTTGTACCATATTCCAGAGCTCTGATCTTTTATTTTTTAAACCATCACCTCACGGATAATGTTGCCCTGACAGCTTCACTACTTTAGAGAAATTAGAGAACTTCGCTGAGTGGCAGACCGCAGCTCAACATAGAGTTTTGTTTTTCACAAAAGCAAAACCCAAAAACTTACGGAAAAATCAAAGATGAACATAAACCACATTAACTCTGGCTAAGCATTTGTCAGCACCTGTCATTTTTCATTACAAACTCACTTTCAGTTATTTAAAATCAGTTGGCAGAGTCTGCATACAGGAGGGTGCCCATTTATGTGTATCACCTTCAGTTTCAGGACAAAACACCATTTCCTTCAAATCCCCAAAATCCTCGAGACCATTTCTCAATTTGAAAAGCTACCACGACCACTTGGTCCACATGTGTACGATGGACCAAATCCTTGGGAAGCGGCTCAGCCCGACCCCACCACCCCAGCGGGACAGCGACGAATTACAGCCCATGGTCCCAAATCGAATCGATGAACAATGATCCAGAGAGCACGGTTCACAACTTCAGGAAAAAAAAAGAATACCTATTTTTTAAAAGTTTTACATCACTCTGCATGGATTCTTTGAGAAGCTCAGGAATGGGGTTTCCTCACAGCCAGATTTCTTCACACCTCTGAGAATCGCTGTTTCTCCATGACCGTTTGGGACGCGGTGGCAATAACCATGGCTGCTTTTGTGCCATGCTCACCACGACAAAACACCCTTGTTTGTGCACAGTGCACCATCCGTGCCAGCCTTCTTGCAGATTAGTTAGTTAACTCCCTCAAAGCCAGAGAAAACACACGACCTCAAACAAAACAAGCCCGGAAAGCCAACCATGCCAACGTGTCTGCTGCCCACGGGATATGGCGCACAAGAGATATGCCTCATTAATGACACTACGGTCACTAAAATATAGTTTTCCTGTGAAAAAAAAATTCAAAAATCACACACATGGAAATGTCAGTCCAAATTATCCAGGAGTGTGAACCCAGCAACTCAATGGGGAATAATAAAAGTGCACTCTATTCACGTTAGATTAAGCCAACCATCCACAGCAAGTTTTAAACATATTTTTAATATCACATCTCTTATTCCCCAGTGCCAGCTGTCCAGAGTGTCCCTGGCCAGACAATCCTCAAGTTAAAGTTTACTCGATACTTCTTCCTCACGGTATCCCCAGATATGTAGCTGCAGGGGTGGCTGTGCAACAGAGAGTATTTTAGGGCACAAGAAGAAGTACCAAAGCCTACAAGGGCAGCACAGAGGGAAAGTTGGTGTCCAAACTTGGGAGTTTTCATCTATTATTTCAAGTTTGTGAAAGGTCATTTTATTTTTTAACTTCATGTGCTCTAATACACATTCATGATAAGCTGTGATCCAACCGAATCCATTTCTTTGATGAAAAAAAATCATCCATAATTTTTAGGATTGTGAAATTTCGTTCCTCCTCCTATGCCCTGACGCCATTATCTGTTACAGACGGGCAGAGCACTTTAGCTGCCCTGACGCTGCATTCCAGGCTTGCAACGTTAAGTTTGCAGCACGTTTTAATATTGCCACAACAAGGGCAGCAGAGTTCCCCTCCACTCTGCCGACGGGCAATAAATCAGGCCAGCCTTACTCCAGCACTGAAAGTCAGAGATGTTCAGGCATTCGGGGTAGCAATTAGGTGGGGATTATTTCACTACAGAGACCGGGTAATATCTATGTTTTGACCAAAGATTAAAAAAACACCATATAGTGTGACGATTACGCAGGGCAAGAGCTCTGCATGTTCTAGATAAGGACTAACGCACGAGACAGCGGAGTATTGGAAACAGGGAGACGCTCTGGCATCCCACCAGTGCTGTGTGACAGGATGGAAAGGTATGTGGCCAGTGAACCGAGAAGAAAAACAGCACTGAAGACAGTTACAACGACCCAAACCTCGTGTTTATCACTCCTTTGAGAACGAACAGCTCCAAAAACTCCTTGTAAAAAGAAGAAATGGGTCCTTTGCACCGAGGGAAGGCACAGAGGCATGGAGGAGGGCTCAGGGCAGCAGGGGAGGTGGTGGGACGGGGACTCTGAAGCGTGGGGCAGCGGTTGGGATGGCATTTTAGGAGGAGAACTGCTGAGTCACGGGAAGCAGCCCCAAGAGTCAAACACCTCCTCCCGTGCCAGCTCCCGGCCTTCCAAATCGCCCTTATCTGCTCCTTGCAAGACAGCACTGAAACCTTAGGATTTTTCTACAACTACACAAACCATGGTCTATTAACAAATAGATGCAGTAACAAAAAAAATACCCCTCGTGGTCCAATTTCTCTCACGCATCGCACTGCGGAGGCTGAACGACGACCCGAATCACCGGTCACCTCCCAGCTAGGAGCACATGTCTTAAATGCCTATGGAAAAGCCTCAAACGCCACTGAATTTTTCACATAACCACCTCTTGACACCCAACTCAGCACAGATGATCACTTCACTTTTCCTCCTATGTGCACACACATATTTTCCCCTCTCCAGAGCCAAGATCCAATGATTTTCCCTCCAACAGAGTGTATCAATTAATGCCTATTAATGGCAACTTGCATCCTATCTCAGCGTTCTTCTAAATCCAGCTACCAGGCATGACATCTCACTATGTCACTGTCTACAAGCCTTAGACAATTTTTTTTTTTAGCTAACAGAAGTTGAGTAAGTTTGTGTCCCTAAGGAAAAAAAAAAACACAGAAACTACTATCATGTTTGTGATCCATTTCCCCAAACAGAAGTTCAGTCCTATATTCCAAAGCACCAGAGGGTAATGCCACACACCCTCCAATCGACTCCAACACCATTGTTTTATATGCAGAGGAAGAGTTTTTCAACAAGGGAAAGTATGTTTATCAGAAATCAGCAAACTTGACAAATGATTAGCAAAACTTTCACTCTCCTTCCCTCCTAACAGCAGCAAGCACTCAGGGAAGTTTTTCTGTAGACCAGCATCCTACAGAGAGTCACGGGCTTCTTTCCACCGGAGCCTGGCATGGAGCAAAGCTCCCTCCACTGCAGGTCCTGAGCTGGAATTGCCAATCCATCAGCCTCATATGAACTTTGCATCATGCTATTGCTTATTTCTTTAATACTATCAAACATGAGATGAAATGAGTTTTCCTCTGTACATGGCACCCCCTTTGTAAGATGTTGGCCTCAGATGTTTGTCCACTGAGAGCAGCTGTGAAGCTCAAAACGTGGAAAGAAATCCCAACCTATCAATCTCATTTATACTACAAGCTACAAATAAAACTCGTCACTGCTCGGTGTTTTCCCCATGGTGAAGATAAACAATGTGTGATCATCTTTAAGATGATAAATACTACGAGGAAAGTAACAGCTACCTAAGAGGAGTCTCCGGGGGATGGCTGCGGAATTGATCCTATATTACACGGTTGCTTAAGCAACGCTCTTTACATCCAAGGGCTGCACTAAGCTTTAGGCAGGTTTAGCTCAATCGAGTTTGACTTTGCCATGCTGACTGTTCCCATTTCAGAAAACTGAGGAAACGCACGCTGTGCTCGGCGGGCTCAAGATGGCAGAGCCACAAAGTAAGCAGGAGCGCACGCAGCCAGCCCCGACCGCTCGGGGGGAGCGGGCAAGCAACAACCCACCGATTCCGACACCTAAAACGGAGTATTGGCCTTAACAAGATCAATCCAAACTTCCCTGCTGCCTGGTGGTTCTTATCCTGAAGGATGTGCCTTGCTGTAAATCCTCCAGGCACACATTGTTTCCAAGACATTCCTTCTTCCTGCCTTATGGTTACCGACTCCCTGAGCCAGAGATCCTGCAACATGTTTAATACAGTTATTTTTGTCCCAAGCACACTCATCCATTTTAATATCCCCCAACCAATTCCCCCATATGTTATAATCAAAGTCAGACTCTGCAAGCACCAGGCAACTGGGGCAGGCAATGAGATCTTTCTGTCCTTGCTCACTACGAGCACGCAACAGGCCCCAGCATAAGTTAGCTGTGCACCTCCAGGACATGACATCTCAGAGATGGGAAGAGATCATCATCTATTTTTCCTTTCCCTTGAATGTTTCATCTCTAAGGAATATCGATTTCTGTATTTGTAGATTTAGACTAGATCTAAGGAAGAAATTTTTCACTCAGAGGACGGTGAGGCACTGGCACAGGTTGCCGAGAGAAGCTGTGGCTGCCCCATCCCTGGCAGTGTTCAAGGCCAGGTTGGATGGGGCTTTGAGCAACCTGGTGTAGTGGAGGGTGTCCCTGCCCATGGCAGGGGGGTTGGAACTGGATGATCTCGGAGGTCCTTTCCAATCCAAACCATTCCACGATTCTATTTGTCAGTAAATACACATGCCCCTAGCACGCACGGTGTTGAAGTAACTAGCAGGAGATGCTGCACGTGCTTCTCTAACGTGGCATCCGGAGCTTTGCATCCAGTCCTGTGCTGGCACTGGGTTTCAGAGCGTGTGTCAGCTTCTGCTCTTCAAAGCTGCAGACGTTGGCCAGCTTTCCTTGATGATCCACCAACTTCACAGCGAAACAGGTAGGAAGAGGATGCAGCACGCGGTCGGGGCTCCGGAACCGCTGCGTTTGTGCAATGAAGATCCACGGCAGCAGTCAAAGGGCTCTGGTGTTTTAAGTGACTAAGGCTCGGAGAATGCCTCAGGTCACTTAATGAACCTCAGGTATCTCAATCAAAAATAAAAAAGCTTTTAGGCTGAGTGATGCAACTATTAACTGCCAACCACCAGGGTGATGATGCTCTTGGTAAGTATTCATAGCTGTAAAAATCAAGGTCTCGTGGCTCATCATCCTCATTTGTTAAGAGAATCTGAACAACAAATTGCCTATTTCCATTTGCCCTGCTAATAACAGAGAAAGCAAACCTACCTACACCCTTCCAGCACAGCTCAAAATTATTTATTGCAGCAGCATTTTCAGGCATCTCCCTGCATCTCTGGGGGAATCAATAAAGAGTTCTCATTTCTTTCTCCAAGACAAATGGTGGTGAAGCCCAGACAGAACAGGGCTTCCTTCAGGATTCAGCCCTGCCATTTCACTGTGCAACAATTCAGAGCCACCCCACAGAAACACTAACACTTCCCATAACTTGGCACTAACATATAACCTCATGTGCTACACAGGGCAGTTTCTATCCCAAACAGCTTAAAGAGGAGGAACATGATACCCTCAGTGGGTGGTGAAACTGTTGAGATACTGAAGGGTTTCTAGTTCAATACATTAGTTGGGTGCAAATAAATACTAATGCATAATTTTATCAAGGCTTAGCTGCACAAGGACAGCCACTTGTGCAGCTATCTGCTAAGAAATGAGAGAAAAGACGACAACATTTGGCTTTCTGACGCAGGGCACGTCTTAAGTGAACTGTCCTAAAGCTAATTATATCTCAGAGGCCAGTGACTGAGAACAGATTGAGGGCCAGAATCTCCAAAAGAAATCTCTACATTTCTGCACCATCAGGACTTCCAGATGCTAGCAGAATCCATGTGCATATACCAACAGCCATGGAATAAATTAAAAAGAGATTTGACAACGCATCAGATTTTTATTTTTTTTTTAAAAACAATGAAACAGATGCAGTGAAAATGGGAATCATCCCTGCTTTCCGCGCTGGCCAGCTGGAAGCGTTTATTTCACCTTGACCGTGTTCTGGGTTTGCACTTTTTTTCATGCAGCACTGAGTCTGATAAAACATCCAACCCGAACTGCTAATGGGAAGGCCTGACTCCTATGAAAAACCCTCACGTGGCTGTTCTCTTCCCTGAACACTACATGTAACTGTGCAATGTTACTCACCTGAATGTGTAATTCAGTTCCAAGAGGAGGTTTGTTATAGAACGAACAGGAAAAACAAAACAAAACAGAGATATGATGACCCAAGGCACGCAGCTTCTGGAGTCGACAGGGATTAGACCAGCAAGGGAGGGAAAAGCGGGCAGGCTGGGAAGATGCACACGGCTGTAAACTACGGCAACTCCTTCTTGCATGGGAAGCCTGCCAGCCATGCTTGAGGAAGGTGAAGTTGGAAAAAATTCACTTGTTTACTTAAAAAAAATAAAATAAAAATGAATCTTTAAAAGTTAGCTAACTTCTAGAACACTAAATCACATCCTGTTATTAAGAAATTGCCTCCATACCATGACAAATTTCTGTTTGCTATATTTTGTAACAGCAAAATAATCCAAACACTGCAAATCGCCTTCAACTTACTGGTTAAACTACAGTCTGCTACAGACGTTATCAAGTGCTAAAAAAGAAACCACAGAATTTGTATTTTCCAGTACGACGTCCTTGGACTATAACTTCTGCAATCAGCGTGTTCTCAAACACTCTGAACTGGAGATACAAGGGCACAGAGCTTTCAAACAGGAATTCAACCAACACACTTGGATGATAGAGCAGCAACACCCCTGTCCAACGGCAATATAGCAAACAGAGAAGAATTAAGTCAGAGTGATGGGCTGTGGAATCAGCCACGTGAAAGGCGCGTTCACGAACCACACAAAATGCCACCGCAGGACAGACACAAATCCATCGCAGATCTAGAGTTGAGAGTGCACAGGGTACATGGATGCAGAGCTCATTTTACTGGCAATACATAAAAAGGATGGAAAGGACTTAAAGGTGATCCTGAAGTGAAGGTATTTAGCAGAAAAATGGAGGCTTTTTTTTTTTAATAAACTGATCTTAACAACATGAGAAAACTCAGTCTGCTGGTAATCCTGCTACAAGATAAAGTGACTGAATGGTACGTTTCTCAACTAAGAAAAGCTTTTCTGATCATCTTACCTAACTGGTGATCAGATATGCTGGACATCAGGTAGACGGACTGGAGCAAGAAGGCTTGCACGAGGTCAGCTGAGACAGGCATTCTAACCCTTTCCTTGCAACAGCAGCAGTCCTCACTGCTGAGACCACAGAGGCCAAAAGGTGTTAAAACGTTCAGGGTTCCAGATCACCTGCTTTTGTGGGTCTGCCTCCTCAGCCCCATCGGATTCAGTTCAAGTTTAACAGCTGAGGAGGGCTCTCTCCTTCCCGATATATTCTCCCATCTCGAGAGACAAGACTCCAGAGCTACAAACCAACCCGAACGACAGCAGGTTAAAGCCTGTTCTCCATCGCCGAGCTACAAGGCCAGAGCCCCTTTCAGGTCTAAACAGAGACACGATGTTAATAAGCAGCACAGAAACATCCATGAAATGCTTCACAACCTTTGTGCCTTATACATCATTTTAATATTCCTAGAATGGAAAAAGCCAATTATCAGTGTCAGACAGCCCAGGCCTTTCGGATTTCTCTATGGCTGCCCAATGGCTATAAGGGCATCAAAATACCAAGTCACCTTGCACTTGGGTGCCATGAGCACAAGGAAAGCAGCAACAGCGACGGTGCCCATCAGTCAAAACAATCCAAGACAAGTATGGGTGCTGTGCCAACAGGCACGGAATAAAACCAATCATAATTAAATAAAAAACAGAAAAGAAAGCAATTGCCACTGACCCTACCTTCACTTCCTGCTGCCTGGCTATACTGACACACAGACATGATAGATTCTTCTTTCTGACCTGCCAAAGTGGGACAGAAATCTTCAACACATCCCCCATTCTCATTTGGAAAAGAAGAAAAAAATCTCCTGATTACCATATGAATTCTGTAAAAATAGTTCCCCGTTACAAGAAATCAAATTAAAATACTATTCAAACCAGTAAAGTTCTCAGCTGAACCAGGCAGGTAAGGACACAAATTACCTGTCTGATTCTTGTAAATACCTTTGTGTTTGATTTTCTCATTCTTGTGTTAATAAATTATACAAGAATACCGAACAACGTGGTAAAAGGAGAACTGTAAACTTTAAAAAGTTCAGCTAGAAACCCACAATTACACTTTAAACTACCAAAACGCTGCGAGCAGAAAGAAGTGCTCTTACACTCCACATGCAGTTCAAACGATCTCAGAGAAGGGAAAAGGGGAGAAGGCAGCCTTTCTTCTTCTTTTTAGAAGAGAAAACGTGTTTCTGTCTTCTAGTGCTAAAACATAACTTTTTGCTCCCGAGCTGGGTGTTGATTTACACGCAAGACTTGTGCCAGGTAAGTCCTGGCAAGCCAGCCAGCCTCAGGAGCACACAGCACAGTGTGCAACCAGTGCTCCTGCTCCAGGTACTGCAGCACGACACACGGCACGGGGCTCTCCTCTGCCCCGTGCCCACCTGCAGCATGGGCAAAATTGCAGGAGACGCAGCCCAGAGCAGCTATAAACAACAGGAGAACACATTACACAGTGCAATCATGGCAAATTGCACCCAAAAATAGTTTAAAATTGTCAAAGAGCTGCTGAAAAATACTTCTTGTTCAGAGCACTTCACTGCAGCATGCTATTTTTCTGAAGTGCAGCACATATTTCAGCCTGGAGAACGACTTCTGATTTCCAGAGCAGGACAACGTGCAAGGGGAGAAGGAAGAGAAGGATCAGACTGTCAAAGCACATTTATAATGGAGATCTTACATCACCCAATATTCAAAGTATGCCACCAGTAAGATGTCAAGCACCAGAGCGTAAAGCCAATGTTTTATCCCCACCACACCAGGGCAACGAGCTTCCCACTGGCAAACTCTTACCGGAGTGAGCAGGGACCATGAATAAACTTCACATTTTGTTCCTGATGAGAAACAAAAGCAAAATGTCAAGCTTCTGCTGAGATGTTTTCTGGGTGGTTTAGCAGCTATCCTCGGACAGGACCTTTTATTAGTTTGTTAGAACTAACACATTCTGAAAATAACCGACGAGAACATCACCATTATCAACAACTGCGAGCACGAGGCCGCACCACCAAACGCAGTCAAAACCACCATCCATCAATTCCGTGCCAGATCCTTACGGCCTGGTCCAACTTTGAAGGTGTAAGAAGCATTTAATTAAAACTCTTCCCTCTAAGAAGGTCTAAGTCCTACATTCCTTGCACAATCAAGAACAGGGAGAACCCAAAGCAAGCCAGGAAGGACCTACCACCTGCTAACTGCCCCATCAATGGGCTCCCTCTTAAGGATGGGAGATAGGAAGGCCATGAGCAACACCTTATCATGTTAACCCCTCGGTGCGTTTTGACTCCTTCATTTCCAGAGGTTACACCAACCAGGCTTGACTGGAAAACTGAAAATTTTTTCAGGTGGTCTTTTCCAAGACTGTAAAGCCACTATTGAGGTAAAGAGCAAAGAATTAACAAAGCCCTTCTTGCAAATCAAAGCTGAAGATGCGCAGGGAGTGTCACAGGGGCCAGGTTGTACCAGCATTGCTGTTGCACAAAGGGCCAAAGATGTGTCAGCATAATTACGTTGGGAAAAACGAGAACACCTCAGACAAAGATGACACTGGTTACCATTAGAAAAAAACCCAATAGATTCTTGCAACTAAGCCGCACAACCGTATCACCGGAAAAGCACCGCAAACTATTCATAAACGCCTTCTTGAAACCACAGCTTAGAAGCAGGAAGAGAAAAATCACATTTCTGCTGGCAATTTTAAGTAGTAAAGACGTAACTTCTTGAACTTTGCTTTAGCAGGCCTGAGCCCTGTAGACTCATAAAACACAACTGTGCTGCCCAAAACCAAGGGCAACGAGACATTATTAAGAGTAATAAAGTTCTTGAGCTACAGAGAGTCCAGTGTTCTCTTAAAATGATTAAAACGAACAAATCCTCCTTAATTGTATTAGCGTTGGCTACCCAAGGGAGCGCAGCTCGGCCGCTGAACCAGGGAGGAGACCAGCCATCTGACAGCACACTCATGGCCCGACCTGGTCCTCTCTGCCCTCCTTCCACTGTCGCAGCAGGCACCCAGCTCAGCTGAACTCAGCAATGCCCTTCCTCTTTGTGATGCACAAGTTCTGAGATCTTCGGATGAACTATCACAGATGGGATTGTAACCTAAACACTGAGTAGCTCCAGCACGCTGAATTCCATGACCAGATCTCCCACAGGCTTCAGCGAGGCCGGGATTTCACCCCAAGCTCGTCTCTCAGCAGGTTGCTAATAAGAGTGAAAACCCACAACAAAGCCACCACGTTCTCCTTCATCTGGGCTGCTTCAAAACACCATCCTGTGGAGGAGCAGCAGGGTCTGCTGCCAGGAGCTCTGTATTGGACATCTTACCTGCTACCTATGAGCAATCCAAACTGCTGCCCACGGAGTCTCCAGAGCTGAAAAGGAGCGTCCACTTTTTAAGGTCACGCTTTGGCTGCCGAGATCTTGAGATACTGAACCGCAACCGCACACCTCCACCTTTCAGCTGAAATCCAACTCTGACCACCTTCTGCAACTTTGGTGCTGAGCGTGCAAACAGCACAGTTTAAAAAAAGCACATAACTTAAAAAAGAAAAAAAAGGAAAAAAAAAAAGCCTAATTTGCAAAAGAAATGCTGCCAGCTTTATTTTTAGTTCAACCAGCGTTTCCCCCTCCCCAGGTCCAGAGCAGTCCCTTGGGCTATTCTGAGATAAACCCGAGTCCTTAATTAGAGCTTTCAGTGAGCCCAATGACACACAGAAGGTAAAAGCTTGAACTAAAACAAACCAAAAAGAATTCTAAGCAATTTGCAGCTGGGCAGCAGGCTACACCGTGACTCTTTTACCAAGCAAGTGCAAGGTTACTGAGATATCAAATGGGAAACACGCACCTCAAGTCTCCAGGGCTTCCTCTGGAGCAAGCTGAATGTTATAGATTTCTAAAGCCAAATTAGATTTTGTGTTTGAGCCAAAACAACGTCCTTTAGAATACAGAAACACACAAAAAAAATAAAAATCACCAACTTTGGGTCCTACTAGGGATGGAGACAGAACTGCCCTAGGAAACAGTCTCCAAAGAAAACAAGTTGTGCCCTCCCCACTGAATACAGCACAAAGAGCCTCCAACACCAGTGAGAAAATCCCCGTGTCCTTCCTCACACTCACGGTGTGACCCATTCCTGAGCATTACCCACACACAGCAGATGTGGCACCAGAGTGCCCACCCACCCACACTTTCATATGACTTTGGCCACTGAGCTTCACCACTCCTGCCTGCAGCCCGACTGGTGCATCTGGAGGCCCCAGCAGAATCTGACATGCACAAACACACAACTGCTCCAAACACGGGAGTTTTCCAACTTGGAGCAAAGCGCTGCCAGGTCATTTAACAGTTAAAAAGCTGGAAAACTCCATGCCAGTCTCTGGAATTTGAAACACCCAGTCCTGAACCTAAAATCAGGTAGCGTGGAAGCCAAAAAAGGGACGCAATTTTCTTTTTAGATGCCAGATCTCTTATTTTCTACTAAAGTAGCCACCTCAGCACCTGTCTTGTTGCCTCTCACTGGCCCAAATTAATTTCCACTTGGAGTCAAGCTACTGAGAACAGGCAATAATAAACGTTGAAGTGACAACAATTTTTAATCGGTGCAATCATTTGTTAAATTCAAGACAAATGAAGCATTCAACACACCAAGTCACAGAATTAATCATCATCCTGCAATAAACGTTCTCCTGCAGGAATATTCACGTTCAGCAAGTGCATCTCATTTTAAGGCAGCAGCATGGAAAACATCTAGGGGGTAAGAAAAGCAAAAGAAAAATGAAGGTAACAAATCTGTTTCCAAGAAGGGGAAAAAAAGGGGGAAGGGGACTCATATTTGCCCACAAAGCTAATTGCAATGGCATCCTCACCACTTTCCTCCGTCTCTACTGGGAGTAAGTTTCAGTGATGCTCACAAGACTTGGGACAGACAGAAACATGAATTCAGAACAAGGTGGTGGGAGCTTTTGGAGAAGCAGAAAAGTCGGTATACGGCAATTTGCTTTAAGACTGCAGGACTTCTTTTCAGCCCCACAAAATCATCTGATTCTCCCTGCTCCTGCATCAGGATCACTGTGTCCTTTGTTTCCAGGCGTGGAACAGTCCCCCCTTGAAGAGCTGCTCAACAGGAAAGCACCACAGCTCGCTTGGACTACATGGGTCCCACTGACGAAACGGGTGGGCTCAGTCACAACCCGTATGTCTATTTTTTTTAAAGACAAGAACATGATATTCTCTTTCATTAGGGCCTTAAAAGTTTGCCTTTATGCTTACTGGTGCTCCATATTGTAAAGTAAACAACTTCAGCAGAGACACGGTCTATAAAAATTGGTTTTGTGCTTCATCGTGTATTAGCACAGCGGGTACAACCCCAGGAAGTTCCACTGTGAGCACAGAACACCCAAAACAAAGCTCTCATGAAGTAGCAGCAAGACTTTACTAACCTGCTAAATTCTACACGGCTTTTGGCAGCCGGTATTTATTTGCAAATCCCTGTTCCCATTAAAACAGGACAGACTCCCACAGCATATGCCATAAAAACAAGACTCTCAATTACTCACACTGATAGTCAACATCTCCCCGCCACGCTGGAAAACTCAATAATGGTTCTGTGAAATGAACACGGTGCTTGATAGGGGAGTCTGTGCAACTCAGCTCAGATCGTGTCCAAAAGCCTGGTGTTTGGGGCTATGGAAAGATCTCTCACCAAAAATTTAACCTATTAATAAAACCCACTACTTCCTCCAGCCACAAAAATCCATGGTTTTAGAGGGAACCTCGCGCTCTCCTTTCTGAAGGGAACTGTGAGGCTCCTCAGAGCTACTGCTTAATGCCTTTACCTGGAGCAGAGGGAAGAAAAGACAAGGAAAAGCAAGCAAACTCCATCCAGCTACAGCACATAATTTTTTTAGCTATATTCATCCTGTAGAGGAACTGCAGCAAGCTGCAGGTGCCTCAACCGTGTTTGCAAATTAGTTTTCCTCCGAGTGGAACATCTTCCAAGCCTCTGACGTTAAACTTTAACCAACCGAGTCGAACACACCATCGCGACCCTGTTCTTCCAGCTCAAACTTCCATTTGCTCAACTCAATGTTTAACGAAGAAAAGCAGGGCACGAAGCACAGTTTTAAAGCAACAAGAGCAGCTGCTTCACCCGCCTCCAGTGTCGAACGGCAGGCTGGCCAGCTCAGTTTGAAAGGCAGGGCTCGACTCACAGCAACCAAATCCAGCGCATCTTCGGTCAATCTAGAGCCTGTGAATTGTTCAATAATGCAGTAATTCCTCTCCTCCCCTGAGATTACCCAACAGACATTTGCCAGCAACCTTGCCAGACAACCTGAGAGCTGCACAGCTCTATTCCGAGTTAATAAACTGCTCACCCTGGTGGTTCACGAGGGTATCATGTGGAGAATATATTTATTTAAAAGTTGCACAGATAATACGTAACTGCCAGTGCCATTACAGCTCAGCCAGCCTTTTGGACACCATGCAAATCCTGGGCAAGCTCAACTCAAACATTATGCAAAACAGCCTCACCGTCTCCCCCAGCTGCACCTATTTTTACTTTTTCTGCCAGCGACGACACTGACTCTTTGGAGGGTTTTCCATCCCACCGTGCAGCCTGACTCGGTTAAAGCCACTGTCATCTTTGATTTGCCTCCAGCTCACGACAGCAACGCCCTGATCCACACAGGGCTTTGTTTTTACCGTCAATCGAAACAGTTTACCTGCGCGCCAAGTCTCTCTGGCAGCTGGAAAACAAAACAAACAGGGCTGGGAAAAAAAGCACGGATGCGAACCGCACAGCCGGGGCGAGGGCTGGCGGCCGCGGGGGCCGGGCTCCCGCGAACACACCGGGCGAGGCAGCGAAGAGACGGGGCTCTGGGAGCGGGGGGCGCTGGAGCGGAGCCGGCTGCTCGTTTCCAAGGCCGGGGGTGTCCGAGTTTCCTTCCCGCAAGTGTTTGCTGCCGGCGTCGCTGGAAAAACCCCGCAGCGGCGGCGGGAGGAGGGAAAGGCCGCTCGGCCGGTAAACACCGGCGGCTGCAGCCACTCTTCCCCGGTGAAGTCGCCCTCCCGGCGGCCCTTCGCCCCGAGGAGGCCGAGACTGGCCGGGCGGCGACGCACGTCAAAGACTGGAGCGGCCCGGGGCCCGCCGGCAACCACGGCTCGGGGCGGGGGGGCCGCGCCGCCGGCCCAACGCGGCCGCTCGCCCCCGCGCCCGCCATGCCAGTGCCCGCGGCCCCCCGCCGCCCGGCCCACACGCGGCGGAGAACGGGAGCGAGACGGGGAGCCGCGGCGGCGGCACCTCCACCGCGCCGCGGGGCCTGCGGGCCCGCTGCCACCCCCGCCGCGCCGGGCCGGGCCTAGCCGGGCCTACACGCGCCCCGCCGAGGCCCGGCCGAGCGGGGGAGTGGTTGGCGCGTCCCGCCCGGCCGCACAGCCGTCCCCGCGGCGCGGCCCGCCCCCCCCTCACCTGCACATGATCCGCCATTTTGCTCCATTCATGCTCCGCTCCCTCCGCCTCCGCCGGGCCCGGCACGCGCCCGCCCCCCCCTGCTGCCGCCGCCGCCGCCGCCGCCACCCGCGCGCACGCGCGACGGCCCCCGCCGGCAAACTGCGCCTGCGCAGAACGCCCCAGCCCCGCCCCTCCCGGCCGCGCGCGGCCCGGCGCGCCACGCCTCCCCCCCCCCCCGGCCCCGCCCCGCCCACGCTGCGGCGCGGGTGACGTCACCGCGCAGCGGAGGGAGGGGCGGGCTTTGTTGACACGGCGCTTAAAGGGGCAGCGCGCCTGGCGGGAACCTCCGCGCCTCGCGCGCTGCCAGGGCAGCCGGTGTGTCCAACCCGTGCTCCCAGTGCCCGGCAACAGTGTTCCCAGTGTCCTGCAGCTGTACCCCCCAGCCAGGGACACGCCTCGCGCCCCATCAGCCCTCACACCAGTGCCCCCAGTTGCCCCCGGGCACTGGCACACCGCGTGCGCACCAGCCCTGGCACCCTCCGGTGCTCCTGTGCCGCGCACGTGGCGGGGGCTGCGGGCGCGGGGGCTGCTCCCGGCCCGAGGATGGAGATTAAAGCGCCTGTGGGTGCCCCACGCTGCTGCGTCCCCGTGCACCGAGGGCTGGGGTGCTCTGGGTGCCCCCATGGGTGGGCTCCGTGGTGTTCCCACGCCATCCCCATCCCCATCCCGCGTGCCCGGGCACCACACGACACCCGGTGCTGCCTGCAGCCTCAAACCTCTTCCTCCCTCCTCTGCATCGCGCTGTGTCCTTCCCCGGCGCACTCCCTCGCCCCCTTCCCAGCTGCGCTGTGGCTGTTTTTGGGGCTGAGGGCTGCGCCACCCATACTGGGAGCACTGGTTTGGGCTGGGATGGTGCGCGCTGCCTGGGAGCGGGCAGATCAGCAGAGCTGGGGGGTGGTTACTGTAGTGGGACGGCCCTCGGAGCTGCCGCTAGACCCATTTCACAGATGAGGAAACTGAGGCACGGCCGTGGCGGGGCCGCCCAGTGCCCTTTATGGTCAGGTCGCAGACGCAGGAAGCCGGAGCTCGCGCCGAGCGAGCGTAGGAAAGAGAAGAGCCCGACCGCACGTCACATGCTGAGACGGCAGAACCCGGTGTGACGGCAGCGCTGCGGCGGGGCAGAGGCGTGGGGGCGGGACGGGACCCCCCCGGAGCTGCGGGACAGGGGGGGACGGCGGCAGAGGGGCCGTGCAGGAGGATGGTGGTGGCTGGAGGATGGAGGAGGCGGTGGTGAAGCAGGGGGTGCTCTACCTCCAGCTGCAGCAGACCTTCGGGAAGGTGAGGAGGTGATGGGGGGCTGCTCGGTGCCCAGGAAAGACCCTTGGTGGGGGTTCAGCTGGGCTGGATATGGGGGTACAGGGGGGCTGCATCCCAAGGGAACGGGATGCTCCCACCCATCAGCTCCCCAGCCATCTGTGGGCTCTCCACCAGCACGTCGGGCTGGTGGAAACAGGCATGGAGATGGAAGGTGCTGGGGACACGCCACCAAGAGAAACTCCCCAGGCTGGACCCCCCCCCGGCAGAAGCAGCCCAGAGCTGTGGCGCACACGGGTGCAACACCCAGAGCCTCGTTGCTTCAGCGGCTGATAACAGCCGGCGTTTAGCAACGGCTCCCGCCGGCACCGCTCTTGTGCAAGAAGGGGAAGGAGCCACCCGGGCGTCTCCGACTCCGCGCCCGGGCAGGAGGCAGAGCCAAGTCATGGTGCCCATGGCCACCCACCACAGGGGCTCAAAATGCCATGGGAAGGGTGGGCGCGATGCAGGGCGGCAGGCAGGGCATCGCCTTCCTGCAGCAAGGCAACCTCTGCCACGCACGATGCCTGCGACGGCGGGGGACGGGACAGAGGCCACCCCCACGGCGGGTCCCAGAAACACGCACCAGCTAAAGGGTGCCATGTTTCGGCAAAGCCTGCTGGGCCCGGCAGGTCGCCGGTGCAGGGAGCTGCTGCGGAGGATGCTCTGATTTCGGTGCAAGACTTCCTCCCCCACCGCTTCCCCTCCGCCACCGCCGGTGCCTCCCACGCACGATGTGCCACGAATTGCTGCCTCCTCGGAGGGCGAGTCGGGAATTGCTTCAAAAGTCGGCGTTTTCAGGGAAGATGGAGCAAACGAGGAGCTGAAATTCCTTCGGCATCAAGGGGCTGTGGATGTGGGTTTTGGGTGCTGCAGGGTGGCACAGGCGTGGGATGGGTCCCAGTGCCGGTGATGCGCGGATGCTCCCGGTGGCTTTCCCAGCTGGAAAAGCCTTGCCGCAGGCTGCCAGCTGTGCTGTGCATCGGGGATGCTTTTCCCCGTGCTGCCCAGTTTATCTCACCCCCTGCTTTGGCCAAGCAGGAACCCTGCCCAGACCCTGGAGGGGTTCACTCCGATGTCCTGCCCTGGGCTTGTGCATGATCCCAAGAGGATGAAAACTCCTGGAAGGGTGAAAGCAGAACTGGCCAAAGCTGAGTTTTCACTCCTCTCGCTGCTTCTCCCCATGGCAGAAATGGAGGAAGTTCTGGGGCATCTTGTACCGGGAAAGCTCCTGCTCCACTGCCCGCCTGGAGCTCTTCGAGGGCTCGGCACCGCCGGCCGCCGAGAAACTATGGAAAGGCGAGGGCAGCAAGCGGCTGGTCAAGCTGAGCGACTGCGTGCACGTGGCGGAGGTGAGCGGCGATGCCGGGTGTCCCAAGGAGACCGTCCCCTTCCTGCTGGAGACCACCGACAAGCGGTACCTCCTGGCCGCTGACGGCTCCGAGGTGGCCACCTGGATCCAGAAGCTGTGCGAGCTCGCCTTCCCGGTACGCACCGGATGGGGATAACAGGGGCATGGGGTACAGCGGGATCCGTGCGGGGGGTTTGCTGCGATGGGGAAGGCAGGGGGGATGCCCTGCTCTGCCCTCGCTCACCCGCTGCTCTTTCCCGGGCAGAGGAGCAGGGAGGAGCAGGCAGCAGGCGAGGATGGCCAACAGAGCTCGCTGGGCACCGACGGCGAGTTCTCCATGGAGGAAAACTCCCTCTACAGCTCCCGGGGCAAAGGTAGGCACTGGTGGAGGTGGGGAAGGTGCAGCAGAGCTGGGTTTGGTGGTGCAGGAGACAGTGCACCCCCCTTCCCGAGGCACCTCGGCTGGTTTGCATGGGGGAGCAGCCCCTGCCGTGGCTACGTGCAAGCGGTGCGGTGGAAAGTCTCCTCCCGAAATAGCCTCTCTGTGCTCTTCCTGCTCTGCGGTTTGGCAGGGCCGGGTTTCCCTGTGCTATCAGGCTGCTCCCGCGCGGCCGGAGCTCTCCAGCCCTTATCGGCCGGACGCTGCTGCTCCGGCTGCGGGGGGGTCGTGAGCCCCACGGTACCTCTCTGGGGTGGGAGATGCTCTCGCAGTGAGGAGCTCTGCTCCTTGCACCTGTTAAATGCTGCCTTCCTCCATCCCCAGCCGGCTTGGAGCATGCATTCGAGGTGACGGTGAGGGCCACCGAGTCCTCCGAGCGCTGCCGCCTCTGGGGCCGGTGCATCCTGCGAGCCGGCGAGGAGGCACTGGAGCTGCTGGATTTCCAGACCTTGGAGATCCTCTACAGCTGGCCCTACCACTTCCTGCGGCGCTTCGGGCGGGATAAGGTAAGGGGGTACTGGGGAGGATGGACCAGTGGTGGGCTGTGGCACAGGGACCTGATCCCATCCCTCCCCAGGTGACCTTCTCCTTTGAGGCCGGCCGGCGCTGCACATCCGGAGAAGGCAACTTTGAGTTTGAGACCAGACAAGGCAACGAGATCTTCCAGGCGATCGAGTCGGCCATCAACGTGCATCGTGGCCGGGGTGCCGAGGAGCCACGGCAGGGTGGCCCCGGGGATGATGCCTCCCGGCCGCTTGGCCATGCCAAGATGCCCAGCTGGGCACAGGGGCACGAGGAGCCTGGTGGCACCAAGTGCCCATCGCTAGATCCCACCCGGGAGGGGAAGGTGCTGAAAGCCAAGCCAGCGATGCCCCCCAGCAGCTGCGGGGAGGCCGGGGAGCCGTCGGGCACCTTCCTGCCCTCCCGCGGTGCCGACTGCCCCTACTCTGAGCCCGGTAAACCCCCCCACCAGGGAAACCCGCCGGTGCCAGGAAAGGGCTGGAGCACCAAGGCAGCCGTCGAATCCGAGTACGCCGTCCCCTTCGACACCATCGCCAAGACCTTCGTGGCTGGCAAATTCAGCAGCTCGGCCCATCGCCCCAAGGAGGTCCCTGACCCCTTCTACGACAGCATCAGGGAGGCGAGGGGGCAAGCGGGCAAGCAGCCCCCACTGCGCCCCACCGCCGCCAAGCCCGACCACATTTATGATGAGCCCGAGGGTCTTTCTCCCCACACCGTCTACGACAAGCCCGAGGAGGTGAAGGGGGATGCGTGGAGGCTGCAGGCGGCCCCGGAGGAGCCCACCGGGCACGAGTACCCTTACAACCCGCAGCGGGACGACTACGCTGTGCCCAAGAGAGCCGTCCCGCTCCGGCAGCCCTTCCTGCTGCAGGGCAAGGAGTGGCTGGGGAACACCGAGTACGACAACGTGGTCCTCAAGTTTGCAAAGAAGAAGAACCTGCAGTGAGCGGGACGGGGAAGGCGAGGAGGAGAGGACCCCCCAGCCCCATCCCACCACTGGCAGCACCCCCTGCCCCAGCCCAGACCTCACCCCTGGCAGAGCTGAGACCCCCCCCCAGATCAGCGCACCCATGGGTGGAGGGGACGGGGCGAAGCGCTCCCCTCCCGGGCATCCCTCCAGAGCGCCGGGGCACATCTGGCCAGCTGCGGGGCTGGCAGGCGGGATGTGCCCACTGGAGGGCAGTGCGCGCCCGCCGCACGGGCAGCGCGGGCAGCGGCCGGGCAGGGGTCCCTTCCCGCAGCCCCTCCGGCTTCTGAACCCCAAGCCCCCCCCGCTCCTCGAACAGCCAGACCGTGGGAACCCCAGCTGTGGGGTGCCGCGGACCCCCCGTGCCCACCCCTGGGGGTGCACACCCCGCAGCGCACGATGCAGCCCGATGATGCACAACTCGCCCAGCAAACACATCCCACCTGCAAATTTCTCTTCATTCCTGCTGGTCTTGACCCCCTCAGCCCTCGCCCAGATGGCACCGTGGCCACACGCAGCCCCCAGCCCACCCCCCCCCCCTCCAAGGATGTCCCTGCCATCCCCCCAGCAGCCAGTGTCGTGGCCAGGGCTGGGCATCGTGGCTGGGGCTGGGCATCTTGGCTGGGACTGGGCATTGTGCCCGGCCAAAGGTCAAACCGCATCCTTGCTCAGCAAGAACGGCGTCGTACATTTCTACTGTTTCAGCCACTTTTTTATTTTTTATATTTTTTTTTTCTAAAACCACTTTTCAGCTCCTCTGAATTATAGATGAAATACTCAGCTTTATTGTCATGGTGATTTTAGTGGCTGGCTCCTCTCCCCCCAGTACAGTGAGACCAGTACGTGGCCTGACACAGCCTGACTTGCTTGGGGTCAGCCTGCTCATCTTCCTCCTCCTCCTCCTCTCGGGCACCTCCAGCCCTGCACAGCCCTTGTGAGGGGACATCCAGCCCCTCACCTGGGCACAGTGAGGGGCACCAGCCCGAACTCCCCATCGGCTGATGGATCCTGGCACAGAACCATCTCCCAGGGCTGCCCCAGGCTCCGTCGGTGCCCGTCACCCCGGCCATCTCCGGATCCATGCACACCGGCTCTGCCACCGTGATGGAGGGACCTCAGGAGCCGCTGCTGGTCCCCTGTCACCCCAGCAGGTCTGCCACCGAAGGCATGGAAAAGGCATGAATTATTTATGATCTCTTTCAATCAAATAAATGCTTAGGTGCTTGAGTTAATTTCCCGGATCCTGAAAATCCAAAGTACAGACTTTTAATAAGGCAAATTAAGTGCTTTATATATTACACTGATTAAAGCTCCGTATCAATCTATCTATCACACGCCGAATTGAAGGGGCTGGGAAGCAAACAGGGCCCCTGCTGCCATACTTCCCTCCTGCAGAATCACCTAAAACTGGTCAAAAAAGAAAAAAAAAAAAAAAGAAAAAAGTGTCTGGCAGATTTTTCCAGTGAGTGAATGTCGGACCAAGGGAGAGCATGGAGTGAGGTGGGTCTTGCTGGGAGCTGGGACCTGCCGACGGCACCGGCAGAGGTTTGGGAGGCAGCAGGGTGCATTGAGGGATGGGAGATGCTCCTTGGTCCACGGATCCCCATCCTTTCCTGGCTCTGCTGCTATGGCAGTGAGGGATGATCCCTGTCCACAACTGGGCTGGTTCCCATCGCCGGACCCCGGGCAACCCGGGCACGGCCAGGAGCATCCAGCAGTGCTGCCGGCTCGATTGGCTGGAGCGCTGGGAACTCCTGATGGCACGATGCCATTCACCGGGAATCAATTGCTTAAGCATGTGCTATTATTAATTAGTGCTCATTATGGTGGTTATTTATTATTAATCAGTGTTAACACAGTCCTTGCTCCTCACCATCCTCCAGCCCAGCTGCCTGCTGCAATCCCCGCTCCTTCCAGCCGCCTCCGCCACTATTTTTCTTCATTAACTGAAAAAATGGAAACACCTTCCGGACTTTGCTTCAAGATCCTGCGGGTCTAACGAGATTTGTACCGTGCCAGTCAGGCTAACGAGGGAGTCACTGCCAATGGCACTTCCCAAATTTCACAGCAGTGGCACGGGCTGGGCGAAGTGCTGGGGGTTTGGCTGCTGGAGTAAGTTGCTCCCAGCTTCTCCTGTCTGTGTGGATGGGGCTTAGGGTGGAAAAAGGGACCTATCCTGGAATATCAAGCCCAGGTAAGAAGGATGCAAAAGCTGGAAAAGCCCTCGGTGAGGCTCAGTGAGGGCTGGGCTGAGAAAACGAAATCGATGGCAAAGAGGGGAGGAAGAGATTACGGTGCAAAGCCCCAGACAAACGGAGAGCGCTTTAATCTGATTAGGGAGTTATTGTCATTATTGTATCCTGCTGGTTATAAATCATTGGGGAGCAGAGCTAATCAAAACAGGGATTTGGTCAGAGCTCGACGGGTCGCTGCCTCCAGCAAACGCCCCTGCCCCTCCTGCAAGCCCCGCTCCGGGAGCGGAGGCAGAGCTGCATCCCGGAGCCAGGGGCATGGAGCAGGGATGCAGCCCCTGCGGAAAAAGCGGGGAGGATGCCAGGGGCAGGCTGGGCTGGCAAGGCTTGGAGGGCAGAGCAAGGGGTACGGGCATCTCCAGCATGGAAAGGATGGGGAAATAAGGAGCGAGCGCACCAAGCAGCCAGGGTGGGGATGCTGCCCGCGGCCAGGAGATGATGCTCCTGGGGCCGAGCACGCCAGGACCCTTTTTCCCTCTCCTGCTCTGCACACCTTGTCAGGGCAGCTCCTTTTTTCATTACTGTCTCCTCGGATTAGAGCCGTGCTCGTTTTGCAGCGCTCGCTGCTCGGCGGCCGAATCCCAGGCGCCACGGTGCAGCTGCAAACTGCATTAGCGTCTCGCCAAGGAGGCCCTAATACTATTAGGAGGGAGGCATTAGAGGTGCTAAATGACAAGCCCCTAATCAGCCCCGGGATTTATGTCCATCGCGTTCCCCGCGCAGGGCGGAGCAGGGCGCCTTCATTCAGAAAAATTACCTAATTGGGAGGGTCTGGATTCTCTTCGCCTGGTCTTGTTTCTGGAGCTGCCGGCTGCTTTTCTCGGGATGGGGAATAAATGAACGTGCTGACAAGGTGTGGGACGAGGAGCAGGGAGGTGGTGACTGTGGCCACGGGTTGGAGCTACGGCTGATTCTTCATCCCACCAAGCCTGCTTTTCCTTTCGTTTTCAGTGCATCGAGAATTTTGCAGGGATTGCACTGCCTTTGCCCACCCCTGCGTGGGTGCCCTTAAAGAGCTGCTCTGCCTTCCTGCCCTTGGCTTCAGCAAAATTAATTGGCAATTACCAGAAGTCCATAAACCCCAGCTTTTCTTGGGGAAGGAAGCTGTAAAAGCCGCCTGTCCGCAGCCGTATTTCCTTCACTCCGCATTGATCCCGTGGCCTCTGCTGACCACGGCTCAGCTGCGGGGCGATGTGCTCGGCCCCCGCGGACCCATCCGCATCGATCCCGGGGACCTCGGCCAGCTCGCACCCCTTTGCAGCCAGGAGCATCACTGGCTCTAGGTGCAAATTCCCGGGCTGGCACCAGCCCATAGCAGAATCACTTTGTCCTCCGTCTCCTTCCCACCCATCTGGGAATATTTATACCGACGGCTGCCATGGGGAAAACCAAACAAACCCCCAGCGATGGCTGCAAGGGGCACAGCACAGCAGCAGCGATCTTCCCACCACCAAAATGCCCCGGGGCAGGGCACCGAGGGGTGCCCAGCTGGGAGGCAGGGTTTGGGGAGCATCCCTGTGCGGGATGGAGGGATGCAGGAGGGCACAGCTGGGCTCTCCCACCAGGATGTGCCACATGGCAACGTGGTGTCCCACGAGAGCAGAGAGGCGGGTGCTCCGGGGAGAGCACAAATGCAAAGCCTGGACCGAGGGAACAGCTGAATTTAGTGCTTGGGCCTGGGGGAGATGAGGAGGGCTGGTGGCCAAGGGTGTGGAAAGGCAGTTGCCTTCTGGAAAGGCAATTTGCTGCTGGTTTTGGACCAAGGGATCACTGTTCTTACAGGCCGCCAATATCTGCGGTGCTGGTGGTCTCGCTGGGCTGCGGAGGGTAACGGGAGCAGGGGGAAGGGTTCCCACACCCCGCCGCGAGCCCGAAAATCCCTCTGTGTCGTTTTCCAGCTCTGAATATTTGACGAAGGCTAAAACACCAATAAGCTGTATTACAGCTGCGCTGCATGGAGCCCGGGAGAGCGTTTTAGCTCTTTGGATATTGCATCCTACTCCTACACTTTCATTACAGGAATCCCATTAAAGGTATCAGCTGGACCCTAATGATGGCGAAGGAGGGGGGGGATGCGGCCAGAGCCCCCATTTCAGAGTCCTGCCTGCTCACCTCCCCGCAGCCACAGAGCCCGTATGGGGCAGGTTGAGTTTAAAAGCCTGGATTGAATCGGGAGATTTTTAAAAGCCCTCAGCTCCCATATGTCTCTGCGTTTAGTACGTTCCCTTTGCCTTAATACACGCCGTTTGAGCAAAAATAATGCTCTGTACATTTTACGGGGCTCCTCCGCACGCAGGTTTTGTCAGGACTGCAGTATAAATATCCCCACCAGCCTCGCAACACCCACCTGCCCAGACTGATGCTTAAGGAAGAAAAATGTAAAAATACACCCTCCGTAACGATCTGCTGCTGATGGTGACAACGAAGCAGCAAACGATGCTGCTAAAACCTGCCCTGTCCCAGCCGGGTGGGTGCTGGGGGCTGCTGCGGGGGTCAACTGGGGGGATCCTGGGGTCCCCAACCTGGTGCTCGTGTGTGTTATCATCCCCGTGGCACGGGGTGGGTGTCGTTGGTTATTAAAAGCTATCACCCAGCCGGTGTCACGCTGTCCCCTGCAGAAGGGCCACCGTTCCTGGGGACTCGTCTCATTAGAAACGGAGCCAGAAAGCGGCTGAATTTCCACCCTGCTGCTCTCAGTTATCTCTGCGAAAGGGGAGCCAATTACCAGCAGCTGGTGAGAGCCTAAAATTATTATTAATTTCAAACAAAGCATATGCTTTGTGTTAACAATCCTCCGTGGTGTGGCAGAAGGGCCAACGCCATCCAGATGGCTCGACGCGCGGTGGGAATGATTAACGCGCGGCTCTGCCGCCTCGCCGGGGGCTGCGCGGGGATGGAGGGCAGGGGCCGTGCTGCCATGCCCCCCGTGCCTGACACGGGGTGAGCCAGCAGCGGGAGCCTGGCACAGGGTCACCAGCAGCATTTATCATTACTTATAATCAAAGAAAACCCCTGTGTGCTTGAGCTAACGTCCTCCCGGTGTCCCTGCACACGGGGCGAGGGATGCTGGCAGCCCTGGAGAGCGGTGGGTCCGGCAGCAGGATCCCCCAGAGATGATATATGTATATTAAGGAAGTATAAATATACTCATAGAAGTATCTTAAGGAAGGTTTAGATCCCAGGCTGGCAAGTGAGCTGCTGTCCCGACCGACGGATGCTGAGGGCTGATGCTCTCCCTGCCCAGTCTCAGCTCCCCTCGCTGGATTTGTGTTGGATTTATGATGGATCACTTTCCTTTCCATCCCAGGCCTGGCCGGCACGTGGAAATGAATGGGAAGGCATTTTCCAGCTCAGCTGGAGAGTTTGGAAAGGCCTGAGTGCTTTGGCCCCCAGGACCACGGGAGCACGTTAAGTGCTGCTTTGCTTCCTTAGCTCGCCGCGGGAAATCCCGCTGATAGGTGTTAATGCCGAGTTCAGAGCAGCGTTTGCAGCAACCGCCTTCGAAATACCCAGGGTGAAAACAAAGAATGGTGTTCTATTTTCACTGGGAGCCAGTACCACGAGTCACATTTGCACGGAGCTGCTGCTCGATCTGCTGACCTTGGGTGGGCTCAGCCCGGCACCCTGCCCTGGAAAGCCTCGATGGGAGCAGATATTCAGGAAAAAAAAGGTCTATTCACAGCAACAGGGATTCATTTGGACACAGATCCATCCCAGAGCTGTTTCTCCTCTGGGTCTGTCTGGCCTCAGCTTGCAGCAAGACCCTGGTCCTTGGGCAGAGGTGGTTTGCAGAGCTCTTCCCACGGATCCCCCCGCATCACGCTTTACTCCACCCTTTGGCCAGAGCAATAGATCCAGGGCCTCGGAGGGCTCCGGATGCTGGATTAACACGATCCCACATCTGGCAGCAGGGAGCATCTCCCTCCTGAAGATGAATAACAAGAAATCACTCTCAGACCCTCAGTCCCCTACCCAGGGGGAACCTGCTGAGCCTTTGCCCTGGGCAGGAGGGTGCCAGCGCTGTTGCCTCGGTCCCTGGGGACCCTGGGAAAGGGGGTGATGGGAGCCGCAGAGTTTCTTTAAATCCCACGCCTGGAATTGGGAGCGAAGCATCTCCGGGGGAGAGGGGTAAAAATAGCTGCTGCTGTGTGTCAGCGCCAGGAGCGCGGGAGGTGGGTTTTATCGAGGGCAGGCTGCGAAAGCTGGGTTATAAATAGGAGTAATTACTCGAGTGGGGGCACGGCGCTTAATGAGGGGTTGAGCTGACACCAGCACCGTGATTGCACAACGCTTCCCAGCACGGGGTGGAGGAGCGAGTTGTTGGAGCCCCAGGAAGGAGGTGGGGGGGGGGGCACAGCTGCCAGTCTCTGGGGCCGCAGCGATGCCCAGGGGGGTAGGGGCATCGCAGGGAGGAGGGCTGCTTTGTGCCAGGGTGGAGGTGGAGGCCGGGGAAGGAGAAACGCTCACATCTTAATTACACTCCCCGTCAGCGGCGCTGATACCTGGTGATGGAGTAATTGTGTCCAGGAGCTGTGGGCAATGGTTAATTTTAATTAAAACCTGTGACCGCGGCTGCCTGAGCTTTCTGCATGGGCGACGGCGGGCGAGGGCTCTGCCAGGGAGGATTTTCACCTGGCAAAAGCCGGCTCTCATACCCCCGATGCCCTTCACACCCCTCCTGCCCTGGCTTAGTAGGCACCAGCCTGGAGGGTGCCAAGCTGGGGTTTCCCCCCCCAGGGCTGCTCCAACGAGGAAAGTGAGGGATGGAGAGAGGACAAAGAACAGGAATAAAGCACCAGGAGGGAGAAGAGGGTTTCAGAGGAGGCAGCGTGTGGCGCTGGTGCCTATAGAGAGGGCAGACAGGAGGGGTAGATCGGTGGGGCAGCCCTGGCTGCCTCCTGCCCCTCACCCTGGCATCATGCCAGCAAAGCCGCTCTGCCTCGGCGCATAAGGGCTGTGACCTGCCCTTGTTGCAGTCACATAAAATATATATTTGAGTGATAATGGGGTGAGGAGCAACTGAGCACAATCTCGAAGAAATATCGGTGCATTAAAAGACAGCAGAAGCTGCCGCAGCTGGTTAAGCGCCCGGCGGTGGGCTCCCTGCCCTCTGGAGTGGGGTCCCGTGGGGATGCTCGGAGCGGGCAGAGGCTGAGGGGTCTGGGGCTCAGCCCCTCACCCTACTGCAGAGCTGAGCTAAACACGGAAAAAAATTAATTGCACCAAATTTCCAAGGTGTGGAGCTCCAAGATCCCTGAGTTCAGACCTCCTTAGTCCTGGGGGGCACAGGAAGGAGAGGGCATGGGGCAGGATCATCCGTGACGCTGGCAGCTCCCATTCCTGCTGACCCAGTGGGTAGTTTGATCCATGGCCCCATCGATCCCGTGTGTTTATGCATAAGGAAGTAATAACGGAGACAGAGCAAAGTTGTCCTCTCCACCAGCGCTCGGTGGGATTTATGGGGTGCAGCCAGCTCCCCCAACCTTTCAGATTCTCCCCCCACGTCCCACAGGGCTCCGCACTGACCCCTCCCCAGCCCTGGCACACAGCTGTGCCCAGGAAGGTGCCACCCGGGGCTTGTCCCGTACCCAGTGCCACGGGGACACAGGGAGACAGAGGAGCCTGGCAGCACGGGCAGGACAATGCCAGCTTCATCTTTGCCCAACAGCAGCAGATCTGCTCAGGAGAGAGCCGGGGCGGTGTTTAATAAGATGTTGAGTCTCTGCAACAGCCTGGAGAGTAATTGAGTTAAAAAGTCAATCACTGAGTCACAGATCCGCTTTTCCACGAGTTCCGCACTCGCGAGCACCCCGGGCTCCCTCCTGCTCTGAATCAGCCCGGCTCTCCTGGCCCTGCTGCCAACACCAGCTGTTTTCTCAGCTGCTCACCAAAACCACAGCTTCACCCCATCCCCTAAACACGCACCCAACCGCAGACCCCAGTTGATGCATAAGGGCCTGATCCTGCCGTGCTCTGGCTGCTGCCAACACATGGAGCCGCTGCCCCTTCCCCAAGCGCCCCCAGTAGCGTTTCGCTAAGGGAAAATGTGAAATTCCGTGGCCAAGGCTCTGAATTACTCATGGGCAGAGCTGCTCTTGCTCCACAGGGATCAGGAGTGCCCTGGGAAGGGAGCAGAGTTACCTGATTGTGCAACACTGATCCCATTGACACCAGGACTCTTCTGCCCCAGGTGGGGATACCACCTCCTGCCCCGATACCCTCATCCTCAGCAGCGCCGGGGCAGATGTTTGGCATTCCAGGGCTGAAACGGTGCCCAGCATCCGAAGGCCAGCACGCCCCTTTTCCCCTTTCAGACCCATTACCAAGGACCTGATTGCTTTCACCCCCCTGTAAGTGCAGTGCTCCCCCCAGCTCACCCCTCCAGCACATTATTGCAGCCATCATCCCTTTACTGTCCCCAAAGCCCCGTTAGCTCCGGGCCCCTCTGCCTGCACTTTATGACCTTTGCTCCTTCGGGCTAAGTGCCCCCCTTCCCCCTTTGCTCTCATCAGCGACTTTCAGGGTTATTGATCTCTAATTCCCCCATGAGGGACGTGCTCTCTTATAGCATCAGGTTTTTTCCCCAGCTGCCCCATCACTGCTTCTCCGCAGCCCCCCACGACCCAACACGGGAACGTGCGTTGTGCGAGGTGCCAGGCCTGGGAATGCCAGGCTGTGAGAGCCAACTGAAGAGCAAAGAGCAAAGCATAAAGCTGCCAGGGAGGGTTTGCTCAAAACCAAGCACTCGTGGGCAGGTAATAAGCAGCGTTCTGGCTGCGCAGCTCTGCGAAGCTCCTGCTGCAGCTCGGTCCTGCGAGAAGAGCGAGAAGTGCTTTTTCCTTGGCAAAAAAGGAAAAAAAAATGTGCATCCTACCTTGCCATGCCCCAGCAAAAGCCAACAGCAGCCCTTTCCCCCACCCCACCAAGCTTTTATTCCCTCCCCGGCTCAGTGGTACCAGCCGAGGCGCAGCCGTTCTCCCAGCACTGGGATTTGGCTGCTGTTACTGAGTGCACCCAGCCCAAAAGTGGCTCTGAGCTGACATCCCTACACCTGATGTAATATATTAATGACTCCAGGTTTTTGTACTCGCCCTTTCCTAAGTGCAAGGAGTTCTAGGGCTGGAGACTTGCTGACCCAAAAGCCATCACCACCCTTTTTGAGACTTGCGAGCTGTGAAGACTGCTTATGGTGAAGAACTGGGAAAAACGGGATCCTTCAGGGCTTTTTCCCACCTGAGCCTTTGTGGTGGTGCCTCTGCTCGTCTCCTCCCACCACGGTACCCGAGTGCCTCGGATCCGTCAAGATCCGCAGCATCCCCGGCCCTTTGCTTTTGTAGTTTGTTTGTTTGTTTGCGCTCGCCTGTCAGCTCCCCTTCCGCCCGCATCCCAGATGAGAGCAGATCGCACGCTAATAAATTCGGGTTTGGCAGCTGCGCCCGGAGACAGGGAAAAACCTCTTGAATTACAAAGGCAGCTTCACTTTTGCACCTGGATTTGCTTCTCAGCCCAAGTTTCCTCTCGTGGGCCAGTGGTGCCGTGCCCAGGACTGCAGCGGTGATGTACCCAGGACTGCAGTGGTGATGTGCCCAGGACTGCAGTGGTGCCGTGCCCAGGACTGCAGCGGTGATGTACCCAGGACTGCAGCTGTGATGTACCCAGGACTGCAGCGGTGATGTGCCCAGGACTGCAGCGGTGATGTACCCAGGACTGCAGCTGTGATGTACCCAGGACTACAGCGGTGATGTGCCCAGGACTGCAGCGGTGATGTACCCAGGACTGCAGCGGTGCCATGCCCAGGACTGCAGCGGTGATGTGCCCAGGACTGCAGCGGTGATGTGCCCAGGACTGCAGCGGTGCCATGCCCAGGACTGCAGCGGTGATGTGCCCAGGACTGCAGCGGTGCCATGCCCAGGACTGCAGCGGTGATGTGCCCAGGACTGCAGCGGTGCCATGCCCAGGACTGCAGCGGTGATGTGCCCAGGACTGCAGCGGTGCCGTGCCCAGGACCACAGCGGCAGGGGATGGGCAGGGATGCAGAGGTGGGATGGAAGAGAAGCAGGTGATGGGACTTGGACCATTATAATGGTGTTTACCCAGCAAACAGCCTGGCTATACCCTGTGTCCATACAGCACGGACGTTGCCACCTGCCTCCATGGCCCGTGCAGAGCCAGCCCAGCCCAGGTTCCTCCCCGAGCCCCGGCCAACCACCCGGCATCCGACAGCAAAGATTAGGGCTGTTTCTTTTTCTTCCGCGCGGAGCGTAATCCCCCCACTTTGAAAGGCGCATCCTCCGCTTGATGCTTCCTGACGTTAATATTATCATCTCCAACCAGCCGCAGAGCCCAGCTGTCGCCTGCGATTAGGGCGCTGACACAGATCGGTGCAAGATTTCGCGAGCGTCTCATTACCGCCGACTCCGGTTCTGCACGGCTTATATAACTCATCTTGCATAAACCTGTCACCGGCGGGAGCTGCTCCGTCGCTCAGCCCTGGTGCATCCTGATGAGGGGTGGCCAAGGTGGGGGGATGAACACGGCTGGGCCCCCCTCTTGCCATCCCCACACTGCTGAGCATCCTCCTCCAGCTCAGGTCCTTGCAAAGAGGTTTTTCTTCCTCTGGAGGAGTCTGCTCCTGCGCCAGGCGCCGTGTACTGGGTGCTATGGGATGGCAGATGGGTTACACTGGTAGGGCAGCATCTTCCAGGGGCATTTGGAAAGGCTGGAAGGGGTGAAAGGTCCCCAAAGCCCTCAGCATCTTGGGTTTACTGGAGAGCTGTGGATGGAGGGTCCAAACCCTGGACCAAAACCAGCCCTGAGTGGGGCTGGGGCACACTGAGCTGCACGCTAATGCTCTCGCCCGTCTTAATTGCTCGGGCGGGGGAGATCTTAGGAGGTAGAATGTAATTACGGTGGCTGGAGTCGGGCCAGGGCTCTGCGGTGGGCACGGGGACTCTTTCAGAGAGCGCTGTGGGTTCATTAATGGCCTGGAAGAGGCAGCAGCCCGCTGTTAGCTGGTGGTGGGGTGGGGGTTTTTCTGTGCCTGCCGAGCTCTGCCGCGCGACTTCGGCTCCACTTGCCTGCCACGGCGCCCCATGGCACCGCTGGCCTTGCACCCCGCACTGGGGACCAGGATACTTCCCATACAAAGCTCCCTTTCCATCCCTCTGGTATAAAGGGAGGGCGTAAGGGAGGGTTTTTCCCAGCTCTCTTCATCCCTCCTCATCCTCACTTTGCAGATGCGGCGTCCTGTGGCGCAGACACGCAGCCTCTGAGTGCAGGATCAAGCGCTGTCGCTGCTGCTCACAGGGAGCAGGACCTGTCCCCCAGCTCTGGTGCCTTGCACGTGGGATTTAAGCTGCCTCCTGTAACATACACCCCAGCGCAGGGCCCTTCCACTGTGCAAAAGCACCAGGGTGACAATCCATCCCGGCATCCCCTCCCCATGTCCCCTGCTGCAAAGGACCCCGTGCACCCCATCATGTTGGCGTGGGGATCCTGTGCCCCAGCAGGCACCAGGAGGGTGAGAGCTGTGCTGGGCGACCCAGTGTCGGGCACGTAGCTCGAGGGGTCCCATTCCTATGCCACCCCCCTGCGTGGCTCCAGACCTTCCTGGGCAGGAAGGAGCAGAGCTGGCAATGTGACCCCGGGCCCCGACGGGCTCATCAGCGATGCCAACAGAAACGCGTCGCCTCCCTGCAATTAATCAGAGGAGCTATTTGTAAATGAAGACAACCACTGCTCATCAGCTGGAAAATGCCTCCGCCACTCCTCTCACCCAGCGTTAGCCGGTGAGCCGAGAGCAGCCGACGATTAAAACAAGGTGTCTTGGATTTCTCTTGCAACTGGGTCTTCTTTTCCCCCCTATTCTTGAGTTTAAACCTTCCCCCTGAGCTCCCAGCCCGTGTGCTGGCGGGTGTTTTGCCGGCAGCTCCATCCCGGGTGACGCTGAACCCATTCGGGGTGCACAAAAGCCTGTGCCAGGGCTCGTGCCCAGCTATTCCCCCCTTCATCCCTCTCCGCGCAGCCACGCGTGTGTCGCCGTGTGTTTGGCATATCCGTTACCGGCAATATTCGGGATCAGGCGCCCGGTGAATGGAAGAGCTCCGTGAAATCTGAGCTCACCTAGTTGCTATGTAATTATTTCCACGCTACCTAAGCGAGAGGTGGGGAATTCATCCTCTCGCCGATACCTTTGTTGTTCCCAGACACTTTGTGCCGAAGACGCCAGACCACGGCTGGGATGGGCAGAACAGCCTAATTAAGAATAAATCATTAACGATGTGCCCTGCCTTGCTGACAAGGGGAAGGATAAGCTCCAGTTTGGCTCTTCCAAATGCTTCCCTTGCCTTGCTCCGTGCCGGTAGCGCTGGGGAGGGAGGTGATGGTGATCTAGCTCCATGCAAATGTCCCGTGCATGCTCCGTGGGCACGCGTGCTGGTCCTGCCACCCCGGATTCCTGCTCCCCCTTCCTCTGTGCCCCTCGTTCCCCTCCTGCTCCGCTCACCCCGACATCTATTCAAACACGCCGGCTCCGGCCTTATCATTAAATGCAAATGCTGGGGAGTAATTGCTGGCGGTAGCAGCAAGGAGAGAAAAATGACAGTGAGCTCAGGAGCAGCTATTAGATGGGAAAGTGGAAAGTGTAAACAAAATACAGACCATTAGCCTGTAGTAACACCGGCTGTTTTTCCCCTCCTAATGCCTGGCGTAGCTGGTTGGTGGTTTCTCTTTCCTTGCTCGGGAAGGAGGTGGCAGAGAAGAGGGGCTGCATTAGACTGCTGTGCCTTTGGGTGGGCTAGAGGTGGCCGTGGGCACCCTGTGCTGCTCAGGATGGCAGAGACCCCTCTTTCCTCTCCATTTCCAAAGCAAAATCCCTTTTTCCTTGTGCCCCAGACCTGCCGGAGGGCAGAGACGGAGGCAAGGTGGGAGCCTCCAGCTTTGTCCCCAGCTCAGCCCCGCTAATCTCTGCTTGTCAGTGCCGCCGAGGCTGTCAGCTGCCGGCGAGCAGGGCTGAAATCTGCCTACTAAATCCGACAGGATAATTAAAATCAGGTAGGGAGATGGCTATCAGCTAATTTTTGTGATGTCCTTCCCTCTCCCCTCCTCCCAGTTTGCTTGCCATCCCTCCCTGGCAGTTCCTGCCTCCTCCTCCTCCTCTGAAGAAGAAGCAGATGGGCTCAGTGAGTTTGCTATGGGTCTTGGGGGTCTCCCTGCACCCCCTGTCCCCTCCCTGCGCAGCACAGGGACCCTTCCAGCCATCTCCGAGGCTCCTCTCCAGCCCTGCCAGGATGTAGGAGCAAATTCTCGAGGGGAAGGACAACATTGCAATCAATTAGAGGCATAAAAAAAGATAATTTTATTAATGGAGAAATCCGAGGCAGGGAGGTGGGATTTTCTGTTCTGGGTAATGGGAGCATCATGTCTCCAATTAAACTTTGGAGGATTCATCTCGGAGCCGGGGCCCGTCAGAAGCTGACATTTATTAGGCTGTCAAAGTCAATCTCTTTCAGGAGCTGCTTCCCCCAGCACACTGGGTTATGTATCATTTATGCCTTTTCCATCAGGGCACCCAGTTTTGGGCGGGTTTTTTGGTTTACATCTTGGTTTATTTCCGTTAATGCGAAGGAAACCCAGTGGCACGAGCTGATGCCATTTCACAAAAGCTATTTCTGATTAATTATCTTTACTCCTGTGCACAGAAACCTGGAGCAAAGATCGGGGCTTCCTCATGCTTGGAGCGGTGTGGACACAAGCAGCGAGGAGCCCGGGCTCTTTCCCGGGTGACCGGAGAGCCAGCCAGCTGGCAAGCGAGGGGATACGGGCTGGGAAGCCCTGGGCTGTGCTGGGAGTGTGAGATATCCCCAAAACAGGAATGTGGAAGGATGCTGTGTTCCTCCTGGCTCCAGACGGGTTTTGGCGTTGCCGACTTGGGATGCAGGCAAAGCCACAGGTCCCACCCAGCCGCTCGCTCGCCTTCCGGATGCTCCAGCGATACAGAGAATTCCAGACCGGTGGATACTGTCAGTTTGATCATCATGGCAAGGGCTGGCACCAACATCAGCATCCCGTCCCCGGCCGTGTGTGCAGTGGACGGGTGACAGGAGACTTTGTTGTACGCACGTCTCCAGCCGGGACTACTTTTGCTCCCCTCTCCATTCCGGCGATGGAGGGGTGTTTTCTCTTCATCTCCTTCCATGCATCCAGCAAAGGGAGGTGGAAAAAACTGTCCTTTGTGCCTGCCTGCCAGTCCCGCATCGCAGGGGGGGTCAGCTCTGCTCCCCAGCCAGCGCTGGTGGTGCCAGCCTCCACGGGGATTGGTGGCTCCATCTTCTTTCATTCCTTGGCACTGGGAGAAGAACTATTTTGGCATATCCTCTCGCTGCCCCCAGCTTCCCTACCTGCGTGAAGGGACTGGAGAGGTTTTAAACAAGAGCTTTTATCCCAGTCCTGGGATGTGCTTTGAATCCTTTCACCCCTGTCCCGGCTGCGTGCCTGGTGCGTGGGCCCCGGACCTGCGGCTGTTTTTCCCGGGGATGTCTCGGGGCTCCGCAGCTCTCGGCGTGCGCCATCCCGTATCGATCCCTCCTGCCCCTGTCTGAGCCTCTCTGTCCTGCTGATTTATCAGGCTGGTTTGGAGATGGGAATGTGGTGTCTCTCGCTGAGCTTGGCCCTCTTTAGCATCCCTGGGGAGGCTCCGAGGAACGGGAGCGGAGTGCAGGTCCATGACAGCTGCATGCATGGCGGGGGGGCACAGCCTCCTCCAGCAGCAAAACCACCCGCACCCCAAAGCATCTCCCGGAGCTGGCTGGAGGCTCTCCCTTACCCGGGTGCTGGGGGGTCAGGAGCTGAGCCCCCCCAGGGCACCAGGACTCACGAGCCTCTGCTGCTCGCAGCGCCCAGCCCTCGCCCGCCGCTGAGCCTGGTCAGACGCCCAGTTACTGGAATTCAGCCTCGTCGGAGCTGCCTGGACAGGGTTATTACAGGATATTATACAGACCATTTGCATGGCCACCTCCAGGTCATTTCAATCACTTTAAGCTACTTATCTGCCCATTTTCTTCCCCATAATATTTGCCTAATTCGATTACTCTGCAGCCTCAGCATGCTGCAGTGAAATAATCAGGAGATATTACCCAGAGCAAGTCAACTGGATCCACGTTTCCAGCTGCTTCTCTCCCCAGCCAGCTCGCCCAAGGGGCTCGGTGCCTGCCCTTGCCCGGGGGCACTGGGTACAGTCCCGGGACCTGTTCCCATCACCGCTGTGCTCAGTGCAAAGGGCAAGGACTCTCTGTAGGTAAACATCAGATCCTGCCTGTCACTGTCTGTCTGTCCCATCACAGCCCTCTGTCCTTCACAGCAAACCAACGTGTGCGTGGGTGCCCCAGGATCTGTCCCCTCCCGCTCTTTGGGCTGGGTTGGCATTTGGCATTCCCTGGGCACTGGCAGGGCAGGACGAGCCTGGCTCTGGGTTTGCACAGGGGAAAAAAGAGGTTTTTGGCCCCTGGCCTTGGCTTTCCAGGGGTGCTGGCCTCTGCCCTTGCATCTGTCCAGAGACAGAGCCCGGAAACGCAGCAGCCTGGGAGGAGAGCCTGGCTGCTCCCAGCCCAGCAGCGCAGCCTTTCCCGGAGCACATTACCTACGCGCTAAGCACAGAGCTCGTTTGTATAATGACCTGTTTGCAGAAAATCAGCAGGCTTTGCCCAGGCACCCACCTGCTCCCAGCTGCTGGAGCTGCCCACCAGCACGGTGCCAGCCCGCGCTGCTCGATGCGGGCACCTGCCGCTCTCTCCGGAGGATGATGATGCCTCAATTTCAGGCCAAACAAGTGGGTTTGGGTGCCAAAGTCCTGGAGCTGCAGGGAAGCATCCTCCCATCACCTGGAGGGAAGGTGATGCTTCTGCAGAGTTGCACCCAACTGGCCCATTGCAATGTTTTCTGGGGCGGGCAGGGGGGTCAGATGCCCAGGGCAGGAGGACCCAAGGGGAGAGGAGAAGAGGCTGAAGCATGGAAAGGATGGGAGAGGGGGGCTGGTGGCCCTCTCCAGCTAAAACCCCCGTTGACATAGCTTGGAGCTGGAGGAGCCAAATCTGCTTCCAGGCTTATTCCAGCTCCGGGGGGAGGCCTGGTAGGCCAATCAATGCCAGGTCGCTAACGAGAGGCCCTGAGTTAATTGGCAGGAGCGGCTGCTTAAATGAAGATTCAGTATGCGCTGGAGGAGCTGGGGAGCCGCCTGTTTTCGGAGCTGGGCACATCCAATTTGTGCCTGCAGCAGCCTTGGGAAGCTCAATTAAGCCGCCTCTGGCTTTTCTAATCAAACCCACCCCCATCTCCCCATGGGGCTGGGGAGGGGGGCACGGGCAGCGGGGCCATGCCCGGGCGCTGGGTCCGGCAACACGGAATGGAGATGCCATGGTGGGAGTGTGCCCCGTGCCTCCCTGAGGAGCAAGGGCAGATCAGTGCTTTGCTGAGCCGGTTTGGTCCCAGCAAACTCCGTGTAAGAATTTGCCTGGCTCCTAAAATCCCCAGCTCCGTGGCTCCAGGGATCCGCAGCCTCCCTCCCTGCTTTCAGCCCTCCTGCATGCCATCCCTGCCCCTTCCCAAGGCACAAAAGGATGCGGGAGCCCCTCTGAGGTGTCTGAGCCCAAAGGCAGGGGGACATGCACGGGGACACACTCCTGCAGCCCTCCGAGGAGAGGTCGGGATGTGAAGCCCACCCTGGGGATGCTGTGCCAGCTCCCGTGCCCATGCCACAGGCGCTGCGAGTCCAAGGAAACAGCAGCGACACATCGGATGTCTTGAAATCCAGCACCTTCGAGGAGCTGCCTTCGGGACCAAGGGGGAAAGCTCTCTGCTCCCGGACAGGAAGGCATTTCGGGGTGTCCTGTGTGTGCAGCTGATGGAGGCGGTTTTGGCGCTCAGTGCCAGGTTCCAGCAGCGGGCAGGGGGATTCCATCCACCTGGAAACGTGTGTCGGTGCCCAGGGACCAGCCCAGCATGGTGCTGGGCATTGCTGAGCTGCTCAGTCCCACCAAAACCATATAACCCCCCCGGGATGGGCTTGCTGCTGGGCAGTGGGCAGCCACCTCCCCTTGCCCCTGCATCCTGATTCGAGTGGGGCTTGCGGCATCCCGGGGGATTTCTCCTGGCCACTGCGGATGCGGGATGAGCCCCCGCAGATCCTGGCATGCTGCCGTGCCCCACTTCTCCGGGAGGCTGGAGTGCCGCAGCTGAAGCAACCCAGAAATTAAGATGGGCTAATCCTGCCCACTCCGCAGAGTGGCCGAGCCCTCTGCGTGCCAGTGCCAGTGCCACTGGACAGGCTTTCCATAAGCTCTGGATTCAGCATCAACTTTGCCTCTGCCCCCCCTTGCCAGCTCAGCCGGAGGCGGCTGCGTTTCCCCGCCTTCACCACTTATTAGTATTTTGTTGTTATTATTTTGCTTATAAATAAAAAATGGGTGCTCTCCTTTGCGGAGAGGTAGGGGGGTTCCTGGAAAAGAGGCTTTTTTTTTTTTTTTTCCTGATAGTGCTTGAAGCGGCTTTCCCAAGGGAGGCTGGCTTTGAGTTGGCAGGATCTGCTGCTCAGAAAGGGTTTTGATTATTTGGAGTATTATCATTGTTCTTTGCACCCTCTTATCCTCCTATTCCAGAGGAACTGAGGAGTAAATGACAGTGAAACATGTACTTGGGCTGGTTACCGAACTCCGGCTGCGTGCACGAGCTCCGGGGTGCGGAGGCATCGCTCTGCTGAAAGGGAAGCATTTCTCCAGGGCTTTCTCCGAGAAGGATCCCCTGTCCGGTGCCTCTGGTGAGCTGGGCCAGCCTGCCCTGCTCGGATGGAGATGGGGACGGGTGCCCGGGGCTCTTCCCCAGGGTGAGGGTCTGCAGCCGGAGCTCCTCCGCGCTCCCAGGGATCTCAAGGGTGTTACTTTCCCCTGCAACCACCCTTGAGAGCAGTCCCGAGGAATGGGAGAAGCAGGTCCCGCAGCCAAGAAGTAACACCAGGGATTTGGCTCACCGAGGAAGGCAAAGGCTGGGACCAGCGACAGCCCCCCCGGTGCTCCCTGGGGCCAGCACCAGTCTCTCCCACCTGTGTTTAGGAAGCGACCGCCTTCATAAAATTAAATTAAATTAAATTAAAATTCCTCCAGGATCTGGAGAGCCGTAACCCAACCCGTGCTGGCCCCGGCACCATCCAGCACTAAGAGTATTTCAATTATTTCAATGCAAGGGTTGGCTGTGTGGGGCTGGGAAAGCTGCCTTGTCCCTGCAGCCCCCCAGCTCCTGCCCAGAGCAGAGGTGCTCCCTGCTCTCGCTCCACTATCCTGCCTTGCAGCACTGGGAATATTATTAATGCACATAGAAATATCCATAATTAAGCTCAGTGTCCAATGCCAAAAAAAATGAAAGCAGTAAATCCCAGGCAGGAGGAGAGGGAGGCAGCCTCGCGAGCACACTCACCCCTACCCCTGCCACAGCCCCCCCAGGGCACGGACAGCCCCTTGGCAATGTCCCCCAGGGCTCCCCATCACCCCAGAGCTGCCTGCAGACGTCGGGCAGGTGTTTGCGTGGGAGACACGGTGCTTCCCGGGAGCAAAAGGAGAGAAAGCGGCTGCGAACGCCTCGGCCGGCGTGACAAAGCCCGGAGTGACAGGTAGCGATCAGCCGGGGAAAGGATGCTCCCGACATCCGTCTGGGAGGAGAGCGATGCTATAAATACGGCTGCTGACACAGCAGGCAGGGCTCGGAGTGGGAGAGAGACAATAAAAATAATCAAGGGACTCGGGGATATCTCCAGGGAGCCGAGGGGCAGTCATGGCAGTGGAGCAGGGAATGGCTTTGGACATCTCTTGCGAGGTTTTCCCGGGGGGTCCATCCCCTGTGCACGTTCCGATGTCTCGTGGTGGGGTGGCACCTTCTGCTGCAGCCTTTCCCACCACAGGGACGCTGCCGATCCCAGCTCTCTCCTCTGTTTCCCGGCCCGTTTTATGAAACGCGTGGGGTTTTTTCACTGTTCCCAGCCGAGGCTGCCGGGGAGGTGGGAGGGCTGCCAGACACTCCGGGGGGAACATGCATCCATGTCTGCGTGGGACGGGGAGCCTGGCCTGGCACCGCGCTCGGGAGGATGCAGGAACATCTGGCGCACACCTGCAGCGAAGCCTGTCCTCTCCCATCCCTCCCAGTCCCCCCCGCAGCGGCAGCAAAGGACACTGCATCCCACCCTAAGGGTATTGCTGGGACAAGGGGAGCATCCCAAACCTCGGCACTGCTCGGGGCGAAGAGAAAGCGAAGCTGCTCCTAAGAAGGCAGCAGCATCCCCCCTGCCCCCCCAGCCCCCCTCCCCCTTTTCCTAATGGAGCAATTTCTCCTTTCCTGCCGTGGGAATCGCAGCCGAGTTGTGCCGCACTGGCAGCTAGAAACATCCGGCGACAGCAGCGGGCTCGCTGGGATGTCATTGCCCTTTCCACCCGCTGCTTTGGTTTTTCCTTCTCTTACCTCTTCCCCCCACCCCCATCAAACCATCTCTGCTCCCCGGCCCTCCCTCGTGCCGCAGACAAAGGCAGACGTCCCGTGTGCCGCGTCTCTGGTTTCCTCCTTGGGATCCCCTCCGGTTGCTTTTATCCCTGCCTCTGCCTGCTTCAAAGGTTTAAATTATCCCAACAGTTAATAAAGCCACTCAGCTGCTATTTCAAGCTCCCAGTGCCCAGATAAACCTTGCAGAGGTTTGTCTTAGCTGGAGGGAGGAGCAGGCGATGCTGCTTTAGAAAAAGGTGGGTTTGGGGACAAAGACTGAAGAATACCCTGTTAAATGACCCCAGATTCTGGGGTTATGCTGGTGGAGATGCACTGAGCATCGTTTGCACTTCAGCGGAGCCATTCCGTCCCCAGAAATTAGGCGAGGCGACAGGGAAGAGCTGGCATTGCCAAAATTTCAGCTGGCTCAGCGCACAGAGCACCCTGATGCGGCTGGTCTGCTCCCCTGCCCTTGGCACCACTGGGTTGTGGTTATCAGCAGCTTCACTGGGGTTTTTGGTGGCCAACCTGGGCTCCAGGCTCCATCTCCAGCCCAGCCGCCGCATGCCGGACCCTTTTCCAGCAGAAACCAGCAGCACCCCTCATGCCTCTGCCCCTTCCCAGTACTACCCGTCTTGCCTGCAAGCCCTGGCATCTTCGGAGAAGGATGCACGGAGAGGGTTACCCCAAAGGGAATGGGAATTGGAGGGGGATGTGACACCTCCTGGGACCCTGCTTGCAGCACGAGGTGAGCTGTACGTTGCCGTCGCTGCCCGTGCCAATGGCCTGGCTGGGTGCCCGCGTGCTCAGCTCACCCTTGGTGCCCGGGCAGACACAGGGCCATCTGCCCACCTGCCCCACAGCCAGGAGGGTTGGCTGCCAGCACGGTGCCGGGTGGAGGAGGCAGAGGAGGGAAGGGGACTCGTGCCATTGCAGTGAGACTGATCCCAGTCCGGCAGCAGCTCCCCGCATACCCCAAGGATCCACAGGCACGTGCTGCAGGGCCTGGGACCCCTGCCCTGCCTGCAGCAGGCACCCCCTCTGCAGCACCTCTCTGCTGCCCACGCTGCGAGCAGGCTGATATATGGGAATTTAATGCTGTTTCCTGACACGGGCCCCAGTCCCACTAATCCACTTGAGCAGCGAAGGCACGGGAAGCGTCAGCCAAGGATGCCGTATCCACGCCAGCACTCCCTGCCCCGGCACAGACCACGACAATTATTCATTTAACGTCCAGGGAGTGGATGGAAATCTCATTCCCCAGGACCAGGGAGCGCGGGGGCGGGAGGGGGCTGCCCAGCCCGGGCTCCTGAGCTTTTAGTGAAACTCGATTTGCTTCATTGCCTGATTAGGGCTTAGTGCGTGACACTGGAACCAGCCCTCATTACCCTGCTTTTCCCCACGTCATTCCCAGAGCATCTGAAAAGCCCCTTTTCTCCTCTCTGCCTTTGCCTCCAACATCGCATCCTTCGTCTGATGGGCATGAGGAGCTGTTTGCATGCAGAACAGTCTGCTGTGCTGTCCCAGGAAGGTCCTGAGCCAAAATCCGGGGGGGTCCCTGGTCTGATGTGCCCAGCAAACCCTCCCTGTGGGGCTCTGGGGCTGGAAACCACTGCTCAGACACTAAGGAGAGAGCAGAGTAAACCAAATCTGTTCCTTTGCAAGAAAATCCCCAACTGCTTCCCTTTCAGCTCGGCGTCTCGCTCAGGTGCCGTGGGGTTTTATTTAAATGTCAGCTGTAATTTGGGGCTGCAGAGGCTGACGAGTGTGTGAGCATGAGACCTGACAGCTCGACTCTGCGCGGCCCGGACGGAGCTGCCTGGGCTGATCCGTCCCTCCGAGTGCTCCCAGGGAATGGCTCTGCCCCGCGCGGGTCGCCGTGAACTCCAAAAAAAAACCCTTGAGAAGAGGAAAACGGCTGCAGCATCCCTGGAGCAGACCGTGGGATGCGACAACCCAGCATCACTGGTGGCACCTTCCCCGAATTTGTTCCGCAGCCCTGGGATACCTGGGGCACTTGTCCCCCGTCCCCAACCACGCTGCCACCCCCATGCAGAGGTTGTATTTTAGGGATAACTTGGAAATCCCTGGCAGAGCGGGACCTGCTCCTTTCCGCTGCCCGCGCGCTCGGTGCGGGACACGTAGGCAGATCCGCCGCCTGCACGGCAGCTCGCGGCATCGATGGGTGCCATCGGCGTGCCAGGATGGGGCCCCGCACCCCAGCGGTCAGTTAGCGGGGAGAATCGTGTCCTCCCTCAACCGTGGCAGGACAGAGCTGGCGAGGGGATCGATGGCACTGATGGCTGTCGCCAGGCGCTCCCGTTGGCCAGAGCTGCTAAACGAGGCGAGGACGGGGCAGAGGAGGAGCTGCTGGCTGAGCCGGCCAGTGATGCTCCTCGCTCCGGTGGGTTTGGGACCCGACAACCAGCTCCGTGTTTATTCAGAGGGATCAAAGTGAGATTTGGTCTCGGCTGCGCTCTGTTCTATTCAATCCCTCTGCAGGGACCACTTCTTTCCCCCACGACCCCCGAGAGCTCAGGCGACAGGGAAGCAGGCAGGGCAAGGGGCTGGTTTTCCCAGTAGAGGTTAAAGAGGGAGAATCAGCTGGGAAAACAGCAGCCAGAGGAAAAAATAGCCTTTGCTTTGCACGTAGCTGTCGGGGTCCATCAGTGTCGGGGCGTTGTAGGGACTCCCGTAGCCAGTGGCTATGAGCTGGCTGCTGTCCCACAAACGTGATCCCTGAGGAGACACCCGGGGGGAGAGAAAGGGTGACTGTGTAAGCCCCGGTGGCATCGGGGGATTCAGCCCCCAGGGATCGGCTCAGCGAGGGCACCCTCGAGTGGAAAACCCTGCTGAGACACAGCGTTTGAAGGCGGATGGAGATGCTGGGCTTCCCCAGCAGCAGCCAGCTGCAGCCGACCGCTTGGCACAGCCTCACCCCACGGGTGTCCCGTGCCACGTGCGGGATTTCGCATGAGCGAGTTATCTGTGCACGCAGCAAACGTGCCCTCAGTGAGCCAACTAGGGCTTGTGCAGCCCCTCGCGTGGGTTTCTTCTCCTCTTGTTAAAAAATAGTATAAAATCCAGTCCCATCTGCAAGAGGGGGAAAACAAATGGGCAAAATCCCAAGGCCTTGGAGCTAAAAGGCGCTAAACAAACGGAGCATGCCCGTGGCACCCGGGAAGTGATGTGCCAGCGGTACCTGTGCTGCTGCCCTGCTGTAACTTAGTGCCTCTGAGTTATGGGGCGCTTCGGAGCGGGGCCTGGCTCCCATCACTCATGGAAAAACCTCCAGTGGGTGCTGCAGGAGCTGCTGAGCGTGGACTGGGGGTCATGGGCAGCCCTGGAGTGGGCAGCTGGTGCTGCGCTGCAGGGAACTGGCTTTGCTGCACGGCCCAGGAGCTTGCAGCCCAAACTGAGTTGCACCTCAGGGAGATGACGTGCTGATCCTGCTCTGTCCCTGGGATGCAGGACCTCCCAGGACTGGGAGCAGAGGTAAGGTCCTGCCTTCCAGCCATCCCTGGGATGCCTGTGGGACCCTGCAAGCCCCCCAAGGTGCAAAAAAGCCCGTGTGGGACCCGGATTGCTGCAGATGGCTGAAATACAGCATCTCTTGGAGAGCAGAGCCAGGGTACCAGCATTCCCCCGAGCTCCAGACATCCAGGCAGGGATATATCCTCAAGGTCCTCCCCGCCTGACTTCTGCCCTCCCTGTGCACCAGCCCAGGGCAGAAACCCAGCACAAAGCTGCAGACCCTGGTCACCCTCTCGCTGCCCGGGGAGGTGCTCACGCTCTTCTCATGGCTGTCAGGACTAGGAGAAGACAATGAGTGTCGGGGAGAGCTCTGAGCCTGGTCCTGCCCCCCATGGATTACACCGTTAATGCATAATCCATCACTTTAACAACCTTGACTCCCATTAATGTGATAACACTTTGCAGAATTAAAGTCTAAAGTCAGGAGGGTAAGCAAATCCAACTCATATTAATGGGACTTAAACAGAAGGAGGGGAGAAATCCTCCAGTGATTTTTATCAATTTCTGGGCAGAAATGAAGCCCAGTGGGAGATGAGCTGTCCCAACCGCACGGAGGGGTCTCCTCCCCAGAGGGGTCTCCTGCCTGCTGCTGCCAAGGGGATGCTTGAGCTGCCAGGAGTGGGATCCCCTGGAAGTGGAAGGTGATTTGGGGAAAGCATCAGTATCCCACACATGCCACCCACCACCCCTCACCCCAAAACATGCTCAGCCCCGCTGAAGGCAGTGGGAAGCACCAGCAGCCGGTGCCAGCCCGGCTGCTGCGTTTCTGGAATCGCGTTGTCGTTTCACAAAGGGTCTGAATTTGCCCAATGCTGTGGCATAATAAAGTTGTTGGGTTTGCTATCTTTTTTTTTTTTCCCACCCAATTTACAGGGTTGTACTGGTGCTCACTCCTCTTCCCTGGCACGATTGTCCCTTGCAGATGTCCCTCGGTCCCCTGCACCTCTGCCTCCCATCCTCCTCCCTCCTTTCTCCCTTCTCCCTCCGACCGAGACCGCACGACTTCGCTCCAGACAGAGCCCTCTTTGTGCTGCCAGGGCTGCGGAAGGGAAAGCCCCGTCCGTGCCCCCCCAAAGCTGCTGCTGGAAGAGCCGCCTCCACCATCCCACCCATCTCCCCTTCTCCTAAAGGAGAGCACAGCCTTGCCTGCCCCCAAAACACGGGTGCAGGGGGGAGGCTGGTCGGCGTGATGCTTCCCATCATGCCGAGCCCCTGACTTAAGGAGCTCCCAGTGACACCGGCTATAAATTCTCCTGGAATAAATTCTAAACGAGAGGCCGGGTAGCTGGCTGCTCCTGATAACGCTGGAGTGGGGATGCTCCTCGTTCGATGTCTGCAGTGGGAGCGCTGCTGGGATTAACCCCGTGGGAGGTGATGCTCGTGGCCCCTGCCCGGTCCCTTGGTCGGGTGGCTGCTGTGGCCGAGCTAATAAACGTGCTCAGGTAATTAGAGGCAGGCGCTTTCTTGGTAGATCCCGCAGTCCCCGGCACTGGCCGGGTGCTTACCCAGAGGATGAACCATGGCCGGGTGTGTTAATGTGTTCCCAGAGCCCCTCTGCCCTGCCTGGGGACAGGGACAGGGACAGGACTCCTGGAGGGTTTGGGATGGGATTGGCTGGACATCACCCGTGGGAGCAGATGGGGAGACCCATCCCACAGGGCTCCTGCATCGGGGCCAAAGTGGCCTGGGAAGCCCAAAGCTGCCTCTGTGAAAACAGCAGCTGCCTCCAGGGTGGGGAGGGGGGTCCTGGGGGTCTCTGATGGCCTCTGTGCACATTAAGGAAACAAAATGCAGGGAAAATCCCGGTTTGGAGCTGTGCCTCTCCCTCCTGGGAGCACTTGGGGGGGATGAAAATCCTCTGATGTCACCTCGATGGGGGCTGAGCAATCCTTCCCCTCCGACAGAGCCCAGCCTTGAGCCTGGGAAGGCAGGAGAGGGAGACAGCGGTGAGGCCGAAGAGCGGAGAGAAGAGAGGAGAGCAGGTCCCTCTTCTGGCCAAGGAAATCCTTTTCCTCTGCTTGGCTCTGAGATGACATTAAAGCAGGTATCAATGCAGGTATTAACGCAGGTGTTTTCCTCCCTGAGGAGGAGGCAGCGGTGGGCGATGGGCTGGAGCAGCTGTTCCGAATCCCATCTGCGGCGCAGGTGGGGGATAAGCACAGGCACGAAGGGGAGAGAGGAACGGCGGCTTCTCTGCCTCGGGACTGGCACTTTTGGGTCATCCTACTGCGGGAAGACAAGTGTAACACCCGGCGCAACGAGACCTGACAAAATCAAAGCGGTGCCGGGCGGCTGAGGACACTACTTTTCACTGCTGTCTCCATTCAGGCTCTGTGAAAGCACAATAACATCCTGCTAAGTGAGAGTCTCTGTGTTTTTGGTTTGGTTTTTTTTTTATTTATTTTTTTTTCAAAAGAGAAGGCAAGCCAGGGAGAGCAAAGAGCAGGAAAAGAATAGGACGGGGAAGGATGTTGTTAAACGGGATGCGTCACTAACTCGTATGGCTCTGTCTTTTGTTCGCTGGCCCCCCCTTTCCTTCTGTCTCTTTGCTCCAAGAGCAGCGTGACCCTGCGCGCTGTTTGCCAGTTGCTCGAAGCCCCCTGCTCCAGAGCCAAGGCGGTGGGACAAGGTGGAGGCTCGGCACAGTGCTCCCCCAAACCCCACGGTGCAGGGCACACACTGCCTATGGGGCTCAGCAAAGAAGGGCTGCTCCCCCAGCTCCCCTCCTGCTCCCCCCAGCTCCCCTCCTGCTCCCTTTATTGCATTGAGGTGAACGGAGCAGAGCATCATCCCCTTCACTTCTCGTGACCTTCGTGGGTCCGGGGCCAGGACCCCCCGTTGCTGGCACTTGTAGGGTCTTGACCCCAATTCAGGGACAGAATGGGGAGGTGAGAGGCTCCACCACCTCACACAGGGCTGGGAGAAGGAGGAGGAGGAGGAGGAGGCCGGGAGAGCTGCATCATGCCTCTGCAGCGAGAACCCTGCGCGCTCACAAGGGCTGGGGAGTGGCAGAGGGGTCGGGGTGGCGGAGACCCCCGTTCCCAACGTGGGTGAGGGGCAGCAGGGCTGGGTGCCGGGCAGGGCTGAGCGAGGTGCTGCTGCCTGGGGAGCGGGGCCGGCTGCGGAGCCTCAGACGTGAACGAATAATTCCCTCGGCGGGATGTGCGTGCCTGTGTGTGTGCACAAGTGCGTGTGTGCGCACACGTGCGTGTGCGTGTGCAATTCCTCCCACGCACCCCGGCAGCGGGGAGCGCACATCAGCTGGTAGGTCCCGTTTGGGTGGGCTCCCCGGCCCCTCTCCTCCCCTTCCCCAGCAGCTGGTGCCGTGTCACCCATCCGGGGGCGAGGCACCCACGCCCCTGTGCCCCTGCGGCCCGACGGGGCCCCCCGTCTCCCATCCTCCGGGGGCTGCTCCCAGGGTGGGGGGAGCGTCGCCTTTGGCTCCGCAGCAGCGGGGCGCCCCGGGGGTCCCCCGTTGCGCGCAGGCAGGTGCATCCGCGGAGGCTCGGAGGGATGGATGGGGGGCCGGGGGTCCGCGCACAGACTCCCCCCGGCCCCCGGCCCCCTGCCCCGGCGGAAGGGCGGTGGAAGGGCGTCCGCGGCTGCGCTGCCCTCCGCGGTGCGCGGCTTCCGAGCCCGGCGGAGGGGCGGAGAGGCGCGGGGAGGGCCGGGGCGGGGAGGGAACGGGCGGCACCGCCGGCTCTGCCCCTTCTCCGCCGCCGGGGCTCGGCGGAACGCAGCCACCCCTCGCCGCGCCCCCCTATCCCCCCCCCCCCCCATCCCCCCCCCTCCCCGCCGCCGCCCCCGCCCCGGCAGCCCGAGGCTCGGCACAAGCCGAGCGGAGCGCGGAGCGCGGTGCCCGCCGTGCGCGGAGCGCGGAGCCGCGGAGCGCGGAGCCCGGGCGGGGATGCGGGAGGCGGCGAACCGCGCTGCCCGGCGCAGCGGCTGAGGGCCCCGGCTCCGCGCCGGGCGGAGCGCACCCCCCCTTCCCCGCCTCTCTTGTCTTTTGCAGCCCACCGTCCTCGCCCGGATTTAGGATCTATCTGGCCGCCTTGGGAATTATTATTTTTTTGTTCACCTCCTTTTTTTTTTATATATATTTTGTTTTATTTTTTTATTTTTTTCCTTAAAATTTTTGCACACGTGGAGGAACGCGTGGATTTACTAACATGATCTTGGCAAACGCCTTCTCCATCGTCCTCTTCGTAGGTGAGTGGCCCCGGCGGGGGATGCCCGGGAGGGCTGCTGCCGCCCGGCCGGGCAGGATGGCAGAGGCGGCGGGTCCTTCCCCGGGTGAGGGGCTGCGGGGGCTGGCGAGAGGCACCGGCGCTCCTCCGAGGTGGGCACTGCTCGGGTCTCGGTCTGCATCCGGAGAGGGGCAAAGATTTTAACTAGGGGCAACTTTATTTATCTATTCTCTTCTCAAACTTAAAATGGGAAGGGGCCGGGGGGGGGTGAAGAAGAAACCCCAGCGGGGCAGCCCCCGCCTCCGGCACCGCACGGCCGCGGGCGCGATCCGAGGGAGCGGGCAGGATCGGCGGGCGAAGCTTCGTCTTCGCTCCCCTCCCTCCTTGGCAGCCTACGTGGATTTGCATTTCGGAGGATGATCTACCCCTCTTTTTCCCCCCCACCCCCACCCCGTGTCTCCCAGCGCCCTCCAGCCGCTGCTGCCGAGCCTGCCGCCCACCCCCCCCCCCCGCTTCCCCCTCCCCGCTTCCCCCTCCCCATTCCTGCTGGTGCCTGGGAACTCGGCGTGGAGAATCGGGTGGGAAAGTTGAGCTAATTGCATGTGCGTGTGTGTGCGTGGGGAATTGCTGTCCCCTCTGTTGCAATTCGTGCGTGTTGCTTTAGATCATGTGTGAGTTATTTCGGAGCTCTGTGGCTGCCAGGAAGAAAAGCTCAGCATTCCTACGGCCGTGGGGAAGGAGCAGCCGGAAAGGGGGAGAAGTTGGAGGCGGTGGTGGGTCTGGGGTGAAAAGGGAGCAGATGAGAAAGGTGAAATGTCTGGTTTTGTCCTGGGTGCACGCAGGACGGTGACTCAGCCGTGTGCCATGTGGTGGTCCCCACGCCGTTACGGTAGCACCTGCACCCCGCTGCTCTCGGAGGGTGCCCGGCTGTGTGTGTGTGTGATCCCTGGCACACTGCAGCAGTGAGTGCCCGCAAAAACTCCACTGGGCTCGCCCGGGCTGGCAGAGCATCGCCCGCCTGCGAGGACGGGGACAGGGGACAGGCAGCTGCTGGGGGAGACTTGAAGGCTGCAGAGCAAACCTCCTTCCGGAGCACCCCGTGGTGTGGGGCTGGGGGTGCAGGCAGAGGGACCACCGTGTGTGGGGTGCTCGGCATCCCCGGGAGGGCTCTGCTCCCTGGGTGACGTGGGGGTGACAGGTTCTTCCTTTCTCCTTCTCCCCGGCATGGTCCCTGTCTGACGAGAGGAAGGGGTGCCGTGCTGGGGGTGGGGGAGATGCTGGTGCTTCGCATGCCTTTGTGTGGGGTGGGACACAGGCCTGACTGGTGGGAGGCTGAGCCCCAATTTGGGGCGCCCTTCCCCGTGACCTGCCAGCGGCAGAGCATGCCAGGGAGTGTCAGGGCAGGGGGGCACGAGCCCTGCTTTCAGAGCTGGAGGGAGCAAGAAGGGATGGTCCGGGGGCAAGGTGGGGGGCACAAGTGGGGAGATGTGTGCAGGGGAGAAGAAGGGCTCTCCAGTGCTGGCTGGGGGGGCCGCTGGCCGTTTGTACGCATGTCTGACTCGCTGCTGGACGTCTCACGAGCGAGATCCAGGACGACGGGGACCTCCAGGATGCCCCACCTAAGGCATCCAAACCGTGGTCCGTTCACCCTCACATGCAAGGCTGCGGGAACGCAAGACCCTCTGCCCCTTTTCCTGGGTGGCCCAAGGGTTTCAGGGGTGCAAAGGAGGAGGCTGGGTGGGGAGGCTTCCCCCGCCCCCCCAGCCAGAGGAGCTGTGACACCCCAAGCAGTCATCACCGGGAATCTGTACCCCTAGATTGAGCATTAGGGATGGGGTGCCCAGGGGGTCTCATCCTGCTGCTTTCCAAAGCAGCCCCCCCCCGACTCAGCCTCATGGTGAGGAGCGCGGGGGAGCGGAGCCTGGCTCTTCACATCTGGGCTCTTCTTTCTGCTGAGCCAAAAAAGCCCTTTGGTTGGGAGAAAACGATCGCTGCCACAGCGGCCGGGCTGGGAGGCTGCACGTTCCTGAGCAATCGTGGGCTTTTTTTTCGGAGTCGAGTTGTGAGGATAAATATTTACCTCTAAAGCTGCCTGTGTCCAAAGGTCTCTGGCAGGACCAGTAAAAGGAAACATGTATTAGAGCTGGAAAAGAGGCGACGCAGCCCGGCGCTGCTGGAGGAAGCCGCGGGAGAGCGAGGAAAACGGGCCATGGCGTTGTTTGCTGGCTGACTGTCGGAGCCTTGTGCATCTGCCTGCAAATCCGTGCTGTGCTCCGGCACCCTGGAGACTGCTGAGGATTAGATTTAAATTCTCTGCAGATGTTTTATTGATATGTGGATCTGCGAGGCAATTTCTTTTGGGTAGGGGAAAAAAAAAAAACAACACCTCAGCCTGCCCCTCCATCCAAACTCCAAACCTTGCACCTCCGTGGGGGTCTGCAGGGCTTTGCTCGGTTTGGCAGCACCGTGAGCGGGTTCCAGTAAAAAACACTGACCCAGCAGCCAGGGCTGAGCATGCTGCTGGGTTTGGGGCGTTCAAGCTGTCCCGTGCAGGCTGTGAATCGCGAGGAAGGGCTGCTGCTGCCCTGCCTCTTCCAGCAGAATGGCTTTGTGCGGTGCTCCGGGGTCTGCTGGCACTCCCGGCTCAGACACGGTGCAGGATGCTGCAGACACTGTCCTGGGGCTGCCGAGGGGGCACACAGCACCCTGCTTCTGCGAGGCCTTGGAAGCAAGGTGGCAAAAAACAGGAAGCTGGGGCCAGCTCATTGCCACGTGTCCCTGCTGGCACCTTGGTGAGTGGATTTACTGTTGGACTTCCCATCCTGGCATGAGCGAGTGCCCACCTCGCAAGGATGCTCTGTGCGGTCCAGCACCTGCATCAGGGCAGGGCTGTGTCCCTTCCCTGCCTGCCAGCACCTCCGCTCCCCGCCTGGGAGGCCACCGGAGCCAGCAGAAAAGGGATCACCACTGGAGGAGAGGCTTTGGACCGCACTTCGGGAAGAGACTTCATGGCATCAGCTGGAGAAGACCAAATTGGAGCTGAGACCTGGGCTTGCTTGGGGCGAGCGCCGGGCAGATCTGCTGCTGGGCTGGGCAAGGGCAGCGGAGGAGGAATGGCACATGGTGGAGCTGTGGGATGGCTCTCGATGCCTGGGAGGTGATTGCCCTGGGGCTGGCGGCCACAGCAGGAGCAGGTTGACCCAGCTGCTGCGCTGGGTGCCTCGGACTGGGCTTTCCCGGCGTGTAAAGGTGCAGAACTGGCCCCTTTCTACTCAAAGCACCAAAGCATCGTCCATCTTATGGCCCAGAGCTGGTGTTTCTGCCCTGAGGAGCGTTTGGGGATGCCTGTTTCTCCTCCAGCAGTCCAGGCTGCGTGTCAGGAGCGTGCCTCCATGCTCATGGATCCTGCCTGCCTTTCGTGTGGAATATAATCCTTAAAGGCCAAGGAGGGCCTTCCCAAGGGACATCTGCCACCCAAAATTGGATCTAACGTGGGCATAGAGCCTCTGCACCTGCTCCTGGTTACTGGACACCCTCCAGACCTCTCCGGACCCAATGGTGTTTGTTTGGGGGCATCGGCTGCAGACCAGGAGGACGGGATGTGTTCCTTGGCCTGACCGCAGGCGCTGGAGATGTTTCCACCCCAGGCTACTGCCTGTTCTGCCCCTTCATACCCAGCATTGCCCATCCCTTCTGCAGAGTCATCTCAGCCCCAAGTATCCCCTCTCCTCTCCCCATGGCCCGAGGAGTGTGTCCTGACTTGGAGAGGTGGCCACTTGCTCCCATGGCATGCAGGAGGCAGGGGATGGGTGCCCACCCCAGTGTGGTGGCAGGGAACCAGCCCTGCCTGCCTGGGGGAGCCGCTGCCGGGGCTGAGCACCAAGTGTGGGAGCTGCCCGTGTGTCCTGCCAGGTGGGGTGGGACACGGGTGGCCCCTGTCACATGCCTGTAGATGTCACTGTCCCCCTGCCATACCCGGCCGAGCGGCCGTGGGTTGGGAAGGGGCTGGGAGCCGGAGGCCTGGATGTGGCAAACGGGGGAAGGGGAAAGTGGTCCCCAGGGCGCAGGGGCAGCAATAAGTGTGGGCATCGCATGAAGTGGGGTCTCCCCCTGCATCACCCTCAAGGGTGGCCAAGGATGCCCTCCAGGTCCCATCATGCCCATCTTTTCCTGTTCCAGGGCTTTCCCTGCCTGTGGTTGCAAGCGGGCAGATGGGAGGGTCAGGAGTGACAGGGGGTCCTGCCCACCCATCCCCATCGCTTGGCTGGTGCGGGCATGGGGGCAACGCAACCTGTCCCCCTTCCCTGTGCCCCCGCGATGGGATGGGCCAGTGGGCTTGCCTGGGGTTGACTCTTCAAGAATCTGTTTCAAAAAGCAAAAGAAAAATGAGAAAATGATAGAAATAGCTGAGGGAGTGCTGGGCAGGAAGAGGAGGGCTTGTGGAGGCAGGGTCGGAGGAGCAGGCAGTGGCTGTGCCCGGTCAGGAGCCAGGCAAGCCGGATGGTTGCCACCCGGAGGGATGGCTAGCCCGGAGGCACGCAGGAGGCCATCCCCGAGGGGAAGAGTTTGTACCGAGCTGCAGCCGCTCCGCAGCCCTGCCAAGCCCGAGCGCTCAGAAACCTCATGAGTCAGATGCCCTAAAAATCCAGCGGCGGGGCTGGAAAACGATGAGCCGCGAAATGAGGACCAGGCAGGAGCGTGCGCAGGGAGTTCGGACGGGCTTTCTGCTTCCCTTGACTCTTGAGAGGTCATGCGTGGAGGTTCGTGTCCCCGAGCAGCACCGGGGCTGGGAACACGCTATATTTGTTTATTTGTCTGGTTTTAATAAGAAACAGAGAGTCCCGTGGCATCACGGCGGCGCCGGGAGCCGAGGCGTTGGGTTAACCCTCCTCCTTCCCGAGCCTTGGGGCATGGCATCACTGCCGGGGTGCCCTGTGACACCCCACTTGCTTTTTCAGGCCACCAGCTGAATTTTGCTGTGTTTGATGGTCCCCAGGGGGGTTATGGCTGGGGACACGTCCAGGCTTGGTTGAGGCATGATGGAAGGATGCTCTTTAACGCTGGGGACCGCGGCTGGGGCACGGGCTGATGCGTGGGGTCCCAGGGAGGGAATACAAGGGGTTCACCCCACCTGGTCGCCCTCCCTCACCTCTCTCTGCCCTCATCTCTCCTTCCCCTGCCCCTCTCCCAGATGAGATCCTCCGCTCGCTGGCTGGCCCCCCGTCCCTGCCGGGGCAGGACCCCCATGGCTGGCGAGTGCCCGTGGACTGCGTGCGAGCCAACGAGCTGTGCGCGGCAGAGCCCAGCTGCAGCTCCCGGTACCGCACGCTGCGGCAGTGCCTGGCCGGCCGCGACAGGAACACCATGCTGGCCAACAAGGAATGCCAGGCGGCCCTGGAAGTGCTACAGGAGAGCCCCCTCTACGACTGCCGCTGCAAGCGAGGGATGAAGAAGGAGCTTCAGTGCCTTCAGATATACTGGAGTATACACCTGGGGCTGACCGAAGGTACGTGGGGTTGCCGTGGGGTGGAGGGTGCTGGAGGAGAGGTGGTCTTGACCCACCTTGAGGTTGGGAAGCTCCAAGGGCACCTCGCTGCTCTGGAAAAAATGAGCAAGAGCAGTGCTGGGGGTTGCGTAGGCACCGTGGGGGCAGGTGGCTGGTCCCCCCTGCCTTGGAGGATGCTGATGGGGTCAGGCTGAGGGCTGGTCTGCCCAATGTGGGCATGGGGCAAGGGAGAAATGGGCTGGGGACAGCGTTTGCAGCAAGAGCTGATGGCTATCGTGGCACAACCATTGTGCCCAGGTGCCCGGGCACCTGCAGGCCCTGGCAGGGCTCTGCTCCAGCTGAGCTCCCTCCCTCCTGCCTGCCCCAAAGGAGGAGACGTGCCCATGGGGTGCAGAGGGAAGCATGGCTGGGGCACGGCTTTGCACCTCAGTACTGGCTGTGGGGATCTCCGTGGGGTGCAGAGATTGCCGCTACCCCCTCAGCCCCTGCCAGCCCCCCCATTATTCCTTGCTCCGGTGGGGTTTGTGGGCTGGGGAGCTGCAGGGAGGGCTTGCGGGGGTCTCCCCTTGCAGAGTAGCCATGCGTCAGAGCCTGCCCTCACCGCAGCCTGCTGAAGGAGTAAATCAGAGGCTGGAGCAGCGCAGGTAATTGAAATTGGATTTTGCAACCTGGGGGTTGGTTTGTTTGTTGACAGCAGGATTATCGACTGCCCGAAGGTGGAGGGAGACAGGGGTGCACCCACCGCCCCTCGCTCCTCTGCAGGGGCATCACCTGAGCTGGGGGCTCGTGCTGCTGGTCCAGGGCTGCGGAAGGGCAGTTTACTGGGCTTGGAGGAAGGAAGCGGCTGGGGGGGGCTCAGCTGGGGCTGGTGCCAGTGCTGGTGGGGTTTTGCTTTGCTGTCATGCGTTCTCTGTCCCCTCCTGCACCCCTGTGTGGCTCTGGCTGCCCCCAGACTGGAGAGGAGCAGAGCCAGCACCAGTCCCATCGTGTAGATCCCTTTAACAGGCTTACGACGGGCTCTGCACGTGGAAGCTCTCAAATCCAGCTTCAGCTCGTGCAAAACCACCTGGACCAGAGCCCCGGAGTTGCGGCACGGTCCTTGCGAGGGCACGTGCCCGCCTGGCTGGTGGCACCTTGCAGCAGATGGACCCTGGGCCCCTCGCGGCACCAAGCGCGTTGGCAGCTTGGCTCCGCTTCCACCGGGGATTTGAGCCTGTAAAAATGCCCATTCCTCTGCTCTTTCCTTACCCCGGTGGAAACCCACCTCCTTTGGCAGCTGGAGCTAAAAGGGTCGAATTGCTGGAGCCTCCGTCCCTGGCAGCCGCGTTCCTGCAGCGGGCGCAGGTCTCTGCCCTCCTGCCTGAGCTGGGATTGAAGCTGGAGGAGGTGGTGGTGCTGCTGGGAGGGCTTTGGTGGCAGCCGTGAGGACGTGGGGGGGCTGTACCCAAGCCCCCCCGGGTGAAATTGCCTTCGAATCTGGGTCAAGGCAGGGACCAGCGAGCCCAAAAACCAGCTCAGAGCAGGAATTACTGCTTAATTGTTCTCTACTCCTCATTAGCAGCCTTCATTCAGCAATTTCCGAGGGCTTTGCAAACCTGAATGAAGGATGCTTTCCTGCTTGATGGGTACTCCAGGACCTGTACCTGGGGGAGGAGGAGGAGGAGGAGGTGGGAAGAGAAGTGATTATACCAAGTCTTAAAGGGAGGCAGAAGCTTTGGGGAGATCCAGCAGCTCGAATCTTTAACGTGCATAAACCAGTGAGTGTAAAAGCTACGAGGAGCCCGAGGTGGACCCCGGGCTTAGCAAAGATGCCGTGTCCGGTGTCGCTCGGCTGCGGGCGCTGGGCTGTCCCTGCCATTAAGGAGGACTGCTTTCACTCCAGCCTCGTTCCTGGAGGTTAATTGCATCTCAGCGAGCTCAAGAAAAGTCCACTGCCCTTTTAATGCTCAGTAATTTTCCTAGCAAGCAGCAGGGTCCAGCTAGTATTTAATTATTTATTGCATCGACAGAGCAATATACCAGGACGTTACAGTGTTTCCTAAATGCACTTTAATAAAGGTGTTATTTGTCATCGGAGCATTAGGAAACCCAGAGCTGAAGGGGGCTGGCATGAAGCAGGAGGACTTTGTAGGTTGCTTGGGGCGTGTTTCCTTCCCCACGATGGGCAGCAGCAGCCGGAGCTGCCCTTGACCCTGGTGGGGGCTGTTGCCCCCCATGTAGCATCCCTCAGCATCACCCTGAGGGTGGTGGCAAGGCCAGGCATGGGGTGATGGGCTGAAAACTCGCGTCTGCTGAAGACAGCCCAAGCTGGCATCCCACCGGGATCTCCCCGCCTGGCCACCTGGCTCAGCCCCCCTAAATTTCCAAGGAATGGCACTGAGGAGCTGCTGGGCTTGGAGCGAGCCCTCCCGCATCGCTCCCCGCCTCTTAATGAGCTTGTTTTCCAGCACAGGGTTTCAAGTGGCTCCTTAATTACACGGGATAAATACTGCTGCCTTGGGCTAATAATAACTCGGCAGAGCACGCGTGGGCTGCAGCGATCCCAGCTGCCAGGGTCCGTCCTCAGGGCAGACCAGGCTCACCCGTGCCAAGGGCACCCGGTGCGGGCAGGGATCCTGCCGGAAGGGCTGCCGGGCACGGCGGGATCGATGCTCTGGGCAGCTGGTCAACCTCTGACTGGGGTGTTCAAAGTCCAGCCATTGATTTTATTTTTTTTTTTCAAATATATATGTGTTTGTTTTTTTTTTTCCCTGTGGCTGATGGGGTTTGAGGAGAGCGTTTCCTCTCCTGAGAGCCGTGGCTGGCGCTCCGAAATCAGCCTCTTCTGGAGATATGCAAAGGGTGGACAGCAAAAGCCTCAGAAAAAACATCTCTCCACCTCTGCTGGATTTGGTCCCCCCAGCCTGGGGCCAGGCAGACGGTGCTTGGGTTCCCTGCGGAAAGCGTGGATTGCCATGGGTGAGCCCCGGGGCTCACTGGTGGGGACGCTCTGGTGCTCAAATGAGGGTCAGTATTCCCCCACTGAAATATTCCCATTTTTCCAAAGTGCTTCAGAGGCAGAGCAGAGCAGAAAAGAATCTTTACAGTGCTTTTTCTTTTTTTAGGCAAATATTATTTTTTTTTGCAACAACAACAACAACAACAAACAATCTGGAGTTGAGCACAGACCCTAAAACTTCCAGCTTGCAGCTGGCCCGGACTCTGTGGATGTATTCATAAAACATTGACCGTTGGAATCTAGATTCCCTCAACTCCTGAGGTGGGTTTGAACGCGGCTGCTGCCAAACCTGCCTGGCACAAGGAGCTGAGCCCATGGCAGGACCCGCCGTCGGGCAGCTGCCGGCAGCAGCGCAGACCTGCCCGGCCAGCCGCGAGCTCCCAGCCTGCAGGAATTCAGCTGAGCTGCTCCAAAATGGGCTTTTCCTTTTGTTGCAAGGGCTTTCCATGCTTTTTGGGTTTCCCTCCCCAAATCGCAGATCGCCACGCCGGGAAGGTGCCCGCGCCCGGCCGTAGCCTCGGCGGTGGCTGAAGTTATTTGCTGTGGTTTTTAATTTGCTTTTTCTCCCCTTTCTCTTTCTTCCCTCCTGCTCTAGGAGAAGAATTTTATGAAGCTTCCCCCTACGAGCCGGTCACCTCTCGTCTCTCTGATATATTCAGACTCGCTTCAATTTTCTCAGGTAATAAAAGCAACACGCTTCCGCCGTTTTATCTTCCCTTGCCCGTGAACGCAGACCTGTTACCGAGCTCCCTGGCGAGGAAAACCAGCGGCTCCTTCCCCCGTGGTCTGGTCCTTTGCTCCTCCAGCCGCTCTCCTGCCCACCCCTTCTCCCCTCGCCCCAGACTTGATGCCTTGAGCATCCCTCGGGGGTGTCCCGTGCCCCCCCGCAGCCGGCCAGGATGCTGGTGCCTGGCAGACGGGAGCGATGCTGGGACTGGTTCCTGAGTGCTGCTGGAATTGCTGCACTTTGGGACAGATCCTCTCTGTTTCAGACCGTCCCGGTGGGATGTGATGTTGCTGGGAGCGGGGGAGCCCCGGCTGAGGTGGGGGCTGGATTTGAGCCCCTGCCTGGCGGCTACGGCAGAGCTGGGGGCAGCAGCCCCCTCCTCAAGCTTCCCGTTTGCCCCCCCAGGCTGTGATTTAGGTTTTTACCTTTTGGATTCAGCTCGTGTCGAATAGCTGGGGTGGCTGCAGAGCCTGTGACCCCTCGTTTGTTGTGCCGCTGCGTCCTCTCGTGCAGCTGCCTGTCCGTCGCTCCATGTAAAGTGTTTTGTCTTCTGGAAGATTTGGGACCAGCAGGACACCCTGGGGAAGCCGAGGTGGGGACCCTGTTTGCTGTCCCTCCCCGGGACAGCCAGCCTCCAGCTGAGCTATAGGTTGCTGCTGGGAGAAGGATGCTGAGCCCTGCGGAGCATCTCTCTGCCTCCTCTTGGGAACCCAAACTCCACCATCATCCTCGGGAACTTTTTTTGCCATTTATTTCCATGACAACCCTCGGTGCTGCCACCCCACCCCCCCCCCTTTTCAAATTAGGTCACGAAATTCCTTGGCTTCTCCTTTCTCTTTCTTCTCTTAACCCTTTCCCCGAAAGCTGCCCGCTGCCGCGGGGCTTTGGGGGTCCCTGTGTCCCCAGACCTCGTGAGGTGCATATGGGCAGAGGGTGGTGGCACCTCGGGGACCCCAAAGCCATGCTGTGCCCCCCACCCTGGAGCCACTCTGGTTCCTTTGGGGACACGTCTGTGCCGCCGCATCCCCTCGCTGCCGTCACCCACCGGGGTTTTAGCTCCCGAAGCGAATTTGCCAGGCTCCCTCCGAGGAGCTTAGCAGCGGTTCGGGATGACGATGCCACCCCCTCCCGTCTCCCGCACGCCTTTTTGGATTACATTAGCGTCAGGGAAATATTTTAGCTGCTGGAAAGTATGAAAAGCGAAGTGTCTGGAGTGGGAGATTAAACGCTCATGGGTTGATTTATTCATAACAGCAAAGCGAGAGGAGAAGGAAGCCTGTCTGGGAATTTTGGGGCTGGGGGAAGGGGGAATTGGCTGGTTTTATGCTCTGGGGATGTGCTGTGGCTGTTGGGGTGGCCTCGATGCTTCTTCCATCCTTTCTCTGTCCCCTTTGTGTGGGGCTGGAGTGGTGGGGGTGGCGAGTGGCTGCACCCTGGGACCCCCAGCCCTGATCCAGAGCCCAAGCGATGGAGGCACATGAGCTGTTGGTGCTGTTCCTCGATGCCCGGGCAGAGGCAGAGCACTGGGGGGGTCGTGCAGGGCGCCCCCACGTTGCGGAGCATCCTGGGATGAGGATGTTCTGTAGTGCCAAGGGTTGCTGGAGCCTGCCCTGCATAAACCACAGCCTGCAGAGAGGAAGGAAGAAGCTCCGGATGGGAAACCAGCCCCATGCTGTGTTTCTCCCCGCGTGGGCACCAACCCCGGGCAGCAGCACCCACGAGGTGGGTGGGCATCAGACCCCCTGGCCCCAGCCCGTGCTGCGCAGCACGGAGCGGGCTTGCAGCAGCGCTGCCTTTGCCATCGCCCTTCACCTCCTCCTCTGCCCCTGACCCCATCCTGCACCTAGAGGCCGGGCAGAGCCTGCAGAGGGGACAGCTGGTGGCACCAGGTCCCCCAGTGCGGTCCCCTCCCCGGCTCCGTGACCCCCGTTTCCTTCTTGCCTCATGAAATTTTCATGCTTGTGCTTTATTAATGAGCTCCCCAGAAACCCTGCGCTTTCCAGCATCTGCTCTATTAAAATGCATCCAGGTCCCTGCAGGTCTCGGGCAGGGCAGGAGCGATGCTCCGGATGCTCCGGAGGATTAGGCAATAAGCCGGCGCTTTGCACGGATCCCGCGCTTGTGCCGGAATGCCGCCGCGCTGGCTGTTCACCGCTCGCAGGGCTCGCTGCTGGGGGGCACCACCCACACCCCGGGGTGCAGAGGGTGCTCAGTGCATCCCCCCCAAAACTGGGAGCTGGTTTGGGCAAGGAGAAAGGAAAGCCAGGTGTCCCCCATCCTCTCCAAGTGTCTTTTTCTCCTTCTGGTCCTCCGACATCAGTGTCATGAGCTGTCTCCATCCTCAGCCCCCGGCTGGAGAGACCCCATAGCACTGTCCGGGCTGGAGCAGGGGGTTCCTGCTGTGAAATGGCAATTTCTGCCCTGTCCCATCCTTGGGGAGAGTGCCAAGCCCCGAAGGACTTGTCTTCACCTCCTTTCTCCCTGGCTTTGCTCCGAAGAGGGCTCTGCGAGGAGCGGGGAGGAGGATTCCCCCCAGCACAGCGCTGGTTCACGCTCCGACCATCCGTCAGCTCGAATGTCTCTCTTAGCTCGGGCGACCTTCTTGCCTCTCCCGCTATTTTTCAAGGCAGATCTGCTTATAAATCACACAGCATAAGGAGTTTTCACTCCACGTGTGTCTTCTCGAACTCCCCCGTCCCCAGTATGTCTCCACGGGGGTGTTCATCACTGGGATGACACATTTGGCATTTCGAGGGCTCTCTCCGAACAGCTTTCCCTCCCCCAGCTCCAGTAAATTGGGGGGTCTCGTGGTGTCACAGCCCAGCTCAGGGTGCTGACTGCCCCATGGTTGACATGGCAGGGGTGGGGACCAGTGGCACCGAGCCCCCGGCAGCTGCCAGCATCTCCCCAGGGCAATGGGATGGGTCGGGTTTGCATGGGCTGGCACTGTGTGTGAGGGTCTTCCAGCTTCACCTTTTAATCAGGACTCGTTAGCGGTGGTGGTGCTGTCGTTGCAGCTCCCGGCTCACACCACGTTGGATAAGACCTTGGGAAAAGGAGACAAAGTCGGGTCTCGTGCTGCAAACGACACCCCGAAACGCTGCACACCTGCAGGACGAGCCCCACGGGTGGCAGGGGGAGGCGAGGGACGATGCTAATTAGCAGGGCCCTACAAATGAGTCCGTTAGGAAACCTTGCCGGGCACTGCCGTTTGTCTTTGCCAGCGGAAGGCGGGAGCCAACGGAGGAACACACGGACTTGGCTGGGCTGGAGTGGGGGGGATTGGGGATGAGCTGGCAGGTGTGATCAGGTGGCTTCAAAAATAGCACCTGGGCTGAGGGGGCAATCTGTCATTTTGACAAAAAGAACAACAAAAAAAGAAAATTCAGCATTTGTTCCCGTGCGGTGGTTCGGCTTCATCCGCCCTCTCCCTGTTGATCTGCTGACGGTTGGGATTCCAGGCTGGTGCAGGGCAGGTGGCCGGTGGCTGGTGGCCAGTGGCCAGCTCTGGTGGCAGCCTTGTCCCCATTATCCCAGCCCTGTGGGGGGGTTGGCTGGGGGTGACCTGGTTTTGGGGAGCCCCAGGAGGGGATGCGGGGGCTGGGGGGGCCCCTGTGCAGCTCGGCAGGTTATTCTGCTTCAGAGCAGGCTGAATAATTAATAATTATTCTTTGAATAATTGACAAGGAAAAAAAAAAAACATTGCAAATTCATGGCATGAATTATGCACTGAGACTGTTTGACCAGGTCCTCCCCAAACACCCCCGATGCCATCCGTGTGCGTTAACCCCTCCTGTGCTGGAGGAGGACCTCCAAATCGTGCGGGAGGATAAGGATGAAGAGGGGAGAAACACAGCGATGCATCCAGCCCCTTCCCCGCTGCCGGCACGGCAGGGACAGGCTGTGCCAGAGATGCCAGGGGGTGACACCAATGCCAACCCCCTTCCCTGTAGCATCTCCCCAGCTTGAGGGCATCTCCCCATCCCTCGGTACCACACTCACCCCTTCTCCTTCTTGCTCTCCGGGCAGGAATGGACCCCGCCACCAACTCCAAAAGCAACCACTGCCTGGACGCGGCCAAAGCCTGCAACCTCAACGACAACTGCAAGCGCCTGCGCTCGGGCTACATCTCCACCTGCAGCAGGGAGATCTCGGCCACCGAGCACTGCAGCCGCAGGAAGTGCCACAAGGCTCTGCGCCAGTTCTTCGACCGCGTCCCCAGCGAGTACACCTACCGCCTGCTCTTCTGCTCCTGCAGGGACCAGGCTTGTGCCGAGCGCCGGCGGCAAACCATCGTCCCCTCCTGCTCCTACGAGGACAAGGAGAAGCCCAACTGCCTGGATCTGCGCAACGCGTGCCGGACGGATCACCTCTGCCGGTAAGGGCTGCGCCGGGCTCTGCCGCGGCTTCTCCCAACCCAGCCCGGTGGTGGGTGGTCTCATCGAGGCGTTTTGCGTGGGGCCGTGGTGGGGTTCGCGGTGCTCTCTTGTTGCCTGACCCTATTCCGAGTTTATTAGCATCTTCCCAACGCCCTGTGGCAAGTAGTAGCTCCTCCAGTAGCCAACTCTGTCCTGTGCGTAGAACAGGGCAGAGTTAATGGTTTTTGGCTGCTCATGGAGAGGTTCATGGGCTGAGACATCGCCTTGAGTTGGTCCCCCCTTTGCTGCGGGGTGAACCCGTGGGTTTGTGTGGGGCTGCATGTGGTTTGCAAGCGTGGGGGCTGTCAACTGAGCCCCCCACCCTGCACCCTGAGCTCTGTGCTGCTCTGAAACCCCCAGTGCCAAACCACGGCTCTGCCCTTCCCTGTGCCCGGGGTGCTGGGGGTGGGATAAAGAACCAGAGCAGTGGGGATGGAGCAGCTTCGGCTGCAAGCGGTGGAGCTGAGTCCCCAGGGACTGCGTTGTCTCTATTCCCACCCTGGAATTGCTCCGTCTCCCCAGGCTGTGGGTGGGACGAAGGTGCAGAAGGCAGCAGGACCCCTCGATGTGCTCTCAGCATCCCCAGCCAAACTTCACGGCTGGCGAAATCCACCACTTTCCCCGTGGCAGAGCAAAGTCGGGAGCTCAGACTTTTGTTCCGTTATGAAACTCATTATTCACGTGGCAAAAAACCTCCTGTCACCCTCCGGGGGCTGGATCAGCCTCATAAAGAATATATTTCCGAGGAGGAGGAGGGTCTTTTTGCCATCAAGGTGATAGAGTTTCCCAGAGCCTGGTGGCGAAATAAATAAATAACACGGCTTCAGGTCCTCCTCTGGCTGCAAGGGAATGTGTTGGGAACGTGGGAATGTGGCTTTTTATCAAAAAGTAATACAGTCAGCCCATGGCTATGAATAAAAGATACCTGGGCTGCGCTGAGTCGTGGCCAAATCTCCGGTAGCACCTCTCTGTCATGATCGTTCCGGCATTAAACGCTGTGGATGCGTCCGGCCGCAGAGCGGGATAACCTGCGTTGGGTGGGGGGGACCAGAGAGGCCACGGAGCTGCTGAGCATTAATTATAAGCCCCTTCCTGCCCAAAATGAAATTCCACCAGAAAGAGGTGAAGCGGGAAAGGGGGAAACACGTGGCAGCTGCTTTGGCTGTTTGCTTCGAGTTGGAAATGTGTTTTTCCGGCAGCAGCGCGGATGCTGCTTGGCTGGGGGGAGGCAGCCCGGGCCAGGGGCTCTCACCCCACAAAGCACCCGAAATCCAGCATTTATTTGTGCATCCCTCGAATTTTGGGTGTTGGTTTGCAGAGTTTTGCCTTAACCTCGGCGGGTCTCTCTCTGTGATGGGACGTTGCAGGGCTGCATGGATGCGATCCTTGGATCTGGGCTTGCAAGGGAATGTCCCATCCCATCGGCTCCCCTCCCATGGCTCAGTCCCGGGGGAGCTCCAGCAGCGCTCCCCCAGGCTCAGGCAGGTGGATTTAGCTCCAAACCCCCTGTTAAAAGCAGTTGCATTAACCAGGCGGTGGCACTGGGGTGCAAGAGGGGTGAAGAGCCTGCAGCGGGGAGCCCGGGATGCTCGGAGATGCTGCCGTGCCCCAGCAGCTCGCCTGACCTCCTTGTGTCTGCAGCCATGAAAGTGTTTAGAAGCCATGACCGACCTGGGGAAGGGGGCAAAAAATAACAGTTTTTCTCTATTGATGTTGCCTTGTACATGAGAGAGGGTCTGGCTTTTTTCTCCCTGACTTGCTGTTCACGCTTCCTCAGAGGGGTTTAGATGATGTGAAGGTGCCATGGATGGATTTAGGGTGGATTTGGCGTGGTGCAAGGGGGTCTCATTCAGCGGCGATGCCGAGGTCCCTGCTGTGGGCTCGGTGCTTGGAGCTGCTTTGCAGGCAGGGTTGCACCCAATGCAGGGGTCTACAAACCCTGGTCCATGGCTCTGGGACCCCTGGAGGTGCTGCTGGTCCCACTCCGGGCGAGCATCTTGCTTTGCTCTTCTGCAAAAGCCCCAGGGTGGGGGGTTACATCCGCGTGCAGGTGAGTTTGGTGGTTTGGTGTCCCCTTTGCCGAGCGGCTCTGGGCTTGTTTTGCAGGGACAGGGTGGTCTGCAGGGCTGCCTGGTGCTGGGGGGCCTCTCCTCTCTCTCTCCTGCATTTATAAATAACAAAGCATCGGCAGGCAGCCACTGCCAAGGTCATCACCAGGTGCTGGGAACGTGTGTAAATAGAGCACATGACCTTCATCCTCCTTCCCATGGCACTGGCACCCACCAGCCTCCACCCAGGAGCAACTGGGCATGAAACCCCTCCGCGTCCCATCACCCTGAGCCCCTTCCTGCTGCCAAGGCGAGGCCGGGGGTCTGCCGTGGGATTCTCCTCGGCGCCTGCACCCATCACGCCAGCATCACAGCCTGATGCTCGCCCTCCGTATCCGCACGTGGCACCGGCAAGGGCATCGCACTCGGGAGCAGGTCGGCAAGATGCTCCGCAAGCCAGCGGTGACGGGAGATGAGACGATGCTCCCACGTGGGCTGCGAGTGTCATTAAGCCTCCTGGCTGAACGGCTAATGAGCGGCGACCCCTCCGTGCCAGGATGGCACTCCGCGGGGAGATTTCCATTGGCACCTCGGTGTGGTCAGTGCCGAGCTGGGCACGGGGGGCTGCACCTCGGAGGGGCTGCGGCCGCTGAAGGATAAACACCCCCCTGAGATCCCTTTGGTTCCTTCCCGAAAGAAGGAGAAGAGTTGGGGGAGAAAGAAAATGGAATTATTTACTTCTACCCAGCTGAAAATTTGCTACTCAAGTCCAGGATGGAAAATGGTCATTTTGGAGGTTTTCATGGCTTTGTGCTGCTGCTTTCCAGCTGCGCTGGGTTGGGGGTTACATGGTTGTTGAGCACCAGCCCCTGTCCCATCAGTGGTCATGGAGCTGGGGGGATAAAAGCCCCCAGCTCCTCCGTCATGCCAATGGAAGGTGATGTTTTCTGATTTTTTTTGGACTGGAGTATTTAAACCAATGGGCAGTGTCCCAGTGTGGAGTGGGAGTCTGGATCGCACCGGGGTCCCTGTGGCTGGGAGGAGGATGCTGAGCAGCCCCTCCATTCTGCACTGCACAGAGGGGCTGAGGACACCAAGGGGTCAGGATGCGACCCCCGAGCTCTGTGCATCCCTGCGTGGGCTCAGGCCCTGGCAAGGGCCGGGAGTGGGCTGCAGGATCCGGGTTATTCTGGGCTGAAATTCTGGGCTTTGCTTCAGATGAAGCCAAATCAAACGGCCTCAATGTGTGATGCTGCTCAAAGGCGCCGGTGAGATGCCCGAGCCCCTTCGCCCAGCTCCCGGCCGCGAGAGCAGGAGCAATCAAGGCTCAGATCGCTGCAATTTGTGAAGCTTTTCCTGCCAGGAAGCTTTTCCCGGCACAACAGAGGAGCCTGACAAACTCCCCGAGCTTTGTGTCTGATTGCAACAGACAGGTTTTAGCTCCCAGAATATAAAAACCTTTTGCAAAACACCAACCTCAGCTAAGGGGTAAGGGAAGGAAAGGGGAGAAAAGAGCTGATTTCAGCAGCTGCAGTTTGCTGTATTTTTCATCTTGCATCAGCAAGTCAGGAACACAAATAATCTGGTCTTATATGCTTCAGTGATGCTGGTGCTGAACAATTTCCCAGCCTCCACTGGCTGGAGCTCCTCAGCATCCCAAAGCAGAGTGGTGTTTCGTTTGCCAGGGTTTTCTTCCTTGTTTTCAGGGTATCTGTGGCTGGAAGGGGGCCGGATCCTGCCTGGCTCCCCCCGTGTCCGTGGGCATTGGCGAGGTGCATTTCTGCATCCCTTTGGCCGGGGTTGGGATGCCCATTCAGGAGCGATGCCCTGGGGAGGGGAAGCCTGGCTGCATCGCCCGAAGACCCACAAGGGAGACTTGGCTGGGAAGGATTGGTATTGATTAAACACCAAACATGAGAACAAAACACCTTTTTTTTTTCTTTTTCCCCTAACCCACCTCCTCGTCTTCGCGCCCTTTGTTTAGCACGGACAAAATGCCATCTATAATGGATGTTTCCTTGATAAACAGCGGAGCGGCAGCTCAACTTTCTCATTACGCCGTGTAATGAGAGCAGCTCAGAAGTGTGGCTCAGCTGTCCCCGTAGCTGTCTGGGAAGGAGGAGGAGGAGGAGGGAAAAACGCTCCTGGATTTTAAGGGTGGATCTGGGAGATGATGGAGAGAAGCAATGCTGGTATCTGGAGGGGGACAGGGCACGGCTGATGCGTCCCCAGGGTGGGTGGCTGCACCAGGGCTGGGCAACTGGGGCTGTAATCATAGAATCATAGAATGGAAAGGACCTTAGAGATCATCTAATCCAACCTCCCTGTCATGGGCAGGGAAAGCCTCCAGATCCGACCTTAAATTAGGAAATTTTAAGTTGGTGGCTTTGGCTTCGTGGTATGGGGTCAGGGATAGAAAGAGGGGGCCAGTGGGGCAGCACCCCCTGGGTACCTCTGCCCCGGGACCCCATGGGCACCCACATGCCGAGGGGGCTGGAAGGGATGTCTCAGCTCCACGGCCACCTTGCTCAGGGCTAACGGCGCTCTTAACACAGGAATAAGTCAATTCCCACTGAATAATTAAATAGAGACTCTTCATAAGTATTGACTTAATGTGACAGCAAGTCTATACTGACTCAGGGTTTGCTTATGTAAACACAATCTCCTGTTCGGCTTAGTTAGCAGTTCAATGAAATAGAACAGTCCTTCAATTAAAATCAAATGATGCGTGTGTTTAATTCTTCCCTTCTCGTACCGGGTAATGATAGGGTTTGAGCGTAGGCAAGAGGATTTAAAAAAAAAAAAAAGAAAAAAAAAAAAAAAAAGTCTCTCAACCGCTCTTATCTGTGATGAATCGAAGTGTGATGTCCTAAAAATACCCGCAGCCGACCAAACTTCTTAATTAACGGCTCCGAACCGCGCAGTCCGTCTCGTTGGCTGTTTGTCCTCTTTTTTTTTTTTCTCCCCCTCTTGCTGGCTTGGCTCTGCCTACTCGGATTTGGGGATTTCTCCTCTGCTTCGCTCTGGTTCCTTCTCCTTTTGCCTCTTTCCTGTCCGTGGGCGCGGGGCAGCTTTGGGGTGAGGGACCGCTGCCCATCATACCCAGAGATGCTACTGCTACCGCAGAGCTGTGATTTTCCCAAAAAGCAGGAACAAAACCCTCCTAGCTCCTACCAGAACAGGCCACTTCAGACTCCAGAGGTGGCAGATAACTTCTTCTGGATAAAACAAATATTTCCATTGATTTTTTTATATTTTTTTTTCCCCCTCTCTGAACTATTTACTTGCTTTGGTAGAGGGTCATCCAGAAAAGTAGAGTTTTACTCCAGCTTCCCTCGTTTCTTTAGCTGCTTCTCATCCCCAGGGCTCTTTTTGAATGACCTGACCACTGTTCTTGGTGTTTGAGGCTAATTTTTTTTTTTTTATCTCAGCATCTCCTGGCCTGGGAAACCTTTATCTCCAGCAGGATGGAGCAGGCAGAGCGAGCGTGGGGAGGAGGATGCCCAGCGAGCCCGCGGGTTTTTCGTGTCTTGCTGAGTTTTTCCATGTTGTCGCAGCTTCTTGAGCATCCACTGCTCTGCGGGAGCGGGGAGAGGCACGTTCTGACGCTCGTGTCTATTAAAGTCTTTCCTTGGTCCCTGTAAATTGCCTGTGAAAAACACGTCTGGAGTAATCTCCGCTTCTTGGACATTTTCTGCATGAAATATTCACGAGGCTGATGCTGTTCGCTTTGATGGGCGGTGAGTTAGAACCAGCGCCGCGCTTGGACTTCTCCTAGGCACGCGGTGATGGGAGCAATTAGCACCCAATTAGGCACCTTGCATCTGTTCCGGGGACTTTTCTCCTTAAAAAATTGCAACTCACCGACAAGTGGGGGGAAAAAAAAAACCCAAAACGATCCCGAGTCCTCGCGTAGGTAACTTTTAATGTCAAAGCGAGGGTTGGCAAGCTGGGGCTGAATTCCTGCCTGATAATAAGGCTGGGAGCTGAGTTGGCAGCCAGGAGCTGATGGGATGGGCCCTGCAGAGATGCCCAAAGTCCCCTAAAAGGGGGGTCTGTGTGCCGGGGGGTGTATGTGCACCGCAGGGACCCGGGTCCTGGGGAGGTGTCTGGAGTTGGGCAGGGGGCAAGAGAGGTATTAAAGCCCCCTGGATCACTGGGGCTGCCTCCCCTTGGTGTCATCCTGCTCTTTCACTCAGAAATCAAATGTATTTTCTAGATGCATCAAAGAGAAACAGCTTGGGAACCCCTAACTTTGAAATCCAGCACTTGGAGTGGGTTTGGGATATGATGCATGTGTGTATATATATAATTAGCTTTCATTAATCCCTTTCTTGCTCCTTTTTTTTTTTTTTTTTTTGACTTGGAAGCCTCTCAGGAAACTAAGGTGCTGGCCGAGGCTGTGCTCTGCACCTCCCGGTCCCCCTGTCCTCCTTCCCCAGCTCTGACCCAGCTGCCAGCCCAGCTCATCCCAGCCCAGCTCATCCCAACCCAGGTCTGGCATTTTCCAGCAGAGCCTGGCCAGACCCACCTGCTGCCTCGAGCTGCTGGCCAGCAATTTGGCACCAATTCCTCCTCTTTCTGCTAAGATGGACTTGGCTCCCTCTCTTTTTTATTTTTTTATTATTTTTTTTCTGTTCCTCGGGCACTTAAAAGCAGAAATCTGAGAAGCTGTGGGCCAGCTCCAGTAAGGTTTATTCCTGGCAGTTCCAGTCTCATCCAGCGACTGCAAACTCATTGTATACAATGGAAAGAGTGACATCTGGCTTGGATATTCTGGAAAGATTACCAGCTGGCTTGTCATGTATTATGAAAAGAATAACATTTGCCTTAGAGGATGCTACAAGCCAGGAGCAGGGCCCCGGGGAGCAGCGTGACAAATTTCCGTGGTACTCGGTGATGAACTTGCGGCAGTTCTTTAGGAGAATTGACGTGCCTTCGCCTCTAATTTGGGGAGAGGGGAAATGCCGTTGGAAACTTTATTTATCTCCCATGGAGGAGAGGAGGAAGGAATCCAAATACCTTCTCGCCACGGGGATTGCGTGAAAGGAGCAGAGTTGGAGCTTTTCTGCTCCGCAGCACCCACCCCGGGCTCCTCCTTCTGCTCCCAACTTGCAAATGGGGAGCAAAACCCCTTGACCCGAGGCTGGATTTGGCTGCAGGGAGGGCTGAGCGTTGTGGACATCCCCTGGAAAAGCTTTTCCGCATGCACCGGGCTTCGTGCACAGCTCCGGCGAGGGAGACCGTGTGCGGGGAGCCGAGCGTCAGCCCTGGGAGCAGAAGCAGGATGGGACCCCCCGGCCTCCCTCTCGGCACCGTTTTACTTTCCCTGTGTGCTGAATCACGAGGGAGGGAATGAAATGTGGGTCTGGTGAGAGTAACCTGCTCCTGGGACGGGCGAGTTTTCCTTCCTGGAGGAAGGAGAGGAAGAAGATTTGCTCCTGGTGTCACTCGTGCCACAGGAGAGCTGCAGAATCCCTTTTTTTCCCCTGGAATTGGTGTTTTAGCCCAATCCTATCCTTTTTCCCCATGTCATGGGGCTGCTGCCCCACACCCCCCCATTGCATCCATCCCTGAGATGGTGCCAGTTGCATTATTGCTATTTATTAACACCCAACACTTAGAAGAGCGTGGTGTAGAAATCCTGTCTTCCCGTCGGGAGGGCTCGGATAACCCAGATGAAGAGCCTGACCTTGCCCTGGAAATTTGCAGCCTGTCGGGAGGCTGTAAGTGGGTCAGGCAGCTGGTGTAAGTGGGAAAATAATTCAGTTCACACCGCTGGCAGCCCGTCAGCGGGCGAAAACCGAGTTCAACCTGTGTGCCCGGCCACGGGAATCAGCAAAAAAAGGGCAGCAAGCGCACGGGTGGCTGTCGCCAACCCCCTGGCTCAGGTGGGGAGCTTGCTGCGGGGCGATGCCCCGGTCCCCGAAGGACATGGGGGTCCCCAGAAGAGGCTCAGCTGCCCTGTTGGCTGCGAAACCCCGTGATCTGGAAAAAGCCCCAGGCGTGGATGACTGGAAACAGCCAAATTCTCCAGGAAACCACTGCATTCCCGCATGGAGCATCCAGCGCTCTGGTCCAGCCCTGAGCAGCTGTGCTTTATTCCCTCTTCTGTCCTTTCCCCGGTTCATAGCCCATGGAACTGCAGTGGCTTTTTGCCTGTGGGCTCAGCACCAGCATCTCTGCTCCTCCCCAGTGGTACCTCTGAGATCTGGTGTGATGGAAAGCGCTGGCTGGATGTAAGGTATCGCTGCAGATCCCTTCTCCTTCACTCAATCACTGCTTCTTTTGTTCCTCCATTTAATTTGATCGAAACCTTCTGAAAACAAATCATTCCTATTTAAAAAAAAAAAACCAACAAGAAACTCAACCCAGCATTTCTACCCTTTATTTTTGTCAGTTCTTATGGCTTTAGGCAGGTGCTGTTGGATGATTCAATCACTGGTTGGACAAAGATGACATTTAATTAAGAAGGAAGGAAAAGGAAGCTGAAGAAAATAATGTATGCCTTCTTCTATCTATATGAAGTGTGGAAAAAAAAAAGAGCGGAGGAGATTTTCTGTTGTGAGATGCAAGGTCTCATCTCCAGCGTCAGCAACTTGGCTGCTGCGTGGCAATTCCTCCCTGTGATTGAGATCCAGCCTGGGCCAGGACTCAGCCCCGGAGCTATTCGTTTCATGGCTGAGTCAGTCTGGAAAACTGCTGCCCATCCATCTGTCCACCTGGTCCATCTGTCCATCCTCTCCTACGTCCTTCCCGTTTCTTCATCCTTCTGCCTTGGGGATTCGGTTCATCCCAAGAAAAATCCCCAGAGCGCCGCGTGCGGAGCGCTGGGTTTGTGTCAGCGGAGCCAGGGTACGGATACACCCGGAATGACTGGGCTTCCGGCGTTCCTGTGCTTTTTCTGTGCGTTGTACCGCTCCGTGAGAGAAGATGGGAAGGGGTAACGAAGCCAGTAATCGGGTTAGGAGTGGAAATCAGCTCCTCTGCTCCTCTTTTCCCTTCTTTATTCCATCTGGTCCTGCTGCTGATCTCCCCGGCTGTGCTCCTTCTGCCTTCGCTCTGTCCACAGAGCTGAGTCTGGCAGGAGGGCAGGCAGGGCACGAGCATCTTGGCATCTCGGGCTTCCTTTTGTTTTTCCCTTCTCAGCTGCGAAAGGAGACAGGAAAATGTAATCCCCAACCTCAGGCATTTTAATTGCACTTTAAGCTTTAACATTTCAGGGGGAAGATAAAAACAAGCAGTGAAATTTTACAGTCGTGTAATGACGCCGGGAGCAGCGCGGCCAAATGGGGTTGTGAAGTTTACGGTGTGCTGTGCCAGTCGAGCCCGGAGAGGGCTGGGAAGGGGGGGAGCAGGCAGGGATGGAGGAACGAGGGTCCCGCACTCGGGGGCTCATCCCCAGCGGGGTCCCCCCCCGCACGCCGTGACCCTCTGGCAGGCTGGGGTGATCGGAGGTGAGCCACGAAGCTGCACCTCCTGAGCCTGGATGTCCCTTGGATCTCCCCTCCCAATCCCAGTTTATCCAAAAGAGGATAAATTATCCTCTTTTCTCACCTTTATTTATTTTTTTCCAAGCGCCCCTCCTGACTGCTGAGCCACCCTGTGCAGGGAGCGGCGGCGAAATTCCGTCCCTCTCCCTCTCCCTCTTTGCACCCAGGTCCCGGCTGGCCGATTTCCACACCAACTGCCAAGCTTCCTTCCAGTCCCTGACCAGCTGCCCTGGGGACAACTACCAGGCATGCCTGGGCTCCTACGCCGGGCTCATCGGTGAGTGCCGGGGGCTCGGGATGGCCCCGGGGTCTCTCCCGCCACAGCCCCTCATCCCTCTCCCTTCTCCTCGCCCGGGCACAGGCTTCGACATGACGCCCAACTACGTGGACGCCAGCCCCACCAGCATCACCATCTCACCCTGGTGCTCCTGCAAAGGCAGCGGCAACTTGGAGGAGGAGTGCGAGAAGTTCCTCCGAGACTTCACGGAAAACCCCTGTCTCCGTAAGGCGCTTCCCCATCCTCCATCCTCACCCCGTCCCAGCACCACCAGGGTGCAGCCCCCGTCCCATAAACACCTCCTGTCCCCCAGGAAACGCCATCCAAGCCTTCGGCAACGGCACCGACGTCAACCTCTCCCCCAAGAACCCCTCGCCCCCCATCACCCTGCCACCGAAGACGGAGAAGAGCCCGGCCTTGCCGGATGACATCAATGACAGCAACACCATGTACGACACGAGTGTCATCACCACCTGCACCTCCGTCCAGGTAGGACCCCAGCCCGGGCGCTGCTGCCAGCCGGGGTGGGTCCATCACCCGGGAGATGGGCTGCAGCAAAAAGTCCTGCTCCACGCAGGCATCTTGGTCCGGATGCGGTGTTGGGAACTGGGTGCCCAGCAGGATCCGGCCAGCCCTGGTAAACAGGGGTCTGGGCACTGCCCGGGGGTCTGGCGTGGGGAAGGGAGGGATCCGTGCCCTGCGCATCCCTTTCCCTCGCTTGGAGCATGGCACTGTGCCCAGGGCAGGTGAGCTGGTGTGTTTGCCTCCAGCCCAGTTTCTCCTGCCCTCACCTCGTTCGGGGTGAAAATGCCTTGAATTCCACGTGGTTTTGGGAAACTTGAGAAAATACGGGTTTTCTTGCATTGCGCTGGGCTTGTGGCTTCGTGCTTTGCTCCCTGGGTGGGAGGGAGTGCCCCCAGGACAGGGGGACCGTGGCCGGTGGGTGTCATGGGTGGGTGCGGGGTCCTGGGCAGGAGCATTTGGAACGGGGAGCAGGGGGGGAGTGAACCTGGGAGCCCAAACCTTGGGGTGCAACCCTGGGTGGGAGCAGCCCCAGGTGCACGTACCCACCCTGAGCCTTCCTCCTCTCCTTCCTCTTTTCCTTTCTCCTTCCTCCTTTCTCCTTTCTCCTTTGCCCTTCCTTCTTCCCCTTTTCTCCTCTTCTTCCTCCTCTCCCCTCTCCAGGAGCACGGATCAAAGCTAAACAAGTCCAAAGAGCAGAGCCTGTGCTACTCAGAGGTACGTTCGGGGTGGGGGGAGCACGGGGTCCCGGGTCCAAGAGCCATTTCCCACTGCAAATGGCTCGGGAAGGATGTGCCAGACACGCGCCGTGCCGGGGACCGCTGGCATCGCTGACCCGAGCGCAAAACCAGGCGTTTTCCAAGATTGGTTGTTTCCCCCCGCAAAAAGGACCCTGCTGAGACCCCCTCTCCCCTCGCCCGCAGACGCAGCTGACCACAGACATCATGCCAGACCAGAAGACCTTCGTGGACCAGAAGGCGGGCGGCCACCGGCACCGGGCGGGCCGGATCCTGCCCGTGCTGCCTGTCCTCCTGCTGAAGCTGACGTTATAGGGGGGTGAGGAAGGCTCCGGCAGCGCCCGCCGCCACGCTCGCCCCCGCCGCCGTCCCTGCCGCGGCCACGGAGAAGGGAAGGGAAGGACGGACGGACCACCTCGTGCGGAGACTGAAATGCTCAGAACCAGTGGGGATGCCGAGCCCGGGCACGCCGGCTGGCAGGAGGGACCCTCCCCAGCTGGGAAACTTTGGTGGTTTTTTTCTTCCTATTTTCTTTTTTTTTTTTTTTGCCTTTTTTTTTTGAGGTTTTTTGGCTTTTACAGTGCGTTGGGTTGCGTTTCTAAAGCAGGAGCCCACAGCTCATGGTGAAATCCCCACCACGTGCCCCACAACGGGGGATCCCCGAGATTTCCAGGGAGGGAAAATCCACGTGGAGCAGAGCTTTAGCAAAGGGGATTTGCAGGAGCCATCGGGCCAGGTGTGCTGGGGTGGCCGTGGGGACGGCGAGGTTTCCGCACCGGAGCATCCCAAAGGATGGACATGCCATCGGGAGGCTCTTCCGCATCCTCCGAGGGGACTCGCTCGAGCTCTCGACATCATTATTGGGGTTGTTTTGTTGGTTTTTTTGTTTTTGTTTTTTTCTTTCCCGTGGTTGGCGAGAGTTTTAAAAAGGAAGAGAAAAGAAACTACTGTTCAAATGTTGTGAGGTTGTCCTGATGTTTTCAATCTGTCACTTGGAGGGGGAGAATTTATTTTTATTTTTATGCTTTTTTTTAAAAATTCTTCGTCCGATCGAATTTGGGTTGGGATGGGATCTGACCCGTCAGTGGTCGGAAACCTCTATATGTTCCTCTCCGTTTTCTTTCTTTTATATATACATATATAGTGTATGTATATACTGTTCACCTATACCTACATATATGTATGTATATACATAACCATATACATCTACAGTGTGGCTTTTTTAATTTCCTTTTTTCCTTTATTTTTTTAAAAAACGGCAACAGCGACAACTTAAAAATGTATTATTGTAAAGTTTATTTTTTTTAATAATGTCTATAATGGAAAAACAAAAACAAAACAAAAAAATAAACCAAGAACGACCAAACGAGGAGGGAAGCAGCAGCGAAAGCCGCGCTCCGCCGAGCATCCCGCTGTGCCGGGGTTTGGGGCCGGCCGAGCACCCCGAGCCCGGGGGGGGGGCCCAGGGGGCCGTTCAGCTGCAGAAACGTTGGGATTTGGGTCAGTTTAAATATTTTGCAATGCTGCAAACAATTCTCTGACTGTTTTCCTCCGGGAGACAAGCAAACAAGCGAACGTTTCAAAGGAGCTGACACGTTCCCGTGCGGCAGGGTTGGGGTTTTTTTTTAATGTGCAGTAACTTTGGTTTTGCAAATATCATCCCCTTCCCTTCATGTCTTGGGTTTTTGTTGTTTTTTTTTTTTCCAGACAATCTGACAGCGCTTAAAACCGAACTGAAACATTGAGATTTGGGTCATGCAAAACGTCAAGCTTCTTGATTTGATTTTATTTTTTCTTTTTTTTCCCCCACTTTGCTGCTCGTGCCAAGGAGCAGAAACCCCCATCCAGCTCTGCCAGTGGAAAATGGGATGTCAGGGGCATCTCAGGGAGCTGAGGATGCCGAAATCAGAGCTGAAGGATGGGCTGTTTGCCGGGAGCCGGGCACTGGTAGACGGGGAGGGAGGGATGAATATTCCCTTTTGCAGCACGGAAAAAGCAAAACACGTTTGATGTGGAAGTTGGCGCCGGGAAAATAAACATGTCACGTCTCTCGCAGGAGCCGCGTTGCAAACCCGGGCTGCTCTTTACCATCTTCTCTCCTCCAACAGCCAGGAAAATGACAGCTCTGGAGTAGAGAGCCAGATGTGCTGAGCGGTTTGGCACCAAGAAAAGCATCTGGGCATGGAGGGGGGTGTTCGAGGGGCTCCGCAGCCAGCTCTGGGGTCTCTGGTGAGCCGAAATCCCGGTGCTCCCAGCTGTCCTTCTGCTTCAGCCCTGGCTTCAAAGTTTTGGCAGAGGCATGTGGACCCCCAGAGCACTGGCACCATGTTCCTTTAGGAGCGGGGCTGTAAAACTCAGCGCAGGTTTCTGCTCTTCTTGGTGGCGGTTTGATTTCCTTCTTCCCCGAAAAAGCTGGAATCACTCGAGGATTTTCTGGAAGGAGTATGAACTCCTTTGGTAGGAAAGGTCAGGGAGAAACGGCTCCATCCAGTAGCTGATGCTACATCTGCTGCCCACCGGGTACCTGCGCCCCATCCGCAGGAGATGTCCATCCCCGGAGCTCCTCGGGTTCTCCAGCTAAGGAGGCATCAGCAGAGGGCAAAGAGCTTCAAATGAGCCTGAGTTCAGAGCTTTCTCCTGGCTCTTGGGTGTTTTGGCCATGCTGTGGCCTCACTGAGCACCCGTGGCTGTGCCCCGCTCCCCTCCCAAGTCCCAGGCACAGGGATTGTGCTGGAGCTGCTGGATATTCCTACACTGGGATGAAGGCATTGGCCGTGCTGCTGTCATCCAGGTGCCTCGTACCTCCAGCTGCTGAAAGCGAAGCTCTGCGAGGTGGAAGTGCTGATCCTGGGGCTGGGGACGCCGAGCCCAAGATGCAAAAATCCCCCCCAAAGCCTTGCTAAGTCTTCCTCTCCAAACACAAAGCCTTCCCTGGAAGGAGGGCGAGGGGCCGAGCCGCTCTCTGCTTGCCAAGCGGCGGAAGGAGGTGGGAGATGGTTGTGGGGGACGCGGCTGAGCTAATGCAGCGTGTTAAATTGCTGCCTTCTCCTGCTGGCAGAGGCGCCGTGATCTACACGAGGATTTAATTTGCGTGACGTCGTTGTGGGAACAGTTCTTTTCGAGGAGCGGCACAAATGGAGCTGTGTGGGTCCGGGGGGTGTCCAGCCCCTCTCAGCCGGAGCCAAACCTCATCTCATCTGGATTTGGAGAGACCTCACACCCTGGAGGGATGGTTGGAGACCTTGTGCAGGTCTCTGTATTGCAGACTGGAGGATGGAAAGTCCTGCCCCAAGCCCCTGCGACCCTCGTCCATGCAAGTTGTTGCAGCAGGGATGGGTCCTGTGTGCCTGACACAGACACGCCGGCAGCGGAGATGCTCTGGGGGTTTTTGGCAAGTTGTAGCTTCAGCGTGACCAGAGGAGCAGAAACCAGCCTGCAAAATCCACCCGTGGGCACGGCCCCAGGAAGCTCTATGGACTCGGTGGCTTCCAGATGGACCTGGTGGCTTCCAGATGTCCCAGCTGGGCTGCAGGACCGGCACCTACCCCAGGGCTGCGAAGCGCGTGGGACCAGCACTGCCTGCAAATGGGATTTTCCTGCTGTTTTTCCCCTGCTAACCCAGTTACCCAAGCAAGACGTTTCAAGGAGCTGTCTGCCACCACTTCCCAAATCCTGGGGAACCCCCTAAGCCGCACTAACCCCTTCCTGCCCGATTCTGCGGCACCCCTCACCCGTGCCCATCCACTCTCCATGGCTTGCCCTTCACTCCCACCCGCTCGCAGAAAGGGGAGGAAAAAAAGGGATTAAGGGTAGTTTGTTTCTCTACGAGCAAGTTTTCTGGTGGCTGGGTTTGGGGTTTGGTCACTCGTGGTCCAACCCGTTGGATTTCGGCCCATCCCTCACGGCAAGGGCAGCTGCGGCCACACAGAGTCTCTTCCAACGTGAGAAGTGATTAAAAATAGATGGGATGGCACCTTTGCCCTCTCTAATTAATTTGATGTTCTCCTTTAGGCTTTCATAAGCACCCAGGCCAGCATGGTTGGGCAGGTGTTGGCTTCCTCATCCTTCTTAATCCTCCGTTAAATAAGTTACCACCTCGGGGCACTCCTGACACCTCCAGCTTTCCCACGAGCAGATACTTTTGCCTCATTAACTTTCTTGAGATGCTTCACTTCACAAGAAATATTTTTTTTTCCCCCCTCTTTGCGCGGTGTTTAATTGTAAAGCCATAAAAATAACTTCTTGCCGGTGGTTAATAACACGTGGCGATGAGCGGAGCCGCGGGTCGGGGATGGGGATGTGCTCAGAGCCGGATGCTCGAGTTTAGAAACTTCTTCATCCTCAAGCCCACAAGTTCACGTGATGCTGTTCCAGCAGGGAGAGAACAAGAAAGAGGAGGATGTAGGAAACTGGTGCCTTTTGTTAAATAGGAACAATTCCAGGGAGGCACCAAACATCTCCTCAAATGACCCATCCTGGTTATCTGGGATAGTTTCACCGGAGGAGGAAGCCGGCGGGAGGTTTGGTGACATCTCCAGTGAGGAGACAAAACCAGAATTGACTTATTTTCTTATCTTCAATGCTGTGAGTGAAGCTCTGGAGACTCTCACAGCTTCCGGGGCCCTGGATGACCCCATGGGATTTAAGGGGTTTGGGAGAGCGGGATGGGATGCAGCAGGAGAACCAGGACCCTCAGCTTCTGTCTGGGAGAGCGACTGGAGAAGTCCTTTGGGCGGTGGCACAGAGGCACTCTGTCCCAGTGCTGCTGGGACTGGGGACACCAGGGAGGCAAAAGGGAGTTTGGACGTGCCCAGACCAGCTGCAGCCACTGTCCCCACGGACAGAGGGGCTCCGGGGTGCCCAAGAAGACCCCAAAGCTCACGGGGTTGGCTTGAAAACACAGAAGGGTCCTGCAGCAAATGAACAACGAATTAAATCAAGGGGAAAGGCAGAGGGAATTGCTGGGTGTGTGCTGCTGCCAGGGGGACCTCTCCGAAGGCAGGTGATCCTCCCAGCTCACTCAAGGCTTTTCTCTTTTCAATCTCCTTTGGGAAAGGGATGTCAGCAGGGATGATGGGGAAAGACCCAGCTCCAGCACGGAAAGGTGCAGGTAAGGACCTGGGTGGGTCCCGGCAGCATCACCCCACTGCTGTGCAGCTCCAGCATGAGCTCCTCTGGTGCCCACGGAGCTTCGAGGGGTGCCGAGGTGACTGATGGTCATCACAGAGATGGTTTCCAAATGTGTGATATGATCAGGAACAAAACCCACAGCCGGAGCGAGACCCCGGCACAGGGATAAGCACCCGTCGTGGGGCAGAGCTGGTGGATTGGAGCTGGTGGTGGGCGGAGGGACACGTCCCGCCGCTGCCGTGGGACCTCGTGGAAGGTGATTTTGATTTTAAAGCAGATTTCTCTCACTCAGAGCCACGTGCTCCCGCAGCGAGGCACCATCCCAGCCCCTCCGCCGCGCCAGTACCCAGGGAACTGCCCCGGAGCCAAAAAGAGGGCAGGGCTGCCTTCCCTGGGCTGCTGGCTGCAGCTCCAAGAGCAAAGGGGTTTTGGGAGAGCAAGGTGGAGCCTCTTCCCCCTGGAAGCTCCACTTCCTGAGAAGTAACTCCAACACCAAGCCTGGGTTTGGGGCGATCCCGGCCCCTCCACTCCGATGGTGATATCTCCCCTCCAATGCACACTCCTCCACCCAAAAACCAACCCCCCGGACTTTCTCCGACGTGTTCCAAGTACATTAATTACAGGAAAGAAAAATGCCTGTGCTCCCAGTAACTGCGTAGTAGTGAAAAATGACTGAGTGTAAAACACGTCTGCTAGATAATTAACTTCATAGATAATTTCTTCTCCATTTTGACTCAATTACTTTCTTGATATGGGAAAGTGCTGAAAAGACTATTTTTTTTTTTTGATGTTGCATAAAACAATAATTGAAGAAACCAGCTAAAGCTTTCCCGGAGAGAGCCTCCCCTTCCCTCGATAAAGGAGCCAGGGAATAAATTACATTTAATTCTTGCTCTGGAGTTCCAGGCTATGGCTTGGCACTCACGTTCCTGCACGTTGCATCTTGGTGGAGAGGGAAAAAAAAGTGTTTCTTGGCAGAGCAGGGATGCAAACGTCCTGGTTATTGCCTGGAGGCAATGCTGCCCTGGCAAAGCCATATTGGCTTGGAATATCGAGCCAATACGTGATGTTTGTGCTGGCCTGGCTGTGATTTTGGGGAGCAAGGGTGAGCTTGAACAAAGAGTTTGGATCAGTGAGCATCGGCGTGCGAGGGCTGGAGCATCTCTGCTATGGAGACAGGCTGGGAGAGTTGGGGCTGTTCAGCCTGGAGAAAAGAAGGCTCCGGGGAGACCTTCCAGCATCTTCCAGTGCCTAAAGGGGCTACAGGAAAGCTGGAGAGGGGCTTTGGACAAGGGTGTGGAGTGACAGGACACGGGACAATGGCTTTAAACTGAAAGAGGGGAGATTTCCATTAGATAGAACTAAGAAATTTTTCCCTCTGAGGGTGGTGAGGCACTGGCACAGGTTGCCCAGAGAAGCTGTGGCTGCCCCATCCCTGCAAGTGTTCAAGGCCAGGTTGGATGAGGCTTTGAGCAACCTGGTGTAGTGGAGGGTGTCCCTGCCCATGGCAGGGGGGTTGGAACTGGATCATCTTTGAGGTCGCTCCCAATCCAAACCATTCTATGGTTCCATGATCCTGCCCTTCACCCAGCACCCAGCACCCCATCACCCTTTGCCGTGACTCCTCCGACTCTCCCATCCGGCGTTTCTGCAGGAGCGGTGTCAAAATCTCCACGAATCACCTAATTAAAACAGATTAACCCACGAGGATTTCCTCCTCTGGCTAGCAGGCAATTTAAATATAGACAGCGATTTAACCTCGCTGGAAACCAAAGCATCTTGCTTAATGTTGTGCATAAATTTCCAAGCTCTTTGCTCCCGGCCATCAAAGGAGCAGCCAAGTGCTCGGTGCCCCCGGACACCCGGGCAGCAGCGAGGGATGCTCAGGGACAGGGCAGGGGCGGCGGGATGGGAACCTTGTGCTCATTAATAATTTCACTTTCAGCATCCTGGCTTGCTGGTTGGGTTTTTTTTTGGGTTTGGTTTTTTTTTTTTCTTTTTCTCCCTGGGGCACTCACCTGTGCTCCGTCACCCGCTGCCGTAAATCGAGCTCAGCGCTGGCATGAGGGATGTTCAAGGAGTCTTTCCGCAGACAGGCTTCTGAGGATTTAAAAAACTCCCTGTGCTCCTTGCAGGAAATGCCAAGCAGTGGGAGCACTAAGGGGACAAAAAAAAAAAAAAAAAAAAGAAATAGAGAGGAAAAAGTGTTTTCAGAGACAGTTTTAAAAATAGCTCCAGTTTGTACCAAAAATACGCACGTACGAAACGAAGGTACCATCAAACTTGAGAGGGGGAAAAAAAAGCACTTTCTAGAAAATGGGTTTAAATAACTTTTTTTCTGCAGCGCCGTCCTTCGCTGGGGTGGTCCATGGGGGAACAGCGAGGTCTGGGTGGTCAGGGGGTCCCTGCTGGGGTCCGTGTGGCTGAGGGAAGGGGTGATGGAGGGGCTTTCTGAACCTCCCCTGGGAGAAAAGGAGCTTTAAACCCCGGGAAATCTGCCCTTCTGGCGACTGCGTCGGAAAAACAAAGCCCTTGTCTTTTACTGGGAAAAATTACAACCACCAAAGCTCTTTTGTTTAACCTTTGGGCTCGGGAAGAAATGCACGGACAGGAAAAGAAGCTCCTGGGCTTTCTGTGGGGTTATATAAAGCCAATTATGAAATGCATTTGTAATAATTCTCTGACAGCTGTGATATAGGATGTACCACCCTGGGGTGTTGGGTGGGACAGCCGGCAGGCTCCGTTGGTGAAGGAATTCATTGCCTTTAGCTGGTATATTCTAAAGGGCTGTAAAATTTGGGGGAAAAAAAAGGGTTTTAAAGCCTCTGCAGTAAGTGGGTGCAAAGTTCTGCTGCTGTGGCCACGCCGGGGCCAGGCACGTGCGGAGCGGTGCTGCTCGGCCGCGTTCCCGTGAATTATTCCTCGACGGCTGCTCCGGCGCCGCATCTTTGCATACGTTAATTAGACTCAGTGGGTAAAATAAAACCGGGCGAGGGGCCCTTCTAATTCCCCGCCTTGGATATTCATTACAGAAGCGGCGGCAGCTGGGATGTCAAGGAGGATTAAATAGAGAGCCGGGAAGCCACAGGTGGCTGCAGCACGAATTGGAAACCCTCCTCGCGTGCACGGAGAGGCTCTTGATGGACTTTGCTGGAAAAAATAGCTGCTGCCCATAAAAGCATCACCCACGCTGCCCATCGCCTCTCCTGGGAAAAGCACGGGTGGCTCTGCTCTGTCCCAAGGGCAAACCCCCGGGCTGGCAGTGAACCCGTTATGGTGTTTTGGTTGCAGCCCTGTTTTGCTGGGGAGCTGATAAATGGGGCCCCAGAAATCCCCGTTCCCAGACCTCGGAGACATAAAGGCAGCATTTTTGCAGAGCACCCGCCCGCCGGCTCGTTGTGCCGATGCTCCCCGGGGGCATGGGAGGAACAAGGGCTGCGCTGTGTCCATCGGCCTCGGGGTCCTCCCGGTGACCTTTTTGGAGAAAATCAACTCTATGGGGAAAGGAGGAGGCATGGGGGTGGAAAGGCTCAGTGTTTCCCACCCGGCTCTGCCGCGGCTCCCAAACCCTCCCGGTGCCCGGGTGCTGCTGGGGTGCACCCCGGGGGTACCCGCAGGAGATGTCGGTGTGCGCACATTGCTTGCCCTACCCAACCCAACCCAACTCAACCCAACCCAACCCCACTCAATCCAACCCAACCCCACCCCAGGCGGAGGGTTTTAGGGAGCAAACCCTCAGCTCGCCCCGGCAGGATGGCTCTGGAAGCCATCCCGCATGCCCAAGGGTGGGCCAGAGCCCAGGGGCATCGCTCCGGGCAGCGCGGCGGTGTCCCAGGAGCCGGCGGTGCCGCAGGGCAGTGGGCTCGGCCGGCGGTATTTAATTAGCTGCTGAACATGACGCTCGTTTTAATTCCGTGCGTTCGGAGCCGCGTGTTGCTGCCCACACACACCAGTTGCCATAACAACTTTAATTTGTTTTGTAGCCTCCGCTCTGATGGATTTGGGGATTTTTGTTTATTTGTTAATCCCCCTCCCTTCCCTCCTCTCTCCCCTGTTCCCTCTTTCGTTCCTTCCTTCTAATTGCACTCGCTCCCCCTCTGTTCCTCCGCATGAATAAGAAGCAAAAAGTCATTGTGCGCATCCTCGACCCCCGGCCGGGTACCCCCGGCCCCCACGTAGGGACCTGCCCCCGAGCTGGCAGGATGCAGCAGCCGGGATTTATCCCGAGCAGCCCCATGCAGTAAGTGGGGGCGAAGTTGTCACCTTCCCGAATTACTGTCCGGCTGCCGAAGCACGAAGGGACGAGTGGCTTCGCCTTCTCCCACCACCCCATCCGGCAGCTGCTGGGTTGAAACCCGTGAATAGACCTCTTGGAAGGGAAGGCTGTGGCGTTGGGACCTCCGAGGGATCACTCGGATCGTTTTAAAGGGATCGACCACCTGCTGAAGTGTTTAGAGAGAGAAAAGTAAATGCAACGCGCAGGAGGGAGAGCCCTGCCTCTGCGTGCGAGGGTAGGGAGCTTGGAAAGGTCCCCCCTGCTTTCTGCAGGGAGTTGGGGTCCCCTCAGAGCCCTGAGGGGTCCATATGCCGTAGGGGGGCTGGAAGCCAGGGATCACCACTGGCAATGCAATGGTGATCTTCTGCAATCTCTGCCAGCAGAAGATCAGGGAATCATGGAATGGTTCAGGTTGGAAGGGACCTCAAAGACCATCTAGTTCCCTCCACTACACCAGGTTGCTCAAAGCCTCATCCAACCTGGCCTTGGACACTGCCAGGGATGGGGCAGCCACAACTTCTCTGTGCAACCTGATCCAGTGCCTCTCCACCCTCAGAGTGAAAAATTTCTTCCTCAGATCTAATCAAAATCTCCCACCTTTCAGCTTAAGATGCTGAGATGCATCAGTTGGTGCCACCAGGTCTTTTCCTGGTGGAGGAGAAGTTTTAGGATGGGGATATCTGGTCCTTATCCCTTCCCTTCACTAAGCCCCCTCCCTTGCTCCTGCCTCCCCCGGCATCGTGTTCGAACCCTGGTGTGATGCAGCTGGAGAATATGACATGAAGCTGCTCCTGCTCATCCCGGGGCCTGGGTTTTGTTTCCACCACACTCCGGGGTTCCTCGGGAGGGGTGGAAGGGCTGCAGCTCACGGCACTTGTGTCAGAGTGAAACGATGACAAACCCTCAGCCAAATGGGGCAAAAAGCAGCAGGAGAAGGAAAAACAGAGTTATCCAGAGCTCCTTGAGCTGCAGCAGCAGCGGATGTGCTGGGGGAGCGCGACGCGGAGGTGCTGGGAAAGGGCTGACCTGGAGGAAGAAGAGCTCAGGCGGGGAGGAAGGTCAGGCTGGCGGCCGGGGCTGTCACGCTGACTTACAGCAGCTGCCAGCCGGGTCCCCCCCTACTCAGCACCCCCAGACCCATCGGGGTGACTTTCTGCAGAGGGGCCGGGCCGGGAGCACAGAGTGGGGAGCGCTCGGGATTGCCGGGGTGCGGGAGCGCGTCTGCGCACGGACACCCCGGCCCGGGAGCTTTCTGCTCCGTGGAGGATTAATTTGCATGGGAATAGGATTGCAATGGGGCTGACATTAATAACAGGCTGAGTTAGAGCCCTGCTGCCCAGCAGGGTGGGAACGGCTCCGCGCAGAGATGGGAGGGGGCTGCTACTGGAAACCATCTCCAGGATGGTGGGTTTTACCGAACCCTGGAATTAGGAGGAGTTTAGGAGGAGGTGAGCCCATCCCTGCGCACTGTGGGGCAGCTCAGTCACCCAGCCCACAGGACAGGATCCAGACCCACGGTCCTGAGTGGGATGAGCCCCACGTTTTGCTCTCTGGATGCTCCAGCATCGCTTGGAAAATCACAGTGGTGGTCAGGAGCAGTTCGTCGACTCATCTCACCGAGCTTTACACGTGGGATGGGGAAGGGTCACCACGGGCAGATGACACTTGGGGGTTTGAAATGGGTGTACGTGGGTTTTTGGGCAGCCCCATGAGTGGAGGGGATGCTGGAGGGGGGGATGCAGGGGAAGGGATGCAGTGGATGTGGGATACAACAGCCCCAGCTGCCGTGGAGAGGGATGCGGTGGTTAATACTCTCGGTAGCTGTGGTTTTATGGCTTCCCATAAACAGTCCCCTCCATCTCTCTCTCCGTTTTTAATTACCTAGAAAATAACCTCCATTCAATTTACAGCTCATTTGAAGCTATGAGCAAGGGCCCATAAATATTTAATGTGTTTAGAAGTGGCACCAACTGTCCAGGGCTTTTTTTTTTTTCTCTTTTCCAGGAGTTGCCTTTGTTTTTGCAAATTTATTCCCCCACGTCTTCACTTCTGCCAGCTCCCTCCACCCGTAACACCCCATGAAGGAAAAAAGGGGGGGAGCTGCTGGCAAAGTGTTCAACCCCCAAATTTTCTTAGGAGTGATGGACTGAAACCAACATTCAGGGCAGCTTTTCCTCTAACCAGGGCAATTCAGAGGAGCCACTTCCTGAGCATCCCTGAGCCCTCTCACCCTCCATCCCAGTGCTGCTTCCCAGGAGAAGCCGAGGTACGATCCACTGCCCGGTGCCAGCTCCCAGCCTGGGGTACAGGAGGTTTTGCTGGAAAAAAGTGATTGCACACCAGGATTTCTGCCTCCTAACTGAGCGAAGGAGTGGGTGGTGAGAGCAGAACCCGGCCTGAAAGTCAACTCTGCCCTATTTAAATTAAAAATATAATTAATAATTATTGCAGTTAAGAGGAATAATTGGGAATTTCTGTCCATGTTATAATTCCAGCTCCTCAGATGGCAGCAGGAGCTGTGTGTTGCTTTGCCTTTCCTCTCCAAAGGGAAACTTCTCCCCGTTTTCTGAAGTCCTGACAGTTGCCCCAAATCCCAGATATTTTGCAAACAAGCGACTTCCACTCCCAGATTTCTGTGGGTTTACCCAGAACACATTTTGGTTGCGTGTATTAATCACTCCAACACATATTTTATTGTAACTTAATAGATATATTTACCGTACGAGGAGCGACAGCATTTATTAATTATGCACAAGCGGGCCCAGAAAACGGATTTGTTTGCTTTGATGTCTGATGCGGCAGAGTTTTTTTTCTGCTTGTTAAACTTAATCAAAAGCAATCAAAAAACGCTCCCATAAATTACAGCAAATTAATTTCAAACAAAAGGGAAAAATATTAGGTAGCGGGAATGGAAAAGAAAATTAAAGAAGAATAAGTGAGATAGGAGTCGGGCTGATTTATTCACTGTATTTGGTTACAGCTCTTCTTTTCCCTTTCTCTTCCGTGCTCCCTTGTCCACCCTCTCCACCGGAGCACCAACGGAGCCGACTCCCTCTTCCCCTCTCCTTTCCAGTCCTGCCCAGTGCTTCAAGTGTTTAGTGCATCCCTAATTAAATGGTGAGCAGTTCATCTCTTCCTGCTGACCGGTGGCTGGTGCTAAAGGACGTTCCCCAGTGCCCGGTGTTCTCCTGGCACACGCCGCCGGCACGAGCACGCCGGGCTCTATTTACGTAACACTATTGACATTTTGAGGGTGAAATTATGTATGCCGCTTTAATTCACTGTTAAATTAAATTATGAATGTTTGGAACGTTGTAATTCCTTTTGTTCTAGGAGCAGATTGTTTTATATATCTGCCTATATTACCAAGTTATTAATTTAATGATTTCATAATAGCGGTTCATTCCTTTGGGTAATATAAAGTGAAAAGTGTGCTCGGTGCACAGCTCGGGCTGACATGCGTGTCCCTGCGCGGATTGCAGGGGGTTGGAATGAAGATGTTGGGTTTGGCAGAGTGTTTAGGAGTTGCATCTCCCTCCGGCTCCTCGGCCGGTGCTGCCGGGATGTGGGATGCCAGAGAGCATGTCTGACCCACTCTCTCGACCCACGCTCGGCAGCTGGAGGGTCCTGTCCCCCTCTGCGTCCTGGGCATTAGATTTTTCCATGGACTCAGTGCCCAGCCATGGTCTCAGAGCCAGGCTCTGGTTTCCAGCTGCCTGGATAAGCTGTGTTCCCAGAGGGATGTGCTCAGAGCAGCCCCGTGCCCGAGGACTTCAGTTCATCCGGACGCTGCTGACATTAACAGCACCTTCGAGGTGTGAGCAGGGCTCGCTGGGATGCGGCGTTGCGTGGGGAGAGGAGGGGGCTCCACACCTCATCCCATCCCAACCCCATCCCCATCCCCTTCCCCATCCTCGTCCCCGTCCCTGTCCACATCCCCATCCCCGTCTCCCTCTGCTCCTCTTGAGCCCCGTGGCACTGGCACCAGACCCATGCAATACTGGGATTTTCTCCCTCCGAGTCCGGCTGCACATCTGCTTCTCCAAAACTTCACTGGCTCTGCTCAGCTGCCTCTTTGCATCGCTGAAAAGTTCAACCAGCTCAGAGCTGACGCCGGGTCCATCCGAGCATCCCCACCTGCCCGCCGGGTCCGCTGCCAAACCCGGTGACGTTTCACCGTGGTGCATTTAAACCCTGAGCTGCTGGAGCCCTGTGACTTCCCAGGCTCTTGTATATCTATTTATACATATTTACCCTTCCTGCTCTCCCTGGCACCGCCCGCTGGGGTGTGGAGGGAAAATCTGGGAAGACTTGTCCACCTACACGCTCAGAGATGAAGGAACGGCCGCCGCAGCAGCGCCCGCGATTCCTTATTTAAAATTGGGACTTTGATGAGAGACACACAGTGGGGCGGGGGGTCCGCGGGGTGGGCTGCCTGGTGATGGGCATGGAGTTTGGCACCCCTGAAAAGAGGGAGCGGAGGCACCATTCCAAGCCTGGCTGGGGTGCACCAGGGCAAGAGGGGAGCGCGGGAGCATCAGGCTCCTTCCACCCCCATCCCCAGTTCTGCTTCCCATCTCGAACACCCGTTTGCTGTTCCAAACACGCCAGACCTTCCCTGCTCCCCGAATTTCCCAGGGGTGGGTGCTGCAGGCTGCCTGGCCCCCCCTGCACTGTGCAAACGGCAAAGCAGTGAGTTAATCAATGAGCTGGGGAGGATGCGGAGAGAATCGCGGTGCCCTGAACGATCCCTGCCCAACCCCATCAAGACTCCCAAGTAATTTCCATCCTAATTCGTGCTGTTTGACTTCTAAGAAGGTAATGGCTCCTACGGCACTTCCTTGTCCTTTAGCTGAACAATTTACGGCTTCTGCTCCAGCTGCCTCCACTCCTGAAAAGCCTGAGCAGGGGGGAGTCTTCGCATGGTTGCATTTGTGCACTATTGCATTTGTGCATGATTGCATTTCTGCATTGTTGCATTTTTGCACTATTGTATTTGTGCACTGTTGCATTTCTGCATTGTTGCATCTGTGCACTATTGCATTGGTGCATGACTGCACTTTTGCATTGTTGCATTTTTTGCAATTTTTTTCATTTTTGCATTATTGCATTTGTACATTATTGCATTTTTGCATTATTGAATTTTTGCACAATTGCACTTTTGCACGATGGCTTTGCTGTACCCTTGCACGACTGCACTCGTGCCTGGTTTCCTTCCCCGGGGCACCTGTCCCAGAGCAGCAGTTCAGGTCATTACTGGGTGCTGTTGATGCAGGGATTGAAGGCAGCTGGGGAGCCCTGGTAGAGGTGTGGCTCTCAAAGGTGTGAGGTGGCAACTTGCATCAGGTGGAGCTGATTTGACATCTGCACTATTAAAGCCGGTCCCTACTCCTGCATAAGACCTTCTCTAGGATCCCACCAGCCCTCATCAACTGAGTCCTCCTCAGACAAGAGTGCATCAGGCTTAGTGGCCCTGCTCCCTTTCTGAACCATCTTCTTTGCTTGCATTTGTTTTTTTTTTTTCCCCAATGTTCAGCCTACGTTGCAAGAAGAGGAAATTTGGGTTTCAGCATCCCTGCGGTCACCGAGGTCTTGCTGTGTGTGTAATGGACGAACCCATGTGCACAGCAGACAAAACCAGAGCCCTGGGAATCCTGGAGACCAAATCAGCCTTGAGAGGTGCTGCGAGTCACCCACCAGCATCATGCTGCAGACCGGGGAGAGGTCCCAGCGCTATGACCTGCCTGTGAGTACAGTGAGATAAATGTGTTACAGGTGGTAGATTTAGATTGAATCTAAGGAAGAAATGTTTTACACTGAGGGTGCTGAGGCACTGGCACAGGTTGCCCAGAGAAGTTGTGGCTGCCCCATCCCTGGCAGTGTTCAAGGCCAGATTGGATGAGGCTTTGAGCAACCTGGTGTAGTGGAGGGTGTCCCTGCCCATGGCAGGGGGGTTGAAACTGGAGGATCTTGAAGGTCCCTTTCAACTTAAACCATTCTGTGAACTTTTTGAGGTGGGCTTATGTGTGAGACACGAGCCAGCCCTGGTGACTCCGTATGTGTTGTATCTCTTTGTTCTGGAGATCGTACCAGTTAATGCTGCTGTGAGCTGGATGCTCTGGGCTGGCAGGACACGGGCCAACCTGTGCAGCCCAAGCGAGGAGGGGTGAATCCTTCACCTCTGCTGGCCCCGGTGCCAATTGAAGCTGTTTTTTAGGACTCCTGAATGAGTGTTGGAGGGGCACTTTGTGCTGTGCATTGTGTTGGAGGTCAAACCTCAAAAGGGACCATGAGATAGCAGTCAGAATGGACCATTTCCAAGTTTTGTGTCCTGCAGTTTCCTATTTTACCTGGTTACCCTTGCAGAGCAGCAGAGGTGGGTGCTGAGCTGACCCCTACTTGGAGAAGGACCTGGCCTGGATGTGAAGCCATTAAAAACTGCAGAATTCATCATTTTTGCTGGCATCTGCTCCAATGGTTAATCAGCCTTGCTGTTAAAACATGTGCCTTGTTTTTCCAGCGGGAAGCTGAAGCCAGCCACGATCAACTCCTGCCTCTTGTTATGCCTTTCTTCACTAGATTAAAGACACTTTAGTAGGCTGTGTTTTCTCCCAGGAAGGTACTTACTCATGGCAATCAAGTCACCTCCGTTGTCCTTTTGATAAACTAAGCAGTCTGAGCTCTTGAAGCTCCTTCCTCTGCAGAATTTTTTTCCAGCGCTCGTGACCTGTCTGTGCATCTTTCCCGTGCCCCTCTGTGCTGCTCTGCCTGAGGCTCTCTGTTCCCACGGGATTTTTGCATAGAAATACCTATCCCTGGGACAGCCCAGGGTGTCGGTGTGATGCTGACTGAGTTGAGGGGCAGAGGGGGTGGGGGGGTGGTGAAGCACCAGCCCATCCCCGCTGGCCCCTCTGTCTCCCTTGAACACCCCCACCACTGCCTTTAGTAAAATTAGAAAGCAAAAAAGAAGTGACCTCGGTGAGTGATAGTGAAATGAATTGATGCCACTTGCAATATAAAGATGTGTTGGTGTTTTTTTTTCCAATATCTTTTCTGCTGCTGCCTTGTGCTGTCTGTCTCATACCATCTCTCCTGGCTCCGTGACATTTTTCTAACCTCCAAGTGTGATTCCAAGGGATGGGGGAAGCTTCTCTGCCTCCCTTCCAGCCCTGGGGGAGAAAACAGGGGGTTTCACCAAAGCAGGAGGTGTTTCCTTGCTGAGATATCTACCCTAGCTCAGGAAACACCTGCATGGGCACTGGAAAATGGGGAGAAGAGGCTGGGGGTAGGAAGGGAAGCACCAAAATGGGGGGGTTTGCATTAGAGAGCAGCCCCTGCATGTGTCTGGCTCCCATAGGGGCCTCGTGGTTGCACATACATCGGGTCAATGTGTTGCCATATGGGTTTGTCAGGACGGATGTCAGCAGTGTTAGTTCCTGCCCACTCCGATACTGAGCTCTGGGTGACCTCGGTTAATGGGAGAAACATTGCAAAAACCACTTAAAAAGGGGAATGACCCGTTAATTGGCGTCTGGTCCCGGCTGTTTTGCAAATACTCAGCAAGGAAGAGCCCAAAATCAAAGCTCGGCTGTTCTAATTCCCCTCGCCGCGTCTCGCGCCGTGCAGAGCACCCCGTGCTCCGGAGCCAGGGAGATGAAGCAGTTCAAAAATTAGAATATTTGCAAAGTGGTGCTCTCCAGCAACAGACACTTGAAATAATCTGTTTAGGCATCGGGTGAATTTGCTCCTACCAAAGGGCCGTCACCGGTGTCAGAGGCACTTAGTGTCACGCCGGGGAGTACCTACTCCTCGTTAGCTACCCAACAGCCAACAGTAAACACATTTTGCTGTTTTGCCATCTTAAGAAGAGGGGAAAAAAACCTTTCTGACAGCTTGGTTAACCTTTCCCCCATCCCTTTCTCACTTGTAAGTGCTGAAGTTCTCAGCTAAGGGCAGCTGCGAAGAGCAGGAAGGGAGGAAGAAGAGGGGGGGGAAACATAATGTGTTGGATATCTATTTTTTCATGCTGTCTAAAAATACAGAGTGTCTCACACGTTCTGCCTTCTCCCTTGTAATTAAATGGCTGGTTTCATGCTGCTGCAAAGGGTAACCCTAATTAGAAGGTGTCAAAGGAAGGAGAGGAGCTGAGGGCTCAGCCGCCCTGGTCCTGAGCTTCCCTTTGCGCTCTGGTTTTATGGATGCAGCAAATCCTGCTGAGAGGGGTGAAAAAAGCTAATTTCTCTTAAATCACGAAAATGTTATTTTAGTTTTCAGCCAGGAAATGTAGAAGGCAATGTCCATGTGGGCTATAGAGAGGGCGAAATAATGCAGAAATACTTAGGATTAAGTAGGTATTGAAGGAAGTCTGGTTCCATTGATGTCTGGAGGGGGGATTGCACCTTGGCTGGGGTGTGTCACTGGGAGGGGACGGGGCAGGTGATGCTTGATTGGCATCAATTCACCAGTGGGTCCAGTGATTGAACCCTTTTGGCTTTTATGCCAAACCCCTGGATTTTCAGTGCACTCGGATGGCTCGTGGATAAATGTGGGGGGTGGTGGTTGGTCAGTGGTTGAGCTGAGATGGAGCACAGGCTGGATGCCATGAGCAGAAATGGCTTGTTGCAAAGAAAATAGATTAATAATTGGGGAAATGTGGCATTTTTTCTATTTTATAGGCAAAGATGTTGGGATAAACAGATTTTTTTTTTAATTGATATCACTGCTGTTGCATGGACTTGAGTGAGCAAGTTTCTCTCTTCCCCCCACTGCTTCAAAGCTCTTTTTTTGGGTGGATTTTAGCAGCAAACCATGCTCCAAAAGGTTCTTTTTGTGTCTTTCCCTGAGAACAACCCTTCTACCTGCACCCACGAGCCAGGGTCTGGCTACTGGCACGGGGACCGGGCTCTTGCGTGTCCCCTCCGTGCCGATGACGCACTTGCATCCTTACACAGCACCAGTGCGGAGGAAAAGACCCAAAACAAAGCTGAGGCTCATCAGCTAATTGGGTTTTAAAAGCCAATAATTGCATGAGTCAAAGTGATTTACTAAATGGAGTTGTTCTGCCAGGGCTGGGGATTTTGATTTTTATTTTTAATTTATTTTTTTTTCCCCTGAAACATGAAGCTGTAGCGATGCTCCCGTGTGGGGGAGCTGCCCTGTGCCACACCTGCGGGGTACCTGCTCCTGCTGGCACCCATTGCCTTGAAATTTGGGCACACTTCAGCATTTTGCAGCTGATGCTTGGCTCGGGCTGGGGGCTGTTTTAGAGGGGATGAAACACAGCAGCTCCATCCTCCCTTTGCAGCATCTCTGGTTCTGCTCCCCTCTGCGGGGGCTTGTCCCACGCACCCACCTTCCCCCTTTGCTACAGCCTCTAAGGGGTCCCAGACCTCCTGCTCAGAGTTGCCCCTCATCCTGGCTCTCTGCCCCAGCAGGTGGGAGCTCAGACCCTTCTAGAAGTGAATATTTTACCCTTTTCCCCCCTTCTCTGACATCAGTGAGTCATACAGCTCCTTTAGAGAGAGCTTTGCTTGTGGGAGCTACAAAACCCCCAGCGATTGAGAAACGTAAGCCTTAAAACAAGGCTTTTTTGGCAAATGCCATGCTGCAAATCTGGACCTGGATATTTTTTTTCAATTAAGCTTCTCTTTTTTTTTAAGGCGAATTAATTGATATTTACTTTGTGTGTCAAAATAGCTCCTGCGCGTTGGAGTGCCGCTCGCCGTGCGGTTGGAACAGGGTGCTGGGGAAGGGAAGCATGAGTCAGTGGTAAATGAATTAAAAGCAGCAGCTCCTGCTCAAGGCCAATTACGTTTTGCGTGAAGAAATGGGAGGGAAGCACATGGACTGCAGAGAAACAGTTCCCAGGAAACCTGCCCTGGTCTTTTTTTGGAGGAATTTGCCTTGTTTTCCCCTGTGTAGGAGCGTAGTGTTATTGGGGATCTGATTGCATGGTGAAAGTAGCAGCACCCAGTTGGTGTACGGGGCAAAATGATGGTGTAAAGGATGAAAGTCTTTCATGGAGGATGGAGAGAGGATGGGTTGTTGGCTCTGGGAGATGCTTTGGGCCATGGATCCCATCTCAGGTGGCTGGAGAAACATGTCCCATATGCATAGACATGTTTTTTCTGTCTGATAGAGATGTGTTTGCTTGTCAGATGGTTGCTCAGCGAAGCATGACCCCTTCGAAATGTTAATTACACCTATTGGAGAGAGAGAGAGATATAAAAAATAATATAGAGCTGAGAAAAAGTATGGGAGGAGGAGTTTGAGTGTGGGAAGACAGGCAGCTAATAGCTTATGGCAACCCATCAGCTGGAGCCTTGCGGGGCTGGGGGCTCTTGTCCCCACTAGAATTGGGGTGCTCGGAGCGGGGGCTGCCAGAGCACCCAGTTGGCACAGCAGCAGGTGAGGACTGGGGTGGTGTGGGGGTCCCCACCCTTGTGATGTGAACCTGCAGAAAGGGTGGTGGGTGAAGGACCCTCAACCCTTTGGGGTGAGCCCCTTGTCCATGGGCTCCGGGCAGCCCTGGACCCACGTGGCTGCCGAGGAAGCTGGGAATGTTTAATACCAGTTTTACCTGGCTCCAGCTGCCCAGCACTATATGAAAGCCATATTTCTTGAGTTACTGGGGTTATGGCTCACACAGTTAAAGCCCCTCTTTTTTTTGGTGCCCTGCTGCCCTCCATCCTCCTTCTCAGCTCCTGCTTATCTCCTCTCATTTGTCATCTTTATTAGTTCTTAATCTCCCATCGGTGCTGCGGAGTTAAGAGAGGGATTAGGGGGAAGTTTAATTGGATGGCACTCCACGGCCCTCCCAACATCAGATTCAATAAAAGTTTATGAAAAGATAAAAATCGCACTGGGTTTTATAGCTCCGGACAGAACAAAAGGGACTGGAGAGGAGAACAAGGTAACTCTTCCCACCTCCTATTTTTTTTGTATTTTTTTTTAAATTCCCTCCTAACCCCATCCAAGCTGTGTTTCAGCTTGATTAAACAAGGAAGGAAGGATTTGTGGGAGCAGCAGCATCATCCCTTTTGCTGGGTGTCAGCAGCTGCTCACCCCCTCCCTGCCATCCCCCTGACAGCAGGATGAATGGGGCTCTGGCATGTGAGAAAATAACATTTATTTCACATTGAAAATGTGCTGAAGTGCTGGAGAAGCTGCCCAGGGAGGTCAGGAGGGGGGGAGCGGGGACAGGAGAAGGAAGGAGGTGCAGGGATGGGATGGTGGAGGTGCTGATTTGGGCAAGAGCTCGTTGCATCCAGCCACCTTCAGATATTCCAGTTTAGGGAACACTGAGGCTCTTGTTTAACACCCCTAATGATCTTCAGGGGCAAGAAATTTGTCATCAGCCCAGGGGTTTGGATGGGAAGGAGCAATCTGGTTGTGCTGGGGGTGGGTATAGACCCTCCAGCCTCATCCATCCCAGCTGTGCTCATCCCATCCTGTGCTGTCACCTCTCCTGGCACACAGAGGGGACCCCGCTGTCCTTATCCACTGCCTTTTCATCCAGAAGATAAGAGAAATGATTAAGGGCTTTCAGAGGAAGGCCAGGGCATGGGGAGAGGATGAATGGGAGCTGATTGAGGCTGCCTAGTTTGGGAGGGGGGCGTGCATGGGTCCAGTCCCCTTGTCCTCCACCTCCAAGCCCCAGATCCTCCTCTGCTGGGTGCTCTCCTTGCACCCAGCCCAAAGCAAACCCAGGTGCTCATGGCAGAGGCTCTGGCTGTGCAGGAGGGTGCCATGGGTGCTGGAGCTGGCTGAGCCTCGCAGGAAAAATCGCTGCAAATTAAAGTTACAGGAAAATCTGCCCTTTTCTTGTTGGTTTTTCTTCTCTCCCTCATGATGGAAGCTGTTACTGGTAGAAAAAAACCCACACCAACCCAGGCTAATCTTCATTATAGCTTTCCATTAGGGTTGTAATTGTTTCCATTCCTGTTAAAAATAATGCTGGTTGGTTTTTTTCCCCTGAAACACCCTGCTCTGCTTGTGTTTTTTTTCTTTTGGATTCTCATCCCAACTTTTTCTTCTAAAGTAACATATGGGGGGGGGGGAAGAAGTGGGGGAAAGTGTTAAGAAAGAAGGTGGAACAAAAGAAGGGCATGAAAATAGAGAGCTGGGGGCTGGCTGGCAGGGATGGGATGAGATAAGAGCTTGTGGCTCTCACATGGGGGTGCAGAATGCAACCCGCATCCTGCTGGGTGGGATGTGAAGCCCCTGAAACCAGGGAAAACCTCAACAGGGCTGTGGGTCTGGTCCTCAGAGCATCCCTTGGGCTGGGGGATGCATCTTTCACTCTTCTCCTTGAGTTTTTGTCCCTGTCCCAGCCCACCCTGGAATCCTCTTCCCTGCAAATCCCGCTGCTGAGTTCGGGAAGGATTGTGCAGCAAACCGCAGGCGATTACAGGCAGAGAGAAAAATCTTCTTGCTGAATGAAAGCGGCCATCTATTCAGTGTCAGCTCCTCTGGGGACAGCGGGGGGGAAATAAAGGGACATTGTCAAGTCCTTTCAGGCCCCAAATTCCCATTTTGTAAGAAGTTTTACAAACCTGAACAGGCTGGTTGTGGTAGCCTGGCTCTTCCATGGGCCAAATATCCCACTGGTGTGGAAGAGGAGCTGTGTCTGAGCAGGGCTGTGGTGCCTGGCCTAGGAGGAAGATCAATCTTCAGCAGAGTTGAGCTTTTAAGATGCATATTTATATACAGAATTGCTCTGTGCCTCAGTTTCCCCACCTGCCAAGCGAGCCTGACTGTGCTTCCCCTTTGCCTGCCTCCTCACGTGCTCCAAAAAAATCAGGTTCTCAAGCACAGCTGGTGAAACCTTGCAGCAAGGTGCCCTGGGCTGGGGGCTCTCCGAAATTCCCCCTTTGCTCTGGGGGAAGGTGTCAGCAGCCTTGAGCCTGCAGCCCCCCTGCCTACCTCCCCACTCCCTGCTGCTTTATTTGGGTGCCCCATGAATTTTTTGCACCCCAGAGCTTATTGCAGGCACTTTCTTAGCTGGGGAGGGGGGCTGCTCCAGGGTGAAGATGGGGCTGGGGGTGGAAAACGAGTTGAGATACATCTGCCTTTTGTGCAGCGCTGCTCTCTGCTCCCGCGGCTCAGCGATGTCGTGATGGGCTATTTCTAGGGAGAAATGAAATGGTTTTCCCACTCGGTGACCCTGGCTGCTCCTTGTAAGCAGGCTAAGTAGTGATTCAAAAGGAAAAATCCCGCTTTCCCTTGCCTCCTGGTACTCGGTACGAATACCAGCGGAGCGGAAGCCTTGTCAGGCTGGATCAAACCAGAAGCCTGTCTCGCATCGTCTCCCTGCCTCCAAAAGTCACCAGGCTCAGCTCTTTTAAAGAAAGATGCAGAAAATCAGAGCGAGAGCAAAGGCTGGTTGAACACAGGGATTTTTTTTTTTTTTTCCCTGCTGCTCTGCACTGAGAAGCTGATTCCTGGCAGGAGGAGAAGGTGCCAAGACAGCCCCTCGCAAAGCAACCCGGCCCCGCTGGGATGGGCAGAGCTGCACTAACGCAAAGCCGGCATGAGAGAGACAAAAATCGGATCCTCTGCGTATAAAAGTGACCCAACATCGTTAGGAGATGAATTAATTGCTGGTGCATCGCTAATGAAGTGTTATGAGTCAGCAGCGCTTCTCCGCGCCGGCGGTTTGATCTCCGGGAGATGGGTACGAGTCGTTTCAAACGCCTTCGAAGGGTTTGTTCTGGAGCTGTTCCAGTTGCTGCCATCCCATGCTGCTGGGGACAAAGTCCCAAAGGTGCCCTGGGTCCTGGGTGCACCACAGGGCTCAGACCCCATGTGATGCTCCGGATGGTTTGGGTTGGAAGGGACCTCAAAGATCATCCAGTTCCAACCCCCCTGCCATGGGCAGGGACACCCTCCACTACACCAGGTTGCTCAAAGCCTCATCCAACCTGGCCTTGAACACTGCCAGGGATGGGGCAGCCACAGCTTCTCTGGGCAACCTGTGCCAGTGCCTCACCACCCTCAGTGTAAAAAATTTCTTCCTTAGATCTAATCGAAATCTCCCCTCTTTCAGGTTAAAGTTCATTTCATTAAAAAATGGTCTGTTTGCTCCTGGTGACCCAGAGCTGCCTCAAAGACCTCTCGGCCATCACATGGGGGTTAAGGACACCCCGTGGCATCATGTCCACAGGCAGTGAGGACACAGCACACCCCATGCTGCCCCATGTCCTTTGAGGATTGGAGCCAGTTTATAACTTTGAGGGTGGTGAGGTACTGGAGCAGGTTGCCCAGAGAAGCTGTGGCTGCCCCATCCCTGGAAGTGTTCCAGGCCAGGTTGGATGAGGCTTTGAGCAACCTGGTGTAGTGGAGGGTGTCCCTGCCCATGGCAGGGGGGTTGGAACGAGATGGTCTTGAAGCTCCCTTCCAACCCAAACCATTCTGTGATGATGAAACATGCAATGAAAGCCCATCTCTGGGCTTGTGTGACAGTGCATGGTCCTGAGTATGATGATTAGACCCGTGCTCATGGTCAGTGCCCTGCCAGCTTCCTAAAACTGTCTGGTAACACCCTCCCCAGCAGTGATGTGGTCTCAGAGCGATGCCCTTTCAGCTGTGCCACAGCCTGGCAGAGAACAGGGGGAGTGGAAAATAAAACATTAAGGGGGGAAAAAAAAACAAGAGGCAGAGAAGAGGAGGGGGAGGCTCTTTTCATCTGTATAATAGCCTGTTTCTGACAAGGAGCTGCTGTTCTCTTCCAGTGGAAAGCTTTTAAGAGCCCCGAGAAGGACAGGCAATTACAGGAAGGTTCGTGTACCTGATGGGGTGTTGTTATAAATCACTCATGGGCGTCCCGGGTGTTTGGGAGGGTGGCCATGGTGTGCTGATTGCTGGGGGATGGGAGCTCTGTCCCCCCCAGCCCTGGCTGCAGGTCCCACTCTCACCCCAGTGCTGATGGTGCATGAGGGGCTGGAGGGCTCCGCAATTAGCGAGCGACATTAAAGCCATTCGTTAATGCTCATCAACTACAATCCCCCAGTGCCCTAAAGGGCAGACCTGGGAGAGAGGGGATGGGCATTCATGAATTTGGGTTTTTCTAAAAAAGTGGTTGATGACCTGTCCCGTGCCCTTCCCAGAGGGGCTGGGCAGCAGCCCCCTACCCCATGGGGCACAGGGGAAGGATGGGTGGGTAGTTTTATGGCATAAACCACTTCTCGGAGCCCAGAAGAGTCTCCTTCAGTCCCTGGCCATGCAGAGGCTTCTTCTGCCACCCGGGAACAGCTGCTGCAGGTGAAGCACACGTAGGAGGCGTCTTCGTGTGGCACGAGCTGGAGGGTTAATTGAAATTGGGATGCTAACACCACTTGTGTTTTCATTTGAAAGTGGGAGTAGCTGTATTTATGTCCCATTGCAGGGATTTTGAGGGTGGCAGCTGCTCCTGGGAAGAGCCGCGGGATGCAGGGCAGCTCAGCCAGGGCTTAAAACCCCTGGAAAAACACCCAGGGATGCCCAGTGCCAGGCCCTTGTGTTGGGAATAAACTGCTGCAGCCCAGGCGGGCCAGGGCTGGGGGAGCCTTGCTCTGAGTTAATTCAACTTCACTCCTAATGAAACCCCCCAGAGAGGGGAGCAGAGAGGGGGACGGTACCCTGTGTCTCTGACAAGGTTATTTTTGACTCATCTTAATGCGCTTGAAAACCACAGTAATACTGCAAAAAGCCTCCGTCAGAGGATAACTTAATTAAACTTTACTTAAGAGAGTTAAATATTCATTATTTGGCTTCATTTATTGCCTTTGCTGAATCCCCCCCCTCTCCCCCTTCTGTTTTCACTGGGGCTAATTAGTCTGATGGCTGCTCCTTGTTATGACTGCTTTCTGTTTTGGGGGGAAGCGATGGAGCATTTCTTGGTTTTACCCAGGGCTGCTCCACTGAGGGATGGTGTTAAGGTGTGAGTTTATGGGGTGAATTTACAGCGTGTTGGCTCCCGCTGCACATGCCAGACCCCATCCTGCTGTGGGACCATCCCACATCCTCCTCTTGCTCTCCCACCACCTTGGTGGACTAAGGATGTGAAGGTCAATGGGTATTTTTTTGGCTGCTTGAGACCAGTCAGGGAGAAGTTATCAGCCTCGTGGCTGAAGTTCCCTTTTCTCCGCCGCTTAGCTGGAGCGTGGGGTGAGAAAAGTGCTTTTGCAATGCTGTTCCCTCCCTCCCTGCTCCCCATTCCCACTGGTGCAGGGCTTGCCCTGGGCACATCCCTCCTGGGGATGCTGTGCAGTGTCTGCACGGCAACTGGAGCTCTCCCAAGGCAGGGCGCCAGGAACAGCTTCGTATTTACTTGACTGTACACGTGCATTTACAGCCCAGCCTCGGTGTAGAGATCTGCTGTTCCCGGCTGGGGGAGGGTGACTTGTTTTTCCATGCCCTCAGATTTGCCCATGGCATGAGCAACCTTTGCTCCTGTGCTCCTGCCCGCTTCTGCAGACCCTTGCCCCAAAGCCAGAGGGTGCAGAGCAAACCCAGCCCCCTGCCCTGTTCTGGCACCCACCGAGAGCCCTTTAAAGGAAACGAGCCAAGAACCGTGTCCGAGGGCAGGAGCAGCACCGAGATGAATCGCAGCCCTTGGGAAGTCTCTTACTTCCCACACACTGGACTGGCAGTCCTGGCGTGGGGCAGGGAGTGCCCCAGGTTTGGAAGTGTCACTGGTGCTTCCCGTGGTGTTCAGGGCTTGGCTGGGGATGCAATTCCCCACATCCCTATCTATGTGCCCGTTTGAAGCCCCCTGTGCACTGACCTCCCCTCCTGACCCATTGCCTCCGCTCGAGCCGAGCCGGCAGCTCTGCGGCTCCGTATCGATAAGATGCAACCAGCACGACCAGAACGTCGCCGCTCGATGTATCCCAGTATTGGGGCTGCTCCGCCGTCACCGCGCTGCTTTGGATCCGAGCGAGCGTTTCGCTCGGATTTCGGGGGCAGGTCAGGGAGGTGGGTAGCATGAGCGGGGCCGGGAGGCTGCAGGATCCGTCCCTGCACCGGGGCGGGAGCGATGCAGAACTGCACCAGCACCCGGGGAAAAGCCAGCAGAGACTTGAAAAGCAGCTGTGAGAGGTGAGATGTATTTCTGGCAGAGTAACTTGTGTTTCCCGTCGCTCCAGCGTTGGGAAAGGCAGGATCTGGAAAGGAAAACACTTCCCTGGGGGTGCTGTTGGAGCCTGGGCTGGTGGGCCAGCTGCTCGATGGCCCCGTTCTGGGGATATTTGCTGTTTTCCGGGGGTTTTAGTGGCTCTGTGCAGTCGAGGCAGAGGCATCAAGGGTAGGGGTGAAAATGGAAACTCACTGAGTTTACACTGGGGGAAGATTTGGGGGTCCTGGAAGGAGTGTGGTGCAGAAAGGCTGTTGGTGGGGGGCACATCTGCCTGGCTTGGGGTGTCCCTGCACCTGCAACGCAGGGAGAGGCTGGGCCGGAGTGCGCGAGCCGGGCTTGCAGGAGTGGGGCCAGTGTCCCGCGGATCCTTCGCGGGGAGTCTTCCTCCTGCAAGTGGGTCAGAGCGGCTCTGGGACCTGAGCATCGATTTTCATTTCCCACCGTGCACCAGTGTGTACTGGCTGTGGCTTCGTCTGCTTCGAGCTGCCGTGCTGAGTTATTTAAGGTTTCTAAACCCGCCGCTCCGGCTCTCCCCGAAGAGCCGCTCAGGCAGAGCTGCAGGCAGGGCAGCTCAGAACCATCCCTGCCTGGCGAGGACGTGGCAGCAGCTTCTCTATGCGACCTGGGATGTCCCAGGAGATCCTTGAGAGCCTGGCAGCCTGTGGGATGGCAGAGCTCATGGAAATACCCCCCTTCTCCTTGCCCGGCCATCACCCTGGTGTCTGGCCTCCTGCCTGGGCACTCCACTGACTTCAGAGCCCCACCGTTGGGCTTGAGTCACTGGCTCGGATCAGAGAAAGAAAGTTGGTTTTGGGGTTGTTTTTACTCTTTTCCCTCCTCCTACGCACAGGAATTCATCGTGGTTTTACGCATCACTTGGAAATGTTGCTATTTAAATGTGTTTTCACTTGAATCCTAATTGTGGAAAAAGAGCCTTTGGATACCGAGTTGATTTAATTTTTTTTCCTTGGCTCTGTATTCCATTAAAGCTGCCATTGCTTTCACTTGTCCGGGATGGAAACGTGTGTCAAAATTCCCCATGAATCCCTGATATTTCTACTGACTCCCTTCAGAGGGGGAAAGTCTGAGTGAGAAAACCTGCTTGATGCTCTGGATAAGATTTTTCTGTGCAAACCCCCCCCGGATGATGCACATTCCCCTTAAACTCCTGTGCCAGCTGCTTTGCAGTGAATTTCTCTCTTTGCCAGCATCTCAGCGAGTCTCCATCCACCTCCTGAGATTTTGCTTGCTGCTCGGAGGAGGTGATGGACGTGGTCACCGCTGCCAGCCCCTGCCTGACCCAGTCCTGCCGCCTCCCCGGTGCTGCCCAGGCTCCGGGAGCGGATATCTTAGTGCCTGCAGAAAATGGGATTTACTCCTTGTAATCATCAGGCACCTTCCTCAGGCTGCCAAGGCCCGGGAAAACCTTCTGCTGTGGAAATGAGCTCGATTCTGTAAAACAGTTAGCATCAGGACAGCTGTCAGAAAATCAATAGCGGGGTGTAATTATGCCCATAAATAAGGTGGGGAAACAGGACGGTCAGAGGGAAACAGGGAGCAACGGCAGCTTTTGGGCCCGAGCAAAAATAACTCGTTTATGCATGTGTTATAAAGCCAGTTCCAGGAAAAGAATCTAATCCATATGGCAGCTCCCAGCTGAGACTGGATGCTGGAGATGGGAAAGCATCCGTCTGGAGGTGGGGGGACACGTCAAATTTGGCTGAAACATGTTAATTTTGTGTTTACTCTGATTATTTCCATCCACTGAAGAAGTGGCCACTGAAGGCGACCCCTCTCGTTGTTTCCTTCTCCACAGTGACTGCGGTTTCCCAGTTTTCCCGACCTTCGGCCTCGCCGAGGTGTCTGCACGGGCAGGGGGTTGCAGTTTTCCAAGCCAAGCATCGCCATGAGCTCGGGGCTGATGGGCGAATCTCGGCACGAGGACCAAGGTGTGTCCCAGCCCTCTCCTCCCTGCATGGGCAGTCAGGCTGCTCTTAATCCCTGGGCATCATCCTGCAGGCTCAAAACCCCCCAGATTGCAATGATGGGGAAGACAAATCTGGTTCTAGATAATCAGATTCAAGCCCTGCTCTGTCCTATGCCCATCTCTTTATTTTTCCAGCAATTTTCCTGTTATTTCCTGCGTTATCGCTGGGCAGCCCGGGGGGTCACGGCGTGCCGGGAGCGGGCTGGCACCGGATGAAGCGCCGGGGCGGCCGCCCAACGGTCTCTAAATGACACCAGTGGACAGTCAATGCAATCGATAGTGTCACTCCTGGAAATCGCCCTCTCACAAGGCAATTTTCTCCACCAAAGGTCCTTGTTAATAGGGGCAGCCGTCTCCGACCTTTCGAGGGGAGAAAAATGATGCGGGATTCAAAAGCTGCTGTTGCAACTATCACCTTTTCCCCTCCACCCTCCTCCTCCTCTCGGCTTCCTCTCCCACCCGCTCACAGGTCCTTGCTGTCACCGCAGGAAGGACGGGGATCTGTTGATGCACGAGCCTGCGAGGTCCCAGCATCACCTCTGCACGTCTCGTTATCCGGCTGCTGACGTCCCAGCCGGCTCCGGCTCCTCTTGCTCTCCAAAAACCATTCCCCTTCCCTCCCAGCCTGCGGAGGAAGCCAGCACTGAATTGCTGACTCCTCCAACATGAATATTGTTCCATTATTCACAGATGTGTTTTGGCCCGAGCTCGACAACAGCCTCTGCCTCAGCAGATCCACGTCTGCGTCCGCGCAGCCTCGCGCCAGCCGCTCGGCGCCTTTATCCTCGCTTTATCGTTTCTTCCTGTGATTTAATTCATGCGAGAGAAGCTCATTTCTCCCGCAGCTTCAGAATGCCTGGGAAATTTGGTTGAGACGCTCAGTCCTGCCTGGAGCCCTCCCGACCCGTCTCCCTTGCAGAGATGCTGCTGCTGGGGTGGGAGGGGACATCTGGGTCTGCTTTGGTCCTGGGGACATGGGTGCAAGCACCCTTGACCCCAGCTCCAGCAGCTCAGTGCGTGGTTCCGAGCATCCTTTCCGCAGTCGTCGGCTGCGACCCCGCAGCTCAGCCCCGTGCGGGACAGACGGCCGAGTTGGGGTTATTTTTTGATGATTCAGCTTTGCTGAAAATCCCCCTGGAAACGTCGGGAAGGCTGCAGAGAAATTTGTGGGAAATCCTCTGAGCATCCCAGGAGGATGCTGGTGTCTTAACTGGTCTAGTTCCAAATTTCCATCCCTGCCACGGGGTTTCATGGGGCTTAGGGGCGTCTGTTGGCACCCAACCTCTCCCCAGTGCTGCTCGTCTCCCAGACAGCTGCGTGAACCAGGAGACTGGGGACTTTTACACCAGTAGCAGCCTCTCTCCCTCCTCCTGTACATGAGTTGGTGGTTGGTAATACATCTCCGTGCTTTATCAGGATGCAGCCAGCCGGCAGAAGGCAATTTTCCAAACTAATATGATCTCCAAGCTCTATACTGCTCCATCATGAAAAATAGCCAAAGGGTGATGCTCTCCCCCGATTTCTGCTTTGTGGGTGCTGGGTCCTCTCCTTGGGGTGGAAGTGAAGCTGGGTGCTCCGCAGGTATCCCATGGAAGAGGTGATGCTCTGGCTGCCCATCACCGTGGGTACAGGGCAGCGATGGCTCAGCCCTATTCACCTGCCTGAGTCGCTCCGCAACATCCGTTTTGTTTTTCCCAGTGGATTTGCATATACAATGCGCTCGCCTGGTTGTGATAGATGGACCTGGTCAGGAATATCCCATCCCATCTGTTCTAAAATGAAATATTCCTCCTTTTTGTTGTATTTCTAGGGAAAGGAAACGATTGGGAGCTGAGCTTGGGATTGCAAAGGGACAGCAAACCCCCGGAGTCGTCCAAAAGCTCTTCCCACTCTACCCTCCCGTTTCCCTGGGGTTGGTGACCCCACAAGCTCAGAGCTCCCTGATTTGGGAAAATATTCCCAGCTCAGGGGGCAGCCCCTGAGGGCTGGGGGCTTTTAATTGAGCTTTGGCAGCATGGGCTGTCGGTGCTGGCAAGGGACATGGGAGTGGGGGGGCAAGGCAGAAATCTTCAGGTTTGGGTTTTTTTTGTTAATAGTGAACTTTTTGCCCAGCGTGGGCTGAGAAATTGCTGATTGCCTGCTCAGAAATCGTCCCTGGGCAGGCAGCGGGGGCAGGTGGTGCTGTGCCCCCCCAACCCCAGGGATGTGGTCTGCCGCAGGCGTGGGGTTCTTGGCCATTACACCAAGGCTGCGGGGGGGATTTTTCCCAGTGCTGGTGTGTGGTCTGGGGTGATGGATCCTGTTTCTCCATGTGACCCCAGTACTAACTAGCTCTGTGTTTTCTGGCTTTTTTTTCCTCTTTATTTCCCCCTTTTTCTCATGTGTCAGAATACTTTGCTGCTGTGGCTCTCAGCACAGCCCTGTGCCTGTGTTTGCACAGGAAATCCCAACGGCTGCTCGCCCCGGGAGTCTGCCCAGGCACTGAGCAGCTTCCCAAGGGCAGCAGGTTGTCCCATTCCCGGGGTCATTTATCCTATGACAACAGCTGGGACCCCCGAGTCCTATTTTAGGAACATAAGGCTGAGTTGCAAAGGGAAAACGAGGAGTTTGTGACACACAATAAACCTTTGGCAGCGCGGAGATGCTGAGCTGCGGTCCTGCTCTCCCGCTTCAGCATCAGTTATCCTCCAGGCTGGAATATCCAATGCTAAAAGCTATATCCCATCTCCCTGGCTGTTTCCTCGGCTGCCCCTTCTCCGTTTGATGCTCCTTGTGTCACATCCCCTTTGGCAGCACTTCCCCGTGGTTTATCACCCCGCCAGCCTTGTCTCGCTTGTCAACCAAAAGCTTTAAACCCCTGGGGTTAACCTCGGGCCCTGGCAGATCCTGCCTCTCGCTGCCCTTGATAAGCACTCCAGGAATCCTATCTAAAATTAAGCTGCCTGGACTCTGTTCTCCATCGAGGTGATAAGTTTGCAGACACGGCACCGGCGGTGCTTTACTCCGTGCTGCCGGGGCTTGTGCGGGTGGGAGATGCCTTTTTCCTGCCTAGATCCCCCCTTTCCCGGCCAGGGATGAGCCAGTGTCTGCCCCCTGTGCTGCTGGATGGGCTGTCCTGGGTGGGGAGAGGTGCAGGAGCTCCAAATACTCTAATTTTTGCAACTCGAGGTTGCAGAGATCCGTCCCGCTCACTCCTGAAGAGTTTGAGGTTTCTCAAAGGCTCTTGGCTTCTGGCTGATGTGAAGACGGAGCATCTCGGATTCCTTTTTATTTAATGCTTGTAAAGAAACGTAATTGGAAGGTTCAAAAGGCAGAGAGTACATAGAACTAATGAAAATCATTCTAAAACCTGGCTCCTGGGCATTGGGATGGCATACAAGTGTTCTAGCCCATGTCCCCACCTGCTGAGGATGCTCCTCCAGTTTATCCAGGGAGAAATTATGCAGATTTCTGGGTGGTGGTGTGGGGGTGAAGGGAACAAAAGGAGCCTTTTACCAGGAGCCTCGTGTTCCTGGCAGCCCCTGCACTGCGATACTCGCAGGCTCCGAGCTACGGGCACGGCTGCAGTGCTGGAGAATAAACAGCGAAGGAGCCCGGGGCAGAGAGAGGAGAGAGGCCAGAATCAGAGATGGAGCTCAACAGAAAGAGGTTGTTTAGGAGCCACGAATAGAGGAGAGGAGGAAGAAAATGAAGGGGAAAAAATAGCCTCAGTTGGAGGGAGCAAAGGCTGGAAATAAAGCATTTTTTCTGCTCATTTATCTTTAAATGAAAAGGTCTAGAACAAAGTCCCTCGTCAAACTCTTCTGCAGCAACTGGGCTGGCTGGAGCCGTGCCGGGACCCCTGGGCTCCAGGACCCCCGGATCTGTGCCCTGCATCCGGCGGGGGCCGCTGGCAGGACAGTGTGGTGTCCGTGTCCCCAGGAGCCCCGCTCCTGCCACCCCCTCGAAATTAAGGAGTACAGCGGTCTCCTCCATCAAGCTGACAACCAATCCCCCCCAGCAGGAATAGGCTTAATATTTTAACTCATTTCCAGGATTCAGTTAAGCACCCAGGTGCCCCAGCCAGGCGCTCTCCCCACAAGCCTTAATTCTCTCTCTCCCTAAACCCTTCCAGCCCCCCCCAAAAAAAACAATAACTAACCCAAAGCTCAACTTCTGTGCAGGCAGAAATTGAAATTCCCTTTGTACCTGAGAGCTGCTCAGCAGCCAGGCTGGCCCTGTATTTATAGGACTATACATATATATATGTGTACAAGTAGTTTCCTTATAGTTGTTGGCTTCAAGGGACCTTTGTGTTAGCAGGGAGCTGATCTCCCAGCATCCCGACCTACAGTGAGGAGCGTGATGGGATCAAGGTGCTGAGGTCCCTTCTCCCAGCCCCAAAGGCTTTATGGATGCTCTGGGGTGCCCTGAAGCCAGGGGTGACCTCTAAATCATCAGGAACCACACGGGCAGAGGTGCTGGGTGGTTTGATGGGGATGTGGAGGCTCGGTGAGGCATCGCCAAGGCAGTGGGGACTGAGGAAATGGTAATTTATGTGTATTTACAGACAACCAACACAACTGTTCCGTGAGCCGCGATACCTGGCAGGTTCGGAGTTAACCGTGCCAAAACAGGAGAGGGATGTTGATGGTGAGAAGCTGCTGCAGCTGCTGGGGGAGAGGAAGGATGCTTCCTCCCTTCCCTGGCTCTGAGGAGGAGATGCTAGCAGTAGTACCTCGGTTATTGGAACAGATTCTTATTTAAAACTCTCCCTTTTTATTAATAAAGGGAATATTGTTTGCCTTTGCAGTGTTTTTCAATGAGCCAAGGAGAGGTTAGGGTTTTTTTTTTCTGTATATTGTAATTGATTTATTTTGTAATGCAATATTGTCTAACATTCACAGACTCATTTGACTAAATTATTCATCAGCAAATTTTTAAATAATGCAGCAACTTTCCTCTTTTGCAAATTCTACTCTTATTTCTTGCTTCTTAGGCCGAGGCTGGGTACTAACACACGCTACTGGGGTCTTCATTGAGTTAAGCTGTTGAGAACTAATGACTGGAAGGCCAAAGACTAATTAAAATAAAGCCATTATCCAGAGCTCAGATTCACTATCTCCTCCAACATCTGTCGATGTGAACGGAGTTGTTCCTATTGACCTGGGTGGATGCTGGATCAAGCTGAGGGGGTGGCTCAGCCAAGAGGGGGTCCCCTGGCAGGCTCTGGGTAGGATCCGATGTGAGGACGAGGTGATGGTGTGACCCACAGAAGAGGGAAAACACTGTACCAGACCATGCGTGAATTGCTGAGTCCCCAATTACCTTCAATTATCCCTTGAGGAGCAGCAGGAGAGGGGGGATTTCCAGGCAGAAACACCAGGGCCAGTTTCTCCCAGTGCCGTCAAATTCACGCAACACTAGAGATCCCCGTGGCAGCGAGAGCAGAGCCACGAGTGTTTTGCCTTCGATTCAGGAAGGATCTGATTTGCTCCCATTTTTAAATTGCATTTCAAGCAAATATTCCCCACCCTGCACCAGTAAGCAGAGTTTAGGGGGGCGAGATGGGATGGGGAATTTATGTAGTTAAGGAAGGGAGAGGACTGTGGGTGCAGGCAGGGTCGTGGGTACAGGCAGTGCTGCCATCTCATCTGCATTCCTCTGCACCTCGTACTGTTTTCGAGTCCCAGGATGTGATGCTGATGAAAGACAGTTAATTCAATTTCAACAGAGAAATTGATTAATGGACTGGATTAAAATAAATCCCCGGTGTCGTGGGGTCTCTGCGCCGCATACCAATGGCCCCGTATCTCCCCTGCCCGCTGCAGCGAGAGGAGGGGGGAACGGGGGCAAAGCCAAAGGGCAGTTAGAGAGATGCAGCAGCAGAGGAGTGGAGGGAGGGGGAAGTGCATCCATATGGAATTAGCTCGATAGCTTTAAATAATGTCCTCCCCCAATGAGTTTACCCAAAGCTGGCTGTCTCCTGGTGGCTGCGGTGTGTTTTCCCAAAAGGAAAGGGTTTAGGGATGGCAATTGCTAGCGGTGCCAGGGCTGCAAAGGGGCAGGGCTGTGGGGATCCTCCTCCTGCCGTGTTTCCCATTCCCAGGTGCCCACACGCCGCGGCAGGAGCCGGGGAGGAGAACCGGGGTGCCCGTGGTGCCCAGTTTGCTTCACTGGGACCCATCAGGGCTCGTCCCCAAAAGAAGGGCAGCAGTGTGAGGGTCAGGGTGGCTGTGCCCCCACCAGGAGGGGAGCATGGAAAACCGTCATTAAATTAATCTGCTGAAGAAGTGCTGGAAACCTCTTCAAGAAGGGCTGGAGCAGCCCCTCACCCAGCCCTTGGAGACACACGGAATATTTCGCGCTGTCTCGTCGGCCCCGAGAAAGAGCCGCGGAAAGGGAAGCGCAAAGAAGCAGGAGCTTTTGGAGGCTTTACTGAGTCATGGAGAAGAGAAGATTTCATAGATTCATAGATTTATAGATTTCTAGGTTGGAAAAGACCTTAGAGATCATTGAGTCCAACCATCCCTAATCCCCATTAAACCATATCGCTAAATAGATCATCCACCCTATTCTTAAACACCTCCAGGGATGGGGACTCAACCACCTACCTCCCTGGGCAGCCTATTCCAGTGGCTGACAACCCTTTCAGAGAAGAAATACTTCCTAACATCCAACCTGAATCTCCCCTGACTAAGCTTATACCCATTTCCTCTTGTTCTATCACCCATCACTAATGTAAAGAGCCCCTCCCCTACCTCCCCACCATCCCTTCTCAAGTATTTGTAGGCTGGGTGATTTGTATTTCGGGATTTTGTGATCAGTTATATGCCTCGAGGACTCGAAACTTCCAGCCTGGCAATACCCCGCAGCCTCCCTTACAGCCCTTGAGTTTGGAGGCAATTTGTCTGCATAAAATTGGAGCCACCATTAAATAGGGACCTTTGATACCGGGGGCAGCGGCGAAGCGCGGGACGAGCCGCGCTGAGCCTCAGCCCAGCAGGACTTTCCCGAGCGAGGAACCCGAGATTAATCCCGTGTTGTGGTTTATTGTGCTTTGGATGGCAAACACAGGCGTGCGAGCGCGGCCCCCAGGGCTCAGGGGCCTCGTTTCCCGTCGCTCTGCAGTCATTTATACCCGTGCAAAGTGAATATAAAGTGCCACTATTCTGGCACTCGGCATCCGCTTGGCTCTGCCAGTGCATGGGGAAATATCGGGATGAGGATGGGGAGGACCGGCTCTGCTCCCTCTGCCCACCCCACTCTCAGCTCTGTTTGCTCAAGGCAGCTTTTCCCGAGCGTTTTCTTCCCTTATGGAAAGTTTGCTGGAGTCACTTGGCGTTTTCTTCCCTTTTTCCTTGGCTCCAGCTGCGTAGTTCGTGGCTGTTAAATGTGCTTTGTCTTCCAAGTGGTCCAAAAGCCCAAGTTTAAGGTCAGACACTGAACCTGGAGCTGAAAGATAGTCCTAAAAAGCGGAGCAGAAATGTTGCTGCATGGAAAAAAGCCCAACTGGCTCCAACCCTGGGAGAGGACAGGGTCTTCCCAGGTGTAAAGCGAAAACGAGGTGCTGGAGGGGGGATGAAATAGCTGCAGGCATCGGCTGCCGTGCCCGTGGCTCCCAGAGCCAGCACGGCCACAGCCTTAGTGCTGGGGAGGTTTTTGGACCAAAAAGGAGATTTTTTTCATGCCAAAAGGAGATCCAGTTCTAAAAATCCATCACTGGAAAGATGAGGATTGCTGCCGACCCGCTGGGATGGCAGATCCTGACCAGTAACAGCACTGACACAGGACGCAGCCTGGAAATTAAAAAGCACAAAGTGCGGGAGATTTTGACTAATTTTATTGGATTTTCATCTTCTCTCTATGGCTCTGATGTGCTGGGACAGTGCCTACACCTGGGGTGCATCTCTTCCTTTCTGTCCTCCAGCCCTGGCCAGAGGGGCTGGCAGTCCCCCCAGTCTGGCAGTGTTGGGAACCGCTGTTTTGCACTCAACTTTTCCCTTCTGAATCAAATGGAACAGCCCAAACCTGGAAACTTCCCTATGATGCTGAATTTTATCATTTTTATATTTTTTTTTTTAATAAGTGCCATCTGATCCAGAAACTGTTGAAATGTTTCCATAATGTTGGCTCGTTTCCTTTCGATACTGTCAAAACCATCGCGGCGCTGACGGAGAGTTTTGATAACATCAAAACGTTGGGATCCAGGGTGACAACAGAGGATGGCGATGAGGATCTGAGCTCCACATCCGCAGCTCTCGTGTCCCCATCCCATGCCATACCCACCCGACCACCAGTAACGGAGGCACCATATAAACCATCCATCCTTTACGCCGTTCCCGGGACACTGTCCCTGGCTGCTGTTGGCTTTTCCGCTGCTCTTCGTGTTATTTTCAAGCCATTTAGCAAATATTTCTGTCCTTGGGTTCCCAAAGCAAGCCGTGCGTGGGGCAGGGCCGTGCCCGTGATGGGCTGTCAGACAACCCAAAACAGTGTTTTAATCCGGGATGGGGAAGGTGGTAGGATTTGACTGGAAATGAGATCGAGGTGATAGTGGCTAAAGTGCTTTTTATTGAAGCTTTCAGAAAACGTAAATGTCATCGGTCCTGTCAAAGCAGAAAAATAACGGGGCGAACGCGGCCGGATCGTGCACAGGGATCAGGGATGAGTCGAGCCATTGGGCTGCCTCTGTCAAAGGCAAAACTCAAACCCACAGCTCTGTCCTCACTTGCCCCTCGAGGTTGGTTTTTTTTTTCTGTAAAATGAGAGAAAGACTGCAAAGAGCAAATCCAACCAGTGTGTAATTAACTACCGTGGAGATTGATGTCACTGCTATCTGGATAGGGAAACACTTTTTGCCTGTCCCCAGAGGTCACCAGGGGATTAGATTTGGCGTCACCAAACGGCTCAGAGACCAGGCACCATATGGGGAGGAAGATGCTGAATCTCCCCGAGGGCTCTGGGATGGAGACAGGAATACCACGAGGGTCACCACGTGGTATTTACCCCCACCAAAGAGCCCGAGATTAATATAATCCCAAAGTTTGCCCTAAAGGAAAAGCAACAGCCGAGCACCACTGCTCCTGGGTGCCTGGTTTTCCATCTTGCATCCCCATCCCGACCGTTCTGGTCACTGTGCCCTGACAGCGATGGACATAGAAGTAGTAGAAACAAAACAGCCATTGAAAAAAAAAAATAATCACCCAAAATGCATCCAACTTCATTTTGGGACTCCTGTCCATCGAGCTGCCTTCCAGATACACTCCATTCCGGGTGGGCTCAGTGGGCTGTTCCCCAGGGCGCTGGCACCTGTGTTCCAGGCACCCTTGGGTGCTGCTCTGTGTCACCCAGAGCGGGGGGAACTTTTATTCCCTCGCTGCAGCCAGCGCTGTGTCTGTGGTCTAGCAAGGCTGCCTGAAAACTGCTCTAAATATTTGAGAGAGAGGCTGGAAAAGCAAAAAGGCACCCGAGGAGGGTCTCTTGCAGGGTTTATTGCAGTTTTTTTTTTTATTGCAGGTTTTTTTTTTATGGCAGGTTTATTTGCAGGCTGAAGCGATAGGACAAGGGGCAATGGCTTTAAAGTGGAAGAGGGGAGATTTCGATTGGATCTAAGGAAGAAATATTTTACACTGGGGGTGATGAGGTACTGGACCAGGTTGCCCAGAGAAGCTGTGGCTGCCCCATCCCTGGAAGTGTTCAAGGCCAGGTTGGATGAGGCTTTGGGCAACCTGGTGTAGTGGAGGGTGTCCCTGCCCATGGCAGGGGGGTTGGAACTGGATGATCTTTGTGGTCCCTTCCACACTGCTCTATAATTCAATGATTCTATGATTATGCTCAGCCTTGTGCCAGCTAGGGCAAGATTTTGGGGTGAAGGAGCACTGCAAATAAAGATGGGTGCAATGCCTACAGAGCCAGCGATGCTGAGTGCCCGCTGTTGCCTTGGTGCTGTTATTTAAGGAATACTGATAATAATTCCCCGGAACCCACCCGTGACAAGTACATGTTTAATGTTTCAGAGCTCAGAAAATTAATTGCTGTGTCTGGACCCAGGAGAAGCTCCCGGGTGAAGGTTCAGCTTTTCCCAGCGGAGTGTTAGAGCCGACTGGGAGAAGCACCTGCCAGCAAAAAGGGCTGGTTCAGTGCCGCCAGGGTTTGCCGGTGCCGCCGTCCGTGCCAGCTGGAATCACACTGGGTGCCAACAGCGGGTGCCAGCCGGCAGCCGGGGGCGTTTTCCCGACTGCTGAGGTGCTGGAGCAGGGGGGAGCTGAGGACGGAGGAGCCAGACGGGCGCAGGAGGGAAGGGCGCGATGGGAAGCGGCGAGCGGCACGCGGAACGGGCACGCGGAACGGGCACGAGCACCGGGGCTCCGGTGCTGCCTCACCTCTGGGTTTTTTTCTGATCCGGTATCTCTGCCGCAGAATCCATAGTGGTTCCACCAAGGTTTTGGAGGAGATTGCTAAAAACTGGGGAGGGAGCAAGAGAGATGTGCTCTCGGATACAGCAGCTGGTGCATTTGCTGCCTGCGGAGCTGAGGCTGGAGATGTTGGCTTTGGGCTGGGATTTTACGGGACCGAAGGGGCTCGGGGGGTGTGTGGGGACGCTGGGGACAAATCACAATCCCAGCCCTGAGAAAGCCGAGGGAAGTTTTGGCACTGATTTTCCCCATGGCCACCCAAAAGCCGCTCACCCCGCGCTCGTAGGAGCCCTCCTCCTCCCGAGAGCACCGAGCTCGCTGGCGGAGCGTTTTCCAGAAAAATCACCGATCTTTTATCATGTTCAGGCTCTGCCTCACAGCTCGTTGCCAAAGGGGCCTTTGGATTCCCCTCAGGCACTTCGTTCCTTACAGAAGTTGTTGCTTTCCCTCCTCCGGGCAGAGCCAAAGCAGCCCTGCACATCTAGCTGGTGCCACGGGCGAGACCTCCGGCTCGGGCATCCGCGTGCCAGCAGTACCTGCTGTGCCCCCTCAGCATCCCGGGGACGTTTCTGGGCAGCCTTTTGTCCCTCTTTCTCAGCCCCTTGCTCGATGGGCTGGAGGCAAATACTCCCTGGAATATCTGAATCTGGATGAAAAGCCACTCCAGCTGCCCGTAGCAGGTTTGGGGGTTCAGGTGTCTGCACACCATCTCGCACCCCCACTCTGACCAGCCTAGCAGGCACAGGGCAACGCAGACCTGGGTGCTACTCTGCATCCATGTCTGCGTGCCTCAGTTTCCCCATCTGCAAAATTACGGTATTACCAGCGATACCTGGAGGGAGGTGGCACCATCGCCACGGGATGGAGCTCAGCTCCAGGCTGCCCCAAAGCCTCTCCCCCAGCCCAGGAGTCTCACCAGGCTGCGGGCAGGGTCCCTGGGGAGAAGCTGGTGGCACAGTCACAAGTAATTTGCTCAGAGCCCCAAAATCAGTGGATTTAATTCCACTTTTGCCAGGCAGTACCTGCTCAGGGACGAGCCGAGCACCAGCAGAGCCCATTAGCACTGCTCGTTCCGCTCTCCTTCCCTTCCCAGAATCAAATTAAATCTCTTTTATTAGTTCCCTTTCTGTACACAACTCCTTGCACAATTAGTGAACGATTTCCAAGAGCACAAACTAATTGCCTTGCTCCGTCCTCACCCTACAAAAGCTTTTTGCTTTCATTTCGCTTTCGCTTAATTTTTATTAGGATCAAGAGAGAAGAGAAACTCAACCGAAACCGCCTCTAACGACAACGAGGAAGAGCTCGGTGCTCTGGAGCGGGGCTGGAGCGCGGTGAAGGCTGAAGAGCAACCGCAGGATGCTTTTCCCATGGGAAACAGGACCGTGCTCCTGGAGTCCCAGTGCCGTTCAGCTCATCTCCTTGTGCTAAGATACAAAATCCTCCTTTTTCACTAGTTCTCAAGGACTTTGCTTTGCTGTAGGTTTGGTTTGATTTTGCTGCAAATCGGTGCTTTTGGTTATTTAGCTCTGAACCCCTCGACCCGCGCTGCCTTGGGGAATCACGCTCCGATCCGGGATGGGACCACCAGCCCCGTGCGGGGTCGGAGTAGCGACGTCCCTGCCCCTCCCTCCCCTTGCCCACCTTTTGCACACGCAGGGCACGTGCTGACGGTATTTACGAGCCAGATATTTGCTTATTAACCATGGCCCGAGTTGCTGCTGTTCCAGCACGGGTTCGGAACGGGGGGTCGATGCCGTTTGTTCCCTCTGATGGATTCCTGAAGCTCTGGGGACCCAATCAATTGAAGGCGACATAAATCACACTAATTAAACTCCCCCGAAAGCCCCTTTCGCAGCCTTTGGGGGGCCGACTGCGGTGTGCGGATGGCCCCTCTGCGATCCCTGCGCTGACCGCCGGCTCCCGGCGGCCCCTCGTCTCCGACTTCGGGATAATTGATTCCATGGCCCCTTTTCTTTATGGATGTCGGCGAGGTCAGCGGCAGCGAGGATGGGTTTAATTAGCTGCTCTTGCCTCCGCAGAGCAGACAGGTGTTTACAGGCTGTGCTTGGCAGCAAACAGCAAGACCTGCCTGGGTTTTCTGAGTGTTACCATCCTCTTCCTCCTTAAATGCTGAAGTCTGGGTGCTAACGAAGTGGTTTTGGGGGGAGAGAAAGAAAACAGAGAGATAACTGAGTAGTTGAGTGGGAGAGGGACTTTTCACAAGGGTATATGGTGATAAGAGAAGGGGTGATGGCTTTAAATTGAAAGAGGGGAGATTTAGATTAGATCTAAGGAAGAAATTTTTCCCTCTGAGGGTGGTGAGGCACTGGAGCAGGTTGCCCAGAGAAGCTGTGGCTGCCCCATCCCTGGAAGAGTTCCAGGCCAGGCTGGATGAGGCTTTGAGCAACCTGGTGTAGTGGAGGGTGTCCCTGCCCATGGCAGGGGGGTTGGAACTGGATCATCTTTGAGGTCCCTCCCAACCCAAACCATGCCATGATTCTATGAACACTATTTCCTTGCCAGGTGTTCCACAGGAGCCGCGATGCCAGGGCTGCTGGCAGAGGGGTCCCACCCGCATCCATTCAGCAGCATCGCCGCTTCCCGCTCATGAATATTCACCCTGCGGCTGCTGCGCTTTACCCCGCGCTGTGCAATTACCATTCCGAAGGCTCTCAAATGCTTATCAGGCTGGAGCTGGGTTTAAAGAAGTGGTTGAGCGGGTGTCTGCGGGGGCTTTGGATGAGCGGAGGGCTCTGCCGCCGAGGTGGGCAGGTGTGGGCATCCCCCTGCCCGTGACTGGGCTGTCCCCGGGGGCATCGAGCCACCGACTCCGATTTTGAGGATCGTGGCGGTGGGATTATCCCACTCTCGCCCGCTCTCCTCCTCCTGGAAAGGCTGTCAGGCCCCGTGTAAGGAGCTTGCAAATCCCCCTGCAAAAGGCTGGGACAAATCCATGGTGACTCGAGGATTTCGCCTCTGACTCCATGGGAAAAGACGGTGGGGACGGAGCCAAGCGCGGCGCTCGGGACCTGGGGGAGACCTCCTGGAGCTGCTCGTACTGCTCTGCCTTTATCGTTCCTATTCTGGGAAATACTCCGTAAAAACCTCTGCGTGCAGCTGCCCATATGCACATGAGAGTGTGTGTTTTTTTTTTTTTCTAGCCCTGTTAAAATTAATTTAAAGCACAGAGATGCTGCGCAGAAGGGGCTGTCGCAGGAGGAACATGTGTTTCCATCAGATATCTGGCTATGCTGGATGTGCCAAACGCAGCCGGCGTCACTTCGAAGCCGCTGCTGGGAGCCGTGGGCCCTGGCTCGTGCCTGGGGTCTCTAAGAGCTTTTGCAAGACAAAAAAATTAATAATGGAGCATCGTTTGTTTAATTGCTAATTGCTCCCAGATAAAAAATAGTTGCTGTTCACAGGGAAAGAGGGACTCTGGCAGCTCTGGAGAGAGCATGTGGCATCACAGCTTGGGCTGCTTTTCAGAAGTGCTGAGCATCCAAAGCCGGGGCTGGGGAAGGAACGGGAAATGAGAACATGATTTTGCAAAAGCTACTGATGTTTCTGAACAGTTTTGCATTGGGCTCTTTCCAGTGCTGACTGGGAATATCTTCCCGCCTGCTGCCTGCCCCCGCTCTGCGTTGCACATGCTGCTCGACATATGCCGAGGATTTTCACTGAAAACCTGAAAATCAAAGTCTGTGTGAATGCGTTTTCAGGCTCGGGTAACCAGAACCGAGTCAGTATTTCAGTCTTCCTGTTTTCCCTGGAAATAGGTATTTCCCACAGAACCCGGTGGAAATGCTATCCTACTGGAAATCTCCGCGCGGAGACCCGAGTTCAACGGGATGGCTGAGTTTCTCAGGGCTGTGCCCAGCCCCAACCCACAGCACACGCACGGGAGGCTTCGTGCTCTGGATTCACCTTTTTTTTTTATATATAAAATAAAATTTTTATATATAAAAATTTATAATATATAAGAAAAAATACCTTTTTTTTCTTATAAAAAGTCCAACCTGTCGCTCCGCGCTGGTCCTACAGCAGATGCTGGTGGAGAAGGGCCACTTCCAGGGCACGTAGGCACCTCCTGTGCCACCCTGGGAAGGTCCAACCTCCCTCCGTGGACCAGGGATGGAGAAGAGCATCTTGGCAGAGCTGATTTGGGTCTATTGATTTTTATAATTATCCCAGAGCTGGTGGAAAGGCTGTTTGTAAATGGACTGTCTGCCAGCTTGGACTCGTTTTCTTCCCCCTTCCTTTGCATCAGGCCCATCTTAGGTTATCTCCAGCCGTATCACGGCGGGGTTTGCTCCTGCCAAGAGAGCTGGATGTTACAAGTGTCTTTTGAATGTGCAATCACAGCAGGCGACTCCCCTTTCCCTCCCTTCCCGGGCGTCTGACTTGGGATCTTGTCGATGATTAAGCTCAGTGTCTCATAAATTATGTTTCACCAAATTGCTACATTAATAAGGGGCCGTGTGTTCTTGGAGGATCATTAATTATAGATACATTTTTATTTTCCCCTGCAAAATCGCCCGCGCTCCTCGCCGGGCTGGTTGTGCAGCCGCGTCGGGCGCCGAGCGGTGGGAGAGGGATGAGGACGGGCTCGGAGCCGAGCGGAGCAGCAGTGGGCAGCGAGGGGACCCTTCACCATTCCAGCTCAAAAGCTGCTTGCTGCAGGGGGGGGGGGTTCTGATCCCTGCTGAGCTTCGCACCCACCTGTGTGGGTATTTTTATACCTGAGAAAAGATGGTGGGGAGGTAGGGGAGGGGCTCTTTACATTAGTGTTGGGTGATAGAACAAGAGGAAATGGGTATAAGATTGGTCAGGGGAGATTCAGGTTGGATGTTAGGAAGTATTTCTTCTCTGAAAGGGTTGTCAGCCACTGGAATAGGCTGCCCAGGGAGGTGGTTGAGTCCCCATCCCTGGATGTGTTTAAGAATAGGGTGGATGATCTATTTAGCGATATGGTTTAATGGGGATTAGGGATGGTTGGACTCAATGATCTCTAAGGTCTTTTCCAACCTAGAAATCTATGAATCTATGAATCTATGTGTGATGAGCTGTGAGTTATTTCCCAGTCTCAGCTCTCCGCCTTGCTCTTCTCCAGCCCCATCTTGCGTTCCCCTTCCCCACGGGGTAATAGCTGCTTTGCAGAGAGGGTGTTGGAGCGGCTGGGGGGGCTGCAGGGACCCCCATCCCCAAAAGGGACCTGGCTCTGGGCACCCATGAGGAGCAACCCCCCAAATGGGTACCCTGGTCCTGCATCCCTCCCCCTGCAGCGGCTCTTTGCACTTCAAAGCCTCCCTCTCCCCGCGATGCCGAGGTCTAATTCCTCAGTTCCTATTAATAAGATGCCTCCGACAGCAGCACTGCCCGGCAGGGTTATATTATCGTTATTGATTCGTTATTAACCATCGCTTAGGCCGGGCTGAGGGTTTAGGCTCTGCTCCCTGCGCTTTGGAGAGCGTCCAAAGAGCGGTGGAAATCGATGGTGAGTTTTTCCATCGGCACGGCGGGGCTGTGCCGGGCGGGATGGGTGACACGGGATGGGAGCAGGGCTGGGGCTGGCAGCGGGGACACCCCCAGCCCCTGGCACCACAACTGCATGGTGTGAGCTGCTCCCAGAGCAAGGGATTTCCCCGGAGCCGGCGGGGAAGGGACACGTTTACCCAGAGATGATAAATTCCCTATTTGCAGATTTATTACAAGAACTTGAAGGGGCGGAAAAGTGGATCACAGGGTGCTGGTGTTTTGTTTTTTTTTTCTGTGTGAAAGCTGTTAAACTTTTATGTCGTGCCGTAACGGGAAATGAAGTCCGCCCTGCAGTTTAAACAGACCCTGATTAAATAATTTCCCCTTTCAGCTGCTCTGAAGAGAAGCTGGGGATGGTCCATCTGGCTGCTCGTGCCCATGGGTACAAGAAACCCTTTAAACAGAGGCAAATCAGGGCCTTCCCCAAATAAATCCTGACCTTGTGTCACAAGTGAAACAAAAGTGCTGGAACTCAGGGGGGAGGGCGCTGGAAAGACCCCCGTGCTTCCAAACCCTAAAAAGCAGGTCTGGTTTTTAGGATATTTCCTCCTGTAACCCCGTCGCTCATCAATACACACACACACGTGAATCCACCTTCTTCCTTGATCCTCATCAAAGATTTAGCAGCGAAGAGACAATGATATTTGCAGTGAGCTCACAGAGGCTCATCGTCTTTGCAGAATATACTCCGGCACACTTACCAGTACATTAGGAAGCCCTATAAATATTTAAAGCTAAACTACCATTGCCCAAATAAACGAGCGAGCTCCAGCCGCGCTCCGTTTCTGCGCTCTTCCTCCTTGCCTCGACTCAACCTGCCCTCGGGGCTCCCTCAAAAAGAGGAATCAGTGGGATGCTGCTTCGGTGGAAGCTTTTGGTGCAGGGATGGGCATTTGTCTCCCTCCGGGCACAGGCGGAGCGGGGTGTGCTCGGAGATGCCAGGGACTGGGGCGATGCTCCGGTGCTGGGATGCAGCGAGGCTCTGCAGGCTGGAGGAGGCAGCCAAAAACTGCTGGAGAGATGGGATTAACAGAGCTCCCGTCGTTCCTCTGCCCTTTTCTGGGACCCTACGGTGTTGCTTTGGTTTCCCCTTTTAAAAGATGACAGCAAAAGTGTCATCTTATGAATTATGAAATGTTGCTACAGCACGTTCAATCCCGTGCTTGAAGGTATTAAACTAATATTTTCTGCTGATATTACAACATCTCCTGAACAAGATAGTCCCTCCTGGCCGAGGGACTGCGGGAACCCAGCTGTAGCAGTGAAAGCACCCGGGTCCTCAGGGAGCTGATGGGTCTAAAAGGGGTTTTGATAGTAAAAAAAAATCTATTCTGAGATCGAGCTCAATATTTGTATGGGAAGAGCCTATAGATCGTAGCGATGATAGAAAATTGGCAAGACTTAGTGAACTCTTACGCACAGCTCAGCTATACACCAGCAGCAAAATAAATATATTGATAATTCCCTTTTGGAAAAATGTCGATAAATTACTGTTGCTTGATGCTGCTAATAAGGCAGGGGATGATGCGAGCAGCGCAGTAAAACCCAGCTCCTGAGTCAGAGACTCCCAAATCTCCTTGTTTCTTAGTCCCAGCTGAAACAAGGCACAACCTGAGCCCAGGAGCAAACGCTGCCTTGTCACCAGAGCAAGGGAGGGGGATTTGGGGTCCCTGGTGACCCCCACAATAGGATCTGGCAGGGGGAGCCAGGGTTATTCCTACCACACCAATACCCTGGAGATAACTGGGCCAGGACTTTCACCGAGGCTCTGCTGCCTTGCTGGGTGTCTTTGGCCAAGTGACTGCAGGCCCTTTGCTCTGTCTTGCCCTTCCTAATTTTTTCCTCGTCTATTTAAATGACTTGCAGTGACAGTGATCATCTCCTGCAACGCGTGTGCAGCCCCAGTCTGGCGTGACTGGGACCGCCGGGCCCATCACGGGATAGTTATTGGAAGGGAAATAACTCAGCTGACCTCAGAGAATGGTTAAAATCCTGTAGGGTTTTAACAAGGGGCTGCGAAACTTTTCTCTCTTTACTTAAAAATTAAGAAGATAAACAAAAATCTCATTAGCTGTCTTTCCCTGAGCTGATTTAAACCACCACTTGACGTTATGATGCTCTTCCCAGCCATCAGACCCGCCTGGTTACCCTATTTGGTACATGCCGTGGGACCTGCATAGCATCACAACGCTCCATGGAAACTCCTACTTCATGGAAATTTTATTTCCCATCCGAATCCCAGCAGCGGAGCGGCTCCTCCTGGTCTCTGTGGGCACTGGATTGGCCCGGAGCTGCTCAGCTCTGTTACGGTACCACCGAGCCTGTTTAATATCGAGCGATTTCCTGCTCCAGACAACACTTAATGTCAATTATTGCATGCAGCGCAGGCAGTTTTTCAATTAACTGCCCTATATAATTTTATGTTTCCAGTCTACTTGTATGTGGTTTGTGCATAAACCTTGCGAAATGATGGCCCAGGCAGACAGGAGCCATGAATTTATTTTTAAGAGGACATGGCTGGGAGCCACAAAATCTGGATTTTGTTTTCTGCTGTAGCCCAGGGGTTCTCACGGGTTCTGCCTCGGGCGGTTGGGCCCCGCTGGGACAACAGGTCTACATCCAGAGGGGCCACATCTGGATTCCTGCGTCTGCTCTTGCAGCCACCTCTCCAGCCCCGTTCTGGGGTAAAAAGGGCAGGTTTGGCCCCGTTCCTGTTCTGAAGGCTGCAATGAGGTGGGGATGCCGGGGGAAGGTGGGCAGGTGGCTAGTTTTTGGCAGGAATTGCTGCCTTTAACCATTTACACTTCTCTTGCGATGTGAACCAAGTCCAGCTTACGACTGCCTTGCACTCGGATAAAGACGAGCACTGGTTCATATACGTATATTTGCTCTAATAAAATCCAAAGTGCTCTTCTTTGGGTGTTTTTTTTTTTAAAAAAAAAAGGTTCCCAGCAAAGGCAGGAGTAAGACCTGTGCTCTGCCTGTCGGCTTGATGAATGTGCTGTGGTCCAAGCCAGACCACTGAGCTTCCCCTTGTGCTTAAACTAATCCCCGTGTCCATCAGTCATCGGGGGAAAGGGTTTGGACCCTCATTTATTACAGCTCCGATAAATATGCACAGTAAAGGTGGCTTTTCCTTACGGCAGAGGTGGAAGGGGAAAGAGAGAAGGAAAACCTTTCCCGTCCCAGTCCCCTGTGCCTTACGGTCATTCCCCTTCAGATTTCCCAGTTAGTCTGGAGGGACCCAGGGTTGGGAGTGCCTCTGCCCCCAGATTTGTTCCTTTTCCCTGCAGCAACAGAGGGTGCAAAGTAAATAACAGATTACTCTGAAACGACTGTACCAAGCAGAAGCCTCCACCTGTGACCTGCGGTACTTAAGGCTCGATAAATAAGTTCTTAATAATCAACTGGTATTTATTTAATGTACAATAATTCCGCTAAGCTCCAGTGAAATGCACAATTAATTAAAAATGCCTTCGAAATCGATCTTCTAGGGAGAATATTTTATACTATCCGAGGGTTGTTTCTTTTTACTTTTTTCCTCCTCTTTTCTCTGCCCATATCTGCCATTAAGTTTTCCCTGTAATCCCAATGCTGTTTATGGCTGGGTGCCCATGTTCCGGCTATTCCCCCTGGCGGGTGGGTACCGGGGTGGGGGGTGTTTGGCTTTAACCTCCACTCAACTCCTGGGATTTGAGCCACTTTTCCTTGCAGCAAATCCCGCAGGACTAACGGACTAACCCTGGGAGGGTTTGGGGCTGGGACAGAGGTGGTGATGATGCCCGGGATGCAAACACCACGGTGACGGAGCCCGAGGGAGGAAGGGACTGATGGGGACAGCAGGACACGGCTGCCTGGACCACCAAAGACCCCCCCTGGAAGGGGAGCAGAGCCCGACTCCTTCCCTGCATCCCCGTCCCTGGCTGTGTTTGGGATGCCGAGGAACCATCCCTGAGGACAGCTCACCGCGGCCGTCCCTTCCCCGGCACAAAACAAGGTGATTAAAAGGTAATATCAGCTCGCAGCTGGAGGCTGTAAGCCGGCGGTAATTACTCGGATGTGGGGATATTAAGGGCCAGCGTAATTATAATTCCGAGGTAATCGGGAGAACGCACTCGAGCAGGTTTTGTGCTAATGTTGTGTTTTACATCTCGCAGCGTTAATCAGCGCGGTCCCCACTGCCCCATCACGGGCTGTCCCCAGCCCTGTGACACCCTGGTCCTGTGCCATCCCAGCCCTGTGACACCCTGGTCCCGTGCCACCCCAGTCCTGTGCTACCCTGGTCCTGTCCCACCTCAGTCCCGTGCCACTCTGGTCCTGTGCCACCCCAGTCCCATGCCACCCCGGACCCATCGCTGCCCCATCCCACAGCCCTCCCCACCACATCCATCCCACCCCTCCAGCTGGGACGGCGGCGGCAGCCTCCGTTCTGGCAGCCAGGATGGGATGTTTGTGCTTGGCAAAGGTTTGCTGCAGCGAGGGGAAAAAATAGCAAATAAAAAGCATCTGATTGATTTTTATATTGGTGGTTTGTTGGTTTTTTTTTTTTAACTAATGGAAGGGGAGCGCTTGGGAACAGGAGACATTTGTGGCCAGTCTCCGGTCTCTGTGACGGAGCTTCCTAAGGGACCGCGGGACTGCGGTCACCGAGCTGGAGGACAGGATCCCCCTGGGACCTGAATGGTCCCTTCTCCACTGGTCAAACTGGGAGAGCAGCTTCTACAAGCAGAGCGATGCCAAACCTGTACCAGGGAAAAGCCTTCCCCAGGGACTTCAGAGAGTGGGCTGGTGTCCCCCGAGAGCCGACGGCATGTGAATGACACGGAGCGGAGACCTAGGAGGGGGCTGGAGGGGGAAGAATTCAGGATGGAACCTCTGAGCCGCTGCCTCTGCTCCCACCATCCCTGGCTGAGGTGGGATTAGTGGCTCCGCAGCCTTCGCAGCCAAAGCAGCTCGTCTGAGCCCGGAGATAAGGCTGGGAGGCAGCGAGGGGAGGAGGAAACCTCTCCCCGGGCAGGCAGGGTCTGCCCAGCGCCCCGCTGGGATGCCGGAGGCAGCCCAAGCCCTGCACAAAACCTCAGCTGCTTTTTGTCTCCTTGGGTCGGGCAGATTTGGGGTTTGTTGTTTCCTCACGATTTGTTTTGCATTTTCTTTCTTTTTTCTTTCAGCTCCATGGCTGCCAGAGCCGGGGCGGAGGGAACGGAGTGGCAGAGATGATTAGAAGTCATGGGAAGCGTAATTAGGTTTGATCCAGGACCCTTTGGGATCCCAGGTCTGCTCCTTCCGCTCCCGGCACGTTTGCTTGAAAATCATGAAATGGCACGTGGCAAAACAAGGGAAGTTTCAGTGGTGTGTGGTGGGGCAGGAGGGAGATCCCGGGGCAGGGGGTACCGGCAGCTCTGCAGGAGGCACAGCTGGGGACACCAGTGCCAGACTCTGACGTGTGCCGGGGCTGTCCTGTCCCAAAAGGCAGAAACGGTGAGATATGGGGAAAATAGCCACGGAGCAGAGCAGTGGGAGCTGCTGCCCGGCTGGTGAGCAGCATCAGGGAGCTCATGGCAGCACCGAGGAGCTCATGGCAGCATCAGGGAGCTCATGGCAGCACTGGGGAGCTCATGGCAGCACCGAGGAGCTCATGGCAGCACCGGGGAGCTCATGGCAGCACCAGGGATCTTGTGGCTCTGCTCACAAAGCAGCAACTCACGCGTGGGCATGGCAGTCAGCAGGATCCGTGCATCCTGCACTCCCAGCCAGCTCTGCTCTGGGAAAAGGGCTGAGCAGGAGGGCAGGAGCCTGATGGAATCCAGCCCCAGCGAGCCCCTGCTGCTCTCCTAGGTGGGCATCGACAGAAAGAAGAGTCCGGTGCTGCCGCAAACATTTGCTTTAAACCTGGTGGGGCTCATTCCTGCAAATATCTCGCCTTTATCGGGCGCGTGGCTCTGCCTGGCTGGTTTAGCATCCCCTGCTCCTCTTTGCCAACGCCGAGGAACCGCTGCACAGGGAAACGTTCCTCTTCCAGGGCTCTTTGGCTGTATTTTACCCCAGATGTCATAAGACAGGATGCCTATACGGTGTGTTTAGCTATTGTCTCTTCTGGAAGGTTTCCATGTCCTTATTTATAAGGCCTCTCCAGCCCAGAACAACCCCCTTTGGAAGATCAGTAGCACAATCATCGCTGGGCCATGAAATAAGACCCGAGGAGGTACAGCTGAGCATAATTTACCTACCACGCAGCTGAACCTGCTGAGAAATAAACCTCCATCCTACGGGAACGAGGCACCGTCTTCCCGATTGCTCTCTTAGATCACGGAGCCATCCCCGCCGGCAGCCGCCTCCTGTATATTTGGTGCAGCCTCTTCATCCCACGCTGAGTATGATTCTTCGTGATAGTCCCTAATGTCTTCTACATTGGCTGTCGAGTGGGTTTTTTTCCCTCTCCCTTTTTATTTCCCCATCTCCTCTTGTTTATATCAAGCTGCATCCCAGTGTTTTTTCCCTCCGGGATTTCCGTTGTGCCTGAGCACGGATCCTCGGCGCACAGAGCCCGCTCACCAGGCTGGCATGGACACCTCTCCCAAGAGGTGGAGAAAAAAACAGAGGAACCATCCCAAGAAAGCCAAGCAACCCCCCCAAACAGAAATTTAACAGAAGAGACGTTTGCCCAAGGGGTAAACCCGGGTGTAGCATCGCAGTTCAGGATGGGCTCCCCACGGGCCGGCTGTGCCTCCTGCGCTGCCAACGCTTTGGGGGAAAATCTGCCTTTTCCTCCTTTTTCCCTGCCCTCAAAGGAGAAGAAAAAGAAAAAAAAAAAAATAGTTCCGGCTTTTTTTTCTAATTTCCCACTTTTTTTATCCCAACACTTTCAAAGTTAATTTCAGAAAGCTGGGAACACTTGATAGTTTTAATTAATCCGCTGCCTGGGGAAATCCAATCTGTGGAGCCAAAGCCTCTCGTTTCCCTCCGGATCGCTGTCGCACTCCGGGTAACGCTGACGGTTCCAGCGTGCCGGCGGTCGGAGCAGTGACTCCGGTGCTTTTATTTTATTTGATCATAAAAGTATCATGTCTCGGGTTGATTTTGGCCTGGCCTGCTGGCCCAGGGTGCGCTGCGGGAATGGGGGGGACACTGGATTTAATGGGGATCGAACGGCAACGGTGTGGGAACGGCTCGTGCACCCAAACTTCAAATCAATTGAAAACAAAGTCTTGAATGATTTTCTCCCCCAGTAACTGGTTGGGTCTAATTCAAACCATACGCTGCAGAACACGGAGAAAAGAATATCGGGTTGGGTTTGCTTTTTTTTTTTTCCCCTGGTGTGATTTGCTAATTAATTTTAATTAATTAAAAGGGATCAAGAAGCAGGGAAAATCACGCTGCTCTTTGATTTTGCTGCATGCCATGGGTCAGCAATCCTTGGCAGGGTGGGAACATGGCTTCCACAGCCGCCCAGTACTGGGGGAGTCCTGATTTCTGCACTGGGAAGGTGATGCCAACCGCTGATGCTTCCCAGCCTGCCGAGCACCGGCCCCAGCCCCAAATCTTCCTCTGGGGATGCCGGTAGCCGCCACGCCACGGCAAACCTCACCGGCAACGATGGGAATGAAGCTTCCTGACCCTTTATCCACACTTGATGTCCCACATGGAAACTCGTTACCCTGTTGGTGGAATATTTGCTATTGCACCCTCCACATGTGCAAAGGGGAGGAAAAGAAAACCCCCACCTGGGTGCAGGAAAAGCCGCCTCTGGCAGCGGGGAGCTGCCCATGGAGGGCAGGGACGAGGGGACGGGGTGACCCGTCTCCATTTCTCTAACGACCGATGGAGGAGAAGGTGCCATGGGCCACTCCAGGGGCTCTTTGCTTTTCCCAGCATCCCTGCCTGGCTCCCACCAGGAGGAAAGCGGCTCCAGCCCGGCGCTCCCCATCATCCAGAGTAAACGCTGCGTTTTGTAGCCACTTAGCGAGGGCTGGCATTTGGAAGTGACATTTAAAGGTCACCGCCAATCTCCCTGCACGGAGAGCGGGGAGCGGGCGAGAGCATCTGCGCGACGCCGTGATGGGACCGGGGCTGCGAGCGGCATCAGCAAAGGCGCTGAGCTGCGTCCCTGCCTCCCTCTTGCCTTCCTCCTCCTCCTCTTCCTCCCATTCCGTGCTGTGCATTTCTTTCTCCCAGCCCTGCCTCTCTTCCCAGCTAACGACTTTTTCATTCCCCTGCGAGGAAAGTGTTGTTCTCCGAGATTTATGGCCGGTTCTCCCGGGGGAGAGGGCTCAGCACCGCGATGCAGTGTGTGCGTGCGACGCGCCGGCTCCGCGCTCAGGGCTGGCGAAGGTGATTCCCACCAGCTCGGGTGTTTCTGCAAAGCTGCGTTTTGCCATCGTGGTGCACAGCGCTGCAACAGCCCTGACATTTGCATTATTATTATTATTATTATTATTATTATTATTATTATTATTATTGGTACTGCTTTGTATTGGGGGCAGTGCATTTTCACCAGTCTAACCCTCTGCACAGCAGCTCCTTAAGTGGGGACATAATACACATCTGAAAGCGTTGAAAATCACACTCGGCGTTCTCAGCTCCCAAAAATAAAAATAAAAAACTCAATACAAATTAAGTAAGAGAAAAGAGACGGTCTCTTTCCATTCTTTAAATCAGGTTTCCAGGCAATTATTCTCCTATCTCCCACAGAAAATTAATAAGAATTCTGCTTGAACATTCAATAGCCTTTGGTTTTGCATGGCATCTTTGAGGCAAAAGGAGGACAGAATGCTTAATTAGTTTCCCGGAGCCTCTCCCGCGTACACGGTGTGTAGGTAGCGGTGCCCGTAGGTCGCTGCCCATCCATAGGCTTGGCCTGGCTGTACCATGGGCAAGACATCACCTTGTAAGGAGGGAGGTTGGCAGGAGCACGGAGGGCTGCTGCTTTAATTAATAAGGATGGGGTCAGAGGATCAGGGAGAATGGAGAGCCAGGGCTGAGGCCATGAGGAGCGGGATCGATGCCCGGGATCGATGCCCGGCCATCGATTCCCTTTCACCGCTTCGGAAAGGGAAGTGCTCCGGTATCGACGGGCATCACGTCGAGCAGCAGCCACGGACGTGCCTGTGCCACAGCCCGGGGCTGACGGGCTGGGAAGGGACCGAAGGGATCGACCGAGTCCTGCCAAAGTGAGATGGCTTGTGCGCATCTAATGACAATCAAACAGCATTAATAAAATATATGCAAATGATGTAAAACTTCTAGGTGATGAGCTATTCTGCCTGGTTGGCTTCTGCTGCGAAGCAGAGGCAGCAGTTCACAGCGAGAGCTCGCAAGCACCAGCATTGACAGGCAAGTCCTGGGCTGTCGGAGGGTTATTTTAAACTTTGCAAGATCCTTTTTTTCTCTGCCCCTTTTCCCTTTTTTTCCCTTTTCTCCTCCCCAAGCTTCCACCCTTTGCCATTCCCGTGCTCAGTCTTCCCCTGCAAGACTCTCTTCCATGCCCGTCTGTGCTCTCACCAGCTTTTCTGCCTCTTCCATAAATAGAAAAAAATCGGATCCCGGAGAAGCAGGAGTCTCAGAAGTAACAGAGCGATAGATAAATGGATGTGTCCATATGGAGAAAGACAAATAGACGGGAAGATAAGGAGCCCGGGTAGCGAACGTTGTGTGTGTCTGAAATCAAATTAAGAAATTTCTCACATATGTTTCGTTCCATCAAAACCTCAATTATGCAGACTGTGTTTCCTACCTCGTCGCCATAAATAAAGCATAGTTTGCAAAAAGGACAACAATAATATTACACTGATATTATTGCAGCCCGTAAATAAACCCGGGGAGAGATGCCACCCATCATCAGGAGGTCATTTCCAATTCCGCATGGGATTGCTCAGCGCAGCGGCGTGAAGTCGGCAGCGGAGGGCCGGGCACCGCGCCGGGCACGGGCAGCCCTTCTCTGCCAGCTTAGAAGAGCAGATTATCAGTATGGATCTAATTAACTACCTGCTTTTGGCCATGTCTGAAGCTGATGTAAATCAACATAATCTCTTTGACACTAGTCGAAATACGATGATCTACATCCCCTTAGCATCCATCCATCCATCCATCCATCCATCCATCCATCCATCCGTCCATCCATCCTTGTCCCTGCAGTTTATGTATATTCACATAACTGCAGGGAAATATTTGTAAATATATATCTATCTGCATGTGCATATGTGTTTATTTCTGTTTAGCTCTATTTATACACACATATACACGCATATATAATTTTCTCTCTTTAAAATATTAAAATAAATTACATCTTTTCACAGAATACAGACATTAATTCTGTTTCCAGGAGATTTGTCAAATCAGTGGTCTGTGTTTGCATAACAAGCTCTTTGGTTATGCTGCACTGCATATAAATTACCAAGTTGTCAGGCTCCAGATCAAAATCATTGGGTTTTAAGCAGAATCTCTCACATTGATTAAGATGTGCTTTATGTTATGTGCATCCATTACATCTCGAGCCTGAAAGCAGCTTCAGAAAAAAGGCTGGATGTGCCCAAAGAGACTATGGAAACCTCACAAACCTCTGGAATCCTTTACAGAGGGGGGTCGATCCCTCCTGCCCTGCCTTCACTGCCTGACCCGTGCCTGCCCAGGCAGGGGTGCTCCGTCCCGGGGCCCCTCCGTGATGCAGGAGCCACAGCCCCACATGCAGTTTGGGCTCATTGCATCGTCACACATACGTGCATACATCACACACATGCACCCCCAGAGCCTATGTACAACCCCCAGACTGTATCTCCTCCTCTCAAAAGCTCCACGTATCCGTGGGGGTTTATAACGTGTAACCGGGACGCAGGGTCTCCCTGTTGACACAGGCAACAGTCATTTGTTCGTTTGTTTTAAGGAGATAAAACCCTCTCCAGAAGTCAGGGCGATGGGCTCCGAAGCTCTTTGCCTGCCTCTGACTTTTCCCATCCCCGTTTTTGCCGGGACACGTGGGGACCAGCCGTGCTGGTTGCTCTCTGACTGATCCGGTTTTGCCCCGATGCATGAGCACAAGGTGCACTGAGCGCCTGGTTACTCGGGGGCCTCCTGGGCTGGGACCCAAAAATCCTCACTTCGAGTGATGGCAATCCTGACAGTGATGATGGTCCCTACCCTGGCTGCTGTTATTGCTGGAAAAAGGGAATTTCATTTTTAATGGAGAAAAAAGGCATAAAGTAATGGATCAGAATATCCCATTGGATGGAGATGCTCGTTTCGGCTCAGCTCCATCCCATCTCCAGGTCCTGCACAGCTCTGGCCGTTCAGACCTCACATCCCCTTTGCCAACCCCACGATTTCCCAGGAGTGGTGGGATGTTTCTTTTAAGTGACAGACTTGCCCATGATGGAGAGACAGCACGGGACAAGAAAACCCAACCAGGTGCCCAGCTGGCTCCCATGGCAAAGGGGAGCATCGCTCCTCGCCAGGGCTCATCTCACTGCAGCTTTCAGGTTTCCCAGAGGCTGCCAAGAAAAGGGTCATTTCTAGCTGGATTTCTGGCATCCTGGCACCTGCCCAGGAGGAAGGAAGGTGAGACTTGCCAGCTCGCTTCATGCAAAACTACAGAGTAGCAGCAGATGGGACCCGTTCCTGGGCGCTGACAGGGATGTGAATAGAAGCTGAAATTAAAGCAGCGCAGTTCGGGAGGCCTGGGTGCCTTTTCTGTGCGTGCCAGGAGTATTTTGCCTTAGTTTGCACAGAGGCACTGGGGAGCCAGTTACAGTTTAATTGTATTTCTTTAATTTTACCAGCCAGAAGCCTTGAGGCAGAGCCACATGAAAGGAAATTATGATTCGGGAGAATTCCTCTTTTTGTTTACCTATTTAAAGTGCATTTCCTTGGTGCTTTTCCCATTCAAGGCAGAGAAAGAAACCCACAGAAAAATGCAGCAAAATGAGTTTCGAAGTCTCCTACGGTGCTTCTGCGGAGAAGAGGCAGGGATTTGCTGGCGTCCTGGGGGTCTCATGCCATCCAGCTGTTTTATTTATTGGGGAAAAGGAGCTTCAAGAGTCTTCGAGGTCAAATACTGAACCCGAATCAAGTGTGGAGGAGCCTCAGAAGACACAGCCTGGACCAACGCTTAACCCCAGACCATCATCCCAGCAGCATCCCCACAAACAATCCAAGGCCACCAAGCTGGGCGAGCGGGAGGGACCCTTAGGGCCGATCCTTCTTCAAGGAACATCTCCCAGTCCATAAATATCTCTACCAAAATGCAGGACAAAATATAACGTATAAAAGATTGAATAGAAGATGTATTATGCTATTGCATAGCAATCCTGTCGTCAGGAATTTATGGCTTCGATATATCCCCTGTTAAAGGAGGTTCTGCTGGCTGATGGAGGAGTTCAATTCATCTTCTATCTGTTGCAAACTATCAATATTATGGTTTGCCCATTTAAAGGGGAATTGGGATCAAGTCTTTTGGCTATTTATAATTTAAAAAGAAAAATCCTTGTGGCACTATTGATACGGTGCTTGCTATGGGTTAATCCCCTGGGAATCCTTCCCTTTCCCACCCCACCTCAGGGATGCACTGAGTCTCGGGTTGGTGCAAAGCTGCCTGGCAGGAAGGGACCAAAGGATGACAGCGACGGTGCCCGGTTTTATGGCAGCAGCTCTCCCCTGGCAGCTGCTCTTGCACACACACGTTCACTCCTGCATCTCCTCGTGAGCAGGGCGTGCTGTCCTCCAGCCCATCGCCCCTTATTTTACGCCCCCTGTGCCTTTGTGCTCTGTAAAACCCTCCCGCGTGGCCGTGCTCACCGCCGGCGCCAGGTGGGACTCGGGGTGTAAAAGTTTGGGAGTGAAACCAATCCGTCATCACTGGGTTCATAGACAGCCCTACCAAACACTTCCCATTTCAATCACGGCTGAAATCCTCTTTGATATTCCCCCTAAAAAAGGCTAAAAGCAAATACAAAACCAAAATCCCAGGTTTTTTTGCCTTTCCCTGGCACAAGCGTGGAGGATGGAGGGGTCTGGGGGTTTGGCTGGTGCTGCCCAGCGGTGCACTGGGATGGGCACCCTCCACCTGCCAGCCTTCCCGCTGCAAATGCCAACTGAAAAAGGGAGGGGTGACCTGGCTGTGGTGGGGTGCAAGGCCAGCCGAGGTCCCCAGGCTGCCTGCTCCGTATTTTCCCCACGCCACTGCAGGAGCAGCACAGCCCCAGGAGCTGCCAAATTGATTTTTGCAGCGTGGTGGCACAGCCTTTGTCTGCTTTTGGCAGGGGAGGGGGCTCTGGCGTGGAATTTAGGATGATTTACGCTGCTCTGGGATCCTGGGAACCCATGGGGCTCACAAGAAGTGGCTTAACAGACCCATCCGAACGGGAACGACGGGGAGGCGAAGCCCACGGGGGCTCAGGATGGCCCGTGTGGATGCGAGGGGGGCTGGTGCTTTACCCTCCCGCAGAAGGACCCCCCTTTCAAAGCATGGCCGTGCGGAGCTGCTGTCCCTCCCAGAGCGATGCGCGACCTGCTCCCATCTTTTCCATGCTCTTCCAGAGAGCGTGGGATCAGCAGGATCACTTCCATCACCCCTTTTCTCGAGCAAAAGCTGGAGCTGGTGGGAGAGCCAGGCTCTGCTGTGGGGTCCCTGCACCCCCCTGGCTGTACCCCAGCCATTCCACCCCCAATTCCCACCTCTGCACTGGTTTCTCCCTCCTTTCCAGGAAGGGCACAAGCTGGGCAGAGAGGGGATTTGGGAGAAGGCAGGTTATAAAACACTCAGCAAAGTTCCACTCGGTGCTTCAGGTCTAAAATTAATAGGTGCAGCTCATAATCCTCTCTTGGAGAGAGGCGGGGGGGGGGGGGAAGGCAAGAGAAAAATAATGGTCAAATCCCCGCGCCTGGCTGTCGGAGAGTCCTCCAGGTCTGGGAAGTTCAATGCATGGGAAATGAGGTGGAGACTCGGCACGTTCGCAGGGAACACGAGGGCAGAAACGACCTTCACCAGCTGGGCCCCGGGCACGGAGCGGTGCGAGGCTGCGGGGTCACCCCCTGGCACAACCAGGCTGCCGGGGTGGAGGGCTGGGGGGGTCACCTCTGTCCTACCCGAGCAAAGGTGGGCAGCAGGAGGGACACGAGGCTGCTGCTCCTTCCCCGGACGGTGCCCAGTCCTGTGCACGGGGCTGATTTTGGGTGCCACCATTGGAAAGCCATTGCATCCATCCAGGAGCTGCCTGTCTTTAGAACAAGAATATTTCCCACAGCATCCTGCTGCATCCTCTGTGTGCCCCCCTCCCCCCCCCGCCCCAGCTCTGCCCCATGGATTCGGGGCTCCCACACTCATCTTTCACCCAATATTGGAAATCCTCACCCCCGGGGAGCAGGATGGAGGGTCTGTGCTCTCCATGCCCATCCCAGATCAAAGCTGTGCCCCCCCCAGACCCACTCACTATTCGCATCACTCCCCGCTCGCCTTCAAAGGGCTCTGTGCCAGAGGGAGGACGTGGCCACAGCCGTGTGCCGGCTCCGGCGCGCCGAGGGTTTGCTAACAGCTGCACTGCACCACGAAGATCAAACCAGGGGCAGGGAGGGGAGGAGGATCTCCTCCCAGCTGGAATAATTTAAATTTTATGAGAAAGCGAAGGTGAACGATGGAGAGGAGGGATGGAGGGGAGGAGGAGGATGCTTCCCATCCTGCTGCCTGCAGGTGAACCCCAGCATGGGAAAGAGACCCCCACCACCACCCGCAGCCGTCGCCTGTGCTCGGCACCGGCACCGTGTGAGCATGATGGGGAAAACACGGTCACCTGGTCCCTCTCCATCAGTCTCATCCTCCTGATTGCCCCATCTCCATCCTTGGCTGGTCCTTCACTGGCCCAAATGTGGCTCTGACGTCTCGTCCTGGCCATAAAAAGGGGCTGGGGGTGTTGCCATCACGGGATGCTTTTGGGGGACACACAGTGCCGGGAGGTGTTGGCACCACTGGCTGGAAAGGTAAAAAGCTGCTGAAGCCGGAGCGCCGGCGGAGCCGGGCAGCGAGGGTGGCACGGCCACGCTCGCCAGCGATGCTGTCACCGCCAGCTCCGAGGGACAATCGGGGACAGCAGCGGGGCCGAGGGCTGAGCTCTGTCCCTGCTGCCGGGGATGAAGGAGCCGCCGGGAAAGACGGATGAGCTGGAGCTACTGAGGGCCCCCGTGCTCATGGAAGCTGCTGGAGTTGGGATGGGAGCGGCGAGCTCTGGAGGTGTTCAAAGGGGCAGCTGGTGCACTGGGCAGTTCAAAATTGAAGAAAGAATGTTGTTTTTTTTCCGAAAAGCAGTCTATTCATCAGCAGTTATGCCCCGATATCTGTGTTGAACTCCCTTGTTCTTTATTGAAATGACATTTCCATGAAAATGGGATTAAACCCCATTTTTTTAGGGTAACGGATTCTCACCTGTTCTCCACCTGAAAGGATCAGCCGTTCTGGACGAGGCTGTGCCCCCGCCGTGCGGATGCAGCAGTGGGGTGTGATGGGGATGATGGAGGGACAAGCCCTGCTTCCCCCCAACCTTGCTCCCCCCTTTGCCCCCAGCCTCTCCCATCCCTGCCTCCGCTCCAGCACACTCCTCACTGCCCAAACACACTCTGAAAAAGAAAAAAAAACAACCCAAACCCTCGGGCTGGTCCTTTTCTATTTGTTCGGTAATCACATTTGATTTAATTTCATGTTTTCCCCTCATTCTTTTTGCTCTGCTTTCCACCCAGAAATAACGATGGCAATGTGCTGCTATTACTCCTGCCTGTGCAGCTCATTCCTCTCCTTTCCTTCCCTTGTCATTTCCATCCCTGATTTTTTTCCCCCCCCCTCCCTTTCATACGATGCCTTCTGCATTTCAGCTTACTCACCTGGAAACTGCTACATTTCCCGGCTCATTCTGATTAGATTGTGTCTCTCCACCGTGTGCTGCTGAGCCATTTTTAAATAAGACGTTCTCTTAGCACAATCACCTAATTATTTGGAGTTTAGCCCCATTGTATTTTTGCATACGCTCTTACAATTGATTTTTTCGGGGGGCAGGAAAGAAGCGCAATTGTTTCCCCCACAAACCGACGTATTTTATACGCGTTGGGTTTCGTGCCCGTGTTACATTTTTAGAAAATCAATTTCTGGCCGTGGATGTGTTTGCTCAGCCCCAGACAGAAGGCGTGCGGCGGAGCTGGAGCCGGAAGGACAGCGGAGGACCTTGCAAAGCGCTGACACAAAGCAGATGTTTATCCCTGTGCCGTAACTCATCGCGCAGCCGCCGGCCCGGCGCGGGGCTCCGCGTTTATCTCGGTGCCACGCGCTCCCGGTGCCCCCTCGCCCGGGCTCTTAATGTGTGCCAGGACTCATGGTGCTGAGAATTGGAGAAGCGCTGCTGCTATTTAAGAAAAAATAAATTCGGTTTAAAATAACGATGGGGCGTGCAGCTGCCTCCCAAAACTGCCTCCCTGAGCCTTCGCCCCGCAGAAGGATGCTGCCAGCCAGCCTTGCTGCTGGACCACCTCACTCCCCATCACCTGCAGCATCCCTGCCCGCCCTGCATCCCTCAGGAAGGGTGATGTTGCCTGCAGATAAAGCCCCCCAAGATGGAACCGGCCGGAGCACGGCTGGAAGGTGCTGTCGCAGGGGCTGCGTGGTGGGATGTGGGATGGGAGGTGATGCAGGGGCGGATTCGGACCCAGCGTCGCTCCCACCCCTTCCCCGGCCGGGTTAAAGCAAACCCCTTGGCCAGGATGGCCAGGCTGCCTGATGCCACTCGCCCAGGAAGGAGGAGGAAGAGGAGGGCAGGAGAGTCCAACACTAATGAATCATTTGCAGACACACACAGATACACGCACACGGACATTAACCACCAAACACCCCAAAAAACCCTCCTCTGCTTCGGCTGCTTTTCTCATGTCTCTGCAGCCATCTGTCTCTCCTGGGGAAAGGCTCTTTTTCTTTTTGGGGGGGGGCTTTTGGTGGCCCATCTGGCCCACGGCCTGCCGTCCCCCACCTGCAACGGGGGCAAAAATGCACCCGTAAAACCCCCGCACCGATAACTGATGATTTAATTACACTTAATTACACACACCAGCAGCCACAGAGGAGGGGGAGCACCAACCGCTGCGGCTCGGGGGGGACATTTCTTATTTCCCCAGGTTCCTTCCCTGGTTCTGCAAAAAGTCCTGAAGGGACCCCGAAGCCTCCCTTGTCTCACTCCCTGCCTCAGTTTCCCTCCTGATGAAACAGAATGGATGCCAGCAATGGTGCTGCTGACTGTGATGGGCACGAGGCACATGCACGGGGAGCCGGAGCAGCGGGCAGGGCTTGGCTTCTGCCAGGTCTTGGATTTCCAGCTTGGTAGGTCAGACAAAAAAAAAAAGAAAAAATAGGAGAGAGGGATTTATTTCCTTTCTAGTTCAAGACTGACAAGGACACGGCTTAATCTAGGACAGGCATGCTTGAAATCCTTGTGCTTTAAAGATAATTTATAGGGCAAATTTTTGCCACATTGGTATAAGCTGCCTTTGACTGGGATTGCATTTCAGCACTTATGATGAAGCGGAATCACGGATGTAAATCAGGAGCGGCCCTGGGAAGTTTCCCGGCGCCGCGCTCGCTGGTCCGAATCAGCAGCATCTCCATAAACCCACGAGACATTGCGTCGGGACCGGAGAGGCAACCGTATAAATCTGGAGAGACGCTTGATTGCGGTATTAATTTTAAGGGGCAAAGAAGGAGGAGATGCTCTGGGGTCCTTGAGGGTAGGGAGGAGCCGGCGTTCGGCTCTGATGGAAAGTTCGTCCTGGTCGCTTCATCCATCCTTAGTTGAGAGTGACATCCCTGGACTCGCTCTGGGTGCTCAAAAATGGGTGGGGGACAGGTGGTTCTGGAAGAAAACACCTTGATATTAGCCCAGGGCCATCCTGGCCACAGGAGAACCCCGGGAGGAGCACACCCAGCACCCGGCACCCGGCACCCTCGTGCGCGGCCGAGCTGCGAGCACTGCGGTGGGATGCTTTGGATGCAGACACTGTTCGCTGCCCCTCCCACCCCAGCAGCTCCCAGCACAGGTGAACGCAGTATCGATCCGACCGTGTTATGATTTCTAAGGAATTCTTGGCAGCCGACAGCTTTGTTAATAGCTGAGAGGCAGCTAACGTGGGAATTGTCTCGACTGGAGGTGGTCAGCCCTGACTGTCACCTGCCTGCCCACCGCCCTGCCACGTGCCAACCAGGGCTCCTTGGCATTGGTGCTGGTATGGCCAAAAATCGGGATAAGGCTGGATGAGAATTGCTTTTACTGACTTCGGTGGGAATTGCATCCACGTGCATTTGGGTTGAGTGCAGTCTCAGCATTTTGGGCATCCCTGCGAGATCCCTGGCATCAGCAGGGATGGTGGTGGAGCCATAAAGGGAGAAAAAAGTGCACTGATGGGTCGGGTGATGTCTCTGTTTCCAACCCTTGAGGTCTCGGAGGTCTCTGGGCCGTGGCTTCATGATGGTGCCGCTGGCTGGTGCCTTCGCAAAGACCGAACGCACTTCTGCAGTCCCTTTATGGGGAAAAAAAAGGGCAGATTGCACCTTTAGACCTATTTCCTGTTAATCTGCCATTAAAATACCAGCCAGAGGACAAAAATAGAGGGGTCCATTCTTCATTCGGACAGCGGGGGACATAAATTGCTCGACTGTTTCAGCTGAAACGAGGTCTTTGTCTGAGGCTGAGCGCTGACCCCGGCTCCCTGCCCGGGAATGCCCAGGAGGGAGCAGAGCCCCAGCCACCAGCCCCACTGCGTCCCCCCCGAGCAGCCATCTCCATCCCTGTTGCTTCTGCACTGGGAGAGCGTGTAAGGGGAGGGAAAACAAGCCTCAGACCTCGCTCGATTTGCTCACACTTCTTGGAAATCTCCTTCTTTCCCCTCCTGTTGATGACACGTCTCTTCGGCTGGTCCTGATTTCAGCAAAGGCGTTTATCCTCTGCCTGCAAAGAGGATTTGGGGGGCTGAAGGACTTCCCGAGTGACTGGCTCTGCTCCTTGCTCTTTCATATGTGAATTCGGACTGGAAAGAGCAGCCACGTCAATCCTTGCTTTGCCCAGGGCTCCCTGGAGGGTCCTGGTCCCTGTGGCCAGGGGACGCCAGGCAGGGACTGATCCCAGCTAGGAACGAATTCCATGCAGGGATGGATTTCAGGCAGGGATGGATCCCAGGCAGGGAAGGATTCCATGCAGGGATGGATCCCAGGCAGGGAGGGATGGATCCCACGCAGGGAAGCAGCCGAGCTGGAGAGATTCCCCAGGCACTTTGTCAGCTGGCAGAGAGATGCCACCTGAGCCGGCACGGAGCTGCAAATCAGGCTTGCCTTTTGCAGTATATACATATGGAATGAGGTTTATTTATGAGGGGGAAAGAGCCTATAAAGAAGAGTTATGATGTCCAAGAGGAGCTGATTTATTGCGCAGCAAACTTCAGGCTGTAGCTCAGCGCGGGGAATGACAGCTCCTGACAGGTGGCCATGAATAAATCCAAAAGTTTTCCTGCCTCCGGTAGCCGGTGGCCAAATACTCCGGCAGGTTAGAGAAACCTCCGCCCGCCGCGCGTTCGAGTAGCCGAGAGGCGGGAGGAGGGTGGGAGGGACCTGCCGTGCTTCGGCACAAAGCGTTGGGATTTTTCCTTCCTTTTTTAAGTGCTTCTCTGGCGACTGGTGAATCCTGAGCATGGATGAGAGCGGTCCTCTCGGCAACACACTTTCCATCACAACCACCCGCGCGTAAAGCGCATCCCCGTGCCAGCGTCCCTGCTGCCGCGCCAGCCGGCGTGATGATTCACGATCCCATCGGATTCCCGGTGACCGGTGGTACGTGCCGAGCACGTGCCGAGCTCTCCGGGATGGCTCGGAGCCGGCGCTGGCGCACACGAGCCAGAGCAGCTGCATCTTCCACGGGACAAGACCTGTCACCCGTGGAAGGTTTGTCCCTTCCCTGCGGGATGTGCCAATCCCCAGGCAGAGCTCCCCATCCACAGCCCCGGAGCTGAAATCCATGGAAAAACATTGTGCTGACATCATCTCGCCCGGCCTCGGCTAGTCCCAGCGTGGATGGTCACGTGGATGTCACCCGTGGAGCCCTCCAAGGTGTGGAGAAGTGTCCTTTGACCATTTTGCTGGGAAATCAGAGGCCCACGGGCCCTCGTAGCCCAGTTTCCGAATGAAACGAGGCTTGTGCATGGCTGTGCCATGCATTCCGCTGGCTGGCAGCCCCCGGCTTTGCCACCTGCTCATGTAGAGCTGCAGAGCTGCTCCTCTATGTGACTCCTCTTCTTTCCACCTGGGAAAAAGCCATAAAGGAACAAGCGTGAGTTAACACTTCCCGGGCGTTGCTGCTCTGTTGGTGCCCCAGGGAGGAACCGGACACTCCGGTGTCTCGGAAGATGGGTACAGGGGAGGGGAGGTGTTCCTGATTCTGGTTCAGCCACTCCCAGTGCTCACAAACCACCGCAGGCAGCAGAGAAATGCTGGCAGTGCCATCAGCCCAACGTGCCATCAACCTTTTCGAGAACCCGCGTGCCGACAAGCAGTTTAATTGCCGGCGTCGTAAAGCCGGGGCCAGGCATGGACGCCCGGTGCTGATGCCTTTTCAGCTCCTGGTATCAACAGATTTATTTGCTTGTAAACCCTCCCGTGGTGGAAACGAGGGTTTTGTGGGCACATAAAGCAGAATTCACGACAACTCCAGGCATCCCCACTGCCTGAACCAGCCAGACCTCCTCTCCCCATCCCTGCTCCCCACCCTGCCCAGCTCCTCACGTCGTCAACGGCACGGCCGTGCTGTCACCGTACCATCGCTCCTCCGAACGGCCACGTCAGCAGCACCAAAAAACTGAATTATTTCTGCTTCATCCCAGCCCCGGGATGCAGAACACACACCGGCCCCACCGGCAAACCCTCCGCGGGGCTCTCTCGGCAGCAAAGACAAGTGACTAATTAACTCCTGTACGTCGCTGTAATTGCACAGCTTGCCGGCGTCGTTCACCGGATCGCTTTGGATGTGATTAATTTTTTGCTTACGAAAGGTGAAGCCATGCACAGCCCCGGCTGCCGCAGCCCCCTCCCACCCTGCTCCGGCAGTCGGAGCCGCGGCGGCTTCTCTCCACTTCGCCGCCTGCCAGGGACGGCCTTCGTTAGAGGTGAAAGTACAGTTTAATTTCTCAAACCACCCAGCCGTGGATGCGGCGTATGAATTAGGCTGATAATGAAATATCCACGCTGAATATTTGATGAAGAGGAGAGCTGCCCATCAGCGCCCGGCAGCAGCTCCCGCTGGGGCTCGATCTAATCAGTCCTGAATATCTGAAGCATCGTTTTTGCAAAGTTTGCGAAGGGGAAGATCCTCGATCCTCTGCAAACACAACCCTCTTTAGTTCCAATTAGCGTTACGAGCCTTCCTGCCAAAAGAGCCCGCTCATTTCCGTGAGCAAACAAGGGAGAGGAGCAAAGGAACCCCGGGCTGGTCACCTGCAAAGAGCATTTGCCATGTGCTGGGTCTTTCCAGCTCGAAATGGCATTGAAAAGGAGGTTAAGGGGGGGAAAGAAGCATTTTTCAAAACTTTGCTTCTCAATTTATTGCATGGTATTCTGCAGCAAACAGTAAAATGAAATAGATCCTTGTTATCTCTCCCCCCCAAAAAAAAGACAAGCTGTACAGGGGAAATAGATAATTTCTATCTGCTTTTTTTATATGCTTCATAAAATGCATTGTTGCAGGCATCTAAAATATATGTGGCCTGTATAAATATGTTTAAAGATATAATTTTAAAAACGATCCACTGAAATTACTTGGAATAGCACGGGAAGCTCCGACGCAGCATCTCCTGGGGCTGGGGGGCTCTTCCACCACGGGGCTGCTCAGCCCCAGACCTGGCACAAACACAAGGTGAGCCCCAGCCTGGCTGCACCCAGCTCATTCCCATGCTCAGCAAACGAGCCAGGGAAAACTGTTTTACCTATTGATCTCTGCACCCTCTCGCTCCATCACCCAGCGGAGCCACGCTGACTGCTCTGCAGCTCCAGATCCCTCAACCTTTCTTTTTTGAGCAAATACAGAGGTGGGGAGGTGAACCTCTCCATCCATCCATCCATCCGTCCATCCATCCATCCATCCATCCATCCATCGCTTCTCGGTGCATGCTGGCATTGCTTTGCACCAAGGCTGACCCAGCGATGCTCAGAGACACCGTTTTGCAGTTTCCCCCCCAGAACTTCTGCACTAAAAGAGCCGATGGCCGGTGGGGAACGGTCTCCTGCTCCTCTTTGCACTGACCACTGGATTTTCTGGACCAGCTGCCTCCATCCCTGTGAACGAACCCCACCCCCAGTGACCCCAACGAGCCATTTTCCCTGGGAGATTTCCAGGCAGGTTTGAGGGGTTGTTCTAAATTATAATATGCGAATAAGAAAGTGGAAGAAAAAGTCTTTCTCGAGCCAAAGTCGAACAGAGAAAATACTGCGCTACGCGAAAGAGATAAGGAGAAGAGCTGTTTATTCCCTCGGTGGCACGAGGGCTGCCTTTGAAGCAGATAAATCTTTGCTGGTAATACAGTACTTAAACCAGAACTGACACCTTTTTATATCAATTGCTGAGAATTGCCTTTGTGAGGCTCTGATCTAAGGGCTGCCTCGGCCGTAGCTCGCATACCAATTCCTCGCCAACCTGTTGGCTCACCCGCCCGCTCTGCCCCGCGCCGTGTCTCGGCGTCTCCTTATTCTGCCCCAAAACACCCACTGAATTTTAAAAAGGTGTTTCCCCTCTTCGGGTGCTGATTTTCCATCCGTGGCTGTGTTTTGTCACCCCTTGGCAGCGATGCAAGAATCTGGGCAAGGGCGATGGAGAAGCAACGGAGCGTTGCCAGCCCTGAGCCCGGCCCCACTGCACCCACCTCCAGCTGCCCCCAGCCTTCCTCACTGGGGACACGGGCACATCATCCCCAGGGACCAGTGGCGGCAGGAAAACAGCAGCTCATCCAGGCTGCGGCTCCGGAGGCAGTGGGCGAAGGTGATTTCTGAAAGGATGGAGAATCCATAAGGAATTTGGAGGCCAGAACTCACCCCGAGATGCGGAGGCTCGGAGTCGAGCTGTCACAGGTATGGTGCTGAGGTGTGGTGCAAAAGCTTTTCCATCAAAGAAATCATAATAATAGTAATAATAAGAATAACAACAATAATACTATCAATACTACTACTACTAATAATAATAATAAAGCCCCCAGAGCGATACAGCAGCCACTCATGGAGCAACAGCTGCTGGGAGCTCTGCCATCCGTATCCCAGCCCGGTGGGTCGCATCCTGCTCTCCCTTTTGCCAGCTTTAAGCCTGTGCAGCTGCCCCGCAGTTGCTGGAGCATCTCCTGATTTACACCCAGAAGCAGCAGCGTTGGGGCCAGTACGTTTTCACAGCTGCCCTGCCCATCCACCACTTGCTTCTGCTTCTGCTATTGCACTGCAAAATTAACATAAAGCATCATACAGCAGAGCCACGTTTAATTTAGATGACAACGCTACTATACAACACGATTTTAAGTGCTACACGCTCCTGAGAGAGCAAAACAAACCAAAAAAATAAGTCCCCTCCAAAATCATGTAACGGCTGAGAAATCCTGTAACAAACCACAATCCACAGCATAATAAATAGTGTAGTTAAAAGTACTTAATGCTGCTAAATACCTGATTTCATTCCGATCAGGGACACGGTTTCGTTCGAGCAGAAGAGGGATGATTTGGAACTTTGCAAGACTATTACTGCCGGCCGGCCGGGCTGCCTTTTTTGGGGGAACACGGTGGAAAGTGATGAATTTCACAAGAGCTGGGGAAAAAAACAGATCAGATTGTTATTGTGATTCTTTTTGGAAAAGGTGGAGACGACCACACCAAGGACTTGAGCAAAACCTCGAGGTGTTTTACCGTGCGGAGGGCAGGAAAGGCGTGGGAGCCGCAGCCGTACCGCGCCGTGACGGTAACTGGGCACCAATCGTGCCAACAGCAAAGTGCCCTGTGGGGGAGCAAATCCTGCGCAGGGCAGAGGAAAGGACCTTTCTCCATCACGCTGCTCGGGGCGACTGTTCCCCTCGTCTCCCTGCGGAGCGGGGAGCTGGGCTGGGGTCCGGCGGCTCTGCCTCCCCCCAGATGTCTGTAATCGCTCGCCAGATGCCAACCAGATGTGCAGCTGTTGCAGGAGGCTCTGCTGCCCTCTGCCACAGCTGGATCTGCGTCTGCCGATCCCCAGGGGGCTGCCACCGCTTCGGGGCACTCCCGAGATCTCCATCAACCAAGGGCAGATCTGATCTTTTCTTAATAAACAGAATAATTTGTGTTTGAAGGCTGCTCACTGTAATTGCGATATTGTCTCAGATATTATTCCCTGTAACTCTCACCTGAGCATCTCGAGAAGGGGCGACAATTAAAAGATTTGTAAAACCTTCTGAGCCAAATATTCTCCACTCTCCTCCACGAACGAGCTCGAGACCAGTAGCAAAGAGGTCCTGAATGCTAAGAGCACCGGGGGAAGGAAAGCCAGTTTCAGTATGCAAGATCTCTACTCGTGTTATTGATTTTCCCAGTGCGGGACTGGCCCCGCGCCGTTGCGCATTCCCTGCCAGCCCCTCTCCTCGTAACTGGCGCACCCGGAGCTCGCCCTGGCTCATGCAACCAGTGCAGCATCCCCTGCCCAGTGCCAACAGCACCCAAAACTGAGGGAGGAACCAAGCCCTTAATGCTTCTCCAATTAACTGCCATGCTGGTAATTAGCTGAAGGAGGTCAGAGCACGAACCGTGGCTGGAATCGTTTCCGATGAGCCTGATGGTTCGTGTACCCGTAAAACCTTGGCGGGGTACAAGCCCGGTGGGGAGGAGCTGACTGCCCCCCCACCTCACAGGTTTCCTGGGCAAAGGCAGCATCAGACTGATCGGATTTGATTATTCCGGCTAATATTTTCCCACTCTTTGTTAATTAAGATGATTAGAGCTAATTACTGATAATTAGAATTAGATTTGTGAGAGAGTGTGTCGTGGGGAGCTGGTGGGGGAGGACGGGGTTCGCCCACATCCAGTCCAGCCCTCAGGTCAGGGCTCGGCAGCCACTCGTGGAGCTTTTCCATTCCTTCCTTGTGTCACCTTGGGCAAATCCTTGTCCCCTCCCTGGGCACTGCAGGGCTCCCACTGCCATGCCCATGCCCATGCCCATGCCCATGCCCATGCCCATGCCCATGCCCATGCCCATGCCCATGCCCATGCCCATGCCCATGCCCATGCCCATCTCTTTGGGCAGCCGAAGAGGGGTGAGCCGTGTGTGGGCTGCCCGGCGGCGGGTCCATACCTTCCCTCTGCACCTCTGGAAGATGCTGTGGCATAAATAACAGTGAGAACAAAGCTGGAAAGGTGGCAAAGAGCAAAATGGTGCAAAACAGTTGCAAGCACAAGATGGTGAATCCCTGCTTGGTGGCTACAAGGAGCAACAGCCGAACGGAGGGGAGAATTTGGAGCAGGAGCCTGAGTTTCTGTGCTTGTGCTGCGGGGTTGCACTAACCATCACCATCATTTTACCCTGAATTTCCCTAATTTATGTCGCTGCCTCGATTTCCTACCCTCGGCAGGGACGTGGTGCTGTTAGGTGCTGCGAGTGGCCACAGACGTATCCCCTATTCCCACATTCCCAAGGGTGGGTGGGATGGAAAAAGCAGAAAGGGAATAAAATAGCATAAATACTGAAGAGAGGGTGACTGTCTCGCCGCCGAGGTGAGGATGCTCTTCCCGCAGCACACGCTCTGGCGCAGATTTAGGGGCTGTTGGAGGCCAGAGGCACCGCGGCGTCAGCTGCACGGACAAAGGACGTACGCTGCTAAATAAAGTTGCTATTATGCCCGTGCAGAAAGAGGGAGGGATGAGTGCCCAGGGAGAGGCAGGGAGAGGAAGAGAGATCGAACGGGTAGTAAATTTTCAGAATTGCCCCCAAAAAGCATATCTACTGAGTAAATCCAATAGAGTGGGCTGTCTGTCTACATATAATGTATTCCTTATTAATAATGTAGCCATGATAGAGCCTTTTATTGATCTTCAATATATAAATCTAACCTCTCTATGAATAAAAAATGTAATAAGATCTTGGAAATAGACTAAATAATAGCACATGAACCCTAAATGACAGGGATAAATTGCAGCACTGGGGAAATTGCTAATGGATGGCAGCCTGTGCCGTTTGCCCGGGATACTGCGAGCGACAACCAAGAGTTGGGCAACGATGCTGGTGTGAAACATCTCGGTTGTCCCCGAGCACTGGGTGACACCAGGATGGGGACAGGGCTTTGAGGCTGGTCCCTGCTGCCTAGTTCATGGGAAACCAGAGTGGGGCTTGAAAGGATCCTTAAAAGTCAGGAATCCCCTGCCCTGCTCTTCCCTGCTCCATCCTTCACACGGCAGTCACCCCCGTGCCGGTACCGTCCCTTCAGGTGTTATTAGAGATGCTCAGGAGTTATTGAGCGGAGGTACAGGCTTTGATGTGTGCTCTGTGCTTACTCCAGCATCCATCTCGCTCCCCCCACTGCTATTTTAACACCTAATAGAGAATCCAGCCTGAGCCACCACATGTCTGCTGGTTTTATGTTAAAGCCATTAAGAGGCTGAAGCCATATATTGGTCCACATGTGCTCAAAACTTTGTCTATATTGGGGAAAATAACCCACTTGTGTTTCTCAGCCCTGTAACGTGAGAAATTCCTTGAACAAAAATGTCATTTCTCTCCCCGTTTGCTCTGAACACCTGGGAAATTTCACCCAGTTTACCCCTCGCAGCTGCAGAATTGGGATAACGGGTTTCGCTGCGCCTGTAAAAAGCACGGAGGAATCTCGCAGTCGGTCTATCTCCGGATAATGCACGACCTGATTACTATTCAGCATGTCATGGGGAAACTTTTTCACAGCTCTTGCTTTTACTTCGTTAAATAACCCCTTTTAGTGTTTAACTTTGCTCAGAAAGAATTACATGCCCAGAAACACTGGCTGTGCAACTTTCTTAATAGCAGCTGTCAGCACGGCCAGGCATCCTTCGCAGCGGAGACGAGGGATGCAATAATAACAACATCAATAATATCTACCTCTGACAGAGCGCTTTTTTTGTCAGTGAGGTTTCCAAATATTTAAAAGATGATCCCATTTACAGGATGGAAAGAGCAATACTGGCTGGAAGGAGCCGCAGGTGGGCGAGGGGCCGGGGAGCTTCGCCCTGGGAACCCTCCGTCGCGGGGTGCGCGGGGATCCCCACTTTCATCCCGAGCACCTACAGCCGGGATACGGAGCGGACCACGCAAATCCCAGCCCGGAGCGTTAACGCTAATGGCTTATTCCCATTAATATGGAGAAAATTACACCGGATAACGGGAGGAGTGCAGCTCGTTAGCCAGCTGGCAGGGCTGCGGCGCTCGCTGGGGACCCGACTGCGTTAACAGGGATGTTACCGGCGCGCTGCCACGTAACTTGTCTGATTGCGTTAACCGTGGGCCAGCCCGGGCTGCCAAAGGCACGTTTCCAGGCTGCCAAAGGTGGTTTCCCCCCTTTTCCCCCTTCAATCCAGGGCTTTTCCCCAAGCCAGCGACCCGCAGTGGGGGTGACAAGCGACACACCACAGCCTCAGCCATCCCTGAGCAGGGAGAGGACCGGAGCCGGGCTCCAAACAGCCCAGTGATGTGGGGGAGGATAAGAAACTGAGAATTTGGAAAGAGCTCTGGGGTGGGGGGTGAGGTGAGAGGGAAGCAGTGCCACGTCCGGAGCTGTGGCTGGTGCTGGGGGACACCCATCTTCCTCCCGTCTCACTCCAAACTTTTGTATGGAAAAGCAACATGCACGGGGGAAAGGAGAGAGCATCTGTCACCTCTCTGCAGAGCGAGAGGGTCTCGGCTGTCCCGTGGCCACCACTGTGGCTATAAAGCGACTCACGTGGCTGCTATTAAATCTGCTCGTTAACGGCGGCGGCGTGGCGGGCAACTTTGGGCTACGGCCGTGTCAAACCCCATCGATCAGCCTGTCCGCTTCAGACGTGAGAAATCCAGGAAAATACAGAATTTTTTTTGTCTATGGCAGGTGCAGAAGTACCTGCTGCACCAGCTCTGGTGGGTCTGAGTGTTCCTGAGCAGAGCTGGGGGCTGAAGGAGCAGTGAGAGCTGCAGGATGGGACCCAGCAGCTGGCTGAGACCCCTCCGATCTGGAGGTGAGTTCCATCCTCTCTGCACCATTCCTGCGCCTTTGCGGGGTCTATGGGATAAGCTTCTCCCATAGCCATCGGCATAAATCCGCCTTTGACCACTGCCACCCTCCATCCCAGCAGGATCCGGCCACACTCCAACACCAGATGATGGATCCCATCACACAACGTCTGCTGCGGAGCACGTTGGGATCCTTTGGGATGAAGCGCAGTATATAAATGTGACGGATGATCACGGCCAATGCACGGGGGTCTACTTGGCACGGGACGATGGTGTACGTGCGATTGCCAAGCAAGCTGCAGAAACAGCAGCTACACGGGGGGTTTATTAGCTGAGAAACCCTCTGGATGGAGACAGCGGTCCAGAGCCACAATGGTTGTTCTTCACACCACGCAGTGTTACCTGCTCGGTGCTAAAAACGCCTGAAGAAGGTATTGTCCCCATGCAGGTGGCCCTGGCCAGGATGGCCATGCTGTAGCATCCCCAGCAGTTGCTATAGCAGCGCGGGTGAAAGGCAGAGATGCCTCGAGTGTGGTACAATGAAGGACAGGACGAGGCGGTGGGGGGGGATCTTTGCAAAACAGAGAGCTGCCAGCTCAAATAAATAACAAAAACAAGCAAGTGCCTGCATTAGAGCGAAGCATGAAGCTGGTGGAAGGTGAAGAGGGAGCAGGGAGGAGGGGAGACACCACGATGCCTGTGGGATCCGACGTACCGGGGTGCTCAGGGCAAGGAGGCTGTAGAGGCAGCGCAGGGGTGATTTTGGAGGGTCCTGCTCTCTCCGCAGAAGAAACACATGCCAGAAGAACCAGAAAAAAACCCACGTGTCAGAAAAGAGCAACTCTACAGCCAAAACCCAGGTCCTCCTTCCAAAATTTTGGCTCCTCCCTGCTGATGCCCCTTCGAGTTGGCACTGAAGGCGTCCCACGCCCCATCACACAGGCTCTGCCCATCTGCTGGGCACCAGCCGGGTGCCAGGTCCCACCGTGCAGCAGCAGGAGCTGGGTCCCCACCGAACAAGCCCCCCCAGGGTGGGTGGCAGCACGGCGCTGCCCGCCCCCCCTCCTGCAATCAATAGTGTGTGTTCAGTGCCAGGAACCACAGCTCATTTCACGGGACAGGTTGGCTTCACAATTGCTTGCTCAAGAGGAAACCTGATACGAAACAACAGGCTGGGGTGGTTTTTCCTGGGGGGGAGCGAAAGAGTGTATTCTAATTCCAGCCTGTGCCTTGCTCAGTGCATCTTTTTTCCCCTCTTCTTTGCTTCCTCATCTTTATTCCCATTTTCCAGCACTCCCAAAGTCACGGCAGCACGCAGGCAAGCCCTGGCATCCAGAGGGCTCTCACTTGCCCCTGCGCAGCGCAGTGGGATGGAGAGGAGAGATTTGGGGTTACTCAGATCTACACTGATCTTACCTTCAGTGTAAAAAATTTCTTCCTTAGATCCAATCGAAATCTCCCCTTTTTCAGTTTGAAGCCATTGCCCCTTGCCCTGTCACTACATCCCTTGTCCTCTCCAGCTTTCCTGTAGCCCCTTTAGGTACTGGAAGGATGCTGGAAGGTCTCCCTGGAGCCTTCTTTTCTCCAGGCTGAACAGCCCCAACTCTCCCAGCCTGTCTCCATAGCAGAGGTGTTCCAGCCCTCAGATCATCTCCGTGGCCTCCTCTGGACCCGCTCTAACAGCTCCATGTCCTGATGTTGGAGACCCCTGAGCTGAACGCAGCACTGCAAGGAGGGTCTCACAAGAGCAGAGGGGCAGAATCCCCTCCCTGGACCTGCTGCCCACTTTGCTTTGGATGCAGCCCAGGACACGGTTGGCTTTCTGGGCTGCAAGTTGGATTAAAGCTAGCTAATCGCTGAGGGACACAGTCTGCCCTGTAAGACTTGGAAAAAAACCTTTTCATGCACAGCGGGGGAAAAAATAATTAAGATATTGAGGTTTTATGGAAGCCTTTCTGTGGCTCAGAAACAAAATCTTGAAGCCACGGCTTTGCTGCCTGCATCTCCCGCTCCAGTTTGCAGGGAGGCTCCAGCATCTGCCGGCACTGGGAGCATCCTGGCCTTGGGAAGCTGGGGAGGTTTCCCGCTGCGAAGCCGCTCCTCGGGCTGCGCGGGGAGAAGGGAGGCAGCCAGGGAAAGCGTTGGCGATTGCCGGGCAGATAGCAACAAATATATATGTTAAACACATGGAAATAAGAACAAATAGCAGGGAGGAGAAGGCAAATATTGAGCAGAGTCCAGCGCTGAGACTAAACAAACAGCGGGAAATGAGAAGCTCATTGAAATGAGATGAGCAGAGGGAATATGAAAAATGCTGGAAATTAAACCTACAAGCATAAGGTGCCCCAGCCCATCACCCCACGTCTGGGCTGCGAGGCAAGAAACGACGCTGGAGCCCAGTGCAAAGGACATCCCCGACGCGTCTTTCTCCAGCTTTGGAGGCTCAATTCTCCAGCTACACATGGCTCTGGTCTCACCAAGTCTAAACGTGGTGAATAACCCCTCCTGATGCCTTGGGTGAAGCCACCCAGTTCCGCAGGAGCGCGAGTGAATGCGGGATCAGAGCTTAACTCCATTGAGCCGTTTGGATACAGCTTGCTTGAAAGACTCCGAACAATAAGTCTGCATTGTCCTCATTACAACCCAGAAATTCAAGAGAGTTCATTCCCTGATTCAAATCAGCTATGTTATTTGAACCAAGCAGGCAATTTATTTTCAATTCCTTTTCTAGATTTTCCCCTCTTGTGTTTTTGGTTTTTTTTTAAATCCACTGGCAAAGTAGCATTTATTTCCAGGGGAGTTAAGAAGAGGGGAAGCTGGGTGGGCTGTGCAGGAGCCAACCACACAACACCCACCTTGTCATTACATTCACCGAGTCGGTTCTGCCCTGGGGGAATCGCATCATCAGCAAAAAAAACCCAACCCAACGTATTGCTGCAGTGGCTGGTGGGGACGTCGGCGTGAAACACAGGAACGTCCCTCCAGTCTTTGATGAACTGGGCGAGGAAACCCAGGGCTGAGAACACCCATCCGTGTGCATCGTGGCTTCCATTAAAACCCGTTAAACTGAGCGAATCGGCTGGATTTCTCTCCGACTTTTTAACACAAATGAGGTCCCTTATCCTCCAAAGACTTCTGTACCTGCTTAACTTTGGAGGCTGTGAATAGCCCCGGTGATCCTCAGTGCAGAAAGTTAAATAGTCAAGTATATCTGCCAGATTGGGGGCCGAAGCAGGCAACAAAAAGTTCGTTATTTTTCCTTATATAACAGATTTCAGCGTCAAAGGAGGTTTCACCAGGAAACATCAAGTCCTGGATGTCAGGGATGGGCACATGAGATTTAAACAAAACATCAGAGAAGAAAAATAAGACTCAAAGAGACCTCAAAAAGATTATTTAGCCCAGTTTGTCCTTCCCCCCTCCCTGTGTCGAGTCACCCGCTCCCATCCCTTGCTGCGATCAGAAAATTTAGTATAAACACCAAGCCCCAAACTTCTCTTGCCACAGCTTACGATCACGATTTCTTGTCCTGCCTGCAGGGGATATGGAAAATAAGCAATTAAGAAATGTGGATGTCGAAGTTGTGACTATTTTTGGTTTGAAATTTAGCTAAAAGAAAGGATTTGGATATAGCAGTTTGTTTTGCCACAGTTTCGTCTAACTTCTTACCCAACTTTAACTTCTTCCTCTTTTCTCCGATTACTTTTTGAGAGATTAATTTAAAAGACAACGTTAGGGAATAGAAAAGGTGTAAGCATTTATTTACCAGTAGAACGAAACTGGAGGATAAATATTTAGAGGCAGGAAGACAAGGAGAACGATAAGGCTCCAGCTTTTCAGAAGCAGCCACAAAAGACGCAGAGAACGAAAACGTTTTCACGATAGCAGAATACAAGAAAATGGTAAAACAATTAGTACCTCAGCCAGAAAAGAATACCAGTTTCTTTAGCAAATTTAACATGACGAGCTATTGTTCCCCAAGCCTTATTTCTTTGGAGACTCTTCAGATCCCAGACTAACCTTTCCTCAGGAACAACCTCTCCAGCTTTATTTTTAGGGCCAATTTTGGGCCAAAGAACAGTATGGGGGTAAGACGCTGGACTAGGAGAGGCCATGCATGGGCTCTGCAGAGATTTGGCACAAATTCCTCCATCAACCTCAGCTTATCAAGCTACCTTGCCGTGCCACTTATCTTCCCCATGCGAGTGAGGGATGCAGGAGGGTGGCTGCCCTCCTGCACAGCCTCTCCCCTTTATTTGTTACCCCCGTTATAGGAAGGAGGTGCCGGTTCTCGTTCTGCGCAGTATCTAACACAATAGAGAGCTGATCTGAGTTAGTCCCCACGATGCTACTGGCACGTAAATAACGGTAAAAATAACCTACACCGAGAGAATCGATAGACTTCGAGCCTGGGGAACCCATTTCAACCCTGAATAAATTCCAGGCAGGGTTGCTTTACCAATTGATCGTCCCCACTAAGCGATGCATCCATCACTGGCAGCGATCCGCGGTCGCGGATGGAGTTACCCTCGGAATATTGGCTCCTTACTGGGGCAGCTCAGGGGGTCCTGCGTGGGGGAGAGCCCCTCGGATGGGCACAAACGCCAAGAGCGAGATCCCGCTGCCCTCGGTGCTGGGCACGGGGAGTGCGTGGTGAGCTGCTGGTGCCCAGGGGATGGCACAGGGATGCTGAGGTGCGGGAGTAAGAGGCTCAGGGATGCTGCTGGAAGGAGCTCACGGCTCAGCTGGGGCAAAACCTCCCATCCCAGAAGCATCTGCAAAGCCCAGGGGCAACGGATGGAAAAATGTCACAGGGACCTCATGTCTTGCTCAGCAGTTCGGGACCAGCTGCTCCATCATAGTAGAGCTAAATCAAACCCACCTAAGGACAAACAAAACACCCCCCGAGTTAGGGAAGGAGCAGAATTGGCTTCTTGACAACCCAGAAGTAGTGATAAAACCAAAGCCAGCCCTAACCCGGGTGCACAAACCATCCCAACGTCTCCAGCTCCCTATTTTTCATTTCCTTTGAAAACACAGAGTGTGCACAAAATACAGAGAAATGTAATCCAGCTCCGTGACTCAGGTCACTGCATCATGCATCCACGGACATCCTTTCAATTTTTTTTTTTTTTTGTTTCAAGCATATTGGATACAAATTGCCGGGGTACGGTCAGCTGTGGAGACTCGGGGAAATTTTACAGCGGGGGCGAGGCAGGGAGAGCAGGAAGCAAGGGGAGCTGAAACAGAAAAACTGCTGAAAAGCCTCCTGTGCTTGTCAGGAGTATTAACTTAGGATGATGTAGGGGAAACAACTAAGTGGTTTTTGTGTCAGCTACACTGAATCAAACTTGTTCAAATATATGCAGGCATGTGTGCAGTGAAGAATATAACCTATCTCTGGAATGGAAAGCAGGCTCTTAGTTGGAAGAGGGTTTATTTTTTTTATGTTTTGCAAATATGAAGAAAGCTGGGTATAAATCAGATTAGGTGTGATGGAGGAAACACGGAGTGGGGGCTGCTGAGCCGTCCTGAGATGCAGCGGGATGAGGATGGGGGCAATGGGATGGGCACGGGAGGCAGAGCCGGGCAGGGAGCCCGGAGTGGAGATGGCAGTGGGATGGGGGCTGGACCAGGAGAAAGGGAAACCCACAGAGAGCAAGGTGCCATCCCCAGGAGCAGGATCCCAGGGGGGGACGAGCAGCGGGGCAGGATGCCCAGGCTTAACACAAGCACATCTCTCTCCTGCACCACTTGTCCCTGTTCCTGGGTACCTGGCACAGGGCTTTGGCAGTGCTACCAGCTGCTGCTGACATTAATTCATTAATATCCACGACACTCCACACCCTGGGGCTGATGAAGATGTAAGAAGCATCGATTACAACTATCACTTTCTTTTCATCCCGTTACGTGTGCTGCCCAGCTCCATGCCAGGGCACGCACAACTCTCTGTAGGTAGGAGAGAAAGAGATTTTAGTCTGAAAACTGGCCAAGGAGAGAACTTTGTTCCCTGGCAGATTGATCGCCCGCGTGGCTGAGGCCACCGCTGAGCCGAAACGCATCTCTGAAGGCTTAGGGACAGGAGAGATGGAGCAATCCATCAGTGCTGGCACACACACACGCACAGGGACCTGCGGTGCCACGGGTAGCCCCGGATCGGGGTGATTTGGGGTGAGGGAGCTCCCACTCCTCTCTCCTCCATGGTCTAGGGACTCTGTTGTGCTGCAGAGGAGCAAAAGGAGGGGAGAGGTGGGTGTCTGCTGATCTCCTGTCCCATCCCTGGCATCCAAACCCCCGAAGGCGGAGGCAGCTGCTCTGCTGTTTCAGCTCTCCATCAGCCGCAACGCACCGCGCTCGCATCCACGTACACGTCAGTGCATGTATTTATGCAGCGTGCAAACGCAACGCAAAGCCAGGAGCCTCGTCGTTTCAGAAGAGCAGACCAGGTATCCGAAAGTTTCCCTCCCAGCTGATTTCTAGACCACGTTAGAGATAAGGCTGGGGTGATGCCAGCTTAAAAAGCAAGAGCCTGGCACCCGGCGACACGGGTGGGACCCGTCTCTGCCACCGCAGCCCGGAAGGCAAATGGCAAAGCGGCCAAATGCTTTGGGGGGGTTCGTGCAGCAGTGGGGCACCCACACAGTGACAGCCTCATGTGTCCCTTTGGGAGTCTCCTGCCAGAGACAGTGAAAGGGCAGCCCCGACCTAGAGGAGCTGCTGGAAGAGCCCCAAAGCTGCTCATCCCCACGGCGTGTTCATTCCTCACCTTCATCTCCTTTCTGCTCGCCTTGCCACGAAATAATCTTTTTAAAAAAAAAAAAAGCATGTGTTTTGCAAACAAATAAACCGAGGGTGATTATGAAGGTTAAGAAATAATTGTAGCAGAAGATTCAAAGTGGAGCAACATGACCATGGACGGCTTCTTCTGGGAGGGAAGCCAACCTGGCTTGGCTTTTGCTTCCCAGCAGTTAAATCTCGAGGTTTGCTGTGCTTTCCATACCATGGATCCCTTTCTGCTACATGACGCCTCATGAACACTCATCCTTAAGACTTCTCTTCCACTTACTGATCTGGTTCCCACCACTAAACACCTCCAAAGCCAGGGAAAATTTGATTCAGGGGCTGAGCTCTGCAACTCAAGTCAATATTTCTTACCATCCCCAATTTCTGAATCCTTTCTCAGTGCCCCTCAGCTGTTATTTGCTGCAGCAAAGGAAAAATGGGAATTAATGGTCTCTTGCCTGCGTGAGCTGCGTTCCTGGGCTCCTGCCAGCTCCCACCCTGGAGGTGTTGGTCCAGGGTGGGCAGCAAGCAGAGAGCTGCTGGAAATTACCCTTTGGCCTTAAGGAAATCGCCTTCCCAGAGCTCACAGGGAGGTTCTGGCTCATTGCTGCTGCCTGTGGGATGCCCGGGCTTGGAGGGCATTGCCCGAGTTTGCCCCTGGCTGTGATCCCTGCCTGGGAGACAGGTCTCTGCCACACTCACCAGCAGGTACCAAGCGATGCTGCCTGCCAGGATGATGGAACCATCCACTCCAGATAAACCTCCTCAGGGGACCAGCCCTCTCCTCTGCCTCGTCAAGTGGTTTTGGGTGGTTTTTTTAACTTATTGTTGCATGGAAATAAGACTGGTGTCGGGGAAGCGTGTAAGCACGCGGTAATTCCAAGCACTTCTTTAAGTGCTCAGCTGAATCAGACTCATAAAAACATGCTCTGCACTTCAAACACTCGCAGGAGGCTGAAGCTATCCGCAGTCTGCCAAGGCAAAGAGACCTTGGAAACAGGATGGGATGCTCAGTTATCATCACCCCCCCCCCGGGGACAAGTATCACCCACCCCCAATCACCTCACAAACACCAGCTGCGGGGTTTTACACCGGCTTTTGCCGGAGCGACACTTCTCTCCGTCGCTCGACACGTCTCCCAGGGGATGGGGGATAATGGAAAGCGGCTCTGAACGGCCACGCTTTAACAATAACAGCAGAAAGTTGGGATGAAACATAACCTCGAGGGTTCGCTGAAGAAACAGATGGCTTAATGTTTGTTTGAAGAGCTTTTTGAGTAAAAATAATACTAGTAATAACATTTAGTCATTAGCGGCGCCGCGCGCGCGAGGTTTGCGGAGTACTCTGACGGCACAAGTGGATTAAGGCTGATTTCCAAGCAGAGGCGGGCAGGAAGGGCAGGTCGGTCCTGGCAGCAAAACCTCTGGAGCAAGACGAATTTCCCTACCCGAATCCCCAAACCCCCCGTGCCAAGCGAGGCTGGCACAGGGGCTGCACTGGGCATCACATCTGGGGCTTCCCCATCCCAGATTATGTGGGACCTTGGGCAACGATGCTCTCGGGGTGCCTGAAGAGCAGCCCCTGCCCACAGGTCCATGCCAGCCCAGCCATCCCCACGCTGCAAGGAGAAAATATCTCGATTTTCCACCCTTCATTCATCTCAACATCCAGATGGGCCGTGGGACCCCACCCCACCCCTGGGGAGACCCCACAACACCAACATCCCCCATTTTTCCTGCTAACGAGCTAAATAAAATGCATTTCTACCTCTGTCAGCAATAGTATTCATTTCAGTCCCCCCCAGAAACACGTTGCAGTGGATCCTTTGGCAATACGTGCTGCACTCCCGCTCGCTTTCCTCGCAGGGAATAACCTTTTAAGAGAGGGGCTGTGGGCTGGAAGAACAGCTGTACGGAACGCTCGCAATCCAAAGGGTTCGTGGCATGACGGGGAAGGGGTTGAGGGGGGGAGTGCAAATTGTTTTCTCTATTTTTTAATAACATCTCGCCATCTGACATGCCGCTCTCTGTAACAATTACGTTTCTAACCCAGCCGCTTAATTGGATTTTGTTTAGCAACTTGTACGACGGAGCCTTTCAGCTCGACGGTGCTGCGAGCGGCACGAAAGCAGAGACCCAGCGCGGGCTCAGCTGGGAGAGCACGGCACCAAGCTGGGATGCTCCCTGCCCAAGCCAGGGCTTTATAATCCCTAGTTTTTCAGGATCAATGCCCATCTTTCTAGCCAAAGAGGGAGTAAAGAAACCTAAAAGTACATGAAAGGGGCAGAGGTGCAGCTCCAGCTGCCCTGGGGGTGGGTTTCCATACAAGTCTCATTTTCTTTTAAGATTTTCACCAGTAAACAGCAGAATATTTGAGGATTTTTTTTTTTTTTTTTTTTTTTTTTGCTTAGATTTCTTTCCTGTCAGCTCTCTGGGCAAGAAGGTCATGAGCATCAGAAGTTTATTATCCCTGGAATTCCCTCTGATGGGTGAACGTGCAAAGCTGGCATTATCGTGCTGCCAGCCACACCACCTTTCCTGCACACAAAAATCACTTTGGATTAAAAGGAAAATAAATAAATAGTCTCCAGCAGCAGCATTATGTTTCTTCCTTTTTTTTTTTTTTGCCTTCTTCTTCCCCCCTCCCCTTGGTAAGGCAGAAATTCCAGGCAGATTGAAAGCAGAGATCCTAATACGTTTTCCCTCAGGTGTTCTTAAGCTCTGAAAGGTGCATATGAGGACTTGTTTAACAGAGATAACTGTGACACTGTGCCAAATAAATCCAGGCTATAAGAAGAGCTGCTGACACTCAGACAACTTTGAAAAACCTCCTAGTTAGAAACCATTCCGCCAATATGCCATATATTTTCAGCGTTCTTCCTTCCCTCTTCATTGCTGCAGAGAAAACAAAGGTGCTGTCACCTAAACCCACTGGTTTGGGTAAGTGTGTGCCTTCCAGGGATAAAGGGAGGGGAAAAAAACCCCAAATATTCCAGTTTTTATATGGTTTCCCAGTATCCAGGCAGGGAAGGAGCTGGCAGGTGAGAGCCAAGGGGATGCAAACCCCACGGGTGCATCTGTCGCTGCTGAAGCAGAAGTGGGCTACAACGAGGTGGGAAACAACTCAAGCCTTGCCACCCCCAACCCAAACCCCATCTACTCCCAGAAAAAAAAGGATGGAGGGGGAAAACAACAGCAAAAATACGTGCAGGGCTCATTCTGCACAGAGCAGCTCAGCACAAAGCACCGCGGCGGCGCGCTCGGGGCTGGGGAGGAAGCACAAAGAGAACAAACCAGATTTATTCCTCCCTCCTGCTTTTGCTCCAACTTTGGTGTAATTACACGCAGCGGTTCCGCGGGCGCAGCTCCCCTCGCACCGCTGTCTCCCCTGTAGTTACACGGCAGAATTCGCCGCACCGGCACCGTGGAATTATACGCCGGGTCCTAATATTTCAAAACCCAACAGGAACAAATATGCAATTATATAGTTCAGTGATGCAGCACCGTATTGGCAGCCGGGGAGGAGATGGAGTCGCCGCTTCAGACTCCGAAAAAAGTTTCCCTACATAATAAGTCGGGCCACGGGCTTGGCTGCTTCCAACTGGGAGCCCACGCAACCCACACCGGCACCGCTCGGAGCGCGGAGCCACGTCCCTGCCTTTCGCAGCCACTGCCTGGAATGGAATACATGGCAGTTGTTTGGAAGTTAATTAAATGTCATGTAGCATTAAGTGAGACAATAGACCCGCGGCATCGCCGTACTCGTTGGGAACGGTGCGGGGTATTGGTTTGTTCGATGCGGGTTGGGTTTGGGTTGTTCATGAGTGTTGGGGAGGTTCTGCCTGGCCAGGTCAGCCTGAAAGTTAGAATTATTTTAATTTACATTACATCATCTTGCTGACTTCAGCAAGATTGCTTCAACTTAAAACAATCCTGAGAGGGACTAAGCCTTATCGTTTGGATCTGGAGAATCAGAACTGTTATTGGTTTGGACTGGGAGTCTTTATTACCCTAAAAGTAGAATCATAGAATGGTTTGGGTTGGAAGGAACCTCAAAGACCATCCAGTTCCAACCCCCCGCCATGGGCAGGGACACCCTCCACTACACCAGGTTGCTCAAAACCTCACCCAGCCTGGCCTTGAACACTTCCAGGGATGGGGCAGCCACAGCTTCTTCCAACAAGTACATAAATAGGAGCAGTGGAGCTGAAAATGCTACAGCTTAAGTAAAGCAATTTCTAGTTAAAGCCAAGATAAAGCTCGTTTTCAGCAGTGCTTGGCTGTCCCGGGTTGCCATTGCTTTGGGAATGGGTTTATGCTGGGTGACCAGCACTGCTCCCCATCCCCACCTCTGCTCCCCTAAAAATATCCTGGTATTTTGCCTGGGACAAAACATCCAGTCCCCTGGTGCAAACCCAACAAGAAACTTGCAATTAATTTCTCTGCATCACCTCCTCACTAGAGGGAGACAGAAGGATACACAGCACATGCATGACTCATGATTCTTTGCCTTTTGTTTTTTTTTCCCCTGTATTATCTAGAGTCCTGCAAAGGGAAAACCGTGCTGGGTCACAGCAAGATAAAAAAAAAAAAGAAAACAAACCAGACAACAGAACCCACTTTGCTTCGCATTTCCAGTCTGCCTGAAAGCAGCAAGCTCTGGGTTGCTCATTTTGGTTTCCCTGACTAATTGACTATAAGACAGCATCGCTGACCCCTCACTTTGGGGCTAGACACGTAATTGCAGCGAGCACACACTTCCACCCAGGATTACCAGGGGTGCTCGAGCGTTAAGGCTCCTCTAAACAACCAGTCACCAAACACAGCTTTTAAGGATGTTTAGAAACAAGTGTTTGTTTTTCTTTAATGTTTTCCCCGATATTCTCCCTGTGCTGACTGCTCCAGGTGAATCAAATCACTATAGGAACCGTTTTCTTCCCCCTTCGTTGTGCCTGATGATTTGTTGTCATTAAATATCGCGTCCGTTTAACACGAGCTACACGGTCCATGGGAAGATCCCATCCCAGATCTGCAGGAGGTTGGACTGGATGGGCTAATAGGGCTTTAATGTCTCTGTTGTGATCTTTAAATATATTTACAATCACCAAGATAGAGCAGCATTTTCCACGAGTATGAAAAAGAGGAAGAAAAAGTGGAATTTTAAGGTAGAACATCTGTATCCCAAAGACTCAGACAGGGTGAGGGAAGAACAGCTGGAAGTCCTTCCTCTCAGCAAGGGGAAGGACATGGGGGTGATGCTAATTAATCTGACAGGTTTCACCAAAGGAAGGGCTGGAATCAGCAGGTGACTGAGCATATTCTCCCTGGTGAGGAGCCAGCACTCGGCCAAAGCCCCAAACACCACAAACTATTTGTAGCAAACAATTTATTCCTGGATTGAGCTTGTTTGCTGTGTGAACTATCAGAGAAAAGACATGGTCCTTTCCTGCCTATCTACGTATGTATTTATCATACATATATATATTTTCTGCATCTCGTACTTGCCATAGGCTCCTGCCAGGCTCTCGGGGTGCACAGCATCCCTGCCCACCTGAGGCCGGGCATAATGGGTGCCCAGCACTGCAACCCTGGGAAATCACCCAAATCCACTGCCAGCACCATCCATAGGGATTTGTGCTTTAAGGTACTTGTCTGGGACTCACTTTTCTCCAAGTCTTCTGGGTTTGGCTCAGACAGTTCCAGTGAAAGGTCAGTTTTCACTTTTCCTTCAGGTTTTGGTGCAATTCATCAGAAATCTCCTGATCCTCTTTTAATCCATTTTCATCAGCCCTCATTAGGGTCTTTATTTGTACCCAATTTATCTCTGCTGCCGCAGCCTCGGAATGAGGATGTACAGCATCTGCCCTCCGTTGTTGTTTTTTTTTGTCATCGTTGATGCTTATTTACCATCACATTTTCAGTGGAAATCAGTCCATTTATTCATTAACTTTAATATGTCCCCTTTGGTGCACCGTCACTGTTCAGAATTTTATCATCACTTACTGGGCCTCTTTCCACACGTCAAAACTTTATTAAATATGTTTCTAACAGGGTGGAAACGTATAAAAGACACTGAATGCTTTTAAATTGTGGCAGTTTTGCATTTTGTTGATAGCCTACCCAAGCAATAAGATATGACAGGCAGGCAGTGCTTTCAGAGGCAATTATATCACACTTCAGGAGGCGGCACGGGGAGCGATAATACGGAATGGGAAGGAGATAAAAGAAAACAACTTGCTCTCTCGTTCTCTCGCACACATCCACAAACCCACCACCGTCCCGCCGGGACCGCGCGAGAGACGAGGGAAGACATCAGAGGTGTTATTAGGGATGATACAAGGCAGGATAAATAGCAGGAAAGAAAGAAGGTGAAACTCAGCGAAAGATAGTTTAAAGTAATTAACAGAGAGATAATGACCTAGATCCTGCAATGCTGGAATAAAAGCAGTTTACAGCAGCCAAGAAGCCCATGATCCTTTCAAGAGCGGGGAGCGTCTCCCCATCTCACTCCCCCGTGACTCAGCCACCATAGGAAATAAGCAGAGATTTACCCTTTTATCCACTTAGTGACCCAGACAACATCAGAAACAAAACATCTGTTTATCTACCCATACATCCACGTACACCTCTGAGAGGAAAGAGAAAGAGAGGGAAGGATGGCAGTTACATTCTCCAACATACTCGTCATAGAAAATAGGGGAGAAAAGTACATTTATCTACCCCAAGGGCATGTTTCCATTTGCTTTAGTCTTTCCCTTGTGCTTAAAGAAAAAAAAGAGAGCGGCCTTTCTGAGATAAAACATCTTTACAGCCCAGTGAGGAAATGAAAAACTCACGAAATTAAAAGTTTCCTTGGAGCTGGAGCAAAGAGGGCACCGAGCTGCTATGGGCTGGATCCCAGGGCTGGGATGCTCGAGTCAGGGTGAGTGGAGCTGGTGTTACCCCTTGACAGGAATATCAAGAAGTTCTTCGAGCCCCAGGACTGGATACAGGGTACCCAAGGGGGGTTTGGGACCCCAGATGTGCTGGGCTTGTACAGAGAGCAGGAAAAAAGTCTATATGGTTCTGTTTATCACGCACCAGAGAGGGATGGAGGCTGCAAAAGGGGATGGCAATTGCCACCAGGAGCTGCTGAAACAGGTCTACAGTGCTAATTAATCATCAGGAATAAATTATTGCACAACTGCCTCATGCCTTCCCCTGATTTTGGGCTCAGAGATGGGTTTTGTCCCAAAACCTACAGCTTCTGCCAGGAGGGCACATGCACAGCCCCGGTGCCTGCTCCTCCCCTGCAAGGCACACGAGGCTTATTATTAGGTTAATTAAAACTGTAAAAGTGAATGTTGATTCGCACCGAACATTTGGGAGCAGATGGCAACAAGTACCGAGCTCCATAAAAGAGAATTGGAAGTTGTCAAGTGGCTCCAGCTCATCTGTTCCGCGGCGCTGGGGGAGCGGCAGGCTGGGGCTGCAGGTCCCTCGTGTGCGACCCCCAGTTCCACGAGCACTGGTGCTGCTGGTAACCCCACGTGTAGCTCCCAGGGGAGCTCTGTGGCTGGAAACTCCTTAATTTTTAAAACAAGCAAAACTTGAGCCTCTCCTGTGGAATGCCCTGTCCCCATATGTGACACTGCAGGGGAGCAACGGGGACAGGAATCTTCTCAAATCTCCAGGGCTCTCAGCCAAGAGGTTACAGCAAAGTTCCCAAATCCTTCAAAATCAGGGTGAAGCTATAGCCAATTCCCATCCTGCACAGCAGCAACGTGGCATTTGATTATTTCAGCTGTGTTTTGCACTGAAGAACCCCACTCGGAGCTCCACTTTTTCCCGATACAGCTGGAACTTCCAAAATACCCCATGCAAGCAGCAAAGTCACAGATACCCATCAGAGCCAACACAGGCAGCTGGCAGAAGTCAGCACTCAAAAAACGCACAAGGAAGCAAAGTTGAGCTGGTTTCGTGAATGCCACAAGCAGCAAATGCACCCTGAAGCTGCATCTGCCTTGCCTCGACCCACATCCATTGGTCTTACAGCCCAGGAGGGTGCTGGGCACCTCATCCCATCCCAGATGCGTTCACACCATCCCACGGTGCCAGGAAACCCACTCGCCAGGCAGAAGTATTGAATGGAAGAGAGACAGCAGGAGAAACGAAGACAAACAGCTTGAGCTCCTTTGTTCCTACTGTTCGCTCAAGGAAAGCACAGGCAGCGCAGTTAAGGGGGGGAAAAAAAGGAAATCCAGGAACACGAGAAGCTGTTATGAACTGCTCAGTGGGCTGCACCACTGCTCAACCCCATCGGGGGTCCCAGGGACAAGGGGCTGCTCCTGGCTGAGGGCTCAAGCCCTCATGGGAGGTGGATTTCCCACGGTGGCTTCAGCATCTCTGACATTGCAGGGAGAGCTGAGCTGCCAAGATCACGGTGAAACAAGGTCCTGGCCGGTACTCCATGAGGTCAGACCATCCCCAGGTGCTGGGAGGTTTGGGAAGGCAGCATTGGGAAGCACTGGCCTGGCAGTTTTGGGTGGGTGATGTCCACAGCAGCAGACAGGCAAGGGAGATGCACCCAGAAGAGATGCACACGGCATGGGAATGGGCTGGGCTTGGCCCTGGGTGCAGCACCCATAGGGAGGGGGATGTCCGTGCAGTGCAGGGAGGGATCAGAGGTATTTTGGAAGACAACTGTGGCAACGGGAGCCAGATCCCGAGCGCAAAGAAGGAGTTTATTAGCAGGAACTGCTCTGCAACAGCAAATCCTCCCTCTCCCAACAGCGCAACTGCCAGGAACGGCTCCATCCAAACGTTCATGTTTTTTTGTTGTTGTTTAATTTGTGAACTTATTTATCGGGGAGGCTAGAAAGGCTGCCTCGCGCTCAGGATGCTGAGCACAGCCCGTCTGCGCTGCTATGATTAGATGGCTAAGACCCAACCTCGGCAGCTGCTAATCCTGACTATTAATTAGAAGATTTGGGGTAAGAATTCCAGCACGAAGGCTCAGTTAAGCTCGAGCAGTTTCTGCCTTTTCCTTCCCCCTCCCCTCCTCTCCCCACAGCCACCCAGCCCCTGCCTCTCCTAATCCCCTGCAAAAGCTCCGCTGCCAGCAGGATCTGACCCTGCCAAGCGCGGGCAGCCGGGCACAGGCTCTGATTTTCATCCCTGGAAAGAAAAAGCCACGGGACTGCAACGGTGACACAGGGACTTTATCCTAGCCTGAAATGACAGCAGCTTCTCCTCGGGCCAGTTCATTAATTTTTATATCACAGCAGCTTTGAGAGTCTTCAATTGAGGTCAGGGCCCGTTTTATTGGGTGCTGTATATGCACGTTGCAAAACATCGCTCCGGAGTATTTAGGTCCTTCCTCAGACCACGTCGTGCAGCTGCCTGATCCGGGCTGGGTGATTACTCCTCTCTGCCAGGGAAAATAGGGGTCACAGCCACCTCCCGGCCCCAGGCTGGGGGGCTGCTGGCCCATTCTGGCTCCCTGGGCTGTCCCCAGCCTGTCCCCTCCGCTCTGACCTTCTTCCGAGCGGCGCTGGCGAGACGGGGCTGTAGGATGCTCCCAGGCATCTGCCAAGCTCCGTTTTAACATGCAGAGAGACGTGGCATCTCAAAAGCTGGGCAAACACAGCCCCAGCAGTTGCTCTTCTTCAATTATTTGTTTGCACTGAAACCTAATTTGCTTTAATCATTTGCAGGGCTGCGAACGGTGCTGAGGATGAGCCATGCCTTGCACCCCTCGCTCAGGAGGATGATGATGGGGAAGGAGATGCAACCAGGGTGTCCTCCAAGCAGCGGGAGAGGCCAGAAGAGCTGACACTCAGGGGTTTGGTGGGGTTTGTCTTTTTTTTTTGGCATTCCTGCCTGCACAGGAGCTGATCTCTTTGCCTGTTCCAGCACGGACACTCGCACCTACACGCAGCGTGGCTGGGGCGAAGGGTGGGGAGTTCTCTTTGGACTGCACCCAGGGAAGGGATTCAAAGCCATTAACATCTCCGAGAATGAAATATTGATGGCCAGAAAGCTGTTAACACGAACAAGAGAATTGGCAACCCCAACACCTGGTATCCTGCCCATTCTGCTTGGGGGAAAAAAAAAAAAAACAACAAAAAAACAAAAAACAAACCAAATTAAAAGAGGAGGAGGAGGGCGAACGGGAGCAAGATAAAGCGAGTGGTGCCGGGGGGTGAGGGACCCGTGGGCTGATCATGCACAGCCAGGTCTGTTGGGTTTGGGGTTTGTTTGTTTTTTTTTTTTTTTAACTCCTCCTTTTTGCATTTTATAAACTAAATTGATTTACAGAAGAAAGGAGCACTTACCACATTGGAAGTGAGGAGCCTTCGCTTTCTAAAAGAGGCAACAGCTTTAATTGAATTACTGAGGGTTTGCTTTTTCCATTTCCTTTTTTTCTTTTGCCCTGCTTCTGTAAATCAGTATCTTACATCTGAAGGAAGAGCAGGCAGGAGGGGGATTCCCTGACCTCCTGCACCCACTCACAGGCAGGACACTTCCCACACTGCTGCTCTTTCCTTCCCTCTCTCCTGGGCATGTCCTGGTGCACCTCGTTCCTCCTACACCTTTGACTAGTGCTTGTTTATAGCTGGGCTCTTGCAGATATCCATCTCTCCCAAAAATTTCTCCTCCTGAATGGATTTTTTTCACCCCTTCGCTTTTATTTATTTTTTCCCCCCGCTGGAAAAATGCTGCAGAGCAGCCCAGTGCTCTGCTCTAGAGATGCCAACATCCCATCTCAGACCTGCCACGACAGACACCTTCCTACCACTCTGTGCTGAGCTCTGCGGAGCTGCATCTGCTCCCCCCATGCCAGAGGGGCTCAGGACCCCCAAGACCCAGCAGGGCTTTTCCTCCACGCTCCTGCCCAGCCTCAGCATGAGACACATCCCAGAGCAGTCGCATCCCATGGGACACATCCCAGGGGCAAGAGTCCAGCTGTTTGACACCAAGAAGAAGGTTTGCAGAGCAAGTCCCCAGCACCCCCATCCCCAAAACACCACGGGCACCGCAGAGCTGCCCCCTCTCACTGTCCAGGAAAGGTTCAGCTTTTTCATCACACCATGGTATCCCCCCCCCCACAGCCCTCCACTGACACATTGACTGGAGGAAGTTTTTGAGCCAGAGGTAATTAATTCCAAAATGAAAAAAAAACATTTAACCTTAGGTCAAATGAAAGGCTTGAGTCGATCCCAAATGGTTTCTTTTTTTTTTAAATTCTTTTCCCCAAATAAGAATAAATTACTTTCACAGAATTGAAAGCAAAAAACCCCACCCCACCATGATTTACCCATCTCTGTTGCTAAGAAATGCCACAAGTGCTCGAGGAAGAAGAGCCAGGATGAAGGAGAACAACAGGAATTCATTTTGTGCATCTCTCACACTACCAGCAGCTGCCCAAACCGGGGGGACCAGAGCACCCCACAGCACCATGGCAGTGACATCTCCATTCAGCAGAAATAACCCAGTTATTTAAGTTTTTTTCTGGAGGAGGAAGAACAAAATTCACAGTTTGGGGCAGATCGGACAGGGCTGGGGGAGCTTTGGATTCAGAAATCCTTTTTCCTTCCCCTCCCACAAAATTCTCTCTATTTGCTGCCTCTTTACACCTGAATTAAACAACAAAAGAAGAGCTGATGGTTGGCTCAGGGGTAACACGTGCCCCTGCAGCTGAAAGGATCTGGATTACACTGGGGTGGAGGGGGATGCAGATACCCACCCCCCGCCCCCCCCCCATGCCCAGACACCCTCCCTTCTCCCTACACCACCCCATCTGCCAAGGAGACAGACAGACAGACCCATCAGGGCTGGTTTATCTTTAGCTTTGCTGACTGCACAAGGGGAAGGGGCCTCACGGTGACGTTTCTACCCACCCAGACGTGGGATGATGCAAAACCAGCTCTAACTTACAGGGTGGCATCATTCCGTGCCAATTCACACCCGCAGAGCCTCACCGCACGCACGGTCAGACACTCGAGGCTTTGAAGACACTACCAGCAAAACAAAATCCTCATTTTGAACACCAGAAGGGCGATTAACAGCCAAAACACAGGGATTTTCTCCCGTATTCCCTCCTCAGCAAACACCTACAGGGATGCTGAGTGCAGCCCCCCCTCCCTGCACACACCAAAGCTGTGTGCACACAGACACCAGCGCAGAGGCGCCGACGTTTAATACATCCCCACACTATTTGCACAGCATTATTGAAGCACTGGGACTACGGTCACGTCTACCCCCCTTTTTTTTTTTTTTATACACCAGAAAATTAAATTACACACACCCCGAGTTGTTATCCCCGCACGCTGCAATTTGCATTCTGGTTAGGAACAGACTGTTTTCGTATTCCTGCAAATGTAGCAGCCTCTCAGTCTTAATAAATTCACAAGCACTGATTCCTGAGGGTAACAGCATGAATATTATACTCGAAAACAGAGCATTTCTGCCCAACACAAACCACTTCTTTCCCTTCCCCTCTCCTTACAACCTGCAAAACCCTGTTACACCACATACCTGTACTCCAGTGGCGAGAGCCCATGTGCAAAACCAACTGCAAATCATGCCAAAAAGCTCAGAATCAGCTTCTGAGGCTACTAAAAGCAATACAAGGAGCAGCTCTGGAGGATCAGCTTTTCTGTCTGCAACACCCCTGGTAACTCAGCCCCAGCCCCTATTTAAGGCTGTTTAACCTGAGCCCCCACACCTGCACTGGGGCTGCCGAGATGCAGCTGTGCCCAGGCTGCAGCCCGGCCCCTTAGCAGCAGTAGGTGGCCGCAAAAAAAAAAAAAAAACCACACCAAAAATCCCCCCCCCCCCAAAAAAAACCAGTGTGGATTTGGGGTTTTAATGTCTGATGCGATGAGGATGATGAGGCGATTCACTTCCCGTGTGCTTTGGGACGGAGCCGTTGATGAGGATGGACACACCAGGGCTGTTCCAGTGTGACTGTTTCTGGGCAAAGCACTCAGAACGAGCCAGGATGGGCCCTTTGCATCTGGGTCACTATTTTTCTTCTCTCAGCTTTGCCCATAGTAACCCCATTTTGCAGCCTGACATTTGAAGGATGAGCTATTAACGATACTAAATTAATAACTTCTATAGAGTTTATTTGAGAAGATCGTAAAAAAAATCAGTAATGTCATCATGTCAAGCAAAGTTTCTAGTGTTTATTATTATTATTATTCCTGTTTTCTATTTTTTTCCCTTCCATCATTGATGTGAAGCTTTCAGAGGGACATTAATACACCTGACCACATCAGAATCCTTAGTTACCTCCAGCCAAACAACTAATTCTCCAGGGACTCCTGAAATGGTTCCTGTGTGTTTCTGGGAGCTCAGAGCTCACCCTTTCCCTTCCTTCACATCTTTGCTTTCCACACATGGCCAAGACAGCCTAATTTCCAGTCCCACACCCCCCAGGCTGGTGGGGGATGCCCACCTGCCCACTGCCACGCACGGCACCACTCAGCATCTGCCCACCCAACGCAGCATCCCAGGAGCACCGGAGCAAAGCCTGGGGACCCGGCTGAGCTTGCATCCAGCACAAAAGTGGGTGTTTTCTCCTTTTATTCCTATTTTCCCCAAGCTAAATCTGCCCATTTCCGCCAGCAGAAAGTGCATCCCAGCAGCATGCAGAGCAGATCTCCGGCGGGATGGCCGGGCAGCGCTCGGCCAAGGAACAAACTTTTTAGGAGGAAAACTCCTCCTGCAAGAGCGAGGCAGAGAGCAGCAGGGATAGAGCAGCCTTGCAGGAGGAGCTGGGCAGAGCACGGATCTGCTGGCAGCTGCTGTGCATCAGGCAGGAGATACATTCCACCTCTCCGAGCGGAGAATAGAGCAGGTACAAGATGCAGTTGCTCCTCGGGCTTTGCAAGGCTCTGGGCAGAGGATGAAGTATCTTCTTCTTCCTTTTATTTTTAATAATAAGCTGAAGTCTTGCTAAAAGCCACGCCAGCGTGCCCAGTTCACCCCGGACGCTGGGTACCAGTGAGCCCCTCCAGACCCCGCAGCCTTCCCCCGACAGTGGGAGGGCACCGTGGCCACCAGCCAGGGTGGGGGTTCCCATCTCTGTCCTTTATTAGACATCTCCCCCACCCCACCGGTGTGGGACACATCCCCCTTGCCCCAGGGAGGCTCGAGCTGCCCCTCGAGGGGTGACCCCAGACAAACCAGCTGGGTCCTGGGGTAAAACCCATCCCTCCCGGGCAGGGATGAGGGTGTCGGGAGATGCTGTTTCTTCCCAGTGACTGCAGAGGGAAGTAGATGACAAAAGAGGCTTGAAGCGTGGTGACCTGAGTTTAGGATGAGCCCTAATCGATACCTTCCTTAGGAGACTTTCCTTTCCGAGCCTGTTTTGGGGCTCCAGGCCCCCAAAAAGCCCTTTTTGTGCCCTAAAGCTGCTCCTTTGTGCCATTCCCCGCTCGTGGCAGGAGGACAGAGAAGCCTCTTCTCCCGCTGGGGGGAGGCTCGGGGCCAAATCCTCCCGTGCCAGGATCCGTCCCCGGCTGCAGGAGGGAGCCTGGCTCCGTGTGTTTGATGCTTTACCTGGAGCACTGTGCAAAGCAGCTTCCAGCCCGAGTTCTGCCAAGTGCCTGCACAGAAGGCATGTCTTCCCAGGGAGGATTTTAATCTCCCTGCCACTCGCTGCAGAGCAGAACAGATGAGCGGGTTTGGGCACTCGGAGACTGACAGTCCCCAGAATGTGAATTAGCAAAGGGAAATGAAAAAAAAAATAAAAAAGAGGTTGAACATTGAGTCTTTTAAGCTGTCTCTGCCTCGTGTCCTGTGTGCTGTCACACTTCAGGGACTGTGCAGGGGACCCTGGGGGGTCCTGACCACATGCCAAGGGAAGGGCAGGTCACGGTCCCTGTCTGGCAGGAATAGGAGGGCAGGAGGATTGTCTCAAAAATGCCCTTTATAGAGCTAAGGGACTTTTTCCTGCCCAAATGAGATGCGCTGGGAGCCACCAACACCAAAACTCTGCCCCGGAGCCACCCCAGCATCACTGGGATCACTGATCCTGTTGCACGGCAGCAGGACAAAAAAAAAAAAGAAAAAAAGAAAGGAAAAAAAAAAAGAAAAAAAAAAAAGAAAAAAGCAGAAAAAAAATCCAAGTGTGGTTTATTCAAGGATTTCTGCTGGTACTTCTTGTGTCTCTCACCTTTCCCAGCCTTTCCTCTGTCTCCCCACGGCTCTCCTCGCTGCTCTCACCTCCATCCTTCCAAGGGAGGGTTCGGCTCTCGCTGCCCACACGGCGAATGCCAGCGCGAAAACCTCCTGTTCATGCTCTGGCATTTGATACATTATCAGTAGAAGATACACAGAGGGAAGAAATATATTGTGCAAATTACTTGATAATGCACAGCAAGCGGCACCGTGACCTTAAAAAATGCCTGTTAACAGACACGAAAAAAAAAAAAAAAGAGAGAAGAAAAGAGACGGGAAGACTTTGCTGGGAGCCTTGATAGTCTAGGTGGAAAATGGAATCGTTTTTTTTACCATTTCCAGCCTGCTTTAACTCTGCCCTCCAGGTCAATAATCTCAGTAACAACCTTTTCCTCCAAGAAAATGTTAGAGCTCGTGCGGGTCCCCACGGGAATTAAAGTTCAGGTGCCTCTGAGAGGCAGCTCATTGCTGAGCCGTTTGCCCGGCAGCCAAAATAATGCCAAAGCACCCGGGGTGGGCAGCGGGGACCCCAGGGAGGGCCTGGCAGCCTCCAGGATGTCACTCCGCGGCCCCGGCCAGGGCTGGCACATCCCTGTGAGCAGCGGGGACCAGCAGGACAGGGCACAGCCTGTCCGTGGAGTTTTCCCTCTGCCTTTTATTTTTTTCCCAGATTTATTAACCACCCCCCTCCCGTGAAAGTTTCCCACCTCAGCCTGGCGATGGAGAGCAAGTGTTCTCCCGTGGCCAAAAAAAGAAAGGGATGGGTTTCCATGGCAACTCCCTTCCCAAACGAGGGTTGCAGTCACCTGTACCACCCGCTCGCAGGCAGCCCTGCCAAAACCCATCGCCCCTGGCCCAGGCAGGGGATCACAGGGTGCCTGATGCCATGGGGAGGATGCCCCACTGATACCCCATCTCCAGAACACGGGTGGTTTATTTGGGATGTCTCTGCAAATAGAGGTGCTGGGGGGGATCTGGGGAGAGCTGTGGTTCCTCTGCCCACATGCAAAGCCTGGGCAGCAGTGCTGGCACCAAGCCAGGAGGGCAGAGGGAGGCGATCCTCCTGGCAAGGCAGCAGCCAAAAGTTCTCCTGGGCTGTTTGAGTCCTCCATCCATCACGTCTGTCTGAGGGACAAGACCTCTTCTAGAAGAAAAAGCATGTTTATAGCAAAGCGCTTGGGCGTGTGATTGTGTCAGATCCCGCAGCCAAATGCCAGCTGTCCGGGGAGAGAGGGAAGCGATGCACGGAGGGAGACGTGACGGGCAGTGACCAGCACCTCGTCTGCTTAACACCCAAGTAAGGGACACGCTGGCTGGAAGCTTCATCTCTGGGGTGACTCCATCACCTCCCAGTGCTGCTGGGGCTTTGTCGCCCTCTCCTCTCTGTACCCGGAGGCAGTCAAGGGTCTCTGCAGCCCCTCTGTGCGTGCCCACACCTGCACGGGCTCCTGCCGAAAGCAGCACTGCCCTTAACAGCCTTTCATTTTAAAAAAAAAACAGAACCTGCTCAGATGGGTTTGCAGTGGCTCCGGCGGGAGCCAAAACCAGCATCCTGGCTCTCTATGGATTTTTCACCCTGCAAACCCTGCAGCCTGGTTCCCCTGCAGATCTCGGGCAATATCTATTTGCAGTGTAAGACTGGCACGAGCCACGGGCAGAACTGCTCAATGAGGGCAGTGAAGGGGTGTTAGGGCAGAGCCGTGGGTGCCTGAGAGCTGAATGTGAAACCGTTGCTGTGTTCAGAGCTGAGGGCAGCAACAGCCTTGGAACAGAGCTGAAATAGTGTCAGAAACTCGGTGTTGGGTCAGGTCCGAGTGCCCATACGAAGAACTGGGGGCAGGGAGTGCTGCAGGGCGGACTTAAGATGACACAGTGAATTTTGGGTTGAAATATCAAGCGTCCAGAATTTTCTCAGCACCCAAAGCCTGTCTGGAGCGGGTCGGTGCCGTATCCAATTCATCCTTTGGCCAAAGTACAAAGCACTTCTCTTTTCTCGGCGAAGTGAGCAGCAGGAAGCGCAGGGCAGCTCCCAGGGGCATGTGCAGCCCCGGGTTCAGACGGGACGGGCACACTGCGCTCCTCCAGCAGCCCCGGGAGGATGCCCGCGGTGCTCTGTGCTGCCTACGGGCTTTGGGCACAGCCAGCCCCGCACAGAAACCCCCTTTCACAGCAGTGGTCAGGTCATGCTCCCGCCAGCCCCCAGCCCCAACTCACTGAGTCTGGGTGCCACCATGCCAAGGGCATCCCCCGTGCCCAGCCTGCATCCCTGGGGATGCACCGGGGATGTGATGGATGCGGAGAGCGAAGGGCCGAGGGCGAAGGCAGCAGAGTAGCCTGGTTCCCAGCTGCCCTTGGCCCAACAAAATCACATTTATGAACCTTATCTGCTTATGCATTTTTAATCCTGTTTGAAAGCGGCTCCGACAAAACGCCGCGTATCCCGCTCCCCCCGCGCTGAGGTGGAGGGGGATCCGGATCGCTCACCGGGACCCAAACACTAACAGAGGGCTCCTCATCCCCACAAATCAGCCCTAAATGGGATGTCAGCGACAAATCTGCGGGGCAGGAGGGTAATTTTTACTGTCTCTGCACAGCTGTGTGCACAGGCGAGCTGTTGGCACGCTGCTCGGGAGGGCGGGTGTGCTGGCCCTGGCACGCCGGGCAGCCCCGCTCACCAGGACAGGGCTGGTGGCAGGCGGGTTCTGCGGGGCTGCTGGCACAGGCAGGGCTGAGCATGCTGCTCCGTGCTCTGCCTTCAGCGGGACCGCTGCAGAACGGGGCTGGGAGCGATTGGAGAGGTCACATATTGCATCCTCCTGCATCTTCCTTCCTCTTCCTCCATCCTCCTTCATCTTACTTCCTCCTCCTGCATCCTCCTGCATCCTCCATCCTCCTTCCTCCTTCATTCTCCTGCATCCTCCTTCTTCCTTCTGCATCCTCCTTCCTCCTCTGTCCTCCTTCCTCCTCCTTCATCCTTCTCCATCCTCCTGCATCATTGAATGATCTCAGCCTCCTCATCACTTCACCCCTGCAAACATTCTCACCGATCCTCTGCAGGGACGCGATGCTCCAGGTGGGACTTGGGCGCAGGGGTCCCCTGCCCGCTCCCCCACACCTCTACCAGGGGACCCAGCACATTTGCCCAGGAATTCCAGGTGCACCCACCAGTTTCAGTGCCCAGCCTCGAAAACCTCAGCGAGCCCCGATGACCCTTTCACCTGCCTGGAGCCGAGTTAATTAATCACCGCTTCGGAAATCTGGTCCGAGCACACCGGGACCATACAGCCCCTGCTCGGAGCAGCTCGAGCTTCTCGGTGGATGGGAAAAGGTGGAAACCTTGGGAGTAATTAAAAGGAAAAGTTGGGTTTGTTGGAACTTTTCCCTGCCGTGGTGGCCTCAGCTGTGCCGGCATATTTCAGGGAAGTGACAGAGACCTTGCGGAGTGTCCTTGCTCGGAAGGAGCGTGATGGATCTGGCTTTTACAAGGAACAAAGAGGCCATGATCTGACATCAACATGATGAATTGTCCTTTTCTCTCCCCCCAAATGATTACTTGAGAAAACTTTGCAGTCTGTAAATATTTACCGGGGAGACAACCATCACCTACCCTTTAAGAGCACAGAGACATTTCTTTTAATAAAGCATCGCTTAATTAAGAGCGGCACTGCTCCCTGGCACGTGGACAGCTGTGATTTTTGGGGTCACAGGGAGGAGGAGAGGAGAGTCTCCCAAAGCTGTTTGCTTCCCTGTTGGCAGCAAAACAAACCATCCTGGCTTGCCGAGGTCCAAGAAGATCAGGAGCAGCCTCAAGACATCCCAGCAGCATCTCATTCCTCTGCTCCGGGTGCCGGCTCCGAGGGCAGGAGCGTGGTGTTACCCCATGTCCTCTGTGCAAAATAAATCTGAATTTCAGCCCCCGTCTATAGATGCTTCTGTGCTATAAATAGTCGCTGCGGCGAAGCCCGGTCATGGCGATTCGAGCTTGAGGGATTCATGTAATCAGAAGTAAAAGAGGGTTTTTTCGGCTGTTTCCCATGGGTGCAGCCAGGCAGGGGGGGACAGACCCCAAGCAGACAGCGCTGGAGCTGGGTCCTCTCCTGCCAGCAGCTCCCCCGGAGCAGCAGCCCCATGGGATGGGAAAGTCCCAGCCAGGGCTGATGGTCAGGCAGGGATGAATCCATCCCAGGTAGCTTTGCACAGGGTTAATGCATCAGAAATACAAAAATGACGTCATCGAAGTGATGTCAGGGCTGGGAGAGCGGCCCCGGAGAGGAGGGAGCAGCGCTGCGCTGCGCCAGCCACGGGCTGGGTGATTGGGCTGGAAGTCAGCCAGCAAAGGAAGAAAATGTCTTATCTACAGCTTTAAAAAAAAAAAAAAAATCAGAAAAAAACAAATGGAGATATATAGTAGGGGAGGTGAATTTATAAACAGGAGCTTATCAGAAGGCAAAGTAGATAATAAACAGCTCTTCAGATCTAGGTCTAGAGCTCGCAGAGGACAGAAAAGAGAATGGGATTCCTTAGGAAATGGAAAGGGCTGATAAGAGCCCACAGTGACTTAGCAAACATCATTTAAAATTTAAAAAAAAAAAAAGCCAAAAAACCCCCTTTTGTCTTCACTCAAGAAAATTACCTGCAGCCCCTGAACGGACTTACTGGGCACCAAAACTGGGAGAGGGAAAACCGCCACTGCTGCCCCCAGTACAACTGAGCCCAAATGGACTAATGGGAAATTCTCTTTCAAGGTGGCATCAGAGCGGGAGGGTGGCTTGGCAGGGGCTGCCGGGGCGGGCAGCGGGGTGGGCAGCAGGGCGGGCAGCATAGGAGCAGCACCAGCAGCGAGACATCCCCACGGATGGAGCACTGCGAGGATACTCAGGTCTGGGATTTGCAGCCCTGTCCGTCTGTCCCCACAGGCTCTGCACCCACCCCATGGACCTCCGAGGGGCAAGAAAAGAGGGGTACATCTGGGGAGACCCCAAAATCACCTTTGCAACCATCCAGGGTGCACATCAGGGACCGCACTGGTGCCTTTGAGCATCGGGTGAAGGAGCTGAGCTCCCCGGCACGGCAGCCCCTGGGGGGGGCAGCCCATGGGGGGGCGATTCGCAGCCCCCCCGTTGCTGCTGTCGAGAGCCCGGGCTGTCACCTGCAGAGCTCACACCGATGGGTTTTGTGTGATCAGACAAATTATTTTGCTCGCACTCTCGTTACCTGTGTATTTATTTACAGTCAATTGTTCCCTATTTTCATTCCATTTATGAACCATCTTGTTTATGATGCTACTTAAACGCCCGGCGTAGAGGCAATTATGGCACTGGAAAAGCAAAGTAAAAACAAAAGCACATGTGAACACACACAAAAAAAGGGAAGAAAATAATTTTTCCCCTCCCACGAGAGGGATTATAAAGCTCAGCCCGGACTGGACCCTGGCCAGGTTGGTCCTGCCCCAGCCCTGCCCGGCTCTGGCAGCAGCAGGACGGGCACTGCCGCACCCCCGGCCGCCCCCGCTCGTTTTGCTGAGTTTTCCCTCTCTCCGGGGTGGGGGTGAGAGGGGGCGAAGTGATGGAGAGGCCGAATTCAGAGCCGAACGCCGCGTCAGCACTCGCTGGCTTCGCCGCGCCGCGTGCGGCTAATAACTGAGTTAGAGTTTTTCAGTGAGATGAATTCATTCATTCCCATCCAGCTTTTCCTACTATGATTATTTTTGGTGGCCTTATCAAGGGGCGATGCTCTTTAAGCCTTTCTAATCAAATTTGCAGAGGCAGACCTGAATAAGCAGCCTGGCACCGAGAATTGCAATCCTTGAGACGTGCTGCCAGCACTACGAAGGGCTCCCCACCACGGAGATGAAGAAAAGCCCATTTGCAGCCCAGGGCCAGGAGGGATCCAGCGTGGAGCACAGTGGGATCCTTCCTGGCACTCAGGCAGGCTGGTAGGGATGCTCTCAGCTCCTCTCCTCCGGAAAATGAAGGTAAAACCCAGCCCAGGTCATTGCTGGCTTGACCGTACTCCTGCATCCCTGCTCCCATCCATGTCCCCACACGTCTTTTCCATATATGCTGCTGTTCTTTCCTAATCTGGGATTGTGAATCTAATGGTTTGGATGCAACCAGAAGGGAAGGTGCCTGTACAGGAGGAGCACGGACGTTGCCTCCACCCGCAGCACTTGTAGCAGCACAGAAATGGGCGGCTTGAGTATTTATTTATTTTTTTAGCATCCGTATATTTTACAGTAAATTACCTCAGTTTATGGCACTTTTTTTCCTTCCTTACATAATTGTTATAAATAACCTTCAAGCAACATAAAAGCCATAAACATTGCAAGGGAAAGATGAGTAAATTATAGAGATTTCAGAGCAGATGAAGGAGAACTTGCACGTTGATAAGGCAGGGGAGGCTGCCGGAGTTGTTTTGTTTGTTCTTTTTTGTTGTTTGTTTGTTTTTTTCCCCAAAAAAAATTGTCTCTCTCATATTTCTTCAATAAATATCCAGCTGCAAATAAACATTTCCTTCCCTGCCCACGGGGGATTTGAGAAGCGGCATCTCAGCGCACAGATCTGCGCACCGGTCATCGGTGAACGTTAAAGCTGGTGGGGTGGGTGGTTTGGGGTGGGGGTACAATGAGAGCGGGATGATGACCCCCAGGCTGCATCCCGTGGGCAGGATCCCGGGCATCCTGCTGCCCGTCACCACCTGGACCTTGAGTGGTCCCCAAAATGGCACATCTCACCTGCATCAGGGAAATCGGCTTCACCCTCAGGTGAGGATGAGGGGGCTGATGGGGCACCTCCTCTGCCATGTGCCATCTGCACCCACTTGCGTGTGCTGGGACAGATCCAGCACCCATGGAAAGTCCCCTGAGATCCCCTCCGCTGCGGTGACTGTAACCAGGAGAAGGGGAAGGGGCTGCTCCAAGGGCACCTGCGAGGAGCTGGTGCTCCCGGGGTGGGTATCAGAGGGAACATCGCGGTGCAGGGAGCGTCTGAGAGCAGAGTCATTCCCCAGGAGAGGGGGCAGAGGGCTCGTGGCATGAATTATTTAAAACGGAGCTTGTCAAATCGCTGCCGAGCTCCCGGCTTCGTGCTGAACTCACTCCCTCCTGAACATGCCCTGCGGCCAGGTTTGAAGGTTTAGCTGCTCGGGTTGTTGTTTTTATTGTTAGCTTTTTCCCCAGCCAGAGCCCTGGCAAGGCTGGGCACAGGCAGAGGCCACTCTCCGAGGCGCCAGGGATGCGTTTGGTGGCTGTGAATGAACCACGACGCTTCGCCCCCAAACACATCCCTGCTCCTGCTGTGCAGTGCTGGGCAACAACTGGATACAGGATTCCGCTGATGCTGGGCAGGGCCACCCTGGAGGTTTTTTCCCAAAAAAAAATATAAGAATTGGCAGGGAGAAATGCTGATTCTGTGCTGGAGAAGAAATGCTGGATAAATCCCCCCCGAATCTCAGGGGCACGCGATGCCCACGACGCCGGCATGCACGCGCTCCCAAGGACGCAGCCGGGCAGGAGCCGGCGGCTCACCCAGTGTCCCCCAGTTGAGTTATGCCAAGTTGGGCGCAGATAAATCCCAGCCCCAGCAACCTGCTGATCCCGAGGGGGGTGGATTTGCAGAGCCCCCGGAGCAGCCGCCTCCTCGGCTCCATCCCAGGGCCGGGCGATTCGCGTAGTTACCGAGCGGGGAAAGCCGCGTCCGCGGGGAGCAGAGCGCTTCCCTCCCGGCTTTTATGGAGGAAGCTCAGCTCCTGGGATTTGGAAATAAATATTTGATCTTTAAAGACCATTTTGTTGCTTGTTGCAGTCAACACCGCCAGGTTTTTAGTGTTTGTTTATGGTTTATACCATATGATTCAATAAACCCTGGCTGAGAAACATGTGCATAATTAAGTTTAAAAGGCAGCCTCAACCCCACTCCGCTCCTTGCTTTTCCAGCCAGGCTTTAGGTAACAAATTTTGTTTATTGCTGACACTGATTTCATCCTTCCCTCCCCTTCACTCATCGCATCAAGATTGCCAGGAATTATTTTGAATTATTTTAAAGATCTGAGGTTTCTAGCAAAGCTCCTGATTTACCGCACCCCAATCTCTTGGGAAATGGCAATTCCCAGCTGGGGATGCCCCCAGTCCCCTGGACCATCGCTCCTCCTGCTCCTCCCAGTCTGTTCGGGATCCCCATCAGAGCTCGCGTGGTTTTGCCAGCAGAAGACCCACATATTCTCCGTCTGGAGGTTTTCATGCTGGGTGGATTTTTTGAATGAGAAAGTAATTTTTTTTTTCCCCTAAATGAATTATTTATCGTAGTTCGAGGCGTTTCTAGGGCAGTCAGGATCTTAATTACATCTGGACGCAGTTCCAGCCGTGGAGCATGGTGGGTTCAAGCCCGTCTGTCTCAACACACGTTGTCCCCATCACTGCAACGGCCCCACTTTACATTCACCAGCACGTGGAGCCTCACCACTGGTAATTTTTCCTTTAATTAAAAAAGTACTGTTTTATCAGAAGCGGAAATCAGTGCTGAAAAGGATCTGTTTGAATGAATTCTCCCCCAGTTACAAAAGAAAAGAGCTGAAATAATCAGAAAGCCGAACTCTGATGCTTTCAAATTGAGACCTCCGGCTCTCTCAGTCGAGAATGACTTTTCATTTTGAAATGTTAATTGGTAGTAAGAAGTACTAAAAGCCAGACAGGAAACAAAAAATGTTTCCAATTCCTTGCAGGGAGCTACTGGGTTGACCAAAGAAGCTGCTTTCTGCTTTCGGTTCCTACCTCCTGAAGAACTTCTGAGATTTCAGTTTTACAACCTTATTTGAGGCAGGAAAAGAAAATATCAAAATTTGTAGCTGCTGCCTGCAAAAGCAGAGCCCTTCCCCACCCGGGTCTGCTAACAACCCACCAGGCAGTAAGGAAATGGTGTGATTTTATAGATATTTTATACAAACACCTACACTGATATAGAAGTTTTATGTAAGCACATGGAATTCAGCTCAGATATCAGCGCTTCATTTAATTAATGGCAACAACACACTTTCTCTTTGCTCCCACCTTTCCTTTCAATGCGCTGCACCGCGGCTGGAAAACAGCTTTTACTGGGAATATCACTGTTACCAATAATAACACGGAGCTCTTCGTGCGTCTGAAGCTCTGTTCTCACGTGCTCCTTTTCTTGGCCTGAGCAGTGGGAGCTGCTCCCCGGAGAGCACCCAGACCCCTGGGCACCACAGCACTGCCTGGCCCTGCACGAGGCTGGAGATGCTGAGGGACCAGGAGACGCCAGGGAACCAGGAAAAGATGTTGGGGGACCAGGAGGAAATGCTGGTTATCCAGGAGGAGATGTTGGGAGACCAGGAGGAGACGCTGAGTGCATCTCAGATGACCTTAGGCATATCATCATATCTTTGCACACTTGGACATGTCTCTCCGAAGCATTTTGTTTGCTCCTCTCTCTCTGTGTCCCACACCGGTCCCGGTTAGACTCTTCAAGACCTATCCAAAAAAACCCCAAGCCTGGCTGTTGCAAAAGAGATGAACTTTTGGAGTCATCCCTTGCTTTGCAAAACATCGCTTCGGTCCTTGGAGAGAGCTCCTGAGCAGCCTCTCCATTGCCCACATGCCATCCGAGAAGTATTAGCTCTGATTTGCTTTATCTGCTTCATTTCTCCCTCGGTAAACGGGTCAAAGTCCTGCAGGAATTTGATGGCTAGGCCAGAAATAGATCGCAGGTGCTCAGCATCCGTGTCTAATGCCCTCGCCGGTAGAAAGTCCTTATCTGTTTAGTTATCTGATGCTGTGAAGACACAGCACAGCTCTCACTTTCCCTTCTCACCCATTCCTCTCTCCTCACTTCCTCAGAACAGGTCCTCACCAACTCATATATGTGAATAAAAAACAAAACCCGATGCTAGAAATGCAAATCTACACTAGTCTCAACGCAACAACCCTGTTGCACTGGTTCTGCAAGACAAGGTCCTTTCCCGTTAGATATTGAGCTATTTAGGGATGACCCCGTCTCGTCGGTTCCAAAGCTCAGTGATGCTCCGTGCCGGGGCCAGGAGCATCCCTCCCTGCTCCCATGGAAGCCCCTCGTCACCCCGAGATGCTCAGCTCCCCCTGCCCTCCCCGCACCAACGCTGCCTTTGGCGAGGTCATTGTGTAAAGAAAAGGAACATTTTTGGAGCTTCTTGGGGAAAACCTCCTCGTTAACCGCTGTGGCTGCTGCCCTGCAAAGCAGGAGGCTGTCGTGCCCCAAAACGTCGTTGGCACCAGCTCATAAAGCAGCGATCCCAGATCCCAGATCCTGCCCTTCTGAGCTGGTTTCCTTATTATTATCATCCTTTTTACTGGTTATGCTAATAAACAGCTCAGAAAGCCAAAAGGGCTGCTGCTGTCCTGAAAGAGATGAGGCTGGATCACGGGGTTCCTCCATCTCCAGCCAAAGACAGGCTGGAAAATGGTCTGAAGGGTCTGTGGGGGGCTTGGGGCACTTGGTGGGGGCCAAGACCTGGCTGTGCTCCCCCCTAGAAGCACTGGAATTTGCTGGAGTTCGTGGCTCATCCCTGAGCTGGGAAACAAACGTCCAAACTTAGAGAAAAAAAATTAGAGACAAATGTCAAGGGTGGGGGGAGACTCGGAGTGGATGAATTATTCAGCTCCTGAGCTGCCGAGTGAACATTATCAGCTAATGATCTGTAATTATTAATAAATAATTTAAGCTTTAATAGCTAGGAAATGAAATGCTTAATTGCATCACAACATAATTAATGGAATTAGCTACTATGAATAAAATGAGGAGTTGTGGGGTTTTTTAAGTAAAAATCTGATTTCTCAAAAATGCCGTTGGTTATTTTTATTCAACTTAAACAGTAGCGAAGATGCAGGGGAGGAGGAGGAGGAGGAGGAGGAGAGCCTGGTGGGAGCTGCAGGACCCCAGGACAGGGACCAACTCATTGCAATAATGTGGAAAATCAGGACACGGACTTGATAAAACCTTGCAAGAGCACAAACCTGAAAACATTGTCTACTAGGAAAAAAATAAAGAAATGAATAAATATCTATTTCTGGGCTAAAAACACAAGCCCAGCCAAGCCTTCATCCACCACGCAGGATGGGAGGAACAGTGCACCCATCAATTGTGCAGGCGAGAGCTGAGCTGGAGCAGTGGCCAGTGCCATCCCCAGCAGTGAGGCTGTCCCCATGGCCACCACTGGTGTCCCCACGGCCACCACCGATGTCCCCACAGCCACCACTCGGGTGTTAACAAGTGTTAATAAAAGCAAAGCCACCATGCACGACCCATGCAAAGGGTTTTTTATTAGGCAATCATATATTTTCATTAGTTATGGTGATGAAGCACTTAGGTTTTATGGGGTGTTTTAGTGTTTCATTTCGCTGTGTTTCCTGATTACCCCGCTAACATCTCAGGGTGACATGGACCATTTTCCCCTCTTGCTGAAACGGAGCCTTTCCAGCAAGAGGATGCCCGTAAGCGGAGCCAGCTCACAGCTGCTGGTGGAGGGAAGCAGCCCATTAAAGCCTGGGAATTCAATTCCAAAACCTGTTCATAATTAATACACCTTATGACGCGCAGGAAAAAAAAAAAACAAACCAACCCAAATGTTACTACAAGATAATTGTTTAAGTGATGTAAGGATGAGTTAAACACCTTGCTGGGCATTTACCAACCTGCTGTGCATCTGGCTCGCACCAGCCCTGCTGCCATCACCCAAAAAGCAAACTGTGGATGATTTCCAAGCCCAGGTTCTTGGCAGATGCAGACTGATGGGTTTAACCCCTCTGAAGCTGAAAATACTTATGCTCTTGCTGATTTACACCAGCTGCAAGCTTAGTCCTCTCTGTACAGATCTCTGTGCAGGTCATGGTTTGCAAATATACACCTTGGTCATCGGCCCCTCTTCCCAAACTGAAACCAAATTATTTCTCAGGCTTTGAGCTGCTGGAAGAAAAGAAGAAAGAGAAGAAAAGAAAAAAAAAAAAAAAAAAAGGCAGAAAATCTCACAAGCAGCCAAACTGAGGAAAAATTGCAAGCCCTCGAAGAGTGACAGTTTGCAGAGCGTTGCCAAGCTTAATCGTCACCATTAAGCAATTATTGCACATGAAAACAGAAAGTGTCGGCAAACTCAGCCTTCTCTTGACTGAAATGGAAAAGGGTTAGACAGCATTAGATACTGGCTGCTTTCTAGCTGAGGGATCAAACTCCCTTCCCATCATAAAAGGCTTCCAGGCTCATAAATAATAAAGTGACTGACAACTGCAGCATTAGCTCCGTCGCAGGTTTGCACACCAGACTCCCCGGCTCTTCCCACCCCCTTATTCCCCCACCCCATCCGTGACTCCGAATTTCTTAAGGGATTTATTTATTCACCCCTGTGCCCAGTGGGTGAAGGAGACCCCAGACCCCATTGCACCCCCCGGCACGGTGCTGATGTTCACATCCCTCCTGGGGCGAGGGAAGGAAAGGAAAATGGTCTGTGAATCACGAGTAAATAGATTTGACTCAGTCCAGAGTCTTTTTAGGTTGGGTTTTTTTTTTTTTTTCCCTTTCCTTTCATGGTAAATTTTCGGTAACAAGGCAGCCAATGGTGATGGAGCACGAGGATTGAAAACGGTTTCAAAGGAGCCTTATCATGCAGGGGACATACGCACATTGAGCCTTGGAGATAGGATGAGTGTAGGGCCCTTCTGCAGGAGGCAGACAAATATATACAGTTTTTATTTGCTAATTCCTTTGGGTTGCATTTTCTTTTTTTCTTTTTTTTTTCTTATTTTTTGAGGGGGTGGGACGCCTGTCCAACCTGTCAGCGGGGCTGGTTTGGGCTCAGCGACTGCAGGAATTCAATACATCTCTTACTTACAGGGCCAACGTCGCCGTAAAAATATACCGGCAAAACGTAATGTGTATTTTCAAGATAAAACTAAAAGTCTTCACCTGCATTCCTCAAAATAGCAGAAAAAATGAGAAAAAGGGGGAAAGTGTTTTTAACACTCAGCCTTTCTCTTTGGTGTGTGTGCTTTGTGTATGGCAATGTCACAGGTCTTTGGCTTAAGGAGATAGATAAATGGATGGATGGAGAGAGGGATGGAGACGATCGCCGCTCAACGGGAGATGGGCAAAGAGGAGATAAGATACTTTTACGATTTCATCAGGAGTCCTGTGATAGCTCCCGGTTTTTTAAAGCTCTCCAAGACATCTCCGCAGCATTCCGAGGATCTCACCTCCCATTTAAATAAGCAGCCCACAGACCCCGTGCCAAAAGGTTTGCCGACGGCGCCGCCGCTCTCGGCCAAAGCCGGTTTTCTCCACCAAGGTGAGAACCATATGACATAACCCGTGCTTGGGAAGTGCAAGGGATTTAACGTGGGGACGGGAGGGCACAGGGGGTGCCAGTGAGGTGCAAGGGTGCCAGCGAGGTGCCGCGCTCCCCCACCCCTGCGCCCGCTCCCACGGCGCCCTCCCGGCCCCTTCGCGTTGACACCACGTCCTTCACGCTTGGCAGCACCGAGAGCCGCAAGCGGAAGAGGAGCAGGAGGTTTCGACGGAGGATTTAAGGAGGAAGGATGGATAAAGTCCTTGCAGCAGCAGGGATGCCCGCGGGGTGTTCTCCGTTAGGATTTGAATATGGTTTCCCCCTTGGAGGGACGGAAACACGGCACAGATGACATGATGGAGAAGGTTTGGGGAGAGGGTGAGCTGGCCTGAGCCGGGCTGTCTCTGCAAGCCGGTGTCACATCCCTGCAGAAACGTGTGCGTGGGGTTTTTGTTCGGATTTCGGAGGGTTGCTATTTGTTTTGGAGAGCTTGCTTTCCCTTTTCATTCGGCTTGGCAGAATTTCAGTACTCCTGCCTCTCACCTCAATAAAACCAGCACGTCAGGCGGCGGGTTTTATGATGGAATGACCTTTTCCACATGCAGAAAACACACACCTTTTCTTGCATTTGGGGGGAGAGAGTAAAGCTGCTTTTGATGAAAAACAAAGCCTCAAACTCCACGGGTGAAATCACCATGAACCAGAAAATTAGAGTAGTGGTATTTTTTTTTTTGACTATGCAGAATGACATCAGGATAAAACTTTCATTAACACAGAGCTATTTGAATGCACAGGACGGGGTGTAAGAAATTGCCATTTCCAACGGCAGAGCCCACACCGCTGTCCCCTGGGATGCTCGGACCTGTTCCAGGACCACGTTGGGTCAATGTTTGGGGCATTTCAGACTGCTGCATCCTGAGCAATTTATGTGCCCGAATCCAGGAGAAGATAACATCACCGTTGGCCACCTTTGTCCTTCCCCATCTCCAAGACTCCACGGGGGCAGCCCGGAGATAAATAATGCCTACAGAAACCCCTTGGCAGCCGTGGAAGCACATCGTGTCCTCGTGCTGCAGTCCTGTTCATTAGCACATTGTTGACGTTCATTAATCGAGTGTAAAACTGTAATTAAAAATAATCTCCTTTTCTCGAAGCAGTGGCAGAAGAAGGAAAAAAAAAAAAGGACACCGAATAAGGGGGAATAAAACTAATGCATGAATGTGCTAATTGCAGCTGTGGGAACACGACGGCGAAACAATTTGCTGTTTTGGTTTCTTTCTGCGGGGATGAGCACGAGGGGGCTGGCAGAGAGGGGCTGGGGAAGAGCAACCCCAGCCCAACCGTGGGGAGACCTTGCATCTCCATAGGAATCCATCTTCCCTCCTCAAAAAAAAAAAAAATCACGGGCCAGGCCGATCCCTGCTCGTCGAGGAGCGGTGCGGAAGGGGGGTTGTGGTTTATGTTGGCTGATTTATCTCCTACAGTGAGGATTTCATTTCAAGTTGGAGGATGTTCAAAGTAAAGCCAGCCCTGTTACAGACTTAATTGGACCATATTTCAATCCCAGTTCATCTATTCAGCGTGGATTCCTTATCCTAGGTCCATAAAGTTTTATTAAGTTATATATCAAGGAATATACATACAGAGTGTAGAGATACAGTCCTGCTTACATGTTTTTTGAAATGAGGAAGGTTGCCACCACCTCGGTGTCTGTCTGCATTCACAGCCAGGTACCTGCTGCCCTGGTTTGGGCACTCAGACCTTTCTCTCCAGCAAAGGAGCCCAGCAGAGGCGGGTGGGCACAGCCACCCCCCCAGAGCCGTACCGTGATTTGCAAAAATCGGAGAGCACCATGGTTGGAAACGCTGAGTCCATCAGCAGCACGTGGACATCTCACCAGCCCACGAAGGTGCTGCAGCCCCACAGCTGCTTGGACGGAGGTTGGAGGGAATTCCGTATTTTGGAGAGTCTAAGGCTGGAGGAGGGAGGAGGATGCCTCGGGGTGATGCTGTCCCCTGTGCCGGCGTGGCAGGCGAGCCCCATCAGGCCAAGCCTGGGAGCTGGGACACCACCAGGAAAAGCTGCTTTTCCGTCCTGCCCCTCCTCTTCCTCAGCTGAGGTTGTTTTGCACAGACAAGTAATTACTGGCGTGTTACCCACGCTCAGCCCCGTGTCCTACCAGCGCCTGCTGATGTACAGTAGCAGGCAGCTTGATAATGGGACGTATTTAAGCTGATTGCTGCTGGAGATAAATGATTTCTCTGAATGGATGTGCTTTTGTTAAAATTCCGAAGGCAAAAGGAAAAGTTACCTTTTTTTTTTTTAACAACAAAAAAAAGCACCTTTTGAAAAGGATGCGCCTCCCCCCAGATTCTCATTACAGATTAGGATATCAGGTGTACGGCGAGAGATCTCCGATTCCCTGGCTGTCGGGGCTGCTGTTTGATATTCAAACCTGTCATTTGATCATTCCTGAATAGCTGCCTCGGTGTCCTTGAGGACAGCTCTATTAAATGCCAAATCCGTTCCCTCTCCCTCCGTATCCACGATGAGACGGAATAACTCTCACGCAGGAGAGCTGAGTGTATTAACGCGGCTCAATTGTGTCTTCTGTAAGTGTGTTGGGGATAGAGTGGGTGGAGAGGGATGGGGACAGGGAGGGGACGAGAGAGGCTGGGGGGATAAAATCCACTTGAGCTGGAGTGTCTGGTGGTGCTGCAAGGCAGTCCGGAGAGAAAACTGGCCTGAAGATCAGGAGGTGACAATATCTTTGTTAGAAGAGAAGAAGAAGAAATGAATTCCATGCTTCATGCAAGGAACTGAAAGGCAACGTTTTTTGGTTCAAAAACTCATCAAGAGGCGTGGCGTTGAGTGTTGTTGGCATCTGGAGCAGCTGAGGAGTTGGAAAACATGGGATGCCCGGGGAAGCCTACACAGAATGCGATGGCTGAGCCCGTGCCAGGGTTTAGGTGACCGTTCCATCCCACCCGTCACCATCCTGCAAGACAATGCAACGTGAGCGAAGCCGCCGCGTAGCAACCTTTGGGTTGTTGTCGTCGCAGCCACCGTGGAGGGATCTTTCCACATATTAATGGCACTTGATTTAACGACATGTTCACATTAGATCTCAGTGTTGATTGCTGAAGTCACTTCAAGTTAATTACAGAGTTAATTACCAGCTAATAACTTTGTTGCTAATAGCTGTAACGGATTTTTGGCAAGAGTTGTCAGAAGGGGCTGATTGGATGGTCTCTTGGGTAGGATCCTCGTTACAGAAATGGATATACTGAAGGCAAACGATTCCAATCTTTTTTCTTTGATGAACAGTAAATTATTCTAATATCCTTCACTATTGTATTCGCTTATTATCTGCGCGTAATTAGAAGCAAAGAGCTGCAAAGTTGCCTCGGTTGCAGATAGGAGACCATACCAATTGTGTTGTCTTGATTTTTGATGCTAATAGATTGCTTTTTCATCCCTCATCTTTGCTTTTCTCCCCCAAGTCATGCAGCACCCCCAGCTGGCCCTGCATCCCCAGTCCTTCCGCAATGACACACCTGTACCCCTGTCACCCCAACGTCCCTGCATCCTATTTTTTGGAGACTCCCAGGCCAGGACTTGTGCGAATGAGTCTTGCAAAGAATCTTAGTCGATTCCTCAGCTTCTTACAATAATGTCTCGGGAGCGACTCTGCCAGCTGGGACATGACACTGTCCTTTGCCCGCGGCAGCAAAGGAGGTTTCTGTCCCTACCACCCAGCAAGCAGCACCCTGCATCCTCTGCAACTTCTCAAGCATCCTCCCTCACCCATCGCATCCTCGCTCTTTGGAAAGAGCTAACCAGGTTAAAGCTGTGCCCGCGTGCCGAGCAGCCAAGAGCCTTGCTTGATTTGGATGGGAACGCGCAGGCAGTGGTGGAAGCTGGGGGAAGGAAGCCTTGGAGACCAGCGGAGATGATCAGAGAACAAAGGAACAGAGCGTGTCATCCCTCAGCAAGGCACCACCACAGGAATCAAAGGCGCAAGCAGGGCTCGGTGACGAACGTCAGCACCAGGGTAGGTGAGGGTGATGGGGAGCGGGTGTCCCCGTCAGCTGCAGCCTGAGCAGGGACAAACCTGCTGCCCTGGCACAGCTACGCTGGCGCAGAGCCCCACGGAGCCCTTCGGCTCTCTCGGTCCCCTCGGCTGCCGCGGTGGCACACAAGGAGTTGGCAGACGCCCCGCGAACAGCTGCAGCTGGCGGCACCGCGGCTCTCGCATCCTTGCAGCTCCCAGAGCAAAACACAAACGTTCTGGAAACACCCGAGCGAAGGCTTTATCGCCTCCGAACAGCAGATTGATGGGAGATTCCCAGGGACTGAAGACAGGCTCCTGCCTCGCAGCCACAGCCTTTCCCAGGTAACACCCCTCCTGCGGAGCAGAAGATAAAGGCAGCAGCAGCTCCTCCAGCTGGGGAAGAGGGCAGAGATGCTCAGTGAGAAAACATGGCCCGAGTTCAGCAACGAGACATCCTTTGTATAAGCGTCTCAGAAAAACCAGCGTTGCAGCTCCACCACTCCCGCAGCGTGGCAGGGTCTTGGTTTTGTTTCCTACATCTGCTGGGAGCTGCCTGTGAGGTCCCAGCTCACATGCTCAATGCACTCTGCCCTCGACTCCCACCTGGATGTACCATCACCTTCCTCACCTGTTTGCAGCCCATACCTGGCTCCTGCTTCCCTCCACCCTGGCTGCCTCCCGCTGTGCTCCCAGCCCCAGGAAAGCCATGTCCCCACTCGTTTGGATGATTCAGGGCCAGGTTGGATGAGGCTTTGAGCAGCCTGGTGTAGTGGAACGTGTCCCGCCCATGGCAAGGGGGTTGGAACTAGATGATTTTGAAGGTCCCTTCCAACCCAAACCATTCCATGATTCTGTAATTCTAGGACTGGAGTGTGCTCTGCAGCCAGCACCCTGCCATCCCTTTGCACCACAGCAGAGCAGGGCAGGGCTCTCCTGGCACAGCTCCTTCACTCAGGAAAGCTGCTCCAAACCCCTCCTTATCAATGAGGTGCACACGCTGACATCTCGGGGGAAGACCAGGGATCTGAAGGAAGCAGAGGAAAAATATTTGACGTCGCATCACTGTAGGGTTTGGAGCGATGAGGTGTGATGGTTGGATTTGGTTTCCTTTCCCCGGGCAAAATATAGGACCGAGAGCGTGAAAGCCTGGAAGCCGATTTGATGGAGAAGGTGGCCAAGCCTGAGCACTAACCTACTGCCAGGACCACAGCAGCTGCTTTGGAAAGGCACGTCCCTGCCTGGCTTGGGGACGGGCTGGGATGGGGACGAAAGCTGTCCCAGGTGCAGGAGGTTTCTCTCGCCCTTCGCCTGGCAGCTCCGACCCTCCGCAGCCCACGGCGGCTGCTCCGTGCGTGCCCGCAGGAGCCGTGGCTTTCAGCCTCCCCTCTCCCCAGAACTCACGGAGCACTTATTTCCCTGCGCCTAAGTGCAAGCACCGCGTCACCGATTCCCTCCACCAACCCTTTTAATTCATCAAAGGAGCTGACAAGCCCAGGAGGGAGCCTTCCTGTGCCTGATCGGTCCCGTTTGCCGGGCTGTCGGAGAGGGATCCTGCCAGGAGGCATCAAACCCCTGCCAGAAACAAGAGTATTTGTAACTCAGTCACCTGGACTACATGCAAACCTCAAAAAACTAAAGCAAATTTTGCTGAAGGAGAGCGAATTGTTGGGTCCTCGCTGAGACTTTGCTCCTTTTCGATGCTGCACTGACTGCTCCGGAGAGCTCTGCCCCAGACCCCGCACCCAGCCCTGGAGCACACCTGGCACACGGGGCCGTCACTGCCTGCTCTGTTGGAATTGACACCCCAGCAGCTGCTTGGAGGGGTCCCTAAACATGGGGACCCCTAAACGGGACCATGCAAAGTGCTGAGCACCTCCCTGCCCCGTGCGACGGAGCATCCCGCCTCTCATCTACCCCCAACCTCAGGCTGGTTCGTGCTGGGCTTTGGTTTCTCCAGATCCAGATCTGAACAGAATAGATATGAGGCAGCTTTGGCTCAGCCCCTGACCCCGGCCACATGAGTAATTCCACAGGCTGCTGTTATCTGAATGTATAGTAAAATAATGATCTGTAAATCAATAAACCCCTTACCGTTATACGCCACAAACATAATACGAATTCATTACAATTTGTAAATGCCACGTAGAGAAAACTAATCCAGGGCCCGTTGCAAAGGTTTGTAAGTATTCAGCCCTCATCACACACTCAAAATATTGAGCTTTCCTGGAAATCAGGTGCGGTGGCAGGTCCTGACACCCGAGAACGTTCCCTTTCAGGCTGCTGCAGTGTTCCAGCTCGGGTGGCTGAATAGAGGCAGCTGCAATCACCCCGCGGTGAATGATGCTCCAAATTGCGGTTCCCAGAACGCCGAGGGGGGAGCGGAGCCGGTGGCAGGTGACGGCGCTTGAATGTCATTTAAAGTTCACTTTCATCATTTTAATTGTCACTGCAAAAAAATCTCCCCATTCAGGCCTGATTATGCTCGAAGAGAAATCAGAACTTACATCCCAATCACTCAGACCTGGGAGCCTGGTTTCTCCGACATCGGCAGCGGTGCCCGAGCTGTGATTAAGCCGCGGCATTAACGAGCCCCGAAAAGTCACCAGGAGCCTTAGGAGCGCTCAGGATCAACGCTGAGTGACGTGCATGGCCAAAACCATCACGGTGCTGAACAGAAAGAAACTTTCCCCTCTCAGATGGGCTTTTCCAGGCAACCCTGGGAAGTGGGATGGTGAGGACAGGGCATGGCGGTCCATTACCTGCCCCTGCCTCAGTTTGTCTCTTCATCACAGGGAAAAGAGGCAGGATGGAGTATTTTAGGGGTGCAAGAGAAGTCGGTGGACAGTTATAGGCATGAGTGTGGATGAAAGGCTGGGGTACCCACACTGTACATGGATAGGGCTGACCCATCCCATGGGTTTTGGCAAGAATTTGGGCAAAGGGGTGTGTTCATTGGGCTCCCAGGGAGTGATAGGCACAGCGAGATCCCAGCCCGTTAAGGCCAACAATTAAGAGGAGAGGAAGAAAAAAAAGGATGCTTCATAAGCTGCCTGAAAAGTGTAACCTTCTTCCAGACAAACCAATTTGCAAAAAGATAGAGCCAGTGGGATCAGGCAATAACTTAATAAGCATCTCTGAAAAAAAACAATGCGTTTAAGAACATCAGGGTGGTTTTTTTTTTCTAATGGAGAAACAGCAACTCTGTGGGGAAATAAATGTAATAAACTAAGTCCAATCTCCACAAACATTTGTTTTCTTATCTCTGTAAAATCAATATACATGTTGCAATTATGTCCTCCGATGAATCCCCCAAACTTTTGATTCTCTCTGAAGGCTTCCTGCTCGATTGAAGTTCATTACATCTCCCTTTCTCCATTTAGATAAATTCGGGGTTTTTTTGCATTTCCAAGCTCAAGTCATGTTGTTTTTTCTTCAAAGGTTTCATTTCTCTTTTCCTTACATTGTAGAGGGAGAAGAGTGCCTCCCTCAGCTCTAATCTAATCAAATTAAATGTAATTTAATTGCTGTGCAAGCTTATATTTGTTAAGAATCCCAGCAACAAATAAATCAGAATAAAATCAAGGCAAATACTCTGCCTGTCATGGGTCTTCCTTGCTTTTCAGCTAAAATAACCCCGTTTGAGTTTCAGCAGGTTGGCCAAGCTTGACTCAGCTCTACAATAACCACGACTGTTTCTTCTCCCTGACCGAAGCCGAATAATCATCTAGAGCAAATATTTCGCTTCCGTGTTCAAATGACCAGCGTTTCCTCGAAGGAGGCTCCTGACAGCTGCCTCCAGAGGAACTCATGGAGTAAATCCGTAATTACGGAGGTGACTCTCAGGAGTGGGACCCCCTCTTCCCTTCCTCACCACGCAATAAATTACCCGTCCCTCCCTCCTCCCCGCAGCGATGACCTCCGGTTCGCGCATCCGCACGCTGACGATGCCATGGGACGGATTAGACCTGTCGAGGGAACCAAACCGTGAGGAGCACAGAGAGGCAGCAGTGGTGGACGTCAGAGACATGAGAAACCCTCCAAAACGTGGCGAGGGTGTGAATGCCCTCTGGGGCACTTGCCTTGCTCTGGGCACAGAGATTGTACCTCCTTACAATGAAATATTTCGGTTTTACATCCTGCCTTTGTTCAGGTTCCTTTTTTTTCTTTTTTTTTTGGTCCTATTTTTTGAAGTTAAGACTCTCCAGCACTCGTTTTGCCCGGAGAACATCTCTGAAGCACTGCTCTTCAGATCTACTTATGGGAGCGCAGTTGGAGAAGGGGTCTCACCAGCACTGCGTGAGAACACGGGCTGAGCAGGGTGCCCTCATTTATTTGGGGGGCTTGAAGGATGCTCAGGAGCCCAAAAGGATCCCTTCTCAAATCAGTTTTTATCCTCGATGAGAGGTATCAGGCACGGTCACGGGGACTGGCTTGGGGTCAGGGTAGAGTATTTGTCATCAGGGTCATAAAAGCCAGGCTGTGGCGGATGCTGGTGTGACAGTGGGGTTTTTTTCAAGTCCTCTCCCTGGCAATCAGAGGAGGAAGGCGGCTGAGTCCTTTCATGGCAAGAAATTTGCTGAACCCGGATTCATGGAGCAGCATAAACCCAGAGCCTCCCCCAGCACCGCGGCGCGGGGCTTTTCTGACCTCTGTGTTGAGGGGAAGGGGGGGTAAAGTGGGGGGCAAGACAAATTGCATTAAAATTAACACACAGCAGCCTGCCGGCACGCGGACAGCGATGATTATCTTATTTAACGGGAGCCCCCTCCGGCGCAGGGAAGCCAATGTGCCGTACAGCCAACTAATGGCTCATTTGTAGGATTCAGTTGGTTCAGAGAGTTCATAATGTCCCTGTGTCATGGCAGCTTAGTTTAAGAATATGGATCTTCTACTTAAGGAGACACAGCCATACATCAAAGTGTTTAACAGCCTTAGGTCAGCATCCTTCTGTTTGGGTAGGTCTGGGAAGGGAGCCAAAGGAAACCACTCCGTTCATTACAGGACTTCTCGGAGAAGTGTTTAGGAAACTGTTCAAATAAGGCCCGAGAGCAGGCGTTTGGCTGAGGACAGCGTGTTCCTCACCTGCAGAGTGTCACGCAGGGAGTAGGAGATGGAAACGGAAAGGTTTGAAGCTCCAGGCTTTTTCCATCACAACCTCAAGACCCTCAAGGTCCAGCCTTGACGCTCACCGGCTGCGCAGAGACGCTCGACGCTGATGGGGACAGACAGGGCAGCTGGGAAGGCACAAACCAGCAGTAAAAGCGTGCGGATCAGCGGTGGAGAAGGACGAGGTGGTGAGGGTTTGGTGGGAGCTGTGACAGATGTAGAGAAAGTGGAAGGAGGGCACCTGGCTGAACCCTGCACAACGCTCCAGCAGTGCTCCGAGGGTCGCAGAGGGTAGGGATGAGGGTGCCCAGGCTCTCGTCCATCTTATCAAAGATGGTTTTCCACCAGATTCCTCCCCCTAAGTTAACCCTTGAACAAGAAATTTCTTTTTCTTTCACAATTCTGCACATTGAAAAGAAATAGAAGTAAAATACAGAACTATCCCAAGATATTTTGGTTTCAGCAGCCTACAAAAACCTACCCTTTATTCCATACTCAGAGAACAACCTCCTGCCCCACCACAGCTGAGCATCTCGTCAAGCATCTCCGAACTACACTCGAACACAACTGAGCTACGGGCAAAGCACGACTGGAGCCCCAGTCCCCGGCAACCGCACACGACCGCGGTGCAAAGCTCTTCCCAAAAATTACGCGATCCCCCACCAAGAGCGGTGCAGGTTGGTGCTGGTGGGCTCTGCTTCTGCACAGCCAGAGGCCAAAACAGGCAGAAGGCAAAGTCCAGAGAAGATTTTGAAACTCCAGGAAAGAAAAGAGAAAAAAAAAAAAAGAATAAAAGAGCAATTATGAAAACCAGAAAATGTTTCACACTCATATTGTGGGTTTTATGAGTCTCTCTTTTGCCATCTCCTCCAGGGATTGCTGTATTTTTTCCCGTAATTAGCAGCAAACTGTGATCGCCTTGCTTTAACAAGCCAAGTGTCTCCTTTGGATACCCACATGGGCTTCTCTCCGCCGTCTTTTCTTCACGTTTTATTTCTCACCAAATAATTAAATCTGAACTGGCAGCTGGCAAAACTCTTCAAGGGACCCAACCCTCGCCAGGTGAGAAAGCAGCGGGTCGGGGCGAGCGCTCACCCGGCCCGGGGAGCACCCAACGTCCTCCCCATCACCCACAGCATCAACCTCCGACCGACTCCTACAAGAAGAAGCAGCTTTAGCCATTTTCAGCGCTGCACAGAGTCACTTTTTGCCATTTGCCAGCCAGTTTTTGCTGCTTATTTATTGCGAGCAATCACCATTAAATTCAATAACCATCAGTAGGAAAAATGACGAACTTTTTCTCCTCCTTAGAGGAGAGAAAACCTTCATCCTGGTGTGGCGATGTCCCTTTCCTTGGCCAGGCTGGGAACGCCAAGGGCAGATGCTGAAGGAGGTGCTGGAGAGCCCATCCCCTCCAGGAGACCATCTGCTGCCAGCGAGGTGCCAGCGGTGCCGGCAGCGGGCACCGAAGCTGCCGCACCACGTGCTCCTCCAAGCCGTCTCGCAGCACGATGGTGGCCACCGATGGAGAAATACAACGTTAAATGGAGAGTCCGTGAATAAAACATGAAGCAGAAAGTAAATCCTTTCTGGCACCTGGTTACTTCTCTTCCGAGTGCAATATGCGAGGCTGCTAATTGCTTGATTTACTGTAGCAGTCACTCTGCCAACAGCAATAAATAATGTTAATTAATATAAGGTAACCCACTGACAGAGAGGCTGGTAATTACCAGGAAACCAGAGAGATGGGCCTTTTGTGGTACTGTTAGAGGAGAGAAGAGCACAATTTCCTCTCCTGTATTTGGTTATCTATCATCCTTTATTTGTTTGCCTTGAAGCACTACGTGGAAAGATCTTGGGTCCAATTTCTGTTTGTTTTCTTTTCCTTTTTTTTTTTTTTTCCCCTTCCCCAAGGATACTGTACGTTAATCAGAGAAGAGTTCCTTGGATTATACGCACACAGAAATGATGGGTTTTCTCCTGAGCACGTGCGGCGAAGAAAATCCGACGCCGAATGTTGAATGGGAACATCCCAGTGTGCCAAAAAGAACCGATGGGAACAGGGAACTGTTATTGCAGCATCACTGGGTCCTCCCTCACCCTGTGAGGAGCCACGCGTGTGCTACCCATCATCATCCAGCAGATTTAAGCATTTCCTTAAATACTTTTGCTGAACCTGGGACTAAGGAAAATTAGGCTAATTCCATCCAGGGCTGCGTCTCTTGGAAAGATGCAGAAAAAACCATCTTTTTCTGTGTTACTGCGTGGCAGGGAGACAAAACGCTTTGATCTGCTATAAAAAGTCAGCAGCTTCTCTGCCCTGACCAGTTTTCTTCCATGTCTGGTCCCCTTCTCGCTCTGGCCGAGACATAAATCATCACAAAATCTGCCCGTCGGGTTAAAAACAAGCAAGAGATTGCACGTGCAGGGAAACAAGATAAAACGAGGGAGACATCCCGCAGCCAAGCCCAGCCTGGAGCTCCCAGCAGAAAACCCCCAGCTCCGGGGAAGATGCTTAGAGGGGGGTTAATTATTAAGGATAAAGCGGTAGCCTCAGGGTGGGCTGGTGGAGAAAGGACTCTGCAGGGTGGGAAAGGGACCCCTTGGGATCGGATGCAGGAGTTGTTCCCCTCTCCGAACGCCCCGGTGTCTCTGTCAGTGAGAGATTGCCTGGCCCAGCAGCCACCTGATGCAGACAAATTGCTCCGGAGAGCGGCACTGACAGCTCCCGACACCCTCGCTCCCCCCGTCCCTGTCGGAGAGACACCTAATAATTCCAGTTACTGCACGGAGGGGAGATCTGACAGCAAGAGAAGTGTTGTGGGATGCACATCAGGCAGCCCAAGGACTGGGAGTCTCCGGGGACCTGCGTGTGAACCGCAAGTTTACGGAGCAGTGAGGTATTGGAAGAAATTCCCTGTTTTCCATAACCTCCGGAGCTTGGAACAGGGAGAGCAACCCAGCTTACTTACTCTCTTTCCTAGGCTTTTGGGATTTAATAGCTGGTTTTCAGCCCTAAGAAAAGTTGCCGTGAAAATGACCCGGATGGGCTGAAGTTTTGAGTCCTCCACACAACATGCAAGTCAAGGAAACTCGTTTGGATGATTCAGGGCCAGGTTGGATGAGGCTTTGAGCAACCAGATCTAGGGGAAGGTGTCCCTGCCCATGGCAGTGGGGTTGGAAGTAGATGATCTTGAAGGTCCCTTCCAACCCATACCAGTCTAGGATTCGATGATTTTCACGTTGGGTTTTTTCCAAGAAAGTGATGTTGACACTCAGGTCCTAGAGAAGAGGAGACCATCTTCAAATATTTTAAAGAATATGAAGGAGATGGGATTTCTGGCTTCCAAATGCACTGTTTGGAAGTGGGTTGTTTTAAAACAAAAAGAATGAAAGAAAGAAAGAAACTGCATGTAAGCCCTGTACTCTGATGGAGGAACTATGTTATAGTCTCCGCTCGCCAAAGGAGCTAATGAATCCTGAGTATTACGATGATAAAAGCAGAGGGCGTTGGTCTCACCTGATTTCCTAGTTAACATACAAAATTCACCTTTCTCTCTAAACCTAGAAATATTATCCTGCAAACATATTGGTTGGATTGTATCTGAGGTTATAGAATCATAGAATGGTTTGGGTTAGTACAAACCCGAGTGGCTCCACCAGCGAGGGAGGTGGGCGAAGCTCCCCGTGTTTCGTTGGACCTGGGTTTGGCCCTGGAATTACACTGATTTACACAGTCGAATGCTCTGACCTGGACACGTTTGCAGCAGATTTTTCACAGCAAGTTTGAAGAGCATCTCCTCTGGGGAAGAGTTTCCTGCACATTTCCCCTGCAGTCTCCCATCACCTCGGAAATATGTTTCAACATATGTCACCGTGACTCCGCAAAAGCCATTCGGAATAATTTGTCTGCTGTATAAAGACGCAGTATTTGTTAGCAAGATGGAAACTTCTCCCTGGACTACTGGGAAGGGAGAGGTGGACTGTGATCTTTCAATATTATATTGCAAATAGCTCACCCCTGCGCCCGCGGCTGGCTGCCACGCGGGCATTAACCTCCTTCGCTGCTCTGGTTTAGTTAGTGGCTGATTTGTTCCGCTAAATGCTTCCCAGCTTTCTCTTTCCTTTAAGCATTGTGTGTCAGAAGGTTTTGGGGTTGGATGTTTCGGTGCTGAGCAGCACACGCATGCCCGAGCCATCATTTCCAGCCTTAACCGGGCACAAGAAGCAGAAGCCAAGGCTTTATTTTCGTTTGCATATGGAAAACCACCCATCAGCACTCAGCACAAGTCGCCTTGAGCAACAAGACGCTGCTAAAACCGGACCCTGGAAAGCTGGATTTTAAGCCCAGCCTTGCTCTGGAGGAGCTGAGGATCCTGGTGCTGTTGCTGGCTTTCCCAACGCCGCTGCTCATCCCGGCCCTTCCCTTCGGCGCATCGCTGGCACGCTCAGAAAACGGGGATCTTCGCAGGGTGTTTGCGCGTAGCCCCGCACAATGACACGGTTGATATAAGACCGATATTAAACCTACCCAAAACCCTACTTATGCATCATCACAGCACTAGGAACTCATTTGAAACTCCCAAGGCTTTGGGGAGAAATTTCAGCTCCTTTAAGTGTGGAGAGCTCATCAGAGGCATCGACTTTGCTATGCAGAAAGCTCCATTGCCAGCGTTTTCTGCTCTCTTTGTTCATTAATAACAGACAAGGATTTGTTTCTTCGCTCCTGAGCCTCTTCCCTGATCCCTCGCACAGGCGAGGCGGGTGCTGCGGGGACGTGCGTGCCGTTATCACCCGGCATTTATCTCCCTCCAACCGTCTTTGCAGCTCCCTGTGGTTCAGCGTCGAGTCCTCCGGCACTCGGCCGCGGTTCTGCCCCCAATTTACGGCTTTGCTGTCACCGCTCGCTCCTGCGAGGGATGGGACGGCGGGGTCTGACACCCGGGTCCTGCAATTGCTCATCTCCTCGCTTTTTCCATCCCTTTCCTACACGAAATCCGGAGGGACAATTTGCTGCAGTGCCTGATGTTGAAAGAGGTCGGATCGAACTTCGGCAGAATTGCTTTGGATTTTGGGGATTTGTCATTTTTAAGGCCAAAAGGTGCTATTTCCCCACACCTGATCTGACAGCTTGCCTAATGAGGGCCATATAAATTCACCCAGCAACATCCATCTCAAGTACCACCGCCCATGGATGGAGTTAGATCATGTTTTTAAAAAAACCCAGGCATCCGACCTTTGGTAATGGATCCCGTGATTAATTACCAGGCCGGATACAAGAATGGATTTTATTTCAATTAGGGCTTGGTTGCCTTCAGCTTCCAGATGCAGAGGCTGGATGCTGCTCCCTTTACAAGGCTTTCAAATCCACCGTAGCTGGTCCCATGTGCACCGGACAGAGACCCTCACCTGCCAGGGACCTGCATGGGTTTTTCCTCCAAGGAATGATGCTGAGCTTTTCCCCACCCCCATTAAGATAAAGATGCGATTTCATTTTACAAGACTCTTGGAGCATTGCTCTTGGGCTGGCCAGCTGCAAGCAGAAGTGCAAACCTCCCCAGCCAGAGCCAAGGGGCCCTAAGAGTGGTTGGAACAGCTGATTTCAGGGGGATTAAAATTCAGTGTCGTCTGGAGCTGCAGAGCATGCTTGTTGGGGATGTGTAACGCTGGAGCAAAGATGATTGTTGCATTGGAAAATCCGATGTCTTGGTTGTTAATGACAGAATTTCCATCAATCACAGCCTCGGGATACTGGCTTTATAGCTGCATAATATGCAGGCTCCCGGTTTGACGGCTGTCAGCGTTTCTCATCCATCTACATGCTTCCTTATTCGGGGTTTCAGTGCACTTTCCCAAAGAAGAAGAAACTGGTTTGGGGATTAGGAGCAAGACTGGTGTAAAGGGACAGTCAGACCCTCATTCCCAGCTTGTATGCTGGCGTGACCAGCAAGGAGAAGAAAGCTGAAGAGGGACTTTTTACAAGGATATACAGTGATAAGAGAAGGAGCAATGGCTTTAAACTGAAAGAGGGTGGATTTTGATTAGATCTAAGGAAGAAATGTTTTACACTGAGGGTGCTGAGGCACTGGCACAGGTTGCCCAGAGAAGCTGTGGCTGCCCCATCCCTGGAAGTGTTCCAGGCCAGGTTGGATGAGGCTTTGGGCAACCTGGTGTAGTGGAGGGTGTCCCTGCCCATGGCAGGGGGGTTGGAACTGGGTGATCTTTGAGGTCCCTCCCAACCTAAACCATTCCATGATTCTATGATTCTCGGAGGATGCTGGATCCTGGCTGGGGCTGAGCAGGGAAGCAGGATGGGACGTAGCCCCTGTTCCTGCAACTCTCACCCCTGCCAATGTCTGGGAAGAAAAGATCCCATCGCATTTGAAAAGGCCCAACTCAGCTGAGATCCCAGCTTGGATTTGCTGGCAGGATTAGGTTCCCTTCCGACTGGAGAGGAGATGGGTTCATGTAAATGCTCTTTAATGGCTGTTTAGTACAGAGCTGACAGCGATACGGCAGATAGGATCCTCACGGGGCTTTTTGCAATCACACTGTTAGTTTACTCCTTTAGATGACAGAGATCTTGATCTTTCAGTCTTTCAAGTGTTGTGTATTTTGGGTTTGGCGGGTGTGTTTTTTCCCTAAACAGTGGTGTCCTTGACAAATACACACAAAAAATGCCACAGAGCCAGGAAGAAAATACTGGTCTGCAAGGAAAAACAAAACAAAACAAAACACAGAAAAAAGAAAAAAAAAAAGCCAACATAACACCACTACGGTGGATTAGCAAAACCCCAGCTGGTGTCAAGAAAAGAAAGGAAAAGAGATTCCATCAGCAGCTCGGTGGGGTGGAGAGAGGGGTCTCCTCACCATTTGCCCTTCCTGCGGGCATGAGAGCTCCGTGGAGGTGGTGGGTCTGGATAGGGCTGGGCTGCACTGACAGTGGTGGGCACGAGGCGATGTGGGTGCTGAAAGCGGGTGAGTAGAACCCTCCAGCTGGGTCCCAAGGGGTGGCAACCCAAATTCCTGCTCAACGGGGTGAGTACCGGGCAGCTCTGACTCCATCAGGTTGCTCAGAGCCCCGTCCAACCTGACCTTGAATGTTTCCAGGGATGGGGCAGCTACCACCTCTCTGGGCAACCTGTGCCAAGGTTTCACCCCTGTCATTGTGGAAAAATTCTTCCTTATATCTAGTCGGAATCTCCCCTCTTTTAGTTCAAAACCATTACCCCTTGTACTATCACAACTTTTTAGTACTTTTTCCTGAGACTTTTTAGTGCCATCCGACCATCGCCATCCCTCGCCAAGGGATCCAGCACAGCTTTTCCCTGCCTGGACCAGGGTGTTTATGGATCTTTCATCCCCGTCCTCGCGAGGTCCCAGCAGGTCTCCCAGGCTCCAAGAGCATTGCCCTCATTTTTCATGTTGGGAAGGGACCTCCAGGCAAAGGGGTTGGCTAAATTGAAATCCAGGAACAAAATTCCTCCAGTTTCCTCCATTGTTTGCATTAAATATTTCATTAACGTGATATCGCGTCGCCAAAGCGGAGCAGATTGTTAAAAAAAAAAAAAAAAAAAAGACATCACACCCTATTGTTCCCCAGATCTTCCGAATTCATCGGCTGCAAGAATTCAATTTCTTACTGAATCCTAAAGGGAAATAAGAGGAGTTTGGGGAAAGAAGAAGGGGGAGGAAGAAGAAAGCCTCACCCAAACAGAAATTAATGAATTAAATATAATCAAAACCAAGCACCTAAGAGGCCAGCTGCAATCAAGGAGAACAGATGTAGATGTATAAAACTACTGATGTTACCTAATGGGAAGGAGAGAAGGATCTTTCCATCATTTATATTTTCTAACATGCTGAGACTCAGGACAAGCTATTAAGGAGCTGACATTTGCAAGTGTATTTAAGCCCTGCTTAGATTAAAGCTTTTGATTTCTTCCAACTCTCGCCTCCTCCCTACCACACTCTCTAACATTTGCCCCCTCTTTAGTGGATTTATTTCCGTAGCGTTATTCAATATCTCCATCCGCATCTGTACACCTCCCCCTTTTTCTCTGCTTCTATTTACCATGAAGCTAATGGTGAATAAATTAAGAGCAAAATGAATATATTCCTTCTATAAATAATTGATGGACATTTCAGCTACATACAGATCCCACACCGGTTTCTGTGCGTGTGGGCACCAAACGCGCGGAGCCTGGGGAACGAGAGGGGAAATTTGTGCTCCTCATCACCGAAATTTGGAGCTGATGGGAGGAGAAAGGAGAATATTCCTGCCTGCCCTGTTCAAGCAACAAAATTCAGGTACTGCTGCCTTGGCATTGACATACCCAAGCCCCCAGTGCCATCCCCAGCCCCTGCTCGTGCCACTGTCCCCAGCTCGGTGCAGCCCGCGCCCGGCCGCGTTTCAGCAGAGCAGCTGAGGATAATTAAACTTTGCAGTTACGAGATAACACGAGAGATGCAGTTTTTTTCCTCTGAGCTTTTCGCATCGCAGCTGGAGGCATTAGATAAGGTGGAAATTGGCCTATTTTCCAGCCAAAAGTAGCTTTGCTGCGAGAACACAAGGAAATTTCAGAATTTTTTTTTTTTATCCCTTCTTTGAAATAAAAATTTGACGGTTCACACTGCGACACACACACACACACCCCCCCTCCAAAATTTTCAGGGATGCAGCATCTTCTGAGACCAACAGGATGCTTTTCCTAGTAGCAATGAAGGAAAAAAGACTGGGAGATGATCCCATATCCTTTTCCTAGGATGTCATCCTCGGATGCTGACGGCTGGCATGGCCAATGCCATCGTCCCCCCTCCCCAGCGGCTCGGCCACCCCTCCTGAGCAGATGTGACAGCGCGGGGAGCCGCGGGCAGCCGGGGGAGGCCAGTCACCGGGGATTAGCATTAAATGCCACATCTGTTGGCATCCCAGCCGTGCCAGGGTAGGAAGCACGTTTCACCAGCCCTACGGTGCTCGGCAGAGACCGGCGGGCAGACGGGAGCGACATGAGGCTGTGCCCCCCTGCCCTGCCAAGCCGCCGCAGCGTTTCAAGAATGCTTTCTGACATACTTCTGTTAAAAATTAGGGGCTTTCAGGGGGCAATTTGTCAGTGGTGGTTGTTGAGGGCAGGAGCAGCGGCAGGGTTTGCCAGGGAATTCGTCACGGCGGGATGCTGCTGGGTTCGGCGCGTCGGGGAGTGGAAATTAAGCAGCTGAGCATTAACGCAGACCACGAGAGCATCCAGAGGAGTGGGAACCAGCATTAAATCATCAGGTGGTTTGGAAACAGTGGAAACCTTGCTAGTTTGCTGCTGGTGGAGAGCCTGATTAATTGCAGTTCCATATGCACAGATACGGACACGCGCACACAGGTGTTATAGGTGTTCTCCACCGATAGACACACACTCGTGACGCCCTCCCTGCAGACCTCAATGAAGAAAGGCCTCAGCCTTATCTCCTGCCGCTGAATTTCTCAGACAGATGTTGCAATGGGATGGGGGGAAAAAAAAAAATAATCCTTTTTATATTCAGATGAGCTGCACGTTCAGGCACTGCTTCCCCCAAGTGCCGGAGCCTTCTCCAAGGCAGACTGCTCCTCATCCGAATGGCAGCCAGGCCTGGATTGCTATTTACTTGGAAAGATGCTTTCAGAAGAGAGGGGAAAAAAAATTTAAAAAAAAGTCAAACGACCTCAATGCAGGATATTGCTTCCTTCCTCCTGACATTTATGAACTATGTATTTCACATCTCTGGTGCCGTGTTCCATAAAATAACATCTGTCATAGCCGGCAGCCCTTGGAAAGTGCTCTCGCTGGGGTTTACTTTGCAGATTTAGTGCTCGTGAAAGGGGGTTCGGCGGGGGGAGAGGGCGAGAGGAGGGGGAGAGAGTCGGCACAGCCCTGCAAAGCTGTGCCCGCGAGCACTGGCACAGCCCTGCCCTGTCTTTCCCCAAAAACGTGTCCGTCCCAGAGCAGGACGCAGGGCTGTGGCAGGGGAAGGTAGTTTGGGGCACAGGGGGTAAAACCGTGGCTCGCCCAGCACCCCGTCCTGACCCCCCGTCGCTGCCGCCACTCTTGGCTCATCCCGGCCCCGCGGGCACATAAAGGGAAGGGAATAAAGTGCAAATCTCCCCGCAGCGCTCCCTGTTCAACCTCTTCTCCTCCCCATCCCATTGCGTTTTTCTCTCCGTGCTCATTCCTGCACTTTTGTTGACTTTCTCCCTGTTTCACCCTCTTGTCCTTCTCCTCTGCCTCCCTCTACCAGCTCCTCGCTCCCCTGCTCCCAGCTCCGGAACGGTTTCTTGACACCTCGAGTCACCATGACAACCTCCTCCACTACGATGGCAATAGGAGTGCAAAATTCCGCTGCCACTGGAGGCTCTTGTTCTCCTCTGGCATAAATTCCCTTGTTCCTTCAACCAGTGAAGGTCTCAAAGGAGCTCAGAGGTTTATTCATGAAGAAAAAACCACAAAATATTCCAGGGTTGAAACCAGGATGGGGGACACAGGTAAATGGGAACCACTTTGGTTTCCAAATGGCAATAAAGTCAGTCTGCAAAGTAAGTTGGTTTATCCCCAGTTCTTCCAGTGACCTCAAACATGCCAGCGCTTGCCCACGCCTCTGGTTCTTACCAAGGTGGAACCTATTCTCACGTGTCTTTCCCATCTCAGCACCTTCCCCTCCTTCTCACCCATCATCACAGCTTCGGAATACCTCACGATCATGCACGGACCATCAGCACCAGTCCCTAACGACAGGAGGTTTGCTGCAGCGGTGTATCCGTGCGTACATCACTTTTCCAAGCAGCCAGATAATTTCCCCCAGAGGTGGCACAGGGAGGAGTCTCCATGTGCAGACAGATGCTGTATTGGCTCCGCACCTCGATCCGTCATGGACACGCAAGGACACAAGCGACAGGGAAGAAAAACATCAGTTCTGCCCCAAATTTGCGTTCATTAAAAGGAAAAATTAACTGTTCTTCCCTTGCACAGACCAACTTCATCCTCCCGATGCGCAGCTGCTCCAGGGCTGCCGTGCTCGGGGAGGCAGCAGGACAGAGACGCGCATCTTTAAGGATAATGCAAGAGACCTTTTAGCTCCATAACAGTTCAGGAAAAAAAGTTCAGGCTTCAGGAAACACACGTCACCAGAGCCAAGTGCACTGATAACCAGGGGACCAACAAAACCAGCAAACCAGGAAAGCTGAAAGCTCTCTGTGGGCTCCTTCGGAGAGAGCACGAGGAGCTGAGTTACCAGTTGGAAAAGTGCAACAGCTCAGGATGGGACAGAGCACCAGGGAACGGAGAAAAATCTGCAGAGACTGAATTTCCAGAGCTTAATCACAGCAGAGACGAGGAAGGGAGGGGACAGCCCTCCTGCGAAGCACAGCGGAGGAGGAAGGACGGAGCGCTTTCAGCTGCCCGGCTCCGAGGTGCTCGGGGGAGGCTGGGACTCAAACAAGCTCCGTGCTTCCTGCTGAATTCCATTTGGATGCTCAACACACAAAAATGGGGGTCCAGCTTCCAAATGTCAGATTTCAAAGACAAACGGGCATAGGCTTTGGATGTGGAAATGGGTTTGCATTTCGAGCGTCGACAGGAGTTGGAATTTTAGGGGGTTTTGGACCTGAATTTTGGACTTGTGCTGCTTGGAAAGTCACCATCTCCATCGGTTTTTACATTAAATTATCACAACAGGCTGAGGCAGGTTACTGTCACATGTCAGGACGAGGGGTGTGAGTGAGGAAATCCAAGTACTTTGTGATAAATATAGACAGATGGCACAGGGCATGGATGTGCCAATGCACCGGGCAGATACTTAATTAAGTCTGCGAGTAAGGGCACCTGTCTCTGGCATTGCCTCTTGCTTTCCATGCCTGGCCTCTTCATCAGCCTAGTGATTGGCGTTCCTGGTTGCCAGATATTCCCTCAACATCCCCCATGGCAAGTCCATTCATGGAGGAGGCTGCACACCCGTGCGGAGCGGGTCGGCCACTCTGCTCAAGGTACCAACTCGGGGTATCCACTGCGCATTTACAAACGAGGCTGTTTTGTTGCAGATCACTCCAAAAATGCATAAAAGCTTAACAAAAGAGAAAAATAGAAGGAGAACTAGCAGAGAGCTGCCTGGGAACGGATCTGTCTCCATGGAAGGCTGAACGAGCATCTCTGCTCTCCATGCCGCAGCTTTTTGGTGATGCCAGGGATGGAAACATCCCAAGAGGAACACGAGGCATCGGTCCCAGACCAGCCTGCTGAGGTCAAGAGCTGTTAAGTTAAAAATTCCTCCTCTTTCTGACAGTGTGTGCAGCAGATCGAGGGGGGAGAGGTTCAGCTCCCGACTCCGGCACATCCCAACGCCGCGTGCGCCTTCCCGGGCGCTGCAGTAGAGCAGAACGCTTCGTCTCGCCACGGCTTTAAACTGGGGACGGGATCTCCTTTGAGGCTTAATTAATGGATGTTTGCAAAGTGGGCAGAAATCCTAAGGGGAAGGGAGGCCGTGTTATCGTGGCAAGGAACCTTTTTCCGAGTTTTATTCGCATTAGCTGCTGCTTGTGTTAAATTCATACAGCGCTTTGTAGGCGACTAAAGCACTTTCTCTGCCGCACATCATTTACCACTGCTCTCCTTCACAGCCCAAATCAAGCCGCTGAAAGGCTGCTGATGTCTCCAGAAAAAAAAAAAAAAAGAAAAAGAAAATAAAACCCACCAAACCCTTGAAAGAAGCGTTCTGTGCCAAGATAATTCTGCTTATATAACACATTATCTGTCTTTCTTTTCTCCTGGATTTTATTACTAAGAGTTATTTGCATGAAAACAGGATCTTTGTTGCTTAGGAAATTCATCTGCTACCACTCCTGGCCCCGTTCTGCTGCGGTCGAGTGACAGCTATTGTGCTCTGCTCTCAGCCCCAGCTATTTATACGCTCCCCAGCAGAGCCCGCTGGCCCGCGCACGCGTCCGCCTCCTCGGGAAAAAACATCCCTGGTTTTAAAGGGGAAAACCAAATTCAATAAAAGCAGCTTCTGAGTCTTCCTTTGACCAAAGGTGTGAGAAGGGAGCGAACAACGGCTTTGGGTTTGCCTCCATCTCAGAGCTAAATAAAACATTTTGGCTCAGAGGTGGGTTTGGGGTGTTTTGAGGGGAAAGGAGGTATTTTTTTGGGGGGAGAGGAGAATATAATCAGGACTAGTGGGTGTGCAGAAGGGCTCAGGGAAAGAAGGATCGTCCCACCACACCGAGATCTTCTCCATCCCCAACACGCAGCAGGTTTTCCAGGGGTTCACAGCATAAATGAAAGCTGGAAACACTGAAGGAGCAGGAGAGGATGGCATCGAGCTGCCTGAAAGCTGGGAAAATGCCTTGTGGTGGAGGAATTTGAGAGCTCCGTCTGCCCGGCTTATCCCAAAGGGGAACGAGCTGTGACTTGAGTAGAGCATCCTAGACCTTTCCAAGGGGAAAAAAATACAGGATGCTGAAGGGTGACTTAATCTAGTGGAGAAAGGCATAGCAAGAACAAACAGCTGAAGCTAAACACATTCAAATAGGAAATAAAATATGGGTTTTTATCTAGCGATGGCGATTAACCATTGAAACAAACATTGGAGGCCGGTCAGGAGATGTTTTCACCGGACCGTGGGTGCGACCCGAGGGCTGGGACGCTCAGGAGACTGGGGCAAAAACCACAGAAAACTTGCAAACGTAGCAACTTGAAAACATTTCAAGCCTGAAATGCTAATGCCAATGTTCTTACGGGTTATAAAGCCGCGATTCCTCACGCTTCATTCCCTTACGCTGGCTGGGCTTCCCAAGCAAACCATACCAGAGCCACGGATTCAAAATCAGAGGAAAAGCTAGGAAATCAGGCGAGGGGTGCGAAGGGCGAGCGAGCCCGGCCGGGGCAGAGCCACGATGGGAGCAGGGATGCTGAAAAGCGGAGGGGAACCATCCCAGCCCCGCTGGCACTTCGCACCTCGGCTGCTGCCTGTGCACAGATGTATAAATCATGCAGGTCAGGGAGAGGGGATCCTTCCAGCTCGAAGCGTTTCAGCAGAGATAAAAGAGCGCTGCAAACCCAGGGACGTTGGTAATGCCACCTTTGATTAAAAATTTACCGGCGCGAGGGCTCCCCTCCGCCTTCCTCGGGCTCCCGCGTCCTGGCGCAGGCAGGGATGCTTCCACCCTCCTGTGCAAGGTTTATTTTGCAGGGGTTGGAGACAGGTTTTTAATTCTTGGTGGTGGGATCAGGGCCTGGCTCTTCTTCCTCTCGCCACCTTGGGGAGAAGGGGAAGGATCGCTGAGAAAACTAATTTGGGTTTGCACTGGGATCAGGGCAAAGGAGTCAGTGAGTCAGGGCTTACCCATTCGGGTCCCACCTCAGCTATTCTACAAACGTAAAAAGAAAGTAATTAGTTTTTCTAATGGATCAGACCTCCACAAAAAACGGTGGGAGGGGAGGAGGCCATGTACGGATCAGCAGGTTTGGGAACTTTAATTGCTTTTTATTCATTTAAGCTTTGGGGACGTGATGACACGCTCCGTTATAATACCACAGCCCTGATCGGATGAAGCCTGTTCCCGGCTTACCAAAACGCTGAATTAACAAGACAAAAGTTATTTATGTCTCTAGCTCATGTTGGAAAAGCCGAGGACCACATCTCTTTGCCGGAGAAGGTGAAGGTCCCGCGCTCATCTGCAGAGGAAGGCGAAGGGCTTGTCGTGGAGGTCCCCAAGGACCCGGCAGAGCCCCCACCACCGAACCCCCACCAACCCTCCCCGTGCAACGCCGGCACAAAACCAGTCTCTCCACCAGCCCCTGGGCTTTGTCCAGCAGCTGCCAGCAGCCAGCGAGGCCGAGGATGAGCCAGAGGCAGAGGAAGGAGCGGAGCCCCCGCCGCCTGCATCTCCCGGCTGCTGTTTCTTTCCTAAGCACCTCTGGGCTTTTATTTTTTTCTTTACAAGTCCACTCATCTCCGCTGGGAAAAGCTTCCTTTCAATTCTCCTCTCGTTAGCTGCTCCTTAATGTTTCATATTCCTGCCTGGGATCCGGGGCTTAGCGCTGCTTCTGATAAGCTGCTCTCGCTACCCTCCTGCAGACCCCGGGATCAGGAGGGAAGCATCATTAGAGTAAACCTGGGATAAAAATACAGAAATCTGATATCTGTGGGAGATTTTTTTAGCTTTTCCTGCTTAGGAAGCTCTTGAAAAGTCAGGCCTTGCAGAAATCATCAGAACCTTCTTCTCCTGCTCTCACCTCCCCGTACCGTGGGGAGCCGCTTCGAGACCGGGGTTGTGGATGCACATGGAGTCGGATGGGTCCAGGCTGCATCCAGGACACAGAAACCAGCCCAGCTGTGAGCTGGGAAGGATGCAGAGCAAGGAGAGGCAGCTGTAAGAGCAGGAATCAGCCTCTTCCCTGGCCTCTCTTCCCCCCCACCCCCCCTAAAACCCAATGAATCTGGTCTTAAAGATGTGAGACTTTTTACAGCAATTCTGAACTGTGATTTGCATTTTCTTCCCCTCCTGGTTTAGGCAACACTGGTCGTATTTCCAGCTTTTTAATGGGAATCACAAGGGCTGGAAACTTACTGTTATTCTTTATGATTATTATTATGATCGTTTAACGAAAGCTGAGATTCTCACGCAATAGCACGACTCCAGGCACTGAGGCTTTACAGAAAACCCCAGCGAGGCTGCCAGGGCAGATTACGCAGCAGGACCCACACGTGTGCAGCATCATGGTACGGCTGGTACCCACTTGGGCAGCCCTGCCCACCCGCCAGCCCTCTGACCAGCAGCCCGCAGCGGGGTCTGCCCTGGCACGGTGCCCGAGCCCTCCAGCACGGTGGTGCCCGGTGCTCCCCGCCTCCCTCCAGCGCTCGCCTCCGTCTTCTTTATGCCTTTCGGGATGTTACACTAATTGTGATGGATGCTCTCCTTGTGCTTACACAGGGAGGGAGATGATGAAGCCTTAATGTAAGGTAATATGTCTATTAAAGATTTAAAATAACCCGTGCTGCTGGTGATTCCTCACTTTAACGGCAGCTCGAGTTATCATCAGCGAAGGGAGCAGCTGGGGACGAGGGTGGGACAGAGAGGGATGAAGGCTCATGGCACTCAGCCCATCGATAGGAACATGCCCGTAGTAGCAGCGATTCACCAAAACTTTCCTGTTTTATAGACAATTCGAGGCTCTCTCATCCTTACCCGAGCCCTGCACGCTGCCTCAGCTTACCCTTCCCCAAACCAAGGCCAGTGCTCCCTCCCTTCACCAAATTATTTCTGCTCCCCACAGGTGCCGTGCTGTAAAAAAGCTAATTATGGCTAATTTTCCCAGGCTGGGGCTGGGAACAGCTCCGGAGCCCATCGCACGTGGCATCACGGGGTGGGTGCAGGTTGGGTCTGTGTCGGGGCGGAGAGAAAACTATTCTCTTTGCTGCGGATAAATCCAGAAATTATTAAAGGGAGATATACAACAATGCATAACATTATATTTATACTGTCACTTCTCCAGCTGTGGCTATGTTCCTTTAATGTATATTCAAAAGTTTACTCGAAAATGATCCTGGTTTAAAGACTTTTATTTAGGAACTAAAAAGAAGAGTTAAAACGTCGCTATTTTCCCCCTCTTACTCCAAAAGCTTTTATGACAATGCTTTGAATTAAAAAGAAAAAAAATCCCTCCAGGCTTCTAATTGTGCAAGTAAATCTCATGGAAACATACGACTTATTTCTAAATGCTATTAAATTTAAAAGCTAATATTACAGCCAGCAGCCTCGACAATTTATACAGCAGTTTGGGAGCACCGAGCTGTCCCTTCGCATTACTGCGGCCAACACCCACGAGTACTTCCACCGAAGGATTTTACCTTCAACAGATGAGGCAACCAGGGATCTGCAGTGGTTATGGGATGCCCACCCCCGGCACCTTCACTCCATGCCCCTTTCTGTTTGCTTGGAGGGTGTTTTCCACCCCTTTTTGGACAGGCTGAGCTCCAGGAGCCCCCCCAGCCCACCATCCCAGGCACCAGCCCACCCTGTCCCAGTCCAGCGTTTGCAGGCTGAGCTCTGTAAAAAGAACTGGGAAGTAAAATATTCCTTTTGAGGCTTTTTTTTTTTGCCTGGGCGATGCCAGCGTTTGGCCTCGCAGGAGCCACATAGCCCCTGGGCCACGCAGACAGTATAGGAATTTCTCAGGCCCTCTCAGAAGCTCCGCTTCCCTCGCTTGCCTTCCAAAATCCCAACTGACACGCTGAGCTGTGCAGCCAGGCTTTTTATTTTCAGCCTTTGCTTGGAGACGGGTGGCACGGCGCACCGCGAGCCGTGGCACTGCGGGAGGACAGCGGTGGGCTGCGGCTGAGCATCCCTCTCCCCGTGGCAGGGATCTCTCTCTCCCTCCTACCCAAGCTGGCAGATGCAGAGAAGGGGCTGCAATAATTAAGAGTTTCTCCAGGGTTCAGGGCCTCTTTTAATTGCATGTGAGCGGCTGCAAGCGGGCACGGTGGGCAACGTGAGGTTGGCTGCTGCGTGCCCGCTCTGCTACGGCTGCTGGAAGAGGGTTGGAAGGAGCGTTACCGGAGACCGCGGGGCTGGAAATCCATCTCCCTCCTCTCCCCTCGGCTCTCCGGCGTTATGAATCTGCACTAAATCAGCACCCGTGACATTCATCGACTCGTCGCCTTTCAAGCCGGGAGGGAACATCAGCACCCACGGGCTGACCTCCTCCACACCACCGAGCCTTCAATCTCATCTGCTGCCCCAGAATTGAGCTTAATAGGGTGCGTTTGGCAAAAGCGACCTTTCCAAAGAGCTTGATGTGGAGAGAAACCTCCTGCTTCCCGGGGGGTCTGAGCCAATTCATCACCCTCCCTGCAATAAACACCTCCAACGGACCTAACTTCTCATGTGAATGTGGCAGGTTGTGTCTTCCAGCCATTGCTGCTAAAAGCTTTATATCTCATTGCCAGAGCCCTTTGTCAGGCAACCTCTGGGTCTCGACACCTCTGCCAGGGGGAGGGAAAAGGAAAAGAAAGCTCCAGACACATGGAGTCGTGTGCAGGGACCCTACGAGGTCCGCAGGGACCTGGCTGGGCAGGAGAGCATCCGGATCCCGAACGCAACGTGCTCCCCCCTACCTCGCCTTGAGTAAGTTGGAAAAAGTCAAGCGATCTCACAGAGTGAGCCTTTTCTCTACTACCAAAATAAAAAAAAAAAAAACAAAAAAAACCAGCAAAACCAAGAGACATCTACAGATTCACCCAAATGTGTAGAATAAGTGCAGCCACGGAAAAAGAGAAATACAGAAAACAAATGGAAAAGTAAAACTACAGCAACTTTCCTTCTCTTTGGTGCATCCCCTTAGAGAAATCCAGCGGGGAAAAGGAAACACAGAGCACGATGGCACCACGCAGAGGGGATTGTCAGGGCGATGCTGTCCCAACTTTTCGCTGGCCCAAAGCCGGTTGCTGAGCCGGCGTCAGCGGAGGGACCCGGCTTTGCATCGGAGACACTCGCCTCCGCGCACGGTGAGAGCTCTTGATGCCACGTTGGGTTTCAAGCACAACCTGGGTGTGCTTGAAACGATGGGTTTGTGCTGCTGAGCCTTTTGCACATCCCACCTGCACCCATTCCCTGCAGAGCGTGGATGGGGGCACGGATATACGCTGGATACACGGATATATGCTGGATACACAGCTGAGAGCGTGCGGTGGCCCCGGTGATGCTGAACCCTCTGCCACGGTGACTGGGGTCCCACTGGAAGGGAGGATGGAGGGCAGAGCTGTCATCGCCCACCCCACTCTCCCCTAAGGATGACACACACAGACCTTGTTTCTATGCACTTTCCTCAAATAAACTTCTTATTTCCTATGGAAACATAATAAAGATGACATAATGACTTCCTGGAACATTCCCATTTTAATAAAAATTATGGAGGGGAAGAGATATGATGTGGCACCTGAAATTGAAACCCAGCTATTTCTTCCATCTTTATCATCAAAAAAAAGGTAATATTTTGACATTTAGAGAGAGCTGCAGCATTGTGATTTTTTTAAAATGTATTTTATCTTTCCCTGTATGATATTAGGCAAGCTCTTCTCCATTTTCTAATTTCATTAACTGGCACCGAGAACAAACCCCTTTATTTCCCCTGAATCCACCCACTCAACATTTTTTTTCCCGTTCTACAGAGATCTACATGTAAGGCATTTTTCAAGCATGATTGCTCAAAGAAAAATTACTGGGGGGACAAAAGCAGAGGCAGCTGAGTGCCGGAGCGGAGCCGGGGGGAGCGAGAGGCATCCTGCGGGCACGGGGCGAGGGGTGGTTGGGGCTCCCGGGGGGCTTTCACCATCCCAGGGCAATAAGGCAGCAAAGGGGCAAAAAAAAAAAATCTTCTCATAAGAAAACAATTCCAATGGATGGGAAAACCACACAACTCCATGCTGGGAACTGATGGGGCAGGGAGAGCGAAGCACCGTGAGGATGAGTGGGGTGGGGGGGACTGGAGGAAGGGGAGAAGCAGAGGCCAGCAGGTCTCTGGTAAAGACCCTGGTGTTTAAGCAGCTCTGTGATGTATGATGAGGTCCAAGAGCAATTTGTCTCCCCACGCCTGTTTGTGTTTTAAGGGAAAAGTTGCCGTTCTCGGGGATGACACGTTTTATTTCTCAACTCAGAAATAGCGGGGATGTCAGGGCTGCTTTTCCTGCAGGAGCCCTTGGAAGGCTCAGACGTATGGATCGCTGCCTCCAACTTTAATTAGGGAGGAAAGAGCTGGAGCTTTCCGAGCTGAGCTTTCATCCAGGGGATCTCCAGCTCCGGAGCCGAATGGGTGCTAATAAAACCGAGTGTAAAACAAACCCCATCGTCAGCGCTCACGGTTTCCAGCGCAATTTATCCCTGTGATCCTTTCACAACAGCCATCCCCGCAGGGCTCCCAGCGTCCCCTCCCCGTATCATCCAGACCTGCTGGGAGGGTCTTTGTTTTTACACAAAATAACTCTTTTCATGAGCTTTACAAGCGACACATAAAGCAGAGACGCTCAGCGGTACCCAAAGGCACAGCAGAAATACCTGCGCTGGCTCCGACCGGGGAGGATTTGCTGATTGAGGGGGACCAAGGAGAGTTATTGGGGATGTTTAATGCTTCCCATCGCAGGCTGGCACAGGGACGGTGCTGCCCTGGGATGTCCCATCTGGGTTATGTCCTCACAGTCCCTCCAACATGCCAAAGTCAAGCTTGAGCTCGGGAAGCAAAACCACCTGAACCGAGGAATCGAAGCTCCCAAGGGATGGGGGCCGTATCCAGACTGCACTTATCAGGGGCAGGGACCCAGCGACGTCCATCAAGACACTCCAGCATCCCCAGAGCCCTCCAAGGACACCTTTACCAAAAAAAAAAAAAAGTGACCACTGCTGAAAACCCACCTGCAGCTCCTCGGCTCAGCACTGGGAGCTGGGGACCACAGGCAGGAGTAAAAGGTATTTGCAACCAAAGGCAGGAACTGGCAGAGCAGAGCAGAGCAAACCCGCTCCGAGTCCCTGGATCTGCATGATACCCACCGTGTTCCCGGCTCTGCAGTCGGAAAAAAGACATCAGGGAATTAGAAAGACTAGTGATCTTGGAGGAGGAACGAGAATGATTAATGCTGGAGAAGGACAGGGGTATGATATGGTGGAGTAATAAAAGAAATACAGATGAAATAAAATCCTCCCTTGAAGTCTCATTCATCCAGATCTAAAAAGGTGGAACCTTGCCACCTAAATCAGGGTTTCCTTGGCCAGAAAAGCAGAGAGATAAATAGATAGATAAGGTGCCTGCTCTCTCTCCCTCCCTTCATTCCTTTCCCTGGGTCCCACAAAGCCTGATCACCGCAGGATTAGGGACCGTGTGCCAGCTCCGCAGATGTTATCCATCACCCCAAAAGCAGCACTAAATAACAGGCGTGGGGCCACCAGAAACTGGATTTCTGCAGGTTGGTGCCTGGAGGCATCGTGCCCGACACCGGGCAGGAGGGCTGAGCTCCTGCAGCCCCCACCTTCGCCGAGCCCCTGCTGCGGCTGGCAGGAGCGGGATAAGGGCGATCCGTGATCCGAGGGGCAGAGCTGCAGGGCAGCCTCATGCCATGCCGTGCACAGGGAGCCCTGGCAGGCTGGGGAAAGAACGGACCTCCGCTCCAAAGGAAATACTGCTGTCACAGTACTCTCTGGCTCCACACTGAAACAGGGGAGAGCGGTGATGTTTTCCAGCAAACGGACGCTCTGGAAGGTGGGGTGATGGAAAACCAAAGCGCACATTCCCTGGAAAACGCTGGCGTTTACACTCCCATCCCTATTCACAATAATCTCGGATTTTCCAAGGCAGTGTTTAGAAACCCTGCTTGGCTTCCAGGCTTTTTCCAGAAAGCAAAATAAGATTCCCTTCCGATGACGCAGCAATATTAAACATATAACTCAATAATCCACTATCAAATCTATATTTCCCTGCACGACAGGAGTTGAAAGAGAACGAATCGTCACAATAAAGTTGAAACAAAACATTTTTTGTTTCCTGTTACTGCCTCTCATCTCGGATATGAGCTGGGAAACCAGCTCCTCCACCTCCGAAGGAGCCAGCAGCCGCAGTTACGTCTTGGATGTCACAGGAGCCCCCTCGGGAGCACGAGGTGGGCAGGGTGGCTCATGCTCGGAGCTGGGGGGACGAGCGTTCCCCCCAGGGCAAGGAGTAAAGTCAGGCAGGGGCGCAGCAGCACTGCACCCTGCGATCCCCATCGATCGCTCGCTCCGCCGTCCCAGGCTACGCATGGCCACCCCGGCACGGGGCTGAGATCGATAAGACAAGATTCTTCTATTAAAGCAAACATAAAAACCTACAGTTTTGAAGGAGGGGGGAGTTTTTATGGCCAGGGAAGAGCAGCATGGTGGCACGGAGAGCTGGGCTGTGCACATCCCTCTCAGGAGGATCCCGCTGGGCATCCCGAGCCCACGGCACGGGGATAAACCACGCCGGCATGCTCTGCCCAGAGCCTCTTTGGGAACTCGAATTCGCCAGCCCTTTGGGCCACAGCTTGCCCATGCCCTCTCACTGGAAAGTCCCGCAGTGCCCCTGACACTGCCAGATTTTAACCCATATTTTCCTCCTTGATGGGCCAGCACGGCAGCTCGGTGCGTGCGTTGGCTCCCTGGGAAAGAGATGGGCATTCGAAGGCCAGGACACACTGCTGTGGTCCTCAGCTTGTGCAGACAGGAGTGGGGACTTCTGCTGCCAGTCATCTCCTGCCATAGCGTTACCAGCCACAGGGTCCCCCCGTGCCTCAGTTTCCCCATGGCAGAGGCGATGGCGGGGTTTACATCCACTCACGCAAATCTTGAACTACTGGGTTTTTTTCCCAACAAACCACCAACTTTTTGCCACTTCCCTCCTGGTGACAAACCTATTTTCCACGATTTGCAAAGCTGGGCCGGGCTGTGCTGCTCGCACCCTCCCGGAGGGGAGCGCAGACAGGCAGGGATCGGGGCCAGGCTGTCCCCACCAGCAATGTCCACCCATGTTGGTGATTGGGTGATTTATGGCCACTATTTGTGTGGCCGTGGAAGACAAATGGAGCTAATAAAGCCACCCATCCCTGCCAGAGACAGTTATTATAAAGCTGGTGCAATTCTTTCCTTTCCATCCCTGCCCTGGATTCAGTTTGGGCTGAGCGAAAGCATCTCACCCCAAACCTCCTCCCGGCCCCTCGCAGCCCTTTCAGCACGGGGGAGGCAGACACGAGGCTCAGGTTTCTGCTGGAGATGTAGCCCTAAGAAACAGAAAGTCTTGGAGCAAAGGCAGAGGAGCACACTACCCTCTTCCACTCATTCTCAGGGAGCTTCTTCTTGTTTCTCGAGGCTTCGACTAAAATTTTGGGAGGGCAGGGGGAAACCCGCCAGCAGCTCAGCATCCCTCTGCCCGGGCTGGACCCGCTTGGGGCATCCAAGGCTGGTGGTGCCGCTTTCCCAGGATGGAGATCCAGCAAAAGCAGCCACATACCTCGCAACAGCCTCCGATAGGGATCTTAATAATTCTATTCCTGCTAATCCTCACAAATTAGTAAATACAGCTTCATCCTATTTGGAGATATTTCACTACCCAGGGGTTTCTAATAAGCTGATAGAAAGAAAGAGCCAAAGTAGCTCGACTACCCCCGCTCCTGAACAGCAGCATCAGGGAGTGCCTAATAAGTCCCTCCTGGTCCGAAGGGAGCCTCCGATCAATCCCTATCAGCAATTCCCTGTGTTACTTTCCATTTACCCCTTCGATAATCCCCTCCAGCAGTTAATCAGTGCTTCGGTTCAAAGTCACTTAAGTGCCATTGGATTTTCCTAATGTTGTTGGCGTGTTAATATTTCATAGCCCTTGTACTGCACCTTCTTGGAGCCAACGGAGCTGGCATCCTGCTCAGCAAGAGCTTTTGTTTCCAAGCAAAGCTGATGAGTCCCCAGGGGTAGATCCTGGGGAAAATGGGAATACCCAGCCGAGGGGCAGCTGAGTGCTCGCTGACCTGCCGACCGCCCCCACCTTCCCTCTGCTTCCAAGGAACACCCAGAGCGCTCCCGAACACGGAGCAGCAGCACAACAATCCCCCTCCAGCCCCTCCATCATCCCCTCCAGCACCACAGGGCGAAACAGATGCAGAAAATCAAGAATTTGGTGGATCTGGGGGGGGGATGTCCTTCTTCCTCCCACCTCTTAGCATCATCTGTGCCTTCCTGCCTGCCAGGTGTCCCCAGCATCCCCCAGCCTTGGGCCCGCAGAAACGGGAAAGACATTTATGGCAGGAAATCCATTATCCGGCTGTAACGACGACTCCTATTAAATATGAATTGTGAGATAATGAACATTTTAATTTTATGTATCCCCCTCTTTCTATTTCTCCCCCTTCCTTCTTTTTAAATAAATATTTAAGCGTCTTTCAAACTGTTAGAAGTGCGGAGATGAGCAGAGATGAGCAGGTTGATTTAATCTCCCGCTCCCCGCTCTTTGCCAAACAGGAAATCTCTCATCTGATTCACAAATCCTCGCCAAGGGAAGGAGGGAGGATTAGGGCACGCGAGGAGCCCATCCATCGCTTCCCCTCTTTCTCATATTCTTTTGGAAGACCTTCAAGGAACGCAATGAAGATGTGATTCACGGTTTTTAATCACTCTTCTCTCCCTTTTTCTGCTTGTCTTATTAACTCTTTGGGACCTGAACCCAACAGAGGTGCCCTCGATCCCTTTTGCAACAGCAGATGTCTCTGGGGATGAGCCCACCAGTTGCTTCCCCAGGAGCCACCTCCCATGGAGGCAAAATCCCCTGGTCTCTCCTTGTTTGAGTCCATTTAACCCCGAATTGGCACAGATCCTCTGAGAGCACAAAGAAATTAAATTTCTTTACAACAGTCCCATTGCAAAGCCCGTGGGGCTCCCAGCTCCGCTCTGCACCACTGCAGAGCTGCAAAGAGCCCCCAGGACCCAGGTGGGTGCCACGTCTGCAGGGGATGGATGGGCAGTGAGATGGCAAACGCCTGACCTGGGTCCTGGGACAATGCCCTGATTTCCCACCCCCTGGGGCAGCACGATCAGTGCTGATGGAAGGATGGAGCCTGCCCTGGAAAGAAGCCCCAGCCAAGGTCGTTTGCAGGAAGAGAGCGAAGCTCAGAGCACAGCATCATGCCTGGAGAGGTCAGTGTCCGAGAAGGCATGATGCTCCTAAGCAGAATTATTTATGTTTAATCCTTTCAGCAGAAAAAAAAAAAAATCAACAGTAATAGCAAGCTCCTTGTGGGGAAAAAAAAAAAAAGCCTGGAGATCTGTACAGAATAAAGAGCACTGGAAAATCTAAATAATAACCATGCAGCTTGAAAAGAACTACTGGAAAACCCTAACTCAGCAAAGCCCTTAAGCCTTTGAGTGGTCAGCTGGAGCCAACCGACTCCTCATCTGCTGAAAGCTCCTCTTTAGCGTCAGACCAGGAGGAAAGCAGCACACCTCAGGATGCCAATGCAATCTTCCACCCCATTTCCTCGGCTTCAGCAAACCTTCCAGGGAATCGTTACCCATTTTCCCTCCCATTCAGCAAAACGCTTGCTGCTTTTTTTTTTTTTTTTTTTCTTCAATTTTACACTTTGTGCTCAAAACCTTCGGCGACGGCAGAAAAACGTCAGCAGATGGGGAGAGGTTTGACATGAGGTGTCCCTGGTCTGCTTTACAGCTTCCCACGGCCCCCCCCAAAATGCAAACACTCATAGTCCTGCCCTGCCTGGCTCTGCCCAGGGCTGGGGGTGCCACAGCCGCCCGAGCGCGCCCGCGGTAATTGATCCCATAAAGCACCCGCCGCAGCGCCCGCGCTAACATATTGTTCTCCTGCTGCCCTCCCAGCTCACGCTGGTTCTCACGTGGAGAACGGATGCAAGTTCCCCAACAGAAAGCTCCGTGCGTGAGCGTTTCTCCGCAGGGCACGGCTGAGAGAGATGGAAATCAGGTCTGGGGGAAACACTGAAGCCAAGAAGCGCGATGCCAACACGGGGCTGCGTCGTTTCACGCAGCAACATGACCAGGGAGCGAATCCGCCCTTGGCAGGGCTCTGAACTCAGGATTCAGCTCCCTCCGTGGCGGGGCGAAGGGGAAAAGGAGAAATACTTTTATTTTTGCTACGCTTGAGGGTAAGGCAACGTCACCCGCGCTCATCGCCTCGCTGCGGTTTCGCAAGCTGGCACCCATCCGCCGGGCCTCGGCGGCCGCCCGCGCACGGAGGGGATGGTCATTGCAGAGAAAAATATTTCATTTTGCAACTAGTTCAAGTTACCAGCACAGAAATGATGAGATTTCCTGGCTCAAGCCCGCGAGCTGCAGCGACTTGATTGCGTTCAGTTGGGCGTCCGTATCTTTACATCGTTTTGGTTTCTTCTCTTATTTAAGAAAAATATTATTACGTTTAATGTCAGTTATTTCTCCCTTTCAGTTTATGCTGATGAGCTCCCATTCAGTTCCTGCGGGTGCTTTTACCAAAATGAAAATTACAATATCAAAATAAAAATCAGCTAATGTGGTAGAATAAATGGCCCAGAGCGCATCAAAGAAAACGTACCAAGAGTGAATAATAAACCACCTTAATTCCTCAATTCCATCTGTCCATCCATCTAACTATCTGTTAGACAGGAGGAACCTCAATTAGCTGTTTAAAAGGTATTTATTTTATGGTCATTGCAGTGCTCTTGTCGTTCCCAAAATCTCTCGTGACGCCTCTCCGACCCAAGGACAGGGAAGCAAACGCAGCAGATTCAAAGATCTCCCAAAAAATGAGATGCAGGCCTGCTGCTGCACCAAGGGGGACAGCCCAGCCCCCCAACCCCCCGGGAGAGACCTGGCTTATTCCCACCAGGACCATTCCCAGGTATCGATGGGGACCCAACAGAAGGAAGCTCCCAATTGATCCATTAACTCCGGCAACCAAACGGACCGACATCCCCACACCAGCTCTCAACGTTCAGAACAATCGACAACCTCAATTAGCCGCGATTAAGAAGGATTATAACGAATCCCCTGCATGCTTTTCCACACGCACCTACTAAAACCCCCAAATTTTCATTTGCAGTCCCGAGGGCCACGCTCACACGCGCGAGGAGGGAGCGCGGAAGGAGAAGGCTTCTTTTTGTCGTTACTTGTGTCGAGGTTTTACATCAGGGTTTTCTGTCTGCAGCTGATTACAGGCGTCGAATTGAATTCGAGCTGGAGACAGAAAGAGAAATTAAGCAAAACAAAATAAATAAATCAGCTGGCGGAGGCTGTAATCCCCACCGAACAGCCTCGCTGGGATCGCTGCGTAATGAATCCGCCTCGTGCTGCCATTACTCGCCTTTTGTTTACCTAACAGTTTGACAATGCATATTTATGCAAATTGCAGCCCCGGCTGCTTTTTTTGCCGTTCATTAATTAGCATCTCATTGGACGTGTAAACCAGGCTTGGAGAGTTTGTCTAATTCCATCAACAGTTTGATTCCTCTCTCCCCCTCCTCTTCCTTCCCTCCCTTCAAAGGTCTTTAAAAAGGTTTTTGGATTGAATGTAAACCACCTTCTGGTGGACCCCGTGGGGCTCCTGTGCTTGGAAGGAGGGAAAGAGGGATGCTGAGAGAGAGGGATTAAAAAAAAAAGTGAGTTTTAGGAAGAGGTGAGCTGCAGGGTTGCACCCAAAGCTGGATAAATCTGGTTTTCCCTTTCTGTTTCTTACTGCAGCAATGCTGCCAGCAAGACCCTTCCCAGAAAGGCTGGTGGAGCAGGGCTGGAGCCTGTTCTGTTTAAAGAAGGGGTTTTGCAGCTCAAAAAATAAAGAATGAGGGTGGAGCTGATCTCATCCCCGTGCCGCTGTGGTGCCAGCTGAGCCGACACACGTCCGGCAGTCACCGGGCTGGGATCCGGGCACGGGATGCTCCTCTGGGCCAAGGCTGGCGGGGGGACCCATGAGCACGTATCCCTCTCCCAACAAGGATTTCTTCCTGTCATCACAGCAGGAAAAGAATAAATCTTTAAAGGATGGGCAGAAACGTCAATCTGCTCCGAGAGGTTTCACAGGTCGATAGACGCCGCTGGGAGCTGCTGTGCTGAGCCGGCGAGGAGGGATCAGTTGGCCCAGGGGAACACCAACCCCTCCGTGATAAGGAGCCACCCCCTCACTCCTGCAGGGCTGCAAAGGCCCTTTTCCTTAAACTCCATGGGGAAAAAAAACCCAAAACAAGACTTGCTTCTTGCTTTCTCACCCTGAGATGCACCAGGACATAAATAACTCCAGCTACCAGACAAGTTCATGGGGCAAATTTTTGCAGGAGATGTATAAACTATTAAGGAGCAAAAGTACAAATCACCTCGCTGATGTTGTTTCCAAAAAATATGCTTCTTAAATGCCCATTGCCCAAGTGGCAACGATGTTGGGGCACAGCCACGTCTTTAAGCCAGAGTGAGTTTTAGCTGGGAGCGCAGCAGAGCAGAGGCAGCTCCATCCTGGGCTCCCACTTGCGTTTCCCTTCTCCCAACGCTTTTATCTGTCCTCTGCTTCCGTCAAGGGCAATTTCTTTTGCTCGATTTACACATTTGTTTACAAATACATAATGACTGGGGGGGGGGAGGGAGGGGGGCCACCCACCACCCGCAGAACAAGAGCGCCTGTTTCTAACCGCTGGCCTCTCCCAGCGTTTCCTCTGCAATTTCTGCACACACACAGCCACGCAAAATGGGCCTAAACACTGCAATTTTCCAACCGTTTTCATCCAAATTGTCGGCAATTTCCCAATGGCCCCAGCACCAAATTGCAAGTGAACGCTCGGTAACGCTGCGCGGCTGCACAGGCATCGGCGGGCAGGGGAGGGCGAGCGGGATGTGATGGAGCAGCTGGGCACAGACCCTTTGGAAATGGGTTTTTAGGTTGTTCCTGGCCACGTCTTTGGGCATCCAGCCATCTGGGTGAAAAGATGAGCTCGTTTTCGTGATACGACACCGCAAATCTCCCCGGATGGCCAGGAAAGGGGTTTTTTTGTGTGATGTTTGTGGCTCCAGGATGCCAAATAGAAACAGATCCCCGTATAAACTAGGGTGCTTGCTCGGCTCCTGCTGTGACTGCGAGGTTGCTTTTGCACAGCTCACTTAACTACCAATTTCACCTGAGCAGGGGGGGGCTCTGCCCAGGCTGGGCACCGCCAGGGCCCCCGGTGATACCCAGAAAGGCAGATGGAGGCGTGCCTGCTGCAGCTCTGCAAGGACAGTGGCTTAATTCCACCGTTTTCAGGAGATGGCTTATTTTGGGTGCTGATGGGGGTAGTCCAAGGTGTGATCCCGCAGGAAAACCCAGACATCGCTACACAGACACGTTTGGGAAGGAGAGGGGAGGCTTTCCCCAAGCACCCCTCACCTCCCCGCAGCACAGGTGCCCGCTTTTGGAGACCTGCAAAGATTCAGAGCAGAACATCTCCACTTCATGCCAGCTTGGAGGGGAAATTCCTGGATCACCCACCAGACCCTGCCACCGTCCCCATGCCGCTATCACCCCATCTCACGACGGGGTCGTGTTCACGCAGCGCCCCGGGCTTTATCGCTCGCACGCTGTTAGTGCCCATCCTCCTCCCATCGCATCTGCCTCCTCCTCCTCCTCGCTCGTATTTTATATTCCCCGCACCGCTCGGCGAGATAAGCCTGTTAGATATTTATATGTTGATCACAGATGGCCTTGGTTTCAGAAACCAACCGCGCTGCAGTCAGAAGGAATGTATTAATAATTATATAGCACAACGTGATAATTACTTCCGAAGCACTCTGAAGAAAGTCTTTTGTCTCCCCTCTTCTGATTAGACAGTTATTTCACCAGTGACCAGGAAAGTCAACAAGTGTCAAGTATGGTGGTTAATTCCTGAGCCGATAGCGTTTATTAAAATTGCTAATGAATCTAATAATTAAACACATAAATATAAGTTACCTCAGGTATTAAATCTAATTATTGGGCCAGCGAAAATCAATTTTTGTGCATATGCATAATAACACATGGGCAAAGTTAATTAGAAACGTCCAGATCAATATTTGAATAATTCTTAACTAGTGGAATCCCTGTCTGAAGAGCGGGTCTAGACGCTGTGAATAAGTTATATTGCAGAAATGAACGCCTCCTCCTAATGGAGTTTATCCCAGTAAATTAATAAAACTCCAGTAAATCTGCAAAATAAATGACAAACCTGTTTGCCTGAATATTGCCCTTGGGGAAATCATTAATATCCCTTGTCAGCAGCCTCTAAGGTCAGAGCCGAAGCTCTGCTCCCACACAGCCGCGCTCCACGGGAGGCACTGGGAGACGAGGAAGAGAGCGGAGCCAGAGCACACCGGTGCCCACCCTCGCTCCCAGCTCTTCCACATGATGGGCAGCTACTGGGCAGTGCTTCAGCCGAATCCCACCTTTCCCACCAGACCGAGCCCCATCCCCACCACCCTGAGCTCCTCCTGATCCCACCTCCAGCAAAATCCACCCCACTCATCTTGGAAACATGACCTTGGTTATGGTCCAAGAGCCGTGTTGGCGTAAATCAGCGGAGCAGTGCTGGTTGGTGCCATCTCAGATCCCAGCCCAAACAACAGCGTTAAATTCAGCAGTGCTGACTCTCACAGAGCTCTCCCAGTCCCAGAAGAAAATCTCAGCTATTTTTTATTTTTAAAGGTAGCTTCTCTGCTCAGCAAAGAGCAGGGAGGATCCAGAGCCTCGTCCCGATGCTCGGGGGGATTTTATCACCTCCTTCCTCATCCCTGATGGAGACGCAGCCTCCGTCCATGCATCCCCTCCACTGGCTCCTCTTGCCAGCGCAGAGGCTGATCAAGAAAAGAGAGGAAAGAGCAAAAAAAATAAGAGCACGAATGTTGTGCTTGGCCTGGAGATGCTCCTGCACGACTTGTTTAAACACGGTGCTACAGGAGCCTCCACCTTTCCCCTCGCCCCGGCACGCTCTCCCCTTGATTATTCATCTCGGCTGAAGGGAGATAAACCAGATGTAATATGGTGCAAAACTCCAGCACACATCTTAAATCATCTTGTCTCGCCGGGGCTCCTTGGCACGCGCGAGCGATGCTCGTCGGGAGCCCGGCTGAGCTGTGCTGGCCCACGCGAGCGGTTTGATTGCCACGTTTCTCCCGCGCGGGCACAGACGGTGGAGGGGAAATTATCCAGTCATGGGTGAGATCGTTCCAGGTAAATCTCTGCTCTGAATTACGCTGGGGTAAATCCGTTGAAGGGCAACTCAACTGAGATCAACAGCCCAAATTTCTGCTTTCCTTTACTCCGAAGAAAGGCCCGTGTCATATTGCTGAAGTCACAAATAATGCTCCTGATTTTCACAGCCACAGGCAAATCTGACCCACCCCGTTTCCGATCTTTTGCACGACGTATTTTGTGAAACCAGTACTTCAGCAACATTATTTTGCATGAAACCATCTTCTGCTGTCTCCCCTCGCCGTAGTGCTTCAACCACTCCGATTTTGTAACCCTGGCTCTCCTCAGTAAGCAAAAGGAAAAACCACTGAGCTCATGCTGGGAGGTTTATGGAGGGATCAGGGGATCCCCAGCTGCAACACGAGCATCCCTGTGCTCAAACACCTGGCAAAGGGGATCACAGGGAGCCTGTCCCCTCCTCACAAGGACCTTCTGCCTTATAACCTTAGTGAAAAAAGAGCTGTGGAAGGATTGTTGAAGGACAAGATCATCCCTGCCTTCCCCGAGAGACAGTTACCCAGAGCATTGTTTTTGGAGCTGGGCAAAAGATCAGTGCCCGGTCCCGAACACTGGCACCACAGCGATGTTACCTGGATGGATAGGATGGGCAAAGGCACAGGGAGAAAACAGAAACAGTGATGTAGTGAGATGCCAGAGGCCATGGAGCTATGGTCCATCAGGTCCTAAGAAAAAGCACAAAGCGATGGGTCCGGAGCCTGGGCCGGCTGCGAACGGCATCACCTCGGGTTATGGTCCATCTCCTGGGGCACTTTTCCCTTCAATTGGTACCTGTTGGCCACGTTACAGTGATTAAAAGGAAGGTGAAGCTGAGATGCTACTAACTGTATGACGCCCATGGAGAAGGGTGGTGGTTCCCTGGAGTCCTCCTGAACTGCTAAAGTGAGAGCTCTGCTTGGAGTGCTGAACAACCCGGGAACAGCCCAGCGAGGAAAGCCACCGGCAAACGGGTGTAATCCAGCACCACTTCTGCTGAAGTGGATTTTATGGACTAATCAAAGGCAGAGGCACAGCTGCTGCGGCTCCGTGTAGTTACACGCACAGGGAACAGGTAATCCGGGAGAAAATTGGAGACCCAAAGGATATTCCTGTTCTCAAGTGGGCATCAAGGAACGGGAGCCTCCAGGTAAAAGAAGTTCTTGGAAAGGGCTTTGGTGTGAGCTGCTGGGGAGGTGGGTAAGTCTGGTCCTGAATCAGAAGCTCTGTTGCTTATTTTGGTGATGGTTCGTTTACGAATGATTTATAAAGGCAAACCCACCACTTCATGGACATGCCGAGCACGTTGGAGCCATGAGGGCCAGCGTGCGTGGCACACGGCTAGGAGGACAGCAAAAGCCGTCATGCCTCAGTCTACAGTGGCAAATAAAAAAAAAAAAAGCCCTAGAGACACTAAAGCAGCAGTTTATTGAGCTGTTGGGTTCTCTAGCAATTAATTCCCCATTTATTAAAACATCTATTTGTCATTTATTTACCCTCCACGTGCAATTTATAAATCTGTTCTTAATAAAGTACAACTGAGCCTTCGCAGATTTGCACCACGGTGGAGAGGATCCAGAGCACATCGCCGCCAGCCATCGGCTCAGGTCTTACAGATCTTTTCCATCTTTTTCTACGACAGTTTCCCTGTCTCTATTTGTTTCTGTCTCTCTTTCGCTCTCCTGGGATAACACCATCTTTCAATCTACTCTGACACATTCGTTTCCTGAGGGCAATTTAAACTGAGAATGATTCCCTGATTGCTCACTTTTCCTCCTCCTCTTTTATTCTGCAGGGGTTTTTTTGAAGGATCATAAAATAACATGTTTAGAAATAATTGCATGATAGGGATGTTTTCTTGCCATGTGAGCATTGCTCATTTCCTCTCCAGACAGCATATTCTCAGCACATTTTCAGGAAAGGTTTCCCCAACAGCAATAGCCAGCTGGGCAGGACTTTGGCGCGGAGCGGCTGCTTGGAGCTGTGTCAGACCATGGAGGAGCGATGCTGTTACAGCTCCGTATCCCAAGGAAAGGTTCCAGCGCCCAGCCAGGGCAGGGATCGAGATTTGGGATGAGATTTGAGGCAGTGTTAGGCTCCAAGCATCCTACACCCCAGGGATTTCCCAACAGAAGCTGGGACAGCAGCATCGCCTGCACCGGGCTGCAGCCCAGACGCCGTCCGCAGGTGGCCGGACCCAACACCTTCCCAAATTAAACGGGATTTCTGGAGGCGGCGGAGACACCAGCCTCTCGCAGGCTGGCAAACCCTGCTCACTTCATCACAACATCAATTCTACTCAAGAGCTCAAGAGTGTTTCTATTTAGTTGTAAATGTATATGTATTAGATTATATATTGCAAGTGCAAATAAATTCCATGTATTACCCAAAAGCCATTTGATTTAGCCCTCAATAACGAGCAGGTGTACTTTAAAGCAATACATACTGTGAAAAATAAGAATTATGCACAGGTCTGTGGTTTTCCTGTTTCCTTCTCTTTTTTTTAACCTTTTACAGGCCACCCAGATACCATCATCTCCTAAAAAATATCACCCCCCCCCAACACAGCCATCATGTAACTCATTACAGCCTGCACAGCGCACGAATTATGTGGATAAGGTTCACGTATCTATGAAGATATTTATGGCAGGCCATACTGTTTCTTAGGAAAATATTGATTTGTTAACAACTGGATGACTGTGTAGCTATTAAATCAGACCGGTCTATCGTACACCCCGGCGTTAACAAAAGCATGGGTTTATTTTTTACATTTCTGTATCTATTTTATTTGTAAACGGCAGCGGGGCGAGCGGAAGGGCACGTGCACAGGGAAGGGATCTGCTGCTCCTGGATCCGTATCCACAAAGCCTGAGCCCAGATCTCTCCACTGCCTCAGCAGCCATGCAGGGACTGGTCATTATTGGTCCTTTAATTTGCCGTAGATCGGGAGCAATGGTCCCCGGTCGGACAGGAGCGGTGTCACCGGGAAAGATAGAGGCAGAGTCACACAATCTCAGTTGTCAGAGCATCTTGGATTTACACCCTAGCAGGGCTGATTCTGGCCCTCCCCACGCTCAGCCCACACATGATAACCTTGGGGAGGGCTATGCCATTATCCCGGATTTATGTAGCTATAACGGAGGGAAGAATCCGTCCCGCTTGGGATTTTTGCAGAGATGGGGAGAGACAAGGGGTCGTAGCATCATCTCAGGACTCCTGAACTGCTAAAACAGGGTTTGCAGTTCATTACTCTGGTGTTAAGGCCTCGAATAAAAGTGCAGGCAGCCCTCTCTATGTTTTTTTTTTTTTCTTTTAAAGAAATACAACTTTCTTCTTTTATTGATTGCTTGCTTTTCATTTTATATCCTTTCCCCTTGCCTGAAATGAGAAAAATGAGTCCCCGCCACAGGCTCTAAACTTTATACTCCTCCCTCACTATCTTCCCCCTTATCTAATGCCGAGGCAGCGAGCAGAGGCGAGAGGATGCCGGGTACCACCGCAGATTATGCCATAAAACCTGGAGATAAGGGCAGGGATCAGCCTGGGGGGACGGGGAGGTACCTGCCTCCCTCCTTTGCCTCCCTCCCCCTTCAAAGCCAGGCTTTCAATCAAACCCTGAGCACTTGTGGATTTCTTTTCTTAAAATTTGATACCGAGTACCGTGTTTTCCTTTGGAGATTGGGCTGCAATAACACTGGGTGGGTGGAGGGTGGGTTGGGAAGAGCGACGGCATCGCGACTGAACCCGGTCCGCAGGGCGGCTTTGCGTGACTCTATTTCTTGGCTGGGCAGAATAATCCAGCCGAGAGAGCATAAATGTCTCCAGCAGACATCACAGTCTGCTTATTGATCTCTACTTGTTGTTCTTCTCAAATATAATTGCTCACCTTGATTAAGGCTGTTCGTGCCTCTGCGTGCCGGGAGAGGAAGGCAATCAGCCTGCAGAGCATCGCCCCGCAGTCCCTAATGCCACTGGGTGCTCCGTTCCCTCGGGGAATGTGAGGTTTGGGGTGTTTGAGGGAGAGAATACCCTCAGCAGGAGGACAGCAGAAGGACACGGAGTGGGATTAGCGCAGCCCTGGTATTTACCTCTCCATACTCTGTGTTAGAGATACCTGATGTGCTAAACAGGGGCCTGATCCTTCAAGTCCTTTTTCACCCAGGCAATCCTCGCTCACAGGCTGCTGCTTGCAGAGACACGGTGGAAACCCATGGCCATGGATGGGGCAAGCGGAATTATCACTCCTGTGGGCAGGCACTGCCGCAGCATCGCCGGGCTCGCCGGGCACTGGCACCAAATAAACCTGGAGGATAGAGGCAGCCCTGGCGTACTTGCTGGATGTGGGATGTTGGACTACGTGGATTTACACGGACTGATTTAGGATAACGTTTCTGATGACAATCAGCCGGTGGGCTCATCCCCACGGGTACCTGCACGAGGCTCGATGCCCAAACCGGAGCCGGCTCTGCCACGACTCAAGGTGCCCTGGCTGGGCGCCCACGGCAGCACACCCCCGGCCTCCCTGACTTGGAGCCTATCAAGCTAATTAAAACCCTTCATCTCAGCATGGATGCTACTTAAGAAATGTCAAAGGCGACAGGCCCAGCCCCTATGAAAGGAAGAAAGCAATTAAAAGGGGAAAGAGCCGTCAAGGCTAAGTAGCAACGAGATGCAGGAGTTTGAACTACGCAGTTTTCCAACGGCGCCGAAATCCAGAGCCAATTGCAGGTGACACGGAGAGGGGGAGGCTAAAGAAGAAACAGCCAAGGGCATGAAAACAATTAGTGACAAATGTGCCTGGGAGGCGAAAAAAAGGATTTGGTGTATCTACCGGCTGCCAGAGAATAAAGTGAGCAGCTGAGAGTGGATTTCCAATGAGGAGAAAGAAAATATTGGGACTGCTGGGTTCCCCTTGGGAGAGGGGGATGGCGAATGCACAGAGGGAGGAAGAAGGGGGACATGGACCGGGTGGTCCCGGGTGCCGGCAGCACGCTGGGCTACTGAGGCAGCACGCGTGCAGCTCTTGAAAGGACGAGGAAAAAAAAGGATTGGGAAAAAATTCTGCGCAGCCCTCTGCTCATCCCTGGCACCCCAGGCTGTCATCTTTGACGTGGGAAACTCTTTGCCGGAGGGAAGCGTGGGAGAGCAGAGCTCACAAAGGGAGAGGTGTACGTACGTCTGTGCACACACACGCGCGATCTCACCGTCTGCTGCGTTTGAAAAAAAAAAAACCAACGTGTTTCCTTTATTCTTGCCGACACTTTGATACACAAAGCAACTCATTACATCAGCGGGAGAAGCAGCATTCCCAGGGGGAACGGCTCCGTACCTGCCTTCCCTGCCCTGACCCTCCCGTGCCCAGCGCAGGGCCCTGCCCGGGCAAGACCCACCCCCGGGGGCGGCAGCCGGGGATCCGAGACCCCGGAGCGATCCCGAGAGCCGGCGCCGGCTGCGGCGCAGTTTCGCATTGCCATCTAGCGGGGTGCCCCCGGCCCGGCCGCTTCTCCATCGCGTCGCTCATGGTTATTTACGACGACACCTCGCAAGTCCTGCGCGTCGTATCGCCCCCACCCTCTGCGCTGCTTCTGTCGCATCCGCTACAGCCCGGGAAAGGAGCTGGGGGGGTGCTGGAATGGGGACAGATCCAGCCATGCCTCTGCTCCATCCCCTCCCTGCCAGCGCAGCCCCCGGGAAACGCCGTCCCCACGTCACAGCCATAAAAGTCGGAAGCAATGAGTCGGAAGCAACCCCTCAGAGGGTTTTTGTTCTCTCCAGCCCTACAGTCTTCACAAATTGTTTGCTGTATAAATATCTCCCTGCTCCGGCTCCTCTCAATTACGAGAAAGACGGCAAAGGTCAAGCTGTGCCCCCAGCAGCAACGGCCCCGCGGACTGACACCTTCAGTTTGCACAAAACAAGTCAGCACTGAGTTAAATTTTGGGCAGTGAGACAGAAATCTCCCTCCCCAGGGCACAGAGGGCTTGTTTCAAAGGGCGCATTGGGTCGGCAAGCAGTCTGCACTTGGATAACAAAGCCCCTATGCACGAGGGCCAGATCCTGCCACAGACGAGACGCTGAGGTTCGGAGCACGAGGAGCCACTTGTCCAAGGGCACAGGAGACGAGGCCACATCTTGCAACCCAGTGCCCTGGCACAAAACAGCTCCCGCCCACCAAACACCCGCAGCAGATGCCCCAGTGCATCCAGCATCGCTGCGGGATGCAGGGCTGAGACGCCAACGCCTCAAATCCCAGTGCCTGGGTCTGAGTGGAAGTTATTACATCCCCACGCTTGTAATTCTGTGTAGATGAAGAGCGTTTCTTAACAGAGATGGTAAAAGCCAAGTGATGGTCACTGAGCATCCGAGGAAATGGCTGGTGATGGGCAATAAATGTTTCAGCAAACAGGAAGGCAGGAGGAAAGACAGCATGGTGCCAGCCAGCGCTCCGACCACCATCCAGCTCCCTCCAAACGATTCATGGTCCCTCCCGACCTATTCCAGGAAGGCCCAATTACCAACACTTTGTTCTAAACAGTGAGATATTTGAAACTTTGCACTGTCTAGGCACTGGAAAGAGGAAGGGAGCAGGCTGCCTTTGCGCATCACTCAGTGCCCACCCCCCACCCCCCCCCAGACCTGGGGGCCAGATTCGCTGCGAGGCGCCTGGTTCAGCTTGGACAGGGCAGAGCTGAGGCTCTGGGGGTACCAGAACCTCTGGGCCAGGTTTTGATCAGGACAAGGGGTGGCAGGTCTCTGTCCCAGGACAGCTTAGCCTGAGCCAGACCCGACGTGGCTGTAAAACAGCAGCAGCATTCAGAATTAAAGTTTTTCAAATGTGTACTTAATTTGGAATTAATAGAACGATTTTTCCCACCCTGACTTAATCGAAAGGAAAAAAAAATTACTATTAAACACAGATTATCTGAGCTTTGACAACTAGGTAGTAAATATCCATCCAGCACATGGCTGCTAATTCCCAATAAATATGTTTCTTTCAATAACCAGCTGGTTTTAATTTAACAAACAAATAGCTGTCTGGTAAAATCTGAATTAATTAAGCATTTGGAGACCTTAATGGAAAATTGCAGTTGTGTCTCAGCCCCCATCCCTGGCCTGTACAACCTCCCCATCCCAGTCCAGTGGGAATGCGGAGCTGGGTGCTGGTGAGGAAAAACAAAATTGTGTGGGTGCCCCCAAGCCCGTCCCTCCCGGCCACACGTGTGTGATGGCCACTGCACGGCTGGGAGCAAAGCAGCACTTTTTGGGTGCTCTCAGAAACCCCGTTGCTCTCACTGCGTCACCTCTTCCCCTCCTTTCCGGCTGTATGTTGGGCAATAACAGGAATAATTTAACACCTTATTTGTACAGCACCTGCCCTGTTTGGGATGTCATGCAACAGAACGGAACAGAAAAGCAAACCAGACGTGAGTTATTTCCCAAATCTGACTTTTCCAGAGGCAGCCTGTGCCATTTCTGGCTGTCCCTAGTAGAAGGGAGAAAGTCAAAGCAGCAGCTCTCCGAGGATGGACTGCGAGCTCCATGCAAAGGAAGGGACAGGGAATGTCCCCACGGCTGCTCCTGCAAAGCAATACCTGCCCCTTCATCTCAACTGCAGAACAGCAAACACCGGGAAGCCTTTTTCCTTCTGGATTTCAAGCCAGCTGCTAACAGCTGGGATCCAGCCACCGAGCTGCCCAGAGGGTTGTTTGCAGAGGAATACAACCCGGAGAAGTGGAGAGGGAAAAGAGAAATTGGAGCAGCCTGTTGCAGGAGACAGCAGGGACCACTCCTGCTCCCGGCCCCGGGAAATTTACTTCCAGCCCGAAGAAACGCAGCAATAAAGCGGCCCCATCAATTGAGCGGCTCTTTAGCGAACGGGAAAAGTGGCCCAAATTACCCTCGGCGGGAAGCTCGGCGCTCCGGCCCGGCGCAATCACGGCGCCATCGCTTCCCGCTAACGAGCGCTCCGCCTCGGGGTTATGGGTTGGAATTTGTGTCATTACAACAAATTACGGTGCTCAGAGCCTTTTCTGGCATCCATCGACGCCCATAGTCACTCAAGCACCTCCCTTCAGGGTTTATATTTGGGAAAGCAAAGATGAATGGCCCAAGGTGCAGCCTGCTGTGCTGCATGTCCGTCCCAGCCGGGGATGCTCTGCAGATTCCCATGGAGGTGACATCCCTAAAACCAGAGCGACAGCTCCAGCTGCGATGTCTGTATCCCACAAACCTCCTCTGTCCCTGAGCACCAGGACAGGCGGGGTGATTTACACCAGCTCCTTCAGTCAAGGCTCTCTAAACCTTCTCCAAGTAATTCTTCAACTTACCCACAGTTTTTCAAATACATTTTTCTGACACAGCCGGAACAACAGTTACATCAAACCCGTATAATGCACTTTTCACACTCCCTGGAGACGCAGCTGCGAGCCCGAGCCCCAGCACATCAGCAGCTCTCGCGGTGCTTTATGGGTTAAAAACATTTCCACAAGCAAGAAACAACCTCAGCCCCGAAGTTCAAGCATGGCAGCACCACCAGCACAAGTGGCATGAAATGTGTTGGGCCTCAGAAGATATTCACACCTCCTTTTGCCGGTGGAAGAGGTGGGGAAAAGCAGAGGTTGCTGCAGGGCCCAGCACTAATTCCTTATAATCCTTTAGCTGAGGGTTTGGCTTCATCTCTGAAGCTGAAGCAGAGGTGAAAGGAAGGGAGGACCAGGGAGCCGGCAGCTGAGCACAGCCATCGCCTCCCAGCCTCTCCCCCCCTGCACAGGATCAGGGGATTAAATGAGCACATAAAAGACCTTGCCAGACACCATGCAAAACTGTTTAATCAGAAAATTGCCTCTTGACCAGCGCGAGACTTTCCAGCTGCCATGGAGATCCCTGTCTTTGTGAAAGGGTTGCAGCAGGGCAGAGTTAAATATCTCTTTATTAAATCCGAGTGTCAGGGATACAGTGCCAGCCTGTTTGCTTATTGCAGAGAACAAGCCGTGACCCTGAAAGGTCCAGAAACCGCGACACGGAGCCGAGAATGAATTGCAGACACTTCAAAGAGGAGCGATGATGAGATGTAAGGTCAGCCTGCCTCCCCCCCCAGCCTCCGCTCCCCGGGCCGCCGCCGGCTGTCGGCACTTCCCTGCCGCGGGTGGGAATGGAAAGGGTCAGAGCCGGGCGATGACCTTGGGCTGATGTACCCAAACAAGCATCGCTCAACTGCAAAGTCACTAAGGGTGCTGCCATCACCCCCAACCCCCATGCAGAGGGGACTGTGTTCCCCATTTGAAAGAAGGGGGAAAAAAAAGGAAAAAGAAGGAAAAAAAAAGAAAATTAAAAAAAAAAAAAAGAGTCCTGCAACAACTTTGCTCTAAAATCCTAAGAAAAAAGGTGGAAAGATTGATGCCCACGTCTCAGGAAGACACATACCACTTCCTTCCCATTTTCTAGGGATGAACCGATCGCATCCGACGCCGTGCACAACCGCCGACCGACTCACACCTCTCCCCAGGTACACGCACGCGCCGCTGCTGGAAGTGCTCCCAGTTGACAGATTGGGCTGTTTGGCCACAATAATCCCTGTATCCGCGGCATAGCAAATTTTGAAAACCTGATATCTGGGAGAGGACTCCAGACTTTAATTATATCTTATTTCACAGCTGCAGTCAATTCCTGCTACAGCTTAATAAACAGGTTGCATGAGCCGTGAATGTATTTTGTTAATTTTCCTCGGGAAAATTGAGTTTTTACTGCCATTTTGGCAGAAATGCTTATCATAACAATTACAACAAATTGGTAAGAAATTGAAAACATCTGCAACAAAAAAAAACCACACAACAGCTTTGGGACAGAAGGACATTGGTCAGCCCGGGCAAGTCCAAAATGTGCTTTTTAGCAGAGGTAGATGCTCTGGGTTGTTTTTTTTCTCCCCACAGTAGTAAACATTGGGAAAAGGTGGTTCAGAATCTGATAATTTGAGAGGAGTTTGACTTAAGCGTATGCAAACCAGAGTTTTTCTTTCCATTTGGGTGTATTGCCAGTCATGCAACCAGGCAATTATTTAGAATAAGGAAGCGGAAAAAACTCTGAAGAAGTTAAAGATCCACTTGTATTAGAAATACTGGACTGAGACAAAATGGTGAGTTTAAATTTCTACTTATTTGACTTTGAACAGTGCCTTTGGCAAAAAAAAAAAAAAATCAAATACACTCCAAGTTAGGTGCTGACTTATCTTTCTGTAGAACAGATGAGTTTTCCTTTTTCTTGCCTGGAAGATCCAGGGCTCCTCGCACATGCGCACAGCACAGGAGCACCACGAGGCCTTCCTGGGAATTAGCCTAAGCTTTAGTATAACAAAAGGATAAAAATAATTGCTTGGCCCCTCTTGAAACCCTCGCTCCAGCCCAGCTCAGTAGTTACACAAATTGTATGTCCATCAGAATCATGATATTTTAAAAAAAAATTCACTCAATTCTACATCAATACACTAATTTTTTTTTCCCCCCCTAAAAACCTCTGATGTCTCAATAAGCTGTTCACAGTGTAAGGGATTTTCCACAGCTCATTTCAGCATCTGCTGAGCCTTGTCACTGCTGGAGGAAGGTCCCATTGGCACCTTTTGGCCTCACCATAGCATCCCATATCCCTGTCCGGTCCCCCCAGCCAGACCCCGGGAGACCCCTCACACACCACCCCCCGCCCCCCCAGCCCCCTGCTCCTGCCGACCAGCTGTTGAACAACTCATTAGTGGGTCCTTATTTCAACGAATTCCCTGTGAACAGGATTCAAACAAACTTCAGTGGCAAAGACTTCAAGTGATCAAAACAAATCAGCCAAGACATGAAAGAAGAAAGGTTGAAGCAGAGGTGTGGTGGTACCAGAGTGATTTTCATACTTTTATTCTTCTTTTTATTTTTTTTCCCTTCTTATCCATCATTTCTTATGAGATGAAGTTCAGTCAGAAGTAACGTTGTGATGTTGATGGCCAGGACATCTGAGGTGCTCAGCCATCAGAAGATGCTCTGCGTTTAGCATCTGTAATAACTCCCAGACACCACAGCACGAAGCTGCTTTGCACACACCAGCCCCCCCAAAAAAAAAAACACCAAATGCTTGTCAAACAAGAAAGAGACATCTGCCAGCGTCAAGAGCAGGCAATCTGGTGAGTGAAGGCAGAAGACTTAAGGATGAACCTTAACGAGAGCAAAAATACACGGGGAGAACTGAAACGTGAATTTGCATCTATTTAAATGATAGTGTGACACCAGGATTTCCTGGGGAAAGAGGCAGAAACCAGGAAAAATGAAGACGAGACGCTGACGCAGAGCAACAAGAGGGGTGTTAGGCAGCAGCCAAAGCTCCCAGTGCTGCTGGTCCAGCCCAGTTCAGCTCAGCTCCCTGCACTCATCCTGCTGCTACCGTGCAAGACGATGGGAGAACTCACAGCCCTTGGCATGGAGATGGTTCGGAATCCCAAGATTCCGGAGTTAGCGTGAGAGAAAAAAAATTCCATGTGAATGTCACACAAGAACGTCCCCAACAAGCAGAGCTGGGAGTGGGCTCTGCTGAGCAGCTGTTACCTCCACAAGAATTACTTCATAGGAAGAAGGCCAACGTGTTGGCATTACAGGTAATATATTGACCGCTTTTGGAGACGAATTTAATGCCCAAAAATGTCTGGATATTCCCTATAACTTTTTTCTAGCAATCAAACCCTTTGCCAGCAGTTTAAATCCCAGGAAGAGGTTTAACACATTTCTGCCAAGAAAAAAACAAAAGACCATTACCATCACTGCTGCTTTAATTGTTTCCTTGAACAAACGAAGATACACTCACAGAAGCACTGCACACAAGGAGCTCTGCTGGGATAGAAACACAGCTTCAAAGAAAAAAGAAATCACACACTGTGCCAGCACAGACATCCCCGGGCACATCCCACGTGGGATGCTCGAGTCCTTCCTTCCCTCCTCACCGTTCAGAGACCCAAAGGGTCTCTCCTCGCAGGTGACGGTGGGTGGCAGCTGCAGGGTGGGCTTTGGGGACCCAAGCCCTCCTGATGCAACCCGGTTTATTGCCAGAATCAGCCGTGGTGCTTTGAGGATTGGTGTTTGGTCCCTTAACGGCGCGGGAGTGGAAGGAGCGTTGGCGAAGGGCTGCGCGAGGACGTCTGACACGGCGCCTCTCGCCCCTGTAATTTAGTGTAATTGGCCATGGCCTTCACTGTTCCGCTACGGGAGCGAAAGCTCGTTAATGTGGCAGTAATAAAGAAAAGGGGAGGGAGAAAATAAAAGGAAGGAAAATGAAGAGACTTTTAGCAGAGGATGGCTTAGGGCTTTCGGGGGAGATTGGCACCTCGGCACGCCGCGCCAATAAGCGCCGGGCTAATTTCACCACGGCGCGGAGGGAGTGATGGATGGAGGGAGTTACGAGCACCACGACAGCAATAAAGCAGATGATACACATCAGTGCTGGGAGAGCTCCACCTGCACGTCGTGTCCCTCCACTCTCCCTTTTCCAGACGTGGGAGACGGGGAAGGCAACGTGGGAAAGCCTCCACGCCCCGGCACACGTCACCCAAAGGCCTTAATTCTCTCCATTAAAACCACATTATGACATTAATCTGCACCAAAACATCACAGCGGAGTCAAACCTGGGCAAGCAGCTGCTCAGGTTGGTTATCAAACCATCACCACCGAGCCCAGCCTGCAGGAGACGCTGGGGCCGGCGAGTGAGGTGGCCCAAGCAGAGGTGGGTTCTGCTGGGGGGTTTCCCCAGGTTTGGGACTGGGGTACTGGTGAAGATGGGTAGAGGCTCAAGGCTCAGCAGAGCAAAGGAAGGCACAATTGCAGACACGGGCAGCAGGATACAGAGAAATGTTGCTCAGCATGTTTTTTTGGGTATGAATCTGTTGATCCTACCCTTCGTTTAAGCTCCCACCTCTCCCAAAGACGTGCAATACTCTCAATGTCTGATCAGGACGAAGCATAAAACAAGCTGAATGTCAAACCATTCTGGACAAAAAATAATAAAAACCAATGACAACACTTTGCAGCCTCACTTCCTTGGCACTGGCTCATCGTTGGTGGCTTTTGAAGAAGACTCAGTCATCTCATCTCTCCATCCAATCTGGCACTAAAAATAAGCTGCTATTTTCCTACAGGTTCTCAGGTACAAAGCAGCAAGAGCGCTTTGTAATTTATTTGAAAGAAAGGAGTTATTTTCTTTTTAATCCCCTAAACAGCTTTCTTCCCTTCTGCAATGTGCCAAATCTCTGGGATTTTTTTTGTTTTTTTTTTTTTAATTTTAGAAAAGAAATTAATGCACGGAACAAAACACTGCCACAGAACAAAGCAGAGAGGGTTTGTTTGTCCCTGGCAAAGGAGCTGAGATGACAGACAGACAGCCTTCCACTGCAGGTACCCACCAGATTCGGCTTCTTTCTCTTTTCTCTTTGATGCCTCAAATTAAAACGTGGTGGAAGACTGTAATTAAAAAAAAAAAATCCTGAGAACCACTTGGCTTTTTGCATTCATCCAATACCTCAGCTGTGGTGCCTCAAGATTTAACCCTTTGAAGGATCTCTCCCCAGCAATAGGTGTCGCCTGCAAATACTCATAACTGAAGGGAGACTGAAATTCCCGCTGCGTGTCTGAGATGTCCCTGCAGAACAATAAGGATTGTGCTGGGGACCAGAGGGAACAGGGACTCAGCCCTGCAGGGAAACCCACTGTCATGCAAGTTCATATCAAGTGGTGGTTGGAGCAGAAGACTGAAATGAAATCAAACGTTCTCCTCCCCTTCTCCACCCCGCAGCCTTCGTGCTCTGCAACTACTTGGTTCCTAAGATGAGTCTTATTCTTATTTTCCACCCGGGGTATAAACACGGCCCTTTTCTTCGCCGGGGAACGTGCCTCGTGCGCGGAGTCAGGGAGGCTGAGGATTCTTCAGGCTCTATTTATGGCTCCACAAATGATTCACCGAGCGACCTCGAGGAGAGTCCTTCCCCCCAGGATGAGTCAAATCTCGTTGGCGCTCACAAATGCATCTGCCATCATCCTGAGTGCACTTATCCTGCTGGTGTAAACACGGAGAGCGCTGCGTTCTGCTCTTCAACGCTACCCCCTCTACCCTGCTATAAAACGTGACTCATACTGGCAATTCTCCCAGCGGAAGGTTGTGAGGCTAAATTAATGTGTGCAGAGCGCTTTGAGATGCTGAAAATTGTTTTATGAATGCAGGGTATTAATAATATTAGTGTAGTTACCATAGAAGAGGAAGGTGATTTAGTGCTATTTGTGTCTGAGAATTGCCACGCACAAAAATGATGCCATTATCATAATGAAGAAGGAAAAAAAAACCCACCCCCCCCTACATTATTCAAGATTGATTTGTAGCAAAAGGGGCAAAGTGTCCTCCCAAACTACCTCTTCGTGTCGCCAACGTGCAGACCAGAGCAGGGCCAGGAGACCCCACGGGAGATCGAAGCCCCACTGGGCCAAGTGCTGCACAGGCACTTGCAAGGGAGAAGCTGCTCCGAAGGGCTGATAAAAGACTTTTGCAGGGGATGACGGAACAGACCACACCACTCAGCAGCACCTGCTCTCCACGTCGTCCCCAAGACTATGGAGCTGAGACAAACACAGGCACCATCGCCCCAAGCGTCGCCTCTGCTCCCGATCACTGTCCTGACGTCTCTCCTAGACGTTCCAGAAACCATCTGGTGAATAGATACAGCTACAGAGAGCCATCTGCTTCCGTTAAATCCCAGCAAGAGTTTCACCAAGGAATCAAAACACGCAGACACTGGGGGGCTGATGGGTGCCCGTGCCCCGGGGGGATGCCCAGCATGGGCTGCGGGAGGGATCAGGGTGCAGCACCAGTTGCAGCTCAGCAACCCATTACAGGGAAAGTGCACCAGCAAGGACCCCAAACAGCACAGCTCTCATTAAAGCACCCCCGGCTTGCGGGAACAGCTACTAAAGGTTAATCCTAAAATGAAAATCAACCCACATTGCAAAAGAAAAAAAAATGGTAAACGGCTTTCTGACCACAAAACCCCCAGCAGCTTGCTGAAAGTTGGAGCAAACCACTGGGATGAATCAGCCAGGGAAGTTTGCCCATCACCAACTGACAGCAAAAGAAAATCAAGTCACAAGATCCGTCTCGTGTTAACCAGATGCTTGAGCCCATGGCCCGGGGACCGCACAGCAGCGAGCAGAAACGCGAACACAAATCATATCACAGGGGTGCAGCGAGCCATCATTTATCAAAGCAGAGTGAACAAACACATTTGCATCCATTAATAGCTCCATGATCAATTACTGATAAGAACAAACTGCTCCATCCTTCTTGATCACTGAAAGCTCGCTGCTAATTTGGTCTATGGCACATTTCAGCTAATGAAGCCGACCAAATATGAATCAATCCACACAGGGAAATAATCATCCCTAAACTTGTAGTGAAAAGAAAGAAGTGTCCTCTTCTCAATACGCTAAATTGATCACCTGTCAGATTTGAGGAGGTCCGCTGGAGTTAAGGGGATGTGGCAACATCTCCTGATACCTAATGGCAGCAGAGAAACAGCCTCTTTCTTAATTATCCCCCGTGGGAAGACAGAAGAAAACAGTGCTGTAGTAAACACTTAAAAACTACACACATTAATTTGTGCCGGCTGCTGCCTTTGTATTTTGGAACAAGTTGGACCCTTTTTGGTTTTTTTCTAATTGCTTGATGAAACGTCCCATCAATCCTGTCAGCACAAACAGCGTCGCTAAATAACGGATGCCCACATGCCACCCAAATGGCACCACTGCTAATTAGAGACTGCGAGCAGATGCAGAGGCGCAGGGGGGAGAGGGGTGGGCAAGAGGTGACCCTCTCCCCCCACCCACCCTCCCCTGCCCACTCCCAGCTCCTCACGCCCATCACCGCGGCATCGGGTGCCAATCGAGCACTTGGCAGCGCTTCCCCCAGACCCTCCCCATCTGCCCCACGGACCCGTTTTCAAACCAATGGGGAGACTGGATGTCCTGCCAGTGAGAGACATCAGTGCACTGCTCTCCCACCCTCCCCCAGCTCGGCGGGGATCCAGGGTGGGGGACACCCAAAAAACATGTCCCCATGCAACTTCTCCAGCTGCAATTAGTTGTGTCATAGCTGAGCTCCATGCGGTGGGAACTGGCCTGATCCCAGCCACAAACCTCACCGCCTGGCTAGGATCATGACAACACAAAAAAAAAAAGGTGAAAAAAAGGATGTAAAGAGAAGCAGAATATCTTAATAAAACCCAACAAGGTTTCTGGGCCTGTTTGAGTTCTGTGCTGATTTCAAGCACCTTCAAGCAAAAGAGGATAATCCATTCACTTGCTGTCTGTATGGTTGGATTATTCCGTATTATTTTGGCTGTATCGTCACAGCTAATTTTTGGCAGCGAGAGCGTACAGGTTTATTGCTGTTTGAAAAAAGGTAGACCAAAGTATTCTCCTTGGAAGCAGCACTGGTAATTGATTTGTCATTATTAGGGAGATAATTTACTTAAATGCAATAGCAGGCCCACGCTGAATATAGGACCAGCTAATTCCAGCCTCGGATTAACGCCGATAAACATGATTAGCGTGGGCTTGTGGAGCTCTGCTGTTCCTGGAAGCACTGGGGCTGGCTGGGATCGCTCACTGGGAAGCTGGATGGAGAAAGGTGCAAACCTCAGCCCAAGAAGGTGGTGTGTAATAAGTGCTGAGATGAAAACCTTGTCTTAAAAATAAGCCTGGAAGTCCGGAGCAGCGAGTGGTTCACCACCTCCTCCCTCTCCATCCCTTGGGTCACCATTGGAAGATGTCTTCCCTGCAACCAAGCACCCGCGCTGTTCCAGGACGCTCCTTCCGACGCACCAAGAGCAACCCAAACCCTTCAGGCTTTGCAGAGTTTTGCTCTTGGACTTGGGTCCCGCAGGCTCCTGCGCACGGGTCGTTGGCGCCCGTATCCACGCCGCGTTTGGCCATCCATGCCCTCGTTCATCACGCTGAAGGCCCCAGCTCCATCTGAAGTCAACTTTCATCTGTCAAACCTCTTCCAAAAGCCCAGCGAAGCCAACAGGACAAACTCTGAATGCAGAAAGGGGGGATGCTGCCAGGGAAGGCAGCGGGTGCTGGGGGTGCTCCTTACCTGCGCATCACGCTGTCACTCGGAGAGGAGCCCACGGACTCCCACGTGCACGTAACAAAGATGTTGTTTAGCAGCTTGTCAGCAACAGTAAATTGGCCGAGGAGCGGAGCCGTTTGCGTTCTCCACGGGGCTTGAACTGAGAATTAAACAGTGGCAGCAACTGCTGCTGCTGCTGCCTGATGGAGCAAATCGATTCCCTCCCTCCCTCCTTTTCCCCGGCACCTCCCCAGCCTGGATTCAACGTGTTGGCCACGCAGGGCGATGTTAGCCAGACAGTCCTTCAGGGCCAGCAGGAAAAGGCAGCAAGAGATCAGGGCAATTAACCTGAAAGGCCCCTGGAGAGCAGAGAAAGGAGGAAACTGGGGTAAAATTCAGAATCTGAGCCCTCCATCTGTCCGCATGATGCTTTAATTGATCTGGGAGTCAATCAAACCAGCGGCAGCTTTTACTCGGCTAATCTGAGCTCTGCACAAAGCAAGCAAACACGGGGTGGAAGGGCAAAACAGGATCCTCCAGCGTCTCTGCCCATCACAGATGAAAGGTCTGACACCAGTAACAAATCAATCAGCTGGAAGGGGAGGCAGAGCAGGACAGCACCGATCACCGGCTGATTACACGGTACGTCGAGACCAGGTTTATTACGACGGAGAAATTGAGACACCTCTGCACCTGAGCTGGTTAGAAGCATCCGACTCTGCAGCCGGTACCCAGCACTACCATCCAGTGATTAAACACCTTCGTAAGTGACCCAGCAGGTCTGGAGCTGCTGTTCCTGGGACTGGGGGCGGGGGGGGGGGACACAGCCTCTGGCAGTGCCCTGAAGCCTCCACTGCAGCCATAGCCCTTCGCCCTCTCTCCAGCCAGCTCCAACTGCCACTTTTCGGGCCAAAAAAGTAATTAGGAGGAATGGGTTGTAACGGCGGGCCATCAATAATCCACCTTAAAACGGTGACGCGTGGGAACCAGGCAGTCCATCACGAGGCAGTGACGGATCGCCCGGCCAGCAGACCACAGAGAGAGGAGTCCTTCGGCACATAAATCATCCCCAATCCTGGGATAACCCTGGAGACCTTGCCAAACATCAGCAACACTTGCCTTCATCCCCACCACGTGCTGCTTCTCCTCTGCTTGCTTTTTTCTCATCCGCAATTCCCACTTTCCTCATCTTCTCCGCAGAGCAGCCCCCCAGTATCTCCCGCAGCCCCTTTGATGAGGAGTAGCAGAGCCAGGTGGGAAGAGCCTGGGGTGCTGCCCACATCTCCCCTATTTCCACACTATCCAGGTGCCCTGGGGCTCACCCCAGAGCATTATCCAGAGTGATGGGCATCGTTCACATCCTCAGCCCGCCAGCACCATGCTCAATCCACACCGATCCACTGCCACCCTCCCAATCCCACACACGTGCTCCTACAGCCCCGCTCTCCCTGAACACAGCCGGCTGTGCCCAGCAGCACCCACCCACACTTTTTTTTTTTTGCAGAGGTGGGTGCTGCTCCACTCCAAGATGCTGCCCTTCCCTGGTGCCCCCGTTCCCAGAGCCAGCAGGCTCCCAGCCTACAGAAGCATAATTAGCTTAGTGCCTTTGCCTTTTGCACAGCAACATCTGTTTTGCATAGGCAAGGGGAAAGGAGGGAAGTTGTAAACATCATCTTTATTTTAAAAGGAAGAAAAACATTAAAAGTCTCTGCACTGCCCTTTCCAAAGCCCTCTGGCTTTCTGATTTCTCTTCAGAAGACAATTCTGTTATTGCAGCCAGCTCCAGGGAGCTGTTTTGTTCTTGTGAGTGGTGCACACGCAGAGAAATTGTGCTTCTCCTGAAGAGCTCTTACGTGCATAGAGATGCTCTGTCAGTGCCCAGCCCGGATGATTAACCCCAGGCTTTGGCTCTCCCATTCAGTCTGAGATGGTCTATGAAGGTGTCTGCTCCCCCCTTGCTTCAGGGAACAGGGAGTGCAAGACAGAGATGCTTCCCCTCTCCTTTTCTTCTCCTCTCTATGGAAAGGTCAGCTCCAGCCCTGCTGAAACTGTGCAAGGCTGCCGGCAGGAGATGGGGCTGGAGGAACGAGGCAGCATCTGTCTTTCATAAAAAGCTGTTTTGTCACCTTGTTCCCTCACTGGGCATGGCAAAAAAAAAAAAGATGCAGCTGGATAATGACCTGCTGATGATGCTTCCCAATTTAAGACTCTTTCAGTGAATCCCCAGGCACCAGCTGGAGTCAGGAGGGGGAAAAAAGCTTCAGAATATCCTTGTCTACCAGTAGTGTTTGTGCCTGCATGTCTCTGGATTGGAGGGGATGCTTTCTAGGGACAGGGACAGATGTTCAGGCAGAAAGCAGCTGTCTGCACATGCTACCTCTGCCCAGATGTTTGCCAGTCCCCTCTGGCAAGGTGCCAGCCCAAAAACCAGGATGCAACTGCGCCTCACTGGCTGGTGCACCTCCCATCAGCACAGCATCCCGCATCCCTGCGGGGAATCTCCGTACTCGCCTTACACGGGACTCAGCCTTGAGCCTGGGAACCTCTAATCAGGGAGGACCTTTATAATCGTGAATTATTCCAAGATGAAAGGTTATGTAAAAATATAATGGCCATGGCTGTATCCCCTGCATGTAAGTAGCACTCCTGCAACCAGAGCAGTACACAGAGCTTCTGACCTCACGGGGAAGCATCAGGTTTAGAGCTTGGGCTGGGGCTAATTCCTTCCTGGCAGAAACACGTGCCTCACTGGAAATAAACATCCCTATCAGCAGCAGATATAAGCCTGTATTCTGCAGTGTGATTCCTATCAGCTTTAATCTTATCCCTCAGGCTTGCCACGTACCCTCCACGTGTGCCTCCTCCTCATCAGAGATGGTGTCTGATCCCACCACTGTGCTGCTCCCCCTGTGCCTTGCAGCAGAACATCGGCACCAAGAAGGTTTTTGGGAGGCTACAAGCTGGAAGCAATGGGCTGGGTCGGGTACCAGGCGATGGCTCACGCCCTGGTACAAACCCTGGGACTTGGGAAGAGTTTGGAGCGATGTGAAGCTCACTCCATCCTGGCCAGCGGGTGCTGCCTTGCTCTGGGCTCTGCTCCCAACATGGCACTGGGAACATCTTGTTTTACCGTTACTGGTTGACAAAGATTAGACGGTATTAGAGGGGATAACTTGGCAGAGTCAGTCTTTGAAGCCCAGATTAGTACCAACGGGTTATCTCCTCTCAGTTCTTAGGGCTGGGAGGAGAGGAACAATTAGATCATTAGCGATCCTCTCTAATTGTGCCATGATGAAAGGAGTAATCAATGCCTGATGCCTCCTCTGCACCAGCCGCGGGGGACAGGCTGCTCTCTGCTCAGATCTTGGCCTCCCTGGAGCACAGACCAGCTTTGTTGTGTTTACTCTGCAGCAGCTACTCTGCTCCCAGATTTCGGCACGCAGCAGCACAGGTGGGTGCTATTCCTCTCCCTCTTTACTTCGGCCTAGAAGATGTAAAGCAACTCTTTGTCTCCATCCCGGGAGGAGTTTCCAAGGCAAAGAACTGGAGGAAGATGGTTCCTTTTGTTGTTCACTACAACATTCAGTACCAGTCTTCTCTCTTTCCAGGTGCTCCAGAGATTGATTTTGCATCATCTGTCTCTCACTCAGGTTTCTGGCCCGATAATATCACAGCACAGACTACAGAAAGGTTACGGCAGCGCCGGCACGTGCTCGATAGGGAACCCCATTAGGGAGTGGGATATGTGACAGCTGCCACCTTCCCGCTGCTGCCTACAGCTGCTGCCTGCCACCCCGAGCAGCTCTGAAAGCAAAGTCGCAGCAAGATAAAAGTTATAACAAGACTTAGAGCAACATGGTGTTTCCGTGTGCCTCTCGCTCGAACGGCTTCTTTTGAGAGCAGGGGCTGAACGGGTAGAATGGAAAAAGTCTAAGTGAGGGCAAGTTTGTTGGGCAGCTAAAGATGACACCTACATGGAGAACAGGGATGCGTGTGCCAAAATCCGCTGTTATTGCAGCTCAGCTCTCAGGACCACTCAGGTGATGCTCCTCAGCAAGGCAGGAGCCGCAGTACCTGGCCGCAGCTTCCAACAAAAGCATCCCCCAAAAGAAATCAGACATCCAAACCCCATGACGATCTCGCATCCAAACCAGCACTCTGAGCACGTCCAAAATCCAAGCCAAGACTCATCGGGCAAACACAACCCCTGTTCGTAAAGCCTTGCCAAATCCCACCGTCCTCGAGCAGGGCACTCCCGGATTGTGGGAAAGACGAGAGGCAGAGTCCTAAAGTCTGGCTGGAGAAGGGATTTGCACCGCTTAAGCCCATCCTGGTCCACGCAGCTCGGAGAGAGCTGGCAGATTTCCACCTCAGCAGCTCCCAGTGTGTTTTCCGAGGGATGCAGCCCTCGTCCTGGTGCGTGACGGGCTCCTGCCATCTAGTGCCGCTCGGCAGCCCCGGCTCCTCGCAAACCCCGGTGAGGCCGAAGGCCAAGCGTGAAAACTCGCCTGGGACCCAGGGAAACGTCTCCTTCCAACAGGTCATGACACAGGCTGGGGCTCTGGGGCAAAAAAATATCTAATAGGAGCCCGAGAAGGTCAGACAGGAGAGCAGAGGTCAGAGGAAGAGGGTCTCGGTGATGCTGTAAGGGCAGATGGACACCAAGAGGTTTGGGTTGGGAGGGGTCTCATCCCACTGACCCCCCAGAGCTGCTCACCTCCATCCCAGCATCACTCCCCACCCACCCACCCCCTGGCAGAGCCTTTCTCCAAGTGCTTTCGCGATGATAAGCGGAACTATTAGGCAAATTTGTTATTGACTGTTTCATACTAGACTATTTTTGTACTTTCATGGCAACACGACTAATAAAAATGCACTTTATCTTTCTGGATTTATGGGTTCGTAAAGCTGCTTTCCTGTACCTCAGGGAATCGGGGAATTAGAGCTGTATTAAACATCTCCAGTGAAAATGTCACTCAGGTGAAAAGGGGGAGGGAAAGGGGGGAATTCAAGGGCAAGGAATGAGCAGAAGCAAACCTGGCAAAAAATATGGTTTTAATATATTATCTAAAGAATAAAAACCTCATAAAAAAAGTTATCGTCAGACAGGAGGAATTCATAATACTGCTGCTTGTGAATTCTGCCTGGGAACTTCCTCCATAGACAAGAGTCATTAAGTAAAAGCGAGATACCAACACGCAGCCTACCTGGATGGAGAGGAAGGAAAAGGCAGGGGAAAAACTCACTAACAGGAACCATTCCTCCCTCCACAAAGAAATTAATGTACAGCAAAAGCAGGAGATATTTCCAGCCATGGCAGGAAACATTCCCCATGCAGGAGGGCACTTTGGGAATGCAGGTTTGCATCACTCCTGGAGGGCTGGAAGGAGGACGGTGGGAGCAGGGAGAAGGGGTGACCGTGCACAACGACAAACCACTTCAGGTGTCACCAGGTATCACCCACAGCTACGGGATATTTGAAGCCTGCATGCAGCCTTATCTCTGAAGTCTGAGATAATTTTGCTCTTGGAAATTATCCTCACATTCCAAATGCTTAAGACTTTTGGCCAAAAATGTCAAAGTGAAACAAAACCTTTGAGGAAGTTAATTTTGTTACAAAGTCACCTTTTCAATAAGTAATCACTTTTACTGGAAAGTCGTCAATACTGAGTTATCTGCACAAAGCCTTTGATTTCAGCCAAACTCCTTTTCCGCTCTGGTTAAAGCATTTCAAGCCTCGTCACTGCAGCCAGTGATCTAATCATCAATCCAGAGGCGTTAATCAGGATTTACGGTGGTACAAGAACAGAATCCACAGCGCTCACTACAAAGTGCTTTAGGATCTGTTACCACCAGAGTTAAGCTATTAAGTTCTACTTTTCAATGAGTTTTAGCAACAGGGGTAAATTTTTTTTTCCCCCATCCACTTATATCCATCATTTCCAGGCCTGAATCTCTCCAGTGACACAGACCTGCTCTCCCTTGCAGGTTGTCCCCCCTGCTCCGCAGTCACTCCCGGAGCAGAGATGAGCCACTGCATTTTCTCTTCCCTTTCCTTCGGCAAAGAGCCTTTGGAGAAGTTTGCCCACCACAAGCACACACACTTGATTTACAAACGCCCCGCTCGAGACATCTGAAGAGAGGGGTATATATCGTGGTAATTAATCCTCCGAGGGCACTAATGGCACAGGCAGCGCTGCCGGCGTAAGGCAGTTGCTACTAAACAGCTTGTGTTATCTCAGGAACAAACACGTCTGACATCCCATAAACATCCCGGGTGCTGAGCGCTGCTAAACAGACTGTAAATCTGCCCCCGCCACCCCGCACACACGTGGATGGGCACACGGAGGGTTCCCCAAAGCCACCCTCCTTGCCCCAGCCCTCCTCTTTAACCAGACTTGGCATTTTTCTTCAGCTCCCCATCCACGGAGGGGTTCATTTTGCCTCAAGCTCCGTAGGACAGGATCCACCTCCATGGTCAGTCTCAGTCACCAGCTGCTTGTCCCCAGCATATTGATAATTACACATAAAATCACTGCTCCGCCGCCAGCACGCATGTCCCAGGTGGCTGAAGCAGTTTGGTTCTGTACACCAACCCATTTTTCCCCCAAATTCATACCTAGCCAGAAGCAAGCACCATTTTATTTAAGCATCCCTAGATTGAGACTCCCTGAGGCTGCAAATGCCTCTAACTTTGGTGCCAGGATATTTTCCCAACCAGTGCACCAGCAATGACTTGAGCCGAGCTCCAGCGGGGTGTCTCGAATGCTGCCCTCCTTTAAACATCTGCAGGCACAGCTGGGTGCTTGCAGAGATTTCCAGCCCAGTCGAGCTGAGGCTCAGCAGGCCCTTTACAAACCGCAGCTGGATGCTTCCCCTTGGCTTCAGCTGAGGGAAGCATCATCCCCGCATCACCAAAGCGGTCCTGGGGAGCTGCAGGACACAGCAGGACCACCAGCTCTGATCTCCCTGGGAGCCACCGCTCTGGAGTCTGAGGAAAACTCCCTCCTCCTGCCTCTTTTTGAGACAGATCAAAAAAAAAAAAGACCATATTATACTTAAAACTCATGATATAATAATAACAAGCTCTGTGATGATGAAAAGAGAAAGCAGTAATATGAAACACCAGGTGAAAAACATCCTGTCTCAGCTCAGTTTATATTACTTATGTTTATGACAGCCCTATCACACCAGCCACAATAAGATGAAGGATAGGACAGATCAGTAAATATTATCTTCCTCCTGCAGAAAGAGAGAGCAAGTCCCAGAGGCATTTAAGCAGTTTGCCAAGCCCAAAAAGCTACAAAAATCTCAGAGGCTTTGCAAGAAGAGGTTCCCAGAGCACCCCCCCTGCATCCAGCTCCTCCGCAACACGGAGGGTCACAGCTCCATGGTTCAGCGCACGAGAAATACAGGCTCAAGCAGTGGGTTGCAACAGCCATTTACGTGCTGCTGTCAAGTATTATTGTTATTATTTTTCATTCATCTACTCCCTAACTACAAAGTCCTTGACTGTCCCCCCTGCAAGAACCAGACAGTGCAAAGAAAGGAATCTTCCTCCATTGCTTCCAGGAGGGGCCAGCTCTTTAAATATCTTTATTAAAGCTGATCTTAAGCTCTTTAGGTCAGAAATTGTGTTGTCTTGTGTTCTGGACAGACTTGCCCAGTGGCTTATTGTAAAGGCAAACTCAAAGTGGTGCAAAGCTCTCGGGTACCAGGCTGCTCCGAGATGGATCCCATCCCTCCCTGAAGCAGGGAAGAGCATATTTTGGCGACCACTGGCAAGGAAACACCTGTGGCAGTTGCACTGGAGCAACTAAATTAAATTAAGAGAGAGCTTGTCAGCTGCTCTATCAACAGAAACAGATCTGTCTTACTGGTGCAGGGTTTTACACCAAGAGCCCAACTCAGATATGTCAGAGTTCTACATACATATACACAGACACAAAACATAGGGGATCAAAAATCCATAGGGTATTGATTTTTCATGTTTCAGGCCATAAAAACCATCAGGGATGGTTTTGCATGCTGGTGAAAGAGGCAGACAAATGTCAAGTGCAGTGAGAAAAATTGGAATATGCAAATGATTTTCATCAACTATAGGCAATCAGCCACGTTGCTGCTCGCACCACGATTCTGCGCAACTTCCAAAATAGTTTTCTTGAGTCTCATTTTCTTTCCGCAATTACCTTTTCTTTCTAACAATCAGATACTTGCAAACAATCATCCAAAGGACTCAGAAGAGTTATACTGAATGCAGGAATGTAATAAAAAAAATTCTTGTTAAAGTATTACGTTACCTTTCAGGTATGTACAATATCACAGAGAAAATTTTGAATTCAGCAACACGCATATTTCAGGATTATAGAAAATCAAATTTTGCTCTCCAGATTACCAGGGTTCCATCAGCCAGAAACCCTTAGTGTGTAGGTACTATTTTATAGCCCAATTACCTCAGTAATGACTTTTCTCTGGACACACACATTTAACTGTTTCAGAAGCCTTAAAATTATACACGGTTACAATTACATCAGGCAAAGACAATTCTGCTCAGGGATTTCGGCAGTGATGTGCGTTTTAAGTACAACTCTTAAATGTTCTCTCACCAGATGGAATTTCCCTGCGTTGCCAGGTAGGAGGGTTTTACCAATCGTTATTTTAACATCAAACCCATCTGAAATACCGAGCTGAAGCCCTCGCTGTTGTACGGCGCGTTTTGGTCCGCTCCCATCCGTCCCCCTCTGCTCTGACCTTCAGCCTCCTCTCACCCCATCCCTCCCTTGGCCACCTCTTGGGAGATGCTTTTCCTGCCTTCTTCCCTTTTTTTTCCCCCCTTCCTTCCCTAAGCAGGCCAGCGAACACTTCCACTATTGACTTTTAATCACGGGTCTTGAAAGCTTTATGGGAGCGTTAAACCTCTGTCGGTGCCAATAAAACCGTGGAGCTGGAAATATTTGCCATTAGGAGGGTGACAACGGAGAAAAGGAGGGAGGGAGAGCCAGGCAGACCCAAAGGACAACGCTCCAAAGGGAAGATAAAGACAATGGAAACTTGGAGTTGGTTTTCTGTAACTGGCAGGGAACTCACCCGCAATTTTCGGGAGAGACAAGAGGACTTCTGCCTCCGGGAGTTTCCTCTGCCAACATCACAGGCGGCAGCGGCGGCTCTGATGGCTCCTCCTGGATTAAAGGCGCTGCTGTTGCCTCCTGGAGATGCTTCAACAGTTCTGTTTAGAAACAGCCTCCCTCGATGTCACACAACTTCTGCTCTCTTTTGAAGCAGAGGAACGGGGGAGAGGGCAGGTTGCTGATTTTCACCAAACCTGGACAATTTCTCCCTTTCAGAGGATGGCTGCTCACCAGTATCTCCTCTGCCTGCTGCAGCCCTTCCTTTTTCCTACAGAAACCACTCTGCCTGCTTTCAATCACCCTTCCCAAACCCTGCCAGGTACCGATGCTTGCTTCCTTCCACGCACTTTGGGAGCGTATGGATGTCAAACTACAGCAGCACACCTCCACCTTCAGATTTCAGAGGGTTTAACACACACAAGGGGATGGCCACCACTGTGCAACCAGTCATCCCAGGGACTTCAAACCCAAAGCATCCTCTGGCCACAGAGCTCAACTCCGTGCACGGCTCTAGTAGCAGCTACCACAGACACAGCTCCCAAACATGGTACGATGTGCCACTCTTCAACTAAGTATTCATCTGAATGTTGATGGGGATTGGAAAGGAGACGGGATAGGAGCACCTGGGCTGCAACATTTAGATATTAATACGAAAAACGTCTTACTGATAACTTTTTCTCATTATTTCCACGTTATTGTAATTTCAGGCAAACTTCTCCTTTCCAACGCCGCTCCCGACTGCCGCTACACTTGTTCTGAGCTGGATCTGCCCCCCAGCAATGCTAATAATGGCTTCCGGATCATTTTTATTCATTTTGTGTTTCACTCACAGTATTTCATGTGACTTATGTATCCCCCGAAGCTCATATTTCTATTTGAATTGCAGGGCAAGTAGTGGGTTTTAACATTCTGACTGCACACACATTCTCCTTTCCCTCAAAATGAAAGATCATTTGAACTTTGAATTGCATTAGCATGACATTTTTCTACTAAATTACCCTGACTGCACTCAGTCTGAAAAGAAACAAACCCCTTTTAACTTTGTGTAGGTTATGCAGATGTCTAAACACCAGCGGCAACACAGAGAGGGGAGAGAAGAGGAGGGGTGAGGTCCGCAGGGCTGCCTGGCATCCCAGGAGAGGCAAAGGCCATGTGAGTCCTCCAGATCTGAGCCAGGGTCTACCTGATCCCTTTCCAGGACAGACTTGGAGCTCCGAGGCCTGAATATCAGTCACTGACTCATCAGCAGCCAGCGCTGCTGGCAGCACCGGCTCCGTGCAGCTGGGACAGCTTCACATCCACATCTATGAGGACAACACACCACCTTCTGCAGAGCATCCCCCAGCCCCTGCCCTCGCACAGCCCATGTCCCTCCTCCTGGCCACTGCAGGATGAGGAATGTAGGAAAACACACTGTTCTGAGACTTGGTTTTCATCACCCACCCCATGGGCTGCATCTCTTTGGTGGTAAAAGATGTCCCTGATCCCAGCTTTAGGAGGCTTTCCTATTGCAGGATGCCAGATCCCAGTCAGATTCAGGGTTGGTTTTTTTTTTTGGTTGGTTTTTTTAAGACAACCATGTGTTACCAACAGGTGACAAACATTTTAGGGCTGGAGAAATGTTTCAACTGCCTGTGCCACCACAGCTTCCCCCTCCACTCACAGCCTCGTTTGTCCTCCCATCCATCCAGCCTCATCGGTGGTTTGATCCAAGTGACTCACACGCTCAACCACCACATTTTATATTATGAGACACTTTTCCATGCCCAAACTGGCTCCTCTCAGGATGTATCTCCTGGCTCTGTAGACCTCTGCCTCTCACATTTACAGGCAATGCATTTCCATCTGAAGAGGAATTTAAAAACTATTAGTCAGGGAACACAGCAGATAGTAACTATAGCAATGCATCAATCACAGCATGGTAATTACACACCGCCGGGTTGCCTGTAAAAGCTGGTCTACCTGGCAGAAAATGGCAGTAATCAGCCTATTGGCAGCAGACAATACAGCATCATTTGTAATTCTTATGGCTGCATGTTCTTCATTTCACAGGGGCTGGATGCTAATCAATGAGTTGCCATGGTTACCCGACATCCCTGGCCATCAATACACAATGAGATGCAAGGAAATTAGGGGGGCTTTTAGTCACCTCTGCTGGGGAGGAGTTGGGGACCTGGCCAGCTCTGACCTCCCCTCTACACTGTGCCCACAAGTTGGAAGCTCTGAGCTTGGGCAGATGGTTCGAACTCTGGTCATCGAGGAGAAGGCAGAAGCCAAAAGTGATGAAGCCAGAAGAAACCAACTTTATGTCCTGAACAACTCAGCCCTGTGCACTGAAGGGGGTCCCTAGAAAAGGACAAGGGGTGCAGGGTTCCAGGGCATCTCTGTGGAAAGACAAGGGGCATCTCCTAATGGGGAGCAAGGCACGGTCTGTAGCCCACGAGCCAACAGTGCAGGCATGGCAAACGGAGACTGAGGCTGGAAAATGGAGGAACAGCCAGTCAGATGACATTGCCAAGGTCACAGGAGGAGCCTGCCCCAGAACACAGCACAGGCTGTCCAGCAGAGCAGGCAGAGGCTGGCCATGGCAACTGCCAGCCCGTAGGCTCAGCCAAGGCCAGAGAGCAAAACCTGCCCCAGTGTCAGAGAGGTTTCGCCCTAGTCGAGCTTGTCTTCCCAGGAACAGCAAGGGATTTTTGCTAATAGCCTAATTACTTTAATATGCACCAGTATTAAAAAAAGAAAATGACATTTGATGTCTGCGAAATTTAAGTCTAGTTATGAATCAATTCATAGACGGTTCTTATTAAAGTAATTAAATTACCTGTCGCATGTTGGAATCTCCTGGGAACCCAGGAGAGTTTGCCCTCTCTCTGGGGGTTCCAGGGAGTCACAGCCCTGGGGACACAGCGTATGAGACGTGCCAAGGGCACTGCTGGCCATGCAGTGCCAGGGCAAGGGGCCCGGGGGTCCTGAGCCTCACAGCGAGCTCCAGGGAGTGACCTGCTCTGGTGCAGCAGCTCAGCCCTTTTTAATTGAAGGGCCATCTAAGCTTTTTCAAGAAAGCCTCTCCACAGCAGCTAGCCTTTTCTGAAACCATCCACGGGTTACCGTCTGCAGCATCGCCTTTGTGTTTCCTTTATAGCCACATAAAAGGCAGGGTGAACCTGGAGTGCTCGTGCTGTTTGTCTCCATCCCCTCCTTGCTTGAATGCAAAGGCACATCCACAACGATTTCAAAGACAAACATCCACAGGGATTTCACAGACCGACCACGCCAAGTTTCATGGGTGAAACGAGACAGAGCAGGACAGAAAAGGCACCGAGGGGCAACTGGATGGCTGAGAACAGGAGGACACAGGTTTTAGGACCAGCACTGGGACGGTGCAAGACCAATGTCCCGAGCAGACTGCAGGAGTAAAGAGCTGAAGTATTTTTAATTACACTCTGCTTTTAGGATTGATGCTCCCCCTTTCTATGCCATCACTCCTCAGCTAATGGGGAGGACGAGATCCAAGGAGCTGCTTGCCACCAGCAGGCAGGAGAAAACCAGACAGCAAAGCCCAGCACAGGGTGTTGCTGCTTTATAATCATCCGGTACAAACTATTCGCATGCAAAATGCATGAGCTCCATCTATTAGCCGTGCTGTTCTCAGGTGGCTCTCAGCAGGCCCCTTGGCATGGAACGAGATTTGTTGATGTGAAATAACACACACTGTAAACACATTTTAGTATGCACGAGGAGTAGGACCAAAACCACTCAAGGAGGAGGCCAGGACAGAAGGTGGGAGCTGGCCAGGCCTCCCATCATGGCCCCAACCAGCAGACACCTGGAGAGAGGCAGAGATGAGGGGCTGGGTATCTGCTCTCCCCTTGAGAGGCTGTGGGCACCAAGGTCCTCCCTTCCCCCTGGCTGAAGCAGAACCACTCAACTGCTGAGTGCTTCCAAATGGGATCATCCCTCCCTCCCCTACAGCAGGACATTCTGTTGGGAACACAGATCCTCAAGCCTGCAGAACTCACCGAGCAAAAGAGAAAGGCGCAGCCATGCAGGACCTCAGCACCAGCCTGTTCCTGCTCGCCCACCACACAGCCCCTTCCTTCATTCTTTGCTCAGGACCATTTTGTCCTATTCCCCAGGGCCAGAGGTGTTGTCCCCCTCAGCCACCCCCAGGGACTGTCCTGCCCCACCCCAGCACCTTCCCTGGGGTCACCCCCATCCCACTTCCTCACCTATTAGGAAAGGAAACAACTTCTTCCATGCAGGCTTTATTCTGTTGGTTTTATTTCACTGTCCTTACTTATTTAGAGTTGGTTTTTTTTTTTTAATAAAAGAGGAAAAGCTGGCGGCAGGGCTGCTTGCAAACAGCACCAGCAGCCTCTGGTGGGCACGGAGAAGCCTACAGCCACCAGCACCCCAACCCCAGCCCGGGCTGCGGGTACCCACACCAGTGGTCTCATTGCTCCCTCCAACAGGGAAACGCTTGGGGAAGGAAACGCAGCACGATCAGACCCTCAGCTCGCCCTCCTTCAAGGTATAAAAGTAAAACAGAATGCTTATCCACAGGCAGGATGCTGGCAGTCCATCACCTCTGGAATTTTGCCTCGATAAATGCTTTAAGACCAAACTCACCACCCTGACTACATTATGCCTCTGCTCAGCACTCAGATCTAACAGAATTAACCAGGAATTACATGTAGAAGACATGACATTGGAAGGGCTTCACTTGACACAATTACCTTGTGACTAAGCAATTAAATCAGCTTTCTCTGCTTCTCGCTCCATCTAGGCTGAGTGCTGACTTCAAGTCCCACTCCGCATAGATAAGCCAGACCTTATCTTGTCAGCAATCCTGTTTTCCCCTCCCCTGTCTCCCACTCGGGCAGGGCACAGCCACGATTTTATCTCACAGCACACAGCAAGGACCACTCCAAACAGATGCCACTCAGTTCACCTGGGATTTACTTCCAACACTGTCTTTAACCTGCCTCCACTTAACAGCACAGACACAGGAGACAGCCCACAGGTACATTAAGGGCTAAGGAGACATGAAAGGGGAAAATATTTTGCCCAAGACCATCCAAACCCAGCAGCACAATCCCCTCGGCTCACAGCAAGCACAAAGTTGCTAAATCCCCCTCCCCAGCAAAATCCTGTCTGTCCCCACCTCTGCAACCCCACATAAAGCATCTTTTCAGCTTCCAAATGCAGCTTTTTTAAGTAAGACAGACCGCCCTGAGAGGATACACATCTTTACCACAGGGTGAGCAATAATTAGAGTTTTTATGGAAGGGCCTGAGATGACTGAAGCCCATGGGATAGTCATCCCAACACAGCTCTCCCAGGACATGCAGCTCCTCCACACCAGCACTGCACCGGTCCCCTGCCACGACCCCGCTGTCAGCCCCGTCTCACACCAGGCCTTTTCCTGGGTTTCTAGCAAAAAATCTCAGCTCTGCCCATTCCCAGGGTTTTCTTTCCATTAACCAGCTGGCTCCACAGAGCTGCCAAGTATGAGCAAACAAGGCAAACCACCCCTCTTGCTCCAGAAACATCACAGCCCTCATCCTTCTCAGAAACAGTCCCCCTGAGCCAGGAAAGCAGCAGGCCCTTTTTCCCAAGTCATTTTCTGTTGCAAATTCTCCAGCACCTCCAAAATGTGGAGAACACCAGACTACAGGGCAGATCACAGATTACTGCCCGCACCACACAATTCCACATCTCCCTTCTCCTTGCTCTGGAGAGCAGCCAGGAAAAGGGTTTGCAGCTCTGTTTCTGATTTATTTCTTCCCCTCTGGGCTCTTAATCCCCAACCAGAGAACAACATCCACACGATCAAGTGGGTCCATGCCTGGGGACCGCTCCATCCTGCCACAGGAGGAACAAACACAAAGCCCAGTCCTGCCCACGCTGCTTCAAGCCAGCCAGGTAACATTGGCACACACCAACCGGGCACACGCACACCTACCTCTGCTGCAGCTCCTCGGCTTCTTGCTTTTCCACCTGCAGCCAAACCCTCTGTCCTCCCCAGGAGCTCCTTTATAGGCTTCATCCCACCTGCTTGCACCACCCTTGAGTGCTCGCCAGGTGCCAGGAATTCCCTGCTTACCCTCTGCACCCAGTTATCCCTTTCTGGTCTGCAGTGGGGTATGGGCACGCTCATGGCTCTGCTTTTGTGGGCATCCCTCGTCTCCCAAAACACAGCTTTTACACACCTGAGGCTCGTTGCTGCTACAAATGTGGGCTCTTTGGGGGAAAAAAATGGCATTTCCTTACAAGCTGCTGGGCCTCGATGCTCTGGGCACAGTTATCTTTGGCAGATGTGCAAATCCTGGAGGTTGTGCTGGGACTGAGACTGGGGACTCCCAAGCTGCTCACCCATAGCTCTCCTGGCTGCTGGAGTGAAGGGGGGGAAAGTGTCAAGTTTCCTGCCTCTCCCGATCAGGCTTTGCTTAAATCAGCTTGAAACTGGTTTAAACTACTCCCAAAAAAAAAGCAGAGAAGAAGAGCTGCTTCGAGTTTTGCTCTGATTTAATGAAACCAGTTTATATCCGTGTTTGTGCAGACCCCGGTTCAATAAATCCCTGGATCACTGCTTGCCTTTGTAAGTGATTTAAGTCGATTTAAGGGATTCGAACTTGCAACAGTGGAGCCAAATCGGCATTTCACACCAGGGCAAAATAAACAAACAAATCTCGGAGAGGAGCATTTAGACCCCACTGAAACTGATTTCGCATGCGCCGACTCCAGCTCATCCCCAAAGGAAACACGGAGGATCTTGCTCCGAGCTGCTCTGCATCCCCCAAACTGTCCTCGTGGGGCCTTTTAACCCAGTTTAAACATCCTGTGTTTGAGCTGGGATAAAACCTCATTACGAAAGCTCTCCTTTCAGCTCAGCAGTGGATGCTCCCTGCTCCGCGCGGCTGTTTTCGATCTGGTTGCAGTGGATACACCACAAACAGTTCATCCTGCACAGAGAGCCGGGGTTATCCAATGCCCAAAAAGTGCCCTGAGCCCCCCAGGAGCCTTGGCAAAGGCAGGACACAGGGTCCAGCCATGGGTGCAGGCAAGGGTAAATGGAAGGGGGTTTTGCATGCAGCAAATTAACAGATCACCAGTTCCCCTTGAGTGACGACTGGTGTTGCCTCGTCTCTGCTCAGGGCTGAGGACTCCTGAACCATGACTGTACTGGAGCCCAGACAAGGGCTGAGTCATGACTGCAAAAAAAAAAACAACCACTTCCCTAAAAATACTTCCTGGCATCCTCTCGTGGCCTCCTGCCCTGCACAAACTCACCGTGATTCCCTCCAGCACGTGGTGAAACAACCCCACAGCCTCCAGTCCCAACCCAAAACTCAGCCTGGGTCGCATCAGAGCAACATCAATCCATGGATTTAAACTGAAAGAGGGGAGATTTCAATTAGATATAAGGAATAAATTTTTTATGCTGAGGGTAGTGAGGCACTGGATCAGGTAGCCCAGAGAAGCTGTGGCTGCCCCATCCCTGGCAGTGTTCAAGGCCAGGTTGGATGAGGCTTTGAGCAACCTGGTGTAGTGGAGGGTGTCCCTGCCCATGGCAGGGGGGTTGGAACTTGGTGGTCTTTGAGTTCCCTTCCAACCCAAACCATTCCATGATTCTATCATTTTTGGAAGGGATCCCTGTGTGCAGCACAGCCCCTCTCCCCATGGCAGTGCAGCTCCCACCTCCCAGCCCAGCGGGATCCCCCCAGGGCAGACCCCCCCAGGCTGCCCACTGCCCCCAGCTCTGCTCATCCTCCCACCGATGTCTCCACAGGGGACGGGTCCACTGAGCCCTGACCGGCCTCTCCCGCTGCTCTAATTGCATATCTGCGAGGTGGAGAGCTGCTGTAACCACAGCCCTGGCACGCTGTAAAAGCACATAAAGAGACATATGTGATCATTATGCAAAGGACTCGCTCCTTTATGGGGTTTGGATTATAGTTTATAATATACGAAGCTAAACTGCCAAGCGCGTTTGGTTTTTATGGGCGCCGTAAACACGAGCGGCAGCGCCTGGGAAAGAGCAGCCGGGGCAGGCGGCAGCACGAGGGGCATCGCGGCCCCGTCGGGATGGGGAGGGAGCAAACGGTGTCGGGTGAACCCAAAACCAAGGATCTTGTCCAAGCCCCTTTGCCTCTGCTGCTGCAATGCCACATCATCATCAATGCCACATCATCATCAACGCACATCATGTCGTGCCACAGCGTCTCCCCCAACTCAGCCCTAATCCCCAGGGGACCATGAGAGCAGCGTGTCCCAGTGCTGTCCCATGTGCAAAGGAGCAGAAGGAGAGGAAAGGGAGCCAGTCCCCTGCCTTTTTTGGGGGGAATATTCCCCAGTGAATGGCTCACAGATGCCCAGGAGGCTGGGGAACCCTGGAGCTACAGAGGAGGATGATGGTGGTGTCAGCCCAGCCCCCACACTCACCCATTTGGCTGCAAACCTCATCTTTTATTGTGGTAATTGCCAACGCTTCCACCACCGTGAAAATTAAATTACTCTGTGCAGAGATAAGGCCAAGGCTCGGCCCCACACCAGGGGGGAGGAAGGGTATGGGGGGAAAGGAGCCCTACGGCAGCTATTTATCGCAGGGATGCAGAGGAGAAAGGGATGGGAAATATAAGGAGACTAGTTGGGGATTTAGGTGTTTTTTTGCAGCCTGCGGAGCGGGGCATTGCTGTTGAAAATGAAGAGGGTCTGACCAGTGGAAGGACATAATCAGTTTTTCCCTTACCTTTGCTCAAGCTCTTTCATCCCCATTTCCTTCGAGAGAAATGCTGTCCCCCTCAGCCCAGCTGCATTTCTCCCTCCTCGCTGAGCCAGGGCACATCTGGGGTCTGGGGTGAAGACTGGGATGGGTTTGCGGTCCAGGACACAGGCTGGGGCTGCACTGGCAGAGTAGGGAAAAGCATCTCTCAGCATCCTGCTTCTTTCTACCGTTTCTGAGTCACAAAACCACCCAGCTCTCCACTGCCTGACAAGGCACAGCATCACCCCCAAAAGCTCCCCGAGCCAACCCTGCCAGCCCCCATCTCACACTGGCTGAGGAGCTCTGCACACCTCGGCACCGGCTGCGCTTCAGGCCTGGAAGGATTTCATATTTATTTTAGCAAAATGCTTTCACGTGTATGGCATGTGTTACTTCCAGGGAGCACTGAAAGTGAAATATATAGAGATAAGTGTGTGGCACCACATTCCCAGATGTGTTCTGCAACTGGTTTGTTCCCGGCTGGGTTACTGATCGCTGCTTTGCCCCAGCCACCGATGGGGAATTTTTAATTTAAACCACCCCTTGGAAAAGCAGGCACATATGTCTGCTCCCGAAGAAATCAGCTGGCTGCTGACATGAGTCGCTCAATGATTCCCCGTGGGAAAGTCATCTCCGGCGAACGGGATTTGAAAACACAACACGGGGCTGCTCGACAGCTCCCACCCCCCACGGCCACCCCTTCCCTTCTCCCCAACGTTCTCCCCCAGCGCAGCCCGAGGATGGGCTGTCGCAGCCACCTCCCTCCCTGCCCAGCAGGATCCCAAGGATCCCAAGGGAGAAGAGGAGCAGCCCAAGTCTCCGATGCCATGCCATCGCCCATGGGTGCAGCCCCCTGGCACAGCCCCGGTGCCGCCGGGAGCAGCCCCTTTGCTCCCCTCTCCTGGCAAGTCCTGGCTGAGGCCAGGTCCACCTTGGGGGACCCCCAGCAAAGGGAGACGCGAGGGACCCCAGCCCGCGGTGCCTGCGTGGGACCCAGCTCCCTCCAAAGCCCTCAGCACGGCAGCGTCTCCCGACAGCGCTGACAACAGGAGCATCCCTGCCTGATCAGAGGGAATCTTTGCTCCGGGAGGGAGTGGAAGAGCCCCAGAAGCTTTGCTTTGAAGGGTGATGTAACCACACTTCCCTCCTCAAAGATCCAGGATTAATTATTTAGACCTGTAGCGCAGCAGCTCTGCTGAATTATTTAGGGGGATTTGGATTTGTAGGCCAATGAAGCAGAAGCAACCTGAGCTGAGCAGCACATTGAATAGTCCCTAGAGGATGCCAGGCCCTTTTTCCTCTGTTTTTTCCCCTGGTATGCGGTAGAAAAGCAGCCTGCACGATGTTTGGGGTGAGTCCTGGGAGCGAGGCAGGCAGAGTCAGACAAACTGCTTTTTCCAGCAGAATATTTTTGCTGCCCAACTGGTTAGTGGCGTGTGTGCAGGGCTGGAGATAAGCATTGCATAACACGGTGAGTAATGCCGAGGAGGAGGAGGAGGAGGAGGAGGGGAGGAGCAGGAGGAAAAGGCTGCAAGAGGGAAAACCTCTGCTCCTCTCCACCTGCTGAGAAACCCCACCGGAGCTGTGGGTGGGGACGGCACAGGGGCTCGGGGTATTTCAGCTTTGCAGCTGATTTCTCCTCCTGCTCCCAGATGTAATTCCCAGCTCCAGCTCCTGCCTGCAGCTGGGGATTCCCCGCTCGCTCTCCCCACCTTTCCCCATGGAGACACCCTCCGTCAGCTCCCTCCGCAAATCACAAGCTGGGTTTGGCGCGCGCGATGCCCTGAAAGATAATATATCTGAGGGTCTGTGTGCGTTTGCCTTTTGTCTTCCATGTCCCGAGGAGCCAAATTTTCCAGCTTCTCTTTCTGGCCCTGAGGACTAGAAACTTTGTTTACTATCAGAGCTCCTGTAACGAAATGACATCGGGATGATGCTTTAGAAGAATTCCCGGCTGCGTGAGAGCTGGACTGGACAAGCAAGAGTTTGCGGTGCGACCGGGTTGTCCAGCTAACAGATACCCAGATCAGCACCGCCGATCGATACCCAGACCAGGCAGCGACTTATCGTTGTTTTGCAACTCTGCCGAGCAGAGGAAGCTGCTTTGTTTAACTGGGAAAGCAAACTTTGCTCTGAGGCTCTGGGGATGCAGCCTGGGCTTGTCTCTATTTTAGCATCAAGCGAAGGAAGAGGCTGAAGAGCTGCCGAGGAGCTGAGCTGTGCTCTTGCCATTAATTTTAATGGGAAAGGAGCAGATGAATCCCAGAAGTGGAAGAGGAAATTTCAGTCTGCCTTTGTAAGCTCGGATGTGATACATTTTTCTCATGACCTTTTGGGTTTTTTAGCTGCTGAACTGGCTGGGATTGAAACCAGGGCTGCTGGCTGCTTCTCGGGGCTCCAGGAAAGGGAGACGAGAGCAAAGTCCGGTCTAAGTAGGCTTGAACTCACCAAGTGAAAGTCTGCTGCTAGGCTAGGAAAGCCACATGGAGTTCACTTTTCATTCCAGCTTTGACTGGCTTAATTTTACCTAAAATTATGGCGCGTGCAAAGAGAGAAGGCAGAGGAGTGCTGACAAGCATCGTGTCGGTGCCACGTGCTTCGCTTTGTCCTTAAGCCCCACCAGGAAGGGTATGGTTGGAGGGGATTAGCTGGATGGACTCCCCCCTCCACCTCAACCAGAACAAGAAACACCCCCAGCCCTGGCTGGAAATCGCTTTATGCAGCACAACGGGGACAATATCACGGGCACGTCAGGGGTATCAGCTGGTGCCTTGGCCACAGCGGGGCTGAGCTCATTAATATGCATCACCCTCTGCACCACCACCTCGGAAGGGCTTAGAGCAAAGCCCTCATGGCACATCAGTAGCCACCACCAGCATCAGCCGAGATCCTCCTTGGCCACACAGATAAGCTCCTCTCCCGCTGTCTCGCGGATCACTACCGGCGACGGCGGCTCCTTTTCTGCCCCGCAAGACAGCCCGTGTGAGCACGTGCACCTCCCCGCGGCTCTGCCGCGACTACGCCGAGCAGGTTCACGGGTTAATTGTCATTTGTAATCCACCCGCCCAGCTGAAACCATCAAACACCAAACACGCATTCTTCTCTGCTGCATTTCATCTCCAAATCCCCGGGCAGGGCCAAGCACAGCGCTTCCCCGCAGCGGAGCGTGCGCTGCCGGGGATGGGGGAATGCTCACGACGTGATTTTCGGGAGTGATGAGGGCTGGTGCTCCTGAGTGCTCAGCAATCCCAAGGGCACACCCCAGGTCCCTGATCTGTCACCTATAGACAGGCTCAGGCTCTGGGAAGCCCCCCCCAGCAGCGCCCTGACGTGCCGCCTTTACCTGCTGCCACTTTCTCCCCACTTGGGAGGGAAATATGCGGCAGTGCAGTTTTGGGAAGCAAAGCAGGGCACGTGTGGACGGACCACCTCTACGCCAGGGTGGCCATGACACCCCCTGTGCTGGGCCACAGCATGGCCCACCCTGCCCAGCTGCTGGCCCTGGCACCAGGGGTGTCCCTTCCCCATCGCCTGAGCCCTCCAACCCTCCGGAGCATTTTGCAGGTTCATTTCCTTTTCCCAGGCTTGCCTCATTCTTCCAATATTGCTTCATAGCTCTGAGGGGAAAAAGTCATTAAATACACCTACTTCTTGCTTTTATCTCTGATCTTATTATCTTGTAATTCCCTTACAGAGCAGTAAATTAGTATGAACTTAGTTTAAGTTATATCCAATTTCAATGGATTTGTAAATAATTTGTTAGCAAAAAAAAGAGGAAAGAATCCTTTCTTTGTCATTTCTGCTTATCCTTTATCCTAAAATATAAGGGAGAAGGGATGCTTATTCAATCTATCCATGCAAATCCACTTAGGGCTGTATCCAGGATGACTACACTAAGTGATTAAGAAAGACTCGCATCCAGCGGAAGGGCTCAGGGACTGACTCACTCACCCACTACCTGCACCAGCCCTGGCACTGCCAGCAGCAGCCGGAGGTGCCAGACTGGAGCGAGGCGGGTGAGCATCTCATCCGCTCTCTGCCCTGATTTCCCTCAAGGAAACAAGTCGCTGGTATTTCATCACCCGTTCATAGCGAGGGTGCAAATAGTGGATTTTCATTTTTTTTTTTTTCCAGTTGGATTTTGCTGGAGGAATTTTTAATCTCTCCATTAATGAAGGCAGGAGACAGGGGCATGTTTGCAGGGACGTCTTTCACCAGGGCTCAGCTTCCAGCATCAGGGAAATCCAAACTCCACGCTGTGTTGGTGGGACAGTCCCCTCTCCGGGATGCAGGTGGGCATCTGACCCAGCACCCCATGGATGGGGAGGGGCTGAATGTTCACCCCATACTCCTCAAGAACCCCAATCTCCACGACGGCCCTTTACTATTACTCTCCCGGGCTCCCTCGCCCTGGGAATGCTTCCAGGTGACTGGGGAGGTGAGGCAGCACCACGTAGTCAGACTCGTTTGCGGGGGCGCGGATGCGGCAGATGGGGCGAGTGCCGACACGAACGGGACGGGTGAGCCGGGGAGGACGAGTTTCAGCTCAGGAGGAGCCGCTCCAGCACGAGGCCAACGGGGCAGCGATGTGGACTGGGGGACAGTGGCCCCCCCCAGCCCACTGGGAACAGCCAAGGGATGGAGCAGGACTGTAGCTCCCCTTGCCGCCCTGTGCCCCCCACCCATCATGGTTGAACTCCTGAGCTCCCGCCTGCAAAATCTGCCCAAGTCAGGATGATTCCTGAAAAGCTGCAGACACGACCGCTGGCCCATCTGGTACAAATAACTTCTTGGCTTTGCTGCCTTGTTTTGTTATGACTTACTATAGAAACACGAAGCTCCGCTTGACTGAAAATGAATCACAATTTTTTTTTTTGGTGCCTTTTCCCCTTGAGTGAAATCCTGCTAAACCGTTCCTCTGCGCTCACATGAATGCGCTTTCTTCTTCTCTGTCTTTTCCTTCTTCTCCTTCTCCTTCTTCATCCTCCTCTTCCTCTCTTCAATTTTTAGGTCCTAAAATAGCAAACTCCAGCTGACTGCTTTCAAGGCAACGAGGCACCCGCAGGATTGTGGGAGCATTGCTCAAATCAGCCGAGAAACCAACGAAGCTGCCAGGAAACAATATTAAAAAAAGCAAGGGGGGTGGATCTCATCTGCCGAGCGCCAGCTCCATAAATCAAAGCCCTGCGGTTTGTGCAGAGCTGAAACCTCGCTGCTCCCCTGCTCCACCCCGGCGTAACTATTTTCGCTCGGTGTCAAATGCGCCGATAGCAGGAGCCCAGGGCTGGGATCCGGGCGCGCGCCGGCGGGAGGCAGGGCAGGAGCAGAGCTCGCTGCTCCGGTTCGCGTTGCCTGCCTGTTCACGGGGCGCCGGGCAGGCTCCCGCGGTGGGAGCAACGCAAACCCCGGTGCCCAGCCCCAGTTGCTCTCCTCGAGTCGTGCCAACGGCTGGCAACGGCGGCATGGCCGTCCGCACGACACGAGCCCGGTCCCACAGGGACCTGCCAGCTGATGGGTGCACAGCCCCAGTCTGAGACCAGTTTAGTCCCTGTCCCTGAGGACCTGCAGTCCTCTCATTCCTGGGGGTCCTGCTGGGACCACCTGCTGCTGCTGGGGCTCTGCGTGCACGGGGATGTGCACACTAACGCTGGACCCAGGATGGGGTTTTTTGGGAAGGGAACGGCTTCAGCTCTCCAGCTGTACAGCCAGACACCCGCCATGTCGTTCCAGCTCACGCTGGGGCTCCTGTCTTCCCTGACCCCCTTCCCCACTCCATCTCAGCGCCGAGAGGGGCAGAAGCCGACACGGGGCTTGGGGGAGCCTCTGGCTGCTCCCCGGCATGGTGCAGGTGTGTGCCGGAGCCGGGGGGAGCCTCCCTCGCTGCATACCTGACCGGGACGCAGCCACGCAGCACCGTGCACAGGGCAAGTCCAGATGTGCTGCCAGCCACCCAGCGAATTCCTGAGCGCTGCGTCAGCCGTCGGTGGCAAACAGGCCTGCTCAGCGCGCAGGCAGGAAACCTGCCTCCGTGTAGGAAGAGATTAACGACTAGGTGAGGAAGAAGGAGGCAAACAGATTTCCCCAGGGGCAGACGTACGGGGAAGGAAGGGATGTGGGAACACAACTGCACCTCCAACCCAGCTGCAGCCTATCGAGGAGCAGCAGGACACACCAAACGCTGCTCGGTGCTTGGAAAGTCACAGTCACACCTGCTCAGCTTTTTCCTGATGTTGGAAAAATCCTGTCTGCGCAAGCAGGATGGGCCTCGTGGACAAGCACAGCCTGCTTGGGCTACAGAAATCGGTATGAGGGCCCTGGCCTGTATCGCTTCAGGAAGGTGATTTAGCAGAGATGCTCAAGGTTTTCCCTTTAGGGCATCCCTCCCCAACAACAGCCCCTAGCCCCCCAGGTGGTCCTCAGCCTGCGGTGACCTCCGCCTGCTGCTTTTAGGATGTTTTTGGTGCCTGAAGGTAGGGCTGTGCACGGAGCAAACTCTTGCCAGGCTTGGCAACATCAGAGCCAGGATGGGAGCAATCACCCGTGTGCACGCTGCTGCGGCTCAGCCCCCCCTTGTCCTGCATTTATCTGCCTTTCTGTCCATAAATGTATGCACACGGGCACTCGCCGTGGAGCAGCTGGGGGGGCTTGTTCGCAGAGTCAGAGCCACTTAACTGAGCATCAGCCTGAGCAAGGCGAGCTCCTCTGCTGGCTCTGCGCCCGTCGTAGCTGGAGCAGGTCTGCAGGTACCGTGCCTCAGTTTCCCCATCTGCGCCTAGAACGGCTCTGGCCACGGCCCCACCGATTTGGTTCCCTGTGGTCAGAGGCCTGGGGAACGTGTCCGGATTTGTGCCGTGCGGACCGGTCGTGGCATGAGCGAGACACACCCCGGCCCAGCCCGGTGCTCATCCCAAACGGGGGATATCGCAGACTCCGCTCCAAGTCCCTGCTCCAAATCAAGCAAAACAGGAACTTCAGCCCAGACCTTTCCCGGCCGGGCGAGCTCCCTGGCTCCTGGCTGCTTTCCGCGGCCTCTCGCCTCTTTTCCCGCGGAGCTTTCCAAGGCGCCAGGCTGAACCCCAGCGCCGGGCAGGATCGGACCCACCGACGGCCCAAATCCGGCCGCGTTTACCCAAAGCGCCCCTCGCCCCTTCCTCCCCTTCAGCATCTGCCCCGGCCCCCGCGCCAGCAAAGGATCCCCCCCCCCTTCCCCAACCTACCGACACCCCGGGGGCTGCGGCCGCTTCGCCGGGGGGCCGGGGGTGGTGTGTGGGGGGGGGGTCAGCGGGCGGGGCCGGGGGAAGGGGGGGCCCGGGACACCCCGCGGGCCGGGACACAAAGGCCGGGGGCTGCGGCGGGGCGGGCCGATGCGCGGGCGCGGGGCTCCAGGCTCCTCCTCCGCCGCCGCGCCGGGGATGCTGCCGCCGGGCACGCACCGGGAGCCCCGCGGAGCGCCGCGCCGCCGCGCAGAGGAGGCAGCGGCCACCCGAGGTGGGCGAAACCCCGCGGCTGGGGACGGAGGGGACGCGGGGAGGGAAGGGGGGGAGCTGCGGGCCGCCGGGGTGCCGCTGCCCGGGGAGCGGCGGGCAGAGGGGCAGGGACGGGGCGAGGGGGGGGGCTGAGCTGCGCGGCCGGGAGTCCCCCCGGGGGCTGCGAGCGGAGCGCGGGGCTTTGGGGGTTAACCGGTACGGCGGGCACCGCGCCTCCGCGGGTGGTCGGCATGGCACCTTTCCCGGGCACGGGACGAGGCACCGGGCTCGGGCACGAAGGGTCGGAGCCGCTGCCCGAGCCCGCGGGGTCGGGCTGCCCGGGAGAGCGGCTGAAACGCGGCGTCCCCGGCTGCACATCCCGCGGCGAGCTCTGCCAGCTCCGAGCCGCCAGCGGCTCCCACAGGGCTCAGCTCCGGCTTCTCACTTCCCTCTGAAGTCTGGAAAACTTCTTTTCAAGGCAACGAGAAAATTCTGCGTGTTCAGCACCTCGGTGCAGGCTGCTTCTGGTTACACAGTCCCAAACTCTCCGGGAAGAGAAAGGAAGGAGCAGATGCCTTTGGTTTGTTGTCATCGGCATCGAGCCACCCTCGGGAAAGGGGCTCCCTGCCCGCCTTAGAAATTATTTTGCCAGTAGCGCCTGCGTGCGTGGGGTAGGGCGGGCAGCGTGGGTGGGAGAGGATTAGCAAGCGCGGAGGCTTGCGTGGGCATCGGGTACCTCTGTGGGCAAATACTGGCTGCATCTGGATGCATCTGGTCGTTGCACGTGAGTGTGCAGCCAGGTCTGGCTGGAAGGGCTTTAACCTTTACTTGGGTGCACCCACGCGTGGCCGGGCAGGTCTGGGCGGCGATGGGCGATGCTTTCCTGGGGGGTGGGCATCTGCGCCTGGTTGCACGCAGAGGTAAATGCGGGGGGGGACACGACAGGTCACCGCTGACCAGAGGTGCGCAGCTCTCCAGGTGCCCGCCAGGTCCTGGAAAGCCCAGGATTAAGCTCTGCCTTTAAAAGCGGTGCTGGAGCGTTGCCGTGGCTGTGGCAGAAGTCAGCTCTGGGCTGTCACTTTTCACCTCGCTGATGCTCTGCGCTTGGTGCCAGATCTGCACTGCCCGGCAGCTGCCCACTCCGGTGGGGAGCAAGCATGGAGCCGGGTCCTGGGCTCAGTGGGCGACGCTCCCTCCCTCGCTCAGCCAGCTGAGTTTGCACCTCGCTGTCTCCGATGGGGCTGGGCACCTGCTTGGGCTCTGCAGAGAGCACCTCGCTTTTTCTTGTGGTTCAGGAGCATTTGGCCATGGGTACAGGAGTGTTCGGCCATGGGTACAGGTTCCCAGTGGTGTGGCAGGAGGGTCCCACACACAGAAGTTGGCCCAGGATTGTGGGGGAGCCCTGACAGCTCCCATCCAGACCCCCCCAGCCCTGATTCCCCCACACGGCTGTGCCCACGTACCACCATCCCAGCTACAGTGATGCCACTGCATCCCTGCTATGAACCCCATTCTCCCTGGGGACTTCGCATTTGTTTTCCTGCTGTCCCTTCTGCCAACACCCCCCCTGGCCCCAGTATCAGCCCCTTCCAGCAGTACCAAGCCCTGGGCACCTCCTCAGCCAAGGCTGCCCCAACAGAGCCGTGCTGAGGGTGGGGGTTCTCTCTCCACTGTGTTCATAAGTGAGCTGAGGCCTGTGAACTCGTTACATGTGTGACTCGGTGTGCTCAGCGCAGAGGGACCAGCACCTGACCCATTTTCCCGAGCAGGCTTGCGTTTCCGCAGCAGTTACTGTGGCTGTCCAAATTCCTCCGGAGAGCTTGTTTTCCTCGCCGAAGGCTGCGGCAAGGGGAGTACGAGCAGGAAAAAAGTCCTCGCGAGTCTCCACTATCCATCCTCCTGATACCATCGCTCCAGACACTGATTAACCTCCCTTTGAAATCATTGCCAGGGCAGAGCTTGCCCTGCTGCTCCTTGCCTGGCCCAGCCTCCCACGCCAGCCCGCAGCCGTGGCCACGCACCGTCGCTCGCCGTCTCCCCGAGTGGCTCCGTGTCACGCTGCGCCGACCTGCCCGGCTCACACCTCCGCCAGCAGCCAGCCTTGTCCCAGGGTCTGCGGAGCCCTGCGTTAGCCACGCTGCCGTGTCACCCGTGCAATTAATCACCAGGGCCATTAATCAGGGGGACAAAGAATTGTAAGTGCAAAATCCTCGGTGCAATCAGCGGTGGGGGCAATTAATGGCAGCTGCAGAAGTGTGCTCGGGATCGGGAACACAATGGCACGCTACGGGGGCCGCGCTCAGCTCCCTGCCAGCCCTCCAGCCGCGGCCCCGCCGTGCACACACGCTCGAGGGGCTGCGCTCGCCGCCGTGGCAGCTCCGTCGCCTGCGGAGCCCCCAGCTGTGCCCGTGCCCCTCCTGCTCCCCAGGTGACCCCCTCTGCTTGGCACCGCAGGCAGCTAAATTGGTCTCGAGTCGTTCTTTTCCACCCACCCCTTAGTCACTCTTCCCTGGCAGGCAGCGCTGCGGAGCGGTGGGAGGCAAATCAATGTGGAACTCAGGCAGGAAAATGAGATTTCAAGAAAAGCCAGCTCCCCTGCGAGCCACCGAAGCGGGCATAGGGACTTCCAGGGCAGGCTTCCCATGCCAAGGGTGTGCAGGGCAGACCCCCACCCCGGGTTTGGGCAGAGGGGCCGCAGCACCGGCGGACAGGGTAGCCCAGCCCTTGCAGATGCTCCGTTGCGGAGCAGGGCCAGGCAGAGCCAGGGATGCTGCCCCAGCGAGCTGCTGCTGCTCTCCCGTCCCATGCCTCCCACGGCCCTTGCTCCGATGATAGTTAGCCCTAAATCACTATTTTCCCCTCTTTGAAAGTCTCTCTTTTGCTGCGGGCAGGTACAGTCATGCTGAGCACACGCTCAGGTGAGGCATCTGCGGCACGCAGGGAGGTGGGCAGCTCTCGGTGCAACAGGGAGCAAAACGCGGTCGAGGGCTGGATCACTTACCTGCTTTCCTGGAGACCCTTCAAAAACCCATCCCCGTCTCCAACAGCAAGAGCTGAGCTCCAGGCTCACTCCCTGGGACACTCAGTCACCCCCAGACATCCCGGGAGAGCTCAGAGCCTGTGGTGCGAGGTGCTGCGTGGACAAGTGTGAAAAGATAGTATCACCACAGCCAGCGCAGGAAACGGGTGCTAGAACTGCTCCTCGAAGCAGCACAGACTGGCAGAGACAGGACATGGCCCTGTTCTGCTCCATAACGGAGCCACCTGGGCTTTCCTGGGGCACTGCTGCCCATGCTCAGCACCCTGAAACACGGGACCTTAATCCTCCAGTACTTAGAAAAAGCTTGGCACTGGTGGGAAACTTGGAGGCTTTTGTTTCCAGTCCATCTAACCGCTGACTTGCATGTGTTTATAAATATTTCTTTCTCTTGGGAGCTCTTAAAAGTGCCCCCCTGCCTAATTTATTTGATGTTCTGTGTTCACTGGCTGCCCTTGTCCTGCTGTTATGTTTTTTTTCCAGGAGAGCTGTAGGGATAAGGCTGCAGGAAGCCCCTCTGCGGGCAGGGACAGCGGGCAGCAGGACACGGGGAGGAGACGTGGAGCCCGCGGTGCCCGGGTCGGGGAGAGCAGGGGCGAAGGCGCGCGGCCGGGAGTGGGCAGGAGCTAAGTGGCCGCTTGCCATTAGGGATTAGTTAAAAATAGCAGGGAATGTGCAAAGATTTGGCACGTGGGTCACAAAGTCTTTCCTGCACGGATTGTTTGCTGCTCTTGGGGTTTTGTGCTTGCTCACATCAGGGAAAGCCCCCCCTTGAGCAGGAACGCTCAGCGGCTCGTTTCTGGGTGTGCACGCAGGGCCATCGCCTGCTTTCGGAGACCGAAATCTGAAGATGGACACCCTGGATGTCCAATCCCACCACAAGCAGTGCTGGGATTACTCCAGAGCTGCGGGAGCAAATGCCGGCCCTGCGTCGCTTTGCAATCAGGTCCTCTCAATATCAGCGGTCCAGTTCAGACCTTCCTCTTCCTCACATGCAGAAGTTTTCCTCCTGAGCTCAAAGGAGATCTCCTTTTATCTCCTCAGCAGCATAAGGCCCCTGTGACAGCCAGCTCCTTCCAGCAGAGGGTAGCAATGCCTGTGCACGCTCTCCTCCTTGGAATAAAAGGATTTTAAACCATTTATTAAAGAGCCTTATCTCCTGACCCTCTGACTTTTGGAGAGGTGAGCATCTCTTCCTCCACAGGGCAGAGGAAAAGCCTCCGAAAGGTCCATCTCGAGGTGCTATTTGCAGAAATGGCATTTCCTCAGAGAAGCTCTCGAGGTTTCCTCGGTGCAGAAGGGACGGATTTGGTCACTTGCCATATTGCCTAAGCCAAGATGACTATGAGGTTCTAGCTCAGAACACAAGTCGGAAGGAACGTTTAGATGTTCCATTGCCTTTTAGCAAGACTCCAGTGGTAACAGCAGCAAAAGCCAGGACTGTCTCAGCAGACGTGCTCCTCTGAAATGCAAGTGCCTGTGTTTATTTTTTCAAACAATTAAATGAGATTTTTTGTGAGCCAGTTATGGATGATCTCCTTTAAAGGTTAATTGAATATTCCTTGCAACTTTGATGTACATTTCTCCTTTGAGAGCTTCACTCCATTTGGCAGCCAGGCATTAAAGGGGTGGTTTTCACAATGGGCCAATTTGGGTAAAAAAGAGGAGGAGGGAAATAGGAAGCAAGAACTGAATTTGCCTTTTTTCTTGTCACTTCTGTGGCTGCTGCACTGAAGCCTGGTTGAGCAGAGCAGGGCTGGGGACATGTAACACTGGAGAGCAAGAGAGGCAGCTGAAGGATGAGAAGACATCATGAGAAGCGCAGCAGATGCTTTTGCAGCAAGGACTAGATTGTCTCTTCGTCAACATGCAGAAGTTACCTTCTCTCAGCTCCCACTTGGCTGAACATCACGCAGGGTACAAAAATACCCAGCGTTTAGGCAAATCGCAGCGTAACCGGTATCACAAACAAGGAAGGAGAGCACAGAAATAATGCACAGCTTAGTTTTGGGGCCCAAGTGCTGTGAAGCCAAACATAGACTTGACATGGAGAAGTTTACTTTGCTGGAAGATCCGTAGGTCCTACTCTTCCTCCGATACCCACAGCCTTTCTCCTAAGGACAGAGATGGAGGGTTTTCAGCCACTTCCAGGGTCAGTTATTTTCCCTCCAGTTTCTTAGGGAAGCAGCCCAAGGTTCCCACTGCAGCAGGTGGTTGCCAGCCCGTGACTTTAGGAGGACGATCCCAAGAGAACCAGCCTTATCTCAGCTTCTGGCTGCTCCAGCCATCACCAGCGAGAAAGGAGCAAGGGAGAGCAGGCGGTGGGTCCGTGCATCCTGACCGTGCTCCTGTTGTGTGTGAACCCAACGAGGCTGAGAGAGACGCAGCACAGATTTGCTTTATGACCCCCAGATACACCAAGGAGGTGCCCCAAGGCTAGAGGAGGTGAAGGACCAGAGATGAGACCCCACTGGGCCTCCTAAGCGCTTACATGGCAGCCAGGGAAGGTGGGCTGGGCAGCCATGGCCAGCAAGAACATGGGATGCAATGCAGGCCGTGCTCCTGGCTGCTTTTCAACCTCTTGGGAGAGGAGGAGAGACAATAAAAGGCGAGAAGATTACAAACAGAGCCCTGTCTCCATGGCAGCCTGCAGCTCCACTTCTAAATTCTCCCTGTATGTGAAGAGGATGCTTCTCCCCTGTGTGCTCTTGGGGGAGTTTTGCAGCAGAAAGAGCCTTAGTCCAGGTATTTCTTGGTGGCTGGTGAGGGACTGGCTTGTGGAAGAAGCCCTTGGTGCTACCTGGGGAAAGGGGCTCGCTGTCCCTCATTCCTGTTTTATCCCTAATTAAGGGGGACAGAGCAAGACACGTGCAAAGCCTGCGGAAGCGGAAAGCTGGGAGGAAAAGTATTTAGGGCTCATCTCAAGTTACATGAAGTTCTCGCTATTTTTAGCTGGACAGGCAAACCCTTTCCATCAATTAGACCCCAGAGAAAGCGCGTGGGAGACGTGTTGGACACCGAACCCCACGGGCCGGGCTGCTGGCAGGGGCTGTTGCCGTGCCAATTAGCACCAGGGCGGGCAGCAATTAAAGCACAGCATCTCTGCGACTTCCCAGCCACGCTCGGAGGCACCTGCGAGATGTACAGAGACCCTGAGCTGCCTCAGGCAAGCCAGTTCCCTTGGAACCAGCGTTTTTGGATGCCCCCCCCCCCCCCACGCACACACCCTGGCAGATTGTGTTTTACGGGGTCGGAAATAGATGCTCGAGAAGGGGCCTGGCAGATCCCAAGTGAAAGCCGCGCTCAGCTGTCACCCACCCCGGCACCACCTGCCAGCCCCAGACGGTTCCCAAAATAACTAACCCGTGGTGGGGCTGCGAGGGCCCCCTCGCCCTCCTCCGAGGGAAGGAGCCGTCCTTTGGCACCTGCCAGCCTGGCGGGGATGGGCTGTGTTGGATAGTGCCTTCTGCGAGGTCCTCCCCAGCACTGGGATCCTCTCCCGGAGGATGCAAAAACCCCTCCCCAAAACTTGCCCCGTTAACCGAGGGGTCCTGCGAGCGGGCGGCGGAGCCCAAGCGGGCACTGGTGGCCTGGGTGCCGTGGCACGGCGAGGGCTCGGCGCTGAGCCGGCTCTTTCCCGCGGAGCGACGGTGCCGTGTTGCAGGAGGGGTGTGAATTCGCCGGTCCGGAGGTGGGGGCCGTTCCCTGGCACGGGCATCACCCCTCAGGTGTCCCCGCCACAGCCCCGACCGGTGCCCGAACCTGCGAAAGACAAAAGCAGGGACCAGAGCGTTTCTGAGTTTCCAATTAGCAGGGCTTTAATTGCAGCATTGGTTGCTCATTAGTGGGAAAAGCCAGATGCTCTTAGGAATTAAGTAAGCTGAAAAGATCTTTTTCTCCGCCCTAGGAATATTTAACTATGTCTCATAGCAGCTTTTCCTTTGTGCCGGGAGTATGACTGGTATGACTGGTGTGGGTGCCGCGCTCGGCTGTTGAATCACCCACGAGCTCCGAGATCCGTGTGACGCCGGGCTGCTGGCAGGAGCGGGGATGGAGCTGCGAGGAGGGCTGGGAATTTCTGGGTGACACGGGTGGGGTGTCTTCACGTGTGGTCGAGTGGAGGTTGGGAGCTGGAAGGTCCTGGAATTGCATTTAACCTGAAATAGAGTAAGAAAGTGTTTGGGCTCTGGCGTGAGCAGAGCGCTGGGGATGCCACGGGTGGGACTGAGAGTCACTCGCAGAAATGTGGCATCAGGAGCATAAAGAGCTACGGACCAAGACAGAGTGGTAATAACGTAGAGGATCAGTGCTGGGATATTCCCACAGTGCCCTGCTGCTCTGTGCTTGCACCCTGCGCGGGCAGCTCCTCTTCGGAACAATCCTTTCCCGACGTCAGGCGGGGGTGGGGGACAGCGGGAGGAAGGCTGGGACTGTCTCAAGCCCAGCTCCTGAGAACGCAGCTGGATTTGGCACGCGAAGCTATTTGATACGAACTGCAGCTGTGCGGGGGAGAGCCGGGGCGTCCTGGCACCAGCGATCCCCCGTCGCTCCGTGCGCAGAAGCACGGGCCGGCTCTGCCAACATGCAGAGTGGCACTCGCAGGCTGCCCAGGGATGATCAGCTTCCTGGCACAGCCTTCCTTTAATGACCCCATCCCATCGCTGACCGCTGGCCGGGCTGGCAGGTGAGAGCAGGTTTTTCCAGCTTTTTCCAGCCCACGTATTTGCTGGTGCTGTTGGTTTGCGCTCAGACACTGTCCAGTAAGCATTTGCTGGAGAGAAGGCACGAGGCTCTGCACAAACACAGGCGTTGAAAGTCGTGGGGCTTTGCTGACTTCCACTGATTTTTGGGCAATCGTCCTGGGCAGGGACAGGAGCCTGTCCCCGCTCAGCCAGGGCTCCCGCGCAGGGAAGCGCTGCCCGCCGCCCGCGGAGGGACCAGGCGCGATGGAAGGAGGCGCAGCTCAGCGGGTGCTCAGCCGATATCCTCTGAAGCTTGCTCTGCCAACGTGAGTCATTGTTAGTTTGAGAAATTCCTCTTCTTCTAGTACTGGCTTCCCCAAACATAGCTCAAGCCAGTCGCCTCAACGTTGCCTACATCATCACATGGACGATTTCGCCCTGCTCTCCCATTAAAGCCACTTGTTGACTCATCCCTGGTCAGGATCGGTGTCTCGATTGCTCGATGGGTGGGAGAGAAGCATACGCAGCTCCTTCAAGCTCTTTCCAAAGCTGGTGCTGAATTCAGCGTTGATTTTTGGCTTTTCCAGCAGGGCTGGCAGGAGGGAGAGTGGCTTACGTGACCTTGACCTGAGCCACCCTCCCGCAGGAACTGGGCGCAAAGAGGCAGCAATGGGCTCCAGAACAGACATGGACCACCTTTTGTTGCTTTTTTCCCTGTTGAGCCATTGCACCTTCCCCTCCCGGGCCTGCAGCAGGATGACCGGCCGCAGAGTCAGAGCCCAGCTGCCAGGGGACACTGGCAGAGACCCGGCACAGTCTACTCCTGCTGCGCTGGCGCGGAGCCCACCCGACCGCCTGCCAAAGGCACTGCTGGCTCCTCTAACAAGCACCAGCCCGTGGGTGTGAATTCTCTTAGTGTTCATTGAAATAACATGAAGTGTGATGGACTCCTGGGCTATTAGAGTGGATGTAACATGTAATTGAGGCTGGTTATTCTTCATCTGGAGTGTCCCCCTTCACTAATGGCAAATCAGGGCAGAACACATGGCGCGCGCTTTGTGAATCCCGGACTCCATTCACTCCCTGCCTCCCACCAAAACGATCCCAATGAATGTCAATGAATGAGCAGGGGACAATGAAGCAGAGTGAATGAAAGCCTTGTAATGGGGCCCTTCGCCGGCGCCCGGCCACAACCCAGCACCACAAGGACGGCGCCTGCCTGGGCGGCGTTTGAATTCAGCCCCATTAGTGCTATTAGGGTGAAGATTACAGGGTGGGGGCAAGGTCAGCTCCGCTGGTGGGGTTCTCCGAGCCTTATTGCTGCCACTTCTTTGGAGACCGAAATGAGGAGGTTTGGGAGAGCCTGGCTCCAGCTGGGTACCGGGGGAGCGGGCTGAGCTAGTAAGTCGCAGCAGAGATGGGCAGATGCCCACGCAGCCCAGGGTGGGTCTGTCTCATCAGCCTGGTGTTTGTTAGCATGCGGGGTTGGGGGTCCTGAAATCAGGACCCGGTTTTGATCGCAGATCCCAAACCCAGCTCAGTGGGATTGCTGCACTCCAAGTTTTGGATTAAGCCATCTCTTCATTAAAACTGAAGTCAGATGCTCCAGGTAGCATGCACATGGCTTTTCACTGCAGAAATACTCTCATTTGCCCCTTGTGCCACATTCCTGTTCTCTGAAAAGACTTGAATCAGGAAGTAAAACAGGGGCACATCACCTGGCACCTGTCGAGGGAAAGAGGAAGGAGGCTGCTGCTGGAGCCAGGCTCTTGGCAGCTGCTGCTGCCTCTGTATTATTTCTACATCTCCCAGCAAACACCCAAATGTGTGGGTGCATCTGCACAGAAATGATGAATAATAATTCAAGAGGGAAAAAGCGTAGGCGAGAGAGCGCAGGGGAGAGGGAAGCTCTACGAGGGGAGAAGAACAGGATCAGCAGGGAGAGAGGAACACTGCGAAGCCTGGAAGGAAACGAAGGCTCTTGCTAAGATGACCCGTCTGGGGAAGGCAGAGAGAAAGCAACCGCCTGCGAAAATGTGAGGAAGAGGGAAAGGCTTCAAAGAAGCTGCTGCGAGGAGATAAGATTAAATTCCTGCAGCTCATTCAGAAAGGAGGCGATGGGGAGAGTCGCTCTCCCACGTGCGATGGCAGGGTAGGCACGACTGCAATCAACGTGGGATGCCATTCATTTTTTCCCCGCTCCGTTTCTGCAAAAATAAAGAGTGGGAGCATCCCCACGTTCAGCTCCCGATCCCGCGGGTTTGGCCCACGCTGCGCGGGTGGTTTTTCCGGGTCCATCCCACAGCCCATCACTGCCAGAGCCCCGCAGCTCCCGGCTCACCGCTCCACCCCGGTGGGTTTTGTTAAGAGCCTCTTGAAGTCCCACCATTTTCAGACCCTGCACTCACATTTTTATTTCTTTTTCCCCAGCCCCCTTTTACACTTTCCAATGTGCCTAACCTAACTGAACTGTGGCTGTTGCCAAGCGTGCAAAAACCCTTAAAATACAGACGTGCATATAAATATATACGTATGGATGTATGTACATAATGACTACGTTTTTTTGGCTTGGCAAACGGATCTGGCTCCCTGTGGAGTCACGCAGTCACTACATCTGACGCAGGGGAAGATGCAAACATGCCGCAGAAGCTGAACAAGGAAGGGGGATGAGTCTGGTCCCCCATTTTCGGAGGTGCCCCGAAGCTGGGGCAGCAGCCTGTGCCCTCTGCTCGCTTGGTGCGCTCCCAGCTGTGCTGTCTCCAGAGCCTTTCTCTTTCTGCTAACGCTGTGCTTGAATGCCAACTCCTCCACGGCTTTCAAAGTGTTCATTTTTAAATCAAGAGAGGGAAGGAGAAGAAAAAGACATGCCCAGCCCTCTGAGGCATGTGTAGGAGGGCTGGGATTGATTGAAACGCCTCTTGCCAAGAGGCTGGAAAGTCCCAGCCCTCCCTCCCCACACTTCTGTCTTCTGCAGGCACCCAAAAATACCCAAAGGTGCATCTACCCAAGGGGCTGGTTGCTCCCCAGCGAGGTGCCCCAGCCCTGGGGACAGCAAGCCTGGCATCCCCAGAGCACCAGGTCCACACATCCCGCACCACGTTTTAAGTCATCAGACCTCCCTGACACCTCTGCCATCTGTGTATGGAAACACACCGGCTGCTTCCACTTGCTCTGCTCGCTTGCACATGTTGAACGCTGGCTCGGGGCTGCTGTCGCTGGAGTTGGCAGCTTTGCTGCCGTGGCACTGCCTTTTCCCTTGCACGGTGTCGGGTGCACACGCTGGCGGAGCAGCCTCCTGTGCCAATTATCCCATTCCCTGCAGCGATTCCTCCCCCTCCGTGTACATTGTGCCTCTTACCCTGTAAAAATGAATGAAGCCGAAGCCATCCATCACTTTTAGCGTATCAGCACCCAGGCGGCAGTTCAGACCTTGGTTCTTCCTTACTTCTCTTAATCTCCCAAAAATGGATTTAGGGATTAGAGCGGATATTCTGTCTTTCTGGGACTTTTCTTTGATAATCAGTCTGGGTCCTGAGGGCACAGAGAAAAAGAAAACAAGTGAAGCTGAGGGATGAGGGCAGGTTTGTTACCTTGCTGAGGATGCAGAGGAGCCTGCCCTGGACCAGGTGGCAGCAGGACATAACGCAGAGTGGGAAAACACAGGGGCAACTCTTCTCTCCCCCTTCTCCCCACCTCGCCCTGTAATTATGTAGATGGAAGGTGCATCTCCGTTATAGCCTGACACTGGGAGCCAAGCGACGCAAAGGCCACCAGGGATTTTTAATTCTCCCTCCCATCAGCAAAGAGCATTAATGCACAGCCCAGCACGCCTCTGCCCCGCGGTCCCAGCACTTGGCACACACGTAGCGCCTCTCGCCTTCTTCAGCCCTGCACAGACAATACATGTAATTAAGCCCTACAGCATCCCTTTTAGGTAGGTCAAGAGGAGCACGGAAAATGGGAGAGAAATCAGGGAACAACAGGCTGATGCAGGAGAGGTTGCGACTCCACTCACGGCGCTGAGCGCGGCTGCCAGGAGACGGGATCCATCCGGCAGGGCACAGGCAGGAGCCGTGGGTGCCGGTTGGAATTCGTGCCTATTGGGCACCCAAAGATCACAAAACCCTTTTCCTCCTCTCCGTTTAGACACTCCTGTGTCTCATAACCCTCCTGGGCTCATCCAGGCGCACTGAGGAGAGGTGCACCGTACCCAGCAGCTCCTGATGAGCCCCTGGGCACGGGGCAGGATGCAGCCAGCTGGCCAGGAGCTGTGCCACGGCTGGTGCCTGCCAGGCTGGGGGACACAGGCAGGTCAGGGGAGGCTCCTGGAGCCATTGCCAGGCACAGGGGAAAGCCCTGCTCTTCCTGCCTTCCTCCTCTGCCGCCCTTCACGCAGAGATTTGGCGGGGGGATGGGAAAGAGCAGCCCTGGGCTGGCAGCAGGGTACCAGCCTCAGCATCCCTCTCCCTTTGCACACACCCGAGGACCAACCAACTCATCCACACACCCACCCCAGCCTGACACACACCAACCCATCCCCAGGGACACACACACACGGGGAAACATCCCCACCCAGGTGCACACACCCCCTTTGCACAAGCACTTTTACGTGCTGATGCCAGCCGGGACCCGAACACACTCGCGAGGCGCGTGTCCGTGCCCTCACGCCGTCGGAAACCGCCCCACTCCCGCTGGTGCCCAGTCTCCCGAGCTGCTTTTTCTCACCAGCTCTCTTTGCCTCCCCAGGCTCGCAGCTCCCGGGCACAGCGAGGGCTTTGCTATGATCGCAGCCGCGGCCGGCTCTCCCCGCTGCCCGGAGCCCTCGCCGCGCAGTTCCGCCGGGCCCCGCTCCCCCCGCTGCATGCCCCCCACCTGGGGCCAGCATGGGCAGCGTCAGTAGCCTCATCTCCGGCCACAGCTTCCATGGCAAGCACTGCCGAGCCTCCCAGTACAAGCTCCGCAAGTCGTCCCACCTGAAAAAGCTCAACAGGTACTCGGACGGGCTGCTCCGCTTCGGCTTCTCCCAGGATTCCAGCCACAAGTCCAGCTCCAAAAGCAGCAAGAATGAGGATTTCTTTTACATCAAGGTCAGCCAGAAGTCGCACGGCTCCCACCGAGCGGACTATACCTCGCTGGCCGGCGGGGAGCTGGGCAGCCCAGCCGGGACGAGCGGCGTGGACTTCGGGACGCCCACGCCGCAGAAGCTGATGCCCTTTCCCAGCCAGCTGGAAGTGGTTAGTAGGGGAGTGGGGAGTGTCCACTGGTCCGTGTCTACCCTCAAAGCGGGTGCAGGTCCCAGCACAGGACTCCCCTGATCCAGGAGAAGGCTCGGAGGCAATAATTTGTGCCGAGGAAGCGGGAGGAGATGGGCAGCGGGGAGGTGCTGAGGGCACTCTGCCACCCTCCACTCTCAGGGATGGGATCAGCGATACGATCCGTATCCTTTAATTTCCAAACGCACCATTTGCCTCCTGACGGTGGCCGTTTTAGCCATCAGCATCTCCGTCCTTGATGGAGATCTGAGCTGTCCCCACCATGGGGGTGTCGTCCTCGGGGGCAGAAGGGATGGGGGAGAGCGGGTGACACGGTGTTGGTCTGTGCTGACGGCTCTGCTCCTCTCCCCAGGGCACGGAGAAGCCGGCTGTGCGACCCACCGCCTTCAAACCCGTGCTGCCGCGGTCCGGCGCCATCCTCCATTCCTCCCCGGAGAACGGGGGTCACCTCTCCCAGCAGCTGCACCCCCTGGACAAAGCCAAGGAGCAGGAGCTGAAGCCGGTGCTGTGCTCGGGGGGTCTGTCCGACTCCGGCAGGAACTCCATGTCCAGCCTCCCCACCCACAGCACCAGCAGCAGCTACCAGCTCGACCCCCTCGTCACGCCCATGGGACCCATGAGCCGCTTCGGGGGCTCAGCCCACAACATCCTGCAGTGCGCCATCATCCAGGACAGCAACATGATGAGCCTCAAGGCCATGTCCTTCTCTGATGGGGGCAACAAGATCCTCAACCCCAGCAAAGCCCCCCACCACCACGCCGCCGAGAAGACCACTTGCATCCGTTCGCCCATCTCCACCGATGAGTCCACCATCCAGGAGCTGGAGCAGAAGCTGCTAGAGAGGGAGGGAGAGCTGCAGGAGCTTCAGTCAAGCTTTGAGGAGAAGGAAGTCAGCTCCTGCCAGGCTTACGAAGAGAAGCAGCGGCGCTGCAAGGAGGAGCTGGAGGGCCTCAAGCAGAAATGCAACAGCAAGCTCAAGCAAACCTCACAGAAAACCCAGCGGACGCAGCAGGTCCTTCACCTCCAGGTGTTCCAATTGCAGCAGGAGAAGAAGCAGCTCCGGGAGGAGCTGGAGAACCTCATGAAAGAGCAAAACTTGCTGGAGACCAAGCTGAGGTCCTACGAGAAGGAGAAAACCAGCTTTGCCCCAGCACTGGAGGAGACCCAGTGGGAGGTAAGTGGCCCAGCAATGAACCACGCAGCTCTTCTCCGTTTCCATACTGGCGTCCAGCAGCCCCATGGAGGGTGTGAGCAGAGCAGATGGTGCAGGTGCTAAGCCCAAGCTGAGGGACGTCAGCTCCTTAAATCCTCACAGCTGTTCACTGTTCCATGTCAGTGGGGTGTTGATGGATGGAGATCATGGGCTCCCCTCCAGCCCCCCTGAGAGCCCAGAGCATTGCTCCCTGTGCTGGGGCATCATCCTGGGTGGGATTTTGCGGCTGGGGTCTCCATGTGCTGAGCCCCAGCTGTGCCCAGCGTGGCTCGTGGCGGGTACCGTGGGTGCTGCCAGCTTTCTCTAAGGCACAGCCCTAACTTGGGCACTGCGTTCCTCCCCACAGGTGTGCCAGAAGTCAGGGGAGATCTCCCTCCTGAAGCAGCAGCTGAAGGAGTCCCAGACAGAGCTCAACACCAAGACCACCGAGATCCTCAGCCTGAAGGCTCAGCTGAAGGAGATGAGGGTGAAGATGGAAGGGCTGGAGATGAAGACCCAGGACTTGGAGGTCTCCCTGCGCACCAAAGCCATGGAGCTGGAGGTGTGTGAGAACGAGCTCCAGCGCAAGAAAAACGAGTCTGAGCTGCTGAGGAGAAGGTGAATCTGCTGGAGCAGGAGATCGTGGACCTGCGGACAGAGCTTGCCGTCCTCAAGGAGCAGCTGAGTGAAGCCCGGGAGGTGGCCAGGCCCTGCGCCGCGGTGGATGATGCTCAAGCCTTGCAGGGAGAGGTGGAGAGGCTGAGGGCAGAGCTGAAGGCTGAGCGGGACAACAACGAGCAGATGACCTCCGGCTTCCAGCACGAGCGGCAGACATGGAAGGAGGAGAAGGAGAAGGTGATTCACTACCAGAAGCAGCTGCAGCAGAGCTACCTGCACATGTACAAGAGGAACCAGAACCTGGAGAAGATGCTCCAGCAGCTTGCCGCAGGGGAAGATGGCAAGGAGCCCATCGAGCTGGACATACCCGGTGCCGACGTCCCCTACGAGGACATCATCGCCACCGAGATCTGAGCCAGGTCTGCCTTCTCCTCCCCGCGGCTCGGGGCTGGGCATCTCTTCCAGGCGAGAAGCTCTGCCCCACAGCTCCACCCACGCCGTGTACAGTTCAGATGAGCCATGTATTTATTAGCGGAGCTGGTGGCCTGGCCAGCTCGCCAGCCCTTCGCCCCTCCCCGCACCGGTGCCCTCCGTGTTACAGAGGTGAACAAGCAACTCGTGCCAGTGGTGACGTGCCAGCAGCTCCCCCTCACCCCCACTGCCACTTCAGCAGTGTCCCTTCTGCCCCCTCGTAGGACCGGGAAGCCAGCGACGGGGGCGGTCAGGGAACAGGACTTCAGCAAATAATCGCCCATCGGGTAAGGAGATGATGCAGAATTCCCAGGGGATGCCCTGCGCCAGGGTCAGCACAGCTCTGGGATGGGGACACCACAGCCCTTCCCACCGTCTTCGAGAAGAATCGGCCACGGTGCGTTTCGAGCCCGTTTCCTGCCCGGAGGAAGCAACAAGCTGCTCTCACACCCCCTAAACCTTCCTCCGGTGGGTGCTGACCCGCAGGGCACCGCGGGCCGAGGAGCCGCCTCCGGCCGCTGGCACAGCATCCGCACCTGCTTCCCCATCCTTCGGCTGCCGTAGTGCCTCAGGAGGGGCCCTACCTGCACCCCCCCCCCAATTACAGCCAGCACCCCCACCGAAATCACCCCTCACTGACGAGCACAGCCCACCCCATCCCATTCCACGGCCACGGCTGCACCAGCACGTCCCTCCTCCCCAGATGCACGCAGCCTTGGCGAGCCTGGCACCCCCCTGCTTGGACACACGAGGACTCAGTGTCCCTTTTTTCCAGCTGCCAGACGGGCAACTGGGTTTGAGGATTAAGGAATTTCCAAGCCACAGTCAGCCCTAAGGAATTGAGGGAGAAATCGGTGGCATTTGCCCCGTGACTCCACGTGCTCTCACTCGCTCACTGCCACCGTCCCTCCCAGGAGCCCAGGTGGCCTTTTTCCCCCGTGCCCTCGTGCCAACAGGATCCCATCAACAGGAGCTGATTAAAAACCACCCAAACCAACCATTTCCATTTTGTTTTCTACCCCACATCTTCAAATTTCCCCCTGTTGCCAGCGAGCAGATAACAAGGCTCCACTGCACATCCCCAGCAGCGACTCTCCTGTTCCTCCACAGCATCCAGCTTGCCAGGGTGGAGATCTCCAGCCGGGACCACTTTGTGCCAGTGCAATGGTGTTTTTTTTCCTGCAATATAGCTGTTTACCCACCAGTGAGCTGGGTGCCAGCCTGGGAAGCCCCATCCCAGGGTTGTGGGGAGATCTTGCATGATCCCATGCTGCAAATTTGGCCAAGGGCTCAACGCCGCGCACGAGCAGCAAAATTGAGCACCCCTCACCCCTCTCCAGCCTGCAAAGGCGACACATGGAAACCAGTCTGTGCCTTCTGCCCCCGAGCACCCCACCACACCTCGCCCCGGAGCATCTCGGCACACAGCACAAGCCAATCCTTAGCCACGGTCCCCTGGGGAAAAGCCAACCTCAAATCCCGGTCCCAGCCCTGTGGCTGTAGGTCAGGGCCACGCCGGGTCAGCAGCCTTTGCCCAGACCTGCCGAAGGATGTTTTGGAGAGAAGAGCAGGGGATGAAGGACAGCACCCGGCTCCGCTCTGGCTCGTCAGACCAGAAGGGATTTTCTGCATCATCCAAACCGTAGCCTTGCACCGAGAGCTCTGCACCCCCTCCCCACCCCACGGCAGAGCCGGAGCACGGGCCAGGAGTTTTCCAGTGCCAAACACACAGGCTGCCAAGGGGAGCAGAGCCCTCCCCGGCTGCCCCATCCCGGCGATGCCCATGTCCCCCCTGCCCAGCCCCAGCCCTACCCCCGCCAACCTCAGTGGCACCATCCCCGGGTCCCCAGCCCCGTGCCCACCCCAGCCCACGCTGTATGATGTGATCGCCCGGAGGCATCGCCGTGCCGCCTTTGCACAACGCTGTGTGTGACCGTCCGCATCGCAGGTGTGTCGCTCCCGGTGTGAGCCGCGGCCGCTCGCCGGGCTCAGCCTGTACATATAATTATTTTTCTGCAGGTTTTTTTTGGATGTTATTTCTGGTGACCAATGTAAACTACTGGTAATTTTATGTTTTTATTTATAAATAAATTTTGTAAAACTTATTTAGCCTCTCCAAGTGCCTGGCTTGGCAGCGTTGGGAGGGTTTCCATCGCCGGCGAGCAGCAATGCGGGACAGTGTGTCACCGTGCCCCTCTCATGCCACCCCCCCAAGCCACAATCCGTTTATCACGGCGCACCAAGGTCCCTTTGGGGACATCCTCCCACCTGGCCCCGTTTGTTTCCAGCCCCGCGAGCGGCGTTATCTCCGCTGTGCAGCTGGGATAACCCAGGCGTGGAAAAGCAGCGACTTGCCGCCGGCAAACACGGGGGGAGCAGAGAGGGGGAGATAATCCACCCAGCCCCACTCCCAGCCCACATCCCGTGGGCTTCATCCCGACCCCAGAGCCCCCAGCCCTGGCGGTCCCCAACCTGCCATCCCCGGAGCGGGCAGGTCCATCTGCCGGCTGGCAGAGCCGGAGAAAACAATTACAGAGGGAGAGACACAATGGAAACACCTTAACAACACCAAGGACATATTTTGACTATTTAAGCTGTTTTCCTCCAAACCCGATCGACTCAGAGCCTGTTTGCACTGGACCGATCTGGTGGTTTCACAGGTCTAAACGGCACGGAGGGAGGTAAAGGGGGAGGTCGGGGGCAGAAAATAGGGAGAAACACTCAAACTGCAGAAAACACTGTCCATCCTGACTCATCTGGCTGTTTCCATCGGGCACTCGTCCCACCACAGTGCAGGGGGGGCCCAAGCCACGCACAGGCTGCTCCGTGCCCCCTGAAAGGGCACTGGGCACCAGCCGATGCTTTCCAGGGAAACTTTGGCTCTGCTCACACTGCCTGGGGCACGAGGGAAATTTATTTTTAGAGCCTTTGAAAACTGCTGAGGAGGAAGGAGGTAGAAAAGCACGTGCAAGGGCTCTTTCTCCTGGGCAGCACCTTCTGTTGCAAATCACCTCTGATCATCGCCTGCCCCGGCTGCGGGGTGCCACCAGCTTGGCCAAGTCCTTCCCAGGCTTGTCCATGTATCTGGGTCAGGGGAGCAGAGGAGAAGACCCCTGAGCTGCTGTTATCCCAGGAGATTGTAACCAAATTGCACATGCTGCAGTGCAGCAAAGCAGAGACTTACCAGGGCTGAGCAGCAGCAGAAGTCGGGGCAGGTCCAGGAGCAAGGGCAGCATCCCTGAGGGCACGGGCACCATAAGGACACCTTCTTGGCAACACCCAGGCCACGGGGAAGCTGAAACGCTGGGGACCCTGGGCTGCTTTTTGCATTAAATCTGGGTGAGGGTCCCACCCCTTTTCCTCCAAAACCCTAACGAAGCTACTGATGAGAAAGAGCTGTGTCCTCCCCCCATGGGTCAGGCTCAGAGCATCCTCTGCCTCAGGCAGCAGCAGAAATCAGGCAGTGGGCACTACTGCATGTCAGGAGTAGGGCTGGAACGGATGCCATGAGATTGGAGAGCTGAACATTGGAACTCAGCCTCAGCCAAGGCAGCCTGGGCCCTGCTGCCCTGGGAGGAAGGAGCAGAACACCAGGGTGAAGCCATTCCCCCATGATACCCAACACTGCCTCTGTGGCAGGTTGAATGTGAACAGGGTGGCATCGGTCCGTGCCAGGGCTGCCAAGCTCAGGAAGTGTCTGAGCACGAGGGGCACAGCTGGCTCAGGTGATGGGGGGTCAAACTGGAGAAGCAGCAGCAGCTCGTGCATCTCCCCCGCAGTCACTGGGGTTCCCTGCCTCGTCTCTGCGTTGGCTCAGCTCTGCTCCAGCTGCCCAAGCACCAACCGTCCTCAAACAGAAGGAGTTTGAATCAGTTGTTGAACTAATCAGCAGATGCAAATCAGCTTCAAGACAGAGAAAAGCTGATTTGCATCTTCTTTTAACACCCTGGTGCCACTGCACCAGTTTCTGGCTATGGGGGGGGCAGAGTCAGACCTAAAATCTCAGCAGAGACAAGACCGGGGCTGCCTTTGAAAGAGCAATTAAATCGAGCCACCTCTTGCTCATAAGGCGATGGAGGGTGGGAGGCAAAGCTGCTTTTGATGTGCAAATAACCCGGAGCAGCTCTCGCCGCCAGCCCACTGCCCTGCCGTACATCTGCCAGTCCCAAGTGACAACCCGAGGGGCGGGGGGGGGGGGGACCGTGTCCAATGTTTGCTCCCCTCCCCTCCGAAATGAGCTGACAGCTGGCGTGTGCTGCTCGCTTGGAGGGACCTGACTGCCTGACATCAGTTGGTGAAGGGGGATCAGACCCCCAGGCAGTCCTCATTAGTCATTACTGGGGAAAAAAAAAGGAAAAAGAAAAAAGAAAACAGCATGTAAACGTACTAAGGCAGCAGCTGGGAGATCAGCACGTCCCATTTAGCATGGTACCTGCTGTCTCCACGCCGTGAAATATTGGGCTGTTTGTTTAGCATCCGGCTAAGTGCCATGTCAGGAGCTGCCCGATGATGGCTCACAGCACAGCCCAGCCCGATGCCACGCAGACAGGTACCCGTTCCACCCAGCCTTGAATGTCCTTTTACTTTCCCACCCCGTTTTCCCAGCAAAGGGCTATGTTCTCAGCTCAGTGCTACAACAGCTGTGCTGCAAGCCCCAGCCTGCTGCCTGGGCCACCGGGAGCTGAAGTTATTTCTGTCATTCCTCCCTTACGGGGCCCTGTGCCAGGCTCAGGCTGTGTGTTACCTGGCAGCTTCTAGTCTGCAGGACCCGCTCCGTCGTAACCCAGGGACCCGCCTGTGCGCAGGGTGACAGCGATGCTCTGCCCGTGTTGGCAGATGCGTTTCCTCCAGCAGTCAGGGAACGTGGACCAAGAGGAAGACAGAGATTTCTGCCCTGCATCGAGTTTCCAGAGCCGGAGGAGAGCCGGCTCAGGCGTGCCCGGCGATGGCGTGGCGTGGGCAGCGCAGCCATTGCAGCCTGGCTGCTTGTGTGTGCGGGTCCAGGGAGCAGAAGGGGCAGGTCAGAGCTCGATGCTGCCACCAAACCTCCACCAGTCAGACATGTCTTGTTAAACCAGAGGTTGGAGCAGCAAGCAAGCCTGAATTAACTCCCCTAGAGGAGAGCTGAAGAGCCTCAGCAGGTTGGTTTTATGCCCACAAGCACAACCTTCTCCCTTAACCTTACAAAGCCACGTGAACCAGAACCAGCCCTGTCCCTGGTCCCCCACAAGCACCGTTCAAAACCTCAGTGCATTTACTCAGCGCCACCCATGCAAGCTAAGGAGCATCACCGCGTGCCCTGCTGCTGCCAGCCGGTCTGGTAATTCCTAAAGCAGTTCTCGCACTGCTGTCTAAGCATTTATAAGAAAAATCATCTTATTTCCAGGCGATACATGATCTGAAGCAGCCTTGTCCTTCTGGACTGATTTGGGAGCTGACACACAGCAGCTCACTCCATCTCCTCTCCGCTGGCTCCCCACTGGGCACACAGTGGCACCGCGCTCGCTGGAGCCCAGCCGGCCTCTCCCCGCGATGCCAGCCGAGCACGCAGCTCCTGCGTGCTGCAGACAGCAGCTATTTTATCCCTGGCACAAAGCCACCCTCACTATTTATATTCATCCCAAACCTTTGTCTGGCCCGGATGAACCGCGCTATCGCTGACGCTTGCCTGTGCGTCAAGAGCTGCTTCACCAGCCTGCCCTGAGCCACAGAATACATCCCGTTTTTACCACTTTGCTCCCATCAGCTGCAAATTAGTAAGGCTTAACTGCCATGAATATTCTTATAATTGCACAAGTCCTTTTGCTTTGCTCTAACATCAGCACGTTTCGGGAGCCACGTTATCCATATGCAGACACTTGCGGCTGTCTCGCTCCGCAGCGCTCACCCACCCTCGGGAATGCTTGTTCAAACTTTGTCCCCAAAACCTGTCACCTGCTGAAGGATTTCAGGAATTCACCGGGCTTTGGAATTTCTCCTCTTACTCACGTTTTCAAAAGCTGCATCACTGAGCACTGGCAGCTGCCATCTGTTGGTGAAGTTATCCTCGTATCCGGAGTGACTGTAACCAAGGGGGTAAACGGGTAGAGGAAGTCAAAAAAAGTTGGGACAAACCCCTTTAAGCCATCAGTCATGGGTTTAGCATGCTAGATCCTCCTTCCTCCATGTTAAATGAATAGTCTTTCAAGCTCTGAAGATGATCAAAGCCATTATTAATACTGAGGACATGGGATTTGTAACTTAACATCGCTCCTGGTGAAAAAGACACTGCAGGAACCAGCTTGGACATTTAAATGAGTTTTTTTTAAAAGTGAGCTAATGTCTTTATCTACCTCAAGGACTTGTACTTCTGTACAAGAAACAGCTCGAATTATAGCTTAGTACAACATTTAATAGGAGAAAACCTGAGACAGCCTCAGGCTTTTAACAGTCAGAACAAACTTCCCAGAGACTGTGCAGCTCAGCACATCAGGGCACGGCTCTTCCAAGACGAACAGCAGAATCAGCAGAAGGAACGGTGCCCTCTTCCCCCACCGAGCAACTGGTTCGGACGTGCACGTGTTGTGCAGCACAGGAAGGTGTGTTTGGGTTTACCTCCGCTCTCGAGCACATCAGGAAGAATCCCAGATCTCCCCGTTTCACTCTGTTCCAGCCTCTCACCTTCACCCGTCATGCTGCAGCCCCACAGCAGGGAAACTCTTACAACAGTTAATGCATGGAGAGAGACTGACATCAGGAATTACATCAGGGATTTAAGCAGAGTCATGCCCCAGGCTGCCTGCACAGAATACCTGAACAAACCTACCCAGGCCCCTCTCTTCCTCAGTAGTACAGAAAATACATACAGAAAATTTTTCATACAGAAAATTTTAAGTCAACATCATACGCCTAAGCTCATTTTCAAGAAGCCTTTTAAGGTTTCTGAGCCTCCTCTAGTGCCAACTACCCTCGAGACGTGTGAGAAACAGCAGCATCACATCACCCTCCGATATCCCTGCAAAGCCTTCACCCACGTCTGCACCACCCGCCCACAGCACTCAGTCCTGACGCTGAAGGCCAAATCCTGATCATGGAAAGCCACCAGCTCCAGGAATAACGTGGGGGTGGCTCGAGTGGATCTCACCGCACACACAGAAATGGAAGTGAGAAATGTTGTCAGCACGTTAGGTAGTTTCATTCATGTAAACAGGATCCCCCATGGCAGAGGACATCTTCGCCACTGATGAAAGACCTGAAGCTGTTTTCAACCACAGAATCACAAAAAGCTTCCATTTTGTTCAACATCTTCCATATTTAATTTATTTAGATATTCTCTACATTAAAGTATTCTCATGCCAACACTTCCAACCTCCCATCCCCACCTCAAGAAAAATAGACTCGACACAGCTTCAGAGTGGAATGCACTGGAATAAAGTTGCTATTGCATCCAAGTTACAGAGAACACTGAACAAACTAGAGAAGAACTGCACACAGGAGACGCCAGGGAAAGCTGGAGTTAGCACATGATCGTTTGAGTCATGTTAGCACCTCCCTAGACAAGCACTGCAGGCGTTCAGAGAGGTGCAACATGCTTTGGTTAGCTAGACCAGAGCTTAGACTACATTAAGCCCAGAAAAAAAGCACGAAAGCCTGCCAGCACTGGGCTCAGAGCCTCATCTGAACCAATTTGAAAAAGACAACACCGAATTGACTAGCCAAGTCTGCAGTGTTTGGGAATGCTGAGCTCTCCTGGCTAGCCAAATCTGTGCCTGGAGTGCAAACCACAACAGTTTCAAAGACGACTCGGGACCCAGCACCACTCAGAGCATGCTCTAACACCGAATTCAAAACGCCCGTTCGCACATCTCGGGTGCTTTCTCCTGTTGCGTCGCTTGGTACAAGACACTTCAAAAGCTGACCTCCCACCAGTACAACGGTGTCAGGTACAAGACTTCTTCCACAGCTCATATAGTCCCCTTCAGTAGCAGCACAAAGCCCTGGATCACCTAGTCTCGCCCATTGGGACACTGCTGATCTCAGAATGCTTTAGCTGCTGTTCTGCGTCTCTGGCATTGCCGGAATTGAAAGAAAAAAGGGTAAGTAGGAAACTTACTCTACAAACTTCAATTTGAAACCTTTAACTCAGTAATCAAGCCTTATCGTGCTACCTTCAGGTAGCAACCCACTGGCCTGTGACCTCTGGAAAGACCCTTTGCTTGTGGAAAAGCATCTACCACGCCTACTAGTGTCCTCAGTTCATGAATACCTTCAAGAACCTTAAGCCATAGTTAAAAAAATCAGTGACTTGCATTTTTCAGGAAGGTATGTTGTCATGCACCACGCTCTCCACGTATCAGCCTGGTCTGCAGGCACAACAGCAGGACAGCAGAGTGCCATCTGTTCTACCAGCAGCACAGCAACCACATACGATCAGACTGAGCAGATGCTTTGGACAAAGGAAGTCACATTTCTCTTTCACATTTCCTAAACCATGTGCTCCTGGGTTGAAAGTAAAGATTTGCAATTTCTCATAATCCTCAGACATTCCCCTGAAATGTCTACAAAAGGTCCAGTTCAAAAAAAAACAAGCTTCATGATAGCTATTGCACATTTGTAAGAGCTGGCCTAAATATTTTCCTGAAGATCCAGGCTTTGGAAGAAGGGATATTTTAAAAACTATCAGTGTGCATCGGAACACTGGCACAAAAAGTCACCTATTCTTGGTTTTAATTGCAAGGGCGACAAGTAAACACCAACACATGAAAAGAAGAAAACAAACAGCATTTCACAGAGCAAGGAGATAGAGATGAAGCTGTGGCTAGTGTTTTGCAGTCGAATCTCGAGGATAGAATTCAGCCAGTGTTGTCTGAGGAATTCTCTTTAACATCTCCTTGGGGAAGATCCGCAAAAGCTGCCATCCGATGTCCAAGGTCTCGTAAACAGTGCGATTTTCGTAAGGACCTGCAGAAAGCAAACGCTGACTGAAACACAGGGCAGGAAAGTTTCTCACCACCAGGGAGATCTGAGAACAAGGCCTTCTAGGTGTTAATGCCTACTGGGATGTTCTCGGAACAGATGCTTACCCTGAGCAATGAAGTTCTTCTCAAACTTCTGCAGAAACTCCAGATAAAGAAGATCATCTGAGGTAAGAGCTTCCTCCCCAACGACAGCCTTCATAGCCTGCACATCCTTTCCGATAGCATAGCAGGCATACTAGGAGAGACAGAAACAGAACTGCTTTTACCTCCATCACCCATGTAACGATTTCTGTGCAAACCCAAACCAAGGGTCTCACTAAACACTCAGTCCACGCTTGAAAGCGGCCTCAGGTGTGTTCTGGATTGCCACTGTTCAGCACGCCCTTTACAAGCTGTTTAGTGAGAGGTCTGTTTGAAATATGACTCTGCTTCTCCAAAGAGGTATTTACATACCAGCTGGTTGGACACATCTGCATGATCCTTCCTGGTCATACCCTCTCCAATAGCTGACTTCATCAGTCGAGACAAGGAGGGCAAGACATTAATAGGTGGGTAAATCTGGAGGAAAAAGACATCCAAGAATTTCAACATTAATACTTCAAAAAGTACAGAGTAACCTTAAATATGTTCTAACCGGTCTGACACACACCTGTCTGTTATGCAGCTGCCTATCCACGTAGATTTGTCCCTCAGTGATGTATCCAGTCAAGTCAGGGATAGGATGAGTAATATCTGCGGAAAAGAATGGTTTGATAGTTTTCAGACCTTTTATATCCATTCTAGCACTGATGTGGCAGCTTTCTGCAGTTAAATGACTTCTAAAGTAAAATACCATCAGTTGGTATCCCCATACATCACTAAGTGCTCTTATGCAAAAATTAGAGCTGTAAGCACTCGTGACAGAGGGCTGGAGCACAGTCCTGAAGTCTGAAATGAGCAAAGCATTTCTATCAGCAATACAGACAGAGAAGGCAGCCAAGAATTGCAATGTCCACATGGAAACCTAAAGGCCACAGGACCTTCTATCTTGCTGTGTACCCAAACTAAGGCAGCTTGCTCTAAAGGAGTCCTTTAAAGTGCTAGTTATTAAAACCACTCACCATCATTGGGCATGGTAAGAATAGGAATCTGAGTAATGGAACCATTTCTGCCTTCCACACGTCCAGCACGCTCATATATAGTAGCCAAGTCAGTGTACATGTAACCTGGGAAACCACGACGGCCAGGCACTTCCTCTCTAGCTGCTGAAACCTGAGGCAATCCAGAAAAACGTTTGCAAGAAGTCAGATCAGCCACACAGACCTGCTGTCTTCTCTAATTAAGCCACACTAGTCACTTAAAGCACCTCTTCCTGCAGGTGATACCAAACTACAGCTACACAAACCCCTACTAAGACAAGTGTGTCACCACAACCATGAATGATGAGATAAGATGCCAAGGCAAATCAGAAACTCTAACACCAAACTGCTGAATGCCACTAGTCCAATAAGTTAAGCGCTCTCAGAAGCACAAGCTGTTTGCTGAACATAACCCTAGACAACGAATGAATAACTAAAAGCCTCACTGGCTATTTAAGAATAGCCAGTAATGAATACTGATCCCAACAGCTTATGCAGAAGTTTACATTCTCACTCTGTATCAGGAATACTTTCTGCCAACACCCAGCATGAGTTAATAAATGCGTTACCTCTCGCAGAGCTTCAGCATAGGAGCTCATATCTGTCAGAATGACCAACACGTGCTTCTCACACTGATATGCCAAGAACTCTGCTGTGGTTAGAGCGAGACGAGGGGTGATAATGCGCTCAATGCTGAAACAGAGCAGGACAGCATTATTGGTGACAAGTGCTTTAAGGCTGCAAGGTAACAGTTTGGAGTTACAAACACTTCAAAACGCTCAGAAAATCTGCTACGTGCCCCAGCTGAAGTACCAGCATTCCACATCAACTTTGCTGTAAAATGTCAACCTAAGTGACAACTGGCAGGACACCAGTGAGGCTTCAGCTTTCAGTTTACTCGTTCTTCTCAGCCTTTTCCCAACCATCATACTGGAACTACTTACGTTGGATCATTGGCCAAATTCAGGAACAGACACACATTGTCCATGGACCCATTTTCCTCAAAGTCTGATTTGAAGAACCGAGCAGTTTCCATGTTCACCTGAATCACAGTATTAAGGCATCAGTTCCAGGTCAGATTTTAGTGTACTACATTTTGCATCAGATTAAGGTCTAAATACCTCAATAATAATCCATAAGCAAAACCCTCTGTATCAAACACTCTCCTACATTCCCAGAATGAATTATTTCTAGAATTCCAGGCTACAGATTCTAAGTTTAAGACACTTTATCCTGATCAGACACACTTCATTACAGTACTTGTGTCTGTTTGGGACTTTCAGCCATCCAGCACTGTTTAGTTACATACATAAGACCTCCTTAGCACGCTTTCAAACGAGTAACATTCAGCTACTCTCAGCAGTGGCTTATTTATTACTCCAGCATCATTCTCCTCCAATAATATTGACTTACACCCATAGCAGCAAACACAATGGCAAAGTTTTCTTCACTGTAGTCCATCACATCTTTGGATTTCTTCACCAAGCCAGCTTGGCGACATATCTGAGCTGCAATCTAGGGGAAAAAAGTTTCAGTGCAATCTGTGTGTTTGATACTATTACACAGACCAGAATTTAACTTAGTTTACATCTTAACCCCAGTGAAACGCGAGCCACTAACAGTTTAGAGAGTAGCTTTGAGTACTCACTTCATTGTGGGGCAAGCCAGCAGCTGAGAATATGGGGATTTTCTGCCCCCTGGCAATACTGTTCATACCATCTATAGCAGAAATGCCAGTCTGAATCATTTCTTCTGGATAGATACGACACTGGGGATTGATTGGCTGACCTGTTATATTTTTTAAGAGAACACATGTTATTCCATGTACCTGTTTGAAGCTTGATCAAACCACCACTGACCTTGAGCCAGTCTAAGGCTCAAGTCAAAAGATGCAAACCTCACCATTAGACCCACAAATCTTTAGGTGCACGTGGTCAAACCTGAGCCTTTTGCGGATCCTAAGACTCAGGCTTTTCTTGAAAGCACTCTTACTGTTTACTTGACCACAGAATGCCAGACAAGTTATTAGCTTTTTGTCTTTGGAGGCTGTATAATTAAGACAGTCTACAAATACTTCAAAGAGCAGCTTCCAAACACTACTGAAAACAGTTATTTTCTGCTACCTCATCATCCTGCACTTGTGTAAATTTAATTTCAGTTTGTTGTCACAGACATACTTAAAAATAACATTAAACCCCCCTAACAGTTAGATTCTATGTTCAAAACCAAAACTATTCCAAAATTCAGAAATCAACACCAGATTTGTCTTTAGCTCCATACCAGAAATGTCAAGGAAATCTTCAGCCAAAACAATGGGGCCTCTGTCTATAGGTTTTCCTGATCCATTAAATACTCTGCCTACAACGAACAGCAATAAAATAAAAGTGTAAGTTGTTGTAAGAATAAGTTAGTGTGTGATAAGTCTGTTCATCCTTCAAAGCAAGATGCAAGTCCTTACCAAGCATATCCTCAGAGACAGGGGTTCGGAGAATATCCCCCGTAAACTCACAAGAGGTTTTCTTAGCATCAATACCCGAAGTTCCTTCAAACACCTGTAAATATAGCAGAACAAAAAAAACCACCACCACAGGAGAAAGGAGTAAGTATTGTGCTTCACAAAATAACACACTAGAATGCTGCTTCACAGCTTGAGAACTCCATCAGCCACAGGGCATAAAAGCAAGGCAGTCCTCTGCAAGAAATGATTTCAAGAGCAGCTTGCTAGTACAAAACATCACATAAAAACCTACTTTAAACCCAGCTCATGAAGTGTATCAGCAGCAACCAACAAACCCGGTGCCATTCCTTTGATCTCAAGTACAGCCCTTTGCCAACAGGGTAAAGTTCTTCAGATAAGAAGAAGAATATTAACAAGAAACAGCTGCTTAGAAATACCTGCACCCACACAACATAGGAGTGGATCTTGAATCTAACACCGTACAATTACAGAACAATTCCTTTAATCCAGCAGAAGAGAAATCTAGGGGGGTGTAAATAAAAAACGTCCTTCTGTCCTCCAGTTTTCAATCTTGTAAAATTATTCATGCCACTTGCACTTGGAATAAGGAGGTAATTTATTTATTTATGGCACCAAAAGAACATGTCACAAGACAGATTTGACAAGGCTCAGGCATGCTGATTAATAAAATACTTTTCAGTTGCAACAAGAGACATTCCTGTCCCTAATCATACCTGAACCACAGCTTTGGAGCCACTGACTTCCAGCACCTGCCCACTTCTTCTTGTGCCATCAGGAAGGGTCAGGTGGACAATCTCTGCGTACCTAGGAAACTAAAGGCGAGCAAGAAAGATGGTGGAAAGCATTAAAATCCAGAGGAACCGTCATGACACTAACACTATCAGCTTCAAGCAAGCTTAAGCTTGGCAACTACTCAATCATTTTTAAAATTAGAAAAAAAAACTCATTCCAAGGCAATTAAAATTTATCGGGCTAAAGCCATCTTTACAGGGACTTTACAACATCTGCTCAGAGTTGCAGGCTGCAGAAGGTTCTAAGAACCCTAGTAGTCCTGACAGACTGATGGGAAGCCACCATGCAGGGTGTCACAACAGGAACAAAACGCTGGCATTTGCCTTCAACAGTCACCTGCCAGTAAGGTGAAAACAAGACAAAACTGGTTTAGTTCCCTTTTAGAGAGCGCTGATGCTCTGGTAACAAAAAGGTCAGGAGCAGAGTATGTGTATTTCCACCTTTAAAAGTTTAGACAACATTTGAGGGATTTTGTTAAAACTGAAACAATGTTTCATCTCTTTACCCCAACTACTCTCCCTTTCTTCCAGGACATGGACAACTCTCCTCCACTTCATGGCAATTTGCTTGCTCTCATTCATCCCAGCAGCCAGAAACATGTCTTGTACTAAAACTGCTCAGCGGCCTCACGAATTCCACAACAGTCTGGATTTAATCTTTTTCTTGTCAACTCTTCCTCAAAAAGCTTCATTCATTAAGAACCTGAATCTTTACCTTAACTTGATCCAAGATAACCAGGGGACCGTTCACACCCGATACAGTTTTATAAGCTGAAAGAAAGCAAGTCACAAGTCAGGCACTTCCTCAGACCGTCAGAAATATCCTACATAAAGTTTCCCAAGTTTCATTATCATGTTTGCAGATTTTAGGCCCAGTTCTGTACCACTTCTGTGTTTATTAGGAACTCCACAAGAAGAATCAGGTACTGAATGGTGTTGCCAGCATTTTTTGCCACTATTTGCAATGCACTTGAGGTAATTTACGTTTAGACACACAATATTGCTGTTTTCTTGCCTGTCACAGAAATGTATTGATACCAGCATATATCCAGGGATAATTTAAATGCCCCCAGAAACACCCATACAACATAGAGGTGACATTTTAAGCTAAGAAAAATATCCAGTTGCAAGATCTTTAAAAAAACAGGCAGAGCAACATCCGCAATTTGTGCTGAAGAAGTAATCATGGGTGCCACTGCAATTTATGCCAAATAAATGAGGAGAGGATCTTAATATCAATACTCAACTTCAAACTTTTTTTTTTTTTAAGCCACAGAAGGGTCCTGCTCCATGCCACTGAAACAGCCCAGGTGAAAGCCTGGACTTTGCAAAGCGAGCAGATCTTGCTCTCTAAAGCTGACCAGCAGCTCGGTGGGTTCTGGCACACTGGGACAGGAAACCTGACAATACCTTTCCTGACTCCCAAGAAGAGGTCAATGCACTGTACCATAAAAGGCTGAATTTCACCTCAGCCAAACTCCTCCTACTCTAGGGTTATCCTGGCTTAAAGATTGACACCTGATAGAAGGCCACGGCCAGCTCACCAGAAGGCTCATGTCTTAAACAACAGCAAGTACTGCCATTACATACAACTTTCTGAGGCACTGCGTGCCCAGAATTCATTACTTTGTCAGAAAAGCTCTGAAAACCATCCTCCTATGTTGCTCTAAGGACACACGAGTGTCCCAGCTAAAGCCCAGCACCACCTGATCCACAGACAACACTGAGTCAAAGCTTTATCAGGGTCACAAGGAGCAGTGACCAAGAGAGTGACTGTTAATCACGGACCCCTGGGAGGGAAAAATGAGCAAGTGGAGCCGTTTGCACAACAGGAGAGACACCTGCAACCATTCTTGGTCACGCCACAGGGCAGAGGAAACAAACAGGCACTCGTGGCACTAAGAAAGATCACAAATTCCACCCGCACCAGGCCACAGGGAATCATCTGGCTTGGACATTTCAGCCTGCCCAGGCCTGGCACGCTTTCTGTGCGCTGTCTAGACTGTCAACAACGCAGAATTTACACTTAAACAAACAGTTTGAACTGTTGCAATGTAACGTCTTAAACGGTGACAATCAAAACTGCCTTAGATAAGGTTTGAGGGTCACTGGGTGTGTGAGACAGCCTAAGGCTGGAGCTCCTGTTTCTCAGTTTTAACTCCTGTCAAAATCCTGCTAAACACCCTGAGACACCACACATGTTCCTAAATTAATCTTAATCAAAAGCACAAGCTGGCCTGCTCCTTTCACCTGAGCAAGGAGAATTATACAGACACTACAAGGACTCTGCTTAGACTGTGAGTGTTTGCAGCCCACTGTCTGCAAAAAATGGAAAAGATTCTCTCGAGCAAAGCATTCCATCTCGTGACTGTCTCATGAGCACTTCCTCCTCAGTCAATGGGAAAGGGCCTTGTCCAGAAGAAAATATTTCCTTGAGATCAATCAGCATCAATTCCCCTTGAAAGCAGCTCCCCGCTGACTTGAAATTCCTGTTTCAAATAAGATGAACCAGTTCTGTGACAACCCAAAAGCAACTGAAATGTTTTTCGCAGCCAGCTTGCAAATGCTGTCAGTTTGGGCAAAAGCCAAAATCGACACAGAAAAACACAAACTGAATATGAAGTCACCTTGGCTCCAGGCTTGACAGGAGCCTCTGCTCCCAGAGGGGAGAAGCTCTCCCAGTAAAGCAGAGCAGTGGACTTGGGGGAGCAGGAATGACCAATTTGGCTTTCAAACCAGACTAAGGTTTGCAAGAAAGCCATCGTGGAGAAGCTCCCCGGCTGCCTCCTTGCCAGGACTCACACTATTTGGGTGAGCAGGCACAGCCACTCACGTAACCACCACCCAGAGCATAAAAAAGGCCAGAAAAAACGCACCTTCCAACAACCCTGACCTTCCCCCTCCCGCACTGCAATAAAGGCCCTTTTTACAAGGCTGCTGTCCTTCCTCTTTTTCACCGGATTTCTGAACTTCGTTTTAAAGGAACAGAATCCACACCCTCCCCCACAGTTCCCAGCGATTTTCGGTTCCTGCTAAAAACGCAAAATTCCCACAAAGGACAGCGAAATGACCTGTGTCACCCAGCGGGCAGCAGCGCACGGAACTAATTGAAGTGTTTACACCGGCCAACGCCGGGGAAGCGCCGCTGCGGCCCCCGGCGCGGTTAAAGGCCCAGCCGGAGCAGACAGCGGCCGGCAGAAACCCCCCCGCGCCCCCAGGCCAGGCCAGGCCAGGCCGGCCCCCGAGCCCCAAAGGCCGCCCAGGCCCCCGGCCCCGCCGCACGGAACGGCCCCGGCCGCGGCTCCGCCCGCCCTCGGGGCACCGCGGCCCTGCGGCCGCCCCCGCGCCGGGCCCCCGCGCCGGGGAAGCCGCCCCGCCGCCCCGCACTCACTGAGGCGCGGCTGCGAGAGGTAGTCGCGGGTGAGAGCCGCCACCTGCTCCCGCGGCCCGCCGGGCCCGCCGCCGTTCACCAGCCCGCGCACCGCCCGCACCGCCGCCATCTTCTCCGGCCTCGCGCGCGCCGCCGCGCAGGCGCTGATATAGCGCGCGCCCCGCCCGGAGAGCGGCTCGGGGCGGAGCTGTCCGCGGTGCTGGGGGGGGGGGGGGGGGGGAAGGGGAAGGGGAAGGGGAAGGGGAAGGGGAAGGGGAAGGGGAAGGGGAAGGGGAAGGGGAAGAGGAAAGGGGAAAGGGAAAGGGGGAGGGGAAGGGGAAGGGGAAGGGGAAGGGGAAAGGGAAGAGGAAAGGGAAAGGGAAGGGGAAAAGGAAAGGGAAAGGGAAGGGAAGGGGAAGGGGAAGGGGAAGGGGAAGGGGAAGGGGAAGGGGAAGGGGAAGGGGAAGGGGAAGGGGAAGGGGAAGGGGAAAGGGAAGGGGAAGGGGAAAGGGAAGGGGAAGGGGAAGGGGAAGGGGAAGGGGAAGGGGAAGGGGAAGGGGAAAGGGAAGGGGAAGGGGAAGGGGAAGGGGAAGGGAAGGGGAAGGGGAAGGGGAAGGGGAAGGGGAAGGGGAAGGGGAGGGGGAAGGGGAAAGGGAAGGGGAAGGGGAAGGGGAAGGGGAAGGGGAAAGGGAAGGGGAAGGGGAAAGGGAAAGGGAAGGGGAAGGGGAAGGGGAAGGGGAAGGGGAAAGGGAAGGGGAAAGGGAAAGGGAAGGGGAAAGGGAAAGGGAAGGGGAAGGGGAAGGGGAAGGGGAAAGGGAAGGGGAAGGGGAAGGGGAAGGGGAAGGGGAAGAGGAAAGGGAAGGGGAAGGGGAAAGGGAAGGGGAAGGGGAGGAAAGAGAAGAAAGAGAAAAGAGAAAAAGATAAAAAGAGGAAAAAAGAAGAAAAAAGGAAAAGGAAGGAAAAGGGGAAAATAAGGGATATAAGGAAAGGAAAGAAGGAAGGAAGGAAGGAAGGAAGGAAGGAAGGAAGGAAGGAAGGAAGGAAGGAAGGAAGGAAGGAAGGAAGGAAGGAAGGAAGGAAGGAAGGAAGGAAGGAAGGAAGGAAGGAAGGAAGGAAGGAAGGAAGGAAGGAAATTAATTACTGAACAGTGACATGGCTGTGAAGACAAGAAAAACAGTAATTTTGCTATGACGGGGAAGCAGAGCCCTGGCCTCCCACCCAGATGCTCCCCGCACAGCCGCCCCCAGCCCTGGGCCAGGCGTGCGAGGGGCATTTGGGGCCCTCTGTGCCCTCCCTGCCCCAGCTCGCAGTGCTCTGGCAGTGGGCTTTGGTCCTTCCACCCCAGCCAAGTTTTCATGGCTACGCTTCAATCTAAACCAGCACTTTGATCTGAGAGCATAACAGAGGCTGCCTGGGGAGATGGGAGATAAGAAATAAAGTATGAACTGGTAACGAGACAGGACTGTCCATGGAAACACTCCACTTGCACTGATGCCGTGCACTCGACCATCGAGGGCTGACAGGTACAACTGTTTAAAGGAGAGAATGAGAGCTGCCTTACCCCCAAAACCCTTTAATTTAATAAAAGAAGACAGTGGGTTATTTGTAAACACCTTTTCCCAGAAAACCATTCGTTTGTCAGCCTTCTATTTCCTTACGGATTATGTATCTCTTCACACATGTTAAATTTTAATAGTTGCTGTTTGTTCTCCTCCTGGCTTAGCGATGAGATAGAATTATTCGATGTTATAAACCAATATTCTATCTCCTTCTACATTAAAACTTAAAATATTTTTTGGGAATATGTTTTCAAAGAGATATTGGCAATTCTGTGCTTGTGTGGAGGAGCAAAAAAGCACTGGTGAGACTGATGGAAAAAACCTAAACAATTGCACAAGAGACTGTTTGGCTAAGGAGGGAGTAAACACAATAAACAATCCCCAGACAAAGGGACAATGCCTCGAGTGGATTAAACACAAAACTGGAAAGCTTTGGCCAGGTTTCAGCTCTCCTTCTAATGCAACGTGACCTTGAGCACATTACGGAGCTCTCCTGTTTGTTAATAATCAAAAGGACTTAACAAAACACAAACGAGCAGGAGGCACTAAACGGCCGCCTCAAGGGCTCGTTCAGCCAGCACCACTTTGCAAACTGCTGCCCCTGCACTGAAAGCCTGGCTAGAAGGTGGCCCAGGGATGCAAACTCCAATTGCTCAAACAGATCATTTTGTGTTCTAAATACTTCTTTTCAGTTCACAGCATTTGAGAGGACGAGGCAAACTTGCCCACAGGAGAGCAGAAGGCAACGGGCAGCGGTTCCAGCGCCAGGTAACGGAAACCTGGTAGAGGAAACATTAGCAGAGAGTGACTTCAAGGCAAAGCATGGTTTTACAGGTGCCTGCTCCGATCTGTGTTTACGCTGTGGTGCTCACCCCACCCCGGGCTGGTGGAATTATATCTGTAAGCCATTTGTCTCATGCTGTTTTGTAAAATGCAGCTTTGTGCCACTGTGCAGGAGCCCTCGGTGCCCAGCGGATGTATTTCACGGCACCTTTGAGGTGAGGGAGCAGCAGAGAGCAATCTCACCGAGAGAAGCCCGCTGTCAACTGAATTCACCAGAATGGCAATCAGCCTGCGGAGCCGGCATGAGGTCTGCTAGCAACGATTTTTCAGGCCCACATCCTTTGCTGGGCCTCAAGACAGCCCATAAATTCTCTCATATTTTTCATTACATCAGAAATGTTCACTATACTTTACTACCTCAGCCTGGCCGGGAAGAAAATTGTAGCCTTTTTTTTTTTCTCCGTAGGGTTATTGAAAGAATAATTCAAGGCAAACCTTTATAATGGTTAAAAAAAAATATATCTTGGAGAGAACCGGTTGGAAAAATGTGATGGACACGTGGAAATGATTCCAAAGCACATCTGAGTAAGCTTTCCCATCACCTCTGCAAAACGAGTGACATGACGCTGCAATCTCCTTCGGGTGCTTAGGGCTGCCAAACGCAATGGTGTCCTGACCTCGGGGCCAACGAAAGAAAAAGATAATGATAATAAAGATAATTGTCTCCACATGCCCCTCTGCACCTGAAGGAGAATCAGAATTATTTTCTCTCCGGAGCCCGCGGCACCGCCGAGCAGTTCTGAGCTCCCACAGCAGATGGTAGTGCTGCACCGCTCATCCTCTGTCTGCTTCGCAGATATTTAGAAAGTAATTTCCAGGCCCAGACGTTCAATTCTCAGCTCATGAAACATATTTAAAGGCTTCAACTTCTGCTCTAACGCACACCCAGGGAATTCCTTGGTAGGATGCTCTCATCTCACATTATTGGCACTAGTTTTCGGCCGTGCAGAAGGCGGATAAATGGCCTCAATGGCAGATTTACGTGCCAACAGAGAAGAGGTGAAAATATTTATTTTCTTTCTCTGTGGTAAATCTCTGTATCCTGAATGAATGATGGTATCAGTTTGGGTTTAAAAAAGAAATCACGCAGCAAAGTGTCAAAAGTTTAAGAAAATAGAAATGATGGCAGAAAAGAGATCATGTTTTCAATGGCATTTACAGTTCCTCACCCATGCATGGATAGAATTTTCCCTCCAGCTTTGCTTACAAGAATCCATCCTTGTTACCCCAAGAAATATCTCCTTGTCCCCGGAGATAAGTAGGGAAAGGCTGCGGACAGGCACCCCACTGCTGGCTCCTTCTGCGGGGGCAGAACTGGGATGTGGAGGGACCACAACCTGTTGATAGCCAGGGGAGGTGACGTTCCCCTGTACCTCTCAGAAAGCATCAGACACGGCACCTGCTGCCAACGTCCGCGGGCTCAACCCCGTAAATGCACACGTACGGCCCCCGGCGACGCGCAAACACGTGCGGAGGGAGCGGAGAAGAGCAGCTGACGGGACATCATTCTTCCTTCTAATTGTGCTCCCTGAGTTTTGGAGTTCTCCAAACACCCCTGGGGTGCTGCAGGTGTCACAGGTGAAATCTGCCTGGTTGTACCCCGGGATGTGTAACGCGGAGCCACAGTCGGAACGAGGGCAGCCGTACCACGGACAAGCAGCGTTAGGCAGCGAGAGAACGGCCGTCAGTCACTGGACAGTAGTCCAAGTCCCAAACTATTATGGGTTTTTTATAAATGCATTTCCCAGAGCCGTTTAATGATGCCAGCCTTGCCTCCCACTGATGAACCCAATCGCTGCCACTCGTAAGGACCCACCGATGGGGCAGAGCAGGCGTCCCCCAGGGAGAAGAGGGCTGTGAAGTCCCAGCGCGGCGTGTTCGGTGTGCGCGGACCCAGGCAAGAGTTAAGGTGCTCGGAGAGATAAGCGTTGATGACAGCCTGGAGATCGGGTGCCTCTGCTGCAGATAAACACTCCTGCCTCTCTCCTCCTCATCGCCCTCAGCCCACCCCAGCGTCCTGCTCTGACGCAGAGGGAGCTGCAGGGCTGAATGAAACTTGTTTGAGGTTCCAATTAAATCTCCACGGAAGAGGGACACTCATATCCTCTTCTGATAAACGGCAGCCATAAATCCCCCGGGAGCAGCGGCCACAGCACACACCATCTCCCGCAGCAGCAGTCGGCTCCTTGCACCCAGATGGGCTCCGGGGTAAGAGTTTGCTTTCCTCTGCTCCACCCAACAGTTTTGCATTGAGAAGGGGACAGGGTTCGTGGCTTGAGATGTAGGGGCTGCATTAGTCTACATGTCTTCATCACCTCTGCTTCCTTACTCATTCTCTCTCTCTAATCCTTAACTCTCTCTCTCTCTTCTCTTGCATTAATTCTATTATTTGGTCTTTGCTACTACTAGGAGAAACCATCCCTGTTCCCCAACTAAGCAACTTGTGTGGCACTCACATTCAATGACAGGTGATTGGGATGGTTTGCTTTTTTTGATTAAAAATTGATAAATATCATTGGCTGGGATTTCAGGAAACCACAGGATTATTGGAAAGAGTGATACTTCGGACCCAGCTCCATCCATTTTGGTGCTTAGCCTCTGAAGTGCCTATGAGCTATGAGAACGTAAATGGCTAATTGTTTGCTTGGTTTAGTGCAAATTTCTGATTGATCTTTTCGATGTGACTGAGCAAGCAACCTTCTCTCAGTCCCTCTGAAGCCCTGATCTTAATCATGTATGTTCAGCTTTTAAGTCTTGTATCTTGCCATGACATTTCAATTAGGTCAAATGAAAAGACATGCAAGGTAAATGAATTTCTTTTGAGACCTAATTTAATCTCCAAAGAACAAACATGGAATAAAAGATGTTGAGATTACCACTGATAAGCTTGATCTGTGCTTTGAGTCTTTGGAGGAAGACTTAAACGATGCCTCGAAGCAGGGACAAGATGTCTCGGGAGAGTGGAAGTGGGTTGGAGCACACTCCATCTGCAACTTTAAATGCAAGTTTAACAAAACCACGGTCTTTGACAGCAAAGCTGGTGGTCCCAGCTCCTTGCGAAGAGTGCTCAGCTCGTGGAGGACACGGCCACTAAGTGACCTCAGGAGTCACCTTCTCAAGCGAGAAGCCACGAGCTGTGCGAGGTTGTAACTCAGAGCATTTTCTTTAAAGGTCACAGGAGACCTTCAGTCCTGAAGACCGGGCGCCAGCAGGACCCAGGCTGAGCTCCGGCCATGCCCTCGGCTGCGGCGCGCGCGCCCTGGCGCTGGCTGGCAGCGGGCAGGGCGTCGCGGAGGCTGGTGCTGGGGGTGGTGTTCGTCGCGCTGCTGCTGGACAACATGCTGCTGACAGTCGTGGGTACGGCGCGGCTCTCGCGCTGCTCTTCGGGTGCCACCTCGGGGTTTCGGCTCCTCGGTCGGTCTCAGGATGATGCCGGCAGGATCCTTGTGCAGGGAGAGCTGCGGGGAGGGCTGGGAGCCAGGAGCTTGCTGGAGGCTGACATCTAGCCACCACCATTCAGTCCAGCCGCGTGCTGAACCAGAAAATGGAGTAAAATCACTAACTCACCCCTTTCCTGCCTTTTCTTCCAGTTCCGATCATCCCCACCTTCCTTTACACCACAGAATACGAAGGTGCCAACAGCTCTGCTGTGCCAGCCCGGGCTGAGCCGGCTCCTCCAGCCCCGAAGGTTCCTCCTTTCTCCTCCGTGTTCTCCTATTTCGGCAACACCACGGTGACAGTCTCGAGGGCCACGAGCGCTGTGGGTCTGGTGAACGGGACAGAGAGCAGCCCCCCGCCGCAGCCCCCCACCAGCAGCCCCCCGCTGCCGAGCGGCTGCCCGGAGGGTGAGGAGTTCCTTTCCAAGGAAAACGTCCGCGTGGGGCTGCTCTTTGCCTCCAAGGCTCTCGTACAGCTGGTGGTCAACCCGCCCGTGGGTCTCCTGACCAACAGGTAGGTCAGAGACTGGGTTGGTACTGGGGTGTAGCCCTTTGGGGATGGGCAGCTCCTGCCAGCTAATGAAATCATCGTTAGCTGAGCAGTAAAGGTCTGTGCTGCACGGGTGCAGCCCCTGCAATCAGAGAATTACAGGAACTGGCGGGTAAAATAGCAAGGGGGAGGATATATGCATCAAAATTTTAATGAATTTTACTTTTTCTAAAAGCCCACAAATGGCTTGCAAGTTTATATTGCAACATAAGCCTCACTAACGCTCTCCTCGGGTGCAGACAGATGCTGTTTAATACCAGCAACCATCACAAAAACAAAGATTCCCACCTCGCTATGGATATAATGTTGTTCAGATTTTCTGCCCCTGAGTGTTAATTTGCCCTTGTCTCCAGCAGACACGTGTGAGGGGTGCTGGGCTCATCTCCACAGCGTCTGGGTGGGTGGATGAGTTGGTGAAACAGAGCCGTGTCTCTGGGTGTGATTGTCCCAGGGCACTTAGACACCCTTGAAGAGCACTCAGGGGCACATCCCCACCTTCAGGAGATGCTCACCAGCCCCCAGAGATGTCTGTGTTCAGGCTGGGCAGCAAGACCAGATCTCAACCTGCAATGAGGAATCCTCTTTCTCCCCTTTCCAGGATAGGATACCACATCCCCATGTTCATCGGATTCGTCATCATGTTCCTCTCCACAGTCAGTGAGTATGGCCCTTCGGTCTGCCCTTCGTACCCAGCAGCACAGGAGAAAATACTCTGGTCTGTGCCTGCACTGCTGTCCCCGTGCAGGGGAGAGGAGCGAGAACAGAGCAACCGGTCTCAGAAATCGGTGACGAGAAAGGGCGAGCGGCACCCAGCACCCCCCAGCACCCAAACGGGTGCAAGCCGGGGCCGCCGCGACCCTCCGCAGGGCTGCAAGGCTCAGCCCGGGGTCCTGCCTGACGCCGTGTCTCTCCTTCCTCCGCAGTGTTTGCTTTCTCAGGCACCTACTCCCTGCTGCTCACCGCCCGAGCCCTCCAAGGCGTTGGGTCGTCGTTCTCATCAGTTGCAGGTAAAGGCTGTACCTGCACTTGAGCCTCTGCGTTATCTCCCCTCGTCTGGGTTCTGTTGGGAACGATCAGCAGCAGTGCCTTCCTCGGCTTCAAACTCCTCCTCCTCCTCACTGCGCCTGCCTGGTGCAGATGGTGCACCCACACCCAGCCAGCAGCAGACAAACTCCCCCAAAAGCCTTGGCTGCTTTCGGAGAGCAGCCTCAACACCCCCGGTACCAGCCAGCCTCACGCAGCCTCCGCTCTCTCTCCACTCCCAGGCCTGGGGATGCTGGCCAGCGTCTACACCGACGACTTCGAGAGGGGCAACGCCATGGGCATCGCTCTTGGAGGCCTGGCCTTGGGTCTGCTGAGTAAGGAGACCTTGTTCCCAATGGGGTTTATGCCAACGGCGTCTCCAGAGCCTTGTTGGCCATCACCTACGGCTTCCACCCGCCTGGCTGTGCCCCTTCCCCGGTGCCATCCCATGGGCATGGCTGGCCTGTCCTCCTCCCTCCCTCTGCTCGCTCTCCATGGGACTTGATCCCTTCCCAAAGCCTTCACCCAACACCCACCGGGGGATCCAGGGAAAACCAGGACGGCGGGAGCCGAGCGCGGCTGCGGGGCGCTGGGGACGGTGGCACTGCCGCTGCGTGACGCAGACTCTCCCTTGCAGTCGGGGCACCCTTTGGGAGCGTGATGTACGAATTCGTGGGGAAATCATCTCCCTTCCTGGTCCTGGCGTTCCTGGCCCTCCTGGACGGAGGTGAGAAGCCGAATGGTTTAATCCATCCGAAAAAAAAAAAAAAAAGCACAGGAAAAGATTTAAATGCAGACGTTTTGGGGAGAATCTCATAGGACTTGTGAGAAGGAAGAAGCAGATTAAGACCACATGGGTGGTATCATCAGCACTGGTTATTCTGTTATTGCTAAATCATATGTTTTCTGCCAGCAGATGACTGACATAGCAATAGAGTAAGAATTAGTCCCTCATTACTTAATAAGCCCCTTGATTGCTTTAATGGCTGACTAGCACATTCAGCAAAGCTCTTTGAACTGCGGGTTCCTTGTCAAAGGCACACTTGTCTGCAGTGTGCCACGAAGGACTGAGACTTTGCCAGCATGAATGGTGATCCTTCTTCTTTCCCCATAGCTCTAGTGCAGACGTGGGCCACGAGAGCCTTCAGAGTGTAACAGCAAATTTATAGAGGGCAGAAATGTGCATTTTCAGTGGAAAGTATTAAGCTAATTCAATTATAGTCACAGTTACCATCTTTGCCTAGATGTAATGCACGACATCTTTAATGAAGCATGTAAGAGCTTTCGGAAAATGAAACGTAGGTCCCATATATATGAAACTTTCTTTTTTAATCCTATTCTTTTCCCCGCTCTGATTTCTGCCATGCTCTAGTTGTGGCTCCCCAGCAGGCAGCTGGCAGCCTGACGGGAAGCATTTGCATATTCCACTGCTTCATGGGTTGACAAAACACTTCCAACACAGTCTCAAACTTCAGGGAGTTTTGCTGCTCCCTCCCGTGGGAGCAGGGCTGGGACCCACCTCTCCCTCTGCCCACTTGAACAACGTCCCCTGGACACAGTTACTGCATCCCCCAAGGGGGCTTTGCCCATGGAAGGGGTTGGGCTGACGGAAAAGCCAGAGGGAAACACGGATCGAAGCGATGCTGTCTCCAGAGCTAAGCTAACATCAGTGTTTTCTTCCCAGCTTTGCAGCTCTGCATACTGCAGCCCTCCAAGATCTCCCCCGAGGTGAGTACAGAGGGGTGCGCACACGCGAGCCGGTGCCAGGCGGCGGAACGAAGCGGGCACGCACTGCCCGGGGAGGGGGGCTCTGCAGGCACAGGGCTGCTGTGACCCCCCTTTGCCATCCTACAGAGCACCAAGGGCACGCCGGTGTCCACCCTGCTGCGAGACCCCTACGTCCTGGTCGCTGCAGGTAAGGGCAGACGTCGGCACCCACCGGCATCTCCTCGTTGGAGAGATCCGCGTGCGCCGGCTCTGACACGGCAGCAGGAGGTGGCTGAAATGGAGCGTTTCTCCCTTTTCCCCCCGCCAGGAGCCCTCTGCTTCTCCAACATGGGGGTGGCCATGCTGGAGCCCACCTTGCCCATCTGGATGATGCAAACCATGTGCTCCCCGAAATGGCAGCTGGGTAGGTGTCGTGCTGTGCAGCCTTCACTCCTAAACAGTTGCTTCATATACTTTAGCTAGAACCAGTCCTGCTTTGGCACTGGGAGATGGATCGAATAACCTCTTATATCATTCCAAAAAAGAAGAAAACATACACCCTCACCTGCGCAGAGGCTGCACGTTGCTCCAATTTCAGCTGGAAATGTCCTTAGTGGTAGTGATACAATATGCTTTTCTCTATTATTGAAAAAAATTGTATAGAATCAGGCTCCCCACAAGAGCAATAACAGTGGAAGAAAGGCTGTTCTGCGCACGGGAAGCCTGTCGAGCCCTGTCTTCTGCAGGGCAGATAATGGTGTCGTGCTGGGCTGAAATCGTGGCAGCCAGATGGGTTTTCCAGAGGCAGCTCTGAGTAAAACAAGGTCATTTAGAGAGTCCCAGGTTTGTGCTAATTACCAGCTGCCTAGAAAATGTGATATGGAGATAACATTGTCTGTGTTTGCTACAGGAATAAAAACTAATTGTTATAAAACCCAATTGGTTGAGGAATGACCCGGGGGGTGCCCCAGGCTACACTTAGATCCCAAATTGAATTGCAGCCCGGGAGCAGGAGGGCTGAGAGCGCTCCTAATGGAGTTACAGACCGGTCAGGCAGGAGCATCCATCCCGATAAGAGCCTGCGATGCTTCTCATGAGCCAGCGATGGAGCAAGGGTGGGTGAGGATGAAGCGGTGTCCCAAGGCAGCGGGGAGAAGGGACAGCGTGGCTGCCTGATAACCACCAACATCACAGGCTGAGAAATGCACTCAGGGCTGCTCCTGTCACCACTGAAATCAAGAGGAACCTTTGAGGTGACTTAGCAGGACCCAGAGGTCAGCAGACATCAAAGAAAACCCCGAATATATTCTCTAGATTTTCAGGTATCTGAGATTTGAGAGTAGTTTGGATTCAGGCACAGTTCAAGTGCCAGCCACCCACCTCACAAGTTGTTATGTACTCAAGGGGCTTCTTTATTTGCATGCTTTGGTTTGCCCACCCCCATAGTTCTGCAAAAAAACCACAGAGGAGCTTGGACTAAACCTGCAGGATCAGTCATGCTCTGTAGCTGTTAAAGAGAGGAAAGAAAATGAAACATAAACCACTGTGTTTAATAAGGAAGTTGTCTTAGTGAAATGGAGCTGATCAGTTTTATTTATAGTCGGCGGGAGAGCATATTAAAATAAACAACTGGTAAATCAGCAACGGTGCAAATATTTAATTTTGATTACATAATGATCCCCAAGGTTTTTACTTAAGCATTTACTTTATTCCTCTTCATTTAGTGACTCAAAAGCAGAAGGCAAGGGGAGAAAGTCGGAAGAGGAAGAAACTATGACCAGAGAGAAGGATGAGTTTATTAAAGCAGAGGGGACAAAAAAGTTCAGCGTTTAGCTTCTGGTTATCTCCCAGACGTTGTGGGTGAATCCCCGCACCGCTGCGTGCCTCAGTTCCCCCCATCAAAAGCAAACACATTTTCTACAGCTCTGCCCCACACTTGTATAGGGCACGGAGCAACGGGGCAGCCCACGCAGCTGCGGCACGGAGCAACGGCAGCGCAGGACACGGAGAAGCACCAGTGCATGGACTGGCACCCGCAGAGCGGGTGCTGGGCATTAGCTTGCCGTGCCCGGCTCACGACATTCTCCAGATGAGGGGGGCAGTTAGCAAAGTGAACATTTTTGCTAATCCCCTGTATTTACTCGGGGATGACACACTCTTTGTTTGTCCTTTCTCTCTCTCAGGGATGGCGTTCCTCCCTGCCAGCGTATCCTACCTCATCGGCACCAACGTCTTCGGGATCCTGGCTAACAAAATGGGCCGGTAAGTGGAACGTAAGAGATTTCAACTCAACCCAGCTCAGTTCTGTGCTTTCAGCACGAATTACGCTCGTGGTGCTGCACACACCGAGAACAACTGCCCGCTCCTAACTGCAGCCTCGTTGCAGGTGGCTGTGCTCCCTGGTCGGCATGGCTCTGGTGGGAATCAGCCTCCTCTGCGTAAGTAGCCCAAGAGAATTTTGAAACCTCTCTGTAGAAGAATCAGCAGGGGCAGTGTGGGTGATCGTACTGAGACGGGGTTACGTGCCCAGCAGTCAGTAGACGTTCAATGGCTGCATGTGTGTATGGGTTTCACAGCTCTATGTCCCACCTTTGCCCCTCACGCAGCTCTTCTGGCCTCATTCACGCATTCTCTCTCTCTCCTCTCGAAGGTACCTCTGGCCAAAAACATTTACGGGCTCATCGGCCCGAACGGTGGGCTTGGCTTTGCCATAGGTAAGCTGTCGGTGCTCCGGCTGCGCAACGCAGCTCCCACCACTGCCCTCGGAGAAGGCGACGACTGATCAGGTCCTTCTGGCTTTGGGCAGGAATGGTGGACTCCTCAATGATGCCTATCATGGGTTACCTCGTGGACCTTCGCCACACCTCCGTCTACGGCAACGTCTACGCCATAGCGGACGTCGCCTTCTGCATGGGCTTTGCGATCGGTATGGATGGACTCTTACCCACGGCATGACGTACTCAGTGTGCATCTCACTCGGCTCGTTGCTCCCTCTCCTCCAGGCAGCGTTCACTGCAAGCACTGAGTCTGCAACCCAGTCACCGTAGATTCACAGACCCCCTCCAAACCGGAAAGGCAACTTTTGCTCTCTGTCATTCTAGGCTTTTTTCATTTCCAAATCTGCAGGCCCATCCACAGGCGGTGCGATCGTACGAGCTATTGGGTTTCCCTGGCTGATGGTCATCATTGGAGTTATCAATATTGCTTACGCTCCCCTCTGTTGGTACCTGCGCAACCCTCCCGCTAAAGAGGAGAAGATTGTGAGTTCAAGCATACTTTATGCCCTTAAAGTATAGGGGATTGACAATCCAGAGATTCGGTGGGGGGGAGTAGAATAAATTTGCCAGGGATTGTGTCTTCCCTTTTGGGTTCCACTCTGCCCTCAAAAAAGGGACGAAAACCTCAGAGAATAAAACCAAGAAAAGTCTGGGGCTACGGTCTTTCCTCGAACCCACAGCTTGGGCAAAAGTTGCTGGCTGCTTGGGCTTTGTCTAAAAGTGGTAATGCTCCTGTTAACTGTTTGAATTAATCCCTATTTTTACTAAAGTGTGGTTTCTCCTCTCCTTGACCCAGGCAATCTTAAGCCAGGAATGCCCCATGCAAACCAACAGCTACACTACTCAGAAAACCCTGCGCGATTTCCCTCTCACAGACGACAGCGACGTGGAGGCAGAAGATGCGGAGTAGCAAGTGCAAGGGTGCGTGCCCTGTTTTGAAGCTATATTATGTTTACAGAACAGGGATGTATCAGCACCCAGAAATAACCCAGCCTCCCCCGAGACTTGTGGACACAGGACAGACACGGGCTGTGTCGCTGAGCTGTTCTCTTGGCCACGCAACCCACAGCAGGGTGTAGAGACCCAGGATTTGGAGGCTCTACCCGTTTAGTTAAGCCACTCCTTTGCTGTGTGACTTCTAGGCAAGTTACCCAAACTCATCACACCTCATCTGTAAAAAAAAAAAAAAGTTACAAAGATGAGGAGAATCGAACCATCCTGCCCTGCAGAACAAAACTGTCTCGGGCACAGCCTACCATGCAGTAGGGAAGTAGCAGCAACACCTCTCCCAGACGAGTCCAGTGGCATTTGCTGATGTCTTTAAAGCGCTTAGCGTTCTTGAAAGAAAAGCACTGGAGAGAAGAAAACTGAAATCAGCAGCATCAGCTTTGGGAGATTTCTTTCTCCAGAATTCTGCTATAATCCCCAGCACAAAACCTTTCTGTAACAACAGGGCACTATCCCCCCGTGTCACTGCCAGTCCGTCAATAAAGACGTCACCGTTCTGCTCATGTGCTCCACGCTCCTCTGAAGACAGTTTAAAAAAAACCTTCATTGCTGTCTCAGTACAGCTTCATGTGCTGTTATTTATGTGCTACTTACAGCTGCTTGTGTGTCCTTTCCAACATCCATTAAACTCATTCATTTATTTGAAGGACTCTAAGAAATTCAAGCAGAAATAAGGCTGAAGGCAGTTTTAGACTCCCAGACACAGACTCAGCCACCAAAGCTAGTCAGGTCCCTCGTGATTGTCAGTGACTAATAGCACATTTTTTAAAATCCCTGCCTCTCCGCTGAGATGGGGTAACGGGCTGTGTTTGTGATTCTAACCCATGGCCATGAGAAGTACGAAGGATTGATTTAATTGCCATTTTGTGATTTCCTGGCCACAGGTTTAGAAAGAGAGCAGCTGCGCTGTTAACAATCATTATTGAGCACAATGGTCTGTAAAAGTATGGTAGAGTTAAGTAAAAGAGGGTGAAGTAATAGCGGCACCAAATTAATGACGTAAGTATCAGCGAAAATTCCCATGATCTCATTTTTTCCAGTGTCACCTCAAACTTACAACTTCTCTGGCTCCACCGTTGGCAGTTTATACAAACTCATTTCTGTCTTGAATGAGCAGTTGTGTAACGCACAGCCATTCCACTTGCCAGAAAGAACAGATGATTCACCGCTCCGGAGCCCGAGCGGCACAACGCAGATGCGCTTGCCAGCAGGGAAACGGGAGGATCGTAACAATTCATCAAGATTTGGTACCTTATGACTCATTACCAAAGGTCATAAATGGCTATTGTCAGGCAATCCCACATCCACAGCGGGCCCGTTGCCCCTGGCTTTGCACATACAAGATGAAATTATATTTCTTAGGCTGACTGGAAGTGACTAATGCTAAGCCTGTTCTCAAAAACAGCGTTATTTTTATCTTCCACCTGTTTCCTTGCTTTGCCAAGAATAAAAACGTGTTTGCTTTCTGCGATGGAAGGAAAAAGAGCGAGCCGTTCTATTTGGGGATTTATTCACACCTCCACAGCTCACCTCCCAGTTCAATATTAACTGGAAACCCCTCTGTGTGCCCAGCGGCTGGTTGCTCTGGAAACCCACCCGCGGGAGCACGGCGGAGGCAGATCCGATCTCCCTCCCCGGGCACCTCACCGGGCACCGCTTTGCTGTCATCGGCAGCGCCAGGCTCCTCCCTCCGGCACTGGCACCTTGGGCTTTCTAATTAATAAATCAACTTCAGCGCCGGTTACATTGATGGGAGTTTCTCTGCTCCGAGGGAAGAATCAGGCTGTGATCTTGGCATCAAACCACTCGATTCCTTTACCCACCCTGCTGAAAAAACTCATCTGCTATACTAATATACATTTCTATACTGAAAGAGGGGAGATTTCAAGTGGATCTAAGGAAGAAATGTTTTATAATGAGGGTGGTGAGGCACTGGCACAGGTTGCCCAGAGAAGCTGTGGCTGCCCCATCCCTGGAAGTGTTCAAGGCCAGGTTGGATGGGGCTTTGGGCAACCTGGTGTAGTGGAGGGTGTCCCTGCCCATGGCAGGGGCGTTGGAACCGGATGACCTTTGAGGTCCCTCCCAACCCAACCCATTCCATGACTCCACGACTAATTCCTGCGCGCATTCCCAGCGATGCACGCCAGCTCTGCGGCTCAGGGAAACCGAGGGATGCACGGAGGGTCCTGGCAGCTGTGTAGGGAGGACTTTCCCCTCCTTGTGCGTTTCCCTCGCAACCTCCGCAATACAAAACCGAAACGCTCCGCAGCTTCATTGCCGGAACCTCCCCCAAACCCTCCCCCATCACACACCTCCCCTCTCGCGAGACTTCGCCCCGCCTTTTCCGGTAACGGCGGCGCGCGCAGCGGCCGCACCGGCACGATGCACTCGGACGATGTGAGTCCGCACCCCCCCCGACCCCGACCACCCCGTGGCGTTTACAGCCCCCAGGTTCCGTCCGTCTGCCCCCCCCCCGAGCACTCCCCCACCGGGGGGTGGGGGGGTGCTCGGAGGGGGGGCGGCAGACGGACCGCGGGTTGTATATAGGATGCGGAATATGGGAAATATGGGAATATATGGGAATGCGGCAGCAGATGTGCCCCCCCCCCCCGCCAGTGGGGACCCCAGTCTTTGTGCGGTGCCCCCCCCCCCCCGTTAGGGTCTCATGGGGGGCTGCGGGAGGCGGAGGGTGAACGGTGCCGGTGTTTGTCCCCGCAGGTTGTCTGGGACATGCTGGGGAACAGGCAGTTCTGCTCCTTCAAGATAACGTGAGTTTTTTTTGGGGATGTGGGGGGGTGGGCTGAGCTTTTCCAGCGGTTGGGGGGCGGTCTGGAGGGTGCTTCCGCAGGGAGAGGGGCCGGGGGGGGATGTGTTCCCCTCATCCCTGTGCCACCGCGGCCAGGAGTGATGGTCAGAGGGGTCGGGTGGGCAGCGGGGCGCTCCTGCCCTCCCCCGTTATCTCTCCTCTCTTCTTTCCAGGACAAAAACCCAGAATTTCTGCCGGAATGAGTATAACCTGACCGGTCTGTGCAACCGCTCCTCCTGCCCACTGGCCAACAGCCAGTATGCGACCATCCGGGAGGAGAAAGGTGGGACAACCCCTTGGGTGGGGAGGGGGAGAATCCCACCTGCCTGAGGGCACCCCGGCTCTGAGCCCTCTCCCCCACTGTTGGGAACATGCTTGGTGTTTCTGCTGGGATCACATTCCTTTTTTCTTCAGGTCGGTGTTACCTGTACATGAAGGTAATCGAGCGGGCACCGTTTCCCCGTCGGCTCTGGGAGCGGGTGAGTTAATGAGAGCAGAATCATAGAACCATGGAAAGGTTTGGGTTGGGAGGGACCTCAAAGATCATCCAGTTCCAACCCCCCTGCCATGGGCAGGGACACCCTCCACTACACCAGGTTGCCCAAAGCCTCATCCAACCTGGCCTTGAACACTTCCAGGGATGGGGCAGCCACAGCTTCTCTGGGCAACCTGTGCCAGTGCCTCAGCACCCTCAGAGGGAAGAATTTCTTCTTTATATCTAATCGAAATCTCCCCTCTTTCAGTTTAAATCCATTGCCCCTTGTCCTATCACTACACGCCCTTGTCCAAAGCCCCTCTCCAGCTTTCCTGTAGCCCCTTTAGGTGCTGGAAGGTCTCCTCAGAGCCTTCTCCTCTCCAGGCTGAACAGCCCCAACTCTCTCAGCCTGTCTCCAGAGCAGAGGTGCTCCAGCCCTCGGATCAGCTCCATGGCCTCCTCTGGCCCCGCTCCAACAGCTCCATGTCCTTCTTGTGTTGGAGACCCCATAGCTGAACACAGTATTCCAGGTGGGGTCTCATGAGAGCAGAGCAGAGGGGCAGAATCACCTCCCTGGACCTGCTGGCCACGCAGGTCAGGTAGACTCGCAGACCGGTAACTCGGTGTGCTCCAGTGTAACGCAGCGGAGGGCAGGGAGCCATGGGACTCCTCCCAGGAGCACAGGCGTCCCATTGCTGCTCCACAGCTCAACCCTTTCCCCTTCCAGGTCCTGCTGAGCAAGAACTACGAGAAAGCACTGGAAGAGATAGACGAGAACCTCATCTACTGGCCGCGGTTCCTCCGGCACAAGTGCAAGCAGCGCTTCACCAAGATCACGCAGTACCTCATCCGCATCCGGAAGCTGACGCTCAAGCGACAGTGAGTGACACAACTGGGAACGGTGGTGTTGGTGCGGCTTGTCGAGCCGCTGTCGCCGGCGGCACGCACAGCCCCGGTGCGCGGGGCTGTTTTCCTGAGGCTCGGGAAGATGCCTCAGGTAAATGGAGCTGGCTGGGAGGGATTCCACTGCGGTGTAGTCTGCGTACAGAAATGCACTTAGTTACAGCCACGTCTCTCACCTACAACTACTGGTTGTTGCTCCAATGACCGTTTGCTCATCTGCTACATGAGGGGCTGATGGATTCACTCACTCCCGCTTGTTGTTCCCTGCAGGAGGAAGCTCGTTCCTTTACGCAGGAAGATTGAAAGGCGAGAGAAGAGAAGAGAGGTAACACCACTCTTTCACGTCATCTCCTGCCCATTGCTTCTGTTCCACATTTTTCAAAAAACTGACACCGCTCCTCTTTGCTCCATCAGGAGAAAGCCCTGATTGCCGCTCAGCTGGATAATGCCATCGAGAAGGAATTACTGGAAAGACTGAAACAGGATACAGTAAGGATCACTGCCTTCAAGCACAGCAGTGAAACTGCTCCTGCTGCCCTCTGTCCTGCTGGTTCTCCAGGGAGGGACCCGGGTGTTGGTGTGAGAGAGAAGCACCACCCATGTAGGAGGGGTGGGGGGTGACTGCATGCTGTCCTTCTGGAGGGGCTTCGTAACAGCCCAGAGAACTGGCTTCCCCAAAGGCAGAGCCCCTCACTTTCTGTACAGCAGCACATACTTGGGAACTAGGGAAGGGGCTGAGCTGCAAGTTCAGCCCAGTTTGGGTCTTCCCCCGTGCAGGCCACAGGCTTTAGATGACCCTACCACTGCCACCTGTCTTCTTCCCGTAACTTTCAGAAAATCCATTTTCCTTTCCAGTATGGAGACATTTACAACTTCCCCATTCACGCCTTTGACAAAGCTCTCCAGCAGCAAGATGCAGAAAGCGAGAGCGAGTCTGAGGCAGAGAAGGAGGAAGATGACGAGGTAAGGCCTTCAGCCACCGCACCGCAGTTAATCCTTCCCTGTCCTGGTGCAGCGCCTCCGATTCACCCACATGGTGGGCACCACAGTTTGAATGTCAGGGTGAGAAGAGGGGATGAGGGGAGGTGGACTCAGAAAAAGCAACTTGTGTGTGCAAGTGGTGAACTTGATGGCTTTTCTGTTGGAAGTCATGGTGCTGCATTGTGCTCAGTGTGCACGTGCTAGCTGCCGACTTTATTTCTTTCAGGACATGGATAAAAGGGAGTTTGTGGAAGCAGATGACAGTGACCTCAGTGACTTTGAGGTAGGTGAAGCCCCAGGTTTAAACTGTTGGGCCAAGCTGTTTGAAAGTAACCTCCACCCTCTTGGTGTCTCTGGTGATGGGATAAGAGCCAGTGAAATCAGATTTGTGGAATGAAATGAGACAGTCAGACTGCACTGTATCCACTACAACCCAGCTCCTCTGGCTAGACAGCTGGGAGCCAGGAATTCTAAAATGGAATCAGATACAGGAGGTAATTTTGCAGAAAGAGGAGGTTTAGTTACACAGCGTGCTTTGACATCACTCGTCTTTCTTTCTCAGGACATGGATAAGTTGGAAACAAGTAGCGAAGAGGAGCAGGAAGAGGAGGAAGAAGTAGAGGAGAAAGCCTCTCACTCCAAATCTAAAGGGAAAACTCCCCTGAAAGGCCCAGCCAGAAGAAAACGTCCCTACATTGAAATAGAGTATGAAGAAGAAACAGAGCCAACCACCAAAACGAAAGCAGTCTGACTCCTTCCTGAACTCGCACTTGGAACTGAGCGAGAGGGCTCCAGACCTGTCCCCAGACCTCCTTCCAGCCTCTGCCACTCCATGCAGGACCCCCAATAACTACTTCTCTTTCAGTACTGTTGACTAATGAGTTTCCTTAGGAAAAGAAGGGTTTCTGTCCGACCCCAGGCACTTGTACAACTGCTGCATGGAGTGCAGTTCTAAGGCAGGCTCCCCGCCTTGTCTACAGCCACAGAACGTGCTCCAGGAAGGAGCCTGGACTGGGGCACTGCTGCTCTGTTCTAAAGCTGCAGATGCCTCATGTGGCTGGGTGAGCAAAGTGTATTTTCTTTGGGGGAGGTACAGGGCTAACAGGAGTGGGATGAGCAAGACAGTATTTTTAAAGAAATAAAAAAAGTTTACTGTACAAAAAGCAGGGTAGGCATTGATCAGCCATGTCTCATGTGTTCCCTTGCACCTTCCTGATGCATTCCCGCACGCGGTTCTCCTCACAGCTGCTGTACACGCCTTCCAGCAGGACCTGAAACGAGAAAAGCATTGATTTCCAGCACCCTGGCACACTCAGGTTCGTGGTGTTACCAAGAAAAACACTGATTTCCAGCACCCTGGCACACTCAGGTTCATGGTGTGACCAACCCTCTGCCAGCTCTCTGCTGGAAGAGAATTATACAAAACGTGTACAGATACCTGTTGGTACATCAGTCAAGTCATTTATCAAGCAAGTCAAGCACTAATGCTGGGGTGGGTGGGACGAAGGGATCCCAGGTGAAGCGGTGCTGGGTTCCCTGCTCACCTTCACTTGCCCTTCGGAGCAGCGATCCAGCAGGATGAGGCATTCCGTAGCCCCCTGGAGCAAGGCAGCTTTTACCGGCTCTGGCATTGAACCCTGGTCAGTGTGCACGTCCCAGATCATCTTCAGCAGGGCTTGGAGGAGCACAGGGAGCCTGCATGGCATTCTGCAACAGGAAAGGGCGAGCATGCCTTACTCTAAATCCTCTTGGCAAGCCAGGGGAAAGCGCAGCCTCCCTTAGCAGCTCCCACACACTTCGGGCAGGAGCTGCTGGTTGCCCTTCACGTGTGGAGCGGGGCTGCAGCTGGCCTAAAGAAAAGCCCAGCTGCTTCAGTGGTGAGGCTGGGGCAGCTGCCTCGCTCCGTGTGCCCAGCAGAGGGAGGACAGCAGTCCTGCACACGGAGGTAGCCTTGGGATGGTGCATCCCTGTCGTTGGGGCAGCCTAATTCACAGCACGGGGCTTACTCCACGGTTCTGCCATGCAGAGAACACAAGATTTAGTTTTTAGCCAAGTTGATGCTTCTACAACAGGCAGAGGTCAGATAAAAATGAAGACCCAGCTTAATTTTTGCCCAAGGTTTTTCAGAAAAGCAGGAATGCCAGCGATTCCTCCCTGTGACAGATTCTCCTTTAAGATTTCAGAGCCTTTTCCTCAAGCTCTTGTAACTTTGGCTCTGAAAGAGGGACGGTATTCAGGACACGTTTTCTACAGTATCTTCCACTCCCAGACCAGTACCTGGGCCAAGCATGCTCTATGGTGCATTGCAGTGTCTCCAGTATTCCCAGTCGGGCTCCTTCCTCAGGGCCATCATAGACTTCCAGATACCCCAGGATAACTCGCTCCAGCCTCTTCAGGTGCCGCGCTATCTGGATGCCAAGCCTGCTGACATGACACGCAGGAACACACACTGAGCAGGGAGGTACAGCCCGAGGCCAAAGCAAGTCCCTGCAGGGCTGCGACTGGCTCTCACCGCTGCACAAAGGCGGGCAGGGTCCTGGCATACACCCGCCGCAGCGCAAGGCGATGCTCTGCCTCCATGTGGGTCAGAACCAGCTGCAGCACCTCATCGCAGTGGGCTGTTGGTCTGGCCTGCTTCTGGTGCCGCTGGGCCCTCTCCAGGATCGGCAGCAAATCCAGGAGGCACAGCAGTACTGCCTGGTTTGTGAGACAGTAAACCCGGGCAGTCCTTTTGATGTTCTCTCCAAAACACCAGTAACTTCCAACCCCCTGACCACCCACAGCTGCTGCAGTTCATCTGACACACCTGACTGTTTCTTCTACCTGTTACCCCTGTGGTGGGCCTTCTTCAGCAAGGCTGCCACCTGGAAGGGGACAGGAGGCAAGAGGAATCCCTCCGCTTTGATATTTTCCTGAAATCTATTGAGTTATCTTGTCTCTCGGCCACGTGCATCAGCCAGTTAACAGCCTGACTGGACTGTCTGCAAGGAAACTGGTTCTGCCTCCTCACACCTTAAGCCAGCTCTCCCCTCCTCAGTGGGGCTGATACCCAACACCACAAGGCAGATTAAAACGAAGCTCTGCTGTCACACCTGGATGAGAGGGGCCTCTCGTGAATAGAGATGGTTGTAAAGGGCGTGGTACACCACCAGAGCCCTGTTGAACTGGCACAGATCAGCAGCTGGCTGCAACAACAGAGAACAGAGCATTACTCCTGCGCATCACATTCAGCATCCCCTTAACTCACTGAAAAAGAAGAGCCTTCACAAAGCCAGGTGTTACAAAAACAACGCTCGCACACGCTGCGCGTTGGGAGCTCTGCTTACAAGAAAGCGGGAGCAGGTGCCGTAATAAACGCAGGCTGAACCTTGCCATGCACAGGGGCAGCCACTTTCCTCCCCAGCTGCTGCTCTGCAGTTGTACTGGCATTTCTTTAACATCCTGCTCTGCAAACTGCTGAAGGCTGACATGAACCAGCTGAGCTCAAAAGGTGGCTAAGTGATTTTTTGCTCGGTGTAACAGATATAAGAACTACCCGCATTTAAACACACAGGGACAGCATGAAGGATGGAGCAGAACTGCCAGGTAAACGGCAGAATTGGGGTTACAAGTCAGGAATCGTGACAGGCATCCAACCTGCCCTTTCTTCACACAACACCCCGAAAGGGATCCAATTCCCCAAATCCCTTACCACATTGAGAACGATGTGATGCAGGCAGCGCACACCCAGGATTTTATTCTCCTCCTGGTAGTCATCCGAGATGAGCAGCGACGGCGGGAGGACACGCTCCAGGTAACAGCTCAGCCAGGGCCGGGTGATGTGAGGCAGCGTCCAGCAGAACACGTGCTTCGTGGTGGGGTTACGCTTCCAAGTGTCCCTGGAAACACAATCAAAAGCTCAGTGAACACTGGGGCTAACGAACACTCATCTCCTCTGCATATGGGCCTCTCAGCTGGCAGTGAGCTCTGATTGTCCCCCCACCGCTTCCTTACTGGGGTACTTGTCCAGCTCTTGGCCTGTATTTGCCACTGAGTGTTTTGTAACGCCTGAGCTCACAGTTTCCCCAGAGCTTCCAGTATTTCCTGCAAAGGGACCAGCCAAACACACCACCCTCTCCACTGCCGCCCTCCCATTCCCACTCACTTGGTTAACTCCTGCTTCAGGAGCCCCATCACTGCTGCAAATCTTCCTTCCTCATCTTCGTTCCTTCCTCGAAGGAATTCCTCCACCGACCCGCAGCCTGCGGCCCGAACCAGCGACGCCAGCAGCTCCTGTGCCACTGCCTGAGACCTCTCGTTCGTCCAGGGCCTCTCCACGACGTGCGTCGCAGCAAAGATGTAGATGGGCCCCATGACGCGGCACAGGATGGGACCCACCGCAGGGCCACCCAGGGATTCCTGTGCCTTGGCAGCTTCCAGCTTCGCGAGGAGGTGCAGAAACACCGCGCCCACATCCGCCGCTCTCTCGGCTGCCGCCGCGTACGCGCTGGCCGCACCGGGACGGTCGGCGGCATCTCCATCCCGCTCCCGCTTCGGGGGGGCGGCGTACCGGCTCAGCGCGGCCACCGCCGCCGCCAGCGCCGCGGGGCTGAGCCCCGCGAGCAGCCAGCGCCAGTCCGCCGCCTCCAGCAGCTCGCCCAGGTCCCGCACCGCGGCCCGGGGGGCGCCGCCGGCCCCCGCCGAGAGGAGCGGCCCGACCTGGAGGAGCACCTGCTCGGCGGGCGGGAGCGCCCCGGGCCCCTCCGCCCTCAGGGCTCGTACGAGGCCGCGGAGCTCCATGGCCCGAGCGGCCCCGGGCCGGACCCCGCCCCGCGGTCGCGGTCACCGTCCCCGCTCCGAAACCCCCTCACGCCCCGCGGGCAGCGCCGCGCTGCGAGCACAGACCCCCGCAGCAAAGCGCCTCCATCTGCCGCAAACCGCGCCGCTGTCGCAAACTCCCACCATTGCCGTAAAAGCCAAGCCGAGGGGGCGTGGCTATGCGTGAATAAATTAGCATGAGTAATGAGGCCCTCGTACGCGGGGGAAGAACGGTCCCGCGGCCCAGGGGAGGACGGGAGGGCGGTGTGAGCGCGGGCACCGATGGGGCAGAGCGGCGCGCACCGGGTAGCGCGGGAGAACCGATGCGGGAGTGTCTCGCCGCGACCTTGCGGTGAGGGGCGCGGCGATGGGGTCCGGCGCGGGAACATTTTCCGCGATCCTTCCGGTTCATAGCGAATGATGAATGGGAGCGGCACGCGGCTGCGTGACGTGTGCGCCCTTGCGTTACGACGTGGCACAGTCCCTTCTGAGCGCCGGGGGGTCACGTGGTTTCATTCATGTGCAAAGTCAGCGGGAAACGGGGGCGGGGGGGCCCCGCGGTTCGTTCGGGAACTCCCGCTTCCCCCCCGGTTTCTCCGGTCCCCCCGAAACGCCACCGGCCCCCGCGCCCGGTCACGGCTCCGCCCGGCTGAGAAACGAATTATCCGTTTAATCGTTGTACACAAAACGGTCCCCCCCCCCCAGCGCCGGGTGCGAAAATGCTCCGTGCGGCGGAGAGGTAGGGGCGAGCGGGGGGGGCGCAGCTCCCTCCTGCGCTGTGCGGCCACCCCCGGTGGTCCTGGGGAGCCCCGGAGCTCCCGGTGCCCCCCCGGAGCGCAACCGGGGCGACACAAAAGAGCAAACGACACCCCCCCCCCCCCCAAAACAAAGCCAACGGCGTGCGAGTTAAAAATCCCAAATCCTTCGAGATGAACCGTCCGATCCCCCGGGATGCGCGGGGCCGGGTGATGCTGTGTGCGGATGGCCCTGGCAGGATGCGGACGGTCCCGGCAGGATGCGTCCGGCGAGGCACGGGGCTGCTCACACCAGCTCGTCCAGGAGGGTGCCGATGCCGGCGCGGGGCTGCGCCGGACCCGCCATGGGCTTGTTGCACATGGGGCAAACGCAGCGCACCTCCAGCCACTTCACCAGGCACCTGCGGGGCAGAAAGATGGGAGGATGCAGATCCTCGCCGGGGAAATTCCCCTCTCCGCATCCCTCCACCGGCCACGGTGGCCATACTCACTTTCTGTGGAAGGCGTGCTGGCATGGCAGCACCCCCAGCTCCTCCTTCACCTTAAAATCTTCCAGGCAGACGGCGCAGGTCTGCTGCAGTAGGTGAGATGGAGAGTGAGGGTGGGTGTGAACACGTGGGACCCAGCGCGACGCCCCCACGTGTGACCCTGTTCCCACCAGAAACGCTGTGGCCGGAGAAATCTCAGTGCTGCAGCGCCTCTTCCTGGGTTTTTCCAGTTGGGAGTTCAGCCCAGTTCCCAAAATGTCCCTGGGGAGGGGGTTTCCCTCCCGATTCCCAGCCATGCAGTGCTGGCACATTCCCATCCCAGCCTCACTCTCCCTGCAGAAGGGATGGGATGTGCCCCAGAGCCTCGTCCCCACTATCCCCAGCTCCGTCCCAAACCAGAGGTGGTACCACTCACCCCGTGTACATTAAGCCTCCGGGCATCGCCTTTCAGAACCACCTGAGGGAGAAAAGGAGGCAAAGGATTAACACAGGAGGGGTTTTGCCAGGAGCCCCAACGAGAGCTGAAATGAGCTGGGCAGGGGCAGGCAGAGCCCGGGTGCAGCAGGCACTGCACGCTCCTTTTCAACCCCTCAGCCCAGGCGTGACGAGCAGCATTGGTCCCCGCTGTGCCCCCACCCACCTGCACCCACCTCCCGCTCGGCCCCGAGCCGCTGTGGGCACGTGCAGAAAACAACCATCGACTTTACCTCCTTGTACCCGAACCTCTCGCTCTGAGCCTGGTGCCGCAGTTTGCTGCAGAGGGGGAGAGAAAGGCACCGTCAGCTTCGCAGCATCCTCAGGGTCACGTCCGCACGGCGCGGCCAGAAACATTCGGGAGGCACCTGAAATCAGGGGGACGCACCCTTCCCGACCGGGATTTGGGGATAAGCAGCTCTGAGGCTGCGCTTGTGCAGGACCAGCCTGAGGCCATGCCCGGCCAGAGTGGTACAGCAGGGCCTTGGGCCACCTCCAGCGCCGGCAGGAATCGGCGGCAGGGAGTGATAAGAGCCGGCAGCGCCGATTGTTTGCCTTGGGAAGTCGTTCGTGGTGCAGGAAGCACTGTATTTCCAGCACTCGCCCACCGGCAGCTCCCAGCCCCGCTGTGGCCTTGGCTGGGGCGAGGGTGCTGGGGAAAAGCGCCTGGCAGAGAAACCCAGCACCCAGAAACCCATGGGGAGAAGGGGACTGCTCGCAGCGGGGCTTCTCCTCCTCCAACCGAGGCACTGGGATGTGCTTTCACAGTCCCACAAATGGCTGAGACACACATGGGACATCAGTGGAGCTGGGGCATCCCGCCGGGAAGCACTGAGCCACCCAGGCGCTACAGAAACACCAGCTGCTGCCTCGGCTTTGGGTTTAAAAATAGCCCTCCCTGAGCAGGGAGTGAAATGTGAAGACATCCTCTCCCATGCAGCACCGCTCCTTCCCTGGCCGACACAATGCATCCCTCTGCACGGTCCCCTGAAAAACAAGAGCCCCTTCCTGCGCTTCCTGCCCTGCTCCGGCTGCAGGGGACCGTGGGGAGCGCGACCGCGCCTGGCCCCAGCGTGGCGGGCAGCCAGCCCCGCTCCCCGGGGCAGATCCTCGTGGCGAGCGGCTCCCGCGTTATGGGACAGAATGACGGGGCTGCCGGGAAGGGCTGGGGGTGCCCCAGGGATGGGAACCCACCGCCACGGCCCCCGGCTCACCTGATGAAGTAGCAGCAGAAAATGAGGCTGAGCACGAAGACAAAGATGCCGGTGCCGAAAATGACCATGTAGATGTTCAGTGGCAGATCCTGGAACGTGATGGGAGGCATCGTGCAGGGTTTACCGGTGTAAATCAGCCCCAGACTGCAGGAGCACCCTTTGGGGGGGAAAAGTCAGCGTTCACGATGGAAGGTGGGGAAAAAAAGGTGAAGAAGATGTGCTGTGAGAGCAGAGCAAGCCGGGGCTGACTTGTCCCCTCCAGAGTTTGCAAAGTGGCCAGAAACCAATGCCAAGACATTGTCTCATGACCTGTGAACTGGAGATCTCCCCAGGAAGAGCAGCAGCCCCTTAGAGCAGCTCAGCGTGGCACGGGCAGCAGACACGGCGGCATTTCTACAGTCACAAACCCCTTCTCCAGCAGCACAAACCCACCCCTGGCAGAATCCAGGCGTCTGGGAGAAAAGGAGGCCCCGTGTTTTCATCTCCAGAGAAATACATGGAGGCTGGAAGGGTATTTAGGGAAGGACAGAGCAAAAAAAGAGCCTGAAAAACAAGAACAGTTGGCATCTGTCATTGCTCCGTGGGAGCCAGAAATGGCAAGTGGCTGGTTTGTCCTCGGTGCTGGGAGAAGCGCCGGGGCTGTGCAGGAGCACGTTGAGCAACACAGTGGCTGAATCCCCCTTCCGAGCGAAAACGTGGGCTCCAGCACATGCCAGCCACGTCCCGCTGCAAGTCTGACACCACGGGGGAACGTGGAGAAGGGCGTCACGCAGAGCTGGGGACAGCGCAGGAGGGTCCCCACCCCACCGAGGGGGAAAGGCGCAGAAATACCAGACCCACTGCAGCTGCCTCTGCTGGGAGCTGACACAAAGTCAGGCTCTGGCACTAAGCAAGCACCGCTTTTTATGTCTTGAAATCATGCTGACCCCACAAGAGCTGGAGCTTTGATTTCTCCTCAGATCTCTCTCCGATGAGACTTTAAAGGAGAGTAGCCCCCGAGGCCCATCTGTGCTCCGGGGAGCATCTCCCCCTGCCCCTTCCGCTCAGCACCCTCTGTTCCCATGCTGTGCAATCTCATCAAAAAGCTCCTACAGAAACATGTCTGGGTTTAATTACAGTCCACTAAAATCCCCCACCTGTTTCTCAGGAGAGGATGAGATTTGCTCTCCACCACGGAGAGCAGAGACAGGAAGAGAGCGAGTGGCAGAAACCTCTGCACAAGCAGCGAGATCCCAGGTTTGGTCCGTCTGGTTTCCTCCCCACTGTGATGGGGAGTGAAGGTGGCAGCGTGGGCTCCACTACAGCCGCTCGAGAGAGGCCCGGGACATCCGCAGAGCAAGGGGAGCCCGAGTGGGATGGGCAGGCGGCACCCCCAGGCTGAGGTCTTGCCCTGGGACACTCGATTCCCAGCTGTTCCCAGTTATCTGCTTTGCAGTGCGCTTTGAATTTACACGCCCCATCGATGCAATGGCCAAAGCCACCATGGTCAGAGAGACGGGGCTGGGGACGGCTCTGGGGACAAGGTTTGCCGCTGTGCAGCCAAGGCAGGCACCACGGAGAGTCCGGACTGTAGGAAATAAATGGGGTTTTCCTGCTACAGAGGGCAGAGCCACTTGCTGATCTTCTCTTCATCGGAGACGATTCATCAACCACCTCATCTACTGAGCAAGAAAGGGAGGATTTGTTTGTCAGGTCCTCCTCTCCCAGCCTTCTGCTCTTGAGACCACCAGGTGCAGGAAAAGACAATAAGAAAGGTTACTTTTTTTTCCCACTTCCCTGCTGGAAATGATTGAGAAATGCTCTAAAAAAAAAAATATCAGGTCTGAAAAAAACGAAACACTGAGCAATGAAATGAGGTAATGCTGGTGCACCCGGTGGTGGGACACAGGCTGCAGAGCAGCTGCGGATGGATGAGGAAGCCTCATTTGAAGGTGGCCAAACAGAGAGCGGTGGGTTGTGGTAACAATCACGGGTCACAAGGGAAACAATAACCCTTCCTGCGTGTGTTTCGAACTGAGAGCTACTCAGGGTCTGCTGAAAAGCACCAGCCGTTCCCCTCCGTGCCACAAAAGCCGTGGAGACAGAAACAGCCCAAACCCGAGTTACAGCCCTGTGAGGGGCAAGGGGAGCGGGGCCGGGGGGCTGCTCCGGGCCACGGCTCCTTGCCAGCCCCCGAGGGATGTCTCGGACCTGCTCTGTGGGCAGCTCGTGACCACCCGTGATGAGACGGAAAAGCCCTTGTCTGGGGATAGCGGGAGGAGAATCAGCTCTGCAGAGCAGGGAAAGGCTGGGATGTGCATCCCAGAGGTTTTCCAGGAGAAGCACCGGGCAGGCTGGGATGGAGAGGCCCAGGGGGGACAAATCCCTGGCTAACATCCCCTGTGCAGCCCTCTGTGCCCGTTTTAAGGGGCTCAAACGCAGCATACAAACCCTCAACAACACACCCAGACATCGCTCCTCTGCACAGGGCTGTCCCTCCAGTCCCCACGCTCGGCCCGGCTGCACCCATCCCACGGGGCAGAAATCACATTCCCCGACCCTACATTTGCTTACTCCACGTTAGATGCCCAAATTCCCCACCGGCAGTAACAGCTGTGTGTCAAAGCCACACGGGTGCCGAGAGAGGGGCAGCCAAACCAGCAGCAGCAGGGAAAAAACTGAGGTGGAACAAGAGATGCTGCAAGTTGCAGCCCCGTACTGAAGGAAGCAGAGAGGAGCCGGTCTAACATGTCCCTGCCAGCCGCAACACAGCTGGCAAGGCTAATTTTAGACTCACCAGCTTAGCAAGGCTCATTCCTGTTAAATAGGCTTTCAAGAATTCATGAGCTCCAGGCTGCGGTGCCGAAAAGCGCGCGCGGCTCCGGGGAAGCGCCCTTTCCTGGTCGAGGAGCAGCCATCAGCTCGGCCGAGATGAGAAGGTCCTGCCAGGACAAGTCCTCAAGCAGCGGGTCTCAGCAAGGCAATGCAAAAGGGGAGATCCTGCCGACCTCGGCCAGCCCCTTCTCCTCCCGCTCCTCCCCACGAGAGCCCATCGACGCGGCGGGCGCGCGGGCCGAGCGATGGTTTTCATTAGCGCAAAGCCCTTCGCCTGACAAAGGCGTTCAGATTCTTACTTCAAAGGGAATGGACCAAATCTGGCTCTAACCAACACGAAATGAAGACCTGATGGGCATCAAGGCCAAACCCAAACAACCCATTTCACCAGCCTGAGTCTACCAGTTGCGTACCTGGAATCGGAATCCTTAAAGGCAGCGTGATGGAACAAGTATTTAGTTGAAAAATGAGAAAAGAGGGATCGCTCCAGTGATGGAGACGTCTGTGAAAGTACCTACAGACATGCACTAACTTTCTGGACTCATCTCGCTACAAGAACGATGCTCAGAAAGGTGGTTCATCTGGCCAGCAAAGTGTTTTTTCCTGCAAACTGCAAAATCTCCCCTTCATAAGCAGAAGCAGCAAAGATGCAGCTGGACCCATCGGGGCTGTGTGTTTCACCTTCTCCTCCTCCGACCCACACGGCTCCCTGGCAGATTTAAGCCCTGAGCTGGCCTCAACACCTCTGTGCAAGCTGCAGTGAGGGCATGCAGAGCCTCTGGTTGAGTTAACAGGGTGACCCCAGCCCTGTTCCTCCCCCAGACCCTACAGCATGACTTCAACCACCTCGACCCCGCTGAACAGCCTGGCCGACCCCTCTGCAAACGCAGCCCCTCGCGCTCCAGTGACGCCGTGTGGTTTGGCCCTCTGGGCACAACAGTTTGCAGTATTTTGCAGTATTTCAAGACAGGACAGGCACAAGTTTCTGCCCATACCGCGCAGGCATGGGGTTTTTGCTGAGCAGAGCTTCTCCCTCACCCCAATTCTTGTTCAATAAAACAAATGGAAAACTCAGCAGGTCATTAAATAAAACCATTCTTTCTACTCCCACACAAAAGCTGTGGGCTTTGCATCAGAAAATTGAATGCAGCTTCCATATAATTTTTGCTGTGATGCTGGAATAGGCTTCCAGCAACAGTTGCCCCTGAGCCAAGCAGTTCTCCATGGGGGATAACCAGCTCCCCTCCAAACAGTTACCTGGCTCGTGCCCAGCGATGGCAAAGCCCCCTGAACTACAGCCGAGCAACAGGAAGAAAAATTGTGATGCAAAAGAGGAGCTGAAAGGCCACGGCAGCACCGCACACGCCGTCTGTTGAGGTATTCTGAATACACCTATTTATGCTGAAAATGTGATTTTTTACTGGGTCTCAGACTTATTTGTACCAATGGCCCCAGTTCTGCAAAGGTCCTTAGCAGTGCGCAGATAAGCAATTTTGCTGGAGTCCACCGATTTAAATATTTGTGAGCTCAGGGCTTAAAGCCAAAATGTACAAGTCAGATGCCCACAGCTGGTCTCCTAAACCCACGTCTTGGCCTTTGAACAACGGTGGGCTCTGTTCGCGGTGTTTCCCAAAGCCCCTGCCTGGGGAAGCTGGCGAGAGCGGTGGCTGCACAGAGACTCTAAAAGCAAAGTCTCCCTTATTTAGGATGTTTCTTTAACACAGCCAAGTTTGCATTTTCTGCTGTGGAGCGTTTACTTGCACCCCGTTTAATGGAAAGCCATGCACTCACCACATGTCCAGGGCCAACCCCCTGCAGGACTAGCGGCTGCTGATCCCCTAAGTTGCACAAGAACACACAAGGTATGTGTTACAGGGGAGGAAGCCACTGGGTGCATTATATTTAGCTTCAAAGGCTGTAACCCTTTCGTAAATTAAAATAACCCAGCCTTTGTTGCTCAGGCAGGGCTTTGATGGTGGAATTCCCAGCGCAGCTTCTCAACTACTTAGTCATAAAAATAAACCACTTCTCATTTAAACCAAAACCCCCTCACATGTGCAAACTCAGTTCCACGTTCCTGAGAATTTCTTACAGCAAACACGAGAACGAGGAGCCAGGCCCTTGTCTGAGGTCCTTTAAAAATAAATTTGTTCCACTTCTGCGGGCACATGAAAGGGTTTGTTCGGGTTTTTTGTTTTGTTTTGGGTGTTTCGGGTTTTTTTTTTTTTCATTTCAACCAGCACACGGAGCGAAAGCATGGCAAACTCATTTAGCAATTGGCTTTATTCCTGGGAGCTGAGCAAGACTCGCTGCTCTGGAAGTAAAACTGCTTCATCCCGCCTCGCGCAGCCCCGGGGGTCCCGGGGACCCGCCGCGCCCCGCACGGCTCCGGCAGGGGGGGGGCTGGAAGGCGGGCGGGGAGCAGGGGCCGCCCGGGATGCCCAACTTTCCCGGAGGGGCTGGGGGGGATGCCCGCTCCCCACCACCCCATCACCCCCCCCCCCCCCCGCCCCGACCGTTCCCACAGCCCCCGCCGCCGCGCCCCGGCCCCGCTCTCACCGTGGCACCACTGGAAGGGGGGCATTCGGGATCGGCTCCGCCGTGCGCGCCGCCGGGCCATGGCCGGGAGCGGCCCTGCCCGCAAACCCCGCCCCGGCCCCCCCGGAGCCGCCCGCGGAGCCGCCCCCGCGGCGGGCGCAGCGCCGGGAGCTCCGGGCACGGCTACCCCGGGCCGTGAGCCGTGAGCCAGCCCCGGCCCGGGATGCTCCCGTGGAGCACGCTCCTACCGCACGCACCTTCGGGATCCTCGTTCCGGCATCCCCGCGGTCCGCGCTGCCCACCATGCACGTTTCTGCCACGGGAAACACACGTTGGCAAAGGGCTCTGCGCGGATCCGGCCCCACCGCTGGGCAGAAATGCTCCGGGCATGACCCAAGTTTGGATGACCTGCCTCGTGTCACCTGGCTGGAGCCCATCCTTGTGTAGGCACCAGCCCTTTGGGTGAACCTTCTGGAAGGTTCTGAGCTGCTTCTGCTGGCTCCCAGTCTTGTGCAGGGGATGGTTTTGGACATGAGCAGCGTCTCCATGCAAACTGTGGACCCTGCAGGTGACTGGTGACCATGAGGCCAGCAGGACTGGCAGCACGAGGCTGTGAAACGGCTCCACGTACCCACACATGCCCCGTGCTGGGGACGGTGGTATCGTGGGCTCCATGCACCCTCCTCCGCCAACAGCTCCAAGGATCAGGCAGGTTTCTGCTGGGGCTGGGGCTGTGCTGAAGGTCCTCCTGAAATCTGGGTACTTTCCCACGCTACGCTTTGATCTCCGAACACAGGTGCCCGGCCACTGCGGGCACACAGCATGGTGCAGCACACCATGGGCTCTGTCGGTGATTTCGCTCTCTGGATTAGTTTGCTGATCCTCCAAACACAACCCCCCCTCGTGCTTGGAGCCTCCCTGATCCCAGCTTTGTCAAACAACTGCCACGCTCTGCGTTCGGGGGCTGATGAGCAGCAGGCTGCACAAAGGGAGCTTCGCAGCAGCAAGGGACACAGAGCAGAATTGCAAAATCAGACAAGAGGCGTATTACACCCGCCAGGACCTTGCCAAGCTGCAATCCTCCCATGCCGAAGCTTCTGGCATGTCCAACAGACCCAGCAGCACCCAGTGCCGCTGCAGAGCGTGACCAGCCCCTGCGTGTTGCCCAATGCCAGTTCCTCCTTGTCCCCATGTCTGCAGCCCTCGCTCAGGGTAACCCCAGCCCTGCTGCCAGCAGTCGGTCTGTCATCTCTGCCAGTGCCTTTCTGGGACGGTGCCGTGCCCTCAGCAACCCAGGGGCCTGTAAGAGCCAAGCTGCCAGCCCAGGAGCTGGGCATCAAACACACAGGACACCACAGGAGCTAGAAACTGAAATGTGCTCTCCCGATTGCACTTGAGCTAAAGGCAGGCGTTCCCTGGAGCAGGGCTGCTTGAGGCCACCAGTCACCAGTAATGGGTGCCACAGCACCGGCCTCGGTGTGCCCCACGCCAAGCGACTCACCCTTCGGGCTCCCCTCGCGGCGTGTTTACACGATCCCAGCACAACACGGAGCCGGCAGCAGAGCGGTGCTCCGTGTGCTCTCAGGAAGCAGAGGAAGAATGGAGCTATAATAAGAGCAGGCGGACAATGAGCGCTGGCCCAGTGCGCGTGGGGCCACCCAGCACCCACGTGGCCGGTGCCACCACGAGCGCGTGCTCTTGGCCATGGCCACGCTCCCGGAGCTTGGCTCAGCCATGCCCCTCGCAAGCAGCGAAGGTGTTTTTGCAGGTCCCAGTAGACAGCCGGCCCTTCTGCGAGCCTGGGTGGAGGGCTGGGTGCCTGCCTGCCTGTGGGAGACCGACATCGCCACCTCCTGATGGATGGTGGCCCAACTGACTGCCAGCCCAGCTCTGCTTGCCACCAGGAGCCCTCCTTTCTGTCTCCGTTGCTGGAAAAAAAGAGTGTGGACGCCCAGCACAGGCACTGGCCCCAGACCCCAGTGGGGTCTGATGGGTTCAGCCCCTGGACCGAGGATCCGGGAGGACTCAGGTCCATCTCAGCCCAGAGCGCTCTGGGTGATGCTCTCCCATCGACTCCTGTGGCAGATCCAAGCCTGAACACATGAAGTCTGTCCCAAAGCAGACAAGGGATGATGGCTAAGCTTTTTCCTTAGCACTGTCTTTTATTTTTACAGGTTAACACTAGGCGTGGAGGACATCCAAACGCTACGACAAAAGGCCCGTTTGCCTGAGCCCACACACCAGTCCGAATTCACACTGCTACGCAGACTAAAAACGAATGGAAACAAGACGAGGAGCACACAGAGCTTCAGTCTCCTGGGAGGGAGGGACAGGACTGGCTTGGGAAATGCATCAGCCACGTGGAAGAACGGAGCCTTGAGGGCTTCCTGGAGCCAACAGGGCTTCCTGGAGCCAACAGGGATAGAGTAACCTGGAACATGGGGCTGAGTCCCTCCAGAGGCATCTCAGAACGAGCAGGCTGGGAAGGAGGCTACACATTAAGCCTACCTAGGTGGCAAGATTGCAGGTTGAGGGCCTATGCTTTACCACTAGGAACAGCCCCTGGGAACCCCCTTAGCTCAGGGGGAGACCCAGGGGCCAGCTGCATGTAACCCGTTAGCTGCCAAGCGTCCGTACCGTGAGGAAAGCCCTATCTCTGCCACTCAGCGGGCATCGGGGTCAGGTGAGCACCACACACACAACGGTCCCACCACACACCCCCTCTGTCCTCCTTCACGAACTCCTCTTCAGCCTCAGGGCATTGTCCAGGGCGACCAGCTGGCGCAAGAAACCCCGGTTGGGGATGATACCACGGTGGTCCTTGACCGTCTTTATGGCTTCTACAAGGGGCATGTGGTGGCGGATCATGAGGTAGGCGAGGACCAAGGTGGCCGACCTGCTCACCCCGACAGCACAGTGCACAAGGATCCTTCCTGGGGGTGAAACACAGGGGCTGTGTCACAGCAGACCCAATATCCCAATTAAAAAAAATAGTCAGGACCCAACTGTTTGCCGTGGTGCATCCTGGAGCTGTGGCTCAGGTGTGCAGCCTCTGGGTTTAAATGCAGGGCCTCCGTTACAGCAGGAATATGATGCACTGAGGTCCCCCTCTTGGCAAAGGGTATCAGTGCATTGGGATCTCCCAAAACAGACTGAAGAGGACCAGCCACAGCTCAGGACACAGGTTTGGGCTGTGACCTGGGGGGCCAGTGCTCTCATCAAGCCTGTTCCCTCTTTGGAGGAGGTAATCCAGTGCAGAAGACACCATCCCAGGCTAGAAATACCTTGGTTTTCTAGGATGCTTAGCACTAGGATGTCAATCCAGCTTCCCACCAGCACAGGGCAGTTTCTTCCCATCCCTGCTCCCCACTTCCCTCCCGGAAATCTTTATCACCGACCTTCATTCAGCGCTTGGTGGATGAAGTCAGCTGCAGGATAAAAGTAGGGGCTCATGTCGAAGGAAGGTGAGTCGTGGGCCTCGATGCCCAGGTAGCGGATGCCCGTGCCCTCGTAGTACTCGGCACCCCCCCTCCACTTGCTGTGCGAGGCGTTGAGGACGTGGGTGATGCGCAGGTGAGCCAGCTCGCGCCGGTTGGCTGCTATATCTCTGCAGAGAGTAAGAAAAAAAGCAGGGATGTGTAAGCTTAGACTAGTTAAACAAAAGTTTCCGAGGACAGTATGCAAAAGAAAAATGCCCGGCTCTTAAGATTCTTGAATTTTAAGTCACTCTCACAGTCCCTGACTCCACGGGGGCACCACCTCCGTCTGCCCCACCATGGCAGTGCTCTGAACTCTCTGCACAGCCACGCTCATGTCCTTCCTCTTCCTTTGTCCCAATGGATCACACCCATCATGCCGTCCTTTCCCTCACATTTCCCAACCTCCCCCTCCCAGGTTTTCCCATTTCACAAAAATACCCTGAACCCTCCAGTTCGTGCCCCCTTCTGATACATACTGATCGCCCAGGTAGAGTCCTGGCCAGACCTCATCAGCATGGTTACAGGCTGTCTTTCCCGTGTACAGCAGCCTTTCGAGCTCGAAGACGCTGAGGATGGGGTGGTTGTTGCGCTCTTCCCGCGAGCTTCGGCTCGGTGACCTGGTGCCATTCCTGGAGAACCTGGACAGGAAAGCCATTGGAGCTGCCGAGACCCACAAGGCATACCTGTGGGTTCGTGACGGCCGGAGAGCGGCCTGGAGGTCGCTTCTGCTGCTGCTGCCACCCACGGTCCTGTCATGGAAGCAGTGGAGATGCAGTTAGAAGAACAGCGGACCTCTCACTCCATCCCTTTTGTAGAAACACTGGCCCAAAGCAGCCAATTCTCGCCTTCCTGATGAGAGAGCTGTGTCAAGTCAGCTACCCAGTGGTTCCCAGTGTGAGACAGAGCATCGCCTACGCTCCCTTCCGAGAAGCAATACTGCTGGGGAGAAGTTTACGATGCCAGGGCTGGTGAGGGATGCCAGAGAGGCAGCCAGATTGCTGAGTCTCCACAGGCTGAGGTTCTGCTCCAGCCCCACGACTTTGGGTTGAGGCCACGTTGGCAAGAGATGTTCTACACAGGACCACCTTCCTTCTGAGCTGGCTCTGGGGCTTTGCCTGCCAGCGGGACTATGCCAGCTCGAGAACTGATGCTGCCAACCTGCGATGAGAAGCAAGGAAAGGCGGCCAGGTCTGGGCAAGCCACCAGGATTGGGGAGGAAAATCCCCCAAACAGGTGGAGGATTCCATATGGCACCATGCAGTGTCTGGCCAGGACCCAGACTCCTACGGACCAGGCACAAAAGCCTGTGGGGAGGGAGAAGCAGGATTAACCCCTCTAAGTACAGCAGCCCTGCCGCTGCTTTAGAACATCTAGGACTGGTTTGGGGTGGGAAGAGTTAATTTCAGGGGATGAGAAAGCTCATTCTGCAAAGCAGATCCTCTAGGATGGAGCTCTGCTCTCAAATCTTTAGATCATGCCGATACTTGTCACACATCTGCAAGAAACCTCCCTGGACAGCCTTCCTCAGGGGAGCAGTTCCCAGTCCCTGCAGGCAGGCGCCCATCGCAGCTGCCTTTTTTGGCTCGTTTGCTGCTGCCCCACCGACACAAACTCCCACGCAGGAGAACACGATTCTCTTTCCCACCATCACGCTGCTGCCCTGAGCTGCCCTGGAAGGGGTCCAAAGAGCATCCCATCAGAGCCGCCCCAGCAGCAGCTCGGCACTGGCCAGTTGTCTCTGGGACTGGGGAGGAAAGGCAGCGACCTCGGGCTGCCCAGCTGGATCAGGGCACGTCTGGCCACTTTGCCTGAGGTGCCGGCCAGCAGCCAACGGTGCAGAAGGAAGAAGCCTCCAGCCATTTCTTGGCAATATGCGGAGGAGAAAAACATTGGAAGGGCACAGGGGAGCTCAGAGGGAGGCCAGAGAGACTCATGGATGTCTCCCTCCTCTCTCCCTCTTCCAGGGAGGCAGTTCAGACCCTGCCTGGAAGCCCGGGGTGCTGCAAAGGAGAGTTCAGCCCTGCCCGCGCTGCTTATCCCTGGCACCGAGCACACCACGCTCCCCCAGCACAGGGTATGGGGCCAAACCTCACCCTGACACATCTCCCCTGCCCTGATGAATTTTGGACACGCTGGGAATGCAGACTTGGCAAACCCCACCTGGAAAAGGCATTCAGCATGGCTGTGTGCCGGTGCCCTTAAACCCTGTGTGACCTTGGCTGCAGCACAGCCACATGCCACCAGCCCCGGGCACCGTTAAGAAACAAACAGCAGAAGGGTCTGAAAAAAGCAACTGAACAATCAGTATAAGGCTGTAACTAGTTAAATAGCAGACCCTCTGATTGCTGCAGCTGGCTGGAAAAATAGCAACCCACGCCTATCCTGGGATGTAGCTCTAGAAACCTCAGGCCCAAAGCTGGCTTCCAGCGTGCCACCCCCACGCACCACCACGCCAGCCCCCTCCAAGTGCTGCAGGGAAAGAGAAACCACCCCACATCCAAGACCTCAGAACTGACTCCAAAGCACTCCTGGCACCCGAAACTCTCACAGGCATCGGCTGTACCCCCCGTTTTGGCAGCCAAGCCCAGGGGCTCGCACTCCGCTCCCCCGGGCAAGCTCCTGGCTGCCTCTGGAGCCCCTGTGCCAGTCGTGCCCTGCTCGGAAGGAGGGAGGGGAGAAACAGCCAGAGCTGCCCCGATGCAGAGCGAGCTCCGAAGGGGCACTGCTGCACCAGCACAGGCTGCTCGGCCCCGCACACTCCGCAGGGACGGACAGACAGACGCGCCGGAGGAAGGAGCCGCCCGCCCCGTTCCCCTACCTTTGGAGGGCTGTGGTTCCCTGGCTCAACGCGGGTGCTGTAGTCAGATCCAGTCGGCCATGTCTTCCTGCTGCTGCCGCCGCTGCTGGAGAAAGGCTGATGTATGAACATCTATTTTAAGCCATGACATGTCCAGAGGCAGGTTTGTTTATATCATGCTGTGCATGGATGGGTCAGGGAGGAAGGAGGGAGACGGACACCAGTGCAGGGACAGCATGCAACGTACACAGACAGGCACCTAAGTGCCCATTACTACGCAGACAAAAAACCAGCAACAATAACATTAAAATTCTCCTGCCAGCTTTTCTCTCACTCCTCCTCCAGCAAAGCAAAAGCCACAGATATGCAGAGAAGGAGAGAAGAAAAAGCCGATAAAGTGGTGCTGATGACATGATTACCCAAATCATGAATCTGTAGCTGTCTCTAGAGGATGCTCCTTCATATTTTTTTTTTTTACAGTTGACCTTGTCCTCCCCACCTGCTCAGGTCTCTTTGGCAGAGCCAGGGCTTAGTGACATTTTCTTCATTTGCTAAGAAAACAAGCCTAGGGGGGATGTATGTGGTGAGATGACAAACTATTTACAAATGCGTGTCAAAGTCAGGGAATACTTTTTTTCTGGGGGGAAAAAAAAAAAAAGGAAAAAAGAAGAAACTCAAAAGATCGAAGCTTTTTGTTTTGACATTTTCTAAATGACACCATTCATTTCACAAGTGCTGCAATATTTCAGTTAAACATTTTCCAGGCAGAATATTCTCCTCTTCCCTTTGAAGTGCTGGCTTCCAATTTAAAAGTTTGACTCAAATCAGAAAGTAGGAGTGTGGTGGGAAAAACAACCTGAGGAAGAATCGAAACATGCTGTTCCAGGCCAAATGACACATCCTAAGAAGATTTATGGCATTCCCTCCTCCGCTCCTATATGATTAAAACCCAGGAAAATTTCCTGGTTTGTTTTTCAGCTGAACTTGTGTTTAGCCCAGGATGCAACCTCAGAAGCTTCAGGGATGAACTCAGCATCACTGGATACCCGTCCTGTCCCACCTGCACTGCAGTATGTGGACGAGATGAGGTGTAGCTGGGCTTTTTCAACATCCATCACAGACAGCACAGCCCCCGGGAGCGCAGCCTCTGAGCAGCACCCACCTTTCAGGATATCACGGGCCTGTTTTCCACCCCCTCCATCGTGCACAGCTAAATGACAGGGTTGTCAAGAGCTGTACTGGAGGTTAACAGCATACATGGGTTCAGAAAGACTTTGCACACACCTGGATTTCAGATCTCTCAGCCTTCCCCATGAAGTTCTGGATAGAGTTTCAGCCTTGGAAGCTGATCACACCCCAGAAGCTGGAGGGTAGGCTCAGGAAGGCACTTGGGATATGCCCTTCTCTTAACTGCTTTCCCCAAGCAGTCACTGCTGGCCGCTGTAGGAGCTGGGTACCAGGGATGATGGACTTTGTCTGTTCCAGTTCCTTCGCACCTGCAGAAATATTCACCCGGTGCTAACAAGTTCCAGGAGAGATCCACATGCAAGACTAACAAAGCTCTCAGAGCTCCAGATCCAGGGGGTCCCCATAAGCCCTCCTGCCAGCTACACTCACCTCATTCTCAGGGAACAGAGGCTCCAGCTTTGTCCATCCCAAATGCTCCTGATCAAACAGCTCCGCTGCGTGAACCCTCACTGGCTCCGTGTCCATCAGCTGTGCTGAGGCAGCAGATGCAGGATGTCAGGTAGCTGCATTGCCACCAGCTCCAGGCACAGAGAGGCAGAGCTACTAGGCACAGCCCTGCGGGCTGGCCAGGAGCAGCCTGCCCCTCTCCTGGCATGGCCTCTGAAAGCTCCTGCCCTCAAGAAATGCTGCCCTGCTGCCAGCTGCCTCTGCTCCCAGGCAACAGGCAGCCAGGAGCAGTTGCTGGTCCCATCCTTTGGCTCCTCTTCAACGCATGAGAAGCAGCACCCAGAGACCTGATTTATCCCCTTCCTCCGTGGTTTGCTCCAGCTCCTCCATGCCCAGCCTCCCAGGGACACACAGACAACAGCAAGGGACAGAGCCCAAGAAGTCCTGGGCGAGGGCTGGCTTCACTGTCCTCACCGAGCTAATGGTATTTCACTGCCATGTGATGCTGCCAGCTTGGGAAATGCCTGTCCTGTACCCTGAATAGGGGGTTTGAGTCCACTTACTTGCAGCAAGGGTGAGCTCTTCACTTCTGCCTGGCAGTGCTCCTCCAAAAAACAGGGATCGAGTGACCTAAAAGGAAATTTACACTTTCACAGCTCTGCAAGACACTTTTAAAATGGACAAGCAGAGGCTCTCTCCTTCCCTTGCATCAAGGAATTACGTTCCCAGTGGTCTGTAAAACGTGCTTCTAAACACAAGTGCCTACGACCCCCATCACGAAAGGTTAAATTTGAATTTAAAAAAACTACATGAAATAACATTAGGTGGACAAATGTTTTGGCAGAGCATTGCCTGCAGGGAACTTACTGGTCATTTAAACAGAGGATTAGTAGTTGTTATGTTTTTATTCCAATAATAATACTGGAATTGCTTTGTATAGCAGCCAGAAGTCCCCAACAAAGACAGTGACTGCTTCTTAGATAATGAAATCTCAGATGCTTTGAAATGCCTGGGCAGCTGCATCAAGGAAAAGTGTCAGCAATCTGTTTTTTTATAAGAGGAGTTTCTTATACGCAGACCAGACCTCTTTGCCTCACCTCCTCTCCTTGTTTTCCATAAACATCAGTGCTGTAGCAGAGACTGAGTTGCTCCTTGCTCCCTGGTAGGATTTATCAGCTCAGTATATTGCTTCTGAAGCTCCTGTCCTTGAAGACGAGCGGCCACTCAGAGCACTGGAACTAGTCAGCAGGCTCAGCGGGGGCACAGACACCACTTGGGGTTTGTTGTGACTTTCACATCCATATTGCTCAGTTTCCCCAGGCCAGAGTCCCATCCCTTGCCTGTTTTGCCCTGAAGGGTCCTGAGCAGCAAAAATCACTCGGAAACCTAATCACCAGGACACAGGGAGAGAATTTAAAAGATTTAATTTAAATTTAAAAACTCTCTCTCCTCCTGGCAGTGATTCTCTCAAAGCTGTTCCCTCTGGGAAGCATCCAGCTGCAAGACAGGACACAAAGGTGTCCTGCAACCTCACTTCCCTCTGAGCTTTATCATTCCACGGTGCCTGAGCCCACTGAGAAGGATCATCGTGTCCTTGGCAGATGAAGATTATGCGGGAGCAGAGCTACAGAGAGGTAGGGTCTGGCTTTCCCCAGGAGCACCTACTTTAAGGAGAGCACTGGCAGAGGTTTCCTATATCCCCTGACCGGCAGACCTGCCTGCTGTGAGGGTGCTGCGGTCGCAGCAGGGGCGGGATGCTGGCACAGGCAGCTATGGTATCCCTGTATCCCTGTATCCCAGCCATTGTCAAAAACTGCTGTGCGCAGCAGGCCCGCGGCAGCGAGGATGGAGCAGCTGTTTTCGGCTCAATTAGGGATGGAATTGGCTCCCAGCAGAATAAGCAGGGCACCCGCTGCTCCCAGCTCTCCCCTCTTCTGCGATGCTGAGCTTGGAGCAGGGAGAAATCAGGGTTGGGGTCTGCAAAACCCGCGAGTGAGCTAAGACAGAGCTGCTTGGAAAAGTTCACAGATCCAGCCACTGGAGGCTGCTCTGGTTATACATAAATCACCACTGCGCCCGTTGTCAGCCCTGGAAAACTCAACACAAGGAAATAAAGGGCAGGGGTTAGAGAGCTTCAGAGCTGCTATTTCCTGGCTCTACACTCCACAGGCATGCAAATTCACCATGGTCTTCAAAGCTCTGGTTTAAAGATCAGAGATCAATCACTTCACGCACTAAATGCTGCACGTCCAAAAGCCACCTGGAAGACACAGGAGCCAGACTTTATTATACTCAGTCATAAACAGAAAGGATATATGTATTTCATCCAACATGTGCTTCTTGATAGACCCCTGCAGAGGAGGGTGGCAGACGGAGGGAGTGCAGAGGGCACAGACAGCTGTAGCATAACAAGGTAAAATTAAGCCTACTGTAAGTTAACAGTCGGGGTAAGAAGGTGGCATTGCTGAAAAGGGCAGCGCAGGATGGCAGAGCAGCATTACAGCCACACACTGAAAGGGGTTTGAACAAATGGGATCTGCTTGGCACCGAAACTGCCCAGGAGGAACTGTGCACTCGGCTGAGGGGGCAAGAACTAATGCTGGGGGAGGTAAACCCACTGCCAGCACTGTGGCACAGGCTCTTCGCTAACTGCAGCACGGATGAAGCAGTGTAGAGGTGGGGCCCACTGCGGGCTGCCTCAGAATATATCACAGAAAATTTATCTGAAAAGGCTAAGGTCATGTGGCCGGTCAATCCAGGGTAGGATCAACTCTCTAGCAGAGTAATGAAGTAATAGAGAGTAATCTTCACTCTCTACTTGCCTACATTTAGGTCAGGGATGAAGATTTCTTTTGGGGCTCCATACACACTGTAGCAGTCTGGAAAGAAATTGCAAAGCTTAAGGTGACCACCCTGGCAGGGACTCTCCCCAAGTCCAGCCCACCCTCCCCAGTCTCTTCACCCTCAGCACCTCTGGAACAGAAGTTGTGTGCTGCTCAGTCCTCTCCCAGCCCCCAAATAAATATCTGCTTCCCTGTAAGAAATGTAATAAACCCTTGGAAGAGAGGATGTGCAAGTAACACAACCCCTCTGTGCCCATTCCAGTAGTGTCAGCCAGAAAGTTAAAGCCTTGGCACTTGGCTGTATCGATTCACTGCTGGAGGGGGCCACTTGAGTTCTGGCAATGCTGAGATATTTTCCATTAAAAGAAAGAAAAAGGAGGAAAAAAAAAAAAAAAGGAAGAGGAAATAACAGGCACCAGACTCATTGTCCGACAGCTGTAAAACCTGCAGAGCCTCAATTTGTGAGGAAGCAGTCCTTGTCCAGAGGGAGAAAGACAGCTGCTTGCTTTGTTGCAAACTTGCAGTGTTTATGATGACTTAGCAGGGAGACTCTGAATTGCTTGTGGACGCATTTTGCTGTCATCCACTGTCTTGTTAATGTCAGAAGCAGCTTGGGATAGATTTGAGTTGTTACAGTGCAAGAAGGGAAAAAAAATCGAAGAAAAAAACAGCTGAAAAAACAGTAAGTTGCTGGCAAAATATGCTGTGAAATCCTGATGCTTTCACTTTAGCTTGTCACATCTTGTTAGCAGAGCAGGCTGGGGCACAGCCCAAACCTTCCTGAAGCTGGTGAGAGGTTTGCTGTTGACCTGATATTGTTGTGTTCCAACGCTCGGAAAGACGTCAAATGGAAGAGAACGACCCACAGCCCCGGGAACGGAGCACAGCTGAGACATTCGTGATCCCCATTAGCACAGAGTCTGAGCTACTTGCACTTTTCGAAGGCTAAGATGGTCACATCTATCTTGCACAGCAAAGCCATCTTCAGAACATGGCGAATCAAGCCTAGAAACCAGTACCTCAAAGGTGGCAGACTGGGAGCACGGCGTAGGTCCATTTGGATGGCTCTGCTCTGCAACTGACCACCACATCTGCACAGGGGGGCTCAAACCCACGTGTGCAAAGCCGCACGCTCCCAGAGCTGAGTGCTGAGCCGTCTGCACGACACTTCTGACTCTACAAGCTCAAATTTTACTCCTGCAAATCCAAAATCCTTAGGGAAATCTGCTTTGGAGAAAAAAAAAAGGAATTATATCTGCGTCAGGGTGGAAATTGGGGCCAGGTCCCCAGCAAATTCACACTGACTTCAGGGAGGCTGGGACCAGCCTGTGATTATTTCTCTTCTTGAGTGTTCTTGGACCAAGAACTAATCATCGTGAACACGGACACGTAGCAGCAGTGTCTTTTTGAGGCCTGTGGCTGCTGTTAACACAATGCATTTCTGTTCACCGTGGCTACGGTTCTAAGAACCCCAGCAGCCCAGCTATAATTTCTAAAGCAGCAAGAACAGCTTAGGAGCTCAAATATAAAGTCAGTGAGAGTTGGGTGCCTAATTCTTTTCAATCTTCTTTCTAATTCCTAGCCTCAGGGCTTTGAGGAAGTGGCTGGTTTGATTTGGTGCAGAAAAAAGCTGCTCCATTAGCAGGTCTGATGTTTGAGAGGTTTCTTTCAGCCTGTGATGAATCCCAGCACCCTCCATCAGGCCACACTTGCTGCTAGATCCTATTTTCCCTTCAGTGACATTATGTCTTAAACAGGCTTTCACTGTAATAACATTTGCAGTAATGAAATCACCCGGCTGTACGGTCTTCTTTTAACAGCAAAAATATCTGAGTTGGCTACAAAGGGAGATTTAAATGTCACAGAGAATGTGCTGTATGTGTCCATCAGAAGATAAGGTTTCTCTTTGTTGATGAATGGAGACTCCACGGGTACTGCTGGGCGTTGGGAGCACAAAGGCTCACCACAGCTCCTTGAATAGGGGACGAGGAGGCTGGGAGGGAGCGGGGAATGGGACAAGGGAGAGACGGCTGACACGGAGAGCTTTTAAAACCCCATACTGGCTACAGGGCTCCTAAAGATGTAACAATGGCAAGGCACTAAATTTGCAAGTGAAATGAAGCAAAATCAGCTCCTCTCTTTCCTTCTGAGCTCAGGGTTTGCAGCTGGCTGCACAAGATCAGGAAGGGAGGGAGGAAAGGATCTCTAAACTGGGCGGGAATGATCCCAGCAATGACACCCTAGAGAGCTTGTAGAGGCCCCGGCACGCCAACAGTTAAGGGATATCAACTTTAATATCCAAAAATTCAGGAGAGTGGCGTGGCTCCAGTTGACGTTCAGCCTTTCCAGCACTCCCAAAGCCCGATGGCCAGTTGCCTTTCACAGCTGTGTCACGGGAGACGTGCCTCTAGTTCTGATCACAGCGGGGACCCAGCCAGCCTGGATCCCTAGCAGGACACCTTAAGCACCCTCCTGCCGTGGCTCCACAAGAACGATCCAGCTACCACCTCTGCACTGCCCCGAAGCCCATGTGTCAGCACCAGCATGAAACCAGCCCAGCTGAGGCCAGAATCCACGCGAGAGCTTCATATCTGCACAGGAACCTTTAGCTCATTGTGAGATGAAAAATCTCAGCAGAGGGGAAAAATTACAGTGGGTCAACCCAAAATGAACAATTTAAGTTGACAAACTGCAACAAAACGTTTTGCCGTTTCCAAATTGTTCATTTTCTTAGAACAAACGCAGGCACATTGGCCCTCCCCAGTAGACAGAAATTCTGATTTTCATTGCACGCACTCACGATTGTGGGGGCCTGATTTGCTTCAGCTGATTAGACCCCAAACTGATGTTCCAAATTAGATTGTCAGGAATAGTCCTCCTTTTGAAAATTTGGCTGCTTGATTTCATAGTATGGGAATTCTTTCGTGTTGACCCTGAGGAAAGCTCTTGATTGATTGATTTTTTCCAATAAAAAGCTAAAAATTCCCAGTTCCATCAAAGCCAGTTGTACAACTCTCAACATCTTAAAGACAGAATTTTACCAGTACACTTAGCGGTGCCTCAGGGTTGTTGGGGTTTTTCGTTGTGTTGTTTTTTTTTTTTATTATTATTATTTCTTTTGAGAAACAGCTCTGCCAATGACTTGAAGGGTTACATTAGAAACCATTACATTTTGCTGCTGGCTCTTAATGGTAACAGGACTTGTGCCTCCAGCTTGGCTTTCCATCTGCTACCAGCAGAGCCGGTAATGTTACAGTCAACATGGGAAGTACTCATGTTCCAAGGAGAGGATAGTAATAATGAAAGAAGGAAAACATATTAGAGCTGACAATTTAGCCTGAGAAAGGGCAGACCATATCATCCGATACGCCCTATAGCACAGCTATGAAAAGAACAACCTTTCCTCTGCAGGAATGTTTGGTGCAATGGGAAGAGGGACCAGTTTTCCACCTCTGTTTTTTGCATGAATGTTAATTTTAGCAAAAGAAGTAAAGGTCATGAAGGACAAAAGATTGGGAGGTTGTAAAAAATAAGGCTTCTCCTCCCTCCCCAAAGACCTGACAGTCTGAGCTGCTTTGCCTAATAGAAACAGGCAGCAAAGAACGTTTTGGCTTTAATAATTCTAATTATTCTACAGTATTGTGAAATAAATTAGAAATCCAAATGAAATCATCGTCCCATGGCACTAGGAAACATACAGTCACAGAATGCAGGTATCTAAATCTATCCTGAGTTCTGTCTTGCATAGACAAGACAGAAAATAATGGAAAATATGCTTAGGAACCAGAGAGAAAATTAAAGCACATACTTCTGCACAGTGCCTGCTGCAAAGTCATACAGGGAGCTGGAGCAGAACCAGCCCTGAACCTAAGCCTCCTGCACACCTCTCCCATGCCATAGCTTTCCTTTTCCAAACTTTTCTGTAACCAGTGAGGATGTTTCCCTGTTTCCCCCTCTGCCCTTTCCCTGAGGGATATGCAGTTGTGATTCCTTGGCCTGGAAGTTAAAGCCGCTATCAATCCCTCAGGAACGGAGCGCCTTCGGAGTGGGGAAATGCCAAGGGATTGGACACTTAACAGGCTGTGAAATCCATGAAGATTTGATGCAGCCTCAGTTTTGTGGGGCTTCCTTGGAGACATTGCCCCATGGGAAGGATCTGACTGTTAGCAGGGAAGAAACTCATTTTTATTTACAGTCAGGGAGACAAAAATCCCCAGCCCTTACCGCCCATAGGTAGGAGGTGGAATGAAACTCTTCTTCCAACTCCACAACATGTTTCTCACCAACAACAGCGCTATCCTGGCCTCCATGGGCTGTTATCTCCCCACACAGATTTGGGAGAGCTGGTGCTTGAGCAAAAGCCATTCCTTTCTATTTTCCTCAGTGGAATAACAATGCAGAATTAGTGGCATCTGTTCTGATCGTGGTCATTTCTGTTCTGCCAAGGGGTACTTCTACCTACCACCATCCAGCCCTCCTTTCACAGCCAGTCCTGGTCCTGGAGCCATGGCAGAAATCCAAAGAGAAGCCATCAATGCAGGACCTGCCTTTATCTTCTCCATGCACCTGCCCAGGCATTCATGGAAATATTCTCACAGCTGAGGTTGATGGTGCTTTAGCAAGGGAGGATGAGCCACCTGCAGCAGGTGTTTAAACGAATGCCCACGGGACAGAGGGACAGCAGCAAGCGCTGCCATGCCCATCATTAAAATACAGAGTGTGACACAGAGACACCAAAGGAAAAATCCACAAAAATCATTTGCAAGGTCCGCAGTGTTGTCAGACGACTCACAAAGGGAAACTCTCCCACTCCTGAGTCACTGCCTGAAGGAGCCCTGCTCTGTCAAATTGCCTTTCCTGCACACACACAAGCAGCTGCCCGGAGCTGTGTTGATTGCACTCTGTTAGATGGGCCCCGCGTGCTTTGGGCAGTACCAGCTGAGCATTGCAAAGTCCATCTATCTTCATGTTTCTTTCTTTCAGTGACTTACAATGGCACACGGAAGCTGGAGGCAGGGCAGGAAATTAAAGCAGATTTCCCAGCGTGACCCCCTTCTTTGAATCCCTCCTCCTCACCTCACCAGTGGGCTTATGCAAACAGGGATCCAGCCCAGTCTGTGCGGCACGGCTCGTGCGGGCACTGCGTGCCTCGAGGAGAACCAGAGCAGCATCAAAAGGCTTGGCTGTATTTGCACAACTGGCTCTCGTGTTTGCAGGACCACATTCCTGAGCTACGTGATACTGGTGTACAGTGGGAGACAGTGCCTGCCCCACAGAATTCCAATATAGGTAGCCAAGGAAGCACAGGAAGGAGCCACTTCTGTTTTACAGGTAGAGAACGGAGGCAGGCAGAGATCAGCTGATTTGCACCATTCATGTAAGAACTGTGACTCAATTCAGAAGCAAGCTCTCCGAAGCCCAAGCACTTCCCTGCCGTGCCATCCTTGTCAGTCACCCGGACACCTGACTGCAAGCATCTGCCACGGCAGCACAGGCCAGCGGTTCAGTGGTACACTCTGCCCTCCCTAACACAGGGTTTAAGATCTGCAGCTCTGCATCTTGCAGTGCCTTTCTTGGCTTTGCTGCCATCACACACTGACGGATACTTTATGAGCCTGGGGACCCAACTCCTTCTGTTCACTTCAAAATCACTTTGCTGAGCAAACGGAGGAAAGGGGTGAGTGGAGACGGTGCATCTCCCCGGCAAGGCTGGGCTCTTTTGAGTTGAATCTTTTGTTCTTTTCCCTCACTGCTTCTGCTGGCTTTGGCGATCCTTCTTCATAAGTTTCCCAGAAGTGACAAGGGCAATTTATTATGTGCGCAGAAGGCCTTGGGAATCTCCTGGAGACATATCATTCCTGCTATTATCTTCCTCACATGAGGAGCCGTTGTTCTTGTCAAGCTCACTCGCTTCCTCCTTTGCAAAGAGAAGAAAGGATGCTGGGGATTTTTCATTAATCATTTTTACGCCGAGAGCTGCAGCTCCCGTCTGCATTCTGATCACTTCTGATCTCTGCCACCATTTTTCATGGTAGCACTTATGAGGATTGTTTTATGCTGCTGGTTCGAGGTGCGTTAATGACCAACCATTCAGTGTCCAGAGCAAAGCCTTAAATTTAATGTACACTCCAGTGGGGAAAATCTATTACAGCTATACATTTTCTTTCTTGCTATTCTTCAAGGAAGGTGCCAGTTTCAAAGAGTGGGGGGAGCGAGGGGGAAAGGCTGGCAGGAGGAGCTCGGTTTACCATGAAAAGGAGGGAGAAGCAAGTGAAGGTTTCTGCACTTCAGCTAGGGCTTGGAGCCGCCCTGGTTGAAAATTGGAAGATCCAGTCAAGGAATGGCCAAGTGGGAAGGGAGAACATTGCCAAAACATAATAATTTCAACTGATGGGAGCTCAGCATGTCCTAGTTGATGGTCCATGAGGTAAAGCTGCTCCAGACAGTGCGCCGGGGTCTCTGAGGCTTATCTCTGACAGGCTGCTTTTCCTGTGTTTGGGAGAGCACTTCCATCACAGTCACAGCCTCTTCACACAGACTTCTCAATGTAAGAGGGTCAGTCTACAAGGTTACACAAGGCTAAGGCTGAATTAGTTTGGTCCTGCTCCGATTTCTTCACCTCCCTGGCCACTGCCAGTGTCTAACAACTGCACTTGCACTTATGAGTCCAATAGGTGATTATTAATAATGACAAAAATGCTTAACTTCCTCTGTCACCTAAGCTCCAAGGCCTTTAGAAAGGCAGTAGGACCAAGCAGCATTCCCCCATTTCCTCCCCAGAGGATGGTGAAAACGTGCTGTAACTAAAAATAACACTAAAACTGGACCTTGAATAAGTCCCTTCCCTTCGCTGTGCCTCCGGACTCCTCCCAGCTACTGTCTATTTGGTGTGCTAATTTTGTGCTGGCTCCCTCTGCAGCAGAACATCAGAGTCTCATCCTGGCATCAGGGATCAATGCCCCTTCCTTAATGTGCAAGAACTGGCACCTCTGTCCATGCAGAATTAATCTCAAATGTAATCTTGTCTTTCTACACAGAGGTCAGGAACTGGCTCCTGCTCTGTGTATGTGTGACTGAATACACACTGCATTGTAATTCAGACCCTTTGGCATCTCGTTTTAATACAAAAAGCATAAAACATAGGAGCAAGGGATTGGAAAACCTTCTGGACCATGAAGTTCAGCTCTTTGAGATAAAATTCATTCATACCCTATCGAATTTTCTCTTAAAACTGTTAGGCTTCCTCTCCCACTGCCCTTAGTCCAGGGTCAGTCTTTCCAATGCGTAGAAATCCCTCTAATTTCCAGCATAAATTTACTCACAGTGAGGTTGCTCTTATACTAATAGTGTCCTTCAGCTTAAATAGCAACTTCAATCCTAACATTAACAACAATAACAACTAATTATGAGTGTAGAGGGGCTGTTGCTGAGACCAAAAAAAACCCTGGTAAGCCCAATGCACTCAAGCTGCAGGATGGTGACAAATAACATGTCAGGTCCATCGGCAGTAAAATGGTTTGTCCCAGTCAGAGAGGCCAGGAGGGAGGAGAGATGCTGCCACGAGTGCCAAGTGGGGATGCAGGCTCCCAGGGCACCGCTGAATGCGGCGGGACGAAGTAAAATGAAAGGAGGAAGGAAAGAAACCTTATTCCTCTGTGTGGAGCAATTTACAGACAGCTGCTTGGTCCCCTGGGAGCAGGCGGAGAGGGAGAGGGACGTTCTTGCTGCCTTTCAGGCTGGACCTACATCAAACTCGTTAATGTCAATAGGAGGGAAATTGAACTGGGCTTTGTTGTAACCCTAATGAATCCTTTGCTGGTTACAGTAAATTTATTCTTTTGATTTCCCTTTCTCCCCCCATCTTGTTTCATGTAGGCTTTCTCCCTCCCCCCCCTTTTATTTAATGTTCCTTTTCTGGCAGCTGCTTCTTTTTATTTCTCTCCAATTTAAAACACAGTTAAAAAGCTGTGGTTGATTCCAATTAAACACTCCCTTTGGGATTACTAAAACACACACACTCACACACACACAAAGACCCCCTCTTTGATTGTTTCCATGGCAACGTATTTAAATCTCTCATTCACAGTGTCCAAGTGAAGAGCTGAAGGATTTGGAGAAGCTCTTTTTTTTTTTTACTGCTCCCTCACCTCTCTCCTCCCCTAAATTACTCATGCTATAGCTGTAACTGGTGTGATACACATATTGCATTCGCCAGGCTTTGGCTAGAATGCAGAATATATCTGGAATATGTGTACATACTCCTGGAATTCCAGAGAAGGAGCAGAATTAAGCCAATAATTTATGTCTTGCAATAGTGCAGAGCTTTTGTCATTGCTTGGGAATGGTGAAAATGACAGGAAAGTATTGTGTCAGCAACAAGACAGGTCAAATTTGGCCTTCACTAAGGCAGCATATCTGCAAGGGAACTCTGCTGGGAACTGTAGGACTGTGTTGGCATGGGGGTGGTTAAGAAAGAAGTAGAAAGGGGCTGATTTCAGGTGATGCAGTTAACAGGAAACAATGGCAAACTACAGGTGAGGAGATCTTTTGAGATCTGTCTTTCCCCATTGCAGACGTTGGACCCAGTTTCCCACCTTACTCCTCTTGTGCGGACAGATGCGTGACACAGATCTGTATCTGTGAGCTTTCTGTGGGGTTATTCCCAAGACATTCTGGTGGGACCATGTCCACAGCAGCTTCCCCAGTGAAAACAAGGTCCCATTTTGGTGAGATGTAGCTAAGACACCTTTCTGGAAGGTGGGGAAAGGAAAACAGCCTGCCTCTTCTCTCGTTGGTGGGCAAAGCAACTTCCAAGTCCTGATTCTGCCCTCGCTTCCCTTGTGTGTGCCAGATTCCCACTAAAACCAGTCAGAACCTAAAGAAGACAACTGGGACTTCAAAAGTAGATTTGGTGAGATAAAGGAAGTTTCTCCTTCCTTTGCAGCAGAGAGGTCTTAGAGTCGAATGCAGACCCTCACTGAGAATAGTAACCCAGTCACTGGGAAGGGAGTCTGTGAAATTCCTGCGCTGAGCTTTCCAGCACAGTCTCAGCAATTGCTGGAAGAGACGATTCAGAAACGTCCATTAGTGCCAGAAGGTCACTCTTGCTCTGCCCACAAAGTTCTTACAGAACACAAAACTACAGTGACTTCTCTGTCTGAAATTTTTCCAGTGCCTTGTCACATATTTCTGCAGGAAGCGCTTGCGTTTTCCTTTCCTCTGTGGCTCAGCAACCTGCTCCGTGTGCACACACAGCTTGCTCTGTCCTCCTCCAGTGCAAGTACCCCGAGGACTGCGGTTTGTACACAGGGCTAAGCTGGGACATCGATGTTCATTCCCCACAGAGAAGGTCACCTTTGAGTGGTCTCTGTCAGCTTCTTTCATGAGGTCTTGGAGAGGCTGGACAGCCTGCAGCTGATATGGCTTTAGCTGTTCACAGCTCCCAGCTTCTTCTGGACGGGGAGCAAAGATCAGCCCTCTCCTCGGGTGGCTGCAGTCATGGGTGGTGCCACACTGATGTGTGTGGTAAGGTGTGTCTATGTCAGTACGTGTATCTGGTGGCACTTACGTATGCAGAGAGCCACGGGGACACATCTGCTCCAGCTCCAGCACTGCGAGGGGCAGACAGAGGTAACGCCGCGTCTCGCAGCACCAAGCGTGTCCGTATCCGTGACGTGCACATCACAGGTCCACGCACACGTGTGTAGTGCTGGATCTGCAGTTTGCCTACAGACCTGGGCATGAGCAATCTATAAACCCACTTTAAACACAGCTGTGAGCAGACTGGGAGGCAACTGCAGCACCTGCTGTGCCCTTGACATTTCCCCCTTCCTTCTCCACTGAAGAAGCTGACTCCAGTGTGAACTGGTTGCTTTGCAGCTGTTAAATATTAGTTCTGCTTTAACAAAGGTGGTATTTTATCATTAGGTGTTCTGTCTCCAAGGAGGAAAAAAAGCCCCAAAGCAAAAGTGCACGAGTCAAATCATCATTGCAGCAATGAGTGGAGGACTCCTACAAGGCACTCGTTTTAACTGCTCTTCTTTTCCCTTTCTGTTGCTTTGTGTTCACTCACTTCTTCACTGCAAGAAACGCGGCTTCTGGCTGAGCTTTGCACACCCACTCAATCGGCCAAATTTAAGGTATGAAAATTTATAATGCAGAGAGGCAGGTTTATGTGTGGCCAGTATGGTTCCTGCTCGCTTTCGAGTGTTCCGCATAGGAGACGTGGCCTCTGTCTGTCTGTTGCTTATAAACTGGTTTTCTTTTGGAAAGAAACAGTGGATGTAAACATGTAGTTTTCTTTTCAGAGGGAAAACATCTGACCCCTTTGGGTTTGGTCATGCAGACTGTCATTCTTTGCAACTCCAGGCATGTGTTTCTTAATCTGTGAGGTTACAGAAGAGCGTGGGCTCTGGGGCTGTCTCCAAAGAGCAGGGAAGGGAATAATGAACTTAGTGGACGTGTGTTCTGCTTGTTAAAAGGGCTCAGTATCCAACATGAGCTCTTGAGTGACCTGGCCTCATACTTTTGCTTCTTAATGGAAGTAAAACAGCTCTGGAGCTCTTTCCCTCCTGGGCTCCTCCCAAATCCCACTGAAGTCAATGCATCAGACAGAGCCCAGGACTCCTCCCAGCTGCTGCTGATTTAACACAGACTCCATCTACAGTTTTCATTTTTCCTTGTTCTTCTTGTTCTGGAAGCTTTGAGGGAAGAACAACATCCAAACAGATCTGGAAAGACTCCTTAGAGATCAGGGCTTTGCAAACTCCTGATTAATTTTGGGGGGGGTGTAGTAATGTTGCCTGGTTTTGCTATTTTATCGTGGGTCTCCGCTCTGATTTTTCTTACAATTTTAGCAGCTGTATCATGGCAAAACCACCACAATTTCCATTTTTCTTAAAAAAGGAGAGGGGGAATGACAAAAGCTTGAAAACGTGAAGGAAGAGCAACTTGAAGAATCAGAAATCAGAAGATGAAGATGCCACATGTATTACAGCATTGTTAAACCTGTGACTTTTTAAAAAGAGATCAAAATATTTCTGGATGATATTCCTAATTAATTTCTCAATGCTTGGTAGAGACCATAGAGACTTGTGAAATAGTTCACATTTGTAAATATTTTATTCCTATGACTAAACCCCATGTGATTCAAGCACACATTGCTCCATGTTCTAGTACAAGGACTGAATAATAAATGACCATGTTGGAAACTGCCTGGCCAGAAAACAGAACAAACCAACTTCAGCGTGCATTATCTGGCTATGAGAAGTGAGATGCTGGTGGGAGAGAGAAGGAAAACTGGTCGTTCATCACAGATCTACACAGGGAACTCTGCAAAGACAGGCATTTCGTGCAACTTTCCCCTTCACTTGTTTTATTCCATTGCTGGGCTGTCATTTCAGCACCATCTTTAACAAACGAAAACCCTCTGCAGAGTCAATAGTAATTATAGGAATTTATCACAATTGCCAATCAAGGTGTGTTGGAAAGATCCATCTTTCTTGTTTAAATTAGCTTTCACTGCACACAGACCACGAGTTGTCTTTAGGAAATCAATTGCAGGAAAATTACAGCTTTCATGGTGTTACATGACCTCACCAGCCACCTTGCAGCTGAATTCCTCTCCTCAGATACTTGGGTGGCCTCGTACAGCTGTTTTCTGGGGTAGAAGGAGAATATAGCTCTCAACATAAAGCCTGAAATTACTCTCTGTGCTTCTGAATGCAGTGAGGATATCAAGCAAGATGCAGGCTCACCTTGGCCAGTTGTGTAAATGGATGGGCTACGAGAGGCCCTGGCCAGGTTTATGCCTTGGTCTGGTTTGCTGCTCCAAACCACGCTGGCACGCAGTCTGCCTTCGGCTGTGCTCCTACAGCTACTGTTTTCCACGGAGGCAAAACTGACACACCTCGAGGCAAAATTCAACTGTGTGCGTAGATGCAAATGCTTCCTCCTAGATGATTAATGCACATTTCTAAGGACTTTATTCTCTGCTGATAATGCTGCCATGAGGAAGATCCTCAGCTGATATATATCAGCTCGAGATCTGACTCTGTAGGAGAGCGAAGGTAAGCAATTCAAACCAATAAAGGGTTGATGATCTCATTCTGCTGATAAGAGTCTATATTCCTGTCTCGTCCAGAGTTATTCTGCCACCCACATATTCCTATTGCTAGGTTTTGGCCAAGTACATATGTCAGGGACTATATGAACCACAGACTGATACACTTGAGAAATTAAATTAGATCATAAAACTGCCCAGGGATTGCTGACTCCTTCCCTTGACCTAGCTGTGCATTTGGAAACAATTTATTGCTCGAGTTTTACTTCTGAGCGTGCCCCTTTGTCTGAAGAAGAACCCTGGCTTGTGCAGACGTGCAACAAGACTGAGACCACCTGTAGGGTAACAGAAGAAACCAACAGGGCCACATCAAACCATGCCCTGCTTCTGTCTTACATTTCCATCTCAGACTAACATCTGTTGCAATCAACAGGAATGTTTCCACTGACTTTGCTGGCTTTCAGTAAGATCTGCTGTACTAAAAGGATTACAAGTATCTAACTGCCATTGATTTCCATGGCTGTAAGGTACCTAAACGAATTTGAAAATTCTCAGCTTACGTGGTTTTTACACTGGCACAGCCTGTTAACTTTCAGTAGGGCTGTTCTTGTTGCACGTTGCTGTGGGTAAGCCAAGGAGAGTCGTTACAGCTCACCTGTAGGGCCTTGGTTGGCTCTGGGGCAGCTCACCCTGTGCTCCAACCCATCAGCAGGGGTGCTGCCGTCATCCCCCGGCACGGCTCCTTCTTCACCTCATCCTATTCCTGCTGCTGCTGCCAGCCTGCTCCTGCAGGATGCTCGTGCTCCCATGTTTACTGATTGGCTCTTGTCTGATTCTGACACCTATCCTGGAAAGGGAGTGATTAATTAATAGGGCTTATCATTTTACAGCAGCTTCATAAGCAAATACCCTTCCCCGCATCTCTGAGTTTTCAGAGTGCAGTTTATCCTTCCAAGGTACCTAAGTGACAGCTCCTTAAAAATCATACGGATGCCTGGCAGCTCCAACAGGAGACTGCGCTGCGTCGACTATTGTGTTAACAGAAGTAAACGCACTTAACAATTTACCTTTCCCTGGCACAATGTGGAGCCTGTCATTTATAGGGGAGTGGTGGAGCTGTGAACACACTGGGCTGTTATGAAAAAAATAACTTGGGCTCCAGCCCTGCTGACAAGAGTTGTTCAAGGGAAAAAAAAAAAAAAAAAGAAAAAAAAAAGAAAAAAAAAAAGAAAAGGAAAGCAGTTGATATTTAATGGCTTAAGGATCAGGGAAGACACAGGGTGAAAAATAAAATGGAGTTTATGGAATAATCGCTCCTATGCCTGCTTGTCTGTTCCAGGGGATAAGCCCCATCAGCTCTCATGAACTGTCACAACTGATGGAGTGATTTAAAATTGCAGTGGAGCAGTACAAAAGGAATTTAAAGAGCTGTGAATAATTACTGTTGTGGGTGGCTGCGGGCTGTGCAAGCGGTGACTTGCAGATGAGACAAGCTCTGCACTGCTGCTGGCACTGTGGCTACCAGCGAGGTTCCTTATTCTCCCATCTGGAAGGGCAACTGCAGACAGTGACAGTCCTGAAGAAAATCTTAACAGGACTGCGCGCAGCACGCACAGAAATAACATTCCTTTTATTTACTTCCACGCAAACTGGGAGTCACTCCACTGAGCCAGTGCGTTTCTGCTTGTGTATAAATCTGGCACCAATTTGGCACAGATGCAGTGATGCTACGGGTAAAAATGAGACGCTGGAGGTCTTTGTCTGGTTCTTGGCCCTACACCCAAACCACTAACCGAGCACTGAGATGTAAGCCACCAACTATGATGCTCAAGTTCAAGACAGCAGTGAGGGATGCACATCCCATGCTACTTAGGGGTGTAAAATCAAGTACTAACGTTGTCCCCTAGAGATGATTTATGCAAGAATTGCAACTACTTCCCTCTATTGACTGTGGGGGCAGTTCCATTAGTGGTGTCTGCCTCAAACCTTTATATAATCTGGGTGCTGCTCCCCATTAAATCCCAGTACGTATTGAAGCCTTGATACGATACTGAGTTTCAGCACAGCTCCGTTCAGTTCTGCTCTGATGCTTACGGACAGTCACCAACACATTGCCCTGTTAGCAGGGTGTCAGACCTGAACCATTCTCCAGCACTGCCCTCCTGTGCCATCCTGCACCCAGTTTGCTCCCTCAGCTTTTACGCCTGTACGCTCTCACATTTTTCACTATGTATGTCTGAGACCTCGGACTGCAGGTCTTGTTCTCAGCCGGGGCCTGTAAACACTGTCATCTTATAAATACTACTGCAAATCTTGATGGTTTCTTCAAAGCCATGTAAGTACAGAACATCCACAGGTCAGGAGCACAAAATTATGGGCTGTTGGGTGATTTATTTCTCAGTTAATGAGGTATAAAGCAAATTAGTACTTTTAAAGAGGTCTGCTAGTCAAAGCAGCTTCACAGCAGCCAACATCTAGACAAACACTGTGACCTTTGATTATCTGCAACATTTCTTCAAGCTCAGTTTGGTCCACAAACCAAACCCCTAAGTCCCACCTCCTACTGAAGTCTGCACTCCCTGCCTGCAACCTGTAAGCAGGTATCTCCTCCTAATTAAAGTCAGCAGACCTGTAATGTCCATTTTATAAACAATTTCCAGTTCAGTGGTGTGGAGGTGCGCATAGACACGTAATACATCACTGGAGATGAAGAGGACTCCACATTTCAATTTGGGGAGGGGAGTATCCAAGGGATGTGAAATTAAAAAGCCAGAACAGAAGAGGCTATCATTTAAATTCACCGGTTTCAAATTTGCGAGGTGCTTCTTAGCTGATGTTAAATATGCTGAGAGGGGCTGAGAGATAAATGGGTCAAGCTTAGCCTTTGTCAGCACTCTTCCATCTCTAAATCTCCAGGATCCTTCCATTGCTGTAATTGTTTACTGGGTTCTCGGACTTAGGGAGGCATTTCCTGCATAAAAAATAGCACTTCTCTTCTCCTTCCTTCAGAAAGTCTCTTTCTCTGGTCAATAGTCACTGAGGAAGAGAGTTTTCCCTGCAGATAGATTATATTTCCTCAGCCGAAAATATCCACAAATGAGTAGAAAGAGGGAGGGTAAGAAGTGGATGCTTTATGGAGGCTGCTGGCCACACCATGGGCTGATCCTCTCCAGTTCTCAGCCCACGCTGAGGAAAGGCACCGCAGAGAAGAGATTCAGGGACAGATCCTGTCTGGTCCTCAGCAGCTGCAAGACCTGGTCCAAACTGAGCATCGCACGGCCGAGCAGCAGGCGCCGGGCTCTGGAGTAGCCCGAGGGCATCTACGCAGCACGGAGGCAGGCGGCGCGTGCCCTGAAACGTTCGAGTGGTCTTGGCACTTGCCAAAGCCATGCGGTGGGCTGGTGCAGAACGGGAGATCACCGCACTCACGGGTCTCTTCAGCTCTTGAAAATGTGCCTGCAGGCCCGGGCTCGGGCACAGGAGCCGTTGCCTCTCAGTAAAACGGGGGTCGGGGCCGCGTACGGGGCCATCTGGACGCAGCTGCCGCGTTTGCGCCTGTGGTCCGTGCGCCGGGTTATCCGAGTTCCTTTGAAAAAGTCATCAGCTGCCTCCTGCTGACCCCAGCGAAGGAGAAGTTCTTGGTTACGTATCACCAGCTGCTGTGTCCCGAAGATGGCCGATTACTCCGATGTGACACGCAGGCTGCGGCAGTGCGGGTGCCATGACAACCCCAGCACCCGCACGGCTCCATCAGGAGGGGGAGGCACTGCTGCTGTTTGGTCCAAAAAGCCCTTTGCTCACTTCTGAGAAAAACACAAACCCACAACACAAGAAACACTGGTGTCGCTGTAATATAAAGCAGTCAGGGCTCTGTCCAACCAGTAATAAACTCTGGTAGGAGTGCAGTGGCTGTGAAAAATAGATCTAGTGGAGACTGCTGGGGTAAGGAGAAATCCTGAAGTTGCAGGAATAAAAAGCAGCATGAGATACGAGGCCACAGGACCATAGAAGTCAGTGTCCCCTGAAGGCAGTGGACTGGATGCTAGGATTTACCTCCCGTTGCCCTCCGACGGGGGCAATGCAGGGGAAAACTTAACCCTTGAATTTTTAAGTTAATACAAGGATAAAATAGCAAACCCAAGCACACTCCTCCTTTTAACTGCTCCTGTTATCCAAATGCGATTCCTCCATCTTTCAAGTACTCAAAAGGTCTCCAGGTCTAGAAGAGCTCCAATAAAAGTTGTTCCACTCCCCCAAGCATCTGCTCCATGTCCTGGCTTTCTCAGCTTGCTCTAAATGACTATCTCCCGCACTTTGTTAATGACGTGATTACAGCATCCAATGACAATGAGAAAATTAAAACTCCATGCTGCCTTTCAGACAACACTTTATTACTCTGCAAAAGAGCCTGAATGCAATTTAGCAAAGCGCTGTGCTGAACAACCGGAATTGTTCTCTTCCACAGGCTTCCTCCTCCACTCCCACTGTTTCCCCAGAGACAGCAGTGTTTGCAGAGGCTTAATAAAGCAGGAAAAAGAGCAGGTGTGAAAGGAAACATCAATTACCATTAGCCCTGACAATCCTGGCCGATCCCACCCATGGAGAAGCAGCAATGGCAGTCAATTCTGTATTTCTTTCTATGCAGATAATTAAGTGTTTTGCTTTTCTTTTAAGGGTGAAGCTGGTTAGGACTTTGGGATGGAGGGGAGGTGGTGATTACTGTTAGTAATGTCTGTCCTCCAGCTGTGACTGTAGGCCTGGACTACGTTCAGACTTCCACAGACAATCCCTCTCCTGAAGATTTTTCAACCTGAACACATGGCAGCACTAATGGTTCTGTCTGTGCAACTGTCACTACAGACAAGGAATTCAGGATCAGATTTTCATAGGTGCCTTTTACAATAGTGAATGCCAAACCCATTAGAGGAGTTGGAACCCCTAAACAGCTGCTGATTACGGACCAGGTTCTCCCAACTCCGGGATCAACTACGATCCTCGGGCAGGGCAGAAGTGGCACTGGGTTCTCTGGTGATCTGGCCACACTGCAGAGGCTGAGTGTTTTTCAAAGTCTGGCCCAAAAGGTGTTGCCCAAAGCCTCGGTGACAGTCTTCGCTGCTATTTCCTCATTATCATCCTCTTCCCCTGACTTGCAGCAAATTTCATAGGTTCTCCAATAGCTAATGGGAGGTATTTATTTCCATTCCTTTGGTGCTTCAATTTTAAGTATAGCAATAATTCAATGTATCTCATTTTGGGGGAATGAAAGATTACCCTTATTTTCAGCTCATTTTTTTGCATTTTATTTCTCTCTCTCCCTTTTTTATTGAGCTCTGAACATTAATAATCAGCCCTCATTAATTCAGTTAATTCTTCAAATCCTCATATTCTTCATGCCCAGGACTATAAAGCCAAAGAGGAGACTAATGAAAGCTGAAGAGATGGTTAGAGTTATTAAAAATCAATTTTTTTTATTTGGTAACCCTAGGGGTGTTAATATTCTCATCTCACATCTTCACAGTGTCATTCCTCTCAGAGGAATTCTAAGCTTTGTGGATTTGCAAGACGCAGGAGGGCCTCTTCCAAGTTTCAGGGAACACTTTTGTTTGAAGCGTTACTGTCACATGTAAGTCACGACATTACAGGACCTTCTCGTGGAGGGCTGCTGACCTCTCTGAAGCACAGGAAGGGGAAAAAGAGCTTTGCAGTCCAGAAGACTGTTGCACATCGCTGTCCATCCTCCCTACAGGTGTTGTCACCGCGGCCAGTGCAGGGGACGGTCGGGAAGAGACTCCTGTGCGGGAGGGAATGCGCTCCCACGGTGCTGGCACGCCGGAGGGCTGCGATCAGCACTCTGGCTCCGGCACGGGCAGAGGAGCAGCCTGGGTTCCTGCCTTGCATCTGGGGAGATCAGCAATAATGGAAAATGCAGAACACTAAACAGGGGAGTGATTACATTGCGGAGGAGGACTGGCAAATAGATTTGTCCCAATGCAAGGGTGTGAAAAAGGGGTCACACAAAGATGAGTTTACTTCAAGCTTAAGAAGTAAGAGAGAGATGTTTTTCAGGTTTTGCAACAATTCATTCCTGTCTTGTTTTTGGTCTTACTTCACTCCCTCAGTGTGCCTTTCCTTTTGGCAGCATTTTTAATTCTTGAATGCATTTGCATGCCCTTTGGTCACCTGTCCTAATGACTCATCTTTCTTATTTCCTTTACTTGGGTAAGTCCAAGTATTCCCCACCAAATCCTGCAAGTTTAAACATGGTCCTAAGTGTGAGAAAGGGGAGGAAAACCAGCAAAGAGCAGAGACTCCTGGTTCCCTTTGTAGGGCACAACAGGGGAGAGGGCAGAGCTGGCTGAAGAGCGAGGGAGAAAACAAGGGATCTGAAAAGCTGGCCAAGAATACCAGATCTCCAGCGGGTGATCTGCATGGGGTCTGCAGCGGTACGCTGTCTGCGTGATCTCATGCTTGTTATTGTCATCGTGGCTCGGAAGAGGCACCATGGCAACCAACGCGTTTTCATTCCCTCGTCTTCAGGATGATACTCCTTTAGTTCCGAGTCCCTTCTCTGCTGAATGGGTGACGACCCCTTTACCAAAGGTAGAGAAACATCCTTTTGCCAGCACCTCCCTTCCCCTAACGCATAGCTGAGAACAGATCTGCAAAAACACCCTCTTGGAGAGGGTGATCCATCAGCTTCCAGTCCCACTTCTATGGGACAAAAGACTTTGTGGGTATGGGGTGGCTGTGACATTCAGCCCTGTTCCTTCCAGCACATCTTTGATGCCTCCCATGTCAGATTTCACCTACTGGAGTGACTCTCAAGGGGATTTCTATTGTGTATGCTGGCCAGGTTCCTGCGGGACTCACTTTTAAATTTCCTTTTCAAACAGATAATTAAAACATAATGGTGTTTACATTACAGATGGAGCTGAGAGAAAAATAATAATAGTAATAATAATCATAATAAACAGTACTTTGCTACTCAGGGGAGTTTGTCAAATGGCTCTTGGAGAGGCTTGGCACACTTTAATGAGTTTAAAGAAGAGGATTTACACAGAGTAAACTTACTCAATTGTTCACACGCGACTGGTGAGGTGAAGAATCGCTCAGAAGCGTGCAAGCGGAGCAGCCAGCACTGAGTCTGCAGCAGGACAAAAAACAAAAAAAGAAAAGAAAAAAGGAAAGGGTATTAAAATCCCATAACTTTTACGGGAGTAGATATGTAGAATGGAATTGCAGCTCTGCAGAGTCCAGAAGCTATTCTAAATTAATGGCTTGGCTTTTGCAGTCCATTCAAACAAGCTCATTTCATGCAAGATAAATTACAGGACCCTGCCACCCTCACTCCCTGAAGAGAGCTTTTTATAATTCACGATGTGTGTGTAAGGGAATGGACGGTTGGGTTTTCTGACAGATATCCTGTGGCACAATGACCTGCTCTGGAGGCTGCAATATTTGATTCACCCACCACCAGCTGGAACAAGAAGTAGCTGTCTAAGCAGAAAGAGGGAAAGGATCAAAAGCAAGCTCCCAGTACAGCCAGCTAAAACAATCCCATGAGAAATAAGAGAGACTTGCTGTATAAATATCTTCTAAAAATTCAGGGGCTGCCTCAAGCCTTATTTTATGGGACAAAACAAGAAGCTGCTTTTGGCAGTGGAGTCTAGTAGAGGAGAGGTGGCTTGAGGACTGGGCTGATCTTAATCCCATTGCAAAAGAAATAAAGACAGACCTAGCCTAACAAAGATGAGAAATCCAGCAGCTGTATCACTGACATTCCTTTTCTTCCCATTTTCTAGTCATGTTAAAATTGGCTCAATCAACTTAAGCAGCCCATTATCAGAGCTAAGAGTTTCACTCCCTGCTTTTCTTCCTACAGAAAGGTTTGAGAGGCAACAGCGAATTTCCCGTGGACTTCACCTCCAAGCACCCTCCTGTTCCCCTTGTGCCAACATCATCTCTGTCACTCCTGTGTTAGGTTTTTGTCACCCATTTGAGCCACTTAATTATGTTCCCTTTTCTTTTGGAAACAGCTGACATGTAATTATTTTCATGATTAACACTCTTGTGCAGCTAATTGTAATTATACCTTATAATCACAGTTGTGATCGTCAATTACTCATCTTTGCTTCATGTGAATGTTTTTCTTTATCTGAGTTTCTGGAAGTTGTCTTGACTGAACACACATACACAACAAACTAGCCCAACTTGCCAACTTCTCTGTTTTTCTCAGGAGGGATTAATTTGAGGCCATAATAATGAATAAAGGCCAGATCATTGGTTGGTGTAAATCAGTGCAGCTTCACTCGTGTCAGCATAGCAATGGTGATTTACAGCAGATGTCAGATATTTTACTAAGAAACTGGTGTCATCTAAGAAAAATGTATCTGCCTTAGAGCCACTTTGTGATATAGTTTCTATGTATTGAGCAATGCATATTTTTTCTTTTTATATCTCTATCCTCTTATATATTTTGGACAAGCAAGAAAAATCAAGCTATCCTGTATACTCTCTATGTTGTATATTATGCAGCATTTTGAAAGGCATTTCATTCTACACCTTGAAAATACACAGGGGACTGATTCTCCTCTTGCTCATGCCAATTTTTATGTGGTGTAGCTGTCAATTTGAATCGAGCGGTGCCTGGTTTACACCCTATGAGTGCAAACAGCATCAGACATCGGATGAATAGATGAGTTTTACAGGAAGGATACTAGAGTAAATTCTAATCCAAGCCACACACAGGAAGCTCAATAGTCAAAGCCACACACTTATGACTTACAGAAAAATATGATTTTCAGCTCAAAACCTGGTCAGGGTTTTGCTAGGCTTGCTCTGAACCGTGGACAAACGACAATAGATTTATTAATTGTAGTGTGTGCCCAGGAGCTTAGATTTGAGACTTAATGGACCTGAACTATGCCGGGTGCTGTGGCATACTTCCATGGTATGAAAGCCTGATGGAAAACTGTCAGTGCAGTTTCCTTGCCCCATCCTTCTCTGCCCTTTTTGGGCAAGAGCTTTAATTCTGCGCACTGGGCTGCAGGCTGGGCCTTCCCAGCCAGAGCATGAGCTGCTTTAAAGATCATTCCCCAGTCCCAAAGAATTAGATGAATGAATAAAGAGGCGAAGTCCCAACCTGGAGATTACTGCTGCATTAATAAAGCAACTGTGAACGAATTGTCTCAGCTGCCTGAGCCAACCAGGATTATTAAACCAGGTCCCTGATTTAATTAAGAGTGCTTAAAACTCATGCTAAAACCAAAAATGCAGCTCTCAGCTAGAACATGAGCTTTGTGCGGGAAGGGTCACTGCAAAGGTCGGCTCTTCCCCCAGTTTATTCATGATTATTGAATCAAATGCTAAGGTGGAACCGGAGGACTCCAGTGAAGGGGGCAGGGAGGGAGAGCTGTTGTTCCTGCACTACAGCTCTGAGCACTGCCTGAGGCCAGCAGACAATACAGCTTATTTCTGCCTGCCCAGCAACTTGTGTGAAACGGCCTGGAAGAACAGCATCTCCGTTGGATGAAAACCCAACTGCACAGGCACCAGAACTGCCAGCCTTGTGACAGAGCAAACGGAGCGATCCAGGACGGAACGGCGTGACTCAAATCCTCCCCGAGCCCAGAGAACTCCCTGCACGGCGGCCCAGGACACCCTGCGAGGGTGACACGTTGGCAGAAGTTACGTGGCTCATCCCTGCATCAGCAGAACTCTGTGACACCCTGAACCGGCAATACAGCTTCTTGGCAGTGCCAATTCCATTAGATGCCCCTAGCCTGAGTAGCAGAAAATGGACCGAAAGCAACGTCTTGTGACTGACTAAGCATTACACACTATTTATTCTTTAACTCTTAGGCTGGATTTGAACTGTGACTACAGGAAAAAGCCACCACTGCCCGTGACTGTAGCCGTAAGCTGATAGGAAGCTCTTTTCCTTTTGAAGAAAATCAATTTTCAGACTTCAAAGGCCCCATACCTCAACTGCTTTTCCCTGGCCCAAGACTCCGCTGCGTGTTTTTACTCAACTGAGTGAAACTATCAGCACAACTGGGAGTTACTACAGCATCTGAAAACTGCCACAACTTCTGCCCTTTCTGCCAGCCAGCATTGGCACCCCAACGGTAACAGACCAGGTCTGAGATCAGAGCACAAACTCCCTTTAATAATAGCAGGCACTGAAAAGAAAGCAAAGGCAAATTAAGCTTCACAAAAGAAAAGTTAAATGATTCTATTGTTATCTGAGTAGTTTCCAAATGGACCCATCAAAGTTGGAAGAATTATTTTAATTGATAGCTCCAGATTTACAATAAGATAAATAGAGAGATTAGAAAACACCCGTTACACTCAGCTGAGACTGTAGGAAATTTTCAGCCCCAGCTAATTGTTCCATTTTGCAGTTTTAATTAAGTGCAGTCTCCTGAACTGAACCGTTCCAGATAGTGCCGAGCCTGTGCACGCCAGATCACCCAAAGTTTCCTGGCTATGCTTTTAACTCCTTGGAACCTGCTTCTGGTTTTAGGGACTGGAGTTAGACAGTAATTAGACTGGGTGAGATTCATCATTACGCAGAGAACTAGCATGCAAATGATGGATTTATAGGAGTATCTACAGGGTCAGCTACGGGCAGATGGGAGCCAGCTCCAGTCCAAAAGAGGTGTACCAGTTTTAGACCAATGCTGAGCCCAGGGTAACATGCCCAGCCTCTCAGCAGGGTTTACTAGCCTGGTGCTGGCACTGCACAAACACCTCTATGTGGCTTCAGCTTCAGGCCTGGCTGCCATCCAGCTGGCCCTGAGCGTGGGCAAAGCACGCTTGCAGCTGTAGACATAACCTGAGAGCTCTGCACCATGCAGAGATTTGTTGTTCTTTCCCCATACAGGTTTAGGTTTCACCAATTGCACACTTCTCCTATGCTGGCAGTGCTCTAGAAACGGGTATCTTGCCCTCAGGAGCCAGGTACCACCAGGCTGGGAAGTTCAGGAGTTTGATGCTATGCCACACAGAGAGGAAAAGTCAATTTAAAGCAAGTGGTAACGGCACAGCCGGGATGAGCTCACACAACCCTGCACAGTGGTGTAACATGGCCCATTCCTGCTCTCATTAGTAACAAAGTCCTGCTTGGTCATGCTCCAGCCTGAGTGACTGATGCTGGGCTGGGATGCTACGCTGCATCCCGGGGCTGGAGGTGTTCCAGGCTGCGCCTCGTTGGAGCAGGGAGGTGCCCCGGGCTGCGCAGCCCTACCTGTGCCCTCTGCCATCCCAGCAGCTCTGTATTATAACATCTTTGACATCAGCATCTTTGACAGCTGTATTATAACAACCACCTCTGCAGCACAGCAAGCTCATTTCACAAACTGAATCCCATAACTGCACACAAAATGGCCTGCTCACTGAGGCCAAAGGTTCCATTTAGTCCTGAAACGGTACTTGGAAGAGGAAACGGTACATTTAATTAAGCATCACGTTACGCTAGGCATGAAGGGTTAAACAGCAGGGCGATTTCAGGAGACCTGAAACTGTGGTGCCAGAAACAGTACTGGTGGCTGTTTGAATTAGATGGGATTCTGGCTCCCTGGAAAGGAAGCATTTGGAGTTTGCATTCTCTGGTCTCTGTTTGGTCCGGGGAGTTATGAGAGATTTTCCCAGTTTGCCACTGACTTCATATATGACATCCTTAATAGATGCAGTCATGCCCCTCCATGGGTCCCCACCTCCATCTGTATAATATGGAAAATGGTAAATGCTCTGAGTTCTAGGAATAATTCTGACTTAAGTCTTCACTCTCTAACCTTCCAGTCACCAAAGCCACAAGAAGAAAGTGTAACTGTTTTGCTGGTTGCAAAGTGGGAACACACAATTGTAAATACTTGTGATATGCAGTGATGGGAGAGGAAATGAGGCCTGATGCAGGACCCACCGCAATTCACTGGCTGGATTAGGTCACCAGCTGGGCTACAGCTCTGGTAGTCCCCACCTGCCTTCAGCACTGAAATCTTTCAAGGAGAAGACACAGCCCAGTTTGTATATATGCTGCGATACAACAGCCAAATCTTGCGATCTTCCTGCTTGACAGCAATGAAAAATGAAAACAAGGGGGTGCTCGCCTTACCATCTCTGCACTCGGGGCTGTCTGCACAAAGGGATGATTATTAAACTGATATGGCCAGCTCCTCCTCACTCCAAGCTGCCTCTGCTCCTAAGCTGGATCTGGCTCTGAATTGCTCACAAGAGGAATCTGTCTCATGACTATAAGAGGTGTCTACGGAGCCGTGCTTTGAACTCAGACGTTTTAGAGTGTAAGGGTGATGGAAAAATCCCCCTGTATAGCAGTATTTCCTTGTATCTATTCAACTTCTAAGGTTGATGGTCAGGCAAAGGACATAACTGCAGTTAAGAAAGAATGAAATACAAGAACTTCACGGGAAAAGCTCTAGGGAACAAGGGGGAGCAGGGAAGGAGGGCTGAGATATATAGTTATAGCTGACATAATGAAGAGAGAAATGCAACTTGGAGCTGACAGGGAGAGAACAAATAGGAAGAGCTCCCACAACAGAAGAGAATTGCAGATTTGGTTACTGCAGTCCTATTTGCCCATTTACTACCCCAGAAGGTGCAAACCTCTGCCTTTCGCTGTAAATGAAGATGGACACGGATGTGTGCTGGCAAGCAGTCTTGCACAGAGGGCATTCCTGCACACTAATGTACTCCAAGGAGCCCTGAGTTTGCTCTTAATCGGAGGAAAATACACCAACCCACACATCCTGTTGTGGCTCCAGGTCACCCTGACAAAGTAAGCAGCTGGTGCTCTGGGGCTGGGCTGATGGTATATTATACCTGCCGCTCTTCATTTGTTAAGACAGCAAGAGTTTTGCATTAACACAGTAATTCATGACACTGTATTTAGGAGAAGACAGAGGAGATGCAATGTGTGGTTGTAATGTATCTTTCGGTATGCATTAAGGGGATTCATCTTAGCATCACTGTTCAGCAAAGTTTTTAACTGCGCCCTTAACTTTAAATAGGAAATAAAAACAGAGCAATCAACAGGAGTCCTTTGTGTGTTTATTCACATGGCCACAGATCTTTTTTATGGAAGATCGTTTAAAGCACTGTTATACCAATAAAATGCCTAAAAAACTACCTGGAGACCAAGTGACAATGCATTTGCATTTCCTACCTGTCTGTGTTACTGATTCTTTGAGACATTTTGCACAGCCTGTACATCGGGTGTGCTGGTGACGAAGAGCACGGGTGGGATCATGTGTACGGAGTATGTGCACCTTGAGGACTGACGTTCGTGTTCCTACACTCCTCCTCTCTGCACCAGTGATGCTTCTTTGATCACACTAAAATCAGAAGCATCTTTCAAAAATTCAGGTTGTATTAAGAGTCTTATCCTTAATCCCTCAACTTGAGTGTATTGATAAGAAAATACCAATTAAGATTCGTATTCCCATGCTGGACCTGTAGTCGGAGACAAAGGAGATTATGTGATCATTCTAATTTCACACCCAGGAATGTTAAATAGTTATAACTTTATCTCCTTCAAACAGCAGTGGCCCATGAGCTCCAGGGTCCTTTTGGCCTATTTGTTGCTACCACCGCAGATGTCCCCTGACCTTCAATCGAAACAACCTGGGTGGCCTCTCTGTACCTTCAAAAGAAAGATTTCTGCAGAAGAAACAGTGGTAGCACGCATTAGCAGTCTGAATACACCAGTATCAAAGTGCTTCACTCGAGTCCTCAAGACAGATCCAAGCATGGATGACAATATTAATGAACAGCTGCCAGCACCAGAAACTACAGTCTGCCGCCTGATTGCATGAGACTAGAATATAAGCTGATGCTTGCTAAGGTAGCAGGAGACAAAGGGAGGGTTTTCATACACCTGAATCTACCAGGCACACCTAAAATCAGGCAGGAGCAATAGGACATATTTGCAAGAGAGACTTCCAAGCTACGTGAAGGGCTTGCAGCTGTAGGATTTTCTCAAGTTTGCTACCAATTTACGTAAAGCGAAATGACGAATGTGGCTTAGGGGAAGTTTTATTACCAGCCATCCTTAACAGCCTGGGAAAACAGGCACTGAACTAGGAAATCCTGCAGAGCCTTAGCATTTCACCTTGCAAAATCAAGGTAAATCTGGTGGGGATTTGGAAATTCAGACAGACTAGCTCAGAAACTCACAATCCTGCTGACACTGGCTGGGCAGGGGATGAGATGAGCCTTGTACTGTTGGTTTAGTGCATCTGTATTCGGCTCCTAAAAGCTGGATGCAAAGGCAACTGATGCAACAACACTACCTTGTTCCTGTTGCTCTGACATCTTCCATCCCTCTTCATTTTTTCATGTACCCATTAGCCTCCAGGCCTGCATAAGATCTGAGGAGACACCCCCCTTCAGCATGGCGCTCCCACTGAAACCATTAAGCCTCTGCACGAGTGCCCAGAGCTGCTGCAGAGGGCTCGCTCCTGCACGGAGGCCCCGGGGCTGCAAAGCTGCTCGGGCTGCAGCTGCCTCCCGCCGCCAGTGTGTGCAGCACCCAGCAGAATCAGGCTCCCGGGCTCCCTTGGCACTAATGTCATATGAAAAGCAGTCATAAAAAATAACAGCTCCAGGCTCCACAGATGTGGGAAAACCGACTCCCGCTGTAGTTATTGCAAGGCATTATTTTCACAGGAACGAAAAAGCAGAGGGTGTTTTGCGAACAAGCAAGCAGACACGTTTGCTGGCTGCAGAACCCTGCAGCCAGGACAGCTCAAGCCCAAGCTTTCACTTGGCGTTGGAAGGGAGTAAACTAACCTTCTCCATTTCACTTCTGAAAACTCCAAACTAATTATCTTTTCATTCTTCTTCCATCCCTTCCCTGCCAAGGGAAAGAAATCAGGACAGGACTCCTGGGCTTTCTAGATCTTGCAATATTTACCTCCTGAAGCCTCATTCCCAACAGGAACACTCAGCACTGAATCTTTCGTGCTCAAATGGAACCAGTCAGGGAGACTGGGACAGGCACTGGGAGCATCATTCTGCAGACCGCCCTGAAAAGCAACAAGACCATTCCATTTGTGCAAAGCCGAATCACTGAATGTCAGATTTTTTTTGTTTGTTTGTTTTTGTGTAAGGACACAGAAAAGGGAGGCAGCAGCAGGAGAAAGATGGAAGAAAAGAAGACAAAACAAGAAAAAGCATGCAAAAAAAAAAGAATAAGGGAATGATTAAAAAAAGCTGTATGGGGATTAGGATTCAGGCAGGCATCGTCTGCAGCCTTCCAAACCATATGATATATCTAAGGAAAAGGCAGACAGCACATCTGAGTGAAAATTACAGGTGGCTGAATTAATTAGCTCCAAATCCCAATACCCCCAAACATCAGGCGCTGGGATTAAGGACTCAAAGCTAGTTTGCTGCTGAATCCCAAACCTCAGATATTATTTGGATTCAAATTGGAAGTGTTGCAGATGGGTTCGTTTAGGGAAGGAGAGAGCTGTCTTTTCCCATTCTCCCTCCAGCTGAAGCAGAAAGGCACCTTTATCTTTCCTTCACAACACGATATTAAAATCGCTGCAGCCTTCCCCGCCCCTGTCTGTGCTTGGTTCCCACTGATCTTAACAAGCTTCCAGCTCCCGTCAGATATCCTGGTGCTGCAAGATGGGCAGGCAGAGACTTACTTCAAGGCAATGGCAGATTTGCCTCTTTCTATCTCTGTGTTTGTGGGACATATGTGCAAGGAATTGACTGTCCTTAAATGCTGAAAAAGTCCTACTGTGTGACTAAACAAAGGGACCCAATGACAAACAGCATCTGCTTTTACCGTGAAACACTGAAAAATTGACAGCTTCTCTTGATTTTGAGGCAAGGCCCCTAAAAGCTCACCAATAACTATGTGCAGCCAGAATCAGAGAGGTTAATCGAAACAGTTGATAGGCATCAGAACTACATTCATTTCCTGGTGCCACCATCTACTCCCTGTGAGAAGTCATTTGGTCCATCTGTGATTCAGTTCTTCCTATAAAATGGGAATAATCCTTGTTTAACTAGTGGCAGCATTGCTAGAATAAAGCATTCATGCTAGGGGGACATTCAGACATTGTCCTCATCTAAGCTGAGGGAGAGTCTGTATAAGTTGAAAAGCTCACAAATCTTGCAAAGAACATAGCCTGTATCTCCTGCTAAATCAGGTGAGTATCTTATCATCTGCCAGGACCACCTTGTGCAGGTCTAATTATCTGCTGGCAAAGGAGGTACAGAAGCATATCTGGCAGTGCACTTGATTCAGCTGGATGGTGCCAAACAAGCTGGTAAGTTCATCGCAGCCTGTGTGCAGCATCCAGAAGTAGTACACAGGGAAACAATTAGTGTTCGTGTGCCTTTCATACTGGATGTGATCAGAGTCCTGGAAGATATTCGTGTTTATAACAGCATTGGTACCCAGTCAGGACTGAAAACAGTCATGGCTGATATGCTCACTCGAAAAAGGGTTTGATGGACAGAAAGCTTGAAAAAGCTTGAACAAGAAGAGAAAAAGAAAAGGCAGTTTTGGAACAGTGTAATCATATCTCAGTAAAACAGTGAGTATGGCAATTAATTATTGATCACGGATCCCTCCCTTTGTCTCTCCTGTTTCGCAGGGCTCTGCGGATGTGCCAAACACTGTGCCAGAGTTAATCAGGTGTTTGCTTCCACCTGGGGAGCTGGTTACCTGTGCAACTTGAACGGAACAGCTTCTCATCAGGTCTGGGCTCATACATAATCAGGCACACTTTGCGATCTGCAGGTGGCTCAGCAGGTTGCAACATATTTTTACTGCTTTTATGTTATGCCTTGACCACACATCCATCCTACAGAGCAAACTGCCAGTGGCAACGGGCAGAGTTTGTTCGGAAGCAGAGCTGGCATTCTGCAGCTGAGTTGTGTGCACACCACAGTAATGCGGTCTGCATTCTTATCAGGTTGTTCCCTCAAATCCCTGAGCATCCGTGTAGTTACTGAATCCTCCTGGCAATAATCACAAGAAGATAAATACAAGAAAGCCCTGCATACAGCTGGCATAACAACCCTTTAGGTTATGCAGAAAAGCATGAAAATTCTGGGTGAGGTTGGGACAAGGGTTTTGCATTCCACAGTACTTTCAAGAAATGGGCATACACCAAAAAGCTAAGCACCCATTCTTTTTTTTTTTCTATAACCAAAACAGTTTGCTTTAAAACAGAAAACAAAAAAAACCCACCAACTGAATTTTCTTCTGCCTTGTTCAAAAGCCCACTGAGCAAAGAGACTTCAGAGACTGCAGCCCCATCCTTTCCCACCCCTTGGAAGGTGACAAGTGAGCCCACAGACGTAACTTATTGCCTCAAGAGTGCTTACAGCAAAGCAATATCCTCTATCCAGTTAAATGAGGGTGGAGATTCTTTAGTGTGTCAATATGCATTAGCAAGGACGAGGGCAGCAGTAGTCTTCAGCAGGGAACTCTCAGCATGAGCTGACCTGAAATAACTCCACAGGAGAAGAGAAAGCCAGACACCACAGGATGAAGACATGCCAGCTCTCCTACAGCACCTTTCTGAATCAATGTAAATGTTTGGGAACTTCTACTCTCACTTTGTACTACTGCGTGCTGAAACTGGCATCTGGGGCAAGAATATGCTGGTATCACCTCCCCCTCCTGCAGGATAAGGAATTTCCATTTTCCCTTCTAAAAATAAATGGCACTTTCATTGCAGTTCATTTCGGTTGGATGTTTCTGCTAATACCACTGTAGCAGGGGGCTCCAGATGGTGCCCTTACATGTCCTCTTATATATTCTCTTGACACAGGAGCAAATCTTCTCCGGGTTGGAAGAAACTCTGTAGTGGTTTCTCTGGGAGAGATAAGGCTGCCAGGAAACTAGTGCTCTGTCACTGATTCTCTGTCAACAGCCAAATATAAGGGCTCCTACTTGTAGGCAGCGTTAATCTAAGATCATAAACGAGAAGGTTACTAGAGATATTTGTTATCTTCTCCACTGCATGAGTGGCATGCACAGGGTGACACACCAACACGGCACGAGGACAGCGTACGAGAGTGCCTGCTTTTGCAAGCTGCTTTAAGGTCTACTCGCCGTAAAAGTCCTGAGTACAATTAATGCTGTAGGTGTCTTACTCTCTGAATATAAGCTTGAGCCAAACGCCTCCGCAGTCTTGCCCAGATATCAACCACCTTTGCGTGAGGTTTCTTATAAAAACATTATTTCCCTGCCCATGGCAGGGGGGTTGGAACTAGATGATCTTTGAGGTCCCTTCCAACCCTAACCATTCTATGATTCTACGATTCTATGATTCTATGATTAGTATGGTATGAAGCTACAGGGTTCTCTTGCTTGTACAGACCCCATCCTTCCTTTCTCTGTGCGCCACGTTGTAGCAGGCTGTATCACAAAAGTATTCCATAGAATGAGCCCTTCCTGCCTATTTTTGGTTAATGATTCTTGCTTTACCTACATCCTCCACAAATGTGGGGCTGTCTGGGTAGAAACTGTTCCCAAGTTAACTGCTATCTGCCAATCCCTAAGAGAAAAAAATATTTAAATAAAACCCAATCAGAACAGTTTCCATCAAGGGGAAGTAGCTCAGTTAGCTCCATGTATCCCTTATTCATATGGTGCTGAGTGGTGAAACCCAGGAGTATATCCCTTTGTCAGTCTTTGTCTATTTGTCTGTCTAGCTCCCATCTGTCTCTGTTCCTTTCATTAAGGGGACAGCAGGTAGCAGGGCGGATGATGGATGGGGAGAGGATGAACTAGAACAGGGTCTACTCATCATCCACTCCTGCACCAGAGCAAGATAGATGGTCATGAAGAGCTTTCAATTTATCCAAAGGCTGAGTCAGAAAGCTGTACCGCACGCCCTGCGAGGGCCTCTCTCCGAGAGTGAGGGACACTAACCTGTAGCCACTGGTGGGCAAAGCACTGGAGAGCGCAGGAGCCATGCAGAACCAGTTCAAAGGTGTGGTTTCATCTAAACTACTTCTCAGGCTTGGAGACAACCAAATCACAGGCTGGACCCTTACATTTGAGCTTCTCATGGATAGCCACAGCCTCCCTTAGGGGAAAAATCCTCCATGGCTTTTTCTGGAAAGGGAAAGTAAGTCTTGCAGAAGGGAATTCTCATGGTAGGCTATTTCCTGGCAGTAAGAGCTAGATACTTGTTATTTACAGCTGCAGCTATAGACTCTGGACCTAACCCTTGTACTAGGGTACCACGCAGGTGTATATTAAAAAATAAACAGCCCTGAGGTACAGCCAGGTTAACAGAAGGCTATATGGGCAGAAAACGTGGGTCAAGAAGGTGGGCAAATGTACCCTGTGCTTCAGCAGCTTACAGTCTTACAAAACACACAGCCCAAGTGACACAGCCTTGTCACTGAAGAAGCAGGAAAAGGAACTTGAGTCTTCTGTGAAACTCTGCTGACAGCAGCAGAAGAAAAGCAAGTAGTCAGAGGTAGTGATTAGAAAGGAATAAATTCTGAGCAAAGAGCATGCACCAAACAATTTGTTAGTTATTCAAAAACTGCCCCTACCTCTACAGCTTCCTCCACTTTTTCACATGATCAAAGACCTCATTCCGTACCAACGTGCTCCTATTCTTTCCCCCCAGTACACAGGAGAGCAAATTCAATCTGTGAACCTTTTGTCGTTCTCTCTCTCACCCTGACTTCCACTCTCTTTCCTTTGTAAAAATTTGCAGTGTACCTACCACAATGATAAAATGCATCCTGTTTACAGGGGAAAAAAAAAAAAACAAACCTACCTCAGCACTTTTTCCATGGGAGGAAAACGGGGAAAAAAAGAGAACATTTTAAAGCATTTTAGATTGTGACTTCTGCAAATTAGAAAACGCACACTTCTTCCCCAGATGGAATATAGGCAATTACACTGTGAAAGCAAGTGCTATTTCTGTCCCTTTCGCCTCGCAGTCTTCCTAATGCTTTTAAGATACATAAAGATATATTTGTTTGAGGTGAGAAAGATGACCACCTTCAGCAGTTTGTGTCTAGTCCATCAGATCAGGGAATGGGGAAATAGCTTTGCTTCCTATTAGTTTTCATACCAGTTAAATAAAATTCTTTGAAAGCCTTGGAGACTGAAGTTTTTATCCTCAAAAGCCTGCAAACTTTCCTCCATAGTGTTGTTCAGGCCCAAAACTGCCATGGGTTTCCACTGTTGGTTATTCACAGCACACGGGTGCTTGGGACAATGCAGCACCTGAGGTGGGTGCAGTGTTCCCGTACCAGTGCTCACATGGGTGCTCTGGGGGGGGGGAAAAAGTCATAGCAGCAGGGCCCTGGTGCCAGCACCGAACTGCTCTCAGCCCTAAGCCAGCTTTGTCGGGTAGGGTGGTATTTACAGATATCAGACCTTGCTCAAACAATTTCAGTGTGCAGGAAAACACACCGTGAAGTAACGTTGCCCCCCCGATTCCATTTGTTCCATCAGGATGGAGAGCAGACATATGTAAGACAAGAGCAAACACATGCAGTAATAAATGGATGGCTAGACATATGGATACATCGACAGCTACAGACAGATGGACAGATCAGATCTATCTGGCACATGCATCTCTTTGCACTTGCACTTCCTTCGAGGATGAGCACGTGCACCTCACTGAAACCAGGCAAATTACACCGACACCTGGCGAGGGCAGAGCATTCGGTTTGTCTCCTGGCTAAACGATCAGCTTTGGCAGTGCAGATAATTGGCCTCTACCAGATAAAGAGGTAAGAAATATTTTTCCAGCTCTCTCAAAACTTCTGTAGGCTCGTTCTCCCCACTGCCTTAGCCCTACCCTGTGCAAAGTGGTCTTTTTGTTGAATGCAGGCCTTCCTGCCACAGACTGGGCTTTTTTCAGTCGCCCTTTCTTTTGCATTAGCAGGGTATTGCACTGTATTTTCTCCTCCCTTAGCTAACCCTTTATCACTCCATATGTGATTGGAGAAGCTATCTACCAGCAGCATATGTGTTTAATCAACTTTAATACTTCCACAGACTATAAGTAAGAGAAATGCTCTGGACAGGGAATAATTATCATTTTAATTACATTAGAGAAGATAGTTAAGACTGCTAGAGGGTAAAAGAAGATCTGTAGCTTAGTGCACTACTAGGCTGGGTAGTAGCAGCCGGGAGGTGGACCTGCTTTGGATGTAAGGCAGTAGAAATACGGACTGAGGGAGCACAACTCTGAAAAAGCTTCCATACACACACAGTTCTGGCTCTGGCAGGAGAGGAAGAGTCTGAAACTGCACAGCTGCATCCCTGTCCCATCGCAGCGCAGAGGAAAACAATGTGTCCTGGAGATTCTGAAGCACATTCTCCTAGTGCAGCTTTATAAATACGCATTAGGAATTTACATCCGAGTGACTTTTAACAAACAGAAAACTTTCCTCTGGAGTGGGCACAGTACTATCAAGACAGGAATCTGCCTCAGGCATGATAAAGTCAGGGAAACTGAGATACAGAGAGAGCATACAGCTCAACGAAGGCTATCATGTTGTCAAAGGCATAGCTCAAAACGCAAAAGTCTGATTAAATTTACGGAATATCTTTAAAGTTCAAGCTTAGATTTCTTTCTGTTTGCCCCAGGGTATAGGCAAGACACACATCCCATTTTTCCTCTAAATCTACAAGGGTTAGAAACATTCCTTTTCACAAAGAAACAAGTGCATAATGCTGAGATTCACATGTAATCACATCTCTGCAACAAACGCAGCCTTAAGAACAAACAGTAAATATTGAGAGACTTGTACTGACAGAATAAAAAAAACCCGGCAACATTATAAATCCCTTTGGAGACTCTGAGTATCTCCCACCTATCCTTAAAAGCTTGCAATCCAAGAAGTATTTGCTCATACAGAGGTATCTGCTCTTGGTGGTGGGAGACTGGTTGCTGTAAGTCTTGCAGATCTGTTTCCTCACTAGAAGCCTAAAGTGATCTAAACAAAGGAAGAGTGAAAAGCAAATGGTGTGTTGCACTCCCACAGAAGCCTCGGGTTTGAAAGCCCAATTTGCAACTGCAGCACAACGAGGGAAACTGGATTCTGCAGCAGGCTTGCAGGACCTCTTCTTCCAGCTCCAGGTTTCTCCCATGCCGGGGCCTCCTGCCATGTCACAAACTTTGCAGTATGAACTGCCAGGCCCAGGAATTCTTCCTGCTGAACAGCTGCAAAACTGATGCAAGTTTCCATGCACAGCTGGCAGCCACGAAACCTTTCATTCATATCAGAGCCCCACCTGGTAGAGCACCCAGATCGGTCCTTTACCTCTTGATTGGACTGTATAATTACCATAATTAACTGGCTCTGTTACTGGAGAGTCAAGGGATCAGCCAAGTCATGGATTGCATTGTATTAGCTCATTTGCAAACAATGTAGTCCCTTCTTGGGGCCCTTCTCATTTGTTTGCATTTACACTGCCACAGAGAAACTGCTGCATGAAGAAAGGGAAAAAGGATGCAGGAACTAAAAAAAAGAAACGTTTTTATTTGTTTCAGGTTTGCTTTGGGATTGCTCATTGTATTCAATGACCAGGTTTCTTTTCAGCCCAAAATTATAAAAGATTTAAAACAAACTTTTTTTTTTTCTTAAAGATCACTTGTAGGATTACTGTACTCCTGCTATGCATGCACCTTATGCCTTTACATTTATTACAGCAGTGCCTACAGGCATAACAAGAAACCTGTCCTATGAAGAGAAAGGAAAATGACAAACCTTGCCCCCAAATGCTTAGATCAATGGAATCCACTTTTGTAAATGTTATCTTATTTCTAAGCTTCTTTCTGAGCAAGGCATAAGCATACGTTTGGAACCACCCAGGATATAAGATTTATTAAGGTTATACTCTCTCTGATACATTTAGTTTTGACTTAGAATTGATTGGAACCCACTTAACCCAGAAGACGGTCTCAATCACGCTCTTATTAATTTCCTGAGGCAGGTATGTCTATGCCATGGAGGAACTGGTTAATGAGTGCTGGACTGCAACAACAATACCAGTAACAGAAATATAATATGCCTCATTTTAGCCTGTTCCACACGCTCCTTTTGACTGGCACAGATTGTAATAACTCGGAATGAACTGACTCCTACATATTTCTGCAAAAGAGACAAGGAATTACTCTGCTGGTTTTCAATTCCTTTTCTTCAAATATTACCAAACTGACTGCACTGTGAATTCCCATTCTGAGTAATGCCTCTTACCGGATCAGCCTGAGCACTGCAGTGCCAGCTGCTGCCCCGAGCTAAAACAAAGCTGTTATCATACTGAAGGATGGCAATCCACACGCCATCCCATCTTGATTTAGTCAGCAAGCAGCAACTAAACTCCTTCAGAGACTGTTTGCATGCTTGTTTCTCTACGAGTGTTACCAAAGCTAATTTACTGTAACTAATGTGGTCCTGTCAGTTGTTGTAATTTTCTGTTGAGGTAAAACCACCAGCTCCAAGCAGACAGTGTTCTAGCTGGGAAAGATTAGCTCCTGTTACACAAGGGTTGCTCTGAGACTACTCCATGGATTGCCACAGAGCAGGATCACACCTTGCCTAAATTACCATCACTGAGAGAGCTCCCCATACGTACAGCATAGTGGGACTGGCAGCATCCAGTGTCAAATAGCTCGGGGCTGAGAGGCAGTGCTCTGCAGCCCGGGTGTCCCAGGTGATGGCTCTGGGAAAGTCACCAATACAGCTGTGCTCACTGGTCCAGCCCAGACAGCAAGCATCAGAATCCAGAGAGGGACCATAGACCCTGGGCTAAAATAAGAACCAGTTATCGTGTCTAGAGAGGACCCAGACCAGACCTTGAACCACAGCTTTGCGTGGAAGGGCCCACATATTCTATGGGGTTTTCTTATTTTCTCATTTTATATTCTGTTCCTATCAGTAGGCTCAGAGAAGGTCTGACAGCAAAACAGCAAAGTGTACTACGTGAAAACACCTAGCTGCAAAGACAGAAAAGACAACCTTGGCTAATAAATGAGCTGGTTAATGTGTCTCCCTGTTCCGCCCTAGTTTTCCTATATAATACTGAGATACTTAGGAAAGTTGTTCCTAATTAACTAATCATGTGAATTTAGAATGATTTAGTTAAAACACGTTGAGCCTCACGAGGACACACACAATCATAACTGAAGCAACTTTAATTCCACCCAGAGAGGATGGGTATTGTCGAGAGCAATCAAGTTACCCTGACTTAATAACTTACTTTGCATCAGACAGCCTGCCTGTGTGCACGCTCTGAGCCCATCCCAACCACAGAGAAAAACAGCTTTACTGGGATTTTGCACTCCAGTCAGGCCAGGGTACGAGTTTGTGCACAGCCACTGCAATGCTGTGGAGCTCCGTCTTTTCCAGTCCCGCATCCACAACAGCAGAATTACATTTCCTTTAGTTTTGACTGAGGTTGTCCACACCACAATCTAAGGTCATGTAATTAACCTACTTTGAAAGTTAATTTGGATTAGTTTTTCTGTGTCTACCTGTACAAACAAGCTCTTAATGTCTTTGTTGCTTCAGCAGTAGCACAGAAGTCCCTACAAGGGCATGTCGCGTGCACATTTCTGAGTTTGCAAGCCCTGGCTATGGATTTTAATAGCAAGTATGAAAAATGTCTGCCTTTAATTTCAGTAGACAGCTACAGGTGCTTCCTTAATACAAATAATAACCAATAGGAGTCATGCAGATAGGCTGTTAGAAAAGCTGTGCGCTTGTTTTCTTATTAATTTTACATTCCCAAACTGATTCAGATAATAATCTGAGATTTTTATGTGCTTATCTGAACCTTCAAGCCTCTGATGCTGAGGTAACATTGTTAAAGGTATTTAGCACACACACACAAACACGGCAGTAAAATTCATGGAAGCTTTGTACTCAAATACCGGGGTATCCTGGGTGAGATTTATCTCACAGGGGGAACAAATTTGAGGTCGATGTCTCACTTAGCTCCAAAGCCACAGTTCTTAAATTCTTAATAGGACTTTTCAAAATTGGACTACTTTATTCCAGGATCTTAGGAATGAAATAATAAAAAACAAGCTTCATTTTACATTTCTGCTCTCCAGTTTACCGTCTCCCTAGCGAAGTCAATGGAACTGCACAGACACACACCAGCTGGGTATCTAACGCTCGAGCATCAAAAATCATTGCTTCTTTTAAAAGAACAATGGATATACTGGAACATTAAAAAGTCTTTTCTATAGTTATGATTTACTCAGCTCATCACAAACACGCTGCAGATACATACTTAATTTCCAGCATTATGGATATCAGAGGGTAGACTGCTTTCTCTGGTCACAGATTGAATTTATCATTACCAGTCAAAAGCACCCTATGGACTCAGCAGAGGGCAGAGATCAGTTGTTTCATCCAAATGAAACATCCTTCTCCTTAATGGCCTTTGAGTTTGTCCCATCCTTCCCACTTTGTCCCTTGGCTACAAGATGATCACAAACGCTCTTGGATTAGACCTTCAGATTTGCTTTTGGATGCATATAAAATAATCATTCCTGAAAACAATTTCCCTGTGATTAAAGATCCGCTGCTGCTAAAAATATTTAAAGCAGGAATCATCCCGAATAATAGACTTGGCAACATGCACCAGAGATGACAGAAATTGCTGGCACTGTACAGAAAACAAACATCAAAAGACAAAATAGCATCAGACACTGTGAAGCACTGGAATTTTTTTTCTTTTCGCTCTATGTCATTCTGCCAAGGTTGTTTGTGCATCTTTTTGTAATTCCGGCTAATTGCACAAATTCTTTAATTCAAGATATTTTTTGAGATCTCCCTGGGATGGCACCTACACATGTGTGCCCCTCGTTCTGCTCCCATTATGAACCACCCTCTTGGTTCTAAATGAAAAACTACATTCAGAAGCAAACTGTCAGGGGTGTTCCATTTTGCAGCTTTTATTCCACTTCATTCGCTTTCTTTTTTCCCCTGAAGAAATGTTATGGAAGTAGCAACATTTGCTTGCTCCTTCCTCCCCTTCCCTTTCTACGAGGGAACTCTCTCGAGATACATGTGCTTGTTAGTTCACGTGGTCATCACCTCCTGCTGCCACCACGCTGCCCTTTATTGATAATTCAGCAGATAATTGGTTCTAACGGATGTGATCTGAAAGCACTGCTAACGAAGGGCCTGATCCAGAGAAGCCACCTGGACGCCACCCCAAGGGTGCAACACAATCTTAAGCACCAAGGTCAGAGAGAGTTGGCAGTATCCCATTCCCCAGGGAAGTCATGGCGTCTGGCAGGATCGGATTGTGGATGCCATCAATTATTTTTCACAGGGACTTAAAATCATCTGTGCAGTGCTATAAATCTGCATGGCACTTTGCATTCATCTGTAAAAATGCATAACTCACCCTGACCTGAGGGCACGTGGCCCCAGAGACCGTGGTACATGCAGCGAGTGGTCTCGGGGGGCTGATCTCAAACTGCTCTGCGTTTGCAGCTCGTTCCAAGAAGAGCTGCATGTGGTTAAAAGTCCTCTGTATGCTTCAAAAAGAGACTCGGAGGGGTCTGACAACATGTGGATGAGACCACAGTGTAGATCAGACAAGCTTCTGTGGAATCAGCACTGTGCTCTCTCCTAGTGTCAGAACCCATGGGAAGCGTACAGAGCAGCAGTAGCATAAGATGAACCAACACAAACCTGAGCTTTGTCCTTTCCACCACAGGGAGCTGATCTCCTTTTGTGGCTGTGGATGGGCACATCCTCTTTTTTTTTTTTTTTTTTACCATTGTCTTAGAGATGGGGCAGGGAATGAAAAGCAGGAGATGGAATAGACCAAATCTCCCTTCACCAGTTTCATTCCTTTGAGCATTAAATGCAAGTGAACCACGAGAAAAAATCCAGGTACTTCAAATGACACATGCATGCACAGTGCTACCTCTTAGGAGCCTTTTCAATTAAAGGGTCTTAGCAAGAGCCTAGCTAGAAACTGCTAAGAGGTGCATGGCTGCAGCGTGTTTGGCAGGATCTGAGAAAAGCCCTTTGGGGAGCTGAGAAACAGCGATGAAATCAATTGCATCAAAGCAACGATAGAAAGAGGTAATGACAGAGGACGTTAAGAAAGGTGAGGAAAGGACTTTGCTGAAAGCTAAGTAGACTGAAGGTACCAGTGCTGAAGGACTGTACGCCCAGGAAGAGCAAGCCTGAATGTAAAGCAACCAATTCATCGGACTGGACGGACGTGCACACGAAATGCAAAGAGGTGTTCTGCTGGTTGCCAATCTCCGCAGGTCCTGTGAACACGGAGTGCAAGGGATCAAGTCTGGGGTCGTGTTTACGCTCACTCACAAATTCCTAAAAAAGCAGAGGATTTGGCCAGATCTGGCATAAAGCCTGCTGGAGCCCAGGGGAGCTTTTTGACTGGCATCCGCAGTTTGGTACGAGGCTGATGACCATCTTGGACAGATGCAGCACAAGCTGTTCTTCTGTAAAGGTGCAAAGCAGAGACGTGTGAAAGCTATGCAGATAGCCCGTCACGCAGTGCCAGGCGCTCCTCAGCACATCGTGTGTCCAATTAGGACTGGGAACTGTGCAGCCAGTGCGTATGGATATCTGGTAGGGTTTTTTCCAGGGTCAGAGGATAATGACCCCTAAAGTTTAAAGACCTTCAACACAGCAGTACAGCAACCCTGCCAAATCCTGCTGTCAGTTTTAAGGCTTGTTAGCAACACTTCTCCGGTTTATCTTCCTGTGATTAGTGAGTTTCCAGTCTCTCAGACCATGTGAAAGAACAAGGGCTAACAAGGTTTAGATTTCACCTTCCACATACAAAAGCAACAGCATTTTTACTTCATTTACTGGGTTGGTTGGGGCTTTTTGTTTTGTTTCTTATGGGGGGAAAGTTGTTCTGGTCACAAATCTCACTTTCTGAATGCACTGGCAATAATAAATGTATCCAATTACTCCTACTGGATTTTTTTTTTTTTTTTAACTTCACTGGTATTTGTGCAAACACTCCCACATGCACACACACAAGAGTTCTACAGGTGTCAGGTTCTTAAACAAGCATACCTGTGCACGCACAACAAGACATCAGCATATCAAGGGGAGCACACCACCACATACAGCAGCAGTACAAAAGCTGCATGAGTGTATGTCCATACAGCCACTTGCTTATGCAGATATCTGACTGCCCATGGACACACGGGCACGTACAGGAACTCAGAGCATATGCCCAGCTGTGCTTATCAGCACAGCCATCACATATGCATGCTCGTGCAGTTGCACAGCCACATGTGCCCATCTCATGTGGTCTCAGGCAGACATACACACTCCGTAAGTGCGAGTGAAAGGTTCACAACCTTCTTTCCAGAGACAAAAGAAAAACAAACTGGCTTGCTATTCACAGAGCTAATCTTTCTAATTAAAATGCTTCTGGTCGAATGCATAACATTAGCCTGAATTATTGTCAGATGCAAAAATAAGAATTAGAGGTGGGAAAATCCAATCTAGCCTGACTCTGGGTCCTAAGATTGCCTACAAAGTCTGAGTTTGTCCCTGCATTCTGTGCTTACCATCTGACTACCAGAATCAAGACATCATGTACACAATAGCTATGGACCTGCCATTGCTTCTACCCTGTGATAGGCTACTTCAGTACTGCAGCAGTTCCTCCCCCCCTCCTCAGTTTTACTATTCATATTAAATCTTCATCAATGCAGCAGATAAGTCAGCTACACAGAAAAACAGAGAAAGGAGCTGCGGCTCAAAGTGCATTTTCTTCCAGGACCCAAAGGTGGTGCTGCTGCATTTACCGTTAAGGGCACACTTTGGCAAACACGCTTCATTATTAAAGAAAACCTTAAATCAAGTTGCCTGTAGATTAAAACCGTGTATTGTTTAACTTCACAAGCCATATTTAAGCCTGACACCTGCACGAATGCCTTTGCCATTAATGTGTCTGAGGCATCTGTATTCCTGCTGCTGCTGCTGAGCTCGCTTGGAGCCAGAGGTGTTGCCTGCTGCGTAGCACTCCCAGTTCAGCAGCCTTAGCGAGGTTTTAACAGAAATGGAAGTACTGGAAGCACAAGTCCCCCAGGCTCTCTCTTAGACCCTGAGTAGCCACTGGTCACAGAAGAACCTACAGTTGCATTGGTTCACAAAATCTTTTCCATGCATCTGCAGCATCAGCTTCGTGCATTGGAGGCTACAGCTTGAGATGGTCTACAACAGCTGAGAGTGCACCTTGGCACCGTGCAAGCCTCTGCACACAATGAAAATGGCACTGCACAGCCCACAGAGCAGAGAAAAGGGAGTACAGTGAGAAGAGGCTGCAGATAGGGAAAAAGCATGTACTGTGAGAAGCAAGCACACAGCTCAGATGTGATGCCACAATCACTGAATGCAGGAAATCCAACCCAAACCATCACAACTAAGCAAGCAAAGGATCTAATTTTCAAACTGGATGGTTACTTAATGCCTCTCTGACATCCACAGCTCCTGAGAAGCCTAGGACTAAAGATCATTTCATATGCAGTGAGTCAGAGCGGTTTTCAGAGAACAGCATGCCAGAAAAATGGTCAGGCTTCAAATATCAACAGAGGTCAGGAATGTCAACATGATAATGCCAAGCAGTTTCGGAGAGTGCAGGTTTCATTCAGCTAACATTAACGGATGATTTCTGTCCAGCATTTAAAGGAAGGGGCAAAGACCAAGCTCCTTGCTATTGTATCCCATGGGAAGATTGCTCTTCTTCCTAAACAGGATGAAAGGAGGAATGATCAGAAAAGAGAGAGGTCAAAGCTGTGGAGACTGGGTAAAAAACCCACTAAATAGAACCTGAGAAACATGGAAAGTGAAAAGAAAAATTCCACGCTGTCTCCTCTAACAGAAAACGCTATTATAATTTTAAAATCATCTACTCATGCTGTGACGCCCACAAGAAATTAGCTGACTAAGCCATCTCTACTCATCTATTTCATGAATTTGTCTGATGAATGAATTGCTTGTCTTCACAAAGGAAGAAAACACAAGGACACTGAAGCTGGAGTATGAAGTGCAAGAACATAAAAGGAGACTATATAATGGAAGATGAAAAAGAATGGGGGGATTTTATGTATTCAGTGTATTAGAAAAACATAATAATGCATAACTAACAAACCAAGAATACACACACAGACTACAGCCTGGCCTCTGAGGAGAATCCATCAAGATTCTCTGAATTTCAAGTTGTCAATGAAAATTCCAGGGTCTTCTCACAGTTGGCCAACATCTTCCAGTTGCGGACATTGGAATGTTACCCCAAATTTTAAGGAAATACTTCCAACCGGATTTAGAGAAATATCTTCCCATGTAAAGGTATTTATCTAGTAAGAGCTGAAGTTGGGTTTAAAGTTTTGCTTCGTGAAATTTATGGATGTTTTTATTGGAATAGTCAAATGACCACAATAGTAATTTGTCCTTGAACTGATGACTAACATATTCAAGGAAGTATGGATGATAAGAGATGGAAACAGAGATAAATGACATCTATTTCATGTTTTTGGGTTTTTTGGGGTTTGGTTTTTTTTTTTAGTTGTAGATGTAGAAAACAAAGAAATGGCAGGCAAGTTCCTGTTGTTCACAGAGGTCAACCTAATGATGTATGATTCGTATCTTACATTTTTCTACATTTATTGTTAATCCCGTGTAAACAGTACCAAAATGGAAACGCAGAAAGTTCCAGTGGGAAAGTTATTCTTCTCTTTTAGTATCCGTAACACTGCCAACATACACATTTGAAGAGTGAAAAAGGCATACCATTGTGTATTGGACCTTTCCAACTTTTGCATATAAATATTTTACGATTCCTTTGGTCCCATCTTTACCTTTTCATCTTTTGATTGAAGTAAAAGCTGATCAGCAGTAAAGCATCCCTTAACAGCTTCATAAGCCAAAAGCGCCTGGAAACGCACCTCTGTTCTCAGCATCCTCCTTAATGAATGTGGAAAGCTCTCTTCAGCACTGTAAGTGTATGAGATTGATAAAGATTCTATTTACTTTTTTCCCGGTATAAGAACTTAATGAGACAAAATTGGTAGCTCGTAATCAGGCATTGGCCTTTTCATCTCTCCGGGTTTTATTTACAAAAGCTTATTAGAGCAAAGCACGCTAAGTGATATGCAGCGATAACTAGAGTATTGCTTAACGATCCCTAGCAGGCAGCACAAAGCACAGAAAATTAAATGGAAAAGGTGATTAAAGAAATGTTACCTAATGTAAACAGAACCCTTCCCCCACTGCCAGAGACCCCAGTGCTGCACACGGATCCACTGGCTAGACTGCATCTTTCCAGTCTGTTGCATTGCTGCAGGGAGACACGTTTTCTGGTGCACAGCCCATGACATCTCAAGGTCTGAACAGCTCTGGACCCAACGGAGGCAGCTCCCTGCAGCCAGGAGCCAGAGCAGCCAGCTTTGCTGTCCACTGTATCTGGTTTTCCAGCTTCAACACATTTCCAGTATTAAAAAAAAACAGTAACTACCAATGCTCACAGATAAAAGCTGCTCTGTCTTAGTTTTCCCTTCTGTAAAACTAGAATAATAATATCCAACTCTTTCAAACTTGGCACGAACTTGGGCAATCTTTTGCAACCTAATTAAGAACAGGAAGTGCAAGGAAGGGCCGAAAGAAGCTGGAATTCTGCAGAGAGAAAATCCATAATAAGCTTCCAGCAGGAACTGCTGCTTTTTCACACACACTGCCAGTTTTGCTCCCAAATAGAGCAATACAGTTGCTCCTTCTCCCTCTGTAATTTGCTGCCTCGGTTTCATCCTGATAAATAGAAACGCCACGCTCGCATAGGGAAAGTTGCTGTATCATAGGAAGCAATCACACCGCACACAAAACAAGCACTCTTAGTAATTAAACTCCTTCCAGTCCCCTTTCTCTGCTCCTTTTCAGCACGGCGCTGACGGGCTGTTTATCTTTGGCACAGCAGAATTCTGCAAAGGAAGCAGCAAAATGTTCTTGTAGCAATTCACTCCAGGAGGAGGGGCAGAGAGACAGAAAGGCTGAAGACAAACAAATTCAGTCTTCGGTGCCAGTGTTGTTTCTTGAAAGCAAATACTTGAACAAGGATCAGATCTCCAGGTAATTGTCCAGGTGGCTATTTTGATAGAGACCTGCCAATTCACTTGCTTGTAATGTTAAGTGCTTTGTGTTCTATCCAGATGTTTCTTCAGCACTGTAGCTCTGCTAACAGCTGTGCAGAAACTTGCATCTTGCTCTTCTGTTCCCATCTAAAAGGGGAGTTTCTGCATTAGAGCAGACTCTTGTGCTGATTGACTGAAGTGATCTAAAAAAGCAAACAGTTGGAACACAAAGAATAAGAACTACACAGTGCATTCCTAGAGTCAATTAAAAAGTTTGCCTTGTAATTAATAATGCTGGCATAAGGACAGTGCATTGGAATGCAATTTCCAGCTCTTCCATACACTCCATACGGGATCTCATGCGTGTGTGTGTCAACGTTCAGTGTCACCCCACCTGAGCAAGAGGGATGCTAAATCCATTATCTGAATTGTCTACTTATATCAAATCCTTCCAGCTAGGGACTGCCTTTTATACACCAGTACAAGGGGACTTTGACCTCAGCTGGGGTTCCAGGCTGCTGCCCTAATACAAACGAACAGTCAGGGGAGCCCAAGATAGGCTGGCTGGAGCAGAATTCTAAGCTTGCAAAGGTGGTATTTTGGCTTCGGTTCAGTCCCACCTCTGCAAATAAATAATTGATTGCAGTGAATCTGGATGCAAAACAGAAGGAAAGGTGCTAGCACACTTCTCTGGTGAGGTTAATCTACAGTCTAACAGACCCTGTATTGCAGCTTGGTTCCTCCCCGACCCTCCCTCAAAACATGTGGTTGCTGAAATATGGGTCTCTGGCTCTGTGCCCGTTCCCCATCGATAGACACACTGTTGAGTGCTCTCAATTTGCATCTGTCATTATCTTTTGTGTGTGCCGAGCTTTAATGTGCAATAAATGTAAACGGGTGATGTATATTCTGCATTTTATTAGCTCTCATTTCTCCTTGGCATCATACACAGTTATGCCTCACAAGAGCTGCTTTCTGGTCTACCAAAAAGCCCCCAAAGTGGGGGTTTGTTGCTATTGTTACTGGGCATTTTCTTCTGAAAAATCAAAAGTAGTAATTTGTAGTTGTTAATGAAATGATAAACTAACTTCACCCACTGTTTTTAGCAATCTTTCAGCAGCTTCGACTTGAAACTTGTCCAAGAGATCAAAAACCGAGCTGGAACATTTAGGACCACAGGCCTTCTGGTGTGTTCTGCTTTTGGCCTGAATTGGATAGAACACACATAGGTAAACTGTATTCCCAGGCTTATCCCATAAGCCATTAGAAATGAGCATTTCTATGTAGTTGTGCTCATAGTGTCTACCTTAATTAAGAGATATCTTCTGTCTACACAGCAAAAGTAACAGAATGTTCTGTTCCTGCCTAAGTTCCCCACCGGTGCTTGAAATCATTCCTTTCATCTTCTAAATATTAAAGGATGAAGGGGTAATATACAAAAACATAGCTTGCTTTGAAGCCATTCAGACTAAAGACCTATAATTCAGGTAATGGTGATGGCCACAGCCTGGCTCTTCAACAGATAATTTATGCCACTCTCCGTAGGGAGGTTTGCACATCCCTCTTCCTCTCCTGATCTATTTTCCCATATGCAAAAAACCCTTCTGTGTTTACATCCATCCAGCTGGCACCCCCAGCAGATTGAGGAGAGCACAATGCAGGGAACTGCTCTGAAGAAAGTAGCTGTAAGTTGACTTGCTCTGCAGCCTTCTGACCCTCAGTGAACACCCCCTCACCCCCCCACCAAGTGGCAGGCACGAGGGGTCTCAGGTTAAACATCAAGTATATGCAAACACCATTTTATTAGCCCTAGCTGCTGCAGTAGGAAAGAGATATTTATTAAATGTGCTGAACGACTAATATGCTCTCAACCATCACCTTTCCCTGGCCTGTAATTACAAGGGTACATTGAACACAGTCCCCTTAGCAGCTTCGCTGCCTTCATCCAGTTTCCTCCACCTAACAGTGAACAAGAATACCTGAAATGAGAACATCACCTTGCAGTTGCAGTCACAAGCTGCACTTGCTTCCCATAATATAACTGTAAAATGGATACGTCTCCATTGAAGTTTGTATCAGCTTCTGTAAAGTTTGGGGAAAAAAAAAAATCGCATAATCTCTCTTATGTTTCAGATTTCCCACCTGTAAAATGGAAATAACCCTGCCTTATGCTTTCAGTATGTCGCTACATCAGGGGAGGAACTAGCTCTTAGGTTATAGAAAAGATTCACTATCAAAATAGCTGCAATGGTTTAAATTGCTCTTTTCTTGACAAAAGTTACTGTCCTTAAAGCTCTGCTGGTAAAACAGAGCACACGAACTCTCTTCATACGCTTAAGTGAGAAATTCGACTCAGTTCTAGCTGCTGCAGTCGGCACTTTGAGCTTAGTCACCAGACTTGCACTGCTTTGAAGCATTGCCACCTTTTATTACACTGGAAGGCTAGTGGTAATAAAGGCAAGGCAATAATGTTTTACACTGCTTTTGCCATTTTGGCAATGAACATCTCTTGGTGTTACTCTTGTTTCCAGAACATTTAGCACTGCTCCTTGTCTTAGTTGTGAGGCTTCCTGGGTACTTCTGAGATACCCGGTGTAAGGGCATGCAACTGATAAAAGGTGTCCGAGAAAACCAGTAGCATAGTTACACTTTCAGCACCTGATCTCAAATGAAGTAAAAGGCTCTGCTCACAAGAATAACTGCACCTATTCACAATCATGAGCCCTCAAGTGTCTTTTTACACACCACTGTCTTATTAGCAGCAGTACAGGTTTCTCTCAAGGTCTTGAGATAGGGTGTCTTGAAGATAGGCTGCTTCAAGGACACCCAGAGGTCCTTTGCATTACCCCATGGGTACAGAATTATTGCTCAAATGTTTTTGAACAGAAGCACTAGAGAAGCACGCTCGTGGGTGCACAGAGGGTGCCCAAGAGTGCATTTGTGTTCTCTGCAGATAACCTGGATCTCAGTTCATTACCACTTTATCTAACCAAGTAAGGCCAGATGGATGCATTCTGCTGACACTTTAATCAGGCCACATTATATCATAAGAATCTGGCAATCAGGGAAAAATGGCATCTGCCTTTAGATTGAAAGGGTGCCTCAGCATGCAGGTCAGGATAGGGTTCAGAAAGAACAGGGGAGAAATGGGTCCCCTGGGACTCACAAGGGGTCTCAAAATCCCCTGAGTGCTAATAAAGCTCTGGACTGCGTCCACCTCACGGAAGGGAAGCTCCAGGTACCTCAGGCTGGAGACAGCACCTGTTGGGCTCACGGCAGAACGTTGCTTGACGCTTCGCGCAGGGGAGCGCTGGTTCTGCGGGGCAGTCTCGGCCCCGCGCACAGACGCTGGGCACTTGCCCAGAAGCTACACCAAGCTGCAAAAACCTTGGAAGTGGCGAGGCAGCTGGTGTGCTGTGATTCCTGCTTATCATGCTAATGACAGCAATCTCACTGACTCTGCTCCCCACATCTGTTTCAGAATCCAGCTGTTGCGCCTTGTGCTATACTTGGAACATCATCTCTGAGGGACAGACAAGAGTCCAGACACAGATTCTGTCATGGTCTGCCCCAATCAGTGATGACCATAACAGAGACCAATAGTTTATCATTCTAGACACCAGCTGAAGGATTTCATAGTTAGATTAACAGTGCTGATAGCAATTAGTTATTTTATATTAAAGACTTTTCATGACAGCTATCAGTACGACTGTCACCGCTATTTTTACTACAGCTAATAGTAATGCAAGACATTTTTACCATCTATTTCAGTATCAATCTGGTTATTCCTGTTCAATCATTTCCAGATTCCTGTTTGTCTGTCCTTGGGAAAGCTGCCACTGACCTATTGCTAGGAATTGTTGTAAATTAATTTTTGCTGATTATGTTTCAAACCCAAGAACATGGAGAAAATTAATTTGTAGAGAGCATTTCCAGCCCTGTGTACCAGAGATACATCTGTGGCCAGGTTTGGAGCATCTCCAAGCTGAGACATCAGAAATGGAACCTCACTATGCAATAAAGAAATAGGTGTCAAGAGACCAGTGGAGGGAATGATCAGAGTCCTGGAGGGATTTTCATTCAAAAACTGACAAGATGGCAGGTAAAAATCTGGACTCACTGATTAGTGCTTTTGACATTGATTTCAACTAGGATCAAACTTTCACCTTGGAGTGGTGTAGCTCAGAGAGACTAAGTATACTCATATGCATATTATGGGAATATGCAAAAATTGTTGTTTGCAAGGTATATCAATGCTCACAGGGCATTTAAACACTCTGGTTTTAAATCAAACTTAAAACAACCTGGGCTGAGCAGAATGATCTTCTCCTACAGGTAAATGACACCTTAATTGGCCACACAGGCATTTCTGTACTGTTTCAACATGACCACCAGCGAAAGGAAGTTGCTCCAGATGACATCCTCATAGAAACAAGGATATTAAACAACACACACCTTCCTTCTGACCTTGGAGATTTTTGTCTGTATAGGAACAGAGAACAGACAAGTAGGAAAGGAAAAAGTGGTAGGGGACACAGCATCACCTAACTTTAGAAATCTTTGCTCTTCTAGTCTGTCCAATAACGAAGCACAAACTATAACCCACCTTTTCATTTAAACTGGACAATACATGCAAGTAAAGTATCCTCACTGTGTCCAACACCTCACCCATCCCTGTGGGGTGACTAGAATCTGGCTGCACTGATTTATTCACTGAGTTGCAGCCTTACTCCCCAGCTCTACTATTTAAACATTCCTCTGTTCCTCTCCAGGGACACAGAAATCCTACCTTCCTTGGACCTGCTGAGAGCAGTCACTCTGCTTGCAATTACACTGCCAGGAAGCTACATTCACGTTCTTGTGCAGCAAAAGGATGTGGTGTGCTGGGCAGTGCTTGAGGGCAACAGACCACTGGCTCCCATTCCTTTTAATGCTTTCTGGATCTCATTGAGTGAAACAGACTTACTCCAGCTTTGGGAGGGTGTACACAGGAGCAAAGCTAAGCTAAGTGACAACATACTAAAGCCTACTGCTCTTATCAGTTAGCTATATAGTAAAGATGTCTGGCAGTTTAATTTTCTTTTCACCAATTACTTAAGTTTCTTTTTCTATATTTAGGACCTACATTTAAATGCAATACAGGTAGATTCTCTCCTTAGATTCCCAGTGAACTCTCGAGCATCTGTGAGCAGGATGCAGAGACAGTAGGCAGCTCTGCAGTTTCCATGGGTAGCATTGCCACATTCACTTCCTATCACCATGGATTCAGCTGCCATTAATAAGCTCCTGTTTGCATAAAAAGAGCTGCCAAACACATGAATTCCAGCCATGTGTTTGGCTGCACCCCCATGTGTGATTCACTGCCCTGGAAAAGGGCTGCAGGGCAGAAAGAAAAGGGCACTGGCTCCTGTGCACTCCTGGCCAAACACACACACGAAAGGAAGGAAATAAATATCAGCCTTGGCAAACCCCCAGGTAGCTCAGATCATCCTCGTGTAATAATGGGACACTGATGGTCTCCAACCACTAACATTTGCTTAGGGAGAAAGATTCAGTGTGTATGTTATTCAGATTAATTTATCATTTATATCCTCAGGACACCCCAGCAAAAGAAAACCCCTACTGAGACAGTATAAAAAACAGATGGAGAATCTTTTGACAGTGTCCAACATCCCACAATCACAAGCTACTGCTGAACCAGCTCCGGCTCCACTACAGCAAGGGAACAGCCCTTGCTCCAAACAAAGCACTCGGCATAGTTCCAGACTTCCAGGCTCTGGAAAAAGTGCTCTCTTCTGGATTTCAAAAGCTTAAGAAATCATTTTAACACAAAAAAAATTAAAGCAACATTTTTTTCCAATGTTTTCCAGTGCCTAGAGAAGACAGTGCATCAGGCAAGAGACCACAGGAATTTTTCCACATGAAAACACCTACTTGCTTAGGATACCTTACACTTACACAGCAAAGTCACCAAAAGCACTTCATAGAAATAACTGGCAAACCTACTACAAGTACTTTTTCTGGGAAAACAAGGCCTTTTGAATAGTATTTCCCCCCCCATTTTAACTTCTTGCCACCTATTTTTTTCTGCTTTCTATAGCAAAACAAAGCTTCTTATTTTCCACCAAGTCGACTGCCCCTTTCCTTTTTCCATTTATAAAAATAAAAGATCAGAAACAAATGAAAGGTGGAAAAGAGAAAGATTTTTTTCTTCCAGAGAAAATTCCCATAGGAAAAACAGAAAACTAGTTATTCCCTTTATGTTATATCCCACATAACAGCTACAATTTTTCTGACCTTCTCCAGTGAACAGTATTTGCTAGAACACTGAACTAAGGATGCCAGATCTCCAAACTTCAGCCTTAACACTCAATCACAGCTTTCTCTTTCTGACACCAGTGAGTAGCTGTTGCAGCTTTAAGGCCATACGGAGCAATCATTTACCCATCACACGGTCTGGATGTTACCTCTTTCCTTGGCTTATACACAGGCACCTTGCAACTTATTTCCTCCTGCAAGCTTCTCAACATGTATTCTTCACCTATGGCTGCAACGGGGACCTCCTGCTGTAATGAAGTGACCCTCAGTGTCACGAGGGCAGGTGTGCACTGGCTACCAGCCCATTCCTACCAGCAGGGAGAAGCTCCTGCGTTCAGCTCAGCACTCCACCAGTTAGCTTTCATTAGAGACAAAAACACCTTCGCTGTCTTTTTATTTCTTTCCATCAGTCCAGCCCACTCTGCAGTTATCTACTGGTCCCTTTGGCAACCAAGTGAATCTCATGCCCAGTTACAGGCTGGAAATTGGGAACACAACATCAGTTAAATCCGAGTGTGCAATATAGATAGGTGATCTTTTTCCCAGTGCAGAAGACCTGTAGAAAGCCTACACACCAGTTGAAATTTTATATTTCCTCTCTAATTTGAGAATCTGACAGTACTTAAGAGATATGTAAGGCCTCTTCCTACTTTTGGCCCTAATTCAGCAAAACATATTAGCAGGTACTTGCCAGCAGACGTGGCTTCAACCTCTGGATATACACAGTTGACTAGAACACCAGCTTAAAGCTAAGCACTAGATTTTTACCACACAGGGCCTGAGAAGGTGTTAATATCTTCTTTCACATGGAAACAGGATGAGAGATCAAATGTTAAACATGGCCTTGGTTGAGATTGTGTGGTTACCTTGCAAAAAGTACTTAACTATCAAAACTTCAGTCATTGTCACTGTGCTCAGGTCGTTCATCTGGTCAAAGTCAAAATTGGCTCAAATATCAAAGGTATTCTTCATATAGAGAGGTCAGTTTTCTCACTTGACTCACAATTATACCAGAACCACTACACGGAAATAGTTACTATTGAAATAAAACTGATTTTAAGGTTCTTTGTAAATCACTTATTTTATGGATCTTGCAATAAAACTACCAAATAGTTTAATCATATACTAAAAAGGCTAGAACAAGCTAATAAAAAGGAAGCATATTGTGAAGGAGGGGAAAAACAATGCCAGCAATCTGCAGTTTAAAAGCTAGAGCAATAAAAGAAGCTTGGGCATCACACTTATGGGGCAGGGTCACCATGGGTACAAATTACATACTTCTATTGAAGATCCTGGTGCTGGGCTGAGTTGAACCAGCTGAAAATTTACCTACAGGGAGATTGCGTTGCTGCCTCAGATGCAAGTGAACAAAGCAGAATTTAATACAAATGATTAAAAAAAAGACAGACTAACATTTCTCATACTTCTGTACAGATCAGAAGCTGAGAGTGATGAGAGAAACCAGCCTGGGATACAGTCAATTGGCATTGCTGTCTTTAAGGTTATGTTTTTGTACAAGAGCTTACCCTGCATCACCTTTTGTGATTTTTTTGTTTAGCATGTCAATCACTTCTCCCTCCTGTGATACTTTTACTACAGCTTGGTCGTGACACAGCTCTATTTGGTGTAATTGTGCGTGCCAATGCACAGGACATGTAATCTTACCCCTGCAAGCTGTTCCCACTTCACTCCCTTCACCAGTGTATGCAGTTCAGTTCCCAACCACTGAGGCAGACAGTGTTTCATCTCAGATTCTCCTCGGGGACATGTTTCCCTCCTCAGTCTCCTCACAGGTCCCTAAAATAAAATAAAAATTGTCATTCGTATATTCTAGCAAACGTTCAAGTTTGGAGTTAAAAAACATACAAACAGCTCTCACATATTAGGACCAAATAAATTCATTTAGCACTTTATGCAGTGCATCTTTGATCATGGTATTTCTGCTATAAGGATATTCAAATTAAATCAAAGCAAAAGAGATAAAAGCCAGCTGACTTCAGCTGATCCAACCATCCAGGGAAAAAGTACATATTTTATTACTGCATCTGGGTTACTGATGAAGGGAAATAGAACACTGAAAGCAGAATGCTCTGCAGCACTACATAGGTCTAATTCATCCCTGTGCAAAAGTCCAATGCAATGTATCACTTTGGTCCCACCAAGACCTCTTCAGGTGATAAGGATAATGCCCTGGGAAACTACTCAGACAGTGCACAAAATTCTTTTCAAATGCAAATTACTGTCGCATGTAAAATACCAAATCAGTTACTTTCAGTTGAACATTTATTGCTTCTACCAGCCTGAAATGCAGAAGTGCACAGTCCAACCACCACATCAAGTTGTCTGCAATTATGTACCACTTCTCTCAAAAGCAGACCTGGAGTTACTAAAAGCTGTTCCATAATCACTGTACACCTAAGGCCAGTGAAGGATTCCTCCCATCTCCCCTTCTTTCTTGCACATGAAACCACAACAGCAGACAGTCAGTTCAACAGCAGGTGATGGAAGAATTAGCAAAGGGGGTCGGGATTCCAGTGTTCTCATCCTCTGCTGCAGAGATGTGGTGCAGTTTCAGAGCCTTCATATCCTCCTTTCCTCTTGCATCCTTTTATAACTCAATTATCTGTTTTATAAAGTACTTATAAAGATTAACCACCAAGAAGTGTGGGAACTGTACAAACAGAACAGAAGCTGTAAAACAAAAGTACGAAAACTTTTTACAAACATTCTGGATAGTTGCACTGAAAACCTGTCTCTTAATGATTCTACCAATACAGGAGAAGAAAAAAATGAGGCTACATAATTGATATCCCATATCAAAACTAAAATCACAGAATGCATTTAAAAATCAAACGCAGCTCAATAAGCACCTTTCAAACAAATGGCTGGTCAAAAATTAGATGCTGTCATTGTACAGTCGATAGTTTAAAATGGCAAATATATTTCAGAAAAAACGCACTGTATTCATTGAGAATTCATGAATCAACATGAACTAGAAAAAAGCAGATAGAGTGAGTGCCTCCTGGAAATCACTCACTCATCCCCAAAGTCAAAACATTCCACTCCTTCCAATGGCACCAGAATTTTGAGCAGCTCAATTAACTGTGATTGTTCTCATAGTTAATTAAGCAAATTGATAAGAAAATAAAACATCCAATATAGCACATTTCAATGACCAATTCTAACTATTTTATTTCATTATCAATTTTTCATGGACAAATTAAACAAGTTGCTCTTTTCCATAGCCTTACAACAACTGGGCAAGGAAAAGACCACCCTTACCAGCTCTTCCTGTTCCATTGGCTGTCAGGGAAGATGCCAGTACAGGGCCACTGCAGCTGCCATTAAAAGGACACAGAGGCAAGCAAAAAAATTATATAGTCAGTCTTGCTAAATTAGTTTACCTAAAATTGTATGTGTGAGTGATTTTAATCAAAATCTAATTTCCCCTCTTTTTAGAGTAACTGAAATGAGATTTTTCTAATTTACTTTTCGCGGTTCAAGTTTCTCATAATTCTTCTATGGTAGTGACAGCACCGTGAAAAGCGTCTGCTGCTACAAAGCATTAAAAAAAATTAGATTTTCAAATTGATGTGCTAAATTAAAAATGTTTAATGTTTCTCATCAAAGGCACAGGAGTATGCACAGGACCTTCGGTACAGTTAGAGGCACAAGACTTTTTTCATCTGTTTCTTTAATTCACATCCCAAGGCAACTCTGCTGTGAAAATTAACAAGCTACAAGCAAGAAGTGTTGTAAAATAGTGTCTTCAGAGAAACTACCTTTTAATTTCTTCCCCTCCCCATCGCTGGTCTGACCTTAAGGAGGTCATAATAAAAATAGATGCTATGTTGTGTTTCTTACTAACTTCAGATGGAGTTTTACTGAATTCTTTCAGAGCATCGGAGCCTCTGGGCAATTTTTAATTCTCTGGGCTTGACTTGCTAATTCCCATGTTTTAGGAAATCCCATTATTTCTGTAAATTGACTAAAATTATTATTACATTCATATCTGGGCTTCTCACCTCAGCAGCTCCTTGTGAAGTAGCTCAAAGTTGGGATGGGACTCGTTGAATAGCTGCTGCCTTCATGTATGTTTTACAAGTTTCTGAAGGAAGGTTTACACGTTACAAGAACATCCTTGGTAACAACCACAGATTGCTCAGCTACTGGCAGCCAGTACAAGAAGTTTGCAAACATGGAGCAAGTTTGCTGTTGACTCTGGAGTTACGTTTGGGTCTCATGCTGAGCACAGCTGATTTAAAGAGGAAACAGAAGATCCTCAATGAAATAACTCCACATGTATGGCCATAACTTGACCACATTGCTTTAAAACATGTTTTCCTTTCAAGGGAAGCAAATAAAATGCCATCAATGCCTACTGACCCTTTATTCAACCAGGCTTTTCTGCAATCACAGCACTCATTGCAAATAAAAACTGAAAAGCATATTCCCTGTATTTGCGTAAATATAATTGGTTTGATTTAAATGCATTTTTGGAGCCTATCCAGGCACGACCAAAGCCTTCTGGTGAGACAAGTGCCACCAAAGAGAGTGGTATGTATTTCTCAAGTCCAAACTGTGTAAGAATGAATAAAAGACTGTTCTGTTTCACATCATCCTCAAATACTTCGCAGCTTGGTAAGGAAACACACAGAAGAGAAATCTGATGCTGTACACAATAGATATAAGATCACTGAGCCATGGCCTGTCCCTCCAGGGATGAAGGCAGCTTCTTTACCACCTTTCCAGTAACTGAGAAATATGAGCTCAAGAACTTTTCCGAATAAATTCAGAGATAAGCTATTCTCAAGAGCTGTTTGCAGAGCAGGTGGCATACCCAAGTCCTGCCTGTCTCTGAACTGCAGAACAACGGACAGCATGACAACACGCCACGAAGGCTGCATCAAAGAGAAGAAAGAATAAGAGATCAAGCACAGAAGCAAAGCCCTTTGTCTCTGCAAGAGCAGGGAATTTCATCAGAAGTAAAAACAAAATGAGGATCATCCTAAGCAACAGGATGTACCCTTACGCTAGGGCACAACTGCCCCCTTCCCTGCCCTGGATCTTACCTAGCAAAGAATTCATACCCACCTCCGAGTGATCACTTACACCCTGAGCACACAGACAGCATGAGCTTGGAGTTTCTCCACTCCATTAAGATTCATCAGCCGCAACTAAAAACGCAGAGCCTGGATGCACAACACTTCTACCCAGCTGGATCACCATTAAAACTCGGCCATTCCCCATCCCTCCCTTCTGCTGAATTACCAGGAATGCTGCATTTGCTTGGGGGAACCCAACGGACGAGAGAAAGCTGTGACTAGCATTTACCATCTATTACTAGCTGCAGCTGTGAATAAAATATTAGACTAGTAGGTTAATAGTTTATCCAAGTATGCCATTCCTATCTAAAAAGCAGCTCCTTAATTTAAGCTTTCTCTTTCAACTTTTCATTCCAAATTCTGTGCAAACCCAGGGCAGCTCAGCACAGCTTATCTGATTCAGAGAGAGGGAGGGAAAGAAATACATGCACACACACACTCTTTATGCCATTCACAATCTGCATACTGCATATCCTCCTGCTGGCAATAATTCTAATCTACTCGTGTAAAACCTCCTGAAATAGCGTTAGCCTTCAGCAGGTTGAGACAAAATAAAACATTCCAGGCACGTGCGTCACAGAGCAGCAGAACAGATTCACACCCGTTGATCTGGAAACCAAAAAGTTCTGATGACACAGAAAAAGGCTGGATCCCATTATGGGCCAAGACATCTTCTGCCACCTTCTCCTATCCTACGGATCACTAACACATCTGTGGGTGGTTGGAGGCGGCTGTGTATGTGGGGGGCACCTTCAGTGCTAATAGTATTAGAATAAGCATCAATGATGACATTCAAAGCAGCACCTGAAGATAATTTGAAAGGTGTAGTAGCAGAAAATTAAACCCTGTAAAATACTGTCTGGCAAATTAAAAGACATAATTGATTATATTAGCTCATTTTCAAAATTAAGTGTTGCTAATTGCCAGAGAGAGTATTTATTTGGTACAGCCACTGTATCTAACTAGCTGATCTAAGTCTACATTAGTGACACGCAACTGAGCCAAAGTTGCTAAATGTTTGTTCTTCCTTCTATTTTGCTCAGGATTTGTTTCCAGGATACACAGAACAGGCATCAGGCAGTCTCTGACCTTTCTAACAATTCCCATACGCAACAGAATTTATCCGTGTGGAGAGATGTCGAAAGCTGAAACGTCCTAACGCTTCTGCAGGATCACGACAGGGGATCAATCCTGTACACAGGTCTGCATTCCGACATGCACTCACAAACACAAACTCTTCCTGCAGTTCTGAACCTCTGTCTTTCTAAACAGTTGGGGTTCAGTGACTGCTATCCAAAGACATTTTATAAATCAAGCAGGAGTCAGACCATTTCAATCCTCCAATGTTATTTTCTATCATACATTAGGAAGAAACTATTTCCGTTTTGGTGCAAATTGCTTTGTATGAGCCTGATGCTTTGGTCAGATTTACAACATCAGGCCCAAAAATCTAAGACCAACAGAAACAGTTCGAGCTTCACCTTGTGCAGGAGGTTTCACTCATCCCACAGACATAAGGAATTTCTCCATCCATTGTGCATTTGTTCCAGCATAGATAATGTTTTCCAACAGCTGAATTCACTAATTAATAATATTTTGAACTAGACTCATTAAGTGTTCAGTGCAGATTAGGGTTCTTGTGAAAGATTAAGAAAGGAAGAAGAGCATCCCTAGAGGACAACACACAGCCAGTAGGACATTATCTGCTCCTGTACAGCACCTCCCCAGTGAAACCAGGATCTGCTGCTTTCCATGTCCAAACCAGGAGCTTCCAAAACTAAAGAAATCAATAGTTGATATGTGAGAAGTATGGATTAAGTTTATAACTGTGCTTTGAGCACCAGGGGATGAATTAGCCTAATTGGTGTATTAGTCTCAGTTACACAATCACCACAGGCTGCCTCTCTTTTCATTAGAAATTTAATTAAGTTTATCAATGTTTGCCTTCTTTGGCCTTGTTTTCCAGCATCTTCCCAGGCTTTCCTCTGCTTAATCAATATTTTTAGTGGGATGGGAGGGAAATTTTTTTCCACTATACCCTGCTTTTTAATTTTTCATTTTTTTCTCTTGACACAAATCTGTCGTTTAATATTTCAAAGCAGAGAAAGTCAGTGATATACTTGCAGCTTCTGCTGCCTGAACAGTGCTCTGCCACTTCGGTAAGGGGACATCAAGACATCAAGTTCAAGCTTTTAATATTAAGAGCCTATCTAAATTGATCATGACCATTTCTTAGAGCACGAAGGCAGCTACATTTGTTCAGGCACCGCCCCAGGCATCTGATCAACCCAGAACACTGATACTGCAAAGTCCAAACCTTGAATGAAGACAGATACTTTTGATGTTGGCCATATACATTAAGCCATCTTCATCCTTTCCACCCATCTTCCCAATTCAGAGCAGCAGGTCCTTCACACATGCTGTATTTTCAGGCACACAGCTCTGGGACAAGCCAGGCAAGCTTAGACTGTGCAGACCTCAAGCCCATGTACCACTAAATTTAAACTGAAGGTTGTGGAGTTGCACTGATTTATAGAGCAGAGATAAGGTTATACACACTCCTGTTTGGAGAGTGAAAAGTCTCCAGCCTTAGAGTTGTTCCTAGATAAGGACATGTCTGCTCTGGCAACACTGGCTCGGAATTCTGTTCATCATGCTGCTGGCAGTACATTCTGGTAAGAAATGCACAAGAAGCAGGAGCTCTCACCCTGCACCTAACCATTAAGGACTATGAACACACGACTGCTGTGCTGAAGGCACAGTTTGAATCTGCAGAGGCTGCTGGCTGGAAAAATATCGCCCACAGTCAGCTCTTGTCAAAGGGAACAAGCCATGACATTCTCCTGTATAAGGTGACAGAGGCTCTGATGCATCTTCCAACACAATCGGCAGGGACGTTGGCATCGGGGGGCATGTTAATTCATCACTTCATGAACCTCTCCTCGCCATCACAACGTAAACCAGAAAACAAATACTCAACATTGCTCAACGTTTGTCGTTAGTGCACGAGGCTGCAACAGGGGCTGCACGCCTTACTGCACGGCCCGAATTAATCCGCTGAGGGATATTGAATCACTTCATCATGGTGGGAAGTTCCTGCCTTGGAAAGGCACGCTTTCCCTTCATTACATTTAATATATTTCTCATTATACAAATCTGCCGGCGCAACAATAAGTCTTGTCCATAAATCAGTTTGCCCTTTTGCTTCGCAGTCTCAGAGAACTTTCATCAAACAAGACATAAATGGGACCTGTAAGACACGAGGTCAGAGCAGCCCTAACCAGATATTAATATCTATTCATTAAGCTTATTTTAATAGCACATTTTAATAGCTTCTGTAAAACAATTACAGGTCCTTCCTTACTCCCCTCCCCCCCCCCCCCCCCCCTTCATGTTGGTATTTTTATATCTCAAAAAAGAAAGGGAAGAAATGAATAATTAGATTACTGTTTTTTATAGTTTGTATTATAGTAGAACTTGAAAGGCCAAAAAGGTTTTTGGCCTCCTTGTGTTTGGTGCTGTGCATTAAAACTGATTGATTACTATTCTAAGCTCATTTCTTAACATTTTGATGGAAGTTTTCCAGGAGACCTTTCTGGAAAAAACACAAAAAATTGTATCTTAATGCAACGTTTCTTGGCAGTTTCCAGTAGCACTTCTGTTCACGCATACATAAGAAGATGGCTGCATTTGCTCATGGCTTGTTCAGTAAGATACACATCTGCGTATTTGTTTCATGATCACATATCAGTTATTCCACAACATCTGGGACCAAGAGATTATGAATCATAACACAACTGCACTCTGAAACATCATATTGGCTTAGACAATAAGCACCTTAGAGTTAATTCTTCACTGGTAATGCAATGACAGGCAAGCTCTTAACTAAAACAAGGAAATTTAGGAGCCAAGAATTTAATTTGTCACAAACTCTGCCACAATCCCAAGTGCTTTTCTTTTTAAGATACTGCTTGTATCCTATTCCCCATTGAGACCAATCCCCTTTTTCATTTGTGTTGTATCCTCCCCAAAAGTCAGACCCCATGGCTCTAGATGCTGTATCTTCACACAGTAAGAAACGGTCCCAATCCTGAAGGCACAGCAACAGACACACACGCAGAGCAACTGCTGAATTTTTGTTCTCTCAGGAAACCAGCCTAAGGACAGAAAACTGTTTGTAGGTGGGGAACTTGGGAGACAGCACTGCTATGTTTCTCCCCATCTGACCCAGATCTGTGGGAAAACCAGGAACTACACCCAGCCCTCCTGAAAGTGAGTCCAAAATCCATTGCCACAACCTAAGTATTCCATGAATGTGAGCTCACCTCCAAACATGGACTCTTGCATTTCATTTGGGTGTCTATAGCTCAACTCACCAGCCAATGCCATGACAAAGGACTAATTTTCACTTCTAGTCATCGTTCATGCTTGGCTGCACTAACTACCCTTCTGTCACAGCCTGCTAAGATGCCGTCCTCCACCTCCTCCACCTATTTCTCTCAGTGTCTACTTCTTTTCTTGGAAAAAAATACCCCCTTATTTATCTCAACCCTTCTCGGTTATGCATGGACAAGTTATGGGATGCTTCCATCTTCATGAGTCATTTATTTGTAGATTTACTGCCCAACTCCATCTATTTGCTCTCTCTCCCACACTCAGTAGCGAACACGTTTCCTCCCCAAGAGGACTACACACTAAACCTGCCCAGTGCTAGTAATAAGTCTGACAAATAGCTCTGTCGGTCCAACCCATTCTCTAGTGTGGTATCATCAGCTAATTAAGACGTAAGAGCTCAGGAACCCTCACTCTGGTGCAGCTTGTGGGCGAATATTCTCACACTCCAGTTCTTTGGAGGGGCTTTAGCGAAGCTAAATACAAACTCCTCTTATTCCTGTCTCCACTTCAGAAAGGCAGGTGTGTAACAGATCCTCTCAGCACACAAGATGCCGTGACTACTGGGACACGCTTCATGGGGTTTCATTTGTATCATTTAGATTTGTATTAGAACAAATCAGAAAGGCCTTTTGGCTTCATAAGGATGTAAAGAATGTGTATCTACTTAGGAGGGAAAAGACTTCCTTTAGGTACAGCAGCAGTAATGATTACTCATCCATTTTTCCCATATTTTTCTTTTCATTTAGCATCTCTTCATCACTTTTTAATGAATAGAAACTTACTACTCTAGAATTTGTGGAAGTATCTTACACATCCGCATGGCTGAGGTACCTAGTGCATTTCAGTTTCTACCATTATTCCAATTACACAGTACTCCTCTTTACATTTTACAAATACTTTCAATTTTGCATTTTCTTTCTCCAGCCTCTGGTTCTTAGTCCTCCTTTGCAAGCATCTGCCTCAATTTTCCATATGCATCTGCTGAAGCAGCTGCAATTCCTCTCTCAAGTCCTTTATATGAAGCTGGTCCTTACAGACAGGGAAAAGTACCCACTGCATCATATTTACATGCCTCCCTCAGAGTTCAAAGTTGGCTTATCACATTTCACTAAAGGAAAATATTTATGGCAGCCTTCATCTTCCTCTTCTTGGCCGTAGTTTCAAGGCTTCAACATTGAAAGCTTCATGTGCAAGACTGGAGATCTATTTAACCATTCTTAATGTTTTGTTTCCTAAAGTCCTTTAAAAAATAAAAACCAGTCTGTTTTCCAAGTTAATAATGAGCTTTTAAAAGTATTGAGATGCATTTAGATGAACTAAATGATAGCATAAACAAGTAATTATTTGATACCCAGTGTCTTTTAGTATGAGCATCAGATTTTACTTTCACAGGGCTGGCATTGCACAAGAAAGGGGGAGGAAGGGCAAGACAAGGGGAGGAACTAACTGCATTCTCTTGTGGTTTTGATCACAAGTCAGAAACCATGTTCAGCTGTCAAAGGTACTGTTAGGGGAGTTATCACAAAGGAATAAAAGGGTGGGAGTAGAAAAAAAATCTCCCTTGCTCAGGAATGTTTGTACATTTTAAGTGACAGTTTGAAATGTTACAGAGAAAATGCTTCACTGAAACTTGCATTATCTTTTTACTTCAGTTCTAATAAAAAGGCAGGTGAGGAGAATGTCCTGACAATCCTACCATTACAGTTATTGCATCACAAATTTAAGGCTTGTACTTCCAATTAAAAGCAATAAGACAGAGCATAGTAAATGTGCAGCACGTGAATGCCTGTGGTCTCTTCTAGGACTCTGCTTAGCACAACTCCACTCCAACTGGCAGAGAAAGCCTCTGTCTTGTTTGTCTTTTCCATCTCTCTCTTTGTAACAATAAAGCAACTAGAACAATACTACTTTGATCTTCATTAGAGACTTTATATGCTCCACTCACATTAATAACAATAGGAAAAATAAAAAAGACATTTTTCTTAGAACAGGAAAAACAATTGCCCAGTTTTAATAAAAGGCAGCAAGCAAAACGATATTAGCAAACGAGCAAACGGTTTCAAATGAAAGAGAGACACTGATGAGGTTTACCTTTATGCCCACTGTAACATTTAGGCATTACGAACCTAACGAAGCATTGCTCAGCACGTGCTCTCAGGGCCAGCGCTTTAAAGAGCATTGCAGTAGCAGAGCAAGGACAGATCTCCCAGGGGGTCCCAGCTCAGCCACTAACTCCCCAGTGGGCCTTTCCCTTTACACTTCACCCACAACCCCAGAAGGGCTCACCATTGCTGTACTGGACAGCAAAACAGATGGGCAATTCCTCAGCCGCAGTCTGTTACTTTGTGATGACATTTTTTTCGCCTAGGCTAACAGACCACGGGCTGAACTTCCTTGCTGTTGAGATCATAACCTCTGCAGAGAGGTGGAGCACACAGATGGAGAAAGAGCTGCCCCACCTGTCCCATCTAAACTCAAACCATGTTTAAAATCAAATTTCCTAACGTTTCATGCATCTTAACATTAAAAAGTAAGTGCCTATGTGCAGTAGGACCCTGAGGTGCCCCACAGCACTCCATGGACCAGTGTTTTCAAATTTTCTAATCTGTTTTGAAAACATTGCCTCCAGTCCACGCACCAGAGGTAACGAATTCCAATCTACCTTCAAACACTAGTTATCTACACTACTTGATGCAAATGAACAAGTCTTTTTACTACAGTAACACCTCCAGAAGACATCCTGAACCATTCACCACCACACTCTATGCATTTATGAACACATTTCTCTAAAGCATTGGGCAACTTTAAAGCACTGAAGATCCCAAATGAAACATGAAACACAGGAGTCAGAAACTTACCTAGTTACCATACAATTTTATCACTGGCAATGATTCCTGGGGTGTTCAAGAGCCAAACTGTTTCTCTTAAGAGTGCTGGACCACAGTGAATAACGCATGTTTGTGGTTCCTATTTGATGCCCTACTACCACAGTTACTTTTGTCCTTTACAAATGTGGTTGCAATTTAGCAATCTATTGACTTGACTTCATTTTATTTTTCATAAACATACTGCCTCCTGGATGCATAATTCAAATTCACGTATAAACTGTGAGCTGTTTGCTTTAGCAACAGCTATAATTTAAGCATAACCTCAGCAGAAAGCCATTCTGTGCCATCTCCCTGCAAAGTGTAATTTAGCCTGGATATGCAATCTTCTTCTCTGCCATTCTAATAGAAGAGCTTGTTTGCTAAATAATCATCACAGAGTTTTGCTCAAAGCACCAGTTTCATGTACAGTTGGGGTTTTTCTTCCCCCCTTCTTCTCCCTACCACACATAAACATTGCCAAGTTAAACGAACACCCTTTGGAAAGCTATTACTGCCATGTAGTTTTCATTTGAAAATGTCACAATAAAGCAATATTCTTTGATGCTGAGAAGCACACCAGGTTACAGCATGATAAAAAGAGCAAATAAGATAAAATAATACATTAGAAGGGCCCAAAGGGCAAGAAAGTGACATTTTTTAAAGCCTGAGGGATTTTTTTTTTCTCCCCTTCTCTGGGACTCGCAGGAAAGCAGCGCCCGGCCCAAGACGAGCCTGGACCGTGGGGCTCGGTGCCTCACCCGGGTCCGTCCTGTGCGCGGGGGCAGCTCGGGCTGGGAACCGGGCACAGAGCGGAACAGCGCTGGGGCCAAAATCCGAACGCGTGTGCGTTACACCGGGGGCCCGCGCTCTGCGGCCCGGCCCCGCGCTGTGCGCGCCCCGCGGGGGAGCGGGCCGGGCGCGGCCGCGGCGCGCAGCGCTGAGCTGAGCGCAGACCCCGCGTTTAACGCAGGGAGGGAAACCAGAGTGCGGCAGCCCCCCCCGGCCAGGCGAACGCGGTACCTGTGGCCGAGCGGGAGCAGCGAACCCTCCGCAGCACCGGCGGCAGCCGAGGCGACGGGGAGAAGCAGACGGCGGCACGTGGAGGGGCCGCCACCTGTGGAGGCGGGTGGGTGTTTGAAGCAGGAAAGGGCAGAACGGGGGTGTCTTGTGAGGGGGTGGCGGCCGTTGCACTGGTGCTGGCCCCGGCTGCTCGGGGAGCTGCCGCCGTCTTGGGTCAGTTGTGGCTTCGCGGGGTGGGGAGGCTGTGGGGGGCGGCTCTGTGAGGAGAGCGGGCAGGTGAGGGTGGTTTTCCACCCTCACCATAAACCTGAGGAGATTTATGACTAGTAAAGTAATTTTTTTTTTTTTCTCCCCTCAAATTAGGCGGTGTATCTGGTGCGTGGTGCCACTGCAGTGCTGGAGCTGCGCAAGAACAGGCACTGCCTGGCAGGAAAATGGCGCCGTGGTGAGTCGCGAGCCGCGGCCCTGCAGCCCCGTCAGCATCTCCAGCAGCGTCGGAACTGCGTCCCGAGGCAGGGGGAGCGATCCAAGCAAGGGAAATCAAGGCGGTGCTAAAGCAGAAAAGCTGCTGCTTCTGGTGCAGCTTACAAGGCGTTTGCTGCTGGAGGTTTCCTGGTCAGTAGAGGTCAAAAGTAATATTTTCTAGTGGTCACGTTTGGTTTTGTTCCTGCTCAAGCTTTGAGATGGCTCAAAAGTAATGGGTTTGGGAACTTGAGGGATCTCTGCTGGCTTAAAAACTGGTTCCTGCTTAAAAAGTCCAGGATCTTTTTAATCTGGATGCTATTAAAATAAAAGTTATGAATGTGCAGTGTTATGGCTGAGGGACTTTGTAGTGTGGCTCCAGGGTGTGTTTAGTCTCGGAGTTCTCAGGTTGCTAAATGAGGCCAAGGGGGCTCTGAGTGATGAGTCTTGTTCAAAATTCTTATTTTCTTCCTTCTGAGGAAAAGAATAATTCTTCCCTGCTCTTATTCTGCAAGAAGCAGTAGGCTTTGCTGTCTCAGTTTCTAAAAATGTGTACTGTTGGCAACCTTTTAGCAATAAAGCTATGCAGGAGGCTTGCGTGGAGGGGAGAGGGAATAAAACTCCTCGGAACAACCTTGAAAATCTACTGTCAATACAAAGGTTAGGCAACTCAAAGGCTGTGCAGCAGGGATTTAGAGTTACTCAAATGTCTAAGCTGACTATTGAAAAGCTTGTTGTGCCAAAGACTGCAGAAAGATGCTTCCTTTTCCCTGTGTCCTGGGAATAGTAAGGATTGTAAGAGCTCATTTCTCTATCTGATATTTCCTGACCTTTGCAGCCTGCTCTATATGAACAGCAAAGATCAAGCTAAAGATGTGGAAGAGCTCTCAGATGAGCCGGTTATTTAGTCTAAAAATCATGTCACATCTGAGCTTTATCTCATGCTTTAATATGGTTCCAAGCCTGACTTCGTCACTTTCATTTTTACCTGTCTTTTTTGTTTTGCTAGTCCTAATTGACCCAGAGTCTATAGCAGTTCTTGAAAGGAGAAAAAAGTGTTTGATTATTGCTGGATTTTGCCACTTCAGCCTATGGAGAAGTGATTTAAAGCAGCAAAATCTGCAGTAGAGTTGGCTGGGGAAAGACTTTGATCATTGTGGAAATCTGCTAGTTTAATGGGAGGGGAACGCTGAAATGAGAACCCCAAAATACTGAAAGTAAAGGAAGATCTGAATGTAACTAATATTTATATTTTTTTTTATCTGCACAGTTTCCTTTCTGCTTGGTCTTAGTTCACTTGAAAGTGAAAGTTCACTTCAAAGTTCTCATGAGGAAAACCACTTAATGTGTTTTTCTGGTTAAACAGCAATATTTTTATTTCAGTAGGAATATTTTGGATACAAGCTTGGCTGGTATGTCAATATTAGTGTAATGTTTCAAAACTGTTCGCAGGTGTTTCAGAACTTAATATCAAAATGTAAATGTTTTGTTAAGGAGGAGTAACCTGTTTCTTTAGCATTCAGTTCTGCCCAAGCACCTCTTCAGGCAGGTGAAATGCTCTGGTGTGACATACTTTTCACTATTTCCAGTTAACGCTTTTATCACCACGGCGCTGCCTGTGTAGAGGATGGAAAGAACAGAGCTGTGGCTCAGAGTAGCTCCTTAACTTGACATTAATGTATAACTCTGGCAGAGTATGTGTTTTTTTCTTCTTATTTGAACTGAATAAGTGTGTGTCCTGTTCCTAGTGAATGGGTTTCCAATGAACTAGAGGAAGCTTGGGTGCAAGGGGGGATGGATCAGTTGTGAATGACTTAGATGAAGTGGAGATGGCAAATAATTATCCTGTTTGAGGGGATGGACCTGTGATGAAGCACAGAGCATGCAGCAGAGGGTGTTGTGCCAGTCACTGCTTACGTAGGCACACATGCAGAGGGAGAAGGGACGGGGCATGCTCAGCACACAGCAACAACGGGTCAGACTGTAGAGATTCAGGCCTTTCTCTGTGTCTAATTTACTCATACAAAAAAATTCCACTGCTACAGCTTCAGTGGTAGCAGTAGATTAAAGCTTATCTAATGCTGCTACCTTTGCTGTATGCTTTCATCCAATGTATGACTTCTGTTAGAAACAACTGCTTCCAGGCATGGTGTGGAAAACCTGTTGTCACGGGCCTCTCTTCTGTGCCTGTGTCCTCTGCCAGCGATGAGTGCCTCACATCTGGGCAGATGTCTCCGTTCTGCCAAAAGCTTGAACTGCACCTCCCTTAATCCAAAGCCGTGACTGTCTGTCCAAGAGGAACAAAGCTGTTACACACAGCGTCTCCTGTTGGTTTGTAAATAGAACCATTGTCTTCAATTGCTTTGAAGTAATATGCTCTGTTAAGCTGAATATTTTTTTCCCTTTGTATTTGCTCTTAGCCAATATGTTTTTTCCTACTGTGATCAGCTCTTGACTTGTCCTGTCATTACAATTGGATTGTTCCTTTCAGTGTTGGCCAGGAAAGAGAGTGAGGAAGGTGGGAGCTCCAGCTGTGTAACTGAAGCTGTGTGAGGAATTTGTCATGGTTAGAGACAGTTTTATATTTCCTTAATGCAGTTAGCTGTTCAGATGCTGGTGGGGCCATTTGTCTTATTTAGTAAGGTTTTAGTTCTGTGCATGTAACATAGATTTACCTCTAGGATGACGCTTATGGGTGTTTCATGCTTTTCACCATAGGTTTTGTAGCTGACTAGTTAGGATTTAGTGCTACCAGGGCCAATAATCGTAAAACTAAGCTGAGGAATGATGCTGATAACTTTTGGCTCCTTCAAGCAGTATGATGGCTAGTAACTGCTGCTCCTGTCCTTGTAGGCATTAGAATAATGATAGCACATGAATATTTTACTTCATTGTTACTGGTAGTGAAAAAGAGTAAACAGCAAAAGCTGTAATACTTGAGCCTAGGAAAAGAGGAATGTCTTGTCAGTCTTAGATGTTCTAGTTATCCCAGGGAAAAGGACCAGATTTTGACTCTTATGGTGCTAAAACTGCATTGGTATCTGAGATTCATACTGTTCAAATCTCCCTGACCTGTCTAAATCTCACTGGTGTATGTGAACTAACCTATCAAGGATTTGCCATAATGTGAGAGCAGAAAGAGCTGAAAATTTTTAGAATCTCATTTTTGAGTCAGGTTTGCCACCTGGAGTGTCTCTAGTATTAAAATGTCTGACTTCTTCCAAGATGTTTGACTTTGACTAAAATAAATTTTCTAACTATATGTTAGTTTATAGTGATATCTTAGAGGTAAAACCAGGGACATAAAAGCAGTGTTTCTCAAAGCCCAATGTTAATTACAAATCCCTGAGGTTGCTAGGAAACCTTATCTTAAATGAGTATACAAGCAATCAGGCTAGATGCTGATATTAAAGACATGCTGAGGAGATTTTCTTTCTCTCTTATTCCTCCTCTCCTGGCTGTGATAGGAGATTGATTTATACGAAGCCATGTCAATTTAGGGTTTGGGAAGGAATCATTCCTCTTCTGAAAAGTACTAGGAATGCAATAAGGGGTGGGGAGAACGTTGTCTTTTGTCACATCTATTTTGTAAAAGCAGGGGTCGTGCTGACAACTCCCCCATTAAAACATAGCTCTTATTTACTAACCTTGCCAACCTCTTTGACTGAAGCTTTGGGTTTTTAAAAATAACTCATATCTCTAATGAAGAACAACAAAGGCAGTGTGATTGCTGTCCCCCACCCCTTCCGATGAAGTATGGCTTCCCCTTGCAAAGTCAACAAGCTTTTATTACCCTGTCCTAAATGAGCACTCCCAGGATATGAATCTGTTCGAAGTGTTTATACCCAAAGTCAGGTTTTGCCTGTTGTCAGGTGCTTTCAAGATGCATGGTAGGGGACTGGAAGGGCACCGATACTAGATGGAACAGGGTGCTGTTCATGTCAAAAAAAAATAGGAGCCTAGAAAAGAAAACCAAGTATAGCTGTGACCCTGAAAAACTTGTGACTTAAATGTTGAAGAGGACAGAAAGGGGCACTTGTTCCTCGAAGTCTGGGAGTCCTGCGTTCTAAATTCTGTTGGAACAAGTGACTCTTCTGTCCACTGGGAGAGCTCAGTGCACTGACTGTGCTGTCAGAATTGTGGGTGCCTGGGTAGATGAGTGGGCGTTGTGCTTACTCCCAGTTTTGGTGGAAGTCAATGCTGAATTGTGGTTTCAGTAACCATATCCTGTCCTTATCCAGCCTGCGTTTACTTCTGGGGCAGCCCTCCCTACTGGATGGCGTCTTGCCAACTGGTATGCAAAATCCCAAGGTTTTCTGAGTTGTGGGCAACTTTGAGAATGTAAGGCACTGAAGGTGACAGCTACAGAAGCAGTTTGAGTGGTAAATATGTCAAAGATAGTGCTCTTGGGTGTGCCACATCTTGCTCGGAAGAGACTTCCTCCACCTCCTTTATATTTATCCTGAGTAAAGACAGGAGGGAGGATGGTGTAGCAGTTTAATTCCACTGACTTGCTACAAGATAGAAATAATTATGAGGTTGAAGCAGGTTGGAAGTCTCGATGGTTGGGTATTGATTTGAAATGCCTTGGCAAAACAGGAACCAGCACATTGACAAAATAAACATACCTTGTGCAGCAAATAGTTTATTGATGATGTGCCTGCAGTGAAGTCATGGAGGTGACCTTACTGCCCTGACTTAGAGGATTTTTCTGACTGCAGTGTTGAAAGGGCAGAAATAATACATTAATTTCATGTTGGAGCTGGGGGAATTACCTCTTTGGGTTTGTTTGTCATGACAGCGTTGTTAATTACCCAAAGAGCTTTCTTGATGGTTATTATTACAGACAATTTTATCCTTTCAAGCACTGGAGACCAAAGATCTGTAAACAAAAAAATTTATGGGTCCGTGCTGCTCTCTAACCTGAGTTTCTAACAATGTGTTTATGTGTCTGGGCACTAAGTAGTCCTTAGAAGGAGAAGGTAAGATTAAGAACATTTCCAGCAGGTGTCTAGAGTGAATGATTGATAAGAGATGTTGGCTGAAAGCTTAATCTGAAGTCTGCTGTTCCCTTTTCTACATGGTAAACTCTTAGCCTGAAATAATTGCACCTAGGACTTTGGGCAACTGCTCTCCACTTAAAAATAAATGGCTGTTGTAATCCTGTTTGTCTCATCCCTCTGAAAAATCATAGCTGTTGTTAACGGCAGTAATCACAGCAGCTTCTTGATCTGTGTCTGGTTTAGAGCAACACATAGGAGTCGTGCACAGAAGCTCACCTCGTTGACGTGGTGGCTAAGCTTGCACTTAACACGTGCTGCCAAAAGAAAGTACTGCTTAATATTTGCCAGAGAGAGGTGCTGTTCCCTGGGGAACCTGGTGTTTCTGAAATGTATCTAGCTATTCTGTCCCCAGAGGGAAATCCATCAGAGTTGTGCAGCATCCAGAAATAGTAGAAGTACATACAGCATGTTTCCACTCACCACAAACTGGAGAGAATCTGCCACTAGCTCTGTACGATCCAGGAATGATGAAGAACATCCCTGTAAACCTGTTACTTTCTCTGTTAGTCAGAGAACAGCTGTAAGGGAGAAGAATCCAAAGGCCTCTACCATAACTGTAGATGTTCAGGGAAGGGCTGTGCCAGTGTCTGGAAGCCATGGTCCCGTGCTCTGTCGTTAACTATGAATGTACAAGTTGGTGGGACTATACAGGGAAAGGAATATTTGTGCTTGTCAGGAAACTCAGCTGAACTTGAGCTGTAGCAAAGACTGACTTATGGCATGCTCTTTGGGGTTCACATCCCTGTGTCTGTCTCAGAAAGAAATCTGGATGTTATGGTCTGCTGCCATCGCAGATGTACAGCTGAGCAGCGTGTGCAGGAGATAATGTAGGTAACCAAGGTGGGAGACTTTTCCCAAAAGAGGTAGTTGCTCAAAGGCAACTAACACACTGTTAGTGGCAGTAGGTCCTGCACCAGCGTGGTGTTCTGCAACATACGCTGATCCTCAGTAAAGCATTGAGTACCCCAGCCCTGGCTTCCTGGGAGGAGAAAGGCAAAACTGCATAGACCTAAAAACTGCTTCAGGTCTTGATCAGTCCTAAAATCTTAGCTGAATTTGAAATGCTTTCACTTCAACTCTGAAGTGAATTTCGTAATGGTAATTTCTTTCTCTTAAATACAAGACTTTAGTGTGTTCAAGTGGAATAATAACACTTTGTTTCGTTTTTCTTTTTCTCTCCGAAAGACCTTTTTAAAACCATTTCAGTGAACCTTTTTGATAGAAGTAGCCACTGGGGGAAAAAAAAATAAATCAATGTTTTTAACAGAATATCCCAACAGATCCATGTGGGAGATCTGGCGTTTATTCAGCTGTTTAGTACAACTAGTAACCCATGAAGACCTCTTTATTCTGCCTCTAAATAGCTGTTAAAAGACAGTCTTTCAGAATACTACCAAATTAGTTCCCTTCATTGTAGCCCTGATTTATTCCGCGCTCATGATCAGATCCAAATGAGAAAAAGGAAAACCTTCTTGAAGCTGTCCTAATTGGATGGATGGGCCAGGCCTGATTCCTGTCCTCTTGCATGTCTAATTTGCATTTTGAGTTGTTCTTGGAAATCAAAGGAGAAGTTCTCTTGCTTGCAGCTGGCAGTCTTGGGTTCCTATCCAATCTCCTCTGAGCACTAGTGTTACAATGCAAGCCTTGAAATCCCAACTTTATTTTTTCTTAAATTGCCAATTACAGTGCAGGATATGACCGCTTCTATTTTTGTATTTCGTAACATCAGTGAAAGATCTCTTCAGCCACAGCTGACAAATAGACGAACAGATTTCCATTTAGCAGGAAAAAAAATGAAGATTTCACTAAGGTTTTAGTTTTGTATCTTTATGTTCACACAGCATAATATATTGATTGCTACCTGCTGGACTATTTGGCAATTATGAATGACTTTCTCTAAGTTTTGGGAGTTTTGCACTTCGGCTTTGTGCCAAAGTGGTGTTTTGTTCTTGTTGTGCTGCTGGGAAAAGGGAAGATATTTTGTTGAGAAGCATGTCTGATATGTTACGAATTGCAGCCTGGCTTTTTGTTAAAGCAGGCAGAAACTTCAGATAGTCAAACCTCTTCCAACGAGTTCCCTGAAGTACATTTAATGGCGATGAAAGAAGATTGACAGCCTTGGAGACAGAGGGTCTGATTCTACTGCTGCTGCTTTGAGTGCAACCCTAATATTCCTGAATTGCTTCTAAATTTCTCTGGGGATACACCTGGGATATGCTCGAGCTCCTGTCTGTCAGGTGATTGTCAGTCCTCTAAGCAGAACGGAATTGACCCAGATAGACCTGGATACAAAAGATCTGGTCCTTGCAATCCCAGGGAACTGTCTGATGGAGGGTTGAAATGGAAGGATCTGGTTTTAACTCTGGCTGCACAAAGACAAAGGTTTTGTGGCTCGTGCATATCTCTCCGATGGTAAATCCGTGTAAGCTCTACAGAAATGTTTTGCCACCACTGGCTGCTTGAAATGAGGAAAGTCCTAGATGGACTGGTTTGATATTTAGGGTAACTGGTCTTGAAAAAGATGCTGTTGGAATCCAAGCATACTAATGATTGACACTAATTAGTTTTCAGTCATGTAGTGAATTTTTTGGATAATGCTTATCTGAATGGTAGGTGCAGGTATTAGAGTGTAATCATACAGCAGTCGTATTGCAGTAGTAGGGTCTTTTTCATAAAAGGTCAAAATAATTTGTGATGACTTTTATTTTAAATGGTGTGTTTACCTTGGATAAAACTGGCCCAAAAAGGATTTAATAAAGATGACTTAATCCTCTGGACAATACTGAAATGATCAGATGCGTGTTTCTTGCATGCTCTGCCAGACTGGTTGCACTGGGGGTGATCTGGATGGATTTCTCCGTACCTTTTTTAATACACTGTGTTCCTCAGCTGGCTCTGCTTGCAACTTGGTAAACTGCTGGGCCTTGCCAGCCATTGAGTCTGTTTCACTGAGTGCTGTCCTCTGGTTTTGTGGGAGCATCTCTTCATCTCCAGTGGCATACAGATCCTTTTCACTGCTTTTTATAGCTAAAGGTCCAAATGAGGAAGGCAAAGGGGGGAAAATTTCCCTGGACCATATTAAGTCACAGGACTTCCCCTGTTTTCATCTCTTTTAACTCCAGGGTAAAAAACAGTCTGTGTAATTAAGTCTCATCACTACCTGAAACAGGATTTCAATGACTGATCAATAATTCTAGAGGCAGCACCGCCCCCTTCTAATAGCACCAGGCATGTGTGTTTGCAAACATGTGAAGGGGAAGAAGTGGGGGGAAAAAGGCTTGATGCCTTCCTTCTTATCAGCCTATTTATTGAAGTGAGTTAAGCTGCCATGATTTACCCAACCTCTGGGTGTAGGCAGACAGATTTAGAGCCATCTGAATGGAAGAAGCAGCGTGTTTCGAGGTAAGTGAGGTTTGGGAATACAGGTAAATTCAGTAGCAAGCTGACCAGTAGCTTTATGCTGGTATAGACTGTAAAGAACAAAACCAGCAATAATGAAAGCTGCCATTATAAATCTGCTTCTTATTGCTTACAGCTTCAGGCTGACTTAAAATCAACTTTTATTAGCTCCATATTAGGGGATTGTTTCCTCTGGATTTGATTACTAGGATGGATATGTTTGAAATCTGCATTTCCATATAGATAGAACTGCTCTCTTACAACCCTGCTGCATTCCTGAGGAGGCAAAGGAGTTCACCAAGGCTGGTTTCTTTTAAAGGACTAGCAGCAACACAGGCCAGGGAGATTGTGGAGGTGAGGCATGAGGAGAGGACATGTATCTGGAATGAGTCTAGCAGGCATTGGTCTGTAATTGCACCGTTTTCTTTATATTAGACTAATGACTATAGTCTTTGTCTGAAATAAGTACCTTATTTCAGGTACTACTAGGTCCTACCTTGTGCTGAATAAAGGGACATGTGAAAAAGGCTGCTCCTCCCCTGTTTCAGAGGAGAGGAAACTGAGGCAGACATGTAGCTTTTCAGCCTTGTAAAGGCCTGAAGGGTCCTTAATATGCTTTAAGCAAGCTGAGAATATTTATCCTTGCACAACAGATAAGCAGGTTCTGCCATAGGAGAGATGTTTCTTCCTCCTTAAAAAGTCCTGTGTGAAAGATACTGCCTTCCAAAACTCTTTAACACTGTATAGTCTGAAAAGAATTAAGGGCAGTTCTAACCTGTGGTAGACAGTGGTACAACCACTGGGCTTGCTGTGTGACCTGTTAACACACCGAATTGTGGTTTGGAGCCAGTTGACCCTTTGCAACAGCTTAGAGGACAGCAAGAGGTCTTGCTTTTCCTTCCTCTGCTTCCAGATAAGGAAATTCACTCTCTCTTGCAGTGGCTCAGGCAAAAACTTATCTGGCTGCTTGTTCTTGTTCTTTCCTGGGCTAGTCTTCTAAAACTGGTGAAATGAATTGGCTTAAAGTCAGCTGAGTTTGGGGCTGATGGGGATAAGCAGCAAGAACAGAAGGGAGAGGAGGAGGAGCAGCACCTCTTTCTGGTAGTGGAAGTGATAAACTTCTGATTAGCCCAGTTTACCCAGTGAAGTTACTCCTCTAATTTCACTGCCAGTTGTAGTTTCCAGCTGGCAAGATAACTGAGATTTCCTGGGTTTTGTTCCATCTCTAGCATAGTGGGAGACCTTTAGGTGAATTACGTTACCACAGGGTCTTTTGTCTGTAAAACAAAGATGACAGCTCTTTTGTGAAATTTTGACATCTGCAGATAAATGCTATGTCCTGCAGCCTGTGCCAAGTCCCATTTCCTCATCTGTAACTGTTGCTACAAACAATTCCACCTTGAGATTTGTCGTGGCAAGTGGAAAATTACTCTATTAGCAGAACAAGGACAAGTTAATCATTTCCTGCACCAGTTTCTCTATGGCTGTGAAAACTTTGAATTGAATATGCAATAACAGGTAGAAAAAAAGTTAAGTACAATCATGTAAAAGTAGAATTACTGCAAATTGATTTATCCCCTTCCTTCTTATACTGATTTTGTGCCCATTTGATGTGACTGGAATGGGCTGGCTTTGAACAGAAGTTACTATCAGAGAGACACTGGTAGAGTCTAAGGGTGGAATTCAGCTGAAAGTTTTTTAGGGCACATAATGGTGAGTGCTGATGCTCCCATCTCTTATCTTGAGAAACAAAACACACTCTTCTGAATGAATGCCTTTTAAGTCCCACCTAAACCCTCAAAATGGCTTCAGAGAGCTTAGTCTTTTGTGTAGGGGTTAATAATGCAGTGGGCTCGCTGGCATTCTATTCCCTTTCATTCTATATGTCTAAATCTAGAGAAAAGCAGAAGTTGCAGTCCCTGGGTCGCAACCGGAGCACAGTACAGGACTACGCTGCTTGTATATGTTGTGTTTGTTACTGGGCATTACAGGTGAGCTTGTTTTTTTTCTGGTAGATAACTGTGCAGGGCAGTTGTGATTTGAGATTTAATTTTTCAGATAGGTCTCTGAACATGTCAAATCCAGCAGGCGAGTGTGAAGACGTGTTTGCTGAAGACTTATTTCTGTTTTTTGCTGGGATATGCCAGGTATTGCAATGTATTATTCTTGTATGTGTAGTTCATTCCACTATTACATTGGACTTTCAGACGGGAAGTTGTGAGATAAACCCGTAACAACACAGAGGAGGAGGAAAGGAGCTGTAGCTGAAACATGCTTTGCACAAAGATGCTTTCTTTGAAACAAGGAGCTTTGCGTTGCTGGTCCTTTGCTGCCTCATAGCATCAAATATTCATTCCTTGTCTGCATCTTGATTGTGATAGTGTGATACAAGAAGACATGATGTTGCTTTAAGCCAGCAAAACCACAGAGCTGTCAGAAAGGAGACCACAGCTACATGGAGCTGTTTCTTCAGAAGAAGCAGTTAGCAGACATGTCTGGTGTAAAGAATGAAAGGGTTGGAAAAACAGGGGATGGCCCAAGAGGAGACGAAGTTTTTCTGAAAGATGTGGTATTTGGCTTGACGGTATAAAATCACGGTCCTTTTGTACGTAGAAAGAAAAAGCAATTTAGTCTGTAGTACAAGAGACTGCATAATAAACAGATACAGGTCCATAACCTGTTAACCCTGAGCTGTTGGCTGCTCAACAGACTGCATAATAAAAGGTCCTAGCTCTATTACCTTGAATTATTGCTGGGGTAACAGACTGCAGGTAATAAACAGGCACAAGTATATTACATTCACCTCTTTCTAGAAAGAGGAGGAAATGTTATTTTTCCCTCCTGCTATTCTTGGCTCATGCTGGGCTACTGCAAAATAGACTTGATTTGATGCTGTTGTCAGTTTAGCCCAGGTCAGTAAAGACCAAGTGTGGTTTCTTTATGACAATTGTTTTGTGTTTGATGTGAGTAATTTTGGTAGTTATCAAGACCCTCTTTGATTTGAAGGGTGTCTGCATTGTCAAAACCACCCGTGTAACAGAAATGTATTGTTATACCAGCAAACCAGCTGCATTATCTGTTTTCTTTCAGCTGTGGCTGGGATTTGGCTGGAGGTGTATGTTTTCAGAAGCAGAGGTGGTAGGGAAGGAGGGATTTGTTGCCAGAGCTCGTGCCGTCACAGTTCTGAGAAGCAAGCATGGCTGTCGGTCTCTGGGCTTGTTCTTCTGGTGCTTTCATGAGAACTGTATTGAAAAGCTCTGATACTTTATTTTTCTAATGCCCCTTTTGCTGCAGCAGCAGGGGGGCTTTGGCACATGTGCTGAGCTTGCCTCAGCTTGGTACTTACTGCAGTTTCTAGAGTTAACCTTCACGTTCACTGGAGAAACCCTGGAAGGAAGCGTTAAGCAGTGCTGTGGATAGAGGAAGGTCTGCCCAGTGATCAGGGACACTGTCAATGGTTATCCAAGCCAATTCCTCTGATGATTACTTGACTTGTTAGCTCAACCTGAAGTACAAAAATGTAGAAAGGCATTTGCCCTGACGGCTTCACAGGCCACCTAAACCGATAAGGATATCCTCATCAGAATCCTGTATTTGGCCTTTATCACAAATAAATGCTCTGGACAACTGAGGAATGTTTCTTAGGGCACATTCAACTCCCGACTTGGTCAGGAAACAGCTAATTCCCTCTGCCAGTGCCCTGGGAGACACCAGTTGTCACTTTGGGCAGATGAAAGCCCCAGCAGTAGTTCACATAGATTCTGCCTGGGGAAGGAGTCAGGGAAGCTGGTTTTTGACCAAAGCTGTTGATGTCAAGCCACCATAACAATCTTCCTGGGCAGAGGCTTAGAGGCTGTGTATGCTGGGCATCTGCGTAAATGAAGTTTCTTTCCTTCAAGGCACTGGACTAGGTGCTGGGGTTTAATTCTAGAATTTGACATCTCCTTAACAATGCAAAAAGGCTAAGAACCTAAATCCTTCCATCCTGAAATCTTGCATATGCAAGACAGGGATAATGTTCCCGAATCTAACTTCTGAGTTAACATTTCTCTTGTTAGACCATGGCTTTCCTTCTGCACTCCCTTGCTGCCACTGTTTTTGTGCAGTGGCACAACGGGGCCCTTGGAAAAGGGTCTGAATCAGTCATATGACATAAATAATAGCTTCAGTGAGCAGTGCAAAGAAATCACAAGGGAAGGTAAGAGATCTACATTCTTTTAAAACATCAGAACAGAAGCATTAGAGATAGTTTCGCTGAAACAGAATTTGAATAACTCTGTTTCAGCTCGCTGATCAATACGAAATCAACCCAGGGATGAAAATGAAGCAGTGGCTCTTGATAGCAGTGGCCATCACACATGCTGTTCTCATTCACAAGTGATAAAAAGAGAAGTGAACAGACAACAGATCAAACTGAGAAACGGATATTCCCTGCTGGAGATATAATCATTGTCTGACTTATTTCTCTGTCCCAAAAGAATTTGAAGTTGAGCCTCAGTGGAAGGTATAATCCTGTGGATCTGCAACAAGGCTAGTCTTGGTGTAATGTGCTCCTCTCTGGGTTTTAGTAAAGCTCATCTTTTGTCTGCGTGATGTAAAGCCTAGTGTCAAAGTTTGTACTTGAAGATTGCTGGCAATGGTCAAGAATCTCTGATTCTTAACCTAGATGCTGTGATTGATTGTGTGCTGCTGTATTGCAGGTGTGAAAGCAGGTTGGTGTCGGTGACCAGTGGCTCTCTGTTTGGAGAAGGTTTAATAAAGCTCTCTGCGTTTTGCATTTCCTAGCTCAGAGCTCACTGGAACGTGCAAAAAGGTTAACTCCATTTGGGGGAACTCTTGGCCAGACTTGGGTCTTCTACCAGTCTGACCCTTGAAAATAGACCTGAGTTAGTGCTGAGACAGCAGCAAGGAGGCAAAACCATACGTGTCACTGGCTGTATCTTGGTGAAGGTCCCCTGTATTCAGTGGTTAACAAAGCTGCTTTAAACCCTCTGACAAAGAACTACAAGCCAGAACTTTCTCTGCTGTCACTCAGGACGCCTGTCTGATTCTCTGTTGCATGCTTGAAAAACTGAGAGCACTGGGTCTGTGCGGGTTTGTTTTCCCTGCTGCAGCTCTTCCTGCTTCTAGACACAAAAGACATAGTCATCCTCAGGAGTTAATGGATTCAGGAAACTGTGCTGCAGCAGCGTAGTCCCTTTTCTGGCTCTCCTCTGGCACAAGTGTCCTTTTCTGAATCTTTTTTTGTGACAGCATCTGTTCTCTCAAGCTGTTTTCTCCTCGCTGTTGCATGACCTTTCATTGGAGGTGGCCTTATGGTTAGGACTGTAGTCTGGTGCAGCAACAGGAAAATGACAGCCAGTTCTTGCCTCGGTGTGAAATAAGGACCTGTGTGCTTAGGAGCTGATTTTCATTTAACTCCGGACTTAAATGAAACTGTTGCAACTCCCATGCTGCTTCGTCATTTGGAGCCAGAACTTCAGGAGTGCAACTGGAATATTTCCTCTGACTCCTGTGGGGCTCTGGCAGCCAAAGCAGTTTAACTGAGGGCTTATTTATTTGTGCCTGGTAGAACAGCTTTAGTTCTACTGAGGGAGGGTTTCTTCCAGAAATTGGACAGGCATTTTGGAGAGTGAAATAGATGTTGCTTATTTATTACAGCTACGTCCCCAAAGGTCTTGACTTGAAGGCAAGCGAGGCGTCACAAATACAGTATATGGTGTCCAGCTGATCTCTCTGAGCACTTACCCCTCCTCCTTCAACCTCCTCAAGCTGTTTGATCTAGATGATAAATATTAAGCCCGGGGAAAAAGCCCACTGTGCAATTCCATGAATGTACATGTCCAGTAACTGGGGATGACATATAAATTAATCAAGAAAAACACAAAATGAGATGGTAATCAGAACTTTCTATTTTATAATTGAATGATTGTTGTTGAAATTGAAATTATTACCTCCCAGAGGAGAGAAAACAGTAAGGGTTTGGTACAGACCAAGGCGGCACTTCTGGGACTCAAATAGAAACCTACTTCTGAGAATCTATTTTACTTCTTTCCATGCAGCATCTCTGTTATAGAAAAATCAAACTCCTCCCTCTTCAATTGCTCCCTTTTGCAATTAGTTCTCTAGAAGCAAAAGCAGCTGACATTGAATTTCCAAACTATTATACACAACTTCATGGAAAATCAGGGTTTTGCACACTAAAAAAAAACACTAGCTGAATTTAAATTTTTTTCTAACCTAAAGTTCCTACAGAACTTTAACTGTGCAATCCTAGTTTGGCATAAATCTAGTTAAAATCATTGCATCCAAGAATGGATTTAACGTTTCAGTTTGAACCAGTAAGCTGTGAAATTCCCGTTTTACACTGCAGAATGGAGGACTCTTTCCCTCAATAACCTGGTGATTAAAGGCAAAGCAAGTGTTTAGGTTAGAACCCGGTGCTAGCCCAGGCACAGAGCTCTGTTGTTGCGAACAGATGTTACTGCTGTTACAGCTGTCAGGATGTATGGAGAGTTAGATCCTCTGGCCAAGGAGAACAAACTCAAACTTCCTGTTGTTTAGAATTGAAGGAGGGAAACAGGACTGTATGTGCATCAGTTTCCAGTGCTGTCATCTGAAGAGGTTTTAAGTGTAAATATATTAACTGTGCTTAGCCCAGATTTGAGGAGCTGTACAGCTTTGGTGCTCTCCCCCTGCTTCTCTAGTGTCATAACCGATGGAGTGGTCAGCTTCATCATCATCCTCCACAGGAAGCTGTGAATGTTTGGTTAATACTGGCTGAACTTATCTGGCTAATAAGAAAGGTAAAAACAGAAAATTGCCCTTGGGAACTCAAATTTATTTTGTCTAAAAGTTTACCTGACAAACGTATCTGTAAATCAACCAGCAGGAAAATGGGAGCCTCCTGGCTGTGCTACTCCAGACCATTATATTATACAAACCAAAGACATGCCCTTTTTTTTTTTTTTTTTTTTACAATCCAAACACTGAATGTTGTGTATTTCCTGGAGGTTGTATGTTTTCTAGGAGGGCAACTGGTTTGTTCCGTTTTTGTTTTGAGGAAGCAAAGGTAAACCAATGAACTGTTATTGTGAAAGTTTGTCCATGGCATTACGGTATGGCAATGATCTTCTAGTTCAGAATAGCCCTGATCTCCATTGTCATGTTGCCACCTTTGCCCAGCAAGGAGAGTGGTACCAAAATGTTAAGATCAGACCAAGTGTTTCTGGAGAAATATAGTAGATATGAGGTGTGTATTTCACTTTGAGGACACCAGCATAGCTTTTGAAGCTGAGGAAAAAAAAAAAACTGGGCTGGAGAAAAAAGATTATGGAAATAAGGTAAGATTAACTATTTTATGCAAGCATACTCTGACCTCTTGAGGAGCCAGAGGTAGGGTAAGATGGGAAAGGAGACTATTCTTGGAAAGAAAATGATTGGTAGGGAGAAGGGGATTTTTGGAGAAGCTGGGCTTCTGACTGTTCTCGTAGCTGCAGGGATTATTGCTCTTAAAAGCAGGTTTTTGCCTTGTCGGAACGGCGATGTTTCCAAAGAGCATCCTGAGTAGTGGCAGTGCCAAGGCCACAGGAGCGACTACCCAGCTACAGGGCTAGGTCCTGCTTGGATCGTCGGGACGGTTTCCTTCCCGACCCTCCTGCACTAAAACTCCCGTGAGGTGAAGGTTTTGGTTCTGACAGACACAGGACTGGTAACGGGCTTTTAGTGAAGCTGCTTGAGCGATAGGAGGTTGGACATGCTGAGTTGTGTTCTGGTGTTTTACTGGTTTTATGTCCATGTATGCCAGCTGGTTCAATAGAGTTGCTGCTGATTTACACCAAGGGTACTAAGGACGGTTTAGCTCACCCTTTCTACATTGCTCAGGAATGTTTTCCTTATCCTGTTTTCACTGTAAGAAACACTGATTTAAAATTCATGCTCATATGTCTTATGAACTATGAGTCAGAGGAATAAAAGCACTTAATCACTTAATGAAATTATTGCCTCTTCAAGCATGAAGAAAAGGTGGTGGTGGGAAGCATAAAATGTTTTATGGCAATTACTTTTTTTAAAAACAAGTCTTTCTACTTTGTAGTGTGTGTAACTTGGTGTGTTCCTTTCTGGTTGATAAAGGAATGATTGCTAATGCTACTGCTGTTCCCAGCTGAGCTGGGCTGCAGCTGTGTGCACCACATCAGGCTTACAAAAGCAGCAGGCTTCCTTCTCATCAGTAGTTGGGTGGTGGTGGGTACACTGTGTAAGGTGGTCTTTTCTTCAGAAAAGAGTCTTGTGTTTCTGAACTGGGAGAGTGGCTCAATTAAGATGGCTTGTGTTAAATTACAAATTGCCACAGTGGTGACTGGTTCCAGCTTGTGGCTGAAGAGCAGCAAGTGCTCAGCTCCTACAGGAGACTCTGTGAGTAGTATCTGTTTCCGTTGCTTTGATTGCCGGCAAATAATGTTAGATTGACCTGGTTCAGCCTTCTGACTACCAGTTTAGAGATGCATCCATTTTCTTCACCAGCTTACCTACCTCAGGTGAGCAGTGAGACAAACCTGAGGGGTTTTAAACCACTTAGTGGCACTTTTTGCAAATAGGCAGATGATAAGCCCTGACTTCTAGCCAAATTCCAGTTTGGCCAACAGTCTCCTGTGTCTCCTAAGGTCTCCTCTGCTGTGAAACATTCTTCATTTCCAGTCCAAGCTGCTTCTGCTGTGCTTAGCGTGTTCTCTAGCAGGGTCCATGTTCTGTTTAGATGGAAATGTGTGAACACTGAGTGAATTGATTCATGTCAAATATAAAGACTGCAAGGAGTCTGGAGATGCTGTGAGATGAAAAGCACTGAAAAAATGTGCAACATTAATTATTTATCTCTTGATGTCATTATTGTATAGGGTTTAAATTACTACTTCGAAATCATTTCTCATTACACTGTACTGTCATCTCTGCAGATACAAAGAACTTGTATGCAGCAGACATTACAGAATGCAAGCCACTCCGGATTTATTAGGGAAGAGGCTCTTCTCTCCTCCCTTCTGTTCCTCCCACTAGCCAACTGGATTAGTTTGGACTAAATTAAATAGGCTCAAAAAACCAAAAGAAAGAAGAAAATCAATACAGAATAAGAAATTAAAAATCACTTCATTGAATTTATTTTAATCTGCGAAGTTGTAAAGTGCTTAAACTGCAGATCCCACACTCTGAAGAAATCTGAGGGGATTCTCGATATGAATTTCGAATGCAGCACTCAAGTTTGTGGTTCTAGTGCATATGAAATGGAGTTTCTTTCGTTGCCAGTGGTCAACTAAGTAGATTTGTACCTGGGAATGGAAATGAGGAGAGAGGATGTACATCATGTATTTTTGCATAGTGCCAAGAAAGCCTTTTAGGATCTGTGAGTATTTCACCCTGGAAATAAACAGCTTCCTCTTTTGCGTGGACCTGTTTCCCCCTTAGATGGTGCATTCTTTTTTCCTGAGTAATACATCATCGAAGCAACTCATTCTGTTGATGAATTACTTGTACATGTTATCAGATGGGCCTGTTCTGATACTCCTGCATCATCCAGAGTGTTACACTAATATATCAGCAGGCTGAACTATTGCTCCGATTATGTGCCTCGGTCTCATATATCACTGTGTGCTCATACATGCACACAGATCCTGCTGGAACAACACTGGGCAAAAATGATGCCCTGAGCAATGCCCCTCAGTGAGGTTCTCTAGCAGGTGTGCAGAGTCAGGTTTTGGCAGAATTTGGGGGCAGGTTTGCAAAAGAGACCATCAGGCAACATCTCAAGTTTTTAATGTTATGGAGTTCTTTAACATTTGGGTCATGTAATTTGAATACCTTCCAGAACTGATGTCTTTGGACATTGAGCCTCTTATGACAATCTTCTGAAATGTGTTCCTACTCAGCAGGGTTTTTTTTGAAATCTTGGGAGTCCAGCCCTCCCTCTTTTTCTTTTGAAAACATTGGAATGTTAACACTTTAGTATCCCTCAAGTGCTAAGAGGGACAAGCCCATCTTAAGGGGGCAGGTAGGCCTTAGGAGCACAGCATAAGGTGCATGTTTTTCAATCTCTGAACATTCAGAGGCACTTTACAGGGGAAGGGTTGTCTTGTTTCACTTACTATAATGTGAAGTCTGTATTGGTACCAGACATCCCTGTAGTTGTCTCCAGATACAGACTTCTGCCTCAGGCCGATCTAAATTTGGATAGTTTGAACTTGTCTTTAAACTGTTGCAATTCCTAAGGCCCATTCTTTCCTTTAATCCCGCTTAATGCTCTAGTTACTTAGCTCAGGTTTAGTTCAGATAATGTTCAATTCCTCTTCCAAAGCCAATCTAAAATAGCCACATCTCATGAGCTTGCAAAATCAGCCTTCAGAGCTGCAAAACCAGAGTTTATTCTTTTTAGGTTCCTGGCACTGGTGTTCCTGGGACCCAAGCCAGAACCTGCTGAAGTCAGCAAAGGTGGTTCTAGAGGACGCTGGGTCAAGTGTCTGATACAGAACGAAAAATGTGCCAAGTCTGCTTTGTAAATACTGCCCTATAGCTGGATTTTGTCCTATGTAGTTGTTCCCTTGCCCTGGCACATGCAAATACACACTTCTTCCTGTTGTTGGAGGCAAAATGTCTGCAATGTCAACCTGACACTTGTCTCTAAACAAGATGCAGCCATGCAGCCTGAGCTATTTGCATCCTAGCTAAGATGTTTATGGATTTGTGGATAACTTGAGTCAGTTGCTTTATATTCAGGGCGATCTTTTGCAGCTGTTGAGAATGAATTGCAAAATTAAAAAAAGCAAGTAACTTGTAAGGGGAAAATAAGTCTGGATTTGAGTAGGAAACCAGAAAGTAAATAAGAAGGATTATGCCACAGAGCCTCAGGATAGCAACCTAATATAACGCCGAATTGAGATACAAACCAACTGTAGACACAAGTTTGATTTGAGCTCAGCTTTGGCCACTTGATACTTATGTGAGAACATTCAGATCAAAGCAGAAAAGATAAATTGATTAGATGTTGCATCCTTTCAGTGTCTAGGAGGACAGATATTAGAAAACTATCTCTGGAGGTGTCTGTCCTTATCAGATGACCCAAGCAGAAAAGGAGTTGAAAAGCTCTATAGACAAAGAAGCCATTCTTGGAAGACAATTTGGCAGGTAGTCATGCAGTAATTTTGCAGATATTTCTTGCAGTATGCGATGGGGAAGCTATAGGAATGGTAGAATCAGAGCAAAACCTGGTTAGATTTAAGTTCTCATATCAGATGTGCTTCTCATCTCCTATGGTCTGTCTAAGGGACAGCTTAAGGGAATGCTGCATGATACATTTTTACATATATTTAACTGCCAGTTTAGTAAAACTCACCTGGAAGGGAGGAGGTGTCCTTTCCATGTCAGAATTAGTTGTGTCTGTGCGGTTCATCTTTCACCTGCCAGATTAAATGAGCTCAAACTGGTGTTAGCTAAGAAGTTGGACTGTCTGGCAGACGTGGTAGGTGGCACATGTGATGTCTTTGTGGTTTAAAAATAACATGCCTGCTGCAAACTGTTAACCAGATGAACATGAGCATCTGACATACATGACAGTTATTTAAGTCCTTCTGCATTCGGTCTGTTTGGATTCAGCTGGCATGACAATTTGCTTTGTACCTCGTATTGCATCCTCTTCTCCTCCCACAATTCCTGCCATCTGAAAGAGGACTGAGATGTATCAGTTACACTCATTAGCTTTGCAAAATGTGACTGTGATTCATAATTATCTGCTGCTTTGAGACAAACAAAACCCAAAAATGTGGTTCTTCATCTTCACGGCAGTAGTTGTCTGGGGACTCAGGCTGAAGCCTGGAAAATAAAAACCTTGTGGAGGTTATAAGGCTGAAAAAAGAACTGAAATGAATTTTTTTTTTCTAGTTTATATGGGCCTTGTTAAAGTATCAAGCTATGCTAGAACCGCTGAGTTATTTAACCTTGCTAGAAATTCCCTGCCTACTAGATGTTCAGATATACAGCTGGATAAAACTTGGACACTAGAAAAACTTGCTCTTCTGTTGTACAACATTTGCACCGGTGTCATCTTCAGCATTCTGGATCTGTTTTGTCCTTCACAAGCTTTATTCCCCATGATGGAGGGTGGTAGATGAGGGAACGTGTGTTTACTTCCTCACAAGGCTGGGAAACAAAACTGTTACAGTACTGGTTGACACCGATATAGAACCAAAATGTTACTATAACTGGTTGACACGAAGGATGAGAAAACAGTCTGGCCTGCCCTCTACTTCTCTGCCAAGCAGGCCCTGGTGCATCTAGCAGGATTTGCCATGGCAGCACACCAGACAGAAAGGTGGACGTGTCATCACAACGGTATCAAACTGCATTGTTCGTATCGAGCCTCACGGGAGAATTTAACAGAAGAAACGACGACTATTTTCATTAATCTGCAGTGACCCTTGGGGAGGGTTTAAGCACTAAATTAACTTCATTGTCCCTGGAAACCACCAATGAAGAGAAGAGCAGAAGCCTTTGGTCATAAGCCCAGTCTTTGCTTGTGGAGTCTTGGACACTAGCTCCAAACTACAGAAACAATTGATGGCAAAGCACTTCACGGAAACTTCAGCTGAACTATTTGAGTTGTGCTGCAAGCAGTGTAACTGTGGACCTTACAGCTTGTCTCTGATTTCACGTGTCGTTTGCTCGTATGAACTGCTCGTTGTTTGGGGAAGGGTCAGTCTCTCTCCAATGCTCTGCGTGGTGCTGTGTTGGACAAGTAGATATTCCTGCGTTTTCCAAGTAAGGGTGCTGTTCACAAGGTGATTCCTGAAGGGAATCGCTGGGCGAGCTGTGCTTGCTTCGTTCAACCTCACTAAGAGTTTAAGCAGTCAGGAAGCACACCTGATGTTTGCTGGTTAACTACTGCAGGTCAGACAGCTGGGGGAGTGCAGAGCTGCTTTCGCAGGATTTTCAGACTACCTTGAGGTTGCCCTTTAATTTTCTCCAACAGTATATTCCTACACTATTTTTCAAAAGCTGGAGGACTTTTTCCCTTTACTATTTTAAAAAAGTAAATTAGGACGTGCTTTGGGGGCCTCAAAGCCTTGGTGGTGCTTTTTCCAATAACACAGAATTTTCCACATACAGCAAATAGCTGCTCAAAGACATTTTTTTACTTGCTAGCTATAGCACCTGAAAGCTAAACTTCCCTCATTAACAATTAATGACACTTAGGCTTCATGCTCCTAGTAATGTCATCATTGATTATGCTTCTAAATGGCCAGCCCCAGTTGTCAGGGATAGCATCCTCAGTCTACGCCGAGCAAACAGGCCAGCACAGGAGGGGTGTTGGGGCATGAAATATCAGTTCAGCAGTATCTCAGCAGAGGGTCTTCATGTTCTTTCCTTGGGAAGTACATGATTCATTAGTGAGTTGTGAAGAATTGCAATTTCAATGCAGCTTAAAAAGAACAGGGATTGCAAAAGACACGCTGCTGCTGGGTTTTGCCCCGTTAGGTACATAGCAAAACATATGGAGGAACTGGCTCTATATTTGTGTATAGGGTACAGTGTCAACAGGCAGTACTCCCAAGGCATATGGCACGCAAAGCCCAGGAGAATCCTGACAATCTTTTAAAGAATCCAGCGAGCACCACCAGAATGTTCATCCCTGGACTGAAAGAATGATACCTGCTCTTGAGCTTACTTAAGCAGGTACTGGTGGACCACACCTCGCTGCTTTTCTTTTGGGGAACTTCTCAGACCTCCCTGTGTCTCCCCACTGTCATACTGGGCAAGAGCACGCTGTCCTTTGATCAGCCTGGCTTTTAAAAACTCTGGCCCCTATAGTAAACTTTTTGGTTCTATTTTCTTTTAGGACAATAAATGTCATAAACTAGATAATATCAGGGTTTTGTCTTCAAAATATAAGCTTTTCTGGCAAAAAGTGCAAGCAATTAAATTCCTAGCCTAGTTATTTTTGCAGAAGAATTTGACATGTGTTGCTTAACAATAGGCTTTGAGCCATAAGTAGAATAAATGTTAGTCTAATCCCAATTAATGTGTGCAAACAGAAGTCTTCAAACACCATGTCTTGACTTGAAATCTCCTCTCCCCTCCCTCCCTGCTGTAGTAAAACACACACCGGAACAGCAGGAATAGCTTACTGAGCCGAGTACCTCAGAGTTCAACAGACTAAAAGCAGCAAAAGCTAGAGTGGTCAGACACATTTTTTTTCAGACAAGGAAAGCAAGGCTGTCAAATTAACAGCAGTGATACAGAAAACATGTTGCCTGGCCAAAGATTTTGAAAATCAATCATCCCGAAACAGCCATGATATTGATGGAAGAAATACAGATTTTTGCAAATAAATTTCGAGGGCGTAGAAGAATTGTTATTTCTTCCATGTGGTTGTCTAGTTTCAAGCTGTTCTCCCCTATCAAGAAACCTTGATTTTTTTGTTTTAGCTGCTTAATTGAAAGACCCAGCTTTCATGAATTTGGCCTCTTAAAATTTTCTGCCACAAGCTGTGAGTTTTGACTATAAGTGAGACTTAAATTATCCCAGATTTCACATAGACAGGAGTTTTGACAGTACTATATTAGGAACTGTTTTCCCAGGCAGCGCTGGCTATTGCTGGTGATTGGCTAAGTTCTGTCTTTCCAGCCTAGACTCTCATATTTGGGTTAAAATACCCTGTTTGTATATCAGAGCTTTTTCCCTTAAAACAGTATTGATTTTTCAGCTCTGCATCAGTTATGGAGCTGGACCCCATGCAGTGGGTAATGGGAATCCTTGAACTAGACTTCAGAAAATGCCAAGATGTGGGTTCCTGAATGCATCACCTGGTAGATTAGCAAACGTTGGAGGAAATGGCTTGTACAGGAGCTTTCTGTGGTAGAGGTGAGTGAATACAGGTCCAGAACTGGGTCATTGTGCAGCTTGAGAGGACAAAGGCTGACTGAGAGGCTGCCAGGGAGGTGCATTTTTGTGGAACTTCAACATTCGAACAGCTGGGTGACAAAAATGCCTGGGGACTATTTTCCACAGTCTCACTGCATAGTCTGCTAAACGTCAGCTACCTAAATATCACTAGTTATTTCACTGAATTTGTCCCTAGAGGGGCTATAATGAGAGAGAATGGGAAGTATATTTTTGAAGCAATTAGCCTTAAAAGTCTATACTTTCTTTTTTTTTTGAGCAGTCTTCAGGGAGCTAAGCACAACATTGTCTAATGGGCTGGGTGTCTTCTATTGCCTGTACTCCATCTTCAGGGATGGCAGCTAAACATGAATCCCTGGCATCTCAAATTAGTTTTTAAAAGCCTGAGATTCAAGGACTAAGAAAGGGGAGAGAGGAAAGGGTTTTTCTCAGCTTGTAGTGAAGTGCACTGCACTACTGCGTAATGAGAATAAGAAAGTTTTAAGGGAAAAGTCACCCCTATAAAATAAGGAGCACTACTGATATCAATCTTTAAAAATAACCATGATATCATCTGGTTGTGCCTTACCTCTTGCATTCTTTTGCTGCCTGGGTGCAGCACACCGAGTATGTATTTAACTTTAATGCCCAGTTCTTGTGAAGAGGGATTTCGGTACTTCCCTAAATGCTTTTCTGAACTGCAATCCAGCATGGCTGGTAAAGCACTGGATTCCAGATTGGTCTTCAGCATCTATAGCTGTGTAAAGAGCATGAGGGCTTCTTTATGTTCATGGTCTCATTGGAGAGCAATTATTGAATTCTGCCCTCAATGTCAGCTCTGAGGAGCAGCCAGCCTTAAGGGTTGCCACCAGAGAGACTGGGAAGGCTGTGAAGGTAACAGAAGGCCTCATGCTGACTTCAGTGGACACCTTGGTGTGTTAAAACTGTCACTTCTATCTTCAGTGTTAAAATAACGTGCATTACAACTTAGACTAAACTGCTTTTTCAAATGAATACTAAGGCATTCCTTTCAATCTCATGGTAGGAAGTACCTTCTCTACTGGCTATATCGCTTAGACTTACCCAAGTTACTTCATGTACAAACCTTCTCTTTGTTCAAAGAAAACCTCACCTCGAATATTCTCTATTCGGAAAAGATCTTCGTTTTGTTGATGTTGCTTTTAGCAAGCTGGCACAACTGCCGTGCAATCAGGATATGCAGAAATACTCAGAGCTGATGGCGAAGTTGGTTTAATAGCTCGAATACCTGCCTCCAGGTCAACTTCAAATAGGCCTGGGTAGGAAAATGGTATTTTCAACGCAAGAAATCTTGATCTTTTGGAAATGCAATTTCTTGAAATAGAATACAAAATGAAAATGTAATTCTTTTGCCAGACTGTAAGTTGATATAAAAAGTATTATGAGGTATCAAAGACTATTTTTTACAGTTTGGAAACATCACAGAAGATATTAAGTACAGTATGTGTAAACATACATAATCTAATATTAGTGAAATCATAGACTAGTTTGTGTTGGAAGGGACCTTATAGATGTCCTAATTCCAGCCCCCCTGTCATGGGCAGGGACACCCTCCACTACACAAGGTTGCTCAAAAGCCTCATCCATCCTGGCCTTGAACACTTCCAGGGATGGGGCAGCCACAGCTTCTCTGGGCAACCTGGTCCAGTGCCTCAGCACCCTCAGTGTAAAAAATTTCTTCCTTATATCTAATCTAAATCTCCCCTCTTTCAGTTTAAAGCCATTGCCCCATGTCCTGTCACAACATGCCCTTGCAAAAAGTCCCTCTCCAGCTTTCCTGTAGGTCCCTTTAGGTACTGGAAGACTGCTAGAAACAAGATACTTGAAATCAATTCTTGACACTTTTCCATTTTCAATTTCTATAAGACTTAAATGTCAACCTGCATTTTTAATGAAATAATAGTTTAAAAATCTTACCTGTATCTATCTTCAAATGAAATGTACAATGAGTTTATCGAGGCTGAAATGGTCTTTCTCAAGTTCCAGGAAGCTAGTCTACTACATGCTTATAGGTCCTTAGGAATTCCCCCAGTCTGCTGCAAGATACAGAACATTGCTGCTTTGGCAGTGCAAAGGGAAAGTGGACCAAACTTGGTGGACAAAGGTGATTCCTCATCTTGTGACCCACTGCAAAGTGCATGGAGAGGAAAGCAGCATCTTATCTCCAAGACCGGAATGATCCCTCTTGTGTTCTCCCTGTCTGCTGCTTTTAGGAGCCTTGCCTGCCTCTGCCCCCTGCCATTTCTTTTCACAGCTTGAAGAGCTTCCAGACCAAATACATGGCTGGGACTGTTGCTATGGATTCATGCAGTGCCTAGCAGCACTGGTTAGCTACAGGACCAATTTACTGCCATTCCTGTTTCACTTCAAGGCCCATGTTCTTCCTGTGGCTTTCCCTGGTCTCAGCTGGGGTCTTTACTCATTTTCATAATGCAGCTCTACAGCAGCCAGAACTGCTTTCTGTATTTCCTGCATCCCTTTATGCCTGCAAGAGAACAGAGATATTATGCTTGCATTACAAAAAGAAAATTGAGGCACAATCAGGTTTCATCCTAAAAATGTCAGCCACAAGAACAGGATGCTCTCGCTCATAAGATGTATCCTGGCTTGATGCTGGCAGCTGAAGGTTTGAGCTGGGTTCCAGTTTGCTTTTAGGGTGTGTTTTATACCATTCTGATAGCACAAAGTGACTGTTTGAGACGTTTTCCTCTACATCTCTCATCAGTACAGCTGTGCTTACAAGCATGGTGAGGGAGCAGCAGCAAAATAAGGCTCCTGCGAGCTGGTGGGTCTGCAATGCTGTTTGCTTCAGTCTGCTCACAGGAACTCACTTCCCACAGACAGATCGGGCAAAATGCCACTCTGGCCTTATCACCCCCTGCGTGTCCTGCAGGGGATTGTATGGGGGGAACGTTGGTCTGCGTGTGGCATTGATTGCCACATGGCAAACTTGGCTCTTTGCGTTCTTAAGGGCAACTTGAACATCTAAATCCTGGTGTTTTTCTGCCTCCCACGTGCACACCTGCTTGTTTTGCTGCTGGATCCTCTCCTGCGCTCCCTCTCAAGGGTGTCCTGCTCTTGTCACAGAGGGTACGGAGAGCTGGCACGCTGCAGGCAGCCAGGGACTAAGAAATTCCAGCTTCCTTTTGGATGCCAATAAATGCCTTGAGATTCAGCTGGTGTTTAGGTGACAGTGTTTGAGCCAAAGGTTGAGGCATGGAGAGCAAACTGAATCCAATCCTGAGCTGTGGCAGGTAGGTGTGTTTTTTCAGCTTACCATGTCTTACTGCTGAGATCCCGTTTGGCACCTTGGTGGCAGAGTGGCTGTTTCCTGCCTTTTTCAAAGCAAGAGGAGAAGCCCCCTTACCTGGCACAGTCAAGCTGGGGCTTGTCTAATAGTTAGCTTCCTAATGAAGGGGATTTATTTGCTGCTGCTTTTCAGTGTGGTCTGCCACTCTGCAAACTAAGTAGGGAAGCTCATAAATTAAGTAATAACAGGGAGAGGATAAATTCTTAATTCTTTTCACTATGGAGCTGAGTACTGATTCAGTGTTCTCATTCGGATAATAACGAGGGTTCTCGTTGTGACATGGGCAAGTAAAGCACAGGAAAGTGAACTGAGGTAAGTACAAATCTGACTTGTTTCCTGAGCAGATGCAATGTACTGACTGCAGCTGCAGTGCTGTGTGGTGGTTTTTTTGTTTGGCTGGTTTTGAACCTGGAGCTGATGGCACACTGCAGACCCAGACGCAGCCAGTGGGTTGGCATGTTCTCTGGCACCACTGAGAGCACGTGTGGGTTGCAGTACCTTCACAAATGCTTCTGACATTGCTCTCCTGGAACAGCGTGGATGTTGCTTTTATATGTATATATGGAGGAAAGCCCTGCTCGTGGGCAACCTGGCTCCATCTATTTCTTCCTCTTTATGTGTCTGTCTCATTTCCTAGAATCAGGAGGTGTCTTCCTCTGCTCCTACGCTTCCTCCTTCTCTTCATGCTGAGAATTAGGTACTTGGGAGAAATAACTAATGTTTTGGGTTTAAAAATAATAAAAAAGCTTTTTGGTGACAACTAAGCCAAAACAAGCCCATCTGTTCCTGTGAAATGCATGTGGGTTTGTCTTTAATCGTTCTCTACAACTACCTGAAACGAAGTTGTAGTGAGGTGGGTGTCAACCTCTTCTCCCACATAACAAGCGATAGGGCAAGAGGAAATAGCCTCAAGTTGCACCAGGAGGAGGTTTAGATTGGATATTGGGAAAAACGTCTTCAACAAAAGGGTTGTCAAGCATTGACACAGACTGCCCAGGGAAGTGGATGAGTCATCATCCCTGGAGGGGTTTAAAAGACACTAGATGTGGTGCTGAGGGACATGGTTTAGTGGTGGACTGGGCAGTGTTAGGTTAGCAGTTGGACTCCATGATCTTCAAGGTCTCTTCTAGCCTAAATGATTCTATGATTAATCATGAAGGCCAAGCATCTGGGAAAATTTTCCCATCTTTCCCCTTAAAGTGACCATCAAATAATTTTGGAATGTTTTTCTTGATCTTTCCTCTTAAGTAACACGGAAAATCCAAGGATCTAATGGTTTCTTGCTTGTTTGCCTGGTTATTTACTACTATAAAGCAGGAACAAAATCAGTGTAAGCAGGCTGTTCTATTCGATTTTGTATGCGTTACTGATCTAAACAGCATTAGGAGTCTGCCCCTTTCCTAGTGTGAAATAATTTGGCTTTTGACATCAGTAGCACTGCAGAACTTGAATCGTCAGGGAGCTGCATCTGTGACATGATTACCTCTAGCACTACAAGATAGTCTAAACACCCCGTGAACTGAATCCTTGAACCATGATGGAAACAGGAGGTGGACTGGCTCTGATGTGCCTGGCTCAGCCTGCATAAAATCAGAGAACGAGGTCTCTGGGGTGCTCATCCCAAAGTATTTTTTAGCAAAAGAAGGCTTAAGGCCTGTTCTTACACACATGATTAAAATCCAGTTGCTGGAGACTTCCGTTTGAGATTAGTCCTTCCAAATTAAAATGCAAAGCTGAGTAGTGTTTGGGAATTTTGGATCAACTTTTAAAATTCATATCAAGACTCTTATAGAAAACAGCTTTGGGAACTTTTTGGGAAACAACTCATTTCACTGACGCTCCAGTTTTTTGTTGTTAGTATTTTGTAAGGTAAATTTTTTTCAGTCTCAAAATAGCCTTGTCTCCAAGCTTTCTGGAGCAATGCATCATATCTGGCGGATTTGCTAAAGCAGCTGGGCTCCTCAGTCTGAACATGAGGTAATTTATTCCTGATGCTTACTGTCACTCCATTATTATTCTAGCAGACTAAATTGCTTTTACTTGTAGGCAAAAGTTTGAAAACATGAATCAGTTGTGCTTTAAAACTAAATTATGAGAAGGAAGATTGACGAGATGCACTGTTACAACTTTTCCCTGGTCTTTATAGAGCCCTGTTTTACACTTGCTGGGCTGTCATGGTCTCGGTTTTCCCATCTGTTAAATGGTGACTATAATTAGCCTGTCTTTCACAACTTTTCATATTTTGGCACTCTTGATACTTAGCTTACTGTATTTGGATTCCTTGGGAATAATGTGAGAAAAAAACTAAAATATAAACCATGATAATTTCTGTATCTTTCTTCCTTTTGATTGTTTCCTTTTCCTCTTGTTCTCCTGCATTTATCACGTTGTTGAACCTTAGAGGGCCTCAGCACCCACTGCTGCGAAGTGACCTTGGAAGTCAAATGAATGTTTAAGTTCAAAATCTCTTCCTAAGAGCTGTTGTTTGCCGTGGTTACCTCATCACCAGTTGCACATGCAGTAGTCTCTCAGAAGTAGCATTAGAGAGGGTGTATCATCTCAACGATAAAGTCTCTGTGACCTTTTTTTGAGGATAGAAGCAAGTATGGAATGACGAGCTACTTGGTTTCGCACTCCTGCAGCAAGTGGAGCCCAGCTTGTGATGGACAAGCCGTGTGAGCCTGACACTGGTTAACGGCAAACGCAGGGTCTCAGTGGGGCTTCAGTGTGCCATATTTCACGTGGATCATCAACAAAAATGTACCATACACAATAAAAACCAGTTCTGCTGCTGCTGCTGGCAGCCTGAAGGGCTGAGAGGAGGGAAGGCCTGCAGTACAAACAAAGCGCTTATCTCCATGGTACCAGCCTAGAGCAGCCAGCAGCTGGGCACTGCATGGCCAGATGCAATAAGTCTCTGGAGAGGTCACTTTATTGCAAGATGTGTAACAGTAAAAGAAATTAGAGTGTGCAGTAAGAGTATAATTTTCTCCCTGCATGCTGTGACCATTATGTTAAGTTCAATTTTTCTTGCACGGAAAGAAACCTAACAAGTAACTCTTTCCTGCTCGTCTGCTACTGAGAGGTCTTTTGATGGATAAGTGGTGACTGACATTGACACATCAACTTCGGAGTCCTTAGCAGTCAGTCTCTGCTGACTTTGCCTGCTTGTGATGGCTGTTGAAACAATGGAAGACCATGTTTCTGAAAATATAACTGTGGATGAGGCAGAGGAGAGTCCAAACAGTGCAAGAGGAAGCTCTTTTTACTCGGAGTTTCTACCTCACCTAAATGGTGGCATTAGATTTAGGACAATGGGAAGAGCTTTAAATTGAGGATTTAGGAGAAGCGCTGACCTGAGAGGAGATAAGTGCTCATCTTGGGAGCTCATCTTAAAGTTGATTTCGTGTCATGGTTTGACAGATGATGATTTTGGTTCCGAACTTTGGTAATCAGTTGCTGTGATTTTGCAGCTCGTTGTTTTGCAAAGGTTAAGGGAGATTCACGTATCGGAGCTTATCCAAGTACCAGCCTGCAGCCATCTGGCAGTGCTTCCTTGGGAGGGCAGTGCGAAGACATGCACTGTACCTGCTTGCCTGCTTATTTCTATAGTGCCTATGCAAGGAACTAATTATTCTAATTACGCATCTGTCATTTTGCTGGGGAAAATACCATTTGAAATAATTGTGCTATACTGAGGTTTGTAAATGACAAGAAGCTCTAGACAAAAGAAGGCAAAATCATCGTTACTCAGCTGTACACCAGGACTGCCGACGGTGTTGCTGTAGAGCTCGATCAGTACCAGGGGAAAAGCAGTTCAGAAGGAAGTCCCAGATTTCCCACTGTCTTGAGTGGTCTCATCTCTGCCTCCACAAGTACGGTAAAAATAGGTGGAAGATATCTCAACTCTGCCTGTCTTGAGGCCCTTAAGACTGGAAAGCTGGTGTCTGCTGGCCTCTGGACACAGGGGTGGGGGATATAATCCTACTGCAAATACCGTTCCCTCTCCTTTTCCATACTTCAGGCTGTAGTTAGAAATAGCTTGAATGATTATACTGCGTGGAAGACAGGAGGGATAGTGCTTTTCTGCTTTGGTAAGACCTTTAAAGCTCAAACATGTAATCAAGATGCGACGGCACAAGAAGATACACGTAGTGTTCGAGGTGCACGTCAGCTGGCCTGCAGCAACAGTGTCTGCTTTTGGCTGTGACAGATGTGAGATGAGAGTTCCCCCAGACAGTATGTTCAGGTGAGCTGCAGCTCTATATTTGCTCGGACCAGCAGTGATCCGAGGCTGTCAGAATAGCTCACTTGGTGTAAAGTGTGTTGTACAGTCAAAGCTAAGACTGTTCTCATTGTTAAATCACTTTTATGTTCTTACAGTATGACAACTGTTGGCTCACCTTTTTAAGGTTCTTTTACTCTGCCAAATCTGTTTTAAAAACCTTCTGCATTCATTTATGCTTTGCAAAGTGGGAATCAACTGCCACAATTTTGGCTTTTTTTTTTCAGCTATGTAGCCTTCCATTCCTAGTGTGATATTGTATAATTCAGAGATAAACACTGTCACTTAGATCCATGTACAATAGAACCAGATACAAATCAATTTCTTTTTGCTATTTCTTTGTTCAGAGGGGAATTAGTGGAGATATACTAGTTTGTGTATGGTGAATTAATGCTATAAATAGAGCAGTGATTAGAAAGGTCCATTTAATTAGCTAGCTCTCATCTGCAGGATGGGAAGGAGTACGTCCTATTTTGATGACTGGGACCACTCTGAATTATAGGAAAATATAAATTAAAAACAAGTGTGGCACAAATTATTTTTTGTGGTGGAATAAACGCTTTGATGAAAGAGCTTTAGCAAATGTTGTTGCAGGGGTTTAAGTCATCATTGCCTTCACATGTCCAACCCCCTCATTTTTGGTAGTGGTGGAGTTTGCAGCAGGGAAGCTGTGCTTTCCCTTCTGCTATTGTGGAGTGCTGTTGCATAAACCACTAGTGAAAGGAAAGCTGATCTTTATTTTTGTGGTTCATGTTGCACGGTTCATTCCACTCTCTCTTTTCTTGGCTGAATATCTCAGGAGGTAAAGGGCCACATCATGAAGAAATCTTACTAGATAACCTAACGTCCCATGATGCCTCTATCCTAACCCCACAAACCCAGCAACCACTCAGCTCTGAAGAGGAGGAGGCTTTCAGAATCTTGAAAGCCTCGGGACGATCACAGAAGTATCTCTTCCCATTGCACCTGTGCCCTCCACACCTCATTTCTCAGTTGCCCAGGAGGTTCTGAATGGTGAATCAGTGTCACAGACGCTGTGCAGAGACTCCTTTCTGCCTGCACTGTACGAATGGGTTGGAGTGATTCACATCCTCAATGCTTTTCTTTCCAGACCTTTACACAACTGTAATCCAGTGAAGTGTCAGTCTGGCTGGAGCCGGAGCCCCATAAAGGAACTGACCCTGTCGTCTGCATTGGAAATATATGACTGATTACAAAAAAGTGCAGCTGCCTTGGAGGGCTGTAGCTGTAAAATACTGCCAAAGGGACTGGAAATGGAACAGAGATGATGAACGGGTAATTACAGAATTGAGATACTTTCCAGTCCCAAAGTAGCATTTCACAGCTATTACTGCAAATGAGAGAGCGCATTTACTTTACTATTCATGTTTCTATCCTTTAGAATGGTTTTTATTTATTTTTATTTTGAAATGAAACTGAGTTTGTAGATCTAAAAATGAAACAACATTTGGTTTCAGGGGGAATTGAGAGTGGGCTCCTGTTCTTGCTTCACAGTGGGGACAAAAGGATTCCTTAACCCGGTAAAGAAAGGCACAGCGAGAGTTAGTGGAATAAGCTAAAGCAAGATAGATGCAAATTAGATGTGACGGTGCGGTTGATTGCCAGTGGAACAAACTGCCATGGGAAGTGATGTCCTCAAACTCAGCTAGGACTCCTTTTGGAAGCATGTTTTAGTCAAAATTGGGTTTGTTCCAGAAATAAATGAATAAAATTTAATGGTCTGTGCTAAATGTGGGAGATCCAACTAAATTGTGTTTCTCCCTGGTATTACAATCTGTAAGGATGTCTGTCATGTTTTTCTGATTACAAGTTGTCAGTCCTCAGCTGGATAAGCTGGTGTACTAGATCTGAAACTTTCTTAACTGAAGAGCTCCTTGTAGAAAGTGTTTTTCTAAATTGTTTTATGTTTTATTGATATTCATTTAACAGAAATACCTCAATAGCTTTTACAAATGAAATTGTGAAGCAAACATTAAAAGGATCTGCGTTAAAACTTGGTCTCATTAGTAACCAGGAGAAATGCTCGTTACGTACACTGCTTGTTTTTCCATCATAGGAACAAGATTTTATTTATAGACAGGAAGAAATGAAAGAGGTGTTGGAACTCATCATCGCTCTTGGTGGGAACTATCAAATCGAGCAGGGTTGCCAGACTTGGTTTGCTCATGCAGAACAGGAATTGTATTGTACAAGTACAGCAGCAGTGTCCCTGGTAGCAGTTCCTCCCCCTTGTCGGGAGGAAGTATTTCACCAGTTCTGTTGCGATGAAGAGGTGGCAGAGATGAAGGCAGAACCAGTATTGGTATTAAGCCAGATGCAGGAGAAACTCTTTTTCGTCCTTTGAGAGAGGTCTTAAGCGGATAGGTTGGCACAGGACTCTTTTCTGGAGGTGTGTTTATTTGCACAGCACTTCAAAACAACTTTCAGATGTCCCACCATTTGGGAGCTTCTGAACCAGCCTAGTGGTTTTCAAAAAAGACGTTTTCACAATTCCCTGGCAAAGGAGAGCAATAGAGAATTCCTTTTGGAAACAGGTTGCCCAGAGAGGTTGTGGAATCTCCCTACTTGGAGATATTAAAAAAAAAAAACAACAAACAAACAACACAAACCAACCTGGATGTGGTCTTGGACAGCTGGCTCTAGGTCGCCCTGCTTGTGCCAGAGGGGTTGGACAAGGTGACCTCCAGGGGTTCCTTCCAGCCTCAACCCCTGTGATTCTGAACAAGCAGAGCTGGCTCTCCAGATCCTCACAGAGCACTGGATAGTTCTTAGATTCAAGCACGACGCTGGGCACGTGGGTGGAACGTAATTGCCACAGATCACCAGCTGCCAGTTCTCTCCATCAGTTGCACACACTTTAATGTGGACAGGACAAATTACGCAACCTCTGTGTGACACTGAGAACCAGCAGTGAGGAGATAGATGTCTGCGGTTGTGAAGCATGTGAAACGTCAGTCAGTTGGTTTAAAAGAGTGAAAGAATCCTTAGAGAGACTCTTTTTATAACGAACTTATATGATCTGACAGTCACACACTCCAAAATTGAATTAATAAATCATTCACAGCTCTGGTTGGAATAGTTAATACATGCTTTGTGCCCCAGCAGAGAGGAAAATGGCCTGCTTTCCTTGCTTTATGACATATTAGGCCTAAATAGAATTAATGATAAGGCTTTCTAACTTTATTTACTGTAAAGAAGAGCTGTTTCTAAGGGATGGGTGAGAGAAGAGGCGAGAAATGAGCAGTGAATAGATGATTTCCCCAATATTGTGTTTTAATGACGTGCAGCTACTCTACTTATAGCCCTGGATACTGTGGCAGTGGGATGCACAGGGAGAGGGAGGTGACTTTGCACGTGGTGAGCAGGTAACAAAATTCGGTTGCTGCAGGTGAGTTGTCACCAGTGTAACACTTGCATGAATTCAGGATGGGTGCACGCTCGGCACACCCATGTCTTTTATAAAAGCTAAATCGATAAAACTCTTCAGCTTGTTTACACAAAACATGGACTTTGGCTATATAAAATGCTATGAATTAGCTCTGATTTGGAAAAATCTGAGAAGAAATTACACCTCTAGAGAAACAAAAGATCAGATCTGGATGACAGGAAGAGCTGTATGATAATTCTAGATCACATGTTAGTCAATGAACTAGATTTTTTCAGAAGGGGCAGCTCAAATTTTTAGAACTCTGTTTACATCTTTCCTTTGGCATTGGCAGATCATTCTGTTCCCAGCAATCAGCAGTATAGGATGTTTCTCTGGAAAACAGGTAAAACTGTAATGAGGAAAATTACCTTGTTTTTACCCTGACAGCAGACTTGTTCTCCCAGGCCTGTGCACTCTCAAGAAAAAAGCATTTGTTCCTGTAATTGTCTCAATATTTTTGTCCACGCAAAGAGATTATAGAGCAGAGGACAGTGTGGCTAATTAAACAGCTAAGATGGAAGTAAACAGAAGAATCAGATTTTCCCCCTGTTGCTGTAGAAGTTAATTATTGAGATGTTAAGAGTATTAAAATTGCAAATCAAACATCCCTTTGACATAAAATGTTGGAAAAATTAGTTGTGTTAGCTCAATTTCTGACTCAGACATGTCCTGTCTCTTTCTAACATGGAATTTCCAAATTTGGGAATAGTTTCCTCATAACTAAATATTGCCTGAGCATCTTGCCTTTTCATTTGATGTTTGTTTTACTGCTGAGCATGATAAACTTTTAGAAGAGGATCTTAGAAGTTTAGATGTTTGCCAGAGGGAACGTCAGGCTTCCTCGCTGTCAGGAGTGGGGCGGGTGTATTAGGAGATGGAGTGTGCTCCGCCTGTCACCTTTCTTGCACGTAGGGAGTGGTTAGCTGGGCTGAGTTGGTGCAGTAGGAGTTTGTTCTGAGAGTGCATCGTCACCAAGAAAATCCTATAACCATTCCCAGGCAGGATTTGTCCCTAGCTGAAGGGGCTCCTTTTGCTTTCATGACATGCACTGGTTCACAGCATGACATTAAAACCAAGGTGATTTTTATCAAGGTGTTGCCTTGTTCCTCGTTCTTTCCTTGTGTCAGTTCTGTGTGGATTGTTGCAAACAGTTTTTATATTGCTTGTACCCCATTTATTTCATACCCAGTGTAGCCCTCCCAGGTACAGCACTTGACATTTACTCAGCTACATACTGAATACCAGGGTTAACTTCAAGCAGGTACATAATCTGTTCAACCCTGCAGCATGCTCCTTCCTAAGTGCTTCCCTCAAAAAGGGCTCAAAAGCTCACCATCTTGTAGAATTTAATCCATTTTGTGGGCCGAGCAGGTGTGGTCCATTATGAATTCAGTCTCTAAATGTGTTCTTTATCCAGCACATGTCATCGAGTTACATGGTTAAAGTACTGGTATGATGGGTTAGGTGAGAAGGTGATGTATGATTTATGTGAGATGCAGACTTGGAGGGTACTGCCTTCCTACAGGACTTCCTGAGGTACCTTCTCTTCCAGGTGAGGTATTTCAGAGCAGCATGGTTCTTCTGCATGGCCTGGTGTGTTGGTGCCAGCCTCAGTGGGAGGTGTTCTGCTTTAGTACTCTGAGCTATGAACTGTAGTAGCGAAGGGAGGGATGTATGCTCCTTGCAGCCTTTCTTGTTAGGTAGTAACGTGAAGCAGAGAGCACAGATGGGCAAAAGGAGCTGCAGTTGTGAGATCCTGAGCCAGAGCTCTGCTCTGTGTCAAGTTGGAAAAACAAGGTGGCAAAGAGGGGGAGCATGCTGTCAGATGTTAGTCATTGCTTTCTATAAACTTGTTGCAGAAAACTCTAACCTTTTCCTAATTATGCAATTTAGTCTTTAGTGCCTTTGAGAACATCGTGTGCAATACAAATTGGAAGCAGACAGACTGAGAAATTTGGACCTTTTGTGGTGTTTGGATTCATTAGTGTCTCTAATTACTGGAAATAGAACAGTTTTCGTATATTCAGGATGCTGTTCTGTTTAAACTGCTGTGAGGAAGGCCAGAGCAGTCAAAGATAAGTTTAGGGTATAAAGAGATCATGACTTCTTGTTAACCTTTCTGCTTCATTTACGTAAAAAAATAAAATCCTTCTTTCAGTGAAAACGGTGACATTTGCCAACAAGGCTGGACTACACCTAAGTTAAACTTGCTTTCCAAGTGCTTGTTAATTTTCACCAAAGTTTTGCAGTGCATGAAATCCACATCCTTAAATAGCATAAATCAGCATGGGCACACTGACTCAGTCTTCCCAGGATCGGGCCCCTTCCATTTAGCAGCGCTGTGGGAGTCTGAAGCAGCGACGTGTTAAGTGGTCTGGCAGCACGGTGCTGTTGAAGGGAGCCCGGTGTGTCAGTGAGCTGAAATGGCCTTAAAACAGTCACAGTTGTTCTCTCTGCAATTTGATTCTTAGCATGCTAAAGCCACAAATGGGAGGAAAGAGCAGAAAGTTGTTTTATGTAGATGAAACTAATGATTTTTTGGATCAAAATGTCTTTCATGATGGTCCATGTTTATTCTAGGTAAGATGAATGAAACATTCAACCAAGGCCACCCTCAACATGAACTCGTCCTTCAGTAATTCATCCAACCTTTAATTGCACTTGAAAGAAAGTCATTGTCAAATTAATTCATCCCTTAGATGTATTTTGGATCAATTTATGTTCCCAAGAAGTCAAACCACTGAGAAACCAGAGTTCCTCAAGATTCATATCTTAATGTTTGAGAGCAGTAGTGAAAGGGTAAAGTTAGTTTATTTAGGCCAAATTTTTTTTTAAAGAGGAGAGCCTTCATGTACACAAATACATTCCAAGTGAAACTGGTGTAACTTTTCACTGTATCCGAATGGCATACACTGAGGTCTTCCTCTCCCTCCACAGACACGATGGTGGTGTGCTTGGTCAGATAACGTCTTCCTGTTGCAACCCAAAACCACAGAGCAGTTGGATTTGGAGGGACCTCCGGAGATCTAGTCTGTCCTCTTGCTTGAAACAGTCCAGCTAGACCAGCTTGTGCTGGGCTGTATCCAGTCAAGCTTTCTGTATCTCCAGCAGTGGAGACTCTATGGCCTCTCCAGGCAATCTGGCCAGTGCTTGATCACCCTCACAGTGGGGCGGGGGGGAAAGGGGGTTTCCCCTTGTGTCTAACTGGAATTCCCTGTGCTTCAGGTTGTGCCAGTTGCCTCTTGCACTGTCACTGGCTGCCGTTGAGAAGTCTGGCTCAGTCATCCTGAATCTCTCCTATCAGGAAATTGTGCAACAGAATGAGGAAGCTGAACTTATGGCTGGGAAGGCACAAACAAGGAACTGAGGCTTCTAATGGAGCCTGGCAGGCTGGCTAGAGGATTACGAGTTTCAAGGGGAAGTCTCACTGCATAAGGCAGGGTTATTTGAACAAGTGAGACCTCAGAAAGCATCTCCCCTCATGGACACCATAGGCAATAAGGAGCTTGATCCAGAGTCCTTAGGTGGTAAACAGAATGCCATTCATCTTCAAGAATGAAGATTCTTATTCTTTATCCCACCTGCTGCCTGGATCAGATGCAGCGTGTGAGCTCGTTTTCTGCAAAGCAACATGCACAGAGTGGGATTTGAAGTAGAAATTTTGAAATTTTTCTCCAAGGCAGTGTCTTGCCAACTAATCAAAGCTGTTTCCTTGAAGCCACTGTCTATAAATAAACTTTGAATAGCATATGACTTCTAATGCTAAATACGTTTAAAATAAAAGTTCTTAGTAGTGCTGGAAAGAGCTTTCTTTTACAACTATAGAAAGAGTCATTTTTAGCAAGTTATAGAATCTTTGGGCTGTGTGTTAAATAAGCATATTGACTGGCCCTTGGGGTTAGAGGCCTTTAAAAATTATCTTAGATGGTAATTATGTGAATTTCTGGTAAAACCTCATTTCCTGGGGAAAGCTGTTCTAATTGGGTGTTAGCACTCGTGGGACGGGGACCAGGTGTAACGAGGTAGTAGTGCAGTTGTGATCCAGATACAGCCCGGCTGCACTGGGGCTGGCGATCCACATTCTCTCTTTGCCTTCGGGCATGATCTGTCAATCTGTGAAAAGTAATGATGCATCTTCCCTCACAAAATTATACTGTAAGGAGTAAAGGGAATGTACTTTGTGTGTAAAATGCATATTGCAGCGTCCATCACATCGGGTCTGCTGTTGGTAACAGCAGTGGCTGTAGTGAAGGTCAACGAGGACTGAACTTCGATATGAATAGCAAAGATGTATCAAAACCCTTCCTTACCCTGTGGATCAAGATTCTTCTGCTGCTTCTCAGCTCTTCCTTGCACGTTAAAGTGTACACCATGAAAAAATCTTGTGGCTTTTTCTTGAGAGCTTCTCCCTTTTCCCCTTCACTTTCAATGGCACAGTGGCTTTTTAAAGCTATCTCAGTGTCTAGTTCTTTGAGCTGAACGTGCTGTTCTTTAGTTCTACTGTGGGCCGTTAAAATACTAATTCACCCTAATTCCTGTGATTAATCTCATGTTTATCATTCTCTCTCAAAATAATGCTAATGGTTAAGGTTTTAGATCAAAAGACCCGCTCACTGGAATCCTTCACTAGGTGCTGGAGTAGGCAATCCAGGTTTCTTTTCATGTGCTTCTCGAACTGTAGATCTGAACCATGCCAGACTGGTCTCTGGTAGCTTCTGGTGGGCTGAGAGTCTGCTTTAGCCTGGAGGAGTAATCTTCCTTGGGAAGGAACGGTGGTGCAGGTCTGTGGTGTTTTCAGTCCTTCCAGAGTCAGCAAGCAGCTTGTAAGGGCCCCAGAAATAATTGAATAAATGCATCATTTCTATGCATTTAGAGGCTGCTTTGTTGATATCAGCAATAAACACCCAGATATATGTCTAAGTATCAGTTGTTTTCACTTGTTGATAAAGAATAACTGTTTTGTGAGCAGTACCAAGCTCTGGTTTTCACCTCTTAGTGTCTCCCAGTGACAGCTTCCCAGTGCTGTCTGGAGACAATACAGTGAGGTGATAAATCTTGGTGATATCTTAAGTCTGAATTATTAATCTTTTTTTCTTTGCTGTTACACAGTTGGTAATGATCATATTGATGTTTCTGACTTGAGAGACAAGGGATTTGGAGAGGAAGGGTTACCACAGACTGGGAACACACTGGCAATCATAGTGTGGTGGTCAGCCTCCCACCTCAAGTCTGGAACGGCACCCTGCCATCGTGTCGTCACACTTTGTGTGCTTTGATTTAGAGCAGCTGTGGCCACTCCAAAGCTGCACGAAAGTGCTGTGGCAGATGATCTGTGGTTTTGTCCAGGAACAGATACTGGCAACGTACTGTTTTCAGCTGAAAACACATCTTTATGCGTAAGCACATTAGCAGCACTTGTAGCCAAAGCACCGGCGTCTTTCCCTGAACACTTCCAGTAGCTGAGTGTGGACTTTTTCCTACTACTGAAATCCCTAAGTTGAAGCTCTGCATCTGACAAGTAGCCCAGGCTAAGAAAAGGATTCCCTTTTATGCATGTTTTGTCTTCTCCCCCATCTTTGCTTGATATTTTGTTGCAAAACTTGGATCAGACGTATTTTTCTCTTCTTTCTCTAAAAATCCTATTCCAAAAAAGCCTATTGGTCTCTGTCATGGTGGAAAAGAAATGAATGATGTGAAATGTCATGGAGCCAGATCTTAATTTTTGCTTGCATTGAGGTAAATCCATTAATTTGTTGTTTCTTCTTTCTCTAAAGTAATCCTATGGTAATCTTTAGTTGGTATCTACAGCAATCATCCATGTTTTTTTAAGAGATCCTGTTTCAGATAGAGGGAGAAGAGGGATTTTAGAGAAGTTCTTTGAGCAGAGGAAAATTGATGTCTGCCTTTCTATGAAGTCATCAATTCCCTAGTGATTGTGCACAGCTCCCCTGTAAATCTTTTCAGACTACAGTGAGGTCACTCTGAAATCAGCTTCAATTGAACAATCAACTTTTAAACAGAACTGCTTCAAACTGGTGGCTGTTTAAAAGTAGAGAGTGGTTTCTTTACAAGCTGTAACTCACCTTTCTAGTAGGCAAGTAGAACGCCTGCTCTCGTTAGCTTGCTGAGCTGTGGTGGCTGTAATGACACCCTTAGATAATGGCAGAGAGATGTCTCTTTCTTGACATATTGTTTCTTCTTGTACACATCATTATTACTACTTACTGATAACAGGGCCTATGTTTTTGATGGACAAACATTGTCCATGTCCTTTAAATTTTGAGCAATCTGCTTTGGGAAAGATTTCAGTCACTGTTTAAACTTCTGCTGATAAAAGCTTTATTGTCACAGTGTCAGGTCCTTTCAACAGTTACTTCTGTTACCAAAAGGGCCACCTACTTATTATGCCTACAGGGCAGAGGGAAACGCAGTCCTGTGAAGGGAGAGTTTTCATATAAACTTGATTTCCAAAATCTGATGGTTGTGGCTGTGGTAGGAAGGAGGCTTAGTTATGTGTATGCCATATGTATTCATTATAAAACAACACATTATTTTGAAAACATATTCCTTGATTAAATGGAAATGGGTTAAATCGTAATGGTTGGATTAAATCAACAATACTTTGGCTTTCCAGCTCCGTTGCCCTGAGCAAGTAATAAAAGTCTGAGGAGCAGTGTGGCCTGTGAATAGAACTTTTTAATGCTGTTGATGCCGTGACTGATGCAGTTGTCCTTCCCAGTGTTTTGTGGAACTTGAATGCGGTAATGGCAAAATAACTTTGCTGAAGAGCAAAGCTTAACCTCACCTTGGAAGCACTTGGGCTCTTCGTTAATGCACTCTTACCCATCCTTACACTGGTCGTGCGGAACGCTGCACGTCAGTATAAAGGACTGGCAAGAGTGTGTGTAATTTTGGGAAGAAAGCCAAGGCCACATCAATTGGTGTAAATAAGCAAAGCACGGATTTCATGGAAGCCTGCAGGTTTATAGCAGCTGAGGCTCTAGCCCTGTGGTCTAACTTCACTCAGCTCCAAGGGAGTTACTTAAGATTTCCATTCTGATGTTAGTAGAAAATGTATATGTATAAAAATAGAGATCCATGTGGCTTATTTTCTGGATGCAACACTTCAAAGGAATATGGAAAAGATGTACCTTCTCTGCACTTTCCAAACAGCTTTTGGTTATCCGTGTGCATTTCGCTGGCTACTCAGCATAATGCCCAACGTGAATATCCGTATGGGATTTTGGGAACTCAGAGCATCTCACTTTATTCATTGCAGATCTCTACTGTCAGCAGCAGATTGGCTCAAAGAACTACAGGAAAAAGTAGATGTTGCTAACTAAGCCTACAGATGGAAAGCAACTCACATGTTTACAGAAAGGACCATTCTGGGACAGAAGACAGCAGAAGACAACTGGAAAGGTAAGTTTACAAGTTCCTAGGTGCTGCATTTAGCTCACGGAGAGGGAAGCTGCGTAATCCCTGAAGCTTTCAGCGTATGTTGGAGTTGCTCTGCTTTGTTTAGGGTATATTGGTGTGTAGGTATCATGCCAGAATTTAATAAAGAAACGGCACTTACTGAAACAGCCCATTTAGCATTTTGGTACCAGACCTCTGTTACTGTTTACATAGTCCATTTGCCTTGGGAAATCAGATGTCTTCAGAGCATTCAGGCTTCTAGATACTTTAACCCTGAAATATTTAACACTGGAGAAGAGTTTAAGTTCTTTATTATTAACAAATTGATATTTTCTTCTAGCTGATTTCCTTTAGTATGCTAATTAGTAAAGACAATAGGCTCTGAATTAATATTGCTACCAACAGTTATTTTACGCATTTTGCTTTCTTGGGAAAAACAATCAGCTGGTTTGTCTGGCTTTGGAAGACTAATGGAAAGAATAATCTGTTTGGTTGAAAACATCTAGGGCTGTATGGAATGCAAAACTGTTTTATAACATGCAGAAAAAATACTCTTGATTGATTTATTCTGGTCATCTTAGCATTTCTGTGTAGAAAGGTGTTACGTTCTCTTTAGAATTAAATCAGTGCCTCAAGTTATACAAACTTTGGACTCCAAGTGAATTAAGCACCTCTGAAAAGAGGCTCTTGGTCTAGAAGCAATGAAGTAATAACTTGTGACTATGTATTTTGAATTGTGCTTGGTTTGTTGATGGCTTTAGTGATGCTAATAGCAATGTAAGCATTGAAATACTGAGCCTCTTTTCAAAAGCAAACAGTATTTTTTCCCATCTGTCATAGCTGTGTGTCCTTTAAAGTATGAGTGTCAAATTTCTTTAGACTTAGAAGGCTGCTAGATACCTGTGTGCCATTCGTAATCTCATCCACGTTTGCTAATAGATTTTTTAAAAGATACTTGGGCATCCTTTATCAGTGACTGCAATGAGACAGGTTTCCAGTCACCACTAATGGTCTGACCCCTGCAAGGCCTGAAAACCAGAACTGAGCTTCTTAGGCAGGTAGATGTTTTTGAAAATACTTGTTAAACGTCCTGCATATAACATACTGCAATCAGTGCAGCAGGTTTTCACTGGCTGCGTGAACACAATCACCTCTACTCAATGTCTGTGTGTTAATACATTGTAACAATGATTTAATGTGCTAATTGCATTTCTTAATGTGCTTCTCAACACCTCTGTTGTGTTTTGTGGAAACGTGCCGAGAAATGCACGTTTTTTTCCAATGTTATTCACGATTGCGTGTGGTTTTTATATGCCTGTTGTTCATCTGTTTCAAACAAACAGCCCCGGTGTGTGTGATCTTTCTCACGGAAGCAGCTGTGCTTTCCAACATAAGCTGTGGCTTAGGAACTCTACAGTCTTCTAATACCCTTGCAGCCAGGTGAATGCTATTATCTTTGTCAATTTGCTTGCATAATTAATAACCTTGTAGAGCAAATGCAGCATTCAGCAATGGAATCATCAGTATGATTTTAATACAAATGGCTTTGCTAGTAGGCAGCCAGTGTGCTTAATGGACTTAAACAAAATAGTAACAAACGACACATGCTTTGTGCAGGCCAGAATGTCACTACCATCCTGAGATAGTGATGCTTGACCTACTTACATCTTTATCTACGATGTGCCATGTCGTGTCTCTTCCTGTACCACTCCATTTGTAGCCTTGCTTGCTCCATCAAGCCTCTAACATACGCTGCAGTCACTTGCTGTCAGAAGCATTCACCTCTTCTTCCATCACTGCTCAGGAAGCCCATATCAATAAGCTATTGTTGTTACATAGCTGTCATTTCTGCCCTCCAACAAATCCTGTCGCTGCGGAGTGGCTGGAGGTTGCAGATGCCTAATAATGTTCTTTCCTGCTCTGTCAATTGATTTCAAGGCTGCGTACCCTTGTCAGACTGAATGCAAGGTGCGGGGAGCCTGCCTGTGATGAGGTTTTGTAGAGATCCTGGCAGTTCCACATCATGCTCATTTCCAACCAGGTGTTCATCATCTTCCCCACTTCTCTCCCTAGTGTTAACTTCTTGCAGCTCTGCTCCTAGGCAGGCTAAAAGGCAGCTGAAGGCCTCTGTCCGTTCTCCACTGAACGCTTGCTGGGTTTGGAAAGTAAATCCTGTGCGAAGCGATACCTGGCAAGCACCTCCCATGCCCATGTCTCTGTACAGGGTGAGATGTCTACTGCAGACCTACACGTCAGGTTCAGCAGTTCACATTCACCCTCAGCAAAACCAAGTTAACAGCCTAAAAGAGCTTTAGAGACATCAAACATCTCCAGAAGTGCCTCATTAACTGGCTACGTACCCTGTACTGGGAAGTGCATGATAACTGCTAGATACGCCCAGCAAAGGGTTAGACACAGACAAAAGGCAGCAATTTTGATTCTGTTAAAAGGTGCAACCTCCAAGGCTCAAAGGTAATTACATTTCTACTGTCATGTTTCCACCTTGTGTGCTCTTCTGACTGGTTACTGGTTCCCTGAAGAGGCTTAGTTCTCTAAGTTAAGTGTGAAGCTGGTATGAAATGATTCTAGTAGGTGACAGCAATAACAGGGTGGGTGGTGTGGGGCGTCTGTGAAAGAAATGGAACAGGCTTCTGGCTCCATAGATTTGATATTGATGAGGAAAGATGTGCTTTGAGTAATAGACTGTGTGCTGGGAGGGGGGCATGAAAACTGTAGTAAATATTAGTATTGTGCTGGATGCTTGTGAAGGAGGTGAGGAGGTTTTGTTGCCTACAGCACTGGTTAACACGTAATTTGAGTCCAATCCACTGCCCAGGACTTCAGTATACAGATATATATTTTATATATATGCACACATACTCTTTGATAGATTCCATTTGGGGTTATTAATGTTGTCTTCTCTCCCAGGCTCTTCTGAACTTGTCCAATATGTTCTATCACAAGGCATATTAATCTAGAGTATGGAAATGAGGGGAAGAGCTGATAAATCAAGATACTATAACTGTAAATGCATTTCTAATGAACAGACATTGTGTAAAATAATGGCAGAATCACTAAGACGGGGAGATATTTAATTAAAAAGACAAAAGAGGAAGAAAAAGGGAGGAAGATCCCTTTACTTGTTAATTATATGCAGTGTCTCACTGAAAGTAATAAAACATTACTCTGGGAAAGTGCAAGAATCGCCACCTTTCACCACACACCTACTTTCTTTCCTCAGTCTTTTTTGTCTTTGCTCTTTCAAAGAGGCAATAGTGGAACACTTAAATGAATGTCTAAAACTTCCTGGGAGTCGTTTTCAGTTCTAAACTTGACCTGTCCTACCTCCTTTTTTTGATGCTTGTTTGCCAAAGTGTGTGAAGAACTCATTTGGAAAATGCTTCGTGTGGAAGAAAAAAATGTTAATAATAGTAATTGGTTTGTGCCTGCTCATAATGCAAGTATATGTTCCTCAGTTGAGTGGACGAACAAGCACAGAAGCCTTAATATTCAGGACGTCTGAGTTCTTGTTAGTCAGGACAGTTTCCAGTTTGGAAACTGAGACAAAGTATTTTGGCAAATCTGAGACAGGAATCCTAAGACTTGTGTGTCGGACAAATAAAAAGATTTGAGATATTGATTAAAAAGCGTTGAAGGCAAAACATCTGTATTTCCTGAAATTAAGGGAAACTTTGGGCAGGCCCACATGATTCCAAGTTGAATTTATCATTTGTATCCTGATAACATGAATATTCTAGTGACGATTTCAAGGTATTGGGCAACTCATTTGAGAGAATTTTCATTCATCATATTGACAGTGATGTTAATCAAATTGACTATCCTTAACAAAAAACCCTGCTTCATTTGAACTATATTGCTTTTCTGCCTGAGGGGAACATTTATGCAATTAACAAAACCAGATCGAATGCTAATAAAGAAAACAAATGAAGATTTATGCTCAATCTACAAAAGGACTGCAATCATTTAATTAAGAATATATAGCAGTTTTGGAAGAGAGTAAGTATTAGTGATAATAAATGAGAAGGCCTCTGTATTCAAGTGGCACTCAAGGAAGTGGATGGTTTCTTACCCAACTTCAGTTTTAGTCCTGCCCAAGTCAGGGTCACCAGTGAGATTTTACAGCTTTAGAGAAAGTCCAAACTTGACCCTTTTGCTCGAATAGCGTGCTGAGTAAGGAGAGTTTATTCTAACATGCCCTAGATGTTTAATTTAGTTGAGATGCCAGTCTTGAAATACCTTGTAGAATGGAAATGAATAGTCTAATAATAATAATAAAACTAAGAAATTTAAAACCTGTCTTACTGGGCTTTTATAATTAGCTTGGGATTCTGTGGCTAGTAATAGGCAGAGCAGGTCACGTTCAACCCTGTTCTAAGCATGAGCAACTCCACGAAAGTCAATCAAGTTTTCACTTCCAACCATTATTGAATTTGGCCTGGAATCTGCGAGGGCAGGAGAATGATGCGGACAGGATGGGTTCAGTCAGAGCAGCAACTGATAGGGAAGACAGCTGGTGAGTTGGAGAGGTGTAATGAGCTCAGCTATAGGGCCTGGTGCAAAGGCAAGTGGAGTCAATAAAAATGGAACAGCTTTGGTTCGGGGTGGGAGGTCCGTTGTCACGCTTGGTCTTGCGCACAGGTTTTGTTACTAATGTCACATTTAAGGAGCGTGCAAGCAGCGCATGGACCTGGTTGTATGTGCAGAGGCTTATCATTTTATACAGGAATGAGGTTTTCAAGGCAGCTCTGATCACGCTGCCGGCCAAACTTGGAAAAGCCATTCCTAAGCTATTCCGTGAAAGTGCTCCCATACGGAGTTGGGACTGTGTAGTCCCACGTGCAAAGAGTGAACGTTGTGCACGTACAACACGAGTGCGCATTGTTTGAAGTGGTGCTGTGGGCTTTCTGGGAGCCAAAATCTGAATCTGTTTTTGAGAAAAATATATGCACCTTCAGCTTTTTGAGAGATTATATTACAATGACATGTTCTTCAGTCATGTGTAGGACTTACAAAGGAGAAAACTTTCAGAGGGACCTTTTGGCCTCTGGTTTTATTGCAGAGACCACCTTTGACTGGAAAGAATTTTTTCCCTGTGGCATGTTTTCTCTTCAGCCTTTTGTTAAACTGTTGATGGTTAAAAAGCAATAGACGAATCTGAATTACTGTCTTCCAGGAACAAAGTCTGTTGCCAGTTTGCTGGCCTGTAGCTACTACACGGCTATAGGAATCTGACTCAGGATTTATTTGATCCATACCAGTTGGGCTGAGATTTCTCAAAGTATCACTGTAGCCCATTTTTTAGGTTGAGTTTAAAAAACCCGAACCACACCCAGTTTCTCCCCGCATTTTAAGATGTCAGTTCCCTTGTTTTTGTAAAAATCCTTGGTTTTGTCTGCTCTTACCATTCCATGTTCCTCTGGTTAGCCAAGGCTGGCTTAAATTAATGAAAGTTGAGAGCAGGATGGATGCTGTTTATGGAGGAGGAGGGAGGAAGTGCAAAGCTGTGTTTCGCACACTGGCCCCATAGTGAGAGCAAATCATCTATCTATTTATCAAGACACAGATATATTAAAAATTGGAAGGAGGTTCTGCAACCGTTAAATCCTTTCATATAACTTTATGTTCCTGCTGTTAAGCTTTTGCTATGTTAATGTCATCCTGGGTTGGTAATATTTACAGCACCTAAATCAGCGTTGAGGACGTACAGAATATTGCAGGATCAACTCTACTTATTTCAAATGCACTTTAGTATTTTGACTGCCTGACCAGAGCTCGGGAAATAACTGTGGTGGAATGATAATGAGAAGTTTAACAGTTTTATGATGGTTGGAGCGGACTTTATGGAAGTTGATAAATTTCATCTTGTAGGTTTCAATTTCTCATTCCCTACTGAGAGATGGGGAGAATACATTGATACTGCATTTCAAATTGGCTAGATCAGAAGGAACAGCAGCTAAAATCCATTACAACCCAATTACATCCATCAGCTGAAGCTGTGTGCATTCACTCGTGAACATCAGCATTTAATCCATAAAGAGGAACTAATGAGAAATTTGAAAATGGAATCCATGCATCAGTAACTTTGGAGAGATTTTGCTGGGATTAATGAACTGCCAGAACATTGTCAACACACTGAAAACCTGTTCTCTCTACGTTTGTTTACTGACCAAAGAAAGTGAGGTTTTATTTTTTTTTTCCTCCTTATTCTTCAGCATGTTTTTGTCTTATGGGTGGGTGGTTTTTTTTTTCCCTTACGTTCTTGGTGCAGGAGTTGACATTTTATCCACTTGAAGGATCAAACACTTGTTTCTTTTTCATCTTTTATGGGCATCTGGCTGGTTGGCTGGGTTCTAAAGTCAGATACGCTGCAGATGAACATCCGCAGCATCTCTATACCTCTCTGCAGAAATCTCTTGTACAGAGCTCCAAAAGACAATGGCATGTGGGCTACACTGTTTTGTAGTGTAGAAGGAAACTCGATATTAGCAATTACTTTTTAAATAGTACTGTGCTGTAGGAAACTGGTTGAAAAACTGCTAATGTTAGTTTGCAAGTTCACCTTTTTATTTCCTTTGCCAAATGCTGTACTTGCTAATGGATTTTCTGATTCTCTGGAGCTACCAATAGGTATTTGTCCAAAGAGTGTAGATGAAAGTGAGTCCACAGCAAAGCTAACCTCTGTAATGGGAGTTCAAACATACAGTAATTGCAGAGGTCTGGCTGGGCTACCATATATAAACAAAGCAGTAAACTGTCGTCCATCAAGATTGTACATTTAAATGACTGCAAGTGCAGATCATTCTTTCTGCATGCTCCAGGGTGTAATACTGTGATATTCATCTCCATCACTTAATGACCTAAAAATGTATTTCTATTTGGATTGTAGTTAAAATGCACATTAATTTCTATACGCCTTTTACCTGGAGGTGCCTAAAGAATGTGTTGGTATTTCAGGACCAATCTGTGAAAATTTCTCTAGCTTTTTTGCACATAGATGCTCTCGATCTGTTCAAAAATAAATCTCCTTTATATTCTGAGCCGTATTCTCCCTTTCTACCCAAGTGGTCTAGTAAGATTTGATGGCTTAATATTTATTTCTTTTTTTATTTTGATAGATCTGTGTCATATTCACCAGCTGGATAGATTTACTATGCTTAGCAGCAATATAGCAGTATTTCCTCCCAGGAATCATTCCTTTCCACATTTAAACAGCAGAGCCGATCTCCAAGTAGACAAATCTGACAGGTAGCTCCTCTGAGATCCCCTTTCCAATTGCACTCCTGATGCAGACATGATGGGTTCAGGAAGAGGAGGAGAGGGCAGGAGAATGGAAAGCAGGAGAGAGAAACAGGAAGACCATACAATGTGCATTATGTTTCAGCATTAAGTGATAAAGGATGGACAGACAGAGGAAATGGAGAAGAGCAGAGAACTTGGGTGAAAACATCTGGGGCTAAAAGCTGGCAACTGCAGCTAGCACAGGAAGAAAAAATATGGAGGAGAATGGCATGAGGAAGGAAGCTTGAGTGACTCCCTGTGTGATCTGGGGGAAGTCACTGAAACACGATGTGCTTTTGGTCTCTGTCAACAAAAGCAAAAATCTCTGGCAAGCTGAACATCTTTTAGATGAGGTCAAAGTGACACCTATGCAATTCACCCAAATGTGTTGGAAGAGACCTCTGCGCTCAGTGAGGGTGCTGTGCAGAGGTCCTGCGAGGATGCTGCAGACAGGAGCAACTAGGTTAGCACAGTGCTGAGCTGGTGTCTCTACGCTGCTCGTTGGAACGCTGTGTGAAGTCTCTCTGCCTTACTTTACCCAGTGTAGGTGCACCAAAGAGCTGGGGCCTTTTTATCTTGGCAATGTGCTGATGCTGAGGCAATAGGAATGGCTGTTGCTGTGTTCCCCTTTTAGCTTCTTTGACTTGAGCAAGTTCCTTTACACCCAGGTACAGTAATTTGCCACTTCTGGGTCCGCAAGGATAACGTTTGCTTACCAAACGTGACTCAATTCTTCTTCGGGATGAACAGATACTTGAATTGTTCAGAAACCTACTCTCAAATGTTGCGTTGAAGAGCGATTTAGGATCAGTAAATTGGGCTCACTTGGTAGAACACAAAAAAACCTGCAAAATAATGCTTTGGGACAAAAGCTACAAAGAGCAAGGAATAAGAGAACATAAATGTGAATAAGGGTAAATGTTTCCACAGCTGTGTTAGACAATTGCGTCAGACCATTTCCTTAAATCCCCTGGGGTTTTAAGCACAGAGGTTTCTTCCTTTCATTCATCCTTTTTTAATGTTTAACAAAATAAAAATTAGGAAAATCTCCCAAACAACTGTTGTCTTGTTCTGTTCAACATATGTGGCACTCTGACTGCCATGGAGTAGTTATGTCTCAGCTGGGGAACAGCATTTGCAAGCGACAGAATCCTCTTTATTATTCCTTTCCTTTTTTTTTGCACCTCGCATTAGGGTGCAAATGACATAGCAGATATCCCAGTGCTTTTGGAAAGTAGAAGCGTATAATAAAGAAGATAATGGTTAAGAATTAAAGCTAGATCCAGAAACATCTTGCAGTGTTTACTTGTTCAAGGGGGTGTCTTTAGCCGTTCTTTGGCAATCAATAGTTGTTATTCCTTAGAAAAGACAGAGGCAGGTACAGGGGCCTGTTCTGCTGGAGTCTGGGTGTTGCACAAAGGAAACAAAGTCACTACGAAACAGTTCTTGTGCAATAATGGTCCTTCCCTTAGGGAGCTCTATCTGGGAAGGCTGCACACAGACATGTAAAAGTCTGCACAATATAAGCATTTAGCCTAATGGAGCTGGAACCAGCTTTTCTGCAATCTCTGATATCACAAAACTCGTTGGTTCAAGAGATTTCCTGAATGAATGCAGATGAAGTAAAACACTTAGTTTGTCGGTGACCCGAAGTGACATTTCTTAAAAGGAAAAATGTGGTTATGCTTGTGCAGAGAAGGAAACTTGTCCATGATTTCAATCAATAGAACAGATGTTAGGAGCTGATTCTGATCTTACTAATTTCACTTTTACACCTGAACAGCTTTATTGATTTTTTTTTTTTTGAACAAGGAGGATAATATTCCCATAGGTATAAATGTTACCTGGGTTATAGATTTGTTGCAGAATTTTGGCAAGTCATTGAGTTGCTGATCTCTTGGTTACCCTTTGAGCCCACTTTAGAAAAGCTCTGGCTCCATACTGTTATCGAATATTGTTCTTCTGTAGCTGTTTGTGTGAAAAATAATGGGTGGCAGGGAATTTTTAAAGACTTTGAGCAATATCTTAATTTCCTTTTAGATGTGCAGCCTTGCTCCTCAATTTGGCAGTTGCAACATACTTCTGTAATAGCCAAAAAAAGGCACTGCAGGGCACCGCTGTTCTGAATTCACTTGTTTCATCCCTGGTACTTGCTTGCCATGTTTGTACCTTTTTCAGCCACGCTGGTATAACCTAGGCATTTCCAGGAACTTTGTGGGGCACGAAATTGTGTTGAACTGAAGAAAGTAATGTTACCTTCAGTAATCTGTAAAAAGGTCCTGTGAAGACGCTTCTATGTTTTTCACTTGAATTTTGCTTTAGAGTGACCTGTCTAATCTATCTGCTGTTTCTGTGACAGAAGAGGGAGGGGAGAAGTTGTTGAAATGTAATCTTCCCAATCAAATTATCGTAACAATTACTTGGTTTGGTACCTGTAGTTACAATTATGTTAAGAGTTCGTTGCCAGAAGGGATGAAACTAAAAGATTCTCTGTCAGAGTCTCATGTCTGTTTAATTTCTGCAGAACAAACAGTCGAGCTGTTAACCTGACCGAGTCTTTGTTTGGCTAAGAATGAGAGCCAAAGGTTTGCCTCTTTTCTTTAAGCAGGAAAAAAGAAAAACCTCACGGAACGGACATGTAAAGGTATTTCCACGTCTGTCTTTCAAACTTCTCTTAAAATAGAACACGTATAGGGACATATTTATATTACATTCCTGGCAGTAGCTGACTTCTAGGACTCTCCCTGCAAACTGTATTCCCTGCTTTCTGCGAAGGAAATAACATTTTTGACAAATAGAATCATGGAATGGTTAGGGTTGGAAGGGACCTTAAAGATCATCTAGTTCCAAGCCCTCTGCCACAGGCAGGGACACCAATACAACACAAATAAACCAATCAGATATTGATTAACTTCTCTCATTAATAAGCATCTCAAAGATGTTACAATATTTTTGACCTATATGCTAACTGTACAGGAAACTGTAGGAAACACAGAGTCTGGAAAACTCCAGGATTGAAGATGTCTGTTGTCTTGCATGACTTGTAACAGCCCAGAATGGGATAAGGGAAATTTGAGTATCCTATCCTATCTAGAATAGACTCCCTAATTCCTTTTTGGTGTAAACATCTTAATATACCTCAATACAGATCATCACTTGGTGCTAAAAATCATTTACTGTGCTTCAGTAGAAATAGGCTGACTTGTAATATCTGGGGGGCGCATCTCCTGTAATGTTCCTTGTGTTTAAGAGGACAGTATTCATCATTCCTTATTGACTTTCACCAACTTCGTGTAATAATAAGGACAGACTCTTGTAGTAAAAATCAATCTGCTTGGCCAAACACCCACTTGTTTCAGATTTCTGAATGTATGCTGTTTTTGTCTCAAAGTCATGGTTCTGTCATAAAACCCCCCATAAATCATATTCCGAGAACAGCTCTTAACTACCTACTGTTTTCTTTTCAAATACCTATTGTTAATCATCCTGGCAGTTCTGACACTCACAATGTTGCTGAAGTTTTGAATGCCACACGTTGCAGGCGGCTGAAAGCTTCATGTAAAAGGGAAATATGTATCTGACATAAAACTGCCGTACACTAAGTATGTGTACAGGCTAATCAGTCGATGCAGTCCATAATACGCACACTTTACACGCACCGACTCCTCGGAGAACATTATATAAACGTGTGCACGTGAGTACCGTGGAGATAAACTGATACACCGAGTGCTTTACACGAATACCCACGCTAGCAAGGCCTAAAGAACTGTAAAGGTTAAAGAAAGGAAGTAGCACTGCCTGGATGCTTTCCCCTTTTTGAGCGAATGCAATAGTGCAACAAGCTGTGTCTCAGTCCTGCTCTTGGTTGATTCGTGGTTTTGTGTATGATGTCACTAAAGCAATTACAATACAAAATGGTGCAATGAATGTTTCCTGACATCACTTGCAATGGGCGCTGGAGGGGTGGTGTGAAGTTAGTTTGACATGCAGAGTCCAAGCTCAAAGCACTCGCTCTGAGACAGACAATTCAGGTTTCTGAAGGCGAAATTCTCCGCGATGCTGTGCTGACCAGAGTCCCCGCGGAGAGCACGGTCCTGCCCTCGCGGAGCTTTCAGCAGGAGAAGGCACAGATGGTTCAGGCTTCGTATGGAGAATGAATCCCAGGTGCATATTTCACACTTAAAAGTGTCAATATAAAGTTTTTTAAGTTTGACAGTCGGGATCTAATTACAGGCAGAGCAGAGGTTTCTGACACTGGCTGGAGCCTGCAGTCCCCCTCACAGCTCTCCCTCCATCCTGCTGCTTACTTGGCTGCCTTGGTGTAAACGTGTGTTCCTGCACCTCCCTCGCTTCGAAATTCCGTGACAGAGCAACTCCTGTCTCTCCTGAAGCTCATCGCTTCCAAGTAAATATTTGCTTTCTAAGTTGAGGTAGAGGCAAAGAGGCAGATTCTGACAGTAGTTTATAAGATAAGATAAATTCCCTCTTCAACTGTCCAAACACCAGGGGCTCATTTGTGCCTCTGCAAATAAGTTACTAAAAATAAACTGAGTTATGAAGTCTGTAACTTGGGACCTCAGTGATACTTAAAAGATTATTTATTTGAATTGATTCGATGATGTAGCTCTAGCCAGGACTCTTTTGGCAGCACATCCAGCTTATTCTGAATTCTCTCACCCCTTTTTAAAGGACAATTTGCCAATAATCTTTGCCTGCTTGCTGTTCTGGGGTTGTGGAGTGTTATTTTTCTTGTTCTTTATCACAGAGCCCCCCATATGAACTGCTACTAGCATCCCAGATTCAACCATATTTTCATTTTCCCACTATTATTTAACTGTCTTTCAAATTAATTCTATGGCTTGCTATAAATTATTGACTTAGCAGACTCACTCCTGTTTTCTGTGACAGGTTCGGCAGTAAACAGGCTATTAACAATTCATAATGAGTAGCTCCTGTTTGTTTTTCCTGTCTGCTAATTTTGTTCTCTTCCTGACATCCTTAGTGTGCCGTGTCCTCTGTCTGCAGACATGGGGAGCAGGTGATGCCAGGTGACTGTTGTGCATGGTGCTCTCTTCCACAAAAAGCATTCGGATTTGGCAGAATGCATTTTGATTTTCTGGATGAATAATTCGCTTGGAAACAATGAATGAGGAAAATTTCTTATTTCTGCTCCTTCTTAATACCACTATGGGAAGAGTGTATATACAGTCATTGTTCTTGAGGTCAGTTTCATGGTTTGTTTTTTTTTTTTTTTTACCTTTATGGATCTTGTAGGGGATATTTCTATCATGTTTTCTCTATTTTAACACAGCCAGTATTTTTCATGTTCTTAATGCTGCTACTAAGTCCCAACAGCTTGTGTTTGACTTAATGTCTCACAAGGAAGGAATCTGATCTAGACTAAAAGTATGAAGAGGTGGAGAATTCCCCAATGGCTTTAGTAGTTTATTTCCATTTTTGATAGTGCCTGACATGGGAAAACTAGTTCATTTCTGCTTCAATGTGTATGAATCAGGCTTTAATCTTTTCCCACTTGTAGCATGTGAAACTTTCAAATTTAAGGACGTATGTAATGAACGCAGTTAAGTGGAACAAGCAACATGGCACTGCAAAAAAATAAGTGGAGTGTCATGTAAATTGATCTGAAAGTTACGGGTAGTTATACTGTTCTCTGACAGAATGATTCACACTGATTGAAGAAAAAATTTCCTTTTTCTGTTAACGGACTCAATGCCCAAGTGCAGGAGAAGAGGGGGTAACTAGCTGTGAAAAGGCAAGGCAGTCCTGTAAATGCACCAGTTTTCTCTCTGCTCTAACTCGTTTCTTTGTGCTTGTGAAACGGATGATCATGAGACTGGGTGGACACACCAGTCACACCAGTCAGAAAATTCACCTTCCTGAGGGAACGGCGTGAAATGCACGGAGCATGGTCTTAAGGCAGGATTTTCTTCTAAATGAGCTTTTAGGAAACATTGAGTTCATCCCTCGTATCTGACAATTAGTGGATACTTTCAGAAAGGATTTCATTCCCACTACTGAGAAACAGAAATTATACGATCTTTTACAGAGGAGCTGGTTAGGGTTAAGTAGAAATCTTTGGGGGGAAAAAAACCCCACATCTCAAATCATGAAAACCTTGCTACTTATCTCAGTAAAAGTGAAAGGAAAATTGATTTGAAAACCAGTGAGCGGCTGTTTTGTTGTTCTTGTGTGGGAAAAATTGGTTGTAATTTTACCATGAAGTAAAATTTTACCATGCAGGTTTTCAATTTTCCATCACAGAATACTGAGAAGAAATGAATGTGTTCCGCGGAGAAGGTTTTCTTCTAAGAAAAATCACTTTAATTGGAAAATACTGAATGAAAGCAGGTCATGATCACTGCATTCTTGTTTTGCCTTATTTTTTCCCCACTGGACTCTTTTGCACTTTCCTGCTCCACTTATGCTGTTGCCACTTCAATTTTTCATTGCTCAACTTTTCTCTCACCCAAGTCCAGGAGGTAAACGGAACATTCTTGTCTCTGCCAGAGCTGGTTAGCTAAAGAAATGAGACAGCCTGGTAAGTGATGAAGGCTCTGCTTATATCCCCACGCTATACTGGCAGCTCTGTGCTTCAGAAAACCCAGGCCAAACAAAACAAACCAGTAAACAAACGCTCTTTGCTTTTTCAGAAATTTCATGACAATCAAATCCATTTTCCTTCCTGGATTACAGGTTTTTGCCATACAGACACAAGATCCATCTAATGCTGCTGTTGGGATCCCAGAAGCCATGCATGTCCTGTGATTTCAGATTTTTCCTCTTGTGCTCGAGTTCTGCAGAAGGGAGGTAGAAGCCCGACTCGGCCAGGCTCTGTGTGTCATTGAACTTGTGCACTGTGTATGTGAATGCAAGAACTTGCGATGGAGCATGTTCTCTTCTAAAGCCTTTTGGCATGTGGAAGGAAAACCTTGAAAAGTAACTTCAAAACCATTCACAGTTCTTCTACTCTTGCCTCTTCTGCCTCCCACTTTATAGAATCATAGAGTGGTTAGGCTTGGAAGGGACCTCAAAGATCATCTAGTAAATTCTGAGATCCATTTATTATACAATTTATTACATTTATTATACAATTATCTTGATACCTATTTATTTCAGAAACTAGGAAAACAGATTAAGGACTTTATGCTGATATGGAGCTTAGAAAATTCCTGTTTGAGATAGTAGTGCTCATTACAAGGCGTTTATGTTAATCGTTTCCTTGTTTACAGTTACAGACCTGCTGCAAAGTGCTTAGGAGCTGGCAGCAGCACTCTTTCAGTCATAATTAGGTTTTGCATTTCTGACGTGTACAGGCTGGAGGAAAGCTTTCTCGTTCATCCGTGCCGCGAGAGAGGTCAGCAGCATTCGCAGGAGTTCAGATGTTCTGTCCATCAGCCCTTGAGAAAATAACTCCCAACGAGCAGAACTGCCAGATTCTCAATTTGGGGCTGCTTTGGGCAGGTGCCAGCTAAAGTGATTTTAGAGAAAACTCACCAGAGTTAAGTTGCAGTATGTGGGGGTCAGGTTTGGTTTGTGTTTTAATATCTTCCACAGACTTTGTGTAACAGGTACGTTTACAGGCCTCCATAAACAGTAACAATTCTTGCTGGTGATGGCCCATAAAGTCAGTAAGAGCAGCAGCATACAATGGGTGCTCCTTGTCTCTGACCTCATTTAGGAGATGTTTCCCCTTTGTTTCCTTTTTTAGCATTTCAGGTCTGACAGGTGCAGATTGGCCAAAAGGAATGTTAATTGCCTCTTTACTGCGTCCCAGCTTGTCCAATTTACTCACAGATCATTTCCTATTCAGAGCCCAGCAGCAGATTCATCTTCTCTCTCTCCTGTTAATCTCTTCACTATCTGGGCAAATGCCATAGGAGCAACACACCCGCCTCCTGAAAGCCACCATCCTTGCACATTAAAAAAAAACCAAACCCAGTTCTGAATCATAGAAAGGGCAAAGTCACATCCCTGAGAACATACAACTGCATTAAGCTAGTCCAGTATGAATGTGAGCCTTGTAGGATGAATCAACACTAAGGATTAGAAAACGGGGCGGATTTGAAGAAATCAGGTATTTTGCTGATGAACGTTTCCGTAAGCCTAAGGCAGCCTCTTACTTTGCTTTCTCCTTGTTGAGAGAGCTGCTGAATTCTCATCTTCTTTTTGAGTATTATAGTGGCACTTGTTAGCATTTGATTGATTTCTCCGTAGCTATGCGATGACTTGCTCCAGTTCATTCTTGCTGGTATGAAAAGAGGGAAAGACAACTTGAAAACAGATGTGAGTGTGTGGCAGACTTTAAATGCCCGGGGGGCTGTGCCCAGGGAGGAAAGAAGTAATGCCATGGGCTGTTATGCCTATGAGGGTTCCAGCCCAAGGTCATTTAGCTATTTAGTTCCAATAAATAATCCAGCTCTTATGTATGTCTTCTGTTTCCACTTGGTGACTTTTAGCAATATCTCAGATGGAGGTTTTTTCGTTAGCTCAGCAAAGCAACAGAGCAAAGGAGGTTAGATTGTGAGCTGCTAACCTGGACAGAGGTGTGATAAATCTTCTAAATGGTCTGCTCAAAGCATCTTCTCTGCTTTGAGGAAGGGGAGTAATTACACGAGTTCATCCGTACCACTCCACCTTCCAGAAGAGTGGAAGTTGGAGGAAGCTCCTCCCTCGGTAAAAGGTTTATTTTAGTCTCTCTGCTGCTGTAGTCAAAAGGAAAATACCTGATTTCTCACCTATGGCTGCTCTTCATCTGTTACTTGAGAAAAAGACCTCATTTATGCATCAGCAGAGAAACTGAAGGTATTAATGAAGGCTGTGGGTTTTCCAGTCCTGGTCTGGGAGGTGGCAGTGTGCATAAGGATCTTCATGTTCATGAGATAATGAGTTCAATCTGTACCAAATCCTCAGCTGGTATAAACTGGCTAAGCACCCTTTTGCTACCATATTTACTGCTTATGCTTTGACCTACTCCATGGCTTTGATGGATTTCTACTTCTTGGTAACAACCAGGTGGAAGAGTTAATAGGTGGGAAAAGTTCATGGAATTCATCAAAGGCACTACAGACATGTTTCCTTCTGTTAACCTAAAAATAACTAGACTTTTCAGACACTAACCAAACAGGTGCAAATTGCAACATCTGGCATGTTTGCTGAACAGGAGCCAACGAGGATCAGACCAGAAGTTCTGGTGGAAAAAGTAGCAGCGTTTGTATAAGGAGGCTAACTTTGCCCAATACATGGGAACTAGAAAGGAAAACAAAGCATAAAAGATGTTGTCTCTAAAAAAGACTGTAGTGTTGTGGTTTGCTGCTGGAATGTACATGTGACTTAAATTAAGAATACTCATATATTTTATTGAGTAAGGGAGTTTTTCTGAAGTAAGGCTGCGATGTCCATTTTTAAATACTTATTTGCATATACAAATTTATTGTGGATCTCTTCCCTGTGCTGCAATACTCTGTGATCCAAGAACTGTAGGATCACAGCTTGCGTTTATTTGCACTGCCTGAATTTTTCACAGATGGGGCTGTTATGTTCCAGGAACATAGCTGAGAGAAAATATGACCATGAGTTGACTCTAGAATTAGATTGAGTCTTTGCTGCTTTTTTTCAGTAAGACTAGTAATATTCAGTATGGCCTAAGGACCAGTGACTAATGGGAAGCAAAAGGGAGAGGGACTGAATATGGAACATCTACGTATGAAGCGGGCAAGTCTGTTGGTAGCTCTGGTCTGACTTTTCCTAAGCAATGATGTTCTCTAGTTTTTTAAATTATTACAAACTGGTGAAAAACATTTTCTTCTGAACATACTGCAAGAAAAGTATGTATTGACTTAACTGATTATGGAAGTATTTCAATTTAATTCTCTTCTTTATGGTTAGATTTTATTAGATACAGTACTTTCTCAGGAGGTGTACTACTTTTACTCAACCCTTTGACCTTGACTGCTCTTGAAATTGTGCAAGGAAAAAGAAAAACTTCCTTAGGGCATGCAGGAATTGCTGCTGGGCAAAGCCTTCAGTATTTGGACAGAACCATTTGCAATCTTGCAGCTGTTCGACTCTTTCAACTTGCATGAAAACAGCTCTGCTGGGTTCAAAATTCTACTGTGGGGCTGTTCTTCCCTGAAGGATTTAGCAGTTATGAAGAGATTTCATCTGGACAGAGTTCTCTGAATAGGTCAGGTTTGAGTCTACTGTTCCATAGAACCTGGAATAACTGCGCTGAGACATCAGTGCAGAACAAATATGAGAGGAATCGGACCCACAAGGTTGAAGCCTTATAGTGAGAAGATTAATCTGATTAGGCCTTGGCATTGTGTGATTGCTCTGGGCCAAGCAGGCCTCTTTATAACCTTGTCACAAACACAGCATTTCTGATCAACTTGTCAAAGCCTTGCAAAAATGTTATTAGCTCTGAATCTTTGTTGTCAGGGTCGGGAAGGTCTGCTCCCTCCTGCTCTTGCTTTTGTGCTGGGAATGCATTTCCACTCGGCACTTGCAATGTGTGTTTTTTTTTTTTCTGCTGTTTATATATCTGTTTGTCTGGAGTGGAAAAGCTTGTACAAACCCTGACACCCAGAAACTAGCAGTGCTTTTATCTGGTGTATACAGAGTCACTTCTGCCTTCTGCAACTCCACTCCGTGCTGCGCTTTGGTTTTAACCTTGTTTCTTCACGTGGCCGCCTTACGTCGGGCTGCAGCCAGTACAGCTGACAGGCAGCCCTGCAGAGCTGGTCAAGTTCGTGTTCTGGCTGCACTTGGTCTTCAAAATACAATAGCATCAAGTTGTGCTCAGTGTAAGGTGAGTTGTCATTGTAAATGGGTTGTGAAAAGAAATATAATTAAATGGTGGAGAGCTCAGTATCAAATTCTCCACACTGGAGACTTCATTTGGTTCAGAATGTCTGCGACAAAAGTGGATCCATAATGTGCTGTATGTTGTTTTAATTTATTAATTCTTTCACTTTCCCACACAACAACCTCTGGGTTCGTCTAACTGGAGTGTGCTGATACCTCACCTGGGCCCAAATGTTTCGTATGAGGCATAAGGGCAGCTGTTGGGCTAAACCTTGCCCCTTTTTGCAAGCTGTCGGATGCACAAGACACACAGCTTTCTCACACTGACGTTAATTTGAAAAAACGCCACAAATGTCATCGGAGATAGCTGCCACCCTGCATTGAACAAGCCTTTCTGGTTTTATTTCTAGCTAAGGATGCAGTTCTTGTGTCACCCATCAGCTCCGGAATGATAACAGTGGAGTCAAATCCTGACTCCTTGATCAGCTGAGGTGTGATGCTCCTGGAAATCCGTGTGATCCGGAACAGCTGATTATGGGTGTCTGGAATGGGGTGTGTCAGTGATCGTGAATCACTCGGATCTGTGTGAAGTGTTCACGGCGTGCAGATTCCCACTGGCCACGTTCTGTGCTGCTCCGTGCGAGGATCCGGCCGGTTCGAAGGCCATAGCTGGTGGCTGCGCTCGGAATCAGCAGCACTTTTCTGCAGAAGTGGTTCCGTTGAAATAAGTGGAACTATTTGTGGAACGAGAGATGAGCTCCTGTAAGTGGAGTCAGTTGGAATTTTTTTGGTTGAAACGAGTCAGGAAATTGGTTCCTTTAAATCCATTTTACTTTATTTTCTTTTGGGTTTTTTGTTTGTTTTTCAAAACAGGGGATCAATTTTGACAAAACTTTTTTCTCCCTATAGAACAAAGTGTATATGAAAGTTGAAACTCTGTGTTTGTCAAACTAACTCTTGTTTTGACTGGGTGTATTTCGAGGTGGGTTGGAGATACACAGAGCTTGTATTCCCCTTCTGCAGCCGCTTAGTGTTTATTTGCTGTAACAAACTGGAGTTTCATTTATTTTAGCTTGTTTTTGTGAAGGGATTTGTTTTGCTCTGGAATAACAAAGAAAGAAGCAGGAAGGACAGATACATGTGTTGCATGGTTAGAAAGTGGGTGGAAATCACACACTTCCAGGATTTTGGTCTTATTGCTCCTTGACATTTACTTCCATCTTTCTAGCTCTTGTTTTCACTTGTTTCCCTTTTCCCTTGATTTTTTTTACTTGGCGTTTGGGAATTGTTAGTGTTTTTCTTGAGCTCCTTAATGCTGCTCTGTGGCGGGTGTAGGTGAGGAGTCCAGTTCAACGTGCTCAAGCACCGTCACTGAAAGGGAAATTAGGGCCCTTGGTGAAGTGAAAGCAATATGGAAAAACCAAAGAATAACAGTGAGCTCTTCACTGGTGTCTGTTTTCCACTCCAGTCCTCCAGCTCACCTCACGGTGACGAGCTGAACACGGGGAAGGCTGGGCCCAAGATAAGTGGCTTGCTTTTGGGAGATGCAGAAGTGAGGTAGCCACTTAAATCTGAGGTAGCCACAGTTTACTAAAATGAGGTAAGATAAAAGCCACCTCTACTGGAAAAAAACTGCAGAGTTTTCAATACATTCTAGGATTTAATGCTCATTGATTCAAGACAAATTAATGTACTTAAACTTTTGAAAATTCCATTAGTGACTGTCTGTGTCTCTAATTGTCTAAATACTGTAAAAAAAAAATCTGGCTCATGAAAGCCTAAGTTGTGAGATAGGCACTCAAGAGCTTAAGCATGGGAATTTCGAAAGTGCTGATGTGATTTCATAGCTTAAACCCTGTTAAAAATCAGCAGAATTTATATTCTTAAATGCCCATTGGCTTCTGAAAATTGAACTTATTGTTCATAATGCAACCACTACTCCTCAAAAAATTTATTGTTTATCAAATCCTGCGGTATAACAGGCAGCAAAGGTATGTGATTACAAAAAAAACCCCGAAACACTTTGCTGCTCATTATATTCCCATATGTTTCTAACAGTGTTGGGTGAAATCCCCCAGCTCCTTTGCACTGCACCATTAGAACCAGTAATGCTGAATCATTTAAATTTTTTTTCCCAAGAATGATTCATCTGTCCAGACTATGAGAATATAAAAGCAATATAAATCCCTATTGCCTGAAAAAAGAATGAAGTCCATAGCTTTCAAATAACTCTATATCCTTCAGCACTGGTAATAAATATCCTCCTTTTTCCATGCAGTGCCTGTAGCCCTGAATTATGTCTCATCTTTGGAATATCTCTGGTTATGCACATTACAAGGAATTTTAAGTGTTGTCTTTCCCTCTCTTTGGTGTGCTTGGTTGTCTAAACACTTTTTATTTAGACCAGTATTGTAGTTTTTGTGGTATTCTTGTTGATTCAAAGGTTCAGCCTCCCCCTGTTTTTCAAGAATATTGTCTTAGGTCAAATTTTCAGCTGGTATAAATCAATGTCCAATTCCAAGGACCTACGCAAAGAATTATGTATAACTTATGGCCTATTTTTAAATCTTATAGAAGGCTTCAATGGCACATAAAGATTCATGATATGCTGAGGGCTTTGTATTTTTAATTCTAACTGCCTGAAATTTTTATTCAAAACTTTGTCAGCAGGAAGCGGCTTTTTTGTTTACATGGAAACACATGTGGGAAAGGGCTTTTTAAAAATTAAAAAATAAAAATTCATGTTTGTTTCTATCTTAGATCATAAGACCCAAATAACCAGTTTTCTAGGTTAAATATCCCTTTATTGCAGAGATTAAATAAGAATTTTTACAGTATTTTGCAAGACACTGGGGGACCGCTACCTTTGGGTGACATTGCAGTGTTTTAAACGTAATGCCCCCACACAACAGCTGAATAATACGATGTCAGAAATCGCATAGGGGGATTTTACCTTGGAAGAGCTGAACTAAAATTGATCCAAGAGAAGAAGATGAATGGCCTCATGCAACCAAGTAGTGTTATGGGATCTTTAATGACCTCGTATGATCAAGATCATACCTCAGATTTGTTGCCTGTGGCTTGATGGTCCATCAGGCCATAGAATCGTGCTTGGTAATTGATGTAGTGCTGACTCTAAAGTAGAACTGCCACCGACAGGCTCACCCATCGTGCTTCCTTCCAGCCTCAGGCTTCCTTGGGAGTAGTGCTGATCTAATACAATTTCTCTTGGATTGTAAGATGTGAGGGCAAAAAAAAGGCAAATTGGGTTTTTTTTTTGTCTCTAGTCCAGAAGGTACCCCAAAGAATTTACTGTTTTTCTTCAGAGGGAAAGGAAAATCTGCACCTCCATGTCTGTCAGCCTTGGTCAGTGCTCTTGGGGACGCTGAGTCAGTGAACAAAGGACAGGAACTCGGTCTGACCACTGCTTACAAGCGATTTCCTTCATCCTGAAACAAAGGCAATAGGATTCTCAATCCATAAAAAACGGTGACGTTGTAAAATCAGATTTAAATGTTCTTTTGTTTTATTTTTAAAAAGTCGGAAACCCTTCTAAAATTAAAAAAAACCAAAACACCCTAAAACCTAAAAAAAAAAAAAACAAACCCAACTTTCCCAAACTTCATTACGTAGCTTTGGCTCAGGGACTGGGATGCAATGCACGTTTACACACACTATGCACAGGCAATTTCACATCTTCCAGCCTCCACGACCCTGTCTCAGTTGAAGCCAAAACAAAAGAGACACAGATCTTACTGCCCATCTAATAAAAACTGGATTTTTATTATTGCACTCGTATGCACATACACTACTTGTGACTGGTATGCCAGAGCTGCACTGCTCGCAGGAAGCGTGCTCGTTAAGCCTGTGGCTGGTTTTCTCATTTTTACTGTGTTTTGTCTTAAGTCTCAAGCAAAAACCATTATCTTTGTTTGCGAAATGTTGCCTCAGCTGGTGTTCTGTTGACTTTGTGGACAATAATGAAGTAGTGCATTCAACATATTAGTATTTGTGATATACATCAAAAGGCCCCAAAGGAAAGAAATTAAATGTGTTTGTGCATAACTCCAGTATATTGCTGCACGAAATGCTCGTAGGCTCCGAGAGCCCTTTAGTAGTTGTTGATGAGGTTCCTGCAGAGTTGAGAAACTCCAGGTTGACGTGTCAGGGTGTTTAATTTTGGAACATGCAGGACTGGACTGCTGGGCCAGAGAGAATATTCTTGTACGTCTTTGCTGTGTCAGTCAGAATGACTTTGCTAGGAGTAAAGGCTTCGACTGTTGCTGGATCCTGCCGCTGTGTTCTGCTTCCTCGGAGAGAGTTCTGCAGTGGAAAAGTAATGGAATAACCCCCCGGAATTCTGGGTCTGGTTCTGAACTCTCCACTGCTCTGTCGCACGGCTTGCTTTGCCTCTCCGTGCCTCTGCAGTGCTGTCTATAAAACAGGTTAGAAAATAGAAAGTGTTTAACTCTGCTGCAAAACACCTTGAGCTCTATAGGACTATGAATTCTTCACTCGTGTTGCCCTTGTTTGGGAAGATTTTAACTCTCAGCCACAGCACAAAGTCAGAATCTCCTGTCGCTTTTAGGTGATGGTTGCGAGCGCTGCATCAGCCGTGTGTTTGCGCTACCCGGCTCTGAGCAGCCTGCCCTGATGTTTGTCAAACTACACTGAGAAGAGATTTTCAGCTTATCAGCATCCTGGGAACATTACATGGAGGTTCTGAAGGCTTTTCTGTAAAGCTAAAAATCTAATTATCACTTACCTGGATGTCACAGGGAGGAAGGCAAACTCCACCGGGCATTCAGCAGCCGTTTGGAGCAGGTAGCAGGAGGAGGGCGTACTGCTGAAAGTTGTCCTACAAAAAGCACATGACAGAAAGGGGTTTGCTGCACATCCCAAGTGTTCTTTGTTACTTTTTGCTGCTTATGGTTTGATGAACGTCTCTCATTGTCACTCTCATTATAAGAGAGCTTGTCAAACGCTTGAAGCCAGAGCCTTGGAAGAGATCTGTGCTGCTCACTTATGTAACACCAAATGTGCCTGCACAGTAAGAAAGCCTATTAAATATTTAAACCCTGTCCTTTCCTCAAAAGCAGAACAGCAGAGATGATTTTCCATGGAATTTAACATTAAACTCTGGCAATTTGTACAGCTGTGCATATAAATAGTTTGCACATCATCTCCAGAGGCCGAGGTCACTGTGCCTCATACATTTCAATACTGGAAGTTACATAGCAACAACCTTCCCGTTTCTGTTTCCATGTCATTTGTCAAAAGGGACTTAAAAATTGGGATGAAGTACCGTTGGTTTTTGAGATGGATGAATGGAAGTTGATTGTAATATTTTTTCCTTAATTGCTTAATTTTTTTCTCTTCATAGAACAAGACAGATAATAACCGTCCATCAGCAGTGGGCTGGGTGGCATAAAGCTTTTTCAAGGAAAGAAATCAGAACAGACAACTGCCTGATTTCACTTAATGCAATTTGTTCCATGACTGATCTTCAGACCCCTGCTTCATTACCTTATACAAACTTAAACCTGTTTTCCAAGAAGGAAAAGGTTCTTATTTGCAATTAGAATTACCCAATTACACACCACTCGTGAAAATACCATGCGTGTTTAGCTCCAGCAGATGAAAGCTGACTTTTTAAATGCCAGAGATATATTTCTTTAAATAATAAATGCTTAGGAGTGAGCATCATGAAAGGAGCCTGCACAAACCAAACACAAGTATCTCAGGAGTAGTTCTCACTCCCTGTGCTTGAACAACTCTGTAATGTTACTATTTCAGTGCAGATTCTCTAGGGTGGAATTTCTGCTGAGAAATACAGGCGAGGTGGTGGGTTAACTCAGGTGGATTGAGAAGATCTCATCCTCAGCAGACCAGGCGTGGAGCTGGGGAAGGTCAGTTCCTCTGTCACTGCTGCGTCCTTTGCCTGGTCCTGACACAGTCAGGCTTGGAAGTGTCACGAAATAACGTCTGTCTTCCCCGTTTGCACCCACGCTCTGCTTCAGCTGCATTTCAAATAGAAATTGTGTATTGAACAGTACGTTTTTTTCCATATTGTTAAACTTGTGCATTCATTTTACATGAAGCTAATATTTGCTTATTTCAATCTTGTGGGTTTTATGCACTTATTTATCATTTGGGTAGAAGTATGCTAATTGACTCACTGGTAATTCAAATGCCTCCTGCTGTGGATGCATCAGAGGGAATTGGTTGTTTTCGCTGGCTTTCTGACTTGTTAATTGAGAAGCTATTCAATTATAGGTAATATATTTTTATTGCTAATAAGATATTCTGTTATCAACAACATCCCCAATTCTGAAATTAAATTTGCAGGAATTATAAGAAACTTGAAACTGCTTGGCAAAAAAGGCTTCAAAAATTAGCCGTACATATAAATACTTGAATCAACACCAGCTTCAGAGAAGTGGAAAGTAAATCAATAAAATTCTTATTAGAGTTACCTTACTATTTATTTACTCTCACTCGTGATTGTTTCAACAGGGAAATTTGTAAGAAGGTGAACTTGCTGCAGATGTGTCAGACTAAAAAAGTCGTTCTTGATGCAGATTATCAAACAGGATATCTAAAAGATAGTTAATAGTGCTCTTTATTATCTAATTTGCCAAGATTAGATTCTTTTTTATGCATCAGTTCACAAGCTCATCTTGAGCTCTGGTATTAGCTGCCTTAAGTTATTGAAGAACATTTCTGGTAAATAAATATCAGTTCTCTTCTTATTAATTTGCAAAACAACAGTACCTGGAAGCCCAAAGGGAGTCATGGCACTGTACATAAAGGTGATGTGCAGCTTTCCCAGACTGAAGAACAAACAGTTCAAATAGCAATGATAAACAAAAGGTGGCAGGAAAAAAGCATCGTTATTGTTATTCCCAGTTTACCTGGGGAACGAAAAATCTATGGCAGAATTAAAACTTGATCTGGCCGTGCCCTAAACATGAGGTCAGGGTCCATCCTCGGACCGATTTTACATGTTTTTTTCCTTTATTGTGCTATTAATCAGTCTGAGGTCTTTGTGTAAGTGTTGCTATTAGAGCTAAGTATGAACTTTGTTCTCAATTCCATGGATGTAAATCAGGAGTATTGGTGTTTAAGTCAATGGCATCATACTGGTGTGATTCTTTGCTGATTCCCACGCAGACAATGTGCACTGCTGTGGTTAGCCACAGAGGGCTGCAGGAGCTTCAAGGGTTTAGGACAGCTTTGAGGCTTACGTCAAAAAAGGCTGAAGTAAATGTATGTGGTTACTGGGAGCCACGTTCTGTCAGTACAGAGCGGTGTATCTGCACTGAATATGGGCTGGTCATGCTGATGGTGACCGTCTGAGAGACAAGGACTGTCGTCTCCATTGCAGCTGGCAGAACGTTAAAAAAACCAAAAAAAACCCAAAAAACAAACCCCCAAAGCCACCCAGCTATCACAGTGGGTGATTTTGTAGTCTGCTTCAGAAGCTCCATTGTTTCAGGACTTGCACGAGTCGACATACGTGCATGTTTTTTGCAGACGTGTGTTCAAGTTTGTGTCGTGTCTCTGCATTTGCCTTAGAAGTGTGTGCGTATCTGCACGGAAAATAGTTTCTGACTCCTACAAGAGATGAATCCATAGGCTACCATTTTCTTTTCTCATTACAGGCTTTGGCACAGAGACTGCATCTAAATTTTAATGTCCAAATGTATTCCCTGAAATATTCTATGGTGCTTTACTATTCTGACCTTTCATCATTTCACAGTTTGATTGGGATGGCCGTTCCACCCTGCTCTGTCTCTCACTGGAGCTGTAAAACAGTGAAACGAGTGAAATGACTACAGCAAGTCACAATATAGAATACTAAAAAGGTCAGCGTGGCCTCATCTCCTGTGCTATAGCTCGTGGAGTATACAACACCTGAAGTATTTAATAGTGGTGGTGGGTTTTTTTTTTTGTGATAAGCCACTGACAGAAAGAAATAGCACCTGTCTTGATGTGTTTCATGGTTTAGCTGAACAAGTCAAGGACGAGACATGGTAAAACTATTCTTAACGTGCTTTATTTGGGGTCTGAAGCTTCCAAGAAGCTAAAAACTAGTAAGATCTCTTATGTTAAAGTCTAATGTCACTTCAGTGGTGGAAACAAGAGAACTGGACTGTGTTCTTCAGAATCTTATATGAATAGCTGTTTTATAGATGATAAAAGCCAGCCCTAGTGACGTATTTAAAGAGTAACTACACTCTGTTTTCCCTTCCTGGGATCTTATGAATGAGTTTTTAATTTTTCAGCAAACCTTTGCAGTTCACCTTTAAACTCAATTTTTCCTTGAGTGCACCTAGTGAAAGAACCTCAGCAACGTTCTGTGGGAGAGTATTCATGGACTTAATGAACTCATCTTCTAGAGAACATCCCAGCTTTAATGTTTAGGATGAAGCTTTTGCTCTGCAACTTGTATGTTGCATTCTTGCCAATCTTACTCATTGGTCCTTATGTACAAATACAGGCAGTAGAATTGAAGCATACAGTGTAAATTAAGCATGGGTACAGTGAGCTTTAGGCTTCTAATTAAGCCTTCTTTGAAGATGGGATGTAGGAGTTTTGGAAGTTGTATTGCATGTCTTCTAAGGGCTTTGCTAAATCAGGTGACAGTTCCTCAAAAAGGTAAGCGTCTTGACGTATCTTAGAAATGGAATTTCTTCACCTAAATCTGCCCTATGGATCTTTCTGGAAAAAAAAAGAAGCACTTGTCAGTGTTCATCAGCAGATTCTGACTCTGAATTGGCCTCCTTGGAAATCATTCACATGGTGAGAAGGAAGAAATGAGAATCAATCCACGGGGTCTACTGTGCACCACCTGCTTCCTCCCTTCTAAAACAGGTTTCTGTTTTCCTTCCGGTGTCTCCACAAAATGGCTGCATGACTACAGGATTCCGAACCGGGTGGCAATTCAGTGCAGAGTTAAACTCCTGCTTGCTTATTCCACTCCAACCTGAGCAGGTCCGTGCTTTGTTGGTTGAGTTCAAATGCCAGTAGATTATCTATTTGTGTCTCTTCATTTTTCCTCCCGAAGGCAAAAGATGTTCACAGCAACAACAAAAGGGAAGAGAAGTATGAAAAGATTAGTTTGATCAAAGGAATATCATGTCACACCAGAAGATTGATTTTCCTCTCCTCCTGGACTGCCATGCCCCTTCCCTCTGTGCTGGCCGCAAGGCTGCTGCAGAGTTTGCTTCCTTGTGTCTCACCATGCCTGGCATGTGTGTCTTTTGATTATGGCTTGTCTCCTTTTAATATCACACAAACAAGGCTCTGTCATGTCCCAGGTGCTGGCTGACCTGTTTGTTCCGTGATGGAAAGGAGAGTGAGTTGTTGAGTTATCACACTTTCCATGCAGGTAGGAATCTCGGGACAGGACGTTCAGTCCACCTCTCTGCTGCCCTGTGTTGTTAAGACAGAGCAGGGGATACTAGAAAGAAAAATCTTATCGTTTAAAGACAAACCAGTGCAAGGCTGAATGTCTTTTTTGTTTACACTACGACTGAATCTTAATATGTGATTAGCTCCTGCTGTGCCACAGAGCGCAGGCTGGAGTTTTGATGGACAGAGAGAAACATAAAGCAATAATATTTTAACACTTGGTATCAAATCACCTTTTGTTTAATGGGGATAAGGAAACAATCCAATTTTAATAATGCCAGATCTCTCTGCCTAAATGAAATGGGAACAGGAGATGAGAGGCTGGTAAACAGTGTTGCCTGCCAGCAGGAAAACAGGTTTTAATCCTATAAATCACAAAAGGAAATTGCTAAGGCTATATCTCATACAATTAAGCCAATTTAAGCCTGGCTATTAGGGGAAAAAGATTACTCATAAACTGGCATTTCAGTGTGGAGTTTTGTGATAGTGCTGGATTCACACACACAAGTTCAGTCTTCAGAGACTTGTCTTTTCAGCAACCTCGTATCTGGGGCTGCTGGAAGCAACTGTAGTTCCATGAAAGTTCAATGCTTACTCTGCACAAGGGATATTTTGTTCCAATATTTACACAGAGCCACCCTGCCTCATAATACCAGGATCTGAGCCATTAGAGTTCATCTCTCTCTCAATATCACATCGAAACAATACGTTTCTGGGATGCAAAAATGAGGTGAGGTACCTCACAGCCAGGTACAGAAGCGTGTTTTCCAATGTGTCGTTTCCTTTTCTTCATGAACGATCAAAGGTTAAATCTCCTGCTCGCTGGTTGCTCCTAGGGCAGTCACAGAAGGTTGGCATGTAACCCTGACTCTGGATTTCAGACTGAAATTCAGTGGTATCAGATACTTTGGCATGTATTGGAACATTGGCACTTTTGAACTGGAATCAGATACAGTTCTCTGTTCTCTAACATTTTGAAGGACACTTCAGTTTGATATATTTTAAATCTGTTATAAAATATTCTTGGGTTTTTTGTTTTAGAATGGAAGTTCACTTTTGACTTCCCTCTGTCCCCCTTCTGTAAATATTATTTTATGTGAGGGAACCATGTAATCACTGGTATTAGAGATAAACCAAACACCAGTCATCTTTTGTCTAGACAGTCCTGCAGATTTCTTGTTCTGAATAAATGCAAAGATCTTAAGCCCATAAGGTTATGCTATTATTTATTCTGACTTTGTGGGAAACACAAACCAGAGACTATCATCTCAGACCGCTGTCTCTTATTCAGCATCTTCTGGTAGGATTTGAGTGGGTGTTTTAGAAAGATATATGATCTTGATCTAAAAATCTCAAAATCATGCAATTTACCACTTCTTCCTATAATCTGTTCCACTGATTACTTATTCTCAGTGTTAAAAAATTGAATTTTGTTTTTATAATTACTTCAGTTTGTTTTGTTTTTTTTTTTTTGCATACCTTTTCTGCTGTCAAGGTCTTTGGCAAGTCGCATTGATTGGCAGACTATTAACACGTTCTGCAGTGGATAGCAAATATAAGCTGATCAGAACAGGCTCGTGTTCCTGAGCCAGCTTTCCCAGGCTTCTTATGGACAGTCCACAGAGCACGAGCTGAAATCTGTTTGGACAGTGCAGTTCTTTGTAGGTGGGTACCATTTTATGGATGTATGTGAGTGAAGCACCAGCAATCATCTCACAAGTTTAACAAAATGTCCGGTACACCACACGTCTTGTGCACAAACTATTCCGATATCGACTATTGGTTTGAAGTTGGCTGGCGAGCAAAGTGCTGAAGTGCTGCTGCAGAGGCTTCTTGCGTGCCAGCTCCGTTTGGAGCAAAGGCATGGTTAATTGGACAGCCAGACCGATTTCTTGTAGAACAGGGGCAGGAAATGAAAGCTAATGGCCTGGCTATTGACCAGCAGGTGCTCGAAGCCCTGTAGATGAGAGCCTGAAGCAGAGGCTACGAAAAGCTGGGGAGGTTGGCAAAGAGTGGGCTTGTAGAGTCTTTTCTGTTTTGCCAAGCTCTGGCAATGGAGGCAGAGAGCACGGGGAGGAGGGCTGTGGGTCATTCTGGAGTGTGGTGTCGTGGTTATTAAAGCAGGGCTGGCCAATGTGTTATTTATTTCTCTTTTTTTTTCATATTCATCTGTTTCTGCCTGTTCCAGTCAGCTGCCAGGAGTTTCTGCCATAGCCAGGAGCTGGATTTACATGATCCCTGACTAGTCTTTCTCTGCGAAAGCTTTGCTGAGAAGAAAGGGAGGGGAACAAAAATAAAAAGTTGCGGCTATTTGTGAGCTGCCTTTGCAATATGCTCCACAGCTTGAACACCTCAGGTATAACAGAGGAATTTTCAATCTTTAAAAGCAAGCATTCCATATACCAATATGGTTTACATTATCAAAGTGGTAATACAGTACAGGTGAGGTTTTCTTTTTTTGTTTAGGCTGGTGGATAATAAACAGGCATTCTTATTTAAAAAAAAAAAAAAGAAAGGAGGAAGAATAAATTGTATAGGTGATTTTTAACAGATTGATTTTATCAGCCCTCCACTGGAGCTTTGATAGCTCTCTGAGTGGCTGCTCTATAGGGAACATTGCAAAGAGATTGAGTGGCAACAGTTTGGTTTCCTAGAGCAATCAAATGAAAGCTCTGAATGACCTGATCTAAAAAACCCCAACAGATGCAAACATGAAAACGTTTGTTAAATTGTTGTTGCAAAGATTAGAAGAGTTCAAAGAATAAGTTTTTAAAATTGCAATCTTTTTGTTGTTTTGTCATGATAAGCTATGAAGACTAAAATGAAATAGCAGATGCAGACCCTTTTGTGATGCAGATGGTGTAATCTGGGACTAAATATGAATAAACAGCGCTTGTTAAAAGAGCCTTTTTCTGCCTCACTGCAGTCTATTCTGAAAAAATAATAATACAACATGTAACAATATTTCATACACTCCCATGAAACTTTTAAAGCATTTTACAGTGTAGCAGAATCATTATTATCTGTGTAGTGATGATGGGGAAGCTCAGAAACAGATCTGGAAACTGCCTGATATACCATCTTTTTCACCTGTTCAGAGCAAATGCAGTTGTTAGTATCATCTCTTGCTTGTGAAGTGGCATTAGACTGGTCCAAAGATGCCAACCTACATGATAAAATGGGGAAGAATCAGACAAAAACCTTGGTCAATTTTCCCTGCTCATCAGTACAGGATTCACAGTCTATTTCATTGTGATTCCAGTCGTTATTCTTGCATGACTTCTGTTCTTATTTCTTGCTTCAGTCCACAAAGATGGTGAACCCAGTTGCATGCCCTAAACTGAATCTGTTTGAGCATTATAAAGCTTAGTGCTGATTGTTTACTGTGTCATCTGATTCATTACTGAGAGATTTTCTTTTGAGAAAAGACTACACTCTTAGTTTACTTAAACTGTTTCAAGTTAAATTGATGTATTTTTTTCTTTTTCATCGTAACTGCAAGGCTGAGACCTAGGCAATAGTAATATCGAAGTAAAACTGTATCCCAGGCTACCTGAGCACTATCTGACACTGCCATTTTGTAGGCAAGCGGTTAGTCCCTATATGAATGCTGGATTTTTTAGAAATCCTCAGTTATGGCTGTCCAATATTGTTTAGTGTTGTTAGGTTTCTAATTCACTTTAAAATAAATCCCATCGTTGGGTTTAGAAATTCATGAGGGTGTCTGTACCCTGTCAGGGTCTTTATCCTGATGGAGATTAGTGACTCCACACTGAATTTCATGTTCTGACTCATTCAGAGCCTGCTCAGAGTCAATTCAGATAAGTGTCATCCCAAGTGATTCTGAGGGAAGAACTCAAAATGCTAATACTTGTTTGTGTGCCACCTGGCCTACAGCAGAATCATCTCTCCTTTCTTCCTTTTGACTTTTCTGCCTCTTAAAGTGACTATAAAGCTAAAAGACTTCCAGGAAAAAATTAGCTAAAACAGTCAAGCTTGTGAAATGTTTCAGCTTGAAGAAATGTATTTCACTGAAAGTGTTCCGGTTTCCAGAATGTTTAGGGCTCCCAGAACTGTGGGGCTCAGAGCCCCCAGTGTCGGGGTCGGTACGTACCCACAGCTGAGGGATAGTCCATGTGTCGAAGGACTAAATAGTCTTGAGTAGACCCTGCAGAAAAACAAGAGCATAATGCCGGATAACAACGTGACTCTAAGCTTAGACCAGGAATAAATTGGCAGAATTAACGTGTTTTCTAATTAGGTTTCAGCAGATTATAATTACCGTGGTACCCATCCACCCGATTGGTACCGAGGTACGGATTGCAGTATTAGTAACTTGGAAGCAGCATTTCAGGTCACAAATTTCAAGTGAGAAGCAAGTCCACGGTCCCTGGAGGGTATTTATTGTTGTGCTGCCCGAACAATTAGCTTCCCTTTAGCAGGCAGTGTACCAAAGCTTGTACTGTTTGCTTATCACTGTGAAGAGCAGCATTCATCAGCATAATTGAAATTAATATTAATCTTAAAAGAATATCTTGTTTTTCTTTAAGTTAGCATAAAATTATTGAAAATAACATTTTTAAGATGCTTTTTTTTTTTTACATATCAAGCTCTTTTATATCCAATTATAGATAATAACCAATATTCCATGGAGCCCTCTAACAGCTCCTGTTAGGCCTGAAGAGCAGTCAAGCAAAAAGTACATTGTAATAAGGTCACAAACGCTGTAAATTACTGGGTTCTCATCCTTGCACACATCTCACAGTGGACCAAGAGGGTTTCACTTCATTAAATGTGAGAAGTCACAACTCGTACTAAATCACGCTGCAGCATCTGAATCATTAAACAGAGAACGTAAGAAGTTGCACCACATGGAGATGTGCTTCTCCTTTCTCGTTATCTTCTTACTTGCTAGCAGCACGTTTTCCTCTCGTTTGTGTGCAGATTCCAGAGTAACAGCCTGACCTCACTGGAGTATGGGTGAACATCCCTTGCCTGGCTGTAGCAGGCTTTGGATAATATGCTGGAAAAGAAGCGACCAAGGCCATCTCTGTGACGGGCTGGAGGGCTCAGCAGCCTGCAAAGGCTTGGCGAGCCTGGGCTGACCACAGGACTCCAGGGAGAAGTAGAACTGGACCAAAAGGCTGAGCTTATTCCTTAAATTGTGTCCCTGTTCCAGCTGCATGAGCGTCGTGAGCTTATGTTTTCCAGTGGTGTTGCTGTTGTTATAAGAAACTGTTCTGTAGATAATTGTTACTCTGAGTAGATTCCCTTGTTAGCAAACCACCCACCAGCTTGTATGTTGGATCCTTTTTACAGTCTGTGTGTCTATGTGGCCATCGTGTTCTGCCACCCATCATCTTGACCTGTGCTTCAGCTTTATGTATATGATGATGCACAACTACTGCTTGGAATCACAAGCCCATACTGTGCCACGGATCTCCCCACGGAGAGCGGCAGCCCGTCAGTGTTAGGTGAAGGAGATCTGTTAGCCCATTGCCAAGGTTCACTGTCCTTAGGCAGCGAAATATTTTTCTCTGCCCTGATCCTCTTTAACAGCTTTGTTCAGGGCTAGTTCTATTTCGTGCTTCTCCAGGCATCGACGTCTGGCTGTGGCAGGATGTGGGCTGCTTGGTGATCTTACCCTGTCCAGCGTTTCTTCTAACCCACATGCATTCTGTGTTTCTTACAAAGAGAGCAACTGTCAGCAGTTCATCCGTTTCCACCCAGTTCTGCCCTGGAAAGTTAATTCTGAATAGTTTAACTCTATTCTATAGAAGAAGAAAGTAAATAAGACAAAGAAACGTCCTGGAGTTTATTACATTAGCGGATCATCAGATACTCAGCCTTAAACACCCTGCTTGGGAGGTGATTTTTTTTTTTTGTTTTTAACTCAGATTAATACCTTGTCTTTTTAACTGTTGCTGGTGTATTTTTGTTCCTGTCTCTGTATTCCATGTCGAGCTTTTGTTAGCCTAGCCTACTGAACAGAGCCTGGCACCAGTGTTCGCAGTGGAAGGAAACTGGAGTCTCTGGAGCACTGGAGCATTGGCAGTGTTTGGGTGCGCTTGCGTTGGTGAGGAGCATGGGAGTTCACACCCGTGAACGCCCCCAAATCTGCTTTTGGCCACAGGCAAACGACCTCACTTCTCTGTGTCTTTATTGTCTATTTGCATTTGCAGCTTTTGGGGTAGGGAAAAATTCCATGTTCATACAGCCCTTATCAGGATAAAAACCTCAGCAAACTTCAGGATCCCACGTGCTGCCAGAATAACGATAGCAACTGCTCAAACCTTGAGGTGCCAAACCTCATGAGTGCACATCATTATCGTGAGATTTGCCAGGGCCCAGCAGAGGGAAAGTGCAAGGCCTGTGCTCTGCTCCTGCTGCTGTTGGAGAGAGGATTGAGCCCAGGTGAGACTCCCTGAACTGTGGTCTTAGTGCTGGGATTTAGAAGCCAGAGCGATGCTGCTCTTTGGCAGGAGAGCCTTTCCCTTCCCTCGTAGCTGGAAGGCTCGGTCTGTTGCAGCCTTCGGAATTCAATTAAAGGCTCTTGCCTGCTGCTGCATTCGGCTTGTGAATATTTATGGATGATTCTGTAAGACTTCCAGAGGCCTCCACTGAAGGGCAGCCACAGCATAAGTGCATCTGACTCCTGGTGTGCAGCTGGCAGTGCCGTAGCTCTGACCTCTGAGTCAGGCCTTTCTATCTTAGAGCTTGATGAAAATGACTTGGTTTCATATACTCATCCAATGAAGGCTGCAGTAAATGAGTTAAGTAAAAAATTGGGTTTTATTTTTTTTAAACGGACCATTGCAGTAGCCATAAGCATGGAAAACTTACCTTGTACTTTGTAACCATTGTTACTGTGTTTTTTTCTGTTATGGTGGTACCTGCACATGAGAAACAAGACCAGAACTCAAACAGCGGGGAGCGTGTGCGCTCAGGGAGGGCATCCCAGCCATTAAACCACTGGAAAATAGTTGAAGAAAAGGCCTGCCTTCTCTCACAAGGGGAAACTGAGGCACAGCATGTAACTGGCTTATGTAGTAGTTTGTTGGCTTTGGGACAAACCCCATCCCACGCTGTCCATGAATCTGTATCATATCCTAGAAATGGAGCGGGAGACTGGACGTTCAGATTTAGTATCTTAATAATAAAACAGGTCCATGGATTTTTAAAGCCAAAAGTGCCTTCTAAGAATCTACAGGACTTCCCTAAATGACTTCTTGCTTTATATGTAGTATCTGTGCTCAAAATTTCCACGTAGTACTGGCATAACATGCCAAAGATTAAATCTCTGCATTTAAAATGAGGGGAGGGGTGTTTTTCGTTCGAATTTATCTGACTTCATTCAGCTTTTACTGTTGTGTCGTTTTCAACTGCTATCATATTTCTGTGCTCCACATTGGTGTTTCAAGAGTGTTATCAAGTCATCCCTTAACTGCTTTGTAAGAAGCTAAACCTTCTCTTTGGTGAGCTAAAACTTTAAAGGAAACGTAAAAGCATATTTAGGTGAATAGGTTCTATAAGTTATTTATTGTCGTTTTAATAATCAGCCTTATTTTGATCAGTTATTTCGACTTGTGTTCCCATTCAGAAGAAAATGCAAAGATTATGAGAGAAAAACATGCCCCTATTAGAAATCCAGACTTTGATTTTGGCTCATAAATCATGGGTGGTTAGAACAGAGAAAACAGAGAGCTAGGTAATAGGATTCATCAAGTTTTGCTGACTTTAATAATAAAAGCTGCCACCCCAAAGAAATAAAATACATTCAGTGTGTAAAGGGAATAAAAATATGAACTCATCTTGGCTAATGGCTCTGAGAAGTAATATAAAGACATGCATAGATTATTTTGAATCTTAAAAAAAGAGAGATGCATCCAATTTGCATAAAATGTTAATAGTAATCTTAGGGGTAAGAGATTTGCTTTGAAACATGGGGATCATTACAGGGAGTTGTTAAAGTGGAGTCTTCGTCCTTGAACGTTTTCTTTGGAGTTCCATTAAACATGCATGGTGATTCCTTTGCGCTCCAGTTCTGCTGAGCTTAGCACGCGTGTGCATCACCAAACCCTCCGAAGGTGCCGGTTTGGTGGGACTCTGTGCCGTTAGGGTATGGAAAAAAGAAGTGTGTGGGTAGAAGGAGGTGTGGGAAAGTGCACAGGACAACAGGAAGACCCTTTTGCAGAGATCCCACTGGGAGTCTGTGGCAGGTTGCAGGAGTGTCGTAAACATGGAACCTTCTCCCTTTTTTTAATTTCTCCTCTTCACGTGCAAGGGGAGTCGTTTTGCCTGGAGTAGGTGCTTGCTGTCCTGCAGCAGCCCACCAGCTGTCCTGACAGCACTTCGGGAAGGGTCTGTCTCTGGGGAAAGTAAAGCTGGGATTTAACCCCACGCTCACCTGAGATAAGAACCGTGCTTGCACCCAGTTCCTGCTGGGTCCCCCCGGTTGCCTCAGCCGGTTTCACTTCCAAAACGGACACGAGGGACGTGCACTGCCAGATGTCAGCGTGCAGTTCAGGTTTGCGCTGCGGAGCCGGGTGTTTGTTCTTGGCCGTCGTGACGATTCAGTTGTGACACTTTTTCCAAGTCGTGATGTTTGCCTTGCTGTCTTTCTGCTTTCTCCTCCAAATGGCTTTGGTGAACTGGGTGCTTATTTGTTAATTACTCTTTCTCTCGGCTTGCTATGTAGGTCTTGTTATTTTTATTAATACTTCTACATTCATTTACTGGAGAAGTTTCCTCCCTCCTCCCCTAGCAAACACAAACACATTTTTATCAACAGAGCTAACATGATTGCAGTTCTGCTGTTATGTTTTATTTATTTCCATATAGGTTTGATTCTGTTGCAGTTTCTCATTTTTGCCTGATGTATTATTCATGATTTATACAATATTGGAGCTTGTGTAGGACACCCTCATTTTATTAGCTGTGCTATAATTTTCTGGGCTATATAAAAATAAAACACAGGATGTTTTTTTCTCCTTCTACATTTTCTTGTGTGTGCTGCTTGCAGGAAAACAATAGCAATAATATTTGGTTAAAACAATTACTGGTTTTACTTTTAACACCTTGGTGACTGAAATGGTGTTGAAATGAAGGACCATTTTACTTACTGGTGTATACCCAGGGAGGTGACAGCTATTCCTGTCAATGCTAGTTCTGTTCTAGAAATGCATAGACATCCTTGTCAAGACTGGAATAATATAATTTTGTATATTCATAGTACCCTTTTGCCTTAAGCTGACAAGTCAAACTAAAGAACTTTAATTATATCAGTTGCATAGGTATGGAAAAAAACATGGGATTTAAGGGCTTAGATTTTCCTGGGTGCTTTAAGACCAAATTCTGAAACACAGATAGAGAGTCAAGTAGCTTTAAGTTTGGAAAGTTTTTCTCATTTGATTTGTTCGGGCCCGTGGGAATCTGAAGCTGAGCAGGGAAGTGAGCCAACAGGTTCGTTTGTAACTGCAGATGGTTGTCCTTCCAATCTGCAGTTAAACCAAGCTCTCTGTGAGCTCTCACGAGTTAAAAGTGTAAATTACACAACAAATAGAAGGAATAGATAGCTCAGAGACAGGGATATGATAATACATTCGATTTGTTTTCTCGGAGTTGTTCCAGTTCATCAACTGATAAGCTGCTGTCAGTGATGCTGGGAGACACTGTGGTACAGGTGAGACGATGTCATCCTAGACCATAATACTCCACAGTTTGGTGAATTGACGACCCAAGTAACACTGCAGGATTAGGAGGATAGAACAGATGGGGCAGGAGTCTAAAATCCTCTCCCACTTTGTGCGTTTATTTGCTCTATTTAATACAGAACTGTGTAACTTGTGACACTTTCCGTGACTGCGGAAGGAGTCGCGAACTTCCCTTTTCCATTTCCAAGTTTTGCACTCAGACAAAATGCTGGGATTGGTTTTAGGAACAGAAGATGTAATCCCAGGGCTGATCTAGGTAAGGAGGGGTGAGGAGAGTAAAGCAGGGGGAGGCAAGTTAATTGCAATGTGAAATCTAGCAGAAAATCACTGTGATTCATTCAGCCATAAACACAAAAGCAAGGAGTTTTCATTTAAATAACAAGGCTGTAAAATCGGTGGAAAGCTTCAAGCCAAGGTGGTTGTGTTTGACCAATACCACTGGGGAACAGCTGCGTCCTGGCTGGGCCCCTTTTTAGGAGTCAGGAATGCTGATGCTGGTCTCACACGCGATGGAGTGTGCGGAGTTCAGCAGTGCTCCTGCTTACACCCGTGCAAGCCGCGAGAGAGCCCAGTGCCTGTGGGTGCCCCGAGCTCACCGACAGCTGGCGAGACCGCCTCCGTTTTCTGCCGAGGCTCTGCAGTGCTGCAGGTGGGAAAGCACTGGTTGATCTGCATCCAGTTAAGGCAGAACTGCCTCTCTCTGTGTGGGAACTCTGGGATGGAGCTTCCCATCACCTGGCAGCAGGTAAGATGCTGTGCGGAGAGGCGAGGGCTGGCTCTGCTCCGAGGGCTGCGCGCTCCGGCAGTGGGTGGTACCTCGGAATCTCCCCGTTGGGCCCTAGTGAGGTTCTCCAAACTCTTCAGCACCTTCTCTGCTGCATCTGTCCAGCCCAGTAGCCCGGCAGGATCCTGAGCTGTGTCAGCCTGTGCCTGTCACCTACAGGAGCATTAGGAAACAGTTGGTAATTAGTCGAGCCCGTCTTTCTTTGAAACAAAGTGGAAGTGAATGGACCTTTTGCACTCTTTAGCCCTGCGTTTCACTGAGCAAAGCGGAATGTGACCTTGTGCTCCTGTGGCTGGACGGGCAGGGACAGTGAGTGAACTGGCATGAGTACTTGGGTGTTGAAAAGAAAGCAGTAATGGATAGTTGGTTATGTGAGCTGACTTCAGGGGATTTTTCTCATTTACAATTATTCAAACTTTTATTCTAAGATTTTTTTTTACATTGTTGATATTTACCTTTTTATCACTAAGATGCAACTGTTTTCTCTTTGAGCATATGAAAAAGAAAGCTTAATATTCTAATTTCTAAATTAATCTTTTTCACTATACATAGCACTTCAGTAATTGACCCGTGAGTTGTTACAGCTTCTACAGTCTTGTGTAGTCACATTACAGCTAATTCTTTTTCTATTCTTCCTGGGAATAGAAGGAAATTCTTTCACGGGAAAGTCAAGACATCACCCTAAACCAGTACATTTCTATCCTGTGATGCTTTTCCTCGGAAAGGGAGAGGATCCCTCCAAAACAGCTGCTGGTTGCAGCCCCAGCCTTCCCGCTGCTTTCCCGCAGTCTGGTACGGCTGGAGCAACATTTGTATGCAGCACCCTCTACCAGATGTTAGCTCCCACCCCAACAACTCTCCCTCCCAGATGTTAGCTCCCACTCTGACAACTCTCCCTCCCAGATGTTAGCTCCCACCCTGACAACTCTCCCTCCCAGAGTTCTAGGTCGCAGAACAAGTTATCCTGCTCCTGTTATTGTTGAATATATGATATCTAAATGGTTCTGTCCTCACATGCGCCAGGACAGATAACGTTTTCCCACCCTACAGCCAGTATAAAACTTTATGGCATTATTGACTTGAGCGCATCTCAACCAGACCTTGGTGGTACTGATTTAATGACTATCTTTTCTTCTCCCTCCCCTCTTTATTCTGCTCTGTTGTTAATTCTCATTTTATTACAACTGCTGGTGCTCTGAGCTTTTTATTGCATTTGTACAAACTTATTTCTATGAGCATGATACCATAAATTTTCTGCTGACCGTTCCCATGTTGAATGGCAAGGTAATAAATACAAGGAAACCCAAAGAAGTTAAACTCATATCTATTTGCCCTCTATCTCTTGAGTCAACTTCTCTCCTTGTGCAACTGTGCTAGACCATGAAAAAAGAGATATAAATGTCACCCAGCATCTTAATACCTGTTAGTAGTTGGTGATGTCATTCAGAAGGGAACACTTGTGTAGCTGGAGTGGTGGAAAGGGTGTTACATGAAAGCACCATCTTGGGGAAGATATCTAGCAAGGTTTGGCACTGACTTTAAGTTCCTCTGCAGAACCACTCTTGCTGGCTTAAGAGATTTGTTCTCATCCTCTCATGGGGAAAGAAGTTGCTGGCAGTGCAGGCTTGGTAAAATTCTCACCATTGAAAAAAGTGAACAAGCAAGACAAAATACTTTATAAATCCAGCCAGAAAAAAAGTGGTAAGAGATTGTCTTTTGAGTTAAATTCTGCCAGTTCTCTGCAGTAATCAGAGTTTGCGTGATAAACGTCTATATATGTTGTCTAGCGTTGTCCTGTGGGACAAATGTGCAGAAATAATGGATGCTTGGTTACTACTGATCATGCTCCGCTTGTGCTCCGGTCTGGGGAACTGAGAGGTGGTCTGATGGGGTTGTAATTGGCTGTAGACACAATGCGTGGTCTCAAGGAATACATTTTTTCTGTATGACACTGAGGGTCACAGTCATCAATTTAGCATACTTTCTGTCGTGTATACTGACATGAAGATAAATTAGTTTCTGTGTGTCTGTGAAGAGTTGGAGGTCAGGAATTACACCAAAGGATTTGTTTTCTTCGTTAACTGTATGTGGAATATTTGCAAAATCCAACTCTACATCACGAACCCATCCTGCACAGGCTATGATCACCCTCAAGCTCTCTAACATTGCTTTGGTTCAGAGCAAATTGGGGCTGCTAGGGAGCTTGACACAAAGATATAAGATAGACAGTGGGGTCTTTCTCTGATTCCAAAGTGAAAGTACAAATAGTGCAGGTGGAAGACTTGTTCAATATACTCAGCAGGAAGCATTCTCTGTGAGTGGATATATGCACGTTTCTTTCTTTACAATACCATAAGTGTATTGTCTTTTCATATATAGTGGAGTCGTATCTGAGCATGAAGGAGATTAGAGGACACAGAGGAACGAGAAAGGTGAAGAAAGTGTTCTTGAACAATCTGAAATTACAGTAATATCAGCAGTGATTAATTAATTCAGTGAAGGAAGTAATAATTCACCTTGCAACTCCCAAAGCTTGACAGACATTGAATCCAATATGATAACTTGTTAAATCAAATCTCAGGCCAGTCATGGAATAAACGTGAGTGGTTAACACCTAGGGCCTGGCTGTCGTGGGGCCCAGGACTCAATCTTGGTTTGTCTTTAAGCAAAATCCTTGACCACTGGTGATGCTCACAAGGCTCTGACGAGGCAGACTGCGGGAATTCGAGTTATGGAATGTGATACATGCTGCAATACGTTCCTGCTGGTGACCCGTGAATATGCACTTAGCACTTAATTCCCATTCCTTTGTAGAGAAGTTTGTGCTGAGAACTTTCAGTCTGAGCTGTTTACTGGGGCTGCTGGGAGTGTGTCATTGCTCACCTAAGTCACTTTTGCATTTCCACGGTGTGCTTGGCTGACTGAAATTTTAATGAATAAGAGATTACAAGCAGCAAGTAATGAACAGTGACTGCTCCTGCCTGCACTGAGATCCTGTTGCTCCTCTGGAAACACATTGTGGAGTCCCGTGTCCCAGTGTTTCTCCACGTGATGGCCTGTACACGGAAAGAGTTGTCCGTGCAGCACAGAGGGAGCTGTGTGTTTGCTCACATTGGGTGTCTTATGTTGAACTTTGTCATTGAGTTTCTTAAAGTAGGGAAATCCTGGAAAAAAGATAATGCAAAAAGTTGGTTTTAATTTCTTCCAAGTATGTTGTACTACTGACCCTGTTGACCACTGGAGCTCTGAACTGAAGCTTTTGGAGCCATGAGTGTCCTAATCCAACCAGACCCAGTGCAATGGGCTGTCTGTGAAAACAGGTATGGCCATGCCTGGTTTTACAGGATGTTTCTTAGCTCTGGAAAGGTCTCTTAAATCCTAAAATGGAACTTTATACATTTCTTAGATTGTCTCCTCTCCCTGAGAATCTTGCTTCTGATCTGCTGCTACACTCTGTAATAATGGACAGAATAATAAAGGTGCCACCTTTCCAGAACTGTTCTTTCCAGCAAATAGTCCTGTTTCAGTGGCTGACTGTCGTTCTACTATAGAATGTGAATGCTTAGTGTAGAAGCATGCATAGTGTATGCATAAATATTTGCACAAGTGCATGTGTTTCTTCTTTAGGAGAACTTTTATGAAGTGCCCATCTGTGGCAAAAATCCAAAATGTCAGGAGTGGACATGAAAGAGAGGGAAGTGGAGTGAGTTGTATGGTTTTTTTTCTTACTGTGTATGGAGCTAACACAGATTGAAGCATAATGCAAGCTGATCTGAGTTATTGAACTGCCACCCCTGTGCTCTGCACGTTCACAGCCACTGTCTCCTTGAATGAGGCTATTACAGGAAAAAGTAGAAATTCCAAAGGTTGCTGGGAATAATAATTTAGAGACAGCGGAAGGAAATGAGTGAGCTTTAGGAGGCCCTCTGAATCATTAACTGAGGTCACTTTCTTCCTCCCCTAACACGCTCTGTGCCCTGTAATAAGGCGGGTGCAGTGGGGGAGCTTTGCTCAGCGGCAATCAAGGGAAAACAACTTCCACTCGGGCGGGTATTTAGGCTCAGCTGGAATAAGATAAAGTCACAAATACCAGAGTGGAGTAGGAAAAAGAACTGTGGAGTAAAATGGGCTGTGTGTTAAGCAGGCTTCAGCATGAGAGGGCTGGGCCAGTAATTACCTACCGGTGCTAATCTGACTAATTCTTTTACTGGGACACACTCTGAAGTATATAACTTTTTAACCCTTTCTTAACTTTCAGTCCTGTGGAGGCACTGAGAAGTACCAAAGCATTAAAATTGATTGCTAGAACGGTCTCCTGTAAATCAAGTGTAAACGTCAGCAGAGGAGGTTGCCCGTTCCTCCGTAAGCCGCACCAGCAGCGAGTATCAAACAGCTCTGAGTTGGGGGCTGCACAGCCACGAGAGGAAGGACAGTCCCCACCATCACGGTTATGTCAGGCCAGCAGCGCGAAGCACGAGCAGAGACGTGCCTCGCTCTGCCATCCTCGCCCTTCGCAGCCCTGTTGGCTGAACTCGGGAAGCAGCCGTGCAGGCGCTGAGCAAGGCCAGGCTCGGGATAGTCACTGCTGGAGTGGAGCTTCATCACACCTGAAGCCACGCCAGCTTTCTCATGCCAAGCTGTGTGAACACAGACGTGAATTTTCATACTTTTTCCCATCCGGAAAGGTGTATTGACAGAGTAGAGGTCTGATTATTTGAAGTAGGAATGAGAAGCACGGCTGGTCTGGAGCTCAGAGCCACAGTTAACTAACTGTCCTTACTTAGAGTCTGTGTCTGTCCTTGCAGGTGGAAGGAGTGGCACCAAAGCATGCAGTGTTTGCGTGGTGAGCAGTTGTCTCAGCTTTCAATGGGTTCCCCTCTGACGACTGGCATGGTTTTGTAGGCATACGTATTTTTACACACCATTTCTGACCTCAGCTTCTGTGATTCACAATATTACTTGTTGGAAAAAGCGTAGTGTAACCAGTTTACATTTGATCTGTGGCAGGTTTACAGATTAGTAGAGTGTAGTTTGTCTTTAGCAGGAAATAGTCAGATTTCTCTGCATCAGCAACATCAGTGCTCTATACAAAAAGGCAAATGCCTAAATAAAACACATGAGTGTGGTTTATGTGCAGATGACTGTTAGGGAATAGAATCCCTCTGACCTCCTGCACCGTCATCTGCAATCTCCTTTGCTTTGGGAACAGGCTGTTTAAAATATTAATGTCTTGAATAATGAATCATTGTACATGTAAATGAGCTATTGGTATAACAATTCCAAATAATCTGGTTTAGGCACATTTCAATGATTGTTTGACCATTAACTTTAGTAAACATAAGAATGTGAAGAGAAAAGAAAAATATATATAATTTCCCTATTATTTAGCTTTGTTTTAAATGAAACCCTTAGAAAGATGTATATCATTTTAATTTTAGTTCCAGAAGCTTTTATGTAAATTAATTGCATTGGAGAATTGGCAAGAACATTTATTCAATTTAGAACAGCAGTGATTATAAGCTTTACATTAATATAACAACAGTTTAACAGTGGCTGTTAGATGGGACACAGCCGTGTAATTATCAAAAGTGAGCCACTTTCTTGATCTCTAATTAGTTCTATAAGCAAATATCGTTTTGCTGGAACTAATTGCTGTATTGTAACTGGCGGTGAGGTGAGCGCTGAACTCAGTTCAGGTGCTGAGCAGAGAGCATTGCATGTCCAGAGATTTTTCTGTTTTCTGATTTAATCGGATGTATAATTCAATTATATGCGCTGGGCAAAAGCAGACACTTTACACGCAGGAGTAACCTTCTCCTTGCTGCAATGTCCTTTGGCTGCTCTAACAGACAGCACGGACCCCACGGAGGCTCTTTCTGTCCAGGAGTGCAGGTACAAAGAGCTGCTGTTAGCCTGAGAAGAGCATTCCCAGCTCTTGGATTTCACACTTAGCAGAGAGACGGTGCATAAAGACAAAGGAAAGCGAGACCTGGACTGAAGCAATGATTATTTTTCTTTCTTGCCTCTGCGTTTTGCGACAGAGGTGGGATTTGAATGTGGCTAACTGTGCCTTTGTCCATCCGGAGTGCTCTGTTGCAGTGAGCTCCTCCTGGGGCTGCTTTGGGTTAGTCCTCACACAACTCCCGTTTGGTTATGGCATCTCATCCCCTTGGTGGTTCTTTAGCCACAGAGTTCAGTTTGCTCTTAAACATCCATGTGCATGCTGACTCGTTATTTAATGAAGCTAAAAATGAAGTTTGGGAAGGACTTGTTTCCGCTGTCATTCAGAGAAAGGCAGGAGAATACCTGTTCTTACCAGTGCTGTAGTGACACAGCTCACATTCTGTTGCACATCACGTAAGTGTGAATTCTGTTGTGAGGCCTCTGAACCAAAGTAACTGGGAACTGTCCTCGTGTGCACTTTTGTAAAGTCTGTTTATTTTTGTCACTGCACCATAAATTGTATTTTTCAGCTCTTATTGCCTATATCCTCTTCAGCAATTCTTTCTCTCATTACAGTAAACCAATTACCAAGTGCCAATGCTTTGTTCCAACTGAGTCTGAGCAATTGTCCTCGTACTAATTGCTTAAGGGCAACTACCACGATCTATCAAGACCATAGCTGGGCAGCTCTAATGCATTTAGTGGGGAGATGATTGAATTTGTTAAGCATTTGGCCCGATGCAGCTTCTCACAAATGCATTTTGTGAATATGACAGTCCTGGTGAGTGAATTACAGACTCGTTACTTGGGCTGCTAGAGCCCCTTGAATAGAAACCATGATTCTTGTCAAAGCCATTAGCTCCTTTGCAAAACAAGGGCTGTCATTTTATTAAGTACCTCTGCACATATCACAGGCTCCAGCATACAATCCAGTCACTTTCTGTCTCTATCGTAATTCCTCATGAAACCTGAGCTTTTCCTGGAAAGTCCAGAGACTTTCCTTTATGTGAGGTGGAGGCTGGTTTTGCAGGAAAGGTGCTTCAAATCTTGCCAGCTGCAGAATAAGTTACCAGGTCAGCAAACAGAGCTGGAGTAAGCAGCATGATTTTTTTTTGGATTTATTCCTTTTCAATGGAGAAAATAACAGTGATAGGATGGGAGTTCTCCTCAGGGTGTGTATCATTTTCTTCTGCTGCTGTCTATATGTGGGAAGGGGCTCTTCCTGTTCGTGCATGACTCCATGGCTTGCACATCAAGAGGGATGTTCTCCAGTGGAACTGGAAGAGAGATAAGTGCCCCTTGGTTTTGTCGGACTGTGCAATGTCAGACCAGAGAGGAACTTTGGTGTTCTTTGTGTGGAGGAGAAGAAACTGAACAGGCCTCTTCAGTCTTTGGTTTATGTCTTTGTTTACTTGATGCAGTTTGTGCAGTGGGGATTGTGAAATTATGAGTGCATAAAAAAAAAATCAAAACAATGTGGATAGGAAAGCTTTGAACATGAAAATAAAAGTGGAGCCCATAGATCTGATTGCTCTGTAATGCTATCTTCACTTTCACTCATGTTAGCAATTCGGAAAAGAAACACTGAATTTCAATCTTTGCTCTTTCTACTCTCCTTGGTACAAAAGCTTTAATGTCACTCTTTCTAAATGATGCAATGTGGCAGCCACCCCTGGTGACGAAGCAACCTGAGTATTCAAAGCTGTGAGGACCAGCAGAGGATCTGATCTTCCTTCCGCTGAAGGCAGTGACAAAACTTTACCTGACTTCACCAGCATGTGGTCATAGCCTGAGAAGAGAAATAGATTTCATTTCTAAGCTTGCAAAGAGTTGTTTTATAAACTGCATGAAAAAAAAACCACATGGAAAGAATTATGAATAATGCCCCCCTCCCAGCATCTTTGTCACACGTTTTAGAGGTCGGTGACAGTGTCTTTGTTGTTGTCAGCAGGGTGTCAGTCTGCTACTGCTGAGCTGTCGCTTCTCAAACCCACCTATTCCCCTTACCCTTCCTTGTGTAGTTTTATTTTCAAAGGATGAGATTATGAAGCGGAACAGTGGGTTGAAAGGTTTTGTCAAAGCACCCTACAACTTTAGAAATATTGGGTTTGGCTGGTGTCCCTCTTCTTCCCCACTTTCTGTGTTTCTCAGATCTAAACGCCTGGTGTGGGTGCGGCGGGGGGGAGCCAGGGCCGTTTTCTGCTCCATCTGCTGTGGCTGTTGAAGTGAGGGGCTGTACATGGTCTCGCCTTCTCCTGTGAGCCAGCATTGAAGGTGGCAGATGGTCTGAAGTGCTCGTCGATCTCTCGCCGTTAGGTGTCACGGAAGGTGTACGTAGCATCCCTCTTCCCGCAGACCCTGCCAGGCGGCCTGGTCGGAGCTGTCGGCAGTTGTCAGTGCGGGAAATGAAGAGGCAGCGCCGCTCCAGAGTCCCATCAGATGTGAATGTTCCAAACAGGACAAAAGTGCTCTTAATCTGAGATAATGGCTTCGCTTTTTGTGAAAAAAGGAAACTGTTGTGGAAAAACCGTGGGGTTTGTGTTGCTCAGAAACAGCCAGAGCATGGCCATTTCAGCAAGATAGCTACTGGGGAAAACAGTGCCAATTCCGCTCTGTTGAGGTGGCCTCATGCTATTTTTGCAAAACTAACTTGGACTCTGCCACATGTTAGCACGAAGGGAAATGACTGGAAGAAATCTGCATTCAAGGCTCAGCCTAAAAAGCTGTTAGGATTTTGTGTCAGGACCATTGTACCTTGTTCTGCCGTAGCAACTCAGTGTTATTTTATAAGTCATGCAGGTAGAAACTTGAGGTACTTGTTTAATCCTTCGCAGGTGAATTGATTTTTGTCAGAAAGTGTATTTGCAGTCTTCAAATTGCAGTACAGATTCCTGCATCATTAAATATCAGGGTATCCTGTACACAAGGGTTTGGGAATTGCAGATACTCAGCTTTCAGTTTACCTGGCTTTCCCCGTTAGGGCACTTGATTAATCGACTTGGAAGTGGCCAGACAGTTCCCTGCCATTAATCATATTCTTCTGTCTTCATATTTAGAGTTAGACATGTTTTGGAGTTCATTCAGCTGCATTTTAATGCTCAATCTGAACAGAAAGAAAGGCAATCACACTTTTTCTCACCAGTAGTTGAAGAACTAAATTGGGAATATGTACTTTTTCTGATGCGTCATCATGTTTTCCTGGTTGGCAAGGCAGTTATTCAGATTAGATTAATTTTCTCCCCACCTAAAGTAAGAAAGGAGCTGAGTAAATGGAGTGTCTGAAGTGGTGGAGGTTAGCACATTAAGTGCCTCTCACCAAATAAAAGAAGGAAAATGAAAGGCTGGGACACAAAAGACTGTTCATTCTGAGTCAGACCTGGTCTCCAGCTACACCAGTATCCAGTCTCCACCGCTTCCTAGTACCAGTTGCTTCAGAGGCAAGTACAAAATTTTGTGATGAAGAACAACAGAATCTTACCGTCCCAAGAGAAAGTTTTCCCTGTCTCATTCATTGTATTCGCTGGCACCCTGCGGAAGAGAGGTGCAGAGCTGTTACTTTTCTGAGTTTTATTGTTCCTCTTCCCTGTTGGAACCCTTAGTTCTGGGTCATTAAAATACACGTTGAAATGGCACATTTGTTTGGGGGACTACAGAGGGGAGTGTGTGCAGGGTGGCTGCTGCGCTGTCTTCTAGCAGTGAGTTTCAGAAATGTACAGTTTGTGCAAGGACAGTTCCCTTTTCCCCATTAAAAAAAAAAGTCTTTTCTTTCAGTATCCTTGGAGCTCCCGTGTTCTCAGAAAGTCTGAGCAGCAGCACTGTTTCTAGCTTCTCATAACCTTTCCTTCATCCTTGGGCACAGCTAGCCCCCAAATGCCAGGAGCAACTGAAGTGTGTTGTGTGAAAGTGAGATTTTAGAGGGCTCGTTTAATTAGTTTTATGTGGGCTGGATAACCCTCCCGTGAGCAGGTGATACACGATTTTCTGGGGTAGCTGCACTTGCAGCTGGAGGCTGCGGTCAAGAAACCCCGGCGCAGAGTCACTTAGAACCTGCAGCCCCAGCACTTTGAAAGACATGCTGAGGGTTATTTAAACAGTCTGTGGTTTTCACTGGATATTTGTAGCTGACCAAAGCAGCTCAGTTTGTAATTAATCAGGAATTCCCTTCTGTTTTCTCTGAATCATCAGCTGTAGCATCTGCTCATGGTTTGCAGGGGGTATTTATTTAAATCTGAAATCAGGTACTGATTTATGCAAAAATGACTGCCACATGTTATAATTGTTGAAAACCAAAGATGAAATACTGGTTTGGGAAGAAAACAAAATATAGCGTTTAAAAAAAAAAGTATTATCTTACCTGCATGTTAAAGCATCACCTGGACTTGGAAGCAAGATATTTCTGCCCTGTCTGCAACAAATAAACAAATGATATTCAGTAGTGTGGGCCAAGAAGTGAACAACAAGAGAATAATAATCTGGTTAAGGCTGCAAGGGAAGAAATATCCTAAGTGGAGGAGTGAAATTACTCAGGCTGGAAGGTGGCCAGTGGGTATGGACCACTGCCTGAGGCCAGCTGGAGAACCTGATGGATCAGCCATCTCATTTAGCATGGCAAATCTCCCCACGTGCTTCCTGCTAAGAGGAAATACGCATTCATCTCCTTATCCACTCTGTGTTTGACTCCCGGTTACCTAATGGGACTTTTTGCAAAGTGAAGTGGGGGGGGAAAAAAAAAAAATCTGATTCTTTCTGTTCCATATAAATAGAAAAAGATAACTAAGATGGTCAGAAATTTTCTGTGTGTCAAGATCCGCTTCCACTGACACTAACGGCTGATTTCCACTGGCAAGTATCAACAGATTTCCTTTCATTCTGATTTTGTCCACAGGAAAATAAGTTAGGTCTGAACATGAGAGTCTGTTAGTATGGTGGAGGAGTAACATCTCAAATTCATTGTTCCTCATCCTTATAGCTAAGTAGTTTCTCCCAGTTGGAACACCAATGAAGGAGGGAATTCATCCCATGGTGAATGCTTCTCAAGGGGCTAATGTAGATGCACAGCCTGGAAAAACTCGGTGCTTTGTAACTGCTGTACATCTGGGAGCTTATTTGCTTCCTATGCCCAGGTACTGTTCCAGCTCCTGGGAACAGCTGACCTGTGGTCTGGATGAAGAAAGTATGGAAAAATTAAATCCAGAACAGCGTTAGAAAATAAACAAGAATCAAGGCTTTTTAGGCAAGTGTGTCTTTATGTTGAAACCGAGAGGAGTGTCTGCTCAGTCTCTTACTGTTTCAGTTAAATTTGTTTTGGTCATTTTCAAACCGATTTTTATGTAAAACATCGTCTGGGTTATTTTAAAATTGTGTGTGCACTTGTGGTAATCCAGTTTCTTCCTAGGGAAGTGGAGACGAATACAAATGCCCCATCAAATCCAGCTTGTGTGAGAAATATTCTGTTTGTTCCCAGCTGTCCAGTAAATTCCAACTGACAGTACTAACACTATGGGTTTTTGGTGTGTAAGTGTAGCCAAAGAAATGAAGCTTGACCCAGCTTCATTTAATGTGGGAAATTGGGAGTTATTTTACAATTTAACCATGATAGATCATAATTATGAACCTTGCATTATTATAAAAATTAGCCTTGCTTAAAATAACTTTGTTCTGCATTTTAAGGATTTGCCTTTTTATTTTAAAGTGCTTGTCCTTTTCCCCAGGTGAACACAATTCATATTTCTCCTTGACCTTTATATAACAATGTTGATATTTTTTCCTGTATTACTCCTCTTATCTTTCTCCTGTGAACTGTTGTTCACCCCACATTGGCTACTGGTACAAATTGTGCCCTGAAATCCAAATATCCAGAAAAAAAGAGCTGATCCTTGGTTAGTATCTGAGTTTGCCCTGGCCTATATGACTCAGCTGACAGTCCACCCCGAGAGATTATTAGAGCTAGAACATCGGTGCTGGTGAAGGTCCCAGCAGCTGGCTCCAGGGTAACACTGAAGTGTTAAAGTGAATGTGAACCCCTTTGTCCTCTTCTCTGCACACGGTCGTGGATGGAAGCAAGGAATTCTAATCTTTGGCTTATTTCTCGCTGCAGATCATGAAGGATTAATTAAAATTGTATGAAGCTGAAAGTGTGCCCAAGGTAAACATCAAACTACATGGAAATGCACTGAGAAGCGTTTAGAGTGCTGTTCTCTATGGCTTGGGGCTGGGAGCATCTTCATACTGCACTTCAAATTGAATATGCAAATGACAACGACAGCCTGAGAACATTTTGTTTCTGTTATTTTCATACAGGCTCAGAATTTTATCTTGAGTCGAATTGACTCAGCAAAGCTGCACGTTCTTTCAGTCCTGGAGACAAGACCACAGGCACACGTGCACACGGAACACTCTTAAAATAACGTCTGCTTTTCTCTTTTCCTGGCTCATTTGCACCACGTTTAGAATGACTCTTTTCTGCACACCTACACACAGAGCTTGTCTTGCAGCTCGAGTACAAAGGTGTCTTTTAAATGTCATTGGTGGTTTAAATTAGATACTGGAGGGGAAGGGGTGATGTGGCAGCCTTTATACTGTGGGAATAATTAGATTCATTGCAGGTGCATGGAAAAGAAAGCTGCAGCATGCTTCCAAACCTCCAGTTACTCCCAAGAGTTAGAAAGAGAGGTAGTATCGTCTGAGTCAAGGGCTCGTGTGTCTCACCATAAATCAGTGTTTGTACCCCTTCCCTCTCCCCAGTTTACTCTGCTGAATCTCTCTGGTGGCAACACCTCCATCCTTACTTTGGGAATCAATTTGATGGCTTGCATTACCGGCTGCCTTAGATGCTTTAGGACCATGTGCAGGCTAGATGTAAGTAGGGTGCAATAATTACTTCTGGTATTAGTGACTGTGCAGCCACTCAGTCGGGCTCGATTCTGCTCAGGTGCCCGCACGAAGCAGGTCTGCTGAATGCTGGGAGGATCGACACAGGAACTGTACGTTCCGCAGCAAAAAATGTTCTGCAGGGCTGCTCCTTTCCTTTACTCTGTGCAGAATCTTCACACGGCACAAACAGAGCACAGCACCAAATCCATTTAGACCCCTGGGGATTTCTGGGATTTTTTGTGTAACTTGAGGGTTGGACAAGTGAAGGTTTTAGCTGAGCCTGCTGTAGCGCAGTCTGTTCTTTCAATATGCACAAAGCAGAGCTGGTTGTGGGCCAGTAAAACGGTCAAAAAGCCCCAGGTAAGGGGCTCATTCTGATACTGTTCTGCCACGTGCAAATGAAACGATCTCTCCCGGATTTGTCTGGGCCTACAGGTTTTGTGCTAGAAGCAGAATGAGCCATAAGAGCCCAGGATTTATAATCCTGATGAGTTGTTCTCTTACTCATTGTACCGTGTGTGAGTGCTCGCAGCTTTTCTGCACAAAATAACTAGGTTTGCCCTTTGCTTTTCTAATTCCAAAATAGCCTCAGGCACTAGTTCACCTTCTGGAAGAATAGCTTACAGAAACCTTTAGAAGTGTATAGATACATAGACAGATTTTTAAATTACGGCCCAATGAAAGAGAGAAGGTGATGCAGGGGCCCCTCCAGGGCAAGACGCAGATATTTTGGCAAAGTTGCACGGGTCCCCGTGCTGCAGCGTGAGACAGATGGGTTGGTCTGTCTCGCCGTGAGGAGCTGTGACCCTTCTTTATACAGTGCTCTCTAAGCTGGCTTCTTTTGTCTGTGTCCACCAGTGGTAGTAAAGATTTGCTGAATGGATTTCAAGGATTCTGTGGAGACTTGCAGGGTTTGCAACGGTCCAAGTCAAAATATATTGATTGCTTTTGGTAGAGAAGCTAGTTACTTAGAAGCTTATTTGCATGTGGTGATGTATGAGCCAGTTACCCTGACTGCAGTGCAAACTTGGGCTCCACGTGTGGTGAAGGTGTGTTGGCAGAGCCACAGAGAGCTTCTCAGGCTGCAGTGGCCGAGTTCCATTATTTTGCCAGAGCCCTAAGGGGCTCAGGGACTGGAGCAGCAGAGTTTGCTGAAGGGTAGCTGAAAGACTTACCTCCTTGAGGCTGGCACATGTACATCACTGAACATGAATATGAGGCCGGTCACATTAATACCAGCGTAGCTGACTATCAGACACACTCAATCTAAATAACTTAAAAACAGAATAACAAAAAAAAAAATAAAATCCAAACCCCAAATCCACTTCTGCTTTCCATGCATGCTGAGTTGTCACTAAGGACCTTCCTCTTCAGAAACAGCAGTGTACTAATGATCATTCCTGATTGGAAACTGAGAGACAACGTTATTTTCTGCAGGAAAAACATAATATGCTTGAAAGTAAAGATTTATGTTGTCATAATTGACTTCACCATTACAGCATGGATTGCACAGGCACTTCCTGCTGCATGTGCTGACAAATGTCTCTCTGCAGCTACAATATATTAATATGTCTGTGAATAAACAGTCAATGTGTCAAAGTGCAGAACTCAGCCAGGAGGACTGGCCTTAAATAACACTTTTATTGTTCACAGACAGGATTAGGGAATTGGATTCTGGAGAGCAGAGGTTATAAAAAACAAACAAGGGGCCTGATTCTCCTGTTACATGCTCTTGTTTGAAACCTCCTCGACTTCATCAGAGCTGCCCCTGAGAAGATGCCCTCAGCATTGTTTCTCCCAAAGAAAGTCAGATTTAAGCGCCTGACGTTAAAAAATTATTAGTTACATTTCCCAAGCAGAAATGATAAATCTTAACATCAATAACAAAAAAGTTATATTAGGTGAATATTTTTTGTGACTAAGATCAGAAATTTTACTTCCCCTTTAATACCCTAGAGTGGCAAAAGCTGAATGTAGTGCTTGCTTTAAAACATTTAAAATCAAATTTCCAGGTGGTTGATTATTCACAGACCTCTCCTTAGCTGTCTGTACACATCTCTGTAACTAGAAATATTTTTGACTTTCTGTATACTAACATTATTTGCAATGCGAAGGAGGGAGCAGTATGTTATTTGGGAAGAATATTTTGGTGCTTTATATCTTGTTTGGGATATTTTGAAGGAAGGGACAATAGCTTTTGCTTGCAGCAAAGAGAAACATTCTCTGCTTTCTATACTTTTGTTGTTACAGCCTTTTTATTGTTTTTGCATCTATGCAGAGGCACATACGTGGTCTTTTCCAGGTAAGCTCCAGTGCCAGCAGTCTGTGTTCCTCTTGGAGTCTGACTTAGACTGGGAAGGAATAGGAACATTCACAGTTGCGAATAGCAGGAGTTATGCAAACCCCAGGTGAAGAGTGAGAGAAGCAGATGGAGGAATTTAAAATTCTATGCAGCACAAAGACCTTGAAAAACTACAGAAAAAATCAAAATGCAAGCTGACTTTTCAAATGCATCTTCAGTCAGGGAAAATAGGATGCAATTAAGTTCTTCCAACAAGACTTCAGTACCTCTAATGATAAGCTTTAAAAGACCAGCTTAATGAAATGTCACAAGGACACCGACGGTAACAATTCCCTATATCCTGTCTGCTAAGCAGAGCTTTACCTGAAGGAGGAAAAAATTACAGGGGGGATATGATAAGTGAGTGTTAGCATCTTTATCCCGGCTGTAAGTCCATTGAAATCAATGGTGTTATACTACAGATAAATTTGGCTGTAGAATTTTAAACAGAAGCAACCACAAAAGCAAAGCCTTTGAACGAAAAGTACCCAGGCTTCTTAAATGAAATGGGAATTTTCCATTACATGATTCTTTCATTCCCTTTAGCGATTAGACACAGAACTTCAGGGCGAGACACGCGGTTTCTGTTCCTAATTCTGCCGTCAGCCCCGTGCGTTTAGACGTGTCGCTGCTCTCTACTGGGCCTCCAGTTTGCACCTTTAATTCCCTACATGGTGTTTGCTGGTCTTCAGGGGTGCCATGATGGAACTGAAAAATACCTGTCAGAAGGTCTCAGAGGCGATGAGAATCCATTCAGCTGCTGCTTCCTTCCCAGCCTTCCCAGGCTGACAAGTAGCAGAGTGAGGTGGTTTATGTTTTATGAAGCTTCCTGGTGCAAGTACTTCTTTTTTTTTTTTTTTTTTTTTTTGTATTTGTGTACCATATCCTCTTTTTTTCAAAGAAAAAGATAATTCAATTTTAAAAGCAGGACTGTAACTCGGTGTATTCAGATTCACCCTGGACCCTTTCCTCTCCACTGTGTCAGTGGTGGAATTGATAAGAAACTGGTAAAAGTGTGGCAAGGAAGTGTCATAGTTGGGCATTGGAAAGCACTTTCTGTAGTTAAGACTGTAAAGTGCTGGAGTAGACTGACCGCAGAGGTGGTGTCATTTGTGTAATCTTTTAAGACTCGGACAGTGCTCTCAGCAGCTACGCAGGTAGTGTTGATCCTGCCTTGAGGCACAGGGCTGGACTAAATGATTTTTTCAACTCACTTCCGTCCCTGTTTCTGGATGACCGATCTAAAGATGCCGTTGTGATGAGTACGGAAGTCTTGGAAGGGAGATTTTAAAAGGCCATTTAGTACGCGCTGTGTGCTTGAATCCCTGAGAGTTTTCAAAAGTGCCCTCCTCTGCAGGTAGATTCAGTAAATACCCTCTACTTTTCTCTCTCCTGAAAAGGCTCTGCCAATCCTGAGTGATAATAAAAACATGTCTTTTAGATTCATCTTGCAGCTGCAAAATTTAACATACCATAAATCGTCATTCTATACAGAAGCTGTGTCATGTTTTAGTTCTACTCTGAAATCAAATTCTTTAAGCACAACTCCCTTGGGGCAGGGAACTAACTCTGAATACATTTCTTTTGACGACCACATCAACCTGCTTTAAAAAAAAAATAAAAATCTATATTTAGAATGCACAATGCAAGCGTATCATCTTCTAAACAAAAAAGTAGGACACATCCTCAGCTAGGATGAAAAGAAAATGGAAAAAAAAAAATCTGAATAAGAAACTTTGAGATTGCTAGTACGGTAAATGCAATGTCAAACTGGCAGGTGTTTCTCTAATAAGATTCATGTAAATACAAATATAAACATACTTTGCTGCACAAGTCACATAAATGCAGATACACAGAACAAAAAGGAATGACAAAAAAAAGATGGAAAGTGATGAATGTTTCCCACCTTTTGCCTCAGCTGCCGGTGCAGAGCATGGGTGGCATTCTGGCTTGACTTAGTAGTTGTTCTTACATCACCCTGATGCTGAGCAAAAGCTTTGAAACTTCCTGAAGTTTATCAAGCTGCTATGAACAATCAAATGGAAAACCAATTTTTAAATGCCCAGAATTCTTGTTCTCTTCAGTGGGGTTTTTAACCATAGTAAATAGCCTCTTTTCCAGTTAGTTGCTGGAATCTGCTATTAAGACCTGGTTCCATGCCATCAAAATGTAAAATGTTATCCCTGGGTTAGAACTTTTCCAAACGAGGTGCATGAAAAAACATATGGAAAGCTGCCTTGAAAACAGCTCTGCCTGGAGCAGATACTGATAAGGACACGCAGCACCTTACTGTCCTGTTTGAGGCATTTTTGTTCAGATTTTGCCCAGGTAGTTGGCACTGAAGTTGGACTGCCAGGTTGTTTGAAGTGAATCATTGGTTTCAATCCAAATGTCTTGGGACAGGACTGAATTTCACTACATAAAATTCTGTATTGCCTGGATTACAGACATTTGATAGCTAAAACTTGATAAAACCCCTTCGAAAGGATGGTTAAAGAAAACCTTTTGAATTACCCAAGAAATCACAAAGGGCAAAAACGTTTTACTGATGATATTGTGTGTCTGTAGAGCATTGTTCAATGGACTGCTTATCAGAAAACGGTTCTTAAGATAAGTGTTTTATAGTGTTTCCAATTTTCACTTGGTAGCTTAAAGGAATGTTACGAACTTCAAGAATAAAAGCAGTGCAGGTTAAAACAAGAGAGAGATTGTGTGGGTAATGAGGCTCAAGCTCCCTGTCATAAAACATTATTTCTGTAATTGGATTTGATAATATTTTTGGTGTTCATTAGGAGCCACTGGAATTACCAGTGTTATTAATTTTGTCGAAGTGGCAACGAGGCCGCGGTGCACCAGCTGTGATATGTACATATGGAAAGATGGGCTGAGCAAGTTGTTGAGCTGGTTTCGAAGGAACAGACCTGTGCGGGGGTGTGGAAGAATCCCATGTTTTACCCTGTAAGCTGGAGAGGCAGCGTGGGCGACTGGCATGGAGTGTACCACCAGCTGCGTATCTGCGCCGTTCCCAGTGTGGTTACTGGTGGCACTGGTACCAAATTGTGACAGTGCCGTGAAAGCAGAAGACCTGTTAGCTCCGTTTTTTCACTCTTGCACTGGAAAGTCCCTTCTCCAGAGTTTGTTTTTGGGGATGTTTTCACTACGGAGCAGTGTTTTGTAACAAAGTAAGGCAGGATGATGTTTGAGGAGCGGCGTTTCTGTAGCACTGTGTCGCATCCTTCTGGTTTACCCCCCTGAGCTTGGTTCTCTGCAGTGGGCTGAGCGCTGCCCTGCGGTGCTGCTGCGCTGTGTTTGGTTTCCGTGTGATGGTTCAGGGGCTGGTGGATTTCCCAGCCTTGCTTCCTTCATTCGAGTGGATTTTTATCAAAACGGGAGGAGCTTGTCCAAGAATCAGTAGAATTTAAATCATCTTTTGGGGTTTTGTCAGTTTTCTGGTGGAATAAAAGTAGTGTTGGCAAAGCAGAAGTTTGTCTGTAGAAACACCCAGTTTGGGAGGACACTGGAAGGAGATGCTTGCAGTTGGGCAGCAGTTTCAGGAGTCAGGCTGCCTCTGCCCCAACCAGCGAGCGTGGCAGAGCGACTCCAGCCCGCCAGCAGCAAACTCTCAAAGCAGCACGGGGCTGGTTCTCTCGTGGCTTTGCCATTTTCAGCCCCTGGCATCTGTTGGGCCGTTCCCCTGTGCAGTAGCTGCAAACACTGAGCCATGAAAATGGATTAAAGGAATACTTGCATCCCTTAGGTGCCAGTCAGCTGGTCTTCCTGCTGCCAGTGGAGAAGCTGCAGCTGCTTTCTCTAACGCAAACATTTGGCTCTTAACCTCAGTTTGGCTCTTAACTGTGAGTTTTGTGCTTTCTGCAGCAGCCAGCCCTACAGCTAAGCTATAGCTAAGCGTTCTCCAGTGCCCGACCTCCCCGTGTCGGTGACTTTGCCACCACGCTCAGTCCCACAGTCTCAGGACAGTCCTGATTTTCACATGTCCTTTTCATTTCCAGTGAACACCTCAGCCCACCGAATCTGCAGAAGGTGTCCTTGGGCAGCCGTGAAGCAGCTCTTGCAGCACTTGCTGAAGTGTTTGTGTCAGTTTGCTTCCTCCCTGCCTCTCTCCCCTCCTCTCTCCCCTACTGCAGTGAGCTCCAAAAAGAGCTGGGAACTGTCCCTGCAAGCATCTCAAGCGAGCAGCACGTTCAAGTGTCACCAGAGAGTGTTTGCAGGCCTTAAATATCTCTGTGGGCCTGTGGCTGTCTGCAAACGCACAGGCAAAGCGATGCAGTGTGTGCCTGTTGGCATCCAAGGTGCCCATCCGTCGGCTCTGCCAGGCGGCTGAGGAACATGCGGTGTAACAGCAGCTTCTCTGCTCAGTGCCCGGAGTTTAACAGGAAGGGACAGGGGAGCACTGGCAGCTCGGTCTGGAGTCTGCCCCGACGCGTTCCGCCTGTGACAGCACCAGTAAGAGGAGGACAGAAAGGTTGTTCCACTGTAGTTTAGATACACATCAAGGGACTCTGACTTGCTGCTGCTTGCAAGGACTTGTCAACATCATGAGATTCCTGCCCTGGTCTCTCAAATGTCAGAACAGGAAAGACGTGTCCTGAGAAGAGCGGGGTCTGGCGAGGTCAGCTTCCCGGCCAGGCTCTGCCCGTGTGTGCTGGGAGCAAACTCAGGTCTTGGCTGGTTTTCAGGCAATTCTCATTTAAGCAGAATCCCCACTCCAAATGCAGATTTTTTTCTGACTCGCAGTACTGCTCGTGTTCCTCGGTTTAGTCCCGTTGAAGCGCAAACCGCTGCGATTTTGATGCGTCCCTCTCCCTGGTTTGTTGCTTGGGTGTCACTGGGCAGATGGTTACACCCACACTGGAAGCTGCAGTGGGTAAACACGCCTGTATCTTCCATGCAAAGCCAGTCGCCGTGGCCAGGGCTGGATCCCCCGGCTGTTCCGGGAGCAGCGCGTGCCGATAATCCATTGCATTAAAAAATGAGGCAATCCCTGTTTTTTCATTAATGCGCGGAGATGAAATTCAGTCCAACATATAGGGCCAGCGCAACCTGAATGCCGTTTGGGTGTTTTGAGTCAAACGTATTTGGCATTTAGTCATAGGGATATTGGTTCTGGACCACAAGGAAATTTTGGCATATCCTTACCACAGCTTATCTCCAGCTGGCCCCACCGACTCCGAGAGCTGCTTGAGTAATTTCTAAATCAGCATGTCCTTTAAATTCTTTACTGTTTTCTGTGCGTGTTGGATTTTGCCATGAATAAATCAAGACTTTAGATTTTATATGCTGAAGTGGAGCATGATGGTGGATTCCTTGATGGCGAAAGGATTAAAAAAAATTGGTATTTTTGTACACATTCACTTCAATGGCCAGGTCTGTTGGAGCGCTCTGCTCCCCGTCAATAGTACCCTTGTAGCTTGTTTGTTTAATTGATTGCAATGCTATGTCAACCTTCCCACGCAGAAGCCTCAAATATTTGCAAACTGAAATACACATAATGTTTGGCATGACTTGATCCTCATTGCAATACAGCTGCAGCTGCTGCAGTTTACACAACAGAGACTGGAGGACAGGAATCCAAATACACTAAATTAATTAGAGTTATGTCCATAAACTTTATGTGGTTCTATCAGGTTTGTGTAAAATGTTCCCTGCTTGTGCTCAAGCATGTTGATTAAACAGTGCTGTAGGTTTTGATTTCTCATTCGTGATATTAAAGACGACCGGATGGTTATGGTGCCCCACTAGGCAAATATTTGTCCGTTGTCAGAAGATGCTCCTTCCCTCTCTCCAGCCTTCCCCTCCGCTGAGTTTCATCACGTGGGCAGTTACCCCTTCAGATCAGTGCAACAGGTTAAGATTACTTCTGGGAAAAAAGCAATGGTCTTGTGTCGCTTTCTGCCCTCGGTGGCATTCCTTTGTTATCGCAGCCCCCCGTTTGCCCTGCTCTCTGCGGGTGGCATTAGGCCTTTCCCTGGAAAACGGGCCACTGGCAGGTGGGAAGGAAACTGCTGTGGGCTCAGATGGTGCATTGCTCCTGACAAGCACGTACAGTGTGCGAGAAACGCTCCTCCACGACACCATAAAAGTGCCAGCCTCTTAATTGTTACTGCTTTGATTAACCATGTTCTCCCATCATTTATGCAAAAGGAGGAATTATTCATAAACACCCTGGTGAAGTCTGCTGAAAAGAAACTGCTTCCATTGCTAATCTGTTTTCCTTTGCATTTCCTCAGGGATGTCCATGTAGATGTTTATCCGATAGGTTTCAGTCCAATTAAACAGTCCATCAGCTGAGAAAATCAGCAGTTGAATAATCCTGCTGTCTTTATGGGACTAATTCGAGGCTTAAAGTTGATTCGGAAACGCTGTTTGTCTCTGCTTTAAATATCTTCTCGCTACTCGGCCTCGTCATTTACTGCCTGAACGCGGCGGCGCTGCTCGGACGCGGAACTGAGAGGACCAGGAGCTGCTGCTGGCCGGGCAGACCGAGCTCTGATCCCTGAAACTCTGCCCAGCTGGTACAAATCAACCACAAACAGGAATTTGGCCCTCAGAGTTACACCATTCATCAAAAGCTTTGCACGTAGCGCGGCTTCAGGCGCATCTTTGGCAACCAGTAGGAGTTGCTGGATTGACTGCAGCGGGCTTTGGATTGTGCAATTTTGATACAAATAGTAACTTTTCCTATTGGGATCACCTAAACTTTCCCTCTCCTGTTCATTGCCAGCAACTACTGCTTTTTTTAATCACGTTTTGATTTTTTTTTTGTCTGGTTTCACCATCCCAGACCTCTTTGCTCGTTAAATCCTTGAGGAGACCCATCCATTTAATACTTGTAACTAAAACTGCCCTGATGACTTTGTGGGCAATCCGGGTGTCTAAAGTTTCTTATCTTGGTACCAAATTATGATTATCTATTTAGAAAGATATCTAAATTAAATCTACATAATTAAATAAAACCTCATGGGTTTACATCAACTAAATACCCTCTTATTTGTTTCTTTACAAAGGGAGGTAACCTGCTGGACCAAACTAGCAGACAGACATGGAGAGAGTTAAAAAAAAATAACATTTGCTTTTAAAATTTTCCAAAGTTTGGTAGAACCAAGATGACAGCAACACAACTAGTCTGTCCATCTGAATTTTCTACAAAGCTCTAAATATCTCACAAGATAGCCACTTCCTTTATTCTGTCCTTTTTTATTCTCTTCCTTTTCTCTTTTTTTTTTTTTTTCTTTTGGTGGTAGCTAAAAAGCTGTCCTGAAGTCTGAACCAATTTATCAGTTTCAAAAGAAAGGATAATAAACCTGTCATTTGTGGCCTAAGCACTGAGGGTGCTGCTGCTGCTCTGATATTAAAGCTGATTAGAAGAAGACCTGTCTTTTAGTAGTTCATGTCTTCCTGAGACTGTTATCCTTGGGTGGAGGAAATGCCGTGACCCAAAGCAGGCTTTGAACTGGCAGGACTATTGAGTACCGACCGAAAGGACAGCACTGCTTAAGTAATACCTACCTGTGAAGGTTCTCTTTGTGCAGTTATTTTATTTTATCTTCCTGGGAAGGGGTAAGAGAATGTCAGGATAAAAAGCTAGGAAGGGGTCTGTATTTTCTTTGTGTGTTTGTTTTGACTAACTCAAAATTTCTGAACTGGCTCTGGAAGGGATTTACTGAAAGCAGCCCAAGTCTTTTGTGATTCTCTGGAGAGATGCTTTGGGGTTGTTCAGTTCCAATTACTCTGTGTAACCTAGAGCAGTTTCTTCTTTCTGGCCAAAAAGCGAATCCCTTGAGTAGTGAAACTTTGCAGTCTGGGATAACGTGTATCAATGTAGGATCTTGTGGTAGGTAACTTTTGTTAGATCCTGTCGCCATTCGTTAGAAGTTGGCTCTTTGACTGATGCAGAAGGTTTTAAGGTACAAGGCTGGTTTTGCAGCTGTTCCTTAAGTTCATCTGAACTTCATTTCTCGTCACGCGGTTTCCATCTGAAACGCCAGCTCCTCGGCTGGTGTAAAGCATCGGAGCTACGTTGGCTTCTGTGGATTTATGTCTCGTTCCTCCGAGGGTGTCAGGGCGTACAAGTTAGACATCATTACTTCAGTGTGCATTATTGCAACGTAAGATTTATGCAGCAGCAGGAACTGAGTCTAAAATGCAGCTCTAGAACTGTAGGTCACAATTCTAAGATTAGTTCGTATTGATACGGCAAGTTAAAACACCAGATTGAGGCGATATTAAAACGAAAAGACTGGTTCTGTCAGCCAAGTAATTTATTGCGAACAGAATCTTAAAACTTGGTTTCCCATTGTGATACCCCCAGGCACCCATTCCTGGGCAAACCTTCCCCAAATGGGAACCCAGCGTCCCGCAGACCGTGGTGCAGGGTGGCAGGTGTCAGCTTCGTGGTGCGTGACACCATTCCATCAGACATTCCCGGTCTGGTACGGTGTATCACATGCATCCCATTACACCTCCAGGCTCAGGGAGGATTTCCACCGTCGCAGAGAAATGGATGAGGAATCCATATGCATTAGCCCTGCTGGCAGCAAGTCGGAGCTCTTCCGTGAGCAGAATGGCCGTAGGATAATCACCGGTGCCTTCGTACATCAGAGTCACGTTGTTCAGGTTTCCTGTGTAGTTTAAAGAGAATCCAAAAGCCTGGAGGAATAAAACCCATCAGTGGAGGGAAAGTAGCATTTCCTTAGACTATAGAATCCAGAGGTTAAAGTAAGGGCCTTGGCCCGGATTCCCAGCTATGCTATTCCAGGCTAAATGAAACGTAAGGAACTGGGCAAGCGGCTCTAAGGCACCCCCGTGTAGCACCGCTTCCCGAGGCTGTGAGGATGACGGAGAGATGATGGGATAATGGCAGGGTGGCTTCAGGCACGGCGTAAATTATGCCCAGAGTCTCAAAGCCCCAGACGTGGAGTGTTATCCCAAGATGTGTCTGGGCCACGGAATGGAGCCAGCAAGCCAAAAGAGAGGCTGGCATGGTGTCTGCTCTGTCATAGTGATATTAACAATTAGGCAGCAATAAATCCACACAAGCCTCTTCAGAAGATTTTCCAGTGACGTGGTTTACACAGCACATCCATCATCAGATTACATCCTGTTTTCCATGATGGAACTTTACAACAATTTAACAGGCTGGATACGCTTGACTGGGATAAAGCAGGAGACTGCTCCGAAATGTGACTTTTTCATCATTTCCCAGGTCTGTGCTTTCCCACTGGGCAGAAATATGCTTTCCAGACTCCCGAGTCGCACTCTCTGCGCTGACATATTTGCATGTTTTGTGCAGTGGCCCCCCCATCTCTCCCAGCTTTTCAGCAGCGTGCCCTGCTTCCAGATACTAATGAGTTCCCGATGTTCCTGCGCACTCTCCTGCTGAGACACTTACATCTGCCTTCGTCAGAGAGGGCTGGATCTGCCCCGTATCTCCTTAAACAGATTGCACCCTGCACGTTTAGGAACACCATTCCCCTCCAGGACGAGCAAAGGGTTGGATTAATTAATTATAGTATTCAGCTTACCCAGGATGACACAGTTAAATTTAATTAGCTTATTCCTTTATTTCAAAATCTTTTCACCTACCCCAGGGAGATTTTTAATTTTTTTTCCTTTTTGCAGTGGGTTTCTATGATAGATGAGGAGGCCAACTTACTGTGTTTAAGAAAAAAAAAGAAAAAAGAAAAAAAAAAAGCAGTGGAACAAATGTAGGGCATGGAATGTTTTCAGAAGAAAATATATCCTAAATTACAATAATTTTATAATCACAGGTATGAATTGTATCACTTGCCTTTCTCTATGACCCTTATTACAACAATACTTTCATTACCATAATTAGTTTATTGCCACATCGTTCTTTGAATTAGAGAATTATTTCATCATTATTTAAAGGATGAGGCAAGTATTGATTAAGGGGCTTTGAAAAAAGTGTAGCACAGCGATTATATGGGTGCCAATTTTTTTTTAAAATAAGAGCTTTGAGGAAAATGTGCAACGTGTGATTGTGATGTAGAACACAAGCTTCAAATACATCTATTTCCAACAAGAATTCATTAATGGCTAATTTGCATCCACAAAAATATAGTTCGTTTCAGCGTCGTAATCAAAATGTGTTTTCCTTGCTCAGTGTTTCGTTAAACGTGGTTTTCAAGTACTTGGTTTTGTAAAGCCTGAAAACAAGATGCTGGTTTGGTTCCAGCAGGTATTTTATGTTCTTCCCCTCGTATTAAAATGTGACCTGTTTTGTGTCTTGGTTACCTTCCGTATGGTTAGACTGCAGGCGAGTTAAAGTGAAAAACTCTGGATTCCTGGAAACTCCCAAAGGCATGGCATGTCCATTCAAGATGCAACTGTCTCCAAGAACTGCAGCCTCAGATTCTTTTACAGTTCCATATGGCAGTAAACAGAAAATACAGTAATGCCAATTCCAAAGTGAGTATTAACTGGAAGGATCCAGTGTCTGACCTAAGACTAATCCGGGGTCGTTCCCGGATCGGAACCAGCAGTTGCTTTTCTCTCTCGTGCGGAGGAGACCTTTCGAAATAACTCTGCAAACCTTTCAGACGTCCCTCTTTGCTGGTGAGGACTGGAAAGAGAGGAGAAGAGTTGTTTTTCAGTTCTCTAAGGGCTGGAAAGGGCTGTGGGAAGCCAGTGAAGAATGATTCAGGGCAAGGGGAGAGAAGTGCGGAGAGCGGATGGGCTGTACTGGGTGAGCCTGTTGCAATGCATCACTCAGTGCCCATTCTGGACTGGAGGTGAGGTTTAAAAGCAGCAGTAGCGTCACGTGTCATTCTGTAGCTCAGATTCTTTATTTTCTACAAAGAGATTTTTCTTTAAAACAGAAAACACTAGAAATAACAGCAACATCTTTGTGTCATTCCAAAGGGGGGAAAAATACCGGCCCCCAACCCTAAAACCACCACAGCCACGATGGGATGGAGCTGGGATCATGTGTGTGCAATTTCTGGAAGTCGAGGCCGGGCTCCCCAGGCACCCCCCTTCTAATTAGATTAACTGTTACTGTCAGGGCTGTCTAATTGCTTGTACTGAAGCAAGCAAATTGCAGATAGTCCGTATCAGTGTAAAATCAAACACAAAACAGGTGTTTGCTAATTAAAACTGAGATTCTAATGAATGACCTGTGTGGTTTTGGTGAATAAATACCACTCTCAGCATCTGCTATGTAATTAGGTTCCAACTTCTTTTTTTCCCCCCCCGTTCTCCTCAAGTCCCGGTAAATAACTACAGAACGCCAGGTTTAACTAAAACCTGGTAATCTTTGCTCTTTAATGGGAAAAAAGCAGATGTTTCCTGCCCAGGTAACTCCAAGCAATGGCAATCAAAGGAGAAGGGAAAAAAAAATGAATCCTTCATTATATTTTAGGATTATTTTCTCTAAGGTTTGTAAAATAAGGACGATAGCATATTGGAAGGGAAAAGATTGCTTAAAATCCTGCTAATGCTGCAGGTTGATTACGTTTGTAGGAGGGCTCTTGCCTTCACCACTTCAGCATTTGAGACTCTATTTTTGGCTAATTGGGCTTCCTGCTAGGACAGCCTTACTGGTACTTTTTCCTTCCAGACCTATTTTAAATTAAATTTAAATACAGGCCTGTAGCTGTCTGTGGGGAGAAGGAGGTGAGGTGGGGTGAGGAGGAGGTTCCTGATGACACGTGCCCGGGACGTTTTCCCTTGAACACCGTTAACGCAGGGATCGCACAGCACTTTCTGGGAGGTGACAAATGCCACCCTGCAGAGCTTGGCATGGACGTGGTGCTTATTTAAGGTTGTGGATGCCTTTCCACAGACTGTACTGGGGTCAGGACAGACAGCAGGTCAATGCCATTATCCTCCTTGTTTAGTCAGATGATGGAGGTGCTGAAAGAGGAAAACAACTGGCAGTCCTGCTGTGATCTGTGGTATGTCCATGGAATCCAGTGCTTCCTTACCTGAGCAGAGGTACGTGTTCAACAGCTTTGGGATGCAGTTTGTGTCTCTTACTGCAGCATGAAGGCGATCCCCCCTCTTTGTGTACCTGGGATGTGTGTATGTGTGCCTGCGTTGATACCAGCCTGAAATCTTCTCTACCACCTCTCTAACGGCTGCGCTGCCTCGGGATACACACTTCCATGTACCCCATCCCAGGGACCTCCCATTACTGGAATCCAGTTGCTTGATGGTTAAGCTACAACCCTTAATGGAGCTGTTTTGTAGGGTTTGCAATGAAGTAGAGTTCCAGTCTTCTGTCCAAAGTTATTAGTCCATTTTTAATTGAAAAGGAGCATTGCATTTGGGTGACTGAAACTTTTATTTGCAAAAACCTGCTAATATGGGTTAATAGATGCAAATTGCACTATGAATTCTCACTATGAATGTGCCTGTCATATTATATTTAGGGGAATTGTAGTGCATTAGTGAGTCGTTCATGATGCACCACGTACATTAGCTGTATTTCCAAGAGCTGGAGAATTTAGTTTATCTTTTTTAAATTTTAGAAGCACTACCTAGAATCCTCATGTCTAGGAGGTCATTCAGAAAATTCCACCCACAAATTCTGTTGGGTCTGTACTTGGGGACTGTGCCCTTCAAAGGTGAATTTTACCCCCGTGCAGCCAGCCAGTATACTGCTGCTTTACATCACTCACATCTCCCAGGACTGCAATGCTGTGTGAAAGCAATATGAGCATGGATGGATTTTACTCTAAGTGCACCAAGCCATTGGAGAAATCTAGCTGCAGGGAACAATTACATGAGCTCCGAAGGGCTGCGGAAGGGATGAGTTATGTGCATCGATTCCACATCTATAAAACAGAGATAATAATACTTCTTTCTCCCACTGTTTGTTTTGTAAACCCTTTTTGTTGAAGTACAGATGTGCACAACACCTACAACCAGTGCTGTTTCGAGTCTGGAGTCATTTGCTCCATCTTGGTCAAAGTTGGTATGTGCCAGTGTAGGACAAACGATGCTTCCTGTCGTTAGTGTCGTCGCAACGCGAGCAGTGCTAACTAGGGATGACTGTAAGATGCAGAAGACATTCCTCTGCTGGGAATAAAGATGACAGTCTTTCACTACAATCACTTGGAAATTGCCCACTGAGTGTATCTAAGGGAAGGAAAGTGTGGGTGGAGAAAAACTGAGGCTTAGCTCGTCTTCTCCAATGAGAGTTCGCGTTAGCAAATGGCAATATTTCAATACTGAGGCTTGTCACTTGCTGTTTGAAGGCTACGTAGGAAATAGCTCCCTCCCCCCAAAAGGGGGCATGGGAACCTTGCTGAATTTGCCCCGAGATGAAGGTCTGTTTGTTCACTGTGCTGTAGAGCTGAGGGATTACACAATGCTTTCAGTCTTTACAGGAATATTGAAACCTTGCTCATTGTTTCTTTCTCATGAATATCTGATCATGAAAAAATAAAAGGGAAAAAGAAAGATGTCAGTGATTAAAGTCTCTGGATAAAATAAAGCTGTATTTCCCTCCTCTTCCCTTCCCTGCAGGCAGCCCTTTGGCGTGATTGTCTCAAAGCATGAAAGAAAGAAAAGTAATCTAAGTATCAGGATTTAACGTTTTGTTCCTCGTTTTGATTTATGTAACAAAGCATTTCCAGCACAGATCAATCAGCAATTTGTTGGCCAGGTTCCAGAGTCTGTGCACAATCCATTCCTAAACGTCTGGTGTTAAGGTGCTTTTTGTAAATACACACACAAAAGCAAAAGCAAAGCTGAGATATTTAATCATAATAAAACACAGGGCATAGCAGTGTTACTCTGCACTATCTGGGCTCGCTGATACGTGCTAAAAAGTGTGAACATTTAGAATTAGCACTGTACTTTACACAGAGTTATTACTGGTATCAGAGGTGTCCAGAGATCTACTTAGAAGAATCAGAGATTTATATTATGTCATGCAAAAGACATAAAAAAAAAAAAAATAATAAGGCTGGGTTTGTGCTTAAAGCCTAGGTTTTCATTTTCCAAGTTCCTCTGGGTCCTTCTAGCTCCCACTTTGGTCTCTGTGTATTTCTTAGTGTCAGTTTACGTATATTCTTATTTGTTTGGTAACAGTGAATCTACTTTCCTTATTTATTTTGACTGTAAATTCTTTGAGGAGGAGATTGTCTCTCCTGCTAGGTGTAGGAGCAGCACCTGGCATAATAAAGGGCTCCGTCTTGGGTAAGAAACAACTCTAATTCAACAGTTATTTAGAAAAAAGCAAGTTATGAAGAAAAAATGTGTTTAAAATACCAGCGTGGAGCATATACAAAGACATAACCAGATGTGATCTTTACTGCAATAAAAGGCAGATTAGAAATAGAGATCCACAAAGTATTGCAATTACTTTAGCTGTCAGAAGTATTGGCAGGGCTGGGAAGGTATTTGCTTCTATAAAACTGGCAAACCTTTATAAAAATCCATAGCATTTCTTTGGCTAATCTGAAATCCTAAGAGAGTAAGTGGTTGCTGAGGCTTTTTCCTTGGAACTACTGATACAAGAGCAAGGTGAACCTTTTGGAAGTGCGAGAGACTGAAAGCATTCATAGATTTGGAAGGTGTAGTTTTTAAATTCCGGTGGTTTTTCCATAGTTTGTTACGAACATCTTGTTAGCTGTTGTGTGTAATGCAAGGAAGGGAATTTCACCTAGGTGTTTCTGGGTTGTACCTATGACTTAGGAAGGTGGCTCATCTCAGCTGTGGGATACCTAGTGATGACAGATGCACCAACTCTTTCAGTCTCAAGTTGTCCTTAAAGTGGCGCCTTGTTTCCCATTTGAATCTTCTTCAGCTCTATTAGCCAAGAGAGAGAAGAGTCTTCCTAGTGTTATTCCACGTGTGCTCCTACCCCATGATTAAAAAACTCTGTATAAGTGTTTCTTTTTTAGTAAGAAAAGTAAAAATTCAAGATTTTCAAAACTGAAAGATATTTTCAGGGGGTATTAAAGCTTTCTGCAGTTTTCATAATTCCATGACTTGGAAAGTTGTCAGTTCTTCACATTTCTGGACACCAGATCTCTAAAGTACAATAGGCATTCATTCCAGAAGGGAGCAGACACTACTAGCTGGATCAGGAACGCTCTGAAAGTGAAGAGTCAGAGATGGCACACTGAGCAAGATGGTAATTAGAAAGAAGATAATGTTCTCCAGCAACAGAGATATCCAGATGAAACAGATCTCATCATCTTAAAAATCCAGCTAGTCTCTAATGAGCTAGAAGCCAGAACCCAAAAGCGGGTACAGGAACGCAGCATCCAATATCTTACTATTCACTTTTCCTTTTATTGCTTTCTCATATTCTTTCAGACTACGTCCAGGTGCTAATGAAGGGAGAAATGATTGCGATGTGCAAGAGATTGTGTCTGAAAGGTAATGGCACATCAGCCTGTCAGTCCTTTCTCTACTACAAGCCATGATCAAAACAGATGAATACCTTTGATAGCAATTAGGTTGGTGATAGCCTGTATCCTGAAGGATTTCGTGGCATTACTCACTATAGAAATCTCTGCTTAGAGGCCTGTTTGTTTTTCCAAAAGCAGTGGGGCGAGGAGATTGAATGCCTTTCATATGCATTCTGATATTTGTCATGTTTTGGGTGGGTTGCTCAGAAGCTCTCAGGGAAGAATGACACCCATCAAGTGAAAAAAAACCTTTGAGAACAGATCTCAAGAGTTTCCTCTCCCGTATTTGCCACACAAAAAGGGTATTGTAAAATGGCCTAATCCAATCTGAAAATGTGATTAATATGCTTAGCCACATGGCTGAACCAAATTACATCCCAGTACAGCCGAAGAGGCTGCAGGGTTATAAACAAGAATTCCTGTGGCTTCATCTCTCCAGCTGTTAACGAAAACACTTGACATTTAGCAGCACACACTTGATTCTCGACAGAAAATGGAATTATTGCTTCTTCCCAGCAACTGCCCACAAGGCACCTTTCACTCAGTGCTCTCTTGCCAGATGTGCTCTCTGGGCCAAAGTCAAATCCTCTCCTGGGGGAAGTTTTCTGAACAAACAATTTTAAATGGTTGTAAATACATATTTTAAAAAAAAACCCTTGTAATTATTATCTCTTTACCTGTAATTTTTCAGGAAGGAGAATGTTTTTGTGGAAAAATCTCAGTTGCCTTTAAGCTATTTGTGCAATTTCATCATGATAATTTAGCAAAAAGCCAGGAATTGGGTCCAGTGTCCAGATTCTCCGGGCCAGCTCCTCGGCTGGTTGCAGGTAGGCACAGGTCTGCTGTAGAAATTCGTGCGAACTAGTGAATACCGGCGCCTGACATTTTATGAAATAATGCTCCATTCTTTACTGCACCTTGGCAACCTTTCCTCTTTCTTGTCTTATTTTTCCTTTATGTGAAATCTGGTTTAGGTGGTGTGAGCTGTGCATCTGATGAGTGACACATCAGCATATAAAATGTGAGCTCTCAGCATTGTCTTATTTCGTAATCTCGTATCTGGGAGTTATTTGTGTCGTATTTAGAAAATATAAAGCTTGGGGAAAAAAAAAGCATGAAAATGAGGTTCTGGGGGCTTATTTAGCAATTGACCCTTTTTTCCAAATGCTAAGGCTCCCATTCGATGGTATTGCTAGGCAACTGAGCAGGCGGTTCCTTTCAGGCCCTGAGTGGATACCAGGATTAATACATGATCAGTCAAGATACACGTTTATTCACCTTCCCTCACAACAGTAATAGGATTTTTCTGGGCCCAGTTTAATTCAGCAGATGAGGCTGACACTGAATTAAAGCTGCTTATCCAGGCTCATAATAAGGAGGTGAGATCCCAGGGGAGAGAGAGAGGGTGAGGGAAACGCACACCCCATAGTGCATCGATTGACAAAAACAGAGGATTAAAAATCCCGGCAGAGATAAAAATGCAATTTAGTAGGACTTGAAAAATCCAGTTCAAATTATTCAACTTTGTTTGCTCTCCCTCAGTACCCAAAGTTTCAGTGCAAGAACTCGGAACCCTAAGACATGCTCTGGTGCTGACTTCGTCAGCACTGCTCATGCGGGGTCGCTTGGGCGATGGTAGGGAAACTTTAAACCTTTGTGCACATGGACCTGCACAATTCTGTGATCCTCAGAAGAATTATTTTCCTTGTACTGTGTTACTTGCAGTTAAGTTGAAGGCTAACAGCTTTTCCTACTTTGTAATATCAACCCCTCCTCTCTGCACTCCGCTTCTCTGAAGTTTCCAAATGGCCACTGCTTTTAAAAACAAAGAAACAGCCTTTGTGATTCTTCTTCTGTCTCCGGGCTCCTTCTGGTGTGATTTCCTCAAGGGCCTGTGAAGGACGTCTCCAAAGAGATGGCATGGTTCTTTGAATGCAACCATTGTTTTGTAGTACTTCCCTGGCACAAACAGCTCAGCTAACAAACAGATTAAATTTTTAAGTGGGGAAAGGTCTATTAATCTATTATTAATTAATATTCCATATGCCGCCTTGGAGGCAGAGTGGGTCTTTTGAAGCCATCTGGTTTCTCATTGCACTAGAGAAAAGCTATTGTCTGTGTATGCTCTTGAATACGATCTGGAAATGGAGATGTGATGTGTACATGGTCCAGATGTCTGGTTCTCTCTCCGCTCCCACAAATAAGGAAGCAGAGGAAGCTGGATTGCAGCGTCAGTCTCATCGACCGTAACGTGGCACTTGCATGAGATTGCATTTACCCAAACTGTTGACAAAAACCAAAATTCAAGTTGTCTTCTGTCCTGTTTCTTGGGACGATGTAATATTGTATGAGGTCTCTGCCACTCTTTTCCTCACAGATGTCCCATGTCCCTTTTTTGGGACAGGACACTGCTAGTTAGGAAGCACAGGCCAATGTGAATTTCTCTTCGTGTAAACTAGGAGCCTTACTTCACTACTGAATACAGGGTTTGTAAGAATAAAGGTGATTAATTAAGGTGTAAAACTGAGATATTGCAGTAAGCATGGATGCAATAATCACAAAAAAAACCACAATATAAGAATTTAATGCTGCAACATAGAATAACTCAGGATGTAGGAGCCCACGACATTAGTACTGAACATCCCAAATCAAATCCTGCCAGCAACCCTGGCAGGGGATTGCTGTGTGAACCTCGGCCCCCCTCTGCTTCGTGCTCTCCAGCTGTCACATTCTTCAAAACTCAGGTTTTCCTTTTAGTGAGAGGAAATCATTGTCTTTGATAGGATGAATTATTAGGATTATGCTATGCACAGATAGCTTTCCCTTCAAACAAACAGTAGGGACAGAGATCAGGAGCAGAGAGAGGCGGGGGGGAACGGTGCGCTTGGAATCGCCCGGTGCGTCGGAGGAAGAGCCAGGAATAAAGTGAAGGTTTGCTGTTTCACAATCCTGACAATCCTCCATAAAGAACTCAAACCTTCCCAGAAATTACAAACAAAACAAAAACAAGATGAGTGTAGCATATGTAAGGATGTTCTGATGGAAGACTGTGTAGCTGGTGATATAATATGGTTGTTATCTGTTTGACATTTCTCTGGTCGTGGATCCCAAAGTGTGGTGGTACTCAGCTGGTGTTTACGTACTTCACTTAGCTTTGCTCTGCCTCCAAGAAGCAGCATCTCATTCCACAATCTGAGATCCAGAGTCATAGAATCATGGAACGGTTTGGGTTGGAAGGGACTTCAAAGACCATCCAGTTCCAACCTCCTGCCATGGGCAGGGACACCCTCCACTACACCAGGTTGCCCAAAGCCTCATCCAACCTGGCCTTGAACACTGCCAGGGATGGGGCAGCCACAGCTTCTCTGGGCAACCTGTGCCAGTGCCTCACCACCCTCAGAGTCCAGAGGCAAGTCTCTCACCATAAGGGTGCGAGGTGCTAACCACATAGTGTAGATGGGGTGGAGAAGGCTTGAAGAAATGCCGGCATATTGAGGTTCCTTTGGGAAACAGGTACTATGTCATGGAGCCTGGAGTTTCTGCAGGGATGTGGTTCTTCTGTCTCTCCTGCCTTGTTCACAGCCTCCATCGATGTTCCTGCTGTTGGATTTTCCAGCAGAGTGGCTTTCCCTGGGCGCTCTTTTCCCCCGGCCCACCAGCCCAGACTGTGACGGAATTATAAACTCAGCCTCAGCGAACGCCGTCCGCTCCGGGTGGGATTTGCATAAACCGTGCGCTTAAAAAACCCTAATATTTAAAGTGTTGTAACAAAGTAGAAAAAACCCACTTTCAAGCTATATGACAACCTTATGAATATGCAAATTAGGATCCAAAGACAATCTCCTCCTGGTTTACAGTAAATATTGCGGCATAACTGGAGCATTAAGTGGCAGATTTAGGTCCGTGTTCATTCTGGTTTATTTATTTATTTGTAATACAACACTTAAAGGCCAATTTTATTGTAATGCACCGAATCTATTGAGTATTCCAGTCAGCTGATAGCATTTTTAAATCATACTTATTTTGGCATTTCATATTGAAAGCAATAGAAGAGCAACCAGTGGTGATAAATTTGTTTGTGGAAAGCAGCCTTGCTTGTCATAGTTGTACACTGTTGTAACTAGGGCAAAATTACACTATAAATTTACGGATTTATTGTCCTTTTTCTTTTTTTTGTTTCTTTGGTAATGACCAGCTTGTCATATCCTACGCGTGGTGGTGTCCTGTGTTCTGTCAAGAGAGAATTGCTGTAAAATCTGTGGTTACTGTGCATCAGCAAAGGGACAGTGTGGGATCTCACAGGGGAAAAGGTGCCGTTACTGAGTTCACCTTGGCTCGTGTTCCTCAACCTCACGAAATTCAGGGCTGGAGTGTGAAGGCTTGGTTGTGTTATGTACCATGCTGGAGATATGTGGCGTTCAGTGCAGAACTCAGGTGGGTTCTCACATGCTGGGCTTGTGGCTCCCAGATTTTCTACACCTGATATATTTAATTGCGTGCAGTTGGTTTTATTTTCCATCTTAATAATCAGATCATATAATTATATATTTTGTTCTGAGTCATCATCTACGTATTTTATCTGCTGATAGCTGTTTGATGTTTGGACTCCATCCAGTACTAATGGCACATCTATGACTCTAGGATTTGAGCAGTTCTTGCTTAATTATGATTATTCTCACAAAATCCCTGCGGGGTGAAGGTAAGGAATTGTGCTGCTTTTCAGTCTGCATGGCAGGACTCCTTGTAAAGGAGGTCAGGTTTTCAAAAATGCTTTATGTGCTTGCTAGGCAGGTAGATAAATGGATTTCTCCAACTCATCGTGGCAATACAGACTAACCTTCTCAGGTGACTTTGGAAAAATCCCCAGGATCTCAAGTAACATTTTTAAGTACATGAATGTTTGTAGCTTGTGGCCCGTGGCCAGGTGTTAAAGCCAGAATTAGAAGCTAGAGCCCATGGTAGGAATGTACTGCCTCATGTCCTCTGTTGTTAGCATCAGTGTATCCCGTGTAGAATGATCATTTGGAGCGAGTGTGAGCGCTTGGGAATGGTGTGTTTACCAGCAGGACAGATGTGGTCAGGTTTGGTCCAGGTTTTTCCACCCTCATCCCTGTCATGCCCCTCTCCCTGCCCGGAGCACAGTTGTGTTGCTGCTGTGCGAGTGCCGAGCTGCACCCCGGGGTCTGGCACGCGGGAAGCACGTGTTTCCAGCAAATTCCATCTGCCCTGGCCCTTTAGGACCAAAACCATTGTCTTTCTTCCTATAAATTTTAAGCATGTGTAACTCCACTGAGTTAATTAGGTCCCTGCTTTCATTGCAGTGCAGCCAGCACTTGTGATGCACGTCGGGCGTGTGCGATTTATCCATGTGAGTGTAGTGGGTGATGGATCAGTTGCTGCTGCACCTTTGTAGTTCCCTTCCAAGTAAGAGTATGAAAGTGAAATTCATGTGTGCTTTACGTGGTAATCTCTGAGGATTTGTTGCACACGAGGCAATAAACGGCTGCTGCAATTGACTAAATGCCACAGCACAGCAGTTTATTTTAATTATGCTACAAAAGAATGAATATTATTGTTCTTATAGTACACCATCACAAGAAAAGAAGAAAATAAAATTGTATCCCTCTCTCTCCTTGAGAGAGTTTAGCAACACTATATTGCTTATCACTGAAGTTTTCAGGGCAGCAGAATTCAGAAAGAAAACATGATGAGGAACCAATTTAGAGAGGCTATTAAAAAAAATAATGATAAATAAATCACATTGCCTCTCTCATCTTGAGCTATGACTGCTTCTGGTTTCATTTACCAGTGTCTGCAAGAGGGAATATTGAAAAACCTGGCAGTTTTAGGTTGGTTGGGTTGGGTTTTTTAGTAGGCTTAGGCAGGAAGGGTTTGGCTGAAAGATCTGGCTGATGAAGGTTGATGGTTTGCCGGTGCGTTGCGAGGGCAGACCCTCTTTTTTGGCTTTGAGTCAATCTGAAATCTGTGCTGCAGCATTTAGGGCTTATCTTGGTTTGCCACCCACAAACAGCTAAAAATCCTGGGTCAGGTATCAAAAATGCTGTGTGAATACATAGGTGTTTTAAAGATTTTGTTAATATCAGTTTTTTCATTTTGTGTGGCCTTGCCTCTCTGAGCTTGGAGCGTTAAACTTGGACCAGGTTTTTCAGATCTTCTCTGCCACTACAGGGTCATGAGATGCTGTTTCCTTTCAGAATGAAACCAGAACATTTCATGTAATTTCATGATAACAGGAACAAATTTGTATGAAAAACATAGCGGGGGAAAAGCCGTTGCAGGAAACACCTGGAGATTCAAAATACAATCTCTAGGACTGACAACCTTAGATTGGGGTGCAGCTTTAGTTTAGGGTCACTGCTCTGAAGACTTTGCCATTTCTTCTGTGACAACACCAAGACTCCGTGGCTGGTCATGGCAGCTCAATATTCCGAGCGCCGTGCGCGGCTCAGGCGCGTCACCTTCGGACAAGGGCTGAGCCAGGAGCGCGGCTTTGCTGCGCCTCAGGCAACGTACCACCTTCTGGGTGGCTTGGGTTGGGGTTTTTGTGTGTTTTTTCTGGTTTGTTTTTAACTCTGCCCAGATGTGAGGTGGGTGTCTCTCTGGATATTGGATTGCCTGTTGCTCGTCACAGCGTAGAGGACCCAGGTGCTTTCTGATCAAGGGCCAGTGAATGCCATTCTGAAGATTAAATGTGCCGTTTTATAAAGATGATTAGGACAAAGTGAAGTATTTTGAGAACAGCCAAATTACAGCATGTCTGAAAAGTCAAAAAGTACAATTCCCAGTACAACAGCAGTGGGCTGGAATGCTGGCAAAACTCCCTTAGAAGACTATTAATGGAAATTATTGACAGAGACAAGACAAGCCTGAGGTTGAAAAATGAACTAGTACCTTAGCCTTTAAAATATTAGTTAAAGCTGATGGAAAGAAACTATTAAAACTATCCACAAGCTGAAATAGTGAAAGAAAGAACAATAGGGCCAGTTATATCAGCTCTGTATATTCTGGTCAGGGTATAACGAAACAGTAGCTCTCAGTGAGTCTCTGGGGATTTTAAGTTCCTATGTTATGTGGGAATTTAAAAAGTTTTATCCATCCTCCACAGAACATACCAGGTTTCAGTTAATGTTGGGAAAGAAAAAAGGTAGAGGAAGTTGAGAGAGTGAATAGTTCTTCGAATTTACCAGTTAGAGTGGATTGCTTGTAATGGTGATGTTTTTCAGCATCGTAGTTCTTAGTTTGTCTCTACGTGTCCTTGATCTCGTTTGATTTCCTTTGGCTTCCCTGAAGCACACCTATTGCTCAGGTTACCTGAGCCCAGCACTTCTGAGCTGTTTACTGCATCTTTCAGGATATTTTTCTATATAAATGATCTTGCCAAGAAATAAACTATGTTGCAGCAAATCCCTCTGTGGACTTATACAGAAATCTCTGGTCAAAAGGGAAATGCATGCAGTCCTCAGTTCCTCCTCAGCCGTGTTCTTTCAGACTTCCCTGCCTCTGTCTGAAAAATGTGCAAGACACCACCAGTAAGTCAGCGAGATTTCCAGTGCGAGGAGCAAAGAATCTTATTAGAATGAAAGAGCAAGCTGCAGGATTTTGTGAGCCTGGCTTCAGCCGAGGTGTATTTTATTTGGAAATGACATGGTGTGGTTGGGCAAGTATTGTCAAACATCATATTCGTGTCTCACTCATGCCTTCGGTACACGCACGAATAAAGGGCTGGGAAAACAAATGCAGTATCTCATCGACGAGAAAGACAGAGGTGATTTCCTCAGAATATTTCCACTAGGATTAGCATAGCAGCCAGCAGGTTCCACAGACACAACAATCCCAACCAGTAGGCTTAAGTAACAACCCCCAACGCACACCTTCCTCCAAACAGCCAGGTGAAATCTCGCCTAATAATAACAACATCCCTCCTGTTTCAGATTCAGTCGGTAAGAAGCAAGTGGGGTAGAAGCTGGTGAGATTCTGAAGTTTTTCAGTAAATTCGCGGATTAGCTGGCTCCAGTCCTGAAGCCGTGCGTGCACGCAAGGGCAGCAAATGAGCCTCCCTGTTCTGAGGGTGTTCCTGGAGCCTAGATCCCATGCTGACCCTCAGGTTACACTGAGCCAACATTTCAAAGGGCCCCAACGACAGCCCCCTTAGTGAACATGAGCCCCTCCTCGCATTTCAGAGACTTTAAATGAGCATCCTCACGCAGATTTTAACCAACCCTGGCGTGATCTGTCATATGCCTTTGATGCATCACTAACATCTGCCTCATTTAATGCTAAGGGAACAGCAGAGCACAGGCATTTCCTTACACTGATGCGGGGAAGAAACCTTAAAATTCATTTTTGCCATGTGGCCCAAAAGGTTTGAACGCAGTGTTTTGCAGTAGTCATTTAGAAATTATCTACAAATAAATACATTTCTCGCGTAACTGTGTGTACAAATCCCAAGTGTCATCTGTGTAAATTCTTGTAAACTGTAGAGAAAACAAGATTTTGACCTTTTGTATCCTAGCTTTATCCTTTTACGTTTTATTTAAATAGTATATGGGCTTTTTTTTCTAATTTCCTATATATTTTTCAAATTTTTTTATTTTCTAAGTCAGTGATATGGCTGACCTTTGCTTGGTGTTGTTTTTCTCCCTAGCTATCTGCTTGTTCCATGTGTCTAACACACACACACTTCTTTGCAGCTGGCACACATGGATATATTTTGTGCAAAAGCTGTGAAGTATCTACCAATAATCCACCATCAGGGATTCAATTTCAGATAAAGCATTTCCTCTTGAAGAGTGAGATGTGACAGAGGCGGCTTTGCTTTCTGTGCATGGCGTGTGCTTTCCTGGGATCCCGAGCTGGAACAGGAAGGCAGGGACGTTTTTGGGGTGGCCGTCATCTTTTTGTCTCATTTATGGATAAAGACAAGGCAGCTCCTGTATCGGTAATAAATGGCACATCCAAAGTGCTTGTCTGAAATCCAGGATACGCTAAAGCAGGTGAGAAGGCTCCTGTGCAGAGCTTCAGGCTGCAAATCGCTGCTGTGACGTTGGTTTTGTGGTGTCACAAAAACCAGGCACAGGTTGGGCGTTACTGGTCGAGAAGTTGCCAGCTTGTGTTCATATTGCTGAGAGCCCTCTTCCAGTACGATCCCGAAATGAGAGTCAGGGTATCTCCTCTATAATAATGTTTGTTAATATTTAGTAGTGTAGATGGGCAACAATTTGGAGACAGAAAGCAGGAATCGGGTGAATGTCAGGCAGCATGTTTCTACCAAATGTACTCTCCCAGCAGAGCAGCTCACTGACATCTTGTGTCGTTCCGGTATCTGTGTACAGATTTTTCTGGGCTGGAAACTGCCGAGAAAGGTGCATGTTTACTTCAGAGAAAGGCTTTTTAAGGTAAGAGGAAAAGGGAGCGATGAGAGTTCCCAGGGGCACACGATTTGTGCTGGATTGCTGTTTTCTGTGTGAGAGCGACGGGTCAGGTCAGGAATGAGCTCGGAAGAGCAGCGGGCTGGGAAGGAACCCACGTTTGCCTTCCTCTGTGCCGTATTTACGGAGGTCACGGCACGTTCCCTGCTTGCCCTTTCCCTGTTCTTCCCAAAATCAAGGGTGTGGCCATTAGTGCAGATTTCCATCTATTCTAAAACCATCAGCTGTATGGAATAGACCTATAGCTGGGACAGCAACTGGAAAATGAGAGTTGGCATAACTGATACCTGGGGAATGGCAGCCAAAACACCACGTTGTGTAGCGTTTATCCGATCGCTATGGAATAGGGATGCACAGGGTAGGCTGTTACAGCAGAATCAGTCTTCACGAAGCGTGTTAAAGCTCTGCCTGTAACAAAACCTGAACTCGCCTGTCCTGGGGAAGATAATTACCTAAGTAAATTATCTGAGCCTGTGAACTAAACCAGCTGAGTCCGTGGGTGATGTACAGTTCTCCCACAGTAGCTGGTGGCTCCACTTCCATCTAAACTAAAGTTAAAGAAAAGTCTTTCTGCTGCCTTCTGTTCGGTGCAGTCATCTCCTGCAAAAGGAAAAAGCTTGGTTAAAATAAAGGAAAGCCTTTTGGTGCATCGTTGGTTTCCATTTCCTGGCAAATGTTAGTCCAAACAGACACACGCTATGTATACACAATTCAGACTCTCAAGGATTCCTCTGAGCTGATTTCTAAAGCGTTTCTGGTACCTTTTAAGTTTTAAATACGTGGTAAAATTGTGATCCAGGAAACACATTGTCAAGACTCATACTGTGTGTGTAATAGCAAAAGCACACAATACTTACAATAGCCAAAACTTTGTTTGTTCTGGGGTGCAGATGTTGAGAAGGAATAGCATGCTTAATAGCTGAGGGAACACAATAAGAACAATATTTTCTCATTTCCATTATGTTCATCACCATGGTGTCCAGGCACACTTTCATGATGTTTGAGCAGTAAATAATGCTCCTTTAGTAGCTGAAGTGGTTGCATTTACCTTGAACTGATCCAGGTCAGGAGTGAAGGGAGAGAAATGGGGTACTATACAGAGATTTAAAGAACCATTATCTCCTACCCCAAGTTCTTGACTAAATTTTAGGAAGGGCTTTGTACTAGAACACTAGTGGGAGAGTAAAACCAGTCCAGCCATGATTGAGATTAATGGACTAGGTCAATTATCAGAGATCACTTACAATCCTAGCAAGTCTTAGATATTGCAAATACATTAACAGAAAAAAAAAATCAAAGAAAACAGTAGATTTTTTTTGGTGAAAAGAAAAAGAGGATGTGGGAAGACCCAGCAAAGTGAGAATCACATCGATATTGTTATGAGTGAACACTAGAAATGCGACTGGAATCAAATGAGTGTGTATGGTTTGTTGGGCCATTAGCAAATACCTATAATCCATATCATTTATCATCCTTTATTTTCCAAATTCGTGCCATAACATGGCTGCATTTTCTTAGGAACACTTTTTGTTTTTCCCTCCCACAACACTTCTGTATAAAGACAGTTCTCTCAAAGTCGGCAAAGCCAATATACTTTCAGATCACATTCTCACCTTTGTATCCCACATAAGAATTCCCTTTTCCTGTAATACCTTCAAACCAGTTTCACTGCAATTTAGCTTGCCTGTACGTTAGGACTATTGCTTATAAACACAGCGCTCTGATTCTGATCTTTTGTTACCCTCGATTATGTGCTGCATCCAGCTCGGGTCTTTATCCTATGTTTTGTCTGCCAACGCTTCAGCTCAAGGGTGGTTTTTTCTCCTCATGTTTACACGGTGCCTCCCACAGAATTCACATGAGGCCACAGTTATGGGGTGGAAATCTGCGTGGAGTGAAGAGGTGGCAGCGTAGAATGGAAATCTGAGTTCACACAGGAGAGTCTGAGTGAGTGTCATAAAGAATCTGAAAGGAGAGGAAGCAATTTTTATTATTGGTCATAATATTATCATCCTTTCTGCTTGTTGTTTAAGAGATGATGATTAGGAAAGTGATCCAAAAGCCATGAAATGGGCATATGCTTCCGTAAGCAAAGTGAAACAATTTACTCCTCAGTTGATTTCCTGCACTGCAGCAGATCACACACTCCCGTAATCATGTTGCACTAAAGCCACGGCTCAAGGTACACTAAACCAGTCATTTTCTCTGCCTTGAGCTGGAGCATTCAATTTAGTCTCTATCTCGTTAAGAACAAAATAATAATTAAAAGAAGAAGGGGAGGGGGGCCTAGTTTACAAGGCCATATCCAGCATACGGATGGGTAATTAGTGTGCCCTAAATATAGTGGTTTTCCTTTATTGCTGCAGGATGACTAACTTTCATCAGACAGGTACAAACAGAGCTCTACAGAGCTTTAACATTAAAACTGGCACTGCCAACTCCAGGTGTTCCGAACAGTCACATCAAAGGCAAAAGCTCCCACCGTGAGATCAGGAGCTGCACAGTCCAGGGCCCGGCTTTGTTCTTACACTGTTGTGCAAAAAAAAAAGCTCATTAGAGTTGCATTACGAGAAGGTAACAATAAAAGACTTCATAATTCCTCTTCCCGTCTGGTACCACCTCCAGCCCACCTCTCCCACCCCCCCCCAACCCCCGAAAAAAGAATTAAGCTCACAGAACAACAGATGCTCTTTGAAATGAGTAAATGAGTATGTGTTCAGAAATAACGCGTGGACAGTGGGATACAGCAGAATTAAAGTCAAGGTGTGAAAAGGAGGCTCACTGGATAGGAGGACTCACACTAGCGGTGTGTGTGTGTAAGGTGTAAGGAGACCTGTGTTCCACAGTTCTGCTCTGTGCTCAGAAACAAACCTTGCAGATGCTTTTTTTGTGTTATCCCAAGGATCTGGTAAGTCACGGTGCAGCCCATCTGCTGCTTGATCCGGTGGAGAGAAGGAAGAGGGAACCCAGCTCGCTGTGCTGGGTCACTGCTGAGATGAAACTCGCAGAAGAGCGAGGAGAAAGAGAACAGAGGTAGAAAAAAATGAGCAGAGGGAAGAGAGAGGGAGGTAGCCACCAAAATAACGGTGGTGAAGGACCTGATTCAGAAAAGCTCAAAAGCAAAAAGGAGCCTCATTCTAAAGGTAACAGCACTTGCACGTCTCCCAAATATCCAAACAAACGGCAGGGAAGTACTTTTCTGTAGCAAAGGGACCCGGAGTTCCTGACAGGACACGCTCCAGCTGGCTGGCTGGTGGGACTGGCCGCTCCTTTCGACAGGAGCCGGCGTGGCCGACCTGCCCGGGCAGCGGCTTGGATTAGGGATACGAGAGGGCATCTGGGCACGCCGCCAGTTCGAGCTGCGGGTCTGAGCTCCTGCTGGTGAGCTCGAGGGGTCTGTCGTGTTTCTCCCACCCACTCCCCAGTTCTGGTGCTCATTGGACGCGCAGGCAGAGTTGAGGCAGCGCGCTGGTCGCGTGCGACGTCGTCCTCCGAGTTGGTGATGGGCTTGGAGCAACGAGTCGTTACGCTGATCATCAAACTAACGGGGTTGCTACAGGGAGAGACTGTGGTTCCATGTTCCTGGCCGAGTGGCGGGCCTCTGAATTTCCTTCCCTTCTCCTCCCTTCCCAGCGATTCAGCCCACTCGCTGAGTCCGAGGTGGGTAGCAGAGGTGCAGATCTGTGTGACAACCTCACCTCCATGCGTTTTCCTTTGCCCCATGAGCACTGAGATCTGAGTGAATGTGTGACCTTTGTGAAATGACTTGGAGCATCCAAATCTCGCCCCTGTTGGGGGCACATCCAGAGCACGGAAACTTTTACCCTGCATTGGTGCTGCAAGCGAGGGGGAAAAACCCACGAATGTTTATTTAGGATTCTTTGAAATTATTTTCCTAACAGTGAGCCAAAGTTGATTGTACTTTTGAACTTTAAACTGAGTCGACAGATTAAAAGATAAAACATTTCTATTTAAATCTTTACCTGAATTTACCACCCTGAAATTTTTGGATATATATATCTAGGTTTTGTCGTCAAGTGCATAATATTAGAATCAAAGTTAATAAACTCATTGATCTACAGTAAGACAATATTAATATTACCATATAGCTTTTATGATTAATTTGCTGCCAGATGAAAGGGAAACACTCGGTCCTTTTAGTGCTGGTGATTAAAGCAAAAAGTAAACCTTTGAAAGGCAGATTTGCATGTACAACATGTTGCACTAATTCCAGCAGATTGTTTGGAAATTGTTAGTGTATTTGGAGTCACATTGCAAAGTTTTGGATAAAAGACTTACTTGCAGGGGAACAATCTGATCTGTGCTAGGATATTCAAAGTTCCAGCAGCGTAAGCCTTGCTGAACTCGTGTTCTACCTCACAAGTGAGGCCCCTCTGTTTAGCTGTCTCGTGAAGGCGATGGAGCCAAATGATCTGCTTTAGGTTTCTACCATGTCAGAACGATACCGTCACTCCTGTTTTCAGGTTATTCTAGAAATAGTGTAAGACTTGAAAAAAAATTCCATTTCAGGTTTAGAATTTAAAGCAAGATGCGTAACTGCTCTGTACTCTTCCTCTATGTTATCTATACGTGTGTGATAGAAGAGTAGGGATGTAAGCTCCCGGCACCTTTTCTTATACCAAGGTCTGTGTGGGGCCCATATGTGAATTTAGGATGTCTGTGCACCATATCTTTTAAAAATCAGTGTTTCCATGGACTGTTTAGGGGCTGTGGATCCAGCCCACTCATTACATCGCTGTTTTCTGACTCCTTGCTTTGTAAAGCTCAGGAGAGGAAAATGAAACGAGACCCTTTATCTGCTGTGCACGGTGATTATGAACCTTCTGCTGCTTCCTTCTCTTCCCAAATTACTTTATGCTGGATCAAGTACTGTCAGTCACCTTGCAAAGGGCATAAAGCTGTCCTAAAACGTATATAGCCAGCATAAACTCTGTGTTAGGTACTGTGGTGTTTTGAAGATCAGTCACAACTGATCCGAAAAAAACGTAATACCGCTGGGTTCGTCTGACAGAGCATGCAGTTAGCGTTAATGACCACGGAGCCATGGCTGGAATGATTTTGTGTGACTTTGTACAAACCATTTAACTGCTCCATGAAATGATTATAAAGGCTTTCCTGATTCCCAGGTGCAGTTTGAGGCTTAATTAATTAATGCCTGCAAAGCACTTCAAAATCTTAGATGAAAAGTATCACAGAAGAGCAAATATCATTATAAGTGAAATATATTGAAGGAAAAACTTGGAGGAGTGATTGAAGTTTGCACATAGCTGCGTATGGTTTGCACATATTCAACTTAAGCTCAGTGAGGACAGACTTAACCCCACAGATCATAGAATCATAGAATCATAGAATCGTTAGGGCTGGAAGGGACCTTCAAAGGCCATCTAGTCCAACCCCCCTGCAAGGAACAGGGATATCTCCAACTAGATCAGGTTGCTCAGGGCCTTGTCCAACCTGGCCTTGAACGTCTCCAGGGATGGAGCATCCACCACCTCTCTGGGCAACCTGTTCCAGTGTTCTACAACTCTCATGGTAAAAAATTTTTTCCTAATATCCAACCTGAATCTACCTCCCTCTATTTTAAAACCATTACCCCTTGTCCTATGTAACTATGTCCTATGTTCATAGTTACATTGATGGGATGGTGTGGTTTGCATGTTTACAAGCTATCTTGTTTCTCTGCCCTTCTAGGAATAATTGAAAACCTTAATATTGGACTCAAAACATAATTTGACATTGTACTGAAACACATCCTCAAAGGAATTTTCCTTCCAGCACTGAATTTTCATAGTGATTATAAATTAGTCAAGTTATTTACATCTTTCACCCTCACGTCACTTAATGATAGTCAAATAAAAAAACACCCTGCAAACTACTTTTCCTAATGTTTGATTATCTTTGTATAATTATGCCCTAAAGTCTAGTTCTTTATACTCAGTCTGCAGCCCTTGATGAATGCAGAAAGGACAGAAGGGAAGAAAATATCCACTACTTTATCCTGAGCTTTGATTTCCAAAAAGGCAACTCACGTGGTATCTTCGTGTAGCCCTTTCTCCGATGGTTCTTCAGTGTTTTTCAGGCAGGTGACATCCCGAGACTGTGGATAGGCAGGTAAACTTTTCAACTTGGGATGTCCTCTGGTCTATCAATATTAAACATAAAAGTTGGGTAGCAATTTCCTTACCCTTCCATATTACCCAGTTTCTCAGGTGCAAAAATAATTCCTGCTGAATCGACATGGCACTTGCATCCTTGCATAATTTTTATAATCCGTGTGTTTACAAGAAAACTGGAAGCACTTAGATATGAGTATAGAAAACTGAGAAAAATAACAATACACTTTTAAATTAATCTATAAGCACTAAATATTAAGTTTATTATTATCTATATCCCGTGTGAACTTCTGAGCCATTATGAAAAAGTTTCACTCAAACCGACTTACTTTTCCCTCATTGAAAACTCCATCACAGTTTTCACGTGAGTTAATTGTACCAACAGTAACAGTTGCTGCTTGCCAGAGATCCTTTAATTTCTCCTAATTCCAAGTCAGGATATCATTCTACTCCCTTCCACAGGATAATTTTATAATATCATCAGCAAGGAAAGTGTGCTGCTCTCGACCTGTATTACAGCTTGGAACTGAGTCCATCGTTTATGCCCGAACTGATGATTCCCTCTGTTTTCCCCATGCAGAATAAGCACACGGTGAAGACCAAAATAGAATTCTGCATTTTTCAGTTCAGGAAAGTAATAAAGGAAACAGGCTTTGCCCATTTTTTTGAAGGACTAATATTTATCTGAAAGTGTCTTATTTGTCACTCAGGTGCTATTCATTCTGTAATATTATAAAAAGTACATAAGGAACAAAGAGACTGGAGAATTCAAGGCACCATCTTCGTAGCGCAGTACGATCCACTCGGGTGAAAGACATTCTAAAATATAATTGTGTGATTAGTACATTCCATATAAATACACTTCTAAGCCTCTTTATAAACCCTCCCTTCCTCTAGCTGCAGCAAACATTTAAGAGACATATTTGTAGTGTTTTCTGTTCAGATTTTCTTTAACAGCACCAAGAAGTTTCGTAATATTAACTAGAAAATAATGGTAGTGTCACCAATATTTTAAAAATCTCGTTACACCTTTTCTTCAGAGAAGTGATTTACGGAACAATAATTAAATGTCAGGAAATGAATCACGGATGAGATACTTACATACGATAGTGTTGTGTAAACAGACTAGATGAGTCCAGAGAGAGGTGGAAACTATTGATGTTTCCATAAAAAGAAAAAGAAAGTCTCCACAGAGCCTCTGGAAGGAGAATATGTTATTGAATGTAAATACAGGGGCCTGATCAAGGTGGGCTGTAAACTTAGGGAAAGGAAGTGACGTGATTCCCGATAATTTTAATGTGAAGCTCTGGAGACTGATTCCCATCACCTGTCATCATGTGTAAAACAAGGGGAGGTTGCCCCTTTTTTCTCTCTGGTTTTGCTCCCCCAAAGTTTGAAGAAATGAGGTTTGAATACTTCCACTTCCATCAGCTACATGAAAAAACCCATGTTCCGTTGTGATGTCAACAGAACAGCAGATGGGGGAGAAAGCTGGAAAGCCTTAAGGATTATTGATTGCTTTTTTGGAGGGGTGTTAGCCATATGGACTGTGCAAGAATTAGAATGCACATGTGATCTTAGCTTTCCGTATGTGTATTACCAGGTAGATGGAACTCGATGTCTTCTTAGACTCTCTGGTTCTACTGCTGCTCTCGTGCCCGTGAAAGTAAAAATTGAACTGAAAAGAATGATAACAAATCGATCTGATCTCCTAATATGTTGTATTTATACTTATGTCCCTTAGAATATCGAGATGTGATTCAAGTAAGTATTTCATAGAATCACAGAATGGTTTGGGTTGAAGGGACCTCAAAGATCATCCAGTTCCAACCCCCCTGCCATGGGCAGGGACACCCTCCACTACACCAGGTTGCTCAAAGCCTCATCCAGCCTGGCCTTGAACACTTCCAGGGTTGTGCATTATAGTTTTGAAGGAAAACTCTGGAAAAAATTGAGTGCAGCTGTTCTGGTTAGTACTTAGTTTACCTGGAAAGGATTATTCAAGTCTTGACTAATCGTAATTTCTGTTGATTATTGTTGTATTGTTATCTGCTAAAGCACTGTGGGAGATACACAAAGAGATACTGGCTGGGCTGAAGAACTTAGAATGGAAATGAAATACACAGTGGGTCAGTTGTTCTTGTCTTGACACGTGTCAGTACCTGCTGTGGAACAACGCAATAGGAATGTAAAGCTTGGATTAATTGCATGGAGTAATCTCATTGCCTGAATTACCGTTTTACAAGTAGGTTTTGTAATAAAGATGTGTTTTTCCCATTCATACATCTATACTATGGATTCTGCAATGAAATGCAATGATTAATCCGTAAGCAAACAGGTGCTGTTAAAAACATTCCCTGAGAAAACCAGAGGGCACTGAAAAGCATGAATTAAGTCGCCGTTATAGCAAATAGCTTCGTAGGGATTAAGGTAGAACTGTGAGCAGTGTTTATGGAGTGCAGTGGCACGATTCTATTACGATGAGACTTAATTAAACGTGTGAAGAGTGAACTTCAGAGCCTTTCCTGAAACAAGCCTTGAAAGGCAAGAAGGATCGTGTATCCCCGAAACCCCTGGCATGGCCACAGAGCTTTTGAGGGCACAGCCAGTCCTAGGTACAGATTGGCAGCCACACACACAGGTCTGGGCACACAATCAAGACAAAGTGCATAATTTCATGCTGAATGATGTCAATTTTTCCCATTTAGCTAATGTGAGAAAGGGAGAAGGTGCTTTTCTCTCTGCTCTCTGGCTGGCTGTAAGCTTTTATTGTGAGTTTGTCCAGGGTGCAGCAGAACAGGGGCCTCACCTGGGATGTTTAAACGGTGCCGTTAAATAAATTGCTGTTTCATGTTACTTTGGATCCAAGGAGTGCCATTTTTAGCTTACAAAAAGCCGAAATTAATAAGGCTCATGTGCAGCTGTGAGGAGGGCGATGCGGCCGTGCATCTGAAGAGCATCGAAGTGGGGAGCACCGCTCCCTGCGTTGGGAATATTTCACACGCGCCGATGAATTGTGGCAGGTGCCTGCGTCCCCGCACTCCGTCAGTCACAAGCGAAGCTGGATGTGGCGCTTGGTCCCAGCAGATGTATAAAATCAAGCATGTTGCTGGTAGGGATTTCTTTGTTTTCTCACCATTGTTTCCCCAGAATGAAATATGCAGTTGTGATAAAAAATTACATGGCAAAAGCTCCTTACGTGAGGGATTAAAAGTTAAATCTGTTTTTGTTCTACTTTCCTTCTTTTCTGTTTCAATACATCAAGCAAATGAAGCTGATTTTCATTCTGTCCAGAGTCACAGCAGCTTGACTTTTTTGCATTAAACAGTAGAAATGTGGGCTTACTTCACACAGTCCTTTAGTCAAGCAGAGAGTTTCCAAAGATGAATTTTACTTGTGTGCAAGGTAAACATTCTTGCAGTTTCCTCTCTGCACCTTCCCAATTGACTCAGACTACAGAAAAGTTCATTTACAGCAATCAATATCACTTTACCTCATGCCTCAATGAAAAAATACCTTCTGCAGTCAATAGCAATTAAAGAGACAGACAGGGACAGAAATATTGATGGAGATGAAACCTGAGATTTACACCTGCTTACTATCTTTTCTGAGTATGTAATGGAGCAACTGCTAATTGTGAAATATTGTATTTAGTAAATGTTCATTGAGAAATCACCTGGAGAGGGAGTCACATTTTCAGTGGTGCTGGAGACAAAACCAGGTTTGGGGCTGTAGTTTGCTCAGTTCCACGGAGGGTAAATGCGAAGGGACTTCAGGGATATCAGTGGGACCACGCTGGATGTACCCAGCTGGAAATGGCAGCAAACCTTGCCTACAGGGCCAAGGTAGAGGGATAGTTGAACTGCCCTTCTAATCCTGCAGGAATAACCTGTGGGATCAATGGTCTTTTTTTTTTTTTTTTTTTACCTTGAGGATAATGACTGACTTGAATAATTTATGTCGTGATAGTGTGGTTAATTGATACCTGCATTATTCAGCTAGAAAGGACATGCCTCTGAGAGGCAGTTCATCAAAAGTTACCTGGTTTACAGAGAAACTGTCCCACCATATTCGCTGGGCTGTTTTATAGACGTCAGGCTGTCTTGGGTCGCCGTGGCCTGCTCTGCCCTTTCTAGAGCTGTGAACTCATCTCCGGTCTTCTCCGGTGCAAGAGGAAAGCTTTTGTAACCAATCTGCTTTAGACGTTCTGAGACCATTCCACGTGTCAACCAAAGCGTAGGAAATAGGGATGATCAGGCCATTTACTTCAAAAGCACACTCCTTATCTGAACTGCAGCGCCAGTCCGACCCCCAGTAGCGTTCCATACCTGTGAAAGGGGAATGAAAAAAATGGGTACAGTGTGCTTGGGGTGCTAAAGCACACCCTGAGGGAAGCACCTTCCTGCAAAGGTCCTCTGAGCAGTCCCATGGCAGCCACGTGTTGAAGGGCTCCGTGCTGAGTGTGCTGGCTAAAATCCTGAAATTCCTCGTCAGTTCCAAAAACTAACCGTGGAGTTTCTTAAAGGGTTTTTAGGAAATTATGCTACTGTGATGTATTAATTTAACCCATAATACAGCCCTTTTGTAAAGAAGTTATTTGGGATTATTATAGTATTTGTATTGCAGTGGCATCTAGGATTTGTCACAGAAAATCATCTCCTTGTGCTGCCATCATACAGCCAGAAAAATATCCTGACGCTGCATATTAATGCTGCCTCTCGTTCTGTGTGTTGTGACATGCTCTGCAATACAACAGGGCTTGGCAAGACCTGTGACTACAATAAGGAAAGTGGAGGAAAAAATTTGCTTACAATTAGTTTGTGGAACTTGAGTTCCTTCATATTTCCATGGACCTGCTACTAACTCTACTGAGATCAGTTCGTCAGAACTGGGAATCTGGCTTCAGTCTGCCCAGTTAAAAAAATTGTCAGGATCTGCTTGTTTAATGGTGCATAAACCCTTCCCCCAACTTGATACTAAACAATAACATTTACATGAAAAATGTATTTAAGTGCTTTAATAAGCAGAACTGGGCATTACATATTTATTATCTTCTCTCTAGCTGTTTATTGGAATGACAAGTCTTTATGTTTGTGATCCAGTGACTCTAATGATGGGATCATCAGGACATTCTCCTCATCAGCTTTTCTGTATTAGAACTGAAGTAAAACAATAATAATGCAAGATTCAGTCAAGTGTTTCTGCACGACATTTCAATCTCCTGAGCAAGGGAGATTCGTTTCTTCTTCCACCCTTTTGTTCCTTTGTGGTGACTTTCCCCAACGGCGCCTTTGACAGCTGAACATGGTTTCTGACTTGTGAAAAATCGAACCGAAAGACACCAGTTATCAAATAATTAATTATTCTGCTGTCGCTCTGTTAAACCTTTGTTACCCCAGCAACGTGTTTAACCGAGGTGGGGGAGGACCGTAATTGAAATGTATAGGAAATCTATAACTTGCAAATGGAAATGCAAAAAGGAAGGAATATAACTGGTGCGTAATGGAAGCACCACCTTGGGAGCTTCTGATGACCTTTCAGAGGAACCAGCGGTGATAATCATGTGCTGCAGAGATTCTCCACAGAAATGAGTGTGGATCTCCGAACGCTTTTTCCATACTCTACAGGCTACATCTAAATATCGTTATTATCCATTTTTAAAAAGTCAGCTGGAAGATGCCTTTGTATTTACTAATGTAGCATCATAATTCCTGCGTGGTGCATCTTCCCGTTGGTTTTCTGCCTTCAACGTGCGTTCCGACTCGCATCGGTTCTCTGGGCTCAGGAATGGAGGAGTTTAGAAGTTGGATTTTTGATTGACTCCTATCCATTGCAACTAGCATGGTTGACATTATGCAGTCATTTCTTTTTAAAACTCCACATTTAATATTCTTCACTAAAATCCTTCTTATGTTTGTCTAGTATGAGCTGAGACAGGTGAAACAAATTAATTCTCATTGACAGTATGATGGAGTCTTAAGGCCATTGTTTGAGAGCTGCTGCATCCTCTTATCTTCTTGTTTAGAATCAGATGCAGTGAGATGTCCCTTTTTTTTTTGATGGAAGGAATGAGGAAGGTCCTCTCTCTACACAGGAGCACGGACAGTATTTTCTAGGATAACACTTAGGTGAAATCTGGGTCATGTCTATTCCCGACCCTTTTATTGGTCTCTGGGTTCTGTATTTCGTGCAAGCATGTTTTCATTGTGGCTTTTGTGCTTCGTGTGGCATGGTAGGAAGAGGCAGACGTAGAGATGTGGGTCTGTATGACAATGCAGAAGTATTATGGTGAAATACTAATGAAACAGTACCAGTAATATTAATTCAGTAAACTGTGAGTAGTAAATAACGTCGATAAAAGAGCCTTTGTGTCAGAATAACATCAACGCCAGGGAATGTATTAATCGTCCAGCAGCGATTAAGAAAACAGAGCAATGGAAAAGCTCCATACTGGGGGCTGGTACTGAAGGGCTGGGATGCCAGCTGCACTGAACCTGTGGACAGGATGTTCAAGTAAGTAACTCGAGGAGTCTCCTCCTGTGCAACCCTCCCCACGCACTCGAACAAAGCAGAGGTCCAGCGCTTTCCCCAGCCTTATTTCTCACGTTGCACACATGCTGCTTGGAAATAATACCTGTGTATTTTACGGTCCGCTTCAGAATGCTGTTAGCTGTCAGACAGAGACTTTTTTTCCCAAATGTTTTATTCATGTGTCACTTGACTATTCATTTGCTAAGGGTTTACAAATGCTTCATCAATTATTAACAGTCCCGATACCTGCTTGGTTTTTTGTCATTGTTGTGTGCTTTGTTTTTAAGGAGGTGTTGAGGGGGGAAGAAAACAGTATGAATTTAAGAAAACAGCTTAAAATAGGAATTAAATAATTTACATCCACTTACTGCATTGTTCCAGCCAACTTAATTTTTAAAGGAAAACAGTTATAGTAGAGACAATTGAATTAAGTGTTTCCAGTTCTTCCCAGTGAGTTCAGAACACCTATGTCCTCTCCTGATGCACACAACATGCTAGAGATCAGCTTGTTTGCTCTCAAGAAAAACAATACACACAGGACTGTTTGAAAATAAAATATGAGAATGTGTTTAACCCTGTCTGGCAACCTGAAGTGAAATTCAACGCGTTGCAGAGGGGTTGGTCCAAAGAATGAAGATCACATCATTTCAGTAATAAAGGTGCAAGAGGAAGTGTGTTCTGTGAATTTTAATGCCTGAAAAAGGAGAAGGCATCTAATGGAATGTCTTTCACCCTCATGTCTATTTGAGAAACTTCTAACTTTTCCATGGGTACAGCTGCAATAATAGATGTACTGCCAAAATTAAGGCTTGGGTAAATGCTGACATATTTACCAGAGTCTAGTCCTACATATTCCCTGGGTAAACAGACAAGAATAAGTAGTTTTTTTATGCTTTTGTTTTCTAGAAGGCAACAAAATAGCAAACATTTGCTGGTTTTATTTTCATTAGTGGTTTATTAATACATTTATAAATTATTTAATTTTCAAAAGGAGGAGAGAAGAGTTTCTTCCCTCTTCAAAAGAACAAACTCAAAAGGAAATTTTGCAAAACTGACTGAAAACTTGGACTACTGGAACAGCAGCCTTTCCACAAATGCCTTCCAAGTTGGTCTGTAGTCTTGTCCCTTTGCAAATGGTTTGTGAAGTCTGCAGCCCTTTGAAGCTCAAGCAGTTGTCTCGGTGGGTTCTGACTCCGTCCCAGGAGGAGCACAATCAATTATCTAGTCTCAGGAAAGCAAAGCAGAGGACCCAGCGCCGTGCGGTGGCGTCGCTGGTGCTGGGCAGCACGTCAGCATCCCGCACCACGTACAGCAGGAAAATGCACCAGTCGTTATAAAAACGTCAGCCTGTTTTTAAAAGTCCACCGTGGGCTCTCGAAGGGAACAGTGCCCTCTACGGCAGAAATCCCTCTTTTATTTTTTATTATTTTTAATTTTTTCCCCTCAGAGTTAAGTTGTGTGCTCCAGACTTCATCGGTTCTCAGTTCCAGGCTCCGCAGCCGGGCCCCCGGAGCACCGTCGGGCCGTGGGTTTGGGTTTGGTGGATGAGAAAGGGAGGAACGCGATGATTTATTCTGAGCTTGCATCGTTCTTGCTGACAGAGTGTAATAGTTTAAGGCTGGCTTAGAAGGGATTCTCCAGGCTGCCTTCATCTCTTGGGCTCTTGCAGGAATTTCCCCTCAGGCTGTTCCCTCGGTGCAGCGAGCAGGAGAGGGTTGATCTCCACAGCCGTCTGCTCCATGTCACATTCCATAGAGCCTGTCCTTCCTCCGAGTCACATTCACCTTCCAAGATACTGTCTGTGTGTTATCAAATAAAAGGCTTAATTTCATAATCATTTTGTAAGAGACAAAAGCGTCAACACCCACCTCTTCATTTTCAGCTGTTTTTGCAGCTAAACAGAGCTGTGCTCATTATTTCACTCCAAGAAATTAGGCAGACTGATGCTTTTGTGTTGGGCTGTAATCTCACAAAATGTGTACTAAACACTCTCAAGGAATAGTAGGGAGTACTTTTCTGTAGCAAAGGGACCCGGAGTTCCTGACAGGACACGCTCCAGCTGGCTGGCTGGTGGGACTGGCCGCTCCTTTCGACAGGAGCCAGCGTGGCCGACCTGCCCGGGCAGCGGTTTGGATTAGGGATACGAGAGGGCATCTGGGCACGCCGCCAGTTCGAGCTGCGGGTCTGAGCTCCTGCTGGTGAGCTCGAGGGGTCTGTCGTGTTTCTCCCACCCACTCCCCAGTTCTGGTGCTCACTGGACGCGCAGGCAGAGTCGAGGCAGCGCGCTGGTTGCTTGCGACGTCGTCCTCCGAGTTGGTGATGGGCTTGGAGCAACGAGTCGTTACGCTGCTCATCAAACTAACGGGGTTGCTACAGGGAGAGACTGTGGTTCCGTGTTCCTGGCCGAGTGGCGGGCCTCTGAATTTCCTTCCCTTCTCCTCCCTTCCCAGCAGTTCAACCCAACCACTTGCTTCGGTGACTTCCCTGATTGACTTTCACACTTTCCTTGCATGGTTTGATCCAAGGAGCAGCCTGCCGAAGAGCAGCACTCTTCAGAGTGCCAAATGTGTGGCACTTTGGATTGTGCTCGGAGCTGCAGGCGGTGTCGGAGTCCGAGGTGGGTAGCAGAGGTGCAGATCTGTGTGACAACCTCACCTCGATGCGTTTTCCTTTGCCCCGTGAACACCGAGATCTGAGTGAATGTGTGACCTTTGTGAAATGACTTGGAGCATCCAAATCTCGCCCCTGTTGGGGACACATCCAGAGCACAGAAGATATCATCTAAGCTACGTTGACATTAATTAGTTTTCTTGTTAGCAATTTCTGAAATGATGCCATCTTGAGGGTGAAATATAGCAGCTAATTAATAGAACTTAATTTACACAATGTCATCCTGATACCTCCACTAATACATAACCACAACAGCAATACTAACAATAATATTAATCTTCTCTGTCACCCTGAATGTTTTTCAAACCCTTCTGTGGCTGGATTTGTCAGCCTTTCTGACACAAAGCAAAACCAATGCTATTTTTGTTATTTTTAGATGCGGCTGAGCTTATTGCTTTTTAAGCATGCTTGCCTTCAACGTTTAAAATCTAAATTTTTCATTTTAACTTACATTGTATATTGTTATATATTTTATGTACTTTTCAGCCAGCTTTTATACTTACAGGCAACCAATTATTATACCAGAGGATCCCAGAGTTAATATTTTTGGTTTTGAAGCTTCACTTTATTTGAGACTGTATAAATAAAGTTCTCATGAAGTATTTATACACCCTAACCCAGCTCAGGGAAAGAAACAGAAGCAGTGGGTAAGTAATGAAGAATCAGATGCTATTTGTGCTTTTACGTTTTAAAAACAGAGAACCTGTTTAAAAACTGTGTGAATTTTTCACTTCTTAAAGGAAAATAAAAACTTAGTTGTCGCATAAAAACAAGACTCATTCAGTGCTGGTGGAAAATTTGCATTTGTTAACTCTTTTTTTCGTGGTGATATGGTTCTGTCAAAGTGAGTTTTATTTATTTATACCTGTAACTAGCTCTATATTCATAGACAAACCATCACATACTCCTCTCCTACATAGGTGCATAGCTCATAGGTGCATACATAGGTGCATAGCTCATATATACATACATGTCTGTGTTCATAAACACGCACCCATACGTAGAGCTGGTTCACTACTTGCTCATTTCTCTGTGTCATGAAATACACAGCGTGCCTTACAAATTCATCACCTCCTCTCTGGGGTGGTGTGACAGGTATTCAGCTTATGACCCTTCTGTGCAGGTGGCTTTGGATAGAGTTTATATAGTCCCAATAGCAATGAAAACTGTTGTTTGTATCTAATCCAGTGTGTGCACGATTTACTGGCATGTGTGTTGCATTTATCATGGTGGAACACACGATATGAAATGTTTTAATAGCTTCATGGTGCTCATTTGGGTTGAAATTTGTCATCCTTGTTACGGAGTGGCGTTCACCCCGTAAGCTGCTATCCCAGTCTTAAGCTGGTAAGTTCTTTGTGTCGAGCATTACCATCAATTATTCTCTCTCTTTGGCCTGGATTTGCAAATCGCCGAGCACCCTCAGCTTTTTTTTGCAGCAATGAGAGCTGAGCTCACAACCCTTTTCTTGAGTGGGACTTAAAATAAACCATATTCATCAATGTAAACAACTGCAACTCTGAAACAGGTAGTTGTATCTTCTTGAGATATTATCGTTGCATTTACGTTTGTAACTCTATGAGTGTTCTCTAGAAACTTTAATTCAAAATTAGGCTTTCACTTCCATGATTTTGTCTGTCTTTCTGATGCTCCCACTGTTTTTCATTTTTATTTTAGGGCTCCTTTCTCCACAGAGGGTTTTTTGATGACCCTTCAATGTCTTCTGAAGAAATTTATCCGACATGCATTGAATGTGATTTGATTTAGCCCTCCCCCCACCTCTCTTTTATAAATGTTTCTGAAACACGGGTGTAACAATAAGCTATGATTCAGCACATTTCCTTCACATAAAAATCAAATTTCAGTGGCTCTGATTACTCCTTATTGTGCTGAGATCAATAGATGGGAGAACCCTTCACCTAGCAGCGTGCCAGAGTGACCGACATGTATTCATAAGAACAGTCTATAAATTCAACAGAAATACTAGGTTGAGGGGGCATTCATGCTTTGAATAGCAAGGGATTTTTTTTAAGCTTTTCTGCCTTGCTTTACACAAATTGGTTTTCTAAAAAGGCTTTGAGTCCTTCAGAGATTGTGCTTTGTAACTGGGTAATAGAGAGATGTAGATAGTTGTACAGTATCTACCAAAATAATGATTCCCTAGGGACTGAATCACACTTCATTTATATTCCCCAATTATAACATTAATTCTAAATTTCGGTTGTTAAAACTACTTCCCCATCCTGGTGTTCTATATTGTTCAACATGTGATGTTTCAATGTATTGTATTTCATAGAAAATTAATTTCTAAATCAGACTGAAGTATACTCAAGCGAGAAGAGGCCACACTCTCTTTTAAACTCAGTGATACGAATCTGGAATATTCTTTTGAAAAGCACTGGAACTAATGTAGGTTTTAGTGGTATGAACAAAAGGGGGACTTGACCCTCACTGTAACGACAGGCAGGAAAAATATTGTGTCACTGTTTGCAGCACTAGACACCACTCTCATAAATGAATGATTGTGTTCATTTTTTGTATAAAAGTTATCTGTCAATAACTGAAAGAAAGGATGCAATTTTGTCATGAAACTGAAAAAATACATGATTTTCCAAGTTGGCATTTCATTCAGGGTAAACCGTTGGCTTCGTATAGAAGAATATGAGCCAAATCTTGATGTAAGTCAGTGTAGCTTCTTTAAAATTTTTCCTTTTCAGTTCATGCTAGGGTTATTTTTGGCCTTTAAATGATGCTAATTAATATTTTTACAAAACCTCGAAACTGGTAATATTGGCGTTTCATGCACAAATATACATCCTATATCTGTACTTTTAAGAACCTGCACTCCACTTGGATGACATCTGTCTTCACTGAAGAGAGCAAACACAATTTTTATGGACTGTTTTAAGGGTCGTAGCTTTACTTCCTCTCTGCAACAAAAACGAGTGTCATCCATACTGCCTGACAAATCAGTACTCCACCCTCTTTTTCAGAAGAAATTCAAGTCTGCAAGAATGTATGCAGCATAAAAAAAAATTAAGATTTTCTTGCTGAAACCCTTAGACCCTTCTGTTTCCGTGCAAAGAAAATGAAAATAAACCTATTTTTATTCAAACACAACCTTTTTAGAGCTGATGGAATTGTTTTATTAAGATGCATCCTTTGATGAATTTGTGCATATGCATGGAATTTGTGAGGAGGGAACAAGGGTACTTCCTTTTGGCAGGTATTACATCTTTCTCTTCCATGGAGCATGATGCTCCTTCAAACACACAAAATCAAAAGCCTCCTGCCAAAGGCAGCTTTGTATGGTAGTTGGTTTAATTTTTCTTGAGAATTTTGCCATGGGCTATTTTGAAAAGTATGTTGCTGTTGAAGTTGCAGAGCAACACATTTGTTTCACATGAATGGTGGCAAATTCCAAGACTGACTTACACCCTTCTCTGCAGTTTTCTAGCAATGGTTTCTGGAGGAGCCAGACATAGTTATGTGCACATTGGGATGACATCTCTGGCTCCAGCTATTAAAGATTTATTTGGCTTCAGAACATGTTTTGGTTTTGCAGGTGATTACAAGCGGCAAGGAGGCACCGAGATAGTGCAGTGTGATCCTGATGAGCTTCCTGGCAGACGTGACAAAATAAAAACAACCTGGGTTTCCACTTGCGTGCGGTTGCAGGCCTCTGAGCGACCAGCAACTGAAACAAGACTGCGTTTCACAGGTAATTCTCATCAGTTCATTGATGATAACTTAACACTTGTGATGTTCCTGCTTTCTGAAATGAAAGTCCACATGAAGTTTGTCTGATCACCTTCAAGTCGTGTTATAAACAGCCCCTTTCCACGTGTAGCACTTCTCATTACACGTAATACAAAATACTTCATGGAGAATATTTCCATCAGAACAGAATTCCTTTTCTGCTTATGTACTGTCCAGAGAGTACATTAAATACCTGAAACTATTAAACATATTTCTATTTAACAGAAAATGACAAAAAAAAAAAAAATCAGAGTTCTGAGTAGACCTTATTTTGATAGCATTTTGCCAAGTCTGGAATTTTATCTAAAGCAGAATAACACAGAAGTTTAATAAGACTTTCACAAGGTCACAAGAGAAATTAGCTTTTCTGTGTCAAGACTTATAGGTCTTACAGGACTATACTTCTTCCTTGAAGTAGTTTCTTGTCAAATGGAAGAACCTCAGGAACATTTTTAGGTACCCACCTTTAAATTAGGAGAGTTGTTGAATAGAAGAAACAAGGGATATTAAGAAACACAGTTGTTTTCAGCTGCTGTAAATGTGCCTATGGGTGGTATAGCCACCAATGTGCTTTTTTATTGATATTATTCTTTCTTCTTTGCCTGCTTTCTTTTTCTCCATTGCTCCAGCCTGTCTTCATTGGCGAAATCAATCTTTCCTGTCCTTCTGTTTTTTATTAAAACCATTGTTGCCTTTTGTTGTATGCCCAGAATTGATCCCTTGTGATAAGGAAAGGTTGGGTGGAAGGAGGGCCATAAATAGAGTAAATCACAGCCGAAAGAGCGTGATATTTAACAGCTTGGGTTTGCAGCAGTAAAGGGCAAACTCGCAGGTGTCACATCGAGTGCTTTCATCGCCCAGAGGGGCAATTCCAACAAGGACTGCCTGCTGCAGAGCACAATGGTGCGAGGTGATTCGTGGGTCACCTGCACACAGTTCTCCTGATGGATTGCAGAAACTTTCTCTTGTACTGATCTTAGCTACATCCTTGCTGCCTGGGGTTTTCTGACAGGCCTTTTCTTCTGTCGGTAATGGACTCTGCCTCCTGTTCAGTATCTTTTTCAAGCTAGTTACAGAAAATCCCCTGTGATCTATTGCACAGAGCTGGCAATCCAAAGAATTGTGCCCATGGTGTACTACTTTATCCTTTGCTCTCTCTGAAGCAGTTGACCCTTTTGCAACATTGGCAGTTGGATTAATGTACACAATATGCACTTTGCAGATAATGCTATTGACTGTATCCTCACCTACTGAGGAAAAGGAATCCAGAGGGTAAATGGGATTTCTGGGGACTGGGAGGAATATGATTAACTGCTTGATGTAATGCCCACTAAAGCAGAACGGTTCCAGCTAATTCCATTGGATGTTAGAACAAGCCTTTTTGGACTAGACCTCAAAAGCTCAGACAGTGAATTTTAGTAACAGCAGAACTGAAGGGATGAAAGGGGTAAACTTCACAAGTTGGTTGTATCAGATGAAAAAGCTGAAATACTGTACGAGGTCTTTCTACCAGGGGTCGTTTAAATAGAGTTTGACCACTGGATCTGCACGAAGGCCTCGTAAACAACAGACAAACAAAATTAAACGGTTTTAAATTAGAAAGCTGTTGTCCTTCTGTGACTGTACACAAATGTGCACCCACACATGCACAGTTTGGGAACTTTACAGTCAAAATGTTGGAACTGGCATTTTTCCAGATTTAGATAACGTAGATCAGAATTTAACCCCTTGGCTTAACTGCAGTGATAAGAAATGGCATTTGCTTGTGCCCCAGCAATTTCGAGGCGTTCCACATCCACTGATCTGTGGCAGTAAGCACTGTTTTTTTTCTGAAGTGAGAGAAATTAGAGAGGCGTAAAGAGACACAGTTCAACTGCTCTTCAGATATTTCATTTCTGCAAAACCGGTGCAGCTCAGAACTCCACACCAATTAAAAATAAGTGAATTACAAAGAAAAATCAGCTGTGAGAACATGGACTAATTGGACTGGAAGAGGAAAAATAATAAAGTGGATACATATTTTGAGAAGTGCTCACAATAAATAAAAAGGAGAGACACTTTGCAGCCTCTCCATTTTTGCTTTACATAGAGTGATGCTCAAGGCAGAGTGATTCATGTGATGAAATAGAGGATCTGAGCAGATAATAGTTCGCCAATTCCCTGAGCTGCTTGCAGGACACAGAAGGTTGTCCAATTAATCCCTCTTGTTTGGATTAATCATGCCAGTCTGTTCTATGGAAGAAGCAGTGACCAAACAAGAACAGAAGAAATGCCTCTTAGGAGAGATTTCGCTGAGAAAAGAACTTTGGACTAAAGCAGTATCCTGAATTCATGCAATAATATTCACAATTAAATAAAAACACCTCTCCTATTCATGTTCAATCTCTGTCATATATTGATAAAAATAAATCATATGCAATAGGCTTGTAAACTCTGCTGTACTAGGTATCATACTCAAATTATCACCTTTGTTTCAACAAGGCTTTGTGCAGCTTGAGTCTTGCAGACCTTCTGTGTTTTCTAATTCCTTTGTACCTTTCCCATAACTGTTTCTTCAGCTTCTTTTGTGCCAGTCTCTTTTCCTAGGACACAACAGAGATTGAAACAAAGACTGGCCTTTCCATGATAGATTCTAGTAGCTGTGTTACCTCATTTATTAATGCATCTTGATAGAACAAAAATAAGGACAGAATAAGACAGCACAAGATAGGACTAGGTGAACGTTTTGTTTTTCTGTGTTCTGGTTCTGGTGTCAAAAGTTACGATTACTGCCATTTGTATCATTCTGTACACAGGATTGGTAGGAATTGACCACTCTTCTTTGGTGTAAAATTGCTAGGTCGTACTTGAAGAGGGGATCCTAAAGCATGGAAGTGCCACACGGAAATGATTGTGTTCTTTAAAGGCCATCCCAGACCCATTCTTGCTTTGTCTGCGCTGATTCCAAAACACATGTAGGCTTCAGCAAACCGTGAGATTAAAATCCCACATCACACCTTTCATCACACTGTCCTTAAACACGTTTTGACACTTTGAAAGAAGTGGTTGCACAATTTCTTAAAAACGTGCTTTGAGCTTAGTTCTCTGCCACGTCATTCTTCGTGTGCCTGTGCGCGCGTGCGCACACTCGCACAAACAGGTGCTCACGTAGATTAATGTCACTACCTGAAGCAGCACTGAGTTGCTGAATATTTTATTAATAATATAATATTTTATTTATTTATGACCTTTGGAAGGTCAGTCATGGTGCGTGTTCCTCAGTGTGTCTCATTCTGAGCCGTTCACAGCTGGCTGCAGCAGGACCCTGGCAAATCCTGCTTTTTTGCAGAAAAAGCTTCCCTTGCAAACACAGAGGGGTGAGAAGAACATTGCCATGGGTGTTCTGCTATCACAGAAACCATAATTACATCTCATTACAAAGCAGGGTAGCCCCTAATTGCATCTAATTACAAAGGAGGGTAAATGATCAGCAGCTACTTAAAATATGCCTTAAATTTATTAAAATAAAGAAAAAGAAATAAGAATGGAAGTTCAGTGCCCTAAGGTAAAGTTTTATATAGGGCTAAGGTCAATTATCTATAATTTTTACTATTTAAATTAAGACTTTGTGTTTTCTAAGAAAAAGTTTAGCTCATACTGCAGTTTTGAGCTAGAAACAAAAATGAATGAATGAAGCATTTACGACCTTTGTTATTCCACATCTGTCCAGATGATTCTGCTTCTGCCATTCAGCTTGAAAGTTTAAGAGTCCCTGAATCTTAATGTCATGAAAGTGTGTTTTCAGCAGCGTGGGCAGCTTTCATTCCCACTTGTTCAAAGCCTGAACAATTTCATAGTTTCATTTCCACTTCATCTAAACTCTTAAAATTCTGAAAAAAAAAAAAAAGCAAAAATTTCATGAAATGTTCCTTGGTTAAAAAGCTGCTTTTACATCAAAAATATCCCACTGAAATGTGCTAAGCAGCTAAATGATTGTCTGTTGAAAAATGTTTTTATGTTTACACTATTTCAATGAAAATATTTGTACAGGAGATCAGTTTTGAAACATTTGCCTCGCTTTCCAACTATTCCCATAGAAGTTGAAAGGGACAGTTACTCCTTTTGAATTGTGGGTCATCCTATTTTTCACTTTGATATTAGCCAGTTTCAAAATATCCAGTACCCCTCAGTTCCCTTTGTTCTGGCTTTTCCCTGCTCGTAGCCCTGTGTTTTCTCTCTCTGCGTTGAGCACGGGACATTCACACCCCGTGTCAGCATCCAGAAGTGTGGTCAGAATTTGGCAGGTGGTTTATACATCAGTAAATAAAGTTAAGGTCATTGAGCCCTGTGTGAAAACGAAGGTGCTACAGAAACCTAGGCTCAAGGACATTGCCTTGTGAAATGTGAAAGAGAAGATTCCAGGGAATGCTCTCATTTATTTTAAGTGCCTTTGCTCATCACATCCTTGTCCCTCGTTTCTATCCTTCCTTCCTTATGGATGCTCAGAGACTTGTTTCTCTTTATTTGTATCATTCTTGCTGCATTTGGTCTGAAGGCTTGAGGGGAGAGTCAAGAGGAGAATGAAGTCCTGGGCAAGCAGGGGCTGAATTTTCCCCTAGGAAGACTTTTCTTTTTATTGGCAGAGCTCATATTGATAAGAGAGAGGTGCGATTCTCACGTTTAATGAAATTCCTGTAACCGGAGGCATCCGTTTAACATCTGCTACGTAGTGAAGATGCACTGAAGGTTATTCTGTGCACTGTATTTTGTTAAGAGGACCCGTTAGCATCCTCCTCTGCATAGCAAGAAATCAGAATTGGAAAATGGTCCCGGTGCCTGTTTAGAATGCCAAACCAGAGCAGCTGACTGAGACATTCCCTAGCACACGGAAGGCCGATTGTCCGGTCTCGGAAGCGGTCCCACTTCCAGCTGTCAAGGGGCTGGTGTCCTATAGAAATAAATCAAGGCTGACAAACTGTAGTTTAGCAGTAACAAGCACCCTGGGTTGCAACTGCATGATTGGCAACCATGATAAATTTCTGTAATTGCTGTTGACTCTGGGCAGACTTTAAATGCTTTAACGTGTTGCTGGAGCAGTGGAGTTTTGATTAGCTTAAAAAGGTGTATTGCACGTAGCTTTCAGGTGCTGGTGGACTCTTGGTGCCTTAAGACAGGTAGCAGTATCCTGCTGAAGATAACAGTGACAGAGCTAGTAACTCCTGTTACCCTTTTGCCTGAAAATACTCTCTCTGTTGGGGAGAGAAATGATTGTTTTTGCTGTGATCTTGCTAATCCGGCTGTAGTTTTCCACCCACCACCATCACTCGTGTCTCTCTCTTCCCCGTACGTACGTCGTTATTGCTGCTTTTGTCCCCTAACAGATGAGACAGTGCTGTGAAGAGATGCCAGCTGGGTTTTGCTTCTGGGGAGCAAGGCTTTTGATGACAATGAGAGTTCAGTAAATACGTGCACAGACATGCTGAGGTGAAGGCTGCGAAGGACTGATGTGGAATTTTGCATATTGTAATTTCTGTTTTTCATACTGTTCTTATTATACCTATTGGGTTGGTTTTTCTGTCTGTCCGTGTTGTCTCTTTCTCTATCCATAGTGCCTGTTCACATCTCTCTCTCCCTTTTTTCCTTCACAAATGGTCACAAAGAACATGGCCTCTCCTATAAGCCACCCCTCATACTCTTCCCCAGTCTGCCAAAGTAAGGTTAAATGTGGTGAAAGGTTTCAGCCCACCCGTGACAGACACACGTGACGTGTTTCCAGTTTAATGTGCAAAGAAGCACGTCGTGTGTTTGCTGCTGCTGTGCTGTTAATGGAATTGGAGGTGTTTACTAGAGTTAAGTTGTACCTTTTAAGATACATCTTCACTGCAGAGCTGTCTTTGGGGTAAGCCTCACCTTTAGCCCACCTTTGCCTTATATTCTCCTTTTCCTTCTCTTCCTCATCTTCCTTAGTCTTCATCCATCATTCCATAGATACCTTTCATCAGTACGTATGGGCCTCTTGTAGACCTTCATCAAAACTGTCAGGAAACGGGAGGTAACGCTGCCATCCAAAAAAAAACCCACCAGTATTAGAAAGCAGCTGCCTGCTTGAAAACCGATAGAAATTCAAGTTTGTGAAATTTAATGCTGTGAACTATTAACATTCTACTCAACAGCTGTCTAGAGGATGTCAAGCACTGCTTAGGTTTTGTACAGTTCTCAAGGATGAGGGTGGATTTCACAAAATGTCAGTGGAAAAGAAGGATGTTCTATACATATCCATGTAGAGAAAAATAAAAACAGGCTTATGTAACCATCGTATTTTCTGCAGGAATAAAATAAAAGAGGCAAAAAAGCAGGTACATTAGAAGCAAAGTTAGATTCAGAAAAATGCTACTGAAATATAGATATTCCTAGCCACTCTTCTGGAATTTTACTGAGCCTTTAGAATAATCTCAAGTCATACTCCTTTTATGTCCCAGTCACTACGGTGTGCAGCAGTAATTGAGTCCTGTTTCTACAAGCTCTGATTGAAAGGGACGTGCATTCTTTTAACTGCCCACCTCTGAACACCTGCAGGAGGAATAATGTTAAATTAAACTTACAGTCTTGGCATAATTGAAGTATAGAGCCTGCATAAATATTGCATTGGGCTTATTGATCTGGAAATTATTATTTGACCACAGCTAAGCCTTTAGAGTAGGTCTACAACCAGTTTTTTGCTGTCATAAGAGGAATATCTGAATTGTCATGTCACTGGTTCATCTAGTCTGCAGGAATGATTCAAACCAAGAAGCGTCTACTTTCTGTACATAATTATTTTATTTGCATTCCTGTGAGCCCTACAGCTCCATTTTTTTAATACATTCAAGTATATCTTAAGAAAAAGTTCTCATGCTGAAAGAGTTTGCAAGAGCAATGAATTCTCTAGTGGAAGGTTAGAGAAAGAATTAGAGGAAGAGGAGAGAAGAACGAGTAGAAAAAAGAAACGTATTATAATTCCCATTTTAGAGATGGGCATAACCAAGATGCAAAGATTTCAGATCAGGAAGATTTACAGAATTGTTGTAATCTGTCTTGAATACATGAAAGCTGCTTAATTTTGAACATATGTGTAACTTCTACGTAAAGCTATAGCCATAAATCTGTTCCTCTCACTGAAGTTACGTGCGAGTGTAACTGGGAGAGCAGTGAGTGAGTTTCGCTTTCACCACCCACAGTTGGTCATTTGCTTGCAAAGCTTCATCTCTAATTATGCCTGCCTGTAGAATTAATGTATCTTACACAGCTATAAAAGCAATTAGTGGTCATTAAGTTATGGAGTTCACTAATTACATCTGTTGCTCTTCTTTCTTTCATACATATACGTCTGTGTGTGTGCCAGTGTGTATTTGTTTTTTGAATAGCACATTGTGGTGTAGTTGTGTAGTAAGATAACTGTTGCTGTGTAGTGATGGAATTGTGTATCTCCAAACTCATTCTGCCAGTTCATTATGGAAGAAATGTATATTGTGTGTCCCTGTGGTGGTACAGTTGTAGATGTATATGAGAGAGATTCTGAATTTCTGTTTACACTATGGATGGTTTAAGCAATATTGGGACAGAGCCTTGGCTGGCAACTGCCTCCATAGGAGATAGAAATGGTCGTAGTACCAAGGATTTGTTGTTAACGCTGTACCTAGAACACGCTTTGGCTGCGGAAGGAACGTGTGTGCATGTTAGAATATAGCCATGAGAAAATAAGAGAGTCTCTATGTAAATAAGTATTTGTTGCTTTGCAGAATAGCACCAAATTGCTTTTGAAAGCACCAACTTACTTGAAATAAAATGCACTTCAGCTGGTGCTTTCCGAAAAAGTTGGGTCCTGTTGATTGTGATTGTCTGTCTGTGCCCTGAGAAGGTGCCCAGAAGAAGGTGCCCTGAGAAGGTGCCCTGAAGGTGGCTGAGAACTGACTACAGCTGCATTATGCGTGTTCACAAAGGCTGAAGAATTTTTCTTTTCTCAGTCTTGGCAACAGTCCTTACTGGAACCGGCTAGACAGGCAGGCAGGGCTAATTGGCCAGAGAGCAAGTGAGTGACATAATTGGCTGCAGCATATCATTATCTCGTGTGCCAGCTCTAAGGAATGCCATCCACACCGCCCAGATGCAGCATCCCAGCAATAGCTGGGGCAGGAAGTGGGGTTTATCAGTGCTGCTCACTCCTGGCGCCTGGCGTTGTCTCACTGAGCAGTGAGCTCTGCCAACAGGCCTTAAATCCGTAAAATAAACTTCCACGCAAAATGTAGCACAAGAAGGATTATAAAATTGAAGTGAGAACTCCGTGCAGCCTCGCTTAATCGATCAAATTTAGGCGGGCACTGTGCCTTGTTGCTGGAATTCCCGTTCTGAGTCACGGTTCTGGTCCTGCCCCACAGCAGTACCTCTGCCTCAGCCTGCTTTCCCCGTTACAGAATGAACAGAAACGCTGTTGGTTTTTGAAACTTTTATATCAGAGGGGGTACAAACATATTTTGAGGTTGTTTTAAAATAGTTGTTTTCTGTGATTTGTTGTGAATCTTAGTTTGACAAGGCGCGGTTTTCCAAATGCAGCGTTTATGTTAGACAGAATCCAACTGCACTTTCCTGTCTGTGTGTGCATCCTGGATTAAACCTTCTCCTCTGAATCCAAAATAAAGATCCAATAGATTCAGGAGACAAGAGTATTTCGTATGCCTCCAATTATAATCAGCTCTGGAGAGAGACCTGCAGGTAACAAATTACCTGCACAGTCTTTAACCCCAATTACCAACTGCTTGTGCTCATCCATAATTGTCTTTCTTGAAAACTCGTTCTTCCCGAGGAAGTAAATGATGAATTAAAGCTGTGGCTGTCTGTGGACAGTTCCAAATTGATGTGTATTGTTTGAAGGTTCCAGTTTCCTAAAATACAGGTATTAGCAATCTCTTCAGACACTACATAATCCTTCTGAGCTCCTCCCCCCTCGTGAGTGTACTCCAAGAAGAATGAAAATATGTGATATGGATATCTGTGATATGGAACGTTCCAATGCAAATTCAGTTCAAAAGCCATGGGAGAGGGAGTGATTGTGACAGTTATCAATTGTTCTTTATTAAATTGGCTGATCTGCACTAAATTGCATTTGAGTAGCAGCCCTGGATTTGGATTAATGAGGGTGCAGCATTAACCAGGCTCAGATATTTTAAAATCATGGGTTTGTTTCCAGGGCTAAATTCTTACTTGCTTTCTAGATTGTAGACTGTCTAACTGTCCTCAGCCAGTGTTCTCAAATACTTTGTGGAGTCATAAGGATTAGAAATACATTCCTAATTGAAGGAAATCTGGGATGCATATTCCATCTGGGAACTGAGGACTCCAAGTACCTCCGTCGGATATTGCCAGACACAACTGGGCAGCAGTGGTTGGCTGTGAATGGCAGCATCTCAGGTTTAAACTGGGCAGGGATAATGTGCACTGGCACCGTTGGACCGCACGGTCTGGTAGCGAGGATGTAGTGCCAGCTGGTGGAGTGGGGACAAGGAGGAGAAAGGGGAAGGGGGAGAGTTTCAGCCTGGTGGGGCTCCTCAGTTTGGTCCTACCAGGTAAATCTGTGTGCAAGATAACCACAGTAGACGTGCAGTCTGAGTAGAGATTTTATATATGTAATTTCATTTCATGAAATGATGATGGCTGCACTAAAGACATCCAGATGATCTATGGAACCATGGCTTCAAATATAATAAAACAGAAAATAGAGTGGAAGTATATGGATTTTAGCACAGATACAAAAGCAAGTGTTTTTGTGATTGATAGCTCTCTTGCAGGCATGGAACTGAATTGCTGGTCTCTTGGCAATGAATGAGCTCAGCCTGCTTAAGAGGTAGCATTTAATATTGCTAATTTTCCTCTTCTGATCTGTTTGCAGAAATCCCGCGGTGTGACAAACAACTCTTATCTGTTTGCTAATCTCTGAATTGATTGTATAGGTAGGGAATCAAAAAAGACTGCCCGTTCTTCCGGGCATGTTTGATATTCTTGGTATGTTTTGCTTTATGGGCAGGGCAGCGTGGCTGGCAGTTTTCAGGAGAGAGGATCTCTGTATCACCACCACCTCCATAACTCTGCCTCTCTCTTCCTGGAAGCTGTTTTTCTTGTTATTATAGCATTCTTTATGATCCGTTGAAAAGCCTCATGGTTGGCAGTGCTGTTCTTCAGACCCATTGCTGCTGAACGTAGCATGTAAATTAGCTGTGGGAGGTGATGGGTGGGAAGGAGAGGAAAGGAGGGGGACATCTTAATCCTGCGTTAGATACTTTTATCTGTACATCTGCATAAAAATTCAAACCAAGAACTGACCTTGCAGATGATAAACGTTGCTTGTGTTGGTACATTGAGATTGGGATACTCAAAATGGTGCGGGAACATGAAAAACGCGGGATGATGGCATAAGTGCAGGCAAGTAGGAGAAACAAAGCTTCTGGTTCATTTAATCCAAATGGCATTAGTCTGCTTTAGAGAGCAGTGAAATCAGCAAAAACCCTTCCTTTATTCCTCACAACAGTTTTGTGCTCGGCCACACAGCAGCTGAGAGCTTTCGTTTGAACTTTAGGAGAGAAAAATAACAAAATATTGTGCCAAATTCATTATGACTAAAATAAATTTCACAAATGGTAATCAGGAGAAACTGCACCATTAACGGGGCAAGTGCAAATATTGCTGGCTCCGTGCCTGTGAGAGAGCCTCAGGTATTCACCACGGTGTAATAGTGTTGAGTTTAGCTGAGTTATGCTGATGTAAATCAGCAGGAGATCTGGTCCAAAATGCATATCCAACTATCTCATGGAAAAATCTCAAGAAGTAATTAATCCTCAGTCTTTAATACCAAATTCTACTGTACTTTGTACTGAACTCAGTGTTATGACAGGGCATTGGACTTGTTTGGAGCAGGCTTTTTGCACTGGGCGTTTCAGGGGAGTTTGAATGCTTAGTGTAGGAATGTTAAATATTCCTGGATGTTACAGAACCACCAGCATGCCCAGTCCAGCCAAGCCACTCTTTCATTCTCTGCTGTAATCAAATATTTTTTTTTTTCTGGAAGAAGAAAAGAGCCACCTCATAAGAAACAGAACCAATCATCGTCAGGAACTGGTCTGAAACACGAAAACCTGCAGAAAGTTTTTCACTATTCTTATCGTTTCCTGTAATTAATTTTTTCTCTTATGGCTGGGGGACCAAGAAGTGTCCTGTGCTGGACGGATACAGCCTCTGCAGCTGCACCGGCCAGTGCTGGTACTTTCCAAGAGCTTATTGAAGGTTTTGTAGCTTGGACTGGGGAGAAGAGATTGCTTAGATGGTTCCCCTGTTTGGTTTTGACCTTGCAGAGAAGATTTTATTGCCTTAATAGTGTTTGTTTCAAAGAATCAGGTGTAACTTTGAAAATTAAAATCCCTGTATTTGAGTACCTGCAAGCCTAAAAAAAAATGTAAAACAGAGAGAGGGATTTAGCCCAAAGAATTGGCAGCTTATTCCCAGCTCTTACTCTTTGTGACTCAAAACATGGCTTTCAGCACACAGGGGGTACTGTGTTTTTATACAAGTAGAAAAATAGTGTTGAACGTCAATTGAATATTTTGTGTGCTGTAAGAATATAAATTTGTGATAACCGAAGGGGAACAGATTGCCAGTCCACTTGCCTGAAGAGGAGAATGCTGGATAACTTCAAGTTTGCAAAGGAGTTCAGGAAATCTCCTTAAAACTCAAAGCATCTGTTGCAACATTAGTGGTGGTTTATCAGTTAATATAAAAGGTGTTTGCAGCTCAGTGAAACCCAAACATTAGGATTATTGTGCATTTTATTGGCCTTTCCTGAGCTCTGAAACTTGAAATTCATCTGCCTCTAACCTTTTTCACCCAAGGCAGTTTCACACGTAAGTCAGGAGCAAGCTGAAATTACGGGGAGCTGTTAAGGAATGAATTGATTTGCTTTCTTCTTTCCAAACCGATATTAAAATATATGAGGCACAATTGTCAAACTAAGAAATTGCAGGATGATTCATAGGGAATGAATGGCCAGCCTGCTAGTCTTCCTGCTGCCTTACATTCCTGGGTTTTAATACTCTCTGAGAGGGAAGACATTTGCTTGCCATCTACAAGAAAACAGAAATGAGGAGGGGGTAGAGGGAAGGCACCGTCTCTGCCCAGCTGCCGTGCACATGTTGTGGATAATGCCGACCACCAGAGCATGCTGGAGGTGTTAGATGTTTTAGTAAGCAGCTTGTAAATGAAAACACAGAGGAATTGCCTCTCCCCCCTCCACCATATTTTATCCTTCCCCTTTTCTGAAAGATACTTGTCAGGCAACACTGTGTTTGTCGGTGTCATAGCCCAGCATCCAGGAGCAAAATAAAACCAAAATTGATTTGTACATTCAAGGGTGAATTTTCACTCCAGTTTGCTGAGCTACAGCAGTGAAGCATGTCTATTTAATTTGCAACATAAAAAAGGATAAGTGCCATGCCAGCTTTGTGAATGCCCTTGGTTCTACACGGGTAGCGAGGGCTGGAGGTATCATAGAAACTGGGGCCTTGATCCTGGGATTCTGCACAGACGAGTACACCGCTGCCTTCTGATGCGTCGAGGGAAGATCCTAAGCGCAAGTTCAATGAGCTTAATGTTAAAAGCATCTTCCAAATTTCATTAAAATAAATTAAGGCTAAGGATACACAGGCTGGAAAACGGTTCAGCTGGTATCAGCAGACTGCAGATAAGGGCGTTTTCAGTCTCCAGACTGGACTCGAATCCCAACTAGGCAGCCCCTTCACCTGGACGTGCAGATGGGACAAAAGGCAGGCAGGAAACAGGTGCTTTTCAAAACACATGTCTGAAGGAAGAGGTCAGTCCGAGCAGTCTGTCTGTCCATGAGGATGTTCCTTCCAAGGCTGAGGTGCTCGTTATGTTTTTGAGGTTGCTTACAGCTTTTTTAGGTAATGTGATAAAGATTTAATCGAACTTTTCTTTCTCACACTTTTTACTTACGATAAATGCATTCCATTTATCACATAGTATTCATTTAACTTGTCTTTCAGAATTAGTTGTCTGCTTATATTTTGTGGGTTTGCAGCTTCTGCATATCCCGGTGCTAAACTGCAAGCAGTGTTTGAAGTGCTACTATATCCTGTAGCTTTTTGATGGCTAAGTCTTGTGATGCTATTTACTTCTCCTGCATCCTTGTCGGCTTAATACTACGCAGAACTAAGTACGCCCGTTTTCCCTTCTCCTTGTCTCCTGAAACTACACTTAACTCAAGTGAGCTTGCTTTACTGGCATAGTTTTGCAACTCAGACATTCCCAGTGAGGTTTCTTTTTTTCTTTCCTACTTCTTTGACACCAATTCTTATGCTAAGATCTGCATTTACTGAATTAAGTATATATTCTGTGCTGTAGTGGTGATTTCACTTTCCCACTTTTCTGTAGCTTTTTTCTGCTCTTGCACCTTGAAAAATTCCAAAATATCAACAGTCCTTTCACTGCATTGTTCAGTGTTTCACCATGGCTTTCTTCGCTGGTAGCTTTCTCACCTTTTAACCCTCTAATTACATCTTCCCTTTCTTCGTTTGCAACATGAGATGGTGCAGTGTCCAACTAAAGGTGTTGTAACACAGGCGACCAAGTGGAGTCTATTTAACAAGCCTTAAAGTTTTTCTGCCCATTATGTACTCTTTCTGTTGAAGTCGTTCCTCGCTTATATTTGCCAGCACCTTTTCCTCATTTCAGCTTCCCAGTTAAAGTGGCATTGAGTTCAGAGTGTTTATTCTTCTCTCTTACAGCACCTCTTCAGCTTCTTCCAATGAAGTACTTCCTCTTCCATTTTCTTTTGAGGAGTTCCTCGTTTTCACCTGTTTGTCTCGTATGACTCCACAAATCCTCAGTTATCTTGAACTTTGATTTCCTTACCTTGTACACCCATTACTGTGACATCTATTATAGTGTCAAACATGAAAGACTGTGTCATGTTAATGTTGACTACTGCGGTGTAACTTGTAGTTGGAAGTCTTAAAGTGCCTCGTATCTGTTCTTCAAACTCAGTCTGAAATGATGGCTGTAGGTCTCACAGTGTCATTTTTTTGTAATGCTCTCAGCAGTCTTGTGTTTCTGGAGTTTGATGCTTAGTGTCACCACGCAGATGATCGCTTCCAATGTAAGTTATTTTCCATGTTCTGACATTTGGAAGGGTTAGTCTAAATGTTCTTCTGAAATACGTATGGTCATTCTGACTTCCAGTGATTCCATCTGAGGAATCCCAGATTGTTTTATGTATGGCTTCTCCTGGAATGCTGTACCATTGTTTATAAGCTGTAATCCCAGAAACAGTTCTAATATTATTTTCATCATTTGGATTTTGGTATGCATTCCTTTCTCTTCTGAGTGTTACAAGCACTGATACTGGAAACAGCAACCGCTTTTGTATAACACGTGGTGTGTTTGAGCAGGCTCTCATCAGTGTTTGTAGGCTTTTGTAGAACTGATCTTTGATCTCATCAATGTAGTTGTCTGATAGTGAAATGCATCATCGTACCATGTTTAAAACCTTACTTAGAGAAACTGGCTGTGGATAGACTTCTAGACTATGGGTGATAGTTTGTTCCTGTTTTGAACTCCTTAATTAATACTCTTCTCTTCCTGCATTAGGTTGTCCGCTCATTGCAAGAGCTGCAGGACATTCCTGTAGAAACTAATTCTCTGTTGAGATTGAACTTTCTACCCTGAGCACTGCCTGCAGCATCTTCTTTGTTCTTAGTTGTTCTGACATGCAGCCACAGAAAGAAGCCCAGGCATGGTTCTCACGTTGGCTGCAGCCCTGCTTCACAGTAGTTCGGATCAGGAGGACTGGAACATTGAAAGCATGGATTTCAGCATGCAATTAAATTATTGCTGTTCATGAGCATCACTCACAGCTAAACTGTTTGCCTAGTGACAGAGAGGCTGATTGTCTGACTCTCTGAATTATATTCAAATGACATCGTCCCATTTCTCGAGGGACCCATTGGTGCACTTACAAGCTCTTTAGGGCTTTGCCTAAGCTTAATAAAAGACGATGGATTTGAACTGGCATGCTGCACAGTGAGGCTGGTGTTGTAGATGCCAAATTAAAACTAAACCCTTCTCCTGTGCAAGAGTCGTATAAAACTTAACTGAGAACAAATACTCTATAAGGAAATAGGAAGGACTAGAGAGTTATTTATTAGGAATAAAATTTTCTGCCTGCATTTACTGTATGTTTTACAAGATTTTTCAGAAGAATGAAATCTAAAAAAGTCCCAGGTTTCTTCAAGTGAAAACCTCATTATAAACTTTTATGAAAACATGATTGCAATAGGAAGTGAGGCAGGAGAAATGAGGGAAGCGAAGAATTGTAATGACTGGAAAAAGCATGCAAAGGTGTCAGAAGTGCTATTGAATTTCCTTGTTTCTCTAAACAAAATCGGTTTGTTCAGACAAAAAAAAAATTGCTTAGTTCAGGCTGGGGAAGTTTGAAGGCTAAAATACTACAATGAAATGGAAGAGTTGTTTCATGGAGAAATACTGATTTCCTTATAATGTAGTTTATTTAGTGTTAGAAGAAAGCAATTTTTTCTGTGACTAGTTTCCATTGTCACATCAGCTTCAATCCTACCAAATTAAATAGGACTTTTACCATAAAAGTTGTTTTGTTTTTCTCATTTACCTCTCTCTCTGCAAGTTACAGCAGCAACATGATACTAAAAGTAAGAATCTAATTGTTTATTGCCTTTATCTTCTGTTTTTATCTTCGCTGGTATAAAGTACGTGTAAAATACCCCTTGGCCTCAAACCAGTCCCTGAAAACTCTTACAAGTTAGAAGGGCAGGATTTGATATCTGATGTTCGTGCTTTCTATCCAGTAGGTTGGCAACTGGAAAACACAAGCTACATGTCCAGCCTCAGTCACTGTGACTCTGGCAAGTCAGTTCTGTTCTTCATGAATTTCTTCTTTATCTGTATATGAACGTATAATTTTTATTCCTTTCATCACTTGTCTGTCCTGTCTGCCTAGATTGTAAACTCCTTGAAGCCAGATATTGCGCTGTGTTAGGTGTTCGTGTCATATTTGGTGTGCAGCATCGTGGGATTTGGTCCAGTTTGGGGCTTCGGAATAAATTTCCTTATATCCACGTAAGGGATTTTGTAGCGGTTGTTGTCTGAGTTGAGTGGACACGTTCTTCTCTAGAGCTGCCTGGACTAGTCAAAGGTATTAACGTGCCCAGTGGCTTATTGCTGGCTGTCAGCTGGGGGTTTCTGACTCCCTGCCATGGAATGGCCGGCACAGCAGTGCCCACTAACCTGCTAGTGCACAAAAACACCCAAAGGAGGTGACCCCCTTTCATCAGCGTTTGATGTTAATCCGTCTGAAGGAGGGCTGGCGCGTTTTGTTCTGTCGGTTCGGGTGTGAAGATGAGAGCAAGCACTGCCTTCAGCCATCCAAAGTGTTTGCAAAATAAACATCTTGTGTGCCTGCGAACCAGAAAGATGCCACAGAATTCGGAAGAGGTGCTGGGCAGTAAAATCTGGTGGCCAGTTTGTAACCAAGGTTCAGACAGGAGCGAGGCTGCCTTTCTGGCGTTCAGCCTTTCATCGCTTACTTTCCTGAAATAATATCCCAATTAGAAAGGGCCTGTGCTGCAGGGAAATATTCCCATCATGGAGCACCCTACAGAGTGTGTCTCTGCCTGCTCAGAGTAATGAAGAAAATAAAGGGAAAGGGCAATAGAAAATGTATAATTTCTAATAACTTTGTGAAGCTGGAATAGGGCAAGCTGGAGGGCAGTTGCTCAGTGAGTCAGTAAATAAGATTAATAAAATATCTTATGGAAAATTCTGCATTGCAATTGCAGCTGCAAAAGCTCTTAAATGTCTACACTCCGTTATTAAATATTGGAGGAAATAACTGGGGAATAGATCTCATTTTGTCCTCCAGACTGTCATTTAGTGAGTGCGGGTCCGATCCCGTTGGGTTCCTAAATAAATCTGGGCTCTCGATTCAGCCTTTGCTGAATGCTTGGGCGCAATCTCCATAGCAAAATTTATCTGATGCACCCTTAGGTTTCTTGAAGGATTACTTCACTTAATCATAACTATTTTCTGCAAGCATTTTAATCAGCTGCTAATTCTCGTCTCTTCTTTCACATTAGATAATTAAATCAAGATTATTTTTTTAAGTGTTCTCTCAAAACCAGTGATCCTTATGAAAATGGGTAAGAATGTCTGTGAAATGTCATAAACGAGATCTTCTTCTTTTGGGAACTGTTCTGTGTCCTTTATTTAACTTTACTATGGCAGGCTATTTAAGAAATATCTTTTTTATTCATGATGTACAGTGGGCCAGTTTTGAAACTGTGTTACTCTGGAATCACTTTCTGGATGAACTGTGGAACAATATGGGATATTTGTGAATCTTTTAAGGAGGAGATGAAGAAGTAGGTGAGAAGGAGGAAACAGAAGCTATTTCTAAAAGCACTAGGTCTATGTAACAGGCTGTGTTACCAAGGCAAAACAGTGAATGAAAACACCCTAATTGTTTTATTAAGCACAGCACAATCAAAGGTCATCAAAAGTGAAGTAAATGTTTTAGTCTTATCCTTCTGAAAGGGACTGCTGAGAAATGGCAAAGCTCCAAGATGAAAACGACTTTTTAATAAGATGAATAGTCTCTTGAAATTATTCTGTCAATACTTTTCCAGGCAACTCAGAACAGGAGGACTGTTGCAGCCATTTAAAGATAGAGAATATTTTGGCAGCTTGAATTAAATTTAGTGCTCATGAGCCGAAGGCATGTTACATAGCTGGGACTGCTCTGGAAAAGGAAAAAGCCCAAACCCCCTCATATCTGTAGGCTGCCAAAACCAGGTGGAGGTTCTAATGGGGACAGCCTAGGAAAGCTGTAGGGGTGAGTTTGCTGGATGAAGCCATTCACCAAAAACATAGGGAGGCAGGAAGAACTGAGAGGAGTATCAGAGTAGTCTGAAAACATGGAAAGCTGCTAAAGAGACAGCAGCAGAGTAACTCATCCGAGACAATGATTCGTAGGTGTTGCAGAGGTCTGTCAGATACGTGAGGGAAATTTGTGGTTTAAGTTTGTTGCTCTGGATGAGTGTGGGGTGTTGTACAGATCTTGACTGAAAGGCATTGTTTGCTGTTTTTTAAAGGAATGGAAAATGCCAGGGTTCTAGTAGGCTGTTTTCACCTTTTATCGTTTTAACTCTGTGTTCTTAATTTTATTCATAAAGACAGATAATAAATTTAATGGCTTTGATAGTAGTAGTATATCACCCCCAACAGCTTTTAAGTAGAATTTTGATAAATGAAGATGCTTGTCAAAAATAGCAATAAACAAATTATGCAGCCAGAATGAAATATGCTTTAAATCTCCATAGATATATATCTGAAAGACCTTTTTAGATATAATTGTGTTTATGTTCCCCTTTTTCTTCCCTCAGGTTTTGTTATTGTAGATGATACCAATAAAATCATCCTTGCTTGTATGATTAATCTGCCTTACGGCTTCTGCAGTCACCAAATCCTGTTTGTGGTGTTTGCCCTGATCACAGTTGGGATCTATTAAAAAACCTTGGATCTGTGAACGTGTCTGCGGACACAGCCCTGTGCCAATAAAAGCAAATTATCTTTCATTTTTGCACATCCTTGAACTTCAGGTGACGTTGGCTTGTGATCCAAGTTGTCTTGGATCAGATGCTGTAACTTCAGAAGGTATTAAAGGCTCCTGAACTCTGATACCTTGTTCTGCATTTGGTGGGCTGTCAGTAAATAGCAAGCACATGATGTGTGTTTCAGTGCCTGAACCCTCTGAGTCACCGTTAGCATTGCAATAAGGTTCTTCCAGCATTTAGGTGCTTTTAAATTCCTTCCATTTTCACTACGTGGTTCTGGGCTATTTACTCTGTAGTAACACTAAGACTAGAATCGAAGTCCGAATCCCTCTTCAGTGATTTATATACAATACCATCCTACTATTTCTCAATTATTTGTCTTCTGTTTCTTTGTGATATCAGCAGGAGTTAAGTTTTAATTAAATATGCCAATATTTCTGTAGGCTAAGTCACTCTCCTGCTGGCATTAATGCCCGTACTGACTGCAGCAGGCACCGATATCCAGGGTTTAAATCTGCAAATGAAACATTTCGGTACTACTAGAGAGTAGGAGGTGCATAAGTAAAACAAAGTAATGAATTAAGCAGTACAAAAACCAACAACTGTTTCCAGCATTAATGTGCAATGTAGGAGACTCCCAAAGCATATCAAGTGAAGCTCATCAGGGAAATTCTACCAAGCCTTGACTCCTTGAATATAAGAGAGATTATTTCGTGTAAGCCATCTGAAAGGTATTGTAACATAATTAGTTGTTCAGAGTTGTAGGAAGCTGCTTGCCAATTCTTCATGGATTTCATTTGTAATTTGCCTCAGGAGTGTGGAAGCTGCTTCAAAACCTGTTTAGAGAGAATTCTTCAGAGGTAAGCCCATAAATACCCGTGTGAGGTTACACAGCATTAGCATGGTGGAGCTGTTGGAGCCACTGCTGCTTGGCTGAAATGCCAGCAGTATGGAATTCGTTTGGATTGGGACCGTGTGAAAACCGCTGGCTTTTTCTGGTCTGTAAGTGTGGAACTGTCGGGGGCTGAGTGGACGTTCAGGTTGTCACGACTTCATGGTTTGGCTGTTAATAGGATTATATAATTACGTTCCTCATGAGGTGCGCTGAGAAAAGTTATTAAAATTCTGTGTCCTTCCTTTTTTAAATGCATGACTTATTAAAAGTGTAATCATTCAAAGGGAAATGAAGCATTGGGAGTTGTATTTATTTATACAGAGCGAGCTAATGCCTTCTGAAGTCGGTGGAAATTTTCCTATTCATCTCCATGACTTTTGCATCAGACCTGTAAGATACAAGTAGAGGCAACTTCAAACCCTCTTAATTGTTTTCGTGTACAAGATGATTTTTTATGGTTAGGAGTACTTGCCTTCTTTTCTCTTCAGCATGAAATGTGCTGCACAACACCTTTGGCAAAATGATACGAGACAAACCCGCAGTTATTAAAAAAAGACAAGAGTCAGTATTTTTAAAGATGCAAAAGGAATTATGGAATACAGATAATATTGTAAGTTAATGTATTTGCATTCATTACTCTTTCAGCTTTTAATATCTTTTGTTAAACACTATCCCAAAGGGAAACTGTGGAGTAGGTAGGTTATTGGAGTCGGTTTTGACTTTGATACTATTTCTGATTTAAATTCTAATTTTGCAGAAATTCATTCTTACTATTTTCTGAGGAAGTTTAAGTGATTGTCTAGTCCCCTCATCCTCCATTTGTTTTCCTGGCCCCACTGTTCTCCTTAGGCAGTGTGTTGGACAAAGGAGGACTGTGTACAATAGAACTATGTCATGATCTTAGCTGGTAATGACAAATAGTTAACCTGCTTGCTTGGAGATAAAAAAAGGAGACATTATTGCAGAGGTTTTTGACATGTGAAATCTCGGTTCTGCTGGAGACAACTGGACCTCTGCCTCAGCAACATGTGAGTTTGTGAGGAAACAGTGAAAGCAGTAAAATTAATTGACTTCAGATTCCCATTTCTCTTCTGATATGATTAGATGCTCAGTTCCTTTTTCCCTGTCACCCATGGACAATTTTGAAAATCTTGGCCATTGTGTTTATTTCTGAGGCATAAGATTTTATCTTGATTTTGTCACGTTTGTATCTGGCTATTTTTTATCCATTTTTCATATGGAGTGATATTTTAACTGACGTGCTGAGTTATGCAATAATATATATAAAACCTCCTTGGTGATATTTCTCAAAGGGGAAAAAATAAAGCTGTCAGGGAAGTGATCTTCAGAAATACAAGCTTTATTCTGGGCAACTTACTTTACGTTATGTCCCAGTGCAAATCTTTTGTTTCTTGGGAGTGAGAAGACTTCTCTCTCTTTTACTCTCAAATCCAAAATTGAATCTGTTGTTTTCTCCTGTGATGTAGAGCAGCACAAATATTACAGTTAGTGGGGTTGCCTTGCACCAGCCAGAAGGACTGTCAGATCTGGTAGCATATAAGGATTTTTAGATAAATTTTACCTCTGGGAAATCTCTAGGTTTTCATTACATTTCTGGAATAATTGCCCCTCCTCTTTGCTCATTTCTAGAGGGAAAGTTAACACCTCTCTTTCATTAATGAGCCTTCTTTTATCTAAATTATTTAAATACAAGGCAAGGTCCCTGCTCATTCCCCTGCAATATAGGCAGTCCTATACCGAGGTACTAAGGACACTTCTAAATGAGATTTAATAATATAGTAGGACATTTAGCATATATTAATTAAATATCAGCAGATGGTAAGGAGAGCCCTCGCTGGGAGTGAGTAAGTAGAGAGAAATATAACTGCCATGTAATTAAGCCAAACCTGCTGAAACAATGAAGGTGCAATTACTTTTTTATTAACACATTACACTTGCATGCAATGCTGAGGAGTTTAATTGCTACCTAACTTCAGTTATGTTCAGCTCTGGAGATACTTTATGTAACGAAGTTCTGAATCTGAAGATCTGCAAAGTGTAAAGGTGTTTGGATCCATAGTTAGTTGCCATCTAAGTTGTGTGAATAGCTGTGCTCTTAGCAGTCCAATAGTGTCAACATAGAAAAGAGGGTTTGTAAAGTCCTGCTTTTCCATCCTTTTTTCTTTCTCCTAAACCATGCCCACTGGAAACCTCTTAGTCTAACACTGCCTGGTCACAATTCCATTTGAATTTAGACGTGCTGTGTTATATTGGGCTCTGAGGCTCCTGCCTTCCTGTCTGTGTAACATGTAACTGGTGTTAAGTCTGGAAAGGGGGGTGATTTCTCTGTGCCACTGCTGTTAGAAAGCTGTCCAAGAGTAGAGCTCCGGTGTGGATGTAGGCTGCACAGTAAATGGAAGTTGTGTATGAGACTCAGGGGGGCTGAGGCAAGTCTCATGAGTCCACCCGAACATTGGTGTAAAATTTACGAAATCCAAGTCGTTCGAGTGCCACCACCGTACAAAGAAATGTTTGGTCTCATGGTGACAACAACAGATTTCGCAGTTTTGCCAGGCCGCATAAACAGCGAGCTTTTTCGTATCTCCTCCAAGCAAAGGTGCCCTCAAGCTTCTGTCTCTTATGTGTCCTCAAAGCCCCTTCCTGTTCCACATTATAATTAAATGTATAATCAAAACATAAACAGATATGTATACAACATCTTATTAGGATTAAAATTCAACTCTTACAAAGAACGCCATAAAATCCTTAAAGATCCATAGGGACTTTGGGTTTTCATCCCATTTTAAAGACAGTGTTGCGTGAGTAACTGCATGTATGCCTGGAGACCAGTATGGGTGAGAGCTTGCACACCAGCAAGTTACTGGGCAGACATCCGTGGGTGTTGGAGTAGATGTTGGTATGTCTGGTTCTCAAGGGGTCATTAGGTGGGAAAACTAACAATTACACTAGCCAGCTGAGATGTATCCCCTGAGACATGAGTGGTTATATAAACTAAAACCTTCATCCTGAGGATTTTTCAGGAAAAATGTCTGCATTTGCACATTATTCCAGGGAAAAACAATATTTAGTTCCAGAAGCAGCTCCATTAACTTCCGTTAGTAGAGTCCCTGTTATATTCTACCTGACATAAAATGCCAAGAAATGGGCAAGAGTGACATTTAAATGCATGGAATTGACAGACCTACCTCTGGGTGTTGAGTTTGTTGGAATTTTTTTCTAAATAATAATGTAAAGATACATTTGCCATCCAATTCTACTACCTTAAAGTACCTTGTCTGACATTTTACTGTGATGACTGAACCTTTAACAAGGTCATTAGCTTTGAAGGATTTTCTCCTCGGATTGTGGAAAGCAGTTTATTCTAAATAGCCAGGAAAAGAGAAGAAAATACAAATAAATAAAAATAACACCGTGGTAACTGTGGAATAGTTAATTTGTAAAGAACATAAAGCAAAGTCTCCAAAAAAGATCCAGTCCTTCAACAATACAGCAGTCATTCAAATAAATAAATCTAGCCACACCAAAATGACTTAAAAAACGTAGTAATGAAACTTCTCCAGTTGTTGGTAATACTGGAGTCACCGAAGTGCTACGTTTGGTTCTGAACAGCTTGGTGCTAGAACAACTGGAAAACATTCACAAAAGAATTGCCACTGAACTTAAGAGGTCACCAGGGAGTAAATCACACGTTAGGCATTAGTAGGAGTATAAATGGTCAAATTCACTGAAAAGAGTGAGTGTGGGTGTGAAGAGAGAAAAGCTGGAAGTGACCCTGATACCAGAACTTGCTAAAATACCATCTGGGCACTGTGGAACTAAGTGATGTGAAAGACTCACGGAGTCTCTTGTGCAGGATAAGTACCTGGTGTTATTTGCAGCTGGGTTTGAACGTCCATGCAGTCCCAGCCCAGAAGACTTTTTGATCTTCAAATCAATTTGGGGCAGCGTTAATTTATTCTGCGAACTCATTGTCCCTGCCACTAATATTGGAGACGCGTTGAGCAACTCGATAGCGGTGATGTTTCCCAGCACGTTGAGCCGTTTCGCCGGCGGTGCCTGGGTGTTGCTGTGAGGTTTCTTTTTTTCCCTTTTCATGAGGTGAAGAAAGGTTCAGGCCAGAGGCAGCATCTGCCTGTTCCCATTTGCCAGATCAGCATTTACCAGGAAACTGATGGATGATGTGTCATTCACTGGCATGGATTATCAGACTGTTAAAGGTCACAATGGATATCTGCAGGAGACTTAATGCAATAAGATAATGTGGATAAAGCAGTTCCATTTCACTGGAAACGGACGTTGCACCTACTGAAATCCCTGTGTTTGGAAGCCAACAGGGTAATGAAAAAATTGCCTCTAGTATTTCTCTTTTCATAATTTCCTCTACTACTACTTACTTTTCTCTAATGAGTGTTGTGATTGTGTTTAGAGAAACAACCCCAAAGTTTCCTCCTTCAGCCCCCAGTGACGGGATGAACTCTGAGTATCAGATCGCTCCCATTAGTGTCTTAGTGCCCTGCTCACATGCACCCACACTTGAAAATACAGATTTACTTTCATAAAAAAAGCAGCCGTGTGGAATGATAAGAAAACCTTATGCTACTGCATGTCACAGGATACGGTTATTCTTGTGGCTAAACAGGACTAGAGTTCAGAGAAAATCTGCTGTGATTTCCTCATACCGGATGTGCTGTTTTCCTCAAAAAATCCTTTAAATAATCTTTTCTAAGTTGTCCATATTAATATAAAGTTCAAAAATTCCAGCTCTTGTAGCTCTTGTTCTCCATCACAAGTGCACTGGGGCAGTGTACTAACTTCCTCACGCCTTGGTGTAAGGATGCAGACGAACCACCATGGCTTAGTATGGCCTCGCTTGGCAAGGGCTTAAACCAACCACAGACGTGGTCCTGGGCTCCCGAGTACGACCCTCATATGCCACCCGACAGCGGGGACACCTGCCAGGTGGTGAGAGTTTCGTAAGGTGGTTTGTCTGCTGGTGTTTGGCAAACTGGAAACTACAGATTAAGCTTCAGTTTTCCGCCCAAGGCATCCAACAGGCCAGAGCACGTTTTCTGGCTTTATACTGGAGCCTGAACTGGGTGTTAAGTGGTGTTTAAGTCTTACAGTCGTGCTCTGCACGCAGCTAAATTTTGTTCGTGTTTAACAGGTGTTTTTCTAGCTAGTCTTCTGTGAGTATTCAGTGAAAGCTTTGTCCCTCTTGCCTGGGATTCCTTCAGCTGGTTTACGAACTCATCAACTGAAGTGTTAATATCATTGTGACTCCTTTTCTTCAGCTCTTCCTTCCTCAAAAAGCCCTGGTGGAAACACTTAATCGCATTTTCCGAAGGAAGATAGCAGTTTGGCAGTCGCTGCTCTTCTGTGTTTGTATCCCAAGCGTGAGATTGAATGCCTGTGGGTTCTGCTCTGTGAGGATCAAAGCCCTTTTGTCCAGACGAGTGCACAAGGTTGTGTGACACAGCTCTGAGCTGAGGGCCAGCCAGGTTATAACTGGAGAGTGATGGGGACTGAAATGCCACACCACCAGCTGACTGTCTGGGAGTATTCAGAATAGCTGGATAATGAAAACTGCTGGTAGTCTGACAAATTATCACCGTGTTACCTGTTTCACCCAGGGAGGTCGTTATATGGCAGAGAGCAATGCTGAACTCTTCTTTCACTCTTAACTCTTCTTTTTCTCAAAACACTAAATTCTGAGAAAGTAAATCCTGGAAATAGCCTCCTACCCTGTGAACTCAGTGGTCCAAAGCCCTCAATAGCTTTGATTATTGATTTAGGGAGAGACCAGAGGTAGGTTGTGTGGATTTCATTCAGCACGTGTGCATGGCAGTGCTCCAGTCTTTTGTTCGTGCAATGTCACATAAACCTCCGACCACTGACGTGTGTGCAGACCCTTTCATCAGTGGATTGAAATAAAATTGCCCACATAGTATTCAAAGGAACAATACCTGAATTTGCCCATCTTCTTGCTCTGGCTGTATGTTAAGAAGGCACCTGTGCTCCGTTTCTGTCCATCCCCTTTGACAATTTCCTGACATACTTCACTGCTTGGAAGGCTCTCATTTCAGACGCAGATGGAAGGAGCCAGACTATTACTGGGAAAGCAAATGCTATAAAGGGAAATAGAACGAAACAGAACAATGATTTGTGTGCCCTTGTGCCTGGGCTCTGACAGCAGACGATGCTGGATGCTTCCTAAGGAAGCTGTAATAATTTCCCTGTCCCCAGCCAATACGAAACATTGCAAGTAAGGCGCTGGATGTCGTGCCACGCAGCTGACTTCTCGTCCTGACTGCTGATGACAGTGAAGAAACAGGAGTATTCTGGTAGTGACACACAATTCTCTGTTAACTTTGTGCTTTCTAAACTTTATTCCCTTTAAGTTGAATGCAATTTTTATTTTCTTTTTTCTTTTTTTTTAAAAAAAGGTAGTTGTAACATTCCATTGTTATACACGAAATAAGAAGTAGAGCTGGGAACAGAACCTTGGAATCCTGTTCTCAATAGCAGGGTAAACACCTTGGCGAGGGAAAACCGATTGTGTCTGAATCTTTTTGAGAAGCAGTAACACCAAGTTCTTCAGCTGTATCAATTAGAAGTAATTTTTCCTTTTTAAACTAATTTGCAACAGGCTAGACAAACCCATACAAAAATGTAAGACACAGGTATAAAAATAGATTTGAGACAAGTAAAATCCAGTAAGTGGACAGCAGTGTGAATTCCATTTTAAAACTATGCAGATGCTGTGACCACTACCCTGTGCAGTGGTTCTGTGTATCTGTTAGTGTAGGCAGGGCTCAAACCTGACAGGTACTGACAGCAAAGCCTGACGGTGTGGGGATCAAGGAAATGCTCTAGAGATAGTGCCTGAGACATCTTTGTCAACTTATCATCAACATTAAGTGCAGACCAAAGCAGAGAGTTGTTGCAGCCTAATTGGCTGGATATCACGTTAATTACACTATTTAGTAAGTTATTATCAGTGAACACTGGGAGAAATGTTAATGTATTTATTTGCTGCATATAGCACAGGAAACAAATATTCTCTTTAATACACAAATATGTTGCTCCTTATCTCCTGTTTCACAGGGGATTTGTTTAACTAAGACTCTGGCTGATACGAGCAGTCTCTTAAATTGAAAAATTACAATTCATTCCCCCATAACTTTGATACAAGTCTTATCAGTATGAGAAAGTGACAAAAACATATCTCTTCTCCAAGACAGTGTAAGGATTAGCTGAACAGCAAAAGAGACTTCATTTTGTGTCTCAGAAATGAAAATAATAGGCAAAAAGCTTTGTCCTTTCTTGAAAGCATGGGTGTAGACATAGGGGTTGATGTTATATTCAGGTTTACCCCTGTTCATCAGCAAGGCTGCCTCACCTTTCCATCACTCCTCTGACTCAAACTAGTGCAGTGGTCCTCAAGGTGTGAAAGAAAAGGGAATGTAGAGGAAGAGCTAAGTAGAAGGTAAGAATATTTGTTGTGTCAAGCCACAGCACTGTATACTGTTAATAATGAATTACTTTAGCTCAGGAGCCAAGATTTGTTGTCTTCAGATGCTCATTAAATCTTAGTGGTGATGTTATAATTTGTGATACTGCTTAAGAGTTTCTTTATTCTACAGACTGACTGCAAAGTCAGAACCAAAACATGGGTTTAACCTCAAAAGTAAGTATAAGCCAGCTGACAACAGCGGGATACAGACGTGAGATAAGAGGAGAACTGGATGATGCTCTAAAAATGCAACTGATTAACTGTTTTCAAGAGTCCTGGAGAAAAAGGATTCTTTTGAAATGAAATAGGAAGTTCCTGAATGGGGAATGGAGGTTAGGTGACATGCCCAAGTTCACACCATGAATCTGTGACAGGTTCAGGACATGAAGCCAGCTCTTAATTTCCCAGTTCCATCAACAGTAGGAGATGATGCTTCTTCTGAGGAGTGCACCCAAACACAAAGAACTGGAAAAAGCCCTTTGCTGTTGATAACACACCGAGGAATTAACAATTGCAGAGGTGACAGCACTGTGGCCTTTCTGATATTTTGCCTCCGATTAAGGGAGTTATGGAAGGCTCAGGACTTTGTGCAAGGCTGGCCGTGACTGTGTGCTGTGCGTGGGCACGCCTTACGCTGATGGCATCACAGCCATTAATGTAAAGTGGGTAAGAGTACCTCCAATGTGAAAGGGGCTGTATAGATCCAACTTGCATTCAGCTTACATCCTCCCTAGCAGCAAGTGCTCTCAAATGGATGAGGATTTTATAAACATATAAATGAAATGTGCTAAACATATCTAGGCATGAGAGACTATAGACGCTGACCTTTAAGGGAGTTGGAAAAAAATTAACTCTGCGAAATCTCTCCCCTTAATCGTTCATTTCTAAGCTAGTCAACCAGAGATTCATTTTTCAGCTTTCTGCATTTCTCAAAACGTTTCTTCTAAAGCAAAGGGATAGGGCTGGAAAATCCTGGACAAAACATGGGCCAGGACAAAATGTTTTCCACTCACAATTTGCTGTCTGAAGACAGTGTGAAACAGCTGCCGAGCAGTCAGGCTGCAGAGCTGGTGTTTGCTGGGTTAAATCACACTGTGTGTGAGGCAGGGCGGTCCAGTGGTCATAGACAGCAAGCAAAGTCAAATAATCTGAGTCTTTTTTCTTTTTCCAGCTTTACCACCAGTGTCAAGTGTTGGTGAGCACACTGAGAACACTTCAGGGTAGCTCTGCTTGACCTCTTCCTCTCTCATTTCTCCTTTCCAGCCCCGCAAAGGGATTGGAACCTGGCACTTTGAACGCGTGGTTTCAACATCCTACTGTGTTGTAGTTTCCCTCTTTTACCTGAAAGAAATTGTTCAGTCTCTGAGTGAGGAGTCTGAGTGATAGTAGCACCTCTGTCTCTCAGTACATGAAGATGAAGACATTAAAGACCCTAGGTATGCAGATTACTATGGAAATGAGACTACGTAAATACTTTGGATAGGAAGTGGTATAGTAATAAAACGGTTCAAAACCTTTTACAGATGAAAAGGTGATAGAGTTAAGCATAGTCATTTCACTAAACACAAGTCAATCATTTATTCTTCAGTCCTTTTGTACCCCATCTCTTACATTTTCCTTTGAAATTCAGAGTTGTAGCTGCCCACCCACATGAATGTCTTTAGGAACGACCCAGTTGCCTGTAATCAGGTACAGGAGCCCTCTAAATAACCCTAGCTTGTCACTTCAACCACTTACTCTAATAAGCCATCACCGGGGCCTGGGTTACCAGTATTTTCTACAGAAAGGAAATTGTGAGGAGAAAAGCCCATAATGATACTTGCTCCTTGCTTGTGCATTTTTATGGAGCTACAGGCACAATCATGCCTAATTGGGCGCCTTTGTTGTTTTTCATCATTTTTGCTCTAGGCCTGTAGGTGCATTTATTAGTGGTTTAATCGTTAAAAAGAGTCAGTGGGGGGGTTTTATGATTTAGCTGGATGGAAACTTTGTTGAATGATAATATGTAATACTGTTTAATCATCAGTACGTGATGGGAAGCTGCTCGGAAGCACGAGACTCTCCAGGTCAGCTACAAACAGTTGAATTTACAGTTTTTGAAATGTATAGTAGCAAATCTTCAAAAAAAGGGGGCTCAAAATGTGTGAGCCAGCGTCTAAGATCTGTCAGCCTGAAACATTTTTACATTATGTTTAGGTTTAAACTGAATTCCAGCTAAAACATTTAACGCTGCCTTCTGTGTCTTTTAGAAGAAAATAGTAAGGCCCATGTCTTAGTTACCTAAGGTAGGCTCTGACTGTATTGAGGGAAATTTGTGTGAGATCTCTATTTCCCACTTAAAATACCACAACTGCCCTCAGACTCGAGTGGAGTTATTCTCACAGAATGGAATTGCTTCAATTCATCCAAATCTGGATCACTTTTCCTCTCCTTTAAAGGAAAACATAACTCAATTAAAGTGACATTGTATGAATGGTGGATCACATCAGCTGATAAATAGTCAATGCTTTACACGCCACGTTTAGGTTTCTTCCTGCTTTTTAAACAGCAGCACAATTTGACATTTGTGTGTGTTAAATCTTCTCTAGTAGACACTGTGAACAATGAATTAAGTATGAAAATGAGACTAGCATCCTGGAAAGAAAAGGAACTTGTCAAGCTCGTTTCTGACAAGCGCCGGGATGAGGATTGTGGCAGTTTGCATGCAGAAGTTGTGCTGGATGGCAAACTGCAGAGGCCATCGATTTCAAGGACTGAAATGCAAGAATTTTTTGCAAAACACTCTTCCTTCTGGTACAACAAATACTGTTTTTATCTTAATTAGTACCATCTTTGTTATAGAGTAACCTGTGTGAAGACGAACATTTCCTTTGAGCTCTATTACTCTAAAACGTGTTTAGTGTTTCATTCTATCATGCAAAATTCAGGCTTTACAACTATTAAAATTTCAAAATGTTTTACAAGTGGCCCTGATCCTACAAAGACCTACCCATCTGTTTACTTGAATAATAATAAGCATTTATATTCCGATAGTGCCCTTTTTCTCTCTTGGTCTTCACACAGAACCATCTGCTTCAAACTGACTGTCTTTCAGGCTGAGCTCACCAAGAGCCCTGACCTTGTCATCTCATCCATGCATTTGACCTTGCAGAGCTTCCCTGAATGAAGGATTAGGGTCTCCCACATGCAAGGCAGCTTGTGAAATCAGGGTTTAACACTGCAGATGTGTAATTGGAGTCAATGAAGTTTTTCCTGAATATGACTTGAATTCCTGATTTATTTTGCCGTAAGACAAAGCAAGAATTGGAATGCAAGTTCACCTGCTCCATGTGTAGCCTTGTCCAAAAGTCACTTCTTGGTCAGCTAAAGCAGTGAGGTAGATCTCTGGCTGCTAGGCTGGACTGTTTATTCTACCTGCTGATTTGTATCTCTTTTCCAAAGAGTAAATGCATTATATAAGGCTTAGCAAACCAAGTAAAGGTATTGCTACACAAGGGCGTACTGCTACACATACAATCAGCCTAATTTTCGTACGATCACCACTTAGGACCGTGAGCCTCATGTCTTGATCCGGGTTTGAGCAGGGGATTGGACGAGGTGACCTCCAGAGGTCCCTGCCAGAGTAAATTAATGGAAGAGTCAATGATTCTGGTTTGTCAGATGATGCTTTTACAAAACTGTAGCAGACCCTTTGACTGCAGCTGTGAGATGAGGAAACCAGGGACGAATATGTAACTGCAATCTCTTGTATTGACCTGGCTGCAGTCATGCTTCCTGACCTTGCAGAGCTTCCCTGAATGAAGGATTAGGGTCTCTTAATTCAAGTCTAAAACAAATTCTCTTAATTGTGTTTTTGGCTTATTTTCTGTGATAAATTATTCTCTTACTTTATAGCTCCTTAACTTTTTTTGTAGCGCTGTTTGCGAACCCATAGAAAGTGATGCCTGAAAAAACAGACAATGGAAGAGATATTGTAACTGCAATTGCACGTAATTGCTGCTTTGTGAGTCTGCGTGGGGGAACGAAAAGGCTTCCTGGTTCTTTCTGATTTGACGTTCAATGTGTGTTTAGAAATCTGTCTTTTTATTTTCTAACTTTTTGTTTGTTTGTTTGCCCTAATCAGGCACTGAGAATATTTGCAAGCTGTTTGCATATGATAACCAGGATGTGCAAGGGTCAGAAATCACTCCCATGATAACTTGTGTCTTTTTGACCGGTGGTGAAGTTTGGGGAAGGCTTAGGATGTTTCAGCCTGTTGGGCAGTTGATTGCTTTCATGCTTTTTAAAACTCAGTCTTTGTTTTTGCAGTTTTCTGTTCTTCAGAACTTCACAGACAGAAGTTGCCTGTGGTTCAATTCTGCCCTTAGAAACCCCGAGGAACGTGGGGCGCTTTGTTGTTCCCATCCAAAATTTGATAAAGGTTCTAAATGAAGTAGTCATAATTGCCCACCTTTGATATTGGGGTTTTCAGGGCAGAAACAGTAATCAATTATGCTCCCAGTCCTTCCCCGCAGATGAAGGAGGGAATGCCTGGAAGAGAACGGAGTGTCTCTGAAGTGTTTTGTGTTTTATGTTGTGACATCCTGTGTCATCCCTTGCAACAACGAACCTGTTAAGTGTTACCTATTCAGGACAGTGACACAATTATTTTTCAGTGGTGCAGAAGACATGAAGAACGGTGAATCTGTTCTAAATATTTCAGGCTGCTATTTCAAGTGGTCTGGTGTGGCAGAGGCATGCCTAGCTCTGGTCAAAAGAAATTACACCAGCAATAGGTGATACAGCTAAAGAAAGAACTGCTGGCAAACTGTAGCAAATAATCTCCCCTCTGACAATCTGAAGATGTCAGAAAGCTTTCTAATTTCTTTCCCTTTATGTGTTCCTAGCATGTTTCTCAGGCTTCCTCTGGAATGTATTATGCTCCCCATAATTAGTGCTTGTCTTCTGCTGGGCAAACAGTAAGCTAAGGAAGGAGGGGTGAGCCCTTGAGATGATGTCTAAGCAATAAGTTCCCAGTGTCTTATTGAGAATCCAGCATTTCGGTTAAGTAACATCCCCAAGCAGCTGGGATTCACTCAGTGTTCCTGGTTATAATGAAATGATAAATCTCAGCATGGACAGCATCCACTATAGAGTCAGTTCTGCTGAAGTGGAGTAGGACCCGAGATATGTTTACGTAGGAGAACAACCCAGCTTGGGAAGGCTGTGCTCCCCGTCAGAGGCCAGACAAAAGGCAGACATCACTGCTTAGTAACCCAAGAGCTGTTGGGCAAGTAAAGAGTTTCAGCCATATTCTGCAATGTGCAATTTTCTATGAATTGCACTTACAAAAGGGCTTAATAATTCGTCATCAATGTGAATTATTCTTACAGGGCTCTTTGCTGTTGCTACTTACAAGAAGAATCCATGCTAAGAGAGTATGTTGATTAGTGAAGATGCATCACAATGTAGTTATTTATTGCTTTACACATTTCCCTGGACCGTTAAAAACCCGCTTCATGTGTCACTTGGTTGGCCTTTACAGAATATTTTTATTTAAAAGTTCACAAGACTGGGCCCAAGCAGGCACTGGTGGTGTCTGCTGCTCTGCACATCCACAGGTGCTCTGCCTGTTCAGCTTTGCATCTAGAGCTGACCTGAAGAATTCTCTCTTACTAACTCCACCGTGGGGACTCCTGACTAAAATGTCCTTATTACGGCCCGTGTCTCGTTAATCATCAGTGAAAGCACCCTAGTTCATTAAGCATTCAAAGCAATCAGGAGGTTAAATCATACAGAACAAACACCAGGAGCTAATGTGTATGCAATATGATACAGCAGAGGGAGTATCTCTTGTGGGAAGAGAGTGGCAGGACTAGTAATTTTGTGAATTGTATCATTAATAAAATATATTTTATTCTATTTGATGCTGACTTTGGAAGGTTCCTGTATGATTATTACATTTTGAAGCATCAGATTTTTTATTTTCTAAAGGCTTTACCAGAGGCTAAATTGAGATCTAATACAAAATTCAAAGAGGTTCTGCTGAAATGCTATTAAAATTTTAAACTTTATGTTCTTTCAGGGGTTTAAAACTTATAGAGGCAAAGATGTACACCCAAAAGGAATTTAGCTATAATATTCCTGTGTTCTATAATAGGTAGAATGTCCAACCTGACGTAGATGCTTTTTTTGGGTTATGTATTTTGAATATTTGGGGTTTTTTTCATAGTAAATGGTTGTGTTCACTAAGCGGTTTTCAGCACTTGATCTTTTCAAGTGTTTTTCACTATGAAATTTCCAGCCTTTCTGCCCTGTTAAATTTAAATTAGAGATTTCTAGATCAGTGATATGACGATATTGCTCTTTAGAGCTTCCTGTGCAGTTGTGGCTGTGAGCTGCTCACATCTGAAAGGAGCCAGGAAGGTGATCAGCCCTGATTGCGGTTATCCAGGACCCGTTGCTTTATTGTTCACTGTCAACTTCAGTAGTTCCTTCTTGGTCTCTGCCCATAGTCCCTGTCTGGATTGTGTGGCCCAGGAGTGCTGCTCAGTCTTGGCCTGATCCCTCCCAGCTGGAACCTGGGTAGATACCAACCCACCTCTGCACTTTGTTTCAACAGGAAGGGATTTTTTGGTGGTGGGACCGTAATGGAGCTGGAGCATCCTCTGACCATGTCCCCATCACAACAGTCTATTTGTCAATAAATGATTTGTTTGACAGAGCTAATAGGTAACAAGTTGACACATTTGGAATGTTCCAAAAGAGACAATTTTCCTGCTTTCTGTGAAGAATTTACCTTTTGGTAAATATAACTGTTCATGATATGTGAGAAACAAGTCCTTGACCCATCATCACTGACTCCATATGATCTATAAATGTCTTTGTGGGTTTATTGCATGTTGCTTCCTATGATGGTTTTAATTTACAATCCAGAGTTATCAAACCCTGGGAAAAATGTCTTTTGCAGGCTGTTAAGCATTAGCGTTAATATTCTTAATATGCTACAGACACTCATGGCAATTAAAATGCCTGCTGATGTCAGAAGCATCTCCTGTGGCACTTCTGCTTTACAGCATCCAGGAAAAAACTCCCAAGTTCTCATGCCTCTCTGAAATTATTCCACCCTGGTTTTAATTTTGATGATAGCTACTGAAAAATTTATGAATAAGCTTGTCTACCATCAAAAGCTGCTTCATGGAACTTTACTATATTGACACTCCATCATGATAGGGAAGTATGTATCATCTCGTTTAGTTTTAGAGAACATGTCTGCAGGAAGCCAGGCATATTAATGGCTCCAAATAGGCAGCTCTGAAAAGCATAGGCTGTATTTATCTCTGCTGTGGACCCAAAGCAAGTAGCAGTACTACAAATCCCCTGTCTTTTCTCTCTATCCAAAATTCCTTATTCACTCTGCCAACGTGTCTCAGGTTTGAGCAGGGGAAAACGTTACTAGAGTTGAGCACATAGTTGTTATTTAGGTGAACGCAGGGTCATCAGGAGATCCAGTCTTTCCAGCCACTGGATTGAGGCTCTCCCTTCTGTGCTGAGCATCACATTGCTCTCTGGCAGACACCCTGAACGTGGGAGTCCCCCATAGTTTGGATGGAAACAGTGCTCTTCGTGCCTGAGCTCTCCAGGGGCAGCCCCGTGTGCTGGTCTGTGCCATGGGTGCATCTCACATCACCTGGGGATGGACCTCTCTATAGTGAACTTTTTAACATCGACACCTCAAACAGCAGCCTGGCTGTGAACATGTGGTTTACTGTGGTTTACTGTGGTTTACTGTGGTTTCAGAGCTTTGGTGTTCTTAGAGTGACCGGGCAAAAGATTTGGTTTCACTATCTTGTTTATAAATGGGAAGCAAATGTACCAAAATGAAAGGTAGTGGAAGGTAACACAGTACTTTTATAGTCAACTGACTCTGACAAACAAATTGGCCAGCAGCACTTCATGGAGCAGATCACCTCGTGCAGGGCACGTTTTGCCCGAAGTCAGTTGCAGTTTACTAATAAAAGACATTTGGGTAGTTTGTGTGCAGTCCCTCTGGTTCTATTTTACTTTATTTAAGTTGAGATGTCATCAAAAGCACTTTGTAACTCCCTTGGTCATGCTGTGGTGTTTTATGGGGGTATTTATTCGTGCCTATTTTATTGAATAGGGTGGGAGTCAGCCCATACGAGAAATCAGAGATAAAATAAGCGGAGTGGAAAGTGCAGGCATCAGTTGAAGGGTCAGCAAGGCTGGATGTGGAGGACAGCACTTGGACTTTATTTCTAGGTTTTTTGTTTTCTTCAGTGGATTTACACCCTCAGGGAGTTTTTTGGTCAGAGGAATGGAATAGGAAAGTGATTTGTTCCTTTGAGAGCAGTAGTTAGGAAAAAACCTCTTTCTCTTTTAATGTTCCTGGTTGATATTACCTTTAGTAATTGTCAGTGTGCTGGCTATGATTCATCCCTGTGTAACTTAGGGACCTAAGATTGGACTTGGAAAAATTATGTAGCTAAATTCCAAAGTGAAATCCTGATTTCATTTCCTTCGCCATTCCCAAGCCTAGAGGTGAGTAAATGCTGAAGAACTCCATTTCCAGCCTTCCCAGCTGTTAACCTGGGCTCCCGTGGTGGATTTATGATGCCATTTGTAAGTGTTTTCCCCGTGTCTGCAGCATCCATCCTGCACTGGAGTGATTCTGTCCAGGGGACCTGAGCAGCACTTTGGATTATCCTGAAGCAGCACTGCGGAAGGGTTAAAATACCCTGCGCAGAGGCACAGGCTGGATAAATCTGCTGGGGTCTCATATCTGTGCAGCTCATATATTTGGGGGCAGCTGGAACACAGGCAGGGCAGGTAGGAGAATGAAAAACCCCTCGTGTTCCTCCTTTCTTCCCAGCCCCAAACTTTCCAGCTTGCAGTTCCCTTTCATTATCCGTGCACTCAGGAGCAGAATCGGGCCCTGGGCAGGATGCTGGGCTCTGCTGCCCGCGTAACGGTGCCGGGTAATTAACGGGAGTTGCGTGGTGCCGAGCTCGGGGCGTGTTTCCCTGGATCAGAGCACCTTACATCTGCACCTAAAAAGTCAGTAATGCGTATTGGTAAGCTGGGCTGCCCCTTTGAAAAAGATTTTTGATCGGAGGCTTAGAACAGAAATGCTTTAAAAAGCACGAAGCCTAACTTTTTAAAACCTTGGAAAGCTTTTTCATTCCTCATAAACAGGGATTAGAGAGGTGGAGAGGCGAAAGGAAACAGATAAAGCAGCACATGTTGTAAGAAGAGGAAGGAAAAAATGAACATATAACTGGGGTAGGATCCAGCTTCTGAGGAGATCTGAGCTCGAGGAATTTGGATGCTGTAGTAAGGATATCTTTTGCTGCTGGCTTTCAGCAACGGCATTACTGTAAAAATAGTGAGAATTATGCCTTCAGTTCATGTGAGCACGCTCATACGTGTGTTGTAATGAACAGGAGACAAGTGAATATGCATGTGTGTGTGTATTTGTGCATGAAAAATGTTGCAAAATCCATGACTTCTTTCTGACTCCGTTTTATAATACAAACGGAATTTTCTTACCTCACACTTAGTCTTTCTAAATTTTGTCCTACTTGCTCACACAACTGTTTCTTAAAAATCTCCATGCCTTTGTTTTGACAGGGTTTAACATTCCCCAAAGGGTTATATGCATTCATGTGTAAAAGGGAAAAAACAGCTCCTTGCTGTAGCAAGAGTGACCCAAAATGCACATCTTCACTCCAAAGCACAGTTCTTGATCCTCTGAGCGTGTCAACAAGCTGTTATTAGCAAAGTTTAATTGAATTATTTCTACAAGGTAATGTGGTAGTGCACGGGGTTATTTGTAATTATTTTGTTTTCATTTCAATGGAACGGAACAGATAGAAATAAAATCTTCTTGGGAGAAAGGGACTGAAAGGGAAGGGCATTAGGACGTGTATAGAGTGCACTGGTCTTGCTCCTTTGGTTTTATGCCTCTTCCATTATCACTTCCTGTAGCATCACATCTGCGTTCAATGGAAAATTAAAATCTTTCTTGCACAAAATGCTCTGGTGCGAAAGGCAATAGTAGATGAGCAAAGCACTGAGTGCTGATGTGTCAAGATTGAAGATTTTGCTATATATATGTTACATGATACGTTTAATATGCGTACAGGTACTAAAACCTGAAATTCCTGATAGCTGAATCTCTCGGCTGGTTTTTCCTGTCCCTCTCCTTAATGACATTCAACAGTTTCACTTTGTCTTATCCTTCAACTCAAGCTAAGTGGATTCTTGAATTCTGAAGTTTTAGTTCATTAGGGAATCGTGATTTTCAGGCCTTGGCAAGACTCATTTTTCAGCAGTTCATCTTTTTTCGTACGACAAAATATGTGGTTTGATGGTAGGTAAGAATTAGCATCCATTCTCGCTCTCATGATTACAACCTCATGATTGTGTTCTATTAAAATCAGATGCTGAGCAATTAAAGGCATCCTCCTCACTGTGTTACTGAATACTTCTAGGGGAATCACAAGATTCAGTTTGCATTTCTAGAGACTCCCGGTTAGAAATGGCTTCCTGCTCCTCTTTTTCCTTTGAGAGTCAGGAGAAAAGTGTGGCTTAAGAGAATAGTAAAAGGATAATTTGCCTTACGTGCATACTACTCCTAACAGATGAATTTGCAGGTGACTGGTGCCACTGATGCTGGAATGATCACTGGGGTTTAAGTGTTTGCATTTGTGCCTAAAAAGAGAAATATCTGTGTTGGTTCTTACAGAAAATGCAGCGATATTTATCCAGGAAAAATGTGAACTGTAACGAACTCAAGATATGATCTGACCTAATCTCAGGTTTTGTACTGAAATAACTGAGATCCTGCTCACCCAATCCCTTGCATCTATGACTGTCAATTGGAAAGAAAATTGCTACTAGTTCTACCTGAAATGCAGAGCTTTGTAAGTCACACTGGTGAGTATCACGGGAGCTGCTCGTGACTTGCCTTACCCGAACTGTGATGACAGTGTTCCATTGTCTGAATTTGTTGGGATTTTTGTTAGTTTTACAGTGAAATGAGTGTGTAGTTCCGTGGAAATCAGTGGAGCCTCCTCTGATTTATACTGACACGGGTACTGTGCGTGCCACATGGCTGTGTTTAACCCTGCTTAGTGTTTGTGCTCTCTTAACTCAGCAGAATAACTACGTTTGGTGAAGTGCTTACTGTCTCGTTTAAGAGTCTTAAATGAAACACATGGTGCTTGCTGGGAGTGTGAATGAGCAGGGCACGCTGTATCTCCTGCCTTGTGAGAGTGCCAGAATGCCAGGCTATTTTGGGACGAGGTAACAGACAGAATTAATGTAGGCTCTGGCAGAAATCAGTCCAAGGTTTTCGTATTATTTATTCTGTGGATGAGGATAAGGGTCTCTGTTTTGTCTTTAAAACTGTCGCACCCTTTTCAGCTATTCATATTAAGAGATGCTTTAGCAGTCACGAGATGGATTTCATAAAAATTGGATGTCATCCCCTTCACTAAATAGCCAACTGGTGCAGAGAGCCTGAGCGAGTTGGAGAATTTCTCTCCAGAGATGGGTTTCATTTAAATTAGTGGATAAAATTGATACTTTTTCAGAACATCTGTTCCTGCTTCTAGACTCTTGGTCATGGTGCTAATAATATCAAGTGCAACTATCCTTTTTTTTCTCACCCATGTTTTCTAAATCTTGGCTATTGATATTGTTTAACAGTGTCAATCGGTCTGCTTTTCTTCTCCCTTCATGGGCTTGCCTTATTAGACATAATTAGACTTTGTTTACGCAGATAGTTTGTAAGCCGCTGTCTCAGTCGTTTAGGTAAGTTCAAGACTTCGTGTTGTGGTGGGCTTCTAGTGTTCATTAAAATCTTAAATCAGATAAACCAAACGAAAAAAGCATAAAAGGCCATTAAAAACCAGCCCACATTCGGGTTTAGGTAAACAAAAAGTACGAACAGAGCCAGATTAGAAGGCTCCAATGACTGATAGGAAGCATTTCTTCGGAGTCACTGTCAAAAAGCTCATTTATAAATATATTAAACAAATGTTCACTTGATGGCATCTAACTTCTAATCTTTGGTCACGATGAAAATTGACCTTCTCTTTCTAATCCTTGTCTTCTGTGCCGTAGCCATCCTTCCATCGTGACAGTGCTCTGCCTCTCACACACTAAGTGCTCAGCTTCCTGAATAGCTTCCTCAGAGAGAGTTTGGTGAATTTTGTATTTAAAAGAATTCAAAAGCTACATTTAAAAGGTTATTTTTTTTTTTTGACAATAAATTGCATCTGAGCTTTATAAAAGATGGTGGGAGATTTTCCCTCTCATCCTGCATTGTTGAAGTTGACACCTAATGGTGTCTAATGCTTGATAAGAAGAAGACTGGTAATACTGGAATTTGATGGTACTGTCCATCTTGCTGCATCCCACATCAGAGTCAGCTGAATTCACATATGGCCAGTGCTTCTTCAGCTTGGCACCCTCCAGCATAGGATCTGTAAAGACCACAAAAGGTAATTAAAAGATAGAGTGGAAAAGAATTTTCTGAAGCATACAGCTAGATGACAACTAGGCTTTGAGTGCCAAAATTGGTAAGAATTTGTTTTTCACAGGGAGGGTGCACAGAGTGGTAATATTGATGCCACTTAAAAAAAAAATAGTTTAGACTTTTGTGTGTATGTGCACATGAACAAATGAAAATATCTTGTTAGTACTACAATCACATTTTATTCTGAAAAAAAAATAATTTATTTTCCTTGTTTTTTGAAGAGCTGGCTTTTCAGCCTGCCAGGACATGGAAATGTTCTCAAAATGCACTACTGTCATGTCCCCACACTGGGCAATGCCAGCGTGACAGCTCTGACAGCCCTGCTGAAGGCCTCTGGCGTTTCTAATCGTGTTGGTTCAGCTCTGAACAAACTGATGGAGTGATGGGGACAGAGATAAAGGGGTCGGCAGGTCCTCTGCATCAGGGTTTCCAGTGATGGAGCAGCTGCAGTGTCCGAGTTTGTGTTTTCAGTAGAAAAATTGGAGTGCTTGTAAAAAAGTCTGCTGTGGGATTCTTGTGCATAAACATAGTAGAGACACGCTGCTGCCAGCGTGTGTGGTCAGTCTGTTGAACTCGCAGGGAGTTATTGGGAATCAGCAGCAAAAGGTGTTCCTCAGTTTCTCCATTTCAAGAACAAGACTTGCTGCAACCAGGTAAACATATTGGTGCAGTAATTGTAGCCATTTAGTCCCCCCAGGAAATAATGGCAGGGGGGTTATTCATCAACTTTTTGAAATATTGTGACTTGTAAATTTAGTTTGGGACTCTCTTGTTTCATTTTGGGGTTGGAATACATTTCTCCCCCTCACTTCTTTCTTACTGTCCTCTAAAGGTGAAGTCAAAAGGATGACGGGTATAGTCTCATGATCCTTTGGTTTATAGCTGAAGGCACAGCGACAGAGAGAGATCGAGGGGCTGACGTGAGTGTGTGATAGAGACAGGACCAGAGGAACATCTCTTACCCCTTTCTAGCCCTCACCATCAAAATTATTAATGCACCAACAGCAAAAAAGTTTGTAGCTACTTCTGAAATCAGTTTGTCCTTTGGCTCTTCTGCCTCCTGCTCTGCAGCAGTTGAGATCAGTTTGGAGAAAGCTCTTGTTGTATGAGGATCTTCGTTCCTGGTTTAAGAAATGGAGAAATGAGAGATCAAAGAGACTTCTCCCTGAGTTTAGACACACTCCTGTTTATAGTAAACACATGACCTCAGCTGATGATGCAGTGAGGGTGGTTAATTGCTTTTCTTACCCTTAAGACAGATTCTGTATAGGTTCCTGTTGCTACTTCGTGTTCGCCTGAACGAACTACTGATAGTTCTGAAATGTCTTCATGAGGAGAAGCAAATATATCCTTAAAATTGCATTCAAGCATGCTTTCTGTCAGTAACCAGTCTCACAGTGGCGTGTTGGATATGCTTATTACAGTGATCCTGATATGTAATATTTAAACAGGAGCACTCACAGTGACGTAAAACTGTGTTAAAAAGCCTGTGGGCATTCACGTTTCTTGGCATAAACAACTGCCAAGGTAACAGCAAGTTTTCCTTGTTCTATGGTTACTCTATAGCAGCTCCCCGGGATGCTGTAAAACATCCGGTACACACCTTTGCTGGAAAAAGGGAATGGGATGAATTGTATCATGAGCCCAGTCCAAAGCAGCGGTTCCTCTGTGCAAAAACGGCGCGACGTTCGGTGTTGCCAGGAGCGTTGCCAGGGCAGTCCCGAATTCCTGCTGAATTTGAGGGCTGAATTTGGGGAGAATTTATCGGCCGTTTAACAGCTGCGTGTAGTGCACTCAGAGGATGAATAAACAGTAATGAATTGGAGCAGCTTATGCTTTATTTATTTATTTTCGATAGTGGAATTGGTAAGTAGTTTTGAATTATCTGGGCTGCTTCTGGTCCTCGCAGTGAGTAATTATCTCCCAGGCTTGCTGTGGTTTGTACATACTCTGTCCTTCCGCGTTTCACCCGGGCAACTCCGCGCCGTGAGCTAAGAACAGCTTTGCCACCTTCGGCAGCAGGGGAAGGGATAAAGTCTTGGCGTTTTCGGAGCAGGGTTGGCAGCAGAGCTGGCAGATTGTCGTTGTTGCTGAGCTGCTTGTTTTACTGCTGTCTTGTGCCGGTGACACAGTGTCCCCCGGTTAGGAAATGTCAGCTTCGTGGATGAGCCGTCCAACGAGAGCATCGCTTCCCTCACCGGGATGAGGTTCTGGCTGAGAACCGACCCTGGAGTCAGCCCGTGGAAGAGTCAGAGGCAGGAAACACCGTCCTGCCTTTTTTTCTCTGTTAACTCGTGATTTCCATCTTTTCAAACACAGTTCTCTGTAGGTGTTACTACTGATATTCCTGTAAATCCTTACCTTACCGAGTGCTCCAAACCAGGTGCCCACATGCCAACTGCAGCAGCAAAAGCAGGTGGTGCAAGCTGCCGAGGTCCCCTGGTACTTTTTGGAAGAGGAGGTATTATTCTGAATATCCTGGCTAGTTATACTGTATGTAATTGCATTTTATCTGTTGGCATTTTCCCTTTCTTTCGTTTGAGGAAGCTGTGTATTTTTTCAAAACTTCTTCCAAACGAAAGGTGACTTGTGTTTTTAGAGCCGAACACAAGCAGAATTCTCACCTTTCCATAGCAGTCAAAGTTCAGTATGAGGAAATGCTTGATGCTTGAGTAGCTATTAAGCTTTTGTTGAAGATTTTGACAAAAAGTCTATTTTTAAAGCTGGTTGAAATGTAGACATGTTTCTCTATTGGAATTTTTTTCAATATTTGTATTAAATAAAACTGAATATTATTTAGGGGCAGCCTAAGAGAAAACTAGAATATATGCTCTCTTTGGCTCGTTTATGTTTTCTGTACAATATAGATTTAGGGACAAGGGCAAAAGAAACAAAGTATTACAGTAAGAAATCATTGGAACCGACAATTAATGTGTAGAGTTGAAATGGAACCTGGAACATTCACACCTTTCTCTGCTGCAGCTGATGCTGGCCGCAGCCAGCCAGCATGCTACCAAAGAGATTTATTTCCAGGCACTTATTAAATTTCTGTCTGTCTGTGAACTCAGCTGCCCTGTCTCGCAACTTGTGTTGCACGTATTTTGAGACGATTTGGAAATGAAGAGTGTTTGGAAAATACAAGTGTTACAAGTTAATCTTAAGACTTTTTTTCCTGACTTTCCTACCTGATCGTTAAGAACAAAATGCTGAGATCCTAGTGACAGGAACTGGGATGCCAAAATGAATAAACTAGAGACGCGCACATGGGACTTGAAGCCAAATATTGCAGGAAAAATACACCTGTGGAAGGATAACATTCATGGCTGGAAGACAGATACTGGAAAGCATGTGCTGTTTAGATCCCACGGAAGTAAAGGTTAAATCAGTCAAATAGCATCATAGATCAGCAAATGGAAAGATACCAGCGCCGAGACTCCGTGAACAAAAAAAATCTATTTAGATTAAAATCAATTTCAGGAAGAATGGCAAGAGGTTTGAGTAAAATAGAACTGCAGGGCTTCTACAGCCCCTCCCAAGCTCATTTTGCTGGTGACCACGTCTCTGCCACCAGAATGGGGTCATGGTGAGAGATCTTTGCTTCTCACACGTGGCACAGAGAGCAAATGCTACCAACAGCTGCTGTGCACAAATATTCCTGGATTAAATTCAACAGCAGCCTTTCCCAGTTCATTGCTGAACCACTGGGAGGCAAACACTGGGGTCTCTGCAGCAGCCCCTCAGGAAAACTTCTTTGGGATACTTCTCACATTCCGAATTGTGTCAGTTCAAAAGGGACCTTGTGCTGCCTCTTCTGTAAGGACTGGCAAGGCCAGCTGCAAGACAGCAGCGATATTTTCAGGGTTTGTTAGTTTGAAGCTGTTTCCTATTTCCACAAACTTCCAAAAACATCAGGAAGACATCAGGGTGTTAGCAGGAGGCACGGCAGCGATGCAGTGGGCATAGCAGGAAAGATTCCCCTTTGTCACTCTCGCACAGGTGGTGTCAGAGCCAGGCTCTGGTGCCACGACACCATCCAGCTGGAACAAAACCACGGGCCCTCGGTTCTGGGAGACACTCAGGATGTGGGTTTGGGCACGAAGCGCGGCCGTGCCATTGCTGAGGGATGCGCGGAGCTGCCACGGCGCGGGCACGGAGGCCACCAGCCATGGAGGCCACCAGCCACGGGAGGTCACCAGCCACGGGAGGCCCCAGCTCATGGCTCTTGCCACGGTCACACTAAGTGTGGAAACACGTCAAATAGAACTGGCACCCCTTTTAAATTGTGTCTGTATTTGTTATCCTGTCAAACTACATATGGATGAGGAAGATAAGGCTTTTTTGAAAGACCAGTTCGTTAAGTTCTGATGAATTTATGTAATGTACCTGCTACTGTTCTTTAGTTTATTGCGAATATCCTTTTTATCAGCTGCCAACTCCCTTTAGTGACTGTTCTTTCATCAATTTTTTTGAGATAAGACAATGCATTTTAGAGAAGCTGCTGATGCCTTGATTCCGTTTGACCAGGAAACTGTTCTCTCTTGTAACTTCAGCTTAAAACTTACTTGGGGTCTAATTCATTCTTCTTAGTAGCTTTTTATCACTAATTGAACTGCTATTACTGGTTCATATGGTTCCCATAAGTTTAGTAGGAGGGGCTGTATTCCCAGAAAAGGGAGGTTTATGTCTTTACCTGAGGATATGCATTAACTCCCCAAACATAGGGAGCTACTGTTCTCCAGCTGAGCTTGTGAAGGGTCCACAGGTGCTTTCCACCCATTGCAACAGTTGAGTAGAGACAGCTGTGTGCATTGAGCCACCTGATGGTGTTAAAATATTGTGTTCTCTTACTGGGGGGAGAGCCTGGAGACGGGAGTTAACACAGCTCGGCTGATGAATGGTAACTAATGAAGCCAGAGTGCTTCAGCTGTTCCTGATCATCTGTACAGACCCTGGATAACATCATTCCCAGAGTAGTTTAAGCTCTTTGTTTAGGTTCCCTAGCAGAGGAGGGTAGTTAATTAGCTGAATAGAGTGGTAGGGCTGTTTGCTACTTGTGTTGTAACAGAGTAATTAAAAATCAGGAAGATACTCAGGCTGTGCTTCGGGTTTGTTTTTCTCAGATTCAGAACTTGCCTGTTAGTAGCTGTGAAGTCAGAGGAGCTGAGTGTGGCTTTTTGGAACGGGACGGGCACACCACCAGCTTGCTCTCTTGCATTCTCTCTGTGCTCGCTTGGAAGAACAGAAATCTGGCCTGTGCACGTGTGGACTTAGTCAGCCGAAAAAGAAAAGGTTGGGTTTGGTGCCTCTAACACCAGCCTGAGAGAATCTAGGGCTGTGACACAGCTCTCTGCCTCATCGGGGATTGCTGAGTGTTTGTTCTGGCTGCACGAAGACCAGGATCCACCTCGAAGGGGCTGACATGTGATTTGGCTGGCTCAGAGAAGTGGAAGCATGAAGTGAAGGTAAAGAAACTGCAGCGTGGCAGTTCCCTCCCACTGCTTTTGTTCCACAGGAGATAATTAAACCTTAAAGGTAAGTGAGACATCGTAACCCACCCGTTCTTCCTTGTGTCCTAGAAAGCAATGACTGTATTTAGAAAAGCAAATATAGTCACTTTGGATTTTAATGAGACTTTTGAAAAGGTGCTTAAGAACCTGTCCTCTCCTGGGAGTTAATATTAAAGTTGGTGTTTCTCCTACTAATAAATTGTAAGAAAGGAACAAAACTTTCCACAGCTAAACAGGAGCCAGCAACTCCTCATCCTCTCTCTGCTGTAGCTTTCAGCACGGAGCAGGGACTGACTGCACGCTGCAGGTGTGACCCTGGGGAGATAAGAGATTTCACTGGAGCATGGGTTTCATTCTGTGCTCTCACAGTGATCTAACAGAGTTTCTTTAATAACATTCCTTTTGTTCTGGCAGATAATCTTGGGCTGGCCCAGATAGCATCACAAATTTGCTCCTTTCTGATAATAGGATCTTATCAGGGCTTCAACAGCATATAGCATTTTACAGGATATGGCTTTAATTAAAATGACAACATGGGACAGCTGAGGTGAGATTCTCTAGTCTGGCATCTCTGTAACATCAGACTGGAAAGAGACAGGGTCATAAATGTCTTTCATCTGGTATGAGAAGGTAGAGAACTATTTTGCTGACATATTAATCATCTACTGGCTGGAGTTACTGCACTTGAAAGTTCTAAAGTAAGCTGTCTGTGCAGGCAGACAGTAACTATAGACTGCTGACGGATCCCCAGATGGGCTAAAACTGAAAGGGCAGGGTTTACACCTTTCTTTTCAGCCACTAGTGATGGGAACCTGAAGTCTTCTGATGTGGAATACAAGATTATTGGAGTTCCCTGCCAGTATATGGCTGTTTCTTAGTAGGGGGACGATATCTTCTGTGTTTGGGCTGCGTAGTAGGTGATTTGGTTGGAGCCTGTGCGTGCTATCACAAATAAGTGGTGTAAGCAGCAGTTCTAAGGTAGTGGGCTGGTTTGGAAAACACAAGCAGTATCCTTTATTCACAGTTTATCAGCTTTGAAGTTCAGAAATTACGAAAGACTGAAGTTGCCTGGCTCTGAAAAAACAACTTGGGACACACACATGACATTCTATGCACTGTGCAGTGCGTACTGCACAAGGAAGGTTATAACTTGAAGCTACTTCTTCAACACCTTACGTCAGGTTTGTGCTGGTACTGAGTGCTTAGGTAGATGAGAAGCTTTTGGCAGCTCTCTGAGCACACTCCTCTATCCCCCATGCAGAGTCAGAGCTCCAACTTTGAAGTTCATATACCAGAATTCACAAATCATTAGTAACCCCCAGCCAGGCAAAGGTTCCTTATTCTTGTGCTGCTGAATGCTTGCTGCTGGAGAGCTCAGCAAGGGCTGGTGAGTCCTGCCTTGGCTGTAGCAAAAGGCTGGCTAGCAAAAAAAATCTGCAATATGCAGAGCCTCACCTCCTTTTCCTGTCTGCCATCTCAAGCAGTCTGCACTCCTTGTTCCTACTCCCCAGCTCAGTTTCATATCGACAGCAGCCTGTTCTCCCTCACTCTCTTCCTCAAAGATCAATGGGAGACCATGTTATACTGGTGGTTACAGAACTTACTGAGGTAGTGAAAGTGCTGATAGCTGATGAAAGAGGAGGACATTTTTCAATAACAATTCCCCTCCAGAAAAGGTTGGTTCGTTGTAACCCTGGCTTTCTACTGACCCAGGGGCCCCAGAAGTTCCAGGAGACAGTGTGCTTGTGCAGGACTGATGTTCAGCCTGGTTTGCGAAGTTGCTAACCAGGTGCAGTCATCTCGAAGTCCTGGAGGTTCCCAGTCTTGGAAGGTGTAGCTGTGACACAGCACTGATCAAAGCAGGCATCTACCTTTAAGCAAGTTGACATAGTGAAGGTTTTTGAGCACTAAGCACCTTCTAAATGGGAATTTCGTTCTCTGAACACCATAACACAAGGCCACTTTGTATGATGTCCTAAATAACAGGAGATGGCAATGGATGAAAAGACACCAGAAATCAGCTGACCTAAGGGAGAATAGTTACTTTTACTCAGCAAGGCTGAAGTGACTATTTTTGAATCATTGAATTACCTAGTAGAAAACTCCAAAAAGAAGGAATTTTTCTTATTAATCCTAGCACTTTTTCTTGTTGTTCTTTTTTTAAATTCCTTCACATATATTTTGTAGCTTTTGAAAGCTAAATGAAAGTGCTTTATATCCTGTCATTATTGGATTTAAAATCAGAGCTTAAAGAAAATCACTCAATGTAGCTCTTTTCCTAAATTTATAGAGTTTTATTCCCTTGCTGAATATCATGTTCTAAAAGACTGATGTGAAGTTCCGCTTTGGTGATATAGTGCAATACACAATAATTTGATTGGTGTTAAAATTATTTCATATAAAGGTCATATCACTTGCACCACAGATTTCACTTACACAACACGACATTGGAAGAAATGGTTTCGTGTCTTACTCTGCAAAACTCCTGGATTTAGTAAAATATATTTGTGTGTGTGTTTACCTGTATGTGCAATGCAAAATTCCTGTTAAAAACCATCCGTGTTCTGATCCAGAGAGCACCAATAGTGCTCTGAACGAAGCCCTGTGGACTTTCTGTTAGTGTAAGAACTTTATTGCAAGTCACAGCTTTGCTCCTGATCGAAGTGCAGTCTCCTGGTAATACTTGGCTCATCACATTCCCGGCTAAAAATACAGCATCTGGCTTAGAAATGTGACATGTCTTTTTATCTTAGTTCATTTCAACTACCCTTTTAAATAATCCATAATTACTGTCCTTTAACCTTTAGTTCTAACTTGAGACAGCAGTTATTTAGTATTATTTTTATCTTAAGTGTCAAGGAAAGTAAAAATCTGTATATCAAAGCAATTTGCTTTTAAGTTTTTGTCATATGATGTGTGCTTCTAATAACTTCATAATTATTGGTACCTGGTCTGTCATCTTCTGCCTCCCTTCCTCACAAATCTTTTTTATGGCATTATCAAGGAATTGTCTACTTCAGCTACTTATGCATGGAGGCGTAAAGAAGGCTCCAAGCACGGAGTGCCCTGGCTGGAGGCTGAAGGAAAAGCTCTGTGGTAAGCGCTGTGCTTTTCAAATTAAGTTCTTCAGCATGTGCCCTGGATTGTGTCGTGTTACGTCTTTTACAATGAAAATTCGTGTGTGAATTGACAACATCCAATTATCCCATTCTCTGGGCTTAAACTACAGTCACACTTGGATTCTCCAAGCAAAAGTTGGAGCCTGGCTTTGTAGGAATTCTGCGAAGTGAGAGATGGTGCCTCACCCAAGTGCTCTGTGCTCTAAATGTGTAACAGAGCCTCAGAAATAGAGGGGGGAGATGTGACTCGGGGGGGTGAGCTGACCCGTCCTGAAGTCTTCGTCCCAGTGCGTGGTTTCCTGCAGCCCGAATTAGTGTCATCGTGGTCTTTCTTCCTTTAATTCATTTTAACAAAGAGTGAAAAAAATATACCAGTGATGACCTTGGAGAATTTATCTGTGAATTTTGAGGGAATGTTTGACTGTGAAGCATTCCTCAAGAAGTGGGATGAGAGCAGGAGAGTTAAGTTTTCTTTGGTCTAGGTCGAAATACAGTTCTCAGTGTCATTTGTTATCTGTTTGGGAGCTGTAATCCACTTGATAAAAACACTTCCGTAGGCTCTGTTGCCTTCCATAAAAGTGGAAGAAGAGTTGTGTGTCATTAAATACATTCAGTTCTTCTCCTTTTTTTTGCCATGACAAATACCTGAACTATGGGAGAAGAGGGTCCAAATCATACCAAAGGTGAGGTTTATGCAATGCTTAGTTCCTGTGCAGAGGTGAATTGCACCCAAATAAAACATAAAATGTGCATGCTTTAAACACTACGGATTTATTGCCAGCAAAATGTTTCCTGCTTTGCCTGTCTGCCAACATTTGACTATGGAGATGCCTTTTCATTTACTGATGCAGGTGTGATTGTAAATTCTTAAGATAACTTCAAGATGAGGGGAAATTTTTCTATTTTTACTGATTTTATCCTGGTAAAACACCAACACGTGAAGTCAAGTCTTGATAAGTAAAGCAAAACCCCCCTGCATTCCACTTCTTTCTTTTTGGAGCTCAGTAAGTTTTCCCTAAAGCCAGAGAAAATTCAAGTTCATCTCTCATAGAAGGCCACTTCCGCTAAGCTACCGACTTCGTGGTCTCTTGTGTGATCACTTATGACAGAGTTCATTGTGTTCTGGTTGAGAACATAATTAAGTCTTTAGTGCATGACAGTCGAGTGGCTGGTCAAAGTTACAGTGCTTACTGCTTCCCTCTGCTGCCACAGCGCTGGAATTGCTTGGCTGGCTTCCATAAATCTTGTCTTGCAGAGGGACTACCCTCCAGTGGCAGATGATACGGATGGATTTGGGGGTGTACCTGTGCGTGGTGATGTAGTTCAGTCCCAGCTGGGTGCTGCACTGTATTCCACACTATCTTGGCTGTCTCTTAATAGTGCTTAGTTATCTTTTGATTCCACCTCAGCTGGAAACTTCCCAGGAAAGATCCTCTTGATACCAGGTTACTTCTGCCGAGGGTCTGTCCGATGCAGTGGTTTATGTCATGTAGTGTTGTTGTCGATGACACTCTGATGTGGCTTAGCCTCTGAATTGTGAGCCGTGAGGTCTGCACACCATGGAGGCAAGTTCTGCTGGCCTTCACTGTCACTTGGGGGGTTTGTGCACCTCGTGTGTGTAAGGACTGCTCTTGTCACACCTGGGGCCTCGCTCGAGTTTCAGTTTGCGAGATGTCACTGTGATGTTACTAACTTGAGGAATCATTTGGAGGTAGTAAAAAAAACACCTGGAGCTTGGTACTGCTTGCAGGAGGGTTTACTAAATTCTATGTAGCCTGCTCCTTTTATCAATATTCACTGTAATGCGTGTGTCAAACCTCAGAGAAGCATTTATATGGCCTGTTCTTGGCAGGTGGAATAGGTTAATTCATCGGAAAAAGAGAAGCAATGCTGGTATTGGTGGTAAAGGGATTATTGAAATGCTGAACAGACAGGCTCTTTTCTCTCTCCCTGCCTGTAGGTTGGTTCTCTGATGCTGCCAAACATAGCTGTTATCCTAGTTATTATCCAGTGCAAGGACAGAATAGTGGATTTCAGTGTCCACACCTGCCAAAAACAGTAGAAAGAGTTCATTCCAGTAAGCAGCCTCCAAACATTGCAGGCTGATGGGGGGTATACAGTGGGATTCATCTTCCCTTTAGCTAAATTGCACCAATCTAGTAAAGGGGACCCAAGACAAATTAGATGTGAAGTCACGTGACAGGTTTGCCACCTTTAGCATCAGTGCTGCTGTTGTTGACAGTGCTGGTACCATGGTACATGGGAGGCAAGGAGTGTTGGATTCAGTTGAAAACGTGGGAACCATCACCACAGCCTATTAAACCAATTGATGTAATTTTCTTTTTTTCTGTATAGATGCAGAATTTTTTTTTTTGTAAAGTACTTGAGTACGTTAGCTTGATTTCTGAGAGATTTCCTGATCAAACAGCACACTGGAGATGTTCCAGAGTGAGGAGAAAAAGATGTTTATGCCCAGCTTAAGAGGGTCTAGTATCATGAATTATTTTCTTTTTTGAGTGAGTCATCTTATCACATGAGCGATATTAACCATGTATTTTTTTCGCCTGTTTTTTGGGGGTATATGGTTTGGTTGGTTTGTTTGTTTGTTTTCCTACCTTGCAACAGTTCTGTCTCTGAGAAAGTAAACAGGATGTGAGTCAGGACAGACTCATTAGCCCAGAATTACAAAGCTCAGAAAAATGCTGCAGAATTTACTATGGCTGCTACCAATGCATGATTTTTTTGCACCTGATAGGGCAGTGAACTGGAATTACTGGATACCAGTACTAGGAATAAAACCCTGTAAAACTTAATAGAAGCAAAAACCTGCGGGGCCGTCTGAATCTATCATTTTTGGGAATTACGCTGGAAAGCTTACATGTTTAACAAAATATGGCAAGTCTTCTATGCTGGATATAAAATTCTCTATCAGAACATCAGAATATTTGGCACCATCCACCAGGGAACTCTCATTTATATTCTGTGGGAACTTTTATGAAAAGGACGCTGAGCTACAGCTTTAAAATGAGAGTTTATGTCACAAAATCTGCTTTGTTGGAGGACTTTTCAGTGACACCCTGACGTGCTGTGCTTCTCCTGCTCTAGGAACACCTCGTAATTGCAATGCTGAAGGACCATGTTGGCCCCCTTCTGAACAGGTGGGCAGAGCTACTGCTCTACAGTAATTCAGACCCCGCTGAGTCCGTGGACTGTTTCTTTGGAGGATGATGGTGTCATTGAAAGTCACTGTGAACAATTAACTTATTGATGAGTTTAAACTTGCTACTTAGGGGCCCACAGCCTCAAGGAAATGGTTTTTAGGGCTTCATATACTGAATAAGCTAGAAGACCACAGTCCTATAAATTTTGCTTTTTAACTGTGTGCTCCCTTGTAGTAAGTCAGCTTATTCTTCGTTACAATAGATGGCATTAGTGCTGTACTTGGCTGCAGGCACTGCAGTAAAGGTTTTATCCCGTTATTTTTACACTATGGATGTGGAGATAGCACTTCCCCTTTGTGGAGGAGATGGGAAGCTGGATCAGCTGGCGAGGTGAGAGCTGTGACTTGTGTGGGTGGGTTTGAAGAGGACTGTGAGTGGCAGCTATAAGGCTGCTGTTATATTCCGAGGCAACATCGTTCAGCAGGATTTTATGGCCCAGACCTGTCATTCCCACCGTGTGCCACTCCTGGCGCTGTGATTTGTGCGTCTGTTTTGCCATCTCCTGTCTAACTCAGCTTTTCCAGCACTCGTACTGGCGTGGCTCTTGCTCTGCAGGGAGACCAGGAATCAGAAGCTGGGCCAGAGGGGCCAAAAAGTGCTTACGCTCCCAGCCAGCTGCTCAGTGTCAAACTTTGCCTATAGTCTAAAGGATTGAAAGTAAATTTTCTTTTATTACAGAGTTTCTTGTTCTGCTGTGCGTTTAAAAACTGGATAAAAAATACGAATATACGAGAATGCTCTGAAGCTGAAACGTAGGAGTGATGGATGAATAAGTGTCTGTTAGCAGAGGGTATGCTTTCTTACAGGATGAGAAAAGCTGTTCCGATATTAGCCTTTCTCAGGAATTTCCTCTGAATTCAGGAGCTGGTTGCAATGGTTGTGTAGCTGCCATCTCTCTTTGTGCAACTGCATCACTTGCTCAGCTGCAGCAAGTTCCTTGAAGTCTCTTGTCAGTGTTGCAACAGTACCTCATCCCTGCCACACAGCACTCCTTCATCTCGTGCTGGAGATCTGGAGATCCTTTCAGATACCCTTCAGCCTACAGTTGCCTGAGAGATACTTAGTTCTTCTTTTAATTAACACCTTTGAGTTTCTTGAGGCTCTTTTTTTTTTTTTTTTTTTCAAAATCCTCCAGACACTCTAAAAGTGAGTGGATGGCCAATGGATCTGCCTCCCTTCTAGGCATGTGCTACGTTACATTCAAACACCTTGCTTCTGCGTCTCTGTGTGTGTGAGATGGAAGAGTTGTTGAGTTGGAAGAGGGCAAAATCTTCCTGGCAAGAGACCTGTGTATAAGAGCAGATCCTGGTTGGCTCCATGGCAGGACATGCTACAGGGCGATCGTTCCTCTGCTGCAGTGACCTCCGTCTGGGAATGGCTGATCAGGTTTTGCACGTTCCTGCTGCAGTCCCAGCGTGGTGCACCAGCAGCCTCGTCTGCTCTTCTGCAGCCCGGGAAGCGCAGCCCCGGGGCCATGTACTTCACAGCAGAAACAAGCGTGGTCCTCGTGGCACGGGGTTAGCCAGCACGCTCCACGAGAACGGTGGGAGCTGTCAGTGATTGGGTTCTTCGCCTTCTAATGGCTTTAAATAGGGAGAACAGCTCAGCGAGCTGTTTGGTACTTGATTGATACGTGTTAACTGATGCTTTTCTGAAAGTGGTATTGCTTGCACTGAAGTGGGCTTCTATTGTTTCTCTGCCTTGTAGCTGAAATAACGTTTTAATGCTTCAGGAACTACTCAACTACTTGTTGTCTTTCACACCTGAGACCATCAAACAGTTGCATTTCCTGATGTGTGACTAATTATGAATAATTCAGAACTGCAGTTACTAGGTGGATGCCCTCTGCTTTTGTGCTGGAGATTAAAATGAAAATCATAAAGCAGAGAGTTCACATCCCTTTTTTCTTCTTGTTACTGAAAAGTCATTATTATGTGGCCATTTCAAAGGCGCAATTAGGTAACTTAATAATGTGACACCTGCGTATTACCAGTCCTGACAAAATTATACTTAATTAGGGTAAAAATAATCTCCCATTTCTCATGACTCACTGGGAGGCTTCAGTGCACTGGTTGGGAAAACGGGGAGAGGGGAGCTGTGGGGGTTAGTCCGACACGTGCAGCGAAGCAGAGCGGGGTGTCCCTTGTGAAGCCAGGCACGTTTGCAGTTTGGGTGGCTGGGGGCTCTCCCCGAGCACTGGGGGCTGCACAGGAGGCACGTGGTGGCACCCGAGCTGAGACCCAGATTGTCTCATTAACCCCAGACTGGAGCGTTGACCTCTTACCTTGCTCGTTGGCTGATGAGCTGCTTTTGTCATGTTCCATACAAAGATTTTCTGAGCTTTTCAGGTTGGGTTTTGGGTTTTTGTGGATTTTCTTGTTTGTTTGTTCTTTTGGGACGGGAGGAGCAAGGAGGGGGGGTTCAGCTCTCCAATTAGAAAGTTCCTTTATGTGTTTCTGTTGTCTTGTGACCTGTGATTCTACCCATCTGCATTTCATGACCGGGCTGTCATCCTGCCTAGTCACTGAGCATCTCTCCACCTTCACTGGCTAATTGCCAGTGGAAGGTCTTTGAATTCTGCTTTTCAGTGCTCTGCAAGTTTGGATGCAAAAAGGTGGCAGAAACTTCCCACTTGATGAGAAGGTTCTGAACTTTTTCAGTAATAGCCTTTTGAGAACTACGCTGCCTCTGACCGAGACTGAAATAGCTGGACGTGTCACTCACGTGTTTTCTGTTCTGGCAGAACAGAAACAGACTCTCCCAGTGTTTCCTGTCCCTTGCCCTCTAACTGTTCTCCTGCTCGCAGGCAGGAGCATCCCTGCCAGCTCTGCCCTGCACAGCGATGGCTGCAGTGTTCTGAAGAATGTCTGGGGTAGTCTCGTACTGCTCGGGTGTGTAACCTTCTGTCTTAACCACAAATTACAAATATTTAAGCTACGGAATCGCTTGTCTAATGTCCTGCTGCTTTCGGGTTTCTGTCTTTGCTCTCAAAGGCACACTTTCTGATCCACGTGCATCTCACCCTTGCATCATCTATGTCTTGCCGTGTACTTCCCATTCCAAGCACAGGTTCACCCAGGAAGGTCTGAGCCAGGGTGCTAAATCTGGCATAGACACACAGCGAGTGACTTGAAAAGATGGGAGTACCAGTGATGTGTCTTTCTGTTTGCAGTCTGAGCTCTTTGTACAGAGGTTAGAGCATACTGAATAGCCTTTTGCCTGTAATCCAGCTGCAGCCACAACAAAAATCCCTGGATGCGTGACAAGGGAATGTAGGTGGGATCAGAGTATTAATTTATGTGGGGAAATCTAAAAGAGTGTGGAAATAAAATAATAATTAATGCTGAAGTAGGAATTCTTCTTTGCCCAATTGAAGGAAATGCTGCAGGTGAAACTTCAAGTGCAGCTGATTTCTCCAAATTACAAATCAAGGGGTGAATTAGGTATTAAGATTATGACATTTTCTAAATGCCTGGGTCTTACAATTCTTAAAATCGATTAGTGAAGTTCAGATGTTCTTCACCCCCTTGGCACGTTTTCCTGTATTGATGCACAGCCAACCACTTCAGCATCTTACTTTTTATCAGATTAACTTTGCTTGGTGGTGTCTGTTGATTTTTTTTTTTTGGAATGCACAAACACAGGAAAATGCAAATAGTTGTATTGTATTTCATCTTAGATTAATCAATTTTAAAATAATATAGATTTTAACTCATCAGAAATTATGACTTATGACAGCTCAAATGGTGACTTCACTTTAGAGCAAGTGGGATGAAAATGTTTAAAGAAACATCATGGGCTTTTTTAAGGTGGTATTTTTTTCCATTTCTGAGGAGGCTGAAGTTTACCCTTAGGGATAAAAGGGTTTATATAATTTTTTTTATTTGTATGGAAACAAGATAACACAAAACTTTAGAGCAACGCGCTCTCATTTCAAGTTACTAAAATGTAGAATAAGGAAAAATCTTTCTAAACTAAAGTTAGGAAGAGTTATGTACATTGCAAAAGTAAGACTACATTGTGGTTGAGAGGTAAACATGCTGCTGTGATATCCTGATGAAAAGAAAGTGGAAGTTGGCACATACACCTGTCACTCTTGTTGTGCTCACGCTTCAAAGTACTCTGCCCAGCAATGAGCTGGGGTTATATTGCAGAACAGAGTAATGCAGAAATCCTGAAATGCTCTCAAATAAGTTTGATTAAGCTTTAGAAAAGTAGAGATGAGCTTTCTGACAGGAAATCTCAGTAATATATTTGTATATGTGTGTATGTTCAGAGAATTATGCAGCCACTAGATGTCCTAATGCAGAGAGAATAGCAGAGAACAGCTACAGACTGGCATAAACTTGAGGGCAAAGGAAGAACAGGCTGAATTTCAGCTGTGTTTCTGCGTGTTCGTGATGTCGTGCGGAATGCTGCGCTCATCCGTTGTCCCAGTGTGTTGGGTGCTTGAGAATGGCTTTGCTGGTCAGACTCGTGATGGTTCAGCCGCCCAGTAACCTGCCTGAGAGGAGCACTGGGTGCTTTGGCAGGCAAAATACAGCACCATTTCATGCTCTCATCGTTCAGCCATTGATGTGCAGGTTCTTCCTGAACTGGAGATTGCTTATGCAGTTTATTGCTTTTAGTGTTCACTGATGTGCTTATTACCCATTAATTTGGCTAATTCCTTGTGACCCTGCTCCTGTGTCCGGTACGTGTATATGGGACTGTGATAAAGATCTCCACAACTGAAAACACGTCGAGCTGGAGTGAGTCCCCAGTAACAATCTGGAACACATCTGTATGGTACAGCAAACGCTCCTTTTACATTTGGGCAATCCTAATGCAGGCCCCACTGTCAAAATGTGCTGAAAACTCAAAATCAAGCTGTAACTGCTGTCAGCAAGTTGTATCTTGGATCAAACTGTGGAAGATCGGGTTCCTTAAACACGCTAATACCATCTCATACACCCTGTGCAGCATCAGGCTGGGAACAGCAGCTCTTCTGTCCTTCAGGTGCTTCAGCAATTAATTTAACCCAGCATCCAGAGAATGATTGCATTGCTGCGTTCTGTTCGGTATGCAGTGGAGAGAAAACCACCATCTTTTCTTTCTCCTCACACAGGTGGGTCTTCAGACCCAAAGAATGCCATCCTGGTACATGGGAAGTGTTGAGAGCTGCCCCAGAGGGAATTTAATCCACTTCTGCCTTTGCTGTGTGGAGAGGAGTTGTAATTAATCATTTGAGCTCAGAATTTCTCTTTTTCTTGCATTATGACCGTCAGGGGGCATTTCTTTGGTTTGATGCCATAAAATGGAACCACCCAATTCAAGGGAATGCACTGTGAGGCCGAAGGCTTGTCCCTGTGTTATTCCAGTGTGTAAGGTTGTGTGGGTATTGCTGGATCGAGCCATGCAGTATCACAACATTCTCACAATTACAATTCCAGGTGTGTTGGATCGTTTTTCAGGTCCCATTTTGTTTAGAGTACTCTGGTGAGAGAGAGAAGGGGAAGGATGAATGTTAGAAACATGCAAAAAGCAAGTAGGATTTTTTTTTTAATTGGCTTCTGTGTCACTACAACTGAGCCCGTTCAAAGTGCTTCACGTAATTTCCCTACTTATTTGTTGTTACAGTTGGATGTTCTTGCTTGCTCCTGAATTATTTACTTATTGTACAGATGTGAATACTTGCATTAGAGCCAACTGGTTTGTGTCTAATGTTCTCTGTAATACACAGCACTGCTTTAGATGCAATTATTCTCCTTTTATCATTATATACGTGAAGTGTAGCCGTGGTACGTTCTGTCAGATGGCAGTGCCATCTCAGGTGTGGGTTTTTTGGAAGAGCTGCAAACTGAAGCTGCTGTCTCTTCACCTGCTCCTGAGAGCATGTCAGCAATGACCCTCCCCCAGCCTATTATCTGGCATACAGGTGATGTGAATTCTGAGTTACTGCAAATCACAGGTGGGTTACTCCAAGGTCATACATCAAATAAGAAACCAAATGTAATCACCTGGCTGCAAATTTTTATGTGGCACTTGAGAAGAGATAGAGACTGAAAGCACCTTTGCAAACTCAGCTGGAACATTCTGCTGAGCTTCCTGGGTGGAGGAGGTGATTTATTTTTTATCTCCCCCCACCCCTTCAGGCTGTAGCTGTATGGTTTATTGAAAATTATTAGGGTATTGATGTATTCTAGCTGGAGAAATTTACTTCATATTTGTAAAGTGCTGTGTGTTTAATAAGTTAATGTGGTTGAAGACTGTGGAAATCTCTTTAGCAACCAGCTCAATGGCACAGTACGAGATGTAACCTGAGATACGGAGGTGTGGGGGGGGGGGAAAAACGTGCTTAGTAGGATCTGTTGAGTGAGGTGGTGGCAGAGCTGAGACCTTGGGTTAGGGATTCTGTCTGTCCCTCCCGTGGGCACTTCCTGCTGCTGTGATCACCGTGTTCAAGCAAGCTGCTTTGTTTTCATTTCTTCTTTTCCATTTCTGTTTAGTGTCTTTTTCTCAGCAGCTGCATCAAACTTTAGTCTTTCAGATTCTAGGAACTCTAAAATCTTGATTTGGAATATGGGCTCTGTCAGAAAATTAATATTGCTCATTGTAAAGTTTAACCCTTGAAGTGCTAGGGAAGAACAAATGTCTTCCTTACAGCATTTTCAGCTTCTCCATTAATTTTCCCGTGTTTTCTTCTGTTAATGCCATTAATCCAGCCTCCTTGGCTGGATTCCTGTCTCTTCTTTCGTTCGTGCTCACACCCTGATATTGAAGGTAGATTCCCTGTGACTTCATTTTGCTAAAATGCTGCATAAATAACCTCTGTTCATAGAAATATAGTGGCATTGGGCTGCCATAGCATGTATAGAGCTTTGTTTCTGTAAGGTGCTGCGCATTATCAGCGTATGTCGGTGCCTGAAGGATGTGTGATTTCGTCTTTCAGAAACTGCTGTGTACTTCCCCCACCCTGAGACTTTATCTTTGTGGAATATTCTGCTTACTTATATTTCCAAGTGCACTGATTGAAGTTACCAGCTGTTGCCCTTTTTTCTACTTTTGCTCTCTTCCCCCGCTTCGTAATTGCATTATAAACGGAGAACTCGGTATTTTTATCTAAAGCACCAAACTGACTCAGTGGCACAGGCAAAAATAGATAATTAGCTGGGCTTGAAGCACAAGTGGCTCAATGTATGTACTAGAAAATAGGGCTATGTTGCTGACACGCTAAGACTTTAGAGGGAGTATGTCAGATGCTCTGTCATGTAAAAACTTTCCTGTGTAACTTCCTAGTTCTGGTCTTCAATGTTTATGTTAGCTTTTTTCCTTATATTTTTCCTTGGAACCCGTCGAATGTGGAGAATGACCTAAAAGACCATTGAAGAAAATGTATTTTTCATGTATTTGCTCTCTGCCTTTGCAGCTCTCCTCTTCATTGTACGCTGAAGTCCAGCAAACACATGATGGAAAGGGAATAAGAGATCTTCTGATGTGATGTTCTCAGATATTGATTTTTTTTTCTCTTAAAATTCTGTTTACAAATTCCTTTTGCTTTAATTATTTGTTTCCTCCTGAAAACAGTACAAAGCTAGCCTGCAGGAGGACCAATTGACAAGCCGCCTTCTTAAGTATATGTAACTAATCTTACTGCCTTCTTCCAGAATTTAGCAGTCAGGGATCTCAAAACATTTTGTAAGTCGTAACTGAGTCCCCTTAAGCTTGAGATACGTGCACACGTTGGATTTTGTGAACCTGGAGTGGAGTGAACTTAGTGCAGTTGCTCAAGTGTAACACGTGGATGGGAATAATACCCCGTATTCCGACCCTTGTGGTCTTGGCACCTCGTGAAAATGGAGTTTATGTTCAAAAGAAAGGGAAATGGTGAACAAATACAGCATTTCAGGGGCAACATTGTAATATCTTAGCTAGGAATAGACCATGTTTGATTTCCACAAGGACAGTTCTCTTACAGCCTCAGTGGTACAAAGGGGATCCATGTGTCCTTACCTCGTAGTATTGTAGGAATCTGGTGGCCAGGTGCTTCATTAGCATCAAAACTCACTTTGTACCTTTTTTTTCCTGCTCCATTCTGCAGTTTTTGTATCCCACTCGAAGCACTGCCACACCGGGTTTCACTGTGGCTTTTTTCCTTCCCTCTCCACCTGTGCCCACTGATCCCTATGGTAAAGAAAACGACACTAATTCCCAAAATCTTGTGCGTTGGCTGTGTGCAAGGATGGAGCCCGTGGAGGAGCTGATGCTCTTCATGGCTGAAAGTTACTCCTCCAGCAACTTACCTTTTCTTCAAGTGGCACCTCTGTTTTCCAATTTTATTGATCAAACCTGTTCAGAACAGGGCAGCAGCAGCTTCACTTAAGCACACTGGTGATTTTTTTGCCTTTTAATTTGCCTGGGTGACTGTTACGCTTCCTTAACAAATACACAACAAAAATATTTATACCTGATTAGATGGGGGGGAAGGGCGAGTGAAACAGTGACACTCCTGGCAAGAAAAAGAATTTTTGATCACAGAGCCATGCAGTATTAATAAAGATGGCACAAAACGTGTTTGCTTGGGGGGGGGGGGCTGGCTGTTGCATTTTCCTCATGTTAACAGCAGTACTTTTTTAAAAATTTTTTTAGGGCTTTGTGCCCAAATGCGTTAATTTAACAGGATGAGAGGGTGGAATAACTCCCAGAACCTCGGGGACACGTGTGTGCGGTTGAGGTGGGTGTGGGGGGCAGTTCTGCGCTCCAAACTTTGGGTGCGCAAACGCCGACGGCCACAGCCTCGCAGTAAAACGTGCAAGATTTTTTTTTTTTTTTTGATTTTTTTTTTTTTGATCTCTTCCTTCCCGCCCGCCCGGGGCGGCCGGTTGCGCACCCGGAGGCCGGGGCTGCGGGGCGGGGGCTGCGGGCGGCTCCCGGTGCACCTGGACCCCCCCCCCCCCCCCCCCCCATCCCCATCCCGGCGGCTCCCCGTGCACCTGGGCCCCCCCCCCCCCCATCCCGGCGGCTCCCGGTGTACCTGGACCCCCGCCCCCCCCCCATCCCGGCGGCTCCCGGTGCACCTGGACACCCCCCCCCCCCCCCGCACTTCCCGCCCCTTCCCACCCCGCGCGCCGGCGGCAGAGCCCGCCCCGCGCGCGCCTAATTGGCTGCGGGGGGAGGGGCGGCTCATTAGGGATGCGGGCGCGCGCCGCGGCTCGCTAGTCGGCGGCGGCCGGTGCGCGGAGCGGTGCGGAGCGGTGCGGAGCCCCCGCCCGCCCTCCCCTCGCCTCGCCGGGCGCGGGGCGGCTCCGCGCATCCGGAGAGAGAGCGGAGGGGAGGGAGGAGAGAGAGAGAGAGAGAGAGAGGAGGGGGGGGAATTTTTTTTTTAAAAAAAGGAGAATTGCGCGGCTCGAGCTCGCCGCCGGAGGGACCGAGAGGTTCGCAGCGCTTCTCCTTCCCGCGGGCAGCATGGGCGGCGGGCCCGCACCGAGCGGCTGGGAGCGCTGGCGGCTGCTGCTGCTGCTGGGGCTGTGCGGCGGGACGGCGGCCGTGCGAGGTAAGCGGGCGGCGGCGGGGGTCCCCCCCGGGGCTCCCCCCGCTCCGCTCCCGGCGAGTTTGCGGCGGGAACGGCGCGCGCGGGGCGGGGGGGGGGGTCCCACCGGTTGCTCCGCGCGCGCCGTTCCCGCGCCTCTGCGGTGCGGCGGAGGGAGCCCCGCGGTCCGCGGGGGCACCGGAGCGGCGGGGGGGACATCCCCCCTCCCCCTCCCCCCCCCCCGCCACGAGAAAGCGGGACAGCGTGTGCGGAGCCGGCGCGGGGAGAGGGGCGTTGCGGTGGGACCGGCAGCGCGGTCCGCGGAGCGAGAGGATTTACCGCGGGGCTGCTGGTGCGGTGGGCAGGACGGCTCCGCGCTGCTGGGTGCGCGGCGTCCGTGGGAATCCAGCGCCTGCATCGATCCCGTGGGAATATTCACCACAGTCCCGGCGGCTGGTCGGGTTGTCCCGAAATGGTGGGATGGGGCGAGTCGGTGACCCGCTCTGGCACTGAGGGTCTGATCGCCGGCCGAGCGGCGCAGGTGGCTGCGGTGGGATGTGCGTGTGCACCTGCAAGGTGGGTATTCGAGATGCTCAGAGTACTTTTTTTTATCATTTATTTAACTTTTCCCTGGTTAATCACATGAGTGAAATAATGTCTTCGTGGCAAACAGCCGAAGGATGTCAACAGCTCCCCGCTGCGTAGCACCCCGACACCTTGGTGGGTGTATCCGGGCTTCCCAAAGTATGGAAAGTGCCTGGGAAGGAGGGGAGAGGCGAGCAGCTCAGAGCTGTGTTATCCTTCTGGAGGAAGCATTCAGAATCCATAATGATATGTTCGTTACAAGTGGGTGGTTGTTACGGAACAGTCGTCTCTGGGTCAGACGTGGAGATTCCAAAAGGTTCCTCACGCTGTTCCAACACTCGCCCCTCCGGGGAGGTCCCTCTTTGCACACCTGTTGTGCCTCTGCTTTACTCTGTGTGTGCTTCATGGGCTGTGGTCTCTGTGTAGGAAGTCACCCGCAGGCAGCGAGTGGGTTCTGACATCTGGGCACCTCCCTGGCCACCTCATCTGCTGCCGTCTCTCCTTCCAGTCCGGTGACTGGTCCAGCAGAGAGGAAATCCGAGAGGCTTTTGTGTAACGGACAAAATACAGTCTTTTGGTGGTTCTTTGGAAAAAAACAATGCTTCACAGAACAGTGAAATAAGTGGCTGGAATAGAATGAAGTCTAATATTTTTAATTTTTCTAATACTTTCATCAAGAAACATCTGTGACTCCAAAAGCATGCATCATATTTAAATCAGTGGTGCAAGGTGCTCATTGCCTTTGTTTCACACCTCTGGTAGAACTCCACGGCAGTTCTTGCACCGTGTGAAGTGCAGTCAGGATCAGGCCCTGTCAGCCGCCGGAATTTCACGCTGCAGGGGCTGTGCAGGAGGGCTCTTCTGTTGCTGCTAAGGAGCACCAGCCTTAACTATTTAATTAAAACTTGTCGTGCAGGACATTGCAAGTTCTAGACTGGAGCAGAATTGGGTTCGGACGTTATTCTGAGGAAGAACAGTGTATTTTTTTCATCAGTTTGGTGTCTGTAGTCTCTCAGCTGTGATGTTGCATAGTGTTTACTTGTAGCTTTGGCTTTAGCAGTTAACCTCAGTTAACAACCCATCGAGCTATAAGATTTTAGTTTATGAAGTTGTCTAAAAGCTGCCTCAGAAACAAATTGCATTCCAGGATTCTAATCCGAATGGAGTTTAAAGAAAAATGAAATGATTGTAGATACCCTTTGCATAGCGTTTTAAATCTATTGGAATGAATACACATATGTAGCTTTAGGCTTTTATTTTACAGGAAAAATTGTATAGACACTCTGGTAATTTGAAAAGGAGAAGACAGTTGCTAACATTGATTATCTCATTGATGCATCGAAACTAATTTTGGGTTGCATGTATCTGAATAAAGATGTCTATAAAATACAAATGTTCCTATTCTTCTGTGTCTCGATATTAAAGCCTAAAGCTATGTGGTGCATGATGTCTATAGAGCTAAGGACGTTTTGTTCTAAATAAGCATTGTTTAGGGATTTTCCTTTTCCGATAGTATGGCACTTACTGCACGGCTTGGTAGCCACTGCATATTGCTGCTGATTTTATAATGATAAAATGCTCTGCCAAGCCACCTAACAGAACACAGGTGGCTCTGTGGACAAGCAAGCTGTTGAAGCAAGTATCTCCTTTTAGCCTGAAAATTTTTGGGTTTTTAAATTGTTTTTTTTTTAACCTAAAAAGCACTGATAGCATGCAGTCCAGAGAGCTGCATATTTAAAGTATTATTCTGCACCCAGGAGCCAAGAAGACAAACCAGCCTCTGGACAGCAGAGCTCGTGGGAGAAATAAAGCTTATTTTAGAAAGGTAAAAATAGCAAATTCTGTTGATACTGAAATGAATCTAATGGTGAAGACAGGACTGGTACACGAGTTATTTGTGTCCTGAGTACCTTTTGTCTCGCATTTAATAATGTCCTTGTGCAAACTAGATGAGGCTCCATTTATTTCATTATAAATGGACTAGAATTTCATTAATGTATCTGAGAATTTTGTCCGTATTTGCAAGTGCTTCACTGGCACCAGCGTAGAGCTGTGTAGGAGCTGTTACTGGTGCTTTATTTGAGGAATGTTGTTGGCTTGCTGTGGCCAGCTCTGCTTCAGCATTTACACTGCATTAGCAGGGAGGCTTTTTAAGGTGTCCCGATTTCCACACCCAAAAAAGAAGTATATGATTTCTGTTGCTTTATTAGACTGTCTCAAGTCCTGTTTCTCTGTTCCTGAGACCCTGCTGACAGTAAAGCTGTTTGATTTTTTTTTTGTAAGTGGTTCAACAGTTTACGATTTGAAACCTTTCTGACGTGGCGCCGTGTCGGCGGATTCGATCCTGAAGGATGCATGTCACTGACATCTCAGCGAGGTGTGGGCTTCACGCGTCCTTAACGAGTGATACAGGAGTAACCACAAACGAAGGCAGGACACGGTTGCTATAGGAATCTCTGTGTGACTTTATCTGAATGGAGCCATTTGAAGAATGTCGTGGTTTGGTTTTCTTAGGACAAAGCGTTTATTAAAATAACAAACCACGTGCTGTGCTTTGAGCCATCCCTCGCTCACCCTGGAGCGTGCAGCGAGTTCTCTGTCGATGTTTGTATTATTTAACTTTGTAACTGCTCGGAAAATCAACTTCCTTTACTTATGGGTTTGTTTACTAAATAGTTTCGTCACCTTTCTCAGCTCTTCACCCTGATGCAGGCTCAGTTTGTGTGTGGTGTTGCTTTCGTGTTCGTAGGTAGAGAAGCTAAGGTTTTGAAAGAGAATAATTAATTTCTCTCAAACCACAGGAACTTTGGGGGCTCTAAAGAGCAATATTTAAAAACTGGGTGCACAATGCAGAAGTTGTGGAGTTTTGGAACTCATAGAGCATCTATGTGTGTATCTTAATTTTCAAGTCATTGTCTAGTTTTGCTAAAGATTCTACTTAGCCCTGAGTTTTTTCTGTGTTACTGTCTTTGTAATCTGTTGTAACATGGTTTGTGAGATGATTCAGAGAAAGAGTGGGAAAATCTGAACATTCCTATAGAGTATAAGACTGACTTTGGACATGGAGATGCTCTAGTTTTGTCTGTTGTAGAACACTAATCCTTATGAGGATTGCCTTATTTTGCACTCTGATAGTACTTGAGTGTACTACTGCTTTGCACAGAGAGCATACCATGGATTTCTGGAATGCTACAGATCAGAATGGTGGCTTCCTTGTGTTACTCAAACAAAAACCTGAGGAGCTGTACGTATGGTCTTGTCCTGGAAGCGAGGTGTGCGGAGTCTCCAGCACGCGCTTTCGCTCTGATACATGCAGCTCTGCGAAAATATTTCCTATTTGGAAAGACAGGAGAATCCTGCCCTTTAAGGTAGCATATTGCAGGGCTGGTTTTTCTTGGCTTGTCCTTCGTGCACGTGTGCTGCTTCATACATGTGCTCAAGAGAAGGGTAATTTCTGTCTCTTCCGATGTCGAGAATAAAGCTTGGTCTGTGCAGCAGTGGAATGAGCTTTCCATGCTATGAGAGAAAATTTCCATCTTCATACGGAAAGAGGACTTGGTATCAAGAGGAATTTTCACCAGTGCAGAATAGAACCTAATCTGATGATGTTTTCACAGTGAATTAGAGGGCACGAAGAGTATGATATGTGCTAAGATGGAAAATTACTTATGGTGCAAAGGATTTCTCAGGGCCACTTGATCTATCTTTTCTGTATTTTCAGTCCTGCTTTCTGGTGAAAGGTGGAGTCTGAGAAGAGAGCAGAATTTTAACACCAGAGGCTGCTGTTTCAGTTGTTTTTAGATGCTGCTGCTGTTGCAGTGAAGCAGATGGCCGTATTCCTTTGTATAAAAATAGAAAAATATTTCATATTCTAGTTATACTTTTAAAGAACTTTAATTGTCGTGTTGTATTGTGCGCCCTTAGCTTAGAGCATGAGCATTTGTAAGTATGAAACTTTTTATGCTTCATTGTGTCTCATTAGAGGTCAATAAACCATATCTGGAAGATGCTAACACTATGTACAAGCCTAAGTCATCTGAACCTTGTGATTTAGCTGCACAATTGTCATCGACGTCATTTTCATCTGCCTTCCCCTCCCCACTCACCCTTTTGTGGCCTTTTTAAACACCATTCAAAAATGTTGTTACTAGAGAAGCTGTTATTGCAGGCTCTTGGTGGCTGGATTCCAGCTACTCACCCGATACTCTTCAGCACCAAATGCTTTGTAGGATCTCCGTGCAGCGTGCGTCGGAGGGCAGTTACACGTAAACGTGACGTTCCTGATGAGTGTTGGACCCACTGCTGCTGTAGGTGTTTTTGCCTGGCTTCTGCCTGTTTCTTTTCTGAATTTTAAAAAGTTACAGATCTCAGTGAAGCCCTGATGCACTGAGTTAGTTTAGTTCTGTTTAGGTTAAAAATATTTCCTTTAGGAAACTTAGCGTGGTTTGAATTTATTCAGCAATCAGCTTGCTTTTGAATTACTGAAGAGGATGATTAGGTGGTAGGTATCTAATTAATTTGCTTATACAAGGTATTCTTTGTGAAATACTCTGTATTGAGGTAGAACAAGGGCAAATTAACATGGTTTCAAGACAAGAGTGTATATGTGACATTGCATGTATGCATCATGAACGTAATTTCAGCATACAGCTATCTGGGTCTTTCTGTGTTTTGCTAAAAAAAAAAAAATAATTAAAAAGTTACCACACGTGTTTGAAATTCCTACTGTGAACATCTTATTCGAAACCTGTTTAACGCGTCACCGAAAGAGAAAAATGGAAAAATGCAAGCAGCCACTGGCCTTAACTTCTAGGTAGCAATGTTGTGAGGAGTTTTTGGAAGCCACAAACCTATTGCAAGCAATCGAAAGGAGAAGCTGCCTGGCTCTGGACAGGTCTGGTGGAAAAGCAGTGCAAAATGGGAAGTCCTAGTGCTAATTGCCCGCTTTGCATCCCACTGGTGCTGGCTGCCACTAGGTTGCCATCTGATGGGAAGTTGGCCGGTGATGTGGCTCTGTAGATGCCAAGTACGTGCTCTGAGTCTGCTGTTCCACAGAAAACCATGTGGCAGTAGAGGTTCTGCCGTTGCCAGGCACGCCAGGCAGCTCTGCCAGGTAGAGATGACGTGAAGCTGTAACATCCAGCCGGGAACGCGACAGACCGATTTTCTGGGCTGCACCATTCCTGCCATTCCCAGTGCTGTGGCCATCGTGACAAGGAAACTTAGATGGGGCTTGGACCTAGCTGCACTTTAGTCTGGGCTTCGGAGCTGAGCTGTAGCGTTGCAGAAGGTGACTTTGTGGTTTGTTTTTTGGAGGTGACAGCAAACTCCTCTTGCCCCGTGTCCAGGGCACTTGTACAGCGAGAGCTTGGTGCAATTGTAAATGGCTGCCATACTGGGAAGATCCAACGGATGCTTCAACACTTGAGATGCTCTAGTAGAAGTGTTAATTAATCTGTAGATAAAGCTCATTCAATGTGTCTAAACATAAAAAGTGTAATCTAAATGAATGGAAAGAGTGTAGCTGAGCTCTTTTTTGTTTCTTTGTATCTGTGCCGGTTTTAAAGAAGCAATAGGAAAACTTTAAAAAAAAAAAAGTGCTTCTGACTTTTTCCAGGAGACCTGACTTTTTCCAGGAGACCTGCCTTTGTGCTGAAAGGAGAATTAAAATAACGTTTAACGTGCTTTTATGTCTAACTTGAGTTCAATGTCAGAAAGCTTTCTGAAAAAGTCTGCTCCTGGTTGATGGAAGTTTTATTTGTAGAAGGATAAACCAAAACATTTTGTTCTGTGTGTGTTTTAGTGCTCTTTGACTCACTGGACAGAAAACTGAAATGCCATTGCAGGTTGCTCATCTGTAAATGGCTAAAGGAAGCGTTATATTACTCATCTTCTGGTTGGATATGCTCTTTTTTTTTTTTTTTTCAGAAGAAAGAGCTTTTGTGGATCTAAAACTTTTCTTCTGTGAGTGTTTCTGCGTGTGAAATGGAATTGCTTGACTCCTGGCAAACAATTAACAACCAAAAGAGCAAACATGGAGATTTCTTATAAATCACGAACAGTTATTCACAAATTTCTCTATGCTTACACCATTCTAATAATAAATTGCGTTATAGAAAAACAAATTTGCTCTATTAATTGAATTCAAGCTTTCATACCTGATTTGCAGTTCAGCAGGTGTGTCTGTGACTCTGTGGTGACAGGTGCTTCAGGTCAGCTGTGTTCTGGCCAGATTTAACGCCGCTAACGAGCTGTGGTGAGCCATTACCCTCTGATATACTAATTCCAGCCTCTGATTCAGGTGGTGTTTGCTGGAGATGACACACTGTGAGGTGTTGCTGCTGCTGACACAGATAATGCAAGTTTTCAGTCGGAACTTTCTGGTTTGTATCTTTTAACTTGACTGTGAAGAACATGGACTTTCTGGGATAAAAAAGTAAAGTTGGGCAGCGTGTGACAACACTTTCAGAGCTATGTGCTGCAGATCCATAATGAATGTAGTGGATGCACTGGAAGGTACTGGGTGATACATGTATTTAATGCGTGTTGCTTCTCTTTAGCACTGTGTCCTGCCTGAAGGCTTCCAGGTAAAGTTCTGAGCAGTTTTACTTGCATCGCGTAGTTGGCAGAGCTTAGTAATTTTGAAAAAAACCATGGATTGGTTAAAATAGCTTCTAATTCTAGACTTTAATTATTTTTCCTGGATAATTATGCATTTTAAGATTTTTATCTTATAAAAGATAAAACCTTATATGGTTCATGGACAAGTGATCAGTAATTTCCCTTTTATAAAAAGAGTGAAAGTAGCTGACAAGTATCCCAGTGAGAAATACAGCAGCGCAGAACACTTGTTTGCCGTTATAAGCTGTAGAATCAGAGTCATATCTGTAGATCCCAAATTGAGTAACTTGGTGTATCTTAAGCTAAGATGGAGTAACACGAGGTGAGATGATGGAGATTTGTCTTGTTTTTCTACCTGCTGCGTCCATTCTGATTTTTGCTCAGTTGGGGTTTTTGGGACCCATAATAAGCTCGAAGTAATGTATGATATTAGGCCTGGTATATATTATTTATTTATAAGTGAATGCAAACATCTCAAAATTGATTGCAAAGGGCTATGCAGTAGATAATTCTGGTAAATTGAAAGATTCCAGGTCTCAACATTTAATTTTGATCAGCAGAAGTATGAAACCAGGCTTTTTTTTTTTTGTGAATAAAATCCTGGGAAAGTCCCTGTTACTAGAACAACAAGTAATTTTGTAGCTGGGCTGTATTTAGGCTTTTCCTAAATAGCAAATTCAGTAAAATTAATTTAGTTTCTAATAAATAGTGGTAGTATGTTAAAAGTGGAAGCAAGTTAGTCCTTTCCAGTTGTCATCTGGTAATGTAGTTTATAGTTCTACTGGATACCCAGAGGCATTCCATTAATGCTGAATTTGCCACAGGAACAGCAAAACTCCTACTCCCACTATAATATTAAAAATGTAGAACTTATTTTGCGTCAAATGAGCTAACAAAATAATAGATGAATTTAAAGTATTTAATCTGTCAGCATCAATGAATCTAAGAGGATTATCATTCCATTACGGCTAATAGATTTTTTCCAAAGATAACTTTGCTACTTGACTTGCCTCTTTCTATGAAGATTGTTACAGATCTAATTTAGACAATTTAAATATTTCTGCTCTATTTGGATTGAATCTGGGAGTTAGTAATGTGGTACCTGGCTTATGTTGAGTGTGATAACTTTGCTTCAATCACTTGAATACGAGCTCTTGTTCTTGCATCTTTAATTCTTCATAAAGATTGTGTAGTGTTTTCTGTTTTGACTTGTACTAAACGTGGCTTAACAGTTCAAGCTCGAGAGCTGTAATTTAACAAGAAATTGCATGCCAGCCTCTCCTTGCTTCCTTTCTGAGGAATTAGTGAGAGGTTAGAATAGCAAGAATGAAAATCAGGATTGCCCTTGTGAAATGGCATGCTCCCTACTCTGCAAAATTCCCATTGATGTACCCTTCAGGGAAAGGTCCCTGAAGATTGGGATTCTCATCTTCAGAGTCATCATATCTTTGTCTAGGTCTTGCAGTAGACAGTGATGTGTTCAGTTTTTTTGAGAGAAACAGCTATAACTTCATTTGGTGCCTTAAAGAAATGGAACAGGAACACTTGTATCTTCCTTCCATCTCCCCAAACACACTCTGTGGAGGAGGGAGCAGAGTACTGGAGAAAATTCTTGATTTTAGACAGAGCCTGGGCTATACCTTTTGACTTCAGTAACAGTAATAATGCCCTCACAAAGGTCTTGAGGTTTAATAATCAGAAGTACTGTAGTAAAGGGAGAACACATGGTGCTGGATATTAGTCCCAGCAAATAAATTCCCACTCACATTACATGCTGAATTTTTCACCAAAAGGCTATCACAAGATTTTGCGACATACGTGTTATTTCACTAAGTTGTGTGTGAAAATTAAAAAGTCTGCAGTGATGCTAATCACCAGTGAGTTGTGGTGAGGCATTGTTACTGTTTGATTAGTGCAGTTAGCCACATCTGGGTGGACTGATGCTCCTGTCGAATTCAGAATTTTGCAGATCCTTAGTCCTTTCAGAAGACAGACCAGAGATACGTGTAAATGAAGACTGCATCAACCTCTCACAGCTGTAATCATCTCCCAAATTAGCATTGCAGTGCTGTGGCTTGTGATGTCAGACTGAATTACATGGCTATGGAAATGCCATGGTGTACTTCAAAAACTGTTTGAATTCTGTGAATAATTTAAGGACTTTCAGTTTCCAATATTATTTAGAGCTTTCCTTTAATTTACTGTTTCTGATCAGCAGGGTTTTTTTGGATGGATACATTAAATGCAGAAAAGGTGGCAAGCATAAGAGCAAGACCCCTTCACAAGTCCAGCAGTGGTGGAATACCAGTGTAGGAGGGAGGAGGACTGGCAGGACGTTGTAAATGGTCACCACAGTATTCTTGACTGGTGAATTAATATTAAAAATCCAGAAAATGCCAACAGCGTTTGGGTTGTAGTTGGGTTTTGTTTGGGTTTTTTTTGTATTGTTTTTTTTTTTTTTTAAACTCTTTGGAAGATTTTATACTTTATCAAAGGTATAAAATGTTTTATAGGGGGTCAAGCTGTTTGTCATACTGGGTAGGCATCAAGGAACTTCATTAATCCCAGAGTTGTTATGGAGGTGGGGGAGTGATTGCTTCGTTTCTTTCAGTGCTCAATCCATCTGGAAACAACTGTGTGTTCTTGCTTTTTTGTTGTCATTGTTCTTGTGGGTTTTTAAGCTGGTCAGTCTCAGAATGACATCATATGTCCAGCCAAAACGTTGGCTTGCATGCACAGGGCTGCAGTTTGCTGCCCTGGGGGTCCTTTTGCCATGTCCCGCAGAGGGAGAGCAGGAGGGGAGGCAGTGACTTTTGCCTCAGCCCCCAATGAGACATGTAAGAATAAGCTTTGATTTAAAAAAAAAAATGGGGACCCTGTGCTCCAAGTTGGCTTTTGATGACTTCAGATGGGGCTGATTTTTGCATAGGTACCTGTGTAAGAGGCGTTCCACCTGAAAAGATGTCTGAAAATTTGGGAGGGCAAAAAGCTCCACTGTTGCCAGAGCAACTCAGTGATGCTTGTTCTGGTTTGAACTCCAGTGTCCTGTGAGGAAGCTGTATTTCTTTGTGGTGAAGGCTCACTACTAAGACCCAGCTGATGATGATGCATGGTAATGGCTTGTAGTGCCTCTCAAGAGCCAGCCTGACCCAGCAGGCTGCTTAAAATTCATCAGTGGTATCGGCTGTGAAGCGATGTCTGAAACCCATAAAGAGGGCTGCAATATTCTAATTTATTGCCAGTACCTCTTTTATGCTCATTGAACTATTCAGATCTTTCCACAGTTGATTATTCTTTTCTGCAGTGATGTTGGAGGGGGAGGAAGGAGAGGCAGAACTCCTTGGGCACACAAGCGTGTTACTGCACCAGCATGTGGCTGCTCAACAGGCAGCTCTGACCTCTTGAAACAGGTCTCTGGTAGGGGGTGCAGGAGAAAAGGGAGTCAAGTGCACGTGGAATAAATAACTTTTATAAATTATGAACGATAGTGTGTTGTAAGGAGACCTGCCACTGCTGAGGGCGGTTGGTTTCCATTTTTATATCATTATTTTAGCTTAGTAATGCCAAAGTGTGTTCTTGAAAGAACTTTACATTGGGATCATGAGCGTGATAGTGTGTGTGTTTGTTTTTTTTTTTTTTTGCTGTGAACAAATTGAAAACATTATGCCGTCTTTCAAAACAACATACATTGTCAAGATTATTTTCTTATTTAACCAAGCTTTGTGAAATATTTATTAGCTTGCAGCATACGTCATGTTCACACACCACACTTACTTCGTGAAGTTCCTAGTAGCATCTATGACTTTCAAATTTCCAGTGTTTTCAACGAATATAGTTGACATCTAAAAACCTCCAGGTGGAAACACTGTTTCATGATTTGCTAGGTGCTTTTTTTGTTTATCTTCTAGTGATTTTTCTCTTGGTTTAGGCTGAGGGTTTTATTTTCCCTTGCCTCTGTGGGATTAAGTTGGATCTGAGTTTGAACAGAGAGAGGCAGTTAGATAGGGAGTGAGGATGAGGAAATAAAATCTGTTTAAATAAAATAACCTCCCTTCCTAGGAACAAGCACAACTTGTTTGAAGCCCAAGCTGTTCCTCTTGCTCTTCCATTTATTTTAAATCTCTTAGTGTTGTGAACAGCAGTAGGAGAAACTCTCTTCATGGCTATCTAAAGTGCTATCTCGGTGGTTTAATAAAAACAATTAACAAAATTCTGCCCAAGCATCTGATGCTGCTTGTATCGTAGCAGTAAAACACAGCTATTATTTTCAGTCTGGATAGCCACGTGTGCCTCGGTAGGGATATTACAACGTACTGTCTGTGTGTTAGTGAAGAAGGTTCTATTTCAACTTCTTGTCCCTGTTCTGTCTCCTTTAATTCAGGAAAAAGCAGATAGTTTATATACAGTATTCGAGCCATTCCCCAGCTGCCCTTGGGATACTGGCATGGAATACTCATGGTGTTACGTGTGCGTTGGTTTTGGGAAGGAAGTCCAAAACTGGTGAGCAGGTTGTGATCAGGACAGCAAAGCATTTTGGTGCTGCAGTTTCTAATGTGTCTGTGATTTCTGGCTCAGCAGTAGCACTATGGGTAGATTACAGACAGTCACCTTCACAACCCTTTTTGTATAATTTTGCAATATTTACTGCTACGTAGCTCTCCACGGACGATGCGTCTTGGTAGTTTTTAATACATTTGGAAACAAGGGTATTAGTTTTGCTTTAGTGCATTGTCTGGAAGAACTTGCTCAAAAATGTGGAGCAAATAGGGTTGATCAAAGAGTTGTAGCCTTTTTTTTGGTGAAAGTATTATATTGACTCTTGAGAGGCTTTTCAGTACGACAGACTTGTCACTGCCAAGTGTTAATGAAGATTTACTCTGCTCCATGAATAGACTCCTACACAGAGTATCGAGGTGACGTCCTGTATTTATGAAAACAGATTTTTGACCTCTAGGCTGTCATTAAACTATTTCTGCTGGAGATCAGCAAATCTCTTGTGGCTGTTACTGTTGTAGTAACCTGTTCCCCTGCTTTGGCGCTGCAAATTTCTCAGTAACAACATGAAGTAAATTATTTTAATAAAGAGAAGCCTGTGACAAGGTGGCTGTTGAGAGTGTCTTTTTATCATGTCAAGGATCTTTAAAGCTTTAGTTCAGGCAGTTAAATAGCCCTGTTAGTGCTCCTGCAGACACACGTGCTTGCATGTTTGTGCATGGCTTTGTAGGACTGATGAGAGCACTGGAGATGACCAGATTTGCAGTTAGAAGATTTTAGGTAGCTGTATAAATTGCCTACATGTTTCCTACCTTCAGCTTAGCAGTCGGAGAATGCTAAGTGGATATTTTGGGAGTTGTTCATTTGCTAAATGTGCCTTCTAAGATACATCCAAAAAGTTTGGTTTTCGTTAGTGACATTTGGGACAAGTAAGAATGAAAGTAATTTAATTTACAGTGTGGTTACTCACAATACGGTCTTACTTTTCTTGATCTTCGTGTTTGTTTTCAAATTATAGACAAGCTTCTTGGTGGATGGGAGTGAAAACTTCTTTACTTAAACATGGTCTGTACCTCTCAGGTACATTTAGGCTCTATCAAATATTTATTTCGTGATTGGGTGAACGTAAGCAGTGGTGTAGAAAGGACTTGCCCTAGCTGTACAGTGAGTTAAAATTAAGAAAACCTCCAGTATTGTGTCCCAGCCCATGGACTGTAACACCTGATGGTGTATCTGAGCAGAATTCGACACGGTAATACTTACATGTTTCAAAAGATGGGGTGCAGGAGAAATCACCAACGTGCCTTATGATGCCATTGTTCTGTGTAGTGTCTATAGAAATGTCAACTTACATTTTTAAAGCATCTTTGACATCCTTCCCTTTGTGTAAGATGAGCCAATAAAGCCATAAGTTGTAATCGTCCTACTTGTAGTATTCCTTCTCACAGGCTGTTGATAGTGAGCATGTAAGTTGGATTTAGTGTGTCTGCTACAGTAAGAAACTCTGAGTTTATAAGCAGTATTTGCTGTCTCTAGTTCCATGTCTGCCTTCCATGCTTGAAGTGGTAACTGAGATGCTGATGTGAGAACTCACAATCTTCTCAGTTGCATAACGAAATCGGCATTTAAACAGAAATCCCATTTAGCTGCTCTTAGCAGATTGCCCTCTTCTAACCTCAAACTCCCCACATCGAGATCTGGTCTGGCTGGCAGGACTTTAGTCTGACCTTGTTGGGTTGTCTAGAGCTCGTGATCATCCTTTATGGTTTGTCTTTCTCTAGTAGACAGGGATGGTCTAGACTGAACTGTAAGAAAGTGAAATGAATTATTTGTGCCTTGGCTCCTCCTTTGTTGTCCTCCCTTATTTATTAGTATTGTAGGGATACAGAGAATGATGCTGCAGTGTTTTGGGCAAGCTTGTTAGGTCAGTCCTAAATTTTCATAGAAAACTAAGCAGCAAATCTTTATGTTTATAAACAAATGCATCTCCTTCCACACTGGGATAAGTTAGGAAGCTACTGGATTAATGAAACACTGAAAGTGCACGTGCTGTAGCTGTTCTCGTACTTGGTTTCTCTCTTGCACCATTACCCTTGCAGTAGATGCCTGTGAGCTAATTAACTTAGCCTTCGTTAGAGCACGGCAGAAAGGAAGGTGGGGCAGAAACATATTTCAAGTGTTCGCTCATATTCCAGCCTTTTTTCGTTGGCATTTGTTTTGTGGAGGAGACTTCCGAAACGTTTCTGGCAGTGTATCCCACGTGGGTTCAGAGGGGAGGGAGGCTCAGGAGTCAGTTCCCTGGGTTAGACATGGATGGGAACATGGAAAGCAAGTGTCAGGTAAAAGCAACAGTCGCTTATTTACAGCGGAAGGAAACAGTGTGCGCATCGCCCCTCTGTTCTGAAAGGGGGAGACAGGAAAAAACACCCATCTTGTAGACCTGCACTCGTAATCCGTGAGAGAATAAAAAAAGAATCAGCTTCTTACAGCTTTTAAATTGCTCCCAACCTGCATCACACTTTGCTGAAGAAAGAACAGTTGCCAATATTACGTTTCAGTTGTGTGTCCCAGCGATGACACACAGCCAAGGTGTGGATTTTGAGTAGCACCACCTCCTTTCTCTTACCTTATGCTGGTTAATAACTGGGACTGTCTCATTGCTCGTTGGGCTCTCCTCCTCTTTCCCCTCTCCATTTTATTTACATCTTTTAAAAATGACCTTGTTACACTTCCAGAAGACAAATTCTACTGGAGGCAGGCTGCAATAGCTGCTGGCTTCCCCATGGGCAGAGTTCTCCAGCTTCCAATTAGCTGCAGAAGAAATCCAGCTGACAAGGAGATAAAAGATGGAATTTGTATGCTCAGCTGAATGTAATCAAGACATAATCCACCCCATAACATGCATCAGCTGGGCCTGCAACAATAGTTTTAAATTATTTATAGTGTTCTGCAGACAAAAGATGCTGTTTATGGTTTTACATGTGCCCTAGATTATAATCTTGCCCAATATTGTAGAATACCCTTTGTCGTCTATGCCATGAAATCCTGGTGTTGCCCAGCTCACTACAATCTTTTAGGAGAGTTTGGGTTGTGCTCTTGGATTTTCTTGGTGGGATTTCTTATGTGCTGCAAACCCTCTGTTACGTACATTTCGTGAACAGTTTTCTGCTGATCATTATTCTGAGAGTTCTTGGAGACATTATTATCTTGCAAATACCTCTTGTCTTACATAAAATTACATAGTAACTGCTTGTTATTAGTAGTTCTTCCTAATTTTAATATTTGGGGTTAAGCTGCCCTGTGAAATAGTATTTCAGTGTGTTTTTACATGACTAGAATAGCAAAAAAGGCAGGTTCCCTGCTGTTCAAACATCACAACGTTTTTATATTATGTTGGATAAGTTGCATTTCCTGTCTTTATGAATAGTAATTTGGACCTCGAGGTCTTTCACCTGCACACCTGGGCTGTGGCATGTCCCTGCCTGTTTCTCCAGAAATGGAAGTCTTCTTTCAAAAAAATCCAAACACTTAAAAACCAAATGACTGGCTGCCTCGGTATTCCCTGTATGGCCGTCATCACAAAATTGCAGACAGTTTCTTTAGATTGGGTTTTTGGCAGGCATATTTCTGTATGTGCCAATGTGCTTATCCACTTGCTCTGTAATTATTACAATATTATGTTAGTCAGATGTTACTCAAATACTCGATACTGTTTTAAGTTTGGAGCAGGATAGGTAAGAGCCTGAATGCAATTTCCTTGTTTTACTGAGATTTGCATCCTCTGTTTTCTGCCATTGGCTCAGCAAGACTTTCTGCACCTCAGTTTTTGCATTTTTGCATACATATATTTAATTCTTTCATCTAAGTCTCCAGCATGAGTTTGGTTTTGTTGCACGTACTAAATCTTCTTGCACTAATTCCAAAGCAAACTCATTCGAGTCTGTCATGATTAGCTTTAATTTTGTCGTTTATGCATGGTATTTCCTCCAGAAACGGTTTTCCTAGTTTTCACCTTTATCAGAGAGCTTTGGAGAGAATAATTTCCAAAGATAAATTTTAAGGAGGCTACATAGTAATTTCTTATTCCTTTAAAGTGATCCCAATATCTTGATCAGACTTTTTCTGCTGCAGCTCTGTGGGTGAGTCTTCCTAAATATTTTTGATAAAGCGTTGTGTATATGTGTGTATGCTTATAAACCAGGTAAAGAAAATATAAATATAAGTATCCTCATCTGTTTTGTGTTATGAATGTGTAGTTTGTTATTTGTTGTACTGTTCTAGATAGAATTCAGGCTGGTGCTGAGTAGGCAAGTGAGAATAATTTTCATTTTATGCTGTGTTCTGAAAGGAGTTATCTATAAATATCTACCAAGTTACTACTTTATCTTTCTAAAAATAATTCCTTAGAACTGTCCTTTTGTAAACCTTCTGATAAAACTTAGCAGTGATTAAACTCAGTGTGCTGAACCCACCAGACCACGTTCAGGAAGATGTTCTCCGTGTCTGTGCAGCTGTTTTTGGAAAGCTGTGAACCTGCTGGGGGCTCTGCCCTCCTGCCCCCAGCTGCACGGTGCCCTCTTTTCGATGTCCTGTGGGGTTATCTGCAGAGCCTCACTGTCCTGCAGGGAGCACCGAGACATCTGGGGAACCCTCTGAGTCGAGAAGGGTGTTCTTCAGCCCCTTGAGCCACACTCTTGGGGTCTCTGTCTAACTTTTGTGTCTGCCCTGCAGTTCCTCAGTGTCAAGGTAAACGTGTCCTGTGTCTTTTGTCCTCTTTTGACCCCCAGAGAGTCTAATATAAATAATATTTTACCGTAAATAATTCTACACTCGAAGGCAAGCAGAATAGATGACCCAAATAGATGCCTTCACCTATGAATATCCATATCAGACAGTTCTTTGTGTCAGTCTGGCCGTGAGAGATAAAAAATACTGAACCATGCTGGCTTGTACAAAGTTTGAGAAATTCTTAGTAATGCTGGGAACTAATAAATTATTGCTTATCAGAAATATGAACGTCATGTCTCAATGTATGCATTTTTAAAAGAAACTTCAAAAGAATATCTTTGTCTTATGGACTCCCTAGCTTTTCAGAAAAGGCTGAAAAACACTTTTTGGAACCTTAAACTGCCGTTTTCTTTGAAAGCTGTCTTGACAACTGTTTAATGGTATTATCATCACAAGTGGATTCCACCAACGTTGGAGACATCTGAGCAATTTTAAATGAGGTTGGAGTTCATGGAGGTGTGCTGCAGGGCTCGATGAAGGGCTAAACTCACCTTGTCTGCCGTGAGCTGTGCTGTATCTGATGTAGAAAATGGGAGTTTTGTAGGCCAGGAGCTAAAGGGAGTAGGGTGGAGAGAAAACAGTGCTAAAGACTAGCCAAGTCGTGGTATGGATAGTTTGGTTAAGGCATTAACTTACTTTCCAGAAGCATGAGTTCAATTTCTAATCAATGTTTTTCTGATCAGCGTAATTCCTGTGGCTGCACAATGAGCCTCTCCTTCCCTTGTTTCAAGCTCTTTAATTGTTTTTTCAGCTTAAGATTTTGGGGAAAGATTTCAGTGCTTGTAAGATGTGGAGGAAAAAAAAAAAAGCAAGCATATAACTCACTAAAATGTTATTATCGATGTAATTTCATCTCTTGGACAGTGGCTTTAGATCTGGCTTGGAGGAGGTTGTGAATAAAACGTACGATGATCAGGTGGGTGTCGTGTGGACTTGGAGCGTGTGCAGGATTAGACAGGGGGCAAGGGAGCAGGTGCCCATACACTTTCCAGTGCTGTGGTGGGCATTGATTGGTTTGCTTTGTAGGTTTTTCTCTGAACTCCTCTCGTTTTCAGGTGACTGTACAAGCTTTATGCCTGGCATGTTCCAGAAAGGACAATATGTGAGAAGTTTGAGGTATTTATTAGCTGCCCAGATCACATCTCTTTATAATAGTTTTATTTCAGAATTTTATTAAATAGCCTTAAATCACCAAACAATTCTGCATCTGTAAGTAAATATCATTTGCTAAAAAAAAAAAAACAAAAACAAAATTTTTTTTTTCCAAAAAGTAGAACCTGTAAAACATTACAGTTTTCCTTAAATATATTGCTTTCCAAACCAACTCACTTCAGAAGTCTTTATGCTTTGCTATCCTGGCACTGAACGTGCTATGGGCTTTCTCTCTGGAGAGAGATCCCTGTGATCCTCCAGCTGCCCTCGGACACTGTCATTCCCAGATGCCAAAATATTGTACAAACCCGTCTGTCTAACTCTTATTTTTCTCTGTTTAATGAACAGGCAGGAGACTCTCTGTTGTTCTGGCAGGTCACCTTTACAGCCCCCCCCCCCCCCGTGAGAGCCCCTCTCCGTTCCGAAAGGTGATGTGAAGTCTGGTGATGCTTTAGGGGAGGGAATCGCCTGGAGTCTTGTTTGTGACTCAAATGCACAAGACTCAGTCTACAGATTTTATTTTTTTTTTTTCTGTAAGGTGAAGATATGTTAGGGAATGCGTTTGTTAAATGTTTCTGATGTTGATATCAAGGATTGTGTACAGGTAACAGTAAAGCACAGTGTACTGGTGTTTTTATGTGAATTATGTGCCTTTACAAGGATCCAACCTCAGGTCTTTTGACTGCCTTGGTACTTGCCACTGTTAATGTTTTCTGGGAGGTAAAGGTGGGTGTTTCTGATTGCTAAAATATAGAAGGAAGTGAAGTGGACAGCTAAATGACTTTTCTTCTTTTTGTAGTAAACAATACTCTTTCAGACTTTGTTAATCACGTCTGATGTGCGTCCTTGCCGTAGTTCTCTTTGTCCTCCTCACGCTGAAACCAAAGGATATTAGTTTGCCTGTCTCAAGGGAGGAGTGCTGATCTACTCATGAGGAGGTCTGGTTTACAAAGCTTCTGAAATCCAGAGGAAATCCTTTGATTGGCAGGGAAAATTGCCACGGACTTGACTTTGCATGCTGGAGCCTCACCAGAGATTTGCTTTGATGCTGCCTTGTTTCCTGCTAATATGAAAACAAAAGTTGCTGCATTCCCAATTACTACTTTATCTGTTGTAAACATGGTCCCTTGGGAAGGTGCTTACTCGGAAATGATTTGCATGTTTGACAGCAGGTTCTTTCCCTGTGTTAAAAATGTAGGGCAGTATCTGTCAGAGAGACCCTCTCTTCATTTTCCTTCTCTTCTGTGGGCGGATAATTATATTTGCAGGCCCAAAGAAAAAATCTGCTGTCATGCAGACAATTTTCATTAATTTTGTAATAACTTAATCTGTGTCAAGGAACATAAAATGGATCAAAACCTAAATGAGAATGACTTTTTAAATAATAAAATATTGGCACGCAGCTGAGCTTCGCTGCATTATCAGTCAGACTGGAGCAGCTGTTAAAGTTGGGATGTTGCGGTGCGTCTCAAAGGAACCATTTTTAGTTTAATATGTTAAATTGTGTTAAAATTAAAGTATAAAAATAGCCTCTCCTAAATTACTTCTGCAGCATGTGACTTCTCAGGCCTATTTACTTTCTTTTTTTAATCCTGCTAAAGTTATGACTGAGAATGTTATAAGCTCTTCTATTATATTTATGGTGAAAACCAATTAGTCTTGAGCACTGGGCCTGGGAGCCTGCTGATGGGATGTTCTCGCTCACGAACAAGAAGTTGTTGAAAGTTGTTGAGTCATTTGCAGCAGGCTCCTCTGGAAGCCCTGGAGATCTGTTCGGTTCGTTGAAGGCAGAGCTCGGAGAAGCTCCAGTGCTGTGCTTCTGTCCCTCTTCCAACCTTCAGAAATGCAAAACGTGCTCTTTGGGTCCTCCTCGTGAGATGGAGGAACGGGAAAACGTGAAGACTCTGGTAAACTGGCCGTGTTGGGCTGCGTGAAGTGGGACCACCACGAGCACTGGTGGGGAAAAGGGCTCTGAGCAGAAGCGGTGGAGCATCCATGCCCGGTGCCACCCAGACTTGGGTGGGTGCAGGCAGGGAGTGTTGAGAAGGGCTGGAGGGAGGTTAAAAAGGCAAATTCACAGGTGACAAGTTACAGGCTGAAGGTGGCAGAGAAAAGAGTGGATCAGTATGGAGTGTCCGTAGTGAAAATAAAATCCCTGCCTTGCTGGGGAAGGGTCTGTTTAGGGAAACAGCCACTTGCAACAACCTGTCTGTTATTTTTACCCTCTTTTTATACCTTTTCCTTGCTTGGTTATTGCCTTTTTTTTGCCTGGCTGATTGATTTTTAGGGATTTCTTGGTTTTGTTTGTCTGTTTTTGTAACATCTGGCTCACTGGGGAGAGACATGAGCTTTGAGCAGTACCAGAGCAAAGATTCTGGCATCATTATTTTTATCTGAAAGTTTTGAATTCGTGGAATCTGCCCTTTCCACTGTAAACAGGACTTGAAGTAATGACCTTTTTTTTTTTTTTTTAAAGGTTTTATTCCAAATATATACCTCAGTAGACCACTTTCTTATATTCCTCGTCTTACTTTTTTGGTACGTTTTCATTTGCACTGCTGCTGCAAATAATGGAATAAATCATTCATGGGAGGTTTGTTTTTATTTTCTATAACTGCTCAAAATAAAGATTCCTGGAGCTTTTTAAAGCTCAAGTAGGAAGTATAAAAATACTGTGTCCCTATGAAAAGTTGATATTTTAGGATATATAGGAAACAAAGTATTTGGCCAAACTCTGTTTTCTTTATGAGAACAAACGTTCTTAAAGCTGAGTGTGGATGTCATATTACAGAACTGATGCACAAATAGTGCAATACCTGTATTTTGTTGTTTTTTTTCTTATTTTTTTTAAAAAAAGACTGATTAGTGTTACACTGTTAGTGTATGTTTTAATATTTTAGCAAAATATTCTCTGAAACCAGAGGATTGGCAGATTAACACAGCAAATAGTGCAGTAGCCTCTTAACTTTATACTCGATTTGCAGACAAATGCTGAACTTGCAGAGATTTGCAGCTCTGTTTTTCTTCCTTCTGTGGACGCGACGCAGACTACCACAGATCAGAGAATCTAAATGCACTTACAAGGAGACGTGTAATAAAAGTTGGGTTAACCACTAGAGGTTTGACAGATGAAAAGTAAAACTTTATTTACAAAACGCTGCAAAGACAGTGATCCTCTGTGGTTAATTATACTTCATATAATTGGCACAAAAGTGCTGCTTTACCTGAAGATGATTGATCTTGCATTTTTTTACATACACTCAGAATAAGATCTATTCCGTGTTACTTCCATAAGTAGTTGATTTCAAGATGGCTTTGGATTTCTGAGTTATATCTCAACGCTGACAATAACATACTGGAGGCTAGAATACAGTGTAAAGGCACCAAAAAAGAAGTCATCTTATGCTTAATTAGTCCCACAAATCTAATTTCATGCTTTTTGTAAAAAACAGAATAGCTTTTGGGTAAACGCTGCCCTTCATTCTCTACATAAACATGTAAGAACATGTAAATTATATGCTTGGAATTAACAGCCAGTATTGATTTACTGTCAAAGATAAAAACACTGGTGACATGGGGGAAGAGCTCCAGGAATTTTTATTTAGAATGTTCCAAACCATGTTCCCAGTTAATCTGCTTGTTCCCAGAATTCTTCCGAAATCCATAAGATTGGAGTTTTTGGTCTTGACTGCAGGAGAAGACTGTATGTTTGCAGTATTCAACACATGCTTAAATGGGATTATAGAAGTTAGGGAATTGGGTATCTCTTCTTTCATTGCTAGGTCAGCTGAATAGTGTCGATTCTTCTGTTTGTCAAGTTGTCTCCGACAGCCGGTGTGAGCATGGTTTGGTAGCAATGTGTGCTCACCAATTGGTAGCAAGCACCAAACATACTCCAAAGGGTTCCTTCTCTCTGTGCCCAAGACTGCAGGATGACAAATAGATGAGTTTTATTCTGAGGGAACATTTATGGCCACTAAGATGTGGTCTGCTGTCTTAATCCTGATAACTGTTCAAATTTCAGACAGTTTGAGAGAAGTATTCCTGACTACAGCACTGTTAATGAAGGAAACTTTGGGATAGGACGACTCTGGTCTGTGACTTCACCACTTGAGAACTCAGCTGTGCTTCTGAACTCTTTCTGCACTGCCTTAGGATGATGTCTTGCCAGGTGTTTCACAGTATCTGCCTGCAATTGGCAATGTGTCTTCCAGTAGCTGTGGAATAACTCGGCAGGGGAAAAAACAGAACCTTGAATTTGTTGGTGGCTCTGTTGCTGTTGCTCAAAATTCAAAGAGAGTCTGACCAACACAGTGAAGATTTTACATGTACTTCTAATGAAATCATTGAGAATGTTCATGGTGCTGCTGTCTGACCTCTTGAAATCACTATTGTGTCCAGTCAGGTACTGTAATGCGACAGCTGCCTCCTCACTAGCAAGTAGAAAGGTTCATCAAGGGACCTTTAAGGTACAAAACCAAGATTCTGCCACTGGAGAACAGTTACAGGTCGTCTGCAGACCAGGGGAAGTGGAAAGATGAGTGCACTTGGCCTGAGCAGTCAATTACAGAAGCATTTGCTGAAAGATCATTGTTCTGCTTTTTTCCATTTAAAGAATGATTTAATTGCATGTGAATTAAGGTTTGTTTAGATGGATTACTGCTGTCAGTGAATTTCATAAACTGTGACCTCTGCTCTGCCACCTCCTCTCAAAGGCTGCAAAACTATCTAAGCTGCTTAACCACGATGACATAATTGGCAAATACGCGGTCGTGCTGTGACTGCCTGTGGCACTCGCTGTCACCCGAAAATGTCAGGACCCACTGCTCCTGGCTATGCAGTCGTGTAAATACCTGTCCGTAGTATATTCTTTGCTTGATGGAAAAAATTCAGTGCCTTGTGTGCTGGTGCCTGCTTTCTGATGACGAGGGATCGTTTTAGATTGCGTGAAGCATCTATGGAACTTCAGAGCTTACAGAGCTCCGAATCACTGGGTGGAATTGGATTCGGAATCCTTTAAAAGGAACTCGGAGTAGGACCTGTCGTCATGTGCAACTAGAAACAAAGATCTGCCAAATGCACTGAAGTGGGAAATAATTGATTAGTAATAATAATTGATTAATAATAATTGAATCATGATGACACATTAACCACATCATTGGTTGCCTCCTGACCTTGTGTCACGGACTTGCTCCTGTAAGTGTCCGCGTTAATGAGAAGCAAGTTGTTTACTGGAGTCGAAAGAGTCGCTGTTGTTAAAAAAGGACTGTCAAAACCTGTTTTGGAAACAGATTTCAGTGCTGCAGAGAGGGAACATGCACTGCTAACACATCATCGTTTCTTACAGACAAACCGAATCTTTTAGAATGTCCTAAACGTGTCCCGTTCATTGTCAGTGAACTCAAACCTCCAAAGTATTGTCTTTCTGCTCTGCAAGCTCCAGCCAAGAATATTCTGTGCCGGGGTTATAGAGCAGGAAAATGAGTGCTAGAGGTAACGTGCACTTTGGGTAATTGGGAAAGTTAACTTGCATTCTTCAGAGGAGAGAAAACCTACTTGGAATGTTATCTTCTCTCCTTCCCCCCCCCTTTTCTGTGAGCCCTTTGTCTGTGCTAAGCTCGGTGCTTTGCTGCTTTTTGCTTGACAGCTTCGCTTCGAAGAGTCCATCTGCTTGAAGGAGATTTCGGTGTTTCATGACAACTAAGATATTTTGAATGTAGTAGTAGTAAATCTCCTTAAGCTACCAATGAGGAGACTTTCAAAGGTTTACATTTTGGCAAGTCCCCAAAACTCAGGATGGCTGGTACCTCTCTGCTGCCCTCTGCCTACCCATGTGTTTAACTCTGTAAAGGTTTCCTCTTTTTCCCTTGTCCCAAAAGTTTTCCCTTCATTTTGGTTTAAGCGTTGTCTTTACTCTTCAAGTTTGATGGAAGTGTCCTTACAGCTTAAACCCCTTGAATGAAGTCTTGAAGAGTCTGTAGAAGACGACTGTTCCTTTGTTGAGGCTGTTGAAGTCTTGCTGTTTCATTCCCCCCACTAAGGCTGAACCCTGAAGCAAACCATGACAAGGAGGGGTTCGACACCGAGTATGAGGTTTGCGTGCACTGCTGGAAGCAAGAAATCCAGAAGAAGGCAGTCTCTTCCAACTCTGGCAACCCTGTGCCTACGTTTTGTCTTTCAGAGTTTGTTCTTCCAAACCTACTAGCATCCCCAGGTGCTAAAACACGTGGTATAGCTCTGTCTGGGGTGCTGTAGGAAAGCCTGCGTGCCGGTTCCAAATTTGTGAAAACACAGCTCTGTTGACAGCTGTGCCACTCAATGCTGTCTTGCAAGCTTGCTCTCTCTGAAAGCAGGAGTGATGATGGGAGACAAAAGCGTTCTAAATGGCAGGGTAAGAAATACGTAAGTCCCTGCTTGGGCTGTGACAGTCTTCTTTCCATAATCTAGTCAAGTGAAAAGGAGTAGCTAAACTTAGCAGCACAGGTTTTTTTCCCTGCTATTTTTCTTTTTCGTGTTTTTTTTTTTTTTTTTCTTCCTAGAGTCAATCTGAAGTGCTTGTTTTAGGCAACGTACAAGTTTTCTCTTTACAAATAGCTTCTTGTTGCTTTGGTATTTGTATCCGGATAAACCAGAGTGCTTTTCATCCTGACTAGGGAAGAAATATTTCTGACTCCTGCCTTTAATATTGTGTTGAGTTTTTAAATGGTGCTGCTCAGCTGGTGTGCGTGGACGCTACGCAGCACTTGCAGGAGCTCTGCACCTTTGCCCCTGTTGAAGGTGTGGACACCCATTCTCTGGAGAGAGACTGAAGGGTGACCTGGTGGAAGTAGTGTCAAGGGTGCTGCTGCACCCTAACGAGGAGGGGTGTGGAACTGGTAGTTTGAATGAAGAGTTTGCTGTTATTAGGATAGAAGTATTAGATGGAGCATCAGGTTGAAGTTAAGGGGCTGTTCTTTACAATACGTGACCTTACTTTGAGAGGAAGATACTCATAACTGCCAACCAGCTTTGTCTAAATGGCAATTCTCTACTGTTTTAACTAGCTGTGTGTATCTGGACCTACCACTGATACTGAAACACTGCTACTTTAAAGTGCTCTGAGACACAAAAATGGCAGCAACCATGGAAATGGTTAATTTTTCACTTTGCTCAAAAAGTTGGGTTTTGTTTTCTCTCTTTTATGGCTTTCCCCTCCCCCCCTCTTCTTTTTAATGGCATGCAAGTAGCATTTTCAGATAATCCTTAAAAATAATCTTTGCAAAAAAGCTACTTTACAGTATAGTTTTGGATTATAGACGTAGAAGGAGCAGTTATCATTTGATTAAAACACTGGACTGAAATGCAGGAGGTTTGGATCTGCATTTATAGATTTTTAACAGTGACCTTAGCCAAGAAGCTTTTCTGTTCTGTGACTTGATTAATCTAAAATAGGTAAATTTTCCTGGCATGTGCCATTACTCAACTCAGCGATAAATCTGGCTTTAAAAGCACTATTTCAGTGAGTTGGGTGTAAAGCTGCTTATTGCCAAAGGTTTTGTTTAAATTACTGTTCAGTTAAAATGTTTTATGGATGGTGATGATGATGACTGCATTTCTGCAAGCTCTTGCAGACGCATGTGACATTGTTTTAAACTCTTGGAAGCTGACCTGGAGAATCCATATGGTCAGCTTCTCGGGAGAGCTATGGCAGAAAAGTGTTTAGAAAGCTGGAAATTTGGCAATTTATGGCAATCATCTTTTCATAGAATATTTATCTGTTTTACATCATAGTAGCTAAGGGTGGGCTGTGTATTTGAGAGTTACGAATAGAATCTTGATTTATGTACAAATGTGCTATAAAATCTTCCATTATTGATAGCATGATGTGTGCATAAAACATCTGTAAATAGAACTCTCCCTGCCCAACGATGCTGTCCAGGTGATTGTTAGGATGGCAGGTTAGAAATTCTGTGCTAGCAGTTATTTATCATCAGGGGAAATAAAATCTTTCCTTACCTATGCTCTGTCATTATATCGGTTCCGTTTAGAAAGGCATTTAAAATCTGATTCTGGGCCTCACTTGCACAAATGGCCATCGTGAATCCTGTTTCAAAAACTGATGTGCTCTCTTGAGTAAGAGCATAAGAGCTCCAGAGCTATTTTTAAGTATAGGTGCTCAGGTGAAAACTCCTCATACCAAAAGCTGGTCCTTTTTCAGAGTTAAATCACTGATTTAGGTGTTATAAGGAGAAAAGAAAATGCACTTGCAACCCATAGTGGATATACACAACTGAAACCATCTAAATGTAGCACAGAACTTTGAGAACTCTACTTAAATTGTTCAGAAGGAGCCTTGAGGCTTCTAAAGCAGGTTGTATGCGAACGACAGCCGGGTGTTTGCACAGCAGCTACTGGACGTAGAGATGCTGAGCAGGATTACTGCATTTATTGCTTCAACAGTAACTAAAGTGCTGTAATTCCATTAAGATCTCATCTGAAATTGTTTTCAAGCTCTGCATGTTGTGTAGAGGAAGATGCAAATAAATTACATGTCCAGGTTTCTAAGCTGTGTTTTGAAGATTTGAAATACACCTAGGAGAGAGCATCGTTTTAGGTTTTTGATTAGCGTATAGTGGTAGTGCTGGGGGCTCTAATACAAAAGCCCATGAAATTGAACTTGATATGAACCATGAGAGCCCTGTTCAATGTGCTGATGCTTGAGCTCTCTAGGTTTTTTTCAGTGTGTTATACGAAATGGGGATGAAGTGATAAGTGTGTTCAAAAATGATGAAGTGCAGCATAGTGTCACACAGTAAAGCATTTACCCTGGGGGGAGCAGTAGCTCGTATTTGTTGTGCTGTCCCTGGAAAGTGCCGCTGTCCCCTCTGTCCTGCAGCCACTCTTTCCCTGAAGTCCCTTTTTTGTTGTTGTTTCTCAATTTTCCTATTCAAAATAACGTTATATCATGAGCTGGAAAGAGGAGGATAAACACAACTCAATATAAAAATAATTATTGTCCTTAAAGATGACTAAAAGACGGGCGGAGTATTTAGGAATTGAGTGCATGTATGTGCCTTTCATTTTGTCTGTAGTATGAAGCAATTAATTCAAGATTAAATGATGAAATTGAATCTGGACAGTATCAGAATAGTGAAAACCTGACCTGGTAACGTCTGTTCTTGAAAATTTACCTCTCCATCTCTCTCTGTTTTCTTCTCTTTATTCTGAGAAGATATTTGGCATGTAGAAATTAAAAACAATTAGAGTACTTGTTGGTCTCTTAAATTGTTATTTATTTACAGCGAATTACAGTTAAAAGCTTGTAATTTAAATCTAAATAGTGTTTGCAAGAATAAGTGGCATGAAACAGCGATTTCATCAGTAACATTTCAAAAGTCAATCATTGTTAATCCAAGTTTAGATTTTTAGAGCTTTATTAACTGATGGTGATATTAAAAAAAGTAACAGCCCTCTTGAAGCATTGAGATTTCATTCTGCTATATGAAATGCACTGTGATGTAGCACTCTGGCAGTAAAGGTTTGTTAGAAGCCTGGAAACAAAGTCCTTGACTTAACATCTTTGAAGCACAAAGCATCTTTAGTATTAAAGGATCAAACAGGAAAAAATTACAGAGTCTGTGTGAAAGAATTTGCTGATAAAAACGTATCTCATTGATGGTTTGTGTTTCTAATCTAGTGTGGCTTCAGATGAAGCATCCTCTTTGTGTGTTCCACAGGCACAGTACGAGCTCTGAGGATGTGGCATAGGTGGGATGAATAAATAGAGAATCGCAGAAAACATACTGGGATGAAGCCAGTTTGTGGGTTTTTTGGTAGGAATAGTATATTTGCAACATGGTCACTGGTGTGTTCTTCACTTTGCTTATGCGTGTTGCTAATGTGTTGCTTTTCAAGAGAAATTGTGCAAAAATAGATTGGGTCTAAGGTTGTCCTAAGAGGCCTGAGTGAAGTTTAGTGTGCTTGTGAAAGGTCAATGTCGATGCCGATTGCTTTTCTTTTCAGTCCAGCCTCTATAAAGTAATAAAACGTTTTCAGAGTTTGATTAGAATCTGGAGATGTTGACCTTCTGAAGTGCTCTCTTAACGACTGGATTTTCAGACAATGGTGAGTTCTCCACAGGGAGGCTGAGATGCCGAGGATGCTGCTGCTGGATGAGGGCTCCATGGGGGAAGCTTGTGCTGCAGCCACAGTGACTGGTGACAAGTTCATGACTTGCACGTGCGTCACTTGTGTGATGTGTTGGTTTTATGCAGCAGGTTTTTATCAGGAGAATTTGACCCCCTATAAAGTGGGGAACCTGAAGCACAGTGAAAGGGCGCAATTTGCTTAAGGTAACAAAATAAACCAGTGCCATTATGGGAGCGCAGGGAGCTCTCTGGAGTTGGAGCCCCATGCTTTCTGTCTGGTAGACTGTGATGCTGTCGTACAAAGAAATGTTCAGAGACTAGAAAGGTGGGGTGCTCTGTGCTACCACTGAGCAGAGATCAGGGTTTCTGTGCTGTTAATGGATAAATCTAACAATCTTAATTGATTTCGTAAAACTGCCATATAATTTTTTCCTTTATAGCACTAGGTCCAAACCAAGCTATTCCGAAGCTGTTGCTATGTAGAGAAATAGGAGAAGAATTCCTGTGTAAGCCCCATGAGGCTGGAAGTGGCAGGTATGATAAGGTGGAAAAACAGGGTAAGCAGATGGGCAGGAACAGGAAGAATTCTGCCCCCAAACTGAGCAGTGCACAGCGATTTGCATCAGTGCTGCAGTGAAACAAACCTCTGTGTTGTAGCAACTTAATTGTAAATCCAAACTGCCTTGGGATGTCGTAGCAATGGAGTTTCTCTGCAGAATCGTAGGACTTGAATTGCCACAGCTCTGCCAAATGACAGAAGATGCACATCTGTGCAGAAACATGCGTTTCCCCACTCAAACAAATAAAATGGCTGTATTTCTTTTGGATGTCTTTTGCAAAGAAATAAAATGGGATAAATGTCTGTGCTGGAGCTACTCACCAGGTTGGTTTTGCTCCTGGCAAAATCAAGCAGAGTAGCAGCAAGGAAATGGAAAGGAAGGAGGAGCCATGAGATTTTTCGTCTCAGTAAGGAGAGAGTGTGGGGAAAGAATTCATGAATGCTGGAAACTAAAAGAATATCTGTGTTTCTATCCTATCTCCTTTCACTTCCATGCAGACCCGGTGTCTGTGTGTTTGTGACGTGGGTGTTGCTTTAGAGTGAGATGGTTTTGGTGCTCGGCAGTCTGCTGCTGTACGTGTAACCGCGGGGGTGGACTGTTGGTACAAGCACTTCTCGTTGTGTTTGAGTGCTTTTGCACAAGGAGGCTGTGCTGCTTTGAAATGTCGTTCCATGAAACACGACGGTTGTACAGTGCCGAGGTCAGCTCTTGGAGGATTGAAAGGGAGACGTTGCCTTTTGAGGGAGGTGAGAGGGGAAGAACCCGTGGTATGAAGATGGAGCAGTGCTGCTTCACTAGAGCAGAGGTGGCCACTTCCAGAACCACGTTCAGCACAAAACTCCAACGCTCTCCTCTGATCCGCCGTGTGCTGTTCCGCGTGTGACACACTCCTGAGGCTCACTTGTCTCCTTAGACTTAGATGAAAACACATGGGCGTAAATTTTAGAGCAAAACAATTGAATTTATTCCCCAAAACAACATGGAGAAATCGACTTCTGTATCGTGCTGGGATTTAATAACTATTGATGACGTGTTGTGAACCACTTGACTCCAAAATTTTAACTTTAAATAAATAAAATAATAAAATTAACAAAGTTCGTACGTGTCAGCCTGCAGCTGACTGATGCTTTTCAGTCCTGGTAAAGCGAGCACAATGGAATAAGTTTCATAAGTGATGCAAAATTTCCTTTCTGAGTAAGACAAGCCCCCTTGGTCTCGCCTTGTGATGCCAGCGCTTTGCCGTTGCTTTGTTGTTACTTTGTCTTAGAGAGAACCACCAGAGTGCAGCAACTTGAGCTGTGAATTTTGCTCATTTCACATCATTAGTTTCTTTAACATGTTGGTGGGTAACGAAGCGGCCGGTTTTGTGCTTTCTCAGTGAAGCAATCTCTAGTTGTGATTTTTTTTTTTCTGGAAAATGTCTCTGACGTTTGTATTTATATTATTATGCCTTTCTGCATTCCTGTTCTATGCTGTCTGCAATGATGCTTTTCTTTTGCCTTTGTCACTGTTTGCAAGTGAATTATCAGGTCAGCAATGTAGCTCAGGAGAAATGGCCTGTAAAACAACTTAGATAGCAGATCATCTATCCTTATTTGATGCATTTGGATTCCTTAATACGTGCTGGAGGAATTTGTCTTACCTGTGTCAAGGTTTTCTCAGCAAGCAGCCATTTCCTTAGCAATAATAGTTTACTTAAACCATCTGGTTTGCTTCTTGTAGTATTCATTTGCTTATATTGAGAAGATGAGAGTCTACTTGAAGGTGTCTGGGGCTGACAGATAGCCCTTTTCTGTCTGTGTCTGCTTCCAGGCCAGTTATCCGGTCTAGAGGCAGAGAACAAATTGCCCTGGGAAGTTCCATGCACACGGGGATTTGTGAAATCTGGTTCATTGGCTTAGATCTGGTAACCTGTGTGCTCCAAATAAAGCTTTTTAATTGGAATAGAACTGTAGTCTTCCTCCCTCCTTCTCTCTCTTACTCTCTCCTGGATCATCAAGCCACTGGTGTAAAGTGACAATTTTGTACTACAGACCTACTACAGACAGTCACTGATGTCTTGTAACAGGGATTTCAGCTTCCTCCTTGCCAGTGGGCTGATGTGTGCAGGTGCAGCTGACACTGGCTGGTTGTTGATGGGATGCTCTTGCCCCCCTCTCCTATCCCAGTTCTCAGGAGTTTAACCTTGTATTCGTTGTGCATCCTGTGCTGTAACTTGCCATTTCGATGATCTGTCGCTGCGTCTGTTGATCACATAATGTGATCACCTGAACGTCAGCTGCCCAAAGAATAAAAAATAAAATTGGAAGTGGATGATGGGAAAGTTGAAGGATAAATCCAAATCTTCAATTCCAAGATGTGAGCCTATCCAGGCAGATGAAGTTGCAGTGGTTTGATGCACAGAAACCAAAAGCATCTTTTGGTATCGTGGTCCCTTCCAACCCAAACCATTCTATGTTGGAAAGCAAACCGTGCTCAGCTGTGATGGAATTAAGTAAAGGAAGAGTCAGTTTAGTTCCTGAGCAGCAAATCTTGGCAGGAACTCTAGAAAGGCAGGAAGTATGCAACATGTATTGAGCATTCCTTGAGGGGTGTGTAACACTCGTATGGACACAGGTGGAAGGTAGTTGTAAGCACAGTGACCAAAGGACTTGAACATTTTTTCAGTTCATATACATTGAGATATTTTTCTGTACTTTTGAAACATAAACTGCGGTACAACACTCAATACTATCTGAGTTATTAAACCTTTTAAACAGCCTTGGCCCTGTGTTTTCTCATTAGTTACGTCAGGTGAGGGTGTATCTGTTCAGGTAATCACGCTGTGTAGCTCAGAGGAAGGTAAATGATATTTTGTGATACACTGACTAGCAGCCCCGGAATATAAATGATATTTATGAGGAAGTTGGGAGTGCTTTAAATATTGTGAAACCGCTTACTTTGACACATTGGGGATAATGATGCTGAAACACTAGGCTCTTTGTAAACTGTTTAATGGCAACAATTTTCTAAATCAAAGCAATCTACGCTTCCCCATTTACAATTTCATTTCTAAGTACTAAAGTCTCATAAAGAGGTTTACAGCACTGAATCTTTAACTTCTGTGAATAGTTATCTAGAGCTGATGCAATAGCATTATCTTCAATTGAATATTTTATCTTTAAAATTATAAGGATTTCTTCTGCTATCTTTTATGAAGAAATAGAATGCTATCAGATTCAAAATTCATTTTTAAACCATGTTGGGGCTGAAAAAGCACATTTTGGGGATATGTCATTTTAGACTCTAATAGTAAAACATTTGAAAAAGTTATAGTGCTGTGGGTTTTTTTTTTTGTATTAGGAAATGATACAGATGCAAGAGTGGACACAAAACCTTTTTTATTGTATCTCTGCTCTTAATGTAGTAATGATGTCACCTGCATATTCACTTTCATTGCTGACCTTTCATAACTGAATGGTTTTTGAGTAGCAAGTTCAGTATTCTAATTATATTAATGAATATGAATGATGTGAGTTTCACAAAGCTTACATCACTTCCTGTCTGCCTTAGATGATCCTTCCTCAAGACATGAAATCGTGTGTGTACATACACATAATTTTTAGCAGGAAAGCAGTAGTTTCAGGCCCCACCTGTGGTTGCCCTTGGTTATGCTGGCTGTCAGCACAGAACTGCTCCCTATAAAACACTTCCCAATGCACCTAGACTAGTTACAAATGTCTCTGGTGATGTTTCCACCACTTTTCCCTAGAGGAACTTCCACGTCCTCAGATCTCACTGCCAAGAACATTTTTCCTCATATTCGACTGAAATCTTCCTTTTTAAGAAAACTCAACCTCTTTCCATTGGAAAGAGTCTGCATTGTTGGCACGTGTCTATCAGTTGTCTGCTCTGTTGGCATGAAAAGCACAGTAAATGCCTTTTGAACCTTGTTTGGACATCTCATGAAACAGTAAGGTTTTTTATATTGTCAGGTCTCCCTGTGAAGTCTTATCTCAATGTTCTCGTGAGCAGAAACACAAAACTTGGGTGAGATACAACATGCATCGCATTTACCAAAGACAAGCTGAATGTGTCTAATACGTGTTGCATTAACACTTGGAGTGAAAGACTTGTGTCTTCAACTCATCTTTACCCCATCTGCTTTCTTCTTTCCCCTAACTGGCAGGTTATTTTTAAATGTTTAGTATTTGTGAAGGCTTTGATGAGCACAAACAGACCCTAACCGAGGGCTCTGTGTTTAATATCACCCTTAACATGGATTGGTGTATGAACACGTAAATGTATTCCTGCAAATAATCCTCCTTCTGTTCTCTGAAGGGCAGCCAAGGACTGGCTGTGCAAGTTCCTTCCCTGAAAGAGGAGTTTTTCCCGTGTGACCTGACCTTGCAGAGGAGGCAGGACTGCGTCCATTGTCGCTTTAGTCCGGTATATGCATCTTCGCTGGCAAGAAGTATTAAATCTTAATTTAATATTTTAAGTAAGAAGTCATGAGTATGCAGGTGTGGGATTGCTGTTGTTTAAGCTAACAAGAATGGATGGGGACCTCGGTGGAGATGACCTTGTGTTGGTTCTCATTCATGCTTACAAGTGAAATATGGGGTGTTCAACCTTATCAATTGCGGATAAACCTAAATGTGAAAAATGTTACGAGGTATTGCCACGCTGGGCGATGAGGAAGAAAGTTTTTTTGAAGGGCTGCTTTGAGTTGATGGGATGTGGGGTTTTTGGTGGGGGGATCAAAGAGGGGTTGGTTTGGGGTTTTGGGGGCGGGTGCAAATTGAGGGTTTTTTAAATATTCCTGTAATATTTTTGCTGTCATTAAGGCCAGATAATGTGATGGTTTTAGGTAAATAATGGCTTAAAATAGGACCAGAGTGATAACTGGCCCATGGTAGTGCTGGGCGTAGTAAAAGACAAAGCTGCTCCCAGACCACACAAATGGAAGTGGTGGTTCCCAGTTTCAGTGGTTTTCAGAGTTTCCAGCATAATCGGAGGTTGTTCTGGCTAAGCTGGTGAGTGGTGACTGGACCGATGGAGATCATCCAGCCTTTCTGTGATATGACAAGATAAATCTTCATGGAGAGATCAAGGAGGGAGGGAGATGTTCTTTTCTGTCCTTGTCAATCCTTCATTGTCAGGCTTTAGCACTACCAGGAGTCAAGTGCCTTCTTAAGGAGAAAAACGCTGAAGCATCAGGCTCATCTTTTTATCGTTTAAGAGCTTTTGTGTAGGGTTTTTAATGAGAAAATCAGCAAAACAGGAAGTTTGTCATAACCTTGGGTTTTGTTCTTTTTTAAAAGGTTTTTTAAAATGTTATTTCTTGAAAACACGGTATGTTGTCTTGTACTTGGCTAGACTTACTGCCTAGGTGGATGTGTGGCTGTTGGCATTCTTTTGGAACGCTGACTGTGCCCACGTTCTATGATTTGTCGTGCTCAGTACAGTGTCTGCTCGTGTCTGGTCATTGCTAGGCAAGAAGATTGTCCTGTCTGTGTATCTGCATTTCTAACCATGGCAGACTTAAGTGTGTACTATTCCATGTTCATCCCAAGGGAATTTTTATCTATTAAATTTCAGTTACTTGGGAAAACACTGCGTGGAAATACCTGAATGCTTGCAGCACCGTTACAACAAAGTGAATTGAGCGCAGGTTTATTTGAAGGCGCCTTATACGTTGTTCTGTGGTGTGTGGCAGACAGACACAAATGAACTTTAATCACTTCAGATTAATGGAAATTATTTTCTGAACTAGTGCCATACCAGCGACCATCAGCAGTCATGCGTTCTTTGTCGTACACCACGAGGATGACTACATGAAACGAGTGTAAGACATCGATTGCTCTACTCTGCAGTGACGGTGCCTTTACGTGTGTTGTAGTGAAATAGTAAAAGAATCTGAGTTCTTGTGAAATAAAATAATACTTTTTGTTTTTCTGTTGATATTTTGGAAACAGTTAAAATACTAGTGGCTCTGGGTGGAAGCAGGCATGATGTAACTTGCATTCTCTTCTGTTGACTTTCCAAGGAATACTAAATATATCAGTGCAGGAAAGTAAGGTTTAACTCTTTAATTAGCAAAACTTCTCCTAAGCTGACTTTTCTAGGCAGTTTATTTACAAAAAGGGAAAACAAGTTGAAGTGTTTCACTTGTTTTCCAATTTGAAAACATAAACCACTTCAAAAATTTCTCTGAAAATTTTCCCAGAAGCCTGAAATGGTGTTAATTCTTCGCAAACTCGAAAAAAGACTTGCTCATCAGCTTGCCAAGGCATTGAAGAGGAAAGAAGCAGAAAGAGGAGACACAGTTAGGGAGCTATTCGCCTGGGACAGTAAAGAAGCTACAAATAGAATTACAAGTCAAAGTGAAACCGTTAAAGCCCAGTCCTGGGCCTGCAGTCCCGACCAGCCGTGGTAACCACGCTGCGCTTGGGACAGCGGCCGATGTTTCCCATCTCCCTGAGTTCCATGTGTCTGAAATGGGTTTAGCAATGCTATTTTTTGGGGTTGTGTATCTTATCTAACCCATAATGTCTACATCACTATTTGAAAATGATTGCACTATGTCTCGTGAGTTCACTGGGACCAAAGGCCAGTGAAAAATGTCTATGAGGGACTTAAATAGTGGGACCGTCGTGTATGTACTTCATCTGCTGCAGGAAAAGTCTGGGTAAGACATTCCTAGAGCTGTCACCTGGCAGACATAAGATTGGAAGTGCTAGTTTTCTTCCAAAACACTTGTACAAAACAATGCTCTTACACTACTGATGCTGGAGAAGTTAGGTCAGATCTGCCTATGTTTTTCATTTCTAAAATAATAGAGTTATTGCTTGTTCTGTAACTATTTGGTGTGCAGATTTTGTCATGGTGAAATCCTAAAAACTTAAGCAGCTGGTACTGTGTCCAAAAGCCAGACACTCAAAACTGGATTTGAACGATTAATCTCCCATCTGGTGGCTGGACTTGTCAAAGCTGAGAACGTCATCCCAGCTGAGGCTGTCTGCAGTCCTGCTGGTGTGTGCACAGTGGCTGTGCCACGTAAAACCAAAGTCAAGAAGTTGCATCTAGTTCTCAGAAGCATGGTAGGAATGTTCACCTTGGAACAGTGCAAGTAGGCATAGATTCCTTAAGGAGCTCTATGATATTCAAAGTAGCAATTCTTTTTGCTTTTTTAATTTTATTTTTTAATACAAAAGACTGGTAAGAGATGGAAAAAGCAGCACATAAATCCGAGTTTGGAAAAGGACAAGAATGACAGGGAAGCTATGTAGATGTTAGAGGTCTGAAAATAATTTCTGTGCAATCTGTGATTCAAGCCACACTGTGTAGCTCCAGAAAGGAAGTACGGTGTGCACTTCAGGTAGCATGAGCTTGGCTTTTTTGTTTGTTTGCTGCTTGGTTTTTTTTTTTTTCTTTTTTAAGGAAGTGCCATTCAGTCAAGAGTGTTTTTTCAAGTAGTCTCTCAATGTGCTGATGATTGTTCATCTCAGCGTGTTGCCTCCCATGCTACAGTCGATGCCTGAGAAATGTTGAGACACGAAACTTGTGATAGTGATGCACTGTGTGCGTGTGAACAGCCTGCTGCTGGGGTACAGATGTTTACTGTAGTTGTGATATACTGGGAAAAATAGTCTTTAATGACTCTCCCATATTCTTTCCCCACCTATGTGTACTGACAATATGGAAAAAGTCAGCAAACAGGTCTTAAAATCAGGAGCTAAAAGCAGATTCTACTCACAATCTCTCAACTTGGTACATTTCTTTGCACTGCCTTATATCAGTTGAGTACTTCTATAAATTCCTAGAAGGTCAAAATTATCTGAATTAAAGTAAATTGGATTTAAAAAAGTTTTGTGATGTCTTGTGGAGTAATGCTGTGGTTATTCATAGGTAAAATTCTGCTTTCCATGTAGATTTATGTGGGGCTTTTATGTGTTTCATTGACTAATTTCAGCAGCTAGCTCAGTCATACAGAGAATTATGTGCCCATTAACAAAATGCAAAAGCAAAGGGTTAATTTTGAGTGAAAGCCAACATCTCTGTCCTTGAATTTGTTCTGTTTGTTGCAAGGCAACGTTTGAAGTGGCTCAGGGACTTAAACAAGAGAAGCACATTACACCTTCAAAAAGCTCTAGTTCTGCGCTCCCATGTTGTGTCGTGGTACACGTGCTTTTGAGGTGTTTTTACAGAGCATTCCAAAGGATTATGGTATGTACTTATAAATAAATAATCTTAATTAGATGCTGCATTAAAATGATTTCATGAAGGTGTAAGTTGAAGCCTAAGTAGCGTTATGATAACACTTAACTGCCAATTAGGCTGCCGAACCCATCCCACTGCATCGCAGCGGCTTTGCAGCTCGTCAGTGTTTTTCTGTAGCTTTTATTTATGCTGTTAGTGAGCTTCACTTTTGGGAGTGCCCAGGAAGAGGCATGTTGGTGGAAGGAGCATCCCTTTGTGCCAGGCAGACACTGTCCTATCAAACGTAAGAAATTACATCTCTGGGAACGTCCGTGTCGCAAACGGTGATCGCGATGGCACGGAGGATTTCGTTCTCCCTTCTTGATTTCTCTTAATGCATTGCAGAGGGGTGCTGCTGCCTTAAAAAGAGGGGTGTACACGACTCCTTTAGACCCCTCCCTACCCCAATTACATGTTGACCAGCGTAGTCCTAAATTTCAGCAGAAAAATGGGGGTGCAGGGAGCAGTAACGTGCCACAGTAAGAGCCTTGCAACTTCGCCTGAACTTGCTTTTTAGAGCACTGGAAGTTCTGAGCTGCTTATCTGTCTGAGATAGTGTTAGTGCGTGCCTGGGATAATCAGAAACAGAAGGAACCAAGAAAGATAAAGCACCATGAGCTCTCCCAACCCTCTTTTTCTAGATGACATTTGAAAAAGAGTTGTATCCACAGTATGCTGCAACAGAGGGCACAACAGGAGATAGAATCATTAAAACAAAAGAGTTGTGAGTACACAAACGCCACGGGAAGATAAAACCTTCAGGCTATGGAAGCTGAAGTAAGCATAAGGAGAATTAGGAGAGTGGAGGGACTGGAGCCGTGTAGTTCTCTTTGGCTGGTAAACAGAACTGGAGAGAATAGCTTTTGTGTGGTCATGAAGCTCTGACAGGTTGTTAATTTGGGAGAAATTGCTCCAAAGCTGCTGATGTGTGGATGCCATTTCCAGATATCTCTTTAACTACTGTCTAGATTAAATGCTGATGTTCACTAGTGTAAATCCAGCTGTGCAGCTGGTGAATATAAGTGGTTTGTAATTGCATTTTATGTATACATATATGTATGAATTTTATATGGTATGTTAGTCTGGGAAAAAAGGAAAAAAAGGAATAGTTTTCAGTGGGACAATTGTAATTTCGATTATCATGTTCTGAAGTATAAAATAGCTCCTACTTGCAGGGGAAGACAACGAAGTATCCAGCTGGTAGAGGTCTCCTGTTCAGATGTGCTCACTCACCATTTTAGCCGGAGTCCCTGCATCGTGTGTGACAGCACAGAAGCAGCTGTGAATGTCCTGGATGGCCATGTGTAAATAAATACTGGTTAGTTTTATTGTATTGCTACCCTGGCTTTGATTGCTTGGAAGGAGGGTGATGTGGGGCGCACATTCCCCATGGCAGAGAATAAGAGGTAAATCCTGTGATTCCAGAAATGAACCAATAAAGAAAGAAGGAAGCTGTTCAATCGTGCTGGCTGCCAAAATGACCTTGCACTACGTACATCTCCGTAGGCATTAGCCAGCTTATACCAGATCTTTTGCTAGTTGCAAGCAACAGTAGAATCTAGGAGTGCACTTATTTCTGGGATAAGAACTATATCTCTCTTTGCAAGACCGAAAAAAAATAAAAGTATCGAAGTATTGTGTTGATAGAGTGAAAAATAATAGAAAGTTTCCAAACTGTTGTTCAGTTCATTGTGTGCTAGTTGGGCCCAAGAGAACATCCACCATCTCCTTCAGTTGATTATGCAAATATGAATAAATATGTGAATACCTATTCCTACTTCCTATCTTCTGTAATCTAATGTCTCCCCTGACACAATGCTCTCAAATTATCTTCAGTGAGTAATGACTTGCATTTAGCATTTTATACCAAACTGTCATATAGATCATTTTCTGTAATACTTTACATAAATTAGGAATCCTCCCCCATGGAATATGTATGGCTGCCAGAGAGTTTTTTATAAGATTAAAAGTGCAAACAACACAATTCCAGTGTAATTTGGAAACACAGACGGAATAAAATGGTAAACTTGGAGGTTACAGTAAATTACAGTGTCATTAGTCAAAACCATTCAGGGAATTGTTTGGCTTTCCCAAAATGTGATTGTTTTCTTTGGGGGTGTAAACTGGTAACCCAGTCATTATTCAGTGGCCTTTATAGGTCTGTGTGGAACCTAATGGTCAGATGACCTCATTCCAAAAATACAGATGTGAGCACAGCTTTGTCTGGGGCAGAGTCGATAGTTAAAATGGAAGGAAAAGGCTGTAATTGGTGTGTGCTGCTACAGGGTCTCCATAGGTTGAGGTGGAGCAACTGGGAGCTACTGGGCTAAACAAAAATTCCCGTCTGCACTCAAGGCACCAATACCAATAGGAGTATTTTCTGGAAATAGAACACCACCATTCAGTGTTTTTCCCATACACATAAATGTGGCTGAATCATATGTTCCTTTGAGAGCAAGTAGGATTTTTGTTTCATGTAATTATAATTCTAGCAACTTCCAGTGCTAGGCTAAACTTCATGGCTCATTTTCTCCCTTGGAAGTTGAGTGTAGTAAATGGGACACACACAGACACACACGGCACCTCTAATTCAGTATTTTCCAAACCTTCAAATATGTTAAGTGTTATGAGCTAATTTTCAATTCTTCTCTACTCTTTACAATTCATGGGACCCATTTTCACAGCTCAAATATAAGCAGGCGGGGTGGGTTTGTATTTAATTGTGGAATAAATTGTATAATTGCTTGCCGTGTCCTGGATTAGAAAAAGTAAATGAAATCTGGAAGTGTCCTGAGTTTTGTTCACAAGGCCACTGTTTACCCTCATTGTGAAATGTGAACTATCTGGGAATTTACTGTTTGCAGATACTTTATTCCCATGAATAGCAGGCTGAAGATAAATGCTGAGAACTGCACGAATTTTTTATGTGAATAAACTTTTAGTAGTAGGAGATCAATGCTTTCCATTTCTAAGAAACTGCAAAGGCTTTGGTGATTTTTTTGAGGCTGGATGAAATGCTGAGTGAGAGAGAGACTTCAAAGTACAGGGTTCTTTTTAAACACATAGGAAAATGCTAATTTTTCTTCAACTGTAGACAAAGTGCAATTTAAATAAGTTCACAGTAACTGTGATAATACATGAGGGAGTGTTGTTGGTAACACATGGAGCTGGTTTGGTGCCTCTCAGTGTTTTTTCTGATGTAAGGTGGACATAAAGCTGGTACTGAACAGAAAGTGATTTGTGGATGCAGCTGACTGAGAGCTTTCAAGAACGGAATTTGGCCTTCTAATTCTTGAGCTTAGCTGGTGACCTTGGATATTCTCCAGTTAATAGTGCCATGTCTTTTAAAATAAAGACATAACACTTACCCAGTTGTAAATAATACGGCAACATAAAATGAGGAAAAGCATGCTGAGATACAAATAAATCTGTAGTCTGATACACCTGATAATGTGCTTAAGCCAAGTAGAGTGTAATTTCCAGACAGGTCATATTTTGCAATTGTCAACGGAGCACTGAAAGCATTGATAGATGAACTCTGGATCCTGCTAGAAGACTTAAACTGTCTGTTCTGTGCTTCTGCAAAGCTTTACCATCTCACAGTGGAATTAGCAGAAGTGGAAGTATGTCAGCTCTGCAAAAGATGCTTCCCAACTCAATGTCTGAAGTCAGGGCTTCAGCAGGTCCACGATGACAGATTGCAGCAGAAGGGGCTAGTTAGTCCCACTTATCCTGCCCGTTCTGTCCTTCTGGCGGGTGTTGCCCATGAAATCAAAGAAGAGTTAGACATGTAGGAAAATATTTACAATGCTGATATTTAGAAAAGGAGAGTAATAAGGAAGAAAGATGGCAAAACCAATTAGAACAAATTTTTGTGTGCTGCAAGCAGAATACCTAATCCCTATTCTTGTCTGGGAAAGGAAACCAGTATACAATGGTGAGAGATTCTCTTGAATAAATAAGCTACTATCAGAAGCCACTTGAAAACCTGGAACAGTTTTACATGCAAGAGAATAAAGCATAATTTCAAATTAGTTGTTTCCTTTTCTCTTGTATGCAGGGGAGAGAATTCAGTTTTTCATCTAGCAATAATGTCAGGTTTCAAAATTTTAATCAAGCATGAGGACTCTGGGAAAAATATTACTCTAGATGATAGATTCAGATGTAGATACCCAAGATGAGCATTGTATTGGCCTTTTCTCCTAATCCTGGTATAATAAAATTCTGACTCGTTGCCCTTGGGGGCTCTTGATGCTGTAGAAAATAAGGCCAGGCTGTTTCTGATGGCTGTTTCAGCACATCCTGAAAGAAGCAGCTTTGGGCAGGGACTCCGTAGGTTCTGTGGTACCTGGCACTGCGAAGAGGAGCATGTGAGGAGGAGGAGGCTCGAGCAAGCTGTCCTGCTGTCTCCCCTCCTCTTTATTGCATCCCATTTCTTTTCCCTTCTGGTGTTTCTGCTGGAGCTCACGCTCGGCGGCCGCGTCGCTCCGTTCGGAAGCGATCTCGGGGTTTTGGTGCGGCACCACCCTGCGTGCATGGGGGGTGCTGACCCGTCTCGCTGCCTGCAGGGACAACGGTGCCATCACAGACCCACCTGCTGCTGGCACCAGTTTCACAGCATCGTGGGTATTTAATTCCAGAGGCATCGTAGGTTGTCAGAAGTATCTATGAAGTTTGAAAAACGCCTTTGTGTGCCTCCGTTTGGTACTGATGAATATGAAGCGATTCGTGTGCTTTTTCTCTCCTGCACTCCCATCCTTTCTCTGTCCCCTGTTCCTTAACAGCTCCCAACTGTTATCCTGGCAATAGCAGGGAGTTTATTACCTGCTGTGCCATCACCAGGAGGTGATATTTCACAGTGATGATACAGTTCCCATAAAATGCAACTTTTGGGAAACAAACTGGGCCAGGCCATCTGAATTCTCCTAAGAGCACCCGTGTTTAGCTTTTCCTATTTGTATCACTGCAGAGGAAGAGTAAAAATTTATATTGCTTTTAAAAAGAGAGAAAAAGTACTGTGAGTGTGACTGCTTTCCAGGGGACAAGGAAGAGGAGGAATAACAAGTGTTTAGGTGATGGAAGAACAGACAGCAACGAGGAAGGCTCTGTGGAACAGCAGGAGGGGAGGGATGGTTCAAGGCAGCATCAGGAGAGGAGGTGCTGAGGGAGGGAGAGAGCTCCTTGTGTGTACGGGGAGAGAAGCTGTCATCCAACTGCATCTGCAGATGCTGAGCCTGTTTTGCTGAATCGAGTTTGTGTTTTGGGAGGGGTGTCTGCCTTGTCCTAGAACAGGAAGCAATGGATTCTGTGTACTTGATAACTGGGCTGCCTGGTGTTTGAGGGGTTCATGGCAGTGCCCAGGGGGCTCTGTCTGAGATGGTGTTACAAGCCAATGGCACAAAAAGCCACATGGTCACTGCGACATAGAAGTTCAGGGGCTGGGATGTTGTCTTGCAGTATGGAGAAGTTGAATTCATCTCCTGCTTGCCTCACCTGGAATAGCTGCCTCTTTCTCTTGTTCAATTCATATTTTATTAACCATATAATATGGAATGGGTTCAACTGGAACAGGTTCAACAGGTGAGGGGAAAGAGCCAGTTCCTGACCCAACAGTTTTGCAGCTTCAACAAATTGGCATTTTCAGACAGAAACTCCCCGGCAAACTGATGTGCACTTCATAGTCCCTGACCTCCAGTGACTCGGGAGACAGGGGTGCACCTTACATCTTTTGACCTGATCTTGTGTGTCAGGTTTTATAGCCTCAGCTGTTGTCTTGACTTGTCCTTAGGAGCACGAAGTGCCTGCTGGGTAGTTTTGTGGGCAAGGTCATCAGGATACAGAAACTTACTGAGCCAGGAGGCTGGGCTTATGGTCCTCCTTTTTATTCTTTTTGTTTTCAAAGTGCACATTTCTCACTCTGTAGAAGATGCCACTGCCAGTTAGAAAGTTGTTGTGCTCAGGTGAAAATCTCTGTTCTTGAACCAGGAAGAAGGAGCAAACAAGAGTATGACTGTCTCTATTCCAAGCATAAGACTAATTTAAAATTCAGAACTTCAAACTGAAATGTAATAAAATGAGAAGGATGGGATTTGTTAATTAGATTACTCTTCGACATCAAAATCGCTTACAAAAGAAATAGTATGTTTTTACCTTGAAAAATTGAGGTTTGATCAAGTTTGTATTTGAGCATTTTAATTTAAAAAAAAAAAAAATATATGGAATTTCCCTGCCTCACTCTTAGAAGCTTCAGCTAGAGACCAGAAGGACCTCATTAAAGATTGCTGAACATTTTTTTTTCTCATTTTGCTACTTCCCCACTGATACTTTTATTACTTTTCCCTGTGGTGCCTGACAATGCATGAGTTTTGTGTAGTGCATTACTAAGCATAATAGGAAAGCATGTGGGGAATAAAAAGAAGTTATTCTTGACGCATCCATAACATCAGCTAATTTATGTATGAAATCTGTCAGCAATATAAAGAAACTGAGCAGTTGTGTGTTTTCAAAGGCACTTCTGCATTTTGGTTATGCAATTCCAGAATGAAATCTTTCATCTCATCGCTCGGCAGGGCCAGAGGCAGCTGCAGTGTGATGGGAAGGAGGACAGGGAGAGCACTTACGCTGAGGTGGGTGATGCTAATCAGCTGCAGAAATCCCTGAGACGAGTCCCTGGTTTGGTGTTGCTGGTTCCTCCTTTGGGCCATTTCTTTGGCGTCGTGTCTCGTGCAGCGCTGAGTGCCCGTTGCTGGTGGTTCTGTGCTCTCCTGGGGCGTACAGTCCTGTTGGCTAATGCTAAGCCTCTCAATGAATTACCATCTCCACCCTGTGACAATTAGAATGTAATTTTGCAGGTAAAACTGTTTCTACCCTAGGAATAGGTTGTAGTTGTGCTGTTTAATACCAGGAGAAAACAGAGGCTTAATCTACTCTTACGCCCAGTCTTTGCAACCAAATACAAAAGGTTACTCCTCACCTCTGTAACGTTTCTGATGGAAGAAGTGGTGTAGATAAGGGGCTGACTTCATGGCCAGAGACAAATTAAAATGGTGCATTCTGCATTCTGTCCTCCTCTGGGCAAACTGTTGTTGCAATAGTATGAGCCTTGTACCTGTGGCCTTCAAGTGATCCAGCCTCTTCAGAGCCTCACTGGCATCCTGGTGCCTTCTGCTGTTCAAACAGCCTTTGCACAGACTTCAGGCCGTTGTGATTGATGATTCAATGTTGTGCCAGACATGGATTAGAGGCAAACATAAGTAAAAAATAGCAAAGGTCATTTAAACAGCAGGAAACGAGAGTCTACAAATAGCGTATGTCTGGCAGCTTTGCTGAGCCCCATCCCAGAATAAATGGGTGTTCAAAGCCCACTGGATGCCCATCACTGCCCATCACAGTGTTCCATCGCTGTGAGAATCTCTCATTGGCTGCGTATGGAGCATCACCATGTGCTGACTTCTGTACGTGGTGGCCTCTGTTTCTTCTGAAGTGTGACATTACGTTAGAAACAATCACATGCGTCGAGTAGGAGATGATTTCCCTTGTCAGCATCTCCCCTTTACTAACACTTACTGAATGTGAGTTTAAATAAAAAGAAATTCTTCCTCCTTTACCATTCTTTCTTTATTCGAAGAAATAAGGTTACTTGAAGGACTGTAGTTGCTGTCTTGTTTTGGTATATAGAGGTTAAAGTGAATTTCCTCTTTACCATTTTCATTTCTGGGCTTCTCTGCTTCTTCTCACTGTATTGTCACTGGTGGCTTCTAGTGTGCCCTGAAGGGAGCTCACCACTACTGTTTGTTGTTCTGAAAGTGGAGGGAGGGCAGCATTGTGCTGGGCACCAGTGCCTCTGAGGTGGCTAAGAACATCAGTCCTTGGAAAGCACAACCTTTAAAATCTCAAAAGAGCAACACATACAAACATTTTTACAGTTCAGTCAACTAAAGTCTGACTGATCACAGCAACCACATTCAGAGCAACTAAGGTTTCGTTTACCAGGCTAAATATTCAGATTTCTGGTAGCTAATCTCCAGGTCTTGGCCGATTTGTTCCAAACGTTGCATGTACCTGACACAATGAGTTGTTGCTGGTGTGTTTTTTTCAAAGTTGGTACTGAGTTCTTCTGAAATTAAGCTAATGAGCATAGATGCTGAGCACTTTGGAAAATCAAGTCTTTGTGCATCCTTTTTACTTCATTTTATGGACAGAGTACTAGATTTTTGTATCAGCATGATAAAAACTTACTAAATATTCACCATTTAGTCTGCATTGCTTTAAAAACAGATCGATAAATAGATGACCAGAATGAAAAATCCTCACAGTCATGTATGAACTCCTGCAACAGAAAGTCCCTTTTCTTGCCCATACTGCTTAATTCATACATGGTAATTTCATGGTGATTTTTTTCCCCTTGATATTATTCTTAATTAAGCCTCAAAAAAGAGACAGAATGTGCCTTTTGGGGCTAAACTTGATTTAATTAACAATATATTCTCCCAGTTTTCTTGGCTATTATTACACTTTTGCTTCTTGCCTGTAAGACACACGTTTCTTGTTTGTGCAGCTAACAGATTAAATAAACCCATAAAAAGGGTGATATTTTTCACTCCAGAGTTTTCTTACCCCCACATGCACCTTTTAACGTTGGAAATGAAGCAGCAGGGAGGTCCATGCTGAACGTTTCGAGGCCGTTACGGGGAGCTGTGCCCCCGAGAGCCGCTGGGCGATGCCGTGCCAACAGAGCACTTCATCCGCGTCACGGCGGAGGCTCCAGGGCCCGTGCCCCACGGAAGGCATTTATTTACCAAATTAAAAGCACAGCAAGGAAGGGCCCGGGTGGTATTTAAGCATCTTTTATCGACTCCCGTTCTGCTTCTGTTTACTAAAGTTCTCACTGATGGAAGATGATGGATGAGCTGATTGCTTGGCTTTCGAAAAGGCGAAATACATCTTCTCTGATTTATTCTTCTTGCATTGACAAAACAGCTTTTGGTGTAATTGGAGGGTGTCCAAGTCCAGCTTGATACGTAGAGTCCTGGCAGCTTCTCTCCGTGCTGCATTGCACTCGAGCTTGTGTGTGTCTCGTAATGGAGATTCTGACAGATTTCAGATTTAATGTCAAGTCCAATGCTAAAGCCAATTATAGACATTAATAAATCTATAAGCCTGTCCGTGGATAATAAAAAGATTTGTGCATTCAGTTCTTGACTTAAATGAAGCTATGCAACGTCATACCAGAGAGGGATCTGGCCCATAATTTCTGGGCTTATAAAATATACAGCTATTTACAGAAACATAATACTAAATGTTACGTAAATATTATTTGTTGAGTACCCTGTGTGTAACACTTCTTTGAATGTCTGCATCGACTTTTGTGTGTTGTGAATCTGCTCAAGTTGGTTTATGTGCTTTTGATTAGATCTTGATGTGGTTGAATGGTTATAGGCTTGGCTGTGCCCACAGGTTAGATTTCTCACAATATACTATGGAGTTTTCTTAAAATATTTTTCCAAACTGGTGTATTTAAATTCAGCCTAAGGTGACACCACTGATTTTACTACACTGGCAAGAGCAAAGACACTGTCTTATCTTTTACGCTAAATGTCTACGTCTCATTTGCACCTGTTGAATTTTCAAGATCTAGAATGAAAAATGTCTAGGTGGAATTTATATAGGTGTGTCTTCTATGAAATCTCTAAAGCATACGCTAAACATATGTGAGATCCAGCACTTCAGCATTCCATAGTACTTTTATATCTTTTTAGTGAGTGTTTTTTTACGGAAATGCAAATTTTTATCTAGATTTCCAGTTGCTCTCGTTCTCGTTTCCAGTATCACACTTTGCCATGATTTTGGCTATTTCCAAAGGCTGATGATTTTATAAATTCCTTTTCAGACACTGATGTTCACTGCAAGGCTACATCTCAGAGCTGTCAGACTTGACAAATAAATCTTCAAGTCTTGGAACAAAAGGGCTTTCAATCACAGAGCTGGCGATAAACAGACGAGGTTAATAATGCTGCTTTCGTAGGGAGAAGATGACTCAAACATCAGTGAAGTAACAAGTGATTTTTATCATCTTGCAGATGTGAGAAGAATATTGTTCATAGAGCATTTGAACATAGTTCTTGAATAATTCCACTTTCTTCTTGGTGCTTTTCGAGGGGGGGGAATAGGAAATAACAGGGCTGACAGGTTTTGGGGCAGCCCAAAACCAGTTTGTGATCATTCACTAGGTACGAGGTGTCCGGTTCAACGCGCACGTGTGCGTGTATGTAAGTTCTTAAATATTTGAAGGTAATTATAGGCTCGCAGGTTCTAAGAGATGTTATTTCTTTCCTCCAAACGTTGAAATTGGCTGAAAGAAACAGTTTAGTTTGGAGTGGTACATGTTTTCATCTGAGTGGTCAAGCATGTACAAAAGCTACACTTGTTTTTGCTAAGATTTGTGTGAAATTCACTTTAATTCATCTCCCTTCAATTCTCTTTCAGTTTGTGGTTTATGCAGTGTGTACAGTGAGGTGCAGCTCACTGGTGCAGCCCTGGGCTGAATGGGTGCTGCATGTCTTACCTTGCTCGTGGTGTCCTGAACTTCCATTAGAAAATACAGTCCATGTTCTGGAATTGTATCGTACGCATGATTTTACTTTCACGGGAGAAGTTCTCAAGTCTTACTGAAATGCAAGTTCTTTGTGTTACTGGACTTACTGGTTTGGTGAAGAGGCCCAAAATACTTCTGTGATTGAATTCTTGTTATTGATGTCTGAGGATATTAGATACTTGCAAAAACTGTTGGAGGAAGTAGCATGGGAATGTTGGCAGCGATGTGATGCAGCCGTTGGATCTGTGTTCATAGTTCACAAGCAGGACCAATGGAAGTGTTAATTAGAAAGCTGGCTGCAGATTCCCAACTTTAAAAAACCAAAAATACAAAAAAAACCCCACAACCCACAAACAATAAAAAAATACCCACTTGAATCCTTATTTTTCAAAATATGTGCTTTTTGCACTTGTATCTATTATTTGTTCTGTTCTCTCTGTGGTGCTCATTTCCTTTCTTACTGCTGTAATGACTTTCTCATTCGATATGCCGTAGTTCCCAAACATAATTAAATTACAGTATGCTGTGTTAAGCAATACAAATCATTGTACTGACAAGAGCTTTACAGTGAAGAGACTGCAACACAAAAAGCACCGAGAATGAAGGGAAAGAAGTGCCATCTCAGATCAGAAACTGAAGCTCAAAAAGAAGGTACTTGCTCAAACCCACGTTCACTTTCTTTTTGGCAAGAACGAGAAACGGACACCTAATCTGTTTGCCTCATACATGAGGCCACTGTTCAGTATTTTTTTCTTTTTCTGAAATAATTAAAAAAAATATTTATTTATACATATAGATTTATGAAGCTTTCCAACATTGGGAAAATACAGAAAGAAGCAAATGTTACTGAAACTTAAAAGGAAGATAAAATTAAGTAGAAATCAAGTATGCAGACTTTAAGAAGTTAAACACTTTTTTCTTCACTGTCTTGGAAAACTTTGTCATGCTGCTGGTCCCAAGGGTTTTAAGGGGAGGCGTACAATGGGGTGGTGCTGACTCGAGATCTCATTCATGTATCCAAATAAAATCCCATTGAAGAGTTAAATATTCTGTCATAAATTGATAGCAGCTTTAGGGAGATCAGATGCATCAGTCACTGATAGAATGCAGTTCTTCATCTGAACTAGACTTGGCAAATGTTAAGCACAAGTTGTAAGTCAAGCATGTGCTCAAATCTCATTGACTTTTTAAAAAAAGCAATATGAGTGCTGTTCTGTGCTAAATTGGAAGCTTAATGCTGGTTCACTGTCATCAGTTTGAATTTATTTTTAGCTATTCACACAGTATCAGGAAAAGAAGGTTCTAGACACTTAGTGTCTTCATAACGATGAGGAAACTAACCCAGCCTCCCTTCAAGATCCTTGTGCTGATATTTATCTTAGAAATGCAGCATCTTTTGTCCTGTATATATATAAATATATAATATAAAGGGTATAAATCTGGGCTCCTGCTTTAAATAGTAAATGGATGAATTAGGGGAAAATCGTTGCATCAGCTTCCTGTTTTTCATCGTGCCCCTCACCAGGATGTCACTTTACCTGCTGGGGAAAGGCTGGGCAGGTGAGGCATGACAGAGCCCCAGCTGTACTGGACTTCAGTGGGAACAGCTGTCACTGTCATCTTATCCATGAAACTGGGTGGATATTATAAGATAATATCTTATCCATGAAACTGCTAACTGAAAGTTGGTGTTTATTATAGCTAATAAAGCACCGTGTCTCTTAACAGTGAGAAATTGAACCTAGATGTCATGTGCGTGGAGTTTGGAGGAGGTGGATTTTAATGTCACACTCCATAATTTTTGACATGCTGGGAAATAATTGAAGTGTTCTGAGGTGTTATTGCTGCTTTTTGTTTTGAGAGCAGCTCTTGAGTTGTGAGTGCACGAAGGTGGCCATCCATCCCTCTTCTCCTCCCCTTTTAGGGGAAAAAAAGGAAGTTGTTTGTAATCAGGTATGGTTTTTAGCTATGGGTTGTACGTGCCTGTCATGGGCCTTATAAAAATACACAGCATTCAGTACCAAAGTCTGTATTTCTGACCTGTTCTTGATTTAGTCCAGTGCTTCAGCTCGTAGGTTGCGTTCCATAGAACGACACTGCCTCCAAAATTGGGGTAGCCCAGCTCGTAACGGCCTGAGTACCCAGCACAGTGGGGCTTTGTCGACTTAGTCATTTGGCTTGTCCAACATAAAACTTACCAGCAATTTTAGGATACGTCATGAAGAAGAATGTGATGTCTTGTGTTGTTGAACAAGAAGTATAGTTTAGAAAAATTGAACTTTTGCTTGTAATGTGAAGGGACTGCGTTGTCCTCTGCAAGCAGCACAGTCCTTACCAAGACTTAAGGAAAATCACAGTTCTGTGGCTTCTTTCCCTAGAGCCTTTCATCTGTCAGAAAAACCGTTTGGGTCATCGTGTTTCCTTTCCCATGCTGAAAAGAAATATGGGGTTTTAACTGAGCAGAGGAAGTTCTAATTTCATGGAATACAAAAAAAAAAAAAAAAAAAGAAGAAAAAGAGCAAGTATTTCTTTAAAAATTGGCCCCAAAGTTTTTTCCAGTCTTGCTTGGAGGATAAATGAGGTGTGCTCTCAGAATGCTGGCCTGGCACTTTCTTGAATGCTGAAACTAAGAGGGCTCATGCTTCCTTAGCCAAAATGCAGGAATTTTTAACATCAGGAAATGGTCTAGATTCCAGAGCTTGCATTAAAGAGCAGTCGACCGGAGTCTCCTTGGTAAAGCATTCCGTGCTGCAGAAGATCAGAGAGTACAGCATTCAGTAAAATTGCTTGAAAGCACGTAAAGGTGGACAAAGTTGAAAACAATGAAACTCATGCCAGGGTAAGCTGTAACACTGGCGAGTGCTTCAGCTGATCTGAGGGAAGGAAGGAGGAAAGAGCGGATGAGTTGTATTACTTGAAGGTGTTTGTGTGCCAGTGTGAAGATTTCAGTGCAAGAGAGTGTAGTCAACGTGCATCCATGGATAATCTGTTCAGATACAGGCTGCCAGTCTCACCCAAAAGTGCCTGTTTGCAGCACGAACAACTTGCTGCAGCGCCAACAGCTGTAACTTTTTAGGTCTTTAACATGACAAAAGCAGGCAAAGCCTAAAATGCCCTTCTCCTTGAAAAGCAGCGTGGAGCAGGATATAGAAAAGATTTTTCACGAAGTAGCATGCAATTCAGATGGAAAATGTCAGGTTTTGAAAATTATTAATCTTTGTGCTGTACAAAACTGTCAGCTGTATGGGCGTTTAGTGTAGGAGGTTCTTGAGAGAGTGTATTTTCAAATGGATTTTTTTTGTTTTTCTCTTTTGCTTTGTTGTGAGGTTCTTTTGTTTCTTCCCCCACCAGGAGGTGAATAAACAGGCAGTTCAAGTTCCTGGTTAGGACAGTTGCTGCCAGGTAGCAAAAGTTACTGGAAAACTGAGGTGAGTTAGTTATAGCTCAGAATCCCACGGGAATGTTCCTGCCCCGGGATTCTGATTATTGGTAAAGGGAAACGTAAGGGGAGGAAAAAAGATGATTTAAGAAATTGGTGAGCCACTGAATGAGAAATTATTCTGTGCCAAGTCATCACAGACGTTTGATTTTGGTAGGAGATGCCAAGCTGCCACAGTTGTGATCTGGAGTGCCTTAGGTTGCTCTGTTCTGCTGACGGTGGATCGTTTCTGTCAAAGCTTCTCAGTTTTTGAGTTTGCTGTAGCCAGTCAGGAAGGTGAAATGGTTCCAGTTTCTGTTAAGGCCCGTAGGAGGACACATTCATTGTAAGGGTATCCCACTGAGGAACGGGAATAGCTCTTTGCAGGGAAGTTTGCTCGCTGTTCCAAACCAGGGTTGTCCTCAGAGACTGTTGCTTTGGGTTGAGTGGCCGCGTGGTCCCCGGCGTGGTTTGTGCGAGTCAAGGAGGGGAGGTGTTGGCACCAGGGTTGTGTTACCAGCCTCTCCAGTCGAGGAGGGGAGGTGTTGGCACCAGGGTTGTGTTACCAGCCTCTCCAGTCGAGGAGGGGAGGTGTTGGCACCAGGGTTGTGTTACCAGCCCCTCAGCTGGCTGTGGATCCGTCAGGTGTTTCCCGCCCGTGTTGCGTGACCACGATGGCTGTTGAGAAGTGACTCTTTAGGTTTTCTGTTCTAAGGATGCTTTAGATTGGCACACTCGAGAAAACTGAAAAGATTTTACTCTCTCATTTCAGGTAGGATATTTAAACTTAAATTCTTCCAGTGTTTAGGAAAAGCTATCTTGATTATAAGAAGAATAGAAGAAGAATTGCAAAATATTTATTTGTTCAAACAATTAACTGGAGGGCACTACAGAAATCATACCATGTTCTAGTGCAGAAAACTATGAGCGTCATAGTAACATAAATAAATTGAAATGCCTCACAGGTCTATGTGTATCATATTACAGTGTGCTAGAATATTTTACTATTTCCATTTTAGTTGCATGGAGGTTAGGATAGCAATTAATTCTAAAAGAGAGGGCAATGCTAACACATTGTATTCTCACAAATGGATCTTTTTCACCTTTTCTTTCTGTAATCTCTTTTCTGCATGTGGGTTTTGGTTTTTTTTTTCGTGTCCACTGTTATTACATGTAAGATTTAAGATTCTGCAATCCTGTATGAAAGTGATGTTTCTGAAGTTTTTTTCGTACTAATTACATACGTGTATAGATAGTGCATGTTCTATGCAGGTCAGATCTTTCACTAATATCTGTTGCAAATTTGAAGCTGTATTGGGTAGGAAAATAGCCCCAGTCATACTCTGAAATTCACTAAGGTATTGAAGTTGAGAATGTTCTTTGCAGAGCACATCTGCCTGCTGTAGACTATGACATTGCAGATGTATTGGCTTAATCAAGCTGGCCAGTAAAGCTATGGGATATTTTTACCAGAATAATAGTACAACCCAGATTGATTTAAGATTATTCTATGAAAACGCAATAGAATAGAATTAAATGCCAGAAAATTCTGGCATTTAATGCCTCCAGTTTTCAACCTACTAACTGGTTACCACTTATTAGGAAGCATGTGAATTTAAAGACTGTATTTCTTGAGAGAAGAGGTTCCATGATGCGTAGGAGCCAGAGGAAGATGCGTAAATGGATCCAAGCTTTCAACTCCAGAGTAAGTTGGCGTAGTCAACAGGAAATAATAAGAGTAAAGACCACAGATTAATTGGGTTCCATGTCCTTTGGGACTTAAGAAGAAGCTGCTAGATGTTGTTAAAAATGTGTCATTCCAGCAGGTGTGGATATGGCAAACCCATCTGATTTTGAGAATACATTGTCTTTTTTTCACTCGCAGCATGCGTCATGAGTACAATTGGCAGAGTTAATTTGTTGTGCTAATTTGAAATATTAATGGTAACTGTGTCCAATGTTCCTTCCAGAGCAATTTTCCTGTTGGTTTTTTTTTTTTTTTTCCTTGGGTTGCCTAATCTTTCCTCCTCTGTTACGTCTGACGTGGTGAATTAATTTCTTTCATTGGAGAAGGAGCACAGGAACATGCGAGTGTGTTTCTGTTTCTGGATTGTCCTTTGGGGTTTTCATCTCAACTGATGTTTCAGAATTTGAATTACAGTATTTATGCGGATGGATCGGGCTGTGCCTGCATGGCAGCCACAGGCAGCAGCGCTGCAGACGAGTAATGACCAGTACATGGCAATGGGTTAATGGAGATCCGACCAGTCTGCAGTGCCGTTATACCAATAAACTGTAAATGACGTGGATTTTACTACGTCCTTGTCCCACTTTTCTCTTTGTGTCTGTTTCATTTAGCTGGTGCAGTTGTCGTGTGTCTTATTTCATAAAAGATTTGAAGCAGAGGGATAACCTGAAAAAGTGTATAAAATGTAACATGAATAGCCAGATCAGACTTATTTTTTGACGTGGAAGCACAAGGGTTGCTATAGTGCACATGGCACTGGCTTTTTTTTTTTTTTCCCCTTTGTTGTATTGTGTTTAGTTGCTGCAAACACACATGTTAAAATATTTGAAAATGTAAATGTCACTTGTTGCTTTGATTGGAATTTACAGAAATATCTAAAAAACCTCTATGACTCAAGTCTCTCTACATATGTAGAAAACATCTACTAATTAGATCTTTCCCGTTTTGAGGGATGCTGGATACTTCTTAAACTGGATAGTATTTGAAATACCTGCATTTTTTTTTTTTTGGTAAGAAAAAGCGTTATAGATGTTTGCTACAGCAACAACTACAGCATTCTTTAGTCCAATTTTAATTAGATCATTAGGGATTTCAGACTCAGTTGATGAGAATTACGCTGTGATGTCTTACTCCTGGCTGCTGAGTCTACTTAAATTGTGTTTCGATGTACGCATTACTGCAGTGGTCTCAAAAACTATCAGCGTTGGGCTAAAGGACATCTTTCAAGAGCTTGCTCTCTCACTTCAGGCTGGAAGAAACAAAACTGTATTCCTCTCTTAGCTTATGTTTTTTTTCAAATGAGCATTTCCATATCATTGTCTCAGTAATTAAGATTAATGGAACCCAGATCTCATCATAGGCATAATACTGTCTTCTGTGAACGTTACTTTATTAGGTGAAACATAAAATTTTTAGTAGCAGATGAGTTAATTTAGGGAGTCCTCTGCTCTCTTTAATCCATTTCTTCTGGAAGTTGTTGTATTTGTCAGTACTAGGGACATTTTTGTTATTTAGTGGCAATATGAGTAGAAAAATAACGGGTGAATGTTTGCTCAAGCATACTTTGTGCACTGAAGACTGTGCTTATTAATATGTTCTAGGGAATTTTTTATGACTTCTGAAGAGAAATGCTCTTTTACATTATTGGGATGAATTATTAAAGGTGACAGATGGGCTTATTTAGTGAGTACCACAGGAATTTTAACAAAAGATGGGATAACTGCATGTGAGAATAATTATAACTTTGGACACAGTGGACAGTAAGAGGCTGTGTTAGCTAAGGAGGAGCTGGAGCGTGCTGTTTGCACATGCTAGGAAAGAAATACTTCTTATTTCTGTCCCTTGTTACGTATTTTACTTGGCAGAAAAGTCATTGTATCTCTTTTGCCTTAGGTAAGGTCCTGATTTTAATTTACTTTATGCTTTTATAAAACAATACCTTTAAATAAACCCGAAGGAGCCCTGTGATTCATGTTTTATTCCACGTTACTCGTGTGTTTGGTAACTGGCTATGGCTAAAAAAGGGAATGTGTGAGAGGGAAAGTTCCTTTTGTATTTGGAATGTGCTATTGTCTATTCAGAAATTAACAATTTAAACACCATACTCACTTTTTTCCGTGTTATAATTTCCTTATGACAGTGACTGATATTTGAGTTTGATTCACAGCAAGGTTACTGTGCAAGGCAAGAGAAGAAAATAAATGAAAAATGCCAACTTTTCAAATGGGAACAATAGCTTAGCTGGCAATAGAAGCAGGGCATGTAGGCATAAGTGCCATTTCTGGACAAAATAAGGTCGATATGCTTACATCACTCTCTGCATACCATTCAGGATCTTTGTTGTCTTATCCATAGTTATCACAACTCCTATATAAATCAAAATCCATGTGGGATTTGGATGGCTGCCTTGTGTTACTTGGGATCAAACCAAGATCTTGTGAGGTTTTCATGCCAAACCAGGCATTGCCTCCACAGTGGTGCAGCTTAACTGATCTTAAGCAAACAAGTTCTGGAGTGAGCCTTTTGACTAAATAGGTTTGAGCTGGCTTCGTAGCGACTTACATGACCCAATTCACCTTTTTTCGAGGCTTTTTCTCATTGTATTAGTACATGTTTTATCAAATATTAAGGGCAAGGGAAGAAATTGGCTTTTTAACTTCGATTCAACACAAACCAGGAGGTTTCTATGCTCTTTCTCAAAGGAATGGGAGATAAACGATAGTATTTATTAATAAGAAACTTCTAATATGAAAACATCCAATTCTAGAATACTTTGAAAATCCCAAGTAGGATCTCCGTACATTTTTGTGAAATAACTTTATTTTTATCAGAATTTAGTAATAATAAGACTTGCTGTTAATATTTACATATTTAGAGACTCTGTCTTGAGGTGCCGTGTAGCTGAAGACAAACCCTACTTGGTGCTAACGTCAGTCTTTGGACAAATGATTCCCTGTTCTTTCTGTTTCAGAGGTTTTGTATGCGACGTTCTGTTCTTGGCTCCAGTGCAGTCGTGTGTCCTCAGTGTTTGGGAATATCTGGTCATCACTACCTTTCTTACCTGGAGCACAGGGATTTGAGGAGTTTACATGGAGAGGCTGGGCTTACAAGCATAGCATTGACCACCTAGTGCCTCTGCTTCCCGTGCTGGCAGCCAACAGAAACGCGGACGTGCTTTGTTATGCAACATCTGGTGTCAAGAATTTCATGCGTTATCGTTTGGTGGTGGAGGAAGAAAGGTGGGGGTGTTTTCCCTTCCAACATTCACGAAAGAAATTAAACTGACATTTATCTGCAGAACAGCTTTGATGCTGCACTTAGTTTTAAGAGAAGAGCAGTTTGGCATATGTGTGGGTTATTTTTGCCCTCTCTTTTTTAATGCATTATCAGCAGTTGTGCAGTAGCCTTATTACTTGCAAACAAAGCAGAAACTTGTCTGTGGTCCAGTTTGAAGCAGAATGTGAATAGCTCTGCAGTAAGCATCTCCTCCAGCAGTTGGATTGGGAGTTGGGCATATCAAAGCCTTTAGCCTTAATAATGACAATTGATTTGTGAATTAAGTGGGATGGAAGAGCTCGGTGGCTCCTTCAGTAAATAAAATGCTGCTGTAGCTAGGAGTAAGTGTTGTAGCACAGGTGCAACTATGAACTGGGTGTGAATTCATTGTATTTATTGCTGCTTTGTTGCTGAGCTAGAAGCACTTGCATCAGCAGGTACTGTATTTTGGCCCAGGCAGATACGTTAATTTGGATCGTACTTGGGAGAAATCCTAGTTTACACTCATCACTTGGGGACAAATCGGAGTTTTTAACTTACTTCAGGTTAGTTTTTCCAAGGAAGTTACTCTCTTTGGTATATCACAGTGCAGCTGATCCAAATGCTAGTGCCAGTCCTGCTAGTCAAGGGAGAGCAATCAAGGTGGAGGATCTTTCAAGCAGTACTAGCAGCTGAAGAATCCCATCTTCATAATTTCAAAGCTGATTTCAGCCTTTGGGGAGTGGGAACACAAAAGGAGGGCAGCAGATTAAAGCTGTTAGTGTATATCTGATGAGATTTGGGCTCAAATATATTCTGCAAATTGCTGGGTCCTAATAAAAATGGGTTGGTGACATTTAAAAGCAAGTTAGTTACATTATGATTATTTCCCCTTGACTTTTACGTTAATAAGCACATTAACTTTATCCTAACATAATTCACTTTCTGTTGGTGAATTATTTGTTACCCTTGAAAGGAATCCAAGCAGTTACATATTTTATTTGCTGCACTCTTAGTATCATTAGTAAAATAATCATTGGGGTTTTTTTCTTAATATTCTCACAGATGGAAAAATCCACTATTTTTCCTTCATTGTTGGGGATCAGAATGAGCATTTTACCCTTGCTCTAGTTTGGTTCTAATTAATTCCCTTTCTGATTCATAGGCACTTGAAGTTCAAAGCTACTTTTTAATATTTAAACTGAAAATTTAATTTAAAAGTTCTAAAAATGTTCTTTGTTTAAAAAAAACCCAACCCTTAAATCTAGACTTTAGCAAGACAGTTTATTTGCCTGTGTGTGCTGAAGACAAGTCTACTAAAGAAATACGTGTACAGCTTTCAATGTAAATGGGAGATATCATCTAAATATTCCGAAAATCCAAGCAGAGCACTTCAGAGAAACCTTCCCTCCTGCTTTATCCCATGCCTCTGTGCTAAATTGTAGTTGTGACTTTCTCCAGCTGCCTGCAAGACCTGTTCCATAGTGTAGAAACTGTAAGTAAATATTTGACTTTTTAATGGCAGCCGTTAGAGCCGGCAGCCCTTCGAGGCACAGGGCGCATCAGTTAGAGAAATGATACAGCTTAATTTATTCAGAGTTCACTTCTTGTCACCTTAAGCAGGCCGAGTATCCCAGACAACAACAAAGCTTCAATCTTCAAGGCAATTTGTTCATCCCAAAGGTGACACATCTGGTGGTTGGACTTACTAGGCCATCTGGAAATACGTGGCTGTGCAGCGAGACAGTAAAGCTTCCCCCGTCTCTCCAGATGATGTGCTTCCAGGAAATTGTTGTTAAAATTTGTATAACTGATGCTGTTGCCATTTAAGACAAACCCTGTGCAGTTGGCACCTGATAGTAGGTATTTGGTAAGTACTGAGAATTTTAGGGTTGTTTTGAAGTCACTCAATAATCTGTTGAGGCCGTTGTCTTTTCAGTCCTGTTAGCTAAATACACAATCATTGTCCTCATCCATGTACAAGTCTGGTGTTACCACATATTTTATTACAACATTTTTAAAGTAATTTTTTTCTTCTACTTTGGTACTTTTTGTATATGGCATGTTGGAAGACTTTTTGTTACACACGTTCATCTATTTAGAATGCTGGAGAATCTTTTTGCATTTGAATATTTATATTCCTCGCATACTGCTTAAAGAAAAAAATCTAGATGTTAAATAAATTTATGAATGCATGAGAGATTCTTCAAGTTTGTAATCCACTTAATATTTAATAAATGCAATATATCATTGTTATAAATACATATAATTTAGATATAGATAGATTTGGAATGCATAAGGGATTACAATAGGATAACACGTTCATCTCCGTTGGCACAGAAAAGACCGCTAATGTTTTATGAACGTATTAATCCTCATTGGTGAAAATAAATGCCCTACCCTGCTGCAACCCATTTACAATGTGGTTTATGCAAAGTTGCTTTTAAGAATTTTATTGAACTGTACGTTTCTTGTGAAACGGCTGAAGAAAGGACACAACAACGTCAGCCAAATACTAAATTCTAGAAGGAAAGTGGTGCTACTGAAAAGGGCTTTTTTATTTTCTTTTTTCTCTTTACAAAAAGAACCACTCCAGTTGTATGAATGGGAGCTGGTCTCCCCGTACTGTTCTTTCCTTGGTTGCTCTGCTGGGACCACTCGCTAATCCCACTGGGACGTGGCGGTATGAAGTGAGCTGATAGTTTCTGGTCAGGGTTGGGTGGGTGGAGATGGTGGAAGGTGACAGCTTTCATCCTTCATCTGTGTAGGTGATGTGATCAGTGGTAGGACTGGTATCAGCTCTGTCTTAGTCACTTAAACACCTGTGCAGAGCTGCAGAAGTACTTTTTTCTTGGGTTGTTTGACAAAGAGTCAGAGAAGAATTAAGGCTAGAATTTGTGGATAAAGGTGTGATGTTTCTAAACCTTATTCCCTTTAAGATAAACACATACATGTAACTAAATTGTGCTTTCTGCCACGTGCACAGAGATTAATGAGTACTAGGAGCTTTAAGGAAAGTATACAGCCCTTAGCTAAAGCTAAGGTATTAAAAGGGAAGGAAGATGGAATAAATGAGGATTTGGAAAATAGCTTCACTCAGCATAAAAATTTAACTTTTTACAGCTTCACAGACACAAAGTAAGTTACGTAGGAAAAGACTGTTACAGTGGATAGACCAACAGGCACCTAAAAGTATGTATGTTATACTTCACAGTTGTCTTGATTTTTTTTTTTAATCCTATTAAGACAACTTATTTCCATGATGACTTTCACTCTCCTTTCCTGCTAATTAGCTGGAGACAATGTCATCCAAAGCTTTCTAAATAACAGGGGAATGGCATGTGCAGCTTAGCATGGTTTTACTGAGGGCTGGAACACAGCTCTGTGCAATTTGGTTCCTAGTTTGGTGGCTTGTTCTTATTCACACAGTCCGTTTTCAGACTGCCTGCTTACCCTTCTGTAAAATGAAATTCATAATATTTGCTTCCCAGATTTGTTGTCAGACTTCCTTGATGCATGCAAAAAAAAAAAGTAATGATCAAAGAATCCACAGTGCGTTGCAAAGCAAAATGGAGAAAAAAAAGTGTATAACTAATAGTTTCAAGTAGAAGCATCCAGCTTAATATCTAGTCCTACGCACACAGAAGAAGAAAGAAATGAGATTCTTTAAAATTCAGATAAGCAGGGTTAGTTTGCAGCTGAAGATTCTGAGCACACTGCTTTTGTGTGATAATATTTTAGATTTATTCCCACAACTTATTGCACATTCATTTTTTGGAGTCTTCATTGCAGAAAATTGCCAGAAGGAATGGATTTTGTCTTCCTCAGCTGGCAGAACAATTTTCCACCTGTCGCCCAAATATTTGATGAGAAGGATTATGGTACGGCTGCTGGAAGTTTGTACTTTCTATCCATAGGAAGCAAGAGGGTCTGATGAAACGAATATATTGATATCAAAAGTTGGCTTGCTGCGATGTATATACAGCACTTGTGACTTTCAACATGTGCTGAAGGTTTAGGAGACCCTGTCTGCTAACGGGTGAGATACAGGAATGGTCATGGTTGTGCAGGATGCTTTTAAGCAGCCCGTGATTTCTCCCCAGTGCTCCTTGGAAGTGCCTGACGTGGTTCCTGGGCCAGGTGGGTTTTCCCTCTCCCAGCCAGGTTTTCCAAGCACTGGTGAGCCTCCGACCCTGACAGCACAGCAGGAGGGGCAGAAGGGTCCGTTCTTCACAGCTTTTCTTCAACGTCTCCACGAGGCGGCATCCAGGGAGGGGTCAGGTTTGGGGAGAGTCTCTTAAAAACGTGAGTGGCACCTACCTCAGACATGGAACTTAAAAGCAGGAGGAATGCTCCCTCCTTGTAGGATAGAAGTGAATATCCAGTTCAAAAAATTCTGTGTTACTGGGTCGCAAAGGCATTTAAAATTCTCTCTGCTTTGCAGAATGCTCTGAAACTGTTCAGAGTCTTTTTGAGTTCGTCTTCCGTACTCCTGGGTATAAAAGCATCATCAAAACGAGAGTTTTTCCTCACAAGCCTTTTTGGTGGGTACTTAACACTTAAGCCATGAATTTTGCTATGAGGTTCAGTCCATTCTGGAAATTGAGTAGAAATAATTTAGCTGTAATATGATTTTATCAGCTCAGAATCTTCTATGTGATATTATCCTTTTTTTTTTTTTCAGTAAAACAAAGTTAAACATGGAAGATGCTCCTGGGTTTGAATTTCTTTGATTTTTAGATTATCTTATTCAGTAACAACCTTGAAAACTACAGTTAGAATATAGAAAACCAGAGAGAACCAGTGCAAAAATACATTATTTTGATGTCTGCTACTTCCAAAAGTATTTTTTACTCAAAAGCAAGTTCATCTGCTTGAGAATTCACCAGTTGTCTCTGCCTTAGTGTCACAGTAGTCACAGAACACTCTCAGTTCCTGTGTGTCTTGGGTATGACTGGTCTTGGGGTTGGGTTCGTTAAGCCTTGGTGGGCAGTTGTCACATCGCAATGGGAAGTTTCCCTGAGTGCATTGTCTTTTTCTGAAATGTTAGGATGAGAAATTTGTTTGAATTCTATGGTTTTCCTTGGGAAGATTTCCCTTCCAGCCCGATACTCACCTGCTCAGCCCCACCCTGTGCCAGTGTGCAAACTGGAGAGGAGTGGAGATGACAGATGCTTTTGCAGAAATCACATTGATTTCCACTGGCGTTGTGCTGTTTCCTGTAGAGTAAATGGTTTTAAAGTAGACTTGTGTTAGCACTGACATTTTTGCATTACTATTGTATCCTTGTCTCCACAGACTTACACTGACTTTGTTTTGTTTTCATATCAGAAAGTCATTTTGGTTCAAACATCAGTGACATCTTTATCTTTTTCCACTTTGATATTTTTTTATTATCTTACGGGATGTTGTCTTGGCAACCTAATTAGGATTTCGGGTCCTACTGAAACGAGAAGGGAACAAACATCCCAGAGGAGAAAGAAAACGTGACCCTAAATATATGTGATATTGCACAATGCTTCAGTTCCAGACACCTGTTCTGTATGCCTGAAGGTGGTTTAACCAGGTTTTAAGGTCTTTTAAGGTCTTATAACCTCTGGTTAGGCACAGAGGTCAGGGGGAGAAGGGTTCCTCATTCCCTACGTTTCACACGTAGGCTGATGGAGCGAAGGGCTCCTGATGTTGTCCAGTTTCTTGTACCATGGTTCATGCACCAAAATAAATCTGTAGGCTTAGTTCCTGGTAACACAAATGTAAGCACAAACAGCCATGCTTAATCACATCATGCCAACAGTAAAAGATAATACCAAAGATTCCCCCCCAATCAATTATTGATTGAATTAAATCCAGATTTTAATAATCCATTAAACCTTACATGGAAATTTTACAGGCATTGTGGGAAAATTTTAATGAGGAAAAAGTTTACCCATATTGTAATTCTTACCGGTGAATTCATAGTGCACTTACAGGTGTTTAGGCACATTTTCTTTCCGTAAACATTTTTCCGAAGCTGCTTTTAATATATTCATTTACCAAATTAAATATTCATCATTTATGCAAATTGTTGTCATAGGGAATCTGCTGGAAAGTAACAGTGGATGTGTCTGCACGTAAGCAGTACTGCTTTGCTTGCTCATTGTTTTGCTGTTGCATATTCATACGAGATCTTGTTATTCATAGATTCATAGATTCATAGATTTCTAGGTTGGAAAAGACCTTAGAGATCATCGAGTCCAACCATCCCTAATCCCCATTAAACCATATCCTCAAGTAGCTCATCCACCCTATTCTTAAACACATCCAGGGATGGGGACTCAACCATTATTCTTTTGGTTTTAGTGAAAACTGGCAACTGGTAACAGTGTGGGTCCTTCATTCCCAGCTCCAGCCTCTCTCACCAGGGCCAGGAACAAATGGGAACTATTTTTGACACTTATGTTGAGAGTCACCAGCAGTTGAGATGTTGGTATGAATATTTAAAGGCATTGAGGATAAAGTCTTGGCAGTTCCTTTGGTAACAGAAATGACTTTGAAGCCCAAGTTACTGGAAGAGTTTTGAAAATTTTACCGTATAGCTCACGGGCAAGTCCCTCAACAGCATCCCCTGCTGGTAACCAGAGATGACTCTTGAGTACACCATTCCCACGTTGATTGTGATCCTCTTAAATATTGAGGAGCAGGAGGAAAAAGGTTTTTTTAGCTTGTGCCATATCTCTTCAAGAAATTCTCACTGGGTGTCATAGTTTTGCATCATTCGCGTGCGCTCACCAAATAGATATAGAACAACATTTGTCTTTTTCCCCAGAATACTATATGTAACTACATGCAGCACAGGACATAATTGAAGATTAGAATATCAAAGATTATTTTTTTCCAATCCCTAATCAACAAAATTAAATATTTGGTTCTTTGCCTTTACTAGTCTTATGAAGTTTTCTTGAATTTGCTGAAAAGTATATTTTGGAGAAGAGGAGCTTGCATGGGAGCTTTCCATCTGTGTGCAATTCTGTGTTAGGTTACACAGATCAAATGATTTCTATTTGAAAGCAGCATGTAACATATGCAGCAAATGTAGAGTCAGCATAATAGTGGTCGTAGTACACATATAATATATAGAAATCTGTGCATGGCCACAGGGTCTAGAGGTGCATGCAGATGTATTCATTAATAAAAGCAGATCTGGCATTGTGCTATACAGTAGCCAGAAGGAACCAGGAATTCAGTTAAAAACATTTAAAAAAATTTAAAGCATTTCTCTAAGTTTACAAATGATATCTTAGGAAATACACTGAAGTAGAAAAAGCTGGAAACACTGTGGAAACACTGACTGAGATTGTGCAGTCTGAACCACAACATCAGTTCGTGTCACTTGTCCACAGATCTGTATCATATATTGATAGGATCATGTATTGGTACAGATTTGGCAGGCAAATGAAAACGGCTGTACAGGAGATGCTCTGTGGCAGTCACACCAATTAAGCAGTTCTGTATCATTTACCAGGAGTGCTGAATAAGTAGTAATCGGATTCCCCTTCCATGGATAGAGCTTAAAGAAAAATTCTGCAGTGAAACTCATCAGCATGCAGGTTTTATTACTGACCGTTCTCCCTGTTCCTGTAATGTCAATCTTTGCTAAATACCATGTCCCTATAGGCTTTAGTAAATCCAGGTACTAGAGGAAATAACAAAGGCATTAAAGGATTTCACAGGGGCAACAAAATCTCGTATTTCCAATATCTGAGTGACTTCCAGAAAACCCACATTGCTGCGTATGGGACAGGGTCATCTGATTAAAAAAACACAGACAATTCTCACTAAGTTTCTTTTCTGCCTGAATAACGACTCAAATTTCACTATGAAACCCACTCCACGTATTGGGTTATGTATGCTGTAATATGAATTTTTTTCGTCTTCTGACTTTCCTGTAGAAATGAGAGTGTGTAGAAGACAGTTGGCATGATTTAGTTTTGTAGAAAATCATGACTGCAAGTGGTTCAAAGATCAGCAGGAATCAGCAGCATTGGATACATAGAATGGGAAGAAAGTGAATGTCTAGAACTTTGGTCATCACTAACTGCCTTTCAGCCTGTCCAAAAGGAGTGGTTGGGATGTTTACATCTGGGAAAAGGCTTTTTTTTTCTGAATTGACTGCAGGAGAGTAAGGCTTGGAGTGCAGAAAATATGTAAAAGCCTAATAAAGGAATGAAATGCTGATGCCAAGATTTATCAATTCAGGGGACTTGGAAAAAGGAAGCAAAAGGGCAGGAACTTGTGAGCAAGATGAGGAAGTTAGAGGGAATGCCTTGATATCAGAATGGCTCAACAAACCCCCAGGCAGAAAGGGGAAGCAGGGATCCTCTGATCCTAGGAGTGTTTAGTTAGAGAGGGAATAAACGAAGGTGGGAAAATAGTCATGTCTGTGACCTTTTTTCTTGCACCACCAAAATTCAAAAGGGATTACATTTAAATACTTATGACAAGTCTTTGTACCTGTGCTTCCAGCCGTAGGACAACGCTGTTCACTTTTTGCAGGGGTGGGGAGAAGGAGAGGGAGAGAAAGGAAGCAGGGAATACTTCCGTTTATACTGGGGCTTATAATCTGAAAGTGGTGATAATAATGGACTCTTCCATGATGGGGTAGCATAGAGGATGTAGTTGACTTCTGATCTGAGGATGATGGTTACAAAGGGATTGTTCATATTTATTCCTGGCAAGTTACTTGGCTTGTTTGGGACACTTCAAACTCTTTTTTTTTTTTTTTTTTTTAATATAGAAAGTAATACTACTTACTTATTTTAAATAATTCTTAATTTGAAAAAAAAAAAAAACAACAAACACAACAAGTTTACAACTCATGTTTTTTCGTTGCTGTAACATCTTTCTTTAACATCGAAATTATATCCTAATCAGTTTTGGAATACTGAAGGATTCATGGCTGCTGCTTGCTATCAAGATTTTCTGATGTGATCTGACAACTAACAGCAGTGTATTTATTTCATAGAAGAATTTAGTGTTTGTTCCTAACTTTTCTTTTCCTTTTCCTTTCTTTTTTGTTTCTATTATTGTCATAAAAAGATTTAAAGTCCCCATTGGACTATGTGCAGAACATAAAACACAAAGCACTTCCCGAAAGGTAATTTTCCAGGAATGAGAAATACAAGAATTGTGCTTGATAGTTTGGTCTTCTGTCATTCACTGTTGCATTAAAACAGCGTTTTTTTCTGTAACTATGAATGGCCTGAATCTTGAAAACTGACAGTTATAAATGAAAAACTTTAATAATTTAAAATCAAAACCCTTACAAAGTTCCAGTAGGCTTTCAGATGAATTTGAATACAACTTAGGGTATAAAAAAGATGATGCACAAAAGAAAGATGCATTGAGTTAAAAAATCGAAGTCAGTCAGGCTCGTGTATCATAAATCACACTAAATATTTATGATGCAAAACTTGTAGATATCGCAGCACGTTAAATGGGTGTCATTGCAGTCCCTGTCTGATTAGGTAGCCATATGGAGAAAGTAATATCTCCATCAGCAAAAAGCAAGGAATGCAAATCCTTTGTGAATTTTCTTGGAGGCACTGAGTTGCTTTCCAGCCTAACCCGCAGAGGGCAGGGTAATGAGCTGCTTTGCTTCCCTCTTGTACTCAGTGGAGTCAATTCTTGCCAGATGCTGAATTAGAAAATGTCGAACAACAGTGAATTCAAGCAATTACATTTGTACAGCATGCAAAAATGTGGCAATATCTATCTGTGAGTCTGTTGGGGACAGGATATAGAAAGTCATTCCTCCTTTTGTGTACCGTGATCCTTGTTAGTTTGATTTTTCAAGGGCACTGAATGTAGTGGCAGTTATATTGAAGTGGAAAAGATGCTTCTGTATGTTAAATGTTTGCTTTAGGTGTGGGCTACTTCCCCAGCCCAGACCCACGCTGCTGGTGATAGCATCAAATATTCTGTGCTTCGTGCAGTTTATCTGCTGGTGAGGTGAGCTGGACAAAAGCATGGCAATCCCAGAAGAGGTGGAGAATCTGTTGTTCTCAGGTGCTCATCAATAACACTTAACCAGGATGTAAAGCTGTATCATTAGATCCAGGTGCCACTTGCAAGGAGAAATGTGCCCTTGATTTCAGTGGGGTTGGGATTTCATCCTTTCTGTCTCGTCCTAAATAGCAAATTTAGTGGAATAACAATGCATCATTCTAAGTTCTCTTGCTGAATGATCCTTATAAAATTGTCTGCTCTTCTGCCTCAACACAAGCGTGTTGCTGCCTTGTGAAGCACTCAGAGCATTGATGGGAGCATGGGATTTCCAAGCCTCTCCAAAATCTTATAATGACTTTTTTGTTATTTCCTATAAAGCATGGATTTAATAAAGCCTGCAGGGACACAGTATTACTGAAGATTGACAAGATGGAAATTGGCATAAGTGTTCAGTAGTAAAACGCTAAAAATTATGATAGTATTTTATAAAGTACATTGTGAATGTGGTTTGAAACACTGAACTCATTTGAAAAATCATAATGATCTCACAGCACATACGTAGTATATATTTGGACACACGGTTATACTGAGTGCTAAGTGAGAGACACCTATTTTTAATAGAAATACTGACAAAATATGTTCTCATTATTCTGTAATCTATTAGACCTGTGGAGGTTTTTAGACTTTGTATTATCATAACTTCCCTTTCATCATTGTTTTTGGTTAAATCAGAGGTATATAGCCCTCAGCTATTCCTCTTTCTCTGATACTGTGTTCCCTTCATCTGCATAGAGGCTGTGTCCTCCTCCGTTACCGTTTGGCTATGCTGAATGTATTCCGTACTTTCTAATCTCCCTTCATAAATTGATCCCTTCTGACTTACTGTTGTTGCCATTCTCTTGAACTTTCTCAAAAAACTGACACACTGCTGAAATAAATTGCAGCATTGCTAAAAATCAATGGGAATTTCCCAATTTTGACAGCAGCAACTAGCAACTAGGATTTGTCTCAAATTAGAAGAGCTGTAGTGAAGGACAAGCTTGTATTCCAGTGCTTCTATGCTCGTGTCTAAGCACAGAAATTCAGAGAATAAGGCATGTAGGCTTATATATTGCTGAATGAATGCCCTTGGATCCTGCTGTCTGTGATTCAGGCTGAGAAAGCTCACTATCTTGCAGTTTCTGGCCCTGCAGAAGCCACTTTTCCACTTTTATATCACCTTGAAGGGGCTACTGTGAATGGGAACAGTGTAGAAGCATATTGAAAATTTCCTCTAAGTAGGTATGAAATCATAGTTTGCTTATACCACTGCTGGAGTGCTACACTAATGCTGCTCATATCAATATATTTCTCTGTGGTTAACACCCTGATCCCTGTTAAATCTGCAGCAACTGTCTAAAGGAAATTAAATTCAGTGGAAGGAAGGAAGATTTGGTAGGTAAGGCACTGGACTGTCACTCAAGAGAATAAGGTTTAGTTTCTACTTCTTCCACAGACTTTCTGCGTGACCTTAGGTGACTCATTTAATCTTTCTGTGCCTCAGTTCCTCGTCTCTAACATTGGCCATAGTGATGATGCAGTTTTCTGATGATGCTGATGCTTCTTTTCTGTCCATTTTCTTGACAGCTGTTGCACTTAAATTATTTGTTGTTTTTGTGCGTGTATGTGTGTGTCAAATTCCTTGCAAAGCACAATCCTGACAGCTATTGAGTTCTACAGGTGTTTCTCTAGTAAAATTAGTTTTTAATAAAATCCAAACCAGTCCTTCATTAAATGACATGATGCAAAGGGTGCAGCAGCATGAAAAACATCTATTTTTCCTTTCCTTCCCTTTCAGGAAATGACAACAGTGAAGCCCTTCCAGAGTCTATCCCATCTGCTCCTGGAACACTGCCTCATTTCATGGAGGAACCAGATGATGCCTACATTATAAAAAGCAACCCCATTGTCTTACGCTGTAAGGCTATGCCAGCTATGCAGATTTTCTTCAAGTGCAATGGTGAATGGGTCCATCAAAACGAGCACGTGTCTGAGGAGAGCATGGATGAGGCTACAGGTAAGGCTGACGTGTCCTTCAGGAGATGTACCTGAATGCAGAGCCTGTCAGTGGTACCCAACATAGAGCAAGGAGCAGATCCCATGCGGAGATACACACGCAGGAGGGTCGTGGGACGGAGCAGGTAGTTGCAGGGTTGCACTGGGCTGAAGGAGCCGTAATTCCACGGGCACACGACGATGTGTGCTCTGCCCTGGGCACAGCCAGGGAGCCCAGGGAGGGTGCAGGGTGCCAGCCCCCTCACTGCTGGGCTCCCGTGACACGGGGGTCGGGTCAGTGCAGCCAGCTCGTGTCTGCTGTGATGCATCCCGTGGCCGCAGCTTTGCCAAACTGGGAGACGCCGTTTCACGGGATGCAAAAGGGGAAGCGGCGGATGGAAGAGGGGAAAAAAAGGACAGAGCTGAAAGGCAGAGGTGGGGAATACAGGTCCTGGTAGAAGAGACGTAGTATGAATGGGGAAAACAAAGGGAATTAAAATGACTGCAGATGTAGGAGGTGTGACACGGAGACAACATCCAAGTGGATACGAACCAACTTTTCCAAGTGGAGACACAGGGCCTGACCAAACCCTAACCACGGACAGTGAGATTTCTGAAAGAAAAGAACAGTTCTGGAGGGAACAGTAGTTCTCTGTATTCCAATGACCTAACTTGTAGTGGGAGCTAGAAACAGGGAAACGAATGCTTTTATGAAATTCCTGTCAGGATGAACCCTGAAAAAAATGCTGATATGGTGGTTGAAATTTTGCCTTCAGCCCCAAGCAGTGATAGGTACTGGGTAGGTAACACAGCCAGGTAGGAGAAATCCATTGTGTAAAAGTGTGTTTCTAAAAGACGAGGATGAGAAGGGAAAAAGTTGAAAATGATCAACAGATTTTATCCTGCTCCCAGCACACCCTGTATCTTTTCTCATTTAGAAGCATCTTGATAAGTATTGCAAACCAATTTAATGCTGCACTGTCTTGTAATTTCACAATTCTGTTTTGTTATTGCTTTTCTCCTCTTCTTAAATTCCAAGATTGCTAGGCAACTCCGTGTCTTGGAAATAGCAGTGTATGCATAACATCCTCTCTATCGATACAAGAAATTCCCTTTTAGAGGAAAAAGTGCCATTTAAAAAGAAGTTACATCTCCTGAAGTGGTGTTTGGCATTCTTTTTAAGTGACACATTCTGAAGAAATTTCATTCTAAAGGCTTTTTGTAAATGCTAATCTGGATGAATTTTAATTTTTACAGTTACCTTTTCGAAAATAATTTAATAGGCATAACCTTTAGTTTTAAAGGCATTGCTGAATCAATATAGAAGAAATGTTGTCCCTAAATGTTTTTCTTCCATATGGTTAATGAAAATCTGTCTTGTGAATACTGCAATTATGTCTTCTAAGCCTTGGATTAATAACAGAATAAAAAAAAGAGGAAGTAACATTAGGTGTTTTTTTTTAAATAACACCAGTAACATTGAGGTTTGAGACGTGAGGCATAGACTTAGCAAATGGGATCTGGAATATAAATGTTGCAGGTTTGAATTTAGCCCAGGGATGGAGCTAACTCTAGAAGATTGTTGTCTAAACATAACAATCGTGGTCCAGACAGCTCAGTGTGTCTGTGTGTTTCAAAAACTACCATAATGGTCTTCAGGACACAAAAAAATGCAGTAAAGGCTATATGCAGTGTCATGTTGAAGGACAAGCTTGGATATTCTCTTGCCATGATGTATCCCTATCCATAAATTATTTTGGAACTCTTCCTTAGCCTTCAGTAAACACTAGACTGTTGGGTTTTTTTTAGAATTAACGTGCGTACTGGCAGTGCCCTCGTTTCTGGAGTCAAATCTGGGCCATAAACATGTCTGCTACCAGGCATGCAGGATGCTCTGCGTACTGCGTGGGCTCCATCTGCGAAAAACTGCACTAGAATTCATGCCAAGAATGGTGCCTCTGGTTAAAGGGTGGGATTCTGGTGTGCTCCCTGAGGGGAGATTATGCTACGTTAAAATGGGTCTGTCCTCCTCCATCCTTCCACTATTTGTTATGGGGTTAAAATTCTGAGAGGAATTGGTGAAAAATAGCAACAAGAAACCCAAACAAGAGGGAATTTCAGGCTGGATACAAGACATGTATCTAAGCATCTCTGTAAATTCCTGCCAGTAAGCTCTTAGCCAGGCATAGGCAAGAGGGGCTTGGCAGTGGCACACGGAGGCACGCTGTTCTGAGGGATGTTGCCTGCAGCTGTATTGTGTACGTAGAAAAGGACAGGAGGGACAGCTGTTGGTAGACAACGGGTGTATTTGGTCATTGTGATGAACATGGAATCCAATTTCACATCATTTTGTTTTCATAGGACAAAAATATAAATCTTGGAGTAAGGCAGGAGTCACTGTTAATTTGAAAAGGAGGAGCAGCAGGAGAGGAAGGATTGTTGTAGTTTTGCAAGCCTTACAGTTAGGGGTTGGGAGGCATGTGAGGGGTCCTGGTGGGCTGGAAGTTTGCACTGAAGTCGCTCCTGTTGTCGCTTCGCTGCTGCTTGTGCAGACAGTGGGTGCAGGGAAGCCAACACGTGCTGCCATCCCAATGGATGCAGGTTCCACCTCTGCGCTGCCACAGTCAATTGGTCGGTTACAGACCAAGTTATTCATCTTTTCCTGCCTTATTTCCTGAGTTGCAGAAAAGAGACAGCAATCCATAGTCTGCCTTTTCTGTTTATTCCATAAATGTGGCCGAACAGGAACTTTGCCCTCTCTATGTGCTCTGCCTCATAAAGTGAGAGCCCGAGCCAGTAGATGCTACTGTGATAAAAATATAATAATTACGGTTTGATTAATTTCCTTCTGCTTTATTTTTCTTGCCTGAACATGGCAGCATGCACGTCAGAATTAGTTTACAAATATTTCAGCTTTTGGTTTCACCAGAGAATCAGACCTGCTAAGAGTAACTAGAGTCTTCTTGTTTGATAAATAAAAGGATTACAGCAATAGCTGCTGTCAGTGTTTTTCTCATTTAAACAAATAAAGCTGACAAATGCCGAAGTTCTGTGCAGCTCTGTTATGTTTAGTACATGGAGAGCAATTATTCATCTGCTGCCAGCATTAGTCTATCTGCAGCTAAACCATCCAACAGTGCAGAAAGCTTATTAGCATATCAGTTCCATAGTCGTAATTTTATATTCTGTAGGGCTGTAGTGTATAACAAAAGACGACGGTTATAATTTGCACAATAATTTAAAGGGTTGGACTCGCAGTGCTTATTAGAGTTATGCAAGTCCCAGGTAAAATGTTACTCTTGTTTATTACGTGACTGTTTTTATTTGCATGGATTTTTTGTTTGGTGTCATTTCCTATGAACAATTTTTCTGCCATTTCTTGAGATGCAGAGAGTAGGCGAGTATATTTGTTGGTGAAATATAGTGATGATAAATGAAGAATATACACTTCTGTTCCCAATAGGTTTGCTTTCTGTCATTGTTTCTAAAACAAATGAAAATAGGTGTACTTTCTCCATAAAAAACCCATAACTTTCCCCAAAGACTAGATGTTCTCCAGAGGTCCCTTCTAACCTCAACAATTCTGTGATTCGGCTACTTTGGATGTGTTTATTTTGTCTATTGGCAAATTGGGAGACCTTTAAAAGGAGCTGAATTCCTACCTGTCCCGTTCTTAAAATGCTGATCCACCAGGTTCTCAAAATCATGTGCTGTTTGTTTGCCCCATTCAAACCACATTAAATGTGGCTTCAGAAAATACGGGCTGAGATTAATTAAATAATGTGTTAATGAAAGGAAGGAGCTGGGCTGGAGAATATTCTACCCTAATAGAGCTGAAGCTGTAAATACCTGTGTTCACTGACGACTGCTCGGAATTTTGCAGTTCCAGTGAGCCTAGAAATGGCTCCTGCCATCAACGTGTGATGATTTGGGGTTTTTTGTGTCAGTAAAGGTTCTGTCGTTGTTGGCATGGGCGCACTAGTGAGCTATATAATATGCAGGTCTCGTCCTCGTTTCTATTTGCTGCTTCCAAAAATTCCTGGAGTAGCTCAGAAACTGAGAGAGTTCAGAAGATGGTGTAGGAGAACCGGGCGGGTGGACGGCAGCACTGCCCGCGCGGCCACGGATAACGGCTGGTGACGGGGCTGCTCTCTGCCCTGGGAAGATACTTAGAAGTCCTGGTGGGAATAAGCTGGTCATGGGATGGGAGGACTGCTGGAGATCCTCAGGTACAGCAAGAGGCTGAACCTTCACAGCAACGTTCAGAGCAGCCCGGGGCTCACGGGCAGCGCAGACGTGCGGTCAGGTGCGATGTACGTGGCAGCAGAGGGTTGCACATCAGCTGTGGAATGATGGACACGCCACTCCTGACTGGAGATGGGGCATCTGAGAAGGGTCACTTTGTCAAGGACTTAATCTTTTTACGCCCTTGTTGAGGAAGTCTTTCAGTAGATGGGTTGCAACCTTGGCGAAGGCTGAAAATCAGCTGGGATTTGGAGGCTCCGGAGCTTCGATGCTTTGTAGCTTTGACCGAGATGGTTCAGGGACAGCACACGGCTCGACTGGCCGTATGTGAGTAAGGAAAGTGTCCGTCTGTCCGTGTCACAGCACGGGGGATGCAGAGCTGCAGCCAGTTACCACCTGTGTCAGGTCACAGGACTCAGATGCTCTCTAGTGGAACTCACTGTAGCTGCTCCTATCTTTAACCTATAAAAATCACCCTGCAAAGCGGCTGCATGACTGCGAATCCGTGGATTCGTTGCTGTCAGAGCAGCTTGGATGCTTAAATTGAGATGGTGCATTTCCATCGTGCGCTTTGCAGTCCGTGTGTCAGCGTGGAGAGGAGTTTGATGGAACTGCTGCGCTCCGGGTGCTGTGTCTGCTTCACGATGGCTTGTTTGCACCGTGGCAGGAAATAAAGGGATGTTTTGTCAACAGCTTTGCTGAAAACTGCATCAACATATTTAAAAAAAAAACAAAATGCACATAAACACTACGATTAAACCTCTGTTTGCGTATTACAAAATGAATAAATATTGGAGTGACTGAAATGATTATTGAGATGATTATCGGGACAACTTAGGAAGCTGCCGCAGGTTTGTCCATGACTTTAGGTATCACTGTGAAATAGGGCAAGCCAAACAGGAGAAATGGAAAGAAGGAAAAATCCCCTTTGCCTGTTGCTGGAAAAGTAGCAGAAATTGTGTATTACTTTATCGTTTTTAAAGCTTGTCTGACCTTCCCTGCCCCTCTTCACCGAGCATCCCCCGCGGGCCCCGTCTCTCCTGTTTACCAAAGGAAGGGGCTGACTTCCCAGTGCCTTTCAGCAGTGAAATACCAGCTGTTAATGATGCCTGAGATTAAGTGGAAGCCAATTTTTATGGAGTTCAGGTTTAGAAATTTTTTGCTGCTTTATAAACTTCACAGGCATGAAATATTTCAAGATTGAGTTTTCATTCATTTCCAGTGAAGGGGAAATAAGTATCTTGGGACTGCACAGGAGGAGAAAGAAGAATGTAGCAGGCATGGATGTTTTCTATTTTCAAATTAATGTTTTTCTGAGTAGCTCTTGCAAATGATTCCTAATGCCTTTTAACCCAGATTTGGATTATATTTCCTCTCCTCAAGGCTGTCATGCTAAGGGAGTTGCAGATATGGCATCTGGTTCACTTTGTAGCTGGTTCACTTGCTTCCCAGAAGGACAGGGTGGCAAAGAGGACCAGCTCCGTTTCTAAGCTGTGAAGTTTATTCCCCTCTCTTTGTCTTCTCCTCCGTCCAGACTGTCCTGGCTTGAGCTTAGCTTTCTCTCCTGCAGTAGAAGACATTCCTTTTTCTTTCCTGTGTTGGGAAATGGCTGCTGGCTGGAGCCGTGGTAGCTGTGGCTGGAAAAGGCTGGAATTCTGTGGGGCGTTTGATCAGTTCCCGTCACGCGTTAGTTCTGGCTGTTTGACTTGATTGGGGGCCTACCAGGGTACTTCAGAGAGATCTTCACAGGCATGAGATGTTAAATGGGAAGCATTTTATTTTATGTTATAACATTCCAGATAAACATTCCTGGTGAAAAAGGCATAAGAGAGAAGGTTTCTGAGGGAGGTGTTATGTTACCGCAAAGACCACAGTGGGTGGGTAGTTCTTGTAACTCAATGCATTATGACCTACTCAGCTTTTAGAATTTAATTAGCGGCAATATATTATTGTCAAAGTAATTAAAGTCTTGCCTTGATTAAAAATGGAATTGTTTAATTAAAAGAAAAGGTTTGGCTAACCTTAGCTTTATGCCCAAGTAAAACAGGCTGTATCAGCTCATTTTCTGTATCTCTCCCCTTCAGGATTGAAAGTTCGCGAGGTGTTCATCAACGTGACGAGACAGCAGGTGGAAGATTTTCATGGGCCAGAAGATTACTGGTGCCAGTGTGTTGCGTGGAGCCATCTGGGGACCTCCAAGAGTAGGAAGGCATCTGTGCGCATAGCTTGTGAGTAGCGTAAATGTTCTGCTCTTCTGGGAGTTGTAAGGTATGGAAGCATACTGTTCTTTTAGGGTTAAATATAAATGGATAAGGTAAGGTACTGCTGTCTTTGCAAGCTCTGTCTATGAGATACTGTAGGAATATCACGGACAGCGTGCCATGGCTTTTCAGAGCTCTTTTATTTTAATGTGGATTGATTGATTGGCATTTACACTCGGCGAGTCTGTTTCTCACCGAGATTGTGGATTGCATGTGCACAGTGTCACAACAGTGCAATGGTAAGAAAAAAGGTTAATGCAAATTGAAAATCCCCCAAAGAGTGCCCTTTTGCTCCACGTTGATCGCAGGGGTCTAAAAAATATGAAAAACCATTTAACAATGCCTGTCTTCTACACTTTGTATTAAAAAAAAATTTGCAAGAATACATTAGAAGCTTTTTTAGCATGGTATTTTAGATCTGGTTTTCAATATTGAAGGATATCATTGGTTGTCGGGTATAATAAGCTGTGGGGAGAATGAGATAAAAGTAGGAAAAATGGAGTAATTCCAATCAGTAGAAGAAAAAATATCTTCCTTCCTTTCTCTGAGGAAAAGAGATACAAACATCCTGAAGAGAACTAAGAACGTTACAGAAATGCTGTGATTTCTCTGTGGGACTAAGCATACATTGTTTAGGAAAAAAAAAGTTTAAATACTGTTCCTATAGACATTCATAAGAGCCACTACTGACGATAATAAAATAATTCATAAGCGAGGTAAGTAGTTTTCCACTTTTTCAACTACGTAGTTGATTTGAAATCTAGATCAGATGGTTGAATCTGACATTCAGACAAGTTAAAACGGCTTAGGAAAAATTTTGTTTTTGTAACAAGGCAAAAGTATTATTCTTGCACTTCATCCTTGGACTGGAAAATTGGACGACAGCTTCTCAAAGCCTGCCCATGTATTGCTGGTGAAGAAGTAATGAAGAAGTCACGAGCTCAGCACGTGCTGCCCGTGTTGGAGGACACCACGCAGAGGATCAGCCCTTGTTGTGTGAGGAGATGGCTGATAGCACCCCCCTGCTGCTGGCTGGTGGGGTTATTCCAGCTCGCCGCCATCCCCGTTGTGACCCGAGGTTACTAGAGGCAGATGGGAATGCATTTCAGGCTGATGTGTGTTCCCAGGTGCTAACATCTGCTTTTTCATAGGCCTTCTGCACGGCCTCATGCTTTGACTTTGGAGGCAGTTGTGTGACCTCTAGAGTCGCGTGGTGTGACATCCAGTATTAAGAAATTGGACCCTACGTAGCTACACTGTGCTGTTAAGTTACTGGTAAATGACTCTCTATGCCTCCTGCTTGCCATAATGAGAGCAGGAAGGAATTCCACTGTGCAGAGTTGTGAATTATTCAGCTAAAACGTATCTCTGCCTCATCCCAAACAGGGACAGTGGTTACCAGTGGTGACTTTGACGAAGGGCGTGTGGTTACGGCAGTTGCTGTCGCTATTTGCTTGGGGGGCATCGTTGCTTGTACTTCAAACAAAGGGAAAAACTCTGGTCTTGTAGTCTGACAATCGTTAAGGTCTAAATCACAACGCTGTAGATTAATTAAGAGTTATGGGGGAAGGGAGGCTATTTGTTTTAATCTCTTTTAGCAGAGAAGACTCATCCCAGCTTTAATACCGTAGGGAGCAGAGGACAGCCGTTGTCCCCGGATAGGAAGTGTTCAGTTTCTCTCTGTTGTTCATATCTGAAACAGTGGGCTGTAGTTCACAATCAACAAATCATTATTTGAAAGATGCAAAAAATGGAAAATGCAATAAATGCCACCATAGCAAGAGGGACATAAAAAACCAGGACCCAAATACAAGTGTTACTATGATGCTGTGGAAATACTCAAAGCCTCATGCAGGTTTTACCTTGCAATTAGATCTGCTACGTTGTTCGAGCAGAACTGGAACCTGAAACCATCCTTTTGCAGCGTGCTGCCAGCAGAGAATTCAGGCAGTTACTTTCCCCCGATCTGTTGTGATCCCTTTTCCTTTAAATCACTAGTTCAGGTCTTCAAAGACCAGTACCAGGAAATGATGGCAACAAGCTGCAAAGGGGTGGGAGAAATGCTTCTTGGGAGGAGATGAGGGGCAGCAGAAACAGGTTGGGGAGGTTCAAGCAAGACACTCTGAATGGTGACATTATCAGGTAGTGTTCTAGTAATTCTTGATAAATCTTTTTCTATAAGATTATACTCTTTTAACAGGTTACCTTAAAATAAACACTTGAGGTAAGTAATAAGAAAATGCAACTCCTTAATTTTATAAATGATAGATTTTTTTGTTGTTGGCTGATTTAGTTTGAACGTGTAAAAATGTGTAAATTCGGTTTTTTATTTTACTGCATTAGCTGTCATAACACTGAATGAGCTAATAATTCCCCTGTATTGCTAAGCTGCAAAGGACTATTATTCTGAATTGAATTTTTATTGACTTTTCTCTGCACTGTGATTTCCCAACCCCATAATATGGCAATATGAGTAAAAATCAAAAGCAGGTGGAACTGTGTGTTGGGACTTCTAAACCCATCACTATGGTACCAGTTCTTCAGTAAACCACATCCCCAGCTGCCATCCATAACTGCAGATATCCCATTAACCCAACAGGCACTCCAGAGAGTGCTCTTCATTCTGCTCTATGTAATGTACTGAGTGTGGCGGAATGTTTCGCCCCGGAACTGTGTTCCTGTTTCCTGTACTGGCTGTTTGCTGTGCTACTGGTACTTGAATCCATGTTTTTTTTTCATGAAAAGAACAGCAATTCCTGGATGCAGACATGATGGGATTTGTTAGTAGTGCAGATGGAAAAAACGACGAGCTGCCAACAGATGCCTACAGCTGCCCTCCATGAGTTTCCAGGGTTCACCCTTTGGTGGACCTGTGTCATCCTATCAGTGGTGTTAATCATCCTATTAACAATTAAACATCCTATTAATCAGTATGTTAATCATCTTCTTAACAACCACTTAATTTGGGGCGTGAAGTTCTGACTTAGGGAATAAATGCCTTTAGAGGATTAGAGATGAGAACGTGTAGGTCCAGAACCCAGAACTCTTCACAGCACCTGTCACCGTGATGCATAGTGTGGTAGTGTCAAGTTCTCCTTTTTCGTTCCTCTTTTCTTTTTTTTTTTTCACTTAAAGCCTAGAGATTCCGAATTGTGAGTCAAGTCCAAAGCATTGCAGCACTTTATATTTCTCTGAAAAAGCAGGTAAGTATTTCTTTATGATAGTATGGAATGCAGAGAAAATGAGAATCATAGAATCATATGAGAAGATGGATCTTACTCCATTTTTCATCCTAATAAAGGCATTTGTAGGCACAGCTGCAGCATAACTGTTAATGAATGGCTTTTTAAATAGGGTACTAGAAAAGATATTGGTTATCTGTGGGGAAAAAAAAATTGACATTAACAAAGAATCATAAAAAGGAGAATACATGCACTGTGTGCATCTTTCTCTAGTGACCGGCTTGCTGAAATAAGTCTTAATGTGCTTTATAAAATATATTAAAGCGTAACTGATTCAGAGCCTCTGCTGTTTAAGAGGGTGTATTTCATGAAGTGTAAGCAACGGAGAAAATTAGATCAGTAAATCCACTCTGTGGAATTTGAGACACTGCTTGTAGAAAATGAGTATGTCTGATGGCAACATCCTAACTCTCAAAGCACGTGTTGTCAGTAACGCTCCTTCCGTTCTGTTTTCATTTCACAGCAGCAAAACTTTGCGCGTTCGTGGGCGTATTGGGGTGAGGGCGATGTCACTGCGTACAGCTTTCCTTTGTATGGAAAAGGAAACCTTTCCATGGCTGCTCTGCGGCCACGTCAGTGTGATCTGAGACAATATTCCCTGTTTCTTATCCTGAACTATTAGCTTGGCCATGATATCTGAAACGAAGCAATCTTCTCATCAGCCAGTTTGGAATGCATGGAATTGCTCTCAGTCCTTCCCTTCCCTTCCCTACAGCTTGCATAGGCAATCTAAACAAAATGTGTAGCTTAGAACTTTTTATAAACCACCCTGGCATGTATCTGAAGTAGTGTGTATTAGGAGAATTATTCACCCAGTCTTGGATTCGTTGAGTTGATTCTAACGGCACCCTAGCAATACCACGTTGTTCTTGCATTTAATTCTCCTGTTCTGCAAAGGCAACGGCTCAAGGGACTGAATGCACCACTGGAACCTTTGTGGGTTCTAAAATTGGTTTTAGACGGTTTCTTAAAGGTGGAGAAATGGAAACACAACTAAAAATGGCAGGATCTCTGCCTCTCCTCTGGGGAAGAATTAGTAGCTCTGTTGTCCGTCGCTTTATGCACACGCTGAAGAGAAGAATGGGGCAAAGCATTATTCTGTTGCTCACTTCTGCAGCCTGCATAGTATTGCTTGGGGAGGAATGGCTTTTGGAGGTATAATCAATTATTGCATTAAACTCTGCAGATTTACGGAAAAACTTTGAGCAAGACCCACAAGGGAAGGAGGTTCCTATCGAAGGGATGATCGTTCTCCACTGTCGGCCACCCGAGGGAGTCCCTGCAGCTGAGGTGAGGCTTCGTGCAGTGTCACTGCTGGTGGCTGCTGAGAAATGGGGAGAGGAGAGGAGCAAAAAGGGTTTAGCTACTCTGTGGTTTTCAAGGTCCAGTGTTGGTTACAGTGTTCTTCTCTCACAGACTGCTTTAAATATGTATTTTTTGGTTATATGAGTTTTAAAGAAGTATGGGGGTTTAGCAGAATTCAGGAATGTTTGCTCCAAAAATCCTAGTTTTGATACAATTTTTGGTTTATGCTTACAAACTGAAAATAGGTTGTTACTTATTTTCTCAGAAATTACTTTTCTCATTGAAAAATAAAACAAAGAAAAAAACCACTAAAAACATGATAAATTGTTGCTGGAGAGAGAAAATCTACTTCAAATAATAATTTGGGGTTTTTTTGCTTAGCTTTAAAAATGCTTTTTGTCAAGAGAGTTGAATCTTACAGGAAACTAATGGGGATGCCTTCAAACGATAATAGCCAGGCTATTCTTGGAGGAAGATGTTCTAAGTGAGTTGTACTTAAAAATCTGCTAGGGAGGCATTAAAAAAAAAAAGAAAATCTGATGGTGGAAGCTGGTGTGGCATCACACTGTTGTTACCTATGAAAAGCAGACTGGTGGTGGTAGTTGTCAGCCAGTGCTGCACAGCAAAGCTGAGATGAGTAGTTTGAAGGTGAGCAAAAAGTTTACAAGAGAAAAACTATATTAAATCAACATGTTTTCTTTAAGACCAAAAGAAATTATGATAGGTGCACTTCTACCCAACAAGTACGGTTTGCTGATGTGATTGTATACCTTTGACTGCTTTCCAATTTCTGTACAGCTAAAAATGCTATCTTTATTGGAATTGAGCCATTTGGGGAAAAAACAGTGATTCTTGGTCAGCACTGTTTGAATTTTATTGAGAATTTTAGAATTATTTGAACTACAATGCTTTACACTCAACAATTAAACAGGATATCTGTCTTTAATGAATGTTAGGAATTATATCCAATGAAAACCTGACATTTTCATTGCTTTCTACAGAGAAAAATTGTAGAGTTCTCAATAAACCCTGGTTTACTGATGTTGATTGTAAAATTGTTATTGCTGCTAATAAAGCCTGTAAATCTTAACAGGTCATATTTGCTTTGGACAATAAAATTTCACATAAAGGCTCAGGATGCAAGGCTAATGCTTTGCTCATCAAGGTAAACAGTCTACTGGAAATAATTCAGTGTCTTTAGAAACTGGGTACTAGATTCAGATAAGTAACAGCTCTGGTCTGTGGCAGGAAGCTCGAGGTTATAAACTCTTTTGGTATTTTGAAGTTAAAGCAACCTGCCCTGTTATGCGTGTGGATGAGAAACAACTGAGACTGCCAGGAAGTCTTGCTCAATAATTGTTACGTGGGTACTGAGAAGTGTAGAAGGTTTCAAAACCCAGTGCTGGCAGCAAATCTATAGTTCTGATCCAAGAATTTATTTCATTCGAGTTTGGATGAAGCTCTAGACGCAAACATAAGGCTTGAAATTACTACGGACAAAGAAGCTCGTCTTCTGTTTCATTAGATGCAAAATAGATGCAAATTGTGGCATTGTTGGTTTTTGTTTGTTTGGTGTTTTGAATCCATACTCTGCATGGACCTGGAAATGCAAACTGGAAACAAAATGGATAGGAGACTCCAGCCCCTTTCATGTTACCATGCCAATATCTGTCTGAATCCCTCGGGAAGATTCTGATGATTCCATCCAGTGCAGAAGTTCAGGAACATTATTTTCCCAAAGAACATGTGTTTCCTGTGTGTGCCATAGTCCCAAGTTAATCTAGCCATTTATTTCTGACAATGCCTATGGATGACTGATACAGTCCAACCTCTGCTCATGCAATGCAGTTCAATGAGGGGCAGACACTTTACAACTGGAATGAAATTTAAGTTCACTTCAATTATTTATGTGCCCCATTATCAAGAATATAAATCTTCATCTCTGGAATTGTTTTTCTGCAGCTTAGAGGTGCTGAAGATTCCTTAAATCAGGGATAGAAGCATGAGAAGTAAATGTTCTTGAACTACACCACAGCTTAATCTGAAAAATCCCGTCATTAGTCCCGTAAGAAGTGGAAAGCAGGCAGTTTTTTGGTGATGACTGACATCATAGTTTCCTCACAATTACTGGGAGAGAACACCTTTCTTTCCCACTATTCCTTTCCACATTCTAATCCCTCCTCAAATATTTTCTTAGCCACTGCTAATGTTTCCTTCTTTAAACCTGAGTGGATCTCAGCAGTTCTTGGTAGGCAGAGGTACTTGTTACTAAATATATCAGCATTTCCCAGGCATGTTTATGCCATTATGTGCCATCCATGGCAACCCCTTGCTGTTTTTCTGTTGTGCAGGAAAAAGTGTTTAACCAAGTAGCAGCATTAGGGGTCCACATCTGAGAATTCCTGAGCTGTCATCACAGTCAGCATCTTTACCAACGGTGCCTCTCAGTATTCATCCTTTTAAAATTTATTTTTAGGAGTGGGACAGGAGGGATGATAGAGATCATACAGCAATCGAGACCAAACCTCATAGAGAGGTTCTCTACAGAGAGTTCCTTTAGATCAAGTTTAGTTTTGTTGGGAGAAATTTCTCTTTATACCATCTGTTCCAGAATGAGTAAGGCTTCCGTATCTCATCACCAGTAGCAATGAAAACACCCAGATTGAGTTTGCTTATATGCATTAATTTCCACACACAGTATGTATAAAAGAAGTTAAGAGAAGACAGATTAAAGGTTTGGATCCATAGTTTAATGCATCTAAACTGTATATGGCTTAAAACTCGGCTTGTATGAATTAATTTACAGATAATGGAAGCTCATGTGACATTGTCAGTGCTCTGCGTGCTCGTACAGTTCAGTTTTAGCAAATGGTCTTTAAGCTGAATAAGACATTAGTGAAAGCCAACAATCAGAGGGGACTGCAAATAAAGACCAGCAGTATTCCAGTTCAGCTTCAACGTTACACGGGCACCAATCAGGAGCACCAAATCCTGCTGAGGCAAGCACTGATCTCAGCGCTGCTCCGAAATGCACTGTACTGTCTTGACTCATTTAGCAGCAAATCTCAGTTGCTGGTGTCAGCTAGGTCTTCAGTAAAAGACATCTAAAGGAGCATCTCTCTAAATCCGCATTCTCCTCCCAAGAATTCGATTACAGCCTTCACAGAGCTACAGTCCAGCTCTTGTGCATGAAATTGTATTGAATGTGCCTGATTTTACTACTAATAAAAGCTCACGTGGCAGCAGCAGTGAAGAAAACGGAGTGCCTGAGGTACCACCTGTTGTTTTACCCTTTCAAACAGTTTAGGCAGCCGTAGAAAACGATGGAACCATTTCGCATTCCGCTTGGGCAGGACAGGCACCCACCTCTGGATGTGGCAGTACCACGCACCATCTCTTGGAGCACCGTGGCTCTGCTCCTGGAATGTGCTGCCTTTCAATTTACATACAGGTCCAGACCAGCTGTCTCCAGTTGCTCCATAGCCCACTCTGTGTTTCTGTCTCCGCAGCTTTCCCGTTTCCCGTTCGCCTCTAGGAAGTAAGGAACTTGAGAAAATTCCACCCATCTCTGCTTTGGGAGGTTGCTGAGGGTTTGGGGCGTTCTGGGTGCATTGCCACAGCAGTAAGAGAGTAAGAAAACCCAAATCTTGACACTAGGCAGACTGGAAAAAGGTTTTAAATCCTCTCCTCATGCATTCACATGGCAAGCAAAACGGAGCTGGTGAGCAGCTGTGCTTGCAGGCATCAGCACCCAAACCAAATAAATTCAGTTTTTTATGAGTTAAACATCAAAATAAAAAAGCAAATCCAGCATTTAAGTAGAGCATCTGATAATCCTCTGCTGTGGCAAATGTTGATTTAAATATAACAGAGTCTCTGCTGGCACAGGCTTGATGGGACCAGAGCCATTTCTTTCATGATTGCCGCAGAGTTGGCCTCGGGAAGAGGCAGTTCTGGCTTCCAGTCCCCACAACAGATTCTCCCCATAGATCTGTTTATTAATTGTGTGCAACAGAGGCCTCGTTTGCTGGGGGTGTATGCAGCGAGGCAGTTGTGTAGCACAGCAATCAGCTAAACTCTCTGATGGATCCTTGTCTGCTGGCATGTTTGCTTGGCTGCCAGGTGGGCACCGTGGGCTCGGGTCTCTGTACCCACTCTCGTGTCGCTGAGATGGTTTCACTCCACGGATATCAGAAAAACTATTTCTGATTTTCATTGGGATGATGAAAACGAGAGGAAAGGGAGTTCTCCTCTCAGAAAACGTGGAGTTGAAGACTGAGTTTGTCAGAGCAACATCTCCAGCCCTTTGCTCGTTATATCCAGCTTGTTTTGGGAACATTTTGGAGAAATTTGTGAAGGGAAGAATGGCTTCTCTCTATTAACAAGACGTTTTTAGAAGCTGTGTATTTGACAGTGACACAATACATGATGCATTTCTTCCAGCTGCATTATCTGCTGGTCTGACTCGCCAGGAGCCTCCCGTCACCCACACACTCCTGTGCCATCGCGGCGGTTGCACAGCACGGGGTCGGGTGCGGAGCAGCGGCTCCGCTGAGCTCGTACGCACCAGTTCAGTCCCGTGGCACCTCGGGCTGGTGCAGGGCTGCACACGGGGCCGTGATGGGCTCAGACACCCATCAGTTCATCTCTGAAAATACATGGGATGTATCCAGAGGTTCTTGCTCTAGTGGGCAGCCAGCCCCATGTAGGACCTGCCTCAGCTGCTATTAACGGTGCCTCATGTTATTGAGGCACAATGCCTCTTACACTTGGTTTGTATTTTTTTTTTCCCCAGTGCACTGTGCTATATTTTCTGTATATGTGTTTTGCACTTGTTTATTGTTGTGTATTTTATTGCTTTGCATTTTTCCTAGGAAGACACAGCAGTTGCTCATGGCGCACTCCTCTGTCGCACACCAGGAAAGCATTACACTGGCTTTAGATGACTTTTAGAGCATATCCTTAACCTGTGGCCTTGCGTAAAATATACTCTGCATTCAGCTCTAGTCCAGGCTCTTAAGTCCTGTGTGTGACTTACAAATGGCTACAGTTCAGCCTTGAAAATGTGAGATGAAGACTGGCTGGAGCAAACGAGGCATCGCTCAGCCCGTCTGGGAAAAGAGGGAACATGTTGCACGGTGCCTGATGGAGTTCAGTAGTTCTGTTTGCTTCCCCACCCCTGCCTATCGAGCTCCCAGGCATCTTCTCTTCATTCCTACCAATCCTGGAAAAAGCTTTACCAAGAGGCAGTTGTGTGGTCCATCTTGGGGTCATGCAAGTTGTAATATGCTGAAGTCAGAGCTTCAGCATGTGCTTCAGTCAACAAGTGGTAAAGATTGATTTTGCTTTTTGTTTGTGTAATTCTGATGGTTTTTAAGTAGTGCTCCGATTTATAGTGTATAATATAGAATTGTTTCTTCTCCTCAAGTGAATTTCCTGATATATTCTTTTCTTATCTTCTCAGGTGACCTTTACTTTTATTCTTTAACAGTTTTTCTCTAGACTGTGTTCTCTTCAGTTTCTTGAAGCTCTTCTTTTTTGGGGGTAGGCAGGGGGAAGACATCAAAAATAGATCCTCCTTTTTGCTGCATTTGATGAGCTTGCTGCTCTGTGTATATGCTGAGTATTTGCATTTTCAGTCTCTCCTCCATTGTTTAATACTTCCTCCTCCTCCTCAGGTTAAATAATTCTTCTCTAAAGCATATACACTTTGAGATCCTTTTTCTTTTGTTCACCTTCACCATAAAGCTGACTTCCACTGGGGCCCCTATGGGTGCAAAACAGCATCTGTGTGGTTCAGGCTGCAAGGCTGGGAAACTAAAGTGGGAATATGGTGTTAGCTCAGAGGAGCCAGTTCCCAGCGAGACCTGCCTGATGGGTAACAGGACTGAAGTCCATTGTGATGCACGAGGTGCAAATCTCAGCAGAGGCTGACTTTAAACATTTTGTTATAAATAAATACTCCCGGAGACTAAATCTCTGAATAGCTCATATTTGAGCATTAGTAGCAACTTGCAGCAGTTTCTACATCTACTGTCTGATCTGGGGTTTTTTTTTGGTAATAGAAGGGCAGCTGTTGTGCTAAACTATTACTGATGAGTGTAAACTTGTGTTGAGTGCTCTGCAGAGGCTTATGGAATACTCTAAAATATCTTTATCATTTAATATATGCATATATTTAAGCTTTAAATGTGCTGTATCCAGTGCTACTTTTTCAAATGCTTAGCACAGATTTTGACGTTTTAATGGACTGCTGTAGATGTTCCAGTGAATATTTGCACGAGTTCTGATGGTTTATTTACTGCTATAGCTTTTAATGGAAATGTAAAATCATTTCTCTTCTGGGCAGCGCATATTCCATTGCAAACACATCAACAAAATGTGAAACCCACATAAAATTCAAAAGCTGCAAGTATTCCAAAAGTAGTGAGAGTCATTGCTGCCTGTTTTACATAGTCTTGTGTATTTATGGGACTTGTACACATACAGTAAAATGTAATATGGCAGGATAATGGTATTGTAGTAAAACACTATGGCAAAAAGGCTGGTGAGTTATAGTCTTCAATGAATCTTGTTTCTAGTTATAGAAAACAGAGTATGATTACTAAATGCAAACAGCCTGCATTTTATACAGTTAGTTATAGATCTTGGGTCTTGTGTCTGGAATATCAATATTTGCTTTACTTTTAAGGGACATTAGTTACAATAAATGCGTGTAATTTTTCACCGCAGACATTTCACTTTCAAGACTGAGCTTGGGTGTGTGCAATATGTCTCAATGATTATTTATCTACATGTAAGCTCTTCCTATAGACTGGTTTCACTTTTAAGCAACCACTGCAGCCAACCTTCACGTTTTTAACATCATGAAGTTATGGGAAGCTGTAAGAAATTTAATAGTTAACTTAGGATAAAATTAGATGACATTGCATTTGGAACAGTGAAATAAATTCCTTTTGCTTTGTGAAGGAATTATGCAAATTCTTAACTCTTACTGTTAGTCATAAAAAGTAGGTTTCAGCACTTCAGAAGCCCTGGCTGTGCCTCTGCAGCTCACATGCTGTTAAGGTCTCTAAGACACCCCCCTGCTGCGAGAGGCAACGTTGTCTTACACTTGAGCTCTTCAGCCCACTGCTGAAGCAGTACTCCAAACTGTTAATGAAGAGTATTGTTTTTGGAAAAAAAACCCTGATCATGTTACAAATCCAAGTTTCATGGTAATTACTAATGTCTCTGCACAGATACATTCACCCCGAAATAGTCCATGCTGTATTATGATCATTAGCAGGTCAGACTTCGAAGATATAAAGGCAATAACATGATTAATAAGTTCTTCCGAGGTCCTACTCTTACAGTAGAGCTTGTGTAACCTTCAGGTCATGAGGGTGACAGCCAGCTGACAAATACAAGATCTTAAAATCTGGGCTGAATTGGTCTGTCTACTCTATGGTACTGCTGTCTATGAATTATACCTTTAAAATACTGACAGTTCAGGGGGAAATATCTAAAAATGTTCTAGAAAGCAACATTTTAACGACAGCTCATATATATCCCACAGCATCTTCTGGAGATGTTAAAAATTGCACAAATATCTAATTTATGAGTGTTTTCCGTGTAGAATTGTATATAAGATCAGTTTTGGCTTAAAGTAGTAAAGAATTATGAAGTACAGATATCACTTTGGAAGTGACTACACACATAGGAATGAAGAAACATTTCCAGAGTCAAGCCACACTGTGAATCCTTGAACGGATCATGATTTTCCATAGACTTAATTGTCTAAGTCTCTTTGCAGAGTGAAGGTTCTGTTAACTACAGCACCAGTGGCAGACTGAGGACCAATTATTCATTTAGCTGAGGAAAATAGGTATTTCTTCCAGGAATGTACATCATTACTGCTTTTTTTCCTGTTACTCTGCCAAGAATCTGAAGAAATTTATATTTTTTTATTAGACATTATCCAACACTGTACGTATGGTGAAAAATGCTGCAGATGAAAGCAGCAGTTAGGAGGCTAATGAAACGGAACGGCTTCGTGCGTGGACAGAGCAGTTTTGAACCCACTTAGAACGTAAAATTGTATTGAAAAGTCCTTACAGATTTCACAAGTATCAAATTACCTTCCCTTGAATCTCGGTTTATCAGTTCTCGACATACCCTTCCGAGCGGAGCAGAACAACCTCTGAACGTTGATTCTATTCTGCTGAAACCAGGTGGCGACTTACTCGTAATTGCTTATTTAATTATTCTAGTAATTTCTTCTCCAATTTTATCTGGTCTGCATTTTAAAATTCTACCGTTTCTCTCCATTGTGCACAAACACATACAGAGACACAAATGTTATCTGTGCAGTTCAGATTTTTAGCTGCTTTTAACAGAAATATCATCACTTTCATTTTTCATACTTTATGCTGTTATGGATAATATATAACATGATCTGGGCTGATTGTGTTCAGAAAAGACAATCTAATAATATGCAGGGCCTCTTTATTCTCTAAAACATCTCTCAATTAAAGCCTTTTTGTGTAAGCCTGTGACTGCTCATAGGAGCACAGACAACACACAAACAGAACGGAGATTGAGTTTATTTTATCCTCCCTTCCATCTTCACCCAAATCTCGTTTTCATTCCGTGCCCTTCATCACCTGTTGTCTTTGAGAGAAATGTCTGCTTCAGTATTATCTTTCTGTCTTTTTTCCTAACGTACTTCATCTTCAATGCCCTGAACTTTTTTTTTCACCCAGCCTAGATCATGGATTAAGTATTACAACAGCAGTTGTAACACACAGAGTACAGAGCCTGGAGTAACACTCTGTAGAGGTTCAAACAAAGACCAGGTTTCAAAGGCAAAAAAGGCTTGTGATTATCGGTGCTTGTAAAAACCACTTTAATGCTCTTGCTCAATATGCTGAAATAAAAAGCCTTAGATTTCACAGTTATTCTGTGTAAGTGAGGAATAAAAAGGACATGGTTTTGCACAGAACTGGTAGTCTTTTAAATATGTTACAGGCAGTTTAGTGGGTTTTGTTTGCTCTACATGTTTGGCAACACAACCAGTTACATAAACTGGGATGTCTGGTTGTGCAACCTAGTTAATGGTGAGTTTATTTTTTTTTCTTTTTGCTTCGTTACAATCACGCTTAAAAAATCTTATTGCTAAGCCGTTTAACATCGAACTGGATATATTTTGGATGCTCTTTTTCAGACATTGGCAGTTCTGAAATGTTATGGAGTTGTTAATGCAATGCTTTTTTCTAATGTTTGTTCTTGTTTGCACATCTCAAACCCCCCTCAGTGAGCAAACAAGGTCAGCCAGGTGTGCTGCATGAGTCACGCAGCTGGCTATTGAGCATCCACGTACCATCACGTCTTTTAAGGCTTTGACTGTTTTATGTTGTTTTCAACTGTGGTTGTTCAAGCTCATCATAACAGACCTGCCAGTCTCCACAGCCTCACACACAAAATACACTGCGAGCCATCTCAGGGAGTCGTAGATCTGTGTAAAACTCACCTATTTATTTGGACTCTGTGTGTTACATCAACAGTTGTGCTTATTCTGTAATACAGCTGTCCTCTAAATTTAGTTTTCACACCTGTGCCTAAGATGTAGTGCATTTGACTGGACCAGTCACTCACCACTGGTACGTCTACTGGCCAGATGGAATACCCAGCATACCAGTGTTGGGGAAGCTCTGCTTCTGATAGCTGCTTATCATGTAGTGAAAAGGTTAAGTTCCAGGTCAGCATGTTCCATGATTTCTCTTGGAAGTCAAGCTCAGAGGTTTTTAGCATGGTTTGAACTCGTGTGCTTTACCATGAGTATGCAGAACTGGACCGAGTTGCAGTGGAAAGCTGCTCCTTTAGCTGGAAGCCTTTTCATTCCCATTTAGACCGGCCACTGGAGAGGAGGACCACTTACACTGCATTCGTTGCCTTCTGCCATCCTAATATGCAGTTTGAGATTGTGCTCCTCTCGCCATTATTCTGTCCCTGTGCTGTTTGAGTGCTTTAAATCTGTCACTTCTCTTTTTCCCTGTACCCTTTTTTCACTTGTACCAATTATTTGAAACAATGGCATTTGTCAGCTCTCTTCTTGTCTCCTTAGTGGTATCTCCAGGTGCCTGTTTTGCTGATTTTGTACATTTTGCAGCTATTGGAAGCATCTCAGTCCCTGCATATATACCATTTATTGGAAAAAATCCTTGGATGTTTTCTCCAAAATGAGCATGTGCTGGATTTCATGCAAGTGAACTGCGTGCTGTGTTTTCCTCCAGCAGCAAAAATGTTTGTTTTCCTTCTGAGGTTTGACTTGTTCTAAGTAAATCAGTACACCCAGGAGCTACTGAGGTCATGAAATAGAAATGCTGGAGCAAAACACTTCTGAATTAGATTGCTAAAATGAGAGGGGGAAAAAAAAGAAGTGAGATAACTTTGTAGTTCCCCTGAATAGATAATTCCTTTTTATAAAGACATGTGCTTTGGGGCTTTTCTTTTTGATGTACTGTTTTGCAGTGGCGTATATTTTTCTGGAACTGTTTTCAGAAATGTTCTTCATTTTGAATGCTTGAACATGAAAGGATAAGTTATAAGACTTTACCATTATGTTTATAATTGTAAATAATGAAGGTAATTGTGTAAAAGAGTCCTACAAGGATTCAGAAACTTCACTGTAGTGCACATTTTGACTGAACAAGGTAGTTGGAGGCTTTATCAGTACAGGCTTGTTGTTCTGGTCAGCAGGAGGAATGACTGTTGTGGTTATTTACTGGTGCTGCGTTAGTGCCTGGAGCTCTTGTTTGCTTTTTCTGCCTGATTCCTGAAGGTGAGATCTTCAGCATGTTGGCCATCTTCTCCTGGTACTTACAACTTCATAATACAGCTGTATTCTGAGGCTGTGAAGAGCGTGTTGTGCTTTTGGACGACACTTTCACGTGCAGCTGCGTTTGTTCCCTTTTCAGTGGGACTGAGACTTCTGAATTTGAATGCTGAAAGCAAAAGTTTGTGAGCAGAAGGATCAAATCTATTTGGCAGAAGGCTGCATTATGCTCTGATTGTTGGTTTGTTTACGGACTTCTACAAAGCCCTGACCATGTCACGTGGGCAACTGGGATTCAGAAACAGGTTCCTTTTGCTCAGGGAGTAGGCTATTGTGGAAGGAAGAGATGCAGGGGTCTTCGGGAGAGAGAAGCATGGCAGAGCATTTCTCAGACCTTCCTTATTTTTTGCATTCAGGAACAGACAGGGAGGATATGTGACATCTTCAAAGCTGCAGAGAAAACTTCTCTTAGAATTGGTTTGGGTTTTTTCTAGCCAACATCATTCAAGATGTCAGGAAGGTATGGTACAGTTTGGAGCAATGGACGGAAGGTGCATGAAGAACTGCAGGGAGGATTGAGTGAGAGAAGGAACAGTCTGCCAGGAGGCAAGGTTTAGGGAATGTGTTTTACCTCTCTGGGTGTAGATCAGCACCTTTTTTAATTGCAAACAGCGTTACAAGAGAAAGCAGAAAGTTGTGAATCTTCTAAGTAGGGACACTACTGGGTTTTGTAATGCTGTGCAGTGATGTTTAATCAGAAGCAGTTAGAAATGCAAGAGAAGAGATTGTTTTATTTGTACTCTTTGTTTCCAATTACTGGAAGCTTTCTGTGATGATTTTCTTATCTCTAAGTATTTGGTACTAACGTGATACTGCCTATCAGGATGCCATGTTAGCAAAACACTGTAAACATCATTTCCAATAATCTTATCTAAAAATGTTTTTTCAGTGTCAACTGCACTTATAATTACTTTCCAAATGTCTGTGCATTGAAAAACAAATAAAACCTCCCTGGTGTGGCACCGTGCACACCATCCCTGGAGCTTTTAGGCTGTTTGTTTCCTTCTATCCATCCTAATTCACAATACTGCGAAACATACAGTGTGCGTTGCATACGTTTAAAACAAGGTCTGTGGATTACTAGATATCCTCAGATTCTGAGTTATTTAGAAAAACCAAAGCTCTGGATGAGTCTCACCTGCTCACCTGTATTGCTGAGCTTTATAGTCAAGGGACTAGGATTTGAGTTCCAACTAAATAATTTTTTTCTGCTTACCATAAAATAATTGAAGTCAAATCATGTGTGTGCTCTGCACCACCTGTGGAAAACCACCACGTAAGCCCCCATAGCCTTGACGTTTGGTAATGCTGATTCATTTGTAATTTTGCATGGAGGTAAAGAACAGTATTCCACTTAATGTTAGATACTTAGTCCTCATAAAATAGGAATAAAGATAAACTTATGTGGGGATCTGATTGTATCTTTAACAATGAGACAATGTGCCGTTAGCAATGGCGTATTTAGCAATTTATCTTTTTAACAATGTTCTAAAATAGCACGTCTGAGTCAACTCCTTGCCCACCTTCAGCATTATAAATTGAGATACACTTACAGGCTGTCACCTTTCCCATTATACTAATTTCAAAAGCATATTATAATTTCTTTTTGACTCACCCCCTTCCATGTTGGCCTTTATTCCCTTCCTCCGCATTTGTCAGCAGTATGAATTTTTGGTTGTGATTTTGAAGCGTACAAACAAAAATGCTCAGTCCTTTGTGAACTGGACATAGCTCAGAGTAAGAGCTGTGGTATATATGAGGGAACATCATCTCTGGTGGCTTCCCTTGCTGGAGGAGGTTTATGTAGCAAATGCACGAGCTGCACGCTGTGAAGTGAAATAATAAGAAAGAAAACGTGCATTAGCAGCATGCAGCACTTGAGTTTTCAGATGATCCCTTTTGCAACAACTGGCTGCATCTCTTCAAAAAGATCCCTGTGCTGCTTTCCACAGCGCAGCCAGCAAAAGCCCAGGCTGATTTATGAGTTAGTGTGTCAGGTTTATGTAATGAGATTATATATTCAATCTAATGAAGGAGAAATATGCTTACCAGACCAGTATGACAGCACTGTGATTAAACGATTCGGTAACACTATTCCCTCAGTGGATTAATTTAAAAAAAAATGCAGCAGGTACAGCTGACCTGCTCCTCGTGTGTCGCTGGCGATAGGCTCCTGGCAAGGATGGCAAGTGGGTTTTGATTGTGTTGATAAAATCCCTGTGTGATCATAAAGGCAGATATGAATGGTTTGTATCCAGCAAACTGGCCTTTGTTTTTTATTAATCTCTCACAATGATTTATGCTGATGGAGGTTTCTCCTCCTGATTTGTTTCTTAGGGTAGAAAGCAAAATAAAACTTAACAAAGATGTGCTGTCATCCTGATGCAGCGCTGTAAGGGGAGCACCTGCCCTGCCACACTCCTCTGTTCCAGCTGGAACATGAAGGCAGGTTTCTCCAGCTTACACACACCTCGGTTTTCAGGAACAGGAGTTTCACGCCACTGAAACAGCTGTTTTTAATAAGACTTGTAAAGATTGGGGAAAATGAGACCTAAATCAATGATAAGGCAGAAATAACTTTTTCTAGCCAGGGGCCTGAGCTGATGAGTAGGGGGGGCAATATTCACAAGAGCCAGCGTTCGCCTGCCATGGTCTCCAGGGGCAGTGGAGAAAGAGAGATGTGGAAGAGAATCTCCAGCAGACATTTCATATTAAAAGAAACTTTTTTTGTAGAAAAGAAATCAGCTTAAAACATGTTTTCTTCTCCAGTTAAGTAAAGCTTTCATCGAGAAATTAGTTAATCTTAGTTTTAGAAGTTCTCAGCCTTTTTCTTCTTTTTTTCATGCAAAGTCAGGTTCTAGAGGGGAAGATATGGTATTGCCTAGTTCTTTTGCACATATAACTGTAATTTTTTTCTTAGCCTCGCTACGAGGGACGCGTAGGAGATCAGAGGGGAGAGCTGTGTTTAGTGTAGTTACCTGCAATCTCATGAGCAGCAATATACCTATTTATTCATTGCATTCTCTGCTAACCACTAGTCTGCTGTGCTTACGCTTAAACTGTTAAGTGAATCTGGGACTGACAAAACAGTTTATCCAAAAGATACAAATATTGGCTTGTTCTCTGAGAACATAATGAACAGTGGTAGTGGCTTCAAGGAAGCTTAAGGATGTGTTTGTTACTTTCTCCATCAGAGAGGGAATGTTTAAAATCTGTAAGTTGTCTGTGCTGTAAGAAACATTTGTGCTGCTGTGTCAGATGTTGACCTTTCCCATCTTAAAATCACAAAGCGTTTCTCTTGCATCAAGAAAGCAATTGATTCTCTCTTCAAGAGAAGCTGATGTTCTAACTATATTATCTTTGATATATATGTACTCTGGTTATTGACCACATGAGCAAGTCAGATGCTGTATTTAAAGGGCAGGATAGGATAATCTAAAAGCAGTACTAAGGCCTTTTGTCTTCTGACCTACAAAATTATCAGGTGTGCCCACAAGAACTCTGAGTTGTATTGTTCCTGTTGGATATTAAATCTCTTTATAGTCTCAGACAAGATAGGTAGACAAAACAGAAAATTTGATCATGGGCAGCCAGCTCTCAGGACGTTTAAATTAGATTGAGCAACTGATGAAGAACTCTCAGTGCATCAAATCATTTAATGCCTGTAACTGATATCTGACCTACTCTAATCTTCAAGGTTTAAATAATAAGTTTGATATTAAAACCAGCCAAACAAAAAAGTAATTTCTGTTACTGCAAATAAGAATGTTTAGTCTTACAGGAGTTTTAACAGCCGTATCGCCTCCCTCTCAGATTTGGCCAAGGAGGAGTAATGCTGAGCCAGAAGAATGTTATCTCCTCATCTGCAGTCAGTCAGCTTTTCTCCTTGAATTGTGCAGGAGATGTCTGTGTAAAGGCTGGACACTGCCTGTGGAAAGTGAAATAAAATGCTCCCCGTGATATTGCCGTCAGGCTCAAGAGCAGCTGAGATCCTGGGGCATGACCACCTGTTTCCATAGAAGCCACAACTCAAACCCATAAAATGGGCAGAGTTTTATTGGAACCAGAACAACCTTTGCCAGAGCTTTCCCACAGTTTCTAACTCAGCTCTGCCTCCATGAATATTCTCATGGATATTTGCAAGTCCCCAGAGTGTCTGAGTTTGCCACATGGAACTGGAAGATGTACGTTCGTAGTATCTCTGTGGGTACACATACCAATAAGGCTGACACTGATGCATTATTTACTTTGCACATACTAAGCACAGCGAGACTCCTCCACCTTCAGCAACTCAAAGAGCAGTTGTGTTGCTGTAGGAGAGGCTGACGAGCTGCTTTAACGTTGTAGACAGAAATATGGATGAGTTAGGATAAGCTTTATTTTTAAAGAAAAAGAGTGCGCTTACTTCTTGTTCTGGTGTGCACCGTAGCATAAAAAGTCATGTGGTCCCAAAACTCTTTAAACTTTTGTGAAGGAGATTAAGAAATTTTTTACAAAAAGATTTGAGAGGAAAACCAAACCAAAACAGCCTTGTGGCAGTTTATAAGAATGGAGAAGACAACAGCTATGCTTTGAGTGCTTGATGTGAGCTTTGATGGTGACGTTCTGTCTTCGTTACTGGTTTTGGTTAACTGCAGTTTGAGGAAGAGAGTATTGAGAGCCAAAATCCTTTAACTGCTTTCGGTAGGAAATGTGTAATGTACTTCATACTCGGGTAATGCCTCTTTTGACAGATATGTAAAATAATCACTTTATTGAATTTCATAGTCACCATGTAGGATAACTGCCACAGACCCAGATTCTTTCACAGGTGAGTTCCCCGCTGGCGGCTGCGGTGCCGGGACACGGAAGCGATGGATGTGTCAGTCACACACCTTCTGTCCCCACCTCACCTAAACGAGTGATGCTACTGGAAGGGGAACCTGCTGTCTGGCATGAAATGTAATTGGCTTTGATGGTCAGCTTTTGCAGATTTGTTTATAAACTGGAAAATCTACAAATTGCCGACCATCTGCACAGAGCAGTGTGCTAATGAATGCCTGTAGCTAGCAAATCCATAAGCTCATTACCATAAAGTTCCAAGTCCTTCCACAAGTTCCTAATGGAGGTTATTCATCTGAACTGAGACGAGAAGGGTATTTGACTTCAGGGTACAGTCAACCTCCTTCAGGTCTAGAAAAAGCTATTAAAATAACTCACATTTATTCAGTCTTTTAATAGAATCTGTTGATTCTGCTTCTATTTTTAATTTTTCAGTTCTGTACCAGCAGCTTACGTTGCCTTAACTATTTTTTTTTTTTTATGTTTCAAGTAGAGAAATGCCTTGCAGATAATTCCTGGGTCTACTCAGAAATATGTTGGTCCGTGACCTAGAGAAGATATATTGAAATATATTATACATAGCATTTCATGATACTTATGTACCTTGCCAACAAATACTAATGGTCTCCGGTTTAGGAATGTTTCTGTAAATTTGGAATCAGTTATTATGATTTAGCTCTTGCACTGTGTGATGTCAAGTGATTTCATCCTTCTGTCTGTTTCTCTCTTTTACATCAGACTGATGAGGTCATTAGCCCAAGGCATCAAGGGCCTTTGTTTCATTTTATAGATTTTACAGACTTTACCCCGTTTTTTCATTCTCTTAGGGAAGCCACAAGGGCTCTCCTGAATAGGAAAATAATTGAATAAATGAATAGTTATAATAAAAATAAAACACACAGTGTAGAGTCAAGAACAACTACAGAGGAAATAGTAAGATACAATTATTTAAGATGATTGTTTCAGGTTCAAGCTTTAATACTAATGGTGAAGAGAACCAGGAGGTAAATGAAAAATATTGAACTAGATTTTATCATCACTTCTTGATTCCTTGGATTAAATTTTAAACCCTCCTAACTACCTACCATGCAAACAAAAGTGTGATTAATCGTTCTCCTTTTTTTCTATCCTTTTCTTCCTTATCTTTCTTTCTTTTTCTCCCAGTAGAACAAAAATAACATTTCCCTTATAATCCATACCCTTGCAACTTTGAACAAGCTCTCTGCCATTTTCTTTTTGTTATTTTATGATGTCATAGCATTTCATTTGGTGGGTCTTTGTTAATGAGCTCTAGAGTCTTCAGAACAGGAATAGTTTATTTTCTGAATTTGTGAGTGCCTGCGTTTTTGGGAATCCTATCCTAGCTTCATTTTTGTCTTAATGTTTATAATTAACATCAAAATTACATTTATTAATGAAATCTTTGAAATACAAATTTGCTGATTTGCCGCTTCTTTCTTTTCCTACTTCACGTTCTTCTCTGCTCCGTCCCTCTCCAGGTGGAATGGCTGAAAAACGAGGAGCCCATAGATTCCAACCTGGATGAGAACATCGACACCAGAGCAGACCACAACCTCATCATTCGGCAGGCGCGTCTGTCCGACTCCGGGAACTACACCTGCATGGCCGCCAACATCGTCGCCAAGAGGAGGAGCATGTCTGCGACAGTGGTGGTGTATGGTCAGTGACAACACAATAACCGTGGGAAAACTTAGATGTGTGTGCTCTTATTGCTGGAGTATTTCATACTTTTAACATACCTCATTCTAAATTAAATGGCCAACCTCCTTCCTGTTACGATGAGTTTCGGTTCTGTTCCTCAAGGCTGAGATCGTGCCCTAGATTGTGCCTTAGTGGTTAGAATTCGGAGGGGTTTGTTTGTGATGGATTCCCAGAAGTCACGTCAATGATAACTGTCCTTGCTCCTGATACTAAGAAGATCTAATTATAAACTAAACGACATAAACAAGCCTTGCCTGTGTCAGGAGACCCTGGAGCACATGCCTAGGCAGGTCCATGAAGGGCTGCCTGCCTTGGATCTGTGCTGCTGCTGCGGCGTCCAAGCAGTGACGAGCGAATCTGGGTGTTACACAAAGGACAAAAGAGCAGAGCCATTGTTCACCATCCTCTGCTGCTCTCCGTGTTTATTACTGCGCGTGACATTTTATTGGTGGAGGCACAGCATTCCTAAATCACCCTTTTTAAAATAAAGAAGTCTCGTTTATGATTTAAGCAAAGCATATTTCATGAGAGTCGAGGTGCCTGCTTTTACCTCCCTGCCACACTCCCTCACCCATTGCACTTCTTGGCATACTCCTCCTCCAAAACAAACACTCTTTGACACCGTGGTCTTTGTGTAGTTGCGTGCCGGCAGGTCGCAATGCTCCTGCTTCAGCTTGGAATTCACCTGTAGAGAGCAAAACCAAAATTCTGCCTTTGAAGGAAATGGCCTGATGAGATTTGTCGCGTGATGCCCCTCAGCACGTTTGTGTTTTGCAGTGAACGGAGGCTGGTCGTCATGGACCGAGTGGTCCAGCTGCAACGCACGGTGTGGCCGGGGCTGGCAGAAGCGGTCACGGACCTGCACCAACCCTGCTCCGCTCAACGGGGGTGCATTTTGTGAAGGAATGTCAGTGCAGAAAATTACCTGCACTTCCCTTTGCCCTGGTAAGACATGTGCAGCCTACTAAGGAGTAGCTCGGGGTGTCACGTTTATGGGAGAGCTCTCTGTCTGAAATGCCAGGTAGACAGCTGTGCTTTGAAAAGCCCACTGAGGTCAAAAGGCAATTGGAAATTCTTGCATCCTTGTTTAGACTACAGCTCAGAGCCTGGTGTAGGGTCTGAGCGAGTCACAAGCACCTGTGGCCTGATCTGCCAGGTTTGCCAGCGGTTTAACTTCCACTGACGCTCCCTAAATATGCAATCAAAACCCAGCAGCTGGCTCGGTATGAAAATCATGTAAGTGGGTGGGGGCACGGCGAAAGGGGAGGTGATGTTGGTAATGCTGGAAAGAGAAACGCAGGAACCTACAACAAGAACTTCAATTATTATTTGACTTGCAAAAGTTTGCTTTCAAGTATATTAACTTTTTGAAATGGAGTTTCTGCTGTACGTGGAGCACGGCGTTACATCCCTGGACACTGTACATTTCCTCATTTGTCCACCTGAAACCTCCCTTACCTGACTCTGGAATGTCACATATGCAGCTAAAGAAAGTTAGTGGGAGCGTGTGTGTACGTGTGTGTTTGAGAGATGTTTGCCTGAGGCCACGGGGTAACTTCTCTGGATTCTGGCAAATCTCTCTTCTAGCTTTTAGGAGTTTTTAGATGCAACATGTCCTGAACTGGGATTTAAAGAATTTAGTATTATTTATATTTGTCGCTGTGTTCATCTGATGGTTCTTGAGTCTCATTTATGCATGAAAAAGAAAGGGAACTGTGGAATCCCTTCTCATTTGGGACAGGGTCAGAGACGGCTATAAAGCAGTCAGCAAAGCAACATATTGATCCAGTGTCTTGCTCAGAGCATTAGCCAGCAGCCTACAAGGCCAGTTGTGCTCTTTTTGTAAATGTCAGCATCAGTTCTCTGGTGGAAAACGTGTGGCCTGTCTACATCAGCCTGTGTTAAGGTAGACTTTGCATTGAAACATTAGAAGCTAATAGCTCGGTGGCAAAGGAAACGTTTTCTCCTGCAGTTTTAATCGATTATATTTGCAGAATGTTAGGTACTGGTGCTGTTTTAAAAGCTTCTGTATTGCATGCTTGAGGAGGGACATCCTGATGCTGGATTTCAGCTTCACATCTGATAAAATTATACTTATTTCTCATCAGAATTAGAATTTTTTTTTTTTACTTGCTGTGACCTGAGGAGAGATATGAAAAAAAAAAAAGTGTTCGTGGTAGGACCTCTTAACTACCCCAGTTTGATATGCAGTGATGATGCCTGTTTTCTTCTTCCTCCCCATTCAGTGGATGGAAACTGGGAGGTGTGGAGCGAGTGGTCTGTGTGCAGCCCAGAATGTGAGCACCTGAGAGTTCGGGAATGTATTGCACCACCTCCAAGAAACGGAGGGAGGTACTGCGAGGGCTTGAGTCAAGAGTCAGAGAATTGCACCGAAGGGCTTTGCATCCAAGGTGAGTAACAGTCGGCACCGAGTTGGATTCAGGAGGTACAGCCTAAAATGTGCCATGTAATCCAGGTACTGCAGCGTATCTGCCACACACCATGTCAGTAGAACTCTCCTGGCTGAAATATTACTGTGGAAACACAGATTGTTTTCAGAGAGTTGCATATGTGGTTTCTGAGTCACTGGATTTGTGTAGCACATACTTTACCTCTTAATTATCAGATGATTCTAAAATCCCAAATAAAGATTTTTTGCAATGTGTAATTATGACGACCTGCTACAACATGTTTCACAGGTTGTACTATTTGGCCTTTACCTTTTCTTGCAAGTAAATTGCAACACAAATACTCTTGTGCAAGAGCTGTTTAAGGTCAAAGTTTACTCCATTTGTTGCCTTTAACACAGAAGTTTAAATAAAGGCAAATCTACTTTATGGTGAGTTCCCTGTGAAAGGATTTGCCTTTCATAAATGTCTGGAAAGCATCTGGCGTTTGGTAGTTGCTACTATCAACAAAAAACAAGGAGCCAAGAAAATCAGCCCTCCAGCTCCAAGGTGCCGGGCAGACCTTGTGTTTAAGTCTTCAGTGTTTCAAAGCTTCAGTGTTTAAAAGGACATAAATGAAAATTAGACTTTTTTCCTTCCCCATGCTTTGAAAAAGAATGACTAGTAAGAATTTTTGAGTGCCGCAATTCATCAGCTTTTGAGGCCCAACATGGTGATCACGTGATGTTTTCTGAGGTCTTTCTTCTTCCTATACGTTAAATGAATGCCCTTCTCTGCAGATGGCTTGATAAATCCAGAATCCATTTATGTGCAATTAGCACATCTACTGGAAGGCTTGTCAGAAGGATGCACTGAAAGGGGCATGAAAAGATGCAGCTGAGGTCTGCACACTTATCACTGTTGGTGACTGTCATGACTTGACTTACCATCTAGTTGGCTCCTTCTGTGATTTTCACCAGAATTAATAAAAGGTGGCCCTATTCAGGTCACTGCCTCCCAGGAAAGCCTTAATGACACTGCAAGGTGGTACAGATTGCCTGTCCTACCTCGAGAATAAAATATTTTCATATTGTGTAGTTATGTGCCAGTCCTGTGTGTCATCTTCCATGCTGCACTTCTGCTTTCGAGGTAGAGGAGCAAATACTGTATTACGCTTCTCTTGCAAGTGTGAAAGGAGCACGTGGCCTGGGTTACTGGGCACTGAGAGTCACCACAAACATTTTACTTGATGGTGACGGCATCATTCCATGGGGGAAATCAGTGAAACTCCTTGAGTCCCTGTAGTACAGTTGGTTTCTGGAACAAACTGTGCCTCTGAGCACTGCTGTGTCACCCACAAGGCACTGTATCACACAGGCTTTTGTTGGTGGCTTCTCCAGCAGTTAATTTCTCTTTTCTCAGCCCCTCTCTCCGAGGAGTTCATGCAGACACTGTCCAGGGCAGCACTGGAATGCCTGTTCCGTGGTGAATTATCACTGTAATATCGGCGCGAGTCCTCAGGTGTCACAGAAGCACGAAAGGTTGGGGCTGTGCTTTCCAGCTGGCTTTTGAGAACTACCTCTGGTGTTTACTGCTAATTCCAGGAGTGAATTTTTGGGAATTCTTCTGGAATAAAGCCCTCTGATGCTTTTTGTAAGAACAAAGGTTTCACTGGTCAAATGAAGTCTCTTTACCCACGTTCCTGCACGTAGAGGAAAAGGAACTGGGTGTTTGGAGTTCTGTTCACAGACATGGTACCAGTGCAATGTTTGGGTTTTTATTATTTTTTTTTTTAAATGTTTCTGTGTTGCCTAGAACAAGACTGTTTTTCATAGTAAGAACTATAAAAGCTGCCTTCTAAAATTCTCAAGGATGAACTCTGTACGTGTTGGTGCATTCATTCAGCATTCTGCGCCTTTACTGGGCGTTGTAAGTGACTGTGTTCTCTTACGAGCCGCCTTGAGCCCCAGTACTGGTCACCAGTGCTGAACTCTGCAGAAGGCAGTCAGCATCTCCATCTGCACACCTGCAGCTTCAGCGGGAAGCTTGGTGCAAGTTTGTTCAACAGAAAGGGACCAGGATGCCAGCTGGTCCCAACGGTTCACTTAATCTCAGAGGAGCAGGAGACAGGGGAGGGGTTGGCTTTTTTCAGCAGATACAAATGTTGTAGTTCTGGCTGTGGAAAATAAAGCAGGTTGCCTTCTGCAAGGTCCTGCAAAGAAACATCACCAGCAGCTGAAAGCAAAAAACTTCACCCTGTAAGGAGCCAGTTGCCAGCTCCCTTTCCTTCTCAGAAAACAAAGTTTAAAGACAGACAAACAAAAAAAGGACATCCCGTGACAGTCGTATTTAGAGATGCGCACACAGTGCAGCCAGAGTATTTATTTTTTCTGTTATTAAATTGAATGCCTATAAAAGATATCATATTGACAGCCCTGGAGGCACAGGCTCTCTGATGATCCTTAGAATATGTTACAATAAAGTGTAGCTTCCCTGCTCTTGCTTTGCTTAAGCTCCTCTGTTGCTGTGCCCCATTAAGAACTTCAACAGCAAGCACTGAAGGAAAGCCCTCACCACCCAACTGCTTGATGGATGGGCTACTGAATAGTCACAACATGGCAACTAATTTTTAATAATTGTCTGAGTTTTTTATTTTTGTTGTTAGTCATATGCTTTGTATAAAACTGAGCTCTTTGGGTCAGGTACTGTCCCTCTGCTTTATGTCTGTACAGCCACTGGTGCAAAGAATATTATTATTAATGAGCCACTAATTTACCTGACTAATGGCACTGCAGTAAAAAAGAAAAATGCCCCAACCAGTTGAAATCAATTGAACTAGCCTAGGATTTCATCATTGCCTTTCCAGAGGAATTTTAATTTTTCTTTGCCATGACATTTAAAATCACTTTATAGACGCAGTTTTAAGACAATGTAACTATTTTGCAGAACCATATGCAAACAGAAGTGAAGTAAACAGTGTCTGCCTGAATAGCAAAAGCTTTCTCTTTTGGAAGCAAATCAGTTTTCTACATATGGGACTTAAAATGTTCTTAATACACTATGTGTAAAGAACTTGCATTCTTTAAAATAAATAAATGGATTGTTATGGGCAACAAGACACAAAAAGCATTCTTTAAAATACGAGTAAATTTTGTACAGATTTAATCAACTTAGTGTCAGCTGTGAGACACAAAGTCTGTAAAATATAACTTCAATGTTGAAATGAACTATCAAAAAAATGTTACGAAGTCTAAGTTGCATAAGTAATAAACCCCAAATTTTATGATTAAAATCAAAACTATTTAAAATCTAAGCCTACTAGGAACACATATGTATGTTGACATCAAAGCAATGCCATTTCAAATTAACAAAATTAAATGCTCAGCTTATGCTGAATATCTGGGGTAGAGGGGGAATCCGCTGCTGCTGGATTTTTGATGCAGGAATCTCACTGGGTGAAGTATTTCTAGCCCTTTTAGAAGGTGGGATGGGAGCTGGGGAAACTGTGAACTAACAATAATACTCTGAAATGAATTCCAAGACAAATAGAATGGAAGATTTCTCTCTGCTGCACACACCAGCTATTTTTCACCTAATATTGGGATCGGAAACTGATCTCCAGGTACTTTGTGGGGAAAAAAAATCTACTCCAGTGTAATGTGGAGTTGAGTATGTTGTCAGTATTATCCTTCATCTCTAATAGTACTTCACTGGAACTGAGCAAGTTGAGGAGTAGAGGAGGAGGCTGAGCCAGGTCCCATAAAGCTGTTAGTACGAGGTGATGGCTGGAGCTGAGATCAGCCCTCGCCCACCTGTTCTCCCAGTTTGAAACGGGCTCATCTCCTGCTCAGGCGGGCACTGCCCGGAGCGGGCACTGGTTCCCAGCGCTCAATTCCCACGTGCGTTCGGGCAGACGAGGTGTTCAGTGTCTCATTTCTTTCATCTTGGAGTGCTGTATGTGCTGGTGTGTGCATACTTGTGCCAAATTATTTTTAGGAGTGTAATTGCTTTCTCAGCTAATAGGAATTGATGCAATTACCTTGTTGCTTAAAAATCTTGCTCCTCTGTTCATCCTCCAGTAGTGCCTTTTCTGCTCTGCTTTTCGTCCCATGGGGAATTATGAAGGAAATGCAGTACTGTGCTACAGAAAACTCATCTCTTGGAGGTTGTTTATCCAGCACAACTTGTTAACTTTGTTCCTTTTGTGAGGCAAAAATAGAAATGAAGAATTTCTTTGGTTAACAAATAGGAACTTAAATGAAAGTAAGGGTGAGACTGTAAGAGGCCAGGAGAGTGATTCTGAACTGGCAGAAAATACACGCATCCTTAGCATGAATTTTCAAATTTGGCGTCAGTAAATGACACTGTGATAAACCAGGGTCTACTCCCAGGTTCTTTATTCGGTCCCTGACAGGAGAGTTTGGGAATAACACAAAGATGACACCATTTCATTCACAGCAACATCGTTTTTCTTGCTTCGGTTTTTGATTTTCTGGATGGATCCAGATAGTCCAGGTAACGCTTTTCTTTCAGGGAATTTCTTCTAGGACTTCTAACAGTTGAATACATGTAAACTTATATGCAGAAGAAAGGTGGAATTATTTTGGTTTTGATACATAGGAAAGATGCCAAGTTGGGAGAAAACCAGAGATTGACTCAATCTGAGTGCAAAGGTCACTTTCACTCAAGAAGTCCTAATAACTTACTGGTTTCTCGCATATTTGTTATTTCTTTGTTTATTCCCTTCCAGTATTCTCAGTAGTATACTCTTCCATGGTGAATTTCTCTCTATCTTGCAGAGGTGAAAGCTTTTTATTTACTGAATAGAAGAGAGGTTTTGTAGAGGCTTTTCGTTTTACTTTTATCTATTTGCTTTAAAGTTATTTTTTATAACTTCAAAAACTATTGATTTCTTTTCCCAGTGCCCAAACAAGAAACAAGGAGGCCATAAGCAGATGAACGACAAACATATTTTCACTAATGCATCATAAATCACAGCTAATTTTGTCTTCCATTCTTCAACCAGCCATGATACTGAGTATTGCCAAGAGGCTCTGGATCGAGCGGTCTCACCAGTTTGTATGGCAAATGGGGTTTCCTGTAGATAGCAGTGTATATCTGCAGCACAAAAATGCTTGGTTCCATTGCAAAGTTCAAGTCTGACACTATTCATTTGCTGTTTACGTACGTCATTTCCTAGCAAAAATAAAAACAACCCAAAGAAGAGAAAAACCCCACACCTAGCTTCTTGGCAAAGCCAAAATCCAAGAGTCTTTGGGGTTAAGTATTATTAAACCAATCATTTTCACAAATAATAAAAATAATAGAAGGCAGCTCATAATCCATTCGCTTACGTTATCGCATCCCAAAACGTGAAGCTGAACATCTTCTGCCTTGATGTGGTTTCCATCACGACTGCTGCTGCCCGGTGTAGGTCACAGCGCTGCAGTAACAGTGGTTGTGCCAACATCCAGTAACTGGTACCAGATCCTTCATACAAAAAGAAATCCAAAAGATAAATCAGGGAACAGATCAGGCAAAGGGAATTTCCTTGCAACACAAAGCACCTACAAAACGGATATAGTCTTATCTGCTTAAGGATTTATATCCCGCGTTTTATTCCGTCGGTTAGATGAGTCGAATTCTGCTGAACTGCTGGCTTCTGTCGAATTTTATAGAAATAGGTAACTCCTGAGTTGTGTTTTGTTGTTTGCTTCGGACAACTTTGCAACAAAAGGTACTGGAATAGCTGTAAGTGAGGCTCCTTCCTAAAGGTATCCACTTGTTCAGGGTTGTAAAAGAGAACTCGCTGCTTATGAGGGAGACAGAGAAGCCTCATTTTGAGAGATGCACTCCTGTATGAAACCTATTTTATAGTATATTTGCATATGTATGGTAGTACATTGAGCCTGTATGTTCTTTATATACACATATAGATGGCATTATTGGTGTACATTTAGATACATAAGCGTGAATATATTGTATGTTTTTATATTTTATAAATTACTTTTTTCAAATGTCCATCACTAACCTTCCCGCACATCAAATATACAAAGAAATAATTAAGCCCTAACTGACTTTCTTTGCCAAGTGATCTGCTTCAAAGGATTGAACTTCCTTATTGCTGAGATGTATAATATTCTAAATAAAAGCATCCAATAGAGCTAACAAATACTTGAATTAACCAAGCGAGAAATTACTGCAAAGAAACATCCTGAAAGAGATTTAGGGGGGAAGAAAAAAAAAAAAGATGAAGGGAAAAATATGGACAACATAAAATATTCATATTGTCAGCAAACAAGGAGAAAATGTTTCATTTATAGAACTAGACAGAAGCGATACAGGAAATAGATATGCTTCATGTAAATTTATTAAGTGCAACTTTCTCTCTCTCTCTCTTTCTCTCAGATAAAAAACCTCTTCATGAAATAAAATCCCAAAGTAAGTTATTTTTTTTCTCTTGTAAATATGATTTTTCTCATCTTCTCTGCCATTCTGTTTTATTTGTTCAGGAGCTAAATAAAACTGAAGGTTACATGAAAGCCCTTCCCATCTGCTGAGGGCACTTCTCAGCAGCTTTGTGATCGCAGGTTTTAGACTGAAAACAGAAAAGTGACCATTCTGTAGTAATTTGTCTCTGATTGGGAGCCCTTTCTGCAGGAATGCTTATCTTGAAATTATCTCTAAGGACTTGTAATTAGAAAAAAAAGAAATGAATATAGGAGTTTGGCTTTCTTGGTTCAAATCTGGTTTCCCAACCGGCTCTGATCGTGTTTGACTCACTTCAGCCTTGATTTACCCACTGGTAAATTTCTGTGCTTCACCCTGTAAAGAGCACCGAGGTATCATTTATATTCTGCCTGGGGGGGCTTCTATCCTGCACTCTTTCATTGATTTCGGTGGAATTTTAGTTTAAAGCAGCATGTTTGGAATGAGACTAATAGAAAGATTACATAAAAAAAGACACAATTTCATCAAAACCACAATTTTAGTAAGGACTATCTGTTCTAAAGCTAAGACATTGCTTTATTCTTTCATAAACTGTACACAGTTTTGAGCATTTTTGCTTAATTTTCAACAAAAAAAATCTTTTTATTTTGATAAATAGATTTATAAACACATTTTTGGCTTAATACCTTTGAAGGACGTCAACCAGGAATCCACCTGTACTGAGAAGTAACACATGCAATTGTTTATATCTTCTTTGAAGACAGATTCTTCTATTACGTGTTATAAAATATGCAGGTTTTAAGTCTGAGTATTCTTCCAGGATACAGGGACATAGGGCCATCAGATTATTTGAAATTTTATGGAATCATCAGGAAAGTATTCGGAAATCTGAAGGTGAACTATATTTCTTTGAGCTCACATGCTGTGGACTGCAATGTCAGAAAAATCTACAGCAAAATTTCTTGCTGACTTGAACGAAGCCTGTTTGTTATCAGGTCCCAGAGTATTCCTCCATCTGATAAAACCAGAGTTTTTAAAGGAACTGGTCAGTCCAAATCCATGTTATCCACAGATAACTTCAAACTAGTTACAAAAGAACGTAACTCAATTGCAGCAAAAAGGTGATGCAATAAAAGTAGTATTTATAGAGGAGCACAGTTATTGTCCAAGAGGGCTACAACTCTGGGTGAGTGGAAGGTGTGGGACTTTTTAGGAGCTCCCAGTTTTTAATACGGTGTAGTTACGGGAGGTGTGTGATAGCCACCCAGCTGCACCCACTGAACCGTTTGGAATGTGCAGAAAGATTGCAGGAAAATATTTCTGCTTTACGTTTCCAGTTCTTCAGTATTTCTAAGGATACATAAAATCAAATTTAGGGAGCTCAAAAATGTGCTGTGCTTGCCTTGGCCACTTAAGTCTTTTTAATTTTGTCTTGTCTTTGTCTCACTGGAATCATCTCCTAACTGGTCACGTAAAACTGGTCTGTGTCATAACTTAGCTCAGGCAGTTGATATGTTTTTGTTTATTTATCTACGCAGTTCCCATTTAATTAGAGTGTCTTGAAAGAACATCAGTCAAATCACTTTATTTTCTGGTTTATGAAAAAAGTAACTTGAATGGAATTGATTTTAGCATATAAGATACCTAGGAGAATTCAAGGTTTGTTTATAGCTACAGGGTTAGAAACATATAATAAAGCTCGTTGCTGCTGAGTGAAACAGGAACTTAGTTGAAGGCTGCACGAATCATCCTTGATGCAAAATCAAAGTCAATTATGAAGATAATTGAGAAACAACCTGCTCTACTAAATATCCTCTTACATGAGTCTCTGACTTTTGATCTTTCTTCTTGGAGACTTGGTACATAAAGAGAGGAACTTCAGGTTGCTAAGGGGTACCAGAAGTGAGAGGGGTGGAAAACCGGGAGAGGACGGGAAGCTGGAAAAATCTTTCAAATCTCCTGGCAAACTCTAATGGTAGATGGGGGGAAATATGTGCCCTGCATAGCTCCTGGAAAGCACTTCTTGTAAATGAGATAATTTAATCAATTACATTTCCTAATGTACTAAACCAAATGTTTCATTTTCTGCTCCTGCACATCTTAAATTATCTTCAGGTGCTTTATGAAACTTAATCATAGTTAATAGAAACTTCATTACCATCAAATGTGCTTTCAATAAATGTTGTGTAACAGCGTCAGGAAGTGGAGTGAAATATAGGCTGCAATTACCACAAACATGCATCCTGTAACTGAAATGTATAAAAATCCTAGTGCTTTACGAGAGTCCCGACCTCCTCTGGGCCGGGAGGATGCGGTTCATTAAATAGTAATTGGTTGACTATAAAGGTTTTCTTTTTTAGTTTGTTTTTCGGTTTGCTCTCTCTGGGAAAAAAATAAAAGCAGAAAATTATGCTGTTCTCCAAATTTGCCATGCTTTGCTTTTTGCTTTAATTTCTAGACTCCTGGAATTATCCATAAGAAATGATAGAAAGGGGAAGAGATCAAAATTACTTTAAATAAACCCAACAGTATTTGTTTCTAAAGAAATACTATCTTCCTGCATAAAAATAAACACTCCCTTTCTTAAGCACTTGTGTTCCGTAGGAACAATTCAAAGGGATACCACGTCACTCTTGCTTTACTCTCTTAAGATAAAGCTATTTAAAAATCTACTAAATTCTGAAAAGGATATCCTCTTCCCCTCAACTCTATGTGTTAGTTACTTCAGGTTTGTGGGTAGGTTTTTTCCCTTTCAATGGAACAGTTATTGCAACACCTGAATAACTCTCAGGTCTTCTATGAACCAGAACAAGGACCATTTTATTAAGGAAATACAGAAAGAATAACTGTAAGAGTTTTAATCATATAATTTATAGAAAAGTGTCAAATTAAAATTCTAGGGATACTTAAAAGCATTCAATGAAAACACAGTCGTTTTCTCCAGAAAAATTTTACTTGAGTCAAACTGTTCTCATTTTTTAAAATTATGTATTCTTGCTCTCATCTTTAACCCATGTGCAACAGTCTTGTGCAGTTATGGAAGTGTAAAACTTAAATTATCTGACATCCGAATCGATTGAAAAGAAGCAGCTAAACTGTTTGAGCAGATTTAGAGTAATAAATTACAGTTGCTCACAGGTGAGAATCTGAGGTGTGTTTTATATTCTGGTGTTGATGGTGAAAGATCAACTCCTTTATTTGTGACCTGTTGCCGTTTTGGTGGCAGTTATTTTTTACTGATAGGTTATTTCTGCATGTTTCAGACTTTGTGATTTATTATCCCTAGATTATTATCAAGAGGTAATTGAAATTTTCAGCACTTTTGCTGTTTTAAAGTAATGATCAAAAAGGAAGACTTGAAGATGCTTTATGGTGAAATAACTGCCAGCTCACTACGGTTCTCTGGAAAGGAAAAGAACCCACTCGCTGTTCGGTTTCTTCTACCACTGGGGATACACAGAATTCCTTCTCTTGGCTTATTCATTGTACTAATTACCCACAAAAATTAAGTCAACAATAGAGTTTCTTAATTAATTCCCTGTAACAACAAAACAGCTTGGGAATAGAAAATTGGAAGAAATAGAAATGTAATTAGTTTCTGTACTTTACGTTCTGCACCTGATACTAGAGAACAAAATGGAGGTAAACCAGTATGTGGTTAAGGCATTGGACTGGGATTCAGGTGGTCTTGGTTTGATTTGAGGTATTTCCACAGTATTCCTTTGTGACCCTGTCCTTTCGTGTGGAGTAAGAGAACATGGGCATCTCCCATTGGTGCTCTAATTACATTTACATTGTCAGCTAACAGCTTACTTTCTGCAATTCCTAACTTCAAACTGAAAATGCTTAAAATTCTCTACAGCTTTTTTCAAGGGGGCATCTCCTGGAAAATAATGGGGGAAAAAAGGCTTGAGGAAAAAATACTTCAGAAAAAAAAAGTCTTTCTCTCTAGTAATTTATTTAGTAGAACCGTGTGGCAATTGTAATGTTCTGAGAAGCTGGGTAAGAGCTACGTTCAAGTTCGTTCAGTTGTGATTACTTGTCGTGACATGCCACGGAAGATGGATTTCTTCTGAAAGCTGATATTCGCATGGAAACTTTGTGATTATTTTTTCCCCCCTTCTCAGCAAGTTCTAAACGTGTTAAAAACAGAAAGCTTTTTCAGTATGAGGCTGTTTGAAAGTGCAACAGATTCTTTTCAGAAGTATTTTCTGGGCTAAATAGCATCCCAGTAAAACTGATTTCAGAACGTTTATTTTGGGTTGAATGGGATGTTGGAATGTTGTATTTGGGGTTGACTGGGAACAGTTTGAGGATGGAGATGGAAAGTATGTTTCCTATTAAGGAAGTTTGAGCCAAAATGTTTATTTTTCTTTCGATTCAACTGCCCAACTGAAAAACCAGCAGCACTGCCTTACTCCCAGCACACCTCCCAGTGTTTACGTGCTCGGTTTCTCCGCCGCTGCAATCCCTACGGCGTTTCGCCGCCGCTGGGGAACAGCCGTGCCCCGCTGTTGCGTTGGCAGCTGCTGGGCCTTCCCAGGAACTTCAGCTGCTCCAGTTGTTGGTTGTCAGACATTTAGTTTACAGAAGGAACTGGTGAGCCAGGAAAACGAGCTTTTCTTTGCTGCCCATAGCTACTCATTTCTTTCATCTCAATGGTCTGAAGTTTCATGTTGCTTTTAAAAATTCAGCCGAAATAGTTATCTGTGTTTCTGCAGAAAAACATATGCCCAACAGAAGCCTCCTCCCAAATACTAATTAAGTAATTTCACTAATTGGCTATTTATTAAATGCTGGATTTAACTTCCTAGCCAGTTTCTGTACATCGTAGTCTGGATTTCCTCGTTATTTTTTGTCACTGTCATTTGTTCCACAAAAATGCACTTTCTGTACCGAGTGCTTCTCACTCGGCAGTGGAAGCACCACGTAGTAGGAGAACAGGTGATGTACTGGGTGAGTACGTGACCAGCTCTTCCTCTAAACTGGAGTCTGGCATTAAGGGAACTATCTGAGGACCCACTAAGTGTACTTGCCAAGTAATTTAATTTCATGCTACGTGGTCCCAAATCCCAGATGATCTAGAATAGCGGGACTGGATAATTCAATTACATAATATTGCAGGTTTCATTTGGATTCATTCTTTCGAAGCAATGAATTCTTCTTCTCTGCTGTAAAAGTTTGAAGACTTATAAAACTTAGTTGTAAACTTAATGTATGAGTGTGATCACAGAGAAGGTTTGGTTTCCAACCTGTTTTTAAAGACTGAAGATGCGTGCAGGAATCCAAGAAGATATGTGGGTTCTCCTCAGCCCATCTCTGAGCTGTGAGAGGATGGACTGTGCCTTCTTATACTAAAGCTTACACAGGAAATAAAGAGAGGGGAAGGGGAAATCTTCACGAAGATTTTTTTCAGAGGATTCATGACCTCCTGGATTAGCTCCAGAATTCAAACCTAAAACTTACATGTCCCTGAGGCCAGCAATAGGTGAGACCCTGCCGATCTCTAAAGCAGCCCTCCCTCGCTGCAGTAGTGCCCTGTCCTCCCTTTAAGGGTTGTATTACCACACCTTAATGATCTCCACTGGGCTGGAATGGGAAATGGAATGGGAAATGATGGCAAACCTCAGCAAGGAGCCCAAGGCAGCAATGTGTGCTGATCAGAGAGAAGGCATTTCGTGGTAAGCGCTCTGCTTCTGACCGTTAGAAGTCCAACTCTCGTTTTAGAAAAGACCTGTAAAGACCATGATGCAATCCCTAAAACAACGTAAGCTCACCTGTATGGAGTGATGCAGCAGGAAACTTGCTCGTGCTTTTCAGTGTTCCTTTGTGCTCCACTCTCCTGCTGGGACCTGCTCCACGTTTATGGCTCAGGCTGTGGCCCCATGCAATGCCCTCTGCTCGTGGCCAGCCAGCACCAGTCAGAACGTTCTCATGAGTGTTGGTACCCACTCTTTCTCCTTTCAGATATCGAGACTGCCAGTGACATTGCCTTGTACTCCGGCCTGGGAGCAGCAGTCATCGCTGTGGCGGTGCTGGTGGTTGGCGTTACCCTGTACAGACGGAGTCAGAGTGAGTACGGCGTGGATGTGATTGATTCATCTGCACTGACAGGAGGCTTCCAGACATTTAATTTTAAAACAGTCAGACAAGGTTAGTGGTGTGATTTCATTCTCTTCTCTCCAGAGCTCCTACTGCAAAGAGATACTAAGCTCACACTCGGTGACGGGCTGTGGGAGGGCACAGCGGCTTATTGTGAGCAGATGTGCTGAAAGCCAGGGAAGGGGAACGGCGGCACAAGGAACAGGATCTGGTGGATAGAACTCTCTCTTCCTGCCTCTGCCACTCATCTGGCACAGCAACTTGGACAAATACATACTTAATCTTTCTTGACCGCACTCTAAGTGCTTCAGAAATACTGTCACTAGCGTCCACACTGGCATCTCTGACTTAGAAAAAGCTCAGAGAAACCAAAACAAATTAACCAAATCAAAACCAACCCAGAAAGCACGTCTGTAGTGCCTTCCTTTTCAGTCACAGAGCTTCTATTTTCTTTACTCCAGTCAAAATGATCAGTTTTTACTGTTAATTTGGGAAACTCGACTTCAAGGATTTTTAGAAGCTGCTGTAGCTTGCAAACATCTGCATTCTGAGGGCTGTGGGAAGGAAATAAATGTGTGTAAACGTGGACTGATTTAAAAACAAACACAAAAACCACACCAACACAACAAAACAACTTCAGAAAGCCACCAATACAGTAAAATATGGAAGAAATATTTACTTTTACTAAAAGCAGCACTCTAATGTCTTCTGGGATAGTATATCCTTTGGAGAGAAAGGTGGGCAGGAATACAAATGATTACTGCAAAATCGGATGTTTCTTTAGTTCTGAACTGACATAGTTCCAACATAGATCTGTGTTATTGTGGTGGGGGTGTTGGTGGGGTCTGAAAGTATCCCCGTGTCCCTCCTCTCTTCAGGAAAGTGAAATATGTTGCAGAGTTTGGTTTTTGAGTTTGGGTTTTTTTTGGTTTTTTTTTTTTTTTTTTGATGCTGTTGTTTTTACAGTTACTTTATTTTCTGGAAGCCATTCCTCACCAAGCTTAAATTGCAAGAAATGGGAAAAAGAGGCTTGGTAGACAAAGATGTTTGAAGGACGTTTGCTCATTCATGTAAAAATCCAAGCCTTTAATTAGAGTCCTGTAATTCTCAATGGCTATCAAAATAGTAACTTTTTCCTTTGTTGTTCAGTTTGCCATGAAAGTCTTGTTTTGAGTCTGGGGAATTGTTTGTTTGACTTAATATTTCAAAAACATGAGTTCTGGAGGCTCTGAAAATATCCGAGCGTGCCAGTTTCTCTGATGCCAGGGTGCTATTAGTTCAGTTTCAGTTACTTTGAGTTCTCTGTCTGTGGGTTTTTAAATAAGAGCATTTGTAAACTAAACAATTCGGCTGAAAAAAAGGCCAGTTCTCTGTTCACTTTGCTGAGAAAAGAGAGCACAAAACTGGCATACGGACAACAGATTAGTGGGATTGAAATTTTATTCTTTGGAGAAATGTATTTGTAATGTTAGCAACCTCACATGCAGTTTCTTAAAGTGATCAAATTTTCAAGGATGCAGTACAGATAATTTCCAGAAAATTAGTTACTTTGGAAAACCTTTATTTACTAAAAACCAACCAACCAAACTACAACAACAAAAAAACCCCATAAAACCAAGAAAAGAGCAAACCATCTGAAAGAGTCAGGCCCTAAATCTATCCATTCCTTCTCTTTTTTTAGAGTGTTTTCTGAGCTAAAATGCTCCTAAATGCATAACTGTGGTGTTTTTCCCTATTTTACTCTTGTTCCACTTTCTTTTCAACCCAGTTTCCCTCAGGCATGAAGCTATCGTTTTGTGTAAGCTGATGGAAAAGGTCTGCCTAATTCGATGGGTTTTAATGTTTTTTTTAAAAAAAAAAAGGCATACACACAAGCCTGAATCCACAACAAAAAGGAAGTTCCTTCTTGGATTCATGCACTCTGGAGTTGCCTGAAGTGCAGAAAACATAGTGATCAAGTACCTGTTAGATCTATTGCATCATTTATTTTGGTTTTTAACGTTACCTTATGTGATTTTTGAGCTCCGAAGTATCAGGCAGGAAGAGCAAGTCCAAAAGGGAACGGTGGAGGGGTCAGAGATTCCTGATTTGGCATCTTCATACAGAAACTCACTCCCTGATCCGCTTCACTCCCCCAGGTAACTCCCTGCTTTTAAACTCATCCATGCAGCCGGACTTGACAGTGAGCAGAACGTACAGTGGACCCATCTGCCTGCAGGACCCCATGGACAAGGAGCTGATGACGGAGTCTTCGCTGTTCAACCCGCTGTCAGACATCAAAGTCAAAGTCCAGAGCTCATTCATGGTGTCCCTGGGCGTGACAGAGAGGGCTGAGTATCATGGAAAGGCACATTCTGGAACTTTTCCTCATGGGAATAACAGAGCCTTTGGTACAATGCAGGCTAGAAATAAGGCTACGTATATTCAGAACCTGTCTTCTATTTCAACAAGAAGTGAGCAGAAGACAACTGCCGTTTTTGGACACCTTGGTGGCCGTTTAGTCATTCCCAACACAGGTGGGTAGACCCTTTGTCATTAAAAGCATATAAAATAATTTTAGATTAAAATTATTTTGTCTGGTGTGTTCTATAAAGAAATTAAAAAAAAAAATGGAAAGAAAAGAAAAAGTAGGGGCTCCCTTAATGCAAATTTTGGGAAGCAGAACATGTTGCTCACACAGGAGATGACTGATCAGAACAAAGCTTGGGATGAGTAGTAAAGAGGCATTATGCCCATTTGAGCTGTTATAAATCACTGCCTCTCTTGATGTCTTCAGCATGAAAGTCGTATTAATCAAAGCTGTTGCTTACTTGGATCCTGATCCAAAAGAAGGGCTCCCCAGGAAGGAGGTCGATACTGGATCAGCATCTCGTATAACGGGGTCATATTCAAAGCAGAATCGACACGCAGCAACATCTGACTGCGTTACCACTGTCAGACTCATCCTGTTCTTGAAGTCTGCAGCACGTAACGAGCAGACGTCTCTGGAGAACAGCTTCCACTCTCGATGGAAACTCTGGAGCGCCTTTCATTAGCATTTACTCCTGGCTTTCTGCTTTTCTCTTTCTTTTAGCTTAATAGCCTGACAGATTTTCATAGTGGGGCACTTCAAAGTCAACTGGCATCTCGAGATTGGGCTGTGCACTCAAACGTCGCAGCAGAGATGCTCAATTTGTATTGTTTAAGAAGTAGAGTTTGTTTTGTGACTTCAGAGTTTTGAGAGAGATACTTCAGACTTAAAAAATTGTTTGTTAAATTAGCTGAAAACATATGGCACCAATTAGAATCAAATGAAGGATGTTAAAATCATATTCCTGCAGTGTTGCACTACATCACTACGGTCCTATCATGCTGGATAAAACTCCTTATCTTGGATACTTTCTTCTTCAAAACGGCCAACGTAGCAGAAACAGCTACCGCCCTTGCCAGCTAAGAGAGAATCTTTCAAACTCTGGTGATCTTTATTCACTTTAAATTCAACTTTGCTTTCATTTGACTAGTGTGTCCAGGCTCATCTCTCAGTATCTAGTTGAACTGAATGACTTAGAGCTTTATCCTTCACGTTTCATAAAATGGGTACTTTAAAGGTTACCATAAAACGTGGTCTGTATTTAGAGAGGATTGATAACAGTCTATAATTCAGGGATACAATATTTAGTGTACATTCATGCACAACACAGGGAATGTATTCATTTCTTTACAGATTGTTTTTATGTTCAGAAATTAATATTACAAAGGCAGAAGCACTAAGTCAGTTAAGTCATAAATGATGATGAAGTCCCTCATACTATATATTTAGCTACTTTATATAATGATAGTCCCATCAATTAGATTATTTAAATACATATTTGGTCTGCATGCAATCTGTGTGCTTCCTTCTGCCTATTTATGTGAGATCAAACTTGCTAGCCAATTGTAAATTATAGTGCAATCATGTTACTACTTAGCTGAGCTCCTGCGTTGTGTGACATATGCAAAGTAAAATGTAGTCTTCCTGTATGAAGGGCACTATACAACAGTTTAGTTTAACTGGTACCCGGTGGAAAGCATCCTTGTTAACTTCCAAGTTATACTAGTGGGGTAAAAGGAAAATCGTATCGCTTGGATTCACTGGTTCTTATGTGCATGAACAGAAAGGTATGATGGTTTCCGTGCAAATTCAGAGTAACTTGGTTAGGTGGTCTCTCCATTGTGAGGTTCTCTGTGATCCTAGAATCATCAGATTTGATTTCAGAGTTAGAAAGAGGCAAAGAGATTTCAAGAAAAGTTAAAGCGATGACCATGTCTTGTAGAACATGGAGCTATGTAGATGACAAGATAGATACTACTAAGAGGCATTTTGGCAAATCAGAGTGAAAGAGTGAACAAATTATTAAAATATTTCATAACTGGCTTGCCCTAACCAGCTTCCAGAAACTGGCAAAGGCTAACTTCAAAGTTACCAAAGGCACATGTGCTTTTAACTATATTTATTATTAAAAAAAAAAAAAAAGGAAAATAACGATTAAATAGGGAACTCCAAGAGATTGTTCTGTTGCTGTATCAGCCTGTCAGGGTATGAAGATGATCAAAGTGACTGGGATTACAAGCCACTTCCTGGAAGCCCTGAAGAAACAGCTGATGGTACCTTTTGTTTCCATAAATTGTTCCTTTTTGTGTAAGTGGTGAAGTAGACAAAGACTCTGCTTGTACCCAAAGATGAAGAGGAGTCTTCAGTCACACCCAGACTATGAATCCAGTGTCATTTAGTGACACAAAACAATAGGAAGTCAACTATTTAAGAGCGCTGTTGGAGCAGGAAGTTTTTAGGCACATGAGTCTACATACTTCCAGGCTGCAAGGCAGTTAAATATTACTATGTGGATCATATTTCTGATGTGTTTTCCTTTCATCTGATAACGTTGTAGTCAGAACCACTATTTCAGAGGAGCATTCTTCTGCTCTAGTGATGGCCTTCCTAGGGCTTGTAAATCAGAGGCCACTTGTGCGTTGTTCTTTACATCCAGTGCTTTTCCCAAAGGTAAGTTTTGCCTTTGCTCTTTTGTAGGAGTCAGTTTGTTGATACCACATGGAGCTATTCCTGAAGAGAGTTCATGGGAAATCTCTCTTGCCATCACTCAAAAGGACTCCAGGTAAGAAGTGCATAAAAAAAGGACACAGACATCCGGAGTCTGTGGCACTGTCTCATTACATGGATTTCTTGGTGACACTGTCTAAAGGAAGGGAACGTGCCAGAGTCACTCCATTGTCCCTGTTGCTGGTGTGACCGTGCTGTATCTGTATAAACGACAGCAGAAGGGATCTTTGTGTGATGCTTCTGTGAAATCACATGGAATTATTGCAGATGCTGTTGGTACAACATATTATGAATTTTTAGACCTACGGTTGGTTTTTTTTCTTCCCTAAGATAATTTTTTTTTGGTTGGGATGGGTTTTTTTTATTAGGTAAAAGTTTGCATTATTTCATTTCTAAGGTAAGTTTATTCTAAGACAAAAACTTTAGAGAACTGTTACATTTGGTTCTTGGCAAGTTCTCTGTGAATTTAACAGACCTGAGAGATACGAGAGTTTGCACTTAAGAGCTGAGGTGAAACGTGCTAGAAGAGCTTGGGGTAAAAGGTGCAACTATTCCTTAACTAAATAACGTGTCTAGTTGCCAGATGAGATACGGAGTGGCCCACAGTGCTGATACTGGGCCGGGATGCCTCAAGTTGCACATGAAGATCTAAAATGTGTTTGAAGTTAAGTCTTAAACATCTTGTCTGAAATTTCAGTAGTAGAAGCATGGGAGAGAAAAACAGGAATTTGATCTCAAGTTACTGTCTAGACACTAAGCAATACTTAAGATCCCTCTCAAATTACTACACCTTTTAGTGTTATTAATGACTAGTTGTATCTACTCTCAGCATCAAACCTCCACCTATTGTAAATTCTTTTCCCAGTTCCTCTCCCCATGGAAACATTTGAGTTTGAACAACACGAAACAAATTCTTCTATCATTTTTTTTTTTTCCCCATTTCCTGCCTGTGTTTTCCAGGAATCTGTGTCCTTTTACAGGTAAAATACAGGGAAATATACCCTGTCTCTAAGCTTCTTGGGGAAGTATCACTCAGGAAAGGCTGCCACTGTCATTGTGGCTCATATACCTGGTCCCCTTTTTGAGATGTTGCCAGAATTCAGCTGCTGCATCTTGTGTGCATCTCTGCCAGTACCAGACCATGTCTTCATCCAGTGAAAAGTGTCAGTGACACTTTAACTTCGCTGAGGAGCTGGTTTGTGCAGATTCTGTAACAGGGCTCGTTAATTCTGTAATGGGGCTTTGTTCCACGGAGGCTTTGCAGTTACATTTTCTACCCTATACTTCTCTTGAATTCATTTATTCTATTTTTGATATCGAGTCTTTCTGCTGCTTCCAATTCTGCAAGAGACTGGCAAATTGCAGTTCAGTAAGTGCACTGACAGAATTTATTACTTCTACCTTCACATCCAGTCTTACGAGTTGCAGTGAGGCACTCCAGACAATATTTTTGGGGGAAAAAAAAAAAAAAAAAGTTCTTAAATAACTTTCTTAGCTTTCTCAAACTACCCTTTCACAATTTACATTCCAAATGGAGCAAAGTGAATAATCTGTAGTGTATACTTTGATTAATTTAAGGATAATTTCAGGAGCCTTTGGTGCCAGGTGAAGGCTGGATCACTGATTCAGCCTCATTTGGAGTCCTGGTGAGAAGGACACTTTGTAGAAGTAAAAATCAAGGGCACGTTTGTGCAACTGGAGACAGGAGAGTTGGTTGTAGTTCTGTTACAGCAGTTATTTCTCTTATCTCCCTCACCCTAAATATACATTCAGCTAAAAGCACAGAAAAATTGGTGGGTATATCTGAGGAGACGTGAAAAGAAGAAAATAACTGCAAATACAGTAAATATTTACTTACAATAACTTATAGCCAACTGATTGCGGGAATTTTCCTTTAAGAACTGGGAGATACAAAGCTGCCTATAAATTTTAAAGCCTAGAAATGGTTTTCAAAACTTAAAGTGAAATCTACTTTTTTTTCTCCTCTGATATCTGAACTCCTTTGTGAAAACTTTCATGTTCCATCCCCATCTGCTGCCATAGGGTTTTGATCATTTTCAATGAAAGATTAAGATATGTAAAAGGAAGGAAGAAAAAAGAACTCCAGCTGTTTTATCTGCAAGGGTTCTGCAGAAATGAATTAAAATAGGTTAATTAAAAACAAGCAGCAAATTTTGCCTACTGTTTTCCTCTTTTGTGGGCAGAAGCAGAGGTAGCAAACCAAACCAAACCAAAGATTATCACAGGGAGGTTTTTCCTTCCTTCTTCTTTAAAGTGAAACTCTAAAGTGAGACAAAAGCAAACATTCATTTATTTTTCTCCATCGAAATACTGTGTTTTTCTTCAGACAGTTGAGGCAAGATTTGATGTATCTTTCACCCTTCTGAACTGGGTGGAAAAAAAGAGACTTTTCTAGCAGCTGCAGATTGCACGGATGTGCAGGGAGCCTTCTCTTTTGTTGCCCACAGCCTTCCATGTTCTGGGGGTAGGAGGAAATGCCAGGTGCAGAATTAGTATCTGATTTTATGGAAGATGATAGAGAGAAGTACCACTCAACCACTCTGCAGAACTGCTATTCAAGTCTTGCAGATATCCCTAAAATACAGACGACTGTTCATCTGGACAAGCACAATGCTTGGATGTGGAGGAAGGGTACTATAGCAGAATAGAGAAAGAGGATAGATTTTTCTTTACTTAACAAGTTGAAGATGTAGATCCATTAAAAACAAAGTAGCTCAAATTGTAATTTCTGAATGAAAGCTTGTCCACATCATGTGGTAGCCAGTGGAATTTAATTTAATACAGAAGTTAACCAGATCAATAGATGCATACCAAGCCCTGTGTTGTTCTTGCAGAGATCTGAACTCACCAGAAGAGGCACCTTATGCATCTAAAACGTGTGTGGGAGAACAGGGATCATATTGTTCAGGTTTAGACTACTTAGGGCTAGTGGGTTAGCTGTCACTTCCATTCTAATCTTCATTTAGACATTGAGGTAGGTTGGTATGAGATAGACATCACAAGAGACACAGAGGAACAGAGATGATACGGGATCTGATGGAGCTATGCTGAATTCAGTGTCACTTTATAGTGAAAAAAAAAATTGTAATTATATAATTTGAAAAATCAAAGCTTCATAAACATAGGCATTTACACACAGTATGGTATATGAATGTGACAAATAATGTACCTTTATTTTCCAAAGGCAAAATTTTCTCATCTCACAAAAGCAACCCACAGCAATAGACTCCATTTCAGCTGTTAACTGCAGGCTTGATGGGTATACAGTTTAAATATCGTGCTGTTCTTTTTTTAAATTGATTTTTTTAAGGCATGAATCTATTTTGCTGTTTTTCCATCACGTGCATTTGTATGAGTGTCAGTGCAAAGGGGAGGGGGAAAAACAGTATTTCTGTGTCTGTAGCAGTCTGAAAGCCAATATTTTTGCCATCCAAGGAGGGAAGTGCAGCGAGCCATCCAGACTGGAGGCACAGATGTGTTCATTATCAGCCAGCCTTCACTTCCCAGGCATCACGTTTCATTTGGGAGCCTGTTATGCCACTGGGTTCTCTGTTGCGGATGCTTATGATGAGCCACTGGGAGAGTAAATATTGAAAGGCAAATATTACCTTCTTCTCTGAAATTCAGTGCGTCCAGAAAAACACAGACACTCAGTATTGATTCCTCTTCACTTCCTTGCTTCTCCAGTTAACCTCTGCAATATTCCAACATGGAATTTTAGCAGAGCAGTGCTTTGGGATGGAACAGACGCCTCAGTAGCATCACACCTGCAGCTCGGGGCCTCTGCACAGCAAAAAGGGACCAGAACATCTGGCATTTGTAGCACCTCTTGCTGCTGCTGCAGGCCAGGCTGCCAGACGCACAGCTGCTTCGGCAGCTGGCACAAACGGGGCTCCCAGTGGCACCAGAGCCCTCCTTGAGGGACTGTGATCCTCCCCGTACAATTTTCTCAGCTCTGTGGCCTCAGGTACAAATGTCCCTTTAGCAGCAATTTCTAAACTGAAAATGCAACTCCAAATGCAAGAAACCTCTTTAGTAGTGCTTTGCAGAGGGCGGAATATTGAGATGAAATTCCTGGTCTGTCTTTCCAGTGTGGTATTTTTAGAAAAAAACATGTTTTAATTTTTCCTCGCCAATAGTGACCTTTTGTCTTTATTTTACTGGAAAACTTAGAGCTTTGCTTTTGATGGGTTTGAGGGGACAGATCTGGTTGCTGGTTTGTTTTACCTTGCAACAATGGGAATATTCAGTACTTGCATTCAGGAACGTTTCCCTTTCCCACCTGGCCTCATACAAGGCTCAGAACTGCGTGAGAGACTTAATACCACGTCAGTTATTACACAGAAGAGTCTTGCTGCTTGCAACAAGTGTGAGAGTTCATCTAATTAACTGATTTCAGTTCATTTGGCATTAAATAATTCCCAGAACTCCCATATGTTTGCCCTGGAAATCTGCCCGTGACTGTAACAGAGCCTACACCGTTTCAGTGACTCTGGCTTTTTCATTGTTTTTTTAAAATTTTTATTATTTTTTTTTAATGAGGTGGGTGGGAGGGCACTTGGTAGACTTATAATCCCAGTCTCCCAGTTGTCTTTCATATCAACTTTGCAAGGCTGCTGCCAGGGCTCTCCTACCACTATTGACATTATTTCTTTTTGTATCTTGTATATTTGTGTTTCGTTTCGTTCCTGACGCTTGAAAAAAATTGAGCTATTTCTGATGAGAATCCTCACTAAAACTCTGGATTCACGTCTCCTAAGGGTGTTGTGCTGAAAGCAAAATAACCTTTATTTTGCTCCCATTATTGAAGATGACTTGTCAAGCTTTGTACTGGAGGTAACTTTAGCAAAATTCCACCACCACCTCCCCACCCTCCCTGCATTTCATGCACTTGCCAGCAGCAGCCACTTGGCAAAGGACGTGTATGTTGGGAGAGAGATAGGATAGAGATGCACCAAGCAAGGGAAATAACTGGTTTGACTCTCACCCTGGAAATATGCTGCTGTTACCCTCATCCTGCAGCAAAACAGAGTGAAGGAAGTAGAACACAACGGCCTGTTCCGAGGTACACCAGGGAGGAATCACATGGACTGAAAAACTTACTGAGAAACAAATAGGTATAAAAGTTGGCTTGAGGGTTTCTAATAATTCTGAGACGTTTTTCTTTGTATTTGTAAGTAACTGGATGACTTTTTAAATTAGCTGGAAAGAGGTAATTTGGGGTAGCTGATGGAAGGTTTTATTTTTAAGGAAATCAAATACCTTTTGTGAAGGGCAGCAGTGGTAGGTGTGATGGTATTTTGTGCAAAAACAGTGTTTTCCCAGCGATGCAGGAGTTGTAAAAAATTGTTATTCACAGGCATAAGCAGAAGCAAGTAGTTTTGCTTGAACTGTTTGCTTAGAATAGTCATTCTGCTATCAGTTCCACAAAACAGGCAGTCTCACGTGTCTCCAACCCTGGTAAGACGACTGCCATGGCTTATTGTACATCTTGGTTGAGGTTCTTCCCCTTATTTTGATCTTGGAAACACCATTTGCTTTATTTTAAGAGTGAACGACATGTCCAGTCGTTTAGAAGCCCAAACTTGGGATCATACAACCTCCATAAAGGACTACAGTGAAAAGAAAATAAAAATAATTAAAAAAAAAAAAAACCAGGGCAAGATGTTTCAGTTGCTAAGAAGTGCAAGTCTAAGAAGTGAGTCTCATCCACTTTGTCACTGATTCTGCACAGGTGTTTATTGTATGAGGTAGGGAAAACACATTTATGTGGACAGGGTTAGATTTAGGTTTTAATGCATGAGAAGAGAAGGAGATTCTTGTGGGATACTTCATCTTTATAACTTAGCAAGCAGTCAATCTAAGCAAACACAGGTGGTTACGTTCAGGTTAGCTGAATCCCTAGACTTCAGTTGTGCTGATGGGATCTCTGCTGGCTGTAATGGAGCCCACGTGCACGTGTCTGCTTTGCAGAGTTCTAAATTTAAGCAGAGAAGTTCTGTCCTGGCGTCTGCTCTAAGTCACCTGCCTTGTTCATTCTGCAGAATACAAATGTGGTTTCAAACCAGGGAGATCACACTCAATCTGGAGAAATTTGAGAGACTGTGTTTTTAAACCATAATTTGTTTTATCTTCACTACTGTGAAAATATTGTCGATGACAGTCTTTGAAGGCAGAATTAGATGGTAATACTACCAGCTGGTGCATAAAGCAAGGCTTCCTTGTACGGAGTAATTTCAGTCTTTTATTTGGTTTAGCAAATTGAAATGTATTTTAAAGACCAGAATCCTAAACTGACCAGCCCATGATGAGAGTAGATGTGGCATAGTAGTTTTGTTTCCTCTCCAGCTACTGGTTCTACATGAAAATTAGCACCATAACTGGCTTGCTTACCCTTTTCTGTAACAGATGAGTGAGGTACATGGATTTTAACTAAAATATTTTAAAATTTGCAGTTAAAGTAAGCTTTCACTCCTTATTAAAAAGGGCCTGACAGACTCTATTGTCTTTGCCCCCACGCCAAGCCTGCAGCCAGAAGGCACAGATGTTCTTCTTGGACCAGAAGTAACTTGTGGCCCCTCGGATTTGTCCGTCAGCACCCCCTTCGCCCTGACCATACCGCACTGCGCAGAAGTAAATTCAGAGCACTGGAATATTCACTTGAAGAAAAGGACACAGCAAGGAAAGTGGGAGGTAAGTGTAGACTTTGGCTCCCACTTGAAAGGTTGTACTATCAATGGAAACATGATTGCTCTTATTCATGCAGGTGGGGGTCAAATGTTAGGTAAGTGATAGAAACAGACATCTTAAATAATTAAAAAAAAAAAAATTTTTTTTTTTTTTTAAGCAGCAGCTAAACTATTTTCAGCTGTTTTACCAAGATAGGCAAAAAAGGGTCAACTTTATGATATATCCTATGTGACATGAGAAAGTATTCATTTTCCCAGATTACTTAATAATGAAGCCAGTAGCTATTTATTTTTAAAAACATTGTTTTGATCTGTCATAGCTCCCAAAGAGACTCCCAACAGAACAGATCATTATATCCATGCAAGAATTTATCGGGTCATAAAGTTATGGAACTGGTTAAAAACATATACTTCAAGTTTAATTTTTTTTTTAACCTAGAAGGATCCTCCTGATTTTTAAATCTTGTTTCTTCGTACGTGTCATTTTAATGAGCAGTCAGTGATCACCCTGTGCTCATATCCTCTGAAGGATTAGTGTGTATCAAATGAAATATTTAGCTTTTTTAGTGGAACGTGTATTTTCTAATCCTGATTTACTGGGTAAATTTTGTGCATTCACGACATGGGCATTTGATCATTTGTGTCTGTCCACCTGCATTTTTTAAGCTCACTGGCCATCTTCAACTCAAACTGCTCGGTAGGCAGCAGTCTCCCACATATTAAACTTTCTGCATCATTTGGGGAGACAGCCTACTAATAATGCTCCTGGAGGGATGGCTAAAGCATGAACTGAGCTGTTACTCAACATTACAGAAATCTACATGGCATAGAAAGGTGCTGAATTTCCCAAACAGAAATGTTCAGTGTACATGTTATTAGAACCACAGAACCTGGTAACTAGACACAAATCCACAGTCAATCAGATTTTATTGCACTGTTGTCGGCTATTTGGTTCGTTGCATTGCAAGGGGAAAAAACCAGTAGTTAAAACATTGATGGATGCCATAACTCACTCATCCTTTTTCCTCCTCTGAACCACGATGTTGGTTGTTGCTCTCGTTTAAACCATTTCAAGTTCAGCTCAGCTTTCCTACTTCAGCTGCACTCAATGCTCAGTCAGCCCCATCAGCGTTGGTTACGAACCCCCTGGAGTTAATGAGGTGTGTCACACCAGGTTGTAGGCTGCTCAGGTACCTCATCTAGTGCTGCTGCAATGCAGAACTGAGCACGAAAGGCAAAAGAGTGGGATAGGTAGTTTTTTGATGAAGGTAAACATAACTGTAATGGATATTCTGAAAGGAAGTCAAATACCAAGTGTTGTTCAAGGTTTGCTTATTGACTTTAATCTTCAAGGTAATTTCTTAACTTGACATTGGGAAAAAAAATTAGCTAGAAAGTCAAGAGCTCTTGAAAAAAGATGCTAAAATTGCTTACGCATCATCATCATTATTGTATGCTGTACACGTTGAACTCTGCCCAAAATATTGCCATAAATCCTATTGCTGACTCGGGGCTAAACTGGGAGTATTTACTCACGTAGGTAGTCTGCCTTCTCCCCTTCCCTGAGGTCAACATGAGTAAAGAGTGTGCAGACTGGCTTTCAGAAATACTTTACATTCCAGTTGAATAAAAAGAAACAAATAATGTCATGACTCCTATTGTCAAGGCCTATTGATTTTATTTTTTTATTTTTTTTTTTAACCCGAATTTCATTTTGCAGGAAGTGATGTCTGTGGAAGAGGAAACTACTTCTTGCTACTGCCTGTTGGATCCTTATGCCTGTCACATTCTCTTAAACAGCTTTGGAACTTATGCTCTTATTGGAGAACCCATCTCTGACTGTGCCGTTCGACAGCTGAAAGTAGCGGTTTTTGGCTGCCTGTCTTGCAATTCTCTGGATTACAATCTGAGAGTATATTGTATGGATAACACACCTTGTGCGTTTCAGGTAAATTGTTTCACTTCCTTAATTTGGTTTTAGTAATTTTTCAGTAGAATGCTAATGTTCCTTTAGTCCTGGAGACAGTCCCTGGGCAAGAGCAATAGTGCAGAACTCAAACGCATGAGAATACTGGATTCTTTTTATGCCACTGCTGCATGACTTATTTTAAGTCAATCCCTTAATGTCTCTGCACTGTTGTTTCACTTCTGGATTTACACTGCAGGAGTTTTAGGACAGCCAAACTGTCTTTTGATTTTGCCAGGCAGAGGGAAACGCCCTGTGCCCACGTTCTGGACTAGCCATGGTTAACACAGCGCAGAGCTCCGTCTGCATGGGAGCTGAGTGCTACTCCACTGCAAGCAGGAATCTAAGTCATCATCACTTGATGTATTTATCACGCTCATTACCCTTGCACTGTCATTAGTTCAGGATTTTCTCTCCTTTTTACGATTTGAGCAAGAAGAGAGAGATTGCCTCACCATCTTTTTAAACAAAAATTAAATTATAATTATGCATTTCCTCTTTAAAAAAAAACCCAACACAAAACCACAAAGCAATCCCCAAGTGGCGATTAAAATTAGCACGATTTTTCTACATGGCATTCCAAGACAGAACAAGGAAATTCACTGGCTTTTGCAGCCTTAGTAAATGCAGAAGCTTTAACAAAATGGTTTTCTTTTGGGAACCGAAATGAAGACAGTTGTGACAGATGAATTTTTGCTTCCTTTTCCTATCATACAGAATGCAAACATGAATCTTACTGAAGCACACACTAATGTCTACGTGCTTCTAATAACAGCAGAGTCACTGAGAGGATTGCTAAAGACTTACAATAGCTTTGTAATTATACCCTTTGTAACACGTACACAATGCGTGGGTTGCCAGTACGTTCCTGGATGAGTCTGCCTGAAATTCAGAGGCCCAAATTCCTTCTCAGGTGTTTGTGAACACACACAAGTAGCTTTGAGTGACAGACCCATCAGTACAAACCTCAGACCTGTGCTGTCTGATGCCTTTAACGACTCCGCATCGGTTCTGCCCTCCCTCCATGCGTTGTGTTGTGCAACAGGGTGATAAAACGTGCAAGAATCTTTGAAACTTTTAAATATACAGAACAAAACTTCCCTAAAATTGTGCAACACAACTATGAAAGAGGCCCACAGGAGGGAAATGAGGGTGCAGTGTTCCAGCAGTTCATTCACGCTGCAGTTTACCTTCAGTATATTAAATTTCAAAAACCCACCAGAGCCCTCACCCGGAGCAGCCTGGTTTGCCTGTACCTGGAAATGGGCTGGCACAGTCTTGCTTCCCTCTTCACGCTGACGTTGGAGAGCACTCAGATAACCAACTGCTGCTAAACTTCTCTGTCATAGTGACCCTGTGGGATGCAATAAAACAGTAACAATCAAACATGAGTAACTTTCGATAAAAGAGAGAACTGTCTGGCTTCGACCCGAACCCCCAAAATGTGAAGACAGCCACTAGTGTGCAGCAGTACCCTTGACCCTTGAAGCTTCCTTCTTGAGTACTGTGCCCTTCTCCTGGTTGGAAGTTTCGTGGGGTCTGATGCTGCGGCAGCCAAGGAGGAGAGTCAGGGTCACCAGTAGCACCATCGCTACGCACACGGAAAGAGGGCTGGGAACGCCCAGACATCCTTGGAACTGCCAGTGCCCATCGGCTGGCCCACGAGAGAAGCGCCCTGATGTGCTGTGGGTGAACTTGGCACCTTTCATAAAGATGAATTTTCATTACGTTTGGTATTTGCTTCTAATACTGAAAACATTATTTTTTTCCTCTGCCATTGCAGGAAGTGGTTTCGGATGAAAGACTCCAAGGAGGACAATTACTGGAGGAACCAAAACTTTTGTATTTCAAAGGGAATACCTTCAGTCTTCAGATATCTGTCCTTGATATCCCTCCTTTCCTTTGGAGAATTAAACCATTTACTGCATGTCAGGTACTTGTCAATTTTACTTGTTTACGTTTGAATTCAGAGAAAGTAAGAGCTTTCAGTGGCATAGGCATAACTCAAATAAGACCCTTTTATTTTTGAAAGGTGTGGTTTTAATCTCTTAAGTATGCAACAAAAATGCATTGCCTTATGATTTTGACAAATAGAGATTTCATATATAACAGAATGCTTTAAATTTTTATTTTTATAAAAATGCAAGTTTGTACTTCCCATCATTTTGGTTGCCTCCAAGGGAAGGCCTATATTCTTGTTAAAAATGTACCACTCAGGAAGATGTTTTTGATATCTTTGTCATTCCAATTTCGATATAACCATGAGTATATGGCTGAAAATGACATTTAAATGTAAGCACTTAAATGTCATCAGTTCAAATTAAAGCACATATATACTAAGAATTAGAAGTAAGGAAGAGCAAATTATTTTTTCTGTATCACATTAATTAGAGGCTGTTGAAGACAGGAAAGTAAAAGTCAAAACAAAAGAAGAATTTCTAAGTATATTGGTTACTGGAAATTGTAAGTAATGTGCTGGCACATAGAGTGGGCTGGTCTTTTAAAATACAAAGCTTAATTAGACTATGTAATCTCCCTTTTCCCAGAAGGGTACAGTCAGAGAGCTATCTATCATTCAGTATTTTGGCAAAAATAAATTTTTAAATGTATTGGCCTGTTCTCCAAAGCAGGAGTGCAATAGGCTCTTAAAATTAAAAATGCTGATTTATATCCAGATAAATTCTTCTATCATTAAGAATATAAGGATAATTTATGCTACAACTTAAGAAGTTAAAGGAACTGCATCATTTTCAGCTTCATATGAAGAACACCTTGCTTTTGTTTTGTTTATTCTACTTACTCAATTGACTTTTAAAAGACAAACCGATCAGTATCAGGATGCCCCACTACTCTATTAAATGTCTATCAAAACTAGGACCTTCCTCAGCCGTAAAAAAAAAAAATTATGAGAGTTCCTGCCTGATAGTTTCTGAAAAGTTGTTATTTCTTTGGGCCATCACCTCCTTCGCTGGTTGTGAGTGCCTGTGGAGTTCGGAGAGCGGCTCAGAACTCTGAGGGGTTTGTGTGTGGTTCAGCATTTTTCCTTAGTGCTGTGTGCAGCCTCCATGAATAAATGCGTTGCTTATGGGATGTTAAATCTGGTATTTTGTTCTCTGTTGGCAAGTCACAGTCTAGAGTTCCCAGTCCAAACCGAACTGCAGGGTGCTGCTGTTCAACAAGACATGAAGCCGACGCAAATTCCTCTGTATTAATCTTCACGTGTTGCAAGGACCTCGCCTTGCTGAATCTAATGCAAGTGCCACGGTCCAAAGTAGCTATTAAATTTATTGCTGCAAGACAGAAACAAATTAAAAAGTCAGATGAGGGAGCCACAGCCCCCAGCAGAACCCGAAGGGCCGTGCTTGCTCCGAGGAAGCAGGAGCTGCAGGTGGGAGCGGAGCGGGACGTCAGCCGCTCTCTCGGCAGCCACTTTGGGTTGAAAAGAGGCAAAACCTCTGCTGGCAGAAGGGTCTGACGCAGTGCTGATACTGAAGCCAAATAACTATATTTACATTTTATAATTGAGTCTAGTTTGGGTGACTTGGACAGCTGAGAGAGAGAGCAACTGTTTCCGACAGAAACTGCAGCACAGCTTCCTCTGGCTTTCTGCTTCCCCCCGTGGAATGGCCCAGCTCTGCTGACAGCTCTGATTCCGTTCCAGCCTCTTTATATAGAAAAGAATCTATTTTTTCATGTGGAGTTTCTTCCAGTGTTTATTTGTTTTCTCTCCTACATCCCACACTTTAAAAACAAGCTGGCTGTTCTGCTTGTTAAGAACTGAAAAGAGCCTGTTCCATAATTGCCTGTTTGGTCCATGAAATAAAACCGTTATCAGATAGTCCCATAAGGAAAGATTTATGTTAATGATTTATCAGATAAGTAAAGCTCCTGCTTCAAGTCTTGAAGAGATGAATCAATCATCGTGTAAAGGCAGCTGATGGCAGGTGGCAGTCAGAATTTCTCTGACTCTGCGTTTGTTGGTGCTGGCCGTCCCGCAGGAGCAGATGCCGAGTGCCTGTGCTTGGCATCCTTCCCACCGCGCTCCCACGGAACCAGGGGAACCCTTCGGAACTGGTTGGGTGTTAGAGCAGGAAGAGGCTGTGACAAGCATGTTCAGAAGCCAGACAGGCACCTTTGGGGCTTAAAAGCAGCTGTTTTCCTAACGCCTTGTGTCCCTTGGAGGATCCAGTGCCTGTCTGTCGCTACGAGGAGATTTACGTTCCCTCTGTCTGCTGCAAACTTAATTATAAAGGGAGGATAAAACCAAAAGCATTTCTGGAATACTTTAAACACTCATCTTTCCACCACGCTTTGCCCCCCTATATTATGTTTCATTTAATTCTGTTCAGCTGAGTGATTCTTCCACTCTGAATGAATGCGGAGATGATTACTCTGGAAAAATCTAATTACAGTTGCTCCACTTCTAATATTTTGCCAATGTTTTCTTTATCACTGTTGGTATCTCACTGCTGCTGCCAACTCAGGATCTAAAGGCAGAGCTTGTCGTCATCACTTAGTGCATCATTACAGGTAGCCCGGGACACTCCTAAGAGGCAGCAAACAGGATGTCAGCTGTGAGTACAACAATATTCTCCTTAGTTTAGTCTTGACTGTACTTGGAAGTACAGCATGAGGCAGATCTCTCAAGCTGTACGTTCTCAGATTCCCAGTGCAAAGATAATTTCTTCAGGGACGTGGCAAAGATCACAACCTCAGTCCAATAAAAATTGCTTATAGGAAGGCAAGAGTGAAGCGATGCGCGTTTTCTGAGCTATATGCTCACAGGTGAGCTTCCATACAGCACCTGGGCGGGGAGCTCATGGTTGGCCTCATTTGAACAGCTCCTGCTGACAAGTGCCTGCTTGGTAGGTCACTCGTTATAAACAGCAGTATTAAATAATGAAGCAATTGTAGCTGCCTATAGGCAACACGTTCTGTGTCCTTGTCTCTTGTTTTTTAACCCTTTATAAAGCTCTGAAAAATGCAAGCAGAATGCAGGCCCAGCTTGAATTTGAATATAGTAATTATTGTATTTTCTTTGAAGGATCAGCTTTGCATGCCATTCAAATCAGTTCTAAAATTGAAAAATAGTGCGTGAAAAAGGGACAGAGTAATCTGAAAACTCATAATCCTCTTCTAGAAAAACTAATGTAAAAATCTTTACTTTAAACTAGTTTTCTTTTGTTAGAATAATTGCTCATTGAAGCTGTTTAATGCTGTCCCATAATCACATGGATGCTAAATTTAATAGAATGCAATATTAATATCAGCCTGTTTTTCCCTTTTACATTATTCTCCAGGTTGCCAATTCTACAGTATTTTCCAATGTTTTGAAATTAATAGAGAACATCTTTGGTTTTATTGGTTTTGCTATTTATATGCCTTCATGGCTGCAATGTAGAACATCGTAGTGGGTTTATAGCTGATGTTAGTTTGGAAATAAAAAAAAAATAACATGTTCTGAAAAAGTAAAGAGGGGATACCAGTAACAGAACTTTGGTATTTAGAAAGTAACCATAAAACAGAAGTTAGCTGCCCCCTATATACTTCTCCTGTCTATTTCCATACATTTTTAGGAACTCAAAGCAACCAGAGATGCCAGAAATCTCTGATTAATTGCTGCAGTTGTCTATATAGTGTTTGCTGAGGGCATCCATCCCATAAACTGTCCCTGGCTGAAGCAGAGGAGTAGTCACAGCATGTAACAGGATGAAACGAAGAAGTGAGACGGAGACTGACCACGGGTGTGCCCTGGGCTGCACATCACTGCCCGGGCAGGTGGGTGCTCCTCAGTTTGGATGGAAAACAAATCCAGAAAATACACCGTCATGCTCCGTGCTGCGTTAGCTCACAGAGGAAGTGCTGGGAAGTTCCTTTCTGTGGATTCTGTAGCGCAAGGTGATGGCAAGGAGGCACAGATTAGGGTCCTGATCCCTGCCCAGGAGGAGGAAGTGAAGTGCAACTTTCGGAGGTTTCATTTGAGATGATGATGATTCCGTGATGCCACGGAATGCAATCCAAGCTTTCAGCAAACATCTCACTGTTTGTCCACTGAATCATCACTTATTAGTTCTGTCCTGCTTCGAGTTTGCAGAGATGTTAGTCAAAAGGCAACTGCAGAGAAAAATCATGGAGATCTTTTTTTCCTATTTGGTGATTTCTGCAACTTCTCTCTCTCTTTCTGGCTCCTGTTTCCCGTGCCCGTGGGACACGTCCCCCCCAGGAAGTGCCCTTCTCCCGCGTGTGGCGCAGCGGCGCGAAGCCGCTGCACTGCGCCTTTGCGCTGGAGCGCTACACCCCGGCCACCACACAGCTGTCCTGCAAGGTCTGCGTCCGGCAGGTCAAGGGCCACGAGCAAATCCTGCAGATCCAGACGTCCATCCTCGAGGTAAACTTGTTTCGTGACGCTGCTGTGACATGATCCCTTCCAGTTTTGTGCTTTCTGTCTCCGGGTGGTTTCTTACGACCTGTTCAAAACGGAACCGAGTACATAAAGCCTTACAGGTTCCATTTCCAGCATAAATCAGGGATTCTACAACACTAAAAATAATTTATATCTGAGTTGGTGGTAATAGTTTTCTTCCAAAAAGTTTTCAGTAGCCTGCAGAGCACTGACAGTTGGAAAGGGAGGGGTTGCCTGCATGCCGTGAGGCCACGGGCTAAGCCCTGCCGGAGCGTTGTGGTACACACGATGTACGGCAAAGACTGTAGCTTTGCTCACAGGTGAGGGAGATCAGACACGTAGCCAAGCAAGCTGGAGATGTGTCCTACAGCAGTGAAAACTTCAGCTGCTATTTTGAGATTATTGAGTGGTTTTGTTGATTAATCCACCTTAATATTTCCAGATGAAAGATGCATGCCCACTGCTAAATGCACTGCGCAGAGAATGCAGCAGCTCAATAAGAAAACCACAAACATCATTCTGTAGAAAACATCCTCAGAATGGGGCCAAGCGTTTTTCCATTTCTTTACTGTTATTTCATAAAAAACTTCTGTCGTTCTCTATATATCTCAATACAAAGTTGCTGCAGCATTTTTTTCCCCCTCTTTTATTTTTTTAAAGGGATCTATCTGTCCACAAGTCCCCAGAGCACGTTACAATTCTGCCTTCACGTGGAGTTGCTAGTATGCAAGGCTTTCTCACACCTATCTCAAAAAGTGACTCAAGAGTGAGGATAATTTGACTGTAAAATAAATATATAACTAACAACTGAATACTCGAATTGCTCATTGCTTTACAATTCCCTGAACTAACCAGGTAGCAGCAGCTTATCTTACATGTGCAGGGTATAAAAATCTCCTATTGTTCTGCATATTTAATTTAAGCAGTCAGACCACACAATATATCCACAGCCCCCCTATTACTGTGCATGGATGGCTTTGGGGATGTGTCATAAATGTTATCTGAAGAGACTGTAGCATCGTTGTTACTTCAGATTTACGCTGCACTGAAACGAGTAACGCGTGGAAATGTGACTCTATTACACAACTGCTGTAATTTCATAGGAAAAGAATGGGCCAGATCTACAAAAGGACCTGGATTCCAAAGAGATTTTTAATATGGAAAAACTGAGGTACTTATGGAATAGGTGTTTTTTAAAAAATCACAAATGAGAGATTTGTGCGTCCATATTTAAGGATTTAGAAAGCCATATGCTTGTGTAGCATTCCATCTACCAAACACTGCTCTGTTAGACTTCATCTGTAACACAAAAACGAACAAAAAGAAGAAAATTGTAGAAGGAAAACGACACTATTTTAAATGTTTTTATGCGTAAGTCCTTCTGATGTTCTAGAAGTTCCTTCACAATTTCAAAAAATATCTCTTAGCTACTTAATTTTCTGTGGTTAATTCTACAAGGTGTGGCTGGGATCTCAGGCTCAGGGTTGCTTCTTCCCCCAAAAGCAGACAGGATACACCGGCAGGTGTACGCAGACAGGCTCACTGCAGGTAGGTCCCTGTGTAACAAGGCAGCAAAAGGAACAGGGAATTGTCTGCGCTCACAGCTCTTCTCGTTCTGAAGAGCCTGTGCAGAAACCCTGTCTGGGTTCCCAGTTCTGAGCAGGAGACTCGTGGTGTTCCCCCGTTACGGCGCTAACGAGACCCAGGACAGACCCTAACTGCTTTGCTTTTGTGTTCTGCGTAGAACGAGAGAGAAACCATCACTTTCTTTGCACATGAGGACAGCAACTTCCCCGCACAGATGGGTCCAAAGGCATTCAAAATCCCCTACTCTATCCGACAACGAATTTGTGCAACGTTTGACACACCCAACGCCAAAGGCAAAGACTGGCAGATGTTAGCACAAAAAAACAGCATTAACAGGTAATGGAAGGCAGTTTTGAAAGGTGAACATTTACATATGCAATGAGAATAATTTGCTGCTGTTATGGGGTTTTTTTTGTTTGTTTGCTGGTGTTAGAGATGCGTGCATAGTAATTGCCATACTCACTCTCAAGGATAAACTCTCGCTCATGCACTCTTGTGTCCCACCGGCTGCTGAGAAGAGGAACTGCTTTCTCCTCTGCACAGCCCTGTGCCCTGTCCTGCCTGGGGTTTGCCCCGAAGGTCAGAGTCTTTGTTCTGGACTGGACCTTTTCTTTGTACACTCACAAGAGTGGCATCTTGGTAAAGTACAAGGCTGTAGAAGGATTTGGGCAGTGTTGTGTACTATAGAGGTGTGGTTTAAAGAACCTAGGAGGTTGCATGTTCTCTCAAAAAAACCCCCACACATGGCCTGTTGTCTTGACTTGTATCTATGTATTTTGTATTCCAAACTAAATTACAGATATTACTATTTAAAATTACATTTTACAGATTTTTTTTTTAAGAAAAGGCATATTTAAGAAAGAAATACTGTGCTGTTAGGAGTAACGATATTATGATTATTAAAACTGAAAGATGCTGTAAAAACTAGTTTACTGCTTATTTTGCTTTTTCTGTTTGGCTAAATAAAATTGGTGGAGGCAGTTCACTCACAGAAATATTTTCTGATAGTCACAAACACCATAAATATGTTCCCAAGGGGGGAGAGGAATACTTACATCAGCAAAATCCACTCATCTCATCTAGGTCTTGCTGAAGGTTTTTTGGTTTTTTTAACCCCATCTGTAGTGCACTTTCACATCCACGGTAACTACAGTAGATACTGTTCCTCATCCTTTTTGTTTCACCTTTTTCTCCCTCCTTGTAGGAATCTCTCCTATTTTGCTACACAAAGCAGCCCCTCCGCCGTCATTCTGGACCTCTGGGAAGCCCAACATCAACACGACGGTGACCTGGACTCCCTGGCCTGTGCCCTGGAGGAGATAGGAAGGACACACTCCAAAATCTCAGACGTAGCAGAGACTGAGGTTGAGGAGCCTGACTTCAACTACAGCAGACAGAACGGACTTTAGTCGCTTTTTTCCACTCCGGAACCGACGGCCAGCTTTGACTTACACTAGAGAACCTCTCTGGCAGGGAGGAAATCTGGGTTTCTGCACACTGTGGGTATGGAAACGGACACTCATTTCCACAATGCAGTTTTCAGTTGGAGGAGCAGAAGAAACCCTATTTAAAATAATCTCAGTAATAAGGAAACCACAAGCTTCTCCCTGTCCTCTCTCATTCATGTTTCAATGTCAAAACCAAAACTACGTGTCTGTCATCCCTGGGGCAGGAAGGAGGGAGATACAGAGCCATAGAAGGTAAATATTATGACATAATGTATTTAGGAAACAGTACTGCTAATATAATGCCTAGAGAAAATCAGCAAATACGATATTGAATATTTTTTAGAGCCACTGGAGGTTAATCCTTGTTTAAAGGTTCGTCAGCTTGCAGGTTGTCCTGCAGCTCGTGCTTACAGAGTGGGTTTAAAATGTCCTTTGATAGCATCACGTTATCACTTCGTGCTACAGAAAAACTGAAAATCTGGCCTTATCCTGCTCAGATGTTTGAGGAATCAGTAGATCTCATACCGAACTAATGGATATCACGTGTATTCCAACCAGTTTATTCTAAAAATTCAGTCACTTAATGAGTGTACGTTTGCTGCAGAGCTTTCCTGCCTCTTCTGTTACCAAACTAACAGAACAAAACCCTTCTCTGTGAAATTAGCGTGTGCACGAGAAATTTTCTAAAGTTCTCAGTCTGCAAACTTTCACTTAGTCAAAGAAATGTTTCTTCGGGGTGGATTTAAATAACCAAATAAAACGCAGGAAACTGCCAGCTCTATTTTAGCAAGTTTACACTTTTTTTTTTTTAATTACTTCATGTTCTGAGGCTAAACTAAAAAGTAAAGGTGAAGTCAACCAGCACAGCTTAATTTTGGTTTAGTTTCAAATTGAAACAATAAACTCCACGTGGTACTGCCAAAAATTGGCTTGATTCCATTGTACAATTTGGAAATTTCACGGGATATAAAGCTGGCTGCGTTACACCTGGGTTAGTTACAAGCATATTGCCTTTACCACCAAACCCAGAACCTAACTAGAGAATTCACCTCCTTTTTTATCCATTTCATACAAAGATAATTTCTCACTTCAACTGAACCAAAAAGAGAGCTGTCACTGTGAGCGAGCTTTAGGAGCTTTATGGAAATGCAAGAAATTGCAAACAAGCGTTCTAGGGATTTTTTTACCCCCCAGTTTGGCTGAAAGCAGCATGATAGGCCACAGGGTAGGTACTTAGTGTGCAAATCTATCATAATCTGAAACTTTTTCTTTACCCAGGATTCCAGTTCTTAAAAGTATGATGAACAACTCCCGAATAAGACTTCGCTTGTTGTCGCTGATCTGAAATTGCAAATTCCATTGCTTTCCCAGCTCGGCAGGCTGGAATAGCCTTAGACTTACAAATACTTAAGACTTCCTCAAACATTTTCTGCACTTTAGTATTTCATGCAGCCTGACATGAGAGTTCCTGTTGGCACTGGGAAATCATACTGGCTGCAGCATATTTAAGACTGAGACAAAAATACCAGCTTCTTTGGCAGCAAGCTGTCACTGTTTTCAGGAGCACATGGTTCTATCTGTGTTTGAATTATATTTCTAGTGACTTCCAGTCCTCCTCCTCAGAAACCTGTTCTTCATTGGACAAAATGTCATGAATTAAAAAAAATAGGGAATGGCATCCACTGAAAAGCAGTGGAGTTTAGTGAGCTGTCGTTGTCTGGGAAACCAGCAGTCACTCTCCAGCAGTTAATTCGTTCCCAGCTTCTCCTCAGATGCAGTTTTAATTTTCCAGCCAGCTTAGGTTCACCACCACAACACAGACCCAAGTGCTGCCCTGCAGGTGCTGTAACATATCCGTGTCATTCTGAATTTCATTTTCTGTATTTTCTCCTCTTGTTTTCCAAATACATGTGAGCTGCACAGAGCACGTGGGGTCAGAAAGAGCTGCTATAGGAGCTCGGACCTTAAAGCTTTTGCTGAGGACATGCACAGTGTTTACTTTCAAGACTTGAGTAGCTTTGAAAAGCCTCTCTGTACAGCAACACCCAGCTGCCTCCTGATGCTCAGTAGGTACAGTGGGAGAGGGAGAGCAGCAGCTGTCCGGATTGACCTCGCCAAAGTACATCTAAAGGGATCTGGGTTGTGCACCAGCAGCCAGGTTAGCTCCAAAAGCCAGTCCAGTCTAGTGTCTGAGTTAACGTGCCCAAAGGAATAAATGCCAGAAAAGAAACCGTTCAGATTTGGGTCTGAGGTAAGATTTTAATTTTACATTGCTCACTTGTTGTTTCCTGGTAGTTTTTGTTTCGGTTTTTGGTCACTTTTGCCAAAGCAGCTTCTTTGTTACTGGTCTTTCTTTTCCAAATGTGAATCAAGAACTCTGACTTTTTCTAACCCATTGTTGTTCTGCTGCTCTTGTATTGTTTAAGGGGACTAGAAATGCCATGATGCTACTTATTTACCTTTCTCCCATTGGAATGGGGATTTGAACCCACTGAAACACTTGGCCTTCATGAACAATATCCAGGAGAAACAACTGTCACAATGATCTTTTGCATTTTTGAAACAGCCCTTCCTTTCCAAGCTTTCCTTTTAACACATGCTGCCTAACAATTGCACTGGGTTCCCCTCGTACTGAGGAACACTGACAAATCACCTTGCCCACCTTATGCATTCTTTTATTCTCTCACATTTCATTTCTGCTCACTCTTTTGTCTAGACTGGAAAACTCTGCTTTATTCTGCTTCTTTGAACATCCTTCCTGTTATTCTCTGTATAATCTCTAGTTCTGTATCTTTTTGGAAAGGGAGTGAGCAATAACCTGCTTTTTAGCAGGAACACAGGCTCAATCACTCAGTTCCTCCACTTCCTCAATTTCTTGCTGTTCCCACGTTCAGGATCAATCACAGAGGATTAAGATCCTGCTATAGCATACAGCCACAAGAAAATGCCTGAGAATACAGTAACTGACTTTACCATAGAAATTACTCAAGCTAATACATCCGGAACATCCAGAAAATAAAACCTGTGAGGAAAATCTGTGTAGCTAAAAACAAAAAAAAAAGGCTGAGGTGACAGAGAAGATATCAAAATCATTTAAAAAAAAATCATAAAAAGGAAATTATTTGTTCTCCATGATAACGATGGATAATAGTAGGCAGAAGCTGGACAGTAAGAATTAGGTTAGACTTTGGAGTGGAAAAATAGGCTAAATTTTTTTTCTATTCCTTTCCCTCCCCACTGCATCTGTTGATGACCTGATCCACCTGGTACAGACGTGCCTGTTTTCAGGTGCTCTCTTTCTGTCGTTTGTGTGAGCATCATGGGGTGATATTAATAGCGCTTTGCACTGTTTCCTTAGAGAGGCTTATGCCAGTTCTCCCTTTTTATGTAAGTTTTGGTCTTAGAGGTGGAGAAATTAACACCTTTTTTAGGTAAATGCCTCTGCTACCATATAAATGATGGATTTTCTTACATCAACAAACAGCTAGACAATACAAGTAAAAGATGCTAAACGTTTGCTTCCTATTTTCCACAGTAGCAAGCAGCTGACCCGTGGCAGCTCCCCCAAGCCTGCTGCAAGTACCTTTTGCAATACAGTATTCTCTCAGAATGGTAATTTAGAATTTGTAGGCAAATGCTATATAGATATGTGGAACATTATCAGCAATCTTAAAATTCCAGGAGCACGTTTTTAACATTTATGTTAAAAAGTTTTTTTTTAAAATCTGTGTGTGTGTGTGTATATATATATATATGAATGAATTGATCCAAAACATAAATGTAAAGGAGCGTCTGAAGCAGGATTAGAGGCCAGAAATTAAAAATTTATTCCTTTCCTCTATTTTATAAATCATGACTTTAGAAGAATAATTCTAACAATCTTTTCACAAACTGGAAAGTAACAGAAAGAGAAATGGAATGTTACACACCTGAGTCTGATATGGTGAAATAGCCATTTGATTTTACATCACCAAAGAATCTGTTCTAGTATATTTTCATCTTCCTAAGCGCTTTTCCCAGGTATTTCTGTGCTGTGAGTCATTTAAGACTAATAGTTGCGTTTTAAAAATGACTTACAATTTTGTCACCAAAATGGTGCACTTCACAGCTCCGCCAGACTGCAGCCTCATAAAGCTAATTTACAGTTTTTACAACACTGCTTTTGCAGTCTTACTAGTTACATTAAAATCCGTTAAGCCACAAGGAAAGGAACCTTGCTCTCTAGATTTAAATTCAAACTTCATTTACCAGTGCAAGTCCCATAAAACCAAGATGTACTCCCACAAAAATTTTATTGGCCTTTTTGTAATAGATGAAAAGACGTCGCCACAATTCTCTTAAAATACAGGGAACTATTTTTGTTATTATTTTTATCTCTGGCAACAGCTGGTCTCCTCCTCTATGGGCCTGTGCACAGCTTGCTTTCAGCAGGTTAAGAGAGAGGCTTATTCAGCATAAATCACTAGAACAGGGATCTTGTAGGACTGCATGGCATTAACATCATACTAAAGGTCTACCCTTTTTTCTTCACTTGAAAGATAGTGCTATACGAGAGTTTTAAAACATTTAGTAACTGATCAGTTCCAGATAATACTTTTTCCACTACAAAAAATGTAGCTTCTGTATACAGTGCAGCTGAAACAAGTGAGGAACTGGTCTGGACTTCTGTTCATGATTTGCATTTTTTTTTTCAGTCTGATTCTGCCTATAAAATATTGATATAAGCAAAGGGCTGCATTAGTTCTCGGATGATGATTAACTGAGTAGAAAACAGGAAATTATTTCTAAGTCCTTAACAACTCTGAATGATCTGAAGATTTGTCTTTCCAGCCTTTCTTTTACTAATTCAAATGATACCTAGGAAGTTCTGCCACTTTTTACACAGTGGTAGAGAAGGTTTATGTTATTCACTAAGAACCTCTTTCGTGTCAAACCTGCTGAAGAGTGTTTGCTAGGGGTTGTTCATTTGTGGTGTGTGCTTTGGTAAAATTACTCCCTTGACACTATTCCTGCTTCACAAGAGGCTGGTGGTTTTTCCACTGAAGCATGTGAAATGGCACACATATCCTTTCTTGGATATATAATGAGTTAAAACTAGTTAAAACTGTCTACTTAAAATTACTTAAAGGATTGCTGAGCAAATACAGTAACTAAAAATACTAGGTGTTTAACACACACTACCTGTAGCAACAAATAAAACTCAATATGCTGGCAAAAGATCATGAATAGTTTTCTAGTAACGCACAGTCTAGCTCTTTTCTCATTGCCAATACTAGCATGAATAGTAGCAAAAATGTCTTTCCAACACGGACAAAAATAAATAAATCACTCTAAGATCAAAGAATCACTTAGAGAATCGTGTGATAGCAACAGCGTCCGCAGTGCAGGAAACAGAACTGATGTTCTGCTCGTTGCCGCAAGTAAAAGAAAAATCCGTCAGTATCCATGTTCACTGTTCCGTCCAAAAATAAAATAAATGTCTAGGAATTTGCCACTATATTTTTTTGTATTAGAGGTGAATAGTACAGATTCTACTAGTGTTTCTTGTCTGGGGCTCGGGTGGGTAGGGGTGTGTTGTAATTTTCGAGCTGTTGCAAAAGCTGCTTTTAAATAAGCTGTTCAGTCGTATTGAATAACTGGTTTGTGCTTTACGGGGAACTGGGTTTGATGGGCAGCCTCCCTGCCTTGCTGTCACAGGGTACCTAGAGCTGGAGTCACTTGTGAAAATTTAGCAAAGGGATGGGGAGAGTAGACGGCCCATCCCTGGTCTGTGCTGTGGTGTGCTGTAATCTAAGGAGATTAGACACTCACCTACTGTAGAGCCGTGGTGTCGTCAGCAGCTGCTTAGTTTGTCTGCCCCGGTGTGATGACCTTGGTTCAGAATGTACTTCTGCACATTTAAGATGATGTCAAACCCCTGTGTTTTCTGGTCTCTGTATATAAATCTTGTTGTCTAATCCCAAAAGGAAACGTGTAGCACAAAATTGAAGTTAAGGGTGTTCTGCACCAAGCCTGGTTGAAGGTTTTTCTGATACAGCAGGAAGGGGAAGACATGGATCTAACAGCAAGTGTATTTGCTACAGAGAAGAACAATGTTTTCTAACAGATCCTCACTTAGAAATGACTGAAGCTTTGTTTTTGCAGTTTAAAAAATGTAAGACTTGGTATTGCCCATATTGAAAATTGGGATTATTAATTTTACGGTGATGATATCTTTTAAGCAATTCCTTCAGTTTTCCCCCATTTGTGCACTGAAGTTGGAGGGGGAGGGAGGAATATTTTTACCTGAAGCTGTAGACTTTTGCATTCTTTCAACTTTCAGTCTGAAAACTAGATACCAGTACTGAACCTCACCAAGTTCCCTGATGCACCAGTAAGCAGTACACACACGCCTCACTGGCGATGTGGCATATATATACACTTGTGCTATATATTTGGGAACAACAAATTGACATCATATAATTTGTGACTTGGGAGATGCAGCTACCTCCTTCCACTTCTTAATCAAATTCATGCCCACTGTGACTCTGCCAATCCCAGTTTATGCACCTGTATAACACCTGTTGGTAATTTGGATGAGGTCAAATGTGATGCTCGTCAGTCTGGCGAGACTTAGAACAGTATTATGCATGACCAGAGCTAACTGAAAAATTTCCATTGCATTTTCAACTTCCAAAACTTTTGACCAGCCTTTTGATTGAAAGGGGAGGGGAAACATCAACCTAATCAAATATAAAATGAATAATTTTTTTTTTTTTTAAGAGAAAAACCCACAAGTATTCCTCTAGAGAGACCTGTTTTCTCTTCTGCTCCTTTATTTTTGCAATGAATAGGTTCTGAAAATGTTGGTTCTCGCTCATCTGACCGAGCATTCTTCCCTCCCCCCAGTTTCAGTGTGTTTAGAACTGAAAAAAGAGCAGAGGTTTGAATGCTTTCTTAGTATGAAGCTGAAGGAGTAGGGAAGAGAGACAGAAGAACATTAAATAAAAAGCATGGCCTTGGCTTCATACCACACTTTCTGTGCCTTGTTCTATCAATGTAAATTCTGAATGTTGTACAGTAAAATACTTGGGAAAGACTCCTTGGAAAAGGCTGCACTGGCTTCTTTTTTCAGCACATGTACATATATAAGTATATATACATATATATATATTTGGTAATGCCAAACAGCTGTGTTATATTGTACTGAAGAAGTAATAATGGACAGTTTGGATGTTTTATGTAGAGTTTGCAAAAATTGTATGGCTAGAGCCTTTTGAAGATAAATGTACAGACGTAAATTCCTGCATATCAGTTATTTATGAATAAAGAGTCTTTTACTGACATCTTAGATTACTGCATGAGTGGCACATTAATTTCTGTGATAAAACAAGATGATCTGAGCTGAGTGCTTTGGGAGGCTTCACTGGTTTTCTAGTGAGCCTTGTATAGGAGGTTATGCTGGAAAACTGTGTACTGGGCACCTTTTGCCAGAAAACCTGCAAAACCTACAGGACTAGGACCAGAAGGGAAGTTCACCCTTTACTGACAACACTGAAACAATTCAAGAATATCATCCTGCCTTCACCCTAGTCTGAGCTACCACCCAAAGAATGCCAATTACCATCTGTCTTAAAATGTGATTTAAGGTATTTTCACTAAAATGCCTTATTTATTTGTCTGAACATACGTACAAGCGCTGCTCCAGGACTAGGACGTCTCTGTCCTTTGCACTGCAAACTCAACATACATTATTCTGCTTTTTGCAAGACAGAAGATGTGAAACCCCTCTGCTATGTATATACACTGACAACTCTTCCCTCTAAAACACAGATTGCTCCATTGAACAAGTGTTTGTACCTTGAATCCTGCATCACTGGAAACTGTAAGTTCTGTTCCATTTACCATGTAAATGTCACCTTTTGATTTGTAATACCCTTTGCTGAGACACACCAGATAAGAACTCATTGTCTTGATTAACTCCCCATACAGATGAGCTCATGATCTGAGATCCCACTTAAAAGAACAGACATATCCTGCCAGCAAGTAGAGCACTCAGTCCTGCAATCAGAAACCCTCTGATTACTAAGTACTATCACCAGTCACTGCAACCTGACAAGGAAGGTGGCCAGTGAATACAAGAACCACCCGTGCTCACCTTCTCCATAGGCACAGACAGCTGCCTGCCACTGGTGTGGGCAGAAGACGCTGGGAATGATGGGCCCCTTGGATTAAGCACGTACAACACTGCGGGTTTAGGTTTGGAGTTTTTTGTGGTTTTTAATAATTTAGCTACTGTCAGCCTTACTTCACTGTCTCAGGAAAAATGATACGTGCCCCCTTAAGATCCTTACCATAGCCATCCTGGCCAGATGGTATCTTCACATAAGCAAACACTAAAAGGTGAGCCAAAACCTTCATCTTTCTGCCACACATAGCACATGGCCCTTTTCTGGATGGATTTGCTCTACAGTCCCGACACCCCGGTGTCACATTAGCACATACAATTAAGCATCACCTACAAATTAGCCTGACAAAACAAGACTCTGGATATGGCACTCACTTCAAGTGAGATGTTATAAAATGTATTATTAATACATACATAGCAGGGGATGCCAGGACAAGCAGTTATAAATCAAGATGTCCTTCAAACATTTTATTACATGCATTTAAGTTGTTATCATCCAAGATATCATACACCATATAATGTAATGGCCACTCTTTATAATAAATAGGACTATCATGTTAACTGCCTTTGACAGTCATTGTAAAATTATTCATTGATTAATTATGTTTGCAGAGAAATAACGTATGTTATTGTAAGAAGTTCATTGCAGTGTGATTTAATGAACAGCCACTTAGAAATTACACTGCAAGTAGAGGCTGCTGTCAGGTTATTTCAAACCAGAGTGATGGTCTCCATGAAACGCAGGAGCAGGGTGGCGTTCTGGTTATGTACATGCTACACTCCCACTCCAGTGCACCAGAGATGGAGGCAGTACACAAAAATACAAGGGCATTTTGCCTTAATAAAATGAGTTTGCTGATTACAGAATTGGTGTAGGAAGATATGGCTCCTTTGTTCTTGATGGACAAACTAAATTGCTTTCCTCCCTTCACAAAGGCTGATTATTTGAGAACCAGAGCATCACTTTGTAAAAGGCCCCTGCTCCCCTCTTGCCAGCCAGACTGGCATCAGCAGCACACGTCAATAAAAACCTTTCATGAAATGCCTCAGTACGTGTCTTCTGACACACACGAATATCAAACCCCACACACCGGAACGCGGGTTTCACCGTTCTTGGTCCACATTGCTCGTGGACTGTAACTTGTCAGTGAAACCACAAGCATGAGCACCTGAGAATTCAGAAAAAGGTGTGGCTAAAATTAAACAACTGCTCCCTTCCTTAGCTCTGAAAAACACACACGCTTTTCATTTTACCCTTTATTTATAGCACCGTTTAAACTACAGCCTTGATTAAAGTGACTGGAGGCTACTGGTGTTCCAGCACAGCTTCTGTTCACCTCTGCACTCAGCTGCACAGCACCTGGAGGAGCTTCTGTCTGCTCAGCTTCTCCTCCACGTCACCCATTGTGTCTGCATAGGGCTACAGCACAAAGCAGAGGGAGCACCGAGCCTGACACAGCCCTTAATCTTTAATAAATACACCTTTGCATTACAACAAATAACTGCTTGGGACACTGTGCAACTGCAAGTCCTCCCCTGCCCCACTCCTGCCCCACCACAGCCTCTTGATGAGCTCTGAGATTAGCAAAGAACCTCAATATTACTGTCACCATACTGAGACTAATTGCTTTCTTTCAAACTGCTACCTCACCCACTATCAGATTCAGTGTCTTCCCCCTGCCACAGTCAGGAGATAATCTTTACTGACACAATTAAAATTATAATTACTCTCATTCCACTCATCTTAAGCATATCATATTTTTTTAAGAGTTCAGGCTGATTAAAATGTGCTGTTCGTAGATACCTGTTTCGAGCACAGGTAGACTGTCAGCTCAGTCTCAAGCACAATAAAGCACTGATCTGCCTTTGCAGGTGGTGAAAGCTGGGTGACACTGCTGGAAGGAGATAAAACCTACAACTGAAAGAAGGTGGAGACCTAAGCTGTAACACAAACAACTGATAAATGTTGTTTAATACAGTGAGGGTCCCATCTGCTCTGAGTACTTTACTAAGTCATTTCGGTCTTTGAAATCAAATAGTCTTATCAGCTTAGAATGAGTTTCATAATGCACTGCAGAGATGGGCTTTGAGGACATCTGGGCAAAACCACGGAGCGCTCGAGTTTAAACGGGGAAGACCAGGGTGAAGAGAGGAATTTATGTAGCCACTGTAAATAAAAAAGTTTTTCCTTATTCTGAAACTACCCAACAGGTGAGATTTAGACAAACTATTGGATTGGTCTAAAACCTTATCTTGTAAGAACTGCTTCTCCAAGCCCACAAAGCAGGTCCTCACACTCCATGAAGAACTACTGCTTAACCTTACTGTCCTTTCACTGCATTCCTTTGTCTACTGAGAAAAGCAAAACCAGTAAATGCCACTTCCTTCTGCAGAGAGCACCAGTCACGAACCAATGTTGTTTTACCAGCCTAATGCCCTCGTTTCTGCTAATGACCAGCGTGCAAGACATTGCAGGAAGGAGAGCCATTCTGAAAACACACAAAATTAAGGTAATATTCACAACACGAAGGAAGGACCAAAACTCACCTATTGTCAAGCATATCAGAAATTCTTCCGTAAAATGGATTCCATTTTCAAACAATTCGGAAGGACTGCATTTAAAAAAGACTTTCCTTCTACTTCAAGCATAAATACACCAGCAACAGTTGAACAACTGACACCACTAAACGAGACCTTGAAAAAAAGCAAGCAGCTATTCAGTCCCAAAAATTCATCTGCAACTAAATTATTGTAGTATTATTAAAGTTTAATGTAATTGCAAAATTACATCATTTCCTGTAACTTTGAACATCCTCCTACAGACTGAAGGCATTTGTAAAAAAAAAAAAAATCTAGTAAAATAAGCATATGGTCAGTTCATGTAGGACAGCTCATCTAAGAGTGCTAACGTGCTCCAGCTCAACGTCCGACGTAGACCATCGTCTCATTTCAGTCCTGTTCCATCTTCACAGAATTCAGAAGGAATAATTACAGGATCTGTGAGGAGTACCGAAGCAGTGAGCTGCCTTCAGAGCTGCAGTCGTGGCTGGTCACTTGAACGGATCACAGACTTGTTCAGTGACATCAAATTTCCCCAGGGCCCTGATTACAGACCAGAAGATTTTGTCACAGTGTGTTCCCAACAGCTGCTGATGGAGCTAATGCAGACTGCGTGGTAGGAGGGATGGCTTCCATGGGTAGATAGAGAAAAGAGAGGGAGAGAAATGGATTTTCTCCCTGCATGTGTTTATTTTCTGTTTTGTTTTAAGGCCATTTGGTTGCTTACTCAAATCCTCGAACCCTTCTGTTGTGACAGGAGGCAACACTGGAGAGAACTACTCCTGGTTACAAACACCACAGACTAATTTAAACTAAACTGATTAAATCCCAATCTGTCCTCTGCAAAGTGCTTTGTGGTTTTTTGCATTTTTTTTTCCTCTTCTGCTTGTGAGATATTGGTTTGATTTTATGTAGTTAGTTTTGCAATATTTACCACAGCTTCAAGGCTATTTTCCCTTATTTTGTTTTTGTTTGTTTGCTCTTTTTTCCCCTGTCAGCTTTATTTACTAAATAACAGCAGCCACTAGCAAATTCAAACCTCAAGGAGCGGTCAATGCCTAAAGTCCTACAGAAAGTTAAAAAAACAAAAAAAACAACACACCACAACAACCCAACCCAAGCCTAAGCAAGCCCAATCCCTGCAGAGGTTGCCAACGCTGGACACTGCAATTTCCCAGCAATTCCACATCCCAGCATTTCCCGTGGTTGAAGCTTTTGTGATGTTATGTTTCTTCCCTCAAAAGGAAAGGAAATATTAGTATAGACTTTCATCCATTTTAATTAAAACTTTCATGATGCACTTGGAAGAAACAGTCTCCCAGAAACCCAGGAGAGCTGTCACTGTGCTCCACCTCTACAGAAAAGATCTGCTGGCCAGGAATTGCTGCCATCAACTTCACCCTTAACATGGCATCGAAACTACCTGCCCTGAAGAAACTTTGTTGTGTTTCTGCAGTGTGGGAGAACGTCCCACGAGTGTTAGAAAACCAGATGGGCTTTATGAAAGATGCAGCCCCACCACTACCACATCAGCAAGTCCCACTTTGACACCAAAAGCTGTGCTGAAAATACGCAGTGTATTGGTGAGTGTTTGATCATTATATTCTCAAAGGAAAAAGTACAAGATGGTGAAGGATGAACTCTGCTACGATTTGTTGTTTGACTCCTATCCTTGATTTCAAAATCCATGACTGATAATATAAAGAAAACAGCACTCCTTGTCTACGGTCTGCCCACCCCACTTCAAAGCACACGGTGCAATATCTCACGGATCAAAGAGGAGGGACCCAGCGGGCTGATCAGACAGCGCATCTCCAGCGCCTGCAACTGCTGCATCCTCTGCTGTTGGCTTTGGTGAAGCCGTGCTGAGACACATCTGTACCGAATACGATGCTTCACTGTGCCAAACTGTGCAATGTTTAACTCCCCAGAGGAATGGTGCTACACTGCCAGCCTGGGCACGCACGATGACCTTGCTGAAGGGAGTAAAATCTACTGCAAATTGAGAGTAAGGCAAAACCAACACAAACACGCTCACAACTGGAACTCAGGACAAGCTGGGTGCAATCCTGTGCTACGTTTTGTGTGTGACATCAGTTATCTGATTTTGCGGTCCTCAGATTTCTCTCTTTAAACTGGTACAGCAATAATTCCAACTCCTGTACCCCCCAAAAGAAAAAAAAGCAAAAACCAGCAGCATTATCTCTGCATTCTCTCTTAGTATTTTAATTCTTTAGAGCACGGACAACCTTTCTTGTAAGTGGCTAGTACCTCAGGGGTTGGATCTGTAACTGTAATATAATTATTAAGATATTATTAACCAACACTCCTATGGCAGGCACACTGTAAAAACTATGCACTGCTTTTCTTAGAGGGCTAAGGGGGCTGAAAAACACAACATGGCTAAGACACTGTTGTATGATTGCATTTATAAGACAGGAACACGTGACAACTGCCTCTACAGTGTGGCAGCGAGTTATGCATTATAGTAGGCAACACACATTACCAGCATGGCCATTTTACATATAAATAAATCATTAGCTCTTAAAAAATGTCTTCCAATGAATCCAGAGTTCAAAATAAGCTTCAAAGCAGGCCCTTTAAAAAGTTTGGTTCCTTACATCAGAAATATTAAAAGTGTTTTGTTTTGAATTGTCTAGTAGTAAAGCACACTTCGCTGTGAATGAGGGCTCTTAGTTCTTAATCATGACTGCTACAAGGATAATTTTTCTACACAATTAATGAGAAGGGTAGCTGCAGAGTAACTACTGAAATCAATGCAAGAGCTAAGAAATTCTCACAGAAATAAGTAACACTGGCTTTCTGGGAGTGTATAAAAATAAAACATTGTCATTTACTGAAGTCTTTTAGTCTCACTGTGCCATTGGAGAGAGAACATAAGTTTTGTTCTGCCTGCAGACACATTTTTGTACTGGGTTGATTTTGGAGGCAGAAACATCACACTAATAAGGAGAGAGACTGTACATTGGGTATATATGTGTACACACACACACCACCCCTCCAGTCCTGCCTTGGAACGCAGATATGTCTTGTGCCAAAAGTCCCTGGGATATGTAGGATGACAGTATTTTCCTTCCTCTTTAGTGGGATAACCAGCTCATTAAATCTTAACATGAAGGTTATTTTATTATGAAGTGACAGATCTAAAGATTTACTTCCCCATTCTTCACCTGCCTTCTCCCTTCTGCTTATTCCTTTGTATTTCTTAATGGCCTTTCTCTTGTTATATAATCCTGTCAAGAGTGTAAAAATATCTCTCAGGGCTTCTCATTTGGTCTAAATCATTCAGCCTGTACTGGTGACAACAGAAAATGTACATGCCACTGTTGATGCAGAGAAGGAGTCCTGTCCTATACTCTAGTAATTGTCACTGCATGATAAGAAAGTGTAAGATTTAATAAGGTCATAAAACAGAATGGCATGAGCTGGTGTGATAGGTATTTTTTTTCATTAACATTCAGAAAATCTGGATTCAGTGGGACAGTAAATTACAACGATTGAGCAGAAATGATCCATTTGATTATTCAACACTTCCCAGCAAACTTGTGTAAGCAGCAGGGCTGGGAGCAACTCTACCATCACAACAGCAAAAGTAAGTATCTTTGGTAGCGTTAAAGCCATCGTTCCCTGTGCCACCGAGCACCCTCTGGTGATTTCAAGAACTTGAATCATACTCTAAAGTAGTAAGAATACTAAGTCTTTGCAACTAGTCTAGTTTTGAATGTAATTAATGTAGCAAAACCAAATATTTCGATAAAACATGATGTGCATCTGCTTTAAAGTGCTGAGTACTGACTATTGATTGTTGGTTTACGGCAGGTTTCCAATGCGGATGCCTAAATCAACACTAGGGTAAAACAAAAATAATTAGAAAAAGGAAGATACTTAAGGGGATTTCTCCTTTCACTCATTTCCACCTCAATAACCCAGTTCCCTCAAAGACTTCCATGTACCAGTGCTGGAGGTTGCGAGACTGGAGTGCAAGTTTCATAGCCAGAGTGGAAAAGCAGCTGAAGGACTCGACAGACACACAGAAATTCTTAAGCAGAGACATCTAGATCTATTATTGTTCACTACTACCTTTCCTGCCAGCTCTTCAGCTTCCTCTGCTGCCCACGCTTGTCACCTCCATCCGAAGTCCTCTGTGTGTGTTGTGTGGTGTTGCTCAGCCCTTTCCCCCCAGTCCTGCTGCACTATTATCCAGCAGCTGGTGTTTACACTGTCCACAGCCGTGACTCTTGCACCCGCAGCACCTTGTCCTCATGTTGTCGTTTGATTCTGACTCCAGCCATATGACTTTATAAAGCTTCAGTCATTTGGAAGGACTCAGCAGATACCCGATGCTCTCTTCTCTGCTGTATTTTGCAAGAAGGACTGAAGCAGTTGCTCTTCTCAAAGGGAAAAGGAGATCCAACACCCTACTGGCAAAACCAGTTCAAACTCCTCAATACTTTGCTATGGATAGGAAGAAGATACCCTATGCTGCTCAGCTCTGACAGTCCACTGATACTAAAGAACTAACCTTTAAAACTAAGGAAACCACTTTCACTTCTTTGATAGTTGAATGAGTTGATGATAACATTTTAAAATTATTACCTAATAAGACACCATTTTATTTAGACACATTTCTCCTTTGTGTGTATTTCAGGGCTGTTGCTTCTTCTGCCCTCACTATTGTTACTATTTCTGAGTAATATTTGCATAAAGATTGGGGTCTGTTGCTAGAAAAGTAAGGACACCATTATTGAAAGAAGTAAAAATGAAAATGTCATTTTATATCATGCTTCTTGTAATGAAGCAAAAATACAAAAAGAAAATGATCATTTAAATAAAATATAAATGGAAAAATCATTATTCTATATAACAGCACATGAAGATGGACATGCATTACATAACCTACATGACTCCCATAGAGAGAAGGACCGTTTTATACTGAAGTTACAGACCTGGAAATATGAAGATCAAATCAATTCTCAAATCTACGACACTCAGAATAGTCAGTTTCCTTGCACTGTCTTTCTTATCTTTTACATAAAAGACTACAATATGTCCCTAATGTGGACAGAGACATCCTAGAAAGAGAAGCTTTGAGAAACATGGCATTTTCCTCCTCAATCACACCATTATTTCCCTGCTCCTGTCATCTGTATTTCCTTGACCATTCAGGCTTTATCTTTCTCGACCAGCTCTGCTCTGACTTCACCTTTTCCCCCAAAGCAAACTTCTTTCACGAACTGCAAACGCTCACTCTTTTCTCTTTCCTGTTGATGCATCCAGAGTGGTCACACTCCCTTAAAACCGTGTAAAAACAACAAATATTTTTTGCTTTTTCCCCAGCGTTCCCTTCCCCATGAAGGGAATATTTTTCTCGTCAAAGCAGTCACAACCAGACTGCTGTTACTCCCTTTATTTTATCCTATCGTGTCATCAAAGCTATGTACAGCTCCTGAAGCCACTCACGTCGAGAAAGATACAAACACACCTTAAAACCAGACTCACTCTTCCCTCCTGCATGAAACAGCCCAGCACCCCATGAGGTACCTATTACATCCCTTCCAGAAGCACGGCATCCAAGTCTTCCCCCATGAGACACACATAACACACACATACGAACAATTATTATCGCTCCTGTGAGTAATGGGAGTTGCTGGGCTGCACACATCTTTAGAAAAAATCTGACTTTTTAAAGGTGCTAATTAGAAGCTGAGGTCTTCTGAGAAATGTCATATCATTTGTGGGTGATGAACACTTCTGCAAGTAGGACCCTCAATTTCTTTATCCCCATTTCATACATATACAGATATACTTTCCCTCTCATTACCTGGAAACATTTGGGTTTGCTTCTTAGAAGCTTGCCTGTGTCTAGCAATTATTTACTACTCATCACCATCTTCTGCTCATCACAGCCATCTACAGAAGCGCCAGATGCAGGGAACTGGGACTGAGTAGGTAACAAGCTACAGAGATCCTGGTTTTATGAAATCACCAATAGTATTAAAATTCAAGGGAAGAAAAAGTACATCAAGCTCAGGCTTGATTTACAAACTTTTCAAGTTCAACAGTTGTTCTTTAAAGGATGTGTTATGATCAAACTAATCGATGGGGCTGTAATAGAGTGGTGAAACTTCTGTACTTAACACTTATGAGGAAGAAGAACTTAATTTGGCTGCATACAAATTCAATTAAAATTTGACTTGGGAAAAGGTGCTATGATTTTGTTCCTTGCATTTTGCCCTTCACTAATTACTTTTTTCTTTTTATACTCTCCACCATCTCATACACTTGGAGAAAGATCTTTGCAAAGAGCAGCCTCATTAAAACACTGCCATGCAGTTTACAGAGGTTACAGATGTGTACACAAAAAATGGATGTTGGTCTTTAAAAAGTGCATTTTCCCCTCGATACTTGAAGAATAAGATACACGCTGAACAGACTGTCATTTTGCTGAACAGGTGAGGGAACCATTATAAAATATCCTAGACAACCATGCACCAGTTTTATCCATGCTTATTTTAATCCCTCAGTACACTGTGCTATTATGCATGCAAAAAGGTAATGAGGCAGGCAAAGGTTATTACTAGGGACAGCACTGGAATGATGAGGGGCTGCCAATGCAGAAGACTAACCTCAGGCTATCTGAAATTGAAATTTTTGGTTAAATTAATAACTCAACATGAGACCAGACGGTAATGCTGTCTGTCCCCTGCAGGGCTGAAAATGTCTTTTGACATTAATAAAATAAGGGAGAGGGTGTTACCTGTGAAGACAGAGAGAAGCAATCCACTCAGCTGTGCTGATGCCACAGAAATGTGGGAGGTGGGAAACAAGTGGAATAGGACAGTGCCCACCCTTGACTACTTGACAAGCCAAGTGAATGCTCCTGTTGACTGAGGATAAGTTGCAGGAGGAAGCTAACAACTCCCTCCATCCTTCCCAATACTTTAATGACTTTTTTTTTTATCACTAACAAGGGAAATCACCTCATTATCCTCATTATTATTCATAATGGCACCAGAAAATTTCCGAGGTATTTTAAAGAGCAGTTTAAAAAAAGCCCTGCTCCCAGAGCTGAAGAGTTTACAGTCTAATTTACACATGCAGCTCTAGGTCAGAGGCACAAACAGCATCTACGAAGATGGGTGAGGAAAGACAAGGATTAGAGTAAAAACATCACACATTTAATTTGCTGTTTCTATGTGCAAAGCTAGGTGCATGAACTGGTGATATCTTGACACCCAAGACAGACCTCTCTTGTCTGAAAGAGATGAGGAAGGGAAGTGGAAGGGAAGGGAGAGGAGGAATATATCAATACACAACACGGAGAAATCAAAGAATACCACGATATTAAGCTGGCAGCTATTCTGAACTGGCCAACACTTGAAAAATCTGTAGGTTTTCCCAGACGCCTCTGTCCAGTGCGAGAGCTCAAACAAGACAGCACACAGACATCAGCAAGGATGGACTTCTGATAAATAGAAGCAGAACTGAAACAGGCTTTATTTTTTAATTATTAAAAGAAAGAAAGGAAAATAAGAAACAAAGAGAATATTAAAATAACACTCAGTGAATTGCAGAAGACCATGATATAGCTAAAGATCCATCTACTGGAGCAAATGCAAGAAGCCACAAGAAAACTAGATGAGAAGCTACTGCTGAGTGACAGGAGGAGACAGTCACTGGGAGAAGGTGTATTGCATCCTATTAATTTTCTTTTGGAAGAAATCCGTGGACGTATCTACCTTGTCTTGTGTTGGTCAGACTGGTCCCAAGGGTGTGCATGGCCATGTCTGCACTAACACACCCTATTTCTACACGACTGTCCCTTAGAACTGCCTGCATTACGCTCGCAAGAACCTGGGCTGTGGGTATTTGGAAGTAACTTACAACTTGAGCCTCTGAGTCTCCATGGTGGCAGAAGCAGGGGACACGTTCTCACCAAAGCCAGCAGAAAGCAGAAGCTTGCTGCTTCGCGGACACGCCGCTGTTGTGTATTTCAGTATCACAAAGCAGCCTGGTGCCTTCTGTAGGACAGAGCGTGTGCACGGTCTCTGCAGACTCACTCATTATTCTATTAGACTTTAACGGTGTTCATAGGTTGTTTAGGATTAATGAGGCAAAAGCCCTCAATCAAGAAGCAATTTAAGAGTACATTGCTAATTCCACAGAGTTCTGTAAATGAACTAATTCAATACCAGTTGACCTTTTTATTTTGGGGGATGATTTGTGTCTGTATTTTCCCTGAGCAGTGCCCTTAAGCAGTGACAATTTGGAAGGGCATTTCTGGCCCGATGACTGAAATCAATCATGTTACAAGTAAGATGAACACACAACTTAGGAGCAATACACTTTAAAAACGTACTGGCGTGCAGCCCAGTGGTATGAGGACTATAGCAGCGTCTATCTGGTTAAGTGAGGAACACAGTTCCTTCAGATGAGCAGAATGAAAGGCAGAACAACTCAGGTGATCCATTTCTGATGGTGAGATGGTGTATCAGGAATGTTCTGCAATGGTTCTTTCTTCCTTAGTGTTGAGAGATAGTGTCTTGTTGCAGCAGTGGTAGGAGTGGGCAGCATTCGGCCTCTGGCCATGTGCATCATGCCTTGGGGCATGGCAGTGGCAATGCATTACACAGGCACACTGGTCTGAAAACAGACAGAGAACTTCCAGAAGCTTCTTTGGTCACTGGTGGCATCACTGCACGACACGACCTGCAGCTGGCTGGACCAGGGACTGCGATCCCTGATTTACCCCGAATTATCATTTTGCTATCATCAAAAGCAGTGTTAGCATTTCTGCCAGGATGTGGCATTCCCTTGTTCTTTGGGTCATTACGTTACATATTACAGTAAGGACAGAATCCTGGGCAGACGTTTGGAGACACCCACTGCCTGGAACTCATCAGTAAAGGAAGACACTTGTCTTTTCTAAAAAAAATGAGATAAATACTTTATAGATAAACTCTGCACTACAACTACATGTTACCATTTAAAAAAAAAAAGATGAAGCACGTGATAGCATGAGTTGGACTAAATATTAGATTTGGAGAAACCTTGCAGGCAGGTCAGGTGTGAGGCACTGCTCAGCACCGAGATGCCCAGCAGCATGTTCACCCTCATGTGAAGGGGAAGAGGACAGAAAAGAACAAAAGCCCCAGAAAGAACAAATGGTAAGGAGCTTAGGGAAGGAAGCAATAGCTTTGTCTAATCTGAAATGGCTCTTTTATTTGCTGTGTTTCTCATTGTAATTAAGATGGGATCTGCTGAAATAATGGCAATGGATAACCAGCATTTGTGCCAGTTTCCAAGAATACAAGGCAGATTACTGTTTTGTTCACATTTAGTTTTTCTTACAATAGTGGTGAGGTTGTGAATTAACAAACAATTAGGGCTTCTCCTTCCTTTATTCTTTTCTTAGTACAATAAACCTTTACAAATATTCATTATTCTGTTAGCAGAAGGTTGCTAATTTTACTCCCAATTAATGTATTCCTGTTGTGATGTAGATGGTGTTTTACAATGCCATTTAGCTAGCTTTCTCCTTCTCTGTTACACAATGATTTCAACAGCCTTTGTGGATAATGTCACTCAAGTAAGTAAAAAAGCTTAAATATGGAGTTCTGTTCTGCAGACCTAACACCTTTTTGGTTTTACACTGATGCAGAGCAGCTGCAAACACTGGCTGGCTGGTGTTGGAGACACAGAGGAAACCAGGAGAGTCCATCTACTAGTAAGGATTTTAAAACCTTGCTAACATGAACTGAAATCTACAGTGGAAGGAAGTGCAGAACCAGTTTCTGTCTTCTAGCTCCAGAAAATATACATTATACCAACCAAACGACTTCCCAGCAGAAGTCTTACCGAGCAGTGACCCCACTCCAAATGCACCGTTCAGTCCCACTCCGGTGGTGCTCCACACTGACGTGTTTTCACCTCACATTCCTCATTTGTGGAACACAACTGTGCTTCGTTGTCAGCCAGTGTGCAAGTGGTAACTTGGGAAGCCGTTGCAACGTCATGGCTTGGAACGGTCCTTCCTGAGAGCACGACTAGGTGGTAATTCCGGCCCCCAGAGCATATTATTAACAGGGAGTGAAGGAAGGAGAAAAGGTAGGGGGAAACTTAAGAAATTCGAAGTGCAATCACACATCCCTTTTGTAATGTAAAAGCTGCTTTGGAAATGCTAGTTTATATAAACTCAGTGGTAAAATAAAAAAGTAAAAATAATCTGTATTTTTATTATTAACTCGTGATGAACAGATGGATCTTGGGCTGGAATAAAAACACTACACAATAAGCAAGCTCACTTAAGGGAAGTTTTTTAGTTGCCAAGACAATTGCTCTGATCAATAGTACTACAGTTTATACCTGGATCACAGCCACACTTCCCACAATGCTTGGAAGGTACAATCCATGCAGCTGGGTGCAGCGCTGATGGGAGAGAACAGGGAGAGCAACCGAGCTGCGCGGAATGTCGGAGCAGGTGAAGATGTGTCGGGGAACGGAGCTGAGAAAGTAGAGGAGGGGCTTCCTCATGGCTAAAGGACAGGATTGAACCAGGAAAACACAAAGCAAAAGGCTGTAGCAACACCTTAAAGGAGTTAAAAGATAAAGCAGTGCCCTGCCAGTGGAAGAGATGTGAACCTAAAGACAAAACACAGGGTTGGAACTTGCCTTTATATGATACCCACTCTTGTCAGTTCTCTCTGTCTTCCCTGACAAACACCCGCAAATGCCTGAGGTGCACTGTTGATGTCCTTTATCATAACAGAAACAGTAATATCTGAAGTATTTTCATAGCACCATTTCCCTCAATTGCCTAATAAAGAGGAAAAACCCTCCTGCTTCAACCTACCATCTACTGCATGAGTCGACGAAGGCATGAGATTGCCTTTTTTCAGAATGGCAAGTACTTTCCCAAGAATTTTACTCATAAATTACATGTAAAATCCCATCACAAATAAAAATTAATGCACCAAAATAGATGCAGTAGGCAACGCAAACACTCTGGCCACCTCTCTGCTGTTAACGACTCAAGATCACAACTGGGGCAACTCCAGGTACATACACAGACAGTTTCTCAAACTTTCCTTCTTTCCCTGACCTCCAAGAGTGGCACCCTGATGTCAGCCAGACCTGTTAATTCCTGCTGCAAGTGCGAGCAGTGAAAATTCTGGAGCTCAGAGATGGCTACTCTGACAATCTAACATCTCAGCTTAAATTGAGCAGAATTTCACAGGAAAAGGAAGAGAACCCTGTGTAAAACGTCAAACAAGAAAAGAGATTTTCAGGAAGCTCCAAGTAAAGTAATCACACTACAGAATCATATTGCTTTTCCCAGGAAGTGGTTAAGTGTAGCTGACTTTTACGTATTTCCTTGCCTTGCAAACATTTTCCAATGTTTAAGCTGAACCTTATACAGTCTGCATTTAGTCTGTGCAACTCAGCAGATGAAAAACAGATTTTTAAATTGAGAGGAGATTTTAAAGCTATTAACCATATTTTTCCTTCTCTTTACAAGAAAAAAATACATTTAATGTCACACTTCACAGCCTAAGTGATTGTGGGCTGGAATGGGGAGAACTGTTGGCCTGTCTCATTATGCACATTTACGCAGCTGGACAAATCTGTAAGAGCCTCATGAAGAAAATTCGCAGGAACTGGGACTCAAAATACATTATTTCTAATCTCAGTTCAGCTACAGAACATGAGTGACTTCAGCAACTTTCTTCTAAAAGAGGAAACACCTTCTTATATCACAAAAGTTTAACAAACCAAGACAGTTATTTCACCTCATGTCATATATATACACAAATAACGATACATCCCTCCTTTCATGCAAAGCTTAAATTAGCTTAAATGCATTTATTACTTCAGAGCTTTTCTGCTCATCCATCCAGCTAAGAAACACTAGAGAAAAGTTTACATGAGTAATTTTTATTCACTTGCTCATAGTTACGTTCTCTGGGAAGCCTCTATTCAACTCAAGAACAGCATCTTGGCCACACACAGGCACATCAGATTACTCCTCTTCGAAGGCTCACAAAACAGACACATCTTCCTTCTGCTTTCACTCAACGTTCTCGCTCTAATTACACACCTTGTCTGTTAGGAAACCTTGTTGTGTTGTCACAAGTGGCCTCTGTGCTGAACTTTGCCTTGTCAAGATAGCTTTATCATTCATAAATATTTCAACGAGAACCAAAGACTGCTTATGAAAGATTGATTTCTTACAGTTCACTGACCCTTCCTTCGAGGCCTTTTATTAAAATTAGAGTGAACCCATCCTAGAAATCTGAGCATTAATTGTTAATATTACAGGCTACTAAACACAGAGTCCTCAAGGAAACGAGATCCACTGCCAGCTCAAAGTGATACATCATTGTAGGAATTAACAGCAATCAACAGAGTTTAAATATGTTAATTCTCTGTTTAGAACCAAACTGAGGTCTTTAATGGACTTCAAATTAAATCAGGCAGGTTGAGTGCTTCGGAGGCCTCTTGTCCAAATTTCGTTTGGAGAACTGAACAGCAAGCATTAGACCTCTGGGCACCCGGGGCATTTGCGGAGTCGTGAGCTGCTGCCTGCTGTGTTGTCCAGACACCCCAGTCAACCACGCTGCCAGAAAACAGCACCTCTGCCTCTGCCTCGGCCAAGGGCACACCATTAGAACCTGCAAGCAGTGCAGGTAGATCCTCCTTAACATCTGACTTTGACAGCTGTTAACGGATCCAGGTTTCTGTTCTTATCTGGTGGCTCACGTATTTCAGCATTTTAAGCAGCTGCAACTTGACCGAGGGAGCATGGGTGAAATTAATTCCAGAGGTAAATTTACTACAGAGAGAAAACATAAAAAAAAGGAAAAGGAAGGGAAAAGAAAGACCAATAGGAAGCTCTCAAGTCTGTAAGCACCTCAGACCCAGGGCTCTTGTCTTCCCAACTGCATTATGCATACAGGTGACTCCACATAAATAACAGATCATTTCGCTGATCAAAAGCACTACAACAGCAAAGGTCTGCCTCTTTCCTTCACTTAATAACATCTCGGCTCTATTTCTCCAAGACATTTTCCTTTTCCAAGAAAACCTCTGCTATCATCCTAAGAATACCTCAAGGACAAGTCTCAGCAATGTAGTGACTTAAATTTATCTTCTTTTGGTTATATTTCTCATCTATTGGGAGATGTTTATGATCATCAGCTGATCCTGCTTTTTATTTCGTACCACTAAACACAACTAGGAGCTTTACTAAGGGCATTTAGTGTTGCATTTGTAATTTGTGTGCCACATCCAAGGATTCATAAACTACAAATTAATCTATTACTCTGTTCCTAGACATCATATTTCATTATTGTAGGGGCAATTGCTGATTTACATAAAAATGCTATCGAGACCCTAACTCCAAATAACCAATTACTTGCAATCCTTCATTCTTAAGTGGGGTTAGAGAGAGACAAGGACATCATTACCAGTTTAAATGTCTTTTATTTACTTAAAGTCATACTTTAATGCAATTCTGTCAAGAACGCAGACCTGTCCTTGTACTTGGACTTATCTACTACAGACATGCCAGATGGCTTGACAGGCATTTGGGAAGCTTTGCATGCCAGTGTGCTCACCTGCAGGAACTAAAGACAGCAGGGGTGAGAATTTTCTGCCCACTTTCACCTTTAAAAAGAGTTGAGCATCAACCACCCAATTCGAGGCAGGATGCTGAAGGACTTGGGGAAGGAGCTTCCAGGTGCTTTGCACTTGGACCACAGGTGCTTCCCTGTCAGCAAGTAGATAAGTTCATAAATCACATGAAGAATGGTGGGCAAGTAATTGGGCTTCTGCTCTAACTCCAATCTATCCTATGGCAGAAAAATTAAAATGTCTTATCACATTTCTAGTTGTCTTTTTTCATCTTAACTCTCTCCAGCCTGTGTGTCACTTCCCCCTCTCCCTTCCCCCCCCCCCCCCCCCCATTAAAGATCAGTTATATCTCATTTGAGACTGCATAACTGGTCCTGTCAAAGAACAATTTTACATTACTACAGCCCCCAAAGCTCACAATTCTGCACCAACCTCCACACAAACAGCTCTGCCTCCCTGTACGGTGAGGGGGAAGGATGCTCAGTCTCAGTGGAAATTGCCACCCTCCACATTTAATCTCAGGGTCCAAACCAACACTGAACCCAGAGAGGAGAGAAAACAAGCTTTCCTGTACCCACTGAAACGGAGGGAGACGGGAATCGAGGATATGATGTGGACTTGATAAGAGCACACACACCAATTAATAACAGAGGACCAAGGTGATGCTCTCCTAAGTCCTAGTTCTTGTCTGTTTTCCTCCTCTTACCCACTTCTCTCTGAGCTATGGGACACAGTGAGGGCAACAGTCATTGGAAAAGCTTTGCACACTAAGGACGTGCAAAACATCACTTATTAGGGATAGGGAAAAGGGTCTATTTATCAGTGGCTGCTTTTAGCAACTCCTGAGCTCTCTGCAGTTCCTGGGAGCATAGATGATCTTGACCTTGAGACAATACTATCTTCTGCTCATACTCAGATTTTCCCTGCAGACAGACCATTAACATTCAAAACCTAAAGTGCACCATATCCCTACAGGTATAATTCCAATGTTTCGTTCAACATGGTGAAAAAAAAGAAAAAAAGAAAAAAAAAACACCACAAAAATCCCCACACCAAACCCTCGCAGCAATTAACCAAGGATGTTGATGGAACATAGACTTTATAATACTCTGAATTTACTTGCAATACACATGTTTAACTTTGTGCAAGAAATAAAACTATATTCAACATATTGATTCGTGTGTACTAATTTCATCAATAAAAATCTTCAGGTTTGGAGAGAGGGTTAAGCTACATACTGGAGTGAACCTGTCAGCTTTGGCTTTCTGAAATCTAGATGAATGCAAACAGACTACATTTCTTTTCTTCCTTTATGTTTTAAATCATACATTCTAACTTTTCAGCCTGGACCAGAAGTTTCCTTTCAGGTGGATAAGCAAACAAGGGCACTTCCCACCTCTCAACTATTCATGCATAAAAATTTCATTTCCAGAGGAACCGTGAAGTCCTGAGCTTTTATGATGAGAAGCAAATTGACACTTGAAAGTCCTGATTATGGTGAAGTTCTGATTTCACTGAAAGAATATAAATAAACTGCACAGCCTGGCATTATTTAGTATGTGGCTCATCTCAGGGGAAAAGATTGCACCGTGAAGATACATCTGAGTTGTACTTTCAGTCTTCAGAAGTCCTGTAGAGGAAGCTGGTCCTCTGATTACTGAACCTGAACAACGAGTACCACAGGAAGAAATTTAGGACAAGATTTTCTTTTTTAAAAAAAGAGAGCTTTACAATATGTTAGCATTGTTATCTGCACCATGGCCTTTACTCATCATTTTTTTTCTCAGATTAAGAAAGACAAAGTAGCCTTTGCCTCTTCGGTGCATCTAAAATAGGAAGATACTAAAATTATTTGCCAAAGGTCACACAGGAAGTACCTGCTATACCTAGCAACAGAACATCCTTCTCTCCAGTCCCATCTCTTTGCAAAGCCAAATAAAATAGCACGCATTTTGGAGGGGGGGAAGTATGTATGCTTCTCTAGGAAAAAAAAAAAAAAAAATCACAAACCAAAAAGCCACTGACTTTATGGCAAAAAACCCACATGGTATCTTATGTCTCATCATTTTTAGAAGCGTCTCTTAATTACATAGCATAGCTGCAAACTACAAAAGACAAAGAAGAAAATCAGATAACCCCTTGGAAAATTCCAGTGTTCTCAGCAGGTGCTGTTTCCTCATTTCGGTCCCAGTTAAGACTCTGCTGCAAGACCTCTGGAACCAATGCACTCAGCATTTTCCCATATTGCAATTAATTCAACTGAGTGAACTTCAAAAGGTATGTTAAATGGTAGTGACTTGGGTCATTAACTTTAACAATGTCCATGTGTTCGCACCACCATATTTGCAGTGATTAGTGTGCACACTATTTAATAGTACCCTACACACAACGAAAAGTCTTTCATTCTACGATCAACAGCATAATCCTGAAAAATATGAGAAATTCAAAGTCAGATGCCTACCTGTATGCTTCCCCCTCAGACATATATACAATTATTCTTCTCAACTACATACCAGTCTACCTCCTTTTGGAAGAGGTGAAAAAAGCAGTAGAGCTTTAGCAAACAGATATTCAGAAGTTAAAGAGGGTATTTTTAACAGAAATGACAAAAACTTGAAAAGTATCATTTGAAGACAACTTCTGTCTATTGCATGTGCAAACTATAATGCCATAACGGCTGTGCACAGTCACCCTCTCCTGCAACCCTTTTTTCAGACAGAATACTGAGCATTAAGTACCTTTGCTGAAATAAGACTATGGATAGCAAATAATCTCTATTGTTAGAGCTTAACCTCTAGGACCTACAGGGTTTTGTAACTAGGAAAGCTAAGTTTAGCTAAGGAAATAACCCTCGCAATGGTATCTAAATATGAGTAGATCTTTTTTTGCTGACTTGGAGCAATTTCAAGAAGGAATATCACACTCAGGCTGAGCTACCAGGACTAGCAGTAGACAGATCACAGATTGAGAACAGGAAGAGAGCACTGATATAAAGAACCTTCAAGTCGACAGCAGAGGTTACAGATTATTACTTTCTTCCAGCTGGTTGATCTTGATATCTAGATGAATATACTACATACATTACCCTGTGTGACTGACTCAGCACCTAGAACCTGAGAAGTCAAGCCCTGTCTCCTCTTGTACAAACGTCAACTATCCATGAGTTAAAAATGTTCTTTCAATCTTAATTTACCCGTGTTCTCATGTTCCAGCACCTCCCCTTTGCCTGTTGGCATTCTCCAAATGTCGCTGCTGCTCACAGCTCCTCCCTTAGTTTCTAAATTGTGTGGTGGCTGAACACGTGGAAGGATATTGGTGTGGGTGAAGATTCAGTTATTTCCCTGCCTCGGAAAGTGCTACGATGCTACTGAACGAGCACACCACCAAGAACATAAGCCCCAGCATGGCCATTAAGTGCCTGGATCTGGCGAAAGAATCATATGAGCTGTGAAATGGCTTAAGCTGAGTCAACTCTGTGAATCAACACATTCCCTCAAGACCCAGAACAGCTGGCAGAAGTGAGCTCGCTGCTGTCTTTGCCCACAGCATTCCACAGTCACCTCGTCAGCAGTGCAAGAGTAACAAATTGCAGCTGCTTATTGCTGCTCTTATCTTTAAGGTGGCTGCAGATTATTGTTTAAACCTGAAATCTCCCTGCAAGTACATTTAAGCACATCCATGCACGCTTTGGGTCTGAATTTGCAAGGACCTCTGGCACTGTAAAACATATTACAGATGCCATGACAAATCAAGCAGGATCCCCTCAAGCCACCTATGAAGACAACTAGCAACTGTTGAGCAGATGTCATCATTTCTAGTCTCAAAGCTTGCTGCATTTTCCTTTGTGACTTTAAATGTGTAAAGTTTAAAACACGCAAAGTTTATTTAAATTTTTTATTTTAATGAATTCATTCAGTGGCTATTAAAATCACTGCCTCTCCTACTAAATAGGAAAGTGGCTTCACTCAAAGACACGACTTTCAGCTCAAGTTCATAGGCTACATTTTAAATGGAAGAGAACAAGAACACTATAATACACTTTTACTCTGTCATTGAGAAGGCTACACGTTAAGAGAACCCAGAAAGAACAGTCAAGGACTAGGAATGGCAGAAAATTGGAGTAACTTAGGTGGCATGTGCTAAACTCCTGATCCTGGGGGAGATGGACTTCGGTCAAGTTAAAGAAAAGGCGATAAACTCCTGACTGTCCGAGAGCCTTGTTACAGTGACTACCAATGAAATGGACAGATCTGTTCCAAGATTCTGCACTAAGATTCATTTCTCCACAAATTAATTTACCACAAGCCACGAATCACCAATGACAGGTTATACACATCTGCAACTGGGCAAGATCTGAGCTGGTGACTAACAGGCAAAATAACCCTACAAAGACCCTCTGACCAAATCATCTTTCTGCTCTGGGTTGCTGTACGTTGCCCACTGATGAGCTTGTTTCACAGGCATGAGGAAAAGCAACATAAAACATGTTGAGGGATTTTTTTTTTCCCTTTCCTAAAGTAACAAGTAGTTGACACTCATTTAAATATTCAACAGTGCAAGTGTTCTGCTGTTTAGTCTCATCACGTTGCTACACCGTGGAAACACTGGCTCAGTTCACCTCTTAGATTTCCCAGCAGAAATAACACAAGTCTGGTGTGAACTGAACATTTGTGATAAGCAAACTTCCTCCTGCTGTTCACAAAAAACTGAAACCTGAACACAGTCAGCAATGCACAGCCTCCTCATTTTTCCAAATGGCTGTTGCTTCCATGCTTTTGCAGACATCAAAATCTTAATGGCTGCGCACTTGCTCTCTCATTTCCTAAATTCTGCACCTTACAGCTAAGAAATACCCTAAGAATACCCATTACATTACACTTGCAACCAAAAGTTGGACTGAGGTGTGGGGCAGAAGGTGGGAGAGCTCCTTCTTTAACGATTCCAAATGCCAAAGAACTCTCCAGGATCCAGAACAAGAAACAGTGGTCCTGTTTATACACCAGTACAGGAAAGCACTATTTCTGCTCTTAGAAACGTTTATCACTTCAAGTCTCACCAGCAGGGATTGTTATTGCTGCATTAGGCTGACATCTGGCAGAGAGACTGGAATAAAGGGGAAATGGAGAAGAGCTGAGTGAGAAGTTGCCAAAAAGACGTAATAAATTCATTTCTCTGACACACGACCAAGCTTGTCATTAAATGTCAAGTGCTAGATTAACAGCTGCAGGGGACCAAATCTCTGTTTCAACCTCTAGGCTCTTAGCAATATATGGTGAAAATCCTCCCCCAGAAACACTGCTTCTAAATGGCAAAGTATTTTTGCTCTGGTTCCAGTATGGAGTTGGACTGACAGTGGACTTGCAGATAATCACACATTGCTGCTACCCAAAGCATCTAGGCATAACAGAGCTGGAAATATCAGTTTGCATTTTGACAAGAATGAGCCAAAATAGTGCAGTATCTAACACATGAAACTAAGCAATACCAGGCTTTAGATGCCAAATCGGGCATTCCTGATTTGGGTATGAAGGATCCAAATCTAAAGCCTGCCCCAAATCAGTCCTAGATCAATCCTTTTGGCTTTAAATCGGAAAAAGAAAATTATAAAAGAAAATTCACAATTGATTTAGCCAGCTAAAGGGGGTAGCACCGGGAACTGAACACACAAAGGACTTCCCCTGCATTTTAGAGATCCTACGTGTGTGTGTTCCCCATGGAATTCGGGCAAAAATTTTATCCACTGTCCTACAGAGTGTCAGATGGGTCCCCTATATCTCTGTTTCTTCCCTGTCCTTGAATTTCCTTCTAGGTGAAACCAGTAAACAATCTAGAGCCTGTCTTCCTATTCACAGTCCAGACACTGGGGCCAGCCTGAGGCAATGCTGCTCAACAGGCAGCAAATGCCAAGAAAATTAATATGAACTTTTTTTTTCTCCTTTCTTCCTTAATTTTTTTTTTTTCAACAAGGTACCCCATTGAAATTCAATATCCATTTTAGTGAAGCACTCTGATGCTGAGTGACCTTTGTGTGACATTTTCTTTACATATGTGCACCAGGAGAGACCAATCCACCCCTTAACAACTCCATAAGGGAGCACCATGGCAGAGAATGATAAAGTCTGCTGTGAGGAGTGCTAATTCTTGTGGTATTGGGAGGCTCCTCAAATCACAGCACTGAAACTGAGAGGAGAGGTGCACAACAAGGTTTATTGATCATTCGTTACTACATGAGCATAATTCCACCCTGAGAGAACTCCTCAAAGTCCCTGTATTTATGGTATCAGGGCACCTACCAGTTGTTACACCAAATAAAGATAACAACTGCAGCACAATTGACAAAAAGAGAAAGAGAAAGTTAACCTTACAGGCTACTAGCTTTGCATATTGAATATACTTAACTTATACCTTGCTGTTCTACTTCCAAACCAGTCTTAATGCTCACAACAAAGTGACTCCTCCTGCTTAGAACATCGAAGAGGGGAAATACACAAGCAGAGGAGACTGGTACAGCAAACCCCAGTAAACCCATCTATGAACCAGTAGAGATAATAATTATAAAGAATCCAGTTGCCAAAATTGTTACAAATCTTAAAATGGGCTGCTATTTGGATAAATTCTGCAGGATTCTTGATTTTTAAAAAATAAAGATCATTAGAAAAATAAACCTTTAAAGTAAGCTCTCACAGTTTGTTTGGGGCTTTAAAATACTTCTGTAAATAAGACTTATTTGCTTTCAAGACATTAAATCCACCAGTAGAAACTCTTGTATGTTACCACATTATGAACATCTGACCTCCAACGCTGGAAAATAGAGAAAAATTAATGGATCCAGATGTGCCAATCCTGCCAATGGACAGATGTTCATTTTACACACCATTTAGAAATCCCCAGTGCATTTGACTACAAGATGACAAAATGGCTAAATAATAGGAAGCAATTGAATAGCGCTTAGAAAGTGAAATCTGCACTTCTCTTGAAATATGAAAATGCACAGGGACAGGCATGCAAAATATTACACTAAGAACACATGACATATATGGCAGCAGGTTTAATTCAGGAATTTCTAATAGGAAAATGAGAAATTGTCACTATTAGGGACAACCCTAAGAGCTTCATCCAAGTCATACCTAAAGATTCCAGCATAAGAGAGTGACAAACAATCTGAAGAAACACAAAACACACTCAAAAATCATTCCTCTCTTAGATATTAGACCAGCCTGAATCTATTCCTCTGCCATTAACTAACACCTCTCTCTTATTCTCCTCTTGGTTCTGGGGCTCTTTTGTCTTCCTGGAGATTATTGTTTCTTCTCTTATGCTTGTCCAACATGGCACTTGCCCTTTAATGAGGTACAGATAAAACTGTCCATTGTCAGTCTGTGCTTATCATGCCTAGAGATGGTTTTACTACATCGTAAAACCACAAAGTGCCCCCGTATTTAAGAGATCTGTCATTCCATCATTACACCATCTCGGTTCTGCACACAGTTCTTTGCAACACAACAGACCCCGAGCAGAAATGCAATGGAAATAGCTGATGTGTTGCATGTTCATGTGTCCGTTTCAACCTTTCCATGAAGTACTGAATGCTGATATCTCATGATCTCTGCTGGTAACTCAGAGAACTCTGCTGGCAACGACTGCAGGCAGCGAGAGTTTCCATTTAACTGTTGCTGTAGGGTCTGGGTTTGATTCTGCACATCCTGCACAATTTGTATGTGCCAGTTGGGTGGGGCCAACCTGACTCCCCAGTGATTGCCACTCCGCCTGGTGTTCCTCACACCCTTCCATCTACATTTGCAGCCATCACCACCTCTCATCCTCGTTGGGGAAGCTTTCAGCCTGCAAATGAGCATCTGTTTGTGTGATACTGAACAATTTGTTACATTAGATTCTGAAAGCATTTTACTAAGGAGCTTATTTATGCTCAGCGCTTTGATAATGACTCTGATGAACAAAATTCCAGGAGCAGAGAGAGAAAATGGAAGTTGATGGTGTTTGAACATAATTGCAATGCTGACTGCACAAAGCTCAACCTTTCAGTAGCAGTTCTGCCTTTGTTCCTTTGATTTTGCAAACAGTTGACAAAGGCAGTTGTATTGACCAGGCAGATTTTCTTTAAACTACTGTATTAAAATGTTCTGTGGGACTCTCATTTACACCATCCTTCACCTATAGGGTTCCTCCATCTCAGTCAGATAGTACAGATTCATCTTAGTAACTGAAATACAGACCAATTCCTTCTCTATCTTGTTTACCATCCATCTTGTCTCTCATGTCGACTGGTTCCAAGTACTTCAAAGAAAGAAGGTACAAGCAAGTTCTCAAAAATATCTCTCAGTTGCTAGTGCAAAGGAATACACATACCAGACCAGAAATAACGTACCCAGGAAAGTTTCTCCTCAGTCCAACAGAGCCAACGATTGTCATTCAGAGTACAAAACAGGACGGGCAATATTGTAATTGAAAGCAAAACAATTTCAGTGTTTTTTCTGATTTCAGTGGTTTGAGAGGGATACTACTAAGACTCACAAATTTCATTTTCAGCTCTAAGTGCAAGTTACAGGGGAAATGCCTTGTCTTGCTGTATGTAATTTCCCTCCTTTGTAAAATGGACTACACAATAAATATCTAAAAGCAGGGTATCTGCCCAGACAAGGTCGTGTGCTTATGTTACTTCCATTATCGGTGCTACTGCCTTCAGATTTCAGATGCTCCTTTACATAAAAAATACAGCAGCAGAGAATTAATTCCTGATGCCTGGTGCCTTTTAAACTTTGACAGTAATGCAGAGTGAAAATAAAAAAGACTCAAGCCCTTTTCTCATTAGGCAGTGACTTACACCTAACACTGTCCAGCTGTCTACACCAGCATAAGCTGTTGGACAGTAAAGAATGTGATCCTGCATTAAACAGAAGCAGTGCTTCTGTACAAACAGTTACCATATGCAAATTTTGTTGGGGGAGGGGGATTAATAATTATTAACAACATCATCCTACAGAGCAAGCCAATCATCAGCTCTCCTGTTGATACACCTGGGGGCAAGAATACAGAAAAAACCTTGTGCAGGAACAAGCAATTTAACAAGTTCCAAAAAAACGCCTTGTATTTTCTGGTCTTCCAATTTCCTTTCCTTATCACACACGGAACGTGCAGCTCTCCATGTCTGACCGGTGATTCTCCTTGGAAGCATCACCTCCACCATGTCCACAGTCCCTGCTGGACTCAACCCACTGTGCACACATGGCATTCTGTCTAATGCTTACAGCTGACGAAAAGTAACTGCTTCCAGGAAAGTCAGGAGGAGGAAAAGCCCCCCTCCCTCCAAAACACAGAGATCCAAAGAGATGACTCACTGGCAGCCCTTGTTTGTTAGAATGCCCCCTCCTTCTCTTTCTTTTGAATCTTAGAGAGGTACCACAGGGTGAGGGAAGATACACATGGATGGTGGCCCAGTCTGCTGTCCCCACAGCCCTGGGAACACTCGCTCCCATGGGGAGCACGACGCTTTGCTTCTCACTCAGCATTCATTAGGTCTTCAGTGGACGTTAACAGCAAAGACTTATTTACACAGTTTATGGGAAATAATACAATGATTTATCAATCCCCAAAAGAAGAAAAAAAAGCCCAATTTCTCAGCTGAGATTAGAAGAGAAAAAGAGGGAAGGGGCAAATCCTTCGAGCATAAACAGATTGCACTATTTATACATGGAAATGTTTTCTGCATCTACAAACTTACCATGCCCAAGTACTTTAATTAATCGCAGTGGTTGCTATGGTAACCTTCCTAACTCAATTATAGATCTACAAAGAGGTGCAGTGTATTTATGACAGAGAAGCAGGTAACTTTTGCTGAAACTGAAGTAGAGAGCAGACATCGCAAAAATAAAAACATCGTGCAGTCACTGTCAGAAAGTCCACAACAGACGCAAAGGATTTTTGCTTAACTACATCTGACCCTCGAGGTCCCCACCGACTCAAATCACCCTGTGATTCCACCCACTCTGCAGCCTCCTGAGGGTGATACAACACGGGAGCATCATCAACAGATCTGTGCCAATTTCAGCGGTTCCATCCTGAGCTGAGCAGAATGGCAACGTGACAGGTGGAGAGGAAAAAGGTTTTGGTGACAGAACTGCAGCTTTTGACAGGGTGAGTGAACTCGGAGGGCCCCCAGGCACCGGGGACCACAGCTGCCATGGGAGGCTGCACAGCATCACCTTAGCAGGTAGAGCTCAGGTACCTGGCCCTAACGACAGCATCCCGCTCTGCTCAGATTTTCCTTCTGACGCTGCAAAAATCAGTCTCTGTTCTTTGTACCTCAGTTCCCCAGCTGTAAGATCAGGACTCTACTTCCTGATTTCTAAACCACTTAAAAAGCCAGAAATTTATCAGCTGCTCCAACTCAGAATGGATAAAGTCTGGTTTAGGTTTACTATCAGATTATTGATGCTAAAAATTGATGATTTATGGCCAGTTCTCTCTCCCACCAAGCGTGACAGGAGTTTCTATTCAGCTGCAGAGGCTGGGCACTAGAGAAGACTCAAAAGTCTCACGAAGACCTAATTACTTTCCTGCATTAAAGCAGAAAAACAGTCTGCATTGCAATCAGCATTCTGCCTCCAGTAGTGATGTAGATCTTTCAAAAGCAGATGCAATGTTCCCTCTTTGTGCCACAGCACTGAACCATCAACGGAAAAGGAAAAGCAGGAAAAAAGAAGTGAGAAGAAAACCAGCATTTTCTCTTCACCTTATCACCTGAAATCTGAGGACTGATAACCTTTACATCTATTATGAAAAATCATCTCGCCATGTGAACCGGGTTCTGTTCTCTTCTATACCTGCACGGCTCGTATCTTCATTTCTCTGCCGTCTGCTCCAGGAACGGGCTCACACGACAAAGGAGACACTCACTCCAGCTCACGTGTCTGTCATCCGTTGTCCTAGATGGGACTTTTAGTCACTGTGGCAAGATATTTTTCTTCCCCCCTCTACAGATCCTGTCACTTACATTAAGTGTCCTTTTCTCCCATTTTAGATTAAATGCCTTGTTAGGTATTTCTAAAGGTGTCTTTAGTGAGACACAGTGATATTTCCTACCCCCTCTGCCCCCGTCCTTCAAGGTCACAGAGAGAGACTTCAGCTTGTTTCTTAAAGGTTAAATGCAAGTTCCAGAAGAGCAACTTGAACTTTGGAGAGCTAAAGCAGAAAAAAATCAAAACCTTCAGAGAATACAATACTGTTATGTGAGAAGTAGTGAACACGAAGGATAAACCAGCAGTTGGAGAAGCTGGACAGAAAACAGCAGCTCCCTTTCTGAACAACTTTATCTGTCTTTGCCAACCAACCCCTCCTTTTTCCAGCCTGCCCTGCTCTGCAGAACACTGCAGCCTGGAGAGCAGGAAGTTGCCAGAGGCTTTTTATTTCAGCAAAGCCCCCCACCAGCTGTGACTTCACTCCCTGAAGGATATAGAATATTAACCCTTCAGAGATGGGTATGTTCCAGTCTGTCAGGCAAACAGATGCTTACTCAAAGTCTGAGTGTTCAGACGTTGAACAAATTTTGCTCTCCTCTTCAACAGGCACTTTAAATCATAAATTCCTGCTCAGCTTTCTACACCCATATTACTCTCTCAGGACTGAAATTAGCCCAATTCAAAGGATCTTATCCTTTAGGAAATATTTTTACTTTTTTTTCCCTTTCATTTTCATACTTTTTTCTGTGCCCATCACTTTTAGCACTGGCCCTTCCAATTTACTGCATAAATTTACATGGTTTGCATCAACTTCTCTTGTCAGTGTCTTGCACTATTTTACAGTTGGAAAACACAGAACATTAGAACTACCAGTGTACAAATGGGTGCTGGGCAGCTGTCGTGGTTTCAGCCACTCTTTGTTCTTGCATACCTGACCTGCAAAATTGCCTGTTCCTCCAGTTCAGCCTGGACTGTTTGGACCCACATTCTTGAGGCACAAAACCTTGCGAGTGGAAACTACTTGAAAAAACTATGTTCATTTTGAGTCTGACAACTGGAAGTTTGTTTTCCCCAAGCAAATATTAGGTCACATGGTCACCTTATTTTGTGTTCTTCCACTTGGAGAAAATCCCATCTGTAGTCCCATTTTATACAGATGGATGTGCCACACTCGTGCAAATGCCCTATCAAATGAGAGCCTGGAATGACAACAAGCTTCTACTGCTAAATCAGCAAGTAAACAACAGGCTTTAGAGTGAGAAATTGGCCAACCAGCTCTGAGCAATGTAGTAGCATAAGTGGGCTATAATAAATTTATCCTGGGTTTATATAAATCCAGAATTTGCTTCAGTCCATCAAGGCTCCATCTTTAAAGGTATTTTTTTGCTCTTCGGCTTTTGTACTCATTCAGTTCTGGTAACTGGACGTGATTTTTAGCTTGGCAGCATTTGTGGAAGCAGAGTCTGATAGGGAATTAATCCATGCTCACTAGCACAGTGGCAGTCTCTAAGGGCCTGGATTATCAGGGTTAGTTTAGCAGCTCGCTCCACTACAGCACATTATACATGACCGGACATCTCCACGGGCCAGAAAGCACTGCTGAGGAATTCCAAAAACATCTTACTAGAAAACACAGCAAGAGAAAAGCATTCTCTTTTCTCCATCGCAGTATGGTTTAAGTAATTAAAGAATTTTCTAAGAGAGCTAACCTGTTGTAGGTGTCAGCTATGGTGTTCAGTTATTTGGGCAAGTTCAGGGATTACTACAGGTTTACAACTTTTTTATTAAGCTACATGAGCTCTCTCCTTATCAGCAAATTGATGACAACATTAGCATTACCAGTGAAAAGAGTTGTAGACACTGAGACCTTTCTATATGTATTTTACATATATTTATATGTGTTAATATATGTATAAAAGAGACACTGGAATAAAATATGTAAGAAAACGGTAGATCAGGTACTTTCATTTCCAGTTCTCATTACTCAAGAGCAAGGGAGATCAGTAGACCAGAACCAACGAAAATTTACAAAATCTAGGAAATGTTCTGTCATGCCATGTGCTATTTGCTGAGAAGCACTAATCAGATATCAAAATTGTAAACAGGATAAAAAAGCAAAACCAAGCTACTTAATATATGCACAACGAGGAAATTCTACCTTTGCACAGACTTAAGAAAAGAAAAATTGACCTTGCTTCAAGGCATAAATCGACCTCTAATGGATTAGGATTTTTCCTGCAAGCAGGTTTTAATTAAAAAGTGCAGAAAATCACTTTGCAACATAATTGTTAGTGGTAGCCACTATTGGAGAGGTTATTAAATTAAAGTACTACCCGACTTGCTAGTGCCATATGGCCATTCCCATGCCACTAAAGAAATAATTTTTACACATTCAGAGTGTAAGTCGATTACAGTAACTGGTTGCTATCCTGCCTGGAAAAAAAAAAAGCCTGGACAAAACCCACCTAACTACCCTCTACATACATTCCCCATGGAAACTGGTATTCTCAGAAGTAGCTAGGACTATGCAGTCCATAGAATTATACAGATAATAAGGAATGAAGGGATGCAGGACACTCATAATGGTAGTAGCTGTAAGGCTTGGAACCGAACCCAGATACTCGTGTGATTTAAGAGTGATCCTTGCCAGTCAGTGTTACGGTGACAGATTTAACACGAGACATACAAGCAGTGCACTGAGAAGCCCAAACACAATCATTTCTGCTATGCATCATTTATCTTTTCAGATTTCCTCTCTTCCTATTCCCCTGGTTCTTTTCCCAAGGGAGATTATATGTGGAAAACAGCAGGCTGACCTTTAACACTGCTCTACCATTTCACCTTCTTCACTTCCTTTACAAACCAGCTAATTAAACCTATTGTTCCCCCCAGTGCAATACCCAAAGCACTGTTCCAAGCACTGGAGATCCAATTGTCCTCCTAATTGCATCCTGTACAGTACGTTCTAATAGGTCAGACTATCTAAATCAGCACTGCTTCACTGAAGCAAAAGAAGCTTTGCCATTTTACACCAGTTGAGGTCATGGCTATACTGGGCAAAGGTATTCCTTGGAAGTATGTATAAAACGGTTAGGATCATTATGATATGAAGTATTGAACACCTTTTATATTTTACCAGGACACTCGGAGAAGCAAATATAGTGATACTGAGAATCCAGTTAATGCCACTAAAAAAAGGTCATAAAGGAAGTTGAGATCACAGCTCACATCAGGATTATCCCTCTTCCATCTCCATTTCAGTTCTGTTTTTAAAAAAAACAAAGGCTGTGGGAACTTGAAGCTTAATACTTGATGTAGAGGTAGAAGCTTCTCTACTCATCTACTGTCTTATAGTATCACTCTTTGAATATGAACCTCCATGTGAACCTAACACTTGACCCCACACTATTACTTAGCAGAGAATTGTATGCACAGCATCATCTGCAGATTTAAACAGGTTCTATAAAGAGATTTCAAGCAAAGTCAGTAAATAACTATGCAGAAATCGTCTCAAACTCAGGTAAAACAAAAGCATGTGTTGCTAAGATCCTGTAACAAATGCTAATAACCAGGAGAGTATTTGCCCTGTATGAGTTGACCTTATTACATACAAACAGTTCATCTATAATGCATTTAATTCAAGTTCTTCCGTTCTAATGAATTAACTGCACTCTAGTGGACTGCCACTGAGAACTTGTTTGGCAAAATAGCTCCAATACAAATCACATCAATAATAACATCTCCAAACCATTTAACAGTTGGGAAATGCTTAAACAATGATTTCCTTTCCCCTCTCTTGTCAGAAAGCATTCAGAGCATATAAACATTGCATGATAATATTTTGGAAACTGAGCACAAGCAATGCTCTTTTTTTTAATTAAAAAACCCCCAAACCAATATATAAGAAAAAATAAGCCCACAATGGGATGCAATTTCTTCTTCAGGCTTAGAAAGTAATGTCCTTACCCCACTTAATTACTCCACCAGAGTAAATTCTCTTTTAATGACTGCTGAAAACAGACGACATTTGCATTATAAATTTTTTTCAAAACTTTTGAGAGGTACTCAGATTCCTTAAAGGTAATGCTAAGCTGGTATTTAGATGATACTATCTAAATTTACAGCACTGTCTAATTGTTTTCATGAGATCACCCAGTGAGATTCTAATGTATTATTTATATTACTCGATGGGCAAACTGTTGTGCTAAGTGCTACATGAATGTATAACCGTGACATTCCCTTCCCCAGCTAAGCTGTAAAGACCTTCACGTGTAGATGTGGTGCACTTGGCAGTGCCAGGTTAACAGTTGGACTTGATGATCTTAAAGGTCTTTTCCAAGCTAAATGATTCTATGATTCTCTGACCTCAAGTGGAGAAAGTGTTTAAAACCTAAGCTCAATGTTAAAAGTGTATTTTAAAACTCACTGAAGTCAGTCTGCCTTTTGTAAAACATATTAATCATCCCTCATACAGGTTACATAGCATCCGAGAGAACTCCAAGCTCCTACCTATTTTGGTGGCTACTGACTGCTGTCATGTAATTCCATGTTGGCCAGGATGCAGTAGCTGTTCTAGCACATATATCTGCATGGTGCAAGAGAGGGGAAGCATTGCTGAAGCTATTCCAACAATGGGCTCGCATTCATACTGTCACAAAAAGAAGACAATGGCCAGTTTGTTAATCTGAAGTTGCCTCTTTTAAAAGAGATGTCATCCCAGCATGCATGCTACCAAAAAACTATACCTGGGAAAACATTTTAACGCTTAACTTCTCTTGCAAATGCTGTTGTATTTCAGAAGGCCTATGTGGCTCCTGCTCCCTTTAAAAGAGTGGAACCGTGCTAATATGAAAAGGAGAGAAGAATCAGATCAAAGTAGTTCAGGAAATCCAACAAAGTTTACCCAAATAGAAAGTTAAAGTGAATAGCTTGACAATTATGCAACAAGTGTTGCAGTGACAACAATTTTCTTGGTTTCCTTGCACCAGCTGAATATGCCATTATCTTAAAGATTACTTATTCTTCTACAAATGGTTTTCCACCTTCCTTCTGACTTCATTTTCACTGCACAGTGGAAGATTGTAGAATGTCTCGGTTTCATCTTTCACAAGTAATCAGTTAGCACTGATATTTTTTTCCACAAGAGCAGTTTTTCATTTTTATATACAGCATTTTCCTGTATCACCCATAACCACAAGCCATGACAGGCAAGAGTAAAACCTGACCGGGGGGGAGGGGGCAAGGAAAGGGTGATGGGGAATTGATCTGTGGTCAAGCCACACTGACACATAGTAAATGAATCAAAAGGGATGGACAAGGCTTTATCCTGAGTCACTGAACACTTCAGAATATTCTCTTTTGTGCTAAAATCTTTAATCACCGTTTAAAAAAGCTTACAATGTAGTCTAAATCTTTTATCATTTTCATAAAGGTAACTTTGTTTTTTTGGTTTAAAAGTGAATTGCTAGAACACCACTGAAAAAATAAAACAATATTGCTCTTAGAAATGACCTGAATTCATCCAAATGGTTTTTTATACTTGTTTTTAACAGTTAGGGGTTTACTGCCGCAAAGTGATACGTTTTGGTTGTAACGCAGTAAGCCTCTTTCAGCTGGTGAATAAAGACTGAACTAGTAAAGAGTAAGAAAACTCCACCTTAGACTTTGCTCATAGCAGGGTTACTCTGAAGGGTTGCACTGTAAGGAGGTACCAGCAGCACAACCACCATGGCTAGGACATCCTTCGTGTCATACGCTGTATGGCTCCTGCACAGCCTCAGACGTTAAAAACTGTTCCTATGAAGTGAGTGCTGAGCAATGATGAAGAGGTCGAAGAACCTTCTCTGCATGCTCTTCATTTGAGCAAGGAAGCGTGCAAAATCATCAGCTTCACCCAGGCTTCCAGAAGGACGCTGCTCCTGTCTCCCTGCCCTGTCACAAAAAGCATCCCCGCTGCCCCGCTCTGCACACGCCTGCACCAGTTTTCACCAGTTCCAGTTCTTCACAACTGCAAAGTAGTATCATGCTTAGTAGCATCAGTGTCTCTGGGGTTTTAAGATAAACTTTTCCTTCTTGCCTCTGGCAATGTGTGGTCTAATTAGATGTGATACAAGGAAAAAGCATTTCAGAGGTTCTACGAAATGATAAAAAACAACCCAGTAACCGTGCATTTAGGCAGGCAGAGACCCAAAAGCTTCAGTGACTTGCATTTGGCACTCCAAGATGGATGAATTGCAAGACTGTCAACTCCTGAACTGCCATGAAGCTTGCAGGATTGGGATGAGACCCCCTCCCACTGTCCATCTGCTACTTCATTTGCTTCCTGTGCAGTGGAGAAATCAGGAGGAGTTCTGGGTGGGCTCAATGGGGAGTAGCTGTTTAAGGCACCAGACAAGAGAACTATTTATTGGCAAGTTTCCTACCAGGCACGAGACCCACTCACCACCGTGGGCTATACAGTAACCAAACGACGACCTGCATGGACAACCACATCAGTAGCAAGCTGTTCAGCACTTCTTGCTCAAATTTTGGCAATATGTGGATCCTCACCAGCACTCAAACGTAATACCTGCACAAAAGAACATTTCCCTCAAAGCGCTAGCACAAGAGAAACACTATGAACCTGATGATCATGGCTCCTCACCACAACTTACTGACTCTGGTTCAGTTTCACCCGGACTGATGCAGTGAAAGAGCAAACAACAACGCAAGGATCATCATTAGTTACTGAAAAGAACTACATGCAGTGCATAACGCAGCAAGGATGGGGGTGGCAGAGCAATTGGTGAATCAACTTGGCAAGAACAGACACGGATTTCATAGTTATTCCTCATCCCTCTCGCACACACCCACCCCAAAGCCGAGTGATTACAGAAACAGATGTAAAGTTCTAGAAAGCAAATGAATCAATACACAGTTAAATTACACACCCCATAAAAATCAATGGAACCACAAGATGTAACCCCGGGATATAAAAATCCTGCAAACAGTAAATAAAGCAAAGCCATATTTAGGGACTGTCTTGCTATCTACGTCTGAAGCAGAGCTTAGGCACATTGTTGGCACCTTAGCAAATTCCTATCAAAAAATAAAAGCCTACAAACAATGTAGCTGTCCAGATCTCACATGTTCCCACTTTCCCCTTAAATGCCAAATATCCCCAAATTTACAGCTGTTTCCTTTATACACCTTAGAGTTGCTGAAAGTAGCACACACACCTTATTCCTTTTTCCCAGAAAGGCCCCTGTAGCTTAACTACCATTTCCATTAGCATCAGTATTTGAGAGGACCGGATACGTCTGGCAATCAAATCAGACCATACTCAAAAGATGCATGCCCTTTCAACTACATCTCAAATACCTCAGAATTACTATTTTAAATTCTGCTTTTTCTTTGTTTCTATTTATTTTTCAAGACAACAGGAGAGAAAAAAGAACTGCAGTCAAATTAGTGTGTATTTATAGAATGCATTGATTCCACTGTTTGCTCATACTGTTTCTGGAAACCAAAATGGGACCCTGTGTCCTTAAGAGCTCAATTTCCTCTTCACTGATTCATCTCTAACAGTTTGCTCAACTGCGTCTCTAAGCATCTCTGTGGCCACATTGATTGCAGTGGGACAACTTATTTCCACACACATTCATTCCTGGCTGCCTCTCAGAGCTACTACAGAAGCCAGGAGTTTCCCAAATGACTTTTGAAAAGATTTCATGGTTGTCTTCTTCTTCAAGAAGCTAATATTCAGAACCTAAATCCTAAATAGTAGTAAAAATTCAATAAAGGTGCACATGCATGTCATGTCATCTGGATGAAGGGGTGTGTTCATCATGTGGGAACAGTGAGCACTGGTGTACGCACAGAAATGGACTGGGACTCGTATTAAAGGTTAGTGGAATGTTTTCACTCTCTCTGCTCTCTCTTCTCTGAAAAAACAGCCTGAGAACACTCCAGGCCATCCCTGAAGGTGCTGTGTTGTCTCTTTCTCGTGACACCTGCATGTGAAGTCCTTGGCACTAAGCATTCAGCCATTCCTCCTCGTGCATTGTCATCACAGCAAACATAAGGCCTGGAAAAACATATTCACAAAATTTTCAAGAAGCAAACTGAGTTTTAGCAAAAGCCATCCAGAATTTGAATGCTGGTCAGTGATACCAATCTGTTCTGTGCCTGCCTCAGGAACGGCTGGTTCCTTAGCACAGCTGCTCCAGCAGCACTGCTGGTCCAGCTCACCGAACTCCCAGTGAAACGACTAATGCCTTTCTCATCACTGACGTCCACAAGACATAACAGCAGACAAAAGAAAAAAGCTCAAAACAGATCCAGCCACGTTCCCATTCCCAAACTGACCATAGCTGCCCATTCCACAGAGAACAGTAAACTGGAGGTTCAGGCTTCCTGGATACTTCTTCCCAGTTCAGCTGTGAGACTTTGGATTAAAACAATGCTGGATATCTTTTTCCTGTATCTGTACAAAAGATGCTCATTTGGCACCGCGTTCAGAGACCTCTAGAATGCCAACTGCTGCGAGAAGCAGCAAGCCATGGTAGTTTCAGACAATTCTGCTTCGGCCCTGCAATCAGAGCTGCAGTGTGACAAACACCCTTTGGCACACGACAGTGGCTATGCAGCCCCATCCTGTAATGAGGATGTGAGCAGAGAAAGATCCGAATTTTCTTTGGCTCCTAAGACCTAGACCAATAAATGTTTTGTATAATACAAAACTGAAAAGCTAAAATTAATAATATTGAAAGGCCCCAATGCCTACATTCAGCTCCTGGCAATCTTCCTACTCCTTCAAAAAAGGTCCCTGTTGTGTGTATTGCATATGCACATACATGCTCCTGTATTCAGACGTGCACCCTTCATGAATACAACAGCAATTCTGGATCCTTTTCTCATTATCATTTCATAAGTTGCAGGACTTAAGGCTTGTTTGTGTTACAGCTGCTGATGTTAAAGTAACACTTACCCTGAAGCTTTCATAAAATTTTCAGAACTGCTATTATTTTTAACCTAGTGCCAGAGGCAAACCTTCTAGCAGAAGGCAGCTGTAAGAGGTCATCCATTTCCCCCAGTAAGCAAACTCAGTTTCCTTATCAGGGCAATAAATATTGCCACCAATAACATACGTGCAAAACGGTTCCCACTTCCATTGTCACTCTGGTAGAACGTCGTTCCAATGACACTTTAGTCAAAACTACACTTACCCCAACCTTGCTCCATTTTTAAGGGAAAGGAAATTACAGTAAAATTAAACAACTTCTCATTCAACAGTGGGAATTTTTTTTTTTTACATGCGTTCTAGGTTAACACCTCCTGATCTTGTTATGAGCTACACTCAAATCCTCAGAATTCATCATTTAATTCAAATTGGTCTACAGAAATAGTAGGTTCTTTTGAAAGCTATAACATAAGATCATTAAAACATACAAAAGACTTTATCTGTTGGGAGAAAAAAAAATGTATACAAAGGAGGGGGGAAGAGGAGATCTCAAACATGGGAAAATGACAGTATTTTCTACCTTAACCTCTTCAGCTATAGTTGCTAAGTAACCATGACACACCACTGTGTATTTTCTGCAGCGTCTGGTCCACAGCCTGACAGTTTGATTAATTCTTCCGAGTACCAAACCTGCATGGTGAATATTTTAAATACTTAAGCATTTGGGGGGGGGGGGGGGGCAAATGTGAGGAAAAAAAATACCGTCTGTGAATTATAAATTAAATTTTATTAGTAGGTTGCCATATTTAGGTGGGAAACAAAAATCCTCTTCCAACAGAGGAAGGTGGTGTATGCAGCAGTTTCTTTCTCTAACGTTTTTGCCTCACATACCAGTAAATATATTTCTCCATCCTCCAAAGCATGCATGATTAATTATGGATCCTCTGGATCAACGTTTGTAAAGAAACGGAGGCATTAAAACTCCCTATATCATCATTGCATTGTCCTCCAAGTGTCCACATTTCTACATGAGGAAGTTTGAAAAAATCAAGAAGTGTTACTGTGTCAGTGGACACAGAAAGCAAAACTCTCTGGATCTTACCAGTTTACACCAACTCTAGCAATTTGCACTACTTTGGGCATTCTTGAAATTAATGCAGAATGAAGTGCGACTTCTGGACACAGCACACAGTTCTCCATAGCAAAATTAGTCATTTTTGTGGTTCTACCCTAGACAGAGACATCTGATTTGATGTCTGTACACCAAGAGGTAAACATTAAGCTGAGTTTTCCAAAAGAAAAGCAGCTTTCATTTCAATCAATAAAGGCGACTTTACAGAAAGTTTATTTGATCAACTAAACACGTAGCATCTCTTTTTTATTTGTACATCACTGGCAGTAAGAACTTTCTTGCCTCTTTCTAGTTAGGAGCCTTTATTAAACTGCAATTTAGGAACCTTTTTATGAACTCTGTTCTGAGTTCCAGCTGTGCTATAACTTCTTGCTCATTACCTGCTTTGCAAGCGTTTTTACTCCTACTAGCTCTGCATTTTGTAAACATTCCTCCTGCACTACTTCATGCTTCAGCTTCAAACCCATCTCCAAAATTAAGTGCTTCAAACTCAGTTCCTTATTATTGAAAAGAATACTTTTCATTTATGTCATTTTGAACTGAACACCTCAAGTCACTTCACAAACACTGAACTACACAGCAGCTCTTCAAAATTATTACCTGTTTTCCAAAGACCAATAAACCAAGTTTAAAGGGTTGGTATGTCCTACACAGCAAGGGTTAGAATACAAGCTGCTTTGCTGTGTTTTATTTGTATGGGATCCTCAGTCACAAATCAAGATTCCGTTATGCTTGGTGGCACCCAAACACAAATTAAAACCAGACAACTTCTGTTTCTCCACTCCCAAAGTTGAATGTCTAAACATTATTCAGGATACAACTGCAGAAAGGGATAGAGATATATGGGCACATGCATGAATAGTGTTTAATTAAAATTAAACAGTTCTAGGGTTTAGTAATCCTTAATTTAAGCCTCTTGATTTAAAGACACTTTCCTCAACAAGCATGCATGTAAATCCCTGTAAAGGATTTAATATGGGAAGTATTTGAGCTTTATCATTGAATTTCAAAAATAACTTTCCAGTATACTGTAATTTCAGTCCAGTTATACTGTCAAGTGTGTAACTTTTGTTGGTTAACTTATTGGGCAGAACACCCCATGCTTTGTGCTACCTGGTTTTGATCAAAGCATGACTTTATGTTTGCTTCTGTAACTGCATGCTAAATTATTAATAACTTATTGGCTTCAGTATGTCTTAATAGAACACAGCTGATGACATTTATGAGAAGTGACACGTTTAAATGCATGTAACTTTGAGTTCCTTCCTCTTTAAAGAGATCATGATGAAGGCATCTGTTGCACTGGGCAAAGAATTACTTTAGCACGACATGATCAAAAGCTGTGGAAGAACACAAGGCCAGAGTCTAGAAGTCTCCAAGGAGGAATAAAATTATTAGCTTTGTAGGCAGATTGGTTTCCTGATTATTGTTAGCAGCCTACTCCGAAGAAAGGGCAGCGTCACAGATATCACACCATCTTTACTTGCTCTTGCAGAACACACGGTGAGAGCAGCTGAGGTACGTTATCTGCTTTTCCTCGATCTTTCCTCTCTGGCACCTATAGACTACTCACTAGTAGTGCTGCAGCTGCGCTGGTATGGGCTGGTATGGGCAGTTCACTTCATCTCTGCAATCTCCCATTTCCCTCTCTGTCAACTTCAGACTGAATATACTTCACAGCCAGAAAAAAAAAAAAAACCAAAAAACCACAAACAACCACAAACCTCTTTATTTCTCAACTAAAAATTGACCTTCTGGCTTGCTTTATTGTATAATTACAATGAATACTTACCTTCCATATATTTTACTCTGCTTGCTCCCCCTCAACACATGCTTTGCAGCTTTTTTGATAATGTGAAGGTGCTTTGCAATTATGCTGGAAGTGAGCAGATCTGAATGATTACTCTCCAGTAAACGTTTCTTTTTCATTGACTTTTTGGCACAGTGAGCTTCCATGGCCTCTCCAGCTGAGGTCTGATCTCCCTCCACAGCTAAGAGAAATGATCTATCAACACTGCAGAAGCTATCACTTATCCTGGGAGCCATTCCAAACTCTGAGCCTGGCATAAACTAAGCATAAACTACAGTACTTTGTCACCTCTCTTTCACTGGTTATTAACACTATTATAAGTGGCATGCTACATGCTTGGAACAACTGTATTATGTTATGTCTTTATAATGCTTTTTAGGCAGGTGATAGCTTGCACTCCCATACACTGAGAAATTACAAGTGTTTCGATGAGGACCACAGTGCATTCATGATGTGCTCACACAACCACAAGAGTTTTTGGTGGCTCGGATTGAGGGAGGAGCAAGCACAAGTCACTGCATGAATTGCCATGTAGACATATTCTGTGATTGCACACTGACTCCTATTATTATTATTTATTTAAATCCTCTCCTTGGTCTACAGAGAGCACGCAAACTGTGTGTTTAGGCTAAGCCATGAAGTTTGGATCCCTATTACTGTTTATATTTGTAGGTAGCTTGGATATACTCCATCTTTATTTAGATTACTCCAAAACACTTGAACTGAATTTCACTGAATATTACATTTTACTACCAGATCTCCTCTCTTATTAATGTTATTCGTTAACCTTGATGAAGTCGTTCCAGGCTTGGTTATGATAATGAGAACCAAATTCAACCCAATACTTATTTGCTTTACCTTGAGGGCTCAAAGATTTTTGAGTTGAAAGACTAAAAACTAATCCAAAGCCAGTAGAGCTTCATGGCTGCAGCCCAAATCCTGCTTTGCATCAAATAGATTTTTCCCTGTAACAACCTGCTACTGACAAGCTTCTTAGTTGTCTGCCTTTTAATTATGCTTTCTAATGTATGCACTGAAACCCTCACCAGTTTGATTGATCAAGTCCATCACTAGAAAACAGAAATTTCACTATAAATTTCAAATGCATAAAGTGAGGATTATCAAACTGTAGTTTTATTCCAAGAAATCGACAGGATCAGCAATGAATGCTATTGACGCTGGAGGATCGTGGTAACACTCTCCTCTGATTAATGAGGTGACAGTTTTATGCTCTGAAATAGGAAAAGGACTTGACAAGACTCACAGTTTTGCTCATTGACTCTAACAGCTGGAATGATGTTCCCTAACAGTCTCTCAAGGTTTGTCAGTAACATATCGTCCTTGTCACCATCTTCTCTGAATGGATTCTCACACTGGAGCAAGCAGCAGCAAGGTGAACTCCAGCAAAGCAGCAGAAAGCAGAACTGGAGATGAGGTCAGCTGACAGTGCATCTTCTCGCCAGCATCATCAGTTGAGCTATTATTGGTTCAGGTAACAGTGCATGTTTGTCTCTATTTTCTTGATACAAAGCAGGGTATAAGCAAGCAACTGCGCTGTACGTTTTAAAATGTAAAAATTTAAAAGTGAAATAAACAGGGAAATAAACATTTTTTTTGTATGTAAGAGATTGTGTGTCAGAGTATGTTGCCATTGTGATTCCTAGAAGGTTTCCACATCTTTATACAGTGGATTTCAATCCCAGATTGGCATAAGGCTTCTACGTGATTTTTTTCTAAGTTTCAGCCTAATAAGCAGCATTTTAGTACATATACATTTGATTTATATCTCTGTATTCAACACCATAGATTGAAATACTTTCTAAACCAGATGTTGATTCTCTCCAGTTTTAAACCAAATCACGAGTCAACTTGCAACAAGAACAAGGAGACTCAGTGGAAAGACGGAACACGACCACCAAGATGGCAATGGATGTGCCCTGGGACACGGCACTGTATACAGCAAGGTAGGCAAGACACATGCTTGAACCCAAGGAGTTCTATATGGCATACAAAAGAAAAAAAAAAGAAAAGAAATCACTGTGTTAGTATTTTACACTTCCCTTGTAAGGAATAACCAGGCTTTAAAAATTACATGGAAATGGGCGGTGGGGGGAAGGTTCAACCAGTTTTTGAGTGCAGAGAAGCATCTGAAGCCACATTGCCTTCACAGACAAGGCAATTACATCTCTGGCTGAAGCCAAATTGAACCCTGAAGAGGCATGACAGTGTTTTGGCTATGAGGACAGTTCCATTGAAAGTAAACAGTTATAACTGTAAATTTCAAACCCTGTGGAACTGGTCCACAGAGAGGAATTCCCAAACTTGGCAATGTTTTGTATTTTTTACCTATATCCAGGGACAGTTTTCATTTCAGTGGGGAAGCAATCTGGCAGCCGTTACAAAAGGACTCAGAACAGACCACATCCTTTCATAAAGGCTACAAATATCTGTTTACAAGGACTTCAACACGAATGAAGTCAGTTCCCTATTTTACTTTTCCTGTGGCACTAGGAAAAAAAAAAAGAGACAGAAAAGTCCAGATGTAAGTCATCCCTAGCTTTCTGAGGGAAATTTTAGCAGGTAAAACCTGAGGGTTCCTTACAGCTCCCAAATGATCACAATGTACACTGAATATACATGCAAACCAGCATGCTGAGAATTATTCTAATCCACAGGAAACAAAGGAGAGAGACTAATTAAAAGAAACAAGTTCTTAATGATTAAGTCAGTCCAAATTAGAGAAGCAGAATGTTTCACACTAGTCACTGGGATAACAGGTATTTCAATAGTGGAATTCAGTATTTCCTACTCTAAATTACTTTTTTTTTTTCCTCTACTCCAAAAAGAATCTACTAAGAAATCAGCAGAGCGCTGTGTGTGATCGGTCTCATTTCCCAGCATTTAGGAAGTAGAGAGAGGAAGAAAAAGCTCTGGGCAAGCCTCTGTTCTAGCTATGATAGTTACCATCCAGGTAGTCCCTCGTGGTTCCTTCTTTGGGTAAATGTGAGCTAGTGTGAAAAGAACTAGGCTCAGTTTCTTAGGCAGATATTTAACTAGGGGAAGTGAGCTCTTGGAAGCTGCAAGCTTTATTTACCATAGTGGCACGGCACGCGATGCGGTATTCTAACACTACGTTTGGCTTCAAAGTATTCCATGTTTGCTTCAGAAAAAGTCACACTCTTTAGGGATTCCAAAGGATACGCCTGAAATTTCATTGAATAAGGACCCAGAGTCATAAGTTTCACTACAAGGTTCATTTCTGTTTCATTTCTGAAAAGCACTGAAGTATTTTTTTCAAACATCACAAGTAAATCCATAGAACTCGCCGTCTCTGGTTGCTGCACTAAAAGCCTACAGAGGTTCATTAGCACAGCACAGCTGTATTCACAGCAGTATTGATAGGCATTCATCAATACCTGTTAGATATAACAGCATTGAAGTCCAAAGACATGAGGAATCCAGAAGAGCACACTAGCACGGGAACATATATACCTACATGTTGTACGTTTTACACAGAGCTGAAGTTAGAATGAGACAGCACAGAGCTTTGATCCAGTCTGATCCAGTAGGATCAGATGAAACAGTGTATGAACTGATAATGAAAATAAAACAGCTGTTAAAGCAAACCCTGTCTGTAACAGCACAATGAACTGCCTTTAGCTGAGCTACTGAAGCAACACACAAGTGACAAGAGTTTTTGAAAGCCTTCTGCAGAAGAAAGCATTAAAAAAAATTATAATTGGTTATTTCAGAGAGAAAATGGGAAAAAAATAATCTAGCATGGGAGATGAAGGAAATGGCATATTACTTGGCAAAATAAAGCTTGTTCACTCATTTTTATTCTTGAATTGCATGTAGAGGGGGACAGTTTTTAAAAGACATTTAAAGATTATTAATTAACACTCACACATAGAACAATCTGTGTAATTTAGGACATAGGGCATCACAAAGTTCATGCTAGGATCACTCACAGAAGGGCTACACGTTTGTGTGGGTAAGAAAAAGCATCACATTCGACTGAGAACCAGCAGGTAAAAACCTTCAGGCTGCAAAGCAAACAACACCTACAAACTGACAGAGATGAGGACACTCATCCCAGAGGTGCTGATTATTCTCTAACAGCGTCCTGCAAAGTTTTCATTTCACTTTCTGCAAATTACATGATGTTATCAGGATGAGCGACTGCATTAAGTTTTGCTGGAGATTCCTTTAACCCCTTCTATCTCGTTCTTTAGGCACAACAGTTGGCAAGTCCTTCTGGCCAGGTACTCGTGCTGTGGACTATGGGATCAGAGAACTACAGAGTCAAAGCAGCCAAATAATTCCGAGACCCGGACTCCCACTCACTGACAAACAGACGTTTGTCCACGACTGTTGACTCCTAACATGTTTTTGACACGGATTATATGAAGCTGTCATTCTCTGGCAGGTTATCATCTGATCTAATTAACAGAACCAAAGGAATATTTTTTAAACTTCCTGGCACCAACAACTCTGAAGCTTTCTCCATCAATCCAGCAATGTCAATTGATTGACAGATGATCAGGGCTCCTGGAAGACAATATGATAGCACAATATGATAACACAGATAATACCAGTGTTACACTTCAACAGATCTGCTCACTAATAGAAACTGATCATTTGTTAATGTTACTGATCCAACACAACACAAATCTGAGCATATGCTTTTCTCTACAGCAGAAGACATATTTTCTATCCACTTTTGTGACTCCAGAACTTAATGCTTACTAGCTCACTCAAAGCCTTGGATAATTAAGTCCAGAAAAATCACAACCAGGTGACATTGGCAGAAGGGTTTCTCGTTGCCCCTTTTCAATTCATTTCATCCCAGAGTGGAAGAGAGTACATTAGAAAGAATCTCCATGTTCTTAATTTCTTGTCTATTCATGCTTTAGAGAGAAGAGCAGCAAGGCTTTTGGTAAAGATGAGACTGCAAGACAGCTTTTAGCAAGCAGGAAGCCAGCCTGTCCCACACCAGCTCCTTCAGCTACTGCACTATACAGGCGACTTCTGGCAACACACAAGTGGTACTTCCTTGAGACTCTGGGTAATCTCAAATCAGGGGGTTTTATTCACTGACCACTGATATAACAGATTATTTTAGCACTGCCACCATGTCACAATAACAACAAACAAGAGTTACTCAACGCTGACATCTTGAACTTAAGTCATTTAATCGCTTGTACATTTAAAAATGAGATGCAGCACTTCGTACAAGCAGAAACAACACCGAGAACAGGGGCGCTGCTGGACTGTGCACACGTACAGCCCGTGTTGTGTATCACCCAGCACAGCAAGGGCTTGACCTGCTCGAGGTGTTGCCACACGACAAAGTTGTTGCTACCGAGAAACCCTATCACCAGGTGACATCCTCAAATCTTATTAGTGAACTTGTGAACTTCAGTGCCTACTATGCACCGATGTCCTACTTTTTAATCTATATTAAATTAAATCAAATATGCACGACAAACAACAAAAATATTGTCCTATTATTTTTCACACTAAGTACACTGCTTCACTGAAAGGCTTGCAATCAATCAATCTAACGCCTCACACTTGTTTCAATTGACACCTCCCCCCCATGTTTTACCCTTGAAAACAAAGAGTACATTATATTAAATCTTAAGCAACAAATGCTGCGAATAATCTTAGCTCCAGTGTGTTTCTATGCATTTCCTCAGGGTAAGGAAGGTAGCTTAGAATGGAGCAGTAATTCATTTACAACAGCTGCAGGTAAAAACCACAAGGTGCCTTCACTAACAGGAGCTGGAGGTACACACAGGTAGCAAACTGCACAGTGCTGGATACGCTGCAGTCCTTGACTTCTTTAATGTTAAATTCACTAATCAAAAAACAATTAAATATCCTGGACATACTTATGTTCAATAAGTGGGACATGCTTAGTTTTCCTCCACATGAATTCCTACTGATGAAGCACTTTCGGCTGCGACACAGAAATAAAACTATGTCTCTTGGTGATTCAATGCAGATCCAGCAATTAATTCCACTTCTCTGAGATTTTGTTTTAGAAGTTCAGTTTTATGAAAAAAAAATCTTAATTTCAATCTCTGTGCGATAACTGATAATGATTTTCTTCTACTCCCACTGGGACAGGATGGTGAATGTATTTTTGGACAAAACCAGAGTAGTTAATCTAAATAGCTTCAGTGCTTAAATTCTTTTTGTGAAGGTTGCAGATGTCTGGGGGGGGGGGGGGGGGGTGTGTGGATGATTGCCTCCTGTATATACCCTTTTACCTTTATATAAATCAGCTTTCTGATCAGGTTCCTGATTGCTGCAGAGATGTTCACAGCCTGCGTGGAGCACGCTTCTGTTTTCTGCATTACTCTAACAGTTCCTAAATACACATATCCCTTTTTTGCTGGATTAAAAAGGTAAAAGCTGCAAAAGAGAAGCTTAACTGGGGAGAAGTCTAACTCAAGAAAGTTTATGATGGGAATAGGAAAGGCAGACCGAAGTGGATCAAAAAGAGTTGGATGAGGGAAAGGAATGTAAAATAACCAAATTAACAGGCTGTTCAGCCCAGCCACTTGCATGAACTTTTGCTAACCAGCTGGTGGTAAAAAGCACAACCAGAACTTACTACCTACACAGCTCCTCGCACTTACCTGCCTTAAAACATAAGGCATAGATTTCAGGTCAGTAACTATGTTAAAGACTGTCATAAAGGGAACCAGAGAGGGGAGGTGCCCTGCTGTTGCATCTGCTTTCCATTACCACAAAATTTGACCCTCTTAGCCCTTTTTGTAAGTTCTGATTATAGGTAACATAGTAGAGGGGCTCAGTTTCGCTTTTAACAGTCTGATTAACTCTGCACCAAGTCGTAAGTACTTAAGTTCTCTGAAAATCCAAAATCCAGGCTGGGATACCTGCAGTTTCACATCCATAAGCAGGATGCACCCACAGCATAGACTCTGCTTTTAAAACATGAGTTCTGACTGCACTGGGACCTGTTGTAAAGTAGTTACTATTCTCACACTTTTGACTGAACTAACCAGCGTCTGTAAAACACTGAGGCACTGGAGTAAAAGGTACCAGAGAAGTGGAAAGTATTTTCATCTTCTCTAGTTCTTCTCTTTCTGGTAACTGACAAAACCTAGTATCTGAATTTTGTCCCCATTTGAAAACAACACTGCAGGAGAAGAGATGGCCTTCTATTTCTAACACGTTTGGTTCTGACAACTATAGTTCTTGACCTTTAGCAGATATTAAAGCAAAAAAAAAAAAAAGAAAAATTGGACACACTGTGAGGGCCAAAGCCTATTTCATAACATATCCAATTTTATTGACTGGCTGCACACTAACACCAGCAACAGCTGCTTTGCTGCTCCTTAATCAACTCACTTCCTTTTTGCTTCAAGGACCCCACACAAGGCAGTAAAGTAACAACTCAGAAGAGCCAAAAGTTTTGTGGCAAATGGACAAGACGGAATCGTGGATGCTTTTGTACATGCTACTCATTTCTTTGCTCCTCTTCTTCCTCAGCTGCACGCATGGACCAAAGCAGTATGGACTCAACCTCACCCAGACAAAAGGATCGAGCACACAGCTGTCCGGTGTACAATACCTTCCAAAAGAAAATGTGTTCTCTTTCAAAAGACCAAAAAGCAAGCACACTCCAAGATAGTTGGCATTAGTCTTTGCCTAAATTTAACTAGTTAACCAGCCACCAGCAAGCAGGGATTTTTTTTTTAGTACTACAGAAGAGAATGAAGTATTTAGAAACTTTTACCCTTCCCCTCTCCTTCACAATAATAAAAGCTTTTCAATCTCAGCAAATTCAGCTTCATCCTCCCCTAAAAATGCACAATTACACTCCTTATCGCCTCAGGAAAGTCTTTACAGACATTGCACCGTGGGGTAAACATGCAATTGTGACTTTCAGGAAAAGAGATATGCTGTTCTGGAAATACTGGTTCATTTCATAAAAAGTCAAACACTTTAATTTGTATCAAACGGTTGTTATGTGGTGAGATTTACTAGCTACTTACTTCCTAGCAGTAATTAAATCAGTAAAAAACTTGTAGGACTGCAGAATTATTCATTTTAAGACAAGCTGTTTCTTCAGATACTTGATACTTTTTCTAGTACTTAAGGAACAAGTTACCTTCAATGTGGTAACACCAGGATGAGTAGACAAACCCACCTGCATTACATTCAGTTCTGTGGCCCCATTTCCCTTGATCTCTATTGTAAAGACACACATACTGTAAATGGAAAGGTTTACAAAGCGTGTCCAGAATGGCAATGAAAGTAATTACGTGATTTTTTTCATTAAACACTTGATGCAGCCAAAGTGATAATTACACTGCTTTCTGCAGAAAAAAAAAAAAAAAACCAAAACACAAACACAAACAGCTTTGTTTCTTATTTGATACAGTGTGCAGCAATGTCAGGCTTCAGGTAGCAAGCTGCAGTACCAGGCAGCATTTAAGGCCTGTAAATAGCATCAGAAATAGGGGTGGGTGAATTCAAATGGTTATGGAGTTCCAAAGGTTGAAAGAACATCTCTAAGTGATGGAGAGCTCTGACTATTACTGTAGACTGGTTTCATGTAAATCCTGTATGCTGCAGATTCTCCATCTGCACAGGGGGCTTCTAACACCACCACAATGTACCTAACAGATGCGTGGAGTATATATGCAAAGTGATTGCAAAGCACCATGCTCACAGTAGATGCACAATATAAAAAGAGTGCTATTATTTTGAACTGTCAGAGGAAAAAAATAATTCATTTCTTCACCTCAGACATGGGACATCGTAAAGCACGATACCACTGGCTAATAATCCCTGTCCAAAGCACTATACAAAGCATTGGATGATGACTGAGTTAAAAGTTCAGCATCCAAAACCAAACACGGCTGCTGTTCCCACCTCTTGGCTGGCTCAAGGGTACAGCGACGGCAGCACTTCCTACCTTGGCACATTCCATAACACCGGCTTTCCAGGATTTGATACTTGAACTGCAGGACAAAAGCCCAGCTTCTCTCCCACCCCAGTGTGTTTACTAGAACAGAAAGCATCACAAATAGCCATTTACCTCCCACCCATTGCTGGCAGCAGGTCAGGACAGGACAGAGCATACCTGGCGTTCACAGTGTAACTAATCACAGCCCATCCATCTGTCTGTCCATCGTCACCTGTGTCTTCCCCCCACCCCCAGTCCGTATCACTGCATTTAATTTGTAACTTAGATGCTCTACTGTTGCTTTCATCAGTTTTTATTACTAATGTCTTCTAATTGATGTGGCTTCAAGTTTGTTCTCGCAATCACACGATGTTGAGCATTTCCCTAACAAAACACACGCCCGAAAGCTCCAACTACCAAGTAAACACCATCCACCCAGGCACTGCAATAACTGAACATTCTCTTTCCATTATTTTCTATGTAACAGTTTCAGGTTTTTTGATTGGGGCGGGTTTTTTTGAAGTATCAGCAACAGAACACACCACTTTGCCAACCATGGTAAGTCAACTTCCTGATACTCAATTATTATAACTACTTACTTCAGCAGCAAGTACACAGAGTACTGGATGGTTTCAAGAGAGAAAAGGAAGGCAAAGCCTAACATTTTAACACGAACATCAACAACCCTGCAGATAGGAAACAGAGTGTAGCTAGCCAGGGAAGGCAGAGCCAAAAAGACACGGGTATGTCTGGTCTCTACAGATTACTTGCCTCATGGGCGGGTAGACAGAGTGAATTCACTACTTGACTCGCTGATTTTATACTGCTTTTGTCAAAATTCTGTATTAAAGCAGTATCGTGCTTAGCAAAACATGGGCTTTGGCACAGGATACAGCTGACATGAAGCTGTTTCAAGATGTACAACATTCCTGTGACCTGAACTGGTACTGCAATGGTGGTCTGTGGTTTGGAGTTACGGCTGCAACACACTCTGAAGACAAGTGTGAGCCAGTGCCAGCCTCCCCTTATTAAACCAAAGCACCTTTGAGAGCCTGATCAGAATCTCACAGGTCAATCAGTGACTAACCACAGATGACACTGAAGACAGAGGAACTGTCACCTGATTTTTTGTGTCTAATTTGGCAATGACCTGAGCAGAGCTAAGGATGGACAGACTGGATCAAGAACTTGGATGGAAGGACCTCCAAGGGAGGGGGGATGTGCAGAAATCATCACACTACAGTAAGTGAATCATCACCAGTTCAGGTGCTGGCATTTTTCCTCCCATGGCAGTAGTTTATCAACACCAACTGTGGCACTATGCAATGCTATACACAAAAAATGATTTTTCAGTTCATCTCGAACCATAGCAGCTTGGCAACCACAGCAGCAACCTATGAAACTCTTACCACTTCACGTAGTCATTACTGCAACCAAGCAGCCTGCTGTGCTGACCAGTAATTTACTTTTTCCAAAAGAAATAGGACAGCAGGAAAGGGATACTCATGTTTACTATCAGAGGAATTACAAAAGGCCATAAGAGCCAGGAAAACAGCAGAGAACATGAATTTAGGCTAGCTAATCACAAAAATATTCAATGCACTCAAAACTCCTGATAATCAGGACAAGTGCTAGAGTAGCTAACGCACAAGCAGGCTCAATTAACCCTAATTAGTTCAGAGTCATGCTACAAAAGACTTAATTAGCAGTTACAGGATACAGCTAAGAAAAGAAGCATAAATAACATTTGGTTGCAAGCTGTATTTAAGAATCTTGTGCCTAACTGATTCTAAAAGAAGAAGGGAAAAGGAAATCTACTGTTCCTTTCTGGGGACCAAACAGGGACGAATGCAGGACTGACTTTGATGCTGTAAATATTTTTCTGACACTTGGGTACAGAACATTAAAAGTCTGCAAGATATTATCTGGAAACTTATTTTGAGGATTTTATTTTTATAATTTGCTACCTGATTTGCACCTTCTTTTGTACCAAGCTGTGTACTTTGAAAATCCTGCTTATTTCGCATTTATTGAAATAGCTCAGCTGAACTTTTTTGCCAAAAATCTCTATCTGCATGCCTGGATGCACCAGCAGGGCCTTGAGGGTCCCCTACTTTCAAACAGCTGCTACTCATCTTGGCACAAACGTATGCTTGGACTTGACAAAATAAATGAAAACTGATTCTCTGCCCAGGAGAGCTTATGGTCTAATGCCCTGGTTGTATATCAAAATAAGCCATCACTCAGCATGGTTTTTATAGGAAAACACATTGAGACAGGGACTCCAGTCAGATTCTTTAACATCTCCAAACAGTATTCCTTTAGTTTTGCTCTTTAGAAGATATCAACATTTGTTTCTTTCCTGAAAGAATAGGAAAATATTACAGTTGAGAAGTTTTCCAGTACAAAAAGAAACTTTATCAGCCTGCTCAATTGATAGTCATCCCTTTCCAGCAGTGGTTACGTTGCTATTGTGCACACTGAAGAAATCATGCATCCATCCTCTGCAAAACACTCTAATTTTTTTAAAAGTTGCAAGAAGAGAAGTTTTCTTTATTGTGTTATTATACCTGTTCAGAGTTCAGAATTCTAAGCTTTGCCCTGCAAGTTGAATTGACAGGTGCCTCTGTTACAAGGAAGAAGAGGAGGAAACATCACGTGTCACCAGTTAGCAACGTTAGAATAAGGATGCTTTTCTAAAGCAGAGCGTATTCCTTGTAAAATCCTTCCAGCCTCAAAAGATCCTCTCTGTCTAGCTTGACCTGCTCTACTGGCTTCCCTCCATATTCACCCACCTCAGTCCACATTTCTTACACCTTATATTAAGCTATCTGAACATAATTTTAGGGTATAAAAAGCTTTTCACGAGAGGGAGATATGCCATCTGCAAAACCCCTTGCTGATACGGCTGCACTCTGTTCATCTTGATGCCCTTTCCTTAATCCTATTCAAGGCTTTTGCAGATCTTCTGAAGGCAGCAAATGAAGGGGTTTAATGAGATAAATTTGCTTTTACTAGCTTTAGAGTTCGGCTTGATCTTTTCTGCCTCTGTTTAGTAGTTTTAAATACTGAAGTACAATACATGCTTTCTAACTATCAGGAAAATTGCCCTGTGGCAATCCTCCTGTCAACAGTTTTGACTTCCAGAGGTCTCCTCTTAAAGATCTCCTCAATTCACACTTAACAGATGGCTAGTTTGAAAGTTTAGACCCACACTTTAGCTTGATAACCAAGGACCCTCAAATGACATACTGCTCCAAACTCCTGGCTGTGTTTTTACAGGCAGAAGTCCTCTGATTTGTTGTGGATTTGTTTTGGTTTTTTTTTTTCCCCCCACTGAATCTTAAACATTAAGGTCAACTATGATATCAAAGTCATAGACCTATAATTTTCTTGTTAAAGTGACCTAGATTCCCCTTATACTAAAGAAGTCATAACTAGCTTCAGCCTAAAGGAGAACTAAGCTTCCTCTATTTCCTTTCAACATTGCTGAAAAATACCCCAGCTACAACACAGTATCTGCCTACCTTTCAAACCTCCCTAAAATCGAGAGTTTCCCGAAGAATAGGCATGTATTTCTAGATTTGATTTGTTCTATGCACTGTTCTTTATTGAAGCCTCATGCATAGGTAGATGTGAGTGACAAATTGGCATTTGGTCTGAGCCAGCCAGTATTAGCCAGAAAATGAAGTTGGCTGTAGGGAATGAGGAAATTGCTCCACCATTTATTATGTTTAGCTAACACTAAGGTCTCCAACATAGAGAGACTTGTAAATGTCACAGCTGGATCAGGTGTTGGAAACTCCCATCCACCTGAATTCTGTGCAGGCAAAGTTCAGAAGACGGTTATCAGCATTCACCTGTGTATAACCAACATTGCCATAATCCTGCACCTCAAAGTTGCTGCCTCAGTCCTGCTCAGTTCCACAAGTCCTTCCTCCACAGAACAGTCAGGACTCTGGAATTTGTGGAGTCCCACTCGGTCAGGAACAGCACAAGACACCAGGACAGTGCTATTCATCACGCAGCTCAACTCAGCTCTGTTCCCCTGACTTCTGCAGATCAGGCACGGAACTCAGCGGGCTTTGTCTGAGTGTGTACGGACGACAGCTCACTGCCAGACACTTCCCTTTCTGCACCGTGAAGAGGCTGACACAAAACCCACCAATGTGTGAGAACACAGGAATGCCTATGTGCAGCAGCAACTAATGATACCGGATGAGGAGAGACCCTGTGGACTTTTACCAGCTCATATGCCACTGTCTTCCTGGGACAACACATGAGGAAAGGCACTGGACAGGTCAGTGAAACAGCAGCAGTACAAACTTAGGATGTAGTGGCAATGAAGATTTTTTTTTTTTTATATGGGGATAATCTACTAGACTACATGTAGGCAAATTAATCCTGCTGTAGCTGACTGGTCAGCCTGGTTACAGCAGCAGAGGGATGGTGTTATGCCAGTACAAATCTCCGACCCGGCTCCGCCAGGGTTAGCGTGCGAGATGATGTCTCAGTCCGAAAGTTGCAAACTTGGGCTTTAAATATGAAACTTGAGATGATTCTGGATGACCTTAGACTCAAAGACACAGAGTGTAAAAAGTCATCTGTGTTTTCTCAGCATCTCTCTCAACTGGCCTACCTCTGAAAGGAATATAAGCCTCTTACTTGATAGGGATCTCCCCAGTTTTGCATAGGCAGTTCAAGTCTTTTTTTTTTCTCCTCCTGTCACTATGCTTTACGGTATTAGAAAATGACATACTTAATGTTCAGTGTAACTTCACTTACAAAATTTTAAACCAGACACAAATTTAATACCTGTTTTCATTTCATGGGCAGCTGTAAAAAAAAAACCTTCTGTGATGTTAATGAAATTTCAGACATGACTGAAACGCTACAGACTTCTATGCGCATTTAAGTTTTATATTCTCAGTAACAGTATATTAAAATACCTCAAAAAGTCCACCACACACAAAAAAAGAAAAAAGTCTATCAACAGCATCCTGCAAATTAAAAGTTAGTACTGCACCATTCTGAGAACAAGACCATAGTTAAACAGAAATGTCAATAATGCTACATACTTATTTCATGTAACAGCAATATCTAAGCATAGAAGTCAGGGAATCTGCTAATTCTCAGTCTGTCTTTAATTATTTGGCATTATGAAAATTGTCTCCATAGGTCACAATTTCATTCTGCAAGAAACTGCAGTGTAAATAACAGCAACCAGTATAGCCAGGTCTTGAAATAGATATAGATGTCCACATCAGTATAGTTCTATTGCATAAGCTGCATACACACAGTATAAAAACTGTACAAAAGGCATTTGAAAAATCATCTAGGAGCTCCAGAATAAATCTGTATGTTCTTAAGTTAAAACCCTCCTGGTACTGGTATTAAGGGAGAATTAGGTTTGCATTAATTGGAGCTTGAAAGATGCTCTGATGATGTTATTACAGTCAAAATGCAATTACATGTAAGAATGTTTAAACAGTGGCCTATTCTTCATTTGAATTTGATTTGTAACACTTACAAACAGGCTGGTACATTGTTGAGAATATACGAAACTAAATCCAGATTTGTTTACTACACCGTGCATCCTGGTTGACACTACACCACCTCCTTGTGGAAATCATTAAATAATTATAAGAATTACCAATCACATGCCCTGGTTTTCTTTCTTTCCTTCTGTTTTTCTACTTCGGAATTATCCTAAATATTCCAGCTGAGTAACTGACTGGTACTTTTTAAATGCTGATCCAAAGCCAGAGGCAAACACTAGTCTAGATCCACAGCACATTCCATGTGCTAAGGGAAGCCCGTGCTTTAGACCAACCGCTCTGGTACGGGGTGCACCTGTACCACCTCAAGAACATAGATCCCAGACTTCAGTAATTCTACTGTTTATTTGGGATAGGGCAGTGACAGGACTCTGAAGTTCTACCACCAGCTCTAGAGACATTTTGTGACACAGCAGCTATAGTAAATATCATGCACAAGATAATCCAGACCCTTGGGCTTTGGATTGTGGTTCAATCAGTCACTCACTCACTATTTGACTTTGGACAAATTGCTTTGTTTGCTTTAATTGACCTTTTCATACAGGAGGATTAAAAACTTCACGACTCCCTAGTGTTCATAACGACGAGTTTGATGTTTTAAACGTTTCCCAAAGTCCTCAGCTAAAAGGTGCTATGCAACTTGCACACTCAGCTGTTACTACATGAATTTCTTTTTTCAATACGAAATAACACTTGTTCTAAGGAGATACTAGCAGTAAGCATGGAAACCCAGGCAAACTTCTGATGCAGACACATTTGGTTTAAACTGATGACTTAATTGGGTTCCTCTTAAATTAAATAAAAATAAGCTTAAGGTAAAATGTCAATGAAATCTTTTGTCAGGTTAATTAACTGACTTTAATCACGCTTTACTGTATGAGCAGGTAACACCTCAGACTACTCCCACCTGAAACTGCTCAAGTTTATCACTCTCAACTGTTCATTATCAGCGAGGCAGTCGCCAGCCAAAGATTTGTCTAAGTGCTTACAGACAACTTGACTGCAAAGTCAGCTGCTAACATAAGTCACTGCTACAACCATTGCCACAGTAATAATCTGTCTCTACTCTCTAACTAAACTTAATGCAACTCTGCACATAAATGGTTCCTCAGCTCCAATTATTTCATTTTCACAGAAGTTCCACAGTTTGCAGAAACCCAAGCAGGGATCATCTCAACTCTCCTCGAAGTTGCTTCTCTCCCTCCATTAGTAAGAGTGAACTTAAACATCTCTTCAAAGCTAGATATTTATCTTGGAAGTAAAAATAAGCTGCAATGATTTCTAGGAACCCTCTGTTGAAAATTCAAGCTGTTGTATTTGGATTTTTTTTTGATTACTAGCACGCTGAGAAATTCCACACTTGAGGTCCCACTTCATTCGTTCCTCATCAGCTGGTTGTACAGATGTGAGAATTGTTTGCTTACTAGGAGGCACAGAAGACTCATGGCTGGGTGCACACTTGGCCTGCCCTCCCTCACCTTGCTGGCACGCATGCCAGCCACACAGCACACCCACGCTACACCTCGTTTTAGGGAACTACCTGTCCCATGTCTTACCTGCAGTTTTCACCTGGTTACTTTTCAACTTCTGCTTTTCTTTAAAGAAGGTTACTATTTATAACACCAGTTACACTGGGGTCAGAAAGGCATCACTGTTTGTCACACAGTGCATCTGGTGGCACGACGCTGATGAGAATGAGAGGAGCCCGGATCACAAGTGTGTTTTTGTGCTGTTCACTTACTGTTTCTGATGCGCAGTCTGTGGGACGCCTGGTGCTCTCCTTCCAGGACCAACAGAGCCAAAGATGATTCATTTCAGGCTGAAATTGTTCTTCAAAGATCCTGTAGAAATCTAAGAAGAAAAGGCAGAGAAAAGATGAGGATATGAGTGTGATTCCTTCAGAAGCAAAAGCAGCACAATACATGGGGCAACATGTAGGAGTAAGTGTGGATACACACCAGTATCCTTCCTTTATCCCTTTATTCATTGAAGAATATCAGTCAAACAAATTAGCAGTTTCCTCATGAGGTGTTTCAGGTTTGTGTTCATGCAAAGAGTACCTGCATCTCCCTACCCCATCAGCAACACCCACTTATTCATAACCAAGAGGCTAAAACACAGAACATCTCAACGGTCTCCAGGAGCAGAAGTGCTTGTATATTAAAAACCAAAGTCCAGTTCAAGGCCAGCTGGGTCTGGTTTCACCAGCCTCTTCCTGGCTTTATTTGCTTATTTCTTTTAAAGGAGGTTTTAATCCATGTATGTAGGAGACTTTGGTCTAGTTGCTAATGTTCCTCTGGATGTGCACTGCTACAGAAAAAGCTTATCAATACAAGCCCGAGGTTTGCTGGAGCTTTCACAAACTGTTAAAATTGAAGCCTAAAAGCTACATGGGCCTTGAGAGGGAGAAAGTAACCAAGATTAGTTCACCAAGCTAAAAAATAAGGAGAGGAGGTAAAGAGTAGGCATGGCCTCGTTTCTCCCAGACATGTGCTGTGATGTGCAGTCACCCGTCAAGCAGCAGATTCCCTTGGGAAAGACGTGATATGGAACAGAGTAGATACAGCAATCTCCTCCTCCAGCCTTTTGCCACATGTGGCAACCAAAACATTCATTTATGTACAGGTGTCTGCATAAAACATATTGGGGACTGGCTGAGATTTAATTAGGAAAGTCACGATACGACTGTGACAACATGGCCCATAGAAACAAAGACCTTCTTGCACACGGAAGGAGACTCTTACAAGAGAAAAGCACCTTGGAAGTCAGTTTGCAGAGAAAGCCCACTTGGCAAGAATTTCCACTTAAGCAAACTTAAATCCTGGGCTGAGTGCAGACCTGAATTTAAATACCCTCGGGTTGAATTTCATTTCTGCGTTCCCCTATTTCAGATCTTTCAAGAGTTGAGTCAGATGCTTTTGAAAATTAAATCACATGCGCTTTCCATCAGTCTAACAAAGCTCTTCCAAGTAGATTCATAATTAATAAACATGTGAGGTGGTGTCAGCTTTAATGATCTCTGACTTCCTCAATCTTTATTTATTTCTAAGGCCTTCCCTCTTCAGTGACTGACTGTCATCCTATTAAAAACCCCAGTTTATAAATGAGATGTGACAAGGTGAAATAGAGCCTGAAGTGATGGCTATCATACGTGAACGCACTGTGCAGCTCTGCAGCTGCACGCACACAAGGGTAGCACTGATAAAATCCTAAAATGTATTTTGCATGGAATGATGGGGATTTCTTTACTGCTGCCTTACTACCCCAAACTTGCACAAACCTATTTGGTTTGGTTGATTTTTTTTTTTTAAGACTCCTAAGCCCTGGAAAATAAAGCTTCATTTACAAGTACTTATAGGTCTCCTCCTAATAAATCCCATTCTGAAGGTTTTTTCCTAAATGTAACTAAATTGATTTTCCTCTTTTTTTACTAGTCAACTGATGAGTGCTTTTTTATTTTTTTAACCTACCATCCTTTAGGGATTTTTCATCCTCAAAAATAATCAAAATGCCTCCCCCTTACACATATGAAGAAGCAAGAGAATTTTAGGGTGACTGTGGAAACAACAGGAGGCTTTCACACTCAAGTTAAAACAAACCAAAACCAACAAAAACCTCAACACACACAGGAAAGTAACTCTGCTTATATAAACAATAACCAGTTGATACCTGAGCAGCATACACAGCAAGCTTGTTTTGGCAAGAAATGCTTTCAAAATTGACTGTTACAGAATATGATAACTCCTCAGGTCAGGGAACCTGGATTCTAACTTGTCGTCACACACCGGAATGGTAAGTACAGAGACTTTAGCCTACAAATAACCTTACAGGTACTGGGAAGGGGATGATTGTTAAAGGATAAAGGCAGGACTCTGCTCCTCAAATCCATATTTTCTTTTTGCAAGACGAATGCAACAGCAACACTGTATTGATTCTAGCAGGTTTTGAAGTGAAAATTATTTGGCTTTTGGTCTAGGCATAACAGCACCAGCCAGTTTATTTAAAGAAGAAAATCCCACTCCCCAGACTCTAAGACACACTCAGAACTTCCAGCCAGAAAGCTGTTGAACACTATCTGCCTTTTTTTTTTAGTCTAAAGAAAACGGAAGGGAAATCAGTAAGAAACCTCCCTGCATGTGAAGAGAGGTCATAAAGAACCTGGGACTAATTATTGCCGTTGGCCAACCAGGGCAGAACAAGAAGTTTGTTGGCCTGCAGTGTTGCTGCACTCTGAACACTGTCTCTTGAATAAAGAGCACTGGGGGTTTCATATTTGTCACAGATTCCTGATAAATTGTGCTTGGCTCACACATTAAAAGTGGGCTGGGTTTCCCTCTCCACTCCTTATTTGCTCAATTCCATACACTCAACTTTGCGTTACAAAACCTAGTAATGGTCTCTCCACTCTGAGCATTGGAAACAAACAGAGATAAAACAGGTCCGAACCCGTATTCTGCCCAAGTTTCTGCACCAGAACACACCATTGCAAGGAAAAGCCAACTGGACAGAACTATGTCAGCTGGTGGCCTTTTTGCCCCATTCTGCTCTTCGTTACACCTGAGCAGTTCCATTTTAACCCAGGAAGTAACGTGTCTATAATTGAAGACATAATTTTGCCTGGAGGTCCTCAAAGTATCAAGAGACTTAAGAGCGTGTTGAGCTTTAACCACACGGTTAAACACTTTGCTGAGCTAAGACTTTATTTAATGGTTCTGTTGAAGATATACCAACCACCAGACTCAGTGAAATGAGGTGTGTAATTCAAGTAGTTTAAAGGTTCAAGTATGTGGGCTTGCATTTACCACAAAATGTAAAGGTGCACCTGAATTAACATCTGTAAACAAGGTATGCAAAGCTGACCACAGAGTTCTCAAGGTCTTTGCAGAAATATCCCCCAAATATATATGATTTACCATTTCAAAGCAAGACAGCTTTACAGTAATATAGTTTTGTTATGAAAATATCCTGTGCCTTCCCGGTACAAATGAGATTCAAAATGAACACTGCAGTTGAATTTAACATTCCACAACTTTTGCTTACATCTTTGCAATGCTGGAATAAAGATAATGCACGCTCTCAAAACACAGTAACACATTGTCCTTACTGCTATAAATATCTGATAGAGGGAAATTAGGTCCCTTGCTCCAAGAAAATGTCAAATTCTACAAACACCCCATTTCCCTAGTCACTAAATTGGAAACCATATCCCACTGTACTGAAGCAGGAAAAACCTCGAGAGGCAGAACGCAAACATAACCTCTTGCAGAGGCACAGTTGCTTCTGATGCATTGTCCATCGCTGCTCTTCAAGACCCAGACTGACCAAGACTCTTAAGTACACATCATAAGCAAAGACAATCTCCACCTCACGGATTTACAGGGAGGGATATAACTGAACATCCACCTGAAACATACCCTGAGTGCATGGAGACTGCTTAGCTGACAGCTCATTTGCAAAATACAGTTGATTCATCACCACCGAAAACAGCTTCTACATTTCTAGTACACAAGATTTGAATTCTTCATGCAAAAAGAGTACTGACTACAGCAGGTAGTCCTGAAACCTATCACATCTCACTAAACAACCTCATTCTACTACCTCGTCATCTCATTAAATCTCAGATGATTATTAATTATTTATTCAATTATCATTCATTATTATTTCAGAGGGTACTCAGGCTTTAGCAATAGATCAAGGAGAATTTAAAGCTGACAGCACTAGGATTTTTTTAGTTTGTCTTTAACAAAATAATCCTGAAAATAAATATCTGTATTTGACATCAAATGTTTATGGGTGGGATGGAGGAGAAGGCATTTCAGAACCGTGTAGAAACCATTCTTGAAACATAAAAACATAGGAACCCCCTACTTCTGCTCTTCCTGTCCTTAATTCTGAATAGTAATTAAGCCCCTGAAAAATACACTGAGAAAATGAAAAATAAATAGTTTGTTTAGTCTCTGTAACAGTATACTCCAACCACTTTTATGTTGGGTGCCACAGTATTTGCGTAACGGTCAATGAGTGCTACTTCTCCCAATCTTAGGAAAAGTAATAATGATATATTCTTTTTGTGCATGTTACCCATTAACATCAAGTGTCTCTCGTGCCTCTTTCAATACAAGCATACAGAGATCTGCACATCCAGGCTCCCAGGAGCTCCTGTACTAAAAATACATGATAGCATTACTAGGTGACAGTAATAAAAGGGAGGAAATTACACCATACAGTATTTTCATAGTAAAGTTTTGCACATGTGCCAATTCACAGAATTCTGACTTCTTTTGCTCTGCCATTGCTACGCCAAGTATCTTTCTAGGACTCTCAGGACTTCCAGAACACCCATGCAACCTGTACTTAAATATTCATCCAGCCACTCGGGTGAATTTTGTCCCGAATGCAGCATCATGCTCTGCTTATTCTGGTTCTCACTTTCTTCCCTGGAACCTTAATGAACGGATTTCCCATTCCATCCAAGGACATTCATCATTACAGTTCACAAGTTAGTTGTGCTTCGCTCCACACAACTAGTTTGCTCCTTTCCTGCAGGCATCTTAATTCCTAATTTTCAGCAGGCTAGTCCAAATGGAAATCACTATCAGTATGGTTAGCATTTGGAGCTTTAGTATTGATTTATGCCTTGGGTGAAGAGGTTAATTAAATGTGAATTTTAAGCTGACAACATGATTAGGGGAGCGAGGAAACCTGAATTCATGAATACTTCCAGAGCTGTTAAAACCATTTAAAATGAACGATGACTGGAAAAACCCTGCCTGTTACTGGCAATGGGATTAATGTGAATCTGAAGACTTTAAGGGAAATAACAGGCAGTCTCAGGTATTCCAGTCCAGCTGGGTTTTTTGTTTTCTATTTATGTTGACATTAGCACTGAATTTAATACTTTATGTAAACTGCTCTTTTAAATTCTACTTTTGCTTCTTGCCTTTCCCCCTCTTTCCCTTTCAATAATTAATCCTGGAACTGCATGAACTGTTGGCTATACAAACCTTGAACCCTGTCTCGTCGTAGACATTACATGCTCTAGAACAAGCTATTGAATTACCTTAACTGAAAGCTTGGAAAGATCCTGGCCACAGCTCCAGCTGACATATGTTCAGCCAAGCCAGAGGAACTGCATTTGCCCATTTATTTTAGAAAGAATTTTTAGACCACCGCTGAGCTCTGCACTGGCAAACTCTCAACACTACACTACAGTCTGCAACACAGGTGCTTTTACAGTTATTTAGGAAAACAATCACATTTAACACCATCCATTCTGCACATCCCACGGCAAATGACCACCTGGCAATGAAAATGATCCATCTCCTGCTATTTGTTTAGACTGTCCTTGTTTTTGCCTCTCCATCCTTCGCAGCAGACCATTGCTAATAACAAAGGGCAGATAAAAGGCCAAAACTGGTTATTTATGCAGTACATCGCCTCGACTAATGGACAGAAAAATGTGCTCAGTTGCCATTTCTTTTCCTCCCCTCCTCGTATGAAACCACAGGCTTATGAAACTTCTTTTATTAGCGCTGTATCTGCACATCTCTTCGGAACATCACACGGCAGCAATCTGCAATGAAGTGTTGCATTCAGGCTTTGCCCTTGGCATCCCTTGGTAGGAAGGGTATGGTAGGAAGACAGAGATCGTGCCTGAACCACTTTCAAATTTCTAACAGGCTGTTGGCATTTGCTTTCTGGTGACTAATGGGGGAAAAGCCAACAAAACAGTCCTGGTTTTTTAATTCTCTGTCCTCTCACATCAGGGCTGCTTATCTGTTATTTTAAAGGTTAAACTGAGAAAGATTAACCCGTGAATAGGCATTGTCTGATTAACTACCAAAAAAGATAATATTTGCATCGATTCCGAGTAAAATCGAAGGCGACAAACAGCATCGGCACAGCCGGGTACAAGAATGCTCGAGCCCCTCTGCCAGTTTTCCAAAACGCTTCACTGCAGTGCTGTGTCCGGGCTAACAGAACCTCAGCAAAAAAAAAAACAAACACCAACAAAACACGCCAAACACAACAAAAGAAAGAAAATACCCAAAAAACACCAGATAAGCTGCATAGCCCAGAACAGCTCTCACTTCTCCTACCCCAAACCAACACCTAACTCGCTTTCTGTCCTGCCTTGTAACTCGCCAGTTTTATGTCCGGCAGGGTGTGCTCGTTGTCACACAGTACCAGAATTCCTTCTAAACCAGTTTCCCAAGATCTCAAAAGCAGTTTCCCAGACACATTAGCCAGTGTGCAGCGCTGCCACAGCCGGACTGCTGAACCAGCATGGTCCAGCTGGAGCTACATCCCCACATCAAAGGCTGCCCAGTCCTGCACACTCGATATAAAAGCCTCCTGATGCCTTTAGTCAGTAGCTTGAAAGGAGAAAACATTCACTGAGTATGGCATGGCAGAGTAGATCATGAAGCAACTTCATCTTGGCAGCAGGAAAGATGTTCCTCTTCCTTCAACTGGAGATGTAAGATTGGTATGCAATTTTGTATCTATGAACGCATATAGCAAGTTCTGGGTTTGAGACACTGAACGACTGGAGGGAAAGGAAAACACACCAGGACATTAAGCAGCAGTACTTTATCATGAATCATCCAGATTATTTTTTTTGGCAGAAGAGCTTTTTGCACTCTGTTACATCGAAAAAAGCAATAAATATCATGGTTCCAAAAAAACGTAACCCTTCTACTGACCCGTGCAATGAAAGTGAGATTAAGATCAAGCCCACAGTATTTCACCAAATCTTAGTTTATTCTTCATTGCTCAACAGATTATTTTGGAGCAACTACACCAAACTCTTCACTGAGGGGGCAACAGGGAAAACAGAGTGAGAGTGAGCGTGAGAGCACGTGCACACACAAGGAAATGCTTTTTTACTGTGAGGGTGAACAAGCCCTGGCACGGGTTGCCCCAAAACGTGGAGTTTCCATCCTGGGAAACATGCAAAAGCACAAAAGCCATCTGGACACAGTCCTGAGCACTTGGCTCGAGGTGGCCCTGCCTGAGCAGGGGGCTTGGACAAGGTGACCTCCAGCAGCCCCTTCCAACCTCAACTACACTGGGATTCCATAACATACGTATTCAGTACACACATAAACGTACCTGTGTGCAGATGCACATGCAGACTGTGTATATATATATATAAAAAATATATATACACACACACACCACATCTCTACAGTAACTCCAGAACAAACATCCTGTTCTCTGGCTTTAATCCTGTTGCAACCAGAGCAAGCACACCATAATTTGATGCCCCAACAGGACATGGGGATACAGTTCTCCACCCTAATTATACATTTGCTGCTTCTGTAATTTGGTGTAAATACAGTAAGATAGCAGCTGCCTTGAGCTTCTTATTTCTTCCAGGATACCTTTAACAGTCCTCTAACATTTAATTACACACCATACGTTCTTTCTTATACAAATTAAGTGTCTTATTTAATTCAAAATCCTACTGCATTAGCGTGGCTGAAATTAGCAAAAAATAGTTTTTGTTTTCTCTAGTGCTCTTTGTTAGGGCTGGCTACATTACTTGTTGTGAACAATTTACATGGCCCATTTAGCCCTTCTCTCCCCCTGAATAAGTGAGTTTTGATTTTATTTTCTTTTCACACCAAATAATTTCATGAACATCATATTAAAACATCATTTGACAAATGATCTTCAACTTTTAGTATTTCTTTTACGTAATGTTTTGCCTCAGTCTGTTTGTTATTTCTCAGTTATTTCCTGGACTAACCACTTCACTTTCAAGTTGGGGTGTTTTGTTTTGTTTTTTTCTATTACCTGATTACATGACTCTGGCCTTTAAAAAAAAACTTTTTCTTACTCCAAAAAATTTTCTTCAGTATCTGCAATTATGCTATTTCATGAGTAATAGATTAAAACTTTGCAGAACACTTGAAGAATAAGTCCTGGAAATACAGAGATTTATTTGTATGCTTTCCCCTTCCATCCATGTTCTATGTGAAACAGTTCTTACTGAAACACGAAGAAAATAAAGAAATTGCAAATAAGAGAAATATGTCTAGAAAAAAAAAAGGGTTTTGCTAAGGCTGTAAGCACAGTAACTGTCCCAGTATTCTTTGAGGTTCACATTGATTTTAAGTTCCTATTCTGGGCACGCAGCTTTCATGCTCAGAACATACCTGACTCCAATTTGAGAAACTCGTGTTTGTTACCAGCACTCTTCTCCTTCCTTTCTCCTATTAAAATATTGATCCTTTACAGCTCATCCATGATCTTAGTATGTTTTCACATTAAAAGTCACACAGATCAGATTCTGATTTGCATAAAAGAACCAAAAAGAGCAAGTAAGATCAATCTTGCCACAGCTTAGCGTACATACAAGTCTTCTATCAAATTTAAGTGTAATATCAAACCACACCAATTACACTGGCATAAAACATTAGGAGATGTCCTTACTCCAGCCTAGGACAGGTACATTTCAGCCTCACTTAGTTTAATTAGAAATTAACTTTCCATATCACAGGTGTAAAGAGAAAGACAAGTTCTATGCTGCAATGTTCCTGGACAACAAGGCCTGGGAGCTGACAGCCTTAATGTAAAATAGCAGAGACTGTAATTATTTCAAATTAAGGAAAACTCATTTACACAATATCTTATTATGATTCTGCTTCCACTGTCAAGCTGGAGACCTCTGCACTAACGTGCTATTTCTATTTAATCTTTTCAAGCAAAATTGTTTCTCTTTGCTGAGCCAGATCAGTTCAAATCTATACAAAAGCTGTTCTAAAAATTACGTTCCCTCTACTTCCAGCCCCTGTTGCTTCACAGAGAATTGCCTGACTCTCTATCCCAACAGATTCACAAATGTCACCAAAACCTGCAGAGCACTGACCTTTAAAGTACTCAGCTAAACTGTGCCACACGTGGCACTCTGAAGAATTGAGACTGTTGATTTGAGTGGGAAGTGGAAAACCCTCACAACTCTTTCTCACTTCGTGCACACATGTGTGTTAGTAAGTGATGATCATCATGAACATACCAAAATTATTTTTCAGTGTCCCAAACATACTTTTGTTTGCATCTCTCATGTACAAAAAAATTCCCTGTGCAGAGACCTCTGTTAGGCTCAGCAAAAGAAAAATAAAGAATATAGCAAAGGATAAACCACTATTCCAAAGCACATACAATTGAAATAGCAGACGAGAGAAGCAGAAGTGAAGTATATATGTATCATGGTGATGCTTTAGGGCAGAATTAAAATAGCTAAGATGAAAGAGTATGTTCTAGATGCTTGAGAAATGGGGTCCAACTTTCTTAGAAAAAAAAAAATTCTATTTCTGCCTCTGTCACTGATCTGTAACGGGACCCTGTGCAAGATACAACACGCCTCATTTCATACTGTCCTGACTGTTTAGACTGTAACGTCTTCAGGGTAAGAAACATTTATCAGAGTGTAATTCAGCAGTATCTGACACAGTGTGAAAAGAAAGAAGAAAATATATAAGCAGCTAATTTATCAAAACCCAAAAATCTCAAAGTTCCGGGCACTTTTTTTCCACGTTATAAATGTAAAATATGGGTTTTTCCAGGTGTTGCCAACATCCATTGAGTTTGCATACTAGTGTGATAATGTATTTTTTAGTTTCTGTGGTTTGTTTTTGTGTTGTGGGTTTTTTTTTAAGAAACTAACTTTGTAGTTAATTTTAACTTTTTTAAAGTTTTAACACATTATTTCAGATAACCCCTTAGTATATTTTCTGCAGTCAACAGCAGTCAAGATTTAAACAAAAACCCCCAACAAATTAGATACCAAAACACCAACTGTTAATCTAACAGGAATAGATGACCAGATTGCTCTTGTGACAGAAGCAGTCACAAGCTGTCTGCAAGGGTAACGACTTATCATATGCTTTTAATTTTTTCTCTGTGTACAGTACGCTACTAACTGTGGGGGAAGTTTCCATCAGCTTGTGGGCTGAGGAGAAGAGATGGAGTTGGGAGGGATTCATTACAAGTCTGATAACGACAGCATCATATGGAAGAGTTCACTGTTTGTAACGGAGGGCAGTCTAAAAACACTGGGAAGCATAAACACACATCTGAGAAGAAATACACCACCACTAGCTAGGCAAATTAACAAAACCATCATTAGGAAGATGAGGCTCCCTCTCGTTTCCTTGGTGTGTACAAACTCAAAAGGAAACAAATACAGCAAAAAAATTCTTGGGGAATAGATTGCAAGGGGTTTCTTCAATTGGGTCTCTCCTCAAATACTGCTGCTTTTTATTCTCAGTTACAATAATAAATTAACATAAAGATACTCTCACTCCAGGAAAGAACATAATGGAAACTGATAAACTGCCCCAAGTGTAATTTGACCCACAAGACTCAAGGAGAATAATCAGGAAGTAGGTGATGACCTACAAGCCAGATGTTTAAGCACATTCAGATGCTGCATGTATGACAAAACGATGAAGAACAATCTATTTGTATACACTGAATAATCTGATCCCATTTCCATATAGATTTCTTAATTCTTTCCCTGGAGCACTTGGCGCTGGCACAGACGCGGGCTGGCAGCGGCACAGACCTCTGCAGTGCCCGTTCAAAGCCTCTGCTGTAGCTCTGCTCTCTGATGCCAATGTTGCATTTTGCTCAAGGTAAGATTTCTATGTAGGCTTCTGCTGAAGCAGAAGAACAATAACAACAGTTTTCGGATGTCCTCCATGTTAGCAGCAACACCCGCAGTAAGAATACTAACCACGACTGGCAAACGTAAGAGGTTTAATTTCCCAGCATATTTATTTATGCAACCGACTATCATAAAATGCCCGTCACCTTGACAACAAGGCATTTATTTACAACTCCAGCAGCACAGAATGGCACAAAGATACCTACACAGAGCGCAACACTATGGGAAATGGCTGTCACTGTTTTTTGAAAAGTAACTCCAAAAGATTAGCAGAAGGGGGGAGGCACGGGAGGAGAGAACATCATGCAGGAGATGGATACTGATGCAGTTTATTACTTCTTACCATTGCAGGCATTTGTTTAGGGGTACTTCTCAGCGTTGGTAACTGTCTGTAGTTAATTAGAAATCAACTTCTCAATAACCTGCTTAGTGCCATGGGCTCCAACAGGTGTAAGCAGTGAGTACAGATGAAGAATAGCACTGATTACCTCTGGAGGACAAGGCAAACCAGTGCCAAGTTAAAACCAGAGGGACTGTAGAGCTTCGATTGGTGATTCAGAATAGGATAGGTATGCTCTGCAGACTCTGCTCAGGACAATGCATGTGGTAGTATTTGTTCCTTTGGGGACCAAGATTAATCTATCTACATCCAATCTACAAAGGAGTCCAAGAACACCGATAGTTCCATTAACCAGAGCAGCTTACTGTCACTCATCTAAAAAGTTAGATTTTTCAAAAGGCACTACAGACAAGGCACCAAAAATCAACAGCCTACATTCAAATGAAAAAATGCACGTTCTCTTTCCAATGACATTTTTATTTTTCTAAAATGAGACTAATTATGCTGATGAGAGCAAGATCCAAATGGCATCTAAGCCCTGAAGATCTTAAAGCCTTTTTTTGTGTGTGTGAAGACAGTGTATATTCACACATACAGGAAGAATTTTTTATCTGACATAATGAAGCAATCACAATCTGACTCTGCTCCAAACTTACCCCCAGTACAAACACAAAATCAAATCCACTAAATCTACAAGTCCAGCTGTCAATCCCCTACACATCAGAACCAGCAGCTGTTCAGTGCGTTATCGCGCACAGCTTCCAGAAAATGAAGTGGCTGCTCCTCACAGATCTGTCTGTCATCTAGTCTGACAAAGTAGTTTCAAACTTGTCTTGTGTCATTTATTAGTCACCATGAATCAAAACGTTGTCCTGGGCATCTGCCGCCCTTGGGGTTCTTCAGCACTACAGATAAGTTGATGCATTATGACAAAAATAAGGAGGAACAGGGACTCAGCCTCCGATTCCGTTTCCACAACCGCATACGGTGGAGGCAGACCCAGAAGCCCCTCCACCACATCACTGAATCTCCTAGTTGTAGAGACCAGTATAGTAGCAGTACTTACTAAATGATAACATGCAAAAATAGCCAAACCAGTTAAGCAACCTCCCACACACCAAAAATGTTAAAGACGAGTAATTTGATTCACAGACATTAGCTGAGTACAAGCTACAGAAACATCTAGTTTTAAAACTGGCATCTCTCACAAGGCAGTTTTTGCAGGTTTTTACCCTCCTCTTCAAAAATAGGTTTTGTTCATCTCTCACATGCTGTAAATAACAGAGTATGCTGTAAAGTTAGAGATGCTCAAAAAAAGATGCCCTTGCCAAAACAGGAGTTTGTTTCTCGGTCATTAGTTTAGATTTGTGAAACATGGGTCATCAACAGCTTTATTCTTTTTTAACAATATTCTTAACAAAAACCTTAATCAACTCCTCAAAGTCCACCTATAAAATAAAGATATCTTAAAAATGACCATCAAGATTAGCAAACAAACTCAGGAAACCTATTTCAGGAGTGTTTGAGTTTGACTTGAAAAATCAAATCTGCCTATACATTTTAAAGGTTGTGTCTTCAAGGTATCTGAGCCCATCTCCATCATTTGCAAAAAGGGTATCCTGTGAGGAAGAAAACCTTATCAGCCCTTACTGACAGAATGCATAAAAACATTGTGTGAGCAGCTGAGGATTTTACATAGACTTAAAGGCTGAGAGGAGAAACAAATCAGGACCCCACAATACATCCTAGTTGCATCATCACCTCTTCCTTTCAGATGGGACAATCTTCCTAAAATTTCGGGCTTTCATATGAGGCATTTGGTTCAAAATAATCCCTGTGATTCACCTCACCGGCTTACACAGTGCCATTCTGTACAGCAGAAGCTCAGAGCCACAAGGTGGGTTCTTCGAATTTGTACCCAATGCTATAAAAAATAATTTCTTGCCGTTAATAATCCACATGCAGCAGGTCAACAAATGCGGAACATTGGTGAGCTTGAAGGGACACCTGCTGGCAAGAGGTGACATTACCAGCACGCAGCATCAGCCCAATGTTAAGTGTTGGCAAAGGAAGAACCTCAAATGCTATTACAGCCCGAGATTGTGCCATGGTCAATAGCCTGGAGGAGACAGCAACTGTAATGAAAGGAATAAAATATTCATTTTGCTTAATTCAGGATTCAGTTGCAATTGCACCAGGGTAACCCTATCCAATTGGGCTGTCTTAAACCACAGATAAACTGAAGATTGCATCTGCAAAGGAGGAAGATGTTCTTTAGCTGGAACCCGAGAGCATTGCCACAATTCTCACAAGCGCCCTGCCAGTCACGCGAAGAAGCTGAAGCAGAAGTACCCACATCAGGTGAACCAAGGTGCTGTCTCAGCAGGAGATGGCCAGGGGTGACTGTGGGAGAAGAGGTACCCACCCTCAAAGGCACCCAGACAGCAGGGGACTTCAATCAGAGTTAGCACCTCTGAGAATTTGAACAAAAAAAGGAAAAAAAGGGAATCTACAAGCAGACAGGATGTTAAGAGCACTACGAGGGTGTGTGGACACCTCCCCACACTGCATTATCAAGAGCCAAAGGCTCCAGAACATTCCAGCCTGTGCTCGTGACACAGACTACGAGAAGCAGGAACTGGACCATACCCAGACACGAGTGAAGATCCCCGTGCAAACATGAACACGTCACATTCTGCCAGTGCTTACGCCAGGCGCTAAAAAAAGCACCAGGTCAACAAACCAGGGACATGAACTCATCCTTCAGGTACCAGACTCTTTCTGTGCGGCACGATACTTGTGAAAAGTCATTTTTCCCTCCCTCTCTAAAGGTATCAGAACTTTTCTATGACACGACGCTGTGCTTTGCCACATTAAGGTGATGCAACACTAGTGGAAGGATACTTCCCTCATTCAGCTCCTTACACTTGGCTTATAACATTTTATACTGGGGAAGAAGCAACTTCTCCATTAGATGCACTGGAGAGCAGGCATGACATTGGAGTTGAAAAATCACTATAACCACCTTCTTCTTTTTATCCATATAAAGGGAGAGACTTTACCTCTTGAATACTCATATTTGCCATAAAAGGCCAACCTGCCTGAAAGCTGCTCCTTTTGCAGCCTTATCTTCCACATTCCTTTTTATAAAAATCTATTATCCAGGCTGCAGAAATCCTTTAGATGTGGTTTTCTGATTTGAAAATAAGAATCGCAACAGATGGCCCCTTGCACTGAAAAACCAAAAGCAAAAAAACCAACAGAAGTCATTCAACACCACTAAAATAACAATTTCATATGTATCTGGGATGGGTAAATCGACAAGTATTTCAGAGGTATGGAGCACTTCCATTTCATGCTCTCCAGTGCTTGCTATTCCTAGCCCAAGCATGCAGAAGATGTATATACAAGTGATGGAAAAATCCCTAGAAAGCGTGCCCTGTGTGTGGCTCCACTTCTGAGTTTTCTTCAGCAGGACAAGCGCTTGTTCTAGTAAATTATTGAGTACCAACCCTCTTCCATGAAAGCATCAGAGTAGATTAAAGCACCACCCTTGTCACTACCTCTACACCTCACCCCACCTCAATTTCTGCTTTAAATAATTCTCAGCCTCATAACGATTTTGATTAGCTGCTGTCTGTGAAGTTTTGACCTGAGAGATACTAACTGCAAACACAATGGCTCGATACATTTAACAGGAGGGAAAAAAAAAATTCAAAATACTTTCCAAAGGCTTTTGTTTCCAACTATGGTTGTGAGGATCTCCTGTGCTTTTTTTTCCCCTAAATGCAAAGCTTTTCAAGTCCTTTTGCTTCAAGTTGATCCTTGTAATTAAAAGAACTGATAAAAAAGCCTTCATTAAACGATCCGTGCATATCAGAGTTCATTAAAATGTAATTCCCACAAAACAGGACATTTTCATGTCCATACTTGGGAAAAGAGGGAGGAAAATTAGGTATCTTTCCCCCCTGCATGTGTCTGTAGGCCATTCGTGTTAATTACAATTTACTCATCTAAATGAGAAAATTACACATAAGCAAGTAGTTAACCAGTTATTAACTCAATTACTCTTCAGAGATTTGGGAGAAATTATGGTCCCAGCTAAGGTGCCCATTCTAGCTTGTATATTATTATTTTGCATGTTCTTTAATCTACAGAGAAGTTGTTGAAAGGATTAAAACCACATTAAAAACACTGCTTTGTGTTCTAAGTTACACAGAGAAATACTCCTATAACCATTTTACAGGAAGGTAAACTGGTGTAGAGGTTACATACAGCCAACAATCCCCACTGTGTTATAATTTTGGCTACTTATTACCAAAACAGAAAACTCTTGAGTAAACAGAGCCAGCATATCCAACAACTGCAAACAGACCAGTAAAAACAGCACGTGCCTTGATGTGTAAACCAGTACAAAGCTGAATGAACTGTTTGAGTTGATGAGGATACGGTGGAAGGGGCCCAGAGAGACCAGCAGCCAACCCTACAGTGTTTTAGCATCACTATACTTTAAAACGGGTCACATCTCAAGTTGCCTTTTTTTTAAAAAAAAAAAAAGAAAGTCAAAGGATGCTTCTTGACCAATTGCAAAAGAAAGTATCTTTAGTCAGACCTAGTAACTCTCTGCTCCTTAGTTTTCCCACGAGTATAGCAATACTGATCTTGTTCTTCGAGGAATACCTGTTAAAATCACAGAATGGTTTGGGTTGGAAAGGACCTTAAAGACCACCTAGTTCCAACCCTTTGCAATAATTACACGTGTTATATACTACTTTTTCTAGTCTTTTTCCATGAAGTTATCAGTCCCATCGCACACATTATGACTCCATACTCACATCATTCCTAAATAATAGCAAAATTGTATTAAAATTATTTGTAAACGGGAAACGTGTGCATGAAGTGACTTATCTGGAGACTCCTCTTGTCATATTTACTCCTACTCAGATTTTCACCTGCAAGTGCAAATGGAAAAACAGGGGTAGGCAGACCTACAGGTCCCTTTTCAGCTGACCTTTCAAGCTTGGTGCACTTGTCCAAAAAAATGGTGCACTAAACTATTTCTTCTACCATTGATCCTCTCTACTCACACACGCTATCAGGTTACTAAAAAGTCATTTTAGCAACAAGAAGAATCCAGCTTCCTTTGTAAATAAATCCCAGACACTTCAAGCTGGCAGCTCCCATCTCCCTACCCAGTTAAAGGCCATTTGGCTGAACTCCTGAGGTAAAAGCAGAGGAGACAAACCAGAACCTTCACAGACACATTCTGAAGATATGAGCTTCTAAGGAAAATTATGCTAGGAATATCTGGTGAGTGGAAAATGGGAGTAAAACACTGTTTTCCTATGTTTCACCACTACCTTGTACTGGTATGAGTCATTACATATAGTAAAGCACCACATGGGGCAGAATGGACCAGAATATGCCTAATCCTCAACTGGGGTAAACTGACAGCTTGGAGTAGCACCGTTTGCTACCAGTTTACCTGTTCAGCATATCAGCAACTTCACTTGATAAAAACCATTCAAAATCCTGTCTTCTAGTTGCTGGCTTTTTCTTTTCAAGATGCACACAGCAATACGTTGCACAGATGCTATATCCTCCGTCTAACTGGTAGGTAATGAATTGTTGATAGATGACAGCAATCATGAGTGACTGCTATTATATCTTATCCTGTGAGTGGCAGAATGAATAGCACGAATTCATTTCACAGTGAATGAATACCTTCAAAGCATCTTTCATAAAACAGGAGCCTTCAAAGCAGGGTTGCCATTTCCAAAGATTCAATATTGCTCCAATTTATTTTTCAGATGGAGGGCTAAGCCCATCCTCATCACAAGCCTTTTTAAGTCAGACACCAGAGTTGACTTTGGTTCACAAATTTTAATATACAGGGTATGTCTTCAAAAACAATTGTTACTGTACCTACTGATCATATTGCGTGGTATGGCACATAGTAGAGGTCTATTGCTGTCAGCTGGTCACCCTACAGACTTAAATCTTTACTTCACTGTGCTACTCTTCTGATGGATTTGCTGCACGTCTCTGAAGGCAACAGCACCTTTTAGTGTCACTGAAGACCAGGTGAGATTTGCCAGTAGAACAACTGATAACAACTAGATAGATAGTTCATAAGAAGGCAAGAACCTTGGCTGAATCACAGGAATCATGTTAAAATATTTTCTATCCTCTGCCAAAGTTATCACCCAGCACCAATTCTGCCACACTTCCACCCGACATGTACATGCAGTAGTACAAAGTTAATCTCACAGCAAATTAAAGAGAGATGGCAGCAGCAGCAGTACACTGCGACCGCTTCCTCCAAGACAGATACTTTAATTTACGTGCTCTCAAAACTGTGGCTTCGTGTAATAAAGGGATTTTTGATTATGCACTGTGCATTAGTCGCCTCTGAAAAGTGACCTGAAGTAATCTATCTCCACTGAGCAGACTGCACTAGCACAATGCAAGGAAAACACATTTGCAAGTTCTTTTAATACAGCTGGACACTAAAAATGCTTTGTTGGAAAGTACCTTTCCAAATCAACAAAACTCGCAGAGACTTTACCTTTAGATTTCACAGTCCTAAATTTCATTTAGTTTTCTACCTCCTCTTTGGACACATACGATGTCTTTGAACGCCTCTACCAAATATGAGGGTTTTCAGTTAAGAGAATGCCACTTATCTAAGTAAACTCAGTGTATCAATATATCACCTTTGATGAAGCATTAACATATGAAGCTTTCTCAGACCCAGGTATAATTTCGGGTTTATGCAGAGCATTTACTTCCGAGCAGGGAGGCAGAAGAGGGAACACCACTAAAAAGGCCATCAGTGAGACAGAATCGAACCCTGATGCTCATACAAAAACCAAATTTTACTTTTCCATCCATCTTAACTCTTACATATCAACCCCCTGATTCCTCTCCTAATCTTTTAATCTAATGCTTTTGATGTCCTTTCCGAAGGACAAGGCATGAAGGTTGGGGAGAGGACTTGTGTTACTGGCAAGAAAACTAGACTGTGTAAATCTGCGTCCTGTCAGTTATCTGCTCCATCTTGGCCTGAGATTACTGTTCTGAGCAGCTAGTAACCCCCCACGGAGGGAGAGAGGCTTAGAATTCTGACTAAATTAAAGCTCAAACTGCAGAAATTCTCCATTCTCTGTTAACTGAAACAAACTGCTGACCAATATGAAGAAAAAAAACCTGAGCCTGTTTCCATGGTTGTACCAATCCTATTGATTTATATAGAGCACAGATCCTCCCCTTCTTTTAATTGGCTTTTTTTTTTCCTCTGTCACTCTTGTTAACAACAGCAACAAGAGATGAAACAAATTTCAATTTCTTTACACCACGTGATGCTTATTAAAATTTCATAAAGATCTCTGAAGTTGCTTGTGCTACTCTTCTGTGTCTGTCACAGCAACCAGAACAAACAGTGCCCAAAACAAGGGGGTTTTTGCCTTGGGACACCAGGGTTCAATGTATGCAAAAAGTATACAAATACTAACTCACAAGTTGCTCCGTACTGCAGAGAGTTTAAGTGCTTTGTATTGTTCACATCTCCGTAACATTTGAAGATTCTTTGCAGAACTCATATAATGCAACCCTTGACTTTTCAGATACTAAAAAACACGCTGCTTATGGTACTGTGTTTCAAGGCTACAGTTCTTTTCATATTTACACACATAAAGAGGATTTGTATTCTGAGGAAACTACTTTTCACTATTTAGAAAGCATTCAGCTTCAGCTTTTCTGCCATTCTGCTACTTCCTCCAAAGCACACACCACTCAACTACGCACTACCTAGATACAGAGGGGGGAAAAAAAAACAAAAAAATAAATATTTGCCATGTTGTAAACAAACAGTTACCTCAGGTTTTCTAAAGGATGACACTGCTTTCATTGCACTGGGGAAACATCTGCATTGCAAGACAAACGCTGTTTTCAGGATCTTTGTCTTATTTGCCTCAGAATTCAGAAGATGTGACTTCTAAATCAGGGACTTGGTAGAAAAGAAAATATGGTTTCATGTGAAATGTTGTTTATCATTCAAGAAAACTCTACACTAATCCCGTTCCTCTTGACGTTCCTGTACATGGTCGAATAGTAGAAACCTCAGCTCATGACAGTATCTTTGTCCTCATTTATGATGCTCTGCTACGCAACCACACTGTGTACTGAAGGTTATGCTGATTTGCATCCCAGTTCTGTATAAATTGTTTATTGTTCTTTCTTCTCATGCTACTTTCTTATTTCCTGCTTCTTCCTTCAGGTTATAAACTCCAGCACAGGTTCTGTCCTTTGGAGGCCATTGTAAATAAGTAAAAATAAGCAATCAACAACGAAAGCCCAGCAGAGGAAGCTACAATGCATAATTTGGGAGTCACCATTCAGATTCCAAGCAATTCTTGTCAGATGACTAAAACAACATTTCTTTTTAAAAAAATGAAGTTAGATTTCTTACAACTGTGATACATGCAGTTTTGTTTTATTCTGGACAACTCTAGATTTTACTCTAGACAAGGCTTCTATATCGCTAAATACAATTAAATGTATCATGACCTTCAGTACAGCACACATCTTCCCCCATACTAGCCCAACATCACTGAGCAACGAATTATGGAATGCTGCACAAGGCTCAAGACACCCCAATTTCATCTTCACATCAGTAAAAGTCAAGTATGCAGCAGCTGTGTACGGCACGGAGATAAAGAATTACTTTCACACATCCGACACAGAGTACAGGCAGGGATAACAGGCTGCAGCTGCAAGGCTGCATGAATCCACGCCGTCCCAAGAGGCTACAGTTCCATTTGTGAAGCTATACCCACAGACCTTGTGTCCCAAAGGAAGACAACATCACGGCAGTGACCGGGCTGCTCAGTCCTTCTGCCCCTTCCCTGTACTCACGAAGGTCCTACACACCCCAGACTGCAGCACACGGGATGATGCCAGGTACATTTTCACAAAATCGAGGAGAAATATTAGGCCTAGTGAGATGTGGGAAATTTGTGCCACTGGCATAATCCCACCTCAGTAACAGGAAAACAGAACACAGAGGAATTGAGGTCCTACTCTACCAGAGTTAAACTTCACACCATGTCCGCAGGTACCAGTGTTTGTTACAAACTTTGCACTCCACAGATGAATCTCCAGGGAATTACAGACTTTATCTTGTAACACGTATCTCCTTATTAAGATGGTACAGAGAAATGAATGTTGGCAGGAGGACCATTTTCAGCAGCACTGAGTATCCAAGTCCCTTCTGTCACTGATGCCAACGCAGACTCTCAGTAGCCCCGAATGCCTGCCCCAAGTTTAACCGTGCACCCCAGTGCACCCACCCTGCTGCACTGGGAGACCCAAGCTGTACATGAGCTACATGATCTATTAAACGAGCTGCATTTTCAAATTTGGTAACCTCCCACTCCTCTCCTGCAGGTACTTTTGAAGTTACCCTCCAACCACTACAGTGAACCAGATAAAACTACTGGGAATTAGGAAATTTGCCTCCCACTGTGTGGATTGAATCTTAGATGATGAAAATAAATAAATAAGCCCTCGAGTTTCCCTCTGAACTGCAATGTAAATACTTCTTAAGAGTGGAGCAAGTGGTTTGAAGAGCTTGTTTCACTTGTTCCATGCAAATATCAAGATTAACAGAGAGATTAATTATGTCCCATTTTTCTTCTTACAAAGGATACAGGCAGATTTAGAATAACAAAAATAAACCCTCTGGATTAATATTCATAACACAATGCTGAGCAGTACAAAAGCAACTCATTTTTTATGTAGAAAGGGGGAGAAAACAAACTGTCAAGAGTGCTCCAGAAGCATAAATACATATTAAGTAAGGAAGGCTCACAGGATGTGCTTCCTCCAACTGCTAAAAGAGGGTCGGGGGCTCAGAAAGGGTGTGCAACATGTCACAGTCTCAGGGAATAAAACCAAGTTAAACAATTCCAAATCAAACTTTGATTTGGGTCATGTCAAAACTTGTATTTGTTCCTATGTAAGTTTTCTGTTAATCCTTTTGAGGGCTGTTACCTTGGGTTCAGTCTCTTAACAGCTTCCAAGCTCAGGAGGATTTTGGTTTGAGGTCCTGGGGCAAGTTACATGGGTGTTATGGGCTAGTCAAGTGCATTGCACAGGGAACACCGGACAAGCAGGGAAAAGAAAGTGTCACCACCACTGCCCCCACACTTCAGTGACAAATACAAACCCGATTTTGAAACACGCAGCACTGAGGATTGAAAGGAAAATGAAATGCTGCCTGAGAAACAAACCGATCTCGCAGTTTACAGCAGGTTCTGACTGATGTAGGAGAACTGTGACTGTTTTGAGGTTCCCATTTCACCTAAATGTGCACTTATCTGAGAACCACATTACATACACAACTAAAACATATTGCTACAATGATAGGTGCTCTTAAAAGTAACAGCAGTACTAATTTTCAAAATTCTTTGACAAGCTTTGAATTAATTAGTTTGGAATTAAAAGCCTATTGTATTTTTTACTGGAGTCACAGTATTAGTGGGACTCTCAGATTTTATTTTTAAGTTTCTAAGCTTCGCAAAACTAAAAAATCTTGGCAACATCAAAATGTGTTATTTAAAATTATCATGATGCTTAATATCCGGATCATTAGAGGCAATGAATCACGGTTTCTGCACGCTGATAGTTTGCAGTGCTGTCTTGTGTAGGTGGTTAAGTTATTCAGTTCAGGTTATTCCAAATACTGGCTTCTCCAAGACCATTAAAGGACTCTTCAAGACTAGTAGGTTTAGGAGGTCATGGGCAGAGAGAACGTGATCCAGGAACACGTAGATTTGCAAAGATTTATTTATGAAAAGAACAAAACTTGACAGCTTGAAATATACTGCGAACAGCTGAATGAAAATTTAGTTCTTGTTGGGGCAGGCCTGGGTTGGTTTTTTTGAATAATGAAGAAGATAAATTCCAGCATTCCTCCTGCCATCCCTTGAGCATCCCCTCTTCCTGACTTTTCATCTAGTTTCAGGCAATTCTGGAATTTACACATACAAGGACTCTTATACACAAAAACACCCACGATATATGTGATCTTCTGTGTAAAGTATGTTTCACTTGCATCACGACTGGGCATGAAACCGCTGAGTACCGGTTCCTGACCACGTACGCTAAATGAACACCACAATACTTGCTTATGAAGCAGACTGTATTGGTGTAAAAGTTTAAAGAAAAAAAAAAAAAAATCACAAAACAAAGCACAATGCACACCCACCACCTCAGACCACTCTGGAGCTTGTTTTCAGAGAAGTCTCAGTAGATCAAGGCATAATTCTTGTGCAGGGATTATGCTGGATTAAATTGGCACCTGCATCATCTGTACGCTACATTATTAAACCCACTGTGTGGTTCAGTGCATAAAAGATTTAGGTCTTCAACTACTAATTCAGCTAGATCGGGAGTAACTACCTCCTGCGTTTCAACATGAGATGGTGGTCAAATACCCAAAAATGTCATTTGCCTTTCTGCAGCTGAATCCCACTTTGACTTGCTCAGTTTGTAATACCACATCCTCTACTTCCCACTAATTATTCCATATTACAAATCTGTGTACTTGCTTCCTCCTTTCTTCTTGTCTTTATTAAATGTCATCTTACTGATTTTGGGGCATTTTCCCAATGAATCAAAATTATTTCAAGTTATATCCTGTCTTCCAAAGCACCGACAACACCCACCTCTCCCTCTAGGTTTGTACAAACTCAAAATGCTCTGAGTAACTGAGAAGCCTCTAAAAGTTTAATTTAGCATGCAACACATTTACAGTCACTTAGGATTTCATAGTTGACATTATTCTATATGTTATGGCCTTCTCAAAAAGATTTTACACAGTGTCAGCAAGACTCTACTCGCTCATCCTGTTTGGAAAAGCTGCTCACCCACAGCCAGATTAGGACACTTGCTATGAAATTCCGTGTGGTACAGGATCTCCGATACTCACGAGAAGATCTGTACAACCAGTAAGTACAAGGCAGTGGGATTTACAAATGCAGACACAACCACATAAATATATACAGGTACACTCAGATTTGTTATTTTCAGCTTGCCATCTATTTATGAATTTTATCAAGTATATACTTAAAAGATATTTATTTAGACAAGCTTTTTGTTTCACCTTCACTGGTAATCAGAAAAATCAAGAAGATTAAGTCAGCCCTTTAATGACATTTTGACTTCTTTTTTGCAGCAGTTTAAGGTAACAGCCCATTTTATATATTGGATGCAACAGAGACAGAACTTAATACATACAATTATGCAGTTTGCAAATGTGACAGCTCTGATGTTGCTGCAGTAGAAGTCTATGCAGTTAAATTAGAATTATAACGACAGTAATTACACTAATTAGCCTTTTTTTCTAGTTTGTTACCAGCAAAGTTTTGCAAATTTACATGAGTAACAGCTACTTCTGCTTTCTCCTAAAAATCCACCATAACCAATTCACTAAAAAGATAATTGATCACAGCCGTGTAATACACGAGTAACATTGAGATGAAAGTGCAGATGCCAAAAGGGTGAGACAAAATCCATACAATGCTTTTCATAAATTATTTACATGCACAGTCTACAGCTGTAATGCTTAGAAGTTTAGACAGGCATAGGGTGAAATATTTCATGTAATCCACTACAGCACCACAATTTGTACGTGAGGGAACATGCACAACAACAGACTGCTCTACAAACGGCATGGAAATGGCAAGGCTTCCCGCTCCCTGGCAAGGCAACAAGGCTTTAAGCAAGACCTGTTCATCAAAATGCTTTCAAATCGTAATGCACTGCTAAGATGTGGAAAACACAATGCACTACGGATACAAGGATCTCGGAGCCTCACTCGGAATGCAGTGAAATCCTAGATACACGCTGTATTTTATATACTCATGGGAATCCCCTTGATATCAAATAGATACTAAGGACACAAATAGGTCTTTACAACATAAACCTACCTTCTCCTTAGAACTGCTACAGTGTTCACCCAAGGAATACATTGATTACTGTTATTAAAGCACCACCTTAATGTCCCCAGTATGTACAGCAGTATGTCCCCATGCTATGTACAGCAGAGACAGGGTCATCAGTCACAGCAGATTCACTAGTGTTTGGTATCAACTACATCAAGCCTGTTGCTATCCCTCTGTACTTATTACAAAGTCATTAACATTAATGAATAATTTGGTTTCTGTTCTAGGTCTGAAGATGTTTAGAAGTAAAGCCATTCTGTTTTTTCCACCTAATAAAGCCTTGAGCCTGACTCAAAGATGCCAATAGCAAAACGTGTTTCCAATTGCTCTGAGACCCCTGAGATGCAGATACATGTCTTCCTTTGAATCTAAGCTATAACTTTGTTTAATCACATTGTCCAAAGAAAAACAACTTAACTGAAAATTTATCCAAACTGTTCCGTTCTTGGATTTTGTTTTTCCACTGATTTATCCTCTGACAACAGCACACACTCTACTCAGTGCAACTTTCTAAACCACAATACCAACTATGAACAGCAGCTCTGTGACCTCACTGATCTTTCCAGAGCGTTCTGGGATCCTCATACTGGTGAGGTCCATGACCCAGTGCCAGAACCCAAGCCTGTTTCCTCCCAGACATACACAACACATCAGCTGAAATTCTAGAACTTTAAGATTACACTTTCCTTTTCTTTAGGCTAGCATGTGCCTGAATTTAGAAAAAAAAAGTTGTGCTCTGGAGCCCTTTTCTGTTGTCTGCCAGAGCTGCACATTATGTCTATATTTTTCAGTAATAAACAGCATGGTTTGTGCTCCATCCATATGTTGTATTCATAGGTATCCCACAAAAAGGCTGTAGACAGCCTGCAACATCCTGCTGGGCAGCATGCTCAAGCTCCTCTCTGCTCTAGAATACAAGTTGAGTGTGATCTTCAGGGCAGACCAAGGCAACTATTAACACGGCACAGACCCAGTCTTAAGATAGAAACACAGAGCTCCTCTGCAGCTCAGCAGTGCTTCCCACTCAGGATGTATTAGGACATGCGAAACTGCCCAAGAGGAATGCCCCTTCTCTGCCCAAAACAATGCCAAATAAGAAAAAGCACCACTGGCCTGACAAACAGATTGCCAAGGACACTCAGCTAAAGCAGACACAGCTCCTATTCAACTTCAGAGCATGAACGTCCTGACCAGCCTGCCCTTTGCACAGCAGTATTACAGCGGTCATGCTGTGGTTAAAGGATAGAACGGGGCCACAGAATGGGTCATTAAATTTAACACTTACTCTAAATTAGGAAAGGTTTGACTCTGGTTCTTCTGGTAAAGCCCTTGAACTTGTACCTCTAAAAAGCATTCAGCTAGAACCAGTATGATACTAATAGCCCCTGAGCTGGCCTAATTAAGAATCTACAACTTTTATTCACTGAAGTCAGTGAATAGATATCCACACACTCTTCTAGGTGTTGTAACATACCTTATCATATAAGTCGTACGAGGGATCAGTAACTGCAGGGAGCATTTTATGCGAATAACAGTTCAGTTCACACTCTGGTACCTAACAGAGGTGCCTGGCTTTTCAAAAAAAGATTAAGAGACAAATTAATTGTATTGATAATCTGACTGTAAGGGCTACCGAGCTCACAGATGCAGGGTTCACTTAGAACTGGATCCCTTCCAGCCTCTGTTATCCCACTACAGGGACACAGGACAGTGCTTCGCTGTCTTCATCAGCCGCCCACTCGCACTGCGTGCGGGCTGGTGACAACTGCTGACAGCTTCAGCCCAGCCTGCGCCGGCAATTTCCACGCTACCATCATATTTTCAGAGGTTTATTACCGAGTTGTAAAAATTGGCTTCGAAGCTGAAACTTAACAAACAACAGGGACTTAATTCAGGTGTGTTATTTTCCTTTAGTCTCTCTGTTTTCAAGTGACAAAACAGGAAGAAGCTGAAATTTATCTAATTTCAGCTTTTTGTTGTAATTGCTTTTTTAAGTATTTCTGAAGAGCAATGTTTTTCTTTTAAAAGCTGCTTATAGAACAGCAAATGAAAGCTTAGAGTCAGGATGTAGTTCTTTGGAAGCCCATGGGTTGGATTCTCAGCTCATTGAAACTGATATAATTAAATTAATGAAACTGAGGTAACTAGACCTACTAGCTTTAACATACTCGTTAATGAAAACCACATTAGAGAGCCACTCATTATCCAATAAATTCTACTGACCAATAACCAGAAAACTACACAGTTGTGACCCGAGTCATGCGATACCTCAAGAAGCTTTTTTATTTTTAAATAAAACCCAACATCCAGCTCCTTGTAAGCTTTTCCGTAGGCTTGCAACAATGGCAGACTGAAAGCTCTGAGTGGAAACTGGCTGCAAGACTTTCTCTTTGCCAGGTTGCCCACAGCAAGCCAAGGGAGGGCTCTGGGCTGCTGTACTCTCCCCCGAGGAGGAAGAGGAAGGAGCACACGCTGCCCCTTGCTCAGGGTAGAAGATCCACCTTCCCACCCAGCCCACAGCGAGCTCGGAAACAAACCAGCAGGATGCCAGTTCTTTGGAATGTTTTATAAATAACTAGGCAAATACAAACTCATTTTAAAAAAGGAAACAAAGTTACTTTTTTGCACATAACAAACCTCAGACGTTTACTAAACATCTTTCACAAGATCCTTCCTTCCTTTCCACTTGTTTCTCCCCCTCTAGAAAACTTACGCAAGGGTAAAGCTTTTTTGTTGGTCCATTCCCCACACCACCACCATCCTTTTTTTTTTTTTTCCCCTTTTTTCCGAGTTTTTTCCTATCGCCGAGGAGATTCACGTCCTTTCTGCGTGCCTGCACAGCTACGCAAGCGTGAACGACAGCGCAACTAAGGAGTGCTGTGCTCTTACCGGGATGATACATTATTATTTTCAAAGCTTTGAAAAGAAAGAGTCAACCTTGTCAGCTTTGATTTGTGTTTGTTCATGCAACGATTCAATAAGAAGATCAGGTGAGACCGAGATAAATATTTTGTCATATATTTCTCACAGAGCAACAAAAAGCAATTTGCCATCTCCGCCCTTTGAACCGAGTTCTGCCAGGCAGGGATGCTGGCTGCATCCAAACCGCCTGCAGCTTTCTGAGACAGCCCTTGGGCCCAAGCAGCACCCCAGCTGCTCTGCCTGTCTTTTTTGGCATGTCTGGACTGGTCCTGGAATGACTCTGCAGATACCCTGCAGCAAGGGGAGCAGGGAGGAGAACAGATAGACATAAAAATTGTATAAGCCTAAATGCTGACTTAAGTGTAATAAATTGGATGTTAAAAATCTAATTTGGAAGAAAAGAAATGAAATAGAAGAGGTTCAACACATACAAGATGAACAAGTAAAATTCAAGAATCTCCCTTGCTTGTAATTAGAGGCCTGGCCATGAAGAGCCCACTCATTCTGCATTATGAAATTTTGCAACTCCATTTTATCTTATTTGGAGTAATGTGTGCCATGTGACCGAAGCGTTTCAGGGTCTTATTACTGCCTGATCACCTAAAATTGCTGCTCTATCAAGCTGACTAGTTTCCTGCACGGTCAATGTTAACTTGGTCATAGTGACCTTGCCAACCATCCTGACCAACAGAAGCTCTTGTTCTGTCCTTGCAAACGGCTCGGAATCACTGCTGCTGGATTACACGGCTATCGGTATCTGGAGATGAAATCACAGCACCCAGCTCTGAATTTGCAGGACACACTCAGCACTGCAAGCCAGCCAGAGATGTTGCTGTAATTGCTGTGGGAGATTTTAAACAGAGGTTACATCTGTTTAGGTATTATTTTAGGTTAAAGCAGCAAGAAAAAGAAAACATTTCCCCTACAGTTACATATTCTCTAACCGTCATCTCTTGGGTTTTTTTGCACACCATTTAAGAACTCCGAAATAGCAACTGCTGGAGACAACAGTAGTTTGATCAACATTAGTTTCTTTGTTCTTAAGCGTAAAATAAAGGTCAAGGCACAATCATGCCAGGCTCCTGGCAGATATGCATTGAATAAGGCCGATCCGTACCTCAAAGAGCTCATCAGTTAATTCACAGGAAGGAGTGCAGGTGGGTCAGACACAGCAAGCACGGAAACATGGAAATGGGATTAAAGCCAGACAGCTAATGCACAGTCACCACAAGTCTCAGTTTCTTGGCAGGCCATCCTTCACTAAACAAGGGGTTAAGAGCTCTTTAGAGCTGCTTCTACACCAGTTCTGTTCTTTCATTCTGTAAAAAAAACTTCCCTGTGAGATGCCCCTCAAACAACATGGCTTGTAACACGAGTTTAAACTTTTCCTATAGTTGTAAATCATTGAGTAGATTAAGTCCATTCATGGTTTGGCACCTTTTAGGGTGTATCTGTTTCAATGCCGAGCTGCCAACAACCCCAGAACACACCAGGGACAAAACAATTTAGGAGACACATAACAACTAATGTTGTGGACTAGAACATAATAGTTGGATTTGCCTAAAAATGCCTCAAAACATCATTGAAAAGATCAATTTACTCTCAGAGAACAATTTCACAGGAGTTTGACACTAATCTGGTTAAAAAGAAATAATTGTACTCTGTACTAGGTTCACTGTGACACAGCAGGAAAAAAATATTATGAACTAGGGGAAAAACACACATTGAGACAAAGTGGATCTTTGGACAGTATGTCCTCATGTAGCTTTCGTGATTCAATTTAAAAGCAAGCCCTCAATCTGAAATTTAAATTATATTTCAGTAGTGCCATAGGATACAAAAACAATGTTAGAGAACTGATAATCAAGTATTCATGCTTTTTGCAAAGACCTCTGCATTTTACTTTTTTTTTAAAAAAGTATTTTCCTAAGGAAAATATTTGAATTCCTTTAAAGTCAATCTCTCATCCTTTTCTGCAAAGATAGGAGACTACATTAAGCAACACCTTCAGCAGAGGCTCCCAAGTTCTTTCAAAAGATAATAAAAAACACCACAGCATCAAAACTCCATGCTATGTTATAATTTAACCTTTTTTTCTGATGAAGCTTTTTCAGGGCTGTCTAGAATACTGCTAAAATGTCCTGTTGTACGAGAACAATTTGCAGCACAGTCTGTCATCTCTCTCCTATAGGCACAATCTGAATATCTGTTAAAGTCTGAAATAACACGTGCTTCATGAAGCTTTTCATTGGCAAAACTTGAAGCAAAAGCTCACTTTATAGGATTCTATTAAATCCATTTTTATAAACAGCACTGTCCTTATGTATTTCCTGATCCCTGTAATATCCATTTACAAGGGAGAGCAAAGCCCAGCACATGCTGTGGTAGAGGATGTTCTTTACTGGCCCACAGCACACCAGTTCCACCCTGTGTTCTGAAAATTCAGCAGGACGTGGATTATGAGAACATAATTTTCATTGACTGGGGTGTGAAGTTGTGTAAATGGCTTTGTAGAAAACTTCAGGTCAGGTAACGCTCCATTTAAAACAGTAATACATTAACTAAATCTGCTAACAGATCCAGTCCAAACATTACTTGAAAGACAGCTAGCACTGAACATTTAACATCGACCAAATCTGAGCAGAGACACACGAATGTCCTCTGAAAGATTCTGGAAATGAAAGTAAACAAAAGAAGGTGCACGTTTTAATCTTCAACTGAAACAGCAAAGAAACAATGCTACAAAGTTCTATATATCCTATATGTTCTAGAAGGATCACAAATCAGAAAAACGTTTGCAACAAAAAAACGTGCTCATCCTCCAAAGGGGAGAAAAAGATTGGAAAAAGCTGAAAGTTTAGGTCTGTTGGGTGTTGGTTAACATATTATACAATAGACCAAACTAAACCAACGCACTCAATAGACTATAACATTTCAATGAGGCCCGTGAATATCACACGTTTATGATGAACAGCTGCTCTATCTTTTTGATAACTCTATTACTTGAGTTCAGAGAAGGTTTATGGACTAGAAAGCCCCAGATACAGTCATGAATGTTTGATGCCTTCACATATACTGTTATTGCTGTAGCGTCACTCCCTATTGGAATTATTACATTCTGACAGCCTGTGGTCATTACAGGCCAATGGGAGCAGTACAAGTATTAAAATTATGTACTTCCTACACTACTGGATTATTTTTTGCATTGAAATCGGTACTAACTCATTCAGCGTGTTTCTCAGAGAAAGCAGCATGGACTTTGAAACTGCAAAAGAAACTCTTAGCTATCCGTATTTGTACAACGCCTAAAATTAAGCCTGTTAATATGAGGTGCCCTCAGGATTTTTTACAATTTACTTAAAATGATTGAAAAAGGGAAAAATTCCAAAAAAATCACAGGAGTATTTGAATACAGCAAGAAATTTGCCATTCAAGCCTTTGTCATACTGAAGAGAGCACTGACTATTTTACAATTTTAAACAGCCCATCCCAGTACAGACAGATGCTCATTTTCTATTCTGGAAACACTGTCCTATGGGAAACAGCTTACAAATGTGACTAGCAAAGAGAATTTAATAAAGCTATAGTGGCCAAAGCAACTCAATTCCAAAGCCATGCAAAAACAAATTAAAATCCTTCTTTGAAATTTTATGTGCAAATTTGGCCTGGTCAAATAGGGGAACTATTCAAACAACACCCAATTAGTGGTCCATATGGGGTTTGAGCATTCCTAAGGTCTCAATTGGTTTTCATTTTAATAAGCATTGACAGTGAATTCTGACTCTAGACTGATACTCTGTCTGGAATCTTACCAACACAGGGATTTGATTTGGTCCAGTCTCTGTTTACAATCTTTGTAGTTCCTGGATCACAAAATCTAGCTGTACTGACATCTGCTATCAGCACCACAGGGTTATAAAGATTAGCAGATGCACAAACACTGGGAAGATGCAGCACATGGTAAAAGAATGCCAACAACCAAGGAGTCTTTTAAACGCTACTCTACCTTTTTCTTTCTAGTTTGCAGCTCCCCAACGTACTAATCCTGGATGCCTGCAGTTTTGCACACACACAGTCACACTTCATTTCCCTCCATATCTATCATAAACTACCTTGAGATTTTAATTATGACAGCTATTTGTATGTTCAGGGAGTGGAGAGAAGGGAGGGAAGAAAAGTACTGTGCTGCAGCATTGAAGTTTTATCGTGTCTAGCTGAATTGCACTTCAGTAGAATGCAGGCAGGCATAACTATTAAAAAAAAAACAACTCAATTGGGCTCTTTCAGCAACTTCCCAATACCCAAGTTGTGGTGTACACATTCAGAGATCACTCACATACACACCCGCACTCATACACACAATTGCATATAAAAACTGACCAACATTTTGCAAGAACTACTTCAAAACTATTGATTCTTGCAGATGGAGCAGGAGGGAGCAGAAAAACAGGCAAGACTTATGACAGACAACAGTAGTTAGCTGCCTTTTTCGGGGTTTTTTTTGAAGCATAGTATTGTTTCAAGGAGCCATAAATAATCCATCTCAGAATGCTCCTCAGAGCGACAACAAAACAAAGGCCTTCGCATCCTCAGGATGCCACAAAACCAAGATTTGAGTTTGGAAAGAGATCAGAACTTGAGGGAGAAAGGCTTCACATCGACTGCACCTACATGGGGCTGAATGGGAGGAAAAGAAAACGCACACCTACCCACGGAAGTTCTCGTTAGGGCTGTAATTCAAGAGTCCAACTGGTTGTATTTCTTGCAGTACTTCTGTAATACTCAAGTGCAACTCTTCACACCACTAAACCTCACTATGGACGCATCAAGGAATGCTTCACCCCTCAACCATTCTCACACAGGAGGGAAATACCAAGTGTCAACAGCTGTTTGCCACCCCCTTTCTTCCCCCACCCCAGTCTCACTCCCTCACACACGCATTTCCAAGCCCCATTACTTCCATTTTAATAGATGAATACGCCATGAGACAGAAAGGCAATATAACTTCCCAAAACAATATGCTACGAGAATAACAAAGGAAGGAACAGAAACAAATATCCAAATTCCAGTTTGGGAGAAAAAAAGCAAAGAGTTCCCAGAGGAAATAAATTCAGGGCCTTTTCACAACAGCTTTATCTCCCGCTCCGCGTATCACCCAGCGCACACACTGCTCGTGCATCCTGCAGAGCACTTGCTCCCAGCCCTCACAAGTGCTGACAGGGCCCAGCCCAATTATAACCAGGCAACCCACAGGATATTTTTTATTGCAACATTACCTTTAAAATGCTTCAGTCATTTTTTGTCATTATTTGTCATGGCAACGGCAGTTGAGGCTTTTCTTTTCTGGCCCTCCCATTAGTTTCACTCTAAACTCTCTGCTCATTCTGCTCTTTGAACAAGAGGGATATTGATTTGCTGTCCTATTGGCACCTTGGAAAGGCCTCAGCTCCCTCCCCATGTTCTTGCTGTTCAGCTTCAGCCAGATCTCAGCAGATTTTCCTCCCCATCAAATAGAGCAGCTGAACAGGGACTGCACAGGGAACCAGTCAGCACATCAGTGCAGACACAGCCAAGGCTCTTCCCAGCCACTGGTATATGAGGGGGGATCAGGAGGACCAGCTGTAGCTAATATTCCCATCTTCAGCCACTTAGGTCCCAATAACAGGGAACAGGAGGATTCCTCATCTCCCAGTTCTCTACTGTGGATACATCTCAAGGAGGATTTTTCTTTTATGATCTTAGAATTATATCATGCTGTATGGCTTACGGGCAACTCAAGTAACTTTTACTAGAATCCCTTTATTTTATCTTTATTCTGTGACATGAAAAGTTACCATAGCACTTCATCGATGTAGCTCACCTTCTTCAACCTTAACACCAGACTGCAAGGACGTTACAACATTATTATAAACTCTCTTATACGTAGGCCCAGAGAACACTACTTCCACTTTATTCAAGCATTTGCGTGGTCATAGTTTTTAAATCTTGAGTGGTACTGAGAAACTTAATCAGATTAAACCAAACAAAAATAGGATTAGTTGACTGCACGGGGCTGGATCCAATCTAACAGGCAGGCGCTGAGCACTGACCACATCCAGCACAAGCTATTGAAACAGACACCAAAAACATAAACCACACTGGAAACCAACACCTGCTATGGGCCCAACAGCCAAGAAAACTCAAGGCTGCATTTGGGGGACACTGCAGCAAGCTAATGAACTTGGCTGCCTCACCAGATGAGGCAGCATTAAGAGAAGGAATCTCCATAAATCACATACACATGGGGAGCCTGTGGACACCGTCATGCCATGGGCTGGACCTGCCCAAGGCTGTTCTCTCCACGTGTTCTTTAAGCTGTACTTTTCATGTTAATTCACTGCACAAAACTACAATACAAAGCTTCGAAACTACAGAATCTCAAGCCTGGGCTGCCAACAGCCAGGATTTTGTAGATTTCAAGGTTGAAAGAGACCTTAAGAGATCATCCAGTCCAACCGTCCCTAATCCCCATTAAACCACATCCCTAAGTAGTTCATCCACCCTATTCTTAAACACATCCAGGGATGGGGACTTGATCTCCTCACAATTTCAGATCAGTGAGTACCACATCCCAGCGCAGCTGCCTACAAGTGGGGACACGTTCCAGCCGACTTCCGAACTACAAACATTGACTCTCCCCCTTTTGCTGCCCAGCTCCCACCGCCTTCACAGCTCTTCATAAAATCAAGCATCGATTAACGCAACTGTTTCTTCTAGCACCTACTTGAGTATTATTGCCCTGAATTGATCTTCCCCTAAGGGCCATTTTATTTATTCTTTTAACATTAACAACAGGTAATTATTCTCACAGGAACTGACTGCTTTTTTTTCCATCCCAGTCCCACCAGCCCAGCTAACTACTCTGCTTGGAATCCGCTGAACTTTTCAGAGAAAAAGGCCAAAAATCAATCACACTTTTATCACTTCTGTGAGCAATTAGCAGGTTTTGGGGGTGTCCCGTCCCCCCCCCCCCCCAAGTTCACATTCTGTTACAGAACTGAAAACACACGGTCCTCTTACAAGCTTCGTTTTCCCTAACAACAGGCTCGCGCTTGAAAATAGACCCCCCCAGTAAGAAACGAGTAAACGCACCAGTTTAAGGCTTCGAAAACTCCTGCTCACACCCACGAGCCACGGACGAAGCAGCCTCTGACCACGCCGAAAGACAGAAAATCCCGTTCCCAGCGCGGGCACCCGCCCCGCGCGCAGCCCCGCCCCGCGCCGCTCTGGAACATTCGCTCGCTGCGCACGCGGCGGCGGCAGCTGTTCCCCATCAGCCGTTAACGGTCGCTAACGGTCGCCAACGGCCCTCAGCGTCGCGCCCCGGCACCTGCGGCAGGAGCCCGGCGCGCCCCGGCAGCCTCGTCCAGGTCAGAGCGCTCGGTCTGAGCTTCGGTTTTCGCGTTCCCCCTCCGGCCCGCCCCGTGCTCCCCGCGGGATCGGCACCGGCCCCGCTCCTCCGCCCCGACGGGCTTCACCGGGGCCCCCGCCGGCTTCGCTCGCACCGCGCGTCCCACCGCTGTGCCCCGCGAGCGCCTGCGGAGCAGCCCCGGTTCGTGCCCCTGCGGGCCAGCGGTGCCCCCGCTGCCAGCTGAGGAGCCCGGCGGGCCCCCTGCCCCCCCAGGCTGTGCCCAGCACAGGGGCTTCCCATTGCAGCGCAGCCCTTGCCTTGCCCCTGGTGATGAACAGCGGTGGCCTTTGGGTGCCCACAGACCCTCCCACTAACTGGCTGGTTCCTTTTCTAAACTCCGCTTTTCCTTACGGAATCTCAGAAATCCACGTCCTCCTGGAGCAACTCCATGTAGTCAGTGTCAAAATTTTAAGTACTGGCAGGTGGAGAATAGACCACCCTGTTCCAGGTGGTATCTAATGAGGAGCAGGTTACAAAAAAAAAAAAAAAAAAAAAAAAAAGACCATCAGTTCCCTGGATGCTGTCTGCTCGGAGCTGTGCTTGTTCTGGAGGAGATCGCAGAATTGTGTAGCAGAAGGTCTGTGATTCTTACGACAGTTTAAGAGTTGTTTGATTGTGTTTGCTGCATGCATACCTTTAAGGGTTAAATTAATCTGGTACACGTTTTAAGTAACAGAAATTTAGCACCTCACTGTGCTATTGATTCTATTTTCTTCAAGTAAGTTCCATAAATGGTATTTTTGTAAGCACTGGGGCAGTCTTTTATTGCTGCTGTAATGCAAATCAAGCGGTTACGATCACCACAAACTGATCTTGCTCTGTAGAGATTAAAGCCCCGGGGACAGAATAATCTCCTGATGAATTTGACCAAATGGATTTTCAGGACTTTGATCTTGCTTGTGGGTGTATGTGTGTGCACGTGTCATTTTTCTCCTGCAGAATTTACATTAAGACAAATGAAGAAGTAAACCCAGATTGTGGCTACGATTGCGTCAGTATGAAGATACTTTAGAATTAGATAGCTATTACCATAGAGTAGGGGCTAAACCAGTATAAATCACTTTTACACTAACCTGATTGCATCCACCAAGGAGTTCATAGCAGCATAACTCTTCCATGAAAAAAATCATACCCATTACCAACATTATTATTCCAGTAAAATGTAAATGCAGACAAGGCCTTAGATACCAATTAAACTGCAGTAGACAGAGATGATGTTGTCTAAATAGAGTAAATGTAACAGAAAGAGCAAAATAAATAACGAAATAAGAAATAATAGAAACATGCATCCGTGATACAGTCAAATTGTCCAATGAGCCAATAAGAAGAAATTGTAGAAATTTATAGAAATTATTCTATAAATCAGTTAAGCAGTTTCTTTGCTAAGAGAATGCTAGTCGTTTGGAGAGAATCTATTAAATCTAATATTAAATCTAAATGCACTGAAATTAATTCTTACAGTCTTTTGTTCGTATGTATCTCTTTTTGTCAGTTACTGTGTTTAAAACTGAAAATGGACCTCTAGAGGCCAGATTCATCACTTGCCCACTGACCGAGTTTATTTCAGCGACACACAGTTATCCCAAAAAGTTAATGTTTCCTTTAGAACACGTGGCTACTCAGAACACTGAATGATCTCTGGAAAGAAATCTGTAATTAGCTGAATTACTAGGACCAAAGCTATTGCTGATACTTTATATAAAAAAGCTTATTGTCGTTGCCAGACCTTTAGCAATTCCTAGGTTGCAAAGTACTTAAAGAGGTAGGATTCTGTATCCAGAGTTGATTAATTTCTTACAGTGTCCACTTTCAGGTTTCGCCACAAAATCTGATTACATTCTATTTTGTGCTTTTTTTTTTTTTTTGGCTTTTTTCTTTCTTTTGGGTGAAACCACTGGACTTCACAGCAAAGAAGGGGAGAAAAGAGAGAAAGGAAGGAAGGAGAGAGAGGAAAGAGCATTAAAAGAGCCGTGGAAAAGCATGTCAGTAAGATTTATGGGTCATATATTGCTACAGAAAGGCTGTAGGTGGTAAGGAGCATGTTGTGGCAGTAATTTATAGTACCTTGCTATGACAGACTCCTAGACTGGAGATGAAAAAGGTGCTATTAAAACAAAAGCAGGCTATCTGGAATGTTGTTGTAAACAAGAATCCTCTTATCACAGCTGCTACAACCCTTAGTTGATCATTCGCTGAGAAATTAGCAAAGCTGTAACGTTTTCCACGTTCAGTCTGGGACTCTTGGAGTCAGAATTCATCTGATTGTTCACACCGCTTTACTGGTATGACTAAAATGATAAAGATAGAGCAGAATAAAGGTGGGTTTACTGCTTTGCTATTCCTCTGCAGCAGAAATAAAAATAGGCTGTTATAAACTACCCTTTAGTCTTCCATAGCGAAGATGGTATAGATTTAATGTTTTAGTTAAAACCAAAACCAAACATCTTTAACACTTTTTAAAGCTCGAGCTCTGAATTTGGCTGGAACGTACAGGTTATAAAGTTCCAATGGGCTTTCCCAGGGTTTTGATGTTACATTCAGTTTCTGTGTTTCTAACATCTTGCTGTGTTATTGAAAGAGCTGTCTCTGTTCTGAGGCTGAGCAGTTGTTTCTTGAAACTTACTGCAAGACAGAAAGAAGTTACAGTTCTTCGCAGCAGTGAGTCATGAAACTAAGACTGTTCCTCTTCCAAGCTTTGTTAGAGATTGACTTACTCAGGTCCGAAGTAGGGCACCCTGGAAGCGTTAGGTGTCCTGAATTTCCCAGGAAGCAGTGGTGACTTTCCAAGATCATCTAACACGCGAGTCACAGAGTAGGAGTTAAACCCCAGGCCTTCCAAAGCCCAATCTGCAACGCAAAACTCTCTTACCTGTTAATTAAATTATGCATACATCCTTACATCTGTTTGAACAACATTTGAAATGTACAAGCAGTATCCCTAGAGAAGGTTGGAGCTTGGCCCTCCCAAATTTATTCCAAAAATAGCATTTAGGCAGCTGTGGCTGTTGTTTGTTAGCAGATAAGCACAGGATTTCATTTCCAGGGAGTGTCAATCCAACACCTTTCTGCCAGCATCATGTTCCCTTTAATTAAAGTACAAAACTCTGACAAACTCTTGACAATGGAAGCGCTTGCATGCAACTCCACTATTAAATGAAAGCTATTTTCATGTCTCTATGTTAATTATTATTAATAATAATAATTAATAATGCAGAGAACACATTTACAGTAGTGCTGTGTACTCTGCAACAGTCTGCAACTAAATTCCAAGAATAAGTGCTACTACTGTGAAGAAGATAAACTAAATGTATACACCTCCAATCTCTGCATCGTTCCCTTGATGTCCCACCACAAAGTGACTCTCTAAGGTGTTCAGATGCTCCTATCTCCAAAGCACATTAGCATCTCAAAGCCAGGTTTATGTCTCTGAAATCAACTTTTCCAATTTTAGTAACACTGATGGAACACCTAAGTAAATTTTCAGCTAAAGTCTGTAGACAATGTGCCTAAAGTTACCCTGTCCCACAGACTCTTCTGGGTCATAGTATACTGTCCCCTATTTTGACTAAATCAGCTTGCAGGTTTAGGGTGTGTGTTCTGAATTTATTTTTCTTGATAAAATAAGTTTTCTATGAAAATTGCCATAGATTTTTAAAATGCAGTCACAGCCATGCTCTCATCTTAACTTGCAGGCAAGTTCTTGCAAATACTGTAACATCTCTATGCACTTGAATGCAAAACCCATCTCTAAAACAAAAAAGAAGACCTCTCAACTGGAAGAGACTTTAAAAATACTAGCTGTAAACCAGAAAGTAAAGCAGATTTGGAAATGCAGCACTACTGCACTTCTCTTTCTCCTTCCTTAAAATGCATTTGATTTTCTAACAGCCAGAGCTGAGGCACAGCAGATGCCAGCCAGTCCTAAGTTCCCTGCGCAGACTTCTGCTCCATGGCTGAGGGGCCTGCTGTGTGCCAAATTAAAACACAGCATTCTCAAAATTAAACTTTGATGACTGTGAATGGGGTCTGTTTTGGTCTTTGCTCCTCTGGATATCCACACTTAGATGTGATTTGGATCAGACCTTTCCTGGTAATCTGTGTTTCCCTCTTATTTCAAAAATACTATTTGAAAAGGCCTCCCTGAATTCCTCTGAAGAAGGATCAGGAATCCTGATAAGTGACAGCATCTAAAATGACACAGTCTGCAGATGGATTAGGAATCAAAAGACATTAAATTGTCAGTAACCTCAAGATCTTATTTCTCTCTACTTCTTCCTGTGGCCCCAAAGAATTCTAGAGTGGTCAGAATAACTCATTGCAGATCTTATTCTTTTTCTTCCTTAAGTATTCTTTCTTACAGTAATACACAGTGTGGATGTTTAAAAATATGGTTTTATCCAGGAGTAATTTTAAGGTTACAAAAATAGTTTTCTTTTCTTTTTTCCTCTGTGTTACAGAAAGACACCAATTACGTCTGTCATCCTATCCCATCCCATCCCATCCCATCTCTTCCACATTCCTCAAATGCAGTTCCCAACCTGCCTGTTTTCCACATGGTGGACACCCGTAGAGTTCATGTACCCAAGAAATCATCTCTCCTCATGGTAAGAGATCATGCAAGTAATTATTAAATGCTTTTGACTCCCCTCAGTGACACATACATAAGGTTGATCAGTATCTTAACTGTAATGTAGGCATGTAGCAACTATCGTAGAAGTATCTGATGGATGAAAATAATCTCTCTGAAAATATGATCCCAAGCAGTTCCAAATTTATTTTCTTGCCAGGCTGCTCAAATTCAATTAGCTGAGCTCATACGATTTTAAAAAGATAATAAAGAGTTTTGAAACTATTACTATTGCAAACTCTGTGATCTCTCTCTTCCTCCCCCCAACTTCACCCCAAGTCATCTGCATTGTAGTGTAGCTCTTTATACTCAGCGTTACTCCTCTCACACACACCCCCATTTGTATCCTGGCTGGCCATGCTAAGGCTGGAAACTACCAAAGCCTTGTCAGCACTCACATTTTACAGTGGGACATATATTTTGGTGTAAACATGTACCCATTTAAGGACAGGGTTTTGGAAAGGTTAGTATTTTTAATAAGAGTTCATTACGAAAAAGAGATGCTGTATGCTGATTTCCTGTAGCAGCACAGCAGTGAGATGAGGGGGTGGGGGCTGGATTTTTTTTAACTGCCCCTGTACAAATCAGCAAAATAGTCTGACTAAAGTTGGCTCTCACCTGTGTAAATCATAGTGTCACTGGAACTGTGCCCATTTGCCTTTCAATGACATGGAAGAAGCAGGAAGATACACAGTCACTGACTGACCCATAAGAAGTGACTCCCCTTCTTTCAGTATTTAAGGATAAAAGGATAAGAAGTAATGTAGCTATGCAACCTACAAAAAGCTTTCATCTTGCTGTCTGATGAATGATTTTTTTTGTTGGGAACACACACCTCTCTACAGCTGGCCAACGAGCCAGCCTGGCCTGTTTAACTAGACTTAGTACTGCAGTTTGAGTGCTACACCTGCTTAGCTTTTTATTTCCTGGTGGGTAATCCTTGCTCAAAATACAGATAAATCTGAGGAGTTGCTTGAAGAGCAGTTACCTGAACAGAAATAATTTAAATGCTGGTGTGTGAATTGTCTTTTTAGCCCTTTGGAGTAAAAATTTAGCTAGTACCCTGCTCCTTGCCACTCTGCAGAACAGACCCTTGACAAGCATCCCAGACCATTCACTGGTGCTCTGTTAATAAACAAGAATTCAAAAGGCTTAGTGAGAGAAACTGAAAGGGAGGAGCACAAAGGTAGTGGATGAATACCTGAGGGGATCCAACTGACAGTAAAAGCATCACATTTCTTGGGACAGTGAATATATATTCCAGACTCACATGAGGGCAGCAAATCTTCACAAGTATTAAGTAGGAAAGGAAGAGGAGGGAGGCTGATCTTGTGCCCCTCCAAACTGGGACTAAAGACAGTGTGAATGCAGCAGCTTGAGGGAGCCTCCATGGAGCAGTGCTGTGAAAAGACAATTGCATATAGAGAAGCAGCCAAATATTCTATTTATTAACATGCAAGTTGGCGCTAACTGAAGTGTTACATTGTGGATATAATTCTGTAATTCCTAATTGTAATAACTGAAAAAGAAGGAACCTTGGAAGCCAGCTCTCAGCTCTGCTGGTTTTATTCCTTTATTTATGTAATGCTGTGGAGAATTAGTCTTTTTTGTTTGTTTGTTTTAAACAAACATTAAGTGAAAAGCCTTGAATAGAAAGTGAGAGAATAATAGAAAAATTACCAAAATAAGAAAAAGAAAAAAAAGAGGAGAGCTCATAGAATAGGTAAGAAAGCAAATTTTTTAAGAAAAAAGAAAAAATTTTTTAAGAAAAAAAAAAATTTTAAGAAAAAAGAGACCATAGGTATCTTTTTTGGGAGTATCTGTTGAGATGCTCCTCACATTGAGTTAGTGGTATAAGTCTGCCACTCCTTGTTGAAAAAGAAACTTGTTAAATCTCCTTTTAACAACATATTTGCCTTTCCATTACATTATCTGCCCACATTCACCCACACAAACTGACTAAAAGCTTCCCGAAGTAGATTTTTCCTTTTTTTCCCCCCTCCTTTTGTTCCCTGCTCAACTGCAGTGTGACACATTTAACTCACCCTGATTTCCAAACTGCCATAGGTAATAAGTAGATAGGCCTTTACCACTAACATGCAATCTTCAGCAACCCTAGAGAACACATGACAAAAAAAAGATAAATTACAAAGCTTGCAAGTGGCCAGGAGCAGAAAAGCTGAGAGCATACATTCTCTATCACTAAAATATATTTTCAGTGTAGAGTTTTCATAGAAAAGGAAGATGCTAAATTGTAAATATAGCTACTGCAAGGAATTACTTCTATCAGACAAATGTGCTTCAGCATAGGAGAATTAAAATCTGCAATTATTGTTTAGATAAATTAGTTACTTCATTAACTTAGACAATAAAGGGTCATATTTGAAGGCCTGCCCTCCAAGAAAGAATTACTACTTACTAGAGGGGTTTCTCCCTTTCTAATCTTCCCTTGCATTGATTGAAAATTTTAATGGGAATATCTTGTAAGAAAAGGTTTGTGTTGCGTGATCTGATGCTCTGTAATGAAACGAGAGAGAAAGAAAAAAACAAACAAAAAACAACCCCCAGAAGCCCAACCCAGCCCAGCCCAACTCCACCCAGCCCAGCCCAGCTCAACTCAACTCCGCCCAGCCCAGCCCAGCTCAACTCAGCTCAACTCCACCCAGCCCAGTCCAGTCCAGCCCAGCCCAGCCCAGCCCAACTCCACCCAGCCCAGCCCAGCCCAGCTCAACTCCACCCAGCCCAGTCCAGCCCAGCCCAGCTCAACTCAGCTCAACTCCACCCAGCCCAGTCCAGCCCAGCCCAGCCCAGCTCAGCTCAACTCCACCCAGCCCAGTCCAGCTCAACTCCACCCAGCCCAGCCCAGCCCAACTCAACTCCACCCAGCCCAGCCCAGCCCTGCTCAACTCCACCCAGCCCAGCTCAGCTCAGCTCAACTCCACCCAGCCCAGCCCTCTTGCTCCCAGCCCTCTGGCTCTGGAGCAGAGCAGGGCCCCTTGCCCACCTGGGCTCATTTCCCCTGGGTCTCTGCCCACACCCCTGCTCCCCGTTGGCTCAGGAGCTCCATTTCACCTCACTCCTGCAGCCTCCTTTCTTCCTTGGAGCAGAGAGGTCTTCATGTCGTTGGCTGAGGTACTGCACTTGGCTTGTTGCCTTGGTTCCATGTTGGCTGACGTGTTGCTTTGTTGATTCTCCTTGTGTGTTGTGGGTTTGTACCTTGTTCAGGTTCTCATTCTTGTGTGTATTTTGATTAATTGCTCCTAGTTTCCCGTTGGGTTTTCTTGTGAATCAGTGCTACTCGTGCTATTCCGTGGTGTTCTGAAAGACATGGGAGACTTTCTGTAGCAGGAAGTCATTTGTCTGAGGCAGAGACCTGTGCTACAGGCTGGAGCTGGTATTGCTTCTCTCTCCAAAGAGAGAAATAGAGCTTAGCTCGTTTGAATCGGGCTGTATATTTGTACAACTTCCATGTAATTACCAAGTATACTTGTTTTATTTTCCTTATATGTTTGTGTTTATTTACCTGTTGTTTTTTTTTTCTTAATAAGAGTTAGCCCTTGCAGCTGGGTCAGGACATTGTATCTGAGTTTAACTTTCTTAAAGATTATCTGAAACAACCCCTTAGCTTCAAGGAATTCTTAATGAAGATGTTCTCTCTAGATTCTGCTTGGTCTTGGTTGCTTGTGTAAACATCTTCAGAGCTGAGGAACAGAGAGCTCAGAGCTTTACACTAACCAATATAAGTGAAGCTGTAAGAACTTTCCAGGTGATCTGTCCTTCCTTTTGTCTCTCTTTTCCCTCAGTGCCTTTCTTGGAGAGAACTGGAGTAGTAAGTTAAGGACATCCAGCCAAGATGTGCTACTCCACACATTCTATGTGTGTAAATGAAGGCAGATGTTGTCCTTTTGCTGCACATACTGTTTGTCTTTTCATACTAGCCTGTAGAGTTTGATTTCTATCATCATGCTAATTTTGTTGTCTTTCCTAATTAGAGCTGAACTAAATACTCAGTGCCATTAATCTCTTTACTGCCATTTGTTTTGGAGTTCGAATTCTACTTGAGACCAGAGCAAAAATACCTAGGTACTATTTTCAACTTCATCATTTGGGTTCTTTGAATTCAGGAGGGTTATTTTCTGTATATGCTTCTTCTCCCCCTCTTCTGTCCAGTCTGAATGTAATGGATGCTTGACAGAAGGGAAGCTTCACCTGCACCGTATAACACCTGATGAATTGGCTATCAGGTCTTTGAGCATTCTTATAAAATAACATTTTCTGTGGAGTCCTTGCTACAGTTTGGAAGTAAGACTGCTCAAATAGTTAAAATAAGGCATTACAACACTAGTGAGACTTGAGGTTTTGCAGCAGTAAGCTAGTATGAGACTTGACTATGCTCATGAGATCTCTTAATCACTTCCCAGATTCTAGGGTGGAGTGAAATGGTATATTCATATTCAGGCACTCTCTCAAGCTTTACATTGTCTTTCAATAAAGGCTGAATTTCAGAGCCTTGCACAACATGCAATTACAGAAAAACAGAACTGAAAGGAATCTCTTGAGGTCGTGTGCTCAAAGGCAGCATCAGCAAGACTTAACACTCCTCACATGTTTTTCTAATCTCTCCTTAAAAATCTCCAAAGGGATAGAGATCCAACAGATTAAGCAATGCTCCCTAGATATTGTATTCTGCTTTTTAACAACTCTAGCCATTAGAACATGTTTCCTAAAGTTCTTAACCTTGCAAGTTTTAGCTTCTTCTCTAATTAATATTTCACTGTTGGCTTCTCAGTGTTTGGCAAGAAAGAGGCTGAAACAGTTGTCTGCCTCGTGACTTCTCTGATAACTGGGATAGTGAGTCATGCCCTTATTTGCTTTCTGTGTAAATTGCGTTCTTCTGCTCTAAATTGGAGCTTTAATATACTGGAATAGGCCTCACCTGAAAGTAATCTACAGCCTGGTTGTCTGAGTAACAATGCATGAAGCTGAAAAAGCAGCTGTAGAAGCTCCTCCATAAAGAAGGCAATGGCACCTGTGATGGATTGCTCTGTGGGATGTGACAGATGTGTGCTAGGCGATGAGCCTTTTAACCAAGACAGTGCTTTTGTGGCTTCCTAAACAAACCATGCAGCTGTTTGTGTGTGTGACAGGCATTTTGCCCTTTTCTGTAGCTTGTACACTAGGAAGGTAATAATGGTGGTTCTTGTATCTGCTTCTGGAATAAGATAATAATTGGAATGCAGGCTCTTCTTTAGTGGTCTACCTAATAGTTGAATACAGCTGCAGTCTGATACGCACAATGTGCTAATGTGAAAGTAGTTCCGAGGTGTGAACTGTCAATGCAGAAAATATTCATGTCTAAGAACATGTTCCAAAAGCCTGGAGTTAGTCCAGTCAGTAGGATGAAGTTTATAAGTTAGCTTTTATCTACTTATCTACATGAAGGAGAAGGAAGACAAAGGCCTCTGAACAGAAACAGTGATGCCCTTGGGCTGCCAAGACAAGCAGGCTGAAGAATGTGGCAGCAGCAGTGGTCCAGCTCATACTTTGAGTAACTCTGAATTCTGAGATGAAAAGCTCTTAACATGTAGGTGTGCTCAGTCATCTACCCACCTACAGTTTGACTCAACTGCTCCAACAATGGTTTTATCGTTGATGGTGGGGAATTCATGCTGACTTTACTTGGAGCATGCATTTGAATCTAACTGCTGGATTTCATGCCTGGACAGGTCTTTTAATTCTATTCAAAATCTTAAATTGCTGAGCAGAAATCACCTTGAAAATGTGACTTATAAATCTGGGTCTGAATTAAATACAGATTTTCTGTTTTACAGTTGGGGGTGTATAATACTTCATGGCTTGGTCAGCTCACTGATGATGAAAGGTCCTTCTTTCTAACCCCTGTAAGCTGTATGCCATCCTTATCTCGTGCTTTCTAGCTCCTTCCATTTCTTCCTCTGTGTGTGTTCTTTGTGCTCTCCCTTTTCATCTCCTACTTGTCAACATACACAACTCTTCTCCCAGCTGTTGAAATAATACCAATAAATCCCAAATGTTGCAGTGTTGTGTCTAATCCTGCTCACTATAGCAGAAGCTCTGTGGAGGCAGAGGAAGAGATGCTTTCCCAGTTAATGTGAGCAGTTAATTGCTTGCCCCTGCTCTCCTTCCTTCTCTAGGTTTTTTTTTATAGTTTTAGTTCTTCTCTAGCCCATTACTGCTTAAGATGACCCTATGGCTTCATCACACTCATTTTTTGTTTTCTGTGTGGACTTCAACAAATAAATCATCATGTTTTTGTTGCTTCCTCTTAGATAACAAAGCGAAGGTCTCTAGTCATTGTAATTATTAGTATATTCCTGGAGAAAATTGCAACAGTTAAAGGGTTTCCTGCGGAAATTTACACAGTAGGTGACCAATTTCTCTTTAAATAAAAGGCACTTGGAACAGTCAGGGGCTTAAGAGAAGGGAGAGGAAATAAACAGGGTTTTGAGGAACAGCAGGATGATTTGCAGTGGTCAGGAACAGATAGTCATGCTGAATTATTTGGATAATTAGTCTTCATTAGCAAACTGGAACAAATTATGATACAGTGCCAAGGTTGTGCAGTATGCTGGATGGAGAGTTTGAGTCTTTTTTTTAATCTGGATGTTACACAGTTTAGAACTGTGTAACTACGGTTACCCAGTCTTGTGTTAAGTTTTACCCATTCAAACCCAATACTAGTCTTTGGTTTGGATGTTCTGCCAGCAGGTTAAGGAAAGGTGGTTTGTTATCTACTTCCCTACTCCTGCCATTTTATATGGTTGTATCAGCTAGAGGAAATATCTCTGGTTTGCTTTGCCTTTCATTTGATAAGGTGGTCTAGGAATAGAGAAGCTTCAAAGGATCATGATGACTGGTTAGACCTTGCCCGTTCTCTGACCCATGATAGATAAAAAGCCCAGTTATGTCATAGAAACACTTCTGAATTTTTGAGGGGGAGTATTTAATGGGCAACTTGTTTAACTGGCTGTTACCGTGCATACTTGGCAACTACTTGTCTTGATGCATTTATAGTGCCCTAGTTGTTAGGGTATTGTAGTATCAAGCCCTTGTTTCACAGGGAAGTGCAGTCTATTGTGTGTTCTGAGCAGGGGCCTGGTATTTATGATACTGAGCTATTCATTGTACTGTAATTTGCATCAGAGTATTATCTGGCTGATATCCTATCTGATGAAGACCAGTGAAGTATATTAGAGGTAAAGTACAAGAAACTACTTGGACAATTTAATTTGTGAAGTCCAGTGTCTGTTCTCTTGTCTCGGTGGAACTGGCAGGAGATGAATGTCTATCTTCTGCTTAAAACCTCTTGTAACTATGTAAATTACTAACTCCTTAGATCACAGCATGCCCTTTGTCTAACCCAACTTGCAAACACGATTCAGACTACAGGAAAAGAGTAGTATGTACTGTGGTAGCTGAAGATACAGGTTTTCTGTGCACTTCACAAGGTATCAAACCAGAAAAATCAAGGATAAGTTCAATTTTCCAGACTTCGTTATCAGGTGAAGAGAGAGGAATAGAGGAAAAAAAAACCCAGCAGCCAGTAGGTTAAAAGCTAATTAGGAGCAGTGCTAAGGGACTGCTGTTTGAAGCTTATGGAGTAGTTTAGAGGTTTTTATTGTCACTATAAAAGTTTGTGTGCTGGCAAGTCTTCTGACAAAGGAAAACAAATCCCTGGGTAACTGCAAGCCAGGCTGCTGTCAGCTCTGGGGGTTCCTGACTTCAGGGATTTTAAATCTGCCCAGTCACGCTTGTTAAATCCTGTGTTTCATTTTTTCTTTTAAGAGAATATTTCTGGAGTAGGGATTGGTCAGGGTTGTGCTTCTCTAGCAAAAGTGCTCAATAAACCTGCTCTAGCTCAAGCTGAAGAGCTGCAGTGTTTGGAACAGCAGATGATGAGGAGCTCTTAGGATGTGAAAGCAGCATGTACAAACAATGCAAATTGGAACGCTTTTGTACTTGTAGCAGATAAACAATTTTGGGCCATTTCATTTTATTAACTTCAGTAAAACAGCTGGCACTAGTTCTGTTCTGAATACCTTCCTTCACCTCTGACTTTTGTATCTAATCTGGTGATGCTGCCCTTCGAATTATGAGAAATAAGCTCGGTCAATTTAGCCTGTTTAGCCTAACTTTGTATTGGCTAGATAATTTTCCAATCTTTTAACCCCAGATTCTTAAGGTTCTACTTCTGTGCAACAGTGAATGTCAGCAAGTGACAGATAGTGGTTCTATTTTCAGTAATACCAAATCCTTGCAGTATTAGATTACTTGGCAGCGTGAACTTGATACAGGTAGGACAAGCTCACAAGCATGTTTCTGAAAGACTAGCCAGAGTGCGTAATGTGGCATTTGCCTTGGCTTACTAGCTTTATGCTGGCTGTGGTAGGAATATTCCTGATGGAGCAACACCTGATTTGCAGGGATAGTTAGCCCTTCAAAATTTCTTTCAGCTACCTTACAGTAGCAGATGTCATTTGTCCTAGTTCAGCACTTTGTCTCAGCCTAATCTAGTACTTGGCATCCTAAACTTGATTTACAGTCCCATGGAGCTATAGATTGAGTTTTTGTAAAACAAAGAGCATGAAACACCAATTCCATCTTACCTGGGGATGTTAAGATTGCAGTACTATTTCTGCAGCAGGAATTCTTAAGGACAAACATACTGTAAGCTTAATCTGCTTTCTCCATCACATCCTAGGTAGTCACCAGTGACCTGTCATTACAAAAGAGGCTCTGAATCTTGTCTTCAAATTAAGTTTTGACTTGATTTGATTCTTTAATTGAGAAAGCAGTGGATAACTCATTCTACTTGCAAATTGCGAAGAAACACTAAAGGAACTGAAATTGATACCTGTATTCAAATAAGGGTTCCTCCTGGAAAACAAGATACTCTGCTTGCAGGGACTACAGCGTAAGTCTTACGGCTTAGGCAATAAGTTACCTCCTGAAAAACAGAGAAGCAAATTAGATTTAAAGGGATATTTTTAGAACTCTGCACTGCCATGCTATGTGAAAGCCTGTTCCTCTCTTGTGGATGCTGTGTGCTTCTGAGCGAGCACTGGCTAAACTGGTATATTGCCAAAAGGACTGAATACCAGTAAGTAAGAAACAGTGAATAGATAAACTGAACTGTTGTGCTTTCATTTATAGAAAATTCAATTTTATTAGTATATAGAGAATTTGGAGGTTTCTTATTGGAAAACAGATCTTTTTGCTGATGTGACTTGATATTAAATTGTTTTATGGCCAGAAGAGAGTATTATAACTAACTGTTTGAAATCCACTGCACTGTAGCTGAAACTTTTTGTTGTCCATCTTCTGCAAAGTTGCTTGTAGATGTACTGCAGTCCTGATGGCTTTGACCTATTTGCTATCCACACCTGCCACTGTCATGTTCCTTCTGGTGTTTCTGCACTTGTTCATCCTCTATTCATACCTTAATGCTTCTGTTGTGGATTTCTACAGGTTTGTACTTCCCAGAACTGAGTGCACAATTGTGTCCCCCTGGAGCATTTGCACATTTATGAAGGTTCTCTACAGTATCTACACTCCCACTCCTAAATTCCTGCAGCCTCTTTGACCTATACCTCTTGTATAGGAGGTGTCATAAGCACAGAGCTATGAAAGGGTTAATGAGCCCAGGCAAAGTTAACAAGGGATGGGCAATAAATGGCTCCAGCTGTGTATAATTAACTGTAATACTGTGAAGTAAATGACTTTTATTGGCAAGCATGTCATAACTTCATTAAAAGTCATATTTACAGCCCTCTCGCATGGAATGAGTACTTGTGTAGTCTGCAATTTAATGAGCACTCATTTTCACCTTGTTCCAATTATCTTCCACCCACCCTCCCTCTCCGTGGGGGGAGCATGAAGATGAAATACAATGGGAGTGTAATTAAGGCTGGCACAGATTCTTTCAGGAAATGTTTTTCTATTCCAGAACAATCTTTTCTATTGCTTACTAATAATAATACTTTAATGTTTAAAGTACATAATCTTATTTGGTCCCTAAAGCATTAGCTAAATAACAGTTATTAAAGAATGACTCTGTGGGAAAGATTTCCCAAGCCCAGACCCCCTGGTAGCTGTGCACCTAAGATCCTTGTGTCTAATGAGGCATGGTGACCTGACCAAGGCAGTGTAGACAAAAGGAAATTAGTATCACTTAAAAGAGGAAATTTGCAATTTAGCTTAATTACATCTGTGTGCTGTGAGGACCAGTGGAAAGTCCCTGTACTAGCCAACAAAAAGTCCTTTTCTCCTTCCAGAGGGAATGGCTCTGCCAGGACTTGTGCTGCCTCCTGGCATCCTGCTGTTGGCTCACGCAGATGTGCACTGAAAACGAGCTGCGAGTTGGGAAGTTCTTCGAGCTCTTGTGCTTGTACATGGACCAGGGAGGCACTTGTCGTAGAAAAGCAGCTGCCACAGCAGGGAGTCTGGATTAATTTTTTTCTATTCAAGGATTGCACAAGACTAGAGATGTGTTTAAAGGAGAGATAGACATAGACTCCATTGTGGACATTAAATTCTGTTCTAGCATTTAAAAGCAAAAGGTTATGTCAGTTTGGGACATGACTCAAGTTCTTGCTTCACTTACCAATTTGCAGTTCACTTTAATTTTGGAACAAATAAGACTACTTGCCAGGCTGTTAGCAAAATTGTGTTCCTCTGGGCCAGGTCTTGATTTTTGTCTAGGCTTTCTCCTGTACAAGTTCAACAAGACTTTTTTCAGCAGCAGCTGTCTTGTCATAGTTCTTGACAGACACAAATCAAACCTGACGGTTCCAGGGCAGCTCCATAAGTGCACCCGGTATGGTGGAGTGAAAGTTTGGGATCAGCTTTTCTGTGTACCTACCAACTGGGGGCAGGACCTTAAACTGTAGAGTCTCATGACAGGTTTCAAAGTGGAGACCAAGTGCTGCCTGTTGTAGCAGCTGAGCAGTCTTTGGGAAGAAGGGGGATGCACTTGCCTGACGGATATGCTGGCAATTAATATCCATGGGGATCTGCTCAAAGGTTCAGAAAGAAAAAAGGGTTATGGGAGATTAATTACTGGGCACTGGGAAGGTGACATGGTTAGAACCACATGATAAATATAACTTCTCATGGCACAGTATAACAGCACTGCATTGTCTGTTATTCATTCTTACCAAACATGTTATACTTACTACTAAGAAAATGAATTAGAAATTCAAGATCAAGGACTAGATTCTTTGCAGATACAAATCAGCTGAGCAATTGCAATGTATAGTAGCTAAGAATTTGAACCAGATATTTATGAATGTCCCATTATAAACAAAAGGAAACCTCAGTAGAGGCTTTGGCCTGATATATGTACTAGCACAGTTCTGTTTTAACTTGTTATCTAGGCGGTGAGGGGTTCAAGGTTAAGTGCAAATGATGTACCAGTGAGATGGCAGAGTGGTACTGCTCACCTGTTTGGGGAGCACTGAATGAGTGCCCCTTGAAGAAAACTGCCTTGATGCCATCCAGCTATTAATTTGTGTCTTCCCACCTAGGGGCATAGCGGGGAGGCTGATTATTATTTTTTATATGAAAAGCCTAATAATTAGGCAAACTGTGTCTGTAGAGTGCTGACAACATTTGTGATTGACCAACAAAGGCTCGTAAGGCATGGTAAAATAGAGTGGCTGCTCTAGCAGAAAAGGTACCCTGGCTTGATTACTCGTTTTTTGGACTTGAGCTCTTGCTCACCCTTTCCCAAACTACAAGCTATCAGCTGCTTATGTGATTTTTAGACTAACAAAAGGCTGCCAAAAAGATCAGAGGAGTCATGTTTAGATTTTAACAGCTTATCTGGAAAAGCTATAGCTCTTTAAACTCCTTCAGGATGAGAGGGCTAGCCTAAAAGGCTGTCAGTGTAGATTATCATCTGTTAGTGATGCTTGAACGCTTCTAACAAGGTATTCCTGTGCAGAGCCAAGCGACACCCCTCCCTGTGTTATAAATCTTGACATCTAAATAGCCAAGATATCTGCTTACCCTGTCTTGTCAGGGTCTGGGTTGGCTGTGCAGCAGTGAGATAACATTTGCCTACCTGTGGCAGCATAGTCAGCTGCTGTTATATTTATCTGGCTTTGTGTAGTGGTTTTTGCCATCTGTAGAGAGCTCTGTGCTGGTTGTAGCTTCTACACTAGTGAAACTAGGTTGTGGTGGTTGTTACTGTAGTACTATTAAAGCAGCAACTTTGTGTAGCCCAAGAGACTTGCCTGAGGTTGTGCAGAAAGCCTGTGGAAGAGCAGGAAACCAACTTTGCAGGTGTCTCTGCCTGGTGGTGTTCCTGCAGGAGGCTTTGGTTTCTCCCAGTTATTTCTGTATGTGACTCAGTGTCCTGAGCACTTCCATGAGTCCTGCTGGATGGTGTGGGGCTCCTATCTAACTTTGAACAGAATTATCAGATGTAGTCTTTAACATAGCAAAAATCATTCATACTGACAAATCGGAAACATACTTCTCTAAGAAGTTAAGGCTGAAATCTGACTTCGGAAGGACTCGGAACATCCCTCAAGCAATTGCAGGTTTTGGGTAGGTTGTCTTCAAACTCAGCATGGGACACCACTTGTTCTGTAGAGCGTCGTTTCCATGTTGGGTCAAGAACCATTTGCAGCAGCTTCCCAGGAAGTCCTGACGTGACAGTATACATACCGCTGTGCTCCATCATCAGGAATGTTTTCCCATTCATTTGCCTTCAAAGACTTGGTAGTTACTGTTCAGTCTTATTTTGTAATTAAGATGCCCTCCTGCATACTTTACATCATGAATAGCATTGATAACTGTGTGAGAAAGTAATTGAAGATAGCAATGATTAATTCTTGTGATAAAATTTGTCCTTGGAAAAATTGATTTTACTGCCAGAAATGTACAAACTTCCCAATGGAAATACTTTCACCTAATTATTGTTATTAGTTTAAGCTTGTTGGGGGAGGGAGGAAACAAAAAATCAATTACTTCGTATTTATTACTAATCTGTTATGATCACTTTTAATACAGAGGAGTTATAACTCAAGACCTGTTTTTTTTAATTCATGAGCTATTGGAAAAGTTTACAGAAACTGTAAGGGCTGAAGAAACTGAATATCATGAGGTGATTACAGCTATTGAGCTGTAGGGAATTTTTCTTTCTAATCCTCCACGTTCTTAAATCAATGATGAATGAGGATGGTGCCAGCAGCCTGGTCATTTGAGTTCCTCGTTTGTCCATAACTGAGCTTCAGCAGTTACTGTGCTCTTATGCTGGTTCATGCACCTGCCCGGGACATCCTGAGGGAGCACGATTTTTGGAAAGCCTTTGAACTCAGAGGCCTGATTTTTTTGTTATTCGGACGGTGAAAGTTAAATTGTTGAAATTATTGTATGCTGGCCAACAGTTTTGCAGGAGTTAAACTTACTTGGAGAGTTCAAATTCATTCAATTTTAATAGGATTACTATTATTGCCAATTAAAGGAAGTCACTCTTGCTGCTCATATCCTTGAAACATCTCAAGTTCCTGCATTGTTTTATCCTGGTAGGATACAGTTAGAGACCAAGATAGCACAGAATGTTCCTACTTGCTCACAAGCTTGATGAGACAAGCTGATTAAAGCTTTCTGCCATGAATTTTCCTTGCGACTTAACCAACTTCAATTAGTAGTTTAGGAAAACTGTTTCTGTGTTTTCACTTGAACTGTTATTGTTGTTACAAAGGGTGAGAGTTTTCGTATACATCTAATTAAAGTATCTGCCAGGTCTATCATGTTATATTTGAGCTAATCAAACAAAAAAGAGATGTAATAGCCCTTCCATTAGATTCTCCTGCTTAATGTCACAATGCCTCTAACTTACATGCTGCTTGGTTATTGGCAGATGGGGAAAATTAGCAGTTCACTTGATTTTGCTAAAGCTCTAAAATTTCTATAGTAACAAAGCCATTAAATAGCAACTCCTTTCCCTGCACATGCCCTCCCCAATCAGTAAGAGTGGGAAAAGTGTCTGGTAGGTCTGCAGTGTAATCAGGGAAATAAACTGTAGCAGCCAAAGCTCTGGCAGAGTGTGAACTCCAGGTTGTAGCAAGCAGCAGTTGTGTGCTGCTGGGGCAGGTATTAAGCTGATAAATCATCAGTGAATATTCTGTGAGCAGGCTTTTTAAAGAAGTGTCAGAAGCAAGAAGCACACTGGGAAAAGGAATTTTTCTCTAATGGCCACTGAAGGAGGTATTTATTAGGAGCTGTAATCAGTGCTGGGTAGGCTGTAGTGCAGGAGTGTTGTTGTAAGGCTGCTGTTGTGTTGTGGCAGAGGATAAAGTGCAGCTGACATAAAGACCTCAAAAATGATCTGTTTTTCCCTTGGTAGTGAAGAACAAACTGTATCTCTGAATTTTGTACTTATAAAGCAAAAACCAGTTTTCCAGAAACTGAAACTAGAGAAGAGTTTTCCCATTCTTGCATTCCCTATAGAAAACTTTCATATGTATGAGGCATGGAGCTGGGGCTCAGGAGAGTCAGTGTTCTGGGTGGCTTTTTGAGCAGGGCAGTGTCTGATCCACTGACCATAGAGCTAGACACGTGAACACTTAACCAGTGCTTCAGACCAGAGCACAATTGTTTGTGCTGCTAGTGAAGTTCCTCTGAAATCACCCCCAAAATACTGGGCAGCAGAAGTTAGCCTGTGGAATGACTGAATGCTGTCATAGTAAGGGCCATGTGTATCTGGGCTATCTTACATCTAACCCTGATTGGAAGAGATAAAAAAGTACTGGCTGTGTCCACAGGGAAAAATGCCACATTGGCATCTGTGTTTATGAGCTAAATGTGTTACTAGCATTATTACAGACTTAAGACCTTTGAGGCTAGTGCTGTATTTTTTTTCTTGAGTGAGTCTTGTTAGTAATGCTTTTAACTACAAGAACATTAAGCTGAAACCAATTATTTACTGAGTTGGTGAAATGAGCCCTCTATCCACTTGGTAATAAAAGAGCCTACAAGGTGTTCAGGTTGTTACTGGCCCTGTCAGAACTTCTTTCCAGAATGTAAATTTATGGCTGGCTTTACAGTGCTGGCCATGGAGATTCTGTGGCTAATCAATAGTTTGTGGGCAATGAGCCAATGATAAAGCCACACTGAGTAATGAGAAAAGCAAAGAACACATGAACTTGATGCTCTGAAGTTCTGTCTGTGTAAAGATTTAGGGTGCTGCAATTAACCTGCAAATATCCCAGACACTTAGAGCATTAGTGTCTGGACCATCCTGCTGAAATGCATTGGTAAGAACATGGTGACTACAATAAAAAAAACTTTGACCACTGAAATGAGATGCTGTGGCAGGAGGTGATTTTAAAGTGACTGGGGATGTTGCAGATGTTACGAGTGTTGCAAAATGATGCTCTTAAGTTACTGGATATTGGAGTTTTGTGGAGCTTACACTCCAGGTGGCCCAGGCAAGGTTTGGGATGTCACTTTGTTGGTTCTTAAGTACACTTAACAGCAAGTTCTCACTGGGACTGTCAAACAGACCTCTAAGGATAACAAAACTTAGGCTGAGCTGATGTTCTAATGAAAACTGCAGGAGAATGGGAGAATAGTTAGGACGGTCAAGGCTGTTATCTGTGGCTGGGGAGACATCCTGCATGTCCTCTCCTAGTTGGACTTCCCTAAATTCTGAAAGCTTCATGACAAAGTTGTATGAATGTGTCTTGATAGTGAGTATCAAAATGGCAGAGTATGTCAACCTGCACTGTGAGGTATCTGCTGTGTAATTAGTGTCCAGACTGGAAAAAACAATTTGTGATGTTACACTTTGTAACAGATTAAATGATGGTTACTGCATTGTATAATATTCATTGTAACAGTTTAATTATTGCAGTTATTTTCAGTAAAAAAAGTGTAATATCATACTGATTTTTTTTGTAGGCGTATTGCACCGTCGTATACGTGGTTCCCCAACAAGTCTGTTCAGTTGCATACACTGGCTGAACCTGCACAGTGACTGTGTGACTACGCTGCCCTGAATGACAGATTTGTGTTATGATAATGTGCAGAACTTGAAAATGTACTCACTAGGGCTTAATGAATGCATCACAGTTAAAAATAATTAATCCTGCTCTCGGGGATTGATTGGACCACAAGATGAGCAGCATAGCTGAGGCTGCCACCCTTAGTGCTGAAAACAATTTTCCCAGCAATGAAGATTAATCCCTTTTTATTGTGTCGATGAAATAACAACATGATCATAAAGCATAGGAGAACAAGGAGAAGTTGACAAAGTATGTCTTTGATTAATTGCCATAATAGATTGCAGGTTGCTGACTGAGGAAATTTTTTTCAATGCTCATTTTTCAGTCTTTAAAACTTTAATGCACAAGGGGAAGACAAAATAAAACCAGCTAGTTAAATGCTGTGCACAATGTTGTGCATGTGAGCCACCTAGCAAAGCAGTCTGGAGGACAAGTGTGAACTTGACGGGAGATCTGTGAGACAGAAGGACAGAAGAATGATATGGTGGTTAACCATAAGCTGAGGCTACAGACCTACCTGCAATTCCTGGCTTCCCCTTGGGTTTTCTGTGGCTACATCTAAATTATGAGACAGTAACTTGCTTAGTCCGTAGTGCATCTGTGGTTTGTCTTTACGCAGCTTGGGAGGAGATCCTGCTTCACTGAGGAACTCCCACTACGTTAAAGATGACCATGTGCTGAAGGACTTTGGGACTGGATTTCTCAGCTTTTTGGTGTTATGAGAGAACATGTAGTACCAGGGTAAGAGGCATTGCTACTACCCAGTGGAAGTGGCGTTGTTTTGTTAGAACTCCTTGAAAAAATAAGACCTATTCTTAATCTTATTTAGTCATCATCCACTGACATTCTCTTTGGTCTTTGAGGAGCTAGTAAGTCATTGGCAATATACAGATGATGGAATTGAAGGATAGGGAAATGGAATTCAAGTTCTACAAACCCAGCCCCACAGTTTTCCATAGAGCTCCCTCACTTCTGACTCCAACAGGGGCTCTGACACTTCAGAATCCGTAAGCTCACACCTCAGAGAGCCAGTTCCGGAAACACTCGCTGAAGTGATGTATTTAACTTGTCAAAGAATTGATGGCACAGACAGGTCTAAACACAATGCATCCTGACTCTCCCAATTAGCTTAGTTAATTAGGGGAAACAGTGTTAGTCATTAAATAAGAGTGGATTGTTGCTCAGCGAGGATATGGTGTGCACATTCCCAAAGGAATGGGAATGGGTTCCCAGGAGGGACAGTTATTCTAGTAAAGATTCCAGTAGCTGTTCCAAATGGTGCCTCATGGACCTATAAACTTAAAGTTTCAAAATGAGAAAAGAAAACAAAATCTGTTAAGTGCTGTCATATTAGAACTAGCTCAGCTATTTAAAATCTTCCCCAGGGAGACTAGTAATTAAAGCATATCTTTTTCTCCTTCAGTTGCCAATCATGCAATTTTAAAGTGGGTCATCACCTATCTTGTTAAACAAAAATCTTCATGTTCCATAAGCAATGCAATTTATCTTGAGGGGAGGGTGCATGTAGGAAATCAGAATCCAGGAATAGACTGAGGTGCTAAAAAAAGTGCCCTTCTTAGCTTTCTTAGGACCTTCAGAAACATCTGCATATCCTAAAAGAACTCCCAATCTCCTGAAGCAAGCAAAGCACACATGCCATGCAGTTAAGCTTTTTTGCAAGTTATGCTGCTTCCCTGAGCTTGATTCATCACTTGCCTCTGGCCCCTAGAAAATGCAAGGAGATAACTTGTCTTAGCCAGTGAGAATTTGTTACTCCTGGTGTCTTGTTCTGTGTGAATGAAAAGCACACAGATAATATTGCATCCTAGGTAACTCAGGGTGACTTGGAGAGCTGCTGAAACTTGCCATACAGACAGGGTCTAGGTTCCCTGGAAAGGCAACTGGGAAAAGAAGAGTCTGCAACAACTAAAATAGGATTGAGAAGAGTGTGATAGCAGCGATTTATTCTGATGCTGTGCACTGGGCTGGGTTCCGTACTGTTTGAGAAACAGCTGCTTGTCCTTGAGCAAAAAAACTAGTGAGGGAGAGCAAACAAGAGCTCCCAGCCATGAGAAAAGTGTGAGTGCCCTCCCTCTGCTCACCCAGAGATGCTCAGCAGTAGGGAAGTGGTACTGGGAGGTAAAAGGGGGGGTACAGATGATGCCTTCTGTTATACATTGCTTATATAGATTATTGACAGACACGATTCCTTTGGCTACCTGAAAATTTGACTTTCCTGGAGCTGGCTCCATGGTCTATTGAGCTGCCTGTCTCCTGACACCAGAACCCTGGGAGAAAGGGGGCTGAGAGCACAGCCCATGCCAGAGCTCGCTCCCTGGCAGCTGGATGTGCAGCATAGTGCCCGCAGCAGAGCCTGCAGGATGGCAGCCTGAGTATCATCTGCAGGCTGGCACCACCTCTGCTCCCATAGCTCATCTTTCTTGATACTAGTAGGGAAATGTTCCATGCTAAATTACCTCCAAACTACAGGAGAGAGCTTGATAGCTATGGAAAAAACACACAGTTTGACATGCTGCTTTGATTGGACTGGGGATAGAATTATATCTATTTAACAGACCTCAGATGGGTGCAAGTTATCAGGCACTACGTCCTTCTGAGGAAGCAAGTTAGTCCTGTGCAAACACAGCAGCCTCATTCAATAATAACTTAATGACCCATCGTATTTAACTGACTCTTTGCTATAATTGTTCAGAGAACTTAATGGATTTCTCGTACTTAATTATTTAATTTTGAATTATGGATTAGTGAGATGTTAAAACAAATGAGGGATGGAGTGCTCAGTTTGATCTGCCCTTATGCAATAGAGCAGCCCAAAACCAGGGTTACCTACTCTGAGAACTCAGCAGAGTATAAAGCATATGTGCATACTTAAGATAAGGGGAGTGGGAAAATCTGAGAAGTAGTTCTATCTTTGAAGTTTCCCAATAAATTTCTACTTTTGAAATGGATTAGTCTGTCTTCAGCTTGGACATTGGTTACTTCAGATATGCTCACAAATTTTCTTCACATCCAGGATAGTTGAAAATTGTATGAAAACCTGTTTGTATGGCTCCATATTACAGCACTAGTCATGCTTAGCTCCCACTGGGAAGGAGGGTGAGGGAAGCAGATAAAATCTCCTAAATTATCACTGAAACCAACCAATGTGAATGTTAAAGATGCAGGCTTTGCTGTAAAAAGGCAACAGGATTCCACTGTAATGCTTTACCAAATGCAGATTATGACAAAACTGGGTGTATTCTTTGCTCAACTGGCTTGTCCGCATTATAGCTCTTTCGTGATGTTCTGCTATATAAAACAAATTACCATTATTAGGGCTATTATAGCACTGTACACAACTAAAATGCTTAAGAAGGATTCATGCTAATTTAGCTCAACAGAACGGAGGAGACTTCCTTTGGCTATGAGGAATTCTTACTATCTATCTACTATTTGTTTAAAATAAGCTATAGTTATGTCAAGAGTGAAACAAGTGTTAATTCTTAACGCAAAATGTCCATATACATTAAGCCACAAAACAGGGATTTGTGAATTCCCCCTTCTGCATCACAGTACTTGCAGCTTTTACATAATTTAACTCCATGTTTAGCTACATGAAAGAATTTCTGGTTTGATTTTTACATGATAACACTTTGCTGTTGTATTCAAATTGCCAGTACTATCTGTAAGAGCGTTTCTGCAGCACATTTTTAGACATTTTATCATTATTCTTCATTTAAAATGTCAGCCTTGTTCTGACAAATCTTGTGTGCTTGGTTTGAACAGCTTCACAAGTGTCAGGCTGGAGTTGTCAGAACTAGCGATGAAGGCTGCATCTTTTGTTTCCTAAGAGAGCAAGCATAAAAGATTTCGGTGTAGAATGACTAGATTGAAGCAGTACTGCAAATTTCAGGTTGTTCTTGTACATCAGGACTTCTCCAAAGTAAAGTCTAGAGAAGACTATTTTACTGCAATTCAGAATTATGGGATTGAACTGTGTCAGCGGGCTTTTAAGCAAATAGTGTTCTTGCTGCCTTGAATTTCCTGATGTGTGGGGTTTTTTTGACTGGGCAAGAAGACATGTATACTTATAAGGGGCCATGACAGCAAGGTAAGTGTTGACTGCTCTGTTCCAGGACTTGTCACCATGTTCTCCAGGTACATGAATAAAAATAGGTAAGAACCAAGTTCTGGCAGGGAGAGAGTTCTAGGTAATGGGGTCGAGCACACAAACCTTGACATTTCTTCTGTTTCCAGTTCCTACACTGCTGTAAACTGAGCATCTGGAAGGGGGGGGTGGTGTCAAAAAGGAATTCCCCTGCTGCAGATTACTGCACCATCAGTTTAGCTTGATGGAGGCCTAGCTTCTCCTCAAGCACCAGCCACTAGCCATGGCTGAAGTCAGCGTAATATCAATGGGCTGTTGAGTTGATGTAGCTTGGCAAAATCCTATGTCCTTAAATTTGTAGTCCAAATTACCCTCAGGCAACAACGCCTGCATGTGATGGTTACTAGAGTGTATGGGAAGCCACAAGACTAGGGGGGAAAAACAGTTAATATAGTTTGTTGGAATGAATGTGGTGTTGGTGGCTGAGAAGGAACTCCATTGCTTCTATGCGAGGGTAAGGGTGTGCTTTGTCTTCAGTCACAAACAACTTCTGGTCTTCTATTTCACTGTAGTTCTCTGGAAACCCTTAATGGAGTGTACGAGGCAAAGGAAGTCTTGCCAAGTAAGGGCTACGAATAGTATCGAGGAGGGATGTACTCTGAGAAATCTATTAGTCAAACACTTTAGTGTGCAGATGAAAATAAATAGTATTCTGTGAAAAAGTTGTGATAACTTTAAAAATTGTCTCAAATGTAAAGTCTCTTTTTCCTCATTTTCTCCACTGAATTACATTTACAACAGAGAGGCTGATCTAGACATTATGAGCTTCCTAAGAAAAATAAATCAAAATAAAAAGCAATTTAAAAATCAGTGCAATTTCCACTATTTTTCTTGTATGTACTGGTTGCTGGTCCTCAAGGGATAGCTGTACTTTCTGATCAGTACTAATACAAAATTCATATTTGTCTGGGCTATTACGTGCAAAGTAATGTGTAATCCCTCAGGTTAGAGTGAAAAGCCAAGTCAAACATTACAGGAGACCTTTCAATTTTGAAAGGTTTCAGAAATAAGCACAATACAAACGTATAACGGGATCCAGTTATATGTAAACAAACTGTTATTGCAGTCTCCTCCTTAGAAAACACAATTAGATTGCTAACAAGATTGCTTTTGGATTACTTGGATTAAGCACTGCATTCAGAGGCTTATGAGGTACCTGGAATTTCATTTTTTTCTGCATCTTCAAGTTGTGAAACTTGGTTATACAGAGCTTTCATATGATGGGAAGGCCAGACTTTATAAGCTAGTTTAATTATTTTCCAGTTAGTGTTAATCTCGATTGATGAAAACTCTCAAAGCCAGAAAACAGATGACACAAGAAATGACTGTTACTCATAAGAGACTCTCTTAATCTATAAAACATCAAAGATGTCATTGCAAGTATCTTTGCTTTGCTTGTATTTTATTTTTTTAGATGATCAAAATGCTTTGTTCTCAAGTTCTTGATGAATCATCATGTGACAGTTCAGAGAAGATCTAAATAGGAGATTATCACTTTTCTTGAAGAAATAAAACATAGTGACTCAGGTGCAAGCCTCTGCACAAGCCATGGGTGTCTGGGTGATTCCGTGGTGCTTTGCTATATGTACCTGTGCAATACACCTGTCAAGAGGAAAAACAAGGCATTTGAACTCAGAACAAGTCCTGATCCTGAAATGTATTCAAATAGATGCTGAATTCACTTGCAAGCTCTGAGTGGAAGATAGGCAGCAGCCCTCTCTAATTCTGTTCTCTCTGAACAGTCTTGGAGTATTGCTGGAGAGGAGAAGAGGCATCTTCAGGTGTGCTGTTCAATAGCTGCTATCACTGCTGTTATCACATTGTGAAAGCTTAGGCTTGATGGCCCAGTTGGTCCCTTCCAGTGTGATGTTTCTCCATTGCTTTGTAAATAATTTTGTACTGTAACTTAACTGAAGTTCAGTTACACAGTTCTCATTCTTAACGTTTTCTTGCTTTTACAGGAACCTTTACTAGATTCTACTATACTTTATTTAAAAAAAAAAAATGGAGGCTGATCCTTTCACTGAAACACCATTTCAGTGAGAACAGCTGGTTTAGAAACTTCTCTTTGAAAAAAAAAAAAAAGTAATTAATAGGCCTGGTTTTGAGCACTCCTGGCAGATCTGCCATCTATTCCTCAGCCCAAATGACAAGCGAGTTACACAGTGGGGCTTTGCAAAGTTCAAACCATATTGTATAGCAGATGCTGTGATACTATTATTCAGTAAGTCCACACAGACTCCCCATTGTCATCTCCTTCCCTTGCAGCAATTTATGACCAGCTCTCTCTTTGCAGTGCTACGTTATGACTACATTAATCCTAAAGATGAATTAACCCCACCTCTGGCTTTACAAATTTTTCTGAAGTTCAGCTCTCTATCCCTCTCACCATCTTTGTGTGGTGGATTTGTTCTACACTGTTTTACTAGTTCCAAGGTGATCAGTTTGATGTATTTCATCATTTTCCCTCTAATTCACTAGTTCTGGCCTTTCCAGATTTAGTTTGCCTATAAATCCCACAACAGTGGTAGCATCCTTAGAAGGTAATGATAGTTCTCCTCTTTCTGTTGTATCTCATTTCCTAGTCAACCTTGCCTTAAAATTGTTTGGCACTTCTCCATATATAAAATACCAGGTAGTATCTGTGGTCATTGTTTCAAATCTGTGAAATTTCTCATACTTGCTTGGTTGACTGTGCTCCTAGGAGTCATTTCCTTTTAGTTCTTTGAATCTGGTTATTTCCCTTTTTAAGGGTGACTCTCCATTTTCTGGTGTTCTGTTACAAGTACTGGGGTCACAGTGACACTGCCTTTCTTGAATACGTTGAGATGTAGAGCTAAAAAGAGTTGGCATGTTACTGATGCTTCACTTGCAGAAAGCTTATAATGCAATTAATAATGTGAACTTTCTCTGCACACAGCCTCTGTACTGGAAAGGTGCCTCCTTTCTGCACAGCAAACGATGAATTCACATAGCTCATGGTGTAATTTCTTGTGTATTATTTTCAACAGCACCGACTCACCCAGCCATGACCCACAGCCCCATGTTGTCCCTCTGGTGATTTGCTCATCAGCCTGTTTCTCTCTCAGAAAGGTGAGGCAAAGCTTCACTGTATGTCTGATGAACCAGTTGCTCAAGTTTTCCCACAGTTTTCCTTGGACAGTCTGCTCAGTGAGTGCTGTTAATGCAACACGTGCTCTCTTGTAGGTGTCTGCCTTAGCAAATGCAGTGCACTGCTACGCAGAACTGAAAGAGCTGCTCTTGCTGCTGCTGTCCTCACTGAGCTGAGGATGGCAGAGTGACAGTGGAGGAACAAGGTGGATAGTCTTGTCTGACAGTTTTCCAAAAGCTGCTCTCAAAGCAGGGAGAGAGGAAGTTATTATCTAGATGAATGTAAATGCTCTCTTTTTAACTGGCTGGGAGAGAGCAAGGGTGATGAAAAACTTCACTTGCTTAGTTGTCTGAGAACTGAATTGCTGAAAAGCTGCTGCCTGGTCACTTCTCCACCTTATAGCACTGTTTGACTATCTCGTCTATTTAAATTGTAAGTTCTGTGGTTCAAGTACTGTTGTACAATGCTCTTGTGCCATGTACAGCGCCGTGGGATATTGTCGGAGTTCTTTGGATCTTGCTGTAATAAATATATTTAGAGGTTTGTTTTGGGTACTTAGCCTAATGTTACCAAGATGCAACATTGAACTGAGTCATCTTGACCAGAAGCAGGAATCAAAAATGAAAAATAAACTTAACGTTAAAGTTTTGATTAAGAATTGACCTGAGTTTCCCTGGAGGTGTCACATAGTCTGTGACTCTCTAACTGCGTCATCCATTCCTAATTGAATCCCTCTGTACCAACACTTACAGCTGAAATTTAACACACTGACCTCCAGTTGATCTCAGGAATGATATTATCCTATCCATTTCCGAGCAAATTACAGTCCTTCACAGGAATGCATTAAACTATCAGATCTTTCTCATTATGGATTTCTCGTAGGGCTTTTAGCTCCAAATGAGCTTTGAGGCCAGCTAAATCTCTGATGGAGCTGTAGTCTCCCTCACTGCGTGAAATGAAAAGTGCATCTTCTGTGCTATAATGTGAGAACAGGTTTGATTTTTTTTTTTTTTTTGAGTTAGGCAGCAATAGGCACAGATTGCTGTAGCTGAGATGGAAAGACTCAGCATTGCTGAATCGCAAATTGGCTCAGGCTCTGTAGCAGTGCTGGTATGATAAAAAAATATTGACTACAGTATGTTTAATATTCACTTCCTCCTTTTCCTCCACAGAATCACCCATAGGGGAATTCTCAAGGTATTTCTGGCAGTCTGAAACTCTCACTGAGTAATTATCAGGATGTGCACTAACATAAATACTGTTACACCAAAGGAGACATGGATCTTCTCTGATCAGCTCTTGGCATCCTTATGATTCTGAGAATATTTAAAAGGTAAGAAGTCCCAAATTAACTATGTGGATTGATTTAGGATTCACTTTATATATCTACTCTAGCTAGCAGCGTCAGCTTTATTGCTTAAAACAAAAGCTATTTCTAAATTTGTGTGAATAGAACCATTGCCACTTTGCAGATGAAGCAAAGGAAAAAGTGGTGGAGTGGAACTTAATCTGTCTTAGTGCTGTTTCAGGCAAATGCACCAGCCCAAGACTGACATTTCTCTGCTGGAAATTAAGACATGAAGGCTACTTACTTCCCAGTGCCTTGAAGTTAGAGGCTAAGAGTTGCACAGCTCCTCTTGGACTGATCCCGCACGGGCCTCAACTCCCAAGAAGCTGGGAAGGATTAGCACCTTTTCATTAACATCTCGCATCTCTTAGGGTACAGCTTTATGCTGACAGTAGCAATGTTGAAAGCTCAGAGCAGTTCAGTTTTAAGCATCTGAGCATCTATGAACCCTGTAGATGGCTGAAGACTGCTCAGTGTTTTGCACATTGCTGGAGTACTGTACCAGCGTATAGGTTGCAGGTGTCCCTTTGAGACACTATCACGAGATACCTGCTTTCTCACAGAGCGTTTTCCAAGTTCCCACATAATGTCACATGGACGTATCTATTCTGTTTCCCACTGCACGTCCAACCAGCTCTGCCACAGCTTGGCCAGTCCTCCCTGCTGTCTGTGGGTTGCAGTAGCACCATGCTAAAACTCTCTATTTTCCTCTTTAGGATAGTGAGGTCTGTTCAACACAAATTGGTAGATGTCACGAGAAGAAAAGGGAAACTAAGCTGTAGCCCAAAGAGTGCCATCAGTCCAAGTCAGCAGGATGGCTTTCCAGAGGCAGAAATGAGAGCCTTTCCTTTGCAGTAGGGGCTGAGGTTCTAAATGCTTTCTGAACCTTTGAAAGCTGCTCCCTTCTCATTGTGCCATGTTGGCTTCTTTCTCTGCTGGATGGAAATATGTCGTCTTTGAAAAAAAAAAAAAAAAAAATTTCATCTCTATATGATGAGGCCAGGAGAAATGCTAACCATTGCTATTCATACAAAATGATATATCTGATAGACAACGAAGTATAGGCAGTGTTCACAACATGATATATTCTGTGTGTAGCAATACAATCAGGTGTAATGGCCCTCCTTCCACTCAGCAGGCTGTCTCTCCCCTTATTTCTAGCAAGATATCAGTCTTGTATTATACCAGCTCTGGTTACAGATGTGCAGCATGGCCAGATTTAAATCATTCTCCATGAGATATTCCCAAGCTTTGCAACTGGTTTAAATGAAAAACTCGAGAAAAGCAATAACAACTTATAAACTTCTAAGTCAGAACTGTAAATCCCTCTCAGCTTGTTAAATTAACAGAGGCATTGTGCTGTGAAAAGGGACCAAATTTAATAACTCAGCAAGACAGACCTTAGCAGGTTCTACTATTAAAATCTCTCTTGAGCAGGTCAACATGGAGAGCAAAACACACTTGACTTCTGCTTGAGGCAGGAGTAGATACATTCTTCACGCTTCCTTTTTGGCTGCTGCGTCACCTATATTTTCTGGCTCCTCTTTGCTACCATGTTGGAGTGGTTGTGTCCATGAGACTATTACAAAAGCAATCATCTGGAATATTGCTGAAGGATAGATGTAGGACATCTGAAGCTGCCCGCAGAAGTTGCACTTCAGTTTGCCCTAAGTTATTGTATAACTTCTCGATATGGGTTTATATTGCTTTAAGCAAGCTATATTGCTCTAGCTTTCACTATTTAGGCTAAAACTAATATAAAAATGTCCAGATACAAAACTGTAATGTGTTAATAAACAACTGAGTATGATTTTTATAGGGAAATAAGTTCATGTTTGGGCATAGGTAAGGTCTAAGCACACTGGCCTTTGGCTGAAGTGAAAAAAACAGTTCTCTAGATGTTAAATGAAGCAAATTCCTGTCTTCTGTTTCTCAAGCATAGACACACTGATGTCTTGCGAAAGGATGGGGCGCAGCACTTCTTGTCTACCTGTAAGTGCCCTTCTACTGCCGGAATATCCTCCAAACCATTCAGTGGTTTTGACTCTTGTATGAAAGGGAAGGAAAGTGCAGGAGTGATTACATCATGGAAACCTGTCAAACCAGGAGGAAACAAGGCTGCTGTGTGTACAGAGCGGCATGTTATAAAGTAAGCATCTCTCCTTTACATTGCTTTTTGTAACACCAGCTGCTTAGCACAGACACCAAGATCCTTCATTCTGCTGGGCCCCTCATCACTCATGAGCCCACTCATCACCTGGGTGAAGCTTATCACAGTCCTGCTTCCCAGGTGGGATCCAGCTGTTCCACATTACAGCTGGATGTCCCCACATTCGGAGATTTATTCCATGCCACCTTCCTGTGGGCTTGGTGTGGTACAAAGGCCATGGGAAGCTGATCTTACTACTTAACTCAGGAGAGCTCTGGAGCCTGGTTACCTGTGAGATGCAAAATAGAAGAGTGGCTGTTTTGCGGTGAAGCAGCTGCTCAGCACAAGTGTGTGCACTGTGCTCTGCTTATCTCCATCAGGGCAGAGATGGAGACAGGTTGTGTGTGGAAATGGTCAGTGCAGGGATTCCAGCAGGGTGGCTATTAGTGCTGTTTGAGTAACAGAATTTATGTTTAAGGAAGAAATCAGGAGAATAACAATGCCCAGTAGATCAGAAATGCTATTTTCCTCTTCTTTTTTCTTTGCAAAAGGGAAAATAATCAATCCTTCTGAGTTGAATAAAACTTTCTGTTCAGTGCTGATACTTTGCTTTAGTTTTAGGTTTTTCCAATTTCCCACGATGTTAAAACATAATACAAACAGGTATACAACTTACCTTAAATAGAGCTATTTTTAAAATATCGAGAACCTCTGGACTCGTAAGTTTTGCCTCGAAAAGCTGTCTTTTTCTGTCTCTGGGCTGTGATCATTGTATTTAAAGATAGGTTTTTTTTAAAATCCAAAAGCAGAAATGAAAGTAAAATGGAGGTTTTCCCTTCTGGAGCTAGCTGAAAAGATTGATGGAATAACAGATAGTCTTTAACAAAGCAGCAAGTGTACCTGACAGGAAGCACACATCCATTCAAAGGGGACTACGGAAGACTGATGCATTTTAAACATACTCCCAACTGGTTTGTCAGTAACAAATTGGACTTGTCACATTCTCCAAACAGTTTTAGTGAGAACATTAACAATGTTAATGATCTATGGTCTCAGCAGGAGGAAGAAGTTTGAGTCTAGTTCCAGGAAAGCTCAGAATGGTTAGCAATTGTTTGTTCTTGAGACTGCAGGGTTTTCAAAAAAAGAAAATGTAAGCAATTGCTCAGTTTGGGAACTTAGAATGGTTGGTAATCATTATCCCCTTGATCATGTAATTGTGTCACCATATGCATAACTTGACTCACTTGGTATCAGATTTCAAAAATACACCAGCTCCTTTCTGAACAATCACATAAGGACTGGAAAGCCTTGGCACCCAGCTCGGCATTCTGAGCTGTTACAAAAATTTGGGGCTTTGCATATGTCCATGTGTGGCTTTTAATTCATGAAACTGAATCAGACTGTTGTCTGTGTGTTTATATATGTGTGTGCATGTGGAAACAAGCAAAAAGGCAGGGTGAGCTGTTGCAAACTTCGATGGAATTCGTGTTTAGTCTGTCTTGATGCATGTTTCTGCCAAGTTCTTTTTGAGGAGATATGTTGTGGTTACAACACTTTATCAAGAAAAATATTTTTAAAATGGATTACCAGAGTTATGTGAGAACAGTCATGGTAACAGCATAAAGGAGTGTAGATAAAAATGTGTTTTCTTATTTGTTTTGAGCTTTCATGACATGCGTGTTCCTCAATTTCCCCAGCTGTTGAAGATTAATAAAACAGCTGTCTCCAAAGTGGAGTAATGTAATGGCATGGCTCTGAGATCCACACCTGTAACTCTAGTGGGATGCATTTCCTATTCAGGATGATATTCCTCTCAGACAATTGTAGGACTTTCTTATAAAAAGCAGAATAATCTTCTTTCTTGCTGGTGTCTTCCTACAGCACAGAGCACAGGAGGCTCTCTCACAAGTGTTAATGTAAGACCTACTACAATAGGTAGGATTGGTAGGTCCAATGGGATCCTCACTGAGATATTGTTGTAAAGGGATAATGATAATAGTGAAAATCCTTGCAGGTGTATTTCAAAGTTTTCCACTTTTCTAATCCAAAATACAGGGCAGAATTCCTGTGTACTCTTTCAAGTGCTTGAGTTTGTGTAAAAAGAAAAAACCCAATGTTTTGTTTTTCTTTTAACAGTCTTACTGTATTACCTCTCTTGTTCAAGGTCTAATTCAAAGTAGAATATTTTATGAGGCAATATGTTTATTGTCAAGTAAGGAGAACACAGAAACCAATCTACCTGTTTCTCTTAATCTTGGTAATTATGCCAATGACCTAGACTCAATGCACAGCTAGAGGAGAGAGAAGCTTGGAATGATGAGTTGTTCGAGTTGAAGCCAGCTGGTAATTAATTCTGCAAAACAAACACTGTAATTACTAAAAAGTAGTAAAACTTTACATTACATTAAAGAGTATAATAGGTTTTCTAAAAGGATTCTATTAAGTTTAGTGCATTAGAAATATGCTATTTATAAATGTGAGCCTCGCAAAATGTCAATAGCCTGGTGTTTACCTAGGAAATGAGGCAACTACATTAAAAAAAAAATTATATTTAAAAACACATTTAGAAATTCTTTCATTAGTGAAATTAATTACTTTATCTTAATGAGGCCTTTGGGTGCATAACAGTTCTAATTCCTGAAGCTCTGAAAATAAAAATGATCAACAGAAAATGAGAACATAATCCAAGGAAAATATCTACTCTTGCTAGTTTTCATTTCAAAACCAAAGGCTGTGAATTTAACCTCCTTTGAAGGAGAACTCCAACTCCTTTAGAGGTCTGGGTTAACAGTGTGGATGTGGAAAACCACACTGGATTGACTGGTGGTGGTGATTAGAGGATGATCTCTTCTGGGTGAAGTTACCACCCTGGCACGTGGTAACTGATGACTCTCCGCAGTAGCTTCAGAAATGGAGGGAGGAGTACAAGAAGGTAAACTACAAACCACCAGACTCCTTCCTTGGACTCGTTTCATCCAAGTGGAATACCTTGCAGCTCCTGCTCAGAGACAATAAATGTTACAGCTTTAAGGTGAGGGAAAAAATGAAAAGTGCCATTCCCAAAGGATACAAAATACATCTCTGCCTATGACAAGCAGTTAACAATATGGATAGCATCTGCCTGGGCTTTTATCTTGATTTAAATTTGTTTTCCATTCACCAGGCTCAGTTGCAGGAGAGTAATAATTGAAATGTGCATGAACCACTAGATACAAATTTTATTACCACCTCTGTGGTACACCTACTATAGAGAGAGAAGTCTGAGTGAAAAAGATCACAGGATACTTAGTCACCTCCAATATTTGCAGTCCAGACTGGAAGAAGTAATTGATTTTCTAATGATAGAGAAATTCTTAGCTGGAGGCATAGTATTGTTTTAACCCATGTCTGGGTGATGCAATTTCCACTATAGGGAGTCACTGACCTGCCTTAGTGATTGGGCTGCAGGATTGCTTTTTACATCTTGCAGATGATCTATCAATAGCGGGGCTTTTCAGCCATTTGACTCCGTTAATTAATGCATTCCTGTTTCTTGTAGCTATGGAGTTGTCGGCCCCTTTGAATGGTGCTACAGTCCTGGAGGCGTAAAGTGCCAACTTCTATGCAGGGTGAATCCCATTGAATACCAGTGAGCCCTGGTAATAATGAAACAGGTGCTTCCTCCTGGAGGCAGGGTGGGACAGAGGCTCTCTTGCTCCTGCTGGTTTAATGCAGAGGTTGCATCTGGCTGCAGAGCTCTGTACTGGTGAGGGATACCACTGCCTTTTGTGGAAAACCACCTCTTCCTCACAGCAACACTATTTAACCCTTCTTGGATAAAAAAGCTGATTAGTTTTAGTAGTAGATCTGTCTGGCCTGTCTCAGTTGGAACAGAAACAGATCAGAAATACAGATGCTCTGATGATAAATCTCAAGAGAAGGTAACCCCCAGCAAGAGTGAAGAGATGGGAAGTCAAGGAGTGGTAGGTACAGAAACTTCTCCAGTTTGGTAACTGCCTGCCCAGGCTGGGAAAGGAACATACATAGTGAGGCACAATGGGTAGCAAAGAATTTTATGCAGTGTGTTGTGGGTTTTTATCTGTCTAGATACAAACAGTTTATGTCCTTCAAAGTGATTACCTGTCTTGGTAAAAGCTGCCAGTCGGGAGAAAGAGCCTTCTGCCTTTGACTGATTTGTGTGTCTGGGGCACAGTCTCAAAAGATGCGTTGCTGCTTTTATTCTGAATTATTGGTATTCATGCACAGAAAGTATACATGCCACGTTACAGAGAAACCACAGCAGTGCAACCTGATGATGTTCAAACAGATTCTGAAAAGGTTTCATAGGAATTTCAAAAGGCTTTGGATCCAGTTTTCTGTGAACTGCATCAAAAATGCAGTTTGGGTCAGTAATGTTTACACTTTTTCATAATGTTTATATTGAATTATTGCACATTCACTGTCACTTTGCTGTCAGTTAAGAAACAGGAGCTGGAGCCTGGGAATGCCTGGGTACTTTTCCTTTTGCTGTGTGGGTTATCACAGCAATTCTCTGAGTGATCAAAAGTGGGGAAAAAAGGCATATGGTAGTAGTGTCCTAAAGTTATTTTGAGCCTCTAGTGACAAAGTACAGTCTGGACAATTTGATTCTGTTTTCACTCATGAGAAGGTCATTTGGCTCAAAATGAGAACTTCTAGTTTCTCATCTTGCAAATAGCCAACTTTGTGGACTATAACTGTGTTTAGCAATCTGAAAGATGAGAGATCTCAAAACAGGGTTCCATGGTGGAGTCAGGTGTGTACAGGACTTCAGCCCCTACCTGTGTCTTATTCAAGTGGCAAGAGACTTCCCCTCTTGTGTTCTGGTGGTTTTTTCCTTTACAGTATAAATTAAATAAAAAGATTAACTAGTAATTAGGGTTGCTGAGAAGAAGGCAAATGGAGAACAATAGCAAGCATTCATGCTTGCTAATGTAAATCAATGCTATTACCTTAGGTTGGGTGTGAGGGGCAGGTGTCAGCTGAGCTGCAGCTAATAAGGGCCTGTAAAGAGATGAGCTGCTTAGCTGTGGGCCCTGCTCGTTCTGGTCAGTGCTGCTGTGCGTGGTACAGTGACATAGTTGTGGAAAGGATGCTGGTATCACCTTGGTGAGTCCTTGTGGGCTACAACAGTTTCAGATGTCTTTCTTCTGTAGAAACTTTTCTTTTCTTGGTCTTTGCTGGGCTAATACTGTTGGAGCACATACGTTTTATGTACATTGTGTACACTGTGTATGTAAAATGAGTAGAGGTTTGTCTTATCTGTGTTCCTTAAGGGGCAGATCACAAGTTTGATATCCTGATATCATTCATATTGAATATACACAAAGCGTTCAAGGAACGTTTGGTTGAAAACTTAAAGCTATGAAAATCCTACAAGAATAAGTTTGTGGTTTACTATTGTGCTTTTTATGGTGTATTTTCTTGTCGTGCACCGAGGGTGTGAATCATGAAAGCAACTGGTGCATAGAACCCCATTGGAAGTTTTTTTGCCTTCAGCCCTGGATGAAAACAGAAGAATACCTGTCATTGCTGGTACTTTTACTGAAAATAGCCAGTTTATTGATAGGACTGACAGACAATGATCTTTCAGAAGGCTTGGCATGAAAGGTAATAAGCAATAGAACTTACCCAAGTTCTATTTTAATCAGTAAAACTCTTGCTGATTCTGAAAGGTGAGGTTTCTGAAAAGAACTCTAAGCTAGTGATCCTTGAACTAACATCAAGTCTTGAGCTTTCAGTTTTAGAGACACACCAGCAAAATAATCATGGAGGGAAGCAAGAGTTGCAACATCAGACCATTATTTTATACAGTTCTAAATAATTTTGTCCAGAATATATATCTGATAGGCAGCCATACTAAGGACTTGTAATGTGTTTTCAGAGAATTGCAAAGAAAAGGAAATGTTACCCTTTGTAGATGCATTCAGACGAGTTGCAGTTGCTTTTAACAACTTGATGGAATCACACTGGAACAGAGCTCAAAGGTCTACATCTGTGTTTCCTTATCCTAGCCACAAACCTCTGGCTGTGGGATCTCATCAGTATTCCTGCTGTAAGCCTTGGTGTCGATATGGTCTTTGTTCCCTGAGCTTAAAACCCAGCCTGTTTTCACTGCTGACAGCTTTATGGAAGCAGCTATAAAGTTTTGCCAGTGCTCCCTCTGCCTGTACCAATGAATCTACATTTCCCACTACAGAAAGATTGATAGTGGGCTATTTTTATATTCTGAGCCAGATTTATGCATTCTGCAGAATCATATGAAGCTAACCACATAATAAATGCATGTATCAGTGAATGTGCAAAAAGTTACACCGACTCTTCCTGAATGTCTCCCTGCATATCACTGATGCTGCAAAAGAGGACTTTCAGAAAACAAATAATGTGGTAATTTTAAATCTTTTTTTTCTTATGAGTGGTTGGTCTACATGGAGGGGAATACTTGGATGTATGCAGAAAGGTGTGAGAAAAAACATGAAGCTAAATCGGAAGGAATGAGTTCCAGTTGTCAGGCAGCCCCAACTCCAGGGGCAATACTGCCCCCGAGGGCTCAGCCTCAAATGAAAATCCCTTTAGCTCTGACAATGCTGATACTTTGACAGATGCTATAGTTGAGTTGGAAATCTAACAGAACAAAATGTATGAAAAATAGAGGAAGAATGACAAAACAGTTTTTTCTTTATTTTCTGAGCTACTTTCCCATACTCTGATTTCTAGAGAGATCTGTTGACATAAGTTCAGCAGCCAGAGATGAGAGGTTTTTGAAACAACCTTCAGTGATACACAGTTTATATTGGGAAAATAATTATTCTTTAAAGATTCCTGAAAAATAGTGTTTAAGGTTTTATGATTAAAAACCTGATGTCCTTGAATATAAAAGCTAGATGAAAGAACTGCCAGGGACCTTAAAGCAGCTGAAATGATAAACATAAAGGGAGCAATAATGATCAAGCCTGAGGTGATTACGTTCTCTAATTAGAACACATGTATCATTTAGGCATGTTAATCTTTGTCTGTCTGATGTGCTTTGGTTACACTAACCTATATCCAGTGCAAACTACTGCGATCATCACATCAGTACATGCAGCAAGAGGAACCGTTACAGGTGTTCACAGTCCTCTGAGCAGCATTGAAACTCCTCATGGCATCGTGGTTCTCCTTTGCAAATACACCTGAGCGTGCCAAGATCCCGGTTCCCACTGACGCATCACTGTGAGCATCTGGTGTATTAGACCCCTTCGAGTATTTGCAGCAGTATCTCAGGAGCAGAGAAGAGGTGTTTAAGATAAGGACTGACCCAAGCAGTACGTTTGATGTCAAACATCTCTTTAGCATTCTACATGAAAATAATCTATGGGTGAAGTCATCTAGCTGCAGTCTCAGCTGCTGGGTCAGTTTGTCTGCAACAGTGACCCTCAAAATTAACTGAGTTATACCTCTGTGCTTGCTGTGGATCTTGGTTCCCAGGCTGAAGTATTTAAGAGGCTTGACAAAAAAAAAAAAAAAAAAAAATTAGTGATATCTTCAAGTCTCTCAGAGATGTCCTCCCTGCAGCAGTCAGCAGATGTGATTCTGCTCAAGCAGGTCTGTGTGGATGTGCATCACAGCCATTGCCTCTAAAAGCCACTGTACTTTTCCAGATTCCTCTGCACAAGTGATAGAAGGGTATCGTGGCACAGGAAAAGCAGCTGGGCTGGCTACTAAATCTGCAGTTGCTGATGGGTTTTGCTATCCCAAGGGTTGTAGAGTATTGTTACTTTTAATAAGCTGCTTTTTGGCCAGGTGGGGTCAAAGAGGAGCATGGGAGAAATAATAGAGGTTACAATATAATGTTCTGTGGTACTGTGTCTCAAATTGAGGTCTGATTCTTAATGTGACTGCCCTCTCCCACTCCACTCCATCTTGGTGATGATGCTCATTCTGTTAATTTTGATTGCTGAGAGGTTTCAATGGGAGTAATTTGCTCTAAACTGGAGATACTTAAACACAGACTCATCCTAATCTGCTGGAGGTTTTTTAAAACATGAAGGAACTGATGGCTGTGCAGCTCTTGCCCTTGTTGTTCCCACTTGCAGCTGCTCCTTCCCCCAGCTTCTCCCAGATGGGACAGTTGGACTCTGCCTGAAGAAGGGCTTGCCTTGTCCAGGCTGTCGGCTGAGTCAGAGCTTTCTTTGCTAGAGCTCATATGGAGGAAAAGCATGTGCTGCGTGGTGTCTGCTTTTGTGAGATGGGAACCTCTCTGTGGGTCATAGTATGTCACACTGATGTGTTCCATCAGGTCTTTGACAGCCAGGAGGTGTCCTTAGTTTGTGTGCTACAAAAGCACGTTTGCAAACAGCAATAGGATCAGCTGTGACTAATTGTGTGACTTATAACGAGGACAATTCAGTGTGTTCTGACCCCTCCTGGATCCACACGTGCAGATGGACCTTTTATGTGATGGGTGAACTTGATTGGTCATGGTACTTCTTGGGAGTGTTCTTTGTTTTCAGGGTTTAGGATCAGGAACAGCAGGTTTCTAGTCACTCATGCTCGTACCACCTTAGTAAACGCAGCTCTTGATAGAGAGGGAGTAAATATGACACCGTGTACAAGGCAGTGGGAGTCAGTAGTTCTCGTTTTCATTCCTGGATTTGCTGGTAGTGAATAGGTGTGGGAGAACCCCCAGCTTCTTGCAGTTCAGTTTTTGTTCAATAGAAGAGAAATACTGTCAGAATTCTTCATTAGTATAAATAGTGGTTTTTACTCCTGGCAGTAACAAACCTAGTATTTAATCAGAGAAATCTTGAGAATACTTGTTGCCTTTTATCTCTGCATTTCCTGGTACTGTAAATACATGGATGTTCTAGAACTGTTATTTTAAACAAAGCTGGTGGTATTTGGCCTACAAATGTAGGCTAGACAGTCATGGGGAGAGGCAGGAAGAGAATGCTCCATGGAGACCTGAGTTTAATTTGCAGCTGCACTACCATGGAAATTAGCTTCAGTGGACGTGCGGAATGTAATCGTACCTCTTGGTGCGTATGGATGCTTTGCAATGAAAGTCACAGGAATGAAGGGAGCGAGGATCAGGCCTCAAGCTGACACTAGGAAGTAGGAACCCTCTACAACAACAACTAAAGTCTTTGGTAAAAGAGGTGTGTTGAGATGCCATCAGCCTAGCTGAGATTTCTGCAAGGCAAGTTTGATTGCAGAGCAGTTTGTCACTGTGAGTGATAGAATAGCTGAGTGACTGGGAAGCTTGGGAGATACGGCTTCAATTCCACTCACCTGCAGACCACCTGCTTGACTTTGGGGAGGAACAGAAAAATCATGCACTACTCCTTCTGTTTCACCTCCCTGTATGGAAAATGGGGATGTGCAATCTCCCTCCCACATAGGCATGCTGTGAGGAGAACTCTGCAAATGACTGATACGCTCTTGTACTGTGGAGATAAGGACCAGACGAACAGCAAGGGCCCAATTTATCCCCGTACAACCCATTTCAGGTTCCTCGCTTGCATCCTCCGTTCTAACTCCCAGATTATGAATCAGATGATCAGTAGCCCCGTGAGGTTTGTTAAACCTAGGAATTGCCCTGGAGTAGATCCAGTCCTGCTATGTCCTTGATTTCTCTTGAACATGTGTCTGTGTGTATATCCTTCCCCGACAGAGGGGGAGTTGTGAAGGACAGTTGATTCTGTTTTCAGCTGAGAGTAATTCACTGCAAAGCTTTTGTGCACAGCTGCCAGAAAACAGTTGCAGCACAGTAGTGAATTCGGCTCTGAACAGGAATAGCAGAACAGCTTCTGCACGTGAAGGAGAGCTGGTGAATGTGTCCTGTTTAGTACACGGACGAGCTATAGGTTGTGCTGCATGCCACGTGTTAGCAGCCTGAAGAGTGGAATGGGGAACGGGCTGCTTTGAAGAGACTAATATCTCCTGAGATGCTTCCCACACTGAGAACCATGTGGCTAGATACAGAAGTGTCTCCAAGGATTTGGGGATTCCTTAGGATATTCTGGCTACTAGCATGTGGGTGAGACTTTTGTGTGCCTGCCTTCATAGAACAGCTTGTCCCAGGCTTTGAGAGGTGGCCCTCAGGGCATAGCATGTGAAGTGCTCTGGTGCTAAGCAGTCACTGTCCCTTTGGTACGTGGTCTTTTCTCCCAGCATATTTTTTCTTGTGCTCTCATCAGACATAAGAGGCCTCATAAGGTGCAACATGACTTTCAAATCAGCATGATTGAGACAATCAAACTGGTTGTATAAGGTTGTTAAGAGACTTCTTCATTAACCTCAAGTGTCCCTCAGTAATGAATGCTATGGATAAGAAAGCTTTTGAAGGCCAATAGCAAGCAGAACTTTGAGACTGGGCTGTATTTAGAACCAGTGTGTGGATGGAGAACAACGGCCAAGCCAAAGATACAAACGCACGCTTGAGACGGGCATCTGAGAATGCTGACAAAATGCAGAGGTCAAAGGGAGGAAAATGTGCAAGAGCAAGCTCTTGTTCCCCTGTGCTTTCTCCATCACCAGTGGGTCTGAATTTTGTCGTACTGGAGTTCATTTTCTGGTTTGTTTGGTTTGTTTTCCTCCCCTTATTGTGACCCTAAGGTGTGGCCATAACCACTGTGTGGATATGGAATGTGATTTCAGCAAATAAGGATGGAGTCCTATTATTTGAAGTTCGATAAGGCTCAAGTGACCTTACATGTACTAACATAGAATTTTATGGCAGGAGATGCATCTGGCTGCTTCAAAAACACTGCATGTACTGCCTGAGCTCAGGAAGACCATCCTTTAGAGACTGACTAAATGACTAAGTGCACGCAGGTCTGTGGTACTCCTTGAATGCTTAACTGTTTCTGAAGACCAAGGAAGGCTGCACACAGCCTCTTGGGTGTTCAGGCATGCTGAGTTATCTGTTGAGGGATTCCATCTGAAGTATTTTTCTTGCTTGCATTCAAAGTTGCCGTCCTGGGCCTTAGGAGAGCTCTACTGTTAACTACCAGAAGTCCCAATAGCCTTGTGGATCCTGCCACAACTAGACAAGGATGTATAGGAGAGCAATTCTAATCCCTTCCAAAAGGCAACATTAAAAACTTTCTAGGTCTCAGCAGTGTTAGCATGTCCTGGCCTGAAAGCTCTGAGTTAGGAAAGCAGCTGTGGTTCAGATGTAGATGCAGGCATGTCTGGCCATCCAGCCTGATGGTGCTCATAAAGCTGCTCAGGGTCTGGCTTAGCAGAGGAAAGCACTGCAGGAGGCATGAGAGATTATTATCCTCATCGTGAGAAAATGAGAAATGATCTTACTAATAAAATACATGCATAATATAAATAAAGAGGATTCTTCTACAATTTATTCTCTTCTTGGACATGTTTGAGTCTAAGTCACATGGAGTGTTGTATGTGCATTCATATTAGGCAGAGTAATGGCCTTTCTGAAAAGATATTAGTGGATTATTTTACTCTTGCTGCAGGTGGCATTAAGATGAGAGACCCTGGCTATTGTGCTGTCAATTTGTTTAATGATTATTAGAGGAGCAGGTGATTTCTATTAAAGGGAAGTGACAGACTGTCCATTAGATATAGATGCATGTTTATTAAATTGGAAGCCTGGAGCAAGCAGCCTGGCTCATTTGCTTCCAAATTCCAGACCAATCTGTTTTATTTTGCACCTGGAAGGTTCAGAGCACAGTAAAAGTGGGAACTACTTACCAAGCAGGGATAAGAGGACTGTTGCTTTCAGGCACATACATTCACTTCCATCCCAAGTGAAGATTGCAGTTGAAGGAGGCTGGGAGAATGCAGGCTGTAATACATGTTTCTCAGTTTAATTTCTTAGCCTCCTTACTTGGATAGGCTTGGAAGCAGAGAGAGATGACGTAAGGATTTAATCTTTAAGTGCAAATCCTTTGTCTCTTCAATCTCTGTGTGTATCTCCACATAATAGAAAGATGGGCGATTTTCCTCTAGACTCATTCATCCCAGTGTTCTGGGTCTGCTGGTATCCAGCCACTTCCGTGGGAGATGTAAGCTCTCTCCACAGTGAACAATTACAGAAGGATCTACCCAAAGGAGACATTTATTTGTAGTCCCCACCAGCTATTGGTTTATGCTCTGAAGCAGCAGAATTTATCTTTCTCTTTAATCCGGTCTAATGTGACTGTGGATGTTCTCATTACCCAGACAGAAGTTTAATCCTTTCAAGAAATGTCTTGCCAATTCAATGCCTGTGTTATCCTTCTTTTCCTCTCAGTCAAACTGGTGCACTTTAAAATCAAATCTTTCCTTTCACAGATTTAATGTAATAAGCTTACCACTCCGTCCACCCCCATCAACCAGATCTTCCCTGGGATAGTGAGTCGGGGTCTGGTGTCTGCAGATCAAAGAGGATGCTGAAAAATTGGAAGGTTCATAAAAGAGCTGTATAAATGATTCGTCTAGGAAACATCTTTCTAGTGAAAGATAGAAGGAGCTTGATCCATTTAGGCTATCAAAGAGGAAAATGAAGAGGAGACTCCATCACAATGTGCAAGCACACGTATAGGGAAGGTGACTTTTTTGTAGCAGATGGCTACACTAGCCAGCAGAAAATGTACGGTGAAATTTGGCTGAAAAGTCAGGATTCAGCTTTCGTTGGGAGCTGGAGCTAGCATAGAGTTGGGAAATAAGCATGGATGTTTTCAGGGTGAGATAATTAGCCATTGGAAGAATTTACCGTCAGAGTAACAAACTGGGAAAATCCAGAACGTGAGCCTAATTTAGGAGCTTGGTAATGCTCTCTGAAAAGCATTATTTTATTCTACTGATCAGACTCAGTTGAGTGATGTGTCACGGTGGGCCCTGAGCCTTCGTCCCGCAGACAGCAGCGGAGCATCGCGCTGCCGTGTGGCTGCGGATGGGAAGCAGCTTAAAACAGACTGCTGTGCCAGAAAATTACGGAATCGGGTTCCTGGTATCCTGAATTCCTTTGGTGCCTTAATTTTTTCCCCTTCAGTTTTCCTACCTGTAAATATTGACAGCACCGCGTTATTTTCTGTCGGAAGACAGGTGTGGAAGCCCTCCTGCAAGGCTGGTTTTCCACCAGAAACGAGCCGAACATGGTGCCTCTTGGTGGGTTTCCACTGTGTGTTCCCTTGCAGACGTGTGCATCAGTGCCGCCTAAACTACAGTTGAGCCGAATTAAAGAAAATGAACCAAAAGCCCGTTCTGTGCCGCACGCTCCCGATCCCGCCCAGCGCAGCGCGCCGAAAGCCGCTGTCCCGGGGCGGCTCTGCCTTTGCGCAGGGCCCGTTCGTGCCCGGGGCAGCGCGGCGGGGGAACCGAGCGGGAGCGGGTTCGCTTCGGTCCCCGGGCCGCGGCTGCCATCTTCAGGCAAAGCGGCTCCGCCGGGAGACGAGCCCGAGCCGGGACCGGGGGCAGGAGCGCGCTGAGGGCGCGCTGGATGCGGAGCAGCAGTTGCGCTGACCGGTGCCGCATCCCGATCCCGTTGCCGCAGGACGGCCCTGCAGGTACACCGGAGTGGGGGTGTCGCAGGGAGGGAGGTGTTGCTGCCGTCTGCAGCTCACAGGGAGGGCGAACCTGCCTTTTCCCACCCTTTCTCCCTTTGGGAATGTATTTAAAATTCTTCTGTCCTTGGCTCAGGCATCCCGGAGCCGTAGCTGAGCTGGTTGCAGTTGTGTCGGATCAGTCTCCATGAAAACACAAGTGCTGTCCCCGGGACCACCCTCCCCATCCCAAACACCCCACAGCTTCCAGTCACTGCCTGCTCTGATGCTCAGCCAGGGAGGAAAGGGGTGGGCAGACGTTAAATATTGCTGTCTTTAAAGGCTACAATAACACATTATTTGCCTCCCCACCAGCTATTTGCTGGGCTGAGTGTTCCTTTTCTGTTCTTGCTTTTTTTGTTGTCTTTTTTTTTTTCCTGGGCACATGTTTTTCCCAATTCAGGCAAAATGACTACTGCCATACTCAGCTGTCCTGATTGCATGAAGAAGAGTCTGATTGCATTATTCATCTGCAGTGCTCATAAAGACTTCAAAACTCTTGACTAGCCCTAAAGCTTTTGATGACACAGAAAGGGGGAAAAGATGCTTTGCTACCCCAGCAGCTGTGGGTAGGGCATTAGTTCTGCACTGGTACAAGACGAACCGTTTATTTTACTGAGTGGTTTCTGGGAGATGGCTTGCTGTGCTGTTCTGCTTTATTTTTCTCTTTGTCCAGTGATCTGGGAAGCAAATTGTTTTTTCATACTGGTGTGCAAAGGTAGTGTAACTGCAAGGAATTGCTGCCACCTGTGGGCATCAGGGCACCTTTATCCCAGCTATGTTGTTATCTATCAGAAACTGACTCAGCTGGTTAAAATTGTTCTGATTAAAACTTATTAAACTAAAAAAAGAAAAAAGATAATTTAGTGAAATGAAGACGGTGGTGGAAAGGTCACGCTGTACTTCACCGCTGTCAACTGGGCAATTGCAGACACAAAATACCAGTCTAAGTGCATCTGTGGTCTGACTCATCTGACCAGTCTTAATTTGGTTATTCTGTTACATTGCTATTGCAGCTCTTATCACATCTACTTTTTCAGTGCCAGGGCATCTTGCTTGTGTCTATTTTTGAGCAGTAGAAGGGCTCTATCCAAAAGTTGAGTGGAGATTCCCAAGGGAGTACTGCAGTATGTGCATGTTGCAGCTCTTGAAAGGAAGTGTGAAATGGGGTCTGAATGGATGGGTCTGGAGGGCTGTGTGGGAGACTTCACAGATCCGTATTAAGCAACTTCTGTTTAGACAGTGACTCTGTACACAGTGAGAGCCAGCTTTATGAACTGAGATACTCCAGAAAGTACCTTGGCAGTGTCTGAAAGATATGGTTGTGAATTAGAGCCCTCGTTCAAATCCTTCCATTGCAGAGGGAGTCCCGCTCAGCGTCTGAGCCGGTCAGCCTGACCAGTGCTGACCACGCACAGCAGTGGCACTGGGGTTACTTCAGTGCCACAAAAGCAATGAGTATTCTAGAAGGTCAGGACCAAGCAGTGAAGGAAGCTGAGGAGGAACAAGGCAGAACATAGTGATTCCTAATACGGCATGGGAATTTAACCTCACCTGTGCATTGTACTTTCAGTTGCCTTTTACTGTTCCATCTTCCTTTGTTTTCTTGGGAGGCCTGTTTACCATACTGGCTTTCAGGTTCTCTAGGATTCATCCTAGAGAAGATCTGAATGAAAAAGATAAGGGCAAAATGTTTTTGAAATGGCTCTTATTTTGCATGTTGATGTGAGAATGCCAGAATTACAGTTGGTATGGGAGGAGTACTAGCTTAGAAAGTATCTTCTGTTATAGAGTGCTAAACATAGCACATTTAGGGAAAGTTTGGTTTGGTTTACTTTTATCTTCGAGTTGATTAACAGATTAGTGCTTTTGGATGTTACTGTCTTTCCCCTTTTAAGAGAGGACAAGGTAATTTTTACCAATGTAGAACAGAAATCATAAAATCATAGATGGTTTGGGTTGGAAGGGACCTGAAAGATCATCCAGTTCCAACCCCCCTGCCATGGGCAGGGACACCCTCCACTACACCAGGTTGCTCAAAGCCTCATCCAACCTGGCCTTGAACACTGCCAGGGATGGGGCAGCCACAGCTTCTCTGGGCAACCTGGTCCAGTGCCTCACCACCCTCACTGTAAAACATTTCTTCCTTAGATCTAGTGTAAATCTCCCCTCTTTCAGTTTAAAGCCATTGTCCCATGTCCTGTCACTACACACCCTTGTCCAAAGCCCCTCTCCAGCTTTCCTGTAGGATACTACCCGGATGGTTCCTATGACATAACCAGGCTGCTTATGTACAATGTAGTTTGCAGGACTGAAGAGCTCTTTCCTTTTGTCACTTCGTGTTTCCTCCTACAACTGTCACAGGCCGTTCCACTCCATCACTTCTGAGGGATGACTTGACATTCTCATCAGCTCACCTGGATTGTGTGGGCAGAAAATGAAGGGAACACCTGTACTACTGGCAAACTGCAGGCATCTCTGTTTGCCAAAATTTGAAATTGATCTGACTCTCTGCTGTTCTTTTGGCTTTTGAGCAGAGATGGGGTTTAGTTCTGAAGTGTTAGCTCTTTACAGATTCTGGTGCCTGGGAAACTGACTGTAAAAGAAGAAAGACTAGGGCAGTATCTCACATTAGAAGCAACATTGGCTTTTTTTTTTCTAGTAGGTGTTTACAGATTTTCTGTCATTCAATAATCTGTGTTAGTTACTTGTTACAGTTATTAATAGCTGTATCTGCAAGGACAGAATCCTATCTCATAGCAAAAGCTACTCAGAATTAGCTGAAGCTGCCCAGTAAATCTAAATCTTTCCTGGGGCTGTTACTGGCATGCATTAAAAGAGGTAACAGGCCGTGTTAAAACAGAATTCTGGAACTGAGACGTTGCGGAGTATGGGGCAGGGAAATGCTTCATGTGGTCAAAACTAAGAAAACGAATTCGTGCTTGGCATGAGATGGGAAAGGGTGGGGAGACTCATAGAGAGGTGTTAGCAACAGAGCATGCCCTGCCTTCCAGGCTTGGGCTGTGAGGCCATCGGTTTAGGGTGGTGAGAATCCACGTTCACTGGTGCAATCAGTAGAGAAGAAATGGCACTGCATCTGTGTGTCACAGTAGGTGTCTGCATAGCATGTCCTCAGCGAATTCCAAGAATATAAGGCATTCTGAAGCTTTTAGTAGCTTAGCTGAAGGCAAATATATTCCACTCCCCTCTTACTTTCGATCCCCACTCAGATTTGGTGGTGGCTGGATGTGTTGGCTTTGGCCATCTTGGGAAACAGTATCTGGCAAAGCCAGGGTTAACAACCTGCTTCTCGGTCAGGACGAAGATGTCTGGTGGCCACACAAAAGGGAACAAAGTCCAGTCTATTGGATAAGAGTTTTCTCTACATGGGTAGAAATGATGCCATCAGCTCAAACATCTATGGGGTGTGTACTGGTGAGTAGATTGATTTCCTCTTCTAGGGCAGGTGGTGAGGCATATCTGTCCTTATGCAGACATCAAGTACAAACATATGTGTATGTCAAGTTGTGCAGTTCATATGATCTAGGTCATGCTTTTTCCTAGTAAAATGTGTTTGACCTGAGAAGATGATTTGCAGAGTTCCTAAGCAGGACAAGCTGCATAAAATGACTGAACCTCACCCTCTGATTTCTCCCTAGATCTGGCTGTAGGCAGGCTGCTGAGTCTGGCTGCACGATCTCTGTCTTCTGGGTAATCGAATCACTTCTGGGTGATTCAGCCCTAATGGCTTGCTTGGTGGCTTCCTCCTGCAATGAGAACTGATTATGGTGGTGATCACTTTTGTTATTTTAACTGCATGTCGACAGGACTGAGAGTGCTGTCTTTATCCACCAAAAAAGGATATGCCAATGACACATCTCAGTGGAGCTTAATGGCCTTTTTTTTAATCTGAGCATCATTTAGTATATTAGATTTTGGTGGCTTCAAGTGAATGAGCAACTAGTCACGTGGGTTTGAGCTTCTGGTCTTTCACAGTGACAGTCACAAATCTGGAGTTACTGGTCAGCTACGTCAGGCCTCGACAGTAGTAAATTAATGTGACAGTGTTGACTTACATTGGTTGAGAATTTGGATTCTCGTGCATATGACTAACAAAAATCTCTACCTTGGGGTTGCTGCAGAGCATAGGTAACAATTTTGTTCCTCCTGCCTCTCCTGTAAGTCATAGAAAAACAGAAAAAATGGTGGTTTAGTTGTGTGCTTGTTTTAGATGGGAACTGTGTTACCACCAGAATAAGCCTCGTAACATCCTCTTTGATGCCTGTGTTTCAGGTGATACTGATGTCTCTTCTGAATATTGGCATTCTCATCATTTATTTTGTCAGTCTTGCTGAGTAAGTAGATTACTGATGTTTATCCAAAAAGCTTCTTTAGACAATCTTTAGAAACAAACTGCCGAGCTGATGTGTTCTTGAAGAGATGTTTTGTGGCCATGGATACGAGCCAGAGGAGCCCATGGGCACTGGTGTGTGACAGGCGCCTTGGAGCTCCGTGGGTTGTCGGGTACATATTCCTCCCTCCCTTTAAGATGCCAGTACTTTACAGGGATTGCAGGTGCCAAAGAGCATACCTTGGGCATAACTGCGGGATAGCAGCAGCCTGAGTAGTGCATGGAACTACGCAACGCAGCCAGAAAGGAAAAACGGTGGCTTGTGTCTTTCTGTTACGGCCCTAGAGGTTTCACTGTATGGAGGTGTTGTGTGCATACCCTCACAGCTGGATTTTCAGAAAAACTGAGGGACAGATGTCCAAATCCTACAGCTTTTGAAAAGGGTCCAGCACCCATTTTGGTACAGACATTTTCAAAAGCATCCAAAGCCCGGCTGTTGCTGTTGCAATGTTTAGAGCATGCTAGGCTTTTAATAAAGCTCACCACCCACTACCTAAAGCTCTTTTGAAAGTCTGGCCATTTATTTTTGGTACCTAAATGGGAATGAAGCTCTTTCATAAAATTCAGCCTTCGGTAAACAATTTGATGCAAATAAAATAATGAGACTGAGTAGGAAAGCGCGCTGTAGCCTCTACCAGTTGTCACCTGAATACATATATTTTGTAGAATGTGCTCAGGGGTAAAAAGATATTAATATGTAAACCCCTTTGATTTAATATGCCAGAACATTGTTCTCAGTTCTTTGCTTGGACTAGTGCACAACACTGGAAAAATAAAATGGAATCATAAAATGAAATAAATAAAATATAAAAGCTGTGGAGCACTCTGAACTGAATTCAATCGGCAGGGGTAAATCTGAGAAGCAGAATTATACATCAAGAGCGATCCAATATTGTGTTTAATCCCAAGACATTATAAATCTGACACATCCAGGAGTAACTTCATAAGGGAAAGAGTTGTTTTTCTAAGGAATAAACAGGCAGTTAATGCTATTTACACATAGTTCTTTCCATGAATAGCATTACAGCTGTAGGAGTGTCGATGTTCACCTGAGCTGACCTGTGGGACTAGTTTACTTTGTGCTTCTGCTTTCAAAATATCCCCTGCATGGGTGGAGGAGGAGGTGCCTCCAATGGCTCATAGTTGATGTACCCAGCTCGCTGGCATGAGAGCCTGACTTAGAGATTGAAGAAACCTCTGTCATTGGTGGTGTGGGTTTTTTGGTGTAGTTCAGGTTGGATTTTTTGGGGTTGGTTTTTTTGGCCACTCGCAGGGCTGGGCAGGTACAGCTTTAAGCATGTCTTGTAAAGTTCCTTCTATAACTCTAATTTTTTGGAATGTCTGCCATTCACTGCTTCTAACACTTACCATTCCACTTCCTTTCCAGAATAACTCCCGAAGTACATAGTCACGATGGATGAAATTTCCATCAAACCAAAGACACAAACTGTCCTCTGTGTTACTGGGATTAATACACTGCAAGCAGGTGTGTAATTTAATACAACATCAGCTGTTGCAGCAACCATTCTACTATTTTCAAAGTGACAAATCTTGCCTGATCTCTTCCTGTAGCTCTATTATTGTCTCTGGTAATACCACTCTAGAGAATGTCACTACATTCCTATGAGACTTTTTGCTTGAGGACAAGGGAAATGTTTGCACAGAAATCCTTTTTCTAGGAGAGTAAGTATCCTTATTTCTCTGAGGTATTTCACTTTGATTCCCTGAACACTCGGGAAATGTAGGAGATCTGAAACCGAAGGGAAGCAGTGCTGTGTAGCTCCCTAATGGGAGATACAAACTGGATTGTAGCAATGAAGCTTTCATGCTGGAATGTTCGTGGTAAAATGTTTGCTGTTGTGATCAATTAAAAAAAAATATATTTCCCTTTAAATTACATAGTAAGCCAGCTTTGCTAGATACACTCCACTTTTAAGTCTGCCCAGGTCTGGCAATCAAATAATTGTCAACTGTCTCAATTCCTTAGACATTTTTTCATCCTGGGAGAAAATTTGTAACTTCCACTTGGTCATGCTGGTGTATGGCAAAGGGAGGAAAGTGAGGTCACTTTTCTGTGCCCAAAACATCAGGCATTTCATCTGTCCTGTCAGATCCCCTTCTTCTGCCTAGCTGAAGCTATTAGACATGTTTCTGAAAGCAGAAGCTTCAAAAGGAGGTAATTGCTGGGAGCACAAACACGATTTTAGCTTGGAGTGCAGTGCAGGTGGGGCAATAGGTGAGCAGAACGTATAGGCATCTCTTCTGAAATACCATGACATTTTGAGGGAGCCGTTGAATTGAAGATGCATGGAAATGGGGTACAGGAATGGTTCAAAGACAGGAAAAAGTGCTTTAGAAGAAGAGATGTAGAGTTCAGTCTGTAACAGGAAGAGGATAGGGAGTTTGGCTCCATTAAAGTGCTTAAGTAGCTTCACAACCTGTATAAAAATCATCTTTAATCTGGAAAAGATAGGCATAACAAAAGCTAGAGTTGAAAGTAGAGCTACTCGAGAAGCAAGGCGTGCATTTTCCAAAGTGAGAAGTGATTAATAATCACTGAAACGAACTTCTCAGAGCAGGTGGATTTTCCAACTCCAGTCTTTAAATGAAGATTGGATACCTTCCTACAGGGCATGCTTCATTACTGGGATCAATGTAGGAATATCTTGATAATGTATTGTACAGCTCACGTAGAAGAGAATGTTGCACAAGTTCCTGGATGAGATACAGTTTGTGTAAGTTGAATAGGAAAATAACACTTGAGTTGGAGAGAAAGTTCAAGTTCAGCAGTTCCATTTGAAAAGAGAATGCAGAATCAAGCCCTAGGAAGTGTCATTTCCTGACTCTTGTGGAGTAACAGTGAGCTGTAAAATTAGTCGCGTGGATGGCTGTGGAATGATACTCATGAAAAATTAATGACAATAGCAGAAGACAGGAAAAATCCAGGAAACATTTCCATTACTGTTAAGTTTTATAAAAGCTTGTTTTCATTAAAATCTAAAATATGTACTTTAACTGAGCTGCCAAAATCCCTGTAGCTTTTTTTAAACTGCAAGTAGTTATGGCAAATAGCTTCTCTGAGAAAGAGAGACTCGCAGAGAGTGTAATTATGGAAGATTGATAGATTTGCCCCCCTCCTTGTTGTTTGTGTTGAATAGGTCTCTTCCTAGTCTGAAGCTGTGTTCAAATGCTGTTCAGCCTGCATGACTTTCTTTTGTGGTTCTGCACTGAACTCTGAAGATCTGAAGAGAGTTGGAGTAAGAACTTCATCATTTGCCCTTTCTTGTAGATAAGCCAGCCTTGTGAAAATCTTGTCCCTTATGAAAGGATGCTTGAGCTGCACTTACTCAATTCATGTTGAGATCTACACTTCAAGCAGCTTCACTTATTTTAGTGGTACCTTTTGCATACCTACATATCACTCATGGGAACTAAGCATGCAAGAGTCAGGCATAACAGACTTTTCAGGAGATAAATTTTTGAAGCACCAAAACAGGAAAAATAAAGGGGAAAATCAAATTGTCATCACCTGGTTTTGAAAGAGGAATATTAACAAGTGCATAATTGGAATAGCCCTTAGCTCATTTCTAGAGCATGTATCATATTTGGGTCTCATTCATGGATGTCCAGAAAAGAAGAGAACCTTGTGTTTTGAAATGCTGAAGATGTAGTAAAATATTCTGATAGAAGCAGAGGAATGGACCTGGATTAAAGAAAAAAAAGCAACAAACAAAGAACCACCACTGACTTTAACTTTTGTGTGGTTTCTATTTGTTAGTATCCTGTTTGAAATAGGGGTGAATCTCCATCCACTTCCCACAGACTATAAAACCTGCCCCATAAATGCAATTGTTGTTGTTGTTGTGAACAACTTCATTACACAGCCCTGGTATTGGTTAGGTGACTGAGGCAGAGGTCTTCTGACCTGCCCAAATATTGACCCTTAAAGTGCTTCGGATGGACTTTGCTGGGGAAGATTATAGCAAAGCTGCCTATTTTCTCACCTGTTCTAGGAAGACGTTAGCACTAGAAACGTAAAGATTTCATGGGTTGCAGCACTCTGGAAATAGAAATATGCTTTACATACTGTGTGTTTGAGTGGAGCTGCATCTCTTGAAACATTCAGGCATGTGTACAACTCCAGGTAATAAGTTCATGATGATTTACACAAATTTTTAACTAAAGATGTGCCACTAAATCACATCGCTATCAGAGATTGTTGTACTTCATATGGAGTAAAACCCTGATTTAACTTTTCTTTCCTGGGATACAGATGGAATCTGCAAATGCTTGTCTCATTCTAGCAGATGTTCGCTCTCCACAACCTTATACTGAAGATACTTCCAATATCATGAGGTAGGATGAGATACTCCAGTGCTTTCATTCTCTATCTGATTGTTATTAACAGTGACACAGATAGTGCTGCTGGCAGGGGAACATATTTGTCCTGTCACTTTTTTTCTGCCTGGAGAACTCTGAAAGCCAACTGACTGCTTTCTGCTATGATTTTATCAGATGTGTTGAAGGATTGAGACAGGTAGCAGCTGTGCAGCCTTGCAACCCCATACAGAATATAATGTTGCTAAATATGGTGTAATTACCTTCTTCAATATCCTGAATATAAGCAGCTGAGAGTCTGGCCCGTTTACACGGGGGAGAGTTGTGCGCTGCTGTCAGGTCTGATAATTCTGCGCATCTTCGTTCTGAGCAGACTTGGATTGAGGACTCCTTAGTACTGCTGGATTGTGTGAATCCGATGGCATAATTAAAATAACCCCCAAACAGTCCAGAAGTCCAAGTTCCAAATTGGATTGTCTTTACTTTCTATTTGTAGGGCGTCTACCAAAGCGGAGATAATAACTTAGGAATGAAATTTACAGGTGGAATTGGTGAAGCAAATAACATTCGTTATTGTTGCTTCTCTTAGCTCTAGACTTTTAGTGGGATACAGGTACGATTCTTCATGCGGTGTCCAAGCCATGTGCCATTATCTTAAAATCTTTTGATGGTGACCACCTTCCTCTCCAGATAGTGGACTTGGGTGTGCTTCAAGTGTAGAGGTCCCAGATATGGGCATGGGTCAGTCTTATGCTGTTCTTTGTCACTAGTCTCCAGTTGCTATCTGCTGGAGTAAACTAGTCTGAATTGGAATGAGAGACCACAGCCAGAACCAAGCATATTCATCAGAAATTATATCTTTTGTACAAAGTGCTGTCTATCAGGAATCACTCCTGAACACAAGAGTAATTTTACAGATAATTCAGTCTTGTAACAAGGTATCAATTGTCTGTCTGTCATGCAGGTTGTCATGATTGAAATTCTGTTCTTGATGGAATCAGAAATCTCTGCCTTTTATAAAACCAGGATCTTTATCCATGTCTCTTCCTCATCTAGTTACTAACCTATCCGGAATATCTTTTAATATTACTAAAAATAAATAATAACTTTTGTTTAATTTTATGGGTTTTGTCAATGCAGCAAATACATTTTTAATACTTAAAAAAGCCCTAAAACACCAAACCCACTCAAAACCTCAGAAGTGCACTACTTAGCTCTCTGTTAGCATATTCCAGCACAGATTTTAAAAAAATGAAGGCAAGAAAGATAGGAGTCATCATTGTACAGGAACATTGTGGCCTTGCCTGTCTCTATGCTGATCTGTAATCACTTTCCTGCTCTGAGCCAGGTGTACCTGCTGAACATCCCCACCTGGGACTGGAGGACAGGGGACAGCATCATCTGTTTTGCTGAACTGAAACTTGTTCCTGGTTTGTCCAGTCTCCTAACTAAGGTAGGTCCTTCACTTCTCTAAATAATGTGAATACAGCCCAGCGGGCCCTTCTCTGAAATATGTGGCTGACTTCTGAGTAGGAATTGCAGCCAGGTCTCTTTGAAGTTTATCTTGGAACACGCTGGGATTAAGCTTGGCACAGAAGGCAAGAAAACCTAACAGACTGTTTCTAACTTAATACTTGAATTCAGTGCTGCAAGAGGTGACGAGTGCTCTAGAGCATGCTGAAGCAGAAGAACCTAAGGATGCACTTCACAGTAGTGTGCAAGGAGGGGCCAGAGCAAAGGATGGCCCGTAGCAAAGCCGTGCTGCTGCGCTTAGGTGGGGTGGGGAACACCTCGTTTGTAGTGATGGGTTCAAAAGCAACAATGTGATGCTAGTGCTCTCCCACCTCTGAGAGAACACAGTGGATCCATTTTGCTTACTGCACAGTGTGGACCCTGTTGGCTTCTCTGCATCCGTGCCTGATTCCGTTCTGTCTGGCATTCATGATTCGAATAAAACCACTCCTGCTCGACACCCCCAGAAAGGCTCTGAAAAATCAGTCCCATATACCTTTTCCAGTTGATAGCTTGCTTTTCTTCAGTATCCTTTTAGGCTTATTTATTACTTCAGCTGGGTCTTATGGGGTAATTTACACAGGAACAATGACAATTAGAAATCCTGTCATCTCTCTGAAAGGAACATGATCCAGATTAATCCTACTTTTATCTATTTTTCCTCATCAGTACCTGCTGCAATGCAAAATTGTTAAACTGTCTATTAACTTTACAGTACGCAGGTTGCTCGGATGTTACCGAATCAATACCAGTAGATTTAATAACAAAAAAGGACAGAGCTGTGCGGTGTGAAATCGCCTGAGCAAGTCTGAGGGTTGTCAGTCCCGCAGTGGACGTGCTTTTGCTATCACCTAGTGGCTGTGTGTGATACTTCACATGAGTCTTCTGCACCAAAGAATTTGACTGTTATTCCTCTCTCCAGAGACTTTTCACTCACAAAATTAATGTAGATAAACTAAATGGATATCGGGTGAAATAAATACAGAATTTAGCAATGCAGAAGTTGTATGTGGAATGGGGCTGCTTGTTAGACAGTGTATTTTCATTGACATGAGCTGTTCATTCAAGTTCAGGTCTTTCACAGACATGGCAAAGCTAACAAAACTGGTATTTTAAGGTTGTTTTTTTAAGCATAGTATGAAAACTCAGCAAACTTTTTAAATTGAAAAAGCCTCTAATTTTTATTTGGAAAGCAACATTTTTTTTACATATTTTTAGTAGCCTCTTAAGTTATATGTGGAAGTTGATGTGCCAGGAGAATATCCTGTACGGTGACACACTGAGTGGCAGTCGAAAGCCTGACGGAGCTGTCAACAGTAGAAGGTTTTGCTGCAGTAACTACCTGCAGCAAAGGTATAAACAACCCTTCCCTCGTCACACAACTGCCAAAGAAAAGTTCTTGTACTGGAGTAGATGATCACAGTAATAAATCACACCTCTAATAACTGTATTTATGATTGGTAAAGCTCCACACAAGCCCAGTCCTCATTTGAATAACTAAGGAGGCAGGTTAATCTTATTGCAAAGTAAGGTGTAACTTTCCTCAAATATTGGGCTCCCAGTATTTCACAGTCATGGAATTTCCCCGTAACTTTATTTCTAAGCAGTAATAACACCTCTTCTTCAATGATACTAGGAACTGGAAGTGTCCAGAAGGGTTGAGACTTCCTCTAGTCTGTTGTTTATTAACTCTGATATTGTCTCTGACGACATACAGCTGATGTCATTCTGCTTCCAGTAACCAAGAGCCTTTGATCTAACACCACGTGGCATTAGAGTGTTGCCCCAGTGGTACGTCACACATCCTACTTGCTTTGCCTCTCAATAAATACAGTACCTTTATGGCTGATTCTTTTAGACAGAAAATATCTGAAGGACAGAATGCTTCCAGAAGCAAAGACTACAAAGTAATGACTTCTCAGCTCTCCAATGATTTTTGCAGACATGACTTCAAAAAGAAGTTTGTCGGTATGTGGTACAGATGTGGTTGTTTTTGTTATTTCCCTGCAGATGTGTCTTTTCACGGTACAGAGATACTGTGACTAACTGTGACTTGCTTTCCCCAAGTTGTGCTCTGTAAAACTGAACCTTGTCCTCTGGGGAACTGAACTCAAATTTGGCAGTCAAGGGGAGAGGTAACTGTCTGGGAGACTTCTCATCTCGGAAGAAGTAACTAATTCCAAACTAATGATTTCCAAAGAGCTCGAAAGAAACACGCGCCAGGGTCTGCACAGGTTTTATACACCTCATGTTCTGATGCACAGTATTTAGGAGACAGGATCAAGATGTTGCCCCTGATTACTTAAATTCTGGGGTGAATTTTACTGTCAGTCTCTTCTGCCTCCTCTTTTGTCACAGGTCATCAGGCAAGAGTGGGAGATGAAACACGGTTCTTACCTTCTATTCTACATGCAAACAGCATAGGGCTCACTTTGATTTGGGGAGACTCAAGCATATCTATTTTCGTTGGTAAAGGAAATGCCTCCTCGTTTTTTTTAGCCACATGAGTTTACAGAGGCTCCTAAATGCTATAAAATGTTGTCATAAAGGGATAATTTGTCAATGCTGGCAGCAGAGCTTTTGCTCTCTGAAACAGATCTGGTCCTGGGCCAGATAACACTCTGTCTGTTCTAATGATGAAATACAAGACATCCTAATGGGGAAGCTGGAACTGGTTCAGAAAGGAGAATAAATAAGTGCTATAGATCTTCAAAAAGCTTGAGAAATCGCCCAGAAAACGCAGACTATTGAGCACAATTATTTCTCTTTCCACTTTTATAAAGGAAATGGCTGTTTTGACAAAACTGTAGAATAGAAACTCTGAAAACAGGGTTGTAGGGAAACACTGCGGTGAGAAATACATTGAGGCTCTCATCCAAAAGTATTGAATGAACTCTGCACTGAAAGAAGTCAGTAGATGTAGTTGCTTAGCACTAATGGAAAACATGCCACAACTCCATCTATCCTTCCTTGAGTTCATACATTGTCTGGCTGAAAATAGAAGGATGAAAAGAGAAAGCAAGAGGGAAAAGGAAGCCACATGCTCTTTGAGAGACAGAGACTGTTTTTGCTTTCTTTACACAACAGCTGGCACAGAAGAGATACTTCTTCTAAAAGTGGGATCTCTAGATGTTGCTACAATATCTGTAGTAATAATTATAATTCATATTTTGTTTGTCCTCAAAGCCACACATCTGGAGGAGCTGAGTACAGACCTTCTCTTCTGTGGATGGAAAATGTTAACAATCTTGTCTTTCCCTATGCCATTATTCAAACCTCAAACTCTGTTTTGAAGATGTGGGGGTTTCTTAGGTGTTAGTTTTCTGTTGAAGTGGAGAACAGCCTCTCAGATCTATGTGTAACTACACCAAATTGAAGCTTGCTGCATTTTCATTAAGTGTTTAAGGCCAAAATGCACACCTCTTCTAGGTTCATGTAAACTTCTCTGCTGGTGTCTCCCCTCCATGGAGATGGTGCTTTGCTTTAAAGAGCAGAGAAGGAGCTTTCCATGCCTACTTGCGTTTCAGATACTCACAAATCCTTTCAGCGGCAGATGGCAGCCAAGCCCCGTTACAAAACACGACTCTGAGCTGCAGATGGTTGAAATAAAGGCAAAACTCATTCACACTGTGCTCAGCCAGACTGAGCAAGCAAGCACGAACATGCTGACACCTGGAGGACTCCACGTAGTAATGTCATGTAGAAAGAGAAGCTGGAGCCCATTTTCAGTCCAACACACTTAGCAGCATAGGTGTAACTAAGGTCCCTGAAAGCCTGCTACCTCCCAGAAAAGAGACTTCCATAAACTGCAAAGGCATCTTCATAAAAGTCAATGGCAAATGAATAGAAAGACATTGACACTGTAGGAGCTCTCCACCTGCTTCGTTTTCTTGTTTCCTAGGCAATCTTAGATTTTTGAAAGGACAAAACGACATTTCAGTATAAATGTGTATTAATAAAAAGCAGTTGTTTACAAACCTGCAGTTCTGCACCAGTTATACTGGAGAGAGAATGGTTGCCTGAGGCGGATCAGGAGCTTTGCCAGGCATAAGACCTTGCCATTGGTTTCCCCTAGGATTTTGGATGTATCAGAGCAAAACAGAGCTTAATTATAAACACTTTGGTTCGTTCCTCCACTCTCCATAGGATGTAGTTTAAGTGGTACATGGTCTTCTGGAATCCTCCAGACTCATTGTGAGGGGGGGTAAGGGGAAGGTTAGATGGAAGAGGCCCCAACTGGTGTAGGGAGCTATGCCTCCAGTACCCGCAATGGAAATAGGGAGATTTAGTTGGTGAAAAGCAGGTTCATTGCCATGAATCTAAAAACCAATTCAGGAGCCTCAGAGATTGTGAGCTTTAGTCAAAAGAGCTGCTGTTGTCATTTCAACAGGGGTGTAAATGGCGTAGCAGAGTGCAGTTAGAACAGAAAACAAAGGCTATTTTTTCCTTTATCATCCAGACTTAATCAAAAGCTGTTACCATTTCTAGATTTTTTTTTTTTTAAATCATCAGATATGTATTAAGAGACAGCAGGGCTTCTTGAGACAATGACACCCTGCCCCACTTTGGGACCTGTCAGGCAATGGAAGTAAACGAGAGCTTTTCTCCCTGTTGTGCACCTCTGCAGCACCTCAGAGCTGCACAGTAACCCAGGATGTCCGTGATAAAGGCTGGCACTGAGCCCACTCTGTGGAGCTGGCCAAGTATCTTGGTTTAGAAGACCATAAGAGGGTTCTCTCAGATACTTACTAGTGCCTACCTAAGACAAGCTGTTCTGAATTTTCATTCTCTGGCTTGACTTATGATGCTTCCATTAAGCTTGACCTAGAGGAATCAAGTGGCATGTAGCATCCTCAGAACCATCCGACTCCCACCTCATTGAGCAGAAGGCTGTAGAAAGAGGGACCCTGTTACCAAGGCTGAATGCACCTGCTTTTAGCACACCTGTTTGGCACAATTACAGCTCAAGGTTGACAAATCACCTACTCAGAGAGACGTTCCTTTTTCTGCCAGGGGTATGTTTGGGATCGCTAGCTGCTTCATCTGGGTTAGTACCGCTTGGCAATAGTTACGGTATCACCAGAAAGGTAAGGGTATGTGAGAGGGTTCATCTGTCAGTTTGTGAGATAAAAAGATACGTGTGTCTGAACGTTCCTCCGGTCCAACCTTCCCTTTCCCATCTGTATGCATCGGACAGGTTTAGACACGTGTGACATGGAGAGCTTCACTGCGCCTCCTGTCAGATGCTGACAAGGGGAGGAATGCAGATTAGCAACAAAGATACAGACCAGGGGAGTGTGAGGAGTAACATCATGTGCATCCTGGACCACCTACATCCTTGTGAAAAGCAGGAGATGTACGTAGGCTCTGGTGCTCTTAAAAAAAATCTCAGAGGGTGCTGCTGTACATCCCCAAATGACTGCCAGGTGTTACAGCACTGGGCTTAATGGCCCATGACCTCAGATGATGGCCCAGAAAGGACGAGATCAAATGTCAGAGAAAAGATGTTCCAGCTGTTAAATAGCTGCTTTAGGATTTGAGAAACTCGAGTTCATTTTTTTGATCTGTTTCTTCAGATTCAAGTTGGGACTTTAGGTCACTTGGCCTTTCTGAATTTTGATTTCTTGATAGGAAATTAAGGAAGTTAAAAAAATGGTTTGACTCACAGAGAATAGTGTCTTAAATAATTGCAAGTCACTTATGACAAGCGTGAGGATGGTACAAGTACAGGGTATGAACTCTTCCTACCCCTCTGGCTTCTTTTTTTTTGTTTTCTTGTATGGAGGACCATGTTTTCATGGAGCACTTCGAGCATCCTTCTCTCCTGCAGGACCACAATCCTACTCCTCCACGCTTTTAAGGACAGGCCCAGCCTCAGGACCCCCGTGCACCTTAGACTCCTCCCTCCCTACTGGACCAGCCCAGAAACCCACTCATCCCCTTCAGGACCAGCCCTGGGACCCCCTCCTTTTCAAATGTAAGCTGTGCTTCTCTCTACTGGAGAACGCATCCTGGTCTTTCCCACGCAAAATGAGAACAAAGGTCCTGCAGGTCGCACAGGTGTGTGGGCCGTGCATCCAGGGTGTGCTGCCTTCATCCGTGCCTCTGCCTGCAGAAGCAACAAAGGTTTCCTTCACTTTGGGGGAAAAACTCAGCAGTGAGTTTTAGCTTCTGGATTCCAACACAAGAACCTCACAAAGAAAAGGAGCTCCCTTTGGAATGAAATGGTGTGTTAAGTATGTAGTGCTCACCATATTTAAGACTGTTTTCTGCATACTAGATGAAATTACTATTTTGTAATGCTCTACCGTATTTCTGAGCAGTTGGTATGAATAACCAATTACTCAGAGCTCCTTTGTCTAGCATTTCTGAAGCCCCCACAGAATCCTCAAATGCCATGGTAGCCACTTGCAGACACAATCTAAATGCAGCTGAAGGCTATGCAAAAGGAACCTAATTCTGTTTCATTGCCTTTTTTTCAGAGAAACTGAAATTCTACTGAGAATCGCACGTTTCAGATGGAAAGCCTGTAAAGTCAAGGTCCCAGGTCCCTTGGTGTTCTTCCACCTCGGAGATTTGTTAATGGGTAAGAAACGTAAAGCTGTGTGTACACTGAGCAGGCATTTTATGGACTGACTTACTGAGAATTTGTGTAGAAAGTGGGAAGAGCAGGGAGTGCCTCTTTACTCATTCTTCTCCTGTTGGTGGTGGTTGTGGTTGAAGCGGATGGTTTGTGGCTTCTCCATGTCTTGATTAATCGAACAGTGTAGAAAACAAAACTTACGCCTGTGCATCCAAATCCTTAGCCCCTTGTATCCTCCTGCAAGCTCAAAGCCTGTGCTGTGAACTCCTGGTACCACTGTGGAGGAGCAAGGAGGAGGAGAAGGAATGGGTTGGTACATCTCCTGGAAGTGCTCGCTGCCTTCCAGTCAGGAGCCCAATGATCCTATCACGGAACAGCTGAGTCACAAGCATGTTTTATTTGGCTCCTTCTGAGAGAGCAGAGTAGAAGCAGGAGCAGCCAGGGGTAGGAACGTGAACAGTCAAACCAAAACCTGCTCTTCGTTCAGATATCTAATTGCAGTGTGACACTGGCAGCAACCTGGAAAGTAGCAAACCCTGGTATGCTGTAAAGAAGTTTGCTCTAAAGGAAAATGAAGATCCAAGAGAAATCACACCCTACAGCCTTTCTCTGTAGCATCACTAATGCATGCTAGAGGAGTCCTTTCTAGGCCATCTAAATCCTTCCTAGCCAGAGGAATCTGATTTCCCAGCAGGATTTACAAACTGGTGGCAGAGCATAGTCATCTGCTGTCTCAGGCAAGGTGTGAATTGCCATGTTCTTACCTGCGGTGTAGGTAGTTTGCCAGTCTGGCTGACTTGCACCAGGACTCCTCCTAACCTGAGCTGCTACGTTCAGCACAAGGAGGGGTACCGTGGCCTGGCACTGAGCTGTCAGTAGTCACAAGCTGTTACACTCTTCCAAAGCATCCACGAGAGAGGGTGACAGGATGTGCTGGCAAACGGTGTCGTGGCAGAATTTGCAGGGAGTAAGCAGGAACCTCGCCGGGGAAGAGAGATGCACAAGCTAGTATTTCTTGCCTTGTTTCTGCTTGCGAGCAATTTGCAGCTGCTGTAGAACTGAGGAGTCTTAATAAATGATGTCTCCCCTCTCTCCAAAACCCTATCTTGTGCTTCAGCAAATGTCAGGATGGCAAGGACTCGAAGGTGTCCTCTGGAGAGCTTTGCATCTTAGCAGCTGTCCCCGGCACATACGTGGCATTGGGACAATAAAATGTTGCGCAGTGCTGCTGTCCTACAACTGATTAGGTCAGCTGTAAATATTGGGACTGCACAGTAAATACATATGCACGTACTACCAGATTGTGCTGACTTGTTAAATATAAACGAAAACATAATTAGATTTATAATGTGTCCCTCCCCCTCCTCATGCCCAATAACATAATTTACCAGAGGGGGTGGGGGTAGGGGGAGAAGAACAAGCCCTCACAACCTGCTGAAATATCATTATTAACATGCACATGAAAAGTCAATTATGCCAGAGGGAGGTATTTAAGTGAAGTGAGTTTCCATACTCTGGGATTACACCTTGGGGATTATATATTTCTTATTTATTTATTTATTTTCCCGGAGATCTCTCCTGCTAAGCAGCAGTGAGGAACAGAAATGTTACTAAGAGATGTTTTGAAATCCCCTAAAGAAATAGCCAAATATGCAGATAAATATTTGCTCCTATCTCCATCAAGATTTTCCCTCATCACCATATCATAAAGAGTCTATATTCTCTCCAGTCAGTGCAGGTGTGTTTTCTGGTGTTTAGTTTTAAATGACACCAGGGACTGGTCTTCCAGCACTTCCCTGGGGAGGGCGTTTTACCGTACCGTTGTTATTAGTTGCAGTATTTATTATTTGTATTATAGCGGTCCCTCGAGGCTTCTGCTAGGACTGGGATCCTGTTAGGCTGGATGCTGTGCATGTTCCTGGTAAAAAGCAGTTTCTGCCTTAAAGAACTCTCAGTCTAAATAGAAAGAGCAGACAAAGAGTGGGAAGGCAAAGGGAAGTAGGAAAGAGTGAAATGAGGTATGGAAAGCCACAGAGGAAGCCTCACAGTGCAAAATACAGCTCTTTGAGGCTGACTCTTCATAACGTTAGAGTTCTCAAATTAATCCCAAATAATTTTTATTGTTATTTAAACCAAAAATAGAATTTAATCCAATTGCGTATTTTCAGATTAAGCTGAGATTTTCCACCTGGGGCATTCTGCTCTTAGAAAAGGCGACACTGACCTTTTGCTTCCGAATTAGGATAGTTAGGACAGTGACCAAGGGGAGCCTCAGGTTCAAATCTCTGCCCCATTTGATTTGGGATGGTAAACTGCCATCTGAGCCAGGGAAGGCAGACATTTTAATGCAAGTCTCATTTCTGGGGTTCTCTGGATATACCATAGGAATTACTTCCACTGTGTCCAGCAGACAGTGCTTTTAAAATTACTTGAATGCTTACCCTCTTACCCTTTGAAAATATCTGTGTTTATTGGGACATTTAGCCAGTTAAATACTTAAATTCCCTTATTTTTTTAAACATAAATTTGCATCTGAGATTAAGATAAGATTTGCATGTGGGCTACTCAATGAAAAATGTAATCAAATAATTCGGGGAAGCTAAATAAAGTACAGTGGGGAAGAATTAGGCATGGCCTGTTACAAGACTCAAAACAAATACTTGGTTGAGGTCTTGCCAGTACTGCTGGTGTCCCAGACTATTTTAAGACAGACATCTTCCATCATATTGCACATATTAAATCTTGTACGTTTCTTCCTTTCTCTTTTTGTTTTCCCCACTGAAAATAAACAGATCTTTATATCCAGGGGAAGAACTTAATTAGCATCATTAAAAAAAAAAAAGTAATCACAAACCAATACAAAAAAAAAAACCAAGACCTATAAAGCTCATCCAAAAGTGGATGCCTAAAGACCTGTTAGGATTCCTCAAGCACTTCTGAGCCCCTGCACCGATACGCTTGCTTTACTAGTCATGGTTTTTCCACACGTTCTTGCCTAAGGCATGACAAATTTAATGGTGTATGTTTTGCTGAATTGTTGACTCTTGTTTTTCATTCCTGCTAAGTTTCTAGTGAGGCATAAAAGAGTGTTTGTGAGCAAGGCTCCCTGCGTGCACAGCTCTGCAATGCCTCCTTCCCTTTTGCCCCGGTGTAGCCTCACCTCAGCCAAGCAATGGATTAGGAGAAAGTGAATTAGATGAAAATGGAAACCAGGTTAAAGAACCAAGTTTTAGCTCCCTGTTAAGTGTGACTTACCTAGTGCCTGGATAATTGCTCATAAATACCTGCTGAGTTGCCAAGCCCATGTTAAGGCTTGTCAGTCTTTAATACATCTTAAAGACTTAAGATCCTACTCTTTGATGCTACCCATCACTTCCCAATCCAAAGGCAAGGCAAAACAAGGCAGTAATGCTGAGCACTCCAGCTCAGCTCATCGGGCAGAATGCATCACAATCTTTATAAATGTGTGAGAAGGGCTGTGCAAGAGCTCCTGAAAAGGTCATTGGTATTTTTGGAGCGATAAATCATGGAGGGAAAGATTTGCATTTTGGCTGTATAAAATCCAGGGCTGGATTAGAGAGAGCATACTTTGCAGTAATATTTCTCTCCTGACTTGTTTTATTAGCTTCCTTTAAACATGTTACATTATTGCTTATAGAATTTCATTTACTTGGATTGGCAGCTTGATAAATATGTCTATTGGCGATGATTTGGATTGCTCTGGGCATTAATATTATTAAAACCTGTCACAAGGAAATGTCTGAAAGATGACTTACTGTAAAGATTACAGCATGAAATAAATCATACAATGGTATTTGTTACCGTTTATGGCCTCTTGGAGCCGAGTCAATCCCTTTTTATGTTGCATTATTTTTCAAGTTTTTATAGCCTTACATTATATATCGCTGTCAGAAATGAACAGATGGGGTGTCAAACACGAGCCTTCTGAATAATTCCCACCCTCGGGTTATTTGTATGAAGGACAAGTGTAAAACTGTGTTCTCAAGAAAAAGGAGATAGATAGAGGTGGAGAAAGTGTTGTTACAGTGAGCAAGATCCCTTTTGTCAGCAGGCGCATTGTGCTTTTGATCACTACCTGGTGTTTACGCTACAGGGTGGGGGCTCTGGGGAAAATGTAGCAGTCTGTTGGCATAGCAAAAACCCTCACAAGTTAAACAAGTTTCATGTTGCTGCAGCTTTACTTTTATTGCTAGAATGGGAGAGAGATGTGGAAGGGGTGTTTCAGTGACAGCCAAACTTCAGAGGTTGTGTAGAAACATGGAAAAGTGAGGATGCCTATAGGGTACTGCTCAAACACTTCAGCGTGGAGTTCTAAAGAGTCCCTCCTGAACTCCACAAATGGCATTTCTGGAGTTTGGGACACATAGGGAAGATGATGAACAGATGTTTTGAACACGGGAAATTTATGAACTGATGTTAGGCAAGGAGCTCTTCTAGGAAGAGATGAAAATATTTTGCATTCTGGTTTTTATTGTATTGGGAAGTCCCGTTTTTCTTGCTGTGTATTTTTGAGGGCTGCTTGTCAAAGAGTGACAGGTTGGATGGAGTGATAGTTCAGCTGATAAACATGCATGCAGTTAGTCAGGTTTGAGTTAAAAAAATTCAGATGGGAGACATTGTCCATGCATACTTTCCCCCAAGCTTGCTCTTTTCAAATCTCCAGCCCCCAGAATCTTGTACAAGCACACAGAATATAAATCAGCATTATTTTGGGAACATTAGTCATCTTGGTATAAATGGATCTTCAAGCACCCCAATAAATTCTTCTGTCAGTGCAGCCTGGCTGAATCTTGCTCATGGAACACTGAGGTCTCATCTTCACTGAAACTTGCACAACCAATAAGACCAGCAAATCGCCGTGATGGAGCAGATGGTTTAGTGGATTCCTGATACAGAAAACCCAGCTCCCATGGCGTGCAAAATCTGCCCAAACTTGTTTTCTACACACTGCGTTGTTTCTTTGCATGAAAACCAACTCTGTTTACTGGCACTGAAAGAGGGGTTTCACTTTTTTTTTTGCTTGTTTGTTTTTGTTTTGAAATTCCAAAGTAAGCAAAAGCATACTGCGTTTGGGCTTTAAGTCGCTGGAGATGTTACTGGTGACTCTTCTTCCAGTAGTGATTTACTACTTGATTCAGTTTTAGTTGAATTTCATATATAGGCCTTCAGAATTTTGGGTTGTTTTTTTCCTTCCCTTCTGGAGAGTGAAAAATTCAGACTACTAGAAAGAAAAAGTCTCAGCCCTTGTTCATCCTTATATATAGATTTCTTTTCTTAACTTCACTTTGTATTCGTACTCGCTGTGTTTGGCACCTAAACTCCCTGTGCTTTTAGCCAGCCACCATTCCTTATGAATCTAGTCAGCTAACCCAAAGTTACTCCAGCTTCTTTCTGGAGCTCTCTTCCCTTGTGTTCACGTGCCTCTCTTGTTTCTCTGAGACTTACCGTTATAGACCACAGAACCTTGTCCTTTGCAGCCTGTCCCTCTCCCTGTGTTCCTCAGTCTTTTTTTCTGTATTTCCCATGAAAGTACACCACCTCTCTCTCCCCCAGGCCCTTGTCCCACATCTGTCATCGAGGTTGCATAAGAGTCTTAGGGATTCACATTCACCACTCAAAGTACAGTTGTGCTGCACATTGTAACTGGAGTTGCACCCACCTGTACGTACTAATCCGACTCCACGTTATACAATAGTATGATCACTTAAAGAATTTGCATGACTGATGGTGCGAGTTCTGAGTGCATAAGGATAAGTTTCATAATTAGCTTTCCCTGTGAACTTGTGCAAACCAGTCTATTTATAATTTGGTCAGCTCCTGATTTTTAATGAGGGTGCTGAGAGTGACTGAAGCCTCTGGCAGCGTGTATTTCATTTTTTAATTACCCACAGTAATTCTGACAATTACACCAATGTCATAAATCACATCATAATGACCCATTAAAAAAAAAACACCCATATTTAATGATTGGATGGGGATTTAAATTAAACAGATATGCAATGGCTTAATAAGAAGCCAAAAGCTCCATGGAGTTTCAAAGTCTTCCAGATCTTTTCATTGAGCTATGGCTCCAAAAAGTGAAGGAACTTTGTGCAAAGTTTCTTTCACAGGCCAAGTCCTGATTTCCTCAGCAAGAGATTGTTTTTCATGGGATGAAATCCATTCCTGTGTGCCAGGCTAGAATTTGACTATGATTTGAGTCTTGGTTGCTAATTGTCCGTTCTGATCTCCATCTTTGAGTCCAGGAGAATTTAGGATGTCGCTTACTCTTGGCAATGCCGATACGGTGGTGTCACGCATCCCTGATGTCATGTGAGCATAATGGCATTGGGGTTTAACCAGTTAACTTGAGTTTTAGTAGAGATAGTGTAGAGGTACAGCTCATGTATTTTTATATTCTGGCAGATAGTTTTTGTCGCACTGTCCGTGGTTTAATGAAGCATAAATTTATCTATCTTGTGAGTGGTGCTTAATGCCTTTCTTACCATTAACTGTTGTTGAGGGCGGCAATTAGTGAGGGATGCTCAACATGACATTGATTACACAGCATTTTCTCCTCTGGTTATTTCTTGGGTCGTATCACCATGTGCCACCTCTTACGCAGCCCTGAAACAACAGGGCTAGGGTAGGGCTGCAGGTGAGTCCTCTGGGGAACAGAGTCTGCGTAGAGTTACTACCTGTTCAGCCAAAAATAAGGCTGTGCTACTCAGCATAGTCTATTATTCAGCTGGGTCCTGGCTCACTGGTTTTGGCCCTTAGTGAAAATCACTTCTGTTATCTAAGATCTTGAGTAAGTTAAGTTCTGCTCTTTAGATTATTTTGCTATTAATAACATCACAATAAGTGGGTGGAAGTAGCTAATGGCTCTAAGCCACAAATGATCCCAAATGTTCCCAGTCTCTACTCTCCTGTAAACCTTGACAGATTGGGAGTGCTTAGTAAAATATTGTAACACTCAACACGCATTTACAAGACAGCGATCTGTCCCATGACGGCTTCCAGATGTGTGAGTGTGTGCAATTTCATAATTCAAGAACAGATTCTATTGCCCTCTGCAGATCCCCCATCAGACTGTTCATAAATGCTGCTCGTAATTAAATTAACCCACTAACTAGCCATGCAAATTTTGATAAGCAATGACCAAAAAAAACCAAAACAGGGAACTGTTGAGATGCTCTCAGAAAATGACAAGGCTGTCTTCAGAGATTATTTGTCATTATGAGAAGATTTGTTTTCTCCCTTCCTGTTTGCCAAATTCTACTTTGTCCCTTCATACATGACAACTGTTTCAATTTTTTAATCTAATAATTAAGAGCTGAGTTTTGCCACCCTTACTCAAGCTGTCTGCTGTCTTACTCTCTGAACAGCCTTTCTAGAATCAAAGCAAGCCTCTGCTCTGCGTGTGGGTAGCAGGATCAGGCTTCAGTGTTTAAAATACAACCTGTGCCCAGCCCAAGGAGCAGTGGAAAAACAAAAATATGCACATGTACTCATCCATGCCAAGGAGAAGAGGCTGCGTTTTATCTAACCATCCTGTGACCTCGGAAGGGGAGAGGGAGACTTCAGCAAAGATTTCACAAGGGATGTTATGAGTAATGAGCTGTTGTTTTCTGTCAGAAACAATGGCTCATAGCTCTGACACGAGATCTGCCTGCAGAAGTAGTATCCAGCTTCCTCGCAGTAACTGTGCTATATTAATTTGCAAAAGTGTTGGAGTTACTACACCTGGTTTATATCTGTGGCTGGACAACACTTCCTTGTAAAGTGTTAGCTGAGGGAGATGATTTGGATGGAGGTTGAAAGCACAAATGGGGAGCAGATAACAAAAGCAGATGATGTCTCTTCTTCTGTGTCGCTCTGAGGTTTCTTTAGTGAAGTAGACCCTGATGCATGTAGATCAGTGTTCAGACAGTTCAGTCCAGTTATCCTTATGCATCCTGAATTTCTCCAGTGCTGCCAAGTCTTCAGACTTTGTCACACAGGTATCAGGAGTTCTTAAGGCATCACCACCTGGAGTCCTGTTATGAGGGAATCTTGGCTCCGTTTTAAAATGTGGTGTCAGACAGTGCCTGTGAGATGAGAACTCAGCCTTCGTGTGTTGTGTAAGCCCCAATCCTACGGGTCTCTTTCCATGCTGTTTTCTCAGTTCAACTTAGTTTACCTTTATTGTTCCTGTTTACAACCCTAAATAAAGCAGGAGTCCCTAAACTTAGTGGGGGACTGTAAGTATTGCTGCAATATAGGCAATAACTACAGACTATTTTTATTTTAGTATATTCCCTACAACCACACTGACTTCACTGGGATTACATGTGCATTGCTTAGGGGCAAACTTGGTTCAGTGCATGTAATTAAGAAAAATTTAACTACTTATTTTTAAGATTGGTTTTACTTGTTGCCTGATGTATTTGTTAATTATTGGATGGAATACTCTAAATTATAATATTTGGCAATGGCACGTGATACCTCCGTGTCGATTAATTAAGCTTCATAGTTCCTTGTGAGGTGGGGGAAGCACTTTGATGCGTTGTGATTGGAGTGATATAATCCACAACGATGAATAAGCCAAGTCCAGACAAGCACCATATTCTCCCAGCACAGGCCTGGGAGTGAGGAAAGGGGCTTTGTAGCCGCCTGCGCAGGCACAGGCAGCTCTCGTTGTGCGCATGAAACCCCGCTCCTCCCTCGAGGGAAGGGTTAACGTGTGGATCTGGGAGCGATTCAAAAAACAATAAGAGGATTCCCAAGCGGGATGTGAAGCGAACAGCCCCTGTGCCAAGTGTTAAATCACCCTCAGGCAGTGGCATGGAGGCAGGGGAAGGACATCAGGGCGTGCGGGCACCCATGGGGCTTTCCAGCTGCCAGGGCACCCTGCCCACACCGCACCCCGCGGGCATCTTCTCTCTGGAGACGTGTGTGCAGAGAATTCTCATGTGTGGTTCTGGGGACCAGTGGTGAAACTCTGCCAGGTCTTACTTGTCCTGACATGCTTTGTGAGTGGGCTTCTACCCTTTTATGTCTCTGGGCAAAATTTAGGGGACAGAAATAAGCTGCGATTCCTGAGGATTTGCTGCTCTTCTGCACTTGGAGCACAGAAGACAAAGGAGCACAGACCTCGATGTGTGCACGTGGCATTAAGACTCATTGTAGCCACACTTTCCCACGAAAAGGGAAAGGAGTGGAAGAGATGATGTCGGAAGACTGCAGGCGAGGGATTCAGCACTGCTTTAGGACTTTGCAAAGGCATTATGAAGGGTTTAAAGATACTTGTCAATGGGAAGTTGCTGGCAGCTAACGACTTGATAAAAGGACTTCCACTCCCTGCCTTCTAATGCTATAGACAACTGTTAATCACTTATGTTAGTCCTCAAACGAAGTTTGAAACGTCTTGGATGTGTCTGACCATCTTTTAGTGTAGCTGAGAGCTACATTATCTACGTTGATTCACGGAAACATGAGTGACTGGTTTCTATTAGGTCATGGCTGTGCAAACAGGCAAAAAAAAATGTTGCAGCATTCTCAGTTCAGCTCTGGTACACCAGACTGAACTGCCATTTTGGATGATGTATAAGGTATCGAACTGAGGTTACTTGCAGCGTAAAACCAAATTTTTCTCCAAGTTTAATGGTGGGCTATTGTTGTAATAGTGTCAGTTCATTGGTGGGCTGGGCACAGACTGATTACACCAGTGGCTTACGCACCTGACCTTGGAACAGCGTTTTCAGAAATGCCACAGTCCAAAGGGCCTGAGCTTTTTCTAAGTCAGCTCCACCTGCACAGTCTTTGGTAACGTGGTCTTGTGCTTTTTTGATACTCTACTCAGTGCAATGTAAGTGGTAAGGGCCTGAAATGAGAATGCGATAGAGAAGGACAGGTAGCACAGACATGGGGATGCCCAGCGTCACGGGAAGCTGTTCCCTTTGCAGCCTCATGCGGAGCCGGCGCGGATAACTGCGCGCCCGCAGCACAGTCGATTTGTGACCCAGATAAGCTGCTAATGGCTGCAGTGAGTGACTGCAGCTCAATCCCAGGCTATTTCTGTCTCTCTGTTGGGTACTACAGCATGTCAGTTCAGTGCCCTCATCCTCAAGCTCCGCAGAGTCCAGTGCAGGATGATTTATGAGTCTCTCAGGAAAATCAGATTTCCGTAAGAATCATATAATTCACAGAGTGTTTGGCAGAAGGAACCCTTAACAAAGGGTGGCTTGTTAAATCAGAATGTGCTTGGCTTTGGCAAGGTGGATGCCGTTATGACGAAGTGGGTTTCCTTCCTCTATCTCCCACTTTATGGCTCCAACAGGTGTTTCCTCCAAGGCATATATATTTCCCATAATATTAGAATGAGGAGATGTCATTTCTGACAGGCTGTGTATATAGATGATGGCTTTATTATGATAGAGATATCTACATTGATTGATTGATAAATGTGAGTCAAGTAAGGGAGCTGGTGAGAAGATGGTCTCTAACTTGCCAAAACACCATTTAATCACTGGCCCAAGGACTCGTTATCTGAGGAGGAGGCTTGTGGCTACTGGGTGCAGTTGCTTGTAGCTAGCACAGGGCTGCACAGAGGCACCGCAGGGATTTCAACTGCATCTTAGCCCCTTTGGTTCTGCAGCAGCTTGCTAACTCCAGGAGAGCCACTTTGAAGCCTCTCCCTGTCGGTCATCAGAGATGCAGAATTACCTTTCGTTTTGCTGAAGGGTGGGTGATTTAAAGCTAATTAAAAAAGTGCTTCATGCCACGTGCTGTTTGCCTGTGAAACTTCTTACTGCAAACAGTGCTGGGCGCATGAACTGTGCAAGTGGTGGAAGAGAACAACAGGGACAGGTGGTGTGGTGGCTTTGGCTGTGCTTTGTGAACTTCTGGAGATTGATGGACTTCTCTAAAGGGCCTGGAAAAAGATTGGAAGCCTCATGGCTTTTCTGTCATGTGCTGGTTTTAGGATAGGTGAACATTTATAAAATCTGGATAAAATGTCTTGACCAGGGTCACGTAGGGACTGTTTCAGTGGTGGGAGCTGAAGGCTCATTCCACAGCCATATTCCCTTGTGATTTAGGTGATAACCTGGGAACAGAGAAAGATCTCCAAGGGAACATCCCTGTGTTATCAACACTGTTTTCAGCACAAGTCCAAAAAATAGCCCCATACTAGCTACTGTGAAGAAAATTAACTCTATTCCAGCCAAAACCAGGACACAAGGGATCAGTAATGCCTTCCATGTTCATGTAAAGCAGGGCAGGCACCCTGTCTCAGGAGAGGATCTCAGCAGATGGACAAAGGAAGGTCTGATTGACACCTATTTTATTATAATAGTTTGTATGTTGAGTTTCCAGACCCCTGGGTCTGTGACGTTATTGATCTGGATATCTTTAAGACAGTTTGGTTTATTTATTTAATGTGTCTAATCCGTAAAAGAACAAATCCCATCTAGAAATGGCAGGTTGTGCTCAGAGCTGCCAGAGAGCTGAGAGTAGGCAACCAAATCTTGCAATGAGGTGATCAAAGATTTCATCAAAAATACAGAATGTTCAAGCTGTTCTGCCAGCTGGGAGACTTGTAGCAGGCTGGAATTCATGCTGCTTGAAATGCTGCAGCTTCCTTCCAAGAAAATAAAAGGACCCTATTGCCCAGCAACCTCCAGAATAGCATTAGTCATTACAAATGGGCAAATATCCCAATAGGACTGGAAGCTCAACTCTGTGGATTGAAGGGAAATGTTTTGAAAAGATGTTATAGGCGGGTTTACGTGAGGAAAAAGCTTACAACTGCCAGTGTGTCCGAACTCCCCATGTGCCACTTCTGTTTTGTACTGAGTGTTTCTGTGTAGCTAAACTAGACTGTGCAAGGGGCTCTTTATGGGGATTAAGAATGTCCACAAAGGAAATTAGAGCGTAATAGCTGCTCCGCTTGATGTTCATGCGGTGTCTTCCTTTGCAATCGTGTTTCTGGGACAGGCAAGCCCTCAAAGGCTTGGGATTCTAAGGTGCATTTTTTGGGAGTGAGTTGGGTGCTCGACAAAGTCCCAGACTGTGCTTTGCGTTTTCAAAAGCTATTTCAACACTTCAGCATTTCTCTCAGTTTGGCAGCCATGGACGGCCAGATGGATACGCCTTACAGAAGCTCCTCCTTGGTGTCCATGCAGAACACAGGGCACCTAAACAATACCAAAAGGTGGTCCTCTGACTTTGACATAGTGTGTACGTTATTAAATAGTTTAAATGTTTTTTGGAAATTTTAACCCTCAGTCTAATATGGCACAGGTGTTTGAGAATTAGTGTTTTGGGGTTTTCCCTTGATTTCAGTAATAAAGTGATAAATGGCAGGTATGGCCAGCTTCTTGGCCCCAGGTTGGAAGGACGTCCTTCCATAGTGTCTTCAGAATGGCTCACCTTTCCCTGCTTCTCATTCACTGTACTGACTGCCCCTGTTGGTCTTGTAATTGTACGTTTCCTCTGCAGATTTCAGCAGTAATAGTTTTTCCAATTGTTCCTATAAAATAAGCTATAAAATAGATTGTGTTTTTAATTGTTTAGCTTCATTCAGCAGACTAATCGTTGGACTTCAGGCATGTTACATTAAATACATCTAAAGGTTTCATTATTCAATTTAAACTAATCTAATTAGTCAGAGACAATCATTTAATTTAGTTATGATTCTAATCTCTCATCAGGAAACTTCTCGCTGACAAAGTCCCTTGTTTCCCTTTCGGAAAAAAACCTGCCAAGGAGTGAACATTGCAGGGATATACTGATCCCACCGTTCCCGGTTGGTTAATATGGTCACTGATGCAATGGCTCTGACAAGGCTGGTTGGCCAACTTGGCCATATCACCTACCAGTTGTGAGGCACCATGCTAAGCAATACCCGCTCCCCAGCACGTTGTCCCAGACTAATTAGCTCATTTGAGCAACATGATCAATTAGCTAGGAAAAAAAACACCAGGCCAAAGTCGTTGTTAACCTCCTGGCATTAAACTGGTGCTGTTGCCTTGTCCTACATTTTGATGTTTTGTGCCAACATGTGTGAGACCATGGCTGGAGGGTAAATGGTAACCGGTGTTGGTAACTGCTGTATTATTTGCAGAAGCACAAGTGAGTGGAGGCCCCTTCCATCCTTCAAAAAGAGAAAAACCAACCTTTCCCTTGAGGCTCGATAGGATGGGTGCTCTGTTCCCCAGCAAACAGAGCTTATAGCTCAGAACTGCTATGGAAGCAAAACCAGCTTCAGCCCAGTAGAATATTTATTGCATCTTTTCCTCCCTTAATTTGGCAAAGGAGCTAAGATTTGTCCTTCTCTTGAGAATGTGGAGTATTAATTAACTGAAGACGGGCTGAGAAATGGATGGCTCTCCTAAGTGTTTTCCCTATACTTTATTATCATTCTAGGCTTTTAGAACAATGGCTGTGCCAAAGAAAAGATTAGAATGAGGCAGACACAGGGGTTTTTTTAGTAATTACTAGGCAAAATAATACCAATGTACAGCGTATACAATCAGAACAGAAGACAAATTATTTGAAAGGTATAGTTGAGTAAGAGGTAATTGTGACTTGAATAGATTACTTTTATCTAATGTACTTATTGCTACATAAAGATATATGGAACTCTATTGATGGTACATACAGAGAAAGTAAATAGTATGTACTTTTATATATCATATAGTCAGAACCATCATCACCTGCATACTCAGTCTTTTTTTTTTTTTTTAATCCACAAGCATATATTTTTCCCTCATTTCTCTTAGGAAGATGGGCACGTGATGAGTTGCATCAGAAAAATAGCTCTTGCAGATTTAAATCTGTTCAGCATCCTTGCTATCATGAGAGACAGGAGAAAATTGTGTTCAACCATACTGGAAAAAAACGTAATCAAGTACTGTAATTACGAGGTCCCTGAGAACAGTATCAAAAGGATTTCTGCTTGTGCAGAAAGAGGCTGATAGTCAGAACAGTTAGAGCTGAGACATGCAGACACGAAGTCGTTTGTGTATTAGTGTTTCAGCACATCAGAACCAGACCAAATACACAACACCTTCTTTCAAGGATGAGCAGAAATCAGGATTGCTTGGACCTCTGTCAGGAACCTGGATGAAGTGTGGTCTAGAGGAACAGAGGAATCGACGTCAGTGCTTCTGGGTTTCTTTTCTGGCTTTGAGAAGGGGCAGGATCAAGCAAGGGTCATGGTGTCAAAGCTGCTTCTGTTTCTCTTACTACTTCGCTGTGCATCCCTGGCAGCTACTAGAGGCATGCTGTGTACCTCGCCCTACAGCCCTGTAACACTATTTATTTCCCAGGCTTGTTTAAAGCCAGATAAATTCAAGCTTACTGCGTAGCAATACACAAATGCAAATTATTCTTGTTATTGCCCATTACTGTGATCAGTTATTTCTGAAATATTGATTCAAATTAGAAAGGATAGATTCTAACACCATTTACTATAACAGTGTTGTCTTACTCCAGTTGACGAAATACTGTGTGTTTCTAAACCCACCCTTGGTTTATCCAGTTTAGGTATTTCACTTAGCATATTTATAAGGCACCTATTGCCTAGCTCAGATGTTAGTGAATTGTCACTCCATAAGCTGACTACAATTCCAGTCTAATAAATCTTTGGCTACTCAGATAAGGCTGTTCCTCAGATTTACAGTGTTTTCTGCAGACAGAAAAGCTTGGTTACAGGATATCATCATCAATGAATGAAGATGTATTTGCAAAAGAAGGCTTGAGACACAAGTTTCACTTCTTCCTCAAGTCAGCCGTTACATCTGCGAGTGTAAAAATAAGCTCTCTCTCCTTAAAGGTTCATTAGATGAGTTGCTAAAGAAGCCAGCCCATTTCCTTCTTTGCTGCCATAGTTAGTTACAGTTACAGAAACAAAGTCTTAGGTCAGGATTCCCATACAGGAGCTCCTTCAGATTCAGCTGCAAGAGTAAGGCTGTGTCTTACACTCTTTAAGGTCTTTGAATCTGAAGGTCTCCAGACGTGTTGGAGATGTGTGCTCCTGTAGGATGGTAAATTACTCATAGATTGTTGCCACCAAGTTTTCGATCAAGGTGCCCAGAGTGGAAACAGTATGTACATGTCCCCACTTCTGCTGTTTCAGTCTCTGCTCTCCCTCTTGCCATTGTTATTTTATGGGAATTCATCTCTAAAAAGACAAAATTTTCACTGATAAAGTCAGCTTATCTTAGCTGGTCCCAACGGACTGGATGACCTCCAGGTGAATAAGTTCATGGGGGTCAGAAAATGAGAGTTTCAGGGAAAAGAGAGAGAGAAACCGGGAAAGGATGGCTTTTATCAGAATTTAATTTTTTTTTCTTGGTGGGGAGAAGGAATGAGAGTAAGGCCACTGTTAATTAATGTTAGTAGCCAGGAGAGGAAGCAGGTAGGAAAAGAAAGAAGAATAGTTGGGAGAGCTTTCTAAAGCAAAATGATTATGCAACTATTATCTGATTTAAAAAGAAAAAACAGAGGCTGATATTTCTCTTTTAGTAGTTGCCATTGCTGATGGGACAGCAGATGCCTTGGCATACCCTGCCTGTCCCAATCCATTCCCATCCCCACCTTTGATGCTGTAGGCAAAGCTGTAGCATCTTCTATCCTAACCAGAGTGGAAACCAGTTGCTTGAATGGAAGGCCCTCAGTTCTCTTAGAGTTCAGGTGCCTTGGTAAGCGTTGCAGCAGGCATCGTCTCCACTTGGAGATTGTAACAAAGCCCAAAGCAATTGTGTTTCCTGTGGTTTTAGATTTTGCTGTGAGCATTTCACACTCAACAAACCCAGACTTGTTCTGCCCATTCCCTCTCTCGTAGGGTAGAGAATTAGACAGGTCCTAGAGAACCAGACCCACACAGAGGTAACCATTACTTACACTGCAAGAAGGAGCTTTTACTGGGGTCAGTGCTGATGCCAAGGGCTTCTAGTCTTTCCCATGGAAAAATTTAGGTTTTCCAGTAATGCTGTAATTATCACCCTGTCATGTCACACAGCAAACAGGTTGGCAAACCTAGGTACCGAACTAAATAATCTGTGGCATAATCTAAACATATAATGGTAATTAAATCTGACAACTTAATAAGATACTGAAATTCAAACGTACAGTAGTAATCTACAATTAAGTAATCTTTTGTAATAGCACCCTGCCAGTTTGTAAGATTTCAGGTAGAGTGCTGTGTACTGTTTCATAGCAAAAATATTGACATAAGGAGAAGTTATCCAGGCAATGATCAGGTTCAAATCAACCAGTACAGTAGTGGAAGGGTACAATAACTGCAATGATTCATTGCAGGCATTCAGTTGCTGCCACTGGCAAGCACTTGCTACACTTGAGAAGGACTTTTTTTGCTGTTTTGAGGGGTTGTGGTGCCTGGCATCTCTGATGAGGTTTTTGGCAGCCCATCCCCTAACCTCAGAGATGGTTGATTAGAGCAGTGGTCCATCTAGGACCCCGCCAGGGTCTCCGATCTGCAACATTCATGTGCTCCTCTGAGCAGAGGGGATCCGTTTGATGGTATCTGCACTGGAAGAAGTTCCATTTCTAGCAAAATCTTTAGTGGAGTTTGGTTTCTACCATTTTTACTTTGATAACTATCTTTCACAATAAGTAGTATTATTAATACTGAGTTACCTAGATGCTGTGCTAGGTAGCAAAGGAAAAATTTAGACATAATGGTAAGGGAGACAAGATTGAATGTGATGAAAACACAGAAAGCAGGCTTCAAATTGGTGCTGATTCTACTAAATCAGCTAGCTGGCGAGAACTGGGAGGAAATAAGGACACATGCTTCTAGGAACTTCTGGATTTCTCTTTTAAGTCTTTTTAGTTGTCAGGTTTTTAAAAAATTATGGTATCTGCTTTTGCTTTCATTCCTACAGCACATATCCCATCTATTTACGTGCAGCCTTCTTGAAGGGGAAGGAAAAAACACAACCCTCTCCCTCAAAAGCCCTCTGTGTAAATTGGCTTAGTGGGGGCTTTGCGCCAAACAACACTGAGACCAGCACTGCTGCTCCACAGAGAGTAATTATATTTTAGTTATGATGTCAATAAGCAGTTCCCAGGAGAGCTTTTCTTTTTTTAATCCTTTGAAGCTCTGAGTGAATAAAGTGAGCCTTGGAAAAGCAAACCAAGGCAAGAAACTTTCTAAATATAGGAAGCGCTTTGGGATTTTTGCATGACAATGACATTATTTTTGAGCATAGGTATGAGATTTCCTGCATTTGTCAGTCCGAACCATTATGCATTGGTTTCTTTCTTTTTTCTCTCTTTTTTCCCACCCCCCCTCCACCCCCTCCCTTTCTGTTTCTACTGACTTCTCTCTCTCCTCATGTTGTTATTGACTGTTTCTACAGATGCTGTTTTCAGAGCGAGAGCACGGGGGAATCAATCACAGCCATGTTATAAAAGGATCCCCATCACCACAGAGCTGAGTAAGTTATTCTTGAGGAACAAGTTTCACCGAAGCAATATGCATGCTGCATTATTTATTTACCCCAGGCCCTTTTTAGAATTCACAGGCAGAAAGCGACAAGCGCTACATGTCCAAGGAACATTAAAAGGTTTGACTTAGATGTTAATTCACTGGCTTTGAAGGAGTCAGGATGTTTTATCAGGAGAATAAATATAACAAAGTGTTACAAAGGTCTCAGCGTGTAGCAAAACTCCAAAGCATCCATTTAGGAGAAAGATAATATCCTTGGGTTTTTTTCTGCCGGACCGGGTCTCAGGAGATCTGAGTTCCAGTCACATGGCCTGTGTTCATCCCACCGTTCATCCCTAACATACATCACCAAGGGAGGTAAATCAGAGGCGTATTTGCTTGGTTTACCCTTATTTTCAGTGGAGAAAGAGGCGCCACCAAAGGCAGTTCCGCCTGGATGAAATCTAACTTGCCCTTTGGCTGTACTTTCCTCTCTCTGATGATTTTAAAAAGCAATGAGAGAGACTGTGTGCCCAGTTTTTATCCCAGAAGAAAATGGAGTGAATCAGGGCCTAATTCCTTATGTTCCAACCCTCCCCTTTCTGGAACACTGGTGGTGGTTCCCTCCTGGACTGCGGGGTGCCCACAGGCTGCCTCGTTTGTACAAGTGGCTGTGAAAGAGCCTGTTCCAGGGAGTGTGCAGTGACTGCTGGGGAGCAGTGCTCGGATGGGTCTGCCCGCGCCGAGGTGGGCAGAGAGCACGGGCACTTTACTCCAGAGCCCAGACACCTTTGTCCTTATTCCACAGGGCTCAGCCTCTCCAGCCCGTGTTCAGAAGTGATGTAACCCATGAAGTTCTTTCATGCTACTCTTGGCTCTCTTTGTCTTCATCTCCCAATGGTTACAAACTGGATCTGTTAATGAGGAACATGTGCACCGATTAGGTGAGTGCTAGTAACACAGTCAGTGTCCCACCAGAGTGGTGTGGCTGGGCTGCCAGTCCCGAGGGACACGAATGTGTGGCTCCATTTAAAGTGCTGACACAAGAACGTACCATCAGATTGGCATAGTGTGTTGCTGGGCATCGTGACTGGCCGCTGACTCGCTCAGGCTTTTTTTTCTTTCTTTCTTTTATACAATCCTTGTAGATGCTGTGTGGACTCAGCACGTGTAGGGTCTTTGCTTTCCAGTCCTCACCAGGTTTGCAGCTGGAACAGGGCTAGTGAGCCAGCACTAGCAATATTTTATTTATATGAAGCTCTGGTGTACTGCTTAGTCAAAACTTGCACCTGATGAGCTGTGTCCCAAACGCAGTTAAGCACCTCAATGGGCTATGCAGTCCTGTGTGCTCCTTAGACTGAAACACTGAGGAGCTACTAAAGAAAAAAAGCACAAAATGATAAGGTAATGATACCTCCTCCTGAGTAGTTTCGGAACACTTGATTTCCCAGAGTGATATTTGGATGTCTTGTGCTGTGGTTTAGGCTTTTATTTCTGCCGTGTCCAAAAGTCTCAGGAATGTTTTGAGCTGGCTACTGAGGCCCAGCTCCTCTGAGAAGATGTTGTGCAGTCAAGCTAACATCTTCGGACAGGCATTGCACCCCTGTGATTTCCCTCCAGGATGTGGTGTGTCAGCGGAGGGGAAAACATCTGCAATCTGTTGACATGACTTGGATTTTAGTCATGTCAGATCTTTGACAAAATAATGAATCGAGCCCGGTCCCTGAGCACATGGATGCCTGCCCCTGCTGTAGTCTTGAACAGCATAAAAATATGCTCAGAGTTACAGGGAGGGGCTGGGAAGCAAAATAACCCCAAGAATTTAAAACCTGGAAGCACAACACAGCTAAACAAAAACAGCTGGGGCTTTCTTGTGATTGAATAAGCTTCCTGTAAGTCCCTCTGGTAGACCTTGATCTAGGCAAACGCTGACTTTCGTGCCCATCTCTAGAAAGAAACTGAGAGGAGTGATACTTTTCTGCCTTAAGTTGTAAAGGCTTTGCTCATTCCAGGCAATTCTTATTTCAGAGCACGCGGAGCGTTGACCAAGGGCCGTGTGTGCCATTTGGTGTGTCTCACACCGAAGCCAGCAGTGCAGCACACAGTGCTGGAGTGCTGCTGCTCAGAACCTGCCCTAGGAGAAGCGAAGGCCCTTCGTACCTTCAGCTGGAATCTCGGAAATGCCAAACTGGCCGCGTCGCGCCGGGCTGATGTGGCGCCTGCGGGATGTCAGGCCTTGCACGGGGTGTATGGGGGCCCAGATCCACCAAGCTGAGCACCGTTAAACGTGTCGAGCATCTTCCGACTTCGGGAGTTAGTCAGGGCGCTCGCAGGCACGTTATAAATGGTTATTCCTTGGAAACAATGGATTCTAGACACCCTTGCCACAAGGAGACAGATCTGGGAGAGAAATAGCAGAGTGATCTGCAAGGACATAAGAATCCTGCAAATATATAGAGGAGAGAGAGCGCGTTGTGTAGAAATAAAGTGGATCTCTATTGTGGCTGCGAGACCGCGCTTTCCATACACAGACCGTGTAAGTCAGTGGAGTCACACTGATCAATGCCAGATGCAGGGCAGCTCTAAAACCCACGGTGGGTGAAATATCTGTACTGAGAATACATGGCTGAAGGATGACTCCAACACTGCAAGACAACAGGAGGCATTAATAGTATTGTGATCCTGGCTAGTTTTAGTCATCTTTAAAAATGATGCACTCAAATGCTTCCTGACCCAAGGGGACATAATAGAAATCAGTCATTACTCACATGGAGTTAGTTGTGCTCACTCTCTATTTTTTAATGGGAAGATACGGGTTCTTGATCTCAGTTCCTTTCAGTCTCCTGCTGTGCTGCTGTCATTCATCAACATTCTTACTGGTAGTGCTGGAGTGCCAGGACATACCTGGTGGGTTCAGTAGCACAGCAGGAGCCTTCTGCTTGGGTGTACTTAGGCAGTTCCCTGAAAACAGAAAAGAAAGTTAAGGAGGAATCATTTTCAGAGTAGGGGGAATTCTGCAAGGCTATCTCAGCCAGTGAGAATAAGATTGAGAAGCTGGTGAAGATCTCTGTTACAGCAGGACAGCTGGGAAAGGGACTCTGTAACCCCAATTTGAGCCAATAGAAACAGTAATTCTGTGAACTCAGGAAAATGATGGGAAGGAACTAGATCATTCCTTTCTTTTTCAAAACAGGTAAATTAATAATGATCTGATATCTTAAAACTTAACTTTAGGATTCTGTGTCTCTTGTCTACCATTGCAGTTAGCAGCACTGAGTATTTTGTTCCTCTTTACTAATGCTGCATGCCGTGACTACTGCTGGATGCAGAATGGCAACCTGGATTTATTAACTTTCGCTTCTGATTCTAGATGACTTCTCTCTGTTGCGAAGATGCTTCCTCTTTTTTTCTTGCTTCTCCAATAGAGTTTTTACCAAATGCCCAGTTCGTTAATCAGGCTCCCAGTGGCAATTCCGAGATTCCAGAGCAAGATCAGCTTTCCACCACTGGTGTCCCTGCAGGAGCTGTCTTCTCAGATATCTCCTTGAGTTCTCTTTTGTCTATGGTAAGTAGATGTATCACGTCCTGTTTATTTATATTTAGTGGCATTGGTGTGTAGCTGAGTGATTACCAGCCAGGGTGAACCCGCTTAGTCTGGCTTTAAGTGGTCAAGGCCATGTGTGTGGGAAAATGGCACAAGAAATGTTGCAGAGATCAGCGATGTGATTAGTTACGCCGTGCCCTTATGTGTCTATTCCTCTTTAAGCAATTTGCTAATCAGTTGGACCTCTGATCTCTTGGGGCAGTGGGTGGGCACTACCACCACTTTACCATAGCAAGCATGGGGATAAATGGAACGTTTAATTCTTCTCATCTGTCCATCTGGCACCTAGGCAGAAATTCACTGGAAGTCTGGATGGAAAAATCTATTGAACTCAATGGGAATCTTCCAGTGGCTGTTTTCTGAAAAGGTATAAAACAAATTCCACATATGTGGGCCACTGCTGATCCACAAGACCGCATCAGATTTTAAAAGAAGTGCATTATTTTGATTCTCTGTAAATTCCTGGCAGTGTTTTCTTTTAAAAACATTTGCATCACGAAGATTGGATACATTGCATCAAAACTGCAAGAACAGAGGGAATGTGGTGATCCCACCCTGGTGACATAATCATTTTAAGTTGCTGTCAAAACTGAGTGATACTGTCAGTGGTGACACACGTGGGTCACGCTTTGGTGGAGATAAGCCAGGATTTTGGCAGTGAAACAGCAGTTCAGCTCATAAGCTGGTGTTTCCAAAACTGCCTTCTCTTTTTTCTGAAAGCCTCTTTCTTCCTCTTCACCCCAACTCCCCACGCTGCAGTCAAGTTCCACATGCCATGCTCTCAGCTCGTGTCCAAGGGAATAGTGCTTGGGTGGCAGTTTTACAGAAACTGAATAAATACAAAACAAATCTCTCCAAGGGATAAGCAGTCCAAAGTAAGTGTGTCAAGTCCAGTTACGCTTTTCTGAGAAGGCTTCAGTGTTAGGGAAAGTATTATATTGCTGCTACTCACTGATATGTCAATCAGCCAGATGGTAATTAATGACTGCTAGTGTCAAGTGTAAAAGTAACTCAAGACATAGCATGACCTGTCTTAAAGGATAAAATTTCACTCAAGCATAAGATTCCAAGTCTGTCCAGGAATGATCAGCACTCAACTCTGCTTTAAAGTAGAGGGGCACCTTAGGCTGGATTCAGTCATTCTGTAAATACAGTGAAGATGGAGAGAAATACAATATTGCTTAGCAGTTGCAGCATCAGGGAAAAGATGTGTGAACTGGAGAAGAAAAAGAAGGAAGGGAGCCTTCAGCAGCCCAGTATCACCTCCCTTCACTATTGCTGTGAATATCTGTTGGAATTTCTCAAGGTGCTCAGAGCAGGAGTGCTGTTTCCTTCCAGCTTGAAAGGAGACTGGCAGAAGAATCCGAAGGGTCTGTAAAGTGAAGTGTTCCCCCTTGGAAGCCTGAAGCAGAAGTGGCTTTTACTTCAATATGACACTTGGGGTCTCAGTAGGCAGAAAACAATTCAACGAGCATGATCAATGGCTCAGGTACCGTAATGAGCCCTGAGTTTCCCTCCTGATCCAGGGGTGGGTTCCTGAGCTGTACAGGACCAGCTCTGAAAGCTAAGGAGCAACGTGGAGTCAGTGGGACCAGGCAACTGCTTGGGGATGGGAGAAGGTTTGTGGCCTTACCTTTGTGTGCAGAGGGGTTCCCAGGAAATGTGCTTGTCTGAAGCTGTAGCCAAACTGGCGAAGAAGGTAACATCTCACAGGCACATTACAGAAATGTTGCTCCTTTAAAGTCAGCTTCAAGACCCGTTCTTGCTGCGGTGTGTTATTTCCTGAGTACACACACACACACACACACACACACACCTCTATAGTTTCCCCGCCTTTCAAATTCCTGCAGTGTAACTCAGCAAAGAAAGTACAGAATGAGGGTGACATGCAAATCCTATTAATTCATCCAAGTATGGAAATGCAATCCTTTTGATGTCAAGAAGTACAGCAATGATATGTTAAAGAGCTCAGCACGCTTCTGTTAAATATGTAAAGTGCAGATTCCCCCGAAGCTGTATCGCTCCTGGATAACCCTGGACTATAGCTCCTTGCTTTAAAAGACTGGGAATTACTCTAACAGCATTATACCCATTTGCCCGACAATGTGGTCGGATGTTCTTAAGCGGATTTGAGTTCAGCGTGGATTTAGTAACACCATTCCTTCTCTGCAGCTTGTTTAGTTCCTTTGCTCAGGCAAATGCAGGTGACAGATTCCACAAAGTGGCTCTCTGTAGGACATGAGCTTTTTGAGAAAGGGTGGAAAATAAGTTATTGGATGCACTACAGGCGGAGGAAACACTTTTAGATTTAGGGAGGGGGAAAGAGAGACTCTAGGCCTTCTTTTGCCTCAGATTTGAGTTTGAACCATGGTAATTTTTTTCCAAAAAATACTGCCTGAGAGAAGGGCACACAAAGAGGTTTCCAAAACAATACAGCAACTACAAGGACAGAGTTTCCTGCTGTGCCTGGGCCCTGAAGGGCTGGGCAGGGCAGTCGTGCTCCTCAGCCTCGTCTTACACAGGCTGCTCCTGCTCAGGTGACATCGGAGCTGCTGCCCAGTTTTCTTACACACACACGTGTGTGTGCACACACACATGCCCCCAACACCCGCTCCATTTCTGCTCTTTGTGCCTTTGAAAATCTCCCTTTCAGACACAGCTTAGTGCGTTCTGTGTAAGAGCAGAGGTGGGACCTTCTGGCTGCTCTTAGAAGCTGAAATGGGCTAAGCAGGTGGTGATCTATAAACACTGTCAAAAAACTTGAAACACAATTAAGGACTACTTTAAGTAAGCAAAAGACTCTAAAGTGCCTGTCTGATCACTTTCTCTAGGTTTTCACTAGGAAACTTGGGTTTCCTTTCCAAGGCATACTCTTTTGTCTTTGACTTTTCATTGTCTCTTCCTTTCCAGACGCACTACAACCCTCACTTCTGGGATCTGCTGTGGACTTTGGTGAGAAGCGGGACCAGCCCAGCGTTGGGGGAGCAGCTGTTGGAAGAGGGCAGCAGGCTGCACAGAGGTCCTGATGACTTGACCCACAATGCCTCCCGAGTCAGGTGGAAACTGGTACTCCTGCCACCATCCAGGTGGTTAATGGGTGTCACGGTGAGCTACATCACTGAGTGGTGCTCCCTGGGCTGAGCTTTCATCCTTTGGGATTGTCCTTAACTGAAGCTTAGTTTCATTCAGTGAAATCTCACTACGTAGCTTGAGCTGTATTTTGGAAAAGCAAAGACATCAGACAGCCTTATTTTATCCCGGATTCTAACCTTATGAGGGACCGGTCATTTTCTTTCCTTTCTTTCTTGCCAAGTGGTATGATACTGAGAGTGGTGAATAGTGATGATAGTTGGCTAAATAAGTGGTTTAGTGTTGGGCTGAATTGTCCACTTTGGTTCCTTTGAGGTGAGAGTGGTTTTGCTTCTTTTATAGCAGGAAAGCTTCTTTGGAGACATTTACTGCAGATCTTTACACTTGTTTGGGACACTGCTTTGGGCTCTACTGCCTGATGGAAGAGCCCAGTCCATACAGGAATAGGTAAGTATACTTCATCTCAAAGCGTACCATAAGTCAAAAGATAGTGGTCATGACTTTGAAGTTAGGCATCTGTTTTAGGCAACGTGAGTTACTTACTTTCATCTTGGATTTAGACATTCTTCTGGGCAGCTCAGGCCATTTGAGGCAAACTGGTGTGTGGTCTGAACATGGTGCTTACGGGGGCTTGTGTGAGATTCCCTTATGTTCGCTTAAGATGTGATTTATCTTTACAAGTGAGCCTTCTTCATTAGAGAGCTGCTGGAGCATGAAGCTAGTAATGCTGCTGAGGGCAGGGATTTATTTCAAAGAGTTTGCAGGCAGAGAGAACTTTCTCATCTAACCTGTTCTACTCACTGATTCTTTCAATTTCAAGATTTCCGTGATTGCTTGAGCTTCAGATCTCCTAGAGAGACATTTAGTCTTGATTTAAAGATTTTGAGCAATGAAAAAATTTATCACGTCTTTTGACAGCTGTTCTGGAGACTAATTAGCTTCATTTAAAATATATGTGTCCCAGGCCTAGGTAAAATGTGTGTTGTCTCATAATTCCAAAGAGTTCTGTGCATGCAGTCAGTCATTGCAAAAAAACTCTACAGCTTTCTTGCTGTCCTGGATACTCAGGTCGAAGGCCTCACAAAGTGGTCTGAATCTTATGTGCTACTGCTTTTGGGGTTTGTGATTGCTCAGCCTGCCAGTGATTCCAAGATGCTGTCGATGGATCTGCAGTTTTGTGTTGTTCCATGCAATGTTGCAACAATTGATGACCTGTGATGTGGGATGGGAGTCATTTACCAAGCAAGAAAACAGGTAGCACAGACACCTTCATGGCAGAGTTATGACAGATTGTGAAATGCCCTGCAAGTAAAAAATTGTACAAGTTATTAAGACCCCCACAATAAATTGACTGTGTTCTTATTTCTTAGGGGTGGCAGTTTGAAGTTGGCTAGACCTTAACATGAGGTTATTACTGAAAACATTATTGTTAAGCTTTAACAGCAAACATATTGGAGAGTAAAATGCTCTCTCTGTCAGGAAAAGAGCGAAAACTTGAGTTTCTACTGAGCACTGAACAGACAGACCCAACTATATACAAACATGACAACTCCATTGAGTTTAGAGATTCTCTGCCCAACTTCTGAAAGTTCAAAGTCTCCAACATAACTAAAATTCATTTTTCTTGCAGCCAGAACTGAAAATGCTGGATTGATACGCATGAAAAGAAACAAAAAACTGAGCAAAAAGTCCCCGTGAACTTGTATCATAAATCAGGTCCTGCCTGTGTGTTATAAAGTCAGTTGAGGGAGGGAGAGTGGTAGTGGTTGGGGTTTTTTATTCCTCTCTCTCTCTCTTTCCCCTAACACTAATTAGGTTTGAAAGACTGCAGCTTGAGTCCAGATACCACATGCCGAGAAGAAAGGAACCCAAACAGCTGACGCAGAGTTCAGACTAAACTAACTGCAAGCTCCCCAGGGACATCACAAGGTAAACCTGATAGTCTCTGTCATTTACAATCATTATCAGGCAGCTGAGTCTCTGTAATTTTACTAGGGAGCCAATTAACAGATCCCTGAAGCTCAAGAATAAGGTCTTGCTCCTTTTTCTATTTTAGACAGGAAAAGAGGGAAAGTATGTCTTTGTTTCAGATAGATACTCCAGAAGCTTTCCTACTTTGGGGAATGGTCAGATCTGGGCTTGCACTTTCCCTCTTGAGGAGTAAGATAAAGCACTGAGTTTAAGAGTCAAGCAACAGGCTGGCTATGTAACCTCGGTAAGTTCTTTAACTGTATCCTAATGCTGCTTGCTGCACACAGGAAATAAAGTAACATATTTGTTAATTAAGATAATGAGAGCTTTGGGGAGAGGGCTGTCTCTCGTGATTTGTTTGGCCTAACATAAATAGGTACTGATTTAGGATGGGACATTTAGGAACTCCACTCAAACAACGTGAGTAAGAAGCAGGAGAAAAGCTTGGACCAAAATTCCGGATGGAAACATATCTGTGCTGGGGGAAATTTGGAGTTTGGATTCAGGTCTGAGCCTTAATGTGTTGGACTCCTCTTTCCTGGAACAAACTAATCGTACATTTTCAGTTCAGGACAGATTTTAACTAGGAATCAGTGAACCGTGCTTAGAGCAAACAAAATACATAGGGAGCATGCTTTCCCTTTGCCAGCCCTTTGCAGACCTGAACTTGAGCCAAGATAGTCAGCTGATCTCTTGGTAGGAGTTTTTTGGCCTAAAATCACCCGCTGTATATACAAACGTAGATAAGAATTTGTGCACTGGATTCTGTTTACCCTCTGGCAGAACAAGACTTCAATAACAGTGTCTCAGTCCGTTCCCTAGCATGCATTATTTTAAACAGACAGGCAGTTAAAGGTGGAAGGAAGAGCCCAGGCAGGCTTTGCACTCCTTTGCCTACAAAGCTTGCAGAATCTCAGTGTGAGGCATCCTTTCTGTATTGCCATCGTCTGAGCCTTTATTTTCAGCTGTGATTCAGTCTAGGCAGGGCACAGAGGACATAACATCTCTTTTTCTTTCTTGTTGTTCTGTTGCTTTTAAATAACTGCACATGCCTGGACCTCTGTGTTCTGACATTAAGCAGGTCTTGTGCAATGTTAAGGCATTTTTGTTAAGAAGACTGCAAGAAACACCAAAACCTGTTTACTCATAACTTCCTTGAGTGAGTGAGAAACACCAACTGTCTTGTCAGCAAACTCCTCTATCTGGAATTATCTGCTTCTCCTAGAAAGTGGAGGCAAACGTTGAGAGAGCTCCTTCATGATTGAGGTCCAGGACATAGTAGTTCCAGCTTTAAGGCATCAAACACTGGATATACTGCTGTGTTACTCCAGAGCTATGCTACATGGTGTAAAACTATTGTAACTCCTCGTGTGAGTGTTTGTCCTCTTTTGATGAGAAAGAGGTTTGCAGCAAGTGCATTTGTTTTAGAAGCATTCCTTCTCTCCAAGGTGGTGTAGGTGCAGGACTGCCAGTGATTACACATGCCATGCTTTCATGTCCTGTATTCACTGGATCTCTGATGGGGGAATATGCCCATCTCTAGTCATACAGCTTTTCCAGTACAGCATATTTCCAGTTGCTTAACCTGCAACTGCCAAGTGTGTCATTTACCGGGGTGCCGTGGACTGGGGAGAGATGACAAGGTGGAGAAGGGACATCTTTCACTTTGCTTATTCCACCTTTTTGTTTGGTTGCTATATCTGAGCAAGCAGTTCTGCTTCTCAGGAAAGAAGGAAGGGGGAGAGAAATCCTAAGAAAGGTAAAAGCATTAATGGGTCAAGGCCTCCTTTGCATAATTCTATTATCACAAGGAAGATTCTGCAATAATCATGTTAGGCATGTGCTCTGGAGCATCAAAGTGACTTGTCTTACCTTACTTTTGATGTTAGACAGGTTTAAATGCTTTGCACAGATGAGGCACCTCAGACAGCTGATCAAGAAAGCCTGTGCTGTTCAAGCAAAGCAAAGGCCTGTTTTGCTTTTTTTTTAGTGTCAACAATGCCATATTCCTCCAGCAAGGAATAATCTCTGTTGTCACCAACTGTGAAAAGCAAAGGTGTAGGAGAGAATCGGTGTGTGGGTGCGTGCAAACATGCTTTCTGAAGCTGCCACCTTTGAATCTTCAGCTCAGCAGCAGTATCTTGTGTGTTGGTGGGGTCGTGTGTTTATGTACCTGTTGTGTAAAGAAATTCAGCTCCGGCAGTGAAAGTGCAGTGTGGAACACACAGCTGTTACAGGATCTGTGCCCTGCAGTTTGCCAGTCTGCCCCTGTTCTAAGCTGCAAGGGTCACCTTAGCGTGCGAGTGGTGAGCACTATGAGTTATTAGCAGGTTTTACCTTTTAGCAGCATTACCAGAGTCTCCAATTGACTTCCGAAACTTTTTGTGTCGGATACGATCAGCAGTAGTGCCTGACCCTGGGGAGCTCAGGTGGTATATACAAAAAAGAGTTATAAGGAAAGCAGAGGAGTTGTAGTTTGCTCAGAAGCATATATCAGCTTGGGGGAAGAGATAAAACCAGAACCCAGATCTCCTGATTTCTAGGCTGGCAGCTTTCCCACTGGGCCATTTTGCATTGCCACTCTCAGGTCTCGGCTCCTGCTAACATTGTTATTCCCTTAGCACTCTGTCTAGGTATTTAACAGTCTCTCCCAGAGGCGGCTCAAATAGTCCTCATGGAGCATTACCTGATTAATTATTTTCCCATTTGTTATAAGATGGTCAGCTGTTTTACGGGAGCAGACCAGGATCGTCATGCTTTCGAACACGACAGTAAGTTACCTGAGGTTACCCAGTGGGGTCAGCTCTCTTGCAGTTCTGTGTCTGGTCTGTTTTGTCGTGGGCCACGCTGTCGTTTCAGGCTGGTGCATGACAAATGGAGCCATAAACCTCTCCAAAGATGCGTGCAGGGACTGCAAAACTCAAACATGCTGGAGCACTTCTGCTAACACATGCGTCCGCCCGGATCTGAGCACCGATAAGGCCATGTGCACAGAGCCAAGCAAAGAGCACTTGCCCGTAAGGAGATGGACACACACACCCAGGCCAGGGTCGTGTCTCCCTCCTCCTCCTCCCCGTAGTCAGATACGATCCCGCAGAACGAGCAGCGAGGGGCGTCAGTGCCGTGGGCTGGGCTGGGTTTTGCAGCACAGCGTGCTGCAGGCTGGCGGCTGACACATAGTCGATGGGAGCTGAGGAGAATCCAGACTCTATAAATGTTAGATGAGGCAGGCTGGGCATTGACAGAAACAAGAGGTGGCTGCAAACACCAAGTGTCATTATTCTCCGAGCAGGGATGGTGAGAGGCCGAGGAACTTCCCATAGAGATGAACTGCTTCACAGCAGGACGGGGAGCTGTCTCCTGCTGTACAGGGACATCCTGTTGTCCTGAGAACACTTGGAAGGAAGGATGCTTGACAGCAGGAGTAGCTTTTGAGAGCATACACTCAGTTTCCTGCAAAGCACGTATCTTGTCTGAAAGATGATTTTACTCTGCTGAGATAAATTCCAAACACCTAATGGTTTCAATTAATGCCAGAAGAGAAAGAGGTGTCTCAGTCATTAATTGGCAGCGGGTTTTCTAGCCTTTTCCTTCTGAAAGAAGGGCTCTTTGCTGCTTTCCCATCCGTCTACTCCAGCTTACTCTCTGACCTGTCACCAGTGCACCTTGAAGCCAGTCTTATCCCCCCTGTCTCTCTTGTGGCCAGTTACAAAGGGACTGGAGCTCTTCAGCTGCTGATTCCTTCTCTGCTTGCAGCGGGACACCACACAGAGTGAATCAGCTAAATGTTATTAAGCAATCTGGAAGTGCATCATTAATGCTCCTGACACTTCTCTGTAGTACACATGTGCCAACTAATAAGCATTAGTGACTGAAGTTTCTCCATTTCCCAGCAAACAGATGTAGCTGGAGCAGGGAACGTACAGACACAGCCCACTGCGCTCTCTGCATGAGTTCAGCGGCTTTTCCAAACTCCTCTGTCTTGCACGTGGGTGGGAATTGCGTGGGGATAACAACTCGAGTTGGCTGATGTTTCTAACTTCTGCTAAAGCTGGAATGGTGGTTTTGGGGTTGGGGTTTTTTTTGGTGGCAGAAGAGGATTTCTGTTTCCAGCCAGGAGGAGGAGTCAGATCAGTCACTGTGACTTGGAGTTTGATTGTTTGTAAAGTTTTCTGCTAAAAAAAAAACCAAAACACACATAAAAATGCAATCCCACTGAGATTTGTTCTTTCCCCTTTGGTGCAAGGGGAAAAGAACATTAGTTTTTTGTGAGAGAAAGGCATTTTTTTAAGCTCATCTTTTTTTTACAAAAGGTATCCAAAGTTGAGGTTAAAGGTTTTGTTCTGTTTTTCCTCACTTTCATCCTTGAATAAGCCCATACCTCAAAGAAAGCTTTAAAGAAAAGAACTGCTGCTATGACTCAATACTGTGACTCTGTAAAATATCATCTGAGTAGCAGGCATTTCTTTCTCCCTTTTAGTCCTGTTGAATACTCTACCAGCAGTGGTGGAGAAGCAAACGTACCCAGTTCCTGCACTCTTCTATGAGCAAGAACTGGTGCTTGCCAGCAGAGAGCCTTTTGTTTCCACCAGTGTGGCTGGTCTTATGTACTCACTTATCCAGGCAACTACCAAAAAGAAGCAGAAGTCCTAAATGCCAGACTAATGCATCAATCATAATTCCTGAGCTGCCAGCAGTCATGTAACTGCTTAAAGACCTCAACAACCCTCTGGCACTTAAAGAAAAAAAAATCATCTAATTAATCACAGGTGAAACAGCTTGGACCTGCTCCAAAAGCCCCTGAATTTACTGCCAAGCTTTGATGCTAATTTTCCTTCTAAGTAACCCCCTAAAGAAATTTACGATTAGGTAATTAAAGTGATGAATAAAGAGATACTTAGAAGAAGGAGGGAGGGGAAAAAAAAAATCAACCTTGAGTCAAAAGCCTTAAATCTCCTCCTCTCCTCAAAGAGAAATGTTAGTCATTTTTGCACATGCATTGTCTCTGAAAATTGGGTTGGATTCCCACAGGAGGCTTGAGAAATATTCCTTAAATTAATGTTTGCATAACCAAATAAAACAGAAAAGAAAGAACTCCTAAACAGATTGTAATGTCAAGATGGTTGAGGGAAAAAAGGACTTGTGGCTTCTCTCTGAGAATCACATACAACTTTTGTCAGAAACTGCCTCCTGCCTTTTCCCCCAAGGTACCTGAGGTCCATTTTTTTTTTTAAGGTAATTAGATACCCAGGAATGCCATCTAATTAAAAAATGTAGTGATATCTAATTAAGAACTTCAGAGCATCCAAACAACTTTTAAAAGTCTGATCATAAGTTCTTAATAGGCCACAAATCCTGTCTAATGCTCTTCGATGTCCTCTCATGGTCTTTCTCTCATTTTTTTCGGAGGAGAAGGAATTAAGTAGCCTTTGATTTGCATTTTTTCTCGAGACAAATGTGCCACACCAAACCCAGTGTAAGGAGCGTGAGTTGAAACATAGAGATACGTGCTGCAAAATTTTGATGGTGCCTACATTGTTTGCACAGAACATACAGATATGGCCTCAAAATAGAGAAAAACATTTTCAGTTCCAGGCTGTGTTTTTTTTTTTTAATTTAAAAAGAAAAAAAAAAATAATCGACAGAACAAGCATGTCACTATCCAGAGATTTGCTGCTGGCTTTTTGGCACAGTCTTGGCTAATTCTTTCCTTGTGGTTAAAAGCAAATCTTAGAATCCAGGAAACTTCCTTAACAGCCCATAAAATCACAAACTGGGGGGGCAGTCAGGTTTGATTGTGGGGTTATTTTTTTTGGTAAGGTTTATTTGTGGCAGTGGGAATATTTTCACTCCAGGACTACATCTCGCTTGGCTTTGGGCGTTTTGATCCCAGACCTCGAGGTGGTGGGAAGGTGCCCTGCACCCACCTGGGCTCTGTTCTGGGAGTGTGCCCGCGGCTCTGCCTCACACTGCGTGGTACACCGCACCTTCCTCTGTTCATAAATGCCCACTGACCCATCCCGTGGCCCCCTTCTGCTCTGCCTGGCACTGAGGGAAGAGCTGCTGAATGATTTTTGAGGGGACCAGAGAGGATAAAAAATGGGAAAATGGCAGATTAGATCTGAGGTGACAGAGATGAGAAATAAAAGCCATTAGAGCCCATTTGCAACGTGCCCTCATTGAGTCAAGTTTCAAGGTGTTTTTCCAGATTATTAATAGCCTGACAGCAGTTTTTGTGCAGTTATCTGATACAGGAAATAACACTTGTGTATGCACCCTGCCGTGTGGAGGGGAAAGTGGAGTCCCCTCATTTATTGACTCGAAGATGTGAACTACAGCAGAGCAGCCAGCTGGGTTACGGGCAGAATAAACATTGCCCGTGATAATCGTGGCATGGTGGGACACACGTCTGTGCAATAATGCAGTGCTGTGAAAGGAGCTCTCGTGAACCTCTGCACCCAGCTGGGCTGTCCGAGCAGCCCGGGCTGCCTCCGGAGCGGCTCTGCCAAGCCGGAACGTTCCTCGGTGCACAGTGCATTGCTCCAAGGTGTGTCAGTCCTTGGTTAACATCTCTGAACCTGGGCCCTGTGGGCTGTTTTGGACACTTAAAATCTCCCAGGGATCTAATTTATCCAATGTGGCAGGCTGCTTTGAAAACTCAGTCGAGCGCCAGCCCTATAGATCTTCCCTGTCTCGTTTCCCCCACTTATCTGAATTATCTCAGTCTTCTCTGTGTGGTACCCGGTGAAATGAAAGCTAGAAAGAGAGGGAGGGAAGAACAAGGATACTTGGGCATGTGGGAAAGAAAGGTTTAAAAATTCCCAAAGTTATACTTGGTAGTTGCATGCTTGTAAAAAAGAAATACTGGGTGGGTAGTGCTTTGAACTTCCCAAGGCTTTGTGAGACTGAATTGTCAAATCCGAGTAATTGTAGCTTTCTTCATAAACAAGGGGTGGTACAGAAAACGTGACTGATACAGGTCATAATGCCTACAGGCCAAACAGACATTCTGCCCAAGGAGAGAAGCTCTTCAAACATGGTTAGATGGTGATGTCTGCGTGTCTCTCTGTTGCTTTCTATTAAACTTTAATTTTTACTTTCTCATCTCATGTTGCAACTGAACTCTGCTTGTGAGTTACTGGGCAGAAATAACCAAGCCTTGATCTAGGTTGCCGAACTCATTGCAGAGGTAGCCAAGCTAATTACCAGTGAAACTGGACAGTGAACAGTAGAGACTAAATTTTCCCATTTTTTTCTGCTCCTTTCGGAACAGCCTCTGGCACGCGGCGTTGGCTGGGAGGACGTGCTGCCATGCAGCACACCCTGCAGAGTTTTCTAGTGGTGGTTGCACAGCCTGAACCAAAACGAAAGGTGCCAGCCCCTTCCCTTGTTTTCATGGTTTCACAATTTATAATTTAACCTTAATTGTAGTTTGTATGCTGGCAGCCTGAGTCACTTCTGGTGCACTTACAAGTCTCTGCCTAGCCGAAGACAGAAATTAACTTAGAACACTTGGTTGCTTTCTAATAGAGCAGTATCCCTGCCAGGAGGTCTTTTCCAGGAGACAGATGAGACAGCCTGAAAATCCCCTTCTGCATTAGGGTCACTTACCTCTCAGTGGATCCATGTCACCTGAGCTGCAATGGAGCATGTGCAATTCCTGCTTAATTTGATAAACCTTGTGGATGCACAAGTATTTCCAAATTATATATCATTGTGGGAGAAAGCAATGCCTCTATAAAGAGACAAGGCTGAGGACAAGAGTCTCCCACCAGTTCTTGCTTTCACACCCTTCCAAGTGCTGCATAACTCATAGGAAGTGTTGGGAAGCATTTGTGATTCCTTGCTCAGCACTTCCTGACTTCTTGGACTTGACATGTATGCTGCCAGTTGCTTTGGGAGCCAACAGGTTCTATAGCATCCTACCTTCTTGATCCCAGTACTGATGTGGAGTAATTCAGATTCCCTACAATTGCACTTTCAGTTTCCAGTAGCACTAACTCAGCACTTCATGTTTTCCGGTGAAGTGCGTTAGGGATCAAGCACTTTGCTCGGTAGGTTTCCATTTGAATAAGTCGTTAAGACCTGGGATTTTGTCTCTGCAGAGAATTGATGCCACGTCGAATCAGTCTGAGGAGTTTTCTGCTGGGGGTTTAACCAATATTCCCCTTGTCTCTGCGTGTTGTACGGTGTCTTATGCCATCGGCCTCCCCTTTTTTCTCTCTGATGCTGCTGCTTATAAATTCAACTTGTCAGCGTTCTCACAGGGCAGCCAGTGTTGCTGCATCTGACCAGCTCGTGCTGCTGACCATAACCTGCTACCTACAATGTAAAAAACTGGTGTTTCTCATGACTTAAAAGATGTTCCTCACCTTTTACTGTAACCAGTTGCTTTTATTTTCAAATGAAAATATAATCTTCTCTCCATGAAAAGAGTTACCTCTTGAGATGTTAATTTTCCATGCCATTTTTCAGTAATGTTTTTCGTTGACAAAATTCTCCAAATTGAAATTCTGTAATCAGCTTAAGACTGAAGTGTTCAATGATATTTCATCCCTGCAAGACAAAACATAATACGAACTCCAGCGTTGAGATCTCCAGCTTGTAAACTACTATCCTTTGAGATGAAAGGTGCCCATATAACAATAAGGCATTATTATACTTCCTTTATTACTTTGTACATGCATAGTTTACTGACTGCTAAAAAACCCCTGGTGGAATGCCTCTTTGATGTCATCTGTCTTGCCTAAGTAGTGGTTGCTGCTTGCGTCTTTCCTACCCAACTCGTTGCGAGGCCGCCTATGGCAATTTCAGTGGCTAAATTCCTTCCTCCAGTAAAATCTTAACTAGTTGAACTGAATCTTCAAACGGGACCACATCTCCCTCAATAAATATCAAAAGGGAAAACCAGCTTAATATAAACAGAGAATAGCAAAATGGTGCTATTTATATGGTGCAATTTCCCTTCAGTTAAACCACTAATGGCACGTAGAACTCTCATAATTAAAAGCCACATCTGATAGAACAAAGTCGTCTGTGGAAGCAAAGAAAAAAGAAGATGAAAGCACCACCAGTACAAAACAACAGTCCAGCTATAGGTCTGTACATGTCTCTCTTCCCTGTTCTGAGAGTCAGCCAGAGCCTGAAACCCCTTTTGACAAGTAGCTCCTCTGATGACAGATGCTCCCCGCAGCCTCCGCGGGCTGCAAACATGCATTGTTCTTGCTGTCAGCTCCCCATTGAAAGGTGACTCCAGTAAGCAGCAATTGGCCTGATTTGTTAGCATTAGTCAGCAAGTGCATGGATCAGATTTGCTACCAAGGAAGAGGAAAAGCAGGTCTAGGACTGAATAATCAGCTCTTGTAATCAGGAGCTTGTCAGGGTGTAAGTCTTCCTCTTTGGGATGTGAGGGACGTGTCGCCGGTCTTGACTTCAACTCCTCCACGCTTTGGAACAGGACCCATTTCTGTCAGGGTGGTGTGGATAAAGTGATCACGTCCGTCTTCAGGATCGTCACCCAGACACCCTACAGACTTTGTGGGTTACAAATCCCCCAAATATCTGCACGAAAATGTCTCTTAATTCATTAATACCTGGAAGGAGAGAGATGTCAGTGCTATATGGACAGTTCTGTGAGGCATCAGCTCTGTGAGAAACTTCTAGAGAAGAAATACAGAACATTTTGCTCTTTATATCCATAGTACACCTGTGTCTCAAATACTGCGTGCGTTTCTGGTCACTCCCGTGAAGCTCCTTGCCTGCTCCGTTCGACGTGCCATAAAGTAGCTTTGATTATTGTGTTACCTCTTCAGCTGCAGCTGCAACAAGAAGTGCAGAGCCTGCCTAGTGCTGCGGGAGCAGCAGTGGGCAGGAGGGAACAAACGCCTGTTGTTTTCCACCCAAGTTATCCTGTCACCTTCCCTACATCTGCCTGAGCTGGTTTGATACAGCAGCATTTGGCTCATGTGCTTGATTCAAACTTCTGCATGGAAAAATTTAAATAACTGGATCATTGTGACTCTTCCTCTCCCCAGCTTTCCTCAGGCAGCTACAGACCATGTAGAGGTGATGGGTTCTCCCTGCCCAGGGCAGCAGGTAGCAAAACCCCACTGGTGTGGTGCCAGCTATAGATTCCAGCTTCTCCACACTTTGCTTTTTACGGAGCACCAGAGTTGCCCACAGTGCGAAAGCGTAGAGCAGGTATGAGCCACAGAAATGGAGCAGATGATTAACATCAGGCATGCCGGCTGGAGCTGCAATTGCACCTGATTTTTATTTTGGGGTGGTTTTTTTGGAACATCTTGGCGCTTTTTCCCCAGCCCTTCCTTTTCCCTCTCCCCCAACGCAGCTAGAAGTAGTCCATTAGTGTGAATGATGGTGCCACCGCATGCTGATCTAGGACAGAGCTCAGGCTGCTTTTCAGAGCGAGTGCCTGGAAGCATTATTATACACCAGCCAAGATCCTCCGTAGTGATTTAAAATGGATTTTGATTTTAAAGGTGCATCTTAAAAGCACCTGGTTTTCTAAAAATGTAAAAGCTACTCAGTTCTCACTATCTGCAAATCAGAAGCTCTCAAATTAGGTACGTAAAAATAGAAGCATCCCATAGTGTTAGTCTCTTCTAGAAATATTGTTAACACCTCCTGATTTCCTTCTAGTCTGCCATTTGTGCTCGCTGTGAGAAGTGCCCACGGGTAAATGACCACTGATGGGAGGAGCAGGCCCTGGGATTCCAGCGGATGTTCTCACATCCCTCTTTGCCTGCCCAGCCTGCCCCGTGTCCCCGTTTGAGCTGGTGCTTTCGGCGGCCCCGCTCTGCCAAGCACATCGCCGTGGCCACGACTGCTCGTCTCCTGCAGTTCTTGCTCGGAAGACCCGGGGCTGCTATTGCACGTTAATCCAAACTTCGTTCCACTCTCTGCGAGTGACTGCGGTCGCAGCCATCCTCCACGTATCTCTGCCCCTGGGCAGTCCTGTTTAAGTTCTCACATATCCCCAACCAGTTCTGCGTTGCCATGTTTCTGGTCTTGACCAGTTCCCTTAACCCAGCTCTACTCTGAAGCTCTTAGGTGTCTCAGGAAGTGTCAGTGCTATTAGATGCTCGAGCTGCTTTAGTTGCTTGGCTCTTCTCTGGGCCTCATGACCGTCACTTTCATTGTGGAGTTCTTTGCAGAAAGGCTGTTAACTCTTCAGCTGGTCCATACGTGACCAGACTGGAAATACAGAGTGTACTTTTTGCCGGAGAATTCAGTTGTTAAAGTCACCTCTCTAAAGCTTGTACTGGCTACTGGTTGTTAAGAGGGAAAGGGAATTTATTTATCTGGGATAAAAGCCTTAGAAACATTAACCTGAGGAAAGTTACAGCTGCTCAGGATCTTTCAGCATTTGCCCCTTCTCCTTTTTATTAATGCAATTCAACAAGTTAAGCCTGAGCAACTGTGTGTGACCCCATGGCTGGAGTAACATCTGTGACTGTACTCTGTCATTTGCAAAATGGAACGGCTCTAATCTCTTGAGCACACTGCTCTGCAGTGACATTTCCAGGACATCCGCGCTCCAAAAGGCATGCAGTAGCCTCGGATTAGAGTTTAAAATAGAAACATGTTTGCCTTTGTGTACAGCATGGGATTGCTAGGGAGAAATAGCGATGGGAGCGTGCGGCTGGGTGGCCTGACCCGCGGGAGCCGCGTGGCGCAGAGGCTTTCGGGCGGCGGGACCCGCTCTGCCGTTCACGTCGCGGTGATGCTCAGCGATTTATTCAGCTGAGTCAGGGGAAGCTGTTACCTGCTGCTCCTGAGAAACTCTCTTCACCTCCGTAGAGACAGTGCTAATTAACACAGCTCCAAATTAGAGCAGAACTAAGGCTAATGCTTTAAAAAATCTGGATGAACTAAGACGCCTCCAATACAACGTAAAGTTGGGAGGATGCTGTGTGGTTCCCACTGAGCAGCCCGTGATGTTGGTGCTGTTATTTCCCTCGCTGCAGCCCCCGGCCTGGGCAACGCGTCTGGACCGTGCAGCGGGGGGCAGCTGAGGGAAGAGGTCTGTTGTGGGGGCGGTGTGCCACGGTGGTGCTGTGCCACGGTGGTGCCGTGCTGCATCCGCCAGCCGTGCCTTCAGCTGCTGTGACCATACACCTCCCGGTTTTGCAGGCTCAGCTGGTAGTGGCTCAGGTCCTTTCCACCCTTCTCTGTAATGCAAAGTAAAAATCATTAAACTTGTGTTCCTAAAGGTGTTTTTCATAACTGCAAGGCTGTTAACTCTGGTTTCCTAACAAACAACAGCTGAAATTCTTTCGTTTGTTTGTTTTAGGTATGGTATGTTTCAAACACTGGCAGCAAGCTGTTGGTGTTCATCTGTACGTTGGTAAACAGGAGCTGCCGACTTCCACCTTGGCAGAGGCAATTTGAGCAGGCAGTGAACTGCTGGGGTAGACCAGGCACAGAACTCCGGAGTGTGGAGAGTAGGAACAGGGCATCTGTGCAGAAGACGGGTCGTTTCCTAAATCCCACTGGTGTTCCCCTGGAGCTGGGTGTGCGGGATCAGGTCATGCCTCCGGAAACCTCCTTTGGAGTAGGGACTCTGGAGGACTCTGCCTGGCACAGGGAAGCGGGACCTGCGAGTGGTGGGTGCACAGCAAGCTCTGTTCTCTGCCCTTCCTCCTTCCCCTCATCCTCCTCTCTCCTTCCAGCAGCCCCGTGCAACTCACTGGAGCCTTGCGGTGCCCAGCATGGCTTTGTGTCCTCTCTCGTTCTGTGCTGCAGTGGCAGTTTTCTGCTGGTTTGTAGAGAGCATCCGACTGATTTATTGCTCCCAACGTCTCTTAGTTTGTAATAAAGTTTTCAGCAGCTCTGTCGAGCCCGCTCCCCGCCCCCGCGCACGCACGCAGCCCCGCGCTCGCTTTGTTCTTCTCGCACATAATGTCAACTCATAAACCTTTCATCAAGTCAACCAGGTGGAAAAAACCCATTACTGAAAGAAGTGTTCATTCAGGTTCGGAGCGGGGGGAAACGGAGGAGAAAGTTCCCCAATGGAGAAGAAAAAAAAAAAAAAAATCTGTGTGTGCTCTTAGCTGAAAAGCGGCTTTGCTGCGCGCCCCAGGTGCCAGCCCCCGGAGGAGCCTGGCAGATCTGTCATCCTGGTGACAGGCGATGGAAAGCGCCGTGTCCATATCCAAAGAGGCACTGGTTTGGGTCTGATACCCTCCGATGAAAGGGAGCGTCAACACGGGCGGCCGCTGCCAGCACGAGCAAAGCCACTTGTGCTTTGGTGTGGCAGGAAGGACCCCCCCGCCGTGCACACACACACACACACGCACGGTGGTGGTGGTGGTGGTGGTGGTGGTGGTGGTGGTGGTGGTGGAGACTCCCCTCCTGCTCCCCCCGCCCCGCAGCGATGTGTTTAAGCCGTGTTGGCGGAGGTTCACGTGCTGAAAGACGCCGCCGGCCACACAATGGAGGAGCTGACGGGTGCGTCGGCCAGAGACGCGCTGCGCGGAGAAGGCGTTGAAAAATGGAAGTGAGGAGGCGTGTGTGCAGGGCAGGGATCAGGGAGCAGCCCGGCATCTCCTTACGGCAGCGCACAGCCGCCACGGCCCCGGGGACGGTGCGCTCGGAGCGTGGTGCCCTGGCAGAAAGCTGCTCTGCACCTTGGCATCCGTGCGAAGGCAGCCCTGGAGCAGGAGCAGGGAACGTCCCGTGGGCAGAGGCAGGGCAGCAGGACGCGGGGGGTCTGGGCAGAGCAACCCCGGGCAAAGCGCCTTCGCTTCTGCGCCTCCGCCTCCACGTACGTGGGTGATCACACTCCTGTCTCCCAGTCCGTCTCACCACTCAGGGTGCAGACTCTTTGTGGAAGGCACTGTTGCATAGTTCATCGACACCCGTGGCCGGTAAAATTTTATTAATTTTGGATGGAATTTCACAAGGGGCTGTAGGTGGAGTTGGCTGAGAAGTGGAATCTCCTGTACCCCATCTCCTTTGTGTTTTAGGCACGAGCTTCTGCGTTTGGTGGATTTCTCTTTACACACAGACTTTGAGAAAGTTCTGCACAAAATTTTATTTAAATAAGATTTTTAGCAATGCGGTCCAGAGTTGCGGCTCTGGAGAAGGGACACAAGGGCACTAGGGGATGGAGAAAGGATGGGAAGCAACAAAGGAGTACAGGCATGACATCTGTCGCTAGTATTTTATAAGTTAAAAATTCAGCATAATCTACTGCCACCCTGTCCGCTGTGCCGAGTTCCAACAGTAACAGAATTGTCATGATTTCTACATGAATTAATTCAAATCTCTTTGTGCATGATATGGCGTAAGAAAGGGGCCATCTGGTTTATGTTCTAGGTGTCAGAACCGTTCATACCAGCACACTTTCGTAGCGCGAGATGCGAGTTGACTGCACATATTAGTGTCTCCTTACCCTCTGCCTCCCTGAGACCCGGTGCTGTTGTCCCATTACGGTGCTGCCATTTATGCTGTCAATAGCAATAACAATAATAATGCAGCGCTTGGCACGCACATGGTACCTCCAATTACAACTGTGCCTGAGCGGGACTTCCCGTTGCAAACATTTGTGCTGCCTCCTTCCGTGCGCGAGGCCGAGGGACGTTGGGTAGGATCACGCTGTGGCTAAGTTCGGAGTGGCCAAGTGCACCGTAAAAGGTTGTCCAGTTTCCACAAAATGAGTATGTAACTAACGACCGAGTTCCTACACAGAGGTTATCATCTTCCCCCAGACTACAGAAATAATCATTAGCAGTGGAGTTGGGAAAATAATCAAGGTATTTGGAAACCTGCCCGTTCCATTGGAGAATGACAGCTGGCAGTCAGGTGTCTTCTCGTTATAGTAGATATTTAAATACTGGCTATCAGACTTAGGAGCCTGTAATAATGACTTAGATAACAGTAAAAATATAGCTAGAATGTTTGTAGGTGATAACATCATACCGATTTACACTGCCTGATTTTCAGACATGGAAGCAAATGTGAATGTATTAATCCTCATAACACCCTAAGCCAGTGCAGGACTTGCAATTCCTGAGTAACTGCAGGGGGAAAAAGAAAAAAAAAAAAAGAAAAGATTGGGAAAACGGGTCTGACTTTCTGGGCTGTAAACAAGTGCACCAGATTTCGATTAATTATTATAGCAAATTTTTTTCATTGTTTGCGTTACAGCTTGGTGACAAACTGGTTCACTGTGATTTTTCCAGCAGTTTAGCTGAACGTGCCACATCCAAGCAGAATTGATTTGTGAAGACTAGTCACCAACGCCCCGATTTCTGGTCCCTTTGCTAGATGAAAGAGAGGGAAAAGTCCTGAAGCAGAAAAGCCTCATGTACTACAGATTAACTCTGTTTATATTGCAAAGGTTCTGGCTCAAGTGAGAGGCTTTTTGCTTAGAAATATTGTTTTACCATGAATTTTCTTGAAATGAACTTTGTGGTAAATAGAATTTAAGCATGAGCTTAAATTTAAGGTCTTATTTAAGTGCTTTTGTACTTCACTTGCCAGCTAAGGATCTGGCCTGGGCTTTGAACATCTTTGGGGAGAAGAAACAGATTATTGAGGTTAGGACATTTTAAATCACTTTTGTACTTCCCTGGGCTGCATGATCTTTGCAATACCTTGTCTCTATAGGCTCTATGAAGTGTATTGGCTGGGTGCTAACAGACAGGCATGATGAAAATAGGGCTTGCTTGTGCATCCTTTCAGATTTGGGGAGCATACTCAGTGGCCTCTGGGTATGTTCAGTTTCCTACATCAATGTGTGTTAAATCTCTTTGTCTGCTTTATGAAATCCAGCATTCGAGTGCTTGACTCTCAACCTCATGGGCCTAATTTCCTTGCTGAGGTTTGCACCAGATATTTTACAATTAGGCCAGTAAGATGAAAAATGTGGTCATGGAAAATGGTAAGGGGTGACCTGGGAACAGACAAGCCTTCACCCAGAACGTTAAAATTACAGCAAGGTCTGGACTGGTACCTTTTGGCAACTCTTACTGCCATATCCATGCTCACCCCTACAACTTCATAGGCAAAAGGCAAGTCCATGCCATTAAGCTTTGTGATTTTTTCTTTCTAATTCAGAAATAAGCTATCTCTACAGTAGTGCAGTCAGGGAATGAGTGGTCTGGTGAGCTCATATTTCACCCTGTGACACTCGGTGGTTTCCATTTACACGATGAGGCAATGGAAAGGGACCCCTTTGAGAGCAGCAGAACGTAATGTGGATTGTGAGGGAGACTGAGCAATTGCAACACACTGGAGTTTCCTGCAGCTGAAGTTCTCCAGCAGACGAAGTTAATCTGTTCCTCAAAGGCTTTATTTGGAGGAGAGTAGCAAGAAGGCCAAATCCCACAAAATATCAAAAGCCCTAGGATCTTTCTGTCCAGAGATTTTCAGCAAGGCAGGTTTCCCTGAGAGTATAATTGTGTCTTCATCCTTTGCAGCTCCTCGCAGTTCAGGCTCTGAAAAGCCACGTGGGAAGAAGTGAGAGAAAAGTTTGGAGTGTTGTGAATTGTCCCGCTGGTTAGTCCTGGGCAGCGTCGTTGGTGCCCCGATGGATCATCCCTCAGCCAGGAGCGGAGAGGCAGCGACACGGCGAGCTGAGAGTACATGTACGTAGATGGTGTGTCAAGAGGGAAGGGCAAATGCACCAAAACAAAGCAAGTCTTGTTTCTGACAATCATATGCGTAGAGTGGAGCATATATTCAATGCAGGATTGTCCAAAAAGGCAGCCAGAGTACATGACTGTCATACACATGACTGTCATACAGAGCTTACACCTTGTAAGCAGGACTCTCATGAGGCCGGGACAAACTCAGCAGGAGTTGTAAACCCTGGTTACAGCTCAGTTTCCTGCATTGAAATAGTGATTATAATTAAGAATAAATCACCATTGCTTTTAGTTTGATGAAATTACCTCTTATGGCAAGGGCAGCTTGAGCTGACTCTAAATTATTTTCTGCAGAATGTGTCACTTTAGGATTTAAAATATTTGATTGGTTAAAGAATATGTTGTGCCGCATTTGAGAAAGAAAAGAGTAAAACATGAATCACACATGGGTGAATGCAAGACATTGGGACTTGGGTGCCTGCAGTCTATAAGAAACGAAATTAGCTCTTCTGAAAAAGGGTTGATTAATCCAAAGATGCTCCTAACTACTCAATTTATCTGCCTTAATCGGATGTCTGAGTCAGTTTTGACTTGCTGGCCAAAAGGATGACAAGAAAAAGTACATGCTGCAAAAACCAAGTTGGGATTCCTCACTAAAGGCAATTTGATTCCCTGTTTATTACTGATGAAGACATTTAAATACTCATTCAAGAGATGACGTTTAAACAGACTTTAGAGAATGTATGTAAAGTAGAAGAAAACAAGAAGCAGCACAAGTCTACAGAGTGATCTACTGAGCTGGAGCACCGTAGTGCTGCAGAGCAAAGCACAAGTGAGGCACAAGACCTGGGGGTCACAATCTTCCCCCCAAACACAGCTCAAGTTGCACTGAGCTGGTTGTGCTGAACCTGAGACTGCTACAAAGATTTCAGTCTTCAAATGTGAAAAACAATCGTCTTACTTTAGGGATTTTCTTGCAAGTTTTACAGTATTGACTATTTTTTCTGAAAATCTCATCTCCCAAAGACATGAACTCAGATGACAGCCATAGCTTTCATTCTTTTTTGTTTCTTTTAACCTGTTAAAGCTAGGCTGCTCTCCAGAATTACTAGAGTTAGAAGTTCAAAACTAAGACTTCTTTTTTCAAAAGCATTTTCTGAAGTTGCATTCTGCATTGCATTTATGGTAGCTTAGGAGAAATGAGAGCTGGAACTCATGAATTTTGAAAGCTTGAGGTTTACGATGCTGCAGAAAGACTATTTGTTGAGTACAAGGCCTGATCTGGAAATGCATTTAAGACATGCATGACTTTGAGCATTTAAATAGTTGCACAGAAGTCAATGGGACATAAATTTATGAATTTGCCTAAGTGCTTTGCTGGATCTTTGCCTAAGGAACCACTTACCATGAGTTTCAATAACAGAATCATAGCCTTGTTAATGAGCAAACCTCTGGACCAAGAGCGTCAGTGAAATGTGAAATCCAGCCCCATGCTGTATCTGTGCTACTCAGCTTGATTTCATCTCTACGTAAACTCTCTGCTGCGCTGACATTTATGTCCCTTGCCTTTTCCAAAAAGTGATTTACAAGTTCTATTTTACACCTGTGAGTGCAACAGTACAGTGCAGGATGGAAAGCAGCAGCCACAGCGCTCTGGGAGTGGTGCAAATCAGAATTCAGTTCTAGAGGGCAGGCACTGGAGCAGCTTTTTTCTAGAAGAAGGCTGTTCCAGAACTTTCTCCGTGAATTGTGGCTTTCGCCTTCCACTTTTTTCTTTTATAGCTTTTTTGGCAGCAGAGGAGGCTGACCAAGAAAGAGCAAGATGAATGACTAAGACCAGTCAATATTGTCAGGTCTCTGCACGCTTCATTAGTGCTGGCAGGCGACAGAAATGCAGATTTCCCTGCGCAAAAGATCATAAATCACTTTGGCAAATGGTAGCTGAGGTGGGGATACTGGGAAAGGAAGAGAGGGACGGTTTGTACACTCCAGCACCGGGTCAGCGAAGACAGAGCCGTTCCACAATACAAAACCAGAACAAAAATAGGGTCTCTGCCTTCAGGATATTACAATGTCAATAAAAATAGGAGCACGGCAATGGGACAGGGCTGTAATCCCTTCGATCCTCTGCTGCAGGCAATTTTTGCATTGGGGTTTCTTTTAAAACAGAAAGTAGCAGCATCCTGTGGGAGATGGTGGAAGAAGCAATGAGCGGGAGGCAGAACATTCATTTGCTGAGTAGCCCTTTGAGCTATACAGCAGATTTGGGTATATTCAATAAATCCATGTCAGAATTCTTGCACTCAGAAAGAAAAATGTTGTTACAAGTTAAGGTATTTTTATCTGTTGTTCTGCACAGACATGTTTTTCAATAAGTAAGAAATACACCAAGTCATAATGAAACCTTCCCAAAATCTCACTGTGTGACCAAGAACGAGCCGCTGCCACTTGCCCGAGAGGAGCACACCCTCTGTTTGCTGATTTTCTCTCACGTGTCCATAAGGTGCTCTCTGCACTTCAGCTGGCAGAAAGCATTAGAAGGGCAGAAGAGCTGCCGTCGTGCGGTGAGCGTGGCAGTGCCCCCGTTCCCAGAGCCCCGGCTGTGGGAGCCGAGGGCTCCGCCGGCTGCGCAGAGTCCGTCCCGCCGGAGCAGGAGCGGGAACGCTGAGCAGACGCTACAGGGAGACGTGATACACACTGAATCCATACATGAACCGAAGAATGGCAAGCAAGCACGTGCTTGGAAGGTTTAATTTATGGAGATTAGCATGTCAGATATATTTTGAGGAAACTGGGGTTGTTTTCCAGAAGTAAACCCCAAAACTTTTCCAGGATTCCCAGATGCTTTGTAGGTTAAAGGACCTTCAGTCCTTCCTATTCTCACAGCATCCTCTGCTGCGGTTCACACGCAACTGTGTTAACATGAGTCTGGAATATCTCAGCACATAATTATTTATCCTTCAATAAAACAAAGAAAACCATGTCTAAATCTGACTAATATCCCCTCCTCAGCCTGCCAAGTGGGGCCTTGTGTTTTCAGTATTGAAAACCAAGCCTGACTTGCTGCATATTTTGTGTTACCATGGTTTATGTCCAAATGCAAGGATTTAATTTTGTCCGTCATCAAACCATGGTTTCCATATGACACCAGTACATTCCTTCCCTCTGCCTGCTGTTCTGACAGACGACAGAATAGAATTAAACATTCCAACTACCACGCTTAAAACACAGGAGCTTATGTTCCTTTGGCTTTGGAGATCAAGGGGCAGATCTTTAGCGGGTATAAATTGTCTTCACTGGAGCTGTGAAAATTTGCACCGTTTACCCCAGCTGAGGTACAGTCTTGGATGTCTTTATTTCACAGTACAATTCCAAGAAGACAGGTACAGTAGGACAGACAAATAAAATAGACTGTCCTTTTCTTCTGTGCCCAGCTATTATGAGTGATCACGACTGTGTTTCCTTCTGGGGCAGTTACTGACCATCCCAACTGATGCCTCTGAAAGCCGGTAAAAAGAAACCCCTCCATATATTTCTCTGCTAACTGCAGCCTGCCCCACATCCCAGCCAATTTCAATTTAATGGTATCAAGATTTTTAAAAAGCCAATCCACAGTCTCTCCCATACTGAGACTGGGAGTAGAAAAACGACCAGTTCCTTCTCAAAACATCGGCTGGGGTTTCAAAGGAGCCTGGGGGAATTACACACACAACCTACTTTGAAATTTAAGCTCTGGATCTTGAAAGAATTAGTTTATTCCACAAATTCACACCCTGAAGGGACAGCTCATTGCCTGGGATCTCTGTGATGTCATCCCTTTAGGGAACTTTTTCAGATTAAGTCAGTGCACAGTCCTGGGCCTTCTTGTGACCTCCATCGTGATCGGAACGCCGGTGGTGTGATCCTGGGCTGGTGGGTGTTCAAACGCTCATGAGTAACGGCGGTTCCCTGCCTCTCCTTCTGTAGGGCTCAGTCAATATGCTGGAAATATGGCTTTACTTCTGAGTGTTGCAATGAGGCCAAGCTGAAAAATCCCTGTGAGTAGGAAGAGAAGATACACTATCCTCAGGAAGGAAAAAAAGAGTCCAAGAGGATGATAGTAACAATCCAGCTGGGCCTGCAAGTCAGCACTGTTCCTGGATTTAGCCAAGAACTCTGGCAGGTTTTGAAGAGCTTGGTGTTTTGCCCTGGATCTGTGGTCTCAAGAGTGGTTCTTGTCAAGGTTTGCTAGGTGTGGTAGGGAGACTGCTGCTGATGCCAGTAGTCTGGGAGAGGGGAAGTGAAACCTGCTGAGACTTGGGAATGAAATAAATTTGTATTAATTAGAAGCAAATGCTGCGTGTTGGCTAATGGGTTCCAAAGCAGATGTTTGTCAAAATAGCCAAGAGATGGGTCATCTGACAGCAAAAGTTATAAATAACAGGAATTAGGTTTCTTGTTATTTCATGTTTTCTCAGGTCAAAACCATTTGTCATTCAGTGTTGGAAATGTCATAGAGTGAAACATCTTGTGTTGTTGCGCTATAGGGAACTATGTGCCATCATTGTTGTGTATCTGACCCCTAAAGCCAGACCACTGTGTGGCTGGAAACCTGTGCATGGCATTACACCTGCTCAACAGACACGTACAGTAAGGGCACTTTTTGCAGGCAGGGGCTGGTGGCCTTGCTCCACTTGTGACCAAATCACTCTCTTCAATTTCATACCCGCACAGATGCACGTGTGTGAATGGCATTAGCACCTCTCGAATCTCCCTCCGTCCCTGGAGCCAACGCAACCGAGTGCAGGCAGTTCCCTCTGTTCGGTCCCAGGACACATCAGAAGGGGATGAAGAAAGAGATGTGCATCCATCCGTGATCCAAACTTTCTGAAGAAATTAAGTTTTTCCAGGTAGGATTCCAGCTTTTAATTTATGTTGACACCTAAATTTGGGATGCCTTATTCATATAATGTCCTTTAATAATTTAACTGTGGTCTTCAGATCAGGTAAGTGTTCACTGTTCACTCTGAACATGGAACAGCAGGTCCTGAGAGGCAATTCCTACCATCAGGGTGGCAGAAACATGAATGTGTGTACAGCTAAATTCACTGCTGGCATGAATACACATAATCAGCAATTTTCAGAAAGATAGACCTGTTTGCTCTCGAAGTGCATGTGGCCTGCTTGGTTCCTCTTGTACCACTGTGCATGGCATCCCCCCACAAACACACCTGGGCCATGTTCTAGTGTTTATATATGGTGTGGTATGTGCTGTGTAAGTACCTATGGGTCCCATTGCCAGCACTTAAATCAGCACAGCTAAACAAAGATACGGATTTACACTCCCTGCAATTATGATGGGTCAGTGTGAGACAGCTCCTCAGCCTGGCACTTCACATGCAATTCGTTTTCTACAGGCAGGAGGTGGTACAAATGGAGGTGTGGGCATCTAAATCTTCATGCCAGGGTTTCTGCATTCAACAGCCAACTAGCCTGTGTGTGAAGTATAGAGAAAAATCATAAAACTAGACTAACAGTCAAACTTCACTTGCCAGATGAAGTGAAAGGCAATTTTTTCCCCAAACTTTTAAAAAGTAAAGGTAGTGTAAAGAATATTGTCCTTTGTTCTTAAATATGCTTATAAGTGGTGTAGAAAGTAAACATTTTTAAAAGGAAGAAATGAAAAATATGGATGTATTGTTCATCTTGGGAGTATATCCATGTGGCTGTCTTTGCGTGTGTGTAGATATTTAGATACGTGGTTTTTATCTTGAAGGTGTGGATGCTGGAACAAAAAGCCTATATTTAAATTTAATTTGTGTAAATAGACATGTGCATATAGAGACACCCTGTTATATACACACATTTAGTCACATATATATGTGCATATATAATAATGTTTGTATACACAAACACATTAATTATGTACAGAAAATTAAGCATATGCCCATCTCATCCTAAAATAATGCATCCCTCCAAGGAACATCAAAGCTGTTTGTGTCAACAAATGGACCTCTCCAGCTCAGGAAGATACTAATATGGTTACACGTGAAAAATAGAAATCTCTATACCTGAAAGGGCAATTACTTATTTATGCATCATTTCTACATCTCCTCCAGTGACTCCCTCCCACTGTAATCCCTGTCCCTCCCAGGCAACACTCCCCAGCCAGAATCCTGTGATCTTTGCCCTCTTTTCCTTCAAATTAAATTTCAACTTTTCTCAAATCTCTGCTAGAGTGACAAGCCAGTGCCAGAACTGTCTTTTAATACACAAAAGCATAAATAATGCCATCCATCAGAGCTGTCACTCAGAAAGATAGATTGCTACTTGTCCAGACGCTGGAATGACACAAAAGTGAAAGTTAGAAACTGTCTCTTTTCTTTGCTTGCTTTCTTTTTCTTCTTCTTCTCTCTCCCTTTTTTTTTTTTTTTTTTTATTTGCTGGACTGCTTGATTCTGATTAATGGTGCTGTCAGGGAGGGATTCCGCTTGCCCGGATAATGAGTCAGGAATGTATTCCCTGTCACAAACACAGCAGATGTCAGGGGCAGAAGGGCCCGGGAATGCCAGAAACAATATACAGTTTCTTCCTAGTCCCCTGACAGGCCAATATGCTGCACAAGGTCTAATTTATGTAGACAAAATGCAGGCAAGGGGCTGTAGCAGCAGAGAAACTGTGCTGGGAAGTCTGAACTACAATGCAGCAGGGGAGGGAGCTGAAGGGAGGGGATGAAGGCGAGCGGTGGGACTCAATAGCACTGCATCAAACGGCCTTAACAAGAATGGCCCAGGACCACTTTGACTCCATTAAAGTGCACTTTACATCATTATAGAGAGAAATCAAACAGGGCAGAGGGCTTCTGTTTCTTTTAATGGCTCGATTAGGTTATTCACTCATCGGGGTTTGCAGCTGTCATAGGAGTGCAGCAGCTGCCAGGAGAGGTACGATGGCACTCGTGGCGGCGAGGGGCCGCGTGCCCACTCCGAGTGGAGTGCCCACTCCCAGTGCAGTGCCTCGACTGGTTCTGCACATCCCCCACGTGTACGCCACGACTAGCGCAAAGGCAGATTTAGAGGGGATTTGCCAGTCCTAGTGAATGAATTTCAAAGTGATTTGTCTTGAGATGCCTTCACTTTTGGGGTTGGCCACCTGGAAGCACTGGAAAGGGGCCAGGAGTTTGCTGGAAGCTGAGCACCTGCCTGTGGCTATCTGGGGCCCTGGCTTGGCATGCCAGCAAGAGGAGCCCATGTTCACTTCAGAGAATGCTGACCTTCCCTGTACTGGAAAGAAACCCATAGCTTTTCAGCTACAAAATGCTGATATCATAAAACTAACTCACATATTGGGAAAATAAATGAGCTTTTTGAAGTGCATGCAACTGCACTGGTCTATTGCACTTTCTGTTCTGCACTCTGGGGCATTTTGGTTTGCCAGCACTTGTTCAGCACTTGGAATAATGAGGTCCTGGTCCAGGAGGACTAACACCCAGGGCCATGTGATGGTGTGTTTCAGTCCCACAAAGCTTCCCTGAAGGTGTTGCCAGGCCACCTGTACCTATCACAGAATGACTAGTGAAAATATTAATTACAACAGAAGTATGGCTTAGGGAAGGAAAAGAAAAGGGTTTGCTTCAAAGTTCTCTTATGTCTGCCAAAGTTTTTGCATTGACATCAGAGTCATGCAGCAAACGCCTAAGCTCTTGGGAAACACCTCTTCCTTGAAGATGTCACATTATCTGTCTAGCATCTGCTTAATGAAATCATATTATAATGCAAAATTTCGAGTGAGAAAAAGACTTTGAAACTGGTTGTGCCAGAGGCAATTTTTTAAGGCAATGGCTAGCAGCAAGTTTGAGAACGGCATGTGGATTGCCAGCCCTTTGGGCTAACAGCCTTGTCCTCTTCCACGTTGAGCTGTTAGCCCAGCGGATCCCTGGTCTGTGGAAGAGCTTCTCCCCGCTCTAATAATAATATAATAGCTATGACCAGAACAGAGGTAGTCACTTAAAAGGGATCAATTCCTCTAATGGGAAAAGTGTACTCTCACCCTAAATATGGTTCTAGAACTTTTTACTGTCACGGCCTTTTCAGTCTGGGAGAGCACACCTTAAGGTATGTGTACAGCTCATAGTCGAGCCTTTAGTCTTAGCCCTAATACAGCCGTTTCACTCGCTGTCTTTAACCAGGGTAAGAATAATGAATAAAAATAAAACCACGTAAGGCATTTTGGTGCATTCAAAACCCTTTCTGCTGGTTTCAGCACACTTTAAGTCAAGCCACTTGTATTGCAGTACGGCAGCTGGCCGTGAACTCTTCCACAAGCGCCTGCTCCGGCTTTTATCTCCCTGCCTCTAACTTAATCTGAATGCTGACCCGTGAAAGGTCCCAGTAACTCCTTCCCGAGGAGCAGAAGCTCAGCTCTGACATGATTTTGGCTCAGAATGGTGAAGGACCTTGAGGGCATAGGATCTGCAGGCGTAGGAGGAGAGCGCACGTATCCAAAGAGGTAAAAATCAAGAATGACAGACAGATGAAAATAAAGATAAGGTTCTGCTAGCCAGAGTCACCAGAGTAGGCAGGAGCTGCTTTGAAGGGCAAAGTGCAGTCAGGGTGCTGGGGTCGGCAGATTTCATGCCCAAATTGAATAGCATTAAATGGTTGGTCCCGAGTTTTCCCCTGAGCCCACCATAAAATCCTGTGCACTGTCACAAAGCCGTGTGTACGCAGCACGTATTGCCCGTGTTACAGCCAGGCAGCTTGTTGAAAAGTGACACTTCTAGCGAAGGCTGTTTACAGTGGTCAGGGAGCTGTGCTGGTAGGATCAGGTTTGCCAGACCCGTGCTCTGAAGGCATGATGACATTTTTAGTTACGTTGGTGTAAATGCAGCCACTGGGCCATATTCGGTTCCATGGACAGCAGCAGCAGTCCAAAGCAGCCCTACTGCAAACACCAGCCTGTTTGTTCAGCAGCACGGATGAGCGGAACCGCATCAGCCCCAGTGAATTGGGCGGCTGTAGAGCTGTCCCAGTGCAGCAGCTTCAGCTTCACCAGGGTATGAAGTGCATACTCAGTTGCACTCTATTGAAGTCAAGTTACTGACTTCATATTTACCCAAGTGAAGTCTAGGTGAAATCTCATTTTGGTTTTGTGAGGCTCAGAAGTAGGTAAGAAGTTATCTCTGAACGTGCTCCTGAAACTACATTTCCTGAAAAAGCTTGGAGCCCTTGTCCTCTTGAATCCGTGGTAAAGTCTATTCGCTCTGCCCACAAACGATGTCCTTCTGATCTGGAAACCATAAAAGCAATGTGACTAACAAGAAAGGTTGCTTCCCGAGGCACCTGCCTTAACACAGCCTTGTCTGCAACACTGGCTGAAAAGACATTTCTTCTAAATTGATAAGGTTGTGCTTCTTTTCCCCCCTAAAGCTCAGCATGGTTTTTATTTAAAATAGCTGTATTCCTGCTCAGAATGTCCCTAATCAGAACCAGCACCTAGCAGCCAGAAAATAAAGGAAATAAAGATTGCAGTTGCTTTGGTTTTACGAGGCTTGCTTCAGGAGAAGGGAGGGGAGGTAAAGGGGCTCGTTGTTAGTTTTGCTTGTATTACACTGATCAAAGCAGCATATTGTTAAGTAAGCACAAGTGTGGATTTAGTAAGTTAGCACATTAAAATATCTGTGATTGACATCAGATTGCAAGAGGCAGTTGTTGAAGGGAGTGCAGAGCACAGGGATGGGGCACGGCAGGTTCTGCCGGGACACGGGGCAGGGGCTGAGCCAAGGGGCTGCTTTGGTGCTGCAGGTTGGTGTGAAGCAGGACAGGAACGCAGGAGAACACTAAGCAGCAAAGCAAAAGTAAATTTACCAAACGTGGCTGGTGCAAAGGCGTGTTCCCAGCGGTAGGAATGACCCCTTGGCTTTCATTTCTCTTCTGTACCCTTTGGTGATCCTTCCGTTAACTGGAACAATGTAAAACTTCCCTCTCGCTCTCCTTGCCATTCCGGAGCTGAGCCTCACATCCTGCTGGGGGAAAACAGCCCAGGCTGAGCTCCCGGCACCTCCTGCACACTGCCATCCCTGGCTGTAATGGAAGTCCTATGGAAGCAGTTATGACGTGGACATTAATAACAATACCAGAAGCACTCCTCGGGCTGAGCTGTGTTATGTATTACCAGTGGTGCTGAGAAGAATGAGCACTGTTCAGCAGCACAGCCCTGAGTGTGTGTCGCTGCATATCCTGGGTTGGTGGGAAGGGAGCATGCGTGCGGTGGAAGAGGCAGGGATGAGGCTGTTACAGCATTTATCTTCCCGTGCCTTCCGCTGTAATGAATCCGTGCTGTCATGTGGACCAGAGTCTGCAGTGATGTCTGTGCAAGGGAGTCAGTGGCACAGGCAAGGCTGTGCCTGTTCACAGCAGCAGCGGTGCAAAGTAACTCCATTAGCCTGAGGCCAATGAAAGACAAGTCATAACTCAGCTGGTGCTGGAGGCAGGAGGGGCTGCGAGGCTTCGGGCGGCCGTGCCGTAGTGTGTGTAATCAGCTGAAGTCTCACAGTGCAGAAAGGCTGCTGTACCACACCAGGGCTACCCACTGTCCCTGGACAGAGAGATGGACCACACTGTTGGGAACAGACAGGGGCCAGGGTGGTGGTGGGAGTGGGGAAGGTGGACCTCCCAGGCCACCCTCCAGCCTGCGTCAGCATCAGTGGGCAGCAGCTGAGCATGAAGTTAGTTAAGCTGTCACCTGCTGAACTTTGCAAAAGTTGCAGCCCAAAAGATTTATGCTTATCAGAGGCAGCACAGAGTTTTGTGTAACCTGAGTCCTTGTAGGACCCGGTCAAAACCTGGTCAGTGTTCAGGCGTCTCCCTGATTTCCCATCCCCACAGCCCCACCGGAGGGGATTGGATTTCAAATGCACTCCGTGTGTCGTCCTTGAAAGACATAATATAAATAAGTGACACCCCAGGACCCGGCATCTGTGTCAGGGGCAAAGGGAAGGGAGAAAAGCACATCTGATCAAAGATACCCCCTTGTCCCTCAGGAGGGAGGCTGAAAAGACCAATTTTCACAGATCTCAGCACCAGGAAATAGGCATTTCATCATGAGTTGAGTCATGAAAAGGAGGATTCGGCCAGGCTGCTGCTGCAAAGGCAGAGACAAATGTGATTTATTACCCAGAGGCCTGCTGAGGCTCGGGGAACTCAGGAGGAACATGCAGCATTAAGGATGCCCAGCCCCTTGGAGGCTTTTTGGAGAATGACTAATTGAGATGGGATATTCTCATCTGTCTGAGCACATTCAGTCCTTTCCCACATTTGTATGGTAAATAAACAGCGTGTAGGTACTGAGAGAAGGGGTGGCTTTGCAGTTAAAGCGCTGACCTGAAATTCAGGACACCTGGGTTCACTCACAACTCTTGTAGGTGGCTTATACAATTCAGCAAGTCATTTAATCTTGTCCTCCATCAGCTCCCCATCTGCAAGAGCTGATGATAGCAGCATGGTGCAGCCAGGTGCTGGGAAATGCACGTGTTCCTGTATGCATCGTCCCAGCAAGTGGGAGGATGGTGGCAGTGACACTCCTGTCCGTGCTGGGAGCTGCCAGTGGTGCCAGGAGCTGCCAGTGATGCCCATTGGCACTCTCATGTCGGCAGGGGACGGCTGTGGGGTACGATCAGCTCCGGCCGGCCGCAGCAGGGCAGCATGGAAGCCGCTGCATCAACAGCACGTTTAGTATAAGTGCAGATGATCAAGAGGTGGCACTGGGGATGTTTTGTGCTGCTAGAAGTCCCTCCCAGGGATTTTTCACTGTGAATCTCTACTGCTTGGTGGGGTGAGGACATGACCCAGCCTTCCTGCAGAGGTGGCTCGGCTGATCTCAATCAGGGTGCGCTGGGCTGAGTGCCTCAGGTGTAGATAAATCGTAGGGGTTGGTGCAGGTGGCTGCTCTGGTCTGAGGGTGAGGTGAAGTGGTGTTGTCTACTCTGCTTTAGCTCTTGTGTCTGTTTTCCTGAGGATTTTCTACCTCTACACACTCTTACGTGCCATTGTTCAGCCTGGTATGTATTTTGGGTGATGAAGGTATGCTGAGGGAAGACTATGTGACCTTGCAGGAGTGATTTCACATCCATGTGCCATAGTTAAGGCAGTGCTAGAGCTGAGTCTCTTGTGCCTGCACTGCAGGGTACAGGGCTGGGGAGCCATTAATATTTCTGAGGTGTATTAAGAATTTTCAGGTGAATGGGAGCCTTTTATAGCTGTGCAAGATGTGGGGTGTTTTTCATGTGTGTGGTGATTAACTGATAGTCTTAAATGCTGAAGCCCACCGCTTCCCATATGTGCCAGTGTGTGTGTGTGTAGCAAGGCCAGGCAAATGACTAATGCAAACCTGAAGAGAGACAGCAGAGCATATTGTAAAGATCAACCCTATTTCAGCTTATGTTCAAATCGGAAATGCCAGAGATTGTTTCATAGTCTTCTGCAATGTTCATTATAAAAGTCCCCAGATGGCAGATGGCTATTAGCTCACTGTGACCTATATAAATGTCAAACGTAAAGCTATTGCCCCAGTGAAAATCTCAAAATAAATAACAACAGGAGGGATGCTGTTCTGCTGCCACCAGGATTTATGGATTATGAATTCATGCTAATTCATCCCAAAGCCAGCAAATGAATGGATCTTGTCCTTTCGGAGGAATTCACTTAACACCTGCTTGCAGATGGATTCGAGTCCCCCATGCCTGATTCTTCACTGATCTCTTCTCAGCCACATCCCCCTCCAGTCGTACGCAGCTTCCCCTGGAGACAGCTGGTTCCTGGGAAGAGCGGGGTCTGTGCGGGGTGGTATGGATTAACGTGAGACAATGCCAGTGTCACTCACTGCTGGCACTGGAGACTTTCCTTTGTTTGCCAAAATTGTGTAACAGCAACTTGAACAGTGATTTCAAATTGTTTTCTTTGCCCTTATTGATCGCTGTGGCATCTGTCAATCAGAAAAGGTGGGATTTAGTTTTTTTCCCCTAGGTTTTTAGGTAGTGGTTGTGTGTTCGTAAAAGCCAACTTGTGCTCGTAAGCGCAGTTCACTTGCTTGCATTGGTTTGTTTGGAGGAGAAGGGGTAGAGGAAGGGGGGCTTTGTTTGCTCAGTTGTTCTGTTATTATGTTCTCATAAATAATCAAAAGATGAATAACACACACCATGAGTAATTGCAGTTTCTGTAGCAAAACATTCCCACATTCCCTGTCCTACTTACTACTATCCGAAAAGCACATGGTGGAACAGAGGAACTTTGTAGAAAGCCCAGAAAATTAGTTCTACCTCACTCTGGTCTCACTTGCAGCACCATCCATCGGTGGCAGCTTTGTCACTGGAGCTGCTGTGAAAGAGCAGAGCAGACCCAGGTCCTGCTGCAGCAGCAGGAACGGGTCAGTTGGATCCCACATGCCCATCTTGTGGCCTGAGACCAATGAATTCGGGGCACCATCATGGGCATCTCGGGTGCCTTGAGCAGCTCTCGGTGAACTGAAGTGGTACGTAAACAACTCTGCTGTGTAGCAACAACTCATGTGTCCTACAAGGTCCTGAGTGTGCTTAGGGCAGGGGGAGCCACGAGGAGTAACTGATTGTATGAGGATGCAAACTGAAGTTCAAGGCTGTTAAACCCCCGTGTGGTTCCTCTGCTTCAGAAGAACATGTCTGTAGTTTGCTGCTGTTTCGTCTAACCGTGGAGCTTTGATGTACGCACATGAACTTCATACTGTGGCTTCATGGGTCTCAGCTTCCCTCAATGCACCCTGTAGACAAGACCTTTGGAAGCAAAAGAGTCACATTCATGAGTTTCAAGGAATTTGTCCTAAATGACCATTTTAGGATGATGGGCTAGACAACTTGGCAGTCACCACTTAGCGTGTTCATTTATGTTTCTGCAGTGCTCAGATGCTTCAGATGGCATCAAGGACACACAGTGTTCAGCAGCGAGCAAACACAGAAGCAGGTTGTTTTAAAAAAAAAAAAAAACAAACAAAAAAATAATTAAATTGGGGAATTGAAAAGAGTAGCTTTTTTACCCTGAAAAACAAGTTGTTGCTGCTGTCAAAATTCTTTAAATTTCACCAACACAAATTATGTTTTGGGGTTTTTTTTAATATATTGCTCAGTGAAAAACATAAATGAGCAGATTTTAGAAATATTTCATCCCTGTAAGAGGCATTTTTGGTAAACAAATACAAGTGAATATTTTATTAATGTTTTGATAAAGATATGAACGTGTAGTGGTATCATACAGTGAATGAATCAGCTTATTAAAAAATTAAGAGGAAAGTAGGAATGTGAGTCATTTTTATCCATGAAGGAACAACTTCAACCATATTTTTCTCACAAATATGAGATTTTGTTTTTGAACTGTTGCAATAATAAACATTCCCAAGAAGCATAAACTTGCTTTCATTTCGTAGCACGCTGATTTATGCTGGCTGAAAGCTTGCAGGCCTCTGAAGCTGAGAATCTCTTTAAAAATAAACCCCGTGTCACACCTGGAGGTGCACCGCTGTTCCCTGGCGATCCCAAAATTGAGAAATGGGGTATGTGTCATATACAGAGCGTATGTTATATGTGAGGCAACGCTGATTAGACTGCTGCAACATCCTCCAAAAGCCAAGTGAGGTCTTGGAGCACTGTATAGTAAATCCAGGGCTCAAATCTATCGTGTAGTTAATGACCAGAGCTCTAAAATTGTGTATTAGGCATGACATTAAAGTGCCAGTGTGAAGTACTTCACATACTAAGTGCAGCTCTGCCTGATATAAATTAGGTGTAATTAAATCTATCAAAAAATAGAACTGTGTGGTAGTTGTGACCAAACTGCGATGCAGTTAACATCTGTGTAGCCAAAACGGACGGTCTAATTTATGGTGTTGGTTAGTCAGAAGTCAGGACTGGAAATAGCTGCACTTGCTGTTCGTGTTCTGTAGTGCAGCAGGGAACACGCCGTGCTCAGAGCTTCGCTGCACCGTCGGCGGTGGATGGGTTTGCAAGGAAAAACCCTCTCTGGGTACGGCTGTCAGTGACAAATGCTGTCATTTTTATGGTAATCCGAGTGACTTTTTGCTGCTTTAACTGTTCCAAGTGGCCACTCCTCAGAACAGAGAGTCATGTTACCTTTGGCTATGAAATGAGATTACTCCTCCTAAGTCCGTGAGACCATGTTCGGTGACGTGAGCTGACAGTCCAGCCTAGCGTATGAAAAAGTTCCAAAGAAGGTGAAGTGTCTCAGATACCTCTTTAGTTTGTCGTGGGCTGTGTCTCTGCTGGGAAGAACATACAGTGAGGAAACATGCAGGTCCACTTCCCATTTGGTCCATTCCCTCTGTTCCGCAGCGTCAGATCAATGGGCTACCGAAATTGCTCTTGAAAATTAATTTCCCACAAAGCTTTTGCCGACAGCTGACAGGTGACAGATTGCTGCATTGGCTGTATGGATATTGTTTGTGCCCTAATGTGAAATGGAGGTCTTTGAACAGCGTCTTTTTGGTTTTCTTTTCTTTCATTAAGCCTCCAAACCCGCTATGACAAAAACTACAGCCACTGGCTGGTGCCATCCAGACACCGAAGTCGTGTTGAGGCCACGACTCCGGAATCGGCATAATTGTGCCCAGGCTGATCAACGGGGCGAGAGGGGCTCATAAGCTCCGGATCCTCACCCTGTGTCTGCAGTGGAAGGGGGACAGAGGTGTCTCTGGCTGGTGCTGCACAGTAACAGCAGCTGACTGGGTTGTTGCTGGGAAGTGAAGTTAGTTGTGCTGAAAGGATGGACAAAGAGATTCCGTTCAATCCTCTCCTTATGTCACGCTGAACTTTTATGTCAGGAGAAAGGATAGCAACAGTAAGGAACCAACTCCTTAGTTTGTGCTTGTGTGGTTTCGCCCACAGTGGTGGATTTGCTGCCCCGAGGGTCCGCACTGGGACGCGGGAGCCTCCCCAGGGCTGCAGCACTGGTAGGAGCAATGGCAGAATGAGGCTCATCGTTGTGCCAGGCCTGCAGAGAGAGGAAAAGACAGCTTGGCTGAATGCAGAGCTTTCCTCCAGCTGCCCATGGAAGCCAAGTGAATCTGTGCAAGATGATGGTGTTTGAGGAATTGCCACAGCAGAGGGTGAGGGCGTGCGGCTGAAACACCAGCGTCCCTTGTTGCGTTGCGGCACGGCAGGGTTGGGGTTAACATGACCTAGAAGCAGAAACAAAGAAGGCTTTCCTTTTTCATTCTTTGGCATGCCTGTTTCTTGCCTCTCTGAGTATTTGCATGACCATAAATTCAGAGCTCTGGAGGATATTTTCAGCCAAAGACTACATGTGCAGGATACCATAATGTAAACTGCATATGTTGTGAGAAGTTGTTAAATGGAACCAGCAGATGATAACGTGCCCGGCGTTGCTGCTAACATCACTCGATTTCCTCCCGCCATAGGTAAAACAAGACCTCTTCCCAATCAATTCTAACTTTCTGACAGGCCTATAAATGAAAAGAGAGAGGAGAATGTTTCTTGGCTACCAGACCTCCACCAGAGCCGCAGGAGCTGGCCCCCGTTTCCGAGAGCAGCCCGGGATCTGAGGAGGCTCAGGCATGTTTCAGCACAAACGGGTGTCGCTTGCCATTTCCCATTTCTGCACTCTGCCTCGCAGACAATGAGACGTGTTGAAAAGTCTGGCACAGCCCAGTACATCTGCCACCTTTCCCAGTTTCTTTCCCGCTGCTTTTCCATTGCAAATAGCTGTTCCCTCTTTCTGCACGAATTTAGGGATAATGGGAGCTGCAACGTTTCCTCCTTGCTTGAGGATGTGCAGCTGTTAAAGCCACGTGGTGAACACAGCAAACCTGTTTTGAGGAACTCTCTTAATCGACTTCAACAAGAATCAGGACTAAAGTGGACAGAAAACTGGCACCTCTCCCTGTCAAAATATTTGGAGGTGGTTGTAGATCAGGAAAATAATCTGGATGCTTCTCTGGCAGTGAGATCCTAGTGGAGACTGTTGCACACTCTCAGGTAAAATCTGAAGTTGAAGGAAGAAGAAAGGGTTAATTTTAACCATGTTGACAATTTTAAATGTATTGTGCTGGTACCAGGTCCTGGCTTGGTTCTTTCGGAAGTCTAATATCGTACATCAAGTAGGCAAAGATTGCGAGGAGATATTCTTGGGAAGGAACCATGCAATATCATAACGCTCTTGGCAAATACCTTTTGGTGCAGAGGGAGCAGAAGGCTCCTGCACAGAGGGAAAACCATCTTCAGAATTTCTTCCTGCTGTCAGCTCCAACACAGAACCTCAACCTGCAAAAACAGACTTTCTTTCTGAGAGCCCTTAGTGCAAATACTAACGTTGGCTTCGACGTCCATGAAATTCACCTCTGGACAATGATTTCGGAGGTAGCTGGTTCTTTTCTTCCTCAAGCCTTAGCCAGGAGGTTTGTTTATTTTTCTGCATGTGAATCCAAGGGAGATTGTGTATTTATCTAGATAGTGTTAGTTAGTAGTGGTGTAACACTAAACAGTAATCGAAGGCGTATGGAAAGAGTGCTCTAACACACGCGTCAGGGTTTGCATTTGTGCATAACTTCAGGTGGGAGCAAGGGAGGAAGGAGAGAGCCATGGGAGTTGTGTGCTTCTCTGCTTGGGGAGTCCCTTTTGTTCCTTGAACATCCTGCTGTGGAGTTTCTTGAATTCTTTTGCCAAGGTATTTGATGCAGGTCACTGTCAAAGGTGGGATATAAGGCCAGATGATGTGCATGATCCATCCTGGAAACTTCTTCCTGTCTCCAATTTAGAAAGGAGCTGATTTTTAAAATTGTTTATAAGTGCAAATTAGAAAAATGGGTTTTTGCTTTGACGCTCAGCTGCTGGGAATCTACTTACCCGTTATTTACTTGACAAGTCTCTGGTCAAATTGAGGATTTTTCCCTATGAGATTCCAGGGTATTACAGGCACCTCGAGCAGCCCAGACTAAAGGAAAAAGCTCTGCTTGAGGTGTCTGAGATGTCACTAACTGTTGCTGAGAAAAGACAGAAGCCTAAACTCAAGACTAGCAAAGTAAAGCAGACAGTATTTGACTTTCCATGTAGTTTCACCATGCGTTCCGTTTGCCTTGATGTTAATTTTGCTTCATTTCCTTTGCCGTTTCTGCCTTTAAAAGTTAATCTGTACGCTTACTATTTTGTTATCGCTTGTCACAAAAGCTTCTGAATTACTCCTTAATTGGGTCAGATGTTGTCTGGGGAGCTGAAAGAATTTCCAGTCCCAATCACGGCAAGACAATTGCATCCAGTCCCTGGTGTGAGGAACGCTCTCGCTGCGATCCGTATCTGCGCGATTGCAGGAGCTCAGTGTAGCCAAGGTGATAAATCAGCAATGGGTTTTACACCGGGGGCCTCAGTGTAGCTTTGGCAATGCCCTTGGCAGGGTGCTGGCGCACAGAGCGCACGAGCCCCTTCTGCACATGTGGAAACAGGGCTACCTGGCGCTGCCCTTGCCCGCAGTGAGTTAGCAAACCCCGTAGGGAATTAAGACCTGAGCTTGTTCTTGTGCACCTGGGCTGGGTGATGCTGAGACCACTGTAAGAGCTCTTTGCCCGGAGGTACGAGGTCTTACCTGGGGGCAGCCCTTTGGGATGGGGTGGTACCAGTGCTGGGAGCAGCTGCGTAGCTGCAGAGGTGCCTTAGGAGTCTGCTCTTCTCTCTGCTGTTTCTGGGGTTGATGCGCCGCAGAAGGAGTGCAGAAAGCTTTGTGCTCTGGGTTAGGGAAAAACAGAACTGTAGCCATTGAGGATGGAAAGAGAAATATTCAGGTTACTGCTCTGCAGAGTAAAAGGGTCCTTGGCATTACCAGAGATGATATAATCTATGCTGAGTGTAGCGTCCTAAGTGCTTTGTTAGCTCAGAACCTGAGGCCTCCATTAAGCATATGGGACACATCCTTAATTTATGAACTATAGGAAGTGCAAGGAGAGAGTACTAGATGTGCTTGTGGCCCCGCTGCCTGCGGAGGTTGGGTGCAGGACTGTGGCGTAAAGAAGCCAGTTCTGGAGTTGCTGGTAGGGAGGAAGCCTTGTAATTTGTAGAAATGTCTTTCTAAGCCTATGGAGCTGACCAAAGAAAATAAGAAAAGAAAAAAATAACTCCAAACCAACACCTTTAGTATGCATGGCATGAAATGTAGTAGCACCTTTTGCAGGAAGGTGCAGAAACTTTAGAGAACAGTTCTCCTAATGAGAGGAGGATTAGTGAAGAGGCTTTTTCTATTACGTCCTGAAGATTTTCCCTTAAGGGAAGGTGTTAAACAGCCTGATGAGTTGTGAGCATTCTCTGTCCTCCTGAAATCAAATTCTTACTTGATAAAGACTGGAAGGAAGAACTCTTGGAAATGCAGCATGATGTAGATCATGTCTTTTCCCAAGGGAAGCTGTGTGCCTGTTTCTCAGACAACAAGCACCAGGGCTCTCATGGGGTAACAAATCCTCCTGTTCGCTTCCTTCTTGCTGGAGTGGGCCCGTTTCATTCCACACTGCCAGTTCCCTGTGATTGAAATTTGAAAGCATGTAGCTGTTAATCTGGGAGTGATTAAAGAGCCTCATTTCTTGGAAGAGTCAGTACTCATCATCTGCCGTGCTGAATGAGCCTCTAACATCCCCTGATCCCATTATATTGTGATTAATTGTGCCAGTTTAAGTCAATAATTCATTTGTTAAAAATAGGCCTGCAAAGTATCATTTGTCTCAGGGGAGATATCAGAATAAAAAAAAAATTCATTTGATACTTCTCATTAAATTAGTGTTGGGAGTTCTATTGAAGGGTTCTGTTCATGAAACATTTATTGCAGGCTTATTTGATAAGAAGTTGTATTTGTCTAAAATTATGTCTGCTAACAGATGTAACGGCCCGCATTTTTCCATTGTTAATGAAAGGATAAAGAGTCTAAATAAGTGCGTGACTGGGGAGAGAAGTCTGTGATGACAATAAGGGAGATTTCTGAACATGTGTTTTACAAAACAGGCAGAAATAATGTCCTCATCTTTCACCACGGAGCGGGGTCCTCTTCTCCCCACTCACTCTGCAGCGTGACAGTGTGGTAATGGGAGGTTGTGTGCCTGCGATGGAAGATGGATGTGCCCCAAAGTCTCATATGTGTAAATGGTTATAAATGTTGCATTCATATTCATCGAGCCATTAAAAATGTTTCAGCTGTAAACGGTTCTAAAAGGAATATATAGGGAATAGTAGCTAGTCTGCTAATGATAATGGCCATAACTGACAGACACATGCTGAATATCTTCATCTCTCCCGTCAGTCGTACTTCCTGTCGCAGGAATGTTCCTGGAGATGTGTGGACGGATGTGTAGGTTGTGAGAGCTCACCACAGCTGCACAGGACATCCCTTCAGGAGACAGTCCAGGTGGCTAATGGGGTGTGCAGCCCTCGACTGCTCATTTGGATCCCGGGCAGGTCCCTAAGGGCCAGAACCCCTCACTGGCTGGTGGATGCCCAGGGGTCTGCACGGCCGAAGCCAACGGTGGTTTCCATTGCTCTGATCTGTCCCTGTCCTCTTTACTGGAGCACAGACCAGGCAGTGCAGGGCTCTCCCTGGGTGCCCGAGGAGGCACGCAGGAGGAGAAATGGGCTATGCTTTGTCCTTTGCAGGAGTGCAGCACAACCCAGCCTGATGTGACGGCCAAGGTCAGGGCACTGATGTTTGCCAGCGCCCTCCCTGGCACGAGGCAGTGCCGTGCTTGTTTCCGCCACTTCTGTGCCTCGAAGCAAGATCTAACCCCCACAACAGTAGGATAATTTTCATACAGGCTTGACATCCCTGGAGGAATTTCTTGTAGTGCCCTGAGTGCTGCCTGGATGCTCTCCACCACAGCTGTGAGAGCTACTGCCCTTTTAGAGGCTCTGGAAAAAATAAAACCCTTTGGGGTCGCTTCCCTGGCTAGTTGCTGGATTGATTTGGGGTTACAGTCACGTGCATAGTTTTCTTTCTCCTGCTCTCCTTCCTCTGTATACTATTTCTTGACATTGGTTAGCTTACCGGTGATTTATATAAAAGACTCCTCACAACTACTAAGCTCCAACCCCAAGTTCTCATTAATCATCACCCAGAGCACTGAAGGACCCCATTGGGGAGGGTCTCGGGGGCACATCCCACCGTCGGCGGGCCCAGGTGTGTGCCCTGCACTCGTTCTGCCTCTGCTGCACTGTGCCCGTTCTCGCAGAAGCTGTCCTGGTAACTCCTGGGGCTCCACCACGACATGAACGGTGTCGTACAAAGCAGAGGCTTTTCTTGTTTTATGGTGAAAAGTGCTGGTGAGCAGCAGACCGTTTCTGCGTAGGTTACAGCGCAAAATGGTGGGTTTTAAATACTTTCACTGATTCTATGAGGCCACCTGCAACTCGGCCCATAATTTGTCTCAAGTAGTGAAATGAAGGGTGGGGAGTATGTGCTGGGGAAGGAGGCACTGGAGAAGACAAGGAAACACTGCATCGCTTAAGGAAACGTGCATGTTGAACTAAAGCTGGATTTGGAAACCCAATCAAGTCTGATGCACGATCTGTTCCAAAATTTATACCAGAAAAAAATCTCTACAAACCGCAAATCTCTCTTCAAAACTAAGCTCTGTGTTTTTTGCTTGTGTCTTTGAGACATTTTATAGCTCTTGCGTCACATTACCTGGTGATCTGCCCATCAGCCGTGCCGCTCAGTGTACAATCCTTCCATTGTTTGAAAGCCTTCTTGTTTGACAGCAAGTTCTATTAATGTGATGTGCTTGGCCAAAAATGTGTCACCGCTGAGAAAGGGTGAGCGAAAAGCGCCTTTGATGTCTGAGTGACAAGTTTCATGTGTCTGCGTGGGGTAGAGAGTATGAGCTGGAGCAGCAATCAGCAGGGAGGGGGGAACGGGGATGCCGGTAGCGTAACGGCGTAGGTGCAGTGTTGTGTGTCTGTGGGCACTGCTTAGTGCTCTGCAGCAGTGGGATATCTGTATTGCCCCGTTTCTAACGTAATTATGGGTTTACAACCTCGGCCTTTTAATGCACTCGTGCCACTTCTGATGGTGTCCACAGAGAAACGGGATGGATCTTGTTTGTGCTTAGCATAGCTCAGCTCAATGAAGTCAATGAAGCCAAATCAAGGAGCATCTCTGTTCGATGAAGCTGCGAGTAAGTCTCTGTAAAAACAGTGCAGGTTGTGTCTATCTCTGGCAGATAGCTCAAGGGAGGTAGAGGTGCGCCGTCATTTTCTCACACTTCGGCAACATTTTATGTAGCTTCTCCTGTCAATAAAATCTCGTTTGAATTGATCTGAATTGACAGATATCTATTGACTGGAACAAGAGACAGGTCCAGTCAATAAGCTTTCGTGCCTCAGGGCATAAGCCAGTCGCTAACTTGGAGAAGGTGAGAAGGAAATATCCCTGATGTGTTGATTATTCCATAAACTTGTCCACTAGGAGGATTTATGGACATTTAGTTGCTCACAAATACAACATACAGGACTGTAGGGACTATTAACCTGTTCTAGTCCAACAGTTCTGAGGTTCTGCAGCTCTGAGTTTTCTGACAAGAAGTGTAATAGATTGAGTATCGCTGGTGTTAAAAGCATGGAAAGAAGAATTTTGTTGTTGAATCTTAATTTGAATATCAGAACCTGAGGCGTGCTTCCTGGTTCCCCTGTCCTCCTTATAGGATCCTTTATCTGGCTTTGCAAACAGCACCCTGACAGTGCTTCTCGTGGTTTTGTTCAGGACATGCAAGCTTTTGCTTCCTTCTAGGGACTCATCTGCTCATGCTGTCTCTGTATCTTCAGCAGCTGGAACTTTGTCCATTAGCTCTAAGGGTAGAACGTTGCTGCAGTGGTTTATGCAGTTTGTTCTCCTTTTTTTTAAGCAAGGATGCATTTCTTAAAAACAATAGCAATACTAATACAGCACTTTCATCTTCTTGGCCTTAACTTCCAAATTTGCCTAATGAATATCAATCACAATCCTATAGGTGAATAAGCATTGCTGTAGCTGGGGAATGACCGTGGCAGAGAGCTTTGATCCGTTCCCAGAAGCAACACTCAAAGTTCCAGTTCAAGGCCAGAAATCCTTTACTCTGGTGTTTTCTCAACTTTAAGAGCAAAGAATAACTAAGGGTATTCTAATGGTGTTACTGACACAGCAGCAAACCCAGACTAACCCTGTCCTGACTTTGCTGTTGTCGCTGTAGTCGTCCCGCTTGGAAAGCTTTCGCTGGTTGAATTAAATAGAAGAGCCAAGTTTTGTGCCTCCTCCTTGTGTTCTGCACCCTGAAGCACCTGAAGTTAGGAGGAGCCAACTGCTTGGTTTCAACAGGTAGTGGCTGCAAAATATACTTGGAGTTGTGGTCCCACCTCCGTGCTCCGTTTGCTCTCTGGTTGTTAGGGCTGTCCGAGAGCCCCGCACCGGCCCCTCGGGCCGTGAGAATTCCCTTGCATGGGAAGAAGCGTTCAGCAGAAAGAACAGGCTGCAGCTGGGAGGTGTTATCAAACTCGTGCCTAAGACATCCCCAGGATCCGAAATGGGAAAACTCCCGGATCAAAGCGTGCCTCAGGCTGCCCACCGCCCCGTCGGGGAGAGGCTGCGGGGCGAACCGGAGCAGCGGTGGCCAGAAGCGGCGCTGATGTTCAGAGCGGCCCTCGGCGAGAAGTGAGATGTGTCGGGCTGGTGGGCAGCCTCTCGGGGAGCCTTGAGGAACAGCTGGTTTTGATGGCATTTTGGGAATGCTTGTGTGTGAGATGTAGGGATAACCTCCCTCGGTCCCCACAGCCATCCGTTAGGAGCAGCTTTTACTCGCAGTGGTGGCTGGGTTTGGGGGGTATGCCAGAGGTCAGGAGCTGTCACTGCTGTCCCTTTAAGTCATCCTCTGTCCCCCTGTTCCCAGCCGTGCCGAGGCTCTGCCTGTCAGCAGGGAGCATAAAACAGATTGTGACACAGGGCAGTGATTTTTTTTAACAATCCTATTATGAAAGACAGAGTGCTCCCATTTCCTTTGCAGCTTTTATCAAGACTTAAATTGCTGCCAAGGGAGAAGAGGGGGGGGGGAAAAACCCTCCCTGCTTTTATTTTATTTTTAATTTTTTTAAGAAAAGATTTCGCTTAGTTACTAAATTCCTCCCTAAGTCTCCTCCAAGCAGAAATCCAACAGTATCCCTATTAAATTATATAGAGCGAGTCCAGTCCTTGGCTGTCAGCGGGACCCATCAGTCCTAATTTATCGCCCCAGGAAACACAGTACAATTATGGTAATAAATAATAATAGGATTCAGTACATGACAACATGAATGATGGAGCCTCTCAGAACTCATTTACATTGCTTTGTGTTGCAATCACCCTGCTTCTAATGTAATGCCAAGCAAATGAGCCTTTTTGAATATTGTGCAATCTATTGCAAGTCAACTGGCACAAAACTCACTCAATAAATCATGTTCAAACACATGCCTCTAATGACAGGTAAATCAACAATGAAGTAATTGCATTTAATGTATTGAAATACTGGACAAAAACAGTGACCTCAAAGTGACTTTTTGTAGAAGGTTTGATATAGTTGCAATGGCAAAGGGATCTTTTTTTTATCAGGCACTCCTTGCTCAGCTGCACATGTGAGAATTAATGATACCGTTTCCTTCGCACACCTTGATTTACCGGCCGCGTTCCGTGCTGGCCCCGTGCCCGGTGCCAGCACCGGCTGCCAGGAGGATGCTGGTGCAACCATCACGCTGCAGCTCTGGGGACTGAGTCCTGGGCTCGTTCCGCACTCCCTGAGCATCGATGTGCGTGGTGATCGGGGACACACCAGGTTCTCTGCTGCTGCGGAGGGATATAACTCCATCGGAGGCAATTCAGCTCTCCCGTGTGTAGTGGTGGGGCTCTGGTCTGTTGCTTTCAATTGACTTTGCTCAGTTTCCCCAATTTCCATGTTCCATTTATTTCAATAGAGAAGGAAAAGGAGGGGTTGGACTATGCAGCAGAGGCTTCCACAGCACCTCCTGTCAGCCCCTTGTGGTTTCGTATGTGGTGGGGTGGGTTTTTGTTGTTCTTTGAGTTGTTTTGGTTTGTTTTGGTTTTTTTCTAGGTGAATAGATGAATATGTATGTTCAGGTTCTGCTTAAACCAGAAGGTTGTTTTTGCTTTGGTGGCAAGGACAACATTAGACACATTTCTGATCCCTAATGGGATGTTTCAGCAAAGGATTCAGACCGGATTGCCCAGTGCACCATGCCAACATTTACCCCTCTGCAGACCTGTTGGGACTGCTTTTGCCGTGCTACACCGAGGGAAACGTGAGGGTGTTTTCTGCCTCTTCCCAAGGTTGTTACTGCCTGTCGGGATCCTGCCAAGGATCAGTCAGGCTCAGAGAGTATTCCACACATGCAACTAAAAGTGCTGTGATGAAGTAATGTTGTCTCCGAGGACGTTGCTGCAGAAAAACGTGAGTGCAGTAGTGGAGGTGTCTCTGTTTTTGCTGCCGTTCCCACACCATGTTCCCTGCTCGCATCCCGGCAGCTGACCTGGTGCGTTGCAACAGATCCTGAACTTCCACACGCTTGGCTCTTCAGCAGCCATCCGGGAACGAGCCCAGGGGCCAGATGGCCGGGCGAGAGCGGGTGAGCACGGTGCAAGGAGCAGAGCCAGCAGCGTGGAAAGAAGCGGTCTTAGCAAAACAGTTCCTTGATTGTTGTTGCCCCATAAAAACATGGTATCAGCACAGGAATATTCAAGATTATATTTGAAGGCTAATGGAGAAATGACTTTGCAGATTTTGGCTCCGACTTTATTCCCTTACCCTTCCCTTGCAAGGGAATTTGGCGAGTGTCAAAGGTCTCCTTGGATTCTTCAGGCAATGGAAAGGTTTTACATATCCCCAGGCTTGACTGTCTCTGCTGATAGCTCCCATATGATATAAACTGAGTAGCAAAATGTCTAGAGTCAGGACAAAAGAACTATTAACTAAGGAAAAAAAAAAAAGAAAAGAACAAGAAAATTCTGCAATTTTAGAAAATTGTTACCAGTTGTGCTTACCATCCACTTTGTTCCTCAGCAGTAGGAATGTCAGGATGCAATCACCCAGTTTTCCTACGCACGAGGACTCTAGGATCTCAGTTATAAATACTTCCAGTGTTGATCTCGTGGCAGTTGTGTGGGGCTTTGTTTTGTTTTTTTCCTAGTTGTTAGGCTGGATTCCTGTCATCTCTAGAAGCATGGCAGGTGTTTGGCAACCAGGCTTTCTGCAGCCGCAGCTCAGTGCCGAGAGGGGTAAACCCTCAGTCAAAATGGGAGTGGTGGTAGTTATTTTGTTTGGGATTTTCTTAGATTGGGCTGCAGTCTGAGAATCTGAGCTGAAGTTGCAGTGTAAACTTTTATAAGTGTTAACCTAATTTTCACACTGTTTTTAAGGGCTACTACTGAAAAAAAGTGAACTTTTCAGATGCAGTAGTGTGAGTCTCAGTCTAGATGGAGCAGGGGGCTGCAGACCGGATCTGGACCTCTGAAGTAATGGAAGATCCTGCTTTCAGTCCAAGGTTTTGCCTGGCATTTTGTAAGACCATGTTTTTCTCCAATCTGCTGTGTCCTGCTGCATAGGACAGTTGGTGCTTACGTGACCACGTCTGCGCCGTTGCACATCTGCTCGCGCACGCGCACGCAACTGGGCAGCGGCACGCAGACCCCGCGGCGCTTACGCGCGGATAGATCCCCTCTGCCCCCCCCTCCCACTGCCTTCCCCGAGCCCCCCGGTGCGAATTAATGTCAGCAGTTTGGCGGCAGGAAATAGACTCTCTCCTCGTGTCGTTTTATTACGCAGCTCCCCAGAGCCAATAATCAGCTCTGGCTGTGAAAAGGCCCCGCTCAGGCAGTGATTAATGACGGGGGGTCACTGCGCACCACCTTTCCCACTGCATCTCCGGAGCACACGTACAGCCCAGCTGGAAACGAGCGTCAGTCTGAAAGTGAGGAATATGGAGCCTGAACAATCAGGAGCTGGGAACAGCCCCAGCGAGACAAAAGGGGGGAAGCGCTGCGCTCGCCGGCGTCCTTCACCCCCGGGTGGGGTGGCTTTTCCCTGCAGTGAACTCAGTGGAGCTGCTGCAATCACTGCTCTGGAGACAGGGAAGGGTGCAGCAGGATTTGGGAAATTTGGGATTTTGGCATAGGATTGGGGGAATGTGAATGCTTCTTTTCCTTTGCTGTCCCTCTGCCATCCGTTCTGTTCATCCCCGCCTGCTAAAACGGGCTGTGCGCGGCAAAGTCCAGTGCTCAGGGAACACTGGGAAACGGGGAGGGCTGAAATGGGAAATGGAACTTTGTGGGAGGGAATGCTGCGAGCAGTTGTGTCTTCTGCATCTCCAGACTCGGGCCCAGCCCACGCTGCCTGCCCTGGCAAACCCTGTACTGGTTTCCTAAATCAGTTGACGTGTCAGAGGCATCATCACCTTCCTGTGACTTCAGCAGTCGCTCTTGTTCACGTGCACCGATGAAGTTAATGTGCTCGATCTAGAACATTTTTCATTGAGATTTAACTTAATGCCACTGAACTTTTGTTTGCTGACTTACAGTGGCTTGACTCACAGCGAGGGTGTCGCTTGTGCTGCGTTTAAGTCTTTGCAAAAGAGATGTGAAATGTTGCTGTTGCCCTACTTTGCAGAATGAGGAGCTACAGTGGAAGTGGGAGAAACCAGTCCAATAGCACTCAAGAAACTGGCAATAAAGAAGGCATGTCAGTCACTTGTAGGAACAGAGGGAGATTTTGGATTTAATTCGCCTCAAATTTCAGTTGATTCTGCACAAGTGAGTAGTGATTTTTGGTTCACTGCAGACAAGAAAAAATGCTGATTTTGCTGGCTGAGTCAGCTCTAAGAATCTGATTTGGGTATGGCAAGTTTTATTCTTTTGTTGTTAAAACAAAATGAATAACAAAAATATGCTCATCAGAAGAAAAGGTGAAATTTAGCCCTTGACTGAACTGATCTTTCTATTTTGTGCACCATTTCCCCACCAGTTCCCCATCCCTGCCTCTCCCCATCACTCACCATCTCTGTCTTCTGGGCCCATGTGTTCCTGGTGTTGTCCAAGCGGGACAAAAGGCACCCTGACTCCAGAGCCAGCACCCGCAGAGCAGGGAGGTCAGTCTTGGAATTCACTGGAGCTTCAAAGAACTCAGGTCAAGATCCAGCAAACTCAATACCCGAGGAAATTAGGTTGCTAGGATCCCAAGATTGTTTATTATGCTCTCAACTTTAATTAGCTGTAAGTAACATCATGTCAGTGTTCTGCCACAAATGCTAAAGCTGTCAAGGCAATTTTACTGAGTCTGGCAGCTTAAATCAGAAACAAGAAAGTCAACATGTCAATAATGGATCTAGACATGATGGATATATTAAAGGGGAAACCTAAAAGTTCTGGACTTCATTATACTGACTTCAGCTCTGAAAATGTGTGCCAGAGAAATCTGCACCTCATTGGAAAAGCCCCTTGGAGATATTGTTCTCAATTATGGGGCACTTCTCCTCACCTCCACGCAGTTGGTTTCTGCAGTATCTACCTTACAAAATAAATCAAGGAAAAGGGCAGGGGTGGAAATGACCCGTTCAGGTTCAATTTCTACAACTATATCTATAGAGGTAGAGAGCGTGGGTGAATCAGAGGATGGGACTGTTACTCCCTTGTTTAAGAAGGAACTTTAAAACCCCCAAAGAAAATACAGTCATCCTTAACATCAGGCATGTTCTGAGACAGGAGATGGTGGTCCTGGTGGGCAAAGCCCCGTTCCTGTGTTCTGACATGGGAAAAGGGCTTTAAAGTGAGCTGAGGTTCCAGTGCCCCCATTTAAGCTCTCTTAGCATAACTGCCACGAAGAGCACAACTGGAAGCAGGTCCTGTGATGCCTCCTCCAGCCGCGCGTCCGACACGGTGCTGTTGTCCCTGAGCCAGAGCTGTTCTCTGTGTTTCGGTGAGGCCGATGCTTCACATGAACATGGTGCTTTCTTTAAAGCTTCCTTGGAAAGGGATTGCCATCTTGACCATCAGAGCAGAGTGTTCTGATGCTCCCGACACCCCGTGCTCCACACTCCGTGCTCGCTCCCGCGCCGTCTCAGCGCGCTTGGAAGAGGCGTCTTTATTTTTGTGTGGAAGTTCTTGGATGTGAGGCTGCTGGGGGGGTTCACGAGGAGGAGATGACTGAGCTGTGGCTGCCGGGGGTGTGTGTGGGAGAGAGAAAGTGCAAGAACTGATTTCCTTTATATTTCATTAGTTAATAGTTGTTTATTTTCTGACGTCCCGTTTTAAGTGTACTTTGGCTTGTGCGTTATACGTACGTCTATTAAAATTAAGCAGATTTGCCACGGTCTGACAATGTTCATACTGCTCTGAAAATATAAGCAGATGTTTTACGAGCTCTCAGGTTGTGAGTTAACCACAGCTGGCGGGTGTGCATGTCAAGGACCCTGCACGCTCCGGTACCTGGTGGGAAAGTGTCCGTGTGTCCTTAGGTGGGGCTGTCAGCAGAGAATGTCTTATTTTACACCAGCAGTGGTAATGGTTGATTCCATGTTTGTTTAAAATCTGGAAGTGTGTAAGAGTAAAAGGACTAAAGAAACCCAAAGCTTTTAGTAAAGCTGAACCAGGCTCTCAGTTCAGCAAAATACGTGTCCACCTGCTGAATTTTGAGTAGCTGGATACCCTGTTGGCTCAAATAATGGTCGTGGCTCCCCTTCACACCCACGTGCTGGTGTAGGCACAGAGCACGGCGCGTTCAGGGCAGACCAGTGTGGTGTACCTGCAGCTGTCGTGGGCAAAGCAACAAATGGAAGACCCGAAGAGGTTGTACAAGCAGGAGCAGCAGTCTGAGTAACCAGAGTGCTGCTGCCCTGCTGACCCAGGGCTCACGGAACCCCACTGATGCTCAAAACACTCCGTTCACAATTCCTCTTCCCAAGCAAACCGACTCGCGCGCATCTCTGTTACCTATCACAGACTCACTTGCTTTCAATCAGCCTTCTGTGAACTGTTGGTTTGTTTTGTTCCAGTTCCAAACTGGTAACCACACGTGATTAAGTTTTCTGGACCTACTTACAGTGCTGTCTGTTGTACATTCCCATCTCTAGAGATCTGGTCATTTTTCAAATGTTTTACATTTTCAAAATCTACTTTGCTTTTTGTTCTTTCATTGAAATACTTTGCTGTTGTTTTGCTGAGGGATTTCTGTTCTCATTCACTGCATTTGGTTTGGGGTTTGATCTGAACTTTCTTCTCTTTTTCGCCTGTTTTCCATCAGTTGATTTCCAGCACGTTGGTGTCGCGTAGCCGCGGCGCTGTCGGGATCCATCGGCTGTCCCGGCTGGACGCGCGTGGTGCCGTTAGTGCTGGGGGGGGACTGGTTCAGGCTCTCGGTGCGACGCAGCTCTACTCCGTCCTTAACAGGCATCATTTTTTGAGGCTCAGCATTGTGCTCGTTCACCTCCAGTGCTTCTGGTTTCAGAGCTGTCACCTGCTCCACATCCTTCTCCATGTGCGGTACGGGATTGCTTCTCGTTGTGCAACTCCTCCTTCCCCTGTTGGCCACGGCGCTGCTGGACCGTTCGCTCTGCTGTCCTACAGAGGCTGCTCGGACCCACTTTACAGCTGCTTTTCCTGAAGTTTAGCAGCACGCTAAGGCCAACGTGGAATCAAAACTTTGGCCTCTTTGCTCAAGCTTTCTTTCTCTTCCACATTTGGCTCTCCCAGATGTTGTTGGTCATTTCCGGGTTGTAATTAATAATAATAAATCAACAGAGTCCGTCAGGGCTGGCTATTTCCTGCCACCACTTGGATTAGAGCGATACGTTTTTTTCCAGATTTTCCAAGTGCTGGTCAAGGGAAGCTGTCATATGGGGTCTGTTGGTTAATAATAAACCCCACTATGTTTCCTCCCTGGGAAAGTAACATCTCCACATCTGCTTTTGGGTGGAAACATCTGTTCTATCCAAGCCTTGTCTGTCTTGAGAAGACACAGGCATTTTGGGAAAGTGTTCCAGCTGGGCGGGTTTTTTCTTCTCCTCTCCCACCCCCAAAATCTTTCTGACATTGATATGTGCCAAGCAGCCAGCAGTATCCGAACATTTGCCAGGCGTTTGTCTCTTGTACAAAACTGTATGAGCATCCCAGGGAAAATCATGAAAAATGCAATAAGATTAAAAAAATAAAAAAAGAGACTGCTTCTAAAGGATGCAAATATTTAAGAAGAGTGTTATCAACAGTATGAATATGCAGAAGCGAAGTGATCAGAGCTAATGGAGGCTTATCCTGAGCCTCTGACAACAAATAATAATGGGCGAGTTCTGGTCTATAACTATCTAAACTATCAACATAGCAGCAAAATTAGGTAGGGAAGGGAAAACTACACAATGCTTTTGTGCTAACCCTACTTCAGTAAATAAACTACTATCAGATTGTAGTGGCAGACATTACTGAGCTGGATAGGCACATTGAGGTGACCGCAGCAAATATTTGGCTTTATCTTAATGGACAAGCCAATGACTTTTCTCATTGCAGCATCCCTGAGACAGCTGCAGAGCATGGAGCATGGTGTGTGTTGCAAACAAGGAGGAGCTAAGCTGGGTGGCTGCACCATCTCTAGCAAGACACTAGCAACCCGTTTATTTGCGATGCATAAATCTGAGTTAATTCTCTCTGCTTCAGTGGGTTGACCCCATACCCTACAGCAGTGCCAACGGTATTTGGCCCCGAGGCATCTAACTAAAGAGTGAAGATTGCCATTGCCCATGTTTGCAACCTGCTGCGGACTTTGTTCAGGAAAAGGACTGGACCTTGTGTTGTGTTTGTGGAGCATCCACTGCAGGGGAATCTCCAGCATGACTGATCCATGTGTGCTGATGCAAACAGGTGCAGTTTGACAGTGATGCTGCCACAGCTGCATCTTGAGTCTTTATCCCCTCAGCCCATGAAGAACATCTCCAGTGGGATGAGCCAGCAGAGCTCACAGCTCGCTGGGGCACAGCTCGCTGGGGCACAGCTCGCGCTGCCCGTCAGGTTTTGCTTCACTTGTGCTCCCACTTCTGCTTCCACTTCACAACCACTTCTCCTTCCAAGCGCCACTTTTACAACTCAGGTTCAAGCCACCACGTGCACGTGCTGCTGTCCCATTGGAGAGCCCCTCAGGTCATGAGCAGAGCTATCAGGACGATGCAGAGTTCCTCCCTGCTGCCAGGTGCTCTGCCCACATCTCGCGTTCCGTATCATCCCTGGAGGCCCTCGGGCTGTCGGCAGCAGAGCCCGTCTGTCCTTTCTCTTGGCTGGTGTCGGTGTGAGCTGGGGTGGTGGTGCAGGAGAGGAACCTGTGGTGAGCCAAGACACTGTCCCTGGCTGCTCCATCCTGCTCCCCTTTCCCTGGGCAGGTAGCGGTGGTGACGGCAAACAGCCGCGGAACGTTTGCCGTGAGTCTCAGGCTCTCCTTCCTCACCCCACAGGCACTTTCTGCGTCGCATGAACATTTGTTCTGTGTCGCTTGAGGGGAAGAGCACAGTGTGTATCAAAGCCAACAGTGCTCCAGCAGGGAAAATGTGAGGAGAGACGCGAAACGGCTCAGGAAAGGACTGGAAGCCTCCGAGTGATGAAACAGAACCGCAGCAGTGTGGCTGCAGAGGATCTGGGCCCATGATTTATTTGTTTTGGTCACTGTCGCTCCTGGAATCGCCATCCGCAGCCCTGTCTGTGCCCTGCTGGCACCCCGCCTGGCTGGGGTGGTCCTCAGGATGTGTTGGGCTCCGCGTTTGCTGGGAGAAATGTCACTGGGAGCTCTGTGCCCTGAGGCCCAGCGCAAAGCGTGAGAAGTCAGCAGAAGCCCTGCCAGGCACTTGCCTGACTTTCAATTTTCTTTCATCGCCCTTTTTTTTTTTTTTTTTTCTTTCCCTGATTGGATTGCAAAGGCTTCCGAGTGACAGGTTTTGTGCAAAGAAGGAAGAACATAAGTCGGGCAAGACTGGCAGTACGTGCCACCACCCCTCGTGCACATAATTGCTGGACCTTGCCCAGCTGACGCTGGATCCTGCCAGTGCAGATCCGTGTTCGGAGCAGAGCTGCTGTTGTACGTGTAATTACCGCGGACTGGACACGATGGGGGAGGAGAGCAGGAGTAGCTGCTGTGCTGGGTCAGGGGTGCAACACCAGCAGAGCCAGTGGTCGCCTCGGGCAGCGAAACAGCAAAGAAGGGGCTGACTCATGGTAGATGTTTTTGTTTGTGTGATGCTGTGTTCGAGCTGGGAGCCTGTGCTGCTGTTAGGATGTAAGATGCAAAAGTAACCACCACAGGGAAAGGTAATTGTTTCCCAGAATGGAAGGGAAAGGAGGGATGCGGAGGATTTTAAGAAATAAATCCTGGAAGCTGTCGGGGAGAAACCCTCAGTGCATTGCTGCAAGGTTTATCTTGTTAACATGGTACGTAACCCGCTCGCCTTTTCCTCTGGGTGTCCCAGGATACTTCCCAACCCCGACAGATTAAACTTGGTGCAGTAGCAAACTGCTGCATTGGTACAACCACCTGCACTGCAATACAAGGGAAACTGAGGCATGTCGAGATGGTCTGCTTGCTGTGGCCATCCTAGCATCAAAGGCCATGCTGGAGGAGCAGAGCTTGAGTCCCTTTCACCCTGTTCCTCTTCCTTCATCCCCAGCCCAAGCCATCACGTAGGTGCTCTGGAAAGGCTTACAGAGTGTTGCTGCGAGGTTGTCTTTGAGGCTGCAAAAAGATCGTAGGTTATGACAATGTTTTATGCATAACCTCCATGTAAAGTCCTTTTTGGGAGCTCTGAAGGCCATCGCTCCCCTCGACCTCCCTTGTCCGGTGGACGGTTTCTCCCCCGTGCTCGCACGCCAGGGGATGTGGACTTGGGATTTCCTGCCTCCGCCAAGGCAGCCCGGCTGTGCCACTCTGCACACCCTTCCCTGCTCGTGGCTCTCTGTGATGTGGTCAGAGGGTTCTTATGGAGCCCAGCCTGGCAGCAGGAGGTGCAGCAGGATGGGTGCTGGGGTGGGAGTGCTGCCCCAGCCCGCGGCTGCGTCCGACGGGGCTCGCGAGGTGGGAGAATGAGGCAGTGGTTTGGCTGGATCGGGATTTATGGCTGCAGCAGCACTTTCCTCCTGCACTCTCCTCTCCCGTGCTCCGGCGGAATTAGTCAAGCCGTGCACACCCACTGCCAGCCCGTGTATGGATGAATTCACACATTAGAGAAGGATTTGTCTCCCTCCGCTCCCCCTCCGGCATCCCGCCGCCTCCAGCCGCCCCGGTTATTGTTTACAAAGGATGGAGCCCTGCGAACGGAGCCCGCCTGGCTCTCCAGCTCTCTCCAGCCATGTGTTGTACCCCATGAGCTGGCTTGTGGCATTTATTAGCAGGAGCAGAAAAGTGCTTGCCTCATCACAGAGAGCAGCTGGAGACAGAGAGGTTTTCAAAGGCATGTGGCTGACCTCTACCTCGGCTGCCGGGAGCCTGGGTACTGCCGACTCAGTGGAATTTTTTTCTTCTTCTCTCCGTCTCTCTCTCCCTCTCTCGTTCCTTTCTGCAGTGTCCTGACCTTGTGAGGCCTTGGTCTCCCCCCTATCCATCTCCCGGCGTTCAGTCTCTCCTGTGAACTCATGCTGGGAGATTAATTGCCACTATCGCCCCTAATCCATCACACTTCCCAAAGATTGTTTTGACATCTAGTTAATTTTTGGCTGATGATTTATCAAATTCTTATTACCGTGCTCTGAAGGGGCTCATTTATTGTGTTGATTCATGGTAATGATAAAGGGGAACCTTTTTGAATTTTAACTACATTCCCTCATGTTCTTCCCAGCACAGCTAAAGAGGAAAAAGGCAAAAAATATAGCCAGGGACTCTTAATTCAGAGAGTAAAAGGGGAGGGGGGAGGATAAAAAACCCCTCTATCCTCCATTATTTGTTTGAGAGCCAAAAGTCCTAAAAGAGGTTAATATATATTAAGACATATTTTTAGAGTTCTGGTCTGGACTGTGTTTCAAGAGCATCCCCCCAAGGCTCTTTAAAACATTTATTGCCCTGTAATATTACCTAAATGTCTACTACCATTTTATTCAAATAGAAGTTAATGCTAAATGATGTCAGTCATGTACCAGTGGAAATGTAAAACATGTCTCTCTGCCAGTCCATATGGCAATTCCAGCTTTTAAAAGTACACAGAGAATTTTCTGCAGCCCTTTATGTCATTCCCCCATCTTTGTTCCCACCTATTTTTAATTTGCTGCGCAGTTTTTAATAAGCCCAGATGGTGAAGGGAACACAGTAAATGGCCATTCTCTCTCTTTCTCTCCAGGCAGCTCGGGGAGTTAGAGCCCTTCCTTGGAGGGGAAGGAGCGTAGCCGGGGGGGGGGTGTGGATTCCTACATGGCTTTGGGGAAGGGAGATGCACAGCGGTTGAGTGGGCAGTGACAGTGTTAACGGGGCTGCAGTGATCCTGGGAGGGTGTGGGGTTCGTGCAGCTTAGGGTGAGGACAGACACGGGAAGAGGCACCTGAAGGACGCTCCAGGGACGTAACAAACAGCTGTTTTCATCTGCCCATACAGCACCTCCTGCACGGCTCTGGGTGCTGGCTGCTCCGCAGAGGAAGGATGCTCTCGTGGCCAGAGGCCGTGAGCCTGAGGCTCAGCTCCTGGCTCTGCCCTGGCCTTTCCCTTGCGACGGCACGCGGCGATGTACGCTCGATGTGCTTTAGTTTCCTCCTTCTGAACAGGAATAATAATCTTGCCTTTTATCCATCTGTCTTCGCTCTCAAGCTTGCAAGTTCTTTGGGGCGGAGACTGTCTCTTCTCCGCACAGACACACTGGCTGACAACAGTCCTGGGCACTAATCCAGGACAACTGAAACGATGAACGAGAGAGAAGGAACGTCAAATCAAAATAGTAGGGAGAAAGCAAACAGTTCCTTTTATCAATTCAGTTTTCAACTTCAGCAGATCATTTTGTTTAACCTTTAGGGACCCTGCAGGATTCATTACCAAAGCACAGAATTCATCACGGAAGATCCGTGCGCATCCAGCCAGGGGCTGCAGGGAGGTGGCTGAAGGTTTGTGCTGCGGTTGGGTTTAGCTGCTGGCCGGGGTGGTGCTGCGTGCGGCACGGCGGCTCGCGCGGCGCCGCGCCGTTTCTGCCCTCCGTTTCCTGAGACAGAGCAGTTCAGAGCTCTCGGGCGTGTTATTTTATCAGTCTTGGGTATCTTTCTCAGCAACAAATGAATATAGTAGTTTCCATCAGAAAGTGGTATTGTTACAGGTGAAAATATGACAAAATGCCATAAAAATACCTGGGTTTCTGTTTTCCTTAAAAGAAATTCGTGGAAGTTTGGGTGTTTTTTTAAAAAAAAAAACAAACAAAACCCCCTACATTCTTCTGATGACCCACGCAGGGCCCTTCTGGAAGGGTGAAGCACCTGAACGGCCACGTCCTGCCGCTGCTCGTCCCTCCGGAGTGAGTAAAACCTCCTGGGGTTCGGAGTAAAATTCCTCCAGGTTAGGCACGCTGGTGTGGCTGCAATAACCTTTCTAAACAGAGAGGGGCCTCAGACCAGCGTTTTAACAGTCCTTCCCAGTCGTCCTGAGAGAGAGCAAAACCTTCCAGCTCTACCCAGAGAGTCACGTTTTCCTTCCTTCTTCCTCATCCTCTTCCTCCTCTTCCCCGGTCCCAGAGTGCGCTGAGCAAACCCAGCCCTTTCGGTGCGGTCAGCGGGCGCTCTGCTTTCCATCGCTCCTCGGGAGCTTTGCCGGGTGCTGTGCCGTGTTTGGCAGCGCCGTGCCCTCTGCTTTGTCACCAAGTTTGGATGCTGCTCTTGAAAAACAAATCTGATCTATTTTAAAAATTCATGGTGGGGTTCGGTTTTAGTTTGCTTTCTTTTTTGGGAGGGCTGCTGCCATTTATTAATTTTGATCCCACTTATTTGGGATTTTTCAAGTGTTCCACACTGTTGCTCTGCCTGGAAGAGGAGGCTGGTGGCTGAGTGTCGGATGGGGGGAAGAACAGATGGAGGGATTTGCTGAAGAGGGAGATGGGGGTTCCAGTGCAGAGGTGGGAGGACCTTAACGAGGGGACTGGACACCCGCTCTCTGAATCCGTTTATTCCCTGTTATCGCACAGCAAGGAGCCAGGCCTGCCACAAATGGAACGTGGCACTAGTTTTGGGTTAATTGTTGCCCAAGGCTGAAGACTGCTGATGGCCAGGAGCTCTTTCACAGCCCTTCCTGGCTCTGGGGACAGTTTTTGGCAGAGACACCGGACAGGCACCTGCAGCTCTAACTGCTGCACCCATAACTCCCAGCCCACAGGAGCGCTGGAGCCGGGAGTGGGGTCTGCCAGCCCCATCCCACGGGCTCTGTGCCCGAGTGCCACAGGGCTTGCGGTGCTCTCAGTAGCACTTGTGTACATCAGGAGTAACCCCATCCGAGCAGGAGCAGAATCAGTCCCATAACAACCAGTGCCACTGGAGTGAGCCTGAAACGGGGCAGGAGCTCAGGAGAGATCGTTCATTTACATCACGCCCTCTCCTTATCTTTTATTTTTCTTATTCTCTCTTCTTCTCCTCCCTTCTCTCCCCCTTCTTCCCTCCCCCTGGTACTCTGCGCCTCTCATTTCCCATCCCTTTAAATGAGGTCACCCTGACGGAATGAAGGACGCGGGAGCGGGAGAGGTCAGGCATTAGCACCGCTATAACTGCGCCGCTGCCGAAGCCGGGCGAGTCATCCATCACGGCCTCCACCACTCCATTAGGCCCCGCATGAAATATGCCCCGCTCTGCGTTGCGCGGCCATACATCTCCCCGTCTAGACACCTTCCTGTTGTGTGGAGATCAATGCCGCGCGGTCATGCATCATGTGTCATCCAGTAGCCCTCTCTCTAATAATCGTGTCTATTCTCTAGTCTGCAGGATAAATTATGGCTACTGTGAAAGTACTATATTATTCAGCAACCTTGGTCACTAATGGATTATTGGTTTATTGGCTGATAATGTGAGCTCCTTTTTTGGCTGGATCCTGCCTTTATTTATTTATTTGTCTTTTTCCATCATTATTATTCCGAGCGATGACTGATTTGGATTCTTATCCACAGGCTTTCACCCTTGCAAAGCAATTACAATAATAAAGCCCTTTGACCATGGGCCTGTTTCCCTGGCTCTCGCTTAATAGAGATGGCTTCTACTGAAACCAGAGTCAACCATCTGCCTCTCTTTACCAGCTCGGTTTCCCCTTCCTGTCCTGTTTTAGCTACTGAGCCCGTTTCCTGGGATAGGGCCTCAGGCAAGGGACCAGAAATAAAGCCCCCGGGATCTTTATGGGTGACACTGCAAGAAACTGATTTCTGGAAGAGATCTAATGCAAAGAACCTTCTCTGCCAGAGCTCCCCGGCTCAGACACGTTCCCGTTTGGAGGATAAAAGCAATCCCACAGGGTCAAGCCAAGGGTCCCACCAGCTCAGCGTCCTGTTTCTGACATCAGCCAGTGCTGGATGCGCCAGGAAGCCACAGCAACCCCCACCGCGTGCCCCGCTGACTCCCGCAGTCGGCAGCCGCGATATCCAGGTGGTTTTTCCCAGTTCTACCAGTAACTTCTTATGCTGCACCTGACCATACCCTGCATCACACCCGACTGCCGACCGGGTGCTCGGGTGGCAGAGGAAGAAGAAACCCCATGAGGGAAAGGCAGATGGAGAGCCAGCAAGGCCACGGGCTGTGCCGGGGCGCGTGCCGTCCCGCGCCGGCGCCCGCAGCCCTAATTGCCTGCACAGAGTGCCGCGTCGCCGCCGCTTCCGCACGCGTCAGCTGCTCGTTTGTTGCTGTTTGTTTGTACATGACAGTAATGTGTTTACCTCATTAGGGGATGTCAAAGTTCCCCGAATCTGTAGCGGGGAGATTACGGGTTTCCTTTGCCGACACGCGGAGGAAGCGCAGCAGACGCGGAGCGGGTTTCTGGCAGTGGGACCGGAGCAACGCGTTAACCCTTAGAGCAGCGGTCCGTCAGGAAAAGCACACCCTTCCCCGAGAAGGGTTTGCTGTTTGCTGCTGTTTGTTCCCAAATCCAGAGCCCATGTATCACACCGTGGCAGTTAAATACCCTTGGATACCATAGCAAGGACTGTGATGTAAAACCTGTGAAACCCCTTAGAGCAAGGACATGAGAAAGAGCGGGCGTATAAAGAGGAGATTAGAAAACAGCCACTATACATCACCCTTGGCTGCTCGAACCACAACTGGGCCTGCATGCAGCTGCTCATTGAGAGGTGTCTTCCCATTAATTATGATTAAACTACCCTATATGTACTCGTTCCTTCATTTGTAAAATGCTCCTGTTTTGCAGCGAGTTCTAATCTCGGCTGTGATTATCCTGACGGTAGAGAAGTCACTCCAGAGAGCCTCTTCTCCTCTTTTTGATGTATTTGAACCTAAACGGGATTTGTAGCTCTGTAGCTGCTGTAGTTCTGCCACTGAAAGGGGGCAGAGGTGGGCTTGGCCACATCCAGCACCCCGCTGCTGCGGGGGCTCTGGTGTCGAGACCCTGAGGCCGCCTGGCTCTCGGTGCCCTTGGCTTTCCCCCGTCCGATGGCATTCATACCTAGCCGATCTACAGCATCTCTCCGAGAATTAATTAGTTAAATTTCTGCAGATTATTCTGAAAGTACTAGGGGCTACTGCTGCCTATGTTTTCTGCCAACGCATCACATTTCCCACCTTCCATGTGAATGAATTCCTAGGATGCTGTCCAAACTGACAAGAGGAGCAGGAAATGCCTCCTGTGAGGGCAGAAGGAAGGTGTTAAGAAATTAAAGGAGCAATTCAAGAACCGCAGCTTTTTCTTTCACTGTAAGAAAAAGCAAAAGTCGTGTCCCCCTCCCACATCCTCTACTCATCAAGATAAGCCAGGCCGTGTTTCCTTGGGCCTGACGTGCCAGGAAAGCCCAGCGTGCACGCGAGTGCCGACACGGCTGTCCCCTTTCCGCGGCTGCAGCCCCCAGGAGCCGCTGGAGGGGGGACAGGAGCCTGAGGGATGGGGGCAGGAGAAGGGTCCACATGAGCTCAGCTGGGGTCACTTGCAGCACATGCTGGGAATTCCTCAGCAGCTGGTATCTCTGACAGACAGAAGGAGTATCTCAGGGAAGATCTCGGCAATCGGTTTGACGGGGGCGGCTGGTTCCACTTCCTACGAGACATAACGCCGGCACCGCGTTCGACTCTGCTGATCAGATAGGAGCTGCATTACAAGGCAATATTGTGGTTTCCCTTAATGTCCTGCCAAACTGCATTTATCTTCTCGTCCCTTCCCCGCCCTCCCTGAGAAACCCTACTCAGGTCACAGCGTGGAGAGAAAGCCTTCCCTGCGAGGAGGAGGATGGAGCCCTAATGAGGAATCTGAGTTGATAAGCATGTTTTATATTAGTCAGGAATGAGGCAGAATAACTTAATTAGAGGTGCTCTAACTGGTTCACTGTACAGAGGTCTTGACTTACAAGGGTGCGTGTAAGAACACTAGAAGGCTGAAGCAGTGGTTGTAAAATCCTGTGAGGTTTCTGGCTACTATTTGCAAAAACATCAAAAACATGGCTAAAAGCAGGTAGTCTTTCAAATACGTAAATCCGTAGTGAGGAGCAGGGCAGCATGATTGAGTTGGCTGAGTGCTGGGTTTGAGTGTTGGTTGGAACAACGTTTTAGTTCCAGCTCTGCTGACAGAGGGTTCTCCAGCAGCTCACGACTGAGGACATGGGGGAGCTGAGTCGCGTAAGAGAGAGCAGAAAACTCTTTGGCCGAACCTCACTGGTGAGATGTGGAAGGAGAGCTTCCAGCAGCTTGTGGAATAGCGGAATGGTTGTACTCATGACTTGGGAAAGGCTCTGCAAGGGACAGCCCTGTGCAGGCAAAGGACGTGATAGGAATAGCCGAGTCTGTCTTTTTTATCTCTTAAAATCAGTGAGGAATCGCAGCAATTGGTTCATGTGCATAAGTACTGCTATGAAGATCTGCTCACAGTCATCCTGAATCATCTCAGTGTAGAGGAGAAACCGAGTAAACAGCAACAGCCACATCAGACCCTGAGCAGCACCAGCCAAAAAATATTGCTGTGGCAGTTCCAAGTGCCATCAAGCATATGGCCAGCGAGGGCACTTCGTCATCTCTGCCTCACAGGACGGCAGCACTGTGCCGCCAGCTTCCATCTGCATCTCTGTCAGGGCAGGAAGGCTCCCATCATACAACCTCTGTAGGTACCAAGGGAAAAAAGGTACCCATTTGCTCTGAAAATTGGTTAAAAAAGCTGCGCTGTGACTTTGATCAAAGCATCAAGCTACAATTAGTAACAGCCCGTTTATAATTGCAGCCAGAAAGCGGTGTGACCATGGAGAGGTGGGCTCAGCTCTGGAGGATTACATACAAGCTTATGCTGATTTTAATTATACATAAAATCAGGTACAAACACGCACGTACATCTGGATGTGTGGGGGCACAAACACGCACAGTCATCGTTAGCACCGGATACCTGCGTCGTGGGTATCCGACATACCAGTGCAGGTGTGTACGGAGGGGAGGGGGAAAAAAACTGAAAAAGGAAATGTACTGACACCTCCCAGCTTTCTTCTATCTGCTGCTCCAGAGATCTCTTTCTCTTGAAATTACTTCTTGCCACAGAGATACAGGGCTTGCAAAGCTTGTTGGGATCCTCTGTCCATCTTCAGGAGGCCACAGTTAGAGAGAGAAAAAAGAAGGGGGGGACCTCAGAATTCCTAAGCGTATTTTTTCCGTTCACTTGGTCCATAGCCGAGGCCCTCCACCTGCAGAAATCCTCAGCCATCACATTTCTACTGCTCTGGCCGATAACGAAGATAATTGTTTCATCCACTTTGTCAAGCTGAAATGAAAAGAGGGCAAAGCAAAATGATGCCATCATAAATCATCAGGCTGAGACAGCAAAAAAAGGACAAGATAGTGACTTCATTAAGGGTTATGTATTGTGTCATTAAGTTGGCAGGGGTCACCTTTCATGTCACGAGCAGCCCCGTGATGCATTGCTGGCTCCTCTTTCCAATAAAATTAAACGTAGATGTAAAACTGATTAGGCCGTGTTTGCTGCAGCCCAAGGCAAGGGAACTGCGCGGGGAATAATTGATACAAGATCGCGACTGATTTGTAATGGCAGCGATTTCTCTTCCTGGTCATTTCTTTGCTGACCTTGCCCATTAAAATAAGCCCAGCTGCCTCGAAAAGAGAGACGCTCGTTCCACCCTTTCCCTCCCCCTGCCTGAGCCACTTGCCTGGAATTCATTTCCTCCCTTGCTTTCCATGGGATTTCTCATTCCGCATTACCGCAGGCTGGCGACCACATGCTGCCTCTGCCCTGGTGTAAGAGTGGGCAGAGCCCATCGTGTCCGCGTGGTGCTGCTGGTGGCACCAGCCGCGTGTTGGGGACATCCCCTCTCCTGGTTCTGTCCCCGACAGTGGATCAGTACCTGCCCCTGAGCCTCCGCTCCCTTCTCCGTGTCCTGCTGTGGGGCAGGCGATGCTCTTCGGTTATAGAAACACCCCTGTGCACACGTCTGTCAGGCTTTTGGGGTGTTTTGTGGGAAGATTTTGTAAGGGCTATCAAAATATCTTCTAGACAGGACGGTGTAAGACCAAGTCTCTCTGACAGCACCAAACCATGGTTCTGCACTGTCCCTGCGTGCCACCCGTGTGCTCCTGGATGTGCCATGCAGCTCTGAAACGGGGCTGGCAGAGGGGTGAGACAGGAGGGAAGACGTGGGCTGATGTAAATCCCTGCTAGAGATCATTGCAGATAGTCACAAGGCCACTTACCGTCTGAGGTCGGGCACGAGACACCCTTGTGCTGTGCAGCACGAGTGTAAACGTGTCCCCTCTGAAACTTATCTGCAGTCTCAGAGGTGGTGTCGTTCTGGAGAGATGCAGAGACCAATGCTGCTCCATCACGCAGCCGTTTGGTCCTTGGATGCCCTTTATTTCTCCTTTCCTTCTCCAGCAGCATCTCTCTAATAACGTGGGGCGCACAACAGTGCTCTGTTTCAGAGGAGCCCTCCCTGGTGCACCATACATTACTTTGCCCGAGTAACCTCAGCAGATTTACACTCCTGCTGTTTACAGCACTTTCCCAGGTAAGGTTAGAGAATATGAGATCAGGCCAGGGATGGAAGTGGAGGCGCTCACTGGGATTTTAACTTCTGCTCACACTTTCCTTTGGGGAGTTCGAAAGAGGAAAAATATGATGCTTACCCAAAACACAGCTCCAGATCTAGAAAAGCGTTTGGTGTGGGTGGCTTTCAGAAGGATTATTTATCCACTTAGAGCTAAATATGTGTTTACATGATCTGATGGAGTAGAACTCTTACTTGCAACAACTGCACCTCATTCTTGATGCCTTTTGGCCAAGGCTTTCTTAGGGGGCTACTGGATTTGGGGCACTCTGCTTAAGAGAGGTCCTGAAAGGGCTCGAGTTTTGGAGCACAGTTGCTGAACTTTGCTGGCAAACTGAGTGGCTGCTCAGATGCCTTGAGGTGGATGATTAAGAGAGTGGATTCCTCTTTCTGGTCACAAAGTACTCCTGGAAATCCCAGCTCTGGTCCAGGCCACGTCCTCAGCTGCGGGATGCTGCAGCTGCTCTGCACATCGCCAGGTGGTTCCAGCTGAGGACCTGACCCACAGCACAACTAAGTGTGTGAGCTTTCAAAGAGCTGAGCCTCTACAAACATCTCTGAGATGAGCCCAGGCAGGTTTCAAAGCTCTCCCTGCTCCTGTTTCCTTCACACTCAAATAGGTCAGGGAACCTCATAGCTATCAGGCAATTGGATTGATTGAACCGAGCGCTTGCAATAATGGCACTGGAAGAAAGCAGAGTAAATAACGAACGTTGGATCCCCTTTGCAATGAAAAACTATTAGAGAGACAGAACCAGTAAAACAAACACAATTCCATGTGTCAATCCAAGACATATGGACTAAAAATACATATAGGGAGAGAGCGAGCGCGCGCGAGAGAGAGAGAATGCAAAAGCTTTATAAATGGTGAAGTGGAAAACACTCATTTCCCATGCAATAACTAATATGATGTGGAACAAAGGAGCTGAGACCTTCTCGCCATAAACAACCGATGAAAATATAAACATTTTCTGGGGCGCAGATGGCTGATGCTTTGATTTTATTTTTCTTTTCTATACATTTGACAGCTAAATTCAGTCATTTGTGAACAACGTGGCCATAAAAATGAGTAATAATGATTGGAGGTATCTTACTTTTGTTTTAATGGGCTCTAGAGTGATTCTGAGGAGCTGCTCCAACCCTTGGGGGGGAGAGGGGGTAAGATGCTGTGGCCAGATCCTCAGTTGCTGTTCACAAGGCTCACGGCAGCTGAATTACACCAGCTTACGCCAGCTGGGCGTTGGGCCGGTGGGTTTTCTGCAGTACTGGCTCCAAACTCTAAATTAATGCTGTCCTCAGCTGCACTGTTTCAAATTTGATTGCAAAACCCTGTTGCTGACACAGACAGCTCTCAGCGTAACGCTACCCAGGACAGGCGGAGGGGTGGGCTCTCAGAGATTTTATCGGCTTTTCAACTTTTTTCCCTCGTTAATTATTTCGACTATGTCAAACTTGAGCAGAGAATTTTTTTCAGCAACCAGAAAGAGTTAGGCACTCCTTGCCAACCTTAATTATTTGTATAAAACTCTTACTGAGAGATTTTCAGCAGAGTAAAGCTACATCTGCAGAGAGACACGCTGCCAGGAACTGGAAGGGGCTCCAGCCATCTCTGCAACAGAGTTTTAGTCTATTTTCATCCACAGACTCACTGTAAAACCTGAATGAATCCAACAAATTCCCTGTACTTCACTTTATCTTCCTATAGAAGATACTTACTTTACCTACATGAGCTGCTTTGAAATCCTCAGATTAGGGGAAAAAAAGGTGAAACGAAGGTCTTTTCAGAGCTGTATATGCATCGAGCAAAAAGCAAGAGTGTTTGTGTGTGCGCGTACCTTGTTATTGTTAAGGATGCGAATTCTGGGTGTAGAGGAGCTGAGTGGCAACAGCAACATGGCATCTAAATATAGAGAACATACAACAGAAATACCAACTCCATTCTCAGCGCTGTAAATTTTAATGAGGTTATGTCTAATCCTTCTGTTGACACTTCTGCCAGGGTAGCACAAAAGAATGAGGTTTGTTCTGCATCCACCTCCCATATAGCTGAGCGATTTGGCCTCACATTTAGGAATCTCCCCAAAATCACTTGGCCAAAGATTACTCTGGCTGGAGGACAGTGGCTCCAAGGGATGACTTTGCCTGGTATTGAAGGATTAGTTGGCTTGGCACTTGTTTAGGGACACATCCTAAAATACACGGGCCAGCGTTGCACATCAGCTATTCAATGACATGATTTTAGATGATATTTAAAACTAGAGCTGGCTCTGGCAGTGAGATTTACCAGTCTGGAAAACTGAGTAAAGCACCATGAACAGGAGTTTCAGCTGCTTTGCTGAAGATGGAAATCAACTGCTTTGCAAAAAAAGGCAGGGAAAAAGCCAAACATACAGTGTCGAAAGTCCTATTTTGAGGGCTCAAACGGCTCCCAGCCTCAAGCCAGTCTCTGCTGGGATGAGGGCTGTCCCAGTACTGCAGATTGCTACACGCTTTGATTAAGGCCTTTGCTTGATTCAAGAGGAAAGTCCTGTCGTGGGGCTCAGAACAAGATCTGTACCCTCTCCCCAAGTGTTCACAACCACCAAGCCTCACACCCCATGGCTTCCCAGCAATGAGGCCTTGACCCACACTCCTGGAGTCCTTGGCGAGCCACGCCAGGGCTTTGGAAGTCCTGGCAGAAATCCCTCTCCACCACTGAGTGCTCCTTCGACTGAGCCAAGCACACCGATGCACAGAATTATGTTCCAGCCACACCTCTGACCTTCCAGCCTTTAGAAAAGACATCTTCACAGATGTGTACATGCCCGGAGGGAGGCCAGGAACGGTGAGAAGGAGCAAAGTACGTTTCGGCCACGTTCTCGCTAGTGTTCTCTCCGTGGTCTCTCCTGCTGGTTGTACTCTTTTACTGCCGCTTGTAACACAGCCAGAAGACAAGGAGGAGAAAAAATGGGAGGCTTGTTAAGTAGATCAAATGTTAAGGTAACATTATGTGCCACGCTACATTCTGCAAGCTGGTGAGGATGAGGTGTTATTCAAGCAGTAGCTGGAGATAGCTTTGATGGGTTGAATTACCACTTTTTTTCCATGGGCCTATATGGTCCAGGTCTCTGTGGCTCAGGAGAGATTGTTGCAACGGGGCTTTTCTATCATCCTTCCCTGAACAGGTGAAAGAAAAGACTTGCCCAGCCCGGAGAAGGTGGCAGCTCCTCGTTTCTGCCTCTTTGGGATGTGGGAATCTGTGGGTGCTGTGAGACGATGCGACAGCTCTGCCCTCGGTGCTCACTTGCCCTCGGCTCCCAGTTTGAAACGGGGCTCTGTGCCTCTGCCGTGTTCCCCACTGGCGATGCCCGGGGCCAACCCGCGGGTCTGCAAACCGATTGCCGGGGCGTAGCGGTGCCATGCTTCTGCACGAGGGTGTTCTGCCAACAGTTCTTAGAAATTGCAGGGTCTTGAGCTTTAAAGGTGCCAGGGAGCACGAGGCACCAGCTTACCAAAAGCAGGAGGGGAAGATTAAATGCTGCCTGCTCCCCATGTCAGGAAGTAGATATCCCCACGGAGAGGTCCAGGATGCCACAACTCCTCCGTTTACTTCTCCCCAGTTCATGCCACAGAGTCACATGGTGAGCTCTGATCCCGGAGTGATTTTTCTTAATGTCTTTATATAGACGAGTTAACTCAAAACCTTTCCAACATAAGCATGTTTTTCTGTTCCTTCATCCTGACCTTGGCATTTTCTTTCTCCACTCCAAGTTCTCTGCTGTCCTCTGGCCAGCTTTGCCTCTCATTTGTCAATGTTATTATTGAATTTTCAAATGCCAGTAGTGCACATAAATCAATGGCTGGCTTCTCCCCAGTGGCATATCCCTGCCACATGTGGTCATTCATTTTTTTTAATAAGTCCTCCTCTCCTTTCACCCATTTATAAAAATGCATCTTGTTCGCCTGCTGCCGTCCATCATTCGGTGAGTCCAGCTATTTGTTGCCCCTGAGTGCTTATTCATCAACGTTTTCAAAAGCAAAATCACTCTTCGCCTCCTGCTCTTATTGTGCCATCAATCTCGACTGGGGATCAATAAACCTCGCTTTTGCAATTTTTCCCCCCGTTGGCCTGTGCTAGCTTTCCCAAAGCCTAGCCTTTGTATTTACATTTTTAACTGATCATCAGAAGTAGGATAATGACAGTGTCGACGAGCAGGATGCTTTCATCTGCTCCCAGTGTGGCAATAACTGGCCCAGCATCACTCATCTCACTTGGGGACCCCGAGAATTGAATACTCATCTCTTTCTCTTTTTGCCTTGGCCCCGGGAGTTGTAAATGGGGAGATGACGACCCCTGGCCACACAGTTCTTGCAGACATTAGCCCTGGGGACTAGAGCTGGGTGAATATTTTTCTTCTAAACATCGTTTGAATGAAGAATAGCTTTTCACCAAGAACTGAAATTTCCATTGAAAAGTCTTTTTTGTTGGTGTTTTTCAATAACAACAAACAAAACTAAAAACACTTTTTAAAAAAGTTTCTTCTTTCAAAAATACACTTAAAAGGCTGACATTTATTTTTGAAACTGTTTCCAAGAAAACAGACTATTTTATTTTTTGATCAGGAATGTTTTCCAAAGCTGAATATTTTCACGACTTTTGAAAAAGCTGAATGTTTCAGTTATCAGTTTTATCTTTTCATTGAAATTCTAAAAAAAACCCAAAAAACCCTCTGAAGCTGAAAAGACTTCCAGCAAAACTGATCAGCTTCTAAACTTTTCCAAGCCATCCTGTGCAAATAACGGGACTTTCTGACTTGTTGTAATCATAACCACCCATGTTGGGCACATCAGGACTTAGGATTCAGGCTCAGGCACCACAGTATGGTTGAGGCTGAAGGGGCCTCCAGAGTCACCTTGTCTGACCCCCCCTGCTCAAGCAGGGCCACCTGGAGACGGTGGCACAGACCCTGTCCAGATGGCTTTTGAGTATCACCAAGGAGGGAGACTCCAGAACCTCTGTGTCAGCCTGTGCCAGCGCTCAGTCACGCTCACAGTAAAAAAAAGTGTTTCCTGAAGTTCAGATGGCACCTCCTGCGTTTCTGCTGATGCCTATTGCCTCTTGGCCCGGAACTGGGCACCACTAACAAGAGCCTGGCTCTGTCTTTGCACCCTCCCTTCAGACGTTTACGCATTATTAAGATCCCCCCTGAGCCTTCTCTTCTCCAGGTTGAACAGTCCCAGTTCTCTCAGCCTTTCCTCATCTGTGAGATGCTCCAGTCCCTTAATCATCTTCGTGGTCCTTTGTTGGACTCTCTCCAGTGTGTCCGTGTCTCTCTTGTAATGGGGAGCCCAGAACTGGACACGGTACTCCAGGTGTGGCCTCACCAGTGGTGAGCAGAGGGGAAGGATCACCCCCCTCGACCTTTGCCTAATGCAGCCCAGGGTACCAGTAGCCTGGCAAGGGCGCGTTGCTGGTTCAGCTGGGTGTCCACCAGGACCCCCAAGTCCTTTCCTGTCAAGCTGCTTTCCAGCTGGGTGGCCCCCAGCATGTCCTGGTGCCTGGGGTTATTCCTCCCTAGGCGCAGGACTTCGCATGGCCAGCCCATTTCTTCCTGGGGCAGGGTAGCCTGGCCTCGTTAACCCTTCCCTAATGAGACAGGGGAAGCGCCTGCCCCAAAGTTTTCCAACAGCAGAACCTGAGTGAAGGAGAGAGGCAGCAGATGGAAGCGTGTGCCAAGGCAATAAATTCAGGCCACAATCACTAACATTTTGTGGTTTGACACTTAATTGATTAACTAATTTGAGGCAACAAGATTTAGTGTAGCTGTAGATTAGTGTCGAAGGGATAATTACGGCTAAGCTCCCGTTTCCAAACAGTGTGTCAGCTGCAGTTTCGAGCCAGCAGGACCAGCGCTCAGGCTCTCGCCTCGCAGCCCATAGCAAAGGTTCCTGGAAGAGGTCCTCTACGGCCCGGCACCCAGGGATTGCAACGGAAAGGTCAGGCACTGACTTATCAGCATAGACAAAATCCCTTCCTATAATGTATGTGTTTATTCTCAAATTAAATATATTAATGTATTATTTGTTCTTAAAATGTCATTCAATAGGTAGTAGGCTTAGGTTTCCTGGCAGACCTTTGAAGCTTAAAGAGTAATGTAATAATAGTACATTAATCCATAAGCTACACAGCCTTCTCCCAGCAGACCCCAAACTCCAGAACTGGCTCTGAAGCACTGAATTTGCTGCATCTGTTTCTAGGAATTTCTGTCTAACAATAGTGGTCTTGTTGGAGTCTGCTCTGCCAGTTGCAGCATGAAATGCTGCTTTTCTCCCACCCATCTGTTCAGCATTAACATTTGGGCACCTGTACGTGGTGTTTCTGGGGGCAAAGGCAGGTGTCCATTCCTCTGATGGTGCACATCTCGGTTCTGCCAGCACAGGGGTGGGCCAGAGGCACCAAATCCTGTTCTCCGCGCCCTCGCTGAGAGCAGATCTTTGGAGCCAAAGTTTGGTTTGGGCCAAGCCCCAGTTTAAGCTGGAGGAAATGCTGCATTTGGACTTTTCCCCAGGCTGAATTCTTGGCATAAGGAAATCATCTCTTGGAAAAAAAAAAAGTCTTGAAAGAATGTCTCCATCTTTTTCTCCAAATCATCCATCCATCTATCTGTTTGTCTGTCTAGAGATGATAGCTTGATAGCTATCGAAATGCCAAACCTGATGTTTTGGAGAGCTTGGAATCCATCTCTGAACTGCACTGATTTTAATTCTGCAAGTCTTAATACTTGATTGACAAATACAGCTAAACAATCCATCACAGTTGCCTTATCTAAAAAATGTAACCTTTTTTCTGTTTATGGAACAAGCACATGTGGAACATGTTTTTCTTTTACTGTCTACTTATTCCAGTTTATTCAGTGCACTTCTATTTTTCATTTTGTACTGGTTTTGCTGGCTCTTCCCACCTTCACGTGACACACCTTTCACCTCCGATTCCTGGAAAATAGGGGTTGCTTGCAAGCAAGCTGTGATGGTGTGTGAAAGCAGGTTTGAGGAAAGGTCTTGGAGCTATCCCAGCTGAAGGAAGGGTTGCACTTGCTGCCCATATCTCCCTGACCATCAGAGCCTGCCCACGGGGCGAGGCACTGACCACGCTGAACCTTCCTTCCAAGGCTGCATTCAGCCGTGGCACGAGGGATGGAGAGGCTGAGCCCTTGCTCCGGTGTCCTCAGGAGGGATTGGAGCATTTTGTGTGGATGCCAGGGGACAGCCTGGTTTGGGTCTGTGTCTGCACCTTCTAGGTGCTGCAGGGTGACAGTCATAATCATTACGCTCGTCTTCTGCCCTGTTAAGATAAATGTGAATCTTCTGTTGTTTCAAGCAACCTTGGTGGGCTGCCAACGCTGCAAGAATATTCGACACAAATTGATTCCGAGGTACGCTCAGCACCGTGGATGTTATCCCTAACAGTGTTGGCAATTATTAAATTATAGTTGTTGCTGTAATGATAGCAAAAGTGATGTTTGTTAATTGCTAAGGCAAATTAACAGCTTTTGCTATCTCTCGTGGGGAGAAGCTTAACAGACAGGTGATGCTGAAGGAGTTAATGGCCCCGCAGAGGGCTGAGCTGGGAAGGATCTGAGCAGTTTCCTTCTCCTGCAGCCCTATTTTCATCCCAGCCCCACCCGAAACAACTCCTCTGCTCTGCAGAGAAGAGCTTCAGCTCTGCTTGCAAACGGCAAACATGGAAATAAATAACTGCATAAATGAGTGATTTTGGCAGGAGGGAAATTCCTCCCCCCTCAGCTTCCCAGAACTTCCTTTCCTTCCCATCTCGCCGGTGGAGCAGCGCAGGGCTCTGCTGACAGATAAGTGCCTCCCTGTTTGCTCCCCACGAGGGAAGAAGGCAACGTGGCACCGTTCCCCTCCGAGAGCAGGGCAGGATTTCCTGGTGCCACCCTGGATCACAGAGCCATAAAGGTCACTGAGAGAACATGCTGGGATCGTTCTCTTCAGCTCCTGTAATGGTATTAGCAATGACTGTTTCTTACTCAATCATACTCCCAAAGGATTTTCAATAAACTTTTTATGTGCCATAACTGTTACATTAAATAAAGCTGAAAGTATTGAGTAAACTGACTGTAAATCACTTTAGATGCCTTGGAATTACATTAAGTGTGAGAATTATGGATCTTTTGCTGCTCGCAGAAACAGAGAGATGACAGAGCCAGAAATTTTTATGCTGCCAACCCTTCTGAAGTTTTTTTTAATTATTTTTTTATGCCACACAACAGGCTTCTCCTCCTGTAAATGGCTTGTTCAGGGACATGTTGGGATCGAGTACCATCCCTGTGGTGTAGGATCCTATGGTGCTGGTGGATATTTTCCCTTCCTATCAAGCTGAGTTGGTTTTCTCAGTCTGGAAATGGTAATTAAATGCTGGGATGGAGTTACTGTTAGCAGAACTGAACAGGCTGCGAGTTTTATTGCATCAAGAGTGATTTTCTGTTGGTAGCCTGACAGCCAATACTTCATCAATACAAATATATATTCTGATATAAATAAGTGCTGAGAAAAGATCTTCTGTCTCTACTCTTTAGGCATCCTAGAGTTGACTTAAATACATGTTACATTTAATACCCTACAGAGAGATGCACAATTTAATAAAAGCTCCCACAAGTGCCCTGCACTACAGAATAGATGAACGTCTGCTTTTCCTGTGTTTCTCCCCTCACGTGATGTCCCCCTTATGTTTCACTGTCCATGACTTGGACCTAAAACAAGTTTTGGAACATGCACTAGATGTTTTGGAGTGAAGAAGAGAGAGAACAGTCAGCCTGGTCTCAGCAGCTTCTCCATGGCTTGACCCGGATCCTTCTTGCTGGGTACGTCCTGCTGTCGAGAGACACTGGCTGGAGTCTCCGAAGGTGAGACCCACCCTGACATCCCTCCAGGTCAAGGAGGCTTCTCCACTGCTATGATGGTTGGACACCAGTGGGTGCGTGATCAGGACATGCAGCAAAGTGGACCTCTCAGAAGCTTTGCTCTGCCAGCCCAGACTGTGGCAAGGGAGGTGGACAAAAGGCAACACGTCTGCCCGGAGCAGTGCTGGGCACTGAGGGAGTTTGGTGTTCACAGATGCAACGTGTCTGGTGATAGACAAGGACAGAAGAAAGCTGACTGCACGGTGAACTTGGCGGAGGCTGGACCCAAGAACGTGAGACCTCTCTAATGATACTGCATTTATGGATAGGGACTGTGGGAAAGCTCTGGAATTCTGCAGATCTTCCACATTTTAAGCTGAGCTTTACTTTCCCCCACCTCCATTTGCACCCATTGCTGGGGCTGGTAACGAGGATGTAAATACAAACCCAGGGGCTCAGCCGAGCCAAGCAGAACGTGCTTGTCCTAGCTGGGGGCCCATGGTACGCAACGTAAGAGCAGGTTTACCCAAGGTATCCCAGCTGCCCGGAAAAGAGTGGGCTGGGACTCTCTTGGTGCGACCTCCTCTTCACATCCAGCAGTACGGCAGGGGTTTGGGATGTTCCCCTCTGGAGTTCAGAGCAGTCAGGCAAGGCTGGAATGTCCTCACCCACTCACTCCCCATCTCCCAAGTCAGAGGAGGGCTCAGCCCAGCAGCGACACTGACAGCGCCAGCTTATCCCAACAGGCTGGAGTGAACATCCCGTGGTATGTTTGGGAAGTGGGAAGCAGAGGGCAATGGCGTGGGGAGATCTTGGTTTTCTGTCTTATCACCACTGCTGCATTGGGAATCCACCTCTCGAGGCAGACGCAGGCGGCCGGCAATGCGGAGCGCTGCGCGGTGCCATGGAGCACCATGGAGCACCATGGAGTGCCAGGGAACACCATGGAACACCGCGGAGTGCCAGGGAACACCATGGAACACTGTGGAGTGTTGGGGAACACCATGGCACACCACACACCATGGCGTGTGCCAGAGGCAGGGCGAGGGCAGGGCTGGACGCCCGGCTGGACGCGCCGCTCCGCGCAGGCGCGTGGCAAATCGGAGACCCCTGCATGCCAACACCAACGTCCTGATGAGGAAACGGTCAGGAAAAGGCTCCCAGGGGGAAAACCTTCCGTTTTGCTGATGTTGTAAATCAGCGGAGTTCAGCATGTCACGAGCACGTCTTACAAGCCACAGGACAATGCCCAGTTCTCGTAGTGCAAAAGCGCGTTAACCTCCGCGTGCTCGCGCCGGGTTCCACAAACGATGCCTGTGAGGAGCTGCAGGGCTGGCTGGAATTGCTTGCCATGTGGGAAATGATCCGGAGCTGTGTGAAGATAAGGAGAAATTGCTGAAGGCGAATCACCTGGGTTTTATTATGCTTGCCCTAAAAATAATTAGCATGGCCTATGAAATCATACTGTGAGGGGGTTTGTTTTAGCAGGAAACTGTAACCTATATATTGTAGCTTTCTTTCTGGAGAGATGATCTTTGGAGTTGTGTTGATGTGTCCTTTTTTTTTTTTCTTTTCCTTTATTGTTTTATTTTTTTAACTGCAGTGAAAGACAAATGAACAAGCTCACATGTCTCTGAACAGCAACGAGGTGACTGGTTGCCAGCCTGTAAAATCCAGTGTTGTCCCTCCTGGAGCCAGAGCTTGACCTTAAGAAAATTCCTGCCAGTTTCTCTGAGGGAACGTGTCCCTGTGCTGCTGCAGAAGCCTGTTTGCCACAGGTAATGCTTTTTACTTGGGATTATGGGTTGTGTGTTTGCCACCAGGCATAAAAATTCACCACCTCTTCTGAGATGAAACAGCTTTGCGTGGGAGCCAAATGGTGGTTTTTTTCCATTTGCTGTGTGTGTCTGGGACCACAGAAATATCAAGGTCAGAACAGAAAGCAGGAAATAAACCAGCAACTGCATATAAAATTACAGGCTTGCTGTTTTGAGTGGTAGCTGCCCACAATTTGGTGTGAGCTGCAGGTGATCAGAACCTCTGAAAAGCATTTGTGTGTGTGCAGCGTTGGCAACCCCGAGCGTTAAAAGCCCTGAGTCAGCTTTCTTAAAATCATGTGTTTTGACATAAAGAATGAGACACTACAGAAGGAGTAATATGGGGCTGTGCTCACTTGAAGCCTGTAGGGATTTTTCAAGCTTTGTTCTGCCAGTTTCTGCTCTGTGCCAGCCCTCAGTTTGTTTTTCTCTGCGTGCATCCGAGGTGCCTGTGGCCAAGGTGTGTCTCTGACAAGAGGCTGCAGGACCCTTTCATGTGTCTGGTCCTGCTCAGGCTCTCCCTGCAGCCAAAACAGGGAGAGAGGGTCCTCCACAGGCCCCTGTGGCTTCCTTGCATCATTCTCTAGAAAGAAAACCTCTCCCACCATGGGCAGCAGGTACCAGAGAAGCAACTGTGCTAACTTTATCATCCAAGCTGGGTGGTGAGCATCTCCTGGAGTGCCACGCATCCAGTGCAGAGAAACCTCAGCCTACACACAGCCAGTGTAAGCCCCTTTGTTGGAGTGCTCTCCGGAGCGGTAGGTGAGGCTGGTGGTGGTGAGTGGCTCGAGGATTGGCACCACTCTGCCTGACCACCTACGTCTCATCAATACTGATTCCTCCGCTTCTCGATCTCAATGCAATGGTATTTCTCCAGCACCGTTTCATTTCCTAGTGTTTGCTGTAATCCTGGGAAGGTGCTTTTTCGTGGCTCAGCTGATAATTTGTGTAGTTTTGCTCTATGTTTCCTCTGTGGAGAAGAGGAAGGGAGGAAGAGCTGCTGCCTTCGAAAAGCTGGTTCACCAATGTTCTGGTATATCCCTTGGTGCAGGCTGAATGTTTAAGTGCAGACCTTTTGTGTGCTTAAGCAGTTTTCCCAGCCAAAAAGTAGTAGTGCTCAGTGCATTTCCCAGGTCCTGGGAACTGCAACATTTTATTTCTTGGTGATGACAATGCGTAGATATAAATGCTGGTCTTCTCTTTTGGTGATGCGTTTGAAGGCTGGAGAGTCCAAATACAGTTCCTCACTTTATTCTTCATAGCACTGAAGGTGAGGGAATGATGTGTTCTTTCAGTGGCTCTCCACAAAACCATTTAGTGGTTTCTACACTGGGTGGTTAATACCACTTTGCAACATGACAACCAGTTTTTGCTTTGTTTTATTTACTCTTGTTTAGTTGTGGCAGTAAGTACCCAGCTGGCTGTCCAGCAGCGTGAACTTGCTGGGAACAAAGTTCATCCCCCCAGCAAAGGCAAACACAAGGTTTAGGGATCTCCTTACTGGATCTGGAGGGCTCAAGTGAGAGCTGTGTGTTAATCTCACCCCAGAGGTGGACAGTGCATCAATCTCATGCAAAATGCTGAAAGTCTCAAAGGAAATAAAAAAGAATTTATTTTAGGGCAGGGTAAACTCTGGATGATGCTCCTGTGCCACCAGTACATGGCCAAAGCTCTGTGCTTTGCCCTTGGCTGATCTTCTGAAGCTGCCCAGGTACTGCACGCTTAACCTCTGGGCCGAAGGGCTTCAGTCCCGTTCCTGAAGCTCTGGTGCCTCCATGGCAGCTGTAAACGTCAGCAGCTGCTGTGCCTTTGGGGAGGGACAGGCTGATTCCTGGAGTCACCTCGACGGGGCTGAGCTGATGGGTTGTGACACAGTGAGGGTGTTCGCTGGCACCAGATTAGCTCTGGGGCAATGGAGCCTTGCTCGCGGGTACCTTCAGATACCCTGTGGGTCCTTGGCAGTATTAATGGCAGGGAAGTGGCTCTGGAGCACAGGGATTCCCTGCCATTCCCTCGGGACATTCACAGGAAGCTCCTGGTGAACGCAGTACACTTGTCTGTTGCCAGAACTCAGTGTGGAGAGGTAGAACTTCAATGGTTTCATCACTTACTGGGAGCATTTGTATTCTCTCTGATTTATTACTGTGGAATTTGGGTGAGCTGTGTGCAATTCCTGGTCTGGGCCTTTGTCTGCAGCTGGCAGTGGGCTTTCCACGGTAGGTGGTACCGGGCTGGTGGCTCCTGGCTGTTGGAAGGTGTCTGTAGGCAGCCTGCGGGCTCCGGAGGGGTGGCCCCCCTGCCCGGGGTGCAGGAACCTTGTTGGAAGGACTCCAGATGGAATGGGTTTAGGTATTCTTTGCTGAGCCAGGTCAGGGATTTGTAGCTTGTAGTGCTGGCTGTGGTCTGGGTGCCTGAACAGGCTGTTCAGACATGGTGTGAACTGCTGGGGTTATTGGGTGCTAAGCATTTCTCCCTGTCTGTCCTTTGTAAACCTTCTGAGCCCTGCTTCAGATGTCTTCTGGCCCACCCATAGCTGTCATTCCCCCCAGACTAACCCTGTGTGTGTGTCAATACCAAATGAGCGGGGTTTGTCTGTTGGGCTCCGTTTCCTACTGGCAGTGCTATACGGCTTGAGGATGGGTTAAGGAAAGGAAACCGAATCCATCATTTCTTCTCCAAAACAAACCATATTGATTTGAGTGTTCTTCATTGTGTATTTAATTTGTAGCTACTATTATCAGCCTGCAGCAACCAGTACACACACTTTCTTTTGAAACGGCTGGTCCTCCATCTGCTCCCATTGGGACACTTCCCATGTAGTGGACATGAGAATCTGTACCTGAGTTTTGAAAAAATCCATCTCATAGGAAAGGCATCCACTGCAGACAGCTTCTCCCTAGGAATCCTTCTGTTGGCTTTGTCCTGCCACTTTCTGAGTTTCCTTTTAAAGGTCATGGAGAGCCATAAAAACCCTTTTCCCCATTATTACACGATTAAAACAATAGATTCCTTTCTGCATTCACTTGGGCTGAGTTTATTAGACTAGGAGGTGAATTCCTGTAGCAATTAGTCATTACAACAGTATTCACTGGAAAAACAGAAATATGCTAGTCTATAATTTGGTTTACATTAAAAAAAAAAAAAAATACAAAAAGCCTACTGAACATGCAGAAAAAAGCAGGCAGCAACCCACAAGGCATGAACATAGGTGCGTGTTTTACATTTGCCTCATCCCAGGGCAGCCTGAAATAATGCCTCTGCCTGGGACTGGGGCAGAACGTGCTCTTCTCAGCAAACTTCGTGGGGTAGCAGAGACTGCAATAAACACCTGATATGATGATTTGACCTTAAACCCCCACTTCTTAGTTCTACAAAATCAGGCCCGAATCTGTCAAGGATCCAAACTTTCCTGAAGGTCACTGGTGCATCCTGTGCATGAACAGATGACCGAAGGAAGACCTCAGCAGTGAGAGTGCTCAGTGTCCTGGGGTGAGTCTAACCCAACTGCTGCTCGCTCAGGGAAACGCTGCTCCCTAGAAGTTGGAGATCCATTAAAGACCAACAAACTGAAATATAAATTGGGCTGGATCTAGACCCAAACTCTCCAGCTCAGGTTCAGTGCTATAATAATAGGAGAAAGGGAGAACCAGAAATCTCTTCTGCTGAGCTTTTGACCATCAGTTTTTAGGCTTTTTGCAGTGGAAGCTTGATATTGTTACTCTCTTCCTCGGTGGGATGAAGTAAGGAAGTTGTATAACTGAGCATCCCCTTCTCCATCCAGTGCCAGCCCATGTCCAACTTGTAAGCACAAGCTGATTGCTGGTGAGGTGCTGCCACACGGTGAGAAATACTCAGTGCCGCTAACTCGAGTCAGATTGACTCTGAGAGGTTCTGGAGATGTAACTTTCAACAGGGAGACAGATTGATTGGGAGCTGGTAGGCTTTCTCTGACATAAGTTCCCTTGTGCTATTCAGTGCCTCTGAGCTCCAAAGTTTCAGAAACAATGCTAGCCCAGAAACTAGCAGGGGAATCCCTTTCCTTGCTGATTATGGATTTTTTTGCAGTAAAACATTGGTAAGAAAGGCATTGAATTATATAAACCACAACAGTGCTACAGTGCTTGGTCCTTGTAGCCCTCAGTGTCTTGGAGGCACTAAAAACAATGTGATGTAGCAGTATAGTAGTTTCCCCACTCTGGATTTGTATTATTAAATACCAGAATAAATATTCATTTCAAAGCCACATCATTTGTCAGCTCTTGAGTTATGGCTGCTTTGGTAACTTAGACACCCTCTTCTTCTGCCAAGTTCCCATGCTCTTTGTTTTGAATATGTGTAATTTTATGTGTTTGGACTTAAAAAACTTCTGCTGTTTCTCCCAGATTCCTCCTGTGCTAGAACCTGCCAGACCCCTTCTGGGGAGGAACAAAGGCAGAGGCACTTCCAAACAGGATGAAAAGGAAGGGGAGGGGGACTGTGTTCTTGAGAAACACATTGTTGGGGTTTTTTTTAAGGAACTGGAAAGTAGTGCAGAAATTGAATCAACTTTGCTGTTAACTTTGGTCATAGATCTTGAAAATGCCTCTTTCCCATGAAATCCCAGTGGCTTTCTGGAGTTAAGCACCCACAGGCCAGTGTTTACAAAGCAATCCTGGATGTAAGAGGTGACTGGATGCTCAGGGCTATACAAAAAACTCCCAAACACATTATGCATCTGATTTCCATTTAAAAACAGTTCATGCTGGGTGCCTCCATCACCTAAATGCTTTTTTAAAATCTCTCTACGAGTCTATAAGCCTCTTTAAGTGTTGAATGCCAGGGCCTATCTAGACTGGTTTTGCATACATGAGTTTGGCAACATCACTTACACAAGTTCGTGTATAAATGGATGCAAAAAAAGAAGTCCCAAAAGACTTTAACATTCTGTCAGTGCTCAGGACAGGTCTCCAGGAGCCTCTGCTGGATTCTGAGCAAGCATAAATCAGCGTCATTCAGTGGGCTCTACCCAGAGCTCTGCTGGTTCATACCAGGGGAGACCTAAAATGATGTCTCTTGTGCTTAGAGCAGGGGCTAGAAGGGCTGGAGAAGTGATTTCCCTAATGCCTTTTGAGACTGGTGTGGTTTGTCTCACAAGTGGAATGAGTTTGGCATGTCTTGACTACCATTCATCAGCTCCTAAACGCATGACAGAAAGGTCATGGACGTGTGGGGATAACAAGGGACCCTGTGAGTTAGGAGTGAGAAACAGCAGCATTTAGGGCTGGCTGGAGACTTAAACGTTTCAAAATCAGACTTGGGGAAAAGTAGCAGTGATATTTCCTTTTGACCTTTTAGAAACACTCTGAAAGACTCCAGCCTGCACAGGCTGGAAGTAAGGGCCTTGGGGGCTCCTTGTGCCGGCAAACCCTGGTCTAGAGCCATCCTCTTGCCAAGAGACCTTGGAGCCGGGCAGCCTGGGCTCCTGGGGCACCACGCCGGGCTGGAGAGCTGGCAGGCTCCGTGGGATCCCTGACTGCTGCTGTGGCAGCACTGAGACCAGCCCGGGGAGCGCTGCCGCTTGCCAGGCTGGCATTTTCCTGCAGAGGAACGTTGCCTGGGAAAACTTCAAGCCAGTTTCATTGCAGAGCTGCACAGTGAAGGCGGTGACACTAACGGATGGCAGAGCAGCGGGGCGAGGCTGGGATGCTGGAGCAAAACTCTGAGAACCTAGTCTGGATGAATTTTGCCCTGGGAGAGCTGGAGAGGTGCTTCTCTTGCTGAGAACTTGTTTGCAGCATGTCCCAGGCACTCCGAGCACAGCAGACATCTCTGTACCCTTTAATTTCCTTTTCTGCTCTCTGGGGTTCCCAGCAGGAATTGGGGAGCTGACACACGATGGGTCTGCCCTGGCCGGAGCCAGGAACGAGGCAAGGAGGTTGTGCTGGGAATTAGGGCGTTAAGGAGGGGGGAAAATGGTCAGAAGAGTCTTGCAGATAGTGCCTAGGGGGTGAGCTGCTCCCTTCCTCCGGAGACACGCTGGGCTGAAGCTCCCTGCCTGCGTAGCCAGCAGCTGCTCCGCTCTGCAGCAGAGGTGATGGCACCGTGGCACACCGCTCCGGCACCACCCGCCGCTCCGGCACTGCCGTGCCTTCCCTGGGCAGAGCACGAGGCTCGCTCCGGCTCCCATTCTGCGCCTCGTCACCCACGTGCTGTCCAGGGACGTATCCCCAGCGGGATACGACGGGACAGAGGGAGCCAAGGAGGGAGGCAGTGCCCGTCCACGCGGGGAAACGTGAGCAGAAGGGCAGCGCTGCCGGGGAAGCGGGGTGTTTGCGGGCACTGCCAGCCACGCGCCGATGAACGGCCAGGGCTGGGGTGGGAGCACCGGGCAGCTCTTGAGGCGTTGCAGTAGGGGCTTCTTGGAGCTGTGCTGCATATCCAGAAAAATGCAGGAGACAGGGAGCTGGCAGCCGGGCATGCTGCCCTGTCACCCTGAGAGGTAGGATGAGTCTGCACCTCTGTTTCTTCCTTTGCAAGCTGGGCTATAATGTGTTTGTGTCTGGAGGATCACAGAGTTGTTTCAGTTTTCTTAAAATGTAAATGTAAGCTTCCCTTGGTACCAGTAAGCCCATCTGCCACCATCCCAGGAACGATCCAAGTCAGCCCATGGAGAGCCCACCACCGTGAGCCCAGCCTGGGCACCGGCGGTGTGCCCGGGTGAACCGCTCTGCCCCGCATTAACACCGCCAGCCTGGAGTTGTGCTTGTAGGAAACGCTCCCAAAAGCTGAGTGCTAAATAATAAGGCCAGCTGGAGTTAGGTTTATGAAATAACTCAGACCTTAAAACGAGCTCAGCCTGTGAGGTGTGTCGTGGAGATTGAGCACTTCTGGCTGTCTGGCAGGAGATGCTGGAAGTCCTGGATCCCCTGGAAGTCTAATGGTGTTGCTGTGGAGCAGCTCACGTGTGAGGACCACAGCGGATAAAGGCCATCTGACAACCACAGGAAGGGCAGTAGAAACTTCTTCCTCTTCTCTGTGAAGAGTGGTTGAAACCAACCAGTTTTCTGGGTACCAGAACCGGAAAAAAAAAAAAAAAATTGTCTTCTGGCTTTTCTGTTGATTAGAGAGTTTTGGCTGTTTTACAAGCTTCCTCTGAACCTTCTGCCCTGACTGGGACTCTTCTTGTACTGAGTCTTTGGTGTCTAATAATACACAGGCTCACACGACTGCCCCTTCTGCCAGGACACTCAAACCAGCCTTATCAAAGTTAATCCAAACTTCCCAAAAGGTCCAAAAGTCCCAGCAGGTTCACCCCTCCCTGCCCCAAGCACAGCCATGTAAAACCTCAGGTTTTTAGGGAGCAAGGGCAGGGGGAAGGCTTTTTGGTGCCTGAAGTAGATGCGTATGAAGGGCTCTGATCTGCAAAGCCTGTACCAGCTGAACACTGGAGGAGGATGAAGGCTACGTGTACCTTCCTCATCTGACATGGGGCTGGTTACAGGGGTGGGAGATGTGCAGGACACATCTTAGCCCAGGTGGGGTTGGAGCAAAGTAACCCTCTGCCAGCAGACCTGGAGAGGCACAGGGAAACCTGGCTTTGGCTCTGCTCAGGGTGAGCAGCACCCTCCAGGCACCCAGAGCTTCCATTATTTGTTATTATTGTTTATTTACCTGCTTGTTGGGAAAACACTGAAGACAGATGGATAATGGAAAGGTTAAGCAGCAAATTGCTGTGCTTCTGCCTGGTCGGAGAACATGGGGCACAGCCTTCCTAACCTGTAATGTAAGTCCTAATAGGCAGGGAAAATTATTTTGCCTTCCACTAAAGGGCAATTTTCTGATCAGCTCTCGTTTTGAATCATGCAGGGAAGAGAGAGAGAGCAAAAGGAGAGAAATATATATTTATATATATTAAAAAAAAAAAAAAGAAAGAAACACTTAGACTTTAATGGAAGCTCATTTTTGTGAAGTAGCCCAGTGGCCCCTCTGGGCCCGGAGAATTAAACGCTGTCAGTCATAGCTTGAAAGCGGAGCCATCCAGTTTGCAGACACCTGTCATAATTAAACTAATGGCTCTGAAAATGTGCCTTGATATTAAATCTATCTTCCGCCGAGGAGCAGGGCTGATTAAAACCGCTGTTTGACAGTTAATGATGAACCTCTCGCTTGCTGAGCTCCGTAACTGGAACAGACCGGTTCAGCCCTCCCTCCCCTTCTCCAGCCCTTTCCCGGATCCCTCCCCGCCGCCATCCGCCCGGGACTGTGGCCTCTCCCCGGGCCCTGCCCTGCAGCTGGGGCAGATGGGGCGTCCGAGGGCTCTCGGTACCCTCCTGGGGCGGCCGATGTTTGCCATCATCTTGGGCTGCCGCTGGGCATGTGGGTAGTGCTGGGGGAGGAGGCACCCACACAAGTACCCACTTTGCAAGGGGCTGGCATCCCATAGTACTCATGGTACTACAGAGCTACTGATGATGGGCAAAACGCTGAATCACGTTTTTCTGCCCAGAAGCTGTGCCCTGGCTGTGCGCCTGGGGAGCTCAGAGGGCTCTTTCTCCAGTGCTGTACTGGGTAGTTGGCATCAGCGTATGAATCGTTCTTGCTCCGGGCTTCATCGGCTGCTCCAGCTTATGCCCCAGAAGATGTCAGAACCAACTTCTTCTGACATCACAGCTCGTTGCCAGGGCAATGGGTTTGCTGTTGCAAACCCAGGATTATGGTTAAACAGAGAAAGAAAAGAGAAAGTCCTTAAAGAACCAAATCAGTGTTTCCTTGGACATGTGTCCAATAACTACGTGGGATTTCTAGATACGTGTCTCTAAATAGACTGGTCCAGCCGCACCTCCGAGACCCATCAAGCCAGTTTGCTCCCTTTTTCTTTTCCACTTGCTGCTGACCTCACCAAGGACAAAAACTAAACAAGCCATGAGGCTTGCAGTCCCCTTTGCCCCACGGGTGGTGGGGTTTGACGCTCACCCCGCAGCGGTGTGGGATGCCCAGATAGGCGCAATAATCCCCAGGTGAGTGCAGAGCTAATCAGACACAGCCCCGGTAATTAGTGTGGCACAAACTCTGCGAAGTTCGGATAAGCATCAGCCGTTCCACGTATCGTTTATTATTGTTTGCTGGGTCTCTCAGGCTCTGGGTACCTTAATTCCCCAGCTCTACAACGGAGATGATAAAGCTTCCTTGGCTGCTTTGTTTTAATTGCGGATGAGCTCCGTGGGGCACGGGCTGTCTCCCTCTGGAGGGGTGCACAGCACCCACCACAGAGACCTGTATTTGGGGCATCAGTGTACTGCCACTGTACAAATAACTGATCGTATTTGTGAGTGAAAATGCATCAGAAATGGTGAGGGGGCCCTATATAAATAAATACATATATATATTTATATATTTTATATACAAATATATAAAAAAACCCACTGTTGGAGCCGCCTGAGGACAGGAGCCTGCCCTCCACCCCACCACCCAGCCAGGCTCCTCTCTGACTATCATCAGCTTTCTTACCCAGCTCTAATGCCATCCACTGCCACAACAGTAATTACCAGGAGATTAGGCAGCATTAAGCACTCTTTAATTTGACACATTGCAATGATCTCCATTCAGCCTTTCTGCTCGAATAACTCTCCATAAATATTTTGTGAGGCTACCAAAATAAACAGAGGCTCGGCTGTTTGCACAGCTGAGATCTTTGCAGCTTTTTGAGAACCCAGGTAGCAAAGCCGAGGGTGGCACCAGGGCATGGATGGAACTGAGTGGTCAGCTGGGTAGGCGAAAGCATCAGGGAGTGGGGAAATATCCTTGTATAGCAAAAGTAAAAATAATAACGATAACATATGCCTTGCACCGATGGCGATTTAATAGGAAACATTTTTTAAACAACAACCCAATAAAGAGAGATGGGTATTTATGTAAGAAGTGGCTGCATTAGAAGAAATAATAATTACACTGGAGTTGTGTTCTCTCTTTTTTTCTTTCTTTTTTTTTTTTTTTTTTTGGTGTGCTATTAGCCTAGACATTATTCATTAAGTAATGCAATGGAAAACCACTGTTAATACAGCAATAAATCCCATGGGGAACCATTGCTTCTGAGATAGGATCATTTGGTAATTACAGTGCATTAGAAGTTCAATATTCTTTCATTTTTTTCCCCTCGGCTCCTCGCCGGGATGAGTGGTGGGCTCTGAAGGCGTGTGCCGGGAGGATTTACTGTAAACACGCCGCGCGCTGCTCCTGCACTGGGCACCGGCACCGGCACGTGCGAGAGCAGAGAGGGTCCCTGTGCCTCCCGGGCTGCAGCATCCCCTGGAGAAGGAGCCCGGGACAGTGGTGCTTCCAGGGTGGGCACCACTGTCTGTGGGTGACAGCGTGAAACTGGGCTCTAAAGCTTTTGTCCTGTTCCATGGGCAATGCCGCCTCTTACTGCGCCGAGGGCTGGTGGGCACTTGGGAGGGATGGAGAGGTGGGTCGGGCAGAGCACGGCTGAGCAGGGGCAGGGAGGGAGAGGGCTCTTGGGGGGCGATGACCAAGATCTTGACAGAAGGAATTGCTGCTTTCAGGAACATATTGCAGAGGCCCATGAACGGAGCCGGGAAGGGGTGGCCCATCTCCACCCACCGGAGCCGTGGAGCCACTGCCCATCCGAGCACCGAGCCGGGGGCTGGGGAGCAGCCGTGCGTGATATGGGGTAACGCTGCGCCGTGCGAAGGAAACTCCTCTTCCTCGCGGAGGCAGCTGCTGTGCCACAACAGGGAGATCATTGGCTGCCCTGACAGATGCATCTTCGCCGCGCGCTGAGCAAACTGTCTCCGTTTACGGTGTCGATACTGGTTCAGAGCTCAGAGTCATCCCCGCTCCTGCAGCAGCCCTCGCCGGCTCGCGGCCGGCTGCCGCCCCGGCGCTCCCGCGCGCGGAGAGCTGTCGATAGGGCCGTCGATACCGTACTGGGGACTATTGATCGGCATAGGCATTTAGGGGTCACGGGTCGATAGGAGCTCTCATCAGGAGATGTAGGAAATGAGCGCTTTCAAATACAGGCAGCAAAGTGAGACTTCCCAAGGGGGAATGATACAACTCAATTTTCCCTCTCCCGTTGCTTTGTCAATTTGCCGAAGTCTGGAGAAGGCGGTGGCTGCGGGAGCAAGGAGAGAGGGGGAGGAGAGGGGCCAACACGGCCCGCTGTTTGCCTGAAAACATCTCGGAGGCTGAAAGCAGCCGGCCACAACCCAACCACAGCCAGCGCCAGGCTCGCTGCTGGGGAAGGGCCCAGTGGGCATGAGCGGCTCTGCCCGGTGCCCGGCCAGCTCTCTCCAGGGCGCGGTGCCAGGTCCGTGCTGGGCAGGATGCAGGTTCTGAGCAGCCTGTGTTGGTTCAGGTCAGGCTGTGGTGGAGCGGGCTGCGAGGGCTGAGCACAGAGTGCGGCGTGAAAACATCCCACGGCACAAACACACGTGTGCGCTGCGCACTTCACTCATTAAACAGGGAGGTGCTGGTTGGGGCGTCGAGAATCCCGGGATCGCTCTGAGCTCTCGAGCAGTTGGAGTCTCTGCTGACCCCCAGCCACCTGCCTCCCACTTCTCTGTTGGGCTTTAAGGGACCCCTGGCAGCTGCTGAACCCGGACGATGCCGGAACATCTGAACCGTAGTCGCGGTCGGTGCCGCAGGCACGAAGCGTTCGCCGCTGTCACCCGCTTTCTGGGGCTGCAGTCAGGCAGCTGCTGGCAGCAGGGCCGGGCAGAGCTGGGAGCAGTGGGTAGCAGAAGCTCATAAGAGTCTTTCTCTGCTCTGAGGTCTTTAATTCTGGTTTTGTTCATTATTTCTTGCAAAGTTTTGTTTTGAAGCAGAAGACGAGCCCGTGCGTGTTTCCATCCTGGAAGCAGGAGTGTAGAGACCTGCTCCGCACGCAGCGGGGAAGCTCTTGCCGGACTCATCGTTTGCTTTGCTCTGGGCTCTTTTCATCCATCAGATTTCTGCAGTTTAGTCGGGCAGTGGGCAGCCACTGCAGCCTTGCCAGGTACGGGGAGTCGCGCGGGGACGTGCCCCTGGGACCGGCCGTCCTGCCCCGCGGGGCTGTGCCCACCGGCCGGGGCGCTGCAGCGGGGCGGCTGCTCCGACTCCGCTCTGCTGGCACCGAGCCCTGTCCCCGGGGCTGTCACGGGCCTGTAACGTCTTGTTTGCAACCTGTGCGCTTGCGGGGAGCGGACAGAAGCAGCAGCGTTGCAGAGGACAGGTCGCAACATGATGGAGTTGGCATTTTGAACAGGGCAGAGTGGGGTTTTCTTTGTCTTCATGTTCTGCGCTGCTTTTGTCGCCCGGCGAGGCAGGTTCCGAGCACAGAGTGAGAGGGTTTCCTCCTTCGAAGCAGTGACAGCAGATCAAAGCAGAAAGTTACAGCCTAAACCTCGGCTGAGATGAGGCTGGTTCTGCTGGGTTCTGGGTGGAAGGAGCAGAGGTGTTGCAAGAACTCTCGTCCTGGCTGGATGCAGCACCTTAAACCTGCGTCACGGTGACAACGTGCCATCACGACGCCGAGCTGGTCCTGTTCTCCATCTCGCACGGCGTGTTCTTGCTGGGTTCCAGCTTCCAGCACACAAATATGGTATGTGCTGGGGGAAACTGCAGCTACTCGGCATTTCTCCCGATAGCTCAGTGGTCTGAGTTTTTCCTGAAGTGCCATTGAATTGGCGGCATTGCAAAAATCTATTTCGCTCTGCCTTGCCACTTGGCATTATTTTCCATCTCCTTTCAGGATAGTTTCCCAGCTCCACATACCTCTCTGACTCGCTTGATTGTGATACTTTTTCAGGGTTTGAGGTTTGTTTTTTTTTTTTTTCCTGTTCTCAATTGCTCAGGGCCAGTGCTTGAAATTAAACTGTCTCTCTACGTGATGCAAATCAGATAAGAGAAACCAAATGAGCCCCATGTGTTCATCTGCAGAATCCTATCCTGCTAAAACTCGTTCTGTTTCATTCTGATCTTAGACAGATGTAAATCAAGGGGAACTTATTTTAAACCAATGTCAGCAGGAAAAAGCTCAGCAGAAATAACAAAAACACCATGCCTAGTGTGTTTATCACTCTTCAAGGTAAGATAAACTTTTAGCCCAATTGTGATTCATGATCTTGACTTTCCCTGGAGGGTTTCTCCAGCATTGTGCAGGCTGTAGTCCAACTCCCAGTAACGCATTTGCAACAGGAGTTGGTGTGTGCTGCGGGGTGGTGTGGTGCAGGGCAGGAGGCCTTCACTGCTGGGGATGTTGGACTGTCCTAGTTTAGGAAGACCAGCTCACAGGCTAAGTCTAAAAAGGGAAATAGGGTGGTTGAGCCTCAGAGTATGGAGCAATAAAAATAAAAACTGCAGAAAGAATCAACCCACGTCCTGTATGGTGGGTCCCCATCCTGCCCCCATGGGCATTTCAGCAGAGGGGCTGGGAGGACATGAGCACTTAGGTGTATGGGTGGCACGGCGGTGCGGTCACGGCAGTGCTGCCACAACACAGGTGGCACCAGAACAAAAGAGAAGAGGGAAAAAAAAATGCAAGTAAATAAAAAGAAGCCCATTTGCAAATATTGTAAGTAATGCATGTTCTCATACGTGCTGCTATTAAGTCCGTTCATATCATATCAGCAAACATCATGTCAGCTTGGAGAGGTTCCTGCTTATTTCTTCTTCCCCGTGAAATGTTTTTCAATGCCTGAGCGAATCAAAATGAATGTAAATGAGGTTTATTAAGTCAGCCCCACACGGTGCTGTATTGTCAGCGTTTGTAGGCTGTGACAGGTTAGTTATTGCAGTTTGAAGGGAATGTCACCAGCACAGCAGTCTTCAGAAGTAACTTTTTAAAAGAAGAATAATAATAACAACAATAACAACAACATCTCAGGACTATCCGTGATTTTTTGGGAAGTCATTTCACAGGAAGGTGGTGTGTCCAGAGGGCATTTCCAGCCAGCTCCAGAGCTCACGCAGGCAACGTGCTCTGTGTACAGCCGTGTGTGTGCACGGTCTGTGCTGGGGCCAGGCACGGGCTCCAAAGTTATTTTCTCTCCTCTCCTGGTTGGCGTACACCACCGATCACCGTGACATCTGGAAGATATCCGTTTGTAAATATAACCCCCTTGAGCCCTCTCTCGAGTCTTGCTGGTCTTCAGTGAGCCAGTCTCATTATTTTTAGTAAATTACTTCGGCCTTGGCTCTGCTACAAAAAACAACTAGTAAGGGTAGCCTTAAGTTAGTTAGTTAGTTAGATTTAAGATAAGAGACACCCATCCAAGGCTATAGGTGCCTTAATGTTGTTAAATGTACAACAAATTCCATTCAATTACAATCTCTGCTTCATTAATATCCTCATTTCCATAAGCACTCAGCCACCAAGCCACCACCCTGCTGTCACCTAGAAAACTCACTCTCCAGCCTTTCTAAACACTCTCTCCAGTTTTTTGCAGCGGATTTGACAAGCCATCAAATCCAGGATATTTCTGACCAAGTGGGAAATAGACTTCAGGAGCATGGAGGCCTCATGGGAAATGTCCAGGGATGTGCTCATGGGATCCCATCTGTGTGATCTTTCCAAGCACGGCTGGTCACGACGGCTTGGGGAGAGGTGACGCCCATAGGACAGCTGGTCCCAGGTCATGCCGTGGAGTCCTTTGGTGGGACAGGGATCTCTGGGTTGTCTACTGCTGCTTTTGTCTCATGAACTCCTCATAACATGGGCTGGAGGACTTCAGCAATCTTGACTTCTAAAAATCTGAAAAGCCTTCAGAAGCGTGCGCTTTTTTTTGCCATCTGCAGCTAAGTTTGCAGGCAGAGGTACTGTCTGGGTAGGCTGTTCCCCTATAAACCAGATTCTCCTCCAGTTTATTCTGCAGGAAGATCACTTTCCCCTGGATCAGCAAGGAGGGTGGGATGTTTTAGCCAGCTTCTGAAACGTGTAGGTGAAACCTGTGAGGCAGTGTGGATATGTGCAATCACACGCGTTCGTTAGCTGTCTCTGCTAACTGAAAAATAGTAGTGAAAATTAAGACAGCTTTGTTCCTGAAGCCAGCAGGCAGAATCCAGCCCTCCCCTATATGAGCTTCCAGCAGCACTGGCCTAAAATTGATCTAATGAAACACCCACAACACTTAATGTGCTTTGGCTGGGTTAGTGTTAGATCAGAAATGTTCCGAGGGTGTCACATAAGCTAGACAAAATTATTTGTTCCCTAAAGGTATCGATCTGTACAAGGTGCCTCGCAGTCCATCTGCAGAGAGAGGAGTTGCAGCCTGACAGAAACCTGCTCTGGTTTTGCATATTTATTCCTCCTTTAAATCATTTCCAAACCACTAAACCATTTTACAAGGACAAAGGAAAACATCAATTACAATTATAGTGAAAAACTCTTTCAAGGTAGAGCCTGGTATACAGAAAATGTAGCCATCCATTTGTAGTTTTTCACCAGGCGCTTCATAATATTATGGTCTGTTTCCTCCCCACTCATCATCTCTTCTCCCATCCCACTGTGTCTCCAAGATCTTAGTGTTTCCTGGCAGCAGGTGGAGGGAAGGAGGCTGAGACCTCCTGACCCATCCTGGATGTCACCGGCGATGCTTCGGTCCCGATGCGCTGGGGCCGGCAGTGCTGTGACAGCCTGATCCCAAGGCTGCTCCTCTTCTCCGGAACGCTGCTGAGGGAGCGTGTTCAGTGTTCGTAGCATCTCACAAAAGAGCTTCTTCCTGGGAGAATCCCAGCTCCGTCTTGCTGATGCAAATGACGTGGGTGGCACGGAGGATTTCCCAGGTTTTGTGGGCTTACTGCAGCCTCCAGCCCCCGTTGCTCAGTTCCAACGCTGTGTTTCCTGCTGGGCAGAGGGACGAGGGAAGAGGATGCTGTGCCGAAGCGCTGGGCTGGTGGCTGCTCCCCCCAGGGTCGGGTCTTTGAGCCTTGTCTGGTGACATGTTCCTGCAAAGGGGCTGCAGAGCTCCATTGCCAGAGAACGGCGGTTCTTCGTACCGTCGCTTAGATCCAAACCAGAACAGAAAACAGATTTTTCTTTTCTGGACAATCTGTGAAGTGCTTTGCATGCAGATAGGTGTGTCTGTCTCTCTGCCTGTCTATCCTGTATCACTCAGAAAAATCCAGAATGTTTTTTTTTCCCCTGTATTAAAATGGACAGCAGCTAGAACTTGTATAAAATATAATGAAATCAATAATTTAACGTAGCCTAAAAATTGGAATTAAATTAAGGAAAATGACTCAAAGTAAAAAGTTTTATCGTAACTATATGAAATATTTTATCACTGTACAATATTAAATGAAAAACGTAGATGATGCCACTTCCAGCTCTCTTCACACACACACACACACACACACACAAGCCATCCTCCAGCCCTGTTCAGGCTGGACCAGGTTTTGCTGCTTAATGGGCATTTGTGAATTGTCTCTGCTTCCAGCACCTCCCTGAGATAGAAGGCAAAGGCGACTGGAACTGCTGGATTTGGGAGGCAGGTGTTTGGCATCCGGTCTGAGATCTAAGGCAACCCCTCAGCCTCGAGGGGTGGGACGTGGAAGGGGGTGAGAATTTGGGATGTGTTGTTGCGGAACGTGACCCGGTTCCCGTGCCCGGCTGCGCAGCAGCCCCGACCCAGCGCCGGCGCTTGGCACCGCTACGTACATCCATCGTGGCACTCAGTGGGCTGCAGTCCTGATAGCGCAAATTAAATTAGCTACTAATTGGTTAATTGGTGAGGGGTTCTGTAAAGCAGCTAGGAGCAAATTAAGCAGGAATGAGAGAAGTGCACGTTTGTGGGCTGCGATTGCTCTCGCTGAGGGCTGCCAGTCAGTAACGTCGTGGGCTGGAAGGCAAACGGGGGGGAGAACGGCTCGTGCTTACGCTGCGGGCTCATCCCGCGTGCCCGCGGGGTGGGGGCATTATCCCCCGCGCTGGACCCAGGGAGCCTTGACTCGCGATGCACCGCTGAGATGATGGGCAGCCAAAGGGGGTCTCAAGTGTTGTGGCACACTGGGAGAGCTCTGTGCTTCAACAGCAGCTGGATCGTGGTGATTAATCCCAGTGCAGCCAGGACAGCCCGGCAGGCACGAGCGCGTGCCCGCGTGCGACGCGACGTGTGCCCTCCCGTGCGTACGTGTACACGAGGCTGCGAGTGTGCCAGGGTTTGTGCTCGGAAGCCGGGGGTGAGCAGGGGTGACCGGAGCGGGGCCTCCCTGCCTCGCCCACCGCCTCCCCGGGGGTGCTCGCACTTGCTGGAGCGCGGTGGCATCCCCAGATGGTGCCCGCAGATGGAGCTCCAGCCAGCGAGCGGCTGCCTCCAGAGATGAAGAATTACTGTTCGTCTTCCCTGTCAAAAGCAGAAAGGGGAGGAGGGAGGAAAAGCCTTTCCAAAGTAAATATGGGGACTTCTGCCTGCGAAGAAATACATCCGTGCCCTGTCCGAGGAGAGGTGCCCGGGCAGTGGGCCAGGCGTCCCAGGGCAAAGCTGGGTCTGGATTTTCCAGCCCTGTGCGTTTGCCTTTAAATTCCAGCCAGATGCCACATTAACTTGCGTGACTTCTTGTCTGTAACAGCACATAATGCAGCACGAATGATGTAACTCAATGTGATGCCAAAATTTATAGGAAAAGACAGTGCTTTCCGAGGTCAGGCTGGTATCTGATTTAAGCTGGCAGCGGGAGCAGCAGTGTTTCTGCAAACCCATGCCATGGCTCTCCAGCAAATCACATTACTCCGAAAGATTTTGGTGGGCCCCTGATCCAGACAGCTCTTCAAAACTGGGGACATCAGTTGGGCTGGAGTGCATCAAACCCACGCAGGGCTTTTTGGAATCCGACTCAGACAAACTCCTAAAAGAACTTTCAAGAAGAGATTTTTGGGGGAGGGGGGAGGTTGGGTTTTTTTCTTCTTTTTTTTCTTTTGAATGAGCAGAAGGATTCTAGATAAACTCGATAAGGGCTGGAATCAAAACAGGATCCTAGAGCCAAAACTGGAGTGACAGCTATTCCGGGTAGCGAAAACGATGACAGATTCTGAGCAGACAGAAAGGAACATGATAAAACAAGCAGGGCTATTATCCTGCCGTGTGCATTGCCACAGCACATACAGGTCCCAGCTCGGGCGAGGGCTGCGGTTGTGCCAGGCGCGGGGAAATACGTGCCCAGGGCCGGTCCTGGAGCGAGGACAGAGCTCAGCGTCTCGCTGGACAAGGCAGCTGCAGGGCTGGAAGTCTGCTGCACGGTTGGAAGTCTTAGTTGGTCCAAGTTCTGCACCAGATTGTTTCTTCTGGTGCATAATGACTCCTGAGATGATGTGGGGGAAGTAGCCAAGCCAAAAACGGCTCGTTTTGGAGAAAAAGATCAAAAGTTCGTAACCAGAGAGAAAAATTTCTTGACCAGCCTGTGGGGAAACTGAAGCACTGAAAGAGTGAAAGCCTCGTGCTGAAGGCCTGGCCACCCTGGTTCAGCCCCACTTAGCCGGGTTTCCAGCGTATAGATAGTGCCTGTGGTCTTCCTGGGAGCTGAAAACTTGAAAAATCTGGTCGCAAGGTACCTGCCCAAGGCGAGCAGCAATGCAGGATTGCAACAGATACAGGAGTTTCAGCTCCTCAGAATTTCTGAGACCTTGTCTGGTGCCTAACCTGCGTCCTCGATCCCACTAAAGGCCTTCTGCACGCTGCCACGAGGGCCGTCAGGAAGGGAGATGGGGCTGGAGTTCAGCGAAGCCTTTAGGTTGGCTTATAGGTACGACTTAGGGCGACGTGATCAGGAGCCAGAAGTTGCTCTCTGGAAGGGAAGCGAGGCTGGATCCGTAAGCGCCGTGGTCTGAGCTTCAGCCGCTCTCCGAGGTCGGCAGCGGAGGCTCAGTCCGGCGCCCCTATAGCTCTGGAAGCCGCTTGCAAAACGTTACCCTTAAATAAGTGCTTGTTTTTAAGCAGTGGTTAAAGTCTCACCAAAGTGTTTAAAATCATAATTTATAGCAATAACGTGCTAGGACATGAAATAAAGCTGCCGACGGTAACATAAATAATGTATAGAATAATAAAAGCTGCTGCTGTTGTTGCAATCCTGTGGTCAGCTCGCAGCGTGGAGCGCGCCGCAGCCGGCGAGCTGATGGCTTTCGGCGTGGCGGGGGAGGCAGGAAGGAGGGAGAAGCCTCGCGAAGGTTTTCCAATCACTCCAGCCACCATCTCTAATTCTTTTCTTCAAGTATAAAATCATTCTTCCCCTGATCTCACTCGTGGTCAGAGCTCGGCACAGGCCCATCAGTCACGGCGGTGATTTGGTTCAGCAGGTGTTGGTTGTGCAATCGTTCATTTCGGGCTAATCTGCGAGCGGCTGTCAGGGGTTATGGAGTATTTATTGAGTTTGTGTCAGGTCCCGATGACCAATAGCCGGCAGGCGCTGGATGCCCATTGACACTGATGATATTGCTGAATTAAACTAGGTGATGTATACAGAACTTGCTTAGAGCCAGTAATGAAGCTGGGAACCATTTGAAACACAATACCGAGGGCCCCAGTGCTCGGGGCTTTGCTCTCTACCTTTTAAATAAAAAATTATTATTATTTTCTTTTAACGCCAAAGGAGAAGCCATGAATCGAGCTCCCCTGAAATATTTAGAGAGAAAAATAGAGTAGCCCAATGGAAATGAAAATCATCTTTATATTCTGCAGATTTACTGCCTGCTAGTTGGCCAGTGAGTGAGGAATTTCTCAGCTGCTTTTTAGAAAGGCATCATGGGGGAAGGAGAAGGAGGGAGGATGTTGAACCGATTATTGATTACGCTTCGAGGACCTGATCCTTTAAAAGACTTTGCTGAGCACCTTCAAATCTCATGGAGTGCGGCTCAGCACGGGACAGGATCTGGACGTGTGTGTGCCTGGGCTGTTCTGTCATGTGTGATGCTCCGTGAATTACACTTTGGGGAGACCATGAGCTCAACCACCCTCCCTGCAAGACGGTGCCGCATCGCTCCGCTCCGCAGCTGCTGGCGGAGGCTGGAAGGGGAAGGCAGCAGATGCCAGGACAAAGCTGCGGGTGCCGCAACCTGGGCACTCACGAGGGCCGTGCGCTGGGCACCCCCAGCCCCAGCACTGCGGGAGCTCGGGATGCACGTGGGGTCTTTCCCAGGGAGCCTCACCCCAACTGCTCCGTGCAGCTCCAGGAGCTCACTCTGAGCTCCGGCTGGGAGGGGAAAGGTTTGTAAAAGGTTGGGGTTGGCCATCCAAGACAACAGCTCCTTCTAGCTGGGGGTGGAGGAGGAAGCAGAGGGCTGCAGTTCAGTCACTTGCTGGCAGTCAGGATGAGGGACTGGGAACAGGGTTTGGGATGGCTGTGTCGCCGGGCCCGCAGGTCCCCGCCAGGCTGGCAAAGCCCGCAGCGGGTCCGGCGGATGTCCTGTCCTAACCACGGAGGCTGAGCACCCCTGAGCATCCACAGCTTTCCCACGAGGCTTCCTTTCTGCTCTGGGCATGGAGACAGGTTCCAGGTTGGTGATTAGACCACGTTGCTACTGAATTATTCCGCACAGAACATCAGAGTTAATTTGGGGGACAATCAGCTTGTCTGAGGCTGTCACTGCTGCGGCTGAAACCTGCAGTGCTGGAGAAAGAGCAATCAGAGCTGTGACCTTGGCAAGGACTGGGGTTAGATTGCAGGCATGATTAAGTGCCAAGGAGAAGGCTCTGAAGCTGCTATTTGAATACCTGTTTACATGTAGGATAATAGATGGCCACCCGCTGCCTGCGAGGCTGTAATTCACTCCGGGGACTCTGGGACTCGGATGGCACCATAAAGCACGCGAGGCGGAGCGCGGGATGCCTGCAAAGCAGCGCCCGGGCCCTGCCGGTGATTTACAGCCGCGGGCTCACTCTGTGGCTATCTCATCTATTGTCTTTTTATTGCAGACACTGCACAGAGAAATTATTATTGTGAAAATTTGTTTAAAGGAGCTCTGTAAACTCACTTTGATCTGACAATTTCACCTTAAAATCCTCCTGTTTCTGTGGCTGGAGGAGAGGATGTTTGGCATCTAAATTATCTGTAGGTACAACTCCTTCCAAGTCAGCAGTGTAATGCCAGGAGAGACTTGCCACTTATGGGTTTACTTTGGGCTGTGTGCCTCGGGGTAGAAGGAAGTGGGGGACAGAGCTGGGTAACCCCTGCGTGTGCAGCCCGTGCACCCTGCGGAGCCCACGGGGATCCAACCACCCTCTTGGGCTCAGTCTGGGCTCATGTTGTGCCCAGCCCAAACCAGGCAGCCCACGCCTGCCCTGGCACTCCTGCCAGCCCAGCAGAGGCGCTCGGGCTCTCCTGCAAGCACTTGAGCTGGCACAGGCAGGCTCCAAAACCCCAGGACCCTTCGTGCCCACTCCCCACTGAGGGTGGTACTGCTGAGGGCCCTTGCTGAGCCAGCGGGGCTGCACCAGGAGCGTTGCAGCGGGGAGGGCTTGGCAGAGATGGGGAGGAAGGGCTTTGGGAAGGAGGCAGGCATGAGCTGAGCTGTAGAGCAGGTCTCCTCTTTTTTTCCTCTGTCAAAAGAGTAGGTGTTAATGACTTCCTTGAGCTTCTACTCCTCCTGATGAATAATCTTTTTGCAATCTTTTCTGAAAAGTGTGGTTTGGGATTAGGGCTGAAAGCTCAGTTTGATTAAGAGAGTCACGTGCAAATTAGGGGGCATTTGGCACGTAGTGTTGCTACTTTCTATAACAGGGCCTTCGATGAAAATATTTCAATTGCTGTTTACTCTTCTGTAGGGTCTTTCACCAAGGGACTGTGGGGAACTCTCCCAGCACAGCTCCTGGCCGTGTGAGCACCCGTGAGCTGGAGCGCAGGAGGCACCATCCGCCCGGTGCCGGAGCGGGGCTCAGGCAAGGCGCCTTCAATCACTTTGTGCTACAGACTCACTCCGTGACCTTGGGCAGGGTACTTAATCTCAGCTCGCAGTGGTAAACAGGAGATAATATTTCTCTATTTCCTGCAGTGCAATGTGAGAATAAATCAAGTGGAACCGGGCGGCTGTGCAGAGCCCGGGAGCCGGTGCCCTCCCGAGGTCTGTCTCCAGACCCGCTCTCCTTGCACATCTCCTCCCCTCCGCAGCCCGCTTTCGTGCTCCGTGCTGCTCGTTGCCATCCACCTTTCCTCTGAAGGTGCTATTGTGCTTTTGTCCAAGTCCTGACAATTCAAACTGCTTTTTGTGCAGGTTTCCCCAACCCTGCAGCGAATAATCGGTGGCGTTCTGTCCAAACGGTCAGCGCCTGGCTCCCACCTTACGGTTTGCCGTTTGTTCCATGATTGGCATCGGGGCCCACGGACTCCTGATTACCTTAATGTTTTCCCCTTGTTGAAAACCATGAGAGTGCTCCTTAGCTTGTGGCAAAGCCATCCGACACAGGGATAATCTATAAATGCTTAATCTGTCCATGTCTGGGTAGCAAGTGAGGAAAAAAGCAGTTTAGAAAGATCAATCATCTAAAATAATCTCAAAAGGCATTGGCACCCAGGTCCCTGCCCATCTTCAGCTGAGAAAATGATGGTTCTGAGAGATTAAGGCTTGAGAAGAGCTTTTCTGTGTCTCCATAGCTTTTTGATCCTAAGATAGATTGCCCAGAGAGCGCTAACTGCTCCCTGCTTGTGCTAAACAAAGATAATAGCGTTTGGAGTCACCTCCACGTAATGATGCAGCCACCAAATAAATTCTCCTTTCTCCCTTCCCAGCACCGGAGCGAGGATGGTGGCTTGGGCACCCCAATGGCAGAGAGGGGAGGGGGAGGCTGTGGCTTGAGCCCTGCTCTCTTGGGACTGCCTTAAAAAAATTGAGTTCCTAAACAGCTGAAAAAACATAAAATGCTCCATATACTCTCTATAAACAAGCAGTTAGAGAAATCCAGGCTGGAAAACTCTTGGTGGAATAAGGTCAAGCTTCTCATATGAATCAAATTAGTAGCTGCTCAACTAGCACCACAGTACATTAGGCTGAAGGGACGGGGAAATGCAGCTATTTTCAAGGTTATGCTTTTGTTTCCTCTGGGCTGCTCGCTGCCAGGGGACCTTGGCCACTCCGCAATTGAGGGGGATGTTTTCTGTCCCCTTTCCAAGGTGACAGAGAGAATCCCAGTTTGTTGTAAGGAAAGGGAGATGGTGTTACAGACCAGTGTTGGTTCTCTCAGGTACCCTGTCTACTCATTGCTTTGGGAAAGCTCCCTGGAAACAGCAAGGAAGCAGTGGGGGAGACTAAGCCCTGAAGGAATTAAACAAAAACAGGCAGGAGGAAATTACCTGGAGTGGCTCCCATTGTTCGGGGCTAACAGCGTGGCACGGGAGCTGGGGAGCTGGCTGCAGGATGGGATGGCAAGTCCAAGCAAACAGCTCATGAGTCCAGCCCGAGGGGCTGCCTGGGGCTCCAGAGGCCATGTGGGCTGCAGGTGAGAACTGGGCTGTTGCATCCCAGGTGTGGGCTGTGGGAGCTGCCTGCTCACCACGACACCCCGCAAAGGCGGTTGTGTACCTTCACAACCCTTCCCCAGCCCGGCCGTGCTCGGCCGTGCCCCGTGCCTGCCTGCAGAGATGTCTCTTGCCAGGCACTAACGGGACGCAGAGCTCTCATCCTGCTCTGCCCGGGCACAGGCAGGGGTGCCCCGCATTTGCTCCTCGCGCTGAGAGCGAGATTGAGCATCGCTCTGAATTCAGGGAGAGTTTCTTGAAACTGAAGCGTTCAATTTTACTCCACTGAGCATCCAGTATAATCCATTGAAAGGGCACTGTCCTTCAGGCCTTTCAGCTGGGCTGACAGCTGCCCACTGATTAATTGACAGGTTAAAAAGATTGATTCCACATGTCAGAGCTGTAACCCTGCCAGAACAATGCGGCTGTCAATTGGGCTGTAAAACAGACGCTTACATTAACAGCCCTGACAGCAGCAGCACATGAACACATGCACCTGCCTTTATGGAGAGCCTAAACACACAGCCGGGCAAAGATTAATCATCTTGAAAGCAGTGTTGTAGGATCAAATAAATGTTTCTGCAGTGGAAAAGTGGTGCAGCGCCGACTTGGCACGGAGTCCCGCTGCAGATGGTGCCCGGCGGGCAGCCGCGGAGGGCACGGGGACCTCAGGGGTGGGGTCCTGCAGTTGTCTTCAGTGCTTGACTTATTATCGTGGCCACGTGTCCTCCCGTTCTCAAAGACTTGCACAGACCCTGCGTAAATGGCCGCCGCGCACAGAGCACAGCCGTGTCCGGCGTTCCTTGGCAGCCCCCTGCCCTCTCTGCCCCTCTCCCACATTTTCACTCACCTGGGGCCGGATTTCGGCACAGGTGTCCCGAGCGGATGGCACGGCTCAGGGCCGCCAGCGTGTTTCGACGTCGAAACGAGCGTGCCCGGGACGGGAGCGTGCTCCCGAGGTTATGTGGGCACTGGAAAGCAAAACGCTGAAGCAAATCACTTCTTCCATTCTCTCTCGCTTGCTTTCCTCATCAGCAAAATGTAACTCATTAATATCTATCACGCAGGGCTGTTTCCAAAGATCCTCAGCTGGAGCACGCTTCAATAATCTAAAAGACTATTTATTTTTCTGACATCCTTTGAAGCTGGGCGAGCTGCAGTGAGTTGGAGACATTGGCACTCGCTCGGGGGGTCTGGGCTGGGGCTGGGCAAAGGGCAGAGCTGGTGCTGGGTCTCCATCGGAGGGTGACCGACCCAGCCCGGAGCATCTCAGGATGGAAGGTGTGCTGGGCTCCCCACCCAGTGTGCTGAGGAATGGAAAAACCCTCTGCAATCTGGAGAGATAAGGAGAGGTTGACTCACAAGTGAGCTGGCTTTGCCAGAAGACGTTTCAGAGCTTTTATGGTGAGATTCAATACAGATATACAGAGATCAATTATCTTAAAAGCAGCAAGGAGGTTCAGCAAATATTTCCAGCTTTAAACAGGTTTATTTCCATCTGCACTTATCTGTGCTATTTAAACTCCATTGCTCGCAGTTAATCTTTTGTAATGCAGCATAAGAGGGCTTATTTACTTTCTAATGACATCAATTGGCCATAAATATTAGACATCTAAGGTTCGCTGAAGCTGTAGGGACAGTTTTCCATTCCTGCTTGACATTTGACTATTTGCAGTGCTTCCTTTCTGTTTGTTCTTGTGTGACTCACTTATCGGCTGTCATAGGCCCTCGTTCGATTTATTTAAATTGAATGAATAAGTACATTAGGCAAAGCTGTCAGGAGAAGAGAGAATGGGAACTCACGGGGATGAGTGATAAGTCAACAAGCTGCAAGGGAGATTCTTAGCCGAGCCGCACAAATCAAAGTGCTAAACAGGAGGAACAAAGACAGCACAGTGACACGGCTCTGGTGTGAGTGAAACTAGAGATCTCAGGGTAAACAGGACCTACCGACCGTGATCTGTGAGCCATGGCGAGACATGTGTTCTGCACGCCCTGTCTCGGAGCAGGCATTGCCCTGAGCCGAAGCCTGGGAGCGTTGTAACAATACTGATAGTTCTAAGAGTTATTATAGGATCAAAGACTCCAGACTATTATCTGCCACTAAGGTGGGAGTCGTGCAAATACCCAGATATCTCTGTGCTTGGGAAGATAGTTTTTCTTTTTAATTTTCTTCATTGCTTGGTACGTAGCTGGACTAATTAATTGTGGAAAGCTCATATCACGGCCCTGCTGGAACTGTTTGCGTTGAATATATTAGCGATGATGTGAGGGGGGGGAAGATACCTCGAGTTATTTTGTCATTTTTAGATGGTGGAAGACATTTGCTTTGTGTGAGAGTGACAAAGTTTTAAGACACCTCTTCCAGGGAACCGTTTTGAGTGGCTGGTCACTAGTGCTGATGCTGCGGCCAACTTATTCTGAAGGAGACTTGCGAGGTGCATGGCGAGCATTAGGCTCGCTCTGCATCTTCCATCACTCAACACTGTGTCCCATTTAATCACAGCTAATTTCAAATTTCTTGGTTCCTTTTACCAAGCCTTTTAGTTGTGTTTTGTACAAATTCAGAGGATCTGAGACATCCCAGGTCGAGCTGGAGCCACCCCGCTGCGCCAGATCCTCAGGAGCTGACAGCAGTCTGGGATGAGGCTGTGCAGACCACGGCTGGGGAGGGGTCCCCCAGCCTCAGCCCAGGCTGGCACGGCAGCCTGGCAGCCCTGAAGGTTTGTGCCAGGGTGACCCAAACCCATGTGAACCCTCGGTGGGGCTGGGTGCCAGCCCCTTTGCCAGGCTGTGGATGGTGAGTCTGATTCGACACGGATGGTTTGTCTCAGGGAAGGGCTTGGAGAGCCCCGTTCCTGTTCTTGCTGCGGTGATCCTCTCCTCCAACAACACGCTTTTGTTTTTCACCTCCTCACCTTTGAACACCCAAAAGACCTTAATTGGCTGAACACAGTAAATCAGAGCTGACAGCAGTTGAATAGCAGCTGATTAAAATCATTTGTTTTCAAACTCCGCCAGCTGCAGACTCTTGCCTACATGACTTTTGTGGCATTCCCTGCATTGCTCTCTCTCTCTCTTCCTTTCTTTTAAAGGAATTGCATCACATTTTTCTAATTCTTTGAAAACAAGATCCTCTTCTCACCCTTCTTCCCTTCCCCACAGAACACCAGCCTCCGTTTTACAAGCCCAGCCTTGTTTATCTCCACGGCCGCTTGCGAGATTCCCGCAAAGCAGTGGAGCCCTCTCCGTTTGCAGTGCACAGGCCACATCTGGTTCGGTTTTGTTTGTGTTTGTGTTGCTTGTTTTTTCCCGAAAGAAAAGCAGGGAGAGAGGGAAAAGCATTTAAACTCATAATTCCATATAGCCTGCCTGCTAGTCGCACCCTCCGGCCAAACCAGGTCAGGAAAGAGTTAGAAAATAGCTTAAAAATGCGATTAAGGAAGCAACGACCACCTGTGAACGGGCAGGTACGTAAGAACTGAGATGTGTTCCTGTCTTTCCAGAGCCTGAGATGGGTTGGCATCCTTCAGCGGGTGCTGTGCATCGCAGAGGGTCGGATCTGCGCGGGGGGAACCTGTGCAGGGGGAGCGTCAGGGTGTCGGAGATGGCCCGGAGCAGGAGAGGCTCCGGGGCTGGCCGCGAGAGGCGAAGGCTCCGCGGAGCGACGCGGTGGGGCACCTCCGCTTGCCGGCGGGGCGCCGGGTGCCGGGACGTGGTCAGCCCTTCCCCGGCGCGGCGCGGGGCGGGCGGTGTGGTCGCAATGTGCTGCTCTCCTCCTGTGTGAGGCCACGAGCCATCCCCTGAAAAATGCGTCCTGGCCCCGAGTGCCATTCCCCAATCTCCGGCATCTGCAGCCATATGCATCCGATTAAAACCAAATGCACAGTATAAATCTCCTTGCCATTCCTAGGAAAGGTTTCACATGACAGCCGCATTCCCGTGACACTTTCCATCTTCTGTTTTACCACACAGGCTAACAGCTGTTTCCAAAACAAACGCTGGTGATGAACGGACAAAATCTTGACTATTTGGACAAACTCGCCGTTGTTGTGCCGGGGTTGTGCGTGAGCGGACGCTCCGTGGCCGTTGGGTTTCCATCGCGAGCGGCAGCGCGCAGGGTGCGCGCCGAGCTCACGTGCGGACCTGGGGCCTCGCGAGGGCTGTGCCAGCATTCTGCTTTTTTTTGGTCTTTTTTTTTTTTTTCCCCCATGTAAACATGTTAAGAATCCAAGTAGTATATGGTTTTAAAGAGGTAACTTGTCTCACAGAATATGCCTTGTTCTACTGTAAACTTTTCCAAGATGAGAGAGAAATTTGGGTCACTACTTAATTAAGACTGCCGAAGCTTCCTTATTACTGTTGTCAGTTTTGCTGTACCTGGAGTTGGCAAGCGCTCGCCAGTGGGAATTGTACAAGCACATGCCAAAGACGTGGCCCAGCCCTTGATGAGTTCACAATCCCAAGTACTCTGGCCCCATCTGAAAGGAGAGTTGCAGCCGTGGGTCAGTTTTCGGTAAGCTCACACACCTCGGAGCAGTTGTGCGCACATCCTTCGGCAGATACCGCTGCTCGTAGGGCCCAAGGAATTACCCCGCACCTCGCCACATCTTCCCACGCATGCCACAGCTTTCCCAGAGGAGGGTTTGCCCACGGGTGCCCCTGGGTGCCAGCTCCTGAGCCCCCACATCCACCTTTCCCAGCGCACAGACAAGCAGCATGAGTTCCGAAAGTGATTACTTCTCTGGGAGGATGTTTACCTTCCACAGCCGCCTTCTCCTTACATTTAAACAGAAATGTTTCCTTTTCTAAACAGTTTACATTTCTGACTCCAGAGGTATCCAGCTTGCCAAAGCCACCAGTATTTGTCTCACTTTAAATGCGTTTACACGCTAACGCAGACAGTCTCTCCTCCTCGCACACGTACCACACACAACTCTATAGGAATTATTCTTTTCTTGCTGGATTTATGAAATACCAAGCCTCCTTTGGATTTATCTACGTTAATCAAAACCTGTACACTGCCTGGTGCTGGCGTGGTGCAGACGTTCCCGGTGATAACGCGGCCGCGCACACCGCTGGGTTATCTGTGCGGGCTTGACAAATGGGTGCCACGTTCAGAGGAGGAGGAGAGGGGAGGAAGGAAATGTAATTTCAAGGATGCAGTTCTGCGTATGGCTGGACAGCGTTTCTCCCTTTTTTATTGCCTTTGGGATCATCTTACAACATTCTCTGTCCAAAGACTTGGGAGCACTTCACAGATATTACCTGATTACAATCTGCAGAGGCATGGAGTGCTCTTCCCAAGGTCAATCTCGCGGCAGAGTTTGTATAATCGCTGCCATTTCCAGACTGCAGAGCCATTCAGGGTATAGAAGACTCATCTCCTTTTCCTGGGGAAGCGAGGTGATGCTCGCACCGTGTCCAGACCTTTTCTGCAGAGGGGAAGGGAAGCAGCAGCCGGAGAGCTGGCGGGGTCTCTGGGAGCCCTCCCAGGACCCGGTGAGGGCACCGGCCCTTGGCACTGCTCAGGGCGAGGGGAGTTTTGCTCTTGATTCAGGATTTTTCTCTCACATCTTTATTGCCCATTTTGTCCTGGATGTTCCCTTCTGCCCCCGTTCACACCTTTTGCTGCTCCGCACAATTCCTGTTTCCTCGGTGCTGTCGAGAGGGTTGGGAAGTGCCAACAGCCCTGCGCTGTGCCAGGCAGTGCTTGCAGGAGATAATGGAACCTGATTAAAGGATGTACCTGGAACGCTTTTCTGCTGAAAACTGAGGATTCAATGGCATAAAAGCGTTCCACACGAATGTGTAGGTTTTGTTTAACTTTTCCTTGAAAACTGTGAAAACGTTTTGCTTTTTAAATCCCCAAATCTAACATTTTGACTGTACCATTCTGTATTAAGGTCATATTGTAACTGATACACAAGAAAAGGATTAATTGTTTCAGTTGTAATATAGTAACAGACACCGGCTTTCTGTCTAGATTTGGGACAATTATTCCTATTTGAAACCTCAGAACTTCTCATGCGATGGAAACTGCCTTTTTCAGCCAGCTCTAACAGTAACACCGTTGCACCGATATTAATCTTGAAAGGAGGTTAGAAAAAATCAAATCGCTTGCGTCTGAGATTTAAAGAACGATGTCATCCCTAAACCACCTTTCTTCCTTTCAAGTTTTCAAGACTGAAAACTGACACTGGAAGGGAGAAAATGTAGACTCGTAGCAGACAAGTTGGACAACTTGCCAAATCATCCAGGGCCCAGTAAAGTTCAGCCTTATTCTTCTGGAAAATAATGATGGAAAATTCATTTAAGTGTCGTGTATAGCTGTGCTGGGGTGGAGGAGGGAAGGGGCAGGTTTGATTCAGACCCAGACTCCCCTCAAACGGATGCTGAATGTAAACTTTAGCTGCATTTCTGTCAGACTTAATGGATTTCACTTATGGGAACTATAATAAACAGCTCATTATGGAGTCAGCTGTGGGAGCATTTTGAGCCCAACAGGGTCATTTGTTTTCCAAGGCAGATTTAGTCTAAAGGGGATGGACAGAATAATCCAGTGTTTGAAGTGTCTGTATCAATACTTGAGGAACAGTGACAAAGCAGTGTGTGGGTCCCCAGCCAGGGCCGGGCTTGGACACGACGTGGAGCTCCAGGGACCATCTGCTGGTGGGTCGCTGCTGGACACGGGGAAGCTGGTTCTCACGGAACAGATTTCAAGAAAACTGTCATCATTAAAACTCCCAGCTCCCGGAGTCCTGCTATTGCATAAAAATCTGACTTCTTTTCTCTGTGCGTGAGGAAGTTTCCATCCTTCACGCTCGAAGGGGAATTACGAGTCCCAAAAGCCAAAGAAAGCAACAGCAGAAAGACGCTTCGCTTTGTTTCCCATGGTTTGAAGCCACTACCCAGTCTGGGGGAAGAGGGATGGCTCGCAGGGCAGAGGGAGCAGAGTTCGCCGCCCTGCCGGGTGCCAAGGGGGCACAGGGAGGGAGGGATTACTCCCAGTAAGTCAGAGACAAAAAAGCAGGTGAGCAGTGTTGATACCATCTTTATTGCTCATGGATAAGCTGAGCCGTGAGAGCCCGTGTGCCTCCGCCGTCGTGGGGCAAAAGCCTTTTCCTGGTGCCAGGGGAGCCGCCGGGCACGGCCAGCTGTGCTGGGAGAGGGCAGCACCGCCGCAGCCCTGCGCTCTAATGAACTTCTTGAAAGACTGAATTTATAAGTCAATAAACATCTGCAGAGTAGAGGGCTCAGGATCCAAGTGCACCCTCTGGAGCAGATCTTCCCCTGCTGCACATCTGGCGGGGGGTGGGAGGGAGCGGGCAGCTGTGGCCGCGGCGGCGGCCGCCTTTGTCCCGCCGTAAATCTCCTCCTCCGCGCCGCTCATCCGAGCCGTCCCCTCGCTGAGATGAAGCCAGAGGACAGCGGTTTCAAACAGGACGACTGTCAAATTGCTCAGCACGCCATAAATCACACACAGCATCTTCCCTTTCATGTCCGCGCCGGCCGGGGACTGGCAGGCGCTCCTTAAACACTTCCATCCCCGCCGCGCCGCTGCGCTCCGCGCGCTCTGCCCGGGCACGGCACGGGGGGACTTCGTGCCTCTGGGCAAAAGTGAATCTTTCATGGAGGGAGCACGGAAGGGGCTTGGAGAGGCGTTTGGTGCGCTCGGTTTCGCGCGTCGTTGGGTGATCCGTGCATGTGTACGTGTACGTGCAGCCTCCTGCTCCTCCGTGCAGGCCCAGGGCAAGCTCACATCTTAATGTGTCGTGTTGGCACACGTGGGCACAAGTGTGTGCACGCACACACGGGCACTCACGTGTCTGCAGCTATCCGTGAAATTCTTCCTTTTCTTGTCCCCCAAGGTAGGAAAAAAATACACTGCTTTGAGGAGCGGAGACGTGGGTTATGGAGGATACCCGAGCCAAAGCCTGTGGTCGCTGGGCTGAAACACAAAATACACTGGTTCATTTTCATCCTTGGTGGATGAAAGGTTTGGATTTGGAGAAATGGAGAGAAAACCTGCCCTCTGTTTTAGTGGAAGGAGAGTTAACTCTTGTTTCAGATTGGAGAGGTTTCACCCAGCAGCTTCTCTTCTCACCAATGGCCTCTGGCTCCTGCGGTGGACTTTTAGCCACATCTAGAAATGGTAAAGGACATGTTGGTAGAGGTATAGGGGATTGTTTCTTCAATTTTTCCTGTTAATAGTGCTAAGAAAAATAAAAATCCCTGTAAATTCAGTCTAGAAACCATAGTGGTTAATAACCCTGTAATAAACCCCAAGACTGCAACTTGTAAATGCCGTTGCAGTTGGTTTTGTTGTTGTTGTTGTTGTTGTGAACACTTTGAAAGCCTCTGTTTTCCTTGCTGGAAAAGTGGTCTCCACTGTCTGATGACCCTTAAAGCTTCCCAGTTCTAGGAGATGGCAAAAGAATTGAGTACTCGGGGAAAAATAATTGGCTGCAATAAGAATAGCCAGTCTTCATTATAGATTAGGTTATTTTTGAGTTTTATTCCTGAAGATGCTATTGATGTTTGACCAGCTTTTTTGAGATCAGCCCCGTAATTTCTCAGGCCTTAATTATTATACCATTTGTGAAACCAATGAATGTTTTTAATCAAAACTAACTAGGCAGTGGAGCAGATACAGGCCACAGTGTTGTTACAGCCCTTCTGACCTGTGGCCACCTATTGTGGGGTCTTTTGTAACCGTCTAAGAGGAGAAATAAGCCAAACTCAGTAGAGCAACTTGTACTCATCTGGTGGAGCAAACTGCCTGGGATGGCCTGGGATGCTGCTGGGGGCAGTGGGGACGCAGCTCCTGCCCTGGCTGTGCCAGGAGAAGGGCTGAAGGACATTTCCTCTGCCTCCTGGCCAGCTGCCGGTGATGGTCCTGTGCTGCCCCTGACTGTCTAGAGCTGTGTCTGATTCTACATCAGTTTTACAGCATTTGTTCCTTTTGAGAAATACTTTGAGTAACGATGCTTTGTTCTGCTGTGAAACTCAAAGCAATTTTAAATATTAATCAAGTCTCTCAACTCCCTTCTAAAATGGCTGGTTACTATTTGTATTAAACAGATGAAAATGAAGCAATGTTGACGAGCGGTGTGGTGGACTGGTGCTGGAGGCAGGGACAGAGGTGGCACCTGGGCTGGTAACTTTGGCCACGAGACCTTCCCACCTCCTGCCCTGGGAGTGATGCTGAGGAGCGTGGCAGCCCCTCGCACCCCCCAGCCCCGGGGCTGCGGCCGGGCTCGGTAAAGCAGCAGCTCCGTTTCCCTGGTTTCCAGCTCCATGATTCAGAAGCAGGGACTTTATTCAGCTACTCACAATCACTCCGTGTTCCTGGAGAGGCAAATATCCATATACCATCCGGAGCCGCGGCAGGACCTGGGGGCATCGGGCACCTGCATCCCAGCAGCTGCGGGACCCGGGCGCTGCCCTGCAGCGGTCGCCTGCCCACAGCTCACGGCTGTTGGGCGCAGGGCAGCCAGGCCTGGGCACCTCTGGAACACCAGCTTCCAGCCGGGCGCTGCCGTGGCACGGGCCTGGGCCCGCTAGCGGCAGCACAAAGGAAGAAGCCGAGAGCGCAGCGGGCGCCGCCGAGCTCCGCCGTGCTCGGGAGGCAGCGGCACGAGCGGCAGCGCCCAGCCGGCTGCGGCGTGAGCTCCGAGCCTGGTGCTGGAGGGCTCTCTCGGGCGGAATATATTTCCCTTCTTTGTAGCTGGCTGTAACTCACAGCCCTGCAAAGCACTCTGCCAATACGGCGTTTGCTGATGTATAGCTACAGCCATTTTCGCTGTTTCCCTTACTCTGTCTCCGTATAGAATAATATGCGATTAATTGATTTTCTGTCGCTCTTTTAGTACGGAAAATTAATTTTGGAGCAACCTTGTTTTCTCAGGGTATGAATTCTCTACATGCAGAGTAATTCCACTCCTACATTATTCATGAGAGAAAATAGTGATGGAGTGTGTAACTGAGGCAGCCCCAAGGCCACAAACTGATAGTCTGCGTTACTGATACAACAATATTCCACTGATGCTTCTAAATAATTCACGGCTACAACTCAATTTGGCACCAGGCACGCGGCTCGGGATGCGACTGGTGCGGAGGGGAGGAGAGGCACCTTGGCAGGACGCTCGGCTTCCCAGCGAGAGCGTGGCACGAGGCCGCTGGCAAGAGCTGGTGCCGCCGGGCAGCCGGAGCATCGCCCGTGCCTGGCCGGTCCCAGGGACAGGGACCACCGCACGGAGAGGGACCCAGCGTGGAGCGTCTGGCTGGAGCTCCTGCTGGCATCGTGGGGCTCCCAGGGACCTGGAATCACAGAAGAAAAAAAGGGCTGGTGAGAACATGGAGGGATTAAACAGCGAGTGAGGGCAGGAGTGGTCCATCCCCATGAAGGAATGACTGGGCAAGGATTTCCCCCAGGAGCAGGATCTACCAGGGAAGCCTGAAGTCTTCAGGGTGTGTTGGGAGCTTCTTTGTGTGAATTATTCAAAACTATACGGTGAAAGCACAGGCCGTGCAGGGAAGGTCTGTGTTTGTGGCAGTTTGAGGATGGCACCCCCAGTTCCCGGGAGCCTCTCCCGCTGCTCCGCAGCCCGTGGCTGGGACCCGCCGCACCACCAGGCGCTGTCGTTCTCCCTGCGCCGGGCTGGACGTGGTGGCTTCTGGCAAAATGGGAGCTGTGGAAGGGGATGGGACAAAAGTGGGCAGCTGGTGGCAGCAGCCAAAGCCACGTGGGGCAGATGCTGAGCATCATCTCCCACTGACGGCGTCCCTGGAGCTGGTGTTCATCGGGTGGCAATGCCACGCGTGAGCCGGCCAGCGCTGCAGGGCACGGTTCTGCGCTGCCGAGAGGGTTAATGGCCTGGAGAGCACTTTCCATGTGAGTGGAAAATGTCAGGGGCCTTCCCCTCCCTTCCCTCCTTCCCTGCCGCTGGCAGCGGCTGTGCCGAGCCGGTCCAGATGACGACGGAGTGAGCGAGAGCCTTGTCCTGGCACCGCTCTCCTTTTAGATTAATGACTTGCGATGAGATGCCTCAGTCACATATTGGGATTTTTCAACACTGAACTGTACCTGGCACCCCGCAGCCATTTATCACAGGGCTGCAGATGGAAGGCAGCAGCAGCAGGACTTGGGAGGGCCAAGAAACACAGCTTCCCAGCCAGCCTGGGGGGGTTCTGGTACATGTGCACGCGTGGTTTTTTTAATCTAAAATGATAAATCTGATTTCTTCAGGATATTGGAACAGCTGCAGCTGACCTGGCTATTTATCTGACATATCTTCAGGGTGTACGATAACAGCTCTTAGAGGATGGATGTGGTGTTATAAGCTGTCCAGGCACAGAACATGATTAATGGGATTCACAGAGATAAACAGATGGGGGGGAGAGCTCATGATCTAAGAAAGTCCTGTCCCTGGACTGGGAAACTATTGGTGAGCTGGAAGAGGACCAGGAGCTGAAGCTGTCCCGGAGATGGATGCTCCGCGGGTGCCAAGCCACCCACCTTGGCCTCCCCACCCGCTCCCGTGCCAGGGCTGGCCGGGGCCTGGGCGCGCCGGCGCGGCTCTCGTGGCTTGTACCGCGCGGTGCCGAGGATGTTTGTACCTAATTGTGCAGCTGCTCTGCGCAGTGTGAGATGGAGGCAACTGTCCTGCAGCATCTCACGGCCTTTACTGGCCACTGCGCTCGGACGCGTCCCGGCTGCCGTGCCGGCTCCCGTGCCCTCGGGTTTGCTCCTGCAGGACAGGCACGCTGCTGCCTGAGCCTCTGCAGAAGTGAAGCACCGTAGTGCTCCTCCGTTGGCCCCCGCAGTCCATGCTGTCCCCCTCCCCACAGCTCCCACTTACCTTGAAGTCACTTTTTTCCAGAGCTCCCCACGCGAGCGCTCCTCAGTCAACAGCCCACCTCTTCAGGGAAGGACTAGTTTGGTAGAAGTTGGAGAATCAGTCTCTCTTACATTAGCTGGCACGGAAACTTGTAAGGAATTTACACATCCAGCTAAGATGACATTCATTTCCCCGTCTGTTATTTTCCAATGTGGGCTTAAAAGCCTTCTCTCTCCCCAGCCTCTTTCTTCAGGCTGTCCCTGCAGACCTGCGGTTGGGTTCCTGGTACTCGCTTGTTCCCAGGGCGTTTTGGAGGGCATGCAGCTGGGAAGCAGGAGCAGAGCATCCTGCTTCCTTCGGGATATCAAAGGGGACTCGTTGAACAGCTCTGACGGGGAACACCATGTAAAAGGGAGGGAGCAAAAGGAATCAAAACAGTGTTAGTGCAGAAATTCTCACTGAAAGGGATGGATCAAATAAACACTGAGATTAATTAATCACTAATGGCATGGACTAAAGGTGACCCTTCAGCATTTACAGACTGAAGACAGCAGGGTGAGGACTGAAGAGCGTTAATCTTACATTAGCAGAACTCCATCCTTGCCAGAAGGGAGGAAGAAATCCCTTTGGTTCATGCAGAGGAAGCTGAAGCTTATTGCTTCCTGCCAGGTCCATGGCTGCATTTTTATGAAACACCTGCAATGAAAAAAAAAAAAAAAAAAAAAAAAGAGAACATAAACCTGAGAAAATTAAAGAGCCGTCCCAGAGGAGGCTGCAGCCCCGTGCCCGGGCACGGCTCTCGCGCTGCTCCCGCGGCCGACAGCGGGTCGGGGCTGACGGCTCCGTGCGGCAGAGCCCGGCGAGGGTTTGTCGTTGGTTATTAATAACGCCGGATCAATTACAGCCAGCAACTGGGAAAACGGATTTTGAAATCCTTCCTCTTTACTGCCGAAGTTCGTGTGTGTGTGCATGTGTAATGTTAGCAATACAAGCCACCAGAGATGAGCTATAAAAGGTGCTTTTTTTTGCCTCCAAATTTTGCTCTGTGGTTGCTCTGTAGCATGCACCAGATGCAGCAGCGACAGCGCAAGGCCTATAACCTCTTTCCAAATGGTAATAAATCCCACAAGACCCTAACACACTTGTAATTTACAACTCTGCTAAAATGAACATTATTTCAAGCTAAGCGTATTCTCCGAGGTGCAGGAGAAATGTGGCAGCTTTCCTGCTGACAGCGGAGTTTCTTTTTTAAATGTCATGCATTCACTTTCATTACTTCCAAATAATTGCCCAGAAGATCAGCAGCCGGACGAAGGAGAGCGTTTAATACGGCTGTTGGTCGATTCCATCGCCGTAAAACGCAGCTGCAGGGTCCTGCGCTTGGTCTGTTCGGTTCCGAAACCCACGGAACGGCCCGGGGGCTCCGGGACCAGCCCCACTGCACTGCTCTCCGTGGGACCCCCGAAATGAGTCGGGGGCCAGGGGGGCCGTGTCCGGCCAAAGAAAGTCATCTTTGTTCGTTTGAGGTTTTCTCAATGAAATGGAACACTCTTCTTGCCGCGTGGGGCGCGTTGGGTGCTGTTGGGGGTTTTTGGTGAACCATCCTTCGTAGGCAGCAAGGGCTCGTGACTTCAGCTTGGAAAATAAAATGGTCATTTTTGCCCCATCCCTGGCAGTGTTCAAGGCCAGGTTGGATGAGGCTTTGGGCAACCTGGTTTAGTGGAGGGTTTCCCTGCCCATGGCAGGGGGGTTGGACTAGATGATCTTTAAGGTCTCTTCCAACCCTAACCATTCTATGATTCTATGATTTCAGCCCTGGGCTGAGCCAGGATGCTGGGGGGCTGCTCAGCACCACGGGGCATCACCCGCAGCTGGGCAGCCCTCTGCACCTTTGTTTCAAAGCGACTTTTCCTCCTTCTCCTCCTCTTTCTCCTCCTTTCTCTGCGTTTCTCGCAGGAGCGGTGCAGAAACGCCGGGCTGTGAAGGCAGCCCCACGCTTTTACAGATCAGGTCCAAGACAAACTCCAGATCCTGACTGCAAAAGCTCTGTGGCCTGTAATGAAAGCCCTCAAGGAAAACTGCAAATATAGGAGCTGTTGGCAAAATTCAGATCTGGCCTTGGGCTGGAACTCCCTCTCGCACAGTGGGAGGTTTGATCCTGGGTATTGGCACAGGCCTGTGTTTCAGTCTGTCTTAAACAGCTGGAAAACAAGATCTTTTTAATCTAGACATGGTTTTCTTCCTCCACTAGAAAGAGAAAAAGAAAGAGGGACAGAAGACAAGAAGAAGAAGCTGTAATAAAACCCCTGGATGATGAGAAGTACGAAGGAGAAGTAGTAAGGAGCAGAAAGCCAGTGCCACTGTTAATTATTCTGCAGCTTCTAGTCCAAGGCCTCATATCATTTGAGGGCTCAGATCATTAGTAGAAAGTAATGGTTTTTTTTCTGGAAAAGAATTTCTGATTGACTTTTCGGCCAGTGCCGGGGCTGCATGAGCGGTCCAGGAGTCTGCAAACCCTCCTGCGATGCCGCACGCCAAGCGCGGCCGGGCAGGGCTGCCCCCGGCAGCTGGTCGGGTCGCTTCTGCTTTAGAAGGTTGCTTGCTTTTATACGGACATAGATTCTTGTTGGAAAACTGTATTTCTGCTAGAAAATAAGCTGGATTGGATGAAAACACAAGGTTTTTAATTGGTAAAGCAAAATGGGTTTTTCGCTGCTTTGGGTTTCTAAAGGGAGAGGGGGGGAAAGGAATTCCTCTGGTTTTAAGGTGCTTGTCTAGAACTCTAAAAATGCCTGTGGAGCATTTTCCAGATTATGAGGAAGCACTGTTTTGTCTCCTGGAGAAACTGGCCCCGGGGCAGCCCACTCCTCCTTATCCTTTACTTTGTGTGTTTGGCCGTGCCGAACTCCCACCGGCCGCCTGCCTCCGAGGGAGGACTGGCACCACGGTGCCCCTCCGGAGCTGACTGCACAGCATCAGCAGTGGCGACGGCTGTTCCAGCGCATATTCCTGCTCTTTGGAAGGCGTATGCCGCTGTGTCCCGCCGGCAGCCGGGAGCTGCTGGCAGCCTGGAGCACTTGGAGCTGGGCGGCACCGGAGCCAGCCCCCTGGGGAGGGACGAGCTTCTTGGCCCATTGCCCCTCTCCTCAGCTGTGCACTGCTTAGCTGGGGATGACAGCAGGTCCATACTGGGGGCAACGTCATCCCAGATACCTTCCTCCTCCTCGTTCCACGCCCCTCATGACCCGCCATCTAAAACCGTGGGAGAGGATGGGATGATCCATTGCTCCCTGTCGCTGCCGCGGGACCACTGGCCCGCGGTTTAGATCTGAAGCTCAGCCGAGACACCCGAGGTGAGGAACATCGCATCAGTGACCCCCGCTGCGCGAGGTGCAGAGCCACAGCATCCCACTCCCGGAGCCCCCGAAAGCCTCCGGAGAAGGCACAAACAGACCCCCGTGCCCTGGGACCCCCCCTGGGGCTGCCATTGCAGAAGTGTGTCGGTTGTGTGTCAGTGAGGGTGCAAAGCGGGCAGGGCACGAGTGCTGCGTGGGCTCCTGCTCCTTCCCTGCGCCCCCGGGAATGCAGGGAGTCCGGAGCAGTGGGGCGGGCGAAGCCCGGGCAGAGCATCCCCTGGCAGGGGGCTGGCGAAGCACCGTGCTCCAGTGCCTCGTGTCCTCTGCATAAATGCAATTTCCCTGAATGTCAGAGGAAAGCATTACAGATAACACACTGTGTGTGTCTCTGACCCAGTAAGCGCTGAAATCACAGATCTCATTATTCTGACATGATAGAATTTTTTTCCCTCCCCGCTGCAACCCTGCTGCTGTTGTTTTCCAGACTGCAGACATAATTGCCGAAGGTGCAAAGCCTCCGCAGACAAATACGCCTTGCCTACTTCCCTAAATCTAGCAAAATGCCAGTTCTGTGTGTGCATAAGAAAACACTTTCAGCTCACGCTCGTAAGCAGCACGGATTTCCATAGGGTGCCAGTCACAGCCAGCTCACCTTTAGGGATGTGCGAGACGGCGGAGCGGAGCGGGAGACGCGCTGAGCTCCCAGACGGATCCCAGGCTCGAGGTTTTGAGGTGCCACTTGCCAGCCAGCGCGTGCCATCCATCAGGGGTGATGCAGCTGCCAAGAGGAGCCCTTTGGAGAGCGGTGCTGGATGTTTACTGCGCTCGACCTCGAGCACAGGGATGGCAGGGGACCAGCAGTGTTTGCCTGGGTGGGCAGCGCGGGACCCTCTCTCGGGCTGCCAGGGGCTTGTTGCAGCTGCCTTTGGGCATTGGGGCTGCTTACGAGATGAGGGGCACGTGGGGACGCGGAGGCTGCGGTGATGCGGGCAGCCCCGGCACCAGAGTCACCGTGTCTGTGCAGGGCTGCATGTGAGCTAACGAGCTCCATTAACAGACAGTGCTAATTAGCTCGGACACTGTCGTGGAGCGAGGCTGCTTGCAGGGTCTGCACGAGCATCCTACTCTGCACCCCGCAGACACAGCTCCCCACACGGATCTCTGCTTTCTGCAGCCACCCGGGCTTGCAGGAGTCCTGCTCGGAGGCGGGGGTCCGCAGGGAGCACCACAGCTCCTGGAGACCTTTCCATTCAAATTTTGAAGAAAGACCATTTTTTTATTATAGTAAGTTTAGTTAAGAAGGAGGAAGGTTCCCCCTAATCTCCACCTTTGTGATAGTTGTTCTGTTATTTTCCTTATCGGTGGGTCAGGTGAGAAGGTCTGTGTGTAGCCTGGGTCTGGCAGAGACAGAGGGGCTTTGCTGGTGGGTCAGATCAAGGAGGACGGGGACCCTTCTCGGGGTCACTGGGGCCCTCTCCACAGGACCATTTTTCCTGCCCAGAGGGCATTGTCTCACTTTTACTTTCATCTTTCTGCCTGTTTGCTTATTTCACCTCTTTCGTTACGTTCCTCAAGGAACATTTTTTTAATCAACTTTACAAATCCACCTTATTGGCAATAGCCCTAAATGTTTTTAATTGCAGCATCATTAGTTCAGCCGTGCCGTAACGCAGCGATGAAGCACGGCCCTAAACGGAGCGGGGAGGGAGGAAGAGTGACCAGGTTTGCTGTGGAGGAGCACACAGCGAGGCCGAGGGCCCCGCGGATGCCAGGCTGCTCCAGGGCAGAAATGCCATGCAGGGGCTGTGCCAGGTGTGAGGTCCCTCGCACACCCCCACGTTAGGGGCTTCCGAAGCACCTGCGCAGCGCAGAGCTCAGGTAGGGAAGGGAAGAAGGGTGAACGTTAGCTTGAATTTCCAGTGGGTTCATGATGCTGCTGCATTCGTACCCCTTTAGTGCTGCTTCTCATCAGATGTTTGGTCGATCCTTGCACAGATGCCAGGAGGCAGATCGGGGGCGAGCGATGGGGCTTTCGCTGCCCGGAGTGGAAATGCCTCATGTTGGAAGCAGTTCTCTGGGAGGGTGGACAAAATAACAGAGCTGAGAGGTGATCTGTGTTGTCCTCGTGCTGGCCCTTCTGTACAGGGTTTCATAATGTCTTCTCTGATGGTTTATCAGAGATCAAAAACAATTTCATGTGATTAAAATCACACACTTGAAATGAAATGTGAACAGTGAAGGCACGTGTGGCTGGAGAGCCAGTGGGCTGAGAAGGGATCACACAAAAGGCTCTTTGCTATAAACCGATACATCACCGAGATCAATAGACCTTCAGAGATAACTCAGATATGGTTAAAAAGGAGAAAAGCAGAGGATTAAATTAATCAGATAAATTGCTCATCGAAGAGTTTGGCCAGCACTGGTCACCAGAGAGTGCCAGGCTAAAGAAATGCTGATAGAAACTCGTGGATGTATCTATTACCCTTCATCCACACGGACCCCGGAGCACTTAACAAACTTCATAGGCTTGTATTTTACTGACTTTTAGCTTTGAAGTCCCTTCTGCAACTTGGGCTGGTTTAATTACTGCAAGGGCACGGGGAGCTCGTGCGCAGGGTTTTATCCTGAGATGCGCGGTGTGGGGAGGTTCCATCTCCAGTGCCAGCGGTGGCAGAGCCCCAGAAAGCCACTGGCACGGTCTGCACAGCCGCTTCCCGTTGTGAAAACCACGCGGGGCAAAACGAAATCAGATTAAATCCTGTGATTTAGAGTCGGGTGAGGCTCCTCATCCTCATCCATGACATTGCAGCGGTTGCATTTCTTGCTCGGGGTGGTGTTGGGCACCGGAAGGGTCTCTTGCGGCACCGGTGGGGTGGGCAGTGCCGTCACAAGTGACTGTTTCACGGAAGCAGAAGAGGTGACATTTCCCATTGTTGCACGGTCTGACAGTGCCAACGTTATCCAACATGAGCCAGGGGCTCCGGCCATGGCTCGGCGGCCACTGGCCTCACTTCTGATGGGTGCCCAGAAAAACTGGGGGGATGATCTGTTCGTCTCGCTGCCACGTCTCGTTCTGTTTGCTGCCACGGCCTGGGGCAGGATTTTCCTGCACTTTATCCCTGAATCTCCCGGAGGTACAATGGCCTTTGGTGGCCCAACCCAAACACAATGCTGTGCTTTGCCTGCCGAACCTCACCAGCCCCGCACAGGCCCCGGCCGCCAGCGGAGCTTCCCAGAAGGAATTTCTGTGCGGCTCCCCGGGAGGTTTTGGCAGGCTAGTCTCTGTCCAAACAATCATTATTAAGGCCGTGTTCAAACACGCTGGTGTTTGCAGAGTTGTGTGGTGGGGGGTCGGAGGAGGCAGAAGACGAGGCAGGGGCGGACGGATGCGCTGGGGAGGGTCTGAGATGGGGGTTCCCTCTTCACCCAGGTGCTGGTGAGCAGTGCCAGCTCTCAGGCACGCTCCGTGACTCCTAAGTTATACCATGCCCCGATACTTCAGTTCTGATCGGGAAAGTCAGCGCCTCTGTCCATCCACCAGCACAGAGGGAGGGGGTCTGGATAGACCCCGTGCTCTTGGCACAGTCTTTGCCTGTGCTCATGGCTGTCCTCGCCTTGAAGGAGTGTGTTGATGTTCATGTCACAGCTGGGAAACTGAGGCACAGGGAGATCTGAGACACTGGTCTTTAAATATTCAGGGATGCAGCTCCTGCCCAAAGCTGGTTTGGCTGGAGGTGAGTGTTGGAGTGCCGGCATGTGGGGGTGCAGCCGTTCAGGGACACCGCCCGGGGCTGCCCAGGCTCCTGTTCCGATGCGGGCACTGCGGGGAGCCCATGGGCTCCTCAGCTGGGGGAGATGGGAGTGGGTCAGGTGCCCAGGGGGGCCTTGCTTGCCCGTGTTTGCAGCAGGATCTGCAGACCTTTGTGCTCGCGAGGGATCTCTGTCCCGGCCGGACCCTCCTCCTGGCAGGGAAGCGGGTGGGAACGCTCTCCTGGAGAAACAGCTTTGCAGGTTGGCCCGTTCCCGTGCACAATGGAAATCTGGCGGCTGCATCCGCTGCTTAAGAGCCTTCCCCGTGTGCAATAACCTCTCATTATTTTTTAATGTTGTTGTAACTTTATGGCTTAATCAGTATTTGCAATTTGTTAGTAGTCCAGGCTGCAATAAAATTGTTTTCCAGGTACTGAAACATCCTATCAAGGTTTGTAAAGCAGTGGTTCTTAGTTTATCACACTCATAAAAAGCACTGGCAACTTGACAGATATAATAACTTTTTTTATCAAGTGTCTAATTTGAGAGGAAATTAAGCCATACATTACATGCCGATCTGAGCTGGAATTGGAAAAAGACCCAGCCACCCCTCTCCCCACCCCAGCCAGTTTCCTTTCTCATCCCAGCCTCTTCTGCACGGAAAAGACTATTTAAAGCCGGCCGTGCTTCTGCATTCGCTCTGCAGTATCCTCAGATTGTGTGGGTATTTTTACAGGGCACTGCACACTTAATAAAAAATTATTTATGTGGCCTGCATTGATGTCACAGCAGTGAAACAATACCTTTCCTTTACTGCAGCAGAGTGGTGATTTATACGAGTGCCTGGAAAAGCTTCCTCGAAATGCAGCGCAGATGCTCCAGGCCACTGTAACAGCCACTATATCCAGTTTACTTACGGGCCAAGATTTTTAAACCAGGCGGGTGATTCTGGGTGCTTCCATTTACGACATCCATCTCGGGGTGCCCGGGGGGGCTGGGGCTCCACTGGCACCACAAAAGCTGCCCCTGTCCAGGCCTTTGAATCCCTGCATTCTTGTCCTCAGAATCTTGGTCAGTCCAACATGACACCCCCCCATCCCAAATGCATCTGCTCAGAAGAGCGTTGGTGAACGGAGCGGTGTCCGCTTGGCCGTGCCCCACCAGCCCCTTCCTTGGCAAAGCTCCTCGTGCTCCTGGGCTGTGGTCTGGTCCGTGCTTTGGAATGTGCTCCTGCTCGTCCCATCCACAGCCCCTTGGTCCTGCTCCTCTCCACCGCGCTCACCTCCACGGCAGTCCTCAGGCAGTCGTTTTAAGGATAATTATTTTGGTGTTTAATTCCAGTACTGATTTTCCCCCGTTCCCATAAGTGGTAACAAAATGCCAATAAACAATTGAGCAACTAGCGTGGATCACCCGGAGACAGCTTTCCAAAACCAGCAATGCCCACCTCTCCCATCATCCCGCCTCGTCCTCCAGCGCTGCGGAGTTCAAACGCTCGCTGCGGCCGGAATGGATTTACGCTGGAAGCCTGGAGTAAAAGCCAGAGCTGACTACGAGCCGCACAGTGTATTTGTTTAAATTTTCATGCTAGCAAATGTCTGTGACACAGGAGACAGGTTTATGGAGAGCGAAAAAAAAAATGTTGACAAATGGCCCAGTAATCAACTGGAACATGCAATAAATCATTGGAGTGCCAATAACACTTCCAGGACGAGTTGCGAAAGGTCATTACGATGCCACCATGTATCATGCAGCGCCAAACAAAGCAAACAGAACATGTTGGGAATAGGATTATGGGAGAAGCATCTGTCAGTTCTAATTAAGAATTAACTGTGGATCCCATATAAAAAGATGTGTGGTTTATTCCTATCTCCCTCCTTTTCCCACTTAGCTCTCCATTTTTACCTCTCCAAAATAAAACTCAATTACTTAAAAAAAAAAACAACACTGTCATTTAATCTATTCAACAGCAGCAAAAATAACCCGATGTGACAAAAGAGTGAAGGCTGGAGGGGAGGAACAGGATTCTCTCTGGCTTCTGCAGCCTCTGTCGTGTGCGGGAGGCGGCTCAGAGCCTGTCCAAATTGCCTGAAATCCCAGAATTCCTTCGGCATCTCCGAATCGCGCGTCTGCGATGGCTGGAGAAGGCAGAAAACGTAGAAACCGAAACACTTCAGCCCCTCCTTGGTGTGGATGAGGGGTGGAAATGGAGAGAGCCTGGAGGTTGTGATGCCAAAAAGATTTTGGCTACAACTGAAGGAAATGCAAGCTAAGTAAGGAACGATAAAATAAAGTAGGGGAGAGAGAGAGAGGAAACCCAACAGAGAAGAGGCGCGGGGAACCAAGCGATGTGTGCTCAGAGGGGACGAGGGGTCTCTGGGCCCATTTCACACCACGTGTCCCCCCCCCAGCAAGTGTTGCTCAGAGGCATTCTCCCACGTCCGTCCCAAATCACCGGGATTTTAGCCTGTCCAGCTGTTTATCCGCGTTAGTGGCGCTGGTGTCACCGAAGGGGACGGGAGGGACGGCTCTCGCGTGGTTCCCCGATCAGATGTTTGCGCCGTGACGAGCGGAGCCACGTGAGCCCCCATCACCCCCATGGCTGCGAGTGACCCTCCCTGCGTGAGCATCCCTAAATCCCCCGGCACCTCCTTCCTTTCGCCGTCCCTCTGCTCCTTCAGGCTCCCTTTCCCTCTCTCCCCGTTAATATGAGCTGCTTTTCATCATGTGGGTGCCTCTCCCGGGGCGCCCGCTGCGAGGGCCGGGCACGCACCGTGCTTTTCTTTATTATTATTATTTTTCCCTTTCTTCTCCTCTATATTTCCAGGCCTCTTTTCTGCTTAAGTTTGCATTTCTTCTTTTTCTTTTCTTTTTTTTTTTTTTCCTTTCTGCTGACTGAGACAAGACCGTGTCCTACTTCAACATCCCAGGATTTGTTACAACTTCAAGGTGCAGGTTTATGGCCACGGTTGTCCCGTTTATGGTACAGTTCTTCTTATGGGTTCTAATAAACTTTGTAGCTCCAGGGTGCTCTTAAATCCCGATATGAAAGATAGAGAAGAGTCATTATTTAGTCCAACTAAATATAAGATGCTTCACCCTTGAAGGCTGAGGATAATGTTTCTTTCACAGGTGTGGAAAGACCCATAATTCCTGTGTACAGCAAGTGCAGCTGCAGGGAAAAATAATCAATTCTCCCCATGGAAATAAGTGTGCTCCCCCACGCGGGATGGGGAGAGACAGCGGCAGCTGGGACGGGCGCAGCGCGGGAGGGATCCTGCAGCACGGGAAGGGAGCAGGAAAACTCAGCAGAAGTTGCAATTAACTGACACGCAGCCCCCGGCTGCAGGAACGTGCTGGGTGGGAAAGGGGAGGTGGGACCCGTGCCCTGCAGAAGGAGGCACGGGGCAGTGTGTCCATCCACTGTCCCCCAGGACGCCCTCGAGTCTTTGGTCCCCTCGGAGCTCCGGGAGGTCTCGCGTTCTGCCGAGGCAGCGTGCCCGGCCATCTGACAGAGCACCGCGCGGAGATTCAGCGGCGTGAGCGGAGCTCCAGCTGCTCCCAGCCCTCCCGGGTCAACCAAGGACTGGGGGTTTTCAGCAGAAATTTAGAGGACAAGCTCAATGGCAAACGGGATAAAGAGCTGAGGCTGGCAGGCGGCAAGCGGTGCGGCTCTGGGGTGCCAGGGGTGCCTGGGGCACATCCCTCATCTCCCGTACGACCTCCACCGGGGCGGCAGCTGCTCCGCGCGCTCTTGCCGGGCTCTGCAAACGGGTTCTGCTCCGGCGTTGGCGCCCCGCGGGCTGAGCAATGGAGCCTGGCCCTGGCACGTGTCCGTGTGTCCGTGGGTGCGTCTGTCTCTGTGCACAGAGGCGGCAAATCAGGGTATTTGTTTCAGGGAAAAGCTTTTTTTGTTTTGTTTTTCCCCTTCCCTCAGCTTTACCAGACCCTGCCTGGTTTGTCTCTGGGAAGGAGAAAGGAAGTCCAAGTATGTGGAAAGGGCTAAACAATTTGCTCGATTTCCCCCCCCCTCCAATGTGTATTTTCCCTCTGAGATTTCTGCAAAGTACCAGGAAAGTACCAGTGGTGTTGGACGGGCCCTGGGACCCCCTGTTCCCGCCTGGACTTGCCACCAGAAGGATCAGCTGGTCGACTTTTTTCAGAAGTTGCCATACAGCAGCCAATGATTGTGTTATGAAAAAACATCCGACAACAACAGAATTGAACTGCTGTTTAGTACACTGCCCTCCAAACCCGTCACCTAATTATAATTTCTCTACAAACAGCTTGTTTTCCATTAAATTTCTGGTTTTGTTCTTAAGTAAAATGATAGGTTGCTTGTAGGGGATAGAAAAGCAAATTGATGGAAGCTGCGAATGAACTTTCAGTTAAACACGACACCTCCGAAGCCGGTGCTATCTGTGATGATGGTGTGATGAGAGGAGGGCAAAATGGATTTAAAGATGTAACCGTGCAGCCACTGAGGGTTCGTTAAAATTAAAATCCTGTACAAAGTGTAAGAGCTGCCCTGTCAATTGGCATAACTGCCTAATTCTGCTCTCCCCACGGTGACATCAGAGTCGCTGGCCGGAGAAGGTGCCTCTTATTAAAGTCCTTGGGTCAGAACTGGGAAGAAAAAAATCCAACCCGCCGTGGTGGTTTATGCATCTCTCCCTGCGAAGCGCTGCGAGGGCTCAGCGGTGCTTTTCGTGCCCGTTGCAGGCAGACACGTGTGATTGTTGTGTTTGTACATGGGTGCGTACGCAGGATCAGGTCAGCCCCAGGAGGAGCTTTCTGGGAGGTTTTGGGGAGTGTTTCTGAGGAATGACGGTGGGCTTTTGAGGGAGGGATCTGCAGAGGGAGAATCACAGCAGTGCTAAAGCATCTCTTGGGTCTCACCCGTGGTTTTGCAGCAGGACACGACTCGGCACGGAGGCTGGTACGGGGCGAGATGCAGGAGGGGAACGTCAGCCCCAGGCGCCGCTCAGAGCATCAGTCAGGCTGCAGCAGCCTTTTTCTGCTTTCTTTATACGTCATCTGTTGTCGCAGTTATTCTCACTTGTGACTGGATGATTCGGTGTCACTTTTGGCCCAGATCCACGGCCGGTGCGATCCGTCCTGCGGGAAGCGCCCGGCAAACCCCGCAGCACAAATACGGAGGCCATGGCAACACCGAGTCATCCCCGGACCAACAGCCTTAAATAGCAACCTGCCGGGAAAGTTTCCTTTCCTGTCACCCATCCCTTGAACTGGTTACTCATGTTTTCTGTGGTTCCAGCCCTGCCAGCCCAGCCTGGAACAGATCCGCCCTCGCAGCAGCCGAACGCGGGAAGGCAGCAGGCACTGAAATACCCAGTTGATAATTGTGTTAAAACCCATTGCAAAGGCCACAGTATTAGACACCAGTCTCTTTGCTTATTCAGATTTATGCAGATTTTTAAAGGGTGTGTTTCCCGAAGCTCTGTGTGTCCGTGACACACTAAACCACATCACAAATCCCATCCGACGTGCGGCTCTGGAGGGTGACGGAGTGGAGGGTGCAGGTCAGGGCACCGGGAGCCTTTGCCACCCGGCTGAGCCGGGCAGGGGGCGGTGAGACCCTCCCAAAACGTGCCCTTCCAGCAGCGCCTTCCCGCTTACGCCGAGCGGGCTCCTCCGCAGCAGATGTTCAAGACTCAGCACTCAGCCTTACACGGAGGAACTTCCAAAACAAACCATCTGGAAAAGAAAACAGCAAACGATTTGCAAACCATTTCCCTCCTCCGCAGCGGCCCCCCGCCCCGCGGCCCTGAGCTCAAAGTCACGGGGAAGGGTTGGCGAGGACGGGGAGCGGAGCGCCAGAGCCGGGAACGGAAGCACCGCGTCGGTGAAGAAATGTTCCCAGCGAGGCTGCAGCTGTTCTTGTAAAACATGGCACGGCAGCGCGGCTCGCTCGGCACGGCCACGGCCAGCGAGGTGCCCGCAGCTGCTCGGGCATCCCCGGGGCTGCACGGACCCAAGGAGCTTTTTCCGATGACGAAGAGCGCGGTGCTGGGGGCAGCGGGAGCCGGGAGGACACACGGGGGCTGGAGTTTTTCTGTTTTTATCTCGGCTTCCTCCTGCCTATAAAGAGGAGCCGGTAGCTTCAGCCCCCAAATGGGGAAGTGGTGTGTTGTTTGGTGATCCGCGGCATCAGGAAGGTGGTAGCTGAGACGCGGGTGCCCTCCGGCAGGTCCGGCGGTGCTGCGACGTCTCTGGTTTCCCATCTGCTGTCTGCAGCTCTTCACGCCCATGCGCTGGGGAGCCACGATGCATCACACGTTTTCCTTCCTTCAGTTTCCAGAAACACAAGAGAAAGTGCTCCCTCCCGCTGCAGGAGGGGACGTGAGGACGATTTGGCCAAGAGGGGGGTCTGGATTTCATCTCCTGCATCCAGTTCCAGCCTGGAGCAGTGGTCTGGGGAACCTCAGCAAAGGGCTGGTGGCTGCTCGTGAGAAGGGTCCGTCCCCGCCACGTCCCTTCAGAGCCCCGGCCCAGCCCTGCGCGATGGCAGCGTGCACCCCGGCGTCCGGCCTCGTCTGCGTCTGCGGGAGAGCCGCACTCTTGCTCACAGTCGGAGCAGTAAATGGCGGTAGGACCGGGATGGAACCTGCTCCTCACGCTGGTTATAGCATCCACGGGATCAACAGCATTCCTTCTGCCCCTTGGCAGGTTTGACATCCGTGGTGCTCTATGCCAGTGGCGAGATCTCACCACCCAGCGTGACGGCAGGGCGGGTTCTTGCCCTGCGCAGGCTGAGCACCAGCGCGTATATCCCCGTTAGCGCTCCAGACAGGATGGTCCATTTACCCCCGCTCTAAGTGCTCCCGTTCTTGGAGTTTCTCACACCTGTGTCGTTGGTTAAGAGCAGCTCCCACCAGGCGCAGGGCCCGGCTCACCCACCGCCTTTCCTGCACCCTCCAGTAGCCCCGGTCCTCCCCGGGCTGCGGCGCAGGCAGGAGCCAGGTGCCCAATGCCTGCATCACGCTGGAGGTGTTGGCCCTTCCCCTCCCTTCCTACCCATTCCCACCGTAAGTTCTCAACACCCACTTCTGGCTCAAGGACAAGCTGACTTTGAACAAGGGAGCTTTGGGCACTGCGCATACAGGACGATTACAATTACTATTAATAGTAATAAAAGTGCATTAGTTTTTGTAAGACTTTCTGTTGCCTCTGGTGGGCACGTGAGAGCCCGTTGCCAAGCGGACTGTCATCCCGCTGTTACGCCGCTATTAGATTTTCTGTTTGAGGGAGGAAGATACATGGCAGCAATTGAGGTAGGAAATGTGCGTCGCTCCGGGAGCGCGGTGCAGCTCTGCCTGTGAAGGGCACGTTCCTGTGTCCAACCTGTGATGGGAAATACATCTGTGAATCCTGTGTGGGCACCGGTGTTCCTGACTGGTGCTGGCATGCGTGTGCCACATAGGTACATCCCTTGCCTTTATCTTTTCCAAGATCTCTCCAGTCCTCTGGGGTCTCCCTTTCCCCATCTTCCCGGAGAGTTTTCTGCACAGCCCAGGAAATCGGGTAATGAAAGCCGAGTCATACACTCCTGCTTTATGTTTCCAAAGAAGCAAGTGTGACTGTCAGGTTTACAAAAGATTGTTTATGTTCAGTGGCGTGAAATGGGGAGCGAGCGTGCGGAGCAGAGCCGGAGAAAGCGCGTCCTGCCCGGGCTGACAGCTCCGCATTCATCCTCCACGCTACGGCAGCCGAAGCGCTGGCGCTGCCTGACAGCGGCCATAAATCACCGCTGGGAGATGCTGTACCTACAGCTTATACCATTCCGGATGACAAACACACCGTAATCCACACAGCACAGCACTTCTGCTCCCCGCTCTCCCCCTCCCACTCGCTGGCGCTCCAGTGGCGACGCGGCCGCGAGGGACCGCGCCAAGCCCGGACGGCTCCTGCGGCACCGCGGGAAGGAGCCGGGGAGGTCGCGGAGGCAAATGCCATAAAGCCAACGGCTGTTGAGGGGGAAGAGTAAGGCCCAGATGTTTGTGGAGCCCTGATCACACCTCTCCCTGCGGAAGCCTCCCAGGGCTGTGTGCCCGGGTGGTGGGTGAAAGCGTTGGCCTTCGCTCTGCTCCATCTGTCCCGTTCCTGTGCTCCCGGGTGCTCGCTGCGCCCAGCCACGGCGTCCCCACGCCTCCTCCAGCCCGACCCTCCAGCATCCCCACGGAGGCTCCGGTAGCGGAACCGGTTCAGGTCGTGCCTCGGGTGCCGTGGGTGCAATGTCAGGTGTGCCAGAAATGCCCAGCGGCGCGCTGAGCTCTGCAGGGCTTTCCCCACCGAAGGCACGTGGATTGTGGAGAAATGGATGCCGCAGCGTTGCCGGCTCTGCCGCGTCGCCTGGACGGCTTCACCCGGGCTCCTCTTTCACGTGAAAGTGGAAACGTGATCTTTGAAGGAGGAGGCAAGGGAGGGCAGGGAGGCAGATGTGCTGCCACCACCCTGGGCTGTAATTTGCGAGGGAAGGGAAAGGAAAGAGGTCTGTCATGTTGGACAACCCTTAAATCAATGTATCCTAATTAACAAAAGATCTAATTCATCAAAGTGGCAGCAACTCTGTTTATATCACCTCCTTCCATGGCGGCTGCTGAGGGTTTAGGGTTGTGGTTTTTTCTCCCTTTCCCTTTCTGACAGCTTTATCTTTCCCACACATGCTTTTATTTTCCTTTTCTGGGGGAGAAGGACTGATAGTGAAGCTTTCCTTGGGAATATGGCCATTTAATTGACATTTTCTGCTTCGCCCCCAAAATAGAGGGATATGTGGGGGGAGCTGAGAAAGAGGGGTTATCTTAGTGAGGTGCAGGTCTGATTCAGAGGGGGAGGAAACCACTGGAAGGTGAGCAGGAGCGTATGCAGCTCTGCGTGCAAAATTTGGTCAAATCCTGCAAGTTGAGGTTATGCTCTGAAAATACTCCCAGCAGGAACCATGGTCGTACGGGGATCTTGGCTTTCGTTTGGCGAAGCAAACCCTGAGAGCTTGACAACACAGCTAGATGACACCTTAAATCTTGAAGTGCATAAAAAGAAACCCAGCTGTTTCGTTTTGTTTTGTTTTAATGTCTGGAACCTCGTGGTTTGGGGCTGGGAGAGCAGGATGCTGAATTGCCGTATAAATACAAGGACCATGTCATTGCAGAACTGCTCCGCTGTTCTCAGCGGGCTCGCTCTCGGGAAGAGTGAGGTTTGGACGTGATATAGTAACACAAAAATAGTAATAATAGGAATGAATCCCCATTCAGCCACTCCTCCCTGCTGCAAGCACAGGAGCGTAAAATCCAAGATGCAAAACGCAAGCCCTGTCTCGTGGGAAGAAGGAAGCTCAGAAGGCTGCTGGGGGAAAAAAAAAAAAAAAACAAACACAAAACCCAACCAAACCCAACCAAACCCAACCAAACCCAACCAAACCCAACCAAGCCAAGGCAGCTTTGCCTGCGAAGCGGAGCCGTGCTCGCAGCACACCGGCGAGCAGGAGATGAAAGGGCCATAAAATGGAGCCGTCGCCTGAAGGCTGCACCAGCACATATATCCTGATGTGCCGCGAGTACCTGCGTCTCCCGTAGCCTAAACTTGGGATGAACCAACGTGCTTCAGAGCGCATTTATATGCAAAGGCGTATAATATGTCCCCTGTATCTAATTATCTGTCAACCTGAGGCAGTTTGTTTTCCAAATCGGCCTCTCGGCTGTGACTTTATGAGGTCGTAAAGAAAACGGTGCCACTCTCGCTGTGGAGTGCTGGGAGAGCCTGGATCAACAAATTACCATCTTTAATGGTGTCTTCTCGTGCCAGTTCATGCCCTCCGGTGTGCCCCGGCACGGCCAGCCCTGGCGCGGCAGCCGGGCACCCCGGGCAGCCCCCAGCCCCGCACAGCTGGCCGGCCGGGGCGGCTGCAGGCAGGGGCAGGATGGACCCCCGTGCTGCCTGCGCTGCCCACGCTGCCCACTCGCCCTCCTCTGACCCCGGCGGGCACGTTGCAAAGTTTGGCAGGAGCCGACAGTGAACTCCGGCCCATCAGCTGCGAGAGCAACACCGCTGCCAGCGAAAGCCGAGCCACGGATTCCTCTGCCCACGCTGCTCCTGTGATTAATGATAGAAAGGAATTAAAAAGAAGGGGAAAAAAAAGAGCGAGGGAGAGGGGAGGGGAGCGGGTCAACAGCTGAGTGCAAGGCAAGTCGCTAGACAGGGAGTAATTAAGATACTTGGGTAAATATGATTAATAAGCTCAAACTGGCAGGGTGTGCAGTAAACAAGGGCTAACCAGATGGTACCCTTTCCTTCCTGACAATGCTGCAAGCTTTGTAAAAATAGGAAGGAAGGCTCTGGATCCTCCCAGCGCCCTCGCTGGGAGAGGAGGGAGGATCCAGCACCGGGCCAGGGCAGTGAATCACCTGATAGGAACGAGAGATGTTTCGCCCTTCATCACATCCCCGTCAGGGGCACCGGTGCGGTGCCGCGGTGCCAACCCAGCGCCTCGCTGGAGCTTTGAGCTCTGCCGTGGCTCGGCAGGGCGCGGGCAGCGGGGCACGGCAGCGGCGGGCAGAGCCCTCGCGCTGCTCTCCTGGCATCTCATCTCTAGCCGAGACAACTCGGTTTGAAAAGTCTTACCCGGAGCTTGGCCGCGCTGCCGGAGCTCGTGGCCGGGCGCCGGCGAGACCCCGCGCTCCTCCCGCCCAGCCGCAGCGAGCGGCTCGTTCCCGGCAAGAGCCGGTCGGAAATTTCCCCAGAAAACACTTCTCTGTCAGAAGATGCCATTTCACCAAAGGTGAAACATTTGCGGAAACGCGCTGATTTTGATGAAATTGCATTTGGAAAGAAAAATCAAAGGAGAAAATCATTTCGATAAGGCCAAAGCATTTCAGTTTGACCTTTTAGGAATTAAATGGCGTAGGGTTTTTCCATTTCAAAAGCATTTTGTTTCGATGAACTATATATATATATATCTGTAAGAACTATTGAAACCAGAATTAAATGTTGTGATTATCCCAACACGTGATGATGTATTTCCCCTAGTGCAATATTGCGAGAAATTAAGCCCAAATACCCTTCTGCTTTGAAACAGGGAAGGGAAATCTGAGAAATAAAAAGAACCTGGTTCTCCTCCCAGCCCTGCTGCCCCTGCTCTGAGGCCGGGCAGCGGGCGCTTTGGGCAGTGCTGCCTCCCCAAGCCGGGCGAAGGGACCGGGTGAGCCGTCCGTGGCTTCCCGCACACTCGGCTCGTCCCCGCAAGGTGCCCGGAGCGGAAGGGATGCTCGTGTCTCCCACACTCCTTGGCATGTCCCGTGGGATGGGAGCGAGCCGCTGGCCGAGAAGCTCTGAGAGTGGCTCCCACGTCCGAGAGTCTGTAAGATGTTTGTGCAGCCCCGGTGACGCCCTGAGCTGGGCATTTCATCACCGAAGCTCCTATACTTCAGAGCAATGGGACAAGACGTTTAGGGCCTCGGAGCTATCAGTTTTCATCTGACTATTTACTGCTCAGTACTTGGAAAATAAAAAAAATTGCCAAGTAGCCCCAGGTATTAATAATAGATTAAGTCAGCACTTAGCTTTCGGCTTCCTCAGGACAGGGCTTCTCTCTTTCCCCAGCTGAAAAGTTCCCAGTGATAATGAGAGCAGTCAATGTTTTATCTTTGCAGGGAGACAGGCAGAGCAACGGGCGCAGGAGGAGCTCTCAGAATCACAAAGATGTCACCCGAGGAGCGCCGTGCCACCGGTTCCCGCTCAGCGCTGGTTTTCCCACCCCGTACCATTGTCACTGCACGTAAGTTGTCTCATTACTGTAGTCAGCTTCTCCTCAGCTGTGCCACAGACCCCGAGTGTCACTTCTCATCTCACCGGGACTCACCTTCCCCCCCCGAATAACAACGCGGCTTCGGCTGCCGCAAGGCTCTGCAGCATGCCCAGGGCAGGGGCTGTCTCTGCCCGTCGGCGTGTGCCATGGTTACCACACCGGTGCCATCGCTGGCGAGGGCCTGCGGATGCTTCCGATGGTGAAAAATGAAGGGAGACTTAGTCGGGAGGCTTCGAGGCACAGCGAGGCTGCGGGAATAGCCAGCGGCTCGGAGGAGGTGGGATAGAGATTAAAGATAAAGAAGAAATTTCAGCTCATCGGCAGGGCACATATTTTTCCAATATAAAAGCAAATGGGGGAACCCTTAAATAAATTGACTCTATAAAAACGTCCTTTTGTATTACTGCCTCACCTTTTCAGGGGGAAAACACCAAGGTTTATTTTCATGGCTCCCGAATAAAAATATCATTGCTGCTTCATAATTTCCCAGAACCAACAAGCAGTCCGTAGCTATTTCGGATACACCGGCCCCCCTCGGTACCCGCCGGCCGCCCGGCTGCAGGAGCAGCTGCCACATAATTACAAGTCCTCGTCACAAGTGCGGAGAAACAAGTTGTGGCATTTAGGAAAGGTCTGCAAAAATAGGTGTCAGACCTTAACTAATAGTGATTGTCCTTCCATTCTGCTGTAATTTACATTTAATTCACACATTTCATTTCCATTTAAAATATGATTACAGTGTTTTGAAGCACATCTCACCTGTCCCCTCCGATTATGACGGGATGAAAATAACAGGAAGCAGCAGGAGCGAGGCTGCCGGCCCCGGGTCTTGGCTGCGGGATGGTAAACACATGGTGCTGGAGAAGGGGACGGAGAGGACTTCCAAAAACATCACCCAAGCAGGGACGGAGGGATGGAGGACACACAGACACACGGCCCTGCCCCACCTTCCTGCTGCTTCACACAGGTAATTCTTGCTGCAGGTTTTGGGCACCGACAAACACAGGGAATCAGAAGTGCCAACAGAGGGAACTGGGGTGCAGAGAAGTCGACTCTCTAGGCTGTGTTTTTCCATGTTTCTTCATGGAATGCACGGGCTTATCCTTCTGACACGCTGGTGTGACGTACAGGCACGCGGGTTGGTGAGAAAAAGCAGCGTCCTGGCATCCGGTGCAGCCCACTGCGACACGGGGCCACAGCCGGTGCCTGGGGAGCATCACCAGTGCTCCTAACGCTTTCCCTTGGTGAGTGGCTGGTTTACACCCAGGGCTGCTCAGGGAAGGCTGGGCTGGAGGGCCGGCTCCTGCAGTGTAACCACATTCTGCAAGTTTCTGTAGAAATAAGATGTTAAGTGTGGAGCTGAAGCTGGCTGGGAATTAATACTCCATAATTCATGTCCTGGAGTTTGCTCCTTGTAAGTCCAAGCAATTTCCACCACTCAGTTTCATTCTGGGTCCCACTGCACCTTCCCCTGCCTCTTGCTGCCGCCCGGCACGCCTTGCTCAGGGCTCTCGATGAATTTTTTCCTTGAAGTTTGTTTCCCACAGACTTCAAAAAAGGAGGATGTGGGGGAGGGAGTAATGAGACCAAGTGTTGGGGTTTCACTTACACTTTATTTCTACCTCAGCATCATCCGCGGTGACAGCTCAGCTTGGCACGAGGCTGTCGTGTGGTTGCTGCACCAGGAGCTGCTGCCCATGCTGAGATGCCAGGCTGTGGGCCGGGCATCTTCCCAGCCCAGCCGCGGTCGGGTGGGCTGCAGCGGCGTGTGCCCAACAGGAGCACTGTGCTGCAGAGACGAGCAAACCCAGAGCCCGAGATGATCCCTCCCAGAGACAGGGGCGCTGGTCCCCAGGGGCCACAGTGCCCTTGTGTGTGTCCTCTGGGTACCAGCCACCGCCCGATGCCCATGGGGGCCTCATTGGCACGAGCACACGGAGCACACGGCGTCACAGCCGCAGCTCGAGGCTCTTCCCCGCTGCATGGGGGCACCAGCTGTATTTGAACATCTCCCTCTCCAGGTGCTCGGGGGAAGATGGACAGTGGCTCTTCCCTGGGAGATGACGGTGATTTGCGCCCTGGTCTGAATTCCAGCCTAAGTTTGAGAGCTGCCGGAGCGCCCGTTCCGTTTTCGTGGCTGCCTTCCCACCAGGCAGCGCCAGCCCGGCAGCTCCAGCACAGGTCGCTCTGGTTGGGCAAAGAATTTGCTGACTTTATTTGCCTTCTCTACTCTCCTCCCTTCTAAATGAATTTAGAAGCACAAAAACTTTGCTATGGAGAAGGCAAAGCAGGTCCTTGTCCTGGGCAGCCTGGGCAGGGGTTTTACCCCCCCCTGGAGCAGACACACAGTGGGGATGAAATCCCCCTGCAGAATCCTGTGTAAAACCTGGGCACTGTTTAAGCCATCAGAACAGGTTCCGTGGGACAGCAGAGGAGCACAGGATGGCATCCGTAGCAATCAGGTCCTGTTGCAGAGGCTGGTCTGGCCTGATCTTGGGGGGAATTTTAATTTCTGCAGGATGCAAAGCCTGTTCCCACTGCCAGGCTGAGACTGTCCCTGCGCTCAGTCCCGACAGAGCGTGTCCCAGTGCCGATCCCAAGTGCAGCAGGGATGGGTTTCACCCCGATGGGAGCTTGAAGGTGGAAGCTGGTTTATAAAGTGCTTTTTGCCAGGACAAAGGGAGAAAGTCGCCAGGAGAAGCGGAGGAGCCCGGAGAGCCCTGGGGAGGAAACCATCCCTCCTGCGTTTGGGGACAGAAGTGTCTTTCGGAAGACTTCTTAAACACAAAAAGTCTTGCCTAGAAAATAAATCAGGCTCGCCCTCCCCACGACGTCCTCACCCGGCGTCTCCCCCACACTGCACCCGCCCCCGGAGCACCCAAAAGGCCTGGACACGCTGATTAATATCTGCTACGTGTAGGGGAAAACAACAACCCCGTAAACAGTATTATTAACCCATGGGCGGGCAATAAATCAGTGTGAGAAGGTGACCTCAGCAATGCTGGAGTAATCCTGTGTGTCAGGGTAAATTTATGAGGCCAATTTTATTGGCCTGTATGACCCAGGCTCCTTGGAGATGTCTCAGTAACAAATCCAATCCATATCATTTATTAGCTCTGTACGGTGTCAGCTCTCAGCATCGGAGGGATCCCATTAAAACCTATCGCTCCCTTTGCTAAAGACGGGCACAAATAAGCTGTCGGATAATCGTTGGCTGGAAGGAGCCCCCGATTAAGAAATTGCTCGTTGTAGATCTGCTCTCAGGTCTGCAGAGCTTGGTGGGGCTGGAGGTGCCGGGGTTTGGGTTGGTGCTGGGCTCCGGGCAGTTTCCAGCCGAGTCCCAGTCTCCCCCAGGTGCCCAGGTGCTGGATGAGGAGGGGGCAGCCCTGGGGGCGGCTGCTGTGCCGGGGCAGGGAGGGTGCCGGGGCCGCAGCCGGAGGCGCGGGAACGCGACGGCGCAGGGATCTCGTGAACGCATCTGGGGACGGCGAGCGGGTTTCAACGCTGGGACTGGCTGGAACTCCTCCGCCGGGGCACCGAACCGCTGGCAGGAGGGGAGGGATGCTCCGGCCGGGCCCTGCGGGCAGCACCAAGGAGAAGCTCCGTTCGGGAAGCGGCTGGCGGACGTCGCGGTGACGTGCATCGTGCCCAGCACCCTGTGGCAGGAGCGATGGCGCCTGCGCGCCGGCACCTCCCGGTCGGAGCTCTGCTGGCCGACCAGAGGCTGGTGGAGGCAGTTTGAGTCTGTTTGACTGTCCCTGTCATCATAAGGTTTACGGATGGTTAATTTATTCTTTATAGCACAGTCATTGATGGCTGTTAAATCACAAATGAGAGCCAATAAAGGGTGAATTGCAGCTGAAATTACACTGTTTATATGACAGCAGAGTGCTGGCTAAAAGATTCATATGCCGCTGATGAAGTACGTTATAAATTTTAATTACCATAGTTTGTACAAATGACATGTTTGAAATGCTATTGAGTAATGTGACCCTGATAATGAAACTATAAAATAAATCATTAACTTTCTGAATGAGCTTTTTTATTTCCATGCTACATGAAGTAAACTTTCCAATTTATTCCATTGCAGCCTTCTTCTGAAAAAAAAGTGCAGAGAGAAGAGTCACCAACCACCCCCTCCACTCCGAAGGGACACTGACAGACAAACCAAAGGAGGGATGAGCGGGACCACGTCGGAAGGGATGTCAGGAGACTGCCCAAAAGCAGCCAAAGCCCCCAGACTGCTCGTGGCTTCCCCCTGGTTAATACAGGATGTCGCTGTGCCCCTGCAGCCACAACCAGCTCAGCTGAGGGAGCGCAGAGATAAGAGCAGGGCTTGAGAACCAGCTCCGAAGAGCCATAAAAATCTCAAGCACAGAAGAAAGCAAATCTCTATTAAAGTCAGGGCACAATTATAACCCACTGGTTGGCCGGGGGCTTTGCAGCCCGAGTCGCTGGAGATCACCCTGCCCTCCCCCGGGACCTCCCTGGATCTGCCAGAGCTTTGAGGCAAGAGCGGAGGTGCCTGAGCCCCGACTGCTCGACACAGCAGCGGAGATAATTCCCTGGATGAGGGCGACGGGACGAGTTTCGGCCCCGCGAGGGATTTCTCAGGAGCCTGGGGAAGGAAGTGCAGCCCAGGCAGTTATCGACCAGCATCCTGCAGTCTGGCTCCGCTCGCTCGGGAAGAGGGGATGATGCTTAAACCCTCTGGAAAGACGCCGGTATCAGGTTGTTACCTTATTATGTTGCCGTATTTTTTTTTTAAGGGATACAGAGTACAAAACTCTGAGAATGTGCCTGAGCTGCTTTCTCATCCCTCTGCAGAGGGGTGCTCCGAACACCAAAGCACGGTGCTCCCTGTCCCTGGGTGCCCGTGCTCACCCGTCCCCCGGAGCAGGAGCAACGGGCTCCCCCGCTCCGGAAAATCCGCCAGGACTGGGGCTCCCCGGCCCGGCTCGCCAGCACCGCTGGCTTCTCCATCTCCTGAATTAACCCGGGTTCTTTGCACACCCCGTGTTGAATGAGAACCTTTCCCATTCCCTATTCCCCAGCTTTTTCACACCGTAAATAAGCAACGTATCCGTCTCACGTGGCGAACAAAAGGCAGTAACGGGAGTCTCCAAATAAGCAGCAGGGAAAGGAGAGGGAAAGGGAACCCGTGACATTTCCAGGCTATGGGGATGCAGCAGAAGGTTGTGAGGGTGTCCTTATCCACGGAAACTCTGCGTATTCGTGTCCACGCTGGCTGACACCCCCTTCCCTTCCCTTCCCCTCGGGAAGTCTCCCTGCACATCTCTGCCCAGAGCTGCTCCTCACCAGAGGACACACGCGATGGATTCGGATCCTGCCGAGTGTCAGAGCTCAGGTCCGGTGAAGTGTGGTTGCCCATGCCCAGCTCCCAGGTGGACAGCCAGCGCGGGTGCCCGCTGCCGCTCGGCTCCGGCCAAGCCCAGTGCCCCCCATGGCACAACCGCCTCCTGCAAAGGCCACGGCCGCCCCACCGCCCCTCACTGCAGATCTCGCCAGGCCCTTTTCCTCCCCAAAAGTGTTGGGAGTTGGAGGGCTTTTAGCGCCTGCTTTAGTCTTATCAGCCAGACTGAAAATATTTCCAAGCGGGCTGCTCATGCCGCACTACTTACCATTAAAAGAAAGGACCACATTATTGCTGTTATAAACCATTGATTAAGGTTTATAATAGCAATAATCCCCTCGAAATTCATTGTTACTGCAGTTAATGACCAGTTTATTAGAGCGTTAACCATCCTTGGCAATGGGCTGAGTCGTTTAATGCTGGTAACGACCAATTTCTCAAGGGTTATTGCTTAAATAACAATCCTTTGTTAGATATATGTTCAACCACCAGATACTGCTCCAGCTGGAACCTTCTCCTGTGAAATAATTGTTAATTATTTCCTCCAAGTTTTGCCACCGTGCCTCAAAGTTTTAGATGGAAAGGGCTGCTCAGGGTGCCAAGTGTCAGAGATGCTGAGAGCTGAGACTGGGCAAAGCGAGGGCAAGCAGCCATGGACCATCACCCAGAGGGATGCAGCTGTAGGAGCATCTTCTGTCCCCCATGAGTGTCCCAGCCTTGGACACCTCCACCCCAGCCACCCACGGTGCTTTGCAGAGGCACTGGCTCCGGTTGGAAGCAGCAAAGCTTCCAGGGACGAGCCACCCCAGGAGGGTGAGACATACCAAAGCTCTCCCTCCCTTCTTCTCTTACATTAATGTGATCCGAACGTTCCGTCGCGTTAACTATGTCCCATCGTGTCACGTTAGTGTCAGCCGTCTCCCAGCCTTCGTTTTGCCTGGCACGCCGGGGAAGGCAGGGATACAATTACCCTTTAATTGTGTCATATTAGCGAAAACAAACACCGATACAGCGCCAGGCTGACGCAGAACGGCGGCAGATCCCCGGGAGCAGGATCGGACTCTTGTTGCCCAGAGAGTGCCCGGAAACCTCCACGCTTCGAGGCAGCGTGCGTGTCGGGCAAATGCTGGAGACGAGCAGGAGGGGGAATCTCTGCCGTGGGTTCCTTTCCCCGTGGCCGTGGGGCTGGAGCGGGGCCGTGCTCCCACCCCGGCCACGGCTGCCGCCCCGTGCGCGGCCCCGGTCACCGCGAGCCCTCGGCGGGGATGGAAAGAGGCACAATCCGCTCACTTCCAGCCGCTCATCCCAAATGCCTGATCTCTAGCTGGCTCGTGCAGCCTTTTTGATCATTTTCCTATGAAAAAAAAAGTATCCCTGCGTCGTCCCCAGAAAATGACATTTCCATAGCAAATTAAATTTCAAGCTTTCCTGATTCTTGTTGAGAAACACAAAGAAAATTGAAATTCGCAGGATTAGGTGAAACCTGAACGGTGCGAGGTTTGGTGGTCCTCTCCCTCCTTTTGCTCTTTGTTCCTCAGTTTTTGAGGTCTTTGAGGTGGGTGTCGCTGGGAAAAAAAAAAAGGGAAAGGGAAGGAGGGATAACTCCAAAATCTGGGAGAAGTGTAAGTCCTGATTTGAGCGGTGAGATGCTGTTTTTCTCTCATGATGCTCCAGGCTCCTCCAGGCCCTGAGGGGCAGGAATCCGCCGAAAATAAAGTGAAAAATACAGAACCTAAAAATTTGGGGTTTTTTTCCCCTTTATAGGAAGGACTTACTGTTTTCTCTCTCCACCATCAGCCAAAACTGCTGGTGCTAAGCAGCTTCGGAAGGGACCCCGGCTGGGAAAAGCGGGAGGCGGCCGAGCATCACCGGCTGCTTGGCCACGGCCGCGGTCCAGCCAGGCTGGGTCTGTCTCTGGTCCCTGTCACAACTGCTGCGGGGATTTGTGCGAGCACCCGTGTTATTTTAGAGATAATGTGAGCAGAGTGGAGCATGTCACAGGATAATGGTCTCCTGCTGCTAGGCTGTTCTTGGCATTTATCAAAAAATGACACCAGAGGGAATATGCTTAAGGGAACCGAGGTGTCGATTCGATGAGTGCTATTTCGTGATAAAAGTTAACAGAAATAAAAATGAATCAGTCACAAAACAGCTTATTTATAGCTGTGCCCGGCCCAGAAGGGGATCCCTGGGAAAGGCAGGGCGACGGTGCTCGCCGCGCGCACCCGCACCCAATCCCAGCATCATCCCAGGTGCGGCATCATCCGCGCTGGGAGACCCCTTCCCCGCCACCCCCACAGTCCCCCCCTGGGCAGCGGAGGGGCCAGTGCTCGTTGCAGGGCGGGAGAGGAGGGCTGGAGAACGGAATTGGAGGTTGTTCAGATCAGCCAGGATTTTCTGGCTCCCGGGACGGGATGTGAGCGAGCGCAGCAGGACGGGGTGCGGGCGATGCCCCGTGCCCCCCTCCCTGCCCGCTCTGTGCTGCTCTGCCCTCGAGCTGCCCGACCGTGTGGTGCTGCGCCCCAAAAGTGCTCCCAGAGAAAAGAAAACGGGGCACATGCCCTGGACTGCACACCTTCTCCCTCCACCTCTGTGTCTTAGCAACTAGGAACCAAACCCGCTCCGAACAATGCTGACAAAACAAAGCACTTCCCATGTTTGGCCTAAAAACAAATATTTTGAGCAAAATGTTTCAATGTTGCCTGTGTTTATACATTGCCATAGGGGTGGTCTGGAGCTGTGACCCAGGTGGTCTCTGGAATACCCAGGCCCCAGGGATGCCAACGGAGACCGACTTCAGGGATGGGGATGGCTGAGCCCGGAGCCCTTTGGGGGTCGTATTCCCTGGAGGGGGAAATGGGGTCTCCTGCTGTTGGCCTTCAGCTGTGCCCAGGGAGCTGGGGGGACGCGGTGGGGCGGGTGGTGCACCCGCAGGAGCCCACAGCGATGCCGGGGCCTGGGACTTCACAGGAATTACTGGTGGGAGCTGGAAAAAAGGGCAAAACATGGGGAAAGAAAAAAAAAAAAAAAGGTTGGCCTTTACTGTAATGGCTAAAAACATCTATCGATGGGTCTGGTATTAAGTTAAAAATCCTGGCTAAAACCATCCCATCCTGGATGCTGCACTGAGTTAAACATGCAGCTATTTAAGGCAAGAAAAACTTGGTGGGGTTTGGGTTCCACCCCGGCCCATCGAAGGCACCCCGGGGCTGAAGGCTCCACTTCATCAGGGGGAACAAATCAAACTCACGGGGGCCAAGTTCTGGTGCGTTCCCAAAACCGGTCTGGTTTTGCTATCTCAGCTGTGGGCAGGGAGGAGGAGGAAGAGGAAGAGGAGAAGGAGGAGGAGTGGGAGGAGCAGGAGGAGGAGGAGGAAGAGGACTTGGAGGAGGAGGAGGAGGGCAGAAGAAGGACGCTGCAGCACCTGGGTCCGTTGGCCCTGCCTGTAATAGGAAACAACAGGGGCCACAGGGGACGCGTCGCTCTTTTCCACCTACATGTTATTCCAGCCATAAATCCGAGTGACAAGCCTGAACTTTTCTCAATTGACATGTTTACAAGGGAAGTCCGCGTTTGACAGGAAAATTAAGCATATCAATCACTTAACGAGCTCGTTAATGAATGGCTCTCAGATCCCTCTGATTTTGTGCCTGGTAGCACAATTTATTGATCAAGCGTGCTCTCGGCCGCGGCCAGATGTTGCCGTGCCTTGATCCTCAGGGGCGGGACGGCCCCGGCCGGGGTTTAGCGAGGGGTCATTTTCCCCGGCAGACCCCGGGTTCCCTTTTCTCCCTCCTGTTTTCTCTTTCTTCCATTGCCTTTTCCCCCACCAGAACAAAGGCAGCAGATGCGGGCGCGGGGCCCCTCACACCCACTCAGACATATGGAAGCGATCTCCTCTGTCTTTGTAATTACACAGGAGCTCGCTTTGCCATGGCTCCGGGTTTTATTGCGCAGAAACCAACCCGTTCCTGCATAAAACATTTTTACGGCTTCTCCTCCAGGGGCTGCTTGGCGAGGAGCGGGCAGGTGTGGGAGCGCGGGACCCCCGCAGGCGGCGGGAGCCGACCGGGCGCAGCGCGGACCCCCGGGGTGCCCCGGCAGGAGCACGCGGCGGCCGGGGACGGCGCCGGAGGCAGAGGGGGAATGCCAAGGTGAGGTGCGGCGGTGGAAAGATGGGAGCCAGATCCCCCAGTAAAAACTAAGAGCGTTGGAAAGGCGGCAGGGAACACAGAGTGATCCCCAAACCTGAATGAGACCCAGAAGTAGACCCCGACTGTATTGGCCATCCCAGCCCTGGATGTGCCCGAAATCCCACCTGTGGAGGTGTTTGTAAAAGCCCCGTTTGTCTGAACATCTCAAAGACACTCGTGAGGTTGCAACAGGATGGAGGTCGCCTACACCTCTTTCTCCGTTGGTGACCATGGCAGTGGCAGGGAGGGACACGTACCGCTCCGTTGGCAATGGTTCATCTCCACAGGGAGGATCTGCACGTCCCGTGTCCCGGCCGCAGGCACTGACCTGGCAGCCGTGGGGAGGGTTCACTGGCTGTACCCGCTGTGCCCAACACAGCCATTCCCCGAGCAGCAGCGCCGGCGTACAGCCCCGGGTGGGCCCACGCTGGCAGACACGTGCCCACGGACAGACGGTGACAGCCAAAAGCCCCGTCCGTCCCCCACAATATCCGTAGTCTCACCCGTGTAGTAAAGCGTGCGTCGGGTGTGCTGTCAGCTTGTTTTCAGGAGGGCTTGGTAAAACAATGGCAGAGTTACTCTGCAGTCTAATGGAGTAAAAGAAATATCCTATAGTGCCTCATGAATAGTCCAAAATGCAAAGATGACAATTTAAGTGTTTAAAATGTACTCAAGGTAATTCCAAACAAATTTTAAAGCCATTTCAGACTATAAAACCCCTCAGCTAAATCACTGGTTATATGGTGGCAGTGCTTATGTTGCAAAATATCCCTACTATGAAAGGGAAAGTTTAAAAAATTGCCAGTTAATCCTTATAAATTACTTATTAGTGTTGCAAAGCTGGAGCTTCAGGAGCCTTCCAAGCAAAGGCCGTGCTGTCTGGTCACTTCTTGCCCAGCTCCGTGAGGGTCTCTCGGGGGCTGGTTTTGATTTGGGCTCCGTGAAGGCATTGATGTTCTTCCAGAGTGTTGCATCAGCACTGATGTCATGGCACAGCTCTGGCTTTATCCCTCCCGCTCCTCCAAGAGCCTCCCCCTCTCCCCAGCCATTCCAAGGAAGCCGAAAACCTCGGGCTGTCCCTGCACGCCACCCCGATCGCGTGCAGTCCTGGCAGCAGCTGGGGGGGAATTGCCCCCCGAGGAGCGCCGTGGCTGCAGGGCAGGTGGGCTCCGGTCCGGCGATGCTGCACCCCGGCTCGGGGCGGGGGGACGCGGCCCCCGGCTCCCTGCGGCGCTGCCCGCAGGAGGCAGTTGTTGTCTCAGCGTGATTTATTCCGGGCCGTCGCCGCAGCCCGCGCCTGCCCGAGGAGACGTCGCCGGCGTCTCTCGGCTGCGTCGCAGCGATGCCAATCCTTTCGCTGGGCGTCCGTGTTTCACACCCTGCCAATGGCTTAAACCCGCTGGGAAGCTGTGAAGTGCATGCAAAGAAAATCAAAGTTTATTCCCTTCTCCACGCTTCTGGGCTCCCAACTTTTCTCCTGCGTGTTTGTGCCCTGATTTGAGAAAGCGACACAATCTCGCTCGCTCTCTTCTCTCGCTCTTTGCCTTTCACCAAACAGATGTAACTATTTATTCCTTATGTCCCAGTTTTCCTGTAATTTCATAAAGTGCAAATTTGCTGTCCTGCTCCCAAATGCCGAGTCGGTGGTTTGTCATAACAGTCATCAGTAACTGTCGCTTTCTGCCTGGGGCTTAATTAACCCACTCTCTCATTAGCATGTCCATGCAGTTGTAAGGAATGAAAGCCTGATTATTTTCTACAACAGTCGCAGCCAATTACTGCACCGAAATGGAACCACATTAATCAAATCTTTAGTACAGTGGCAAATTCAGAGATATCAGATTGCAAAAGACTGCAAACCTAATATGTCACTGTCAGCGGAGCTACGCAGGCATTTAGCGAATTGCATTAAATAGATGGCTTCGCTGAAACCGCATGAATTTAATATGTGATGGGATCTGGAAGCTATTAGTGTGACATGGCAAAGTGCTGGGAGCTTGGCAGCTCTGGACTTTATCCATGAACTCAGGAAACTCATGTGAAAACTTGTGTGTGTGTGTGTGTGTGTGTCGCAAAACGTCTCGCCTGTTTAGGGAAAAGGCACGGGGTACACCCGAGCGAAAACGCAAGCGAGACCGTGAACAGTCCCCAACCAGTTTACAGTGAGTCGTTGCTGCTGGTTTACACTGGAGCAGAGTGTGGGGCTGGAGAGGGTCTGTGCGTCGGGCTGGAGGGGAAGGAGGGGCTCGGGACACGTCCGTGTGCCAGAGCTGCTCTGGGCTGCAAGCCTGTGCTGCGGGGAGCGCTCCGAGGCAGCAGGGCACGGCCCCGCCGCCGGGATAAACCGCGTGCGGGGGAATCCCAGACACAGAAAAAACCCAGGAATTACCAGGTGTCACAGTTTTTACGGTGCCATAAGCGCCCAAGTGTGTCCCTGAGCACTTTGCGGATGCCCCGAGCCGGGCACAGGGGCCGGGGTTGTTGCTGGAGGAAGGGCACGTTCCCCAAGGACCTCCGCAACCTCACAGCCGATTTCCTGCTGCCGGCCACGTTCCCGGCAGCTCTCGGCTCCGTCCGCCCGGCGCAGTCCTGCCCGTCCCGGCTGGACGTGCCCCGCGCGTCGCTCCCTCCTGCCCTGCCTCGGCTGCGTTTGCCTGGTCCCTGCCAGAGGTGCCAGCCCTGGTTTGGCCAGTGCCTCGGGCTCTCCCTGCTTTACCCCACCAGCTGCAGAAGCTCCTGGTGGAAATTCCTCCTCTTTATCTTTCCCAGCAACATCTTGGGGTGTCTTTGCTTCAAAGGCTGCACCACTGAGGACACCAGTGCTGTTGCAATGGCAACAAGTCGGCCTCGGCTCAAGCACGGGCTAAGAGGCATTTTCCATCTCTGCTCTAAGCGAGCCCATAAATTAATTTACTTTCCTCTGGTTCCAGCACCTTCCCCAGCACCTGGAGACGCCGGTTTTGCAGGGCTCAAGGAACGAGGGTGAAGGTTTGCAGGAGCGAGGAGAGGACGGGCACGCTCCGAGGCACTGTCCGGCGCCGGAGGGGCAGCAGCGGCTCCGACGGCACTTCACCAGTGCTGGGCTTCACTGGCGAGTGCGGCGCTGGCCGGGCCACGGCGCGGCAGGTGGCTGCAGACCTGCCACCGTGGGAAAGGCGAGAGAACGAGGAGGGTTTTTCAAAGCCACGTTCAAGGGCTCCATTTGTAAATCTTTCCGTGTTCCCAGACAGCGGCCGTGGGGAAATTCACACCGGGTCCAGGTGGCTGCAAAGCTTGACGGGAAACCGAGATTTATGCCCTGGTTTAGCCTGCTTAATCCTTCGTTTGCCCGGCTCAAATCACAGCAGCCGCCTGCGCCTCCACGGGCTTCGCCCGGATGCCGTTAAATCCCCCCGGCAGCCCGAGAGCAAGACGAATGCCACGGAGAGACCCGCCAGCACCGCTCGCCCCCCGCGGGCACGTGCCCCCCGCGCCCACGCAGTGCCGTGAGCCGCTCCGTGCGCGCCCGGGGGCCGGCAGCGGCCGCCGACAGCGGTGAGTGATGAGCCTCGATAGTCGGGGTCTGCTCTTACACAAACTGCCTTCATCAGCAACTCGCTGCTGCCATCAGTTAATCTTCCTGCAAAAGGTGCACTCCCGGTACATTTGTACGGTTCCTCTCCCAGTAACCTAATCTACCATCTAGTTTATGCATACATGCTCTGAGGGGCTTTTTATATATATATATTTTTTTTTTTTTCTAAGCAATCAATCTGCACGGCTCAGAGCTGCGACTGAATTTAAATACCAGGGTTTTCATTATCTCCAACACAGGAAAAAGAAAGGGGGGAGAGGGACACTGGAAATAGAGGGAAATAAATTCCAATCTCTTGAACAATGTATTTGAAGGTGTGCATATTTCTGCAACCATATAATGCCTAGTGTATTACACAAAATCTTTTTCCGCAATAGGAATATATTTGGAAAGTAGATTGCAGGGTCCCTTTGGCTGCATTTTTGCTGTCCTTCCCACTGTCTTGTGATGCGTTTGAGTCGTCTGGAACTAGTTCATAGGATTTGCACTGCGGTGCCTTTTACAGACCCCCCAAAGGGACCTGGATCCCGATCTGCCGGGTGCGTACACACGCAGACGGAAAGATCTCCCCACCCAGAGACAGTCCTGAAACATGGGCAGGGGGACAGGAGTAGGGGGAGGGGGAAGGGGCAATTATTTGTCCAGGGCAGAGCCAAGAGCAGAGCTGGGAGCTGCCACTGCCGCGGGCTGAACGGGAGGCAGGGTGTCACCCCGGAGCTGCCCGGGGACCAGATTCCCAAATCCCTGCGACGCAATGAAACATCACTTTAGTGGAGCTGAAGACGCCTGCTCAGGTGCCAGGTGACACTCAGGGCCTGGGAGCTCCATTTCAGCACGCTTGGGACAGGCCACGTCCTCTCCTAAAATTTCAATTAGAAAAAGAAATAAATGATTCCTGGGTTGGGTTGGCTGAGACTCTTGTGCTGCAAGAGCAGCCCCCCAGTGCACGGATTAATTAGCTACAGGACGCAAATGCCCCTGTGCAATAAATCACCTGGTCGCTCCTCGCAGGGTGCCCGCAGTTCCAGCTCCCTGGGGCAGAGGTGCCCTGGGCAGCGAGGGGAGCTCGGTGCCCGTCGGGGCTCAGCGTTCTGTCTCGCTTGCTGGTGCACCACGTGCCAAGCGAACATCGCCCTCTCCCAGCAAACCTCTGGTTTAGTAACACTGACTTCTCAGTCACGGTTTTTCAGTATAGCTGGTGGGATGCCGGGTTTGGAGAAGATTATTTGGACTTAAAAGGATTTGCAGTTTGTTCTACGTTTATGCAGCGTCTCTTACAGCCGGCCCTCGGTGACGCGGGGGAGGCGACAGCCCGGTACCGACGGCGCGGATCGGGAAGCTGGAAGTTCTCGGGATCCAGCGTCCAGCCCGGAGCGGTGCCCACACCCCGGGGGCAAGTCTGCGCCAGGGCTGGCTCACACGCAGAGGGTCACAGCACCTACAGATTCCTGAATTTTTAGATTTCTCATCCTTGAGCAAATAATATGTGAGTAGTATGTTTGCAGATGCCCAAAGCAGCATCTTCTGCCGCACTTGTCCGGTTTTAAACACTCACTTTCCTCCCGTGAGGTGCTACGACAGCATCAAATGGATTTGCTGCAGCCAGGGCTCTGGGGAGGGGTAGAATCTGTTCGGCATTATTTAAAATCTCCAGTTTTGAAAAACCAAGGACGGCACAAAAAGTGCTCTGACTCTTGCCCAGAGTCAAGGCCAAATCCCAATTCTGCAAAATCCAGTGCCCGCACGTGCTTGGCGCCCGCACGTGAGTGTGACCCGGGGCTGGCTGAGCTCCCGGCTGAGCTCCCCGGGGATGGGGACGGGGCACAGGCGGCAGCGGCGGCCCCCGTGTCCCGCAGGAGCAGGGGGAAGGAGCTGGGATCACGGCACGGCTGCTCTCGTGCACTAAATACGGCCGGGAGGGCCGGGTCAGCGCGCTCGGTGGCGTAAATCATCTGACGTTTTGACTGTGCGTGTGATAAAAGCTCTGAACAGCAGCTCTGCCCCTTAAATCACGACACCCCGCGCGGGGCCGCGCCAACCGTCCCCCCGCCGGCGTCCCCCGAGAGCCCGTGCTGCGGATCGGGGGGCACGGGGGGCATCGCCCCGCGTTCGCCTCCCCCCGCTGAAATCGCCCTTGCACAGGGGGGAGAAGAAATTCAAATTGCACCTGAAAAAATGCCCTGATTTGTCTTTCGTCCTCAGTTTCCCCCTTTCCTAACGGACTGTTCCGCCGTGGGATGGGAGAGGAAGGTGCCTGAAGGGCAGCAAACGTGGGGGGGCGCAGGGCTCTGCCTTTTCCGGACCCGGAGCCCGGGCCCTGGGCAGCCCCCAGAGTTTTATGTTAAATAAACTTTTTATTTTTTAACTCCCAGGGACAATTGTACGGAGACTGATGGTTTTATTTTACATGAATCACTGATGATCTAACAAATTAATTACCTGCTCGCTCCGTCCCTCCTGCATGAAGTCAAGGGAGGCTGGGGGGGGCACTCACCACCCCCTGCTCGGTGCCATCGTAGCTCCTGCTGTAAAGACCGGAGACAAATGCCAAAATTGCCAGTTTCGGTTAAAATCAGATTTAAATGTCTCTTACTAAACACAGAGGCTCACAAACTCAATATGTCATCTCTAATGGTTCAGAACAAAGCCTAGAAAAATAGTGTCCCGGCACACAGGAGTTTTATAACCTTTGATATATAGCTTTCATTATTAGCAATAATTTCTGCAACTGCATCCGGATTCACAGGAACACATATTGAATAATAATTCTCCTTTTTTTGATTTGCTCCCCAGCCCCGGCGGGTCCCTGCCCCTGGGCTGGGCAGCGCTGCCCCGACCTTCCTCCTCCTCCTCTGCCTCTTTACAAAAAATGGCTTTTGTTGTCTTTTTTGCTCCTCTACTTTTTGGGGTTTGGCCAACACCCACTTCTCCCTCCCCCCTTATTGTGCCACGATATTAAAATCTAATTACCCAGACAACTCTGCTCACCTAAGTCATCAACAGCCCAATTATTTCTGGGGCGCGCGCAGCCCCCCGCGCGCACGCACAGGCGCACGCAGAGAGCAGCGAACAATAAAAAGGCGTTCGCTAACCTCCGCCTTTTTTCACAGTCAGGCTTCAAGTTCACATGTGAATTTATGCCAGTTTTGACATTAGCAGGAAAAATTAACAGTTCTCACACACAAAAAAAAAAAAAAAAAAAAAAAAGAAACTTGCACAAAAGAGGTTTTGTGTTTCAAGCAGAATAAATTATAGTGTGATGTTATTAAAACACTTAGTTGTTAAGTTGCCAAGAAAATCCAGTATATTCACACGGACTTGAGGACCTGTCTCCATGCAAAGTAATTAAATTAGATTTATGGGCTGCATTACATCAGTGTTTGATAGTTCATTTTTCCTTTCTTCATATTTTGTCCTGCTTTATTAGAGCATGTGACAGATGGTAAAAATAGTGTGAAGTTTCTTGGCCCTGTGCTAAATCCCCCTTCGGTAGTATATCTCTCTTCTGTCAGTTCTCCCCAGCGATGATAAATTAACCTCTCCTCTCCTATCCCAAGTGTGGCAGTAAAGCTCTCTTTGACACAGCACTATCACTTTATCTTAATCTGTGCTGTTCCAGGGGCGGGTGGGGAAGGAAGGGAAAGGGAGATGATGCAATCGCTACCACGAGTTTAACCAAAAAAAAAAAAAAAGAAAAAGATTTATTGTGTCAAAAAAAAAAAAAAAAAAAAAAAAAGGAGGCCAGAAAGAGTGCTGATTTATAGAATCTGCTCCGTTGCACGTGTGTGTGTGCACACGTGTATGGATCTCCCCTCTTGCAGCAGGTCAGAGGGACCAGGCTCTGTTTTGATTTACGGGCACCAGGAGCCCCCCGGGCTGCCGGGTGCCCTCGCCCACCACTGCCCCGTCCTTTCTCCAGCGGTCCATGGATGGACGGAGGCTCTTCTTCAGCTGCAGTTATTTATCCCCCAGTCGCCACTGGCTGCGTTTGCAGACGGGCAGCACGGGGCTCAGCCCTGTCCTGCCCGGGGTCCGGGTTGTCCCTCCTGTGTCCCCTCCCGAGGTCTCGGGGCTCCAGTTGGCTCCAGGTTCCTGTTCTTGGGGAAGGAGCTTTGCAGGGCGAAGCCCAGGAGGGGCCCACGGGAGAGTAATTAAGTGAAACAAACTCACAGGTTCCTCCTGGTGAGACCGAGCAGGAGCCACAGGTATTTTCGGTCAGTCTGGTGGGCAGAGCAGAGACCGAGAGTGAAGGCGAAAACGGGGAACGGGTGGTGTAACGGGGAGAAAGCCCTTCCCTGGGGCATCCCCGGAGTCCGTGTGGCAGCGGGGTGTTGTGTTAATGGTGTCGGAGATGGCAGTCCTTGGCGTATGGACATACACACATGGTAATATCCCTAAATTTAAAGCACTGGGACGAAAGGAGCCAGCCCCCAGCTGCCTCCAGGCCCACCCCGTCCTGCCGATGTCCAGCTCAGCAGGCACAGCCGGGGTCCCGCAGGCTATTTCGGGAGCCGGAGACCTCGGCTTTCTCCCAAACCTGGGATGTCCTAATACAGGAAAGGTCCGGGGGACTGACCGTGTGTGGGTAACTCCTGGCTCGCCGGGGATCATAGCTGCCTCTCAAAGACACTTGGCACGTTGTGTGTGAGCAGACACCTTGGCCATGCCCAGTAATAGCACAAAAACTCAACTCGTGCCCCCGCCAGCTCTGCAGACCGGAGCTGCGGCTGTGTTTGTCCTGGGCCATGTGCTCCCCATGGAGCTCCTGGGTGGGATCGCCCAGTGGGACCATTTCCCACCGGGTGTTTGTTAAACTCTTGCTGTGAAGCCAAGTCAGTGCGCTCTCCCCGCGGGTGCCGTATCCCTCACTCCCTCCATGCAAAAGCCAATTCCTGCCCGTACAGAGGCCACTTACTGAACATCTTTCTTTCCTCCTCAGCCAGATTTCAACTGGAAGGAATTGATTGAAGCGTTCAGTCACCTGGGCTGTAACTAAAGACCACGGCACATCCTTCACGGGTGACACTGTCACCGCCGCGAGCGTCCTCCCACAGCCCCGCGGCAGGAGAGGTGAGTGGCAGAGCCCGGGGTGCCATCTCACCAGGGTGCCATCTCACTGGGGTGCCATCTCACCAGGGTGGCGTCTCACTGGGGTGCCATCTCACCAGGGTGCCATCTCACCGGGGTGGCATCTCGCCGGGTCTCAGGCCAGCCCAAAGCAGGAGTGACTCCGATTTCCTGCCAGAAGGTTGCACGGGTGTGAAGGAGTTGGGAGAGCAGAGCAGGGTCCATGTGTCAATGGCTGCCAGGTCACCCCTCCTGTCTGGGGCACCCCCATGAGTGCCAGTCCCTGGAGCAGGCTGCAGTCCGGACAGCCGAGCAGAGTCATTATGGTCTGTTGGATCAAGACCTTAAGGCCCAGCTATAGAATTTTTAATTCGTAGGTCAATAACCAGATAATACTAATGATGGTGTCAATGCAACTTAAGCCCCTTAAGAAAAACTGTGGTGTAGTGGGCACAGCAACCCACAGCTCACAGAATAACTGGGAAACGGGGAGAACATGGAACCAGCCTGAAGCTTCAGTTGAAATGCACCCTAAACCCCGAGCCTCCTCCAGACCTTCCTTTGAGCACCCTCCATGGTCTGCCAGGACCCAGGCTGGAGCCTGGGGGCAGAGCTGGAGGCTTTTCTGGGTTAAAAAAAAAAGATCAAGCTTTAAAAACTGGCCATTTCACTTTTGTAAATAGAAGCTGAAGCCCCTGCAACACTTCTAGACCAGCCCCAAACCGGTTTGTGCTTAAAAGGAAGGCACCGATGGCTTTGTTGTTGTCATCAGCACAAATGTATTAAAATAGCAGCTGGCACCCACGTCTGGTGTCGGGCTCTGGACTAATAAGGAGCAGAGAGACTCTCCCAGCGAGTTTACCGGGCGAATGGACCACGGGCAGTGATGACAGTGGGATTAACCATGTCCCCACCCGTCCAACTGCAGACGGGTCAGCCCGAGCTGCCCCCCGCGGCGCAGGCACCGAGCCCAGCGGGTATTTAGAATGAAAACAAAAACCCCACTGAAACCAAACCCTCAGCTGTGCCTGCAGCTCTCCCTGGGAAAGGCTCGGTGACGGCGGGCAGCGACGGGTGGCATTGCACTGCGGCACAGCGGGGTCACAGCGATGGCACTGCACTGCGGCATGGGGGGTCACAGCGATGGTGGCACTGCACTGCGGCACAGGGGGTCACAGCGATGGCACTGCACTGTGGCACAAGGGGTCACAGTGATGGCACTGCACTGCGGCACAGGGGGGTCACAGTGATGGTGGCGCTGCACTGTGGCACAGGAGGTCACAGTGATGGCACTGCACTGTGGCACAGGGGGTCGCAGCGATGGCACTGCACCGTGGCACAGGGGGATCACAATGATGGTGGCACTGCACTGCGGCACAGGGGGTCACAGTGATGGTGGCACTGCACTGCGGCACAGGGGGTCACAGCGATGGCACTGCACTGTGGCACAGGGGGTCACAGTGATGGTGGCACTGCACTGCAGCACAGGGGGGTCACAGTGATGGTGGCACTGCACTGCGGCACAGGGGGTCACAGCGATGGCACTGCACTGCAGCACAGGGGGATCACAATGATGGTGGCACTGCACTGCGGCACGGGGGGTCACAGCGATGGCATTGCCCCACGGCACAGAGGCACTCAAGGTGCAGCCTCAGGCGAGAACAGCAGTTTGCAGACCTGACCACCATGTCCATCAGACATTTCTTGTTGCTCTTCAAAGCCTCATCCCGACAGGCAGAAACGGAGCCAGAGACAGCCCCCCAGCTCCGGAGGGGCTGAGGCAGAGTTTTGGGGTGCGCTGGGTTCCCCTGGGCACCGCCGAGCGGGCGGACCCTCTGCCCCCCACCCCTGCACCGCTCCGGTCTGCAGCTCTGAGCACATTAAGTAGCCAATCACACTGCATTACGAGCCCAAGTAATGCTTATCATTAAACCTGTAATTTATTTCTTCTGTATTTCATAAAATGTGAAATATTACCACTCGTCGAGTGCCCAGAGAGAACGGGGATGCTCCATTAAGTTCGACACTGCTCCTCCATAAGATGCAGTAATTATATGCGGCTTTTTTTACTGCTAAGTTCCTACTTGCAGATGCTAACAAAAGAAATAAGCTTTTAATCCAAACATAATTAATATGAATTACCTCCACAGTACACCCTGGCTTTGCACCATTAAACTTAATTTTTGTTTTGCATGATAATTGTGTTATCATTACCATTTATAGGAGAACTCAGGGACCTTCACTTTGTTTTCAGCCAAGACCAAAGGCACTCGAAATGGCTATCGACGGTCTCGCTGCCTGCAGAGTCCGGGGGAATTACTGGCCTTGTCTGGCCTTGGGTTTGTCTTCGCCACGGTCAGTCTCGCGGCGTCGGTGACGCGATTCCCCGTGTGCCATCCCCGCGGGCAGGCGCTGGGATCCGTGCCCCCGTGTCCGGGCTCTGGCTGCACAACCACTCCTGGTGCTGGGGCGGGCGGTGGGGCAGGCAGGAGGATGGGCAGGACCCCGGCTGGGAACCCTCCATGGACGTGGAATGAATGGACATGGATGGCCCATGGGGCCATCCTGAAATCCCACCGCTAATTAACTGCCCAGCCCCGTGTGATGAGTTTGTGCAGTCACATTTCAAGAAAGAGGGAGATGAAATCAAGTCCCATAATTATTTATTGAAATTACAGCCCCTGTCGAGGAGAACTGAATTACTGCAGACTCCATTAGCTGCCTCGCTGTGTATGGGAGAGAGGGAATGAGAAAATGATGGATGAGAAAGACAGAGAGAATTTTTAAAAATAAAAGGGAAAGAAATGAGAGCCAGAAGGGGCAAAGAGAGGGGAGAGGCGGGGAAGGGCCCTTCCTCAACCCACCTTCTCCCTGCCCGAGTGGCTCCGGAGCCGCAGTGCCCGGCGGGTGCCAGCTTGCTCCGGAGCCAGGCATGTTCCGCAGTGCAAACCTGCGGCAGCGGCAGCACAGGATGGGGCTGATGGGCTGGGGGGGAACGAGCTCGCTCAGGAAAGACCAGAAGTCACCTGTGGATGGGTCCCTCTGCCAAGGGCAGGTGGAGGCTCCTCCAAGGGTGACCCGGTCTCGCTGGTAGTTCTGGGTTTGGAGCTCTAACCACGTGCCGTACCTTAGCAGGAACGTGAGGAGTTCTGGCTGTGCAGAGGCTCAGTGGGCGGGTGGGCAGGGACCCCCCGCACCTCCTTGCCAGCCTGACCTGGCTCAGCACCGTCGCTGCTGGCTCCAGGGAGCCAGGGCAGCTTCCAGGGCTGCCCAGGACGCGGGAGCCCAGCAGTGGGGTGATGGAGGGCGCAGCTGATAGCAAAGTAACCGGCCAAGAGCAGAGAGAAACAAATGCAAAGGAATTGCGTGGCTGAGCCCGAGGAAGAGCTGGCTGTCACTGTTAAAAGTTTTCTCTACAGTTGTCTGTAATCAGCACTTTGAATGATTGCATAAATATATTAATTACAGTAATTAATTTCCCCAGGAGAGAGGCTTCAGTAGCTGGAGACAGCAGGTATCTGAAGGAGAGTATGAGCATCGTTTTGCAGGCAGTGCATTCTCGGCACATTCCTTAATTAGGGCTGCTCCCTGACACCAGAGCGTGGTCCAGGGATGAGTCTTTTAAGAAAAGAGAATTTCAGTGCAAAACATTTTCAGAAACACAAAGAGATCTAACAGGAGCCTAATTAACGGGCAGTCTGGAAGCAGCTGCCCAGTGCCTGAGCCCACCTGGTGCTGGCGGGGGTCTGGCCAGGAGCGGGACCCGCACCGGGCACAGGGCGGGCACTGGCTTAAAGCCTCAGGGAACAGCACAGGGGTGATGTGCAAAATAGCTGGGGGGCCCCTGAGCACTGGGGAGCTCATGGGTGGAGGTGTTGGGAGTGGACTAGACCGATTCCTGCGGACGGGCCCCCAGATGGCACAGCCCAGGGAAAGCCCAGGGAATGTCCCTCCACGTCTTGGCAAAGTCACCATCATTCTGCAGAAACACCCAGCGAGTTGCCTGACCCTGGCTAAGGGCAAACCCCAGCTCCCCTGCCCCCTCCCCTGCCCCCCTCGTGCCTTGTTTGCTTTTCACTCCTCATACTTTTCAAAGGCCATTTTTAGATGGAGCGAGTGATGCACAAGCCTCTGTGCCCCTCATCCCCTTCCCAACCTGCCTCCTGATAATAATGAGCCCAGACACTTTTATTATCATTATTAATTAGCACTTTCAAGCAATGGAATTAAATCAATATGGTGGACTGAAACTAATTTTAACAAGCCATTGAGATCAATCATCAGGACTTTTATCTACATAAATGCCACTAAACTCAGCTCGTTAGTGTAACATTAGCTGGAAAAGCGGGGGGAGAAGAGAAGGGAGACTGGCGGGGTTTTAATTAGGAAGACATAAACCATGCCACGATTTTTCTTCTTTGATTTGCTTTTAATCTCGTCCATGAGCTCTCCTGGTGCCCTGGCTGATTATCACTCTCTTCACCTCCTCTCAGGAAGCAAAGGCAGCGGGAAGGAGAATTGGGCAGCGGGAGAGGGCAAACCCAAGGAGAGGTGGCCCTGCTGAGCTGCTCATCTTTACCACACTTGTGGGGGATCCTGCGGGATGCAGGATGCTGTGGGATGCAGGGTGCTGAGGGATGCAGGGTGCTGTGAGATGAAGGGGGCTGCGGGATGCGGGGTGCTGTGGGATGCTGTGGGACTGAGCTGTGCTGGGATGCAGGGTGCTGTGGGATGCAGGATGCTGCGGGATGCAAGGTGCTGCGGGATGCAGAGTGCTGCGGGATGCAGAGTGCTGCGGGATACTATGGGACTGAGCTATGTCGGGATGCAGGGTGCTGCGGCATGCTGCGGGGCTGAGCTGCATTGGGATGCAGGGTGCTGTGGGATGCAGGGGGCTGCAGGATGCTGCCAGGTACCTGCAGTATCCCCTGCACTGGGGAGCTGCCCATGGCATTCCACCAGTCTCTTCCTTCCCTGACCCACATCTCCCCAGGGCCTCTGGAATGCGACTTTCACCCTCTTGCTGTTCCCTGGCCCCACAGCAGTGGGGATTTGCCACACAGGGCTCCCACCGCAGCCCCTGCCTGGGTTTCGGGCAGCCGAGAGGTCACTGGGATCCCTTTGCAGCTGACTTGCTGCTGCGAGGGAGGAGAGGAATGGGATTGATCACCAGAGGTCCTTCCTAATGGGCACCTCTGAGCTTTTCGATGATCAAAGCAGCCCAAAAGAAAGAGGAGAAGGAGGAGGTTCCTTGCAAAACGCCCTTCATAGCCCCTGGGCCCAAAGTCATCGTCTTTCCTTTGAGGAGTAGAGCTAATGGTGGGGTGGGGATCTATGGAGCCTCTTTGAGGCTGGGCTGTAATCAAGGGCTATAAAATTGTCAGGTTCTGGGGTCAGTGGGCTGTAAATGGGGCTGCAGCAGATGTCCAGCGCTTCCCAAAGCGGGCAGGGAGGGAGGGCAAAGCTGCCCCTTGCGCCCTGGTCACTCCTGGCCGGAGAGGCACAGTCCTGCCGTCCCTGGGAGAGCGGTGATCTGCCCCACCGCATCCTGCAGCGCTCCAGGCTCAGTGTTCAGCAGGAATTTTTGATTCCTTTAGTCCCAAACGCACTGTGGGCTTGGACCAGGGGTAACGTGAACCCCCCAGAACTGCAGGTTTGAATCAGATGTCATATATTTCGGTTTCTTCTGCAAAACAGAGCTTCAAACGTTTCCTTCGTTCTAGGAGGCCACATTTCTGCACCACAGACTGATCATTTTCCACTTAGCTGTAGGTAGGAAATAAATCCAGAGCCTCCGAGACAGCAGGTGGGTTTCTGGCTTTTTAAAGACACCTTTTGTTGGTTTTCTGTCTCCCTGGGATGGCCCAACCCTGCCAGTCCCTGGTCGGAGGCACTGGGGGAGACCTGCAGCTCCCCCGAGCCCACCTCTGCCCCCCGGGCATCGCCCGGGGCTGGCGGCTTCTGCCCACGTCAAAGTCACCGCCGCTCACCGGCTGCCGACGTCGCGCCTGTGCGGGCTGCGAGCGCCAGACGGGTCTAAAAACCTCCTGAACTTCTCGTTAACAGAGCCCAGACCTCGGCGGGGCCGTGCTGGTTACACCACGCGAGGATAAGTCCCCCGGTGTCATCTTTCCCGATGTTTCTGCCAAACCTTCCCGTGAAATATGACAGATGCACTAGAAAATATTTCCTTTTTGCTTGCTGGATGGGTAATAACTTGCCGTAGAGACAGTCTTTATAGTCAGCACAAAAGTAATTTACCTACATGCGGTGCAACCAGATTGCCATAAATCTGCCGCTCTCCGGTGCCGCCGAACGCCGCCTCTGCCCGCGCGTCCCGGCTCCCGGACACCCGCACCGGGCACGCCGTGCCCCTCGCCCGTCCCCTCCCGCCACCGCCCCGGCTCCCAACCGGAGTTAATGTTTGCAAGCACCAAAAAATAAATAAATGGGATGGGGAGCACGGCAACGGCAGCGGCGCCCTAAATCACGCAGCCGTGCCTGTCAGCCAATTTCTCTGCAGAAAGCTCTTAGCAGTTAATTTCTGGCTAATTTATTATCCTTCGGCTTAGCCCTACAGCACCATTAGCAGTACACTGACACAACTGAGTGAAATATTGTCTAATTTATTATCTTATTACTCCTCTGGAACAGGATCAATTAATTACCCATTAAAGTATTTCAGTTGCAGAGATTTATTAGGGGACTCGGCGTTTTAACAGATGATTAGTTATATATGTTTGTTTGCCTGAGGAGTGCAGACTGGCAAATGACTGGAGGGGAAGGGGAAAGACACCGAGTCGGGAGGTAGCTAATGGATCTTTTCTTGACTCTCTGAAAATGGAGCAGTCAATGACAAGAATTATCGACTCATTCACTTGCGGTTTTGAGATAACCATATGTACAGGGAGAGGGAGAGGGGGCGAAGGGAAAGGGGAGAAAAAAAGCCTCACTCAACTGCTTTTTCCATTCAATAAATTTGCTTCAGAATATATTGGATTGGGGTTTGATGGCTATTTCGTGTTTTGCAGAGTGCTGACACTGGTATGATTCAGTAATTATTGTTTCTTTTAAGTTATTGCTGTAATTTTGCTTTCTAAGATCCCAATCAATTCCCGCCTCTCAAGGGCACGCTTGAAAAGCGATATTTGAAAACAGCCCTCTGATAGATTGTGCCGTTAGACAGTGGCTGAGACAAATAGCCTAATCTGGCACAAATTAGCTTGGCTTCCACAGATAGTTTTATACAGCAATGTAAATTATATTGTCAGGGCCAGTCACTTTCCTGCTTAGAGTGCAGCTAACAAGAAGCCACGGAGACATTACTGGTGCTGCCGCGCGCTCCCAGGGCTGCCGCAAAGCCGTTTGCCAGCGGGGCCGTGCAGAGCAGCGCTCGCCGGGCACCGCGCCGCTGCGGGTGCCATGCCCACCCCGGCCCCACGCGCTCCCGCGCCCACCGCCTGGCTGCTCCCAGGGGTGCGCCGGGGTAACTGCGCTGCAGCACCGGCGTGATCGCGGGGCAGCACCGGGATAACTGCGCTGCAGCACCGGGATAACGGTGGGGCAGCACCAAGATAACCGTGGGGCAGCACTGGGATAACCACAGGCCAGCACTGGGATAACTGCGCTACAGCACTGGGATAACCGCAGGACAGCACTGGGATAACTGCACTACAGCACTGGGATAACCGTGCAGCAGCACTGGGATAACCATGGGGCAGCACTGGGATAACCGTGGGGCAGCACCGGGATAACCACAGGGCAGCACTGGGATAACCACATGGCAGCACCAGGATAACCGCACTGTGGCATCGGGAGGGCCGGTGCAAGAAGGGAGATGGGTCGCGGCAGTGGTGGCGGTCGCTGTTGCCTCACGCAGCCGGATCGATACTGTCTGATTTACTCTCCCAGTTATTTGGGCTGGATGGAGACGCTCGTTAACCCCTGGTGGTAACTGATGGGAATGATCCAGCGCTGCTGCCCATCCCCGTGGGTGCCTGCCCATCAACACGCACTGTGGCAGAGAACCATGGGCTGTGATGTTCTCCTCCGTGCTCATCTGCAGCCCCCAGCAGGGCCAAGACCCCTGCTCGGATGGTGGTGGAGGAGGCTGGTTCTTGACTCACGTGGGAAATACCACCTCCACCTTGCTTTCTCCTCACTGGAGCAGCCCTGGAGCAGATGGCCTGGCCAGAGGGCCACATCTGGCTGCAGGCACAGAGGAGCAGCATGTGGAGCAGCACAGCCCCGGGCTGGCGCTCCGCAGCCGCCGTGGTGCTGGAAAGCCAACTCAGATGTCTCCTCCCTGCAAACCCGGCACGACGGAACCCCTCGCAGGTCCACCACACGTGAGCCCACGGACAGGCACAGCAACAGGCGAAGCCGAATTTCCCCCTCTGGCAGCAGAAACTCATTTTAGATCCTGCTGGCTCTCCAGCGTGAGATGGAGCGAAATCAGGATGGGCTTCAGCACAGGAGGAAAGCAGGCTGGGCAAATCGAAACGGAGCGAGAAGGCGAATAATCTGGAACCGCTGTCACAGCACAAGAGCCGTGTCAGGTGCAAACAGGCTGAAAAGCATCACAAAAAGATGTATTTTTATGCAGCCGTTAGCTAACCCACGGAATTCATCACTGCAAGATACCACAGAGGACCTGAGCAGCATGAAAATGGGATGTTTAGACAACGAAGCGGGTACACGGCCATTTAATGAGACAGGTTCAATTTAAATCGAGTTATAAGGGATCCAATCTTGGTTTAAGGCATCAGCAAACCACAAGCCGTTGGAGCCAGGCGGCTCCGCGCGCCGCACGCCCCGGGGTGTGCTCCCGGGGCTCCTCGCGTCTCGCCCCCGAGGTGGGATCCTGGCTTTTGAAATCCTTACTGGAGAAAAGCAGATGGAAACGCAGCCAGAAAGCAGCAAAATACACGGGCTGGTGAGGTGGAGGGGCTCACGCCTGCCCAGCGCTTGGTCCTGGCCGAGGAGCTCCTCGATCTCAGGTCACGCGTGCAGCAGCAGGTCCACAACGTGCCTAAGCTGACCTAAAGCAGTTGTCTCATCACATAATAGAGAGAGAGCTGCGTCAGGAATGAATTTGTGACTCTAGGGAAAGAAAAAAGCAAGGCACGGCTCCCGCCGGGCTCTGCGGGAGCAGATGGAGGATGCACTTGGCTGCGGCGAGAGCCGTGGGCCCTTCTTAACCTTGCAAATGGCTTCGGTACCGGGAGGGAGGGGTTAGTTCGGGCTTGGAGGGCTCCATCTCCCCAGGAAAAGCTTCTTGATTTTCACTTCATCCTCTTCAGACCAGCAGTTTAGCACAGGGACTTGGAGGTGGAGTTGACGGCAGTGAGGAGGCTGGGACAGAGCAGGGGGCAGAGCCAGGGAGCAGCCACCTGCCCATCCAGTTCACAGTTATCAGATAACACTGGAATGACACCTACTTGGACACACAGCCCCAAGGGATGCAGAGGAATTCATTAAAAACAAGCAACAGGGAGGAGAGAGTGGCTTTGGAGAACTTTTGGCTCTGCTGAGCTCGTCTGAATTTCCTCCAAATTGACTTGAAACAAGCCAAGGGCTCCTCGGTTACCTGCATGACATGAGTTTGTACGTTCTCAGCCCACTTCCCACTGGGAGAGGTGCTTGTTGTAGGAGATACAACAGTGTATGTGATGGCGTGTTCTGCTTGATGAGTCCGTAGGCTCCTTAAACCTCTTCCCAGAGTCTCCAGAAATGATCTGAGGGCAGCGGAGGAATGGCAGAAATGGTCTTAGTCTGGTGTCTCCTCAAAACTCAAGGAGTCAGTGGTTTAGGAGGACAAAGTAGCCTCCAAGGGAAGAACAGGAGATGTAGGACAACCCCAACCCACATCACCCTGGAGTCCCCACTGACTGGAGAAAGCCATTTTCTATCCCATTTGCTGACTCTGTGTCTCAGCCCGCTCCCTCCACTCGAATCTGCAGACAAAGCCAGAAATAAGCACGGTTTTAATCTAGCAGAGGGACTGGTTAGTCATAGGCACTTGCTTTCAAGTGGTGCCAGCTTGGTGGTGTGATGGGTGAGCCCCAAGAGCAACCTGGCATTAACTCATGCCCCAAAGGGCGTTCCAGCGGTTTGGGTGCTGCATTCCTCCGGCTCTGATGAAAACACGCGTGTTTTCGTGTCGGAGCCTGCCTGGTAGGCACTAACGAGCAGCACCCCCAGCTGAGAACCGTGCTCCAAACTGCAGATAGTTTTACAACATCAGTAGTAAACATCTCTGCAGGTGGGGTTCATCTTGCTTGAATTCAGCCGTCGACAGGAGACATCTCCATCTGCACTCCTCACCCCGGGCTCTGTTTAGGTGGAGGAAAACAAGCGTTTGCAGGGATTTGTCTGCCCTATTTCAGACACCTCTGATGGGGCCGGGCTGCCTCAAGCCTCCGAGTGCTGCTCTTCTCCGGGGGTTGCACAGGGAGCACTGAGGGTCAGTGGGCATGTGGGTGACCACATAAGGTCTATGCAAGGGAGGGATGTGAAGCCAGCAGCAACCACCTCTGTGCTCCCATGGGAGTGCAGCACAGGCATGGCCAGTTCCCAGTTCCCAGTTTCCAGGGCTTTTTGCTCTGGAAAGGGGCTGGGCAGGGGCACAGCCACCGGCTGCTCCGTCCTGTTTAGCTCCGTGTTGCTCGGGGAGGATCTCTGCAGGTCACCTTCTTGTGCTCACAAAATCAGTGCTCTGATTTGCTGGAGCACAACAAAACACCTGCAATGACTGGAACAGAAACAGGATCATATTCCTGAAGGCTCTGTGCTAAAAACAGTGCCAGTTGGTGCAACGGAGCGTGCCCCTGGCAGCTCACAGCTCGGGGGGATTTGAGGGGCACAGACCCCAGCAGGCAGCGGGCTGAGCCCCCGCACCCAGCTCCTGCCCTGGGGAGAACCACAGCCTGCCAGGAGCAGCTCGGCCAGGCTGGAGAAGGGCAGCGGTCCCAACCATCCCTATGGACCAAGCAGCGTCCTGGCCGCCCCCTCGCCAGCACCTGCACTCCTTTGCTCCCAGGTTGTTACAGCAGCGTGCAGGGGTTCCTGCAGAGCGGAAGAGGAGCATCCTCGGCTGCGGAACGGGGACGCGTCGTCGCCGAGACACTCACCCAAGGTTGGCCAAGAGCTGCGGCAGAGCCAGGAGCGGAGTCCGGACCCGTCCCACCACCGCCTGCTGCCTTCAGCGCAAAGCTGCCCTTTCTTTTTGCTGCTGCAATTCTCATTCCTCTCCCAGCAGCTGAGTAATGGCTTTGGAAAGATGACACTGCACTGATTTAGGGGCTTGACCTTGGGAATGCTCCTGCAGAAGCTGCGGTTTCCTGAGCACAGCTTCACGTTGCCTTTTATGAACACTTTACAGGTTACACATATATTTGGGTATCTAGCAACCGGGTGGAAAAAAAAAAAAAATAGGCATGCAGGAGAGAAAGAAGGGATGAAAAAAACCCCATCCCTTTTATATCTCCAGGCTGCCTTCAGCAACAGCATTCCTAAATAGGAGAGGTTAAATATATTGCTGCCATTACACTCTACAAGGAACACATTCCATAAAAACGAAGGTGCCGTAAATTATACAAATATGATGCTAACAAGCCAGGAAATGCACTGCTAATGAGGTCAGCTATAGAACTCCCGCAGTGCTGCAAATCATGTGCCAATCCGGCGCAGGAGGTGCAGGAGCAGCTCTGGGTCAGCATTTTCTGAGCGCATTTGTAACCCGCTGTTCGGCGAATAGTTACACAGGTAGATAAAAATCCTCCTCCTCTCCTTGTTTATGTGTCAAATAACCAAGGCACCAGACAATCACGCTTTGCATTAATGTACCTTGCTATTATGCCTATTGTTCTGTGGCGCAGAGTGGAGAATTACTCACTCCGATGTGCAAATATTGGTTACAGTTTGGAAGCTTGCATGCTTTTGTGTTCCTATCAGACTTGCTCCTAGAGGAATTATACATGCTGGCACCAGGGTTTTTCTTCTTTCCCTGTACGTACTGTATTTGCTAAAGCTCTTAAAAAAAAAAAAAAATCAAATAAACATGTTGGCGGCAGCTAAGTTATTAGCTCATTCAGCCTTCCTCCCCTGTTAGGCAGTGGGACAATAAACACATTGAAATGTGGCATTTAGGAACCAAAACAAGAAACCTGCCCAAAATCTGTGAGCTTGAAAAACAAGCTCAACCCCCTTTGGACTGTTTCATCCCAGAATTGGAGGTGAAACCCCCCCGAGCAGCAAGCCTGGCAGCGTGGCCGGCAGCGGGAGGGGGCTCGGGTGCTGGTGGTGGCCGGTCGTGCGCCTGCAGCTCCGACCTTCGGACAGGAGCGACGCTCTCCATCGGAGCACCGCCAGCACTGGAGATCGTTTTGCCATTTCTGCAAAGCTCTGCTGCTCCTGTGAGCCAGGCAGGGAGCGTCACGGCTGCAGGGGGGCCCAGAGCCGGGACCTCCATAGTGTCGTGGTCCAGGACCTCTTCTTTGCATCAAACAAACAGAAATTCCCTGAAATAGCCCTTTTTCCAGCAGAGCTGGCCCAGGGCTCGGCTGCACACCAGGCATTTCCACAGCAAACCCCAACTGTAGGTTTCCTCAGGCATCAGCTCTTTCTCCTACCCCAGCGTGGAGCAGCGAAGCGCGGGGATTTGCGCCCTTGCTGGGTGCCCAAACACGGGGCACGCGCCGAGGTGCTGCCGGGGACCAGGGTCCCACCGCGGTCACCCCTGTTCTTGCCGGGAAGGTGCACCCGCTGCCCGGAGCACCACGTCTGCAAACTCAGCTCCGCAGGCGGACGCCCCGAAGCGTTCGGCTCTGCTCGCAGCCGCTGGCAGCGGTGCCACCCGGGCAGGGAGATCAGGTGCTCGGAGCCGGTAAATGCTGACGATCCCGGAGCTGTGGGCCCGGCTCAGGCAAAGTATGAAATATGCATTTGTGCCTTTCATTTCCATATGGTTTTTATGGGTCCTCCATGCAGAAACAAGAGCAAAAGCCTCGTTCGGAAGCCTCCCAGCTTGGCAGATTTATTACCAAATTAAGGAAGGAGGAAGCACATCAGCTGTCTGGCCCAGGTAGAGGGGATTATCCCTGCTTGAGAGGAACCAGACAAAGCCGTGGCTCACGCTCAGGAAGGGCTTCCCATCCCGTTTGGAGCGCCCGAGGTGAGCTCTGGGGCGAAGTGGCCTTTTCGTGCTGCCAGTTTGAGCGGCCGCTGGGCCACCGCAGAGCTGCGCGTCGCGACGTCCCTGCCCCGCGCTGCCCGGGCTCCTCGGGCAGGGACCAGCCCAGAGCTCTGCTCGTGTTGGTTCTTCTCGTGCAAATAACTGTTGCAAGCAGAAATGCATTTCTATATTTAATAAGCTGGATATTTACGTTAACTAAATAGCAGCTAATTATGAAAACATACTTAAGAGTCTGAGCAATTAAGCAATAATATATTACATAGTTATCAAGCCTCCAATACACATGTCCTTAATAATCAAAATATTAATATGCAGCTACTCTTCTATTATACAGCAACTCCGCTGTTATACAGTGTCCTATTACTGCCAAATTAAATGCATAGTTAGGCGAATTTAGGACACTTAATTTAATGTGTTCCCAGGAGTTCACTGTGGCAGATTCTGCAAGACAGGCCTCTATCTGGGTAGCACAGGATTCCTGGAATTGCTCTTTACTCCAAAGCCACATGGCTTCGTTGGCTCCAAGACGCCGTTAACCCGTTCACGGCAGCGAATTGGTGAGGAAACAGCCAGTTCCCAGGGCTGTGCTCTTCAGGACCGATAAAAGCTGCTGTCAGGAATGAAGGAATGAAAGGCAACGTGCGTTTTAAGGGATTGCAGTGGAAACGAGGTGGAGAGCTACTGTAAAGCAGAGCTGGGGCCCAAGATGAATGGGAAGAAAGCGAGTAGGGGAAATACTGGGCATATGCCTCTATTGTCCCAAATACGTAGTTTTGATTTGTCTGATTGCCAGGCTCATAGTCCAGGGATGGAACTGACAGTTGTCCATCGACTCAAACTCGTTTTTTCCCCATATGAATGCTGTCTGGTTGTACCTAGACATTCACTCATCACAGGGGATTAAATGCACATGTAAATCCCTAAAATAGATATATTTCCCCTTGCGTACTTCGCCCGTTGCTGTTTGGGAGCTGCTGCATCAGGGAGGGTGCCGCCGGGGCAGCTCTGGGTGTGCAGAGCCCCCGCACCCAGCAAAGGGCCCCCAGCTCCTGCCCCAGGGTCACCACAGAATATTGTGTTTTGTAGGACTTTTTAATTAAACCCCACAACAATGGGCCTCATTCTTCATCACTTTACACGTTTTTTTTGAGTGCAAAGTGGGTGTGAAATGCGAACGGGCAAATTTGGTATCAATTTACACCTCGTTTGCATTGAAATAAATGAGGATGGGCAGGGCTTGAGATTGGGAAAAATCTGGGTTTGGGGTGTGTTGTGCTTCCTGTTTGCTGCAGCAGCAAGGAGGAGAAAGAAACGTGAGTTCCTCTGTTGGGAGGCTCTTTTGGTCCAGGAATCTCGAACTTTAACATGGGAACTTAGCCCCGTGCCTGCTCTACTGCAATAGCTGTTGTCAAAATGCCCCGAGTTGTTTGGGGAACTGCTGGTATTTACTGTCCAACAACAAAATCCTCAACAGCTGGGATGTGAGTGGGGGTTGCAGAGTGAGCAGTGGGGAGATGAACTGGGGTCTTCTCTGGTGCTGGAGTCTCTCCCCAGAGCACCTGCCTGCTGTCTGGGTGGTGAACTGGGATGTACTGGCCCCTTGCTGAGCAAAGCTGCTGCTTCTGAGATGGGGCTGGGTCCCAGCTGCCTCCAGGTGCCTGTGTCATGCTGGCCTTGCTTTCCCCATCAACATGGCTCTTTCTGCTGGAGATTTGCTGGAGGAGTGAAACCTCAGGAACTGTGCAGTCTGGGAGTTATTTTTCAGGAGGGTGATTCCTGAGCTGCTGGCACAGGTCTGGCAAACCACGAAATGCCCTTTTCTGCCTGCTCCCCAGCCAGCACAGATGCCCACGGAGCGGGAGCGAGTGGTTCTGCGTGCAGTGGCACGGGGTCTGCCAGACCCTGCAGATGTGTGACCGAAAAGCAAAGGTGCCCGTCTGCCCCCTGCCCCTGCTCTGCAGAGGAGCTGCCTGCCCCTGCCCCACTTGTGTGTTTTTAAGGCCATATCTGCCATATGGCCTCCAGTTGGGATGATTTACGGGGTGAGGAAAGCGTACTGATAAATTTTACGGCTGGGCCCCGTGCGGGCTGGGGGTATCGGCAGCCCGATCCAGACAGCCCTGATGGAAACCGCCGGCACCGACGAGCGCAGCGTTATTTATGACCGTCTGTAATGCCACTGCTGGAAATTTATCATCGCTTCTGCCGGGCAGGCTGGAGCTGCGGCACGGCCGGGGAGGGATGCGGAGGGGAGAGGGCAGGATGGGCACTCGTTGGGTGACACGTGGGGAAACGGGAGCAGAGTGATGGTGTGAGCGAGCCCAGCTGAGCTTTGCCATGGGGGGCAAGGGGGGTGCAGCCAGGGCTGAGGTGCGGGTGCCTTCCCAGGCTCATCATCAACCAGCTGCTCCAAAAGTTTTACATCTCTGGCTGGCACCGAGACCCTGAGCGCAGCGTGACGGGGTGGCTCCAAGTGTCCCTTCCCGAGCTGGCATCTCACAGCCGGGGCTGTGCTGGCAGAGGGGCCATCGGGGATGTATGGGGTCAGTGGTCCCCAGGGCTTTGTCCCCAGCCTCGCTGCCCGGCTCCGATGCTGCCAGCGGGGCTGAGGGGACACTGAGGCCCGAGGTCACCCAGGAAATCCATGGGGAAAAGCAGCCCCAAGAAGGGAGCCTGGAAAGCTGAACACCTGATGGCTGCTGCTGGGCTGGAAACGCAGGGCATAAATCAGGGAGGGGGTGCGGAGAGATGCGAGATGCTGGTCTCCCCTCTTTTCAGCCAATGCTACGTTTGCTGAAGGAATGAAAAAATAATAAATTTTAAAAAAATTAAAAGGGAGCAGCTATAAAATCTAGATACTAATAAAATGTTCCAAGAAGATGAATTCTTCCGATATAATGGTGATCCCTGATACTGAAATGTTCCACAAATACATTTTCATAGCCCCACTCAGTATTATTTGTAGATCTTTTTGCAACCCTTGTCAACAAATTCCTGATAAAAAGGAGACACTTTGCTGTGTGCTAAAGCTATGAATTTAAGAAGTGTCAACTGGTCCTTATTTATGGCGCAATCTTTGGCTTTCTCATTTTACTGATGTGGTTTGGTGCAGACTCGCTTCTCCGCTCGCACGCTCTCCCTCCTGCTCCCCCGTTTGGGATATTAATACTGCAGCTGTCTCGGGCAGAGCGCTGACTTTCTCAAGGTGCAGAGAAGTTACGTTCTGCAGACAAATCTCTCCGAGTAGGAAAATCCATCAAGGGGAGGGGGAGAACACCGCCTTGGCAAACCGCGGAATTCTCCCCGTGTTGTTGGGCGATGCCAGCGTTCGCTCGAGCCACCCCGGCTCCCCGGGCAGGTGGTGACGGGTGCGGAGAGCTGGGCACAGTGAGCGAGGCAGCGGCTGGTTAAACAGAAACGTAATCCCTGGGGAATGGGACGGAGGGAGTGGGAAGGGGAAGGTCGGGAGGGGAGATGGGAGACCTGCGGGGCTCCCTCCCCGCGCGAGCCGGGGGGCTGTGCGCTGGCTTGCACCACGTCTGGGCTGGAGTGGGGTGAAATGGCTCAAAATGGCTCAAAAATCCTGCCTGGAAACGTGGGCAGCCCTGGAGCGCCTGGGGGAGGATGGTGCCTTTTAGAGGACAGCAAAGCAGCGCGTGCCCCAGAAGCGAGCGGAGGGCAGCGGGGCGAGAGGCCGTCGGCTCAGGGAGCCAAGGGCGTCTCCAACAACACGCAGCAGAGGATGGAGTCGCTGAACAAACTCGTTTCTTTGCTAAGTTTGGCCAGAAGTTTCCAGCTCCAAGGCTGCGTTCGGTGTCCGGCTGACCGGGGAGCACTGGTTTGCCTCGGGAGAGCCGCCGTGCCGGGCTGTAGCTCAGCTGGGAGCCTGCATTTCCTACACTGCCCGTAGCAGATCTAGCTCAGGGTTGATTTAGGTTCCTCCAGCGAGGCCGTGGCGTTGAGCGATGGTCCCGTGACTCACAGCTTAGCCCCGGGCTCACCCTCCCACCAACGCTCCGTCCAGCACTAATAAAGGAGGCTGTGTAAAGCTGGGGGTCTTGGGAAAATCTTTTCCGGTACAAATCCATGCACAAATCAACAACAGATTATTCAGAGTTTGTGCTTAGAGAGGTGGTGACAGTAGTTACTAAAATAACTGCTAATAGGAAGTTTTACTCTGACAGTCGCTTGCAGAAAGCTGCGGGATGGCGGCGAGGCCGTTCGGAGCTGGGTGAGGGTCTGGATTCCCATGTCGCTGCCAGGGTGGGTCGCTGGCCCTCTGCTGCTGCCAGGGGGAGCTCCCTGTTCCCCCCGCAGTCCCTGAAGCCTGTGCTAGCTTCGGGGGTGCAGCCCCGGACCCGTGCTCTCCAGCTGCACCCGCAGCTCCAGCTTCCCCTGGCACAACTGGGAGTCGCAGGCTGGAGCCATGGCTTGAGCGAGCGTCTGGCTGGGCTGGAGCGGGGATGCTGCAGCGCTGCCGGTCCCGCTCGGAACGCTGCGAGGGAAGCTCGGCTGGAATTGCCATCTGAGGCTCCTGATGAGGAGGAGGAGGAGGTGGGAGAAGCCGTGACCGGCGTGAACAAGGCAGGAGCCTCTGTGCACTTGTCTGCGTCCCTGTCCCCGGGCTGGGCGCTGCCCCCGCAGCCTCCCCCAGACCCACACCGCCAAGCCAAAGCCAGGAGCCGGTCATGGAGATCCTCTGAGGGTGCCCGAGGGATGATCCTGGTTCAGGGAGGAGTTTTCGACATGGAAACTTGAGACAAAAAGATACTTTCTGGGTCACTGGGTCCTTTGCTCTCGCAAACATCATCTGTTCTTTCGTGCACCTCTTACGCTGCCCCAGAAGGAGACGGAGTCTTCCGCTGGTCTTCAGGATGGAGATCCACTCACGCTCCCTGCAGAGCACGGCGGTGCCTGGCCCAGGAGCTCCGGGCATCCCAGGGCACATGGGGCCAGGGCATGGCCACAGCCACGGTTTTCCCACTCTTACAAATGAACTGGGAGCACTGGGATTTCCGAGGACCTGGTTTCTCTCGCGCTTACAGAGATGCTTGGGTGCCGCGGGGACGATTAGCTCCCAGTTTGCAGATCCTGTTTTAACTATGGCACATGTTCATAATTTAAGGTCTTTACAGTGGTGCTTGGTTAACACCGGAGCCAACTCCCTGCTGCCCGCACCTTTTGTTTGGGTGATTTACTGTTCCTCCGTGCCCCTCTGCCCACTGAAATTCATAACAGCTTTCACACAGCAATAGAAAGCTCGTAATTACAGCTCTGTCTGGGAGTGCCATTGGAGCTAAAGGGCCTGCTGGCACTTTCTTTTAACAGGAATCCAGCTCCCAGCTGGAATGAAATTTGCCCTGCTGACGGGGTCTTTTTATTAGTTTGTTTGAGCCCTTATTAAAAAAATACTCTAGGTTTTGGCAGCGATGGTCCAGTATACTCCACCTTCGAGTCTCCTGTGCTCAGACTCGGAGTTTTCAAAGGAGTCCTGGGAGTTGGGTTCGGCAGCGCCCGGGCGCTTCACCCCCACCAGAACGCGTTGCCCTCGGGCTGTCGCTGCCCGGGACAGTGATACCGTTTGTTTAGTTTTTATAAGTGAGGTTTATTTTTAATTATTCCAAGTCGCCCAGGCAAACGTGTAAGAAATCAGGTATAACCCAATAAAAACCGTGCTGTTTAGGCACATGGTGATCTACAGACCTCGCTATCCACTGCAGCTTTTTTTTTCCTTTAACTCCATTTGTGTTTCTCCAAAAGGAGGTAGTTTACTGTCTTGCAGTGAGATGGCACGTTGGAGTTACAGAGGTGTCGGGGACCAGCGTGCCCGCAGCAGGGATGGGGTTGCAGGGACACTTGCTCACGGGGAAGGTTTGTCCTCTGCCCTCAGGAATGCCTAAAACCACAGCAGGGCAGGTCCTGCAAAGTATAACCAGGGTGAGCGGAGAGGGCTCCAGGGGCAGGAGGGAGAGGAAGGACAGAAAGAAAAGGCAGATGGAAAAGCAAACAAGAAGGTGTTCACAGGGTGGGTGAGAGAGGTAATGGTTGGGGAAACTTTCCAGTTTTGCTTTGTCTCCTGTGATTTTGTCTGGGGACCTCGGTCGGTGTTTGAGCAGCTCTTGGAAGCCACCAGAGGTGACAGATGTCCCAGCACAGCAACAGCGGGGGGCGCGGCGAGGGCTGGTGTGCCATGAGCCACTGCACAGCCCCAGAGCAGCTCACACTCATCATGTTCTTGGGGGGTTATTCCTCGCCTGTGAGTGGGTGGGATGTTGTGGAAGGTACGTGTGTGGGGTAGGGGTGTCTCCCAGGCGCCCACTCTGCTTTGGGAAGAAGCAGGGGCGTCCATGGGGTATTGAACCCCAGAGCTGTGGCGGGTGCCCAGATGCTCCCCACTCCTCCCAGTCCCACCCAGCACAGCTCAGAACTAACCAGCAGCCAAGGAGTCCCCCCACCTTGTTTTCAGCCCCTGTCGTTGCTGCCAGCTGGTCCACGCAGGATCCCTGGCCCAGGCACCGCTCTCGTGCAAGCCCGTGGGGTTAACCGTGCGCGTTGAGCCGTCGAGCCGGGGGACGTGAAGAATCCAGTGACAGGGGAGGATATGGAACCATGAGACGACTGCCAGAAATAGAGAGAAAGACCAAAATAGTGGGTCATGAATCTCAGAGGCAGAAAGCAGGTCCAGCATCGCGGCAGGGGCACGCGCGGTTTCGACGTGCCAGCCACGCTGCAGCCCAGCAGGGAGCTGGAAATACCACGGGCGGGCAGGCTGCACGATGTTCCGCATCGAGTTGCAAGGTGTAAATTCCCATCAAGACACTGGCTGAAAGGAAAAGCACGTCATCCGATCTCTGCACGATGCGTTTACAAGAAGGGATCGCACAGGCATGGAGGGGTCTCCGTAACTAAGTCCGGAGAATATTCCCAGTAGCAGGTGACGGCAGAGAGCGCCGATCTTCCCTGCACACTCGCACTGCAAAATCCTAGAAGGGATTTTTAACAGCATAAGACACGTTTCCTGAAATTTCAATGAAAAAAGGGTAATGGGGAAGATCTCAGGAGTTTCCTAGTGCAGTTTGGCATCCATGGATAAAATCATTTACAATAGCTTTGAGACAAGACCTTTTATTTGTGCTACCAGAGGGGTTCTTTAGCCAAAACACTTCAAATGTAAGAACTTGATCCTCTGAAACACTGTCATCATCTCAGCGTTGTCTGTGTATGATGAGCAGAAGCAGAGACTGATAGTTGTGTGAATTCCTCTTTGGACTGGGAGTGCTGGGTCTTTGTTAGTGCTTGTAGTTGAAGGCAGTTGCGGTGTGTTAACCAGGGACTACAGCGTGTAGTTATTTACCTCTAAAGGGTTTTATTGCTTCCACACAAACACATTCTTTGCCGATTTGAACATCCTGAAAGCAAAGCTATGTGTGTGCCAATGCTCTGCAAACTGAAGGGCCAGTTCTCCAAGGTTTTCCTGCTCCAGGATGGCTCCAGGGTCAGCTCACAAAAAGAAGGTCACTCGAAAGACAAGTGATGTTTAGAAACTGATAACCAGCCGGTTCTGCTGAAAGGGATTTGATTTCCCCATCTAAAAGGAGATCTTTGATTAGTGACTGATGGGGCAACTTCAAAAGCTCACGGGGTCTGGCTGAGATAAGCATTCAAACCTGGGATGCTCCTTCCCAAAGCCTCTTTGATCTGGAATTAAAGCTAGAAATCTCGCAGGCTTTATTGGGAGATTTCCAGTGTTTTTAGTGCTGTACCAGGCACAATGGGATCCACCTGGCTTTTCCTCCCCAGCCAGCAGTAAACTGGTGAGGGTATGGTTTTAGCTGTGCCTTTCAGGGGGTAAGAAGGGCTCCGGGTCCCCGCGGCAGAGAGCGGCCCCGAAGCTCCTTTTTGAGACCGAGACGGGGAAGCAAGTCAGCCAAACCCCACTGCTGTGGGGTGCTACTGGGGCCTCCCAGTTTGCACCAGCAGCAGCCCTTGGAAGGGACGCCTGGGTCCGCAGCCGAGCCGGGCGTTTGCTCGGGGTCGTGTCGTGCCTTGCGCGTCCGCTGCAGTGACGGTTTCCCAAAGCTCCGTCGCGAGGGACGCGGCGTCCGTGGGCTGAGCCCCGGCTCAGCATCCGCTCCCGGAGCACGCGGTGACGGGGCACTGCCAGTCCCGGCCTTGGTTTTAGGCATAAAATGTGCCACACCTGGAAGTAATTAGAATGAATTTTTACTAATTCGTGGCTAATTGCACAATTACTCTTCTACGAAAGATTCAGCTCTCGAAAGACACTTCAACACATGAAATAAGTTTCTCCGAATCTGGCTTGAAAAAACAGCACGAAAACATCAGGCTGGATCCAAAACATTATTTTCTTTTCGAATTAAGTAAATCTTTCCGAATATATTTCAAAATGCTCAGAGCTGACAGGGATGGTTTCTCTGGTAATTTCTGAAGGGGAGAGCTGGGGAGGTCTGTGCCAGCCGTGTGCTCGGGACGCAGGAGCCGCTTCCTGCGTTGCGTGCCATCCCTGGCTCCACCGGCCGGGCGGTGGGCACTCAGCTTGGCACCAGCCGTGCTCTCTGCTCCTGGAGAGGGAGAGGCCGAGCTCCCGTGCCCGAGCTCATCCCTCTGCTGCCGGCGGTGTCACAGTAAAGGGGTTTCTGGCGGTACCTGGGCTCAGCCCCGCAGCCCCGGGTGACGCTGTGGTGCGGGACCCCCCGGGTGCGTGGGGAGGGTGCCAGTGCGCACACCCCACCAACGCGCTTTGACGGGTCGCTTGACGCAGTGTCTCTATCTCCTGCGTGCTTGCAAATGATGTTTACTATTTAATAAGATGTGATGAGACTGTTCTGATACTTCAAAGGCAGCTGACAGTTTTGTTAGAGATAATCAAGGAACTTTTGGACAATTACGGTGAAGGCTTTGACAGCAAGAAAACGCACAAACCTTGTACCTGTAACTAGCACCAAAGTCAAAGATTCTTCCCTGGAAACAACTTGAATATTCATTTTATCCATTAAGCGTCACTTTTTTATTTATTTATTTTTATTCCATGCTTTTTTATGTCACTTTGCTTCCTTCATGCCCAGGAGAGCTCTTTTCTTGTTACAAGGATTGAATCTTCCCACCTTCTCGAACTTCCTCAGCTCCAAACAGGCAGGAATGGGGGGGGAAGACACTGCAGTCCCCGTTTTGCAGATTTCTTATGAGACCAAGAAACTCAAAGACCTCTGCAAAACCCCTCAAAGACCCCCCCGAGCCACGGCAGCGGGCTGGATCTGGTCAACAGGAAAAACTTCAAGTGACTTCCCAGGGATGGGGTTGGAGCTGGGAAATGAAAAGTGTCAGTAATCCAGCCAGGATGGGCAAGACTTACATATCCCTGGAAAGCGTCTGACAAAGCAGGTGAATCAGAACGAAAACCAGCTGAGCTCTTCCTCCGGGTCATCTGATATGCTGATTTCCCCTAATATTGATTGATGTTTAGCTTATGGACATATTGTCGAGCGGACACTCGGGGCTTTGTTCCAGCTGGTGTTCAGGGAGAGCGTTTCATTTAATCACAAACCTTCCATCGCTTGAGCCGGCGAGAAGGGAATTTGATAATATGGACGTAAAGCTGAAGCCACTCATCTAACAAGGCTTTTGCGTGGCATCAGCGGGAGCGGGCGGTGACTGGTCGCTGGCGTGCGCGGGTGAGGGTCACCGACACGACGGGACGTTTGCAGCGGGACTGGCACCTCCCGTGCCCCCTGCACCTCCCGTGCCCCCCACACCTCCCGCGCTCCCGGCAGCAAATCCGAGGGGGCAAAACTGCCAATGGGAGAAAACGTCCAGACGGGCTGTGATGCCGTGGGGGGACGGACACGATGAGGTGGTGACGCCCTGGCGCATCGCTGCTTCTCGTGGGGGGATCAAGCCCCATCTCGGGGGCACCCCAAGCTGGAGGGGCTTGCTGGGGGTCCGTGTTTCTCGTGCCCTTCGTTTCGCCGGTATACGGTGTGCAGGTCATCTTTTCTGTCCCCATCCCCATCACCTCCTGCACTCGCATCCCCATTGAGCTTGACACCCCCCCTCCAGCCCCTCTGGCGTGCAGGATTGGCCATGCACGACCCCCCCACCTCCCAGCTCCGACCGCTGTGCCCTGCACTGCGTCCCCTGGTAGTCACTCGGAAAAGTAATTGGCCAAAGATTATTCTGTGTAATCGAATGGCAGAGGCTCTGTGTACCAAACAGGGACTTGTCTTTGTCAAAAAGTCTTTACGAAGTATCCAGCGCGGGGTGTCAGGGAGGACAAGTTTTTTAATCATGTTAAAATGATTTATTTAAACGTCAAGCCGTGTCACCTCACTTCCTTTCATTTTTCAAACTGTTTGTGTTTTTTCTGGATGATAAATTTATCTTCAGACAGCCTCAATATGACTAATTAACTTTGAAATATAAGAACCAGATGTGTGAGCTGGAGAGCTTTCTGAACTCATGCCAGGCATTTTTTTCCTCTTCTCTTTCCCTCTCCTCTCCCTTTCCCTGCTGCCTGCGCCAAAATCACTTCGCAGACACCAACGGCACATGGAAAAACCCAGTTAGAGGCCGGAGCGATCCCCTTCCCCTCCTGCCCTGCTCTGCCCCATCCCAGGCTCCATTTTACCACCCGGGATGCCCCTGTGCCGGCCGGGCACGGGTGAGCCACGGATGCCCCTGTACCTGCCGGAACGCTGCCTGGCATGGAAAGTGAGCTGCCACGATTTGTTTGCCACATGAAAGGAAATCGAGGCGGGATGTGACATAAAGTGATTTCTTTTAAAGAAAATCCTCCCGTGTGAAGTGGGTTTTCCCCCTCTCTTTCCATGAGACAGTCGCTCTGAGCCGCTCGAAGAAGGGAAACGTTTATGTACCAATTAATTAAGCGAAGCCTCTCGGCTCGGTTTTTCTCTCTGTGACGTGCGGTCTTGTCCCCGCCGCAGGCACGAGGGGTGGGAGGGTGAAGCCCCCAGACACGGATGGGAGCAGCCAGGTCCCGGCTCCGGGGTCACTCCCCAATCCCGCCGCGCCGAGGGAGCACGGCGCACCCCACCCTCTGGAAAACAACCCCGATCCCACAACCAGAGCAGCTGGAGGGGGTGGGGGGGCTGACCTGTACGGGGGGGCTGTGGTGCCAGAGCAGCCTCGGGGAAACGAGTTTTCTTGGATGCCGTGATGGGAAAGCCCTTCCCCGCTCAGAGCCCTGGGCTGGGGCAGCATCTCTGCGTGCCACCAACGAGCCCATCCGCTCCCGCGGCTGGTGCGAGATCGACGGGACACGGCAGAGAGGAGCGGGAAGATCCCGGGATGCGCGGGTACATCTGCAGAGCTCGGCACGGGCACCGGGAGATCAACCCTGGGGTCTCCAGAGGAGCGAGGGCAGCAGGACACGACTGTTTCATAGAATCATAGAATGGTTTGGGTTGGAAGAGACCTCAAAGATCACCTGGTTCCAACCCCCCCGTTACAGGCAGGGACACCCTCCACTACACGAGGTTGCCCAAAGCCTCATCCAACCTGGCCTTGAACATCTTGAACACCATGAACAGGGATGGGGCATCCCCAGCTTCTCTGGGCAACCTGTTCCAGTGCCTCACCACCCCCAATACCCTCACACCCTGAAGGCATAACCAAAGAAACACACTTTTTCTGCCCCTTTTTGTGGGTCTGGTGTCTCGGATGGGCACATTGGGAAATGGCAGCGAGGAACTGCCCGGCTCTGTCCCCGTGATCCTGCCGGGGCCGGCAGCGGCACGCGGCCCCTGCCCCACACCCGGTCCCCACGTCACCGGGGGAGCGACATCACCTGTCAAGGAAACTTCAACACACGTCTCTTCAGCCAAAACAGATTTTTCAAACAAAATGTAAATATTCATGTAAAAGATGTTGATTTGAGCGGAGATTTTCCTGATCTTCTTGGAAGTGGTAATCAAAATAATGTTTTTAAATTGCTTTTTTTAAAGTTTTAATTTCAACAACCCTAAATTTATTCCGTGGAAAAACTTCAGTCAAAATTATTGGTGTGTTAAAGGAGAGGGCTGCCATTTTTTAACCCCTTCCAGCGCGCCGTCTCTTACGAGCATGCTTCGCGCTCGCTCCCGCATCATCACCACGAGCCCGAATGGCTGCCCAGGTCAATTTTTTTAATTACAGCTTTCCAGGGCTGATGGAGCTACGTGTGTCTGTGCACACACACGTGCAACGCCTGCTGCATCGCTGCTAACCACCATGGTCAGAAGGGTGGGGGGCAGCTCGGTGGGGCATGGGATGGTTTGGTGGGCTGCAGAGCAGGGTCTGCAGGCTTAGTCCCACGAGAGCTTTGCACGCCCAGCGCCCGTGGAGGACTCTGCCCTGGGCAGCATCAGGGCCCAGGCAGCAGCTGACACATCCACATCCAAAGAAAAATTGTAAGGATACCCCCGGCCGGGCGCGCGGGGCTGACGCTGGAGCAGCGCTCCGCACGAGCCAGCTGCCAACGCTGTAAGGAAAAATAAGTCAAAAAATGGCATTTCCCAGTGTGACAGCCCCGGGTCTCCTCTGCTGCGCTTCCGTTTGCTCCAGACAGATGCACCGCTCCGTCCGGAGGCCACGCGCTGCAGAGAGGGGAGGGATGCGCGTGGGATGGGGGGCCAGTGGCGGCGCTCCCCGCTCCGCTCCCCTGGCACAGGCACGCGGGGCTGGAGCTGGCACAAGGCATCGCCCTCGGAGCGGCTCCGGCAGCACCGCTCACGGCTCCGTACGGCCATAACGGAACGTTTCCACCACAACGGCGTGAAAAAGGAGCCGAACTTTGGCCTCCGCCGAGCCCTAAATATCCATCAGAAGCTGCGGCCGCCGCTCGGTGCGAGCCAGGAGCCATCGGCGGATGGTGACAGCCGTCTTGGCGGGCGGGATCCAACGGCATCTCCCGCTGAACGGCGCTAGATGTTTCATAAAGCCAAACCCCCAGGATCAAGGAGGCTGCAATCCCTCCCAGCTCCTTTCTTCTGCTTTGCTCCAGCTCTTTCGAGCCTGCCTCCCGTCTCTCTCCAGAAAATCCTTTCATGCCTCCCTCACCAGACTGACATTTTGACAAGTTGCCACGAGTGACATCTGATTTGTACAAATTTCAAGACTAATAAATCTACCTGTCAAAGCGGAAACTTTAAAAGGAGCTAAGCCCAGCGGGTATAGTTTAACAGAACTCAAGTTGATGAAACTGTAGGATGGAGAAATTATATCTGTCACAATCCACCCACATTAGTTCTGTAGAGATGTTGGCAACTGAAACAAACGTCTTTCACAGCCTTGGAAAAAAAAAAAAAAAAAAAAAGGAGGAAAAAAAAATAAAAGGAGACTGTTAATACTGCGAGTAACAAGTAACAGTTCTATTTGTAAACTAGCAAATTTATTTATTTAATTTTTAATTTGCTCATAGACACGCGAGGGAGGGAGCGACCCTCCGCGTGCCAGCGGCAGCCCCGAGCCCGCGGTGAGCCCCGGCGACCATTCGGTCGCCGGGGCTCACCGCGGGCTCGGGGCTGCCACCTCGCCAGGTTGTGCCAAGTTTGGTGGAGCTCCATCCCTGCGGAGGCAGCTGTGGAGAAGGAGACCCCAAACCCCTTCCAGTTCCCCCACCTCAGACCCAGGGACTCGAACGCGGCGGTTGAAACATTTCACTTGTGCAGAGATATGAAGTGGGCTGGGGGTTGGAAGAGGAGGTTGGAAGAGCAGCCGGGCACGCCGAGGGAAGGAGATGTGGTCTCTGAATTTCCCTTTTTTTATTGTGTCTTCTCTTTGAGACAGCCGGACGTGAGCAGCCAGTTCATTCCACGTGCTGGAGAGAGATTGATTGGGAAGTCGCACGTTGCGTGAAGCTCCTGTAGCCCCGTCTGCAGCGCTGAGAGTGTCTTCAGGTGTATCTAATGACTGAACAGAACCTCTGAGCTGGTGATTTATGACAGCTGGTTCGGTTATAACTTGCCCATCTCCTTTCATTACAGAGGAGACTGGAGCGTTCGCTCTTTCCACTCGAATCCCATCTGCCGAGAGACTCCCCGCGTTCTCCCCAGCCTGCAGCGCTGCTGCCTCGCCCCGCCAGGATGTGCTGGCTCTGCCTGGCGAGGAGAGTGGTGCTGCCAGCGGTCTCCTTCGCCTGCCGTGGGCTCCATGTGGAAGGAGCACCAACGCAGCGCTGCCCTTCAGCGTGACACAGTGCCAGGTGGGCACGTGCACTGGTCCGTAGGCTGCTGAGGCTTCTTTAAAGCCCTCTTCAAGTGATGCCCCTGCCATGAGACCCCTGTTTTGGTCCTGCTCCTAGAGAAGTCAGTAGGAGCTCTCCCATTTTGCAGACTGGTGTTTCCACAGGATGAAGCCATCTCCACGTGAAGCCCACTCCTTGTCACCCTGACCACCGGAGCATCTCATGGTGCCGTGAGTCCCTGGGAGGTTTCTGAAACCTCAGCTCTGTGCAAACCTTTTCCAGCACATCAGCAGCCACGTTGGGATCATCCTGGGCCATTCCTCACTTCCAACGAGTCATATTTAGAGATGTGCTTCCGCAGAGAACCAGTCAATATATTTGTTTTCCTCTAGATACACAGCTGCAGAAGCGAACCACGCAGAAAGTTTATTAAGCTTGGTTAATTTTCTAATAGCCGCAGCAATGATGGATGTAAGCCACGCTGTCTTCCAGCTCAACTTAAAAGTCAAATAAAAATAATCATGCTGATGGGAAAATATAATTCTTGTAGCTAAGGCAGATAATATATGGTGTGTTAGTACCTGCCAAGGGTCTCGTCTCTGGTAACGTTCCCATGTGCTTCAGCGGGGTCGGGGCTCGGCGCGCGCTCTGTGCTCTCCCAGCCACCGCGTACTGGGGATTTTAGTGTAAACAACCCGCCGAGCTGGTGGTTTTTTCAACATCTGTATTATTTCTAACGTAATTCCTATGTCAAGGGCTCTGTTGGGATGAAGACCAACTAGAGAGGCTCTGCTCCTGCGCGCCTCCGGCACCGGTACCCATGCCTGCCCGGCTCCGGGTGGGCACCCTGTGGACGGGCGCTTGCCATGGCTGATGGCTTTGAAGTCAGCTCTCGCTTGCAGCTCTCCCACCCTGGAGAGGAGACCCCAGGGCTGAGGGGCTGCTTCTGGCTGGCATGAGGAGTTGCCTTCCAGCGATTTCTGCCGCGAACCCAAGCGCTTGCTGCCGTTCATCCCGGCTCCCAGAGGCCGGCTGTGCCAGCGAGCCCTCGGCTGCCTCTTGCTGGGGCTCAGCCACCGTTGGAGCAGCCCCTGGGGCGGGGGGACCTGCACCCTCTGCCTCGGGTCGGATCCAGCCTTGGACACTCTCTGCCCTCGAGCTGCCCGTTTATATTGAGTGGCATCCGCAAACCTGCTGAGAAAACCACAACACGCGGGGATTATCCAGGAAGAATTTAAGTCAGTTCTCTGTGATAAACTCTGGTTAGGGAGATTACGACTGTTTACCCAAGAAGTAAATATTGCTCAGCACTCAACTGCCGCCAGATAGGAGGGCGTGCAGCCGTGGGGCCAGGCTGCGGGTGATCCCGTGGCACACCCGGCCCCTCCGGTCCCCGGGAACGCCGGGAGCCGCCGCTTAGAAATAGGGACGACGCCGTTTCTGCGCGGGGCTGGGGAGGTCCGTAGGGTTCGGTGGAGCGGAGACGCCCGTCCCCGCCGCCTGCACCTGGGTGAAGTGTTTGTGTGCTGGCTCTTGCTAATCTGGTTTGCTGAGCTCGGCTAATTCGATAAGCTGGATGAGGGATGGCAGCCGGGCCTGGCAGGTTATTTCTGTTATAGTTCTTCCATCGCTCTGTACCCCGTCCACAGCATATGACACCTATATATCTTGACAGTGAAATTGAGCATGGTAAGGAAAAGTTTTTCTCCGTCCCGCTAATACCTTGTGGCCGACACCGGTTTTGGTACCTGGCGAGGCGTTTTACTCTCACACACCTACAATTTAGCAGAGATTGTAGCACCGACACTGCCACCGGGCACGTTCATCCCTGCCAGCTGTGCCCCAGCCCGTGCCTGTGCCTGGCTGCTGCGCCCTCATCCTTAGGACAGAGCCCGGCACGTTAACGCCACGTTGCAGGTCTGTTTAGGGTAAAAATGCTGTAAACTTGCACATGCTCAAGGGTTTCTTAGTGAAGCGTGCCATGCTCCTTCGCTGCCCGGTCCGTAGGAGGACAGCAGCCAGCTGTCCCCGGCTGCCAGGGGCTTTGCCCCGCTCCGAGCTCGCTCTGCCCCACCGTTGCGTTCCAGCAGCATGTGTTGCAGCAGCTTCACGGGCTCCCGGGGCTGCTGCACGTGTCGCCACGAGCACGCAGCCGCTGTGTGCCCGTTGCCATCGGCACGCGAGGTCGCGTGCGCCCGCGCGGTGTCCGCAGAGGCTGGCCAGGCGGGCGAGCAGGTCTTTGCGGGCAACAGCTCTGCACATCTGCGTGGATGGCAGAAGAAGACAGATAGACCCCGTTGTCTTTCTAATTCCTGTTCCCTTTGTAACTGGGGGCTGCCCTCCTCGCCTGGTGCTTACCTCCCCCCAGGTTTCGAAGCCACGCTGATCATATCCATCACACGACTCGCATTAGCGCGGCGAGCGCCGGGCTGTCACCGCACCTCGTGTGCAGGCATATGTTCCAGCGAAGGGCCGAGTGATTTAGAGGGGACCATTCACATTCACAGTCATCGCTTCAAATAAACAGGCTGAGAGTTTAATGATTTCAAGGTAAAGCTCTTTTATTAAGACAACACAGGGAACTTTTTTCAGCCGCAGCTGACATCACTATAATAAATCACCATCATGTCTTGTGGGATTGAAAAAGCCAAAATACTGTCAGAACTGATTTTTCTGGCTACTCATGCCTCCAGAACAAACCATGTGTTTTTAATCAACAAATCTTTGTTTTGCATTTCTAAGACCCTAGCACTCTTTAAATAGTTAGCATTTACCAGAGGGATATTTTAAATTCAACACACTGCTTCCTTACTGAAGAGATTAGGAAACAGGACACCACATTACAGACTTACTGGGCTCGTCCGGGGCTTTTGGAAATTTGTTTTTGTTATATTCCAGCAGTACAGAGAGGGGCTTTCCCGTTCTTGTCTCGAGCTGCATTAGACCTTTTCTCTCCCCAAAATCAGGACATTGGCTGCTTGTAGGAGTCAAACCGACTACCAAGACATCACGGAAACCCTCTCTGTCCAAAGCTGGGAGGAAAATCAATGAAAATAACATGCACCCAGGGAGGTTCCCGAGCCCCTGGCAGCACGACAGCAATAAACACCCCTTTGCCCGCCGTCACACGAGGGTCCTGCACCCCCTCTCTCCGGCGGAGCGGGCTGTGGGGACGGCCCGAGCATCACCCCGGCTGTGCCCGAGGTGCCCACCCGTCCCTGCTGTCACCCAGCTGCCGATGCCAGCGCTGTTGGTTCACGCCTGGGATGTGCCAGGCTTTTCTGCCGTGTTTCCCCTCGCAGCAGCAGTGTGATCCAGGGGATCTCACCTCCCTGCTCCGATTCAAGGTCAGGCTGAAAGTGGAGACGTCGGGATCCTCTTTCACGCCACGCAGGAGCCCCTCCTGCTCCAGCAAAGAAACGCGACGTGCTCTGCCTGCTTGGCACAAATGTCAGGGCTGAGAATAAACCCGCGACCAGACCCAGGCGCAAAGATGCCCACGCCAATCAACCCGCCGCCAGCGGGCAGAGCCGGCAGCGTGCCGGGGCGCTGCCACCGGGGGGTCACCAAAACCCGCGGGGAGCCAGCAGGCAGTGCCGAGGCGAGTGAGCCGTCCTCGGGGGTGCTGCAAGGGGCACCCTGCAGGATAGGACCCGCGGGGTGAATCCGGACCCAATGCTCTCCATGCTGCGTGGTGACAGCTTTGGTTTGGAAACCCTGCTGGGATGGGGCTGGGTGACCCGGGCCCTTGTCCCTGGGGAGGACGCCTTGCAGCGCTGCTGCCCGCGCATGCACCCAGGGTGGCCGCCTGCTCTCTTCCCGGTGCCCCTGGTAGTGCCAGGCCGGTGGCACACGGCCACGAGGCCAGGGGTGTGGGCTGTCAGCGGGATGGTGAGAGTGGGGAAAGGTGGGGACACCATCCAGGACACCCCCTTGTCTGCCCTGACTTTAGCTGAGCATCCCCCCTGCTCTCTTGGATGCTTCTCCCCCAGCACGACAGCAGCCCCCAGCCCCCCCCAGCCCTCCCAGATCGAGGGTGAACTTTCCCCTTCGGCCAAACCCTCCTTGGCCCCGGCACCTCCTGGGCTGACCCCGGGGCCGGCAGCCGAGACCCTCCTCCTGCACGGGACCCCCTCCCCACCTCGCCACCCCCTGCGGGCGCCATAAAAGTGCCGTGGGCACATCCATCCCTCCGACACCCTCCCACGCAGCCGGGCGAGATCAAAGCCTGCGCTGGGAATCAAAGCATGTGACGGGCAGGTGTCCGTCCCCTCGCCGGGGCGGCCATTAATCACCGGCTCTGTCCCACAGGGAGATCAAACCGGCCCTCCCGCCGCTGCGGGTTAAAGCTGCCTCCAGTTGCCCTCATTAAAGTTTTCTCCTCGCCTCCCCCGGGCTGCCCGGCTGACTGCTGTCCCATGACCGCCCCTTTCACTCCCGAAAACAAAGGCTGCTGTGAGGAGCGCGGGGCAGCCCGGCCAAGCTCCGCCATCCCATCCTCCTGGAGCTGCTGCCAACCCGCGCCCCGGCACGGCGGCCCTTCCCGCGGGCAGCCGCGCGCTGCCCAGCCACGCACCCACCCGGGCACCCGGAGCGCAGCTGGGCAGCCTCCCCCTGCTTCCTTTTCCTTGCTTTCCTTGAAATTTTGAGTGCGTTTGTGCCAGTTTGGGAACTACTCGTTTTTCCACCTTGTAAACCGGGAGAAGCCGCCGAAAAGCGTGGGTTCGGGTGTTTGCCGAAGCGCCGGAGCAGCGGCGGGACCCCGGGGGAACCCCTCGTGCTAACGGCTCCCCGCCACCCCCCCCCGCCCCGCCGGGCTCCGGCGTTCGGGTGAGAAGGTGAAGGAAACGCTTCCGCCCGGCAGCGCTGCGCTCCCACGGGCTGCAGGGCTGCGTAAAAGCGATCGGGGGGGGGAACCAAAGTGTTTCTGTAACCAGGACCGGGGGGGCTAAATTTCACGTTTCAGACGTGTCACATACTGGAGAAATGTTGAGGTTTTCTTTTCCCCTCTGATGCGCACGTTATTTCACTCACACGGGGGGGGGGAAAGAAGAAGAAAGGAAAAAATCAGGGGGTTTCACTGAGAAGCCGCTTGCAGTTGGGAAATCAATCATTTTGATGGCAAAAATGCTCAAGGCAGAGCCCTGCTGTGGGGGGACCACACCGGGGGGCTCGTCCCCGAGGAGGGAGCGGGGGGACCCCCACCGATGCCCTTCGCCCCAGGGCACGGGTCCGGAGGGGCGGGTGTCCGTGTGCCCGCGCGGGCAGGGGTGCTCCACGGTGGGCTGCTGCCCGCCGCCCCGGGAGGGTCCCCTTTGCCTTTGAACTTGGTTTTTCTCCCCGCGAGGAGCGGGGGGCTGACACGCAGGGGGGTGTCAGTGCCGGGCGTGATGGATGGTGGTGACAGCGGGGCAGGACGCGGGCTTCAATCGCCGGCACACGTTGACTCTGGCACCGGCACAAACCACCTTTCGCAGCCTCCCCGCGACCCCTCTCCCCGCTCGCAGGCCATCACTCAACCGCCTGCCCCAAACTTGACCTTTTTTCCAGAGGAGCTTTGCTAAAAGCAGCGTTTCTTCCCCCAAACTCTGCCAGAGGAATTTCGCTGGCACTGGCGGGGCAGCAGCGCCGAGCCGGTGCCGGCCGCGCTCCGTGGGGCTCCGGGAAGCCCGCGGCAGCCCGGTTCATGCCATGAGCACACGGATACGTGTCCGGCCCCTCGCACGTATTTGTCGATTTGCACAGCTGCTCCTCATCCTCACTTTGAAGTCCCCCCGCTCTGTTTTTGTAGCTGACGGCCTCACCGCGGCGTGCCGGGGCCAGGGGACTGCAATTTGCAAAAACCTTTTTTGGGCTGCAAAAAACCTTTTGCCGTCGGGTTTGGAGGAGCATCCAAAAGTTCAGGCTCTTCCCAGTCCCCGGTACGAGCATCCTCCCTGCTGGCTCCAGCGCTCCCAGTGCTCCCACCCAGCAGCTCCTCTCCCAAAAACGCTGGGAAAACCAAGCGAGCACTTCGGCGCGGGTTCGTCCGGGGTCGGGCACGCGCGCAGCCTGACGCGGTGTTGTTCCGGTCGCGGCCTCGCGTTATTAATAATAAAAACTGTAAAATTTTGTTACCCGCAACACGCAGAGGGGAGGAGGCAGATGAAGGTCTGTGAGCTGCGCGACCTGGAGCTGGGGAGAGATGGTTATCTAAATAAGATTTTATTTTTTTAAAACCCAAGATAATAATGATAATGCTAATAATAATAATAATACAAAAATACCTCTTTTTAGCCTGCTTCAAGATCCAGATCTTATCCTAAACAAGAAAATAATTCTAAGCCCCGGAGAACGCACTGAAAATTAATATTGATTATTAGGAATAATAGCCCTTCTAGGAATGGCATTGCAATGTCTAGGGAAAGGATTCCTCCGGGGCCAGGTAATAATCACAATCATATTTAGTATCTGCACTGCGCTTTCTATCCTCAAAGCAGATTAACCTCTTCTGTACCAGATTAATTACCCGGCGATGGGCTCGCAGGGTTGGAGGCGAACAGCTGTGCCGCCGAACCACCTCTAGCCTGGAAAACTCTCCTGACGTCGGAACTCCTCACACCCCACCGTGCACGGGCTCCGGATCGCTGCTACGGCCCTCGGGAGCCGGCAGCGTCACCAGCCCCTCCAGCTCGACCCCCTCCCCTGGCTCCAGCCCCCACCGCAGCTCCGGCTGCGCCAGGTTCTCCAGGAGACCACACAATGTGCCTGACATGCCGTTTAATACAACACAATGAAATATTGAAAAGGCTTTCAAAACTCAACATGTTGAGGCAGAAATCTATGGAAGATGTTTAATACTAATTCTATTAGGCATCTGAGTTAATGAATCACAACTGTAAGAAATCATGATAATCCAGAAGGCATTAGTGACAGATTAGCTTCAAAGCTACCATAAAAGTGCCATAATGCTTACCTAGCGGCGTGATTAATGCCAGCAATGCATAATGGCATTATGAGGGATGGAGCTGCGCGGCGGCGCTCCCACAGCCCCTTCGCTCCGGCCACCGCCCGGCCCCCAGCCCCTGCTCCGGCACGGGGCCACAAACTCGCGCTGGTCCGGCACCGCCACGGCCCCTCCGTGGGCACATGGTGGCCCTGGGCAGTGGTTGCCCGCAGGACTGAGCCCACAGGTGTTGCCCACAAGACTTTCAGGTGTTCTCCATCACAGTAGCAGTCCCGGAGCAGTGGTGGGAGGTGGGTGCTGCAGGAGGTGGGTGCTGCAGGTGTCTGCACTCAGGCGGTGATGGGGAGGCAGAGGAGATAAGTGGGAGCTCGGCAGTACCAGCCTCAGTGTTGTTGCTGCTCTGAGATGGGGCTGGAGGGGCTCTGAGTGGGAGGGCAGCAGTGCCGAAATGCCACGGTGCAGGGTCCTTGCAGATGGCAAATGAAGGTCTTGTGCTTTAGGTGCTTGAGCTTTCTCTATCCAGACCTTCCCACTGCCTCCTCCACAAAGCTGACTCGGACCTGGGGCTCATCCTGCCAAACCCAGCATCAGTCTCCGCTGAGGGCCACATCAGGAGAGCTTGGATTGCTGCTCTGCCCTGGTCTTGGCGTCCCTTGCACATGCCCAGCTGAAGGAGGTCCAGCCGAGTGTGCCCTCCCAGGCCGGGGCACCCGCGGGCACCGCGATCCTGAGCGTCAGCAGAAACGTAAGTGGAACAAGTTGCTATTGAATGAAACTAGACGTCTCATTATGGCTTTTCAGGGTTGTTTTCCTACATCTTTATTGCTCAGGTTTGCTTAATTCTAGAGTGGATGCTTGCCAAATTGTCTATCAAATTACCTACTGGCAAGTAAACCGAGATTAGTTCACTTGAGTGCGGCCCTCTTATATTTGACTTATAGCCAAGCAAAATATGGGTTTAATCAAGGGAGAAATTGGACATGATGTTTCAATGAAAGATAGCAGGGTACTATCTGTTCAGCGGAAACAGGGGAAGGCACAACCCGGAGGCAGGAGCAGAGGAGGGTTGGCCAGCTCAGCTTCGTGAGAATCGACTGAGGGTGGTTGCTCCGAGGCTGCCTGAGCAGTGTGGGGACACTGGGAAACTCAGCCCTCGCCCAGCACGTTGCTGGGCTGAGTTCTCTTGCTTCCTTGGTGGAGCCGAGATCACGCGGTGGCCCTGGTTGGGCTCCCCAGGGAGCTTACTGTGTGCCATCATGTGCCCTTCAAAGGTCTTGTGATGTTGCTCCGGCTATCTCAGCCGTTCCAGTCGTGTCCCGTGCGGATCTGTGTCCCAGCAAAACCCCGCGTGCCCCAGAAGGAGATGGGTCGGGGAGCAAACGCTGTTGCTAGAGTGGTGCCTGACCCGGCGTGCGCAGCGGGGCTCGTCCCAGGCTCCCGGCTCTGCCGCGGGCTGGGCAGGTTCTCAGCAGACAAGTTGGTGAAGTTGCACCGACTGTCTCAGCTCTTCCAGTCTGTGGTGTTTGAGGTCCCGCAGGAAACTTTCACCCACCGCCTGTAGATGTGGAGCCCCTGGCAGCCGGGTGGGCTCTGGGTGGGATGCAAGGAGGAGGGTGAAGCTGCGGGAGCGAGCATGGGCAAGCGCTTGGTGTTTGTCCGGGACATGGGGCTGACACGTGTGACATCTTCCAGTTTCTTGTGCTTCCACTTGCGTCTCTGGATGGGCTCCCAGGAGAACAAAACACCGGAGTGGATGGGATGGCTGGGCTGCAGGGGGGATGTGGGGATACTTCTACACCCCAAAAGCTGTGGGGTTTTGCCCTCTCTCACATCCAGCTGTTCTCCCCATCATGACCTGGTGTGGGTCCCACTGCTCCCCTCGGCTCTCCCCGCAGCCGGCAGGTCCCACTCAGAGCCCCTTTATGCGCCGCTCAGCGTGTGCCAGGGCAGGGTGGGCTCTTGGGGCAGAAGGACATACCTCGTGCTGGGGCTCCCAGGCAGGTGGCACCTGTGGCTGCCCACAGCTCCTGGCTCCGGGACGGTTACCGCAGTCCCTGCGATGTGGGGTGGTGTTTTAGATCCCCAGCTTCTGCCATCACAGGAACGTGGGCACGTTCCTCTCCTCTTAGGTTTTTCTTCCACTCTTCTTTAATTTTAAGCTATTTTCAACCCTCACTGAGGCAAGCTCAAAAATTTGACTCCTGAAGGCTAAAAACTAGAAGGTAAATAAAAATAACCCCAAAGTTAATTATATACTTAATAAGTCATGATTTTTTTAAGCCCGTCTCATTCCTTGTGGGGGTCTGACTCATGGTTCTGAGCACTTGCAGTTGGCAATAATATCTTGCTGTAATTTGAATTAAACCACTTGTAGCAGTGCTCTGTTCTCTAATTTCATTTAGGCCCAGTGGGTGTCCTGTCTTCCTGGAATTTGTTGGCTATCTAATGAGAAGCAGCACAGCCAACCCGGTTAATGAATAAAGTCAGGAATCTCGAGGGGGTTGAGAAAGGGCTGGGTGGAATTGAGTAGGTGAGAGGGGACCGTGGGGACTTGTAGGACCATCGCCATGGGCTTCTCGTGCATCAGGTGCTGTTCGAGCTGCATCCCTACATCCACTCTGTGTCCTCCTGGTCCCTCCAGCCACCTCTTGATCCAGCACTGAGCTCGGCTCAGCCCGGAGCTCATCCCTCCGGCCCCAGAGGGGTGGTGGATCCTCACCTTCTGCCCGAATTTTCTCTATGAAAGGAGGATGTTTGCTCTTTTGGACAGCCCCATGCCATGCAGAGGTGCTGCCTGTACCAGGGCGACCTGGGTGGGTCACGGCGCTGGCACAGAGACGGAGCTGTGCCCGTGCCCACGGTCACCACCAAAGCCGGGTGAGCAGGAGGGTGCCCGGTCCCCCACTGCCACCCGCCAGCGACCAGCATCGCTGCGCTCCGCGCTCGCGGGTCACGAGCGCACAGCCCTGGCTGGAAGCCGGGCACGCAGCCCAGCGATGACACGGTTCCTCCCCTGCCAAAATCAAAAGCCGGGATGTTTTCAACCGCCTCCTCTGTCCTGCGGGTCGGGCGCTTTCCCGCGGCGCTCTCCTCGAGAGCCATTGCCACCAAACCTTTGCCAGCGGTTCCTGCTGGTGGGACGCTTGTGCCGGGAGCCGATGGGTCCATCCCGGGTGCCAGTGTCACGCGGTCCCCAGTGTCCTGCCCAGCTTTTACCAGCCGTTTCTCTCGGCAATCCTGTTGTGCAGCGGGAGCAGGAGTGTCAGCCCCGAACCTGGTGCCGGGTGACAGCTGGCGCGGTGCCCTGGATCTGCCTGCGCTGCCCCCGGGTACCGCGGGGGAGAGAAAGTTGGGGAATAATGGTATGAGCAGGCGATGCCGTCTCTTGGGGAAAAAAAATTAAAAAGAAGGAAAAACGTTTGGGGTTTTTTATATATTAAAAAGAGCAAAGGGGAAAAAAAAAAAGCAAGGCTTGCAAAGTCGTGCGAGTTGCCGAGTTGAGTTACGGGGGCCGGGGTCGGATGATTAACAACCCTCCCGCGTTTCGGCATCGCAGCCATTACTCACTCCAAACCTGAGGCTTCTCAGTTACATACCCCGGCACAGCCCGACCATTTTTTCCATTGACTGAAAACACATTCTGACTGAAAACAAACTTTCGATCCCCGAGGCTTGGCACGCCTCGGGTCCCTCACCGTATTTAATCAACGGGAAGCTAAACACTTTCAATCTGTGATGGCTCATTTGGAGAGGGAGCTTTGGGCCCTCGGTAGGTGCCAGATATAATAACTCTCCCCTTTTCTTTTCTGAGGCCTACTTTTATAATTTTGCTATTTTTCAATGTCAGACCCATCTTTTGAAGAAATTTTATTGGATTTCCTGTTAGACTTCAGCGAGGATTTTTCTTTCTTTGGCAGAAATATCAAGCAGAACAGGGGAAAAACTCAATCATAATCTTGGAACGAGGATTATTATTAGTGAGGCTTTCTGTGTCTGTTTGCACAAACACATTATTTAAGAGCCCCGCGGGTCGGTGGGCCCCTGGCTCTTGTACGCCGGCCCCTGGTGCTGGTCCCTGCTGTCCATCCGTCCGCCACGGCTGCTCCTGCCGGGAGCGGGGCAGGCGGTGCCAGTGCATGATGCCAGGCATGGCAAGGGCAGCCTGGGGGCTCTGTTCCTGCTGGGGTACTTCTAATATCTTGCCAAGATTTCTTAAATCTTTGCAAAATCCCAGGAATCAGGGCTCTGCCTGCAGTTCCTGTTCGCTCAGCCCTTGGATCTCTGTGGGAGCGGGTGTTTGAGGGAGACCCTGGCCAACCTGTGCCTTGGTGGACATCGTGCCTCTGCACCAGGGCCAAGTACCCATGCTGGGCACTGGATGCAGCCTGTGCCAGTGTCTCCGTGCCGGCGCGTGGAGGGGCTGCAGCATCACAGGGATGCGGGGCAGGCAGGGGGCTTCTCTCTGCCTGCCCGACTCCAGGCAGGTCCCTGGCTGGTGCTGACACTGCCAGGTGTTTGGGAGCAGGAGGTCTGCGCTGGCTTTGCTGGGGTGGCGTCAGTGCCAGGCTGAGGGAGGCGCAGGGAATCTGCAGGGATGGGCTCCTTTTTGCTGCATCTCTTGAGTTTTGCAAGTGCCGCCAGTGGCTGCGCTTCTCTGCCTCCCTCCCCTGCCCGTCCTGGTCCTGAGCTGCGTCTTGGGGATCTTGGAAGTCAGGACAGCTTTAAAATCTGACCTGGACGTGAATGGGCAAAGGGGCAGTGTTTTCCACAGGTGTGGGGATGCGCAGCAGAGCCCTGTCCCAGAGCTTTGGGGTGTGCGGAACCCCGAGTTGGGTTTCAACACCCGACTCCTGCTCCCAGCTCTTCCCGGCCGAGCCCAAAGAAAGCAGCGGCTGCTGCTGGAGCAGAGCTCCTGCCCTCTTAGCGGAGCAGCTTTTGCTGTCTCAAGGTTTTCCAGGGGCTCTCAAGGCTTTCCTTCTTTTTTCTCTCGGTTTTTGAGGTTAAGAAGTATGCTACAGTATTCAATAAATCGCTTGGCATGGCGTACGACAAAACAAGAAAATGTAATTCAGATTAAAGTCACCCTCTGGCTAAAATGATAGTTTATTAAATAAACTGCAGCGCTGCCAATCAACTCTGCTGGCAAGCAATCCTTTGACATTAATCTTTTTTGATGTGATTTAGGGTACACCTGGGCCTTTGTAGAGTATCTCCCATAATTTCTTTCCCATCTCTCTGGATCAAGCTGCTGTGCTTGGCTCCGTTGACAAATTCCCCAAGTAATCCCTCAAAAGATTGGAGAAATGCTCCAAACGCTCCATTAAATTTATTTTCCGTGCTTTAAGAGCCCCAAAACTATGTCCAATAAATAAGTGTTCACTGTGATTTATTGAAATGCTGCTCTGATTTAGAGTTATAGGCGGGGGAAATATGTCACCCCTGGGAACTGGAAGACCAGCCTCGCAAGCGAGACCAGATGTGCCGGCGCGGGGCGGGGGGAGTGTGGCCAGGCCTGGGGGGGCTCCACAGCCTGGAGCCTGGACCCCGCTCCCAAACCCCGGCACAAAAGGTCCCCGGTTGAGTTTTCTTGCCTGAAAAATTTATTGTGGTTGTAGTTATTGGGGGAACCATCAAAAGAGTAATTCTGGCCCTTGTTTTTGCACAGGCCTTTTGATAAATACGATACTTAGAAATATGCCTCCCACAAGACAGGAAAGCCATAGAGTTAAAATGAAGTAATCTGTCAGTAAACTTGCTGGAATCGAGGCCAAAATGAAACCTGTGAAAGCAAGAGGGGGAGAAAGGGAGCGGGCGCTCCCCGGCGCGTCGGCGCGGACGAGGGGCTGAGCATCCTGCCGTGGTTTATCATCCCGGTTAAAAGGGAGGAGTTGTTTCCAGAGGGTTCTGTTCCAGCACTGGGCTGCTCCAGCCGCTGCGAGGGCTCCCTGCTCCGCACCCTGTGCCGGCTGCACCGCGCCACCGGCACCGTGTCCTCCCCGGATGTGTCTGCCGAGCTGTCGGGCACCTCTGCCCTGCTCTGCCCACCTTCTCCGAGGGCTCCGTGTCCGGGTTCCCACACCCCACCCCCGGTTGGGGTCTGCAGACCCTGGGGAGCGGAGAGGCAGGGGCCCGATCCTGCTCCGCTCGCCCCACTGCGGTGCACGGCTGCTGCCGGCCCGGACGCGGTTCGAAGCGAGGTGTGCCGTGCCGCACCACCTGTGTTTACGCTGCGCGATCTGCAGTTTGCTGTAATAAAATCATTTAATACAGTCATTATTTTCTTGGCAAGGGCCGTGCTGGCGGGGAGCGATGGGGAGCGGAGCCGGCTCGCAGCAGCCCGATGGACCCGATAACTCCCGGGGCTGCTCTGAGCAGGAGGCAACACGAAAATCCAGTCTGGAGCTCCTGCTCCAGCCGTGCTCGCACTCGCAGGCGGCTCCTCTGATCCATGGCCAAGCTCCCCGGGCAGGGAGGGCACAGGGATTGGGCTTCCTCCTGCAGCTCCAGTGCTCGCTGGCTCCCACTGGGTTATGCATCCCACCCGGAGAGCCCACGGCTCTGCTCTCCGGAGCTGGGACTGAGGAAGCAGGAGTAGCTCTCCTGGGTTTGCTCCTGACGCTGCCCGGGACCGCTGGTGCGGAGCGGGGTGAGGTCTGTGCCCACCTGCAGCCCCCAGCAATCAGCAAGAGCATGGTGGGGCACATGTGCCCCAAAATCAGCGCTGTACCCGGCACGAGGGATGCAGCTCCTGGGAAAGCCCTGCTGCTGGCCCACACTTCGGTGAGCCTGGGCGGAGATGGCATCCCCACCCCATGAGGCTGCAGATGCAGGGGGCACCCAAAATGCCTTTCCTACACCCCCCAGTTAGCCCCATCTGATAAAGCAGAGGACGGGCAGGTGGCCTCCGGCAGCCGGACCCCGCAGAGCCCTGCGGCAAACGGGGGAAGGATTTTTCACACGTCCGACAGATTGATGCTGCCTACAGCTCCTGGGATGCTGCGGAGCCCTAAGCAGCCCGAGAGGGACCGAGGTGTCGTGGGGGCAGTGGGACCCTCCCTGGGGTCTGGATCAGGCCCTGGGAAGGCGAGTCGGGGGGGGAAGGAACAGAGCGAGCCGGCGTGTGTGTCTGTTAAGAGAAACAGGATTCATGGTAATTTCCTGCCAGATGCCTGAGCTCCTCCAGTGCGCAGACGTTTCACATGCGAAATATCAAAGCGTTCCCAGTAACAAATGTACTTCCTGCAGCTCCTCAGATCTGCCTCTGTGCCAGCCTGGGAGTGCGGCACTGCCGGCATGGGCAGTGTTCCCACCGCAGTGCGGGGTGCAGGTGTGGGGGGACGCGGGCATTGCCCCTCGCTCGCGGCACGGGGGCTGTGGAACGTCGGCCTCGTGGTTTTGGGAAGCGCTCGTGCACATATCGGTCCCGACAGCCTGAATTAACACGTCGGGGTGTCCGATCCGCGCTGGTGACACGCAGTGACCCCGTCAGCGCAGCCCTGGTGCAGCAGCTCCCGGCCTCACGTGGATTCTGAGTTTTATAGCATCCTGACGTCAGGGCTGGGAAGGGAGAAAGGGGGAATAAACCCCCTCACCACCCAGCAGCGCAGGGCTGCGCACCGAGCGGGGACGGGGCGGCCGTGGGCTCCATCCCACCCCTGCAAAGGCTCCACCAGCCCCTCCACATCCCAGCGCAGCCGCTTCCGACCCCAGATGCTGCCCGCTGGTCCCAGCAGCCCAGCCTCAAAACGTCATCTCTGTTCCTGCTCTTCCGGGTTGTTGGTTGTTTTTTTTCCAAGAAAGGCACTGCCTCTCACCTGGTTTTGCAATTTTCTCTGCAATTCTTTTTAATGTCTTACGAAGTTGGCTCAAAATCCCAGTCCATATAAAACCCGCCCCCCACCTGTGAGCTTGATTCGATGCGGCTCGTCGGGCTCTTTCTGAACGCCTTGCTCGTAGGGAAGCACCCAAATTCATTTGATTTAACGCTTTTAGTGTGTTGTAAGAGCTGCAGGATGATCCCAGGGCTCCCGGAGCACTTGGAGGGCCCTGCCAGGCGCCGCCGTGACTCCTCGCACCCTTTCCGAGGCGTTTTGGACCCCGCAGCAAACCTCTGGCTCCTCTTGGCGCCTCTCGGTGCTAACGAACGCGGGAGCCTCCCGGGCACGGCGCTGCTTGGCCTCGGAGAAACTCACGCAGAAGACCCAAATAATCATAAATCAATATTTACCGGGCATTGCTGATTATTTTCTATTTATTGTCTATTGGCCTGAGAAGTTCATACTGACTGAGTCAGAACAAAACGTCAATAACCGCAGCCTTGAGGGTCGGGAGGATTGATGCTGGTGAAACCCCCGGCTGCCGGCGGGTGGGCTGGGGCAGAACCGGTGCCGCGGCGGGGCGGAGGCAGCTCCCGGATGGGAGAGGATGCAGGGCAGGTTTCTGCTGCCAGCAGTGACGTTTGCCACGGCAGAGCCCAGGGATCCTCCTTGGCCGTGGGAAAATGCTGCTCTTGGCCCTCTTTGCTGTTTTGGGGGAAGCAGAAGACCTTCCCCAGGCGATGCGGCAGCTGTTTGTGCCCCGCTCCTCCCGCAGCCCTGCGCGGAGCCACGCGGGACAAGGACATCGCCCCCACCTCGGGAGGGTGTCCCCACGGAGACCTTGGCACGTAACAGGCTGCCAAATAGGTGGAATTCAGGGTGAAAACTTCGCTTCTTCCCTCCAGCACGTCAGTCTGCTCCTCCTGGTCGTGCCACTTTCGGTGCACACGTGCCTGTGCCGCTCGCACCACCCCAGCACCGAATTCCCCTGCCGGATTTCCACCGGCTCTCGCGGCGGTGGGATCACAACAAAGCAGCACATCTTCAGGTGTGCCCTGGCCTGGTTCCTGCCCAGCTGGTCCAGTACGGCCCAACACGGAGCCGGCAGGGGAGGCACCGCCACGAGAGCCATCGTGCCACGAGAGCCGTCGCACCCCGCTTGCCGCCATGGTTGGGGGTCAAAGCAGCCCCGGGAGGAGCAAACCCCCCGGGATTTTACGGACCACAGCGAAGGCATCTGAGCCACATTTGGCTCCTTGGTGCTGTCTCCTCACTGTGCCTTTATTTCAGCTTTCCCAGGGCTCTGCAGCACCCGGTGCTCAGCGGGGCGCAGAAGGCTGGCTTTCAGGTAGGGGTGCGGGGTGGTCCCCACCCATTTCGTGCCTCTTTGAGGTTTCTCAGGCAGGACCCCCCAGCCGTTTGCCACCGTGGGAAGCCTTGGCTTCGGCCCCGGTGAGAAGATCTGATGGGAAAAGCAGGTGGCTCCCATGGGCTCAGGTTCTCCGCTGCTGGCCACGGCTGCAGAGCCCCAGTCCCTGGGCTGGTCCCGTCATCCCAGCACGGAGCTGGAGGCTGAGCTGTGGTGCCAGCAAAGCCTCGGCACAGAGCTGGAGGACCGACCTGGGAAGGGGGAACCTGTCCTTGGGGACCGCGGTGTCGCTCCTAGAGCCTGCCCGCTCCCGTCACGTCTGTCACTTCTCGTTAGCGCCCGTCAGCCGAGTAACGCGACTTGACGGGTGTAATCGGGGCCGCCATGCCAGCAGAGAGGATCTCTGGAAACTTGACACCACGCGGTTTCCCAGCTCTGGCTCCTTCCTGGAAGCCGCGTTTGGAAGTGATACTCTGCCCGGCACATGGGAAAATGGGGGTCGAGGCACCGCGATGCCACACACTGCTCAGCGACCCCCGGGCTGAAAATGGAGGGTCTGGGGTCAACCAAGAGCTCCTCAGTGGGGCCAGGCTGGGCTGGACTCAGCCAAATCTCCTGCTGACTTGGAAGGAAATACAGGTGCAGGCAGAGCCCCAGGACGCCCGTCTGGCAATGCCAACCCTGCTGCCGGGGTGGCGGGCACCAGCAGAGCGCTGCGTGCTCTTTGAAGCGTGCAGCTGCCAGGTACCCGCCGGCTGTAGCTCACGCCGTGCTCACACTCACGGCTCTTTGGCCCTGGGAGCACCTGACGCACCGTCTGTGCCGCCCCGAACCGTGTGCCCGCGGTGCGGGCAGGGGCAGAGACGGAGAGACAATCGCAGGAGGAGATTTGGGGCATTTCCAGCTGTGAGCCTGGCTGGCAAAAGAGGGGCGGTGAGGAGGGGAGCGCACCCATCCCTCGCACCCCTTCTGCAGCCCCGTGCTGTGCCACGGTACCGGGTCAGACCCTGGGCACCTCTGAAATGGCTTCAGCAGGAGTTTGCTGGAGCAAGGAATAAAGGTGCTGGGGTCTGGGCTGTGTTTTGGGCATGTGGCGAAGGGAGGTGGGAGAAAACCTCTTCCAGCCCTGCCAAGCACGGCAGCTGGGGGCTTCCCACTGCCCCCAGGGAGCTCCCGGGCAGCTGCGGTTGGAGCCGCACACCAGTGCGGAGATGCAGTCAGGGCTGGCACGGGCTGTGGGAACAGACCTGGGGGAGAGGAGGCAGCCAAAAAAAGGGATTTTGAGTCACCTGAGAGTTTCTGCAGCGAGGTCTCACCGCTCCCCTCCTCCCTGCCGTCGGGTCTGGCAAACGCGCTCACCTCGAGCCACAACAAACCCCGGCACGTTCAATCCCACATGAAACAGCATCGTCAAAATGATTCCAAGGAAGTTCCTCCCTGGGTGGGGAATCACGAGTTAAGGTCTCCTTCCCCATCCCCACCTTGGCAGAGGGAGGGACCGGTGCTGGGGGGATGTGGGGTGCCCTGCTCCGTGGAGGAGGGTGGCACAGACCCGCGGTGGTACCCACCAGCCTCCTCCGCATCCCGTCGCTGGGCACAGCGGGCACACGGGGGCAAAGGGCTGAAAACACTGGCAGCAGCGAGGAGGGGACGGTGGCGACAGCGCTGCCACTGCCCCCCAGCCTTCCCAGATCCATCTATATGGCAGCTTTTGGTGGCTTATTTGCCGAAAATTCTTTCTCACTGCTAGTGTCATACGTAACGAGCGGGCACATCCGGCACTTTGAGGAGATCAATATCTCTGCAGCTGTAAATATCCCGGGAAATCGATGGAGGATGTAAAATGTATTTCATCCATTTTCACTTTTAACATCTCTTTGTAATAAAAATGCTGTTTTAATAAATGAAAATGGGGAGATTCACTGCTGGGCCCCGGCGGGTTTCCGCGGTGCTGGATTTTTGTCATCCCCACCAGTGTTCCCTGAGCTCTGCCAGTGCAAACCACCCCGATGAGTCCAAACTGCTCCATCCTCTGTCCCTCTTGCTCTGAGCCGAAGGAATCCCAGTGCGGCCGGAGCCCTCGGCTGGGACACGGAGCCCTCGGCTGGGACACGGAGCGCCGGCTCCGCGGCAGCTCCCCGTGCGAGCTCGGGGCTGCGATTCTCCTTGCACAAAGCCTCCGCGTTGCCAAACTGCCTCCTAATCCCTTGGAACAGGGATGTGACACCGCGCGCTGGCATGTGGGTGCCGGGCCCGTGGCGCGGGGTGGGGTTTGTCCTCTCTGCGTTCCCTTGGCTTTTCCGTGTGGGTCCCGACCCCGCGGACATGGTGCCCCAGGGAGGGATGGCCCTAAACAAAACGCTCGTCTCCAAAGGACTGAAGAAAGCCCCTCGCCTTGGGCAGCTCTGGAAATGGGATCTTAACCTGCTCGTAATTACTGCGCAATAGCCGCTCGTTAATTACAACATCAAAACCTCTCGCGGCGTGAGAGGTGGATTTATGGATGAAATTCCCTGATCAACATTCACGGCCGCGCCAGGAAGAAATGTGTGGGGTAGCAGGGAATACTTTTTAAATTCTTTTTCGGTAATTATTTCTCGCTGGTTTAATACCGGCTGACCTTGGAGAACGTAAGGGGAAAACAAGAGCCGTAACATTTGCTTTCCGAGGAGGCCCCCGACGCGCGGTGGCCGCAGGGACCTGCCGATGGAGACACCGGTTGCCCGCGCAGGAACAAGCTGCCAGAACTCCCTTGCAGCTCCGTAAAATCTTCTCTTATTTCCCAAGCAGCCGGGGCAGGGGGGGAGCAGCTGGCACGGGGCAGCTCCGGGCTCCGGCGGCAGCACCCGGCATCGCCCCGTGCCCTCTGCCAGGGACGGACCGCGGGGCTCTGCTGCAACAGCGAGGCCGGATTTAGGAGAAGAGGTCGGGAAGAAGTAATCCCTGCGGGGCAGCCAGTCCGCTGGCGTTTGCCACGATGGATTTTGCGTCTTCCCTCGCGGACCCGCTGGCGTTTCGCCGCCGGCTCAGGAGCAGATGCCGCCTGGTGTGAGCCGGCGTGGCGGTTTCTGCGGTCCGGCTCCTGTTGGCCCAGATAATAGTCGGTTATTGGGCGGTTTCAGTTGTTTAACCTCTTACAAAATGTTTGTTAACTGGATTTATCCAGGCTCGGTGTTAGCAGAGCACCGACAACTGCTGGTTTGGATGGGAGGAGAGGAGGGAGCGAGGCTGGAGCTTTGCCTGGGAACCCGGTGCTGCCGTCCCGCCCCAGCCGGTGCCCGCCGAGCCTCACCCTCCCCGGGAGAGGGCACGGACGTGTTGGGGCAGGGTCCCAGACATTCCTGGGAGACTGTGCACCTGAGTTCTGGGAGTTCCCAAGGCAATTACCATCTCTGTGCTAACAGTGGTTTTCTCCTCTGTCTAGGCAACTCCTTCATCAAGGTGTGGATCTGCTTTTGTCTCCGCATCTCGGGGAGCTTAATTAGAAGCTTGGCATGGCCGTGGCGTGTGCAGTTACAGCAGAAATGCTTTGTATGGCCACCACCGCCGGCTGGGGCAGGAGCCCCATGCTGCCCCGGATGCTCCCTCCCCTGGGATCAAAGGTCCTGCTCCTGGGATACCTTCAGCACGTGCATTTTTCCCTGCTCCAGCTGCTGTCACAGCAAGGTTTTGCTGATGTTACAGCCGCGTTGGGAGCGCTCGGTGCCGGAACCTGGTCGGATGCAGCCCCAGGACATGACACTTTTCCGAGCGCCATCCCAGCCCCTCTCCAGTCACCGTCCGGGCGATGCTGGGGCTCGGTCCCCGTCCGTGGTGGGCCAGCGGCAGCTCCAGAGACACCTTTCATGTCTCTCGAAGAGCAGAGTGGAAGTCAGCACACAGATAATTACAAGGCAGCACATCTCTGTGTCCTGTGACTAAGGCAGTATGTAGAGCAAAGGTAGGAACAAACCACCAGAAGAGCAAATAAATAAAGAAGGCAGCTTTAATAATGGGGTAATTACCTAGCTTAAGTACACAATCATCTAGCATTTTGCTAAACTTTATGACACATGATGACAAGTTAATAAATGAGATGTCTTACCAGCAGTAAAACAGCTGTTACCAGCCACCTTGTATGTCTGGGTAGCCCAGAGCAAGAAAACCCACCAAGCCAAATGAAAAGAAACTGGTTATTTCTGTTTGTTGAAATAGCCCAGGTAATAAATCACCATTAATGATGCTGTCATTTATCAAAGGGAAAGCTCTTGTTGCAAAAGCCTTTGAAGTCATGGCACCTATAATTTCCTACCTATAAAAAGGTACCTTTGTGTATGTGTCATACCTGGAACCGGCGGCAGCCGGGAGGTACCGGGAGTTCATCGCTGCCCCACACCCTGTCTCATGAGCATGGCACTCACGAAGGGGGGGCTGCCCCGGGCTCTGCAGGCTGGGCTGGACAGGCCATCACGGAGCCCCAGATCCAGCAGCCATCGATTCGTGATGGTTTAAAGGTGGTTTTCCTCCCCTCCCTGTGCCTAATAGCTTATTTACCCAGGAATGTTTAGGTGGTTAATTCATGTTAATTAACAGGGATCTAATGTGGTTAAAATAATCAACTTGACATTTGCAATGGCAGGACTGGCCAGGAGCAGGGCTCCGAATTACCGGCGTGGCGAAGCCCCTCGCCGCTGCCCCTCTCCCTGCTCCCCCATCCTCACTGGGCACCCACACTGATGGAATTATCACGTTATTGTGAGAATCTTCAGCTGCCAGCGTGTCCCGGAGAAACACGCGGCAGCGTCTGCCGGGCTCCGGCACCGCTCTGCTCCCTGCCCCGCTCCCGCGCTGCGCACTGCAGTGCAACAGGAACGACTTGGCGACGGTTCCGGATGCGGCCCCGGGGACGAGCAGCCCGGCTGCGGTCGGGGACGAAGTCCTCCATCACCGGGGAGCAGGAGGAGAAAGCAGCAGCTCACGCAGGCGCTGGGGCGAGCGGCGTCGGGAGACGCGATCGTGTGCGTTAAACGCACACGGATGCTCAGGAGCAGCGCGGAGCCGGCGGGAGCCGACGGATGGAGCAGGGCTCTGCCCAGCGCTGCCCGGCTCCGGCGTGCGAGTGGAGCAGCCCTGTGCCATCCCACACCCATGCCCTTGCAGAGGGGGATAGGTGTTTCGTGGGAGACATCTCGCCCGACCTCGGAGCAGCCGCAAGTGGAGCCGGTGGGAGCGCGAGGCCGAGCCCCTAAGTGAAGGGCTCCACGGGCAAAGGGGAGGCATCTGCTCCTCAGAGCATCCCTCTGTTTAGGAGGAACGTGTTTCTTTTCTGGAGACTTCAGGAGGTTTTTTTTTTTCCTTCTTGACTATTAAATGAGGCAGCTCCTGTGTAGCTTTGTCATTTTTCTCCCGCTGAAGACACTTTTTCTTTTCTTCTCATCTGAGCGGCAGGCACCTCACCCACCTCGTAAGCATCTGCTAGAAGAAGTCTTCACCTGTCACCTCTTCCCAACTGACTTGAGAAAACAGGATAAGAAAGCTATAAATAATTAAGACCCATCCAGCACAGGTGCAGTGACTAAATATCAAACCTGCCTGAGCATCACCAACACTCCCTTGATAGCCAAGGGGAAACTAACCTAGTTTGGAAGGAGGATGGGAAGAGAGACAGGAACCACGTGCTAAAATTGTGGCCCAACTGGTTTCAGCTCCTGTCGAGGACTCCTGACCAGGGAATAACCCTCTCGTGTCGGTGTAGCATGCCGCAAATGGACGAAGGTTCACATCATCCCGACCGAGCTGGACGAGGCATCCCGAGTAGGAGAGTGGCTCTGACGCCCCGTGCTCACCCCGTGTGTCCCTGGGCAGAGAGGAGCCGCTTGCGTTTCTGTTGCTGCTCCCCATTAACATGCATGATTTACGGATCAAATCCTACAGCCGTCTCGGAGCTTGTAAGAACTTAACATCAAAGCTGTGGAAGGGAGGGAATGGCAAGTGCTGGAGAGAGATGTCACATTAGCGTCTGGCTCGCCGAGAGCTTCTGCATTTTAAACCTTTTTCATCAAGGCTTCAGCTTCCCTGCCCTGCTTCGCCAGGGAGGAAAAGGTGCCACGTGCAAAGAACTTGCCTGCCATCCTGGAGAGGCTGCGGTGGCCGGGGCGGCCCTGGACGGCGGGGACGGTCCTGCCCGGAAAGAGCTGCAGCCAAGGGCAGGACCGCTCCAGCTGGGGCACTGGCTGTGCCAAGGGGTGTAAATCCTGCTGTCGTCGGGGCATAACGCGGCTGATGAGGGCGAGATAGAAACTTCTCCTTTGGGCACTTCTGTAATTGTTCGTAAGGGCGTCGGTTCAGCAGAGCATGATTAAATTCCCAAGTGAGCAACCAGGGAGATAATTAACTTTTGGAACAACTTACCTGTGAGACCGAGTATCCATCACTCAAGGTCTTTACGGAGCAAGCGATACCCTGCTGAAAGCTCCTGGAGGTGACCCTGCAGCCCAGCTGGGGGGAAATATCCCCCTGGGATTGGAAAACGCTGATTTACCTGAATCTAAATGATCTGCAGGAATACTCCTGGCTCCAAGTGCAACAAAAGATAGGCCAGCTGCATAATGTGCTGTCAGCCTGCCCAGGCCTGGGGACGACAGGGTCACCCCGTGCCGCGCGGCCGGGCGTGCTCCAGCTCCCCGCTCGCCTTCCCAGGGCTGCTGCTCCCGCATCGGGCTGCCTGGGAAGCAGCGTTCCAGCTCTCCCACCATCCAGACTTTCTGCCGTGATTTCTCTGGTGACACATCCACACCTGATTTTTTTTTTTAAAGTTTGATTTTGCCCCGGTTGGAGATGAAATAGTGACCATTTTTGCAAGCCCTGTCGCTGGGGCAGGGAGCACTGGGATGAGTTGGGATGTCTCCTGCCATCTCTGAATGCCGGGAGCCTGGAGGCAGCCTGCACAGGCGGGATCTGTCTCCCCGTATGTACCAAGCAAAGAACCAAAATAGCTTTGCCAGGGGACGAACTGCCCGTGTTCGTTTGTGTCTCGGGGTGAGAAGGGGCACGGGGGGCAGGAGGACACAGAGCACCCAGAAAGCGTTTCCAAGATTTGCTGAGCAAACTCGGGGCTGTCCCTGCACTGGGCAGAGCAAAAGCCTTCACCGGCCACCCTGTGCTGGTCTCTGCTTGAGGGGGGGGCCTGGCCCCAGCCCAAACCCCCCTGCCCTTCCTGTGGGGGGCCGGGGCCGTGGGACCCTCTCCGGACCCCCATTAGCCCAGGGAGACTCTTTTATTTGGGCTCCGTGGCACAGTCCCTGGGAGATTTATGGCCTGAGCGCCTTTGATGTGGGCCCCTGATAAGCATCAGGAATATTTTCGTTTCATGAGGATGTCACCAGTGGCTCTGGCTGAAGGGGTTTATGGGCAGCGATGTTTCCTGCAGCGATGGAGCCGGCTGCCGCATTCCGGGGGAAGGCCAGCGTTCAAAGAGAATCGTAAAGCCCTCTCTGGAAGGGTTTATAAACAGAGGGAAGCTTCTCCTTTAAGGGACAGGACGGGGAGTATTTCCATTTCAATCAGGGGCATCTCTGGAACAAGACCACAGCCAGGGCTGCGCAGAATGTGCCAGGGCTTAGCTCAGGGAAAAGAGCCGTGCAGGATTTTTCCCCTTGGCACTTGCTGGGCAGTTATTCCGAGTGAGGCTGTTGGTGTTCGGCTCCGAGGAGGGTGATGAAAAGCAGGAGGGAGCCGTGGCGAGAGCCCGGCTGGGGCAGGGGACGGGGACAGGGCGCTGGCGGAGCCCAGGCATGCGCAGGGCACCCCGCTCCCGAGCAGATGGTGGGCACCCTGGCACTGGCACGGACTGGCACGCGAGCGGTGCACGGCGCTGCACGGTGCTGCGCCTCTCCTCCCCTCAATGCTCCGCTGGGAGCAAACCCGACGGCAGGAGAAACCTCCACCGTGGGCACACGTGACACCTCGTGCAGCACGAGGAGCGGGGGGGTCCTGTGTCGCCCGTGCCAGCGGGGGTCCCGGCTGCAGGAAAGCTGCCATGGCCTTCCCCGCGTGGCAGCCTCTGCTCACCGCCAGCTGCTTCCACGTGATTTGCGGGAGGTTTACGCTCCGCTCCGTAACGCTGAACCGCGGAGCGCGTTTTTCTTCCTCCTGGTAATCAAAGCCCCCGCCGCTGAGGCGCACACCTGGTATAAACAGCTATAAAAACCAGACCTGTGCCACACCAGCACTGGTTTTAGGTGCTGGGAACGCAGCCTGGCACCCAGTGCCCAGCCAAGAGGCAGGCGAAAGCGGCTGCCCCGGTGCGAGGTGGGGACATGGCTGGATGCTGAAGCTGAGTTGCAGTTTTCCCAGGGTTTTTGGGGAGGCATTTTTGGGCAGGAACAGGGGTCCCTTCCTCACCCATCCATCCCGGACATCCCAGGGAGCTCTTCTCCCTGAAGGGCACAATGCCAGGGCTGAGCTCTGGGCTTTAGAGACAAATGATTAATGCCCGATAAGTTTGAACTCCCCAGTGGTTGGGAGATTTATTTAGGGATGGTTTTCCTGAACTTTACTGAAATACCGTGGGATGAAGCCAACATGAATGCCAAAGCACGGCGGCGTTTGGGGGTGGTGAGAGCCCCTGGCCAAGGAGCCTCGGTGCGGATGGAGGGCAAGTGCCTCGGGCTGGTGGAAGCCCCTCGGTCGGGCAGTGGGAGAGCTGGAGAGCAGCAGCTCTGGGGGCGGAGGTCACTCTCGTTTCGAGCCCCAACTCATCCCGGTGCCGGCTGGGAAAAGAGAAGGGCTTTGCATGCATCAACTGGACAGCATTTATCGGTGCCGGTGGAGGCACAGGAAGCGGGACCCAAAGGCTGCTTCTGGCTTTGAGCAACGTCCCAGCTGAAAAATAGAGCATCCAAGAAAGGCCGAACGCTGCGGGGAGAGCCGCGCTGCTGCCCCTTCTGGGAGACCCCGCTCCGACAGCCCTGGCACAGCCTCAGCGTGGGGCTCCCCGCTCCGGAGCGGGACCACCGCATCCCGTCCGGACAGGGCCCGGGCTCCGTCCCACCGTCCCCCGGCTCAGGAGGCTCTTCCAGAACCTTGCTCCCCTGACGATTTCAAGCTTTCTTCTCATTTCCAGCCTAAATCTTTTTCATGGCTAATTGATCCCCGTTGTCCGTGCGCCAACATTGTCCTTTCGGTTAAACAGCTCGTCATCCTGCCTGGTGTTTACCGCCGGGGTGTTTATGGAGAGCAGTCGTTTCCCTGCACAGCCTCCATGCTCAGGGATAAACAAGCTGAACTCAACTGGTTTTTACTTGCTCTTTCCCTGGCACTGGCAGCCGCCATCCTGCCACCCCGGCCCCACTGCCCCAGCCCCCCCGGCCATCCTGTGCAGGATGAGACCCCATCTCTGTGTCCCCCAGGACCTCCAGCCCCTGTCCCTCCGGCCGTGCCACCAGGGAGAGAGAGGTTTAGGGTGGGAAGGACACCTGGGGAGGGCTGTGAGCCAATCCCTACCGGCACCGGTGTGAGCACCAGTGTGAGCACCAGTATGAGCACCAGTGCAAAGACCGACATGAGATGGAGTTGGAATGCCCCATGCTCGGAGCATGGGAAGTTTCCTGGCCTCCCCGGCAAGCAGCACGGCAGGACAAACAGGTTTGGTGGGTGGTGTGGAAGGGAAGAAGGGCAGGTCAGCCCCAGTGCGCCGTGCCAGCACACGAAAGTCCTGACCCAGCGCTTGAGCCTCCTGCGAAGAAGCGGGCACTGGGGCGATCCCCAGACGTCCCTCTGCCCGTTCCCCAGAGGGGATGTCCCCACCGACACCCTTTCTGCAGGGGGGTTTTGCAGGGCTTCCCGTGCCCCCAGCCGTGGGAGCGGGACAAGCAGGGGGCAGAGCCCCCAGCCCAGCCTCCCTCTGCCTCGGTCCATATTTCACAGGAGAGCAGACACCCATTGGCCACACCACGGCAGAAAACCAAGAACTCAAAGCAATTTTAAATGAACTTTCAAAATGATGAACAAAGAGCCCTTGTCCATGTTATACAGCAAATAAATCACGCCAAAATGATAGTTGTAATTCCCAAAAGTACACAGAGAATTGATTTTCCGATGACATTTATCATGATAAACCGGTGCAGCAGCATACAGGCACATCTTAAGTTGCAGCTGGTTGACTCCCTCCCATTTATCTCCCATCCCATCTTCACTGGCCACTTTTGCACAGTTGCACAAGTGATTATTGCCGCTAAGGACAACAGTCCTGGGGCCGGTTCCAGCTCACCCTGCCCCAAAGCTGGGGCTGGCTGTGCCTCTCGCCCCGCACCGACTCCAGCCTCAGCCGCAGGTGCGGGGCCAGAGGCGATGCAGTGGCTCGCCGAGCGCGATGCCGGCGCGGGCAGGCTCCCGAGCCCGGGAATGGGTGGACACGAAGCACCTCTGGATTGCAGATCAAAAACTGGTTGAGCGTGGGTTGGTTCAAGCCACTCTCAGCAGGTCCCTCCCAGGATGAAGCGCCTGGAGCAGCTGAGCTGGGCACCAGGCAGGGGCCCGGGAGGGTCTTGCTCTGCCGGGGAGAAGGAGCGGGGATGCGCCGGGTCCTTTGCCAGGAGGAAGGAGCAGGGATGCACCAGACTTTACCTGGCAGAGCCTGGCGAGCCAGGATGCCGAACAACTCAACTTTGCAGCGGGCAGCAGGCAGGGCTCTGCCCTCCAGAAATCCCCCAGCCCACGGCAGCCCGGCCCATACGGCTGTGAACCAGCCGAGGTTGGGCTTTGGCTCTCACCCAGGAAACCCCCCTGATTCCTGTGCTGCCAGGGGGGAACAGGCGGGGAGCATCCTCGGCCATGCTGGGCCCTGAGCATCCTGAAAAAGAGCCAGAGAAGCAGTTGGGCTTCTTAGCGAAACCCAAAACCCTTCCTAAAAACTAAGGCCATTCTCCCGAGAAGCGAAGCCAACTCCATGAGGATAACACTGCTTTCAATCCCCAATCAGATTTTTAAATTCTCTCTGGCTGTGCCGGTGCATATATCTCCCTTTGTCAGAGCCTCGCCAGCCTCTCCCGCTCGCCTTTATTTGTCTTGCTGCTGTTGCAGCGAAAATGTATTGGCTTTGCAGTTAGTGATTACACGTCATCACATACCCAATTTATAACACCATACCCCAAAGAACAGATGTAATAAAGCCAGGCCAGGAAACAGCAATGTTATAAAACAGAGCAGTCAACTCAGAGGTCCTTACATGTGTGCAGGAAAGAAAATATTATAGACACTGGTTTGGGGAGGGAGGGGTACGGGGAGGAAGGGGACTCCAGGGACAAGGGTCGGGGGCGGCGTGTCTGCATCTCACCGGGATGTGGATGGGGGGCTCGGGGTGTTCAGTCCCAAAGCCGCTGCCTGGGGTGCTGCAGCCTGGGCAGGAGGGTTGTGGGGGGGTTTGGAGGGGCTGCAGCACCCAGGTCAGGCTGGGGCAGCTGCTTCTGGGGTGGGCAGAGAGGGGACATGGCTTTGCCTCCATCGCGCGGGGGTTTCTCCCAGAGCTGGGCACAGAGTGGCCTTAGTCCCATGCTGAGCCGTCAGCCTCTTCTCTTCGAGGGCCCGAAAGGCGAGGGGGGCTGTTATCTCCAAAAACGTTGATTGCCCTCCCCATCTTCCCAGGAAGCCCTCTAAGCCCCAAGCTATTGCGCCAGGAGACACTCTCCAAGAAGACTTACCCAAACCAACAATTTATCTTCTGTTATTCCTGGGCCAGAGAGACACGAACTCTCGGCTCGGGACGGGCTAATCACCGGCAGAGATAGAGGCAGCCCCGTCCCGATAGCCGCGCGGCGAGGGGCTGATAAACCGGGGCTCGGGTGGCCACGCTCCCGCTCCGAAGCAACAGCCGAGATCCCAGAACCTCGTTATCAGAAAGTTTTTGTTTAATAATCCAGAGTAATAAATTGCACCTCTGGAGGGCTTTGCCCAGATAAAGGAATGTAAATCGGTGATAAAGAGTTTTGAATTTAGCAACCACAAAGAACGTGTTACAGCTCGTTGTTCCCCAAAGCCTCCGCCGGTGACCTTGGCCGTGTCCGCATCGGTGGCCGGGCCCCATGTGGCTCCTGCACCCCGGGACGGCTGGAGGGAGGGATCCCAGACAGAAGGACCCTGGGCTTCACTGGGGAACTGGGGATGACCCAGGGAGCTGGGGTGGGCCACGGGTGGTGGTGGTGGCAGGACCGCAGGCAGCTGTGGCTGTGGCTGTGGTTCTCTGCCAGGGACAGCAGAGCCAGAGCTTTGGGAGAGGGCTGGGGGGAGTCCCGTGTGCCCCAAAACTGGGTGCACCCAAATCCCTGAAGTGCTGGAGCCCTTCCCTGCTGCAGCCGGGCAGGAGCAGGGCCTCTTCCAGGGACCCCAGTACAGAGCTCGGCAGTTTGCTGTAGGCTGCGGTTAAAAAAAAAAAATAAAAAAAAAAAAAAAGGAAAAAGAAAGGAGGGAACAACAACAACAAAAAGTCTGGTCCTGGACTGTACATGGAGTTTAGAAACTAGTGTTATGCAAATTATTAGCTTCAAAAGCTAATCACTTTGAAAGGTCAAAACTCACATTCATAATGGGACTAAACAAAAAGCTAATTAGAGGCCTTTTGTGTGCCTAAATGAGGCCGGAGAATTCCTGCGCTCCCCGGGGCCCGCGATGCTCCGGAGGGCTCTGGGCAGGATCATTCCTCCCGCCAGGTACTTACTGGTGAAACCCTCGTGCGAGCGACTGGAAATAACGGCACAGAAACGGCAGCGCCGCTAAACCGACGGGGCGGTCCGGCCCGGAGCGCGAGTCCGGGAGAGGCTGGAGCCGTTCCCGTTCCCGTTCCCGTTCCCGTTCCCGTTCCCGTTCCCATTCCCCGGCGGGACCCCCGGCCGCGGCCCCTCCGACCCTCGAAGCACCTTTTCGTGCCCCCCTGGGCTCGCCCCGGCCGTCAGCGGCACCGCCGCTCCAGCTGGGCCCGAGCGCTGGATTCCTGTTGCCAAGATATGGATTTGGTTTTAATAACAGTTAGTGCAAACATTGTAAATTTACTGCTGCTAGAGAGAGTTTTTGAAACCGTCCAACTCTGGCCGTAATTTTTCAATCGCACCAGCTGTTTGTGCTCTGCTCATACCTGACATGCTGCTTTGAAATAGCAATCACTGTATTTATAAGAAGGGAAGGACTCATAAATATGTCAGGAGTGGAATATACAACGCCATATTTCACCATTTTCTATTTTAAAATTGTGAGTTATGGCTACAGAAATGTGGTCCCATTAAAGGTGATATGATGTATTTTGTGTCTTGTTCAGGAGCCCATCCATCATTGAGACAATAAAGAAAACCGCACTTACTTTTTTTCCCTGTCGTCTGTAATTTATGATGCCCAAAAAGCTGTAACCTTTTGGCAGGCTTTGCAGAAACTGCTGCACTGTTAGCAACTAAATAACCTTTTATAAGGTTTTAAATGTGTTGCTACAGTCTCAATGCACTTGCTGTATCGATCCAGAAGATCCTGCAAAAAAGGGGAAAGGAACATGATCTATAACGGGATCGATAACGGTATATAGATTGTTGAAAGATGCTTCTAATGATTTTTGCCAGCCGTCATCTTTCAACGTGCTGCTCCCCATCTTTTAGGCTTCAGTCTTTGCTCGGATTAATTAACCTTGCCCAGCCTCGCTGTGCGCCGCTGCTCCAGACAGGCTGGCAGCACCGCAACGGGTTTTCAGCCTGCAGCTTCATTGGAAAGGAGGGTCATAATATATGCACCGGGTGGGGAGCAGCACCCCAAAACCAACATGCAAGGCCGGGTCCAGCCTGGAAGGATGGGGAGAAACGCGGTGTGCAGAGGAAGCCCTCCCTCCGCCAGGCTCCCACTGCCCATCCCCGCTTTAGGGAATAACATCATCGGGTTTTTTCCATGTCGAGGCACTGGCCCTTCCGCTGAAGTGCAGGGCATCCATCCCCCTTTGGGGGTCGAGACCTGTGAAATACACCCAAAACATGATGCCCCCGGGGCACGGGGCCCGCTGGCAGCGTGCAGGCTGCTGGTGCTCCTGCCGCTGGGTGGGACGGGTCCACGCCGTGGGATTTAATCGTTAACCCTCGGCCCGGGTTTTAAAAGTGCTGAGTGGAAAGCAATTATAAGGCAGAAGTCTCCGCATTCGCAGGGCTATTTAATCATAAATAAAGGAGAAGGGAGCCGAAGCAGGGCGGTGCATGGCTGGGCATCGACAGCGCGCTGCTCCCATAAAGCACAGCTCCGCTTACCCTCCCCGCCTGGCTTCCTCGCTTTGTCATTTATGTTTTCCCCCCAAAGCAGCCACCAAATCATTATTAACGTTATAAATAAAATGAAAGGGCAAGTTATTAAATGTAAAATATGTGGAGTCCTCCTCGAACTCACTGCGTAGTTCATAAATATGATGGCTTAATTTCATCTGTAATCCAAACGGCTGATGAAGCATTACACAGCTCTCTGTTAATTGAAGTTGTTAACAAAGCTGAAGAGAGAGATTATTATGTATAGACTTTTATCCTTCAGGGGTATCATCATAACAGATCATAAATGGAAATGAATTCATCGCTCCCACACGCCATCGCGGGATCCCTGCACGCGGTTTTATGCCAGGCGGGTGGCCAGTGCGGCCGTGGGGACGGGATACAGGATGGAGCCCATCCGTGAGGGTCCCCCGTCCCCACCGCAGCCCCAGCACTGAGCCCCCCACCCCAGCTGCCCCGCGGCCATTGGCACCTTCGGGATGAGCTTCCTGGAGTCCGGCTATCAGTTCACAAAGCCCCTTGGAAGCCTTTAGCTGTGAGGTTTGATCATTGCCATCATTCAGGGCATGCACTTTATCAGGGAAGATGGAAAATCCATTCCCTCAGCTGATATATCCTGGCCAAAGTGCAGGTGGATCCTCCGAGTTGAGGCCAGTAAATTTACTTCGGGCACGAGGTGAGTTTCTGTGCGGGCACCCAGGGCTCGAGATGTTTCTGGGCTCCACAAAGGGTCGTTACTATCTCAGACTGGCGGGTTTATGTTTTCAGCACGTTGCTCAGAGTAATAATTGTTTGGCTTCCAGTAAGCAATGGATTGTTTGTTTTACGGAGAAGTGGCTGCCCAGTGTTAAAAATTGTATGGGAGGAGAATACCCCTTCCCACAGCTTTCCATGGTCGCTCCTTACCCCCGCTGCTGCCTGGCCCCGGGGATGCTCTCCCAGCAAGTGGGTGCCAGTGCCCACCCCAGCCCCCAGATTTGCCCTCCGCGTGGCGAGGGGAGCCGGCCCGGCCGAGGGCTGCGGTGCTGCAGCCACTATTTCTGGGCCACGCTGCTTCCAGGTGGAGTTATGAAAACACACAATGCCGTTTCCTTCTCCTGGATCCCATCAGCTTTTTCCATCCAGCACATTATCCAGGAAATTCTCGTCTATACCTTTGAGGAGTTACCGTGATTATCTGGAACGCGTTACTTGCACACAGCAAATGCAAATTAATGTAGTCTTCACATTTCACCGTGGCAATAAAGGGGAATGTTGACATCAGCCTGAAAGTGGAATTAACTTTTGCATTATGTGGTGTGAGCGCGAGGTGTTGAAACCCGCGTCCGAGACTTTCCAAGTTACAGTAAAGAACTGTTCTGGCAGCGCTGCAGAAACACGGCAGTGTTTCCAAAGGCAGAGGGGAGTGAGTGGTCCCTCTGTTCCAGGCTGGATCTTTCCTTCTGCTGCCCTTTCAAAACCTGCCATTCTGTCTCCTTCCCTCTGGCGTGCTCCTTGGTTTGCTGCACGCTCATCTCCTTCAGAAGAGAGAGTTACAGCGCTGTCAGGCTCTGCTACTCTCCGATAAAGCGCCCGCTCCGCTCCCAGCAGCTCCAGCCTCCCCTCCCCGCTGTAATCCCTCCAACAACCTCCTTTCAACGGGAACCCTTTGAACCAGGGCAGGCAGGGGCTGGAGGGACCGATCCTGCCTGGGCCCTGGAGCTCCTTCGCAGCCGTAGCTCCGGCGACTCGCTGGTAACGCCCGGTCCGCGGCGGCGCCGCGCACGTTGCCGGAGCCCCTTAATTCCCGCGCTGAGGCTCAATGGGAAGGGACAGGGATAAGGGCTGTATCGATCCCTTCGATCCCTTCGGCACACGAGCACAAAACCTGGCGTGGAGCATCTGCTGCCGCCCCAGGGAGGGCATCCCCGGGGCTCTGCACCCCCCGGCCCCTGTCCTGCCCAAGGGGGACTGGTCCTGCCATGGTGGTGCAGCGCCCGATGCTTCGGGCCGCAGCGTGCGAAGGACGGGAGGGCGGGCGCAGCTGTCGGGCGATTCTCTTACAAAAGTGGGTGAGTGCTGCTTTTCTGCCGCCAGCCGTGCTGGGCACCCAGAGCACCCCGTCACCTTTGCACGGGATGGGGGAGATGTGGGGGCAGCTCTGGCTGCCCTGGGGGGCTTGTTGCAGCCCTTTGAGGGGGGAGCACCCCCCAGCCTGGCCAGGCAGGCAGCGCTCCAGGACAATTTGGGCTGAGAAGGCTGTAAATGAGGAAGAAGGGAAAACAAATGATGCCAGCAGCAAGTGAAGGAAGTGTAGGAGCATTATGTAAAATATTAAATTTAATGCTATTCCATTTTCCATCTCAGTTATTAAATTAACTGAGAACTATGCTTGCACTTAAAAGATTCCTGTCATATTTTATGCGCACGATGATCTCAGAGTAATTCGTGTTAGAAATATGTCATGTTAAATTACAGATACCAATAAACCTTACTTAAACTTGGCATTGATCATGTGTGGGAGATAAACTCCGCAGGGCCAGATCCCCCTGGTCGTGCACCCTCAGCACTTCTCCCCACGCAAAACACCCCTGGGTGGGAGCAGCGGGTGACAACAGGGAGTTTCTTGCCCCGCTCCCACCAGCACCAGCATCTCTCACTGCGGGGCTGGGCAGAGCTGGCTGGGCACGGCGGGGACACAGGCACGGTGCTGCTTATCTGCCGGAGCGAGCGGGTGTTGGTTGACGTGCGTGGGAGAGCCGAGGGCGCCGGGCAGGGGCGAGGGGTGATGGCTATCCGCCGGGAGGTGATACCACTTATCGGCAAAAGATTTGGTGTCGCTGTATCAGCCGTGGCACAGCAAGAGCCTGTCTCCTATTTGGTGTCACCTCTGCTCGCACCGGCCCCGTCTTCCCAGCTTCCCTGTCCCGGTGTAGCCGGCACGGGCGGACACAGCGGGGCCGTGATGGAAGTGTGCACTTTGCTGGGCCACCTAAAACCCCGCTCCTCCAGTGCCAAACGTGCCGCTTTTAGGAGCGCCGAGGTTGCAGCCCCACAGATACACCCCGATCCCGGCGCCATGGGGCTGCAGTACCCCGAGGAGCCTGGGGCAGCGAGCAGAAATGGGGAAAGCGAGGCAGGGAGGTCAGCTCTTGGCATGCTGCCCCAGTGGCACCGCATGTGTCGAGGCAATACTGCCTGCTGAGGGGTGCCCCCCAAACCCAGCCCGTCACTGCGGGGCACGTGGCTGCCCGAGAGCCCGTGGGGAAGCCCCGCACTGCAGCACAGTGCCCGGCTGGCCACGCTCGCCGTGGTGCTCCCTGAGCGCTCGGAGCCAGCGCCCGGCCCCGGCACAGACAGGGCAGCCCCGGCTGACAGCTCCGTGCCGCGCGAGCGAGCCAAAGCTGCATTACGAGGCGCCAGGCTCTGCGGGAGAGGGAAGATGCTAATAATAGGCCTCGGCAGACCTGGGAGCAAGCTCCCTCCCAGCCCAGCGTCCTGCTGCCGGCTGCAGGATGAGACCTCCAGTCACCAGCCAACCCGGGGATGCTCTCCCAGTCCAGGACCCCACGCGTGGAGCGGACCCCTCCACCAAGGCGTGGGGCCGAACGCCCCGCCAGCACGGGGGCTGCCAGGCTCAGGCGTGGGGGGGTGTAGGTCCTGTTTTGCAGACGAGAGCATTATGAATGTGCTCAGGTGGTTATGTGTGCTCGGTCTGGAGGGTGCTGGTGGTGCCCCTGTGCCACCCACAGCCCCAGAGGTGGACAGACCCCGCTGGAGCTCTGCCAGCGGGACAAAGCCAGCACGTGGGGACCGCAGAGCCCTCGGCAGGACAGGGGCATTGAGCCCCTTCCCAAAACCCCACCCGCAGCCTCCCTGGGGCTCACCCCACTCCCCATCTTTGCTCCCGGGCGCTGCCCACGTGATTCAAGATTCAGCTTTTCCTTTATTAAAACAGCCTCTGACTCCGCACGCGGGAATCACACGCTCCGGCTGCCCGGAGGCAGCTCCTGCTGCAGAACTGAGCCTTTGCAAGGAACTTTGGCTTCTGCCTCCCCCTGAATGGAGCCACTTGTTCTCAGGAGCCGGTGCCTCCTGCCCGCTGCTGGGGTCTGGCACCCTTCTCCCCACAGCCCAGGAGTTCGCTCCGAAGCTGCAGTCCAGGCGGACAAGGGCAGGAGCCCCAGCTGCTCCCTGGTCATCTTCACCTTGAGCGACCTGACGGGAGAGCCGTGGTGTCCCTGGGGACCACTGCTGCTAATCCAGACCCAAAGAGCACCTGAAAGCTGAACCCGTTGGTTCCTTTCACCATGTGAGTTCCCGAGAGGCTCCCCAGGGTCAATCCCTGCCAACGGGCACAGGCTTATGCGTGACATGCCCAGCGCATGGTGGGGTTGGAACCAGCCCACAGAGGCCCCCGTGGTTACCCACCCCCAGCACCCGAGCTCAGGGCTATGGCACAACCGTCCCTATCCACGACATCCCAGAGCCACCAAGAGCCACGCTTGGAGCTGCTCCTGTGTCGTCTCGGCAGCTGGATGGGTGCTGGCGATACTGGTCCCGCACTGGCTACTGAGCACCCACAAGCCAGCCACTGAGCCCTCCGTCCCACACAGCTGAGCATCCCCAGTGCCAACACGAGCCGACGTTTGCCACAGCCACGTGGCATCGCCAAACCGCCCATGCCAACAACCGCGACCTGGCAAAGCTCAGCTCCGGTGGGGACCCCCGCCCCGCACCGGGCACCCCACGGCTCTCAGGGCCGCGGGGACCCCTCGCCGCAGCCGCCCACTGCCAGGGAGTGACTGGATGCAGCAGCACGTGCTGCAGGGCTGCTTTAATCCTGCTCCAGGTGGCTGCGATCCAGTGCAGGATTTACAGTGCCCTGACCCTGAGCTGTCACGAAGGAACAGCCAGATTAATGGGGTGGGCGGGCTCGTGCAATAATCGTTTGTTTGATGTGACAAGCCTGATAGGCGTTGATTTACTTACAGACTGATAGGCTTTTAATTGAGCACCTCCGTCCCAGTCACATCAAAGGCAGAGGTTGACAAGGGGCCCCTTTTACCAAAAGCTCCCGGTGACTGACAGATCCTGGATGCTAATTCTCCCGGGGAGGGGGTTCCCTCTCTTTCTCTTCTTGTTTTTCCTTTTTTTTTTTTTATTTTTCTCAGGATCGGCCAGGCAAGAGGGGGGGGATCTCTCTGCCCCCTCCCCATCGCGCTTACCCAGAGCCAGACCCTCCTGCACAGCCCAGCCAGGCTTTGGTCCAGCTCTGAGAGGTGTTTTGGGGTCCCCTGCCCCCTCCCCGCTGCCAGGTGTCTGCTGGCCATGATGCCCAGGACACCGAGGGCAGTATGGCACCCACTTCCCCACTGCACTGTCCCCGGCACTGTCCCCATCACGGAGAGGGCCACAGCTCATCTCATCCCTGGGGACACCCTTCGTCTGCAGGGGGCTGGTGGGTGCTCCCCTCCTGCCTGGCTCTCTGCCCCCAAAACTCAGGTCTTGGGGCTTTGGAGTTGCTCTGGATCATACCCCTCCTAAAGAAGAGGAGGGATGTTGCCCCCCGACTGCTGCAGGCTTGTTGCCAGTGTTGGTGCCACGCTCCGTGCTGGCACAGGTGGACGTGGGCGTTAGGGTGCAGCCATGGGCATTGGCATCGCACCTTACCCCCATCCCCAGAGCCAGCGGGGTAGCCCAGTGCCCTCGCCCCCACCACAGCACACTGAGGGTGGGACCCCCGCAGTGCTGACAAGAGCATCCCAGGACGGTCCGGGCGGTTCGTGACCTGCCCTCCACCGCCGTGCCAGGTGCACGGCACGTGCCTGGCACCAAAGCCACCTCTGGGTCTGGCTGGGCCCGAAAATGGACAAAAGTTGGTTTAACTGAGCTGAAACGTGGGAGGCAGAGGCCGATCCACGGTTGGTTTCTCAGTGATTTTCTGTGTATCACTGACCTGTACCAGAGCTCGTGGGATTCAGTTACCCACAGATTTTTGTGAATCAACCGTGGATGGGCAGAGAGAGAGAAAGTGACCTGGGGTGCGTGGGCACGTGCTTGTGAGCGTGCACGCAGAGCCCGTGTGTGCCCACCAGCCCATACACGGACCTGGAAAAGCAAAAGCAAAAATCCCGAGTGGCTCAGACATTTCGTGAAAGACTTATGGGAGATTATGCTCTTAATGGGAAATTTAAGGAAGCGGGTGTAAATCACAGCTCTTTCTCTAACCTGTGGTGTAGCAGTCGCCTGAGCCTTTGGGCTGGATTAGCTCTGTGTATTTATGTTTTAAAGTCTGATGTGTTTTTCAGTATCTAAATATAAATTATTTTTACTGTATCAATGATTAAATATTTTTCTTTGAGATCATAGAGTCCAAAAAAATAAATGTTTCTGAAAAGGCATTCGAAAAATTTAAAAGAAGAAAAAAATCCCTCTGAGAACCCCTTTTGTCATTTGCAACCAATAAAAATGCCTATTGTTATGAAGGGCTCATAAATAATCTGATTTTGGCATGCTTTCATACCATACAGAAAATGAATAAATTAAACTTGATTTACAGCCTTTTTCATTTTTATTAGAGCCACTCCAAACATTTTATGTAACGTACGTGCCAGATGAGCTACACCAAATGGTTTGAGGCTCTGGTCCTGATATTATAGAAATTAAGTTGTTTTAATTTGCATAGTTTAATTAACTAATACTGGCAAAGAAAAAAAGAAAAACAGAGGTAAAAGCGATTTTTTTTGTGGGTGTCTGAGGACTAAATGAACCCACTGAGGCAGATCCCCCAAAGTGCTTGAGCCGGTGCCAGCTGTGGGAAATGCCCATGTCCCCGCAGCACTTTTCGGGGGAGCAGTGCCACGGGCAGCACCCGGCCACCCCAGGGCCCCTTCCCGCTGCTCTGGTGGGGATGGACACCCATTTCACAGATGGGGAAACTGAGGCACATAAGTTAGACTGCTTCGTACAGCTCTCTGCAGCACTACCGTGATGGTAAGTAAGTGTCTCATGGGGGAAAACACCCCAAACCGGCCTTACCAACAACCCAGCCTAGTAAAGACCATCACTGTGAGCACGGTGGCAGAAAATTTAGAGATAAACAGGCCAAAAAACCAAAATAATCAATCCTGTAATCAGCCCTGCTGCCCGCACTGATCCGCTGCCCGACCCGGCGAGGAGCGCGGGGCTCTGCTCCCCTCCGGAGCACTTTGGTCAGGGTGGGATGTTCTCCTCCCCCTCCTGCAATTCATCCCCTAGAATTTCACACCGGGAAACAGCTTCATTACATCAACAACAGGAAGACCCCACTGATTTGTCACACAGAAAAACATCTGTTAGTCACACATCAAGGGAACAGGGCAGGGAAAAAGCCCTCACCTTTTTTTTTTTTTGCTTTAATGTTCGCCAGTTCTTTAATGTTAATGGCTCTGGGAGGGAGCGAGCTGCCCGGCTATTCAATAAGTAACCATCACCCAGCGAGTATCAGTTAATATCTAAGCGTCTTCCTGCTTTTCCAGCTACATGATTGCTTCGGAAAGAAAGATTAATTCCAACTTTAAAAAAGAAAACACTATTTTTATCATTGCCAGAAGTCTATATGGGTTTAAAAAAGAAAAAGCACTTGCTTGTCGTTTTACATCTTGCAGTTTTGTCAGTTGTTTTAAAACATGTCTCCTGTAATAAATAAGATCATTTTTATGCACTTGTTCTGCAGCTACGAGCGAGGCCCAAGCTTGCGCGGCGCGAGGGAGAGGTGGGACGCGGGGCCGGGGAAGTGCTGACTCGGCACATCTGCCTCCGGGGGGGCAGCCGGGGGGCCGGGGCTGCCCTCGCCGCCTTGGCAGGGTGGCTCACGGGAGGTGATTTCCCTATAAACCAGCAGGTACGCGGCAAGCGCCGACGCGCCAACAAAAGCTCGGCTTTCCAGAAGCGTTGTGGATCCCCACCGCGCAGCGATCGCCCGAGCCGTGCCCGGCCTCTCGCCTCTCCTGCCCTGGGACCCCCGTGGGACCCCAGTGGGACCCCCGTGGGACCCCAGTGGGACCCCGGTGGGACCCCGGCGGGACCCACCAAGCCAAAGCTGCCCCTTCGCCCTGTCCCTCTCCAACCATCCCCTTCGTGCTCTGCTGAGGGGGGTGATGGTGCCCACCTGCCGCACGGGGCCAGGGAAGCTGCTCCCACACGCCCCAGCAGCTCCTGGCCAGACGAGGAGCGTTTTCCCAGTTTCCCTTAAACCACATCCAGAGCAATGAACTGGGAAAGGCATTTATCCCAGAGGAAGGGTAGAGCAGAGAGAGATACTGGAAGAGTTACAGTGATTTAAATTCATGTCTTATCTTATCCCACTACAATTTTCCGTGCAGGCTGCGGCGCTCGGATCTCTCTCTCCTTCCCCACCCGCGGAGTCGGGATGTTGCCCCTGCCAGCTCCGCACCCCCAGCTCCGCTGGGACTCGGGGTGCTGGTGCCCGGAGCCAGCGTCTGTCCGTGCCATGGTACGGAAAACTCACGACGCAGAACAACCTTCTGCGTATCAGCAACACGAGGACACGGCGCAAAACCCAAGAGGATTTTTCTGCTAAAGGCCAGAGCAAAAATAGAGAATAAAAGCACCGAGGGCCAGAAAATGGGGTTACCCAGAGGTGCCCTTCTGCACTGCCACCGGCTGCCGACGCAACCATGTAAAGAAATACACGGGACTTCCCAGGAAAAACCCTTCCTTTTGATGCAGTTAGTATTTATGTATTTAATGCCATGGTTCGTGTAACGACTGCCTCAGAAAGCGGTTTCCCAGAAGCCGGGGCTGCTCTCCGACCCATCACGGAGGGCACTGCCGCATCCTGCGCAGGCAGCTCCGCGGGGCAGCACTGGGACCGCAGCATTCCCAGCAATCCCTGCACAGCACTCGCTTCCCAGTTGGCTTCTTCCTCACTCTTTAAAAACACCTGGTGTGCCGTGTGCCTTCCTCTGGAAACCGCCTTCCCGCGCCACCCGAACCCGCGGGATGGGGCTGGAAAGGGGCCCGGGAGCGAGGGGCACCGCGGTGTGTGTCACCTGAAAGCCCTGCCCGGGAGTCATCCCACGTTGCTGAGAGATCTCAAAAGAAGAGCACGATTCCCTCTTCCACGGCCGGGGAACACCAGAATCCGCCGGCGCTGTCAGGGCCCTGCGCTGCGGGTGCATCCCTGGGAAAATCAGCCCTCTGTACCAGCAGCCCAGGTGGGGCAGGGCCCCGTTAGGGAGCGAAAATATCATCAGTCATTTGTGAGGGCGCTCACGGAGGCTTTTTGTCATCTTTGGCTTTACTTCTATTGAAAATATTTTGCTTTTCATTTGGTGCCTGTGTTATTTCTATGTGGCAAGCGGTCTCGCGTGGTTTTTTGGAACACCCTTTGTGGCGGGCAAGCTCTAAGCAGAGGGTGACTTGTCCTGGAGCAGAACTGAGCGTGGAATAGGGCAGTTTCATTCTCTCTCCCTCTGGTTACCACCCTCCTTAAGGAAAACAACCCACACGGATTTCGGAATGAAGAACAGAACCAGAGACGGTGAGGGCATAAACACCGAGCAGGACTCACCAACACCCTTGATGACCCTTTGATGAAGTTTTAATTCTGCAAACACGAGCTGAATCCAGACCAGCTCCCGGCGCGCCAGCGTCAGGGCAGGATCCGGCCTTTGGAACGACCCGAGCTTTGGGGGAAGCGACACGTGCACCCCCGAGGTACCGCTGCTTCGTGCCCTCCGATCCTGCCTCCGCTGCTGCACCGCCGCTGCTCTTACGCACTTGTCCCACCGTGTTTCATGTTATTTTGTTAAGGCCGTGTTGTTGTTGGCGTACGACTCGAGTGACTTTGAGGAAAGATTTTTTTTCTCTTTCCTCCTCACTTGAATGGCTCCTTTGAAAGGCTGCGCCTCTCCGTTTACATCCCCGCTGTCCGGATTGAATCAATCTTGCGGTCGGCTTCGGGAGGGGGGGGGGGAAGAAGAAAAAACCCTCACAAAGAGGGAAAATTGACAGGTCCGACCATCGGCATGATTGATAGTGGTTGGAGAAGCAGGACTCGACGTCGGGCTGCGCCAGGGCGATGCCGGCACTCTCTGGGGAAAACCAGCAAAGCCTTTTTTCCCAGAACCCGGAGCAGACGGGTTTGGTGAGGGGTGGCCGCATGAACTTCATAATAGCAACATTGTTGGAACATAAAGCATCTGTCAGAAGTTAATATGATTAATTAGAGGTGTCTGTCTTTCTCCCTCTCCCCCCTCTCCCTCTCTGGGTAGGCAGGAGGGACTGAAACCCAGACCCAGGGTGGGCAGAGGTGGGTCCGTGCTGCGATGCTGCCCAGAGCAGGCACCCAGCCCGGGAAAGCTGGTTCCTCCCCACCAGCCCCAGCTGCGCCACAAGCAACCGCTGTGCAACCTGCCCTTGGCAAATGATGCGCCTCCAGCCAGGAGAACGTGAAGGAAAACACGAAAATGTCAAACACGCAGAGTCATAAACACGCCAGTGGCACACTAGGCCAGTCAGAGGGAAGGGTCCCCACACTCTCCGTGGGGCATTTGTTCCAGATAAGCCTTGATTTTAGCAGCGCAGCGATGACATCATCCCAGCGCACTAAACTCTCGTTCCTCCACTTTTCGGTACCTGACACGGCAGGTGGGTTCAGTGCCCGCCTGGCATTGCCGGTGGAGAACCCCTCCGGCCCCTCGCCTTCCTTTCCTGAAGACACCACAGGGCTTCTCTCCAGCCCAAAGGCTTCCAGTGCTCCCCCCAGCCTGGCCCCCACTGCCCCATCCCTTTGGACATCACTCCCCAAGCCCCCCTTCTCCCACCAGCTCCCAGTCGGAGCCCCGGAGAGCCAGCGGAGCGGCTCCCCAGCCCACCAGCCGCCGCACGCTGGACATCGCTCCAGGTTGGACGCGACGAGGTAAAGCTCCAAGATTTATCCGTGTGTCTCGGCTCCTCAAGGAAAGATCTCCATGGGACAGTGGTTTTCAGCCCCCTCGACTGCGGAGCCCCAGGGGTTTGTGAATGTAATTCAAAGATGTCTGGAAAAGGTAACTAGGAATAGGAAGTTAATTGTTGGGAACCTTCATGAGTTATACGGTGGTCTGCACTGTCGCAGGCAATTTTTTAAGACTGTGCAAACTTAGGAAAGTGGAAAACTCCTGAAAGAAAGGAGTAGAGTAGGTATGTAAGGGAACTGTGAGACCAGGGTTAAGATCTGCCCTGTGTTGTGATGCCCTGGGCACATCCCTGACGGCTGCGTATTTATTGACTGTTTGGTCACTACCCCGAGAACAGAAAATGCTGCGAGAGCCAACCGCTGCTGCTGTCAAAATAATTTAAATGCTGGTGACTGCAATACATGCAAAATAAAAAATTATGTATGCAACCTGTGTTGGCCCTTCAGGTCTGGGTGACGCTGCCGTCCCACCGGCCATCCCAGCGCTGCCCCAGGTGGCACACGGGTTGTTTCTGGGGCTCCAGAGACACGGAGCTGCCTCTGCAGGGTCATGGTGGCCTCATTCTGCCCCATGTGCGTGTGGCCCCCCAGGCAGGGTGCTGGCAGCCCTCGTCTTGTGTGGCACTGGGGCAGGATGGGGTGCAGGGCATGCACACTGGGTGCAGGGCACAGGGGCTGGTTGCAAGTTTGGGTGCAGGACACGCAGACTGGGTGCAGGAGCTGTTGCAGCAGGGCTGCTGAGCTGTGCCGTGCAGAGCTGTGCCAGGCTGATCTTACCTAAGCCCTGCCATGCCAGCAGTGCCATGCCATGGAGCACCAGCTGAGCCATGCCATGCTATGATAAGCCATGCCGGGCGTGCCATGCCAGCTGAGCCAGCCTGTGTCATTCTAAGCTACACCAGCAGTGCCATGCCAGCTGAGCTGTGCCATGCCAGCTGAGCTGTGCCATGTCATGCCAAGGTGTGCTAGCAGCATTGTGCCATGCCATGCCAGCCATGCTGTGACGTGCTGTGCCAAGTCATGCCAGCCATGCCATGCCAAGTGGTGCCAGCCGTGCCACGCTCTGCCCGCCGAGCCGCGCCGCGCTCATCCGCGCCGTGCCGATCGCACCCGTGCCGTGCCGTGCCGTGCCGTGGGCGGCTCTCCCCCACGCGGCGGCGCGGCGAGGGGCGGCGGCGGCGGCTCGCCCCCCCCACCGGCGGCTCTCCCCGCCCCGGGGGCCCGGCCGGGCGCGGATTGGTGCGCGGCGCCGGCCCCCTCGGTGCGCGGCCGCCATCGGGGCTATTTGACGTGTCGGTGGGGCCGGGGAAGGGTTTCGTCTCGCCGGGGCCGCCGCCGCCGCCGCTCCGCCGCCCGCCCGGCCCGGCCCGGCCCCGCGGAGCCCGGCGCCCCCCCCCCCCCCCCCCCCTTCCCCCGCCGCCCGCCCCAAATGAGCGGTGCCCCCGGCGGGCCCCGGCCGAGGACCCCGCCGAGCCGCGGAGCCGCGGGCGCCCCGTCGCCCCGGCCGCCCCCCGCCGACCCGCTGCGCCAGGCCAGCCGGCTGCCCATCCGCGTCCTGAAGATGCTCAGCGCCCACGGCGGCCACCTCCTGCACCCCGAGTACCTCCAGCCGCTCTCCTCTACGCCCGTCAGCCCCATCGAGGTCAGTGTCCGCCGCCCCCGCCCGCTCTCCCGGGGTCCGCCCGGGGCTCCCCCCTGCCCGGCGCGTCGGGCTCCTCCCGGTCCGGCGCTCCCGCCTCATCCTGATCCGGCGCTCCCGGCTTCTCCCGGCCGGGCTTTTCCCTGCCCGGGGCTGCCGGCTCGCCCCGAGCCGCTCCTTCCCTTCCCGCCGCCGCAGCCCGGCTCCCCTCCCCAACCCCCCCCCCCCGGTCCTTCTCCCCGGCCGGGCGCATCCCCCTCCGCCCCGTCCCCCCATCCCCCGCGCCCTGGCTCGGCGCCCGACCCGGCCCTGCTGGACCCGGGGTTTTGGGGTTGGGCTGGGGGGGCCGGGCCGGGGGCGCCGTCGGGGTCCCCCCCTGACCGGCTCCGCTCCGCCCGCAGCTGGACGCCAAGAAGAGCCCGCTGGCGCTGCTGGCCCAGACCTGCTCGCAGATCGGCAAGCCCGACCCGCCGCCCTCCTCCAAGCTGAACGCCGTGGCCTCCGCCGGGCTGCCCGCCGCCGAGAAGGAGCCCGCCGCCCGCCCCGCCGCCCTGAAGCCGCCGGGCAGCGGGGACGCGCCGCCCGAGGACAAGTCCAGCTTCAAGCCCTACTCGAAGGGCGGCGGGGAGCCGCGCAAGGAGGGCGGCCCGGACAAGGCCGGCTTTCGGGTGCCCAGCGCCGCTTGCCCGCCGTTCCCCCCGCACGCCGCCGCCTCGCCCGGCAGCTCCCGCGGCGCCTCGCCGCAGCACGCCGACCCCAAGGGCACCGAGGAGAAGAAGGAGCCCGAGGCGGGCAAGCCCAGCCCCGAGGGGACGGGCGGGGGGCTGGGGCGCGGGGCGGCGGAGCCCGGGGCGCACGGCGACCCCCCCTCGGGCCGCAAGTCGGAGCCCCCCGCCCTGCCGTCCGCCGGCCATGTGGCCCCCGTCTCGCCCTACAAGCCGGGCCACTCCGTCTTCCCCCTGCCACCCTCCAGCATCGGCTACCACGGCTCCATCGTCGGTGCCTACGCCGGCTACCCGTCCCAGTTCGTGCCCGGGCTGGACCCCACCAAGCCGGGCCTGGTGGGCAGCCAGCTGCCCAGCGCACTGGGGCTGCCGGGCAAGCCGCCCAGCTCCAGCCCGCTCACCGGGGCCTCGCCGCCCTCCTTCATGCAGGGATTATGCCGGGACCCGTATTGCCTGAGCTACCACAGCGCCTCGCACCTGGGCTCCAGCAACTGCTCCAGCTGCGTGCACGACCCCGGCAGCCTGAAGAGCGGATACCCCTTGGTGTACCCCACGCACCCCCTGCACTCGGTGCACACCACGCTCTCCTCCAGCGGCACCCCCAGCCTGCCTGGCCACCCCCTCTACACCTACGGCTTCATGCTGCAGAACGACCCCCTGCCCCACATATGCAACTGGGTGTCTGCCAGCGGACCCTGCGACAAGAGGTTTGCCACCTCGGAGGAGCTGCTCACCCACCTACGGACCCACACGGCACTGCCGGGGGCGGAAAAACTCTTGGCGGGTTACCCTACCTCCGGGCTGGGCTCCGCAGCCTCCTGCCACCTCCACCTCCCGCCCGCCGCCCCCGGGAGCCCCAACACGTTGCCCGCCTCCCTCTCCTTGAGGAGCCCACACACTTTGGGACTAAACAGGTACCACCCCTACGGCAAAAGCCATTTGCCCACAGCCGGTGCCCTGCCGGTGCCCTCCTTGCCGGCCGCCGGACCTTACTACTCTCCATACGCGCTCTACGGCCAAAGACTAACTTCAGCTTCTGCACTGGGATATCAGTAACTACGGCAGCCCCTTCCCCTGCGCCAGCCTCCTCCTCCTCGCCCCAGCGCCCCGCTCCCTCCTTGGACTGTGTATTTATTTACTGTATGTTAGCTTAAAGCTGGGAATATAAGTGCATTAATACACCGATGAATCAATGGTATGCAAAAAGTCTGTGTCCAAAAAAAAAAAAAAGAAAAAAAGAAAAAAAAAATCTTTACTTTGCAGGTGTGGGGCTTTTATTTTTCCTTTCTATTTCTTTTGAATTTTTTTTTTCTTCCCCTTCTTAATTTCCCCCCTGAGAAATTCTTGCATGACTCCTGACACACAAGGCAAAAAAAAAAAAAAAAGGCATTTTCCTCCTTCCCTCTCCACGTTTATCATTCTGGGATTCTGTTCCTCTTCATTTGTAAAGTTAACAGATGTATTTTTTTTTTTTTTATTTTTATTTTATTTTTTTTCCCGCAATGTGTTGGGGGCCGGGGGCGGCTGCGGAGGGACCCCCGTCCCACGCCGCGGCTCTGCCTCCGCGAGCGCCGCGTCCCCACCCGCGGCCGGGCCCCGCCGTGGGCAGCAGGACCCCGTGTGTGCCCCCCACCCCACCCCGGGGGGGTGCCGAAGAACGGCGGCTGCAGCGGGCAGGACCGGTGCCCACCGGAGGGCGCGGGGCCCCTCGGCCGGAGCAGCGGGCGGGCGGCGAGCGCGGGTGGATGAGCTCCGGCGTGGTAAGTCTGATTTTGTTAATAAATGGCTCTTGGTTATATTCACCCTGTGGTGTCTTCTCTCGTCCCCCCCGCACCCCGCCGCCGCCGGGGGGGCGCTCGGTACCGGGCGCGGGCTCCCAGCACCATCTAGCGGCGGCGGCCGGTGCTGAGCCCCGCGGGGGTGGCGGGACCCAGCGCGGCCCCGAGCGCGGCCCCGCCGCATCCCCGGGCATCGCTGCCCGCCGCGGGAGGCTGGGGAGGAACGGGGGGGCGCGGGGTGAGAAAAAGGGGCGTCCGGGGCCCCCCCCGGTTCCTGCCCCTCGCGCGTGTGTTTGCCCGGCAGGGAAAGCGCCGGGATTTCTGGCGCGTGGCGGCGGAGGGAAGGTTCGAGAAGGCGTTTGAGCTGAAATCGATGCGAAGAGCCCCGGGCCCCCCCCCGGGGACGCGGCGGGGATCGGGCTCAGGTGCTCGTGGCTGCAGCCGCCGCGGGAATTATGTTTTCGGGACGGAATCGCATCGTCCGCGGGGTCCGGGAGCCGCTGCTGTGGAGGGGGCGCGCGGGCAGCTGGGAGCTGGCGCAGAGCCGTGTGTGTGTGCCCCCCCCCATTTAATCTTTTTGCTGTCTGTGCGAGGAGCACGGTGGGGGGGGGATACATGGCTCTGAGCTGGGTGTTGCTCCCGTCCCCCCTCGCAGGGCCGGGCAGCTGCCCACCGCCTCCACTGGGCACCTGGCCTGCCGCCGCGGGTGGGGGGCCTGTACTGCTGCCCATCTGCCCACTCCACACCCCAGGGAAGGGGCTTTTATTCCAGCAGCAGCCCACCTTTCGCAGTGGGACCCCCGCCTGTGCCCCCGCTCCCCCTTGAAGTCCCTCGTGCTCCTGTTGCCCCACATCACTTGTTTTTTTTTCCCCCGGCTGTTGAGCGCTTTGCTCCTGTTGCATTTTGGGTGAGTCATGCAATTAATCCCAGTTAATTGCCTTCTCTATGTTGCCTTATGCCCTGTGTTTAAATTCCTTTGTGTCCTTTGAGCTGAAAAATAATGCGCTTAAAACAGGGACTTGTTTTGCCAATGGGATTTTGATTTTTCCACCCGTTCCCGCGAGCGTGGCCGTAGGCATGCGGCTGGCAGGGAGGGCCCGGGCCGGGGTCTCCTGCTGCAAACCCACAGCCGGTTGCTGGAAATGAAAGAGGCTGGTGGTGCCAGGGACCAGTCTCCCCTTGGCCAGCGGAGGGGTGGGCAGCAGCATCCCCAGGGCTGCAGGGAGGCAGGATTTGCGGGTCCGTGGCTACCCCTCGCTCCGCTGTGGATGTGGCTTGTGTCCGGCTCAGCTCCAGATCTGCCTGCAGTGGTCCGGCTCAGCTCCAGATCTGCCTGCAGTGGTCCCGCTCCTCTGGGGTGGGAAGTTTGCAGGATGAGGGCCTGAGATTTGCAGGAGTGGGTTCGGAGCAGAGGGTTTGCTGTGTTTGTTTGCTCTGCCCAGTGGGCAGCAGCAGGAAGGGAGTGCCAGGCCCAGGCTGCTGCGACTGTGCCCATGTGTCCTGTCCCTGTGTCCCAACTGGATGCTGAACCCTTTGGCTCTGGGTGTTGCAGCTGATATTCCCTGTGGAGCAGGGCATCGCGGGGCGGTGGGCAGAGCACCGGCAGGCAGCTCCTGTGCTACCGTCCCCTCTGCCACGGGCTACACGGTGGCATTTGAAGGCGTGCCAGGCCCCCCTGCCTCTCGGGAGCATCGGTGCTCCCTGGATGTGGCCCCCATTCCCACCGGTGATGCTGCTTGGTGTCGGTCTCGTGCGGGTGCCGCTGGTCCCTGGTGTAAATCACGGCTCCTCAGCTGCAGCTCCGAAACGCCGCGGCATTTTATTCCGCCGTGTTTCTCCTCGGCCATAGCCAGGCTCCTCTGCTGCCTCGCGCCGCAGGGCGGGAGGGCGAAGCCGTGATGCCTGCGGATGTGCATGAGGCGCGATAGCCCGCGACAGCCGATGCCGGGTCTCGGGGCTGTGCCATGTGCCAGCTGGCGAGTGGCTGCCGCGGAACAGCCCAGGCAGTGGGCAAGGGGCTTGCGCAGCCCCCCGTCCTGCCGGAGCCCTTCTCCCAGAGCAGGGCGAGCTGCCGGGTGCATCCTCCTCTTACGGCGAGGGTCCGTCTTCCCTCTGCCCCCAAACCCCTCCTCGCACCAGGACGCTCCCAGCTCCAAAACCGAGCCCGTGGCACCTTCCCTCCACTGATGGTGGGAGCTGGATGCCACTCAGATGAGTCCTGCCGTGCGAGGTTCCCCGAGGAATATTTTTTCCTTTCCCTAAGGACTGCGGCACCAAGGCCAGACAGTGTAAACGCTGCGAAGTATCATCTGATAGCAGGCGACGCGCGGGGGCTTTATCTGCTACGGGAGTGATTGTGTTGCCAATATATTAAATAACTCCTATCTAATGTATGCCCAGGTTACTGCAGAATTCATTTTATAATAAGAGCACTGGGATGCACTTTATTAATCATTCTGTCTAACAACCTGCACTCCACAGTTTCGGTTTGATTTGATTCCATCCTGTCTTTCTGCAAAATATATGGCTGAGTGGGTCGGATAATGTATGGCTTAATTTAGAGTTGTATGGGTTTGAATTACCATTTTCATAATGTGCTGCGCGTTAATGTGTTGCATCATTTATACAGAAAAATGTGCGAGGTTCCAAACCTCTCCGGGAGGCAAAAGTCACCTAAAGGGAACGTGGAGCGACAGAAAAAGGCCCTTTCAAACCCAGCTGGCGGGGGGTGGTTTTGGGGTGGGAGGGCTGGGGCTGGGATAGCACGGGGGAGGTGTTGGAGCCAGGAATGGAGGGCTGGGGGCTGGACTCTCGGCTCCCTCCCGTTGCACACCAACTTCTCCAGCTCCCCCCGAGCTGCCGGGGACCTCCAGTGCTTGACTCGCCGGTGACCCCGGTGCCGGCGCTCGCCGCGATCGCGCCTGCCGTCACTCACCCCGCGCCGCGAGGAAAAAGCTCTGATTATCCAAATACAGTCATTAAAGGGGAAATGTGTTTTTAGGACTGTCAGAGTGATTAATGAGGGTTAGCAATCCTTGCAAATGCACTTGTTTAGTCTAACTGGCAGCCTCTATTTTCCTATTGATTTACTGCGGCAGTTGCCGGGGCCGCGGTGTGCGCGGGAAGAGCGGTGCCGCGCCGGCGCTGGGCGCTGTTTGAGCGGGCAGCGAGCGGGGCTGCGCGGCGGAGGGGCCCGAGCGAGCGGCGCGGCGCTGGCCGGGCTGCCGGAGGCCGCCGAACAAAGGCAACATTATACCTTGTGCTGGGGAAGGAACGGCTTGGATGCACATGCGGAACAGCTCCGCCGTGCCGCGTGCCTTCTAAATGTCCCCGTTTGTAAAGCCCCGAGCCCATCTGACCGCAAATGATCTGTCCACCTAATAAATACGTGAGCGGAGGAGCGAGGCCGTGGGGTTTTTTTTGTTGTTTTCCTTCCTCTCCTGCACGCAATTCCCCGATGTCTTGTAGGTGATGCGGAGGTGTCTGCCCGCAGACGGACAAGGCGTTTCAGAGACCAGACCGGAGCACAAAGTCTTCGAGGGCCGGTGCGCGCCCGCCAGGAGGAGGTCAGGTCAGGATGCAGAGGCAAGGGCCGGAGCAGCAGCCACGGTGGGTGGATGAGAAGTTTCTCAGCTGCATAAAGCAGCTTTTCTTTCCATGGAAGCCCCGGAGAACACGGGCTCTGTGTTTGTCCTCCCGGCCGGAGTGGTGTGGACATCTCCTGTCCCCCCGCCAGCATCCGCCCGCCCAGCCCGGGGGTCAGGGCTTTGCTTTGGGGGATGCTTCGTCCTGCGTGTGCTGAGAGCGGACCTGGAGGGACAGAACAGACCCGTGCCTGGAGATGGCCCCGCAGCCAACGCCGCCGGCGGCAGAGCTCCTGCTGCATGCTGGAGCTGGGAAGGGAGCGTCCAGCAGTGGTGATGCGGAGTGGATGGGGCAGCCTGGCAGCACCGGGGTGCCAAGCCGCTCCCCTGGTTTGCAGCGTGAGCGTGGCCCCACGCCGGAGCCCAGCGCTGCACTGGCACCGGCTTTGCCTCCAGCCAGTTTCAGCGACGGGACAGCACAAATGACGGGAGGCCTCGGAGGAGGCGCGTGGAGAAGAGCAAAGACCTCGAGGTGCTCAGGGAGCCCCTCAAGCCAGAAGAGCGTGGGCAAGTGCTCGGGGTGCTGTGGCGACCGGAACGCTGCAGGTGGGAGACGGCTTCGTATGGCTTCGAAGCCGCTGCTGTCACCTCGCTGGCCGTAAATCGGTGAGCGGTGCGAATCCTCCCGGCGGCACCGGCATCAGCTCGCAACGGCGATGCACCGACGTCTTCCCCACCGTACCAGGACACCCGGTTTTGGCTGGTCACCAGTTACCCCATGGGAAGTGCCCAGAATGACCCATGGCCGTGGCTCCCCGCTGCTTCTGCAGTCCAGTGCTGGGTGCCGGAGCCAGGTGGGTTGTGCCTTAGCGTGGCAGCCTGGCACAGGCGCGGGGCCGCCGGCAGACCGTGGAACACCTCGGTCTGAGCCCAAGGCAGCGCTGGGCTGCTGCCGTTCCTGCGGAGCGCGGCCCCGCTCACGCAGATTTACACCGGCACGCGGGTAAGTGATACTGTTCATTACGGCGACGCGCGGTTAGTAGTTATCTCTGTTTATTATCATGATGAATAACTGAAGAGTTGTAATTCTGTACACACAAATGCTCCAGCTAAACGCTCGCTGGAGAACGCTGGGGGAGACGCTCGGCTGACAGCTCGGCTTGCGGAGTGTGTTCCTTCAGCTGCATTCACAGTGACAAACAGATTTCCACAGACCGGAATGTCTTCTAACACGATGTTTACGGAAACCTCCCGGAGCAGCTTTACCGTGACTTCATCCCACCTTCCAGCACGGCGCCCGAGGCGGGACGGGGGGATGTGACCTCTGCGAGGACGGACGCACGCGGGAGTGCCTTGGCAAGAACAGGCGGTGGGACGCCGTTACCGCGCCGGCAGAGCTGAGCCTGGCGGGTTGAGCAGAGCTAGGGGGCACGCTCGACGCTGCGCAGGGTGCAATGCGACCTCTGCCAACGCCTGGTGGTCCCAGACACCACGGATCGTCTCTCCCAGCACCGACAGCCAGAGCCTTCCCGGCCCGGCAATACCCGGAGGCAGCCAAAGGACGTGCAGCATCTGTGGCAGCACTGAGGGCTTCATACCCACCTGTAAACCCCCCCTGCAGACACCCCACCGCAGCAGAGAACTGAAATGGCCTATTTTTTGCTCCCCACATTTTCAGGAGGGCAGATCTCAGTGACATGTGGGGCCGCATGGGTGCTGTGCCCACCACAGCAGCTCCTGCCTCTCTGTCGGCCACCGGTGCCCCGTGGGGAGAGGGAGACGCTGCTGCTGCTCCAAAGAAACAGGGACTGGTGGGAGCCTGGGGTACCAGTGCTGCCACCGTGAGCGGCTCCTGCACTCCAGCCCCCAGACCTGGCCGGTGCCATGCTCCTCTCCCACTTTCCCCCCTCGCCAGGCTGGATCCTGCAGCCCTGCCATGCTGGGAGCCCCTTTCCACCGCCGGCACTCGGGGAGCAATCGGCCCTTTCACCATCCCGGCTCGGGGCCGGTGCCCGCGGAAGGATGGGGCTGCTCATCACCCCCTTGGCAGCGTGGCCGGGAGCCCCGCTCCGGCGGGCAGAGCTCCTCTGGAAGTGACTCATTGTTTCTGCTGGAGCAACCGTTACCTTCATGGGCTCGGGGACGTCGCGGGGCTGGAGCAGGACGGTGGCCAGCTTCTCCCTCCGGAGTGGGAAGAGCCACGTTCTGCGGAAAATGTCTCTGACGTGAAGCAAAGCGCAAGCCGGGCTGGCGGGAGCCGCTGGTTCGTCGCAGGCACGGAGCATCCCGGGGTTTGCAAGAGTTATTGCTCAACCTGCCCCGGATGGCAACCCCTGGCGTGGCAGGGCTGGGAATGGGAATTTGCCACCCTGGCTGCTGGGAAACGGGGCCGAAAAGCCCTTTGTTCCTTCTGGGGTTTCTGCATGTCTCTCAGGCTCCGGCTGGATTTTGTGTTAGGAACAACTGCTGGGAAGGGCTGGAAGGGTGTGCGCCTCGCCGGCTGCTCTGGCTCCAGAGGTGTGCTCGGCCCCGATCGCTGCGTTGATAATTCCCAAACTTCCATGACTTGTGTGCACTGGCACAGCACCAGCCGGAGAGTCCTGCAGCTCCGCTCCGGCTCCGCTCCACTGCTGACTGAGGAACTGCCCGGCTTCTCCAGGGGGGAAAAGCCAGGAAGGAGCCCTGCGGCTGCGCTCCGCGGGGTTCCTCCCCAGGGAGCACCCAAAGGGGAGCACCCAGCTGTCGGCAGCTGCTTCCCAGGAGTCCCAGCCCCAGCAGCCCATCACTCGTTGTGGGTGCGTCCTGGTGCCGGGCAGAGCCTGCAGCCCTCCAGCCCCGGAGGGAACGCGCGGCATTGGGGTCCGTCATGCCTTTTTGGGGATCTGCTCATGCCACTTGGGCACTGGGGGTTGTGTATAGCACCCGGCACTCTCGCAGCTGAGTTTGGAGGGAGACGGAGGCCAGGGCAGAGCCAGCGCAGGGCCGGCAGCTCGAGGGACTGGCAGGGGGTGCTCCGTGCTGGCCAGGGCACAGTGAGAGCTTGGCACTGAGCTGCGGCACAGCAGCAGGGTGGGCAATGGGCACAGGAGCCCCTCCGGCTCCCGGCCTTTGGTTGCTCCAGGTTGCACCCCACAGTGCACGCTGACACCCCTCCGCTTGCACCCTGGCATGGCACAGCGATGGGCGTTTGGGGAGAGGAGCTGATTTTCTCCGCGGTGCGAGCATGGGGCAAAACGGGTACCAGGGATGCTGCCAGCATCCCGCATCCCGCCGCCGCCCGGGGGTGCCCCCGCTCATCCCTCTGCCCCGTGCGTTTGCCTCCGCCGCTGCCAACGGCCCTTTCATCTCCCAGGTGGGTGCAAACGGAGCTGTCAGATGCCATCGGCCCCGCGGTACGGCAGGGTGCGGGAGCCGGGGCCCCTCGAACAGAGCAGCCTTGTCTGCCAGAGCCGCCTGCCGCTCCCCATCATGGCCAGATGGAAGAGGCTCTGAAAGTAGGGCCCGGCGCGTTTTCAGCTCTATTTTGGGTGAAAACACTTCTTGAAAGATCTTGAAAGGAGCTGGCAGTTTAGTAGTTCAAATGATTAATGAGCACTGGCTCTGCCGGGTGGATTTCTCGCGCCGTGCCAGCAGCCAGGCTGCTCCAGCGGGCCAAGACACGCCGCGCTCCCCCCGCGCCCCCCCGGCTCCCCCCCGCCCCCCCGGTTTTCCCGGAAATGACACCAACGCGACAGGCCCCGCATATGGAAAAAGTTAAATATAAATTACTGCTGAAAGAGGCCTCGCTGAGCGGAGTTAGTTAAAGATGTTTATGGATTCAGAAACACAGGCCTGCATATGTATTTAGGGATGACAAATGTGATTCAATAAGTAAGGAATTTCTCCGTGGGCTGAGGCGGGACCCGCGCGGCGCGGGCGCTGCTCTGGGCTCTCTGGCTCGCCCGCGCCAGCGCCATAAATCCTGCAGACAGGCTCCTTTTCCCTTCCCAGGCAGCTCGAGGTTTATTTTCCCTTTTTTTCCCAGATCAAACCAAGTCGCTGCATCTCCTGTGCTTGGGACGGTGACGGCAGGGCGCCGCGCCTGGACCCTCTGCGTGCGTCCCCCGGGGTGGCTCCGGAGGGCTCGGGAAAACCCAACGGATGCTCTGTGCAGGTCACTGGGGACTGTGCCATCCACGCTGCCGCTGGTGCCAGTCACGTCCTCAGGCTCTCCTGTCCCCCCAGAGAGCCGTGCTCAGTGGAGCAGCCGGACTGTCAGTGGATGATTTATGACCAACAACCCCAAAACTGCCCCGATTGCCAGTTTGGGTGTTGTTTGACCTGGTGCTTAATGAGATCAGACACGCTTCTGCAAGCCCTTCCTGCGGGAAGCTGGACAGTCTCGTGGAGCCCAGTGGGGCAGGGGCATGAGCGTGTCCCCCACCCAAACTGCCCTGTGCTCCACGCTGCTCTTGAGCATCTCACTTGAGGTGCACAACATTGGGAACCACCACGAACTAATGCAAGAAACTCTTAAACTGAACTCCAGCTGCTGTGGCACGGGCCAGGCAGGGGTGCCAGATCCATGGTAGGGACGCTGGGTCCCCAGGAGGGATGCTGGATTTAGGGTGACAAACCCCAGCAAACCTGCAGCCTCCGTGGGGCTCGCAGGGAAGCGCCTTTTGGGGGGTCAGCGCCCAGCCGGGCTTTTGACCGACAGCCGCATTCCTTTGTCCTGATTTTATTTGTTAGCAACGTTTGGCCTGGACACAGAGACAGCTAATGAGGGACTGAGTTTATTGCAGTTTGATTTTTCTGTTAAAACAATACAATAAAATAAATGCACTTGGAAATCTGGTATGTGTTTGTACATAGTGGATTTATGGCTCTGGAGGCTTCCAGAACGACGCAGCCTTTCATTCCCTTCCTTATTGGAACAGATCATATTGCAGAGTTTAAAGGGCTCTGGAGTTGTGATTTATTTGAAGGGAGAGACTAGGGAAATCCAACTATCTGTTCCCTGGCTCAGATCATCCAGTAACTCCCTGGCCAAGGGGACGGATCTGCACCTCCTCCACGGATTTTTTTTTTTTTTCCTCCTGTCGCTTACATTATCCCGCTCTAAATATATCACCGAGACAGGGCTGACTCCTGACCTGGGCTTCAGCACCTCGCTGAGGCTTCCCCAGCCCTTCCCGGAATCCCACAAATAAATCACTCTCCTGGAGGCCTTTCCGAGCTCCTCCACGCCGCTCACGGGACGGGACCGGCGCGGGGCCGGGCACTGCCTTGATCCAGAGCAGAGATCAAGGCAGAGATCTTGTTTTCATCTCCGGAATTGGGTGATAAATCCATGCCAACAGTCCCTGGTTGCTTTCAAGGGAGCCCTTTCCCCTCCCTCGCTGCTCTCCCCACGTCTGCACGGCCCCTGGGCAGAGGAGAGCGCAGCGGCTTGGATCCAGGTCAGGATTCGTGCCTGAAAGCCTTTTTCATGCCTTTGCTAACCCGCCGGCCCCAGCCCTGCTCCTGCGGCTTGGCCGGATCCGCTGATGGGGGATGCTGCCGCCGCTCCTGCATCCCAGCAGAGCTGCACTCAGGGCCGGGGCTACCGCAGCCGCTTCCCTCCCGGCCTCGTGGAGGAAAACTGGGTTTTGCCCCTCTCTGAGGTTTTCTGCACCCCCCAGGACGAAGAACCTCGACGGCTGCTGTGGGGACAACCGGAGCATCACTGCACTGGCTTGACACTTGTCATCCCAGTGGTTCCCAGCAGCAGGAACAGGGTGAGACTGTTCCCCCCAGCCCCAAAACGGGCTTTTTTTAAAGCATTTGGTATTTGCAGGCAGGAACTCTCTGGGATTTGCTGCAAAACCCCTCCTGCTTCTCCCTGGTCCCAGGTACCTCTGGGACATTTGGGAATGTCCTACCAGCAATGTTCATCCCTCCCTGTGCTGTGTCGAGAGACCCATGGCAGGAGATTTCTCTTCTCCTCCGCTGTGACCATCTCGGCTGCAGGGCAGACGAAGAAAGGGAAGGAACGATCGAGGTTTCCAGCCTGGCAGGACCCGACTTTGGGGGCTGCTCTCCCCCTCCCACCCCTGCTCCAGCTCAGCTTCTCCAGCTCCTGTTTTTTTGTGGGATATATTCTCCCCCTGCGCACAGATGGGCTCTGTTTGCCATTAGCTTTCCCTCCTCTGCCCTAGGACCTGATCCGAGTGCTAATTCTCACGCGTGTTTCGGGTAAATCTACTTTCTTTCCCGGCATGAATTGTGGTTTCCAAGCACCATTAATCATTTCCCTTTAGAAAACAGCGTCGGGGGGCTGGAAACATTGCTCCTTTATTTACTGGTAGGATGACCTGGCACGCTGGAGCCTGGCCACGGGGCTGGCGTCTGCGGGACGATGCGGAGCGAAGCTCGGGGTGAGCTCCCCTCCACTGTGCCGGGACGGTGGTGTTGGCTCCCACTGGGACCGTTCCCCCTGAGGGTGAACCTCCCAGTCCCGAGGTTAGAGGCGAGCAAGAGGATGAAGGATGGAGAGAAAAACGCTGCTGAAATGCCACGTCTTTTAACCCAAGAGCCTCTTCCCCGAGGGGTTCTTCCCCTGGGAGCTTGTTTGCACCGTGAGATGTGTCGTGGCGATGGCAGAGATGCCAACCCTGTTCTCCGTGTGCCCCAAGTGCCCCTCGAAATGCCTGGGACATGAAATCAGGACCCTCCGCTTATCACCCGCCGGCAGGGCTCGGGCGGGCAGGGAGTCAAAGGAAACTTCTGCCCCGACTGCAGCCAGGGCACAGAGGTGCAGCGAGCACATGCCAGCGGTTTCCTCCTCTCCCGCTCAGGACTGTCAGGGGATGATTAATGGCCAACGCCGCAGAGCTGCCTTGATTGCCAAGTGCTGTATTGTTAGCACTGACATGTAACGAGCCCGGACATACTTGAACACAATTCTGCACCGTAATCTGCAAATAACGTTCAATAGACTTAATTTGTTAAGTATTTCCCCCCTCACAGTCCCTCTCCCCACCTCCTTTCCCTTTCAAAGCCATGTCAGGGTGGCCAGGGGTCTGGCCGAGCATCCTGCAGCCCCCAGCCCCAGGTCTTGCTGGGGATTTCCTTTGCTGGGCTCAGCTGCTCCTTCAGGTTTTGGCTGGGGAGCAGCTCCCTCTGTTCTTCCCAACCAAACGAAAAATCAGCTTTTTATGCACATTCGACCCTGTACAAATTCAGTCCCTCCACTGCTGCCACGCTCCGGTGGGAGCTGCAATAGTTACACGCAATTTTGGGGTTCTGCCAGATGATTTCAGGGCTCCCCAGGCCAATAAACAGGTCACCACACCAGCCAGCGCCTGGGCGAGGGGCCCCTTGCACCCAGAGCGGCTCCCGGCTCCCAGGTAAAAGCCCCGGCAGAGCCACGGTGAGTTACGGCAGCACCGAGCACTCACGGAGCACGATTCGTCCTCGAGGGACTTTACAAATGTTGGACTAAGTAGTTATTAGGCATCACGGTTAGCAAAGTGCCGCGTTTGCCTTTTAGAGCAGCTTCTCCCAGGAGTGCCGGAGTGGCTGAGCCTGGGGAGACGAGCGGGGCTGTGCTGGAGGGTACTGGGAGCACCAATGGATGGGGATGGGGATGGGATTGGCATGGGGATGGGATGGGGATAAGGACAGGGATGGGATGGGGGTGGGAATGGGGATGGGAATGGGGACAGGACTTGTGAGCAAGAGCTTTCCACCCCACTGCTCTGGCTGCGCACGGCGGTAACCTTAAACGCCGAAGCAGGAACCGTGGGGACAGAGTTTTTCCACCCCTATTCACAACTGTCAGGCAGTGATTAATGGCCAACAGGCTCGAAATTGCCTTTATTGCCAGCCCGGCATTGTTACTTGTGACAGCTAATGAGGGTAGACAGACTTCTACACAGGCTTTATGCTGGTCTCGGTGGAGCAGCCCTGGGGGGTTCGGTGCCCCGGGCAGGGGGACCCTCCCTGCTCCCCAGCAGTGACCAAGCCTGGGCACATCCCGGGGGGGCTGCCCGCCTGCCAGCCCCGGGTCCGTCCCCCGCGGGGCTGAGGAGAGGCAGCGGGCAGGCTGGGACCGCAGCGCTAACGAGAGCACTCAAAGCCCTTCCAACTTGTCTCAGTTAACTTCGCAGTAAAACCCGCGAGAGGTTTTTACCCGGGCTGCACCGCAGCGAGGCGGGGAGGAACGGGGCAGGGATGAAAAAGTTTTCAAGTGCCGGAGAGAAGTGGGTGTAATAAACCATTTGTTCATATAAAAAAGCTCGTGCTGTTAAAAACCAGAGAGCCAGGGCACAGACACCACCGAATGTTCCTGGCCACGGGTCCAGAAGTAATGCTTTTTTTTTTCCTTTTTTTTTTTTTTCTTTTTTCAGGAGTATTACAAATAATATTTACCTTTGTGCTAGTTCACATCTTGATGCTGTTAAACACATGGCCGCAGCTGGTTTCCCATTCAGGGTAATGATATAGCGCCGATGTTATGAAGCAAAACCTCGCCTGCGAGCCAGAACACCCCGCATTTAAAAATCTATTACTTTTCAATATTATATGAATGTATTTTGCTTCAGCTCAGAGCAATTTCCTAGTTTACCCTTATTAAACTGAGGGGGGACTGAGCAGAGGTCCTTGATTTATGAAACACGTACTAGATTCATTAAAACCTTTAAAGATTTAATACATTTTATCAAGGCCTTAAATCTGGGCAAGAGCTTTAAAAAAAAAAACTAATACAGGGTGTATTTCATCTCTGGCGCCCTTCTGCGCTTATTTAAGAGCTGTAAAATCTGGATTGACAAATATCGCGGATATTTCATTCCTTATTCCCAAACAGCTCCGAATCCTCCCGACGGGTTTGTTGCATACGAGATCTATCGAGTGTAAAGACCAAATTATTCTCCGTTATTGACGCTTTATCCGTCTCTCCCGTGTTTTTTAGGTCCCGCACAACGGTCACAGAGGCGGGGGTTTAGGGCGGGGGTTCAAGTTTTTAGGGGGGCCCGGGAGCGCGGGGCCGCGCGGCCCCGGCGGGGCGCGGGCGGGTCTCGAACCCGCGGCCCCCGAGGCTGCCGCGCCTCCACCGCCCCCTGGCGGCGCGCCGCCGCGGCGGAAGGGGCGGTCGCCGAGTGATGACGTCAGGGCGGCGCCTGGCCGGGGCGGCAGAGCCGCCGCTGCCGAGCGCCGGGCATGGCCCAGCTGGGCGCCATCGCGGCGCTCTCCCTCAGCTTCCTCGCCGCCGCCTTCCTCTCGGCCATCCACAAGATCGAGGAGGGGCACATCGGCGTCTACTACCGGTAAGGCGGGCCCCGCCGCCGCCCCCCCCCCCCCGACCCCGGCCCGGGCGGGCCGCAGGCCACGGCTCACGCCCCCCGTTTCTCCGCTTCCTTCCGCAGCGGCGGGGCGCTGCTGACCTCCACCAGCGGGCCCGGCTTCCACCTCATGCTGCCCTTCATCACGTCCTACAAGTCAGTGCAGGTGCTGCTGGGCCGCTGGGGCTCCCACCGGCGCGGGGTGGCGGGTCCGGAGCCGTCGTGATGAACGCCGGGGCTGGGTCGCGGTGTCGGGCTGGCGGGGGGTCGCGGCGGCGAGTGCTCGTGGCCGGGACCGGAGGAGAAGCGGCTCTCGGGGCTGTCCCGCCGAGCTGGGCACGGGGCCCCGGGCGCGGCAGGGCCGGCTCCCGCTTTCCCCGGAGGGCGGGCGGGAGCCTGCGGCTGCTTCGTGCGCTTGGGAGCAGGATTTGGGCGGGGAACAGCCTCTCGTAAGCTGCTTTTCTCCGCTCTCTCTTCAGACCACGCTGCAGACAGATGAGGTGAAAAACGTCCCTTGTGGCACAAGGTGAGGTGTTCAGCTGTTACCCCGCAGTCCTTCGGTTTTGCTGGAAGCCTTTCGATCCTTTCCCTTTTCCCCCCCTGCTGCATGCTCCGGTGTTCTTTAAAACATATAGTTCTGTCTTCTCGGACTGGATTTCCCACCACCTTCCCCCAGCAAAACCAGTGAAAGGCTCTGTAAGGCGTCGCCCAAGCTGGAGTGGTTTGTGTGCAGCCATCCTCAGGGTCTGCGCTCAGCCTGGGCCCACCTTTCCTCATCCAGTTTCTGGAGACACATAACTGAGATCGGGAGCCTGGCGCAAGGAGCGGGGTGTTGGGGGTTACCCGGGTGGCACAGCGGTGCCCGGCCGGTGTGGGTGCCGTGCTCAGCCCACTATAGGGGAGTGTCCTCTGCTCACAGCTGCCCGGCTGCACAGGCAGAGCACCTGGCCTCCAGAAAACATCATATTTTATTTTCTTTTTCCTTCCTTTTGCAGTGGAGGAGTGATGATTTATTTTGACAGAATCGAGGTGGTGAATTTCCTCATCCAGAGCGCAGGTGAGTTCTTCCCCTGTGACCCTGCAGATCCCCCAGTCGAGAGTTGTTTGTGCTCCTGCTAGTGCGAGATGGGCTGCAGAGGTGGTGCGTGGCTGGGCTTCGGTGTGGAGCTGGGCGTACAGCGGATATTCCCTGTGTCCCTTGTAAAGCCCTGTGCTTCCTGGGTGGAAACTTTAAGCCAGCTCCCCTAGACATTTGTGTGTTTATTATTTCTTGCATGTACTTGTTCTGTGCTGCTAGTTGTCTCACTAGTACCTGGGTGCCACCTACAGCTTTTATTATTTGTATCATTATGGCCCCGCTGGGCTTTATGCTTCGTGAAGAATGATTTGAGTAACGGTGTGTGCAAGAGGTAGGGGAGACAAGGGGTTTGTGAGCAGAAGGCTGGCTCGGAGGCCCGAGGAGAATGCCCTGTGCAGCCTTTTTTTCCAAACTCTGTGATTTTTAATGCCCAGTTGGTTACAAGTGTGGTGTAACTGCCCGGCTCATGCATGACCTGCGTCGAGCCCTCTGCTTTGCCCCTGCTGCAGGGTGCTCTTCCCTCGCTGTGCATGGACCACACAGTCTCTGTGTCCTGACGCTCAGAGCAGCCCGTGCGCGTTTGCAGCTAGAGAGGGCTGTTCCAGCTGGATGTCCTGTTGACACAGGATGTCACAGAGTGTTGGTTAGGGTGTTATAAAATATCAGCAATAAATAAAACTCCCCTGAACAAACTGTTTGGCTGTGGCGCAGGTGTCTCTTGTGGGTGGGTCCCTCACTCGGGTGGGCACCGTGACACGTGCTACCACGGCCGAGCCGTAAGGTTTTCACCTCAGCCCAACCCGAGGCGTCCCTCTGTCCCAGCTGTTAACGCCAGGTTCTCCTTCTTCTGTAGTGTACGACATAGTGAAGAACTACACCGCTGACTACGACAAAGCCCTCATCTTCAACAAGATTCACCATGAGCTGAACCAGTTCTGCAGCGTCCACACGCTGCAGGAGGTGTACATTGAGCTGTTCGGTGAGCTGCCCCTCTGACCCTTCACTGGTGGATCCATGGCCCCTTGAGTGATGGTTCTGGTGGTTGTTTGCATGGTCTGGTGGTGCAGGAGTTGCGTCCCCCAGCTGATGGGCTTTTTAATTAATCCAGTGTCTGCTGTGTCTGGAGTCAGGATTGTTAACCAGCTACCATCGTTTGCTCCTTGTTATCTTTTGGTGCTGAGTGCTTCAGTATGTTGTAACAAAAAAAATCCAAACTCAAACCTGCCAGGGTAGCAGGGGGCTTTGGGGGGGGCGGGGGGAGCAGTAATTCTGCAGTGTTATTTGTGTGTTTAGTGAATGTGACTTGTTGAATCAGTCACAGGGTTTGTTAGTCCAGATGGAAAAGCCCATCTTCTGCTCTATGCTGTTACAAAAACTCTGAGCAAGCACTGCCTGGCCTGTGGGTTTGCTTAGCTGTGTGCCATGCACGCGGCTGCAGTGCCCAGGAAAACAGGACTGCTTGGCAAAGGCCTGCGGACCTTCCCCCCCTCGCCTCAGGCCACTGGGAACGGGCAACACAGGCGCGGGGAGAACGCTTTGCAAGAGAGTCTGAAGAAAAGTTGTGGTTTCTTGGTAGAAATAGACCAGTTGCTGCCAGTGCTGAGTGTTTTGTTTATGGCTTTGGACTGGACAGAAATTCCTTCCAGTGTTTCCGCACTACAGCAGCGCTGAGTGCGGGCAGAGTGTTTCTGTGAATGGTTTGGGACCCCGGATGGACAGAATTTGTGCCCGAAGGAACACAGGGTGTTTGCAGGCTGCTGTTCTCTGTTCAGACTGGGCTTTTCGAGAAGCCTGGCTTCCTGCTTTCCGACAGGCTGCTGCAGAAGATGCGGAACTGGGGCGCAGTTCCCCTCCAGTTCCTTTATGGGACTGCTGGCGGGTGTGCTGGTTTTTTTGCTGATGGAGTCTCCAGATGTTGGCAGCTGCTGGCGACAACTTCTTGAAATGGACTCAAAGGCACCGACTTGCACAGAAGGAACCCGTATCAGCTCCCGTGTCACTTCGTTTGAGCTGGGTGTTTTCTGGCGCGGGAGGCCTGCAATGGGGCACGGCGTTTTGAGCAGACTCGTGTCGTTCTCTGCCCCCACATCTGCGAGCAGGTGCAGGAAACTGATAACAGCTGTTTCCTCAGCTCCTGGCTGAACTTCACTGTGAGTGAGCTCCAGATAGCTCAGCTGGGACCAAAGCAAATAATCAGGGAGTGTGATGTGATCACTTTCAAGGCCCTTACGTTTTTATTTTTCCTTTGTGCTTCTCAGCAGGCCCCAAGTGGAAGCACTGCTGTCCTGAGAGCTTTTCCCTGAAGCAGGGCTTTGGTTTGTGTTTCCTTTTGAAATGTTTCAGCTATGCTGAAGTTAACTGTTACCCATTGAGCAAAACAGATGTTACCGACGATTTTTTTTTTGCAGCCCATTAAAATAACTAGTACAGCCATTTCACATTTCTGCCTTTCCATTTTCTTTGTCTCCTGCTGGCACAGATGTGGTTCCCAATCCAGCCGTGATTTAGCTGGACCGTATTACTTCAGGATCTAGTTGGGAAGGTATCAGTGGGGAAGAGGGTTAGAGCACGGATTCTTTATTGTAAAGATACTTCTGGCTCAGAAAGATTCCAAACTGTGGGTTACAGGGAACTGGAAAGTTCATTTTGTGCCTCCCATGTTCCTGTAGTCTGTCCCAAGTGTTTGGCGCTGGTCAGTGCTGCCTGACGTGCTGAGAGATGGGAACCTGCCCTGGAGTCAGGGCTGGCTTTTCCTAGCCCGGCACTTCTACATCAAACTTATGTTTATACTTGCTTTCCAGGAATAAGAAATCTGAGCCATTCCAGCTAATTCTCTGTGTGCTGACAGCAAGCTGCCTTGAGGGGTTTTTAGTTACCTTTTTTTTTTTTTTCCCCCCAATCAGATCAGATTGATGAAAACCTTAAACTGGCCTTGCAGCAAGACCTTACTACAATGGCCCCTGGATTAATTATACAGGTAATCAGGATACCACTTTGAGATGTCTAAGGTGCAGATCATAAGGCGGGATAAGGACTGAAAGGAAACAGGAAGCTGTGAAAGTTTTTTAGAAAATTGCTTTATAATACAGAATTTGTTTAACCTGAAGAATGAGAGCAGCATCCTTTCCATCTTCCCTTAGTTTTGATGGGTTGGGTTTCTTCCGACGTTATGCTGGGTGCTGACTTATTCTGCTGTCATATCAGGAGATGGTTCAGTCCTGCGTTTGCTCTGTGGAGTTTGGAGCTGGTCACAATTTCTGCAGCACGTGAAAGCTTTGTGTGGCAGAGCATGCCCTAAGTGTTAGCTTCCCCCGTCCCCCGCGGCCCCGGGGGCTGTTTGGCTTTCGGTTGTTGGCTGCTTGCCCATGTTTTCTCCCGTCTCTCTTTCCAGGCAGTTCGAGTTACAAAGCCAAACATCCCTGAAACAATCCGGAGGAATTATGAGCTCATGTAAGTGCCTGAGACTCGCACCTTTGTGTTACCAAAAGGAGTCGGTCATCCAGATTAATGTGTTTTCACAGCAGGCAGTGAGCAGAGTGCCCTCTGCCAGGGCTGCCCCAGACGAGCACGTGTCTGTCGCTGCAAGTGGCTGCAGGTCACTGCGGAGTTAGGAGGTATTTCTCCTTTTTGAACACTGGAGCACAGAAATTATGTGCCATGGGGCTCCTTCCCCATGGCGCTGGCCCTGTTTTGGAGAGGCCTCCCTGAGCATGTGGGTGAGTGGCAGGTGGATGGATTCCACCACTAATCCTGTTGTTTGACTAGCATGAAGAAACTGTTGATTCAACAGGCTGAAGACTTGCAAAGCGTTGAAATAACTTTCTTTAATAGCACTTGACATACTGATCCCTTTTCAGTGCTGTGAGCCAGCTGCCTTCTCTTGCACTTGATCATTCAGAAATGCTGATGTTCTCTGAGCGCTCTGCCAGCAGAGTCTGTGTAAGCCAGAATAAGATCCCTCTCATCCATTTTGCTTCCCTGGCATTTCATACGACCTTTTGGGATTGTGGGAAGTCATGTATGGCATGATCATGATAGGCAGAATCCCAAACCAGCCCGTTATCTGGTGCCATAAGTACAGCAGGATACGTGTTGAGAGAGACTCGTTCTTGGCTCTATTGTCTCTCCCCTGACTGGGAGCAGGAGCAGGGTATTTTATTTATATACACACTTTTAAAACTTTATTAGTGTATGTACAAAACAGAAAGATAGAAAAGGCTTTAGCCTGTAAAATGCACAGAGCCATTTGATGGAATAGAGCGTGATTTTCAAAGCTGTCTACTTCCAAAAGAAGAACTGTCTGTAAGGGCAAGGCTGTTACAGGATTTTCATTTCTTGCTTTGTTTAAATAGTGTCCTCATTAACAGTAGCCCAAAAAACTTAGAGATGTGTCTGGTCTGTGACCTGCCCCTTGGAGAAGGCAGTATGGCAGCTGCAGAGACTAGCAGGGAGGGTTTCCAAATGACTTGACCAAAAAGTTTTCCTGCTGTGGAGGGGAGGAAGAGATGCTTTGGTTTAGAAGAAGAGCTGTGTGTGTGCAGGTGCGCACACTCACTTTCCTGCCCGCCCTAAGCCATGCGCTCGAAGGAGGAGCGAGCCAGCAGCTCGTCCTGGAGATGTGGTAGGTCACACCAGTAAGCTCACGTTTTGTAACTGGCTTCTTCTGGCTCACTAGGGAGAGTGAGAAGACAAAGCTGCTGATAGCGGCACAGAAGCAAAAGGTGGTGGAGAAGGAAGCGGAGACGGAAAGGAAGAAAGCTCTCATCGGTCCGTACGGCTCTGCTGGGGGCAGTACCTATAGCTGGGGGGGGGGAGGCAGCAATGAGAACCCAGACAGCAGGGAGGGGCGCACCTGGTTCACTCTGGGGTTATCTCTCTGTTGCATCTGTTTGCTGATCCGAAACTCTTCCAGAGAAACTCCAGAGTTTTTCTGGTGGGCTCCAGCTTTGCCCACAAATGTAGACTGACACCTTCTGAGGGCTGAAAATTCCTCCCACAATTTATTTCCACCAGAAGGGGGTGGTGAGGACTTTCATGGGTGGAGCTGCTTCTGGCATTAGGAAGACTGTGTGACGACAATGTGGGTATGTTCTTTTGCACTTCAGAGGCAGAAAAAATCGCACAAGTTGCCGAAATAACTTACGGACAGAAAGTGATGGAAAAGGAAACGGAGAAGCGAATTTCAGAGATCGAAGGTGAGTAGTGAGCGTTCCAATAAGTAACGGATTTGTGGTGAATTTTATCTGAAGGTGCTGAAGCAGTTCACCACGGAGTTAAGTGGTTCTTGAAGCGTGTGTATTGACTGTGTTCTCCAATCCAAGCTGGCCTTCACCGGGGTGAAGTTCCTGGTCTGAAGTCTTTCAGTTTAGCCCATGTGTGTGGTACCTTGTGTAACGCACTGCAGTTCTGAATAAATGTATCCGAATACTCGGATTCTCCCAACAATTTCACAGCCTGTTTTGCAGTGGTGTTTTCAGGGGAGCACATCAGTCAGAGTAGCAGGTGGCATTCAGGATACCCGGGCAATGACAAAGTTAGCAAAGCTTGACTCCTCGTTCTTAGGTGATTCTTCGTATAACTTCAGTGCAGGAAGTGTAGCGGTCACATGTACGGAGGAAGGGGATGGCAGGCTGGTGTCTTCCTCAAAGAAGTCGTGCCAGGTTTTGGATAGTGGCTGCAAACTCTTGCAGAGAAGTGAAAGCATCCTAAAATATTACTGCAATCTTGTGGGGGCAGCCACATCTCTTGATTATGTGCAGTAGGGTAGGGTTGTGGAAACTTTTCTTGCTTACGATTCTTCTAGAAGCTCTCTCTCTCTTGGAGGAAAGAAGAGGTATGCAAATTTAGCTTTAGTTTGTCCTGTAGTGTGAAATATTTATAAACAGAGTTTGTCTACTAAACACTCTGCAACAGCAGGGGTCTGTTATGTAGCTTCCGACTCCTGAAGGTTAAGAGGAAGAGGAGGAGAAGCTGCTGCTATTGAAAATGTAGTATTTTGCTTTAACCAATAAATCTGTACTATCTCTGTTTAATTAGCATTTTTGCTTTTTTGTCCTCGTTTAGTTTTGGAGTTAACTGCTTTTAGGAACTAGGATTGACCGGAGGAAGGAATAGGAAAGTTTCTTTGTAGACTGTGCTTGAAACTCTTTCTCGAGGTGATCTTTCTAGGAGATTGTACTGTTAAGTTAGGAAGATGTCCCCCCCACCCATCTGATACAATGCTTTGTCAAGGAAATTCCAGGACATGAAAAGGGGTCTGCGTTTCCAGCTCAGAGTGGCAAGGCCTTATTTTCAATTAAATTCATTATAGGCCCTGTCAAGCTTTGCAGAAGGCCTCTGAGGAACCAATTAAGAGTTTTACAGATCAGCAGCTTCTCATTAAGAAGTTCTTCGCAGAAATACAATGGGTTTTATTTCTTATAAATGTGTGTCACCGGGTGTCAGGCCTTCAGTTCAGCTCCGTGCTGGCAGAGGATTCCTGTCTCCCTCATTCTTTCTAGCGTCTCTGAGCAGGACCACTCTTAGCCAAAAGAGAGGAAGTCGTGGGCCAAACCATCCAGTTGCTTACGTGCTTTGTAAGTGTAGCAGCTCACAGGACTCCCTGCTAGTGTAGGTAAACAAAGGGTTTATCCAGCTGCACAGCTCTCAAATCCAGACTGGCGTGTATTAATTGTGTGGCTCCCTGTCATAGAATCCATGTCAGAGATCACACCCAACCAGCCAGATGACACTCACCATGGTTTGATATCACATCGTTATCATCAGATAGATAAAGAGTCAGAAGGAAAAAAAGGAGTGCAATACAGAAGGGGGAAGTGTTTCTTTCCTTAAATGTCTCTGCTAGGAGTCGGGGAGTTTCAGTATCCCGCAGGATCAGACCCTTCACACAGTTGTTGATGTTGCAGAGAAACAGCTCTCCAACATCTCTCCAAGGGGCAGAGCCTGTAAAGGGTAAAATCGCCTGCCTCTGCGTGCCAGAATCTTAACCTCAGTGTTCCAGACAAAATACCATCTGGGGAATTGCTTTCACAGTAACAGACTGCATCTGTAGAGCAGCCTGCCGTGCTGTTCTGGGAGTCCTGCGCAAATGTCGTGGGTGAGCAGCACTTCTGCAGCGGAGCAGTTGCTGCGTTTCAGCACGAGAGCGAGTGGCTGGCTGAAGAAGAAAGAGTGCTCTCAGCCCGCCTGACAAGGGCAGTAATAAAAACCTCATGTCTGTAAAATGCTTTGAGGTCTTCAGTTGCAGATGCAATTTACTGATTTAATGCCTATCATCCTGCAGCACTTTAGATGTAAATCGAGATCCCGTTTCTGGGTTTCCCATTTTGTTCCCCCCTTCCCCTTGCTGTGTCCCGTGCAGTCTAGATGTGGTACTGGCCACTTTAAAAAAGGTTTCCAGCTGCAAACGGTGCTAACCTGGCAGGAAATAGCAGTCTGAATACGAGAGCATGCCTTTTCTTCCAGATGCTGCGTTTCTTGCAAGGGAGAAGGCCAGAGCTGATGCCGAATGCTACACCGCGATGAAAGCAGCCGAGGCCAACAAGGTATGGTCACTGCCGTGCGCTGCCTCGCAGCAGGGCTCCGGGCATCGGGCTGTGTGGAAACGCTCAGCAAAAGAGCAGTCTGTGCTTGTTGTTTGCTTGTTGTGTCTCATTGTTTCAGTCAAAAAGCAAAACAAAGCCATCTCCTCTCAGAAAAGTTTTCATCGAGACTGAAACAATTAGATCCTTGTTTGCAAACTCATTTTCTTCTTCAGATAGACAAATTTGTCAGCATGTGTGAAATGTCTGGTCATCTCTGGAGACAGCTCTGCTAGATGTTAACGGGGCCGTGGCTCCCTCTGTAGATAGAATATCTGTTTCGGTGTTGCCTTTTGACGCTGTTGCAATCAGAAACGGCGATTTCTTCTGACCTGCAAGCTGGCAAGCAGTGAAAGTGGGGAGATCTTTAGAGCAGACAAGTGTTCAGGTAAAGATCAAACGGAGATGATCTTGCACGCCAAGCTAACTAGCCTGACAAAGCCTTGGTGCTGCAAAATTTAAAAAAACAAACCCCCACCACCACCCCTGGAAACAGAGAAATTATATGGATAGAAGTGCCAGGCTTGTTGCTGCCTACAGCATGTTCCCAGGCCATCCCAGCAGGAAGATTTTTGTTTTGTGAGGGTCAGTGAGAATGGACAGAGGTCCGGGGAGTTTGTGCACATGTTTTGTCCCAGTTATTCTATCCTCCCTGTTATAATGTCATTATCCTGAACGAATGAGCTCTGCTCTCCGAAACGGACTCGTCAGGCTACTCTGGAAAAAAGCCAGTTGTGTTTTTCTTTCCCGTAGCTTGCACTGCAAGGGCTTTCAGTGAGTTATGTGCTTTCGAGCATCTCCATCTCCAGTGCGTTTGGACTCAACGCTTTCCCAGCTGCTTCCATCACTTTCTCATTTTGCCATTTGGTCACTGGGATTTAGAGCTCCGCTTAGGCATACTGAAAGAGAGCCTTCTCCTGGGCACTCCGTCCTCTCAGCCGAAGAGAGGATGAGCATGCGTGCTCGTGTTGTGGAAAAGCAGATGCCTTGTATGCTCAGGACAGAGGTTTGCTTTTGACTGAATCTGAGCCGTTGGTGATCTGTTTTCTTTTTGTGCAGCTGAAGTTAACTCCTGAGTACTTACAGCTGATGAAATACAAGGCTATCGCAGCAAACAGCAAGATATATTTTGGCAAAGATATTCCCAACATGTTCATGGACTATGCGGGAAGCCAGACCAAATTTGCAGAGGGGCTGGCAGAAGGAAACCCAGAAGATGATGGGGCAGGAGCCAGTGAGGACACAAAACTACTTCATAACATCAACTGAAAAGAAGGATTTCTATTCCTTTTATATCGAAAGAAACATGAACTGGGAAGTTCCTTTTTGTTTTCTCCCTTTCCTGTACTGAAAGAGATGGATCAGACTTAATCCTTTCAATCTTTTGTATGACAATTAGACAAAAAGACTGGTGTTTATTGGGTGTTTTTCCTGGTCACTTCTAAGCAGCCAGCTCCAGGTATGTCCTCTAGGTGCACCTCTCCCTGCTCTTGGACGTACAGACCAGATTACCGTGGGGAGGCCAGTGAGACTATCTGTTCTTGCAGCCAGCTTAGATGGATACTTCATTTGGGATTGAGGTGGTTCGTAGCAGCTGGAATTAAAGAAATTTAGAGGTTTTGGAGGGAGGGGAATCGCTGCTACAACTTGTTTTGTTGTGTTTTTTTGTCTTGCTGGAAATTTTGAGTACTTTATTTCATACCCCTTTTAAAAAAAGGTGCTAGACTCTTGTACACTACATGTGTCTGCTCAAAGGCCCAGACCTTATCCCGATGCCCACTGTGTGGGGCACTGGGATGATCTGACAGCCTGTGTCTGTGCTCCGAGTCCATCCTGAGTGCAGGGTGTAACAAATGCACAAACCCACCTTTTGCTGGGGGCTGAGCTGGCGTGTTTTGCCTTGGGGGGCAGCTGGGATGACGGGCACGGTGAGCTGCAGACTGGCACAGCAGAGTTGCAGATGTTCACAGTGAGCTGCAGGCTGGCACAGCAGAGTTGCAGATGTTCAGCTTTGATCCTGCAGGTGACCTGGTTACCCTGGGGGGATCTGAGCCTCAGGCTGTGTGTCACGCAGGTAGTGGCCCAAACTGGTCGTTTTCTGCATCTTAATACTGGTTTGTTTTCCGTTTGTCCTGTTTGGGGAAGGCAGGAGGGAGTCTGTGTTTCGAGGCTTTTGCCAGCAGCGCACAGCTGCTCGGTGAGGGGTGCAGGCATCCTGCCAGTGGGGAACTGGGCTGGATTTGCAGTGAAACCAGACTGCAGGCATGGTACTTGGCACAGCGGTCGTAGTTAGAAAACTAGGGAGAAAAGAATTTTTGTCTCAGGGACCCTGACTTTGCAAAAAGCCTTGCTGGCGAGTAACTGCTTGAATGACTAGTCCCACAGTCGTTCCAGTGTCTGCCTCTGCAAGACCAACTGGATTTCAGTGTTTACAGTGTTTTACTAGAAAAGAGGACATTCAGGTAAACAAAGGAATGGAACTAAGTTAACGTTGGGTTTGTTTCTTTTCCTGAATAGACCTTGTGAAAGGAGGATTTCCTAGTAGCAAAGGACACAAAACATCACAGTGGAAAGTCACAGGGCAAACAAAATAATCTCTGGACTGTCCAAAGATGCATTTTCCTCTTTTGCTCAGAACAATGCAGTATAATATACCTTTCACTTCAGAAAACTGGTTCGTTCTTCACATACCAGATGCAAGAGGTAATAGGGTTTTGTTTACACATGTGCAAAACTCGGAGGGGTGTTAAAGACAAAATTTCAGGCTTAGAGAGAACATTTTGGTTTTTTTTTTCCTCTCCCTAATCCATCTGCCACTTGGCAGGAGAGCCTGTTTATTAATTGCTGTTCTAATTTGGGGCCAACATACTAATATGAGATGATGCAAGTGTCAGTGCTGACGTAGCTGTCAGAGAGCAGCCCGTTGCACTTCCAACCCTGTGCCCCAACACTTGCTACCCACTACACTCGCTTCCACTCCTCAGCGTTTTAAATGGACAGTAGTTTTTTTTAATAAAGTGATCACAGTAACATAGAGATCTGATGAATTTCAGCTGTTGGTTCCAGTATTTTAACTGCAGGTTCTTTTCCCTGTTAGGAGAGTGACTATTGAGGCTTGAAAATGCAAAATGAAAGATAAGCACCATTTTCTGCTTGAGAAAAGTCCCATCTCCTGCAGGTCTTCTTTCTGTTTGTTGGAAAATAGGAGCGAAGGGAATTTCCTTCTCCAGAGCAATGTGCTCATTAGACAACACAGCGGTCAAAAACTTGCATCAGTAGGTAGGCTGGAATATTACTGACTTTTATAAATAGGTCTCTGCAGGAAGATTATGACCAGGGAATAGCAGAAACTTAGGAATGAGGTAATAATATCGAAACCTTTGAGGATGATCTCATTTGGGATTGTTCTAAGTGTTCGAGGCTTCCATTAGTAACTACAACCTGCTTTTTATGCGAGTATTTTTCACTAATGAAAAGACCCAAATAAGCCAAAGTGGTGTTATAAAGTGTGTTTTTGTATGACTTCACAGTGAGGCAATAGTTTGGAATACATAGGTCTTAACGATTTTTTCAATTGAAAACATTACTGCTAAAGTATTCTTGTAATTTAGTTAAATCGTACTAAGAGTGAAAAAGCAGAAACAAAGTTGAAATCATACCAGTCTTCACGAAACAAAATCCGTTGTTGCGTTTTCGTTCGGGTTTCTTTGTTATGGGTATGATTTCTTTAATTTTCCAGAGTAGGTCTGTCCCTACATGTCCATCTTTATTCCATCTCTTTCTCTTTAACGGGCGTTTTGTCCTAAATTCCATAATCTGAAATCTTGAAGATCTGAATTTTAGAACTACTCTGTATAACACAGAAAATACAGATTTGTGGCACTGCTGATACCTGAGAATCGCTGGCAGGAGCGTGGCAATGCTTTTCCAGTGCAGTCTTTGATCTTCTTACATGTTGAATTAAAAGCCTTTTTATTTTGGTATTTGCTATGACAATAAAATGGCCTTCAATTTTATGATGTCTTTTGTTTTTTCCCTTGGATGACCTTTAACACAACATGTAGTGTATTTGCAGGGGAAGATGTGCCAGGGGTAACGTCAGGGCTGCTGCTCCGGTGGAAGAGCACGGAGCCGCGGGACGCGCCGCTGTGCTGCCGCACGGTGCCCGTTGTCCCTTTCCAGCGGGCAGCAGAGGGGAGAGCAGAGCTCTGGCAGCGGTGCCCACGTCGGAGGGCAACCACGCATCGCTCGGTCCCGCTTCGCCAGCCAGATCCGTGAGAAACGCGGCCACAAGACCCCGGTGGCAAACCCCGAGGGTTTGGTGAAGCTGGCACAAAATCCTTGTGTTTTCCCAAAGGGAAGAACAACCCTTCTGGGTGTTTTTGACCAGCTGTGCCAACGCTGCCATCGCTCAGAGCTGTGCACGTGAAGGCAAATATTGTAGCTGATGGGATCCAGCTGGCATTCCCCATTCTTTCCAGGGGATGAAGATGATGGAAGGCGATGAAGGCCGGCGTTGGCTGCGCGGCTCCCGAGGATTTTCCTGAAATAATCGGGATTTGCCCCCTGGGAGCCTGCTCTTTGCGCGGGTGGGAAGGAGCAGTGTGGTGCATGGCGGGCGGGGGCTCGGAGCCGGTCCCGCTCCCCGCGCCGCTCTACCGAGCGGCGCGGGGAGCGGGACCGTCTCCGAGCCGCCGTCCGCCATGTCGCGCCGCCCCAACATGGCGCCCCCGCGCTAGCCCCGCCCCTCCGCTGCTATTGGCCGGTGTTGACGGGCGGAGCGATCCTATTGGCCGCAGGGGGGGCTCGGAGGGGCGGAACCGCGCCGTGCGTGGCGGAAGTGGGGCGCGGCCCGGCGGGGATGTGGAGAACCGGCATGGCCGCCGGGGACGGGCTGGGCCCGGCGCTGCTCGCCGTCACCGAGCGGGTGCAGCAGGCGGCGGCGCGGAGGCCGCAGGTGAGCGGCTGGCGCGGCGGGGGGAGCCCTCACCCCGCCGGGGTAGGCCCGCGCGGGTCCTCCGTCACCATGGTGACAGGCCCGCGCGGGTCCTCTGTCACCATGGTGACGGGCCCGTATGGCGGCGGGGGTCCGCTCCCCCTGCAAAGGAGCCCCGGCCCCGCCGTCGTCCTTGCGGAGCGGGGCCTCCCCGGTCGCAGCGATGGGCCTGTCGGTACGGCGGGGGCTGCGGGGCAGCGCGGGTCGCAGCGTCCCCCTGACCGTCGGGCGCTTTGCAGGGGCTTCCGGCCGTGCAGCCGCGGCTGGTGGCCGTCAGCAAGACGAAGCCGGCGGAGATGGTGATGGACGCCTACAGCCACGGGCAGCGCAGCTTCGGCGAGAACTACGTGAGTCGCGGGGTGCCGGGGTGGTTGCAGCGTCCCTGGGCTGGTGTCCGTGAGCCCCGCGTCGGTCCCGGGAACAGCCGTTCCCCAGGGGCCGTTCCGATATCCGATGGGGTTCTAACGAGTGATTTTCTCCAATTCTCCCAGGTCCAAGAGTTGCTGGAAAAGGCGTCGGACTCCAGAGTGAGTAGGCGGTTCCTTCTGCCCTTGTGTGCTGTGTCCTGAGAGCTGGTCAGCAGAAACCTGGGTCTTTTTAGGGAACTGGCGATGGAGGCTGTTTGATCCTTGCCTTTTCGGATAGATGCTGGGGTTATTCTTGGCTCTTTGTCTCTGCCCCGTTCCTCCTTGCCTTGCTGACACGATCCTGTGAACTCCTGTGCCTCAGTCGTGAAGTATTTGTCTGAACAGATCTTTACCCCTGTGCTCTCTGCTGCAGGAGATGTGCAGTCCTCACCTAACGCTTAGTTTGAGGAAAACACATCAAAAACTCATCGGTTTGTGGTTGCTCAGTTACAAAAGAGATTTGCTGTCCCCATCCACCTTGTAACGCTCCGCAGCCACAGCCCCGGCCCTCTCCAGGGTGAAGCAATCTCAGGACAGCCTGAGCCGTGTCTGTCAGGGTAAACAAAAGCAGACGAGTTAGTGTCTGGTATTTTGTTTGTGGGCAAACTGAGACTTCAGTCCTGCAGAGGGGAAAAAGGGAATTGTCATTCAAACCTAACGTTCCTCTCTGCTTTCAGATTCTGTCCTCTTGTCCAGAGATTAAGTGGCATTTTATTGGCCATCTGCAGAAAAACAACGTCAACAAGTTGATGGGTAAACCCTGTTTAATTCTGTGTGCAGTGACGCTGTGGGCAATAGTCTTCCAGTGGTTGAATAATAACAGCCTCTGGTTGGTCACAGCGAGCTGAGTTGTAGGTACAAAAACTTCTGTGCCAGCAGGATTGCCCTCGGCCTGTTTTTTTCCCCAGCTGTCCCGAACCTGTTCATGTTGGAAACGGTGGATTCTGTGAAACTGGCAGACAGAGTCAACAGCTCATGGCAGAAGAAAGGGTCGTCTCAGAAGTTGAAGGTCATGGTGCAAGTTAACACCAGTGGAGAAGACAGTAAGTGGCTTTTTCTCATGGTGTGCACGTTTGTCCTGCTGACTTGATAGAACAACCTGAACGGGGCGGGTTGGTTTGTGCTCTTCAAGTGTTTCTCTAAGCTAAGATGAAACTGGCTCATCTGTGAGCTTCCGCCTGGCCACAGGGAGGGGAGGTTTCTGGTGGAGCTCGGCACAAACCTCCCTGCTTTTTGCCAGGTAAGCATGGCCTTCCTCCCAGAGACACCGCCGCTGCTGTGGAGCATGTCATCAACAAGTGTCCACACCTGGAATTTGTGGGGCTAATGACAATCGGCAGCGTCGGGCATGACCTTAGTAAGGGGCCAAATCCTGACTTCCAGGTAAGATTTTCTAGAAGAAAACATGAGCTGTTGGCTGGACTTCTCTGTTGTCTGTCCCAGCCAAACCGGTACGCAGTCAAGCTGTGAGTCTGCCTGTAGATTGTCAGTAGAAACACCCTGGTCAGAGGAGTGCAGACCTCTGAAGTGTCAGTGTTAACGCGGGTGTTAGGCTCATTTCTGCGGAAGCCAGGTGCCCGTATGCATTTGGTTCTCTGAAGCTGTAGTCAGGATATCGGCAGGGCACCTCGTGCAGAAATTACTGTCCTGGATCCTCTGTTTCTGCTTTCGGATGAGCTTCCAGTCTGCCTTCCTTGGCACACTGCAAAAGAACTGGGTCTGCCTTCGTCTGTCATGCTGGTGTGATAACTGGATGTCTTCAGAAGATGCGTGGACTTGTCAGTGCGTCTGTTGTCAGTAACGCAGCCTGTAGTGGGAAATCCCTCGGCGCCGTTGCGATGCTGCAGAGCAGGCTTCAGGGGGAAGTGTGGGATTTTCACGTTCTGTGTGAAGGAGACTTTCAAAGAAAAGCAGAAATTGCGATCTGTGAAACCTTGAAACTGAGCTGGTGTGGCTGACAAGTGTGATCCTCTCTTCTTTCCTCCTCTCGTCTAGACACTGCTGTCCTTGCGGCAGGAGGTGTGTGAAAAGCTGAATCTCCCCGTTGAGAAGGTGGAGCTGAGCATGGGCATGTCCACGGACTTTCAGCACGCAGTAAGTCTGCCTTCCTTCTGCCACCCCTTCTCTCGGGAACCAAAGGTACCACACCAGCAGTTGGCACCCCAAAGTCCAACCCAGGCGTCATCCACATCGGCCTCTTAGGCCTCCCCTTGGATGAAGATATTGATGGTGCTGTTCCATGAAAAACAGCTCTCCTGGTCCTGGGATAGGGTTCTGGGGATCAAAACAGACCCTAGCTGTAGCTGCGGGCGGCGAGTACATGGGGAACCCTCCTTCTGTGACATGGCGAGGTTGGACACGGACTGTGTTGGCAGGTGTGGGTGGCAGCCCTGCCCTCAACTCCTCCTCCTTTCTGTCTCTTCATAGATAGAGGTTGGATCCACAAACGTCAGGATTGGAAGCACTATTTTTGGAGAGCGAGATTATTCCAACAAAGCAGTCAGTGGCAAGGCCCCTGCTGAAACCGAAGGCAAAATGGAGGCCTTGACAGTGCAGGGTCATTAGATGGAAAATAAAAAAGTGGCCTCGACAGAGGACAGATGATGGGAGAGACCTCACTATGCATTCTTACCTTCCTCCGTGTCGGCACCCGATCACGACAGTGAGAGGGAATTCCTCGTAAGAGAGCAGAGGCCAGAAATGCCTCGTAATTTATTGTGATTATTATAGAGTACCCATAGGAACTGGAAACTTTTATAACCAACAAATGATGAGAAAAATATGTGGTTGAATGTGACTGTGGTCTCTTGACTCCTTCAGGGTCATTGTAACAGTGACTTTTGGATAACTGGGTTGAACAAACTGTTTGTCAGGGTGGAGTTGCTGATGAGCAAGATGTATCTGCAGCTGTGTCGGTCATTCTGTCTTCACTGAGGACTAAATTCTTCATTAAACAAGTTATAATCTTGCCAGAGACCTGTAAATGTTTCCCCAAATAAGAGTCTTGCCTGTGGTCACTAGTGAGGGATGCTGACGTAGAAGCTGTGATGGAGACACGCTGTGACACTGGAGGGACTATCCCGTTTCAGCAGAGAAGGAATCACAAGCACACGAGGATGGATGAGGAGCACGGTTGCCAGCATGAGTTCATGGCGTAGTGTTTTGGATGCAGATCACAAGTGTGGGGGTGTCTTTTTCGGCTGAAGTTTATATTTGTTCTCTTCAGGCTGATGCTGCTGGCTTTTCCCATTGGTTCCGTGTCTGCTCAGACCTTCTGGGATGCTTTCAACCTTCCCCTTCCCCTCTTGTGAAGTGGTGTTGGGAGTTATTTTTGTTCTGCCTCGTCGTTCTTGGCGCTGTAAGTTCATTTTGGCCAGAATGGGGCTTTTCTGCAAGGCCCTTGGTCTGCCACCAGCTCGCTGCTGCTTTCCAAGGCAAGTCGCTTGACCGTTCGGTGCCTCCACCATCCCGTCCATCTGCTCGAGGATAATCATACTTGCTTGGCTCGCAGGGCAGCAGCGAGGTTTGCCAGAGGCCCTTCAGGAAAAGTACTTCGAAAAGTAAAGTATTCTTGTTCCACTGTGTCCCACGTTCCTGAAAAAAAGTCCTGTTGCCGCTGGCAGCGCTTCTGGGCTGTGTGATCGCGTCTGAAGCGCTGGTCTGGCCGTCGCTTCTGGAAAATGGGACTCTCGCTGCAGTAACCGTTTCATTCAGACGTGAGCAGAAACTTCTGCGTTGTGTCACACGCCGTTTGGCCAACGGTAGCCACGGCAAGTGTTGCAGCTGCATCTTTAGGCTTTTGTGTGCTGCTAAGGGGAGGAGGCAGCAGCAACACCCTTCCCGGGCTTTTCTCTGCGTGCGTGCGGTGAAGTCCAGCCGTCGGTTTTGCTCTCTGACCGTGAACGCTGAATGTAAACGCAAAGAGCCAGCTCTGGCCCCAGCCCGTCGTAGCTACGTGGTTTGGAAGCAACGTGCAGCCCGAGCTCCCTCCTCGGCTCTGCGCCGTCTGGTGTTCCGTAGTCTGTTCATAAAACGTGGTGAATTTTAATGCCATCTGTGCCAACTATAAAGCTATTAAAGATGTTATTTTTATGTTCCAGCGTGGTGAATAAATGCCCGGAGTTGTCGCTGAAGCTGTTTCCCTAACCCCGAGCCGCTGTGGAGCGAGGAGGATTTGGATTTGGGCAGGAGGGTGGTTTGAAGGACAGCGGGAACAGCTGGCGAAGGAGGTGAAGCTGCTTTGATCAGAAGGGGGAAAAACCAGTAGCTGGTGGGCGAGGTGTGGGATGGTGGGAGCTGTTTGTGGAGCTGCCCTCTGGGTGGCACTGGCTCCCCAGGCCTGGGCCAGTGCTCCCGGGCACAGAAAGGACCACAGCCCGCCGGCTGCCTGCGCCCAGGTACGCATCAATAACGAGCCGCCAAAATAACTCTATTTTCCATCTGATGGTTGAAGTGAATCCCTTCCTCTTCCGCCTTGCTCTTCCCCAGAATTTCGGCACCACGCACTGACTGCAGACCCTCCGTGTGCGGATTTCACAGCACTCGGAGCCTTTCTTTTATTCCAGAGTAAATGAAACAGAACAAAGTCAGGACACTTGTTCTCTCCGAGCGCGATTCCAGCCGGCAAAGGCTCCCGGTGTCCCTGGAGTGTTTATTTGCGCCCTGTGGGATGTTGGCTGGAGCTCTCCGTAGCAAACGGAGAACGAACGTGATCTGCCTGGGCTTCCAGAGCTGCTCCGCTCGCCCCTCGCCGACGGCCCTTTCGCACCAGCCTGCAGCTCCAAAACCAGCCGCGCTGCCGCCGCTCCTTCCCTTCGAGCGCAGGACGGTGGGACGGGTTTGCGCTGAGCGTTGTCTCGCGCCGTAGCTCGCGTCCCCTCTCGCTTGTTCCTCTCTCAGGCATTTTGTGCCGCTTTCCTGAGGTGAAACTGGGCACTAGCCCAGCTTACTGGAGTAGTGAATGGTGTGAACTGGGAGGTGGGTGTGCACGGGTGGCTGCGTGGCAGGGCTTGCCCTGGTTTGCGTGGTCCCTGGAGAGCCGTGCCACGTGGTGCCAGGGATGCTCTCAGCTGCGGGCACCACTCCCCTCCGGCCGGGCGGTGCGCGGGCACGCGGGTGGCCCGTGGGGAGCAGCTCCAGTGCTGCTGCAGCTGCGGTGGCCCATGTTGGGCTGTGACAAGGCGCTGGAGAGGAGAGGAGAGCAGCGAGAGCTTCTGCTCCTGTCTTCTGCAGCTGTTTCACCCATTGTGCTCCCAGCTGGCTTTTTCCTTCTGACCGCGTCGTGCCCGAGAGCTTTGCTGTGCCCCTCTTGTGGCTGAGCCTCCCTGAAGCCGGTGCAGTGGGCAGTGCTCATCGGCCTCTTCTGTTCCTCCTCGAGGTGCCCACCTGGAGCCAGAGCCGGGAAGGTGCAGAGCTGCCGTGTCGGTGACGCCGGACACCTGTCCGGGGGGAGCGGGGCGCAGACCACCCACTCCTTCCGCAGAGGTCACCCAGCAGATGGGAACTGTTGGTCACTGGAGAGGAGCCAAGGAACCGGAGATGAAAGGCTCCCCGGCCTCTTAGTGAACCCTTCCCACTCCGGCACCCCGGCCCTCTGCGACACGGCGTTATTTACACCCATTAAAAGCACTTGGCCCGTGTATCGAGGCAGCCGTGCTCTCGCTCCCCGCTCCTCGGGCAATGTCACTGTCAGTGTTTGCCTGGGAGGAAGGTGCCCAGCGGACGAAGGCTTGTTTCGCAGCCGGAGGGACTCCTCCTCCCTCGTGACTCCAGCCGATGGCGCAGGCGCCGTCACCGCCGGAGCACTGGCACGGCCCCGGGTCTCCCGGCACTCTGCCGGGGTGACACTCATTCCCACACTGTCCCCTGGCCAGGGGCTGGCCAGACTGGCCCCCCCGAGCCATGCCAGCATGTGGAGCAGGACTTCACGTGCGCTATGGAGAAAAACTCTTCCCGGGGGCTTGGGGAGCATCTGCGGGCAGGCTTGGCAGCCTCCGAAAGGAATAAAACTGTGGATGGTGCTGGATGGGGCGATGTGCTGCTGCTGCTCCTTTCCTGGCTCCCGGGGCGGTGGGCTGGCTGTCGGAGGCCATCCTCATCCTCAGGGAAGTGCCAGTGCCAGAGCAGCAGCCTCTCCTGCTGGAGGCACGCTCCGAAGTTGCTGAGCTCCACAGGCTCCGCTTACCCGTTGGATGAGAGTCCCCTTCCTCTGCAAAGCCAGGCTTGGTTTATTTTTATCAGATAATATCCTTCATGTTGCAAAGTGTCCGGAGCCGGGCTTGGCCTCCCTGCCAAATCGCAGGGCAGGGCAGGCAGCGGGCACCGAGCCCTGCTCGGGGAGCAGGGAGGGCTTGGGAAGGTGTGAAGGCATCTGCTCCCCGATGCACGGTGCTCCGGGCCACAGCCAGGACCAGTTCTGCTGCCCAGCTCCCCGCCGACCACGGGCAGGCACAGGGCGCTCAGCCTGCGTCAGAAAATCAAGAGATTTGGGCCAGTTCCCTGCCCTGCCCCAGGCTCCCGCCAGGGCCACCGCGGGCAGGTGAGGGGCCAGGGGCAGCTCGGTCCCGGGGCAGAGCCGCTGAGCCCTTCAAAGGGGAAAGCGTGTTTATTTCTGGGATATCGGGTTTCCGGCAGGAAGGCCAGCAACTGCCAAGGTTTTTATTGGATCCCAGTGAAAGGAATTTAGAGAGTCCCGCGCTTGTTGTCCTTCCCTGCGCCTGCACTGGTTCAAGAGCGTTTTACCTTTGAACGGGAGCGAGGGGTGCGGGGATTTGGCATCCGGCACCGGCACGTCCGTGGCGATGGAGTTTCAAACAGGTTGCCTTGTTGTCTCCTGGGCAGGAGGCATCAGGAGGGGTCGGGGCTGGGAAAGCACGGAGAGGGGCTTGGAAGGAGTTGAAAGAACCTGAACTCCGCTGGGCTTGAAACATGTGGGAAGTGTTGCTCGAGCTCCTCTCCTCGTAGCGGGGCTGGGGCCGGGTGTTTCACATTTGTTGCTAGTTTGGACAAGGTTTTGACTGTTCTTGGAGGTAATTTTATAGGAGATTGAAATTCTGAAGACCACGTACAGTGGCTTGATTGCTTCAATGTGTCGTGGAGACAGCTCCAGAGCTCTGATTGCCCTTGGATGCTGCCAGCACTGACCAACATCCTCCAGGGCCTGAGGTCTGTGCCAAGTCCTGCTCCTGTCCATGCACAGGGAGCTCTTGGCTTCATGCTGGGATTTTCCAGTGCCCCTTCTAGCCCGGCTGTAGAGCCGGTGCCCTGAGGAAGGGGAAGAAGAGAGGCAGTGGCTGTGGTTTGGATCAGGGTCAGAGCAGCTCCATGGCTCTCCCTGCGGAGCAGAAACGAAACAGGTCATTAAGGCAAGGCAGAATAACCGGGAGATGAGCGGGCTCTGGGGCAGCTGGGCCACCCACAGCACGGTGCGAGCCCTGGCTCTGCTCGAGGTCTCTCCAGCCGCTCAGCGCCACAGTGTTGGGCCATTCCCTTGGGAATGAGCTGCTGAAATCCTGTGTCTTGCTCCCCACCCTTGCGCTGAGGTGAGCAGTTCTGCACAGTGGCTCCAAGGGTCCTTGCAAGAGCTGGAGTTCTTGGAAACAAGGATTCCTTAATTTAGGGCTCGATCCAGCAAAAGAAGGTGGCTGGGCCCTGTGCGCTGTGGTGTTTCGGGATTTCCCTGTTTGGTGCTGGGTTTGCTGTTCTGCGAGTGCCTGCTGTCTAAATCAGATGTCAGACAAGCAGCCTGTCCTCTCCCTTGGTGGGGACACCGGGGAGAGCGTTGGGTCCAGCCTGCAGGTTCGGCTCATCCAGAACAACCAGGGAAAACCCCTCTGGCTTTCTGCAGCGTTCTAAGGCACAGCTCGCCGGTTGGGTTTTTGGGAGGGGTTTCATACTGTGCAGATGCTCGCAGGATCTCTGAACGGATACTGGATACAAATGGTTTCCTGTTGCTCTTCCAGCTTCAGCTGCAGGATCTGGGCCCAGCATCCTGCAACGCTGAGCACTGGAGGGGAACTTCTGCAGGGGAAATTTTGCTCAGTGGAAAAAAGGAAAGAGAAAAAAAGGCAGGGAAGATGTGGGTGAGCTGCTGGTTGTTGTTTTTTACCAACAAGATGATGCTGGTCTCCAGGGCTTTGGGGTCCTACGGCTGACCCAGCGGGGCCATAGGAAGAGCCCTTAGGGCCGCAGTCCTTGTCCCTGCCTGGCTGGGGAATAGCTGGAGAAACGAGGTGACCGCTGGTTAAGCAGCTAACGAGCTGTGCGGGACCTTGGGCTGCTTACGCTCCCAAAACAAAAGCTCATGTGGCAACAGCTTGGGAGAGCGTGCTGATGAGTATCTCCTCTCTCCGACGCCCACTGCCGCGGCAAGATGTATTTATTTGCAGAAAGGAGTAAATTTCTTTTCCCCTCCAGGAACTATTGGTCCTGGAGAGAAACCACATTCCCAGGGCTGTCTCTTGTCCTCCTTCCATGACCCTCTTCCCCTGCTCCCTGGCGCGGCGTCCCGGAGACTTCATTGCCTGCTTTGATCCCTTTTGATTTGAAGCTGCAGTGAGCCGTGGCCTCGGAGAAGCCGAGTCCTGGGGGGAGAGAGGGCCGGGGGCAGCACGAGAGGCAGCGGGGATGTGGGAGGGGGGAGTGGGAAGAAAAGTATTGAACTTAGCACGAAAACCAGCAACGCCAACAGGGAAGGCAAGAAGGGAAGAGTGTTAATGGTGGAGGGGAGGCCAGGAGGGGATGGAGCAGCGCGACCATGACGTGAACCGCATGTGTTTGTGCAGGGGGTCCCTCCATGGCGTGGGGTCCCGGGGTCCCGACAGGCGGTGGGAGGCCAAAGCCGCGTGCAGGAGGGCCGGTGGGGCCATGTGGGTGCCACCCCCCTGGGCACAGCACCCTGGCTGCCACAGCGGGGTGTCGCATCGGGGCCCCTACGGCCCACGTGTGCTCGGGACCCCGCCGGGCTCCAGCCCTCCCCGCTGATGCCCAGGGCTCCAGCTCGGGACCAGGCGGGGCCGGAGCTTCTCGCCGCCCCCGGAGGATGCTCTGGTCCGCGGCGGCTGTAGCTCTCGGTCCTGCGGGACCCCACGGAGCTCCAGCCCCTGTCCACGGGGGCTCCATCTCCCACGCAGGCTCCCGCCCGGGGAGGGAGGCGAGCCGGGCCGGGGGCCGGGGCCGGGGCCGGGGCCGGGGCCGGGGCCGGGGCCGGGCCGGGGCCGGGGCCGGGGCGGGGCGGGGCGGGGCGGGGCGGGGGAGGTGCCAGGGCCGGCGGCGGAGCGCGGCGAGCGGGGGAGGCGGCGCCGCCGGAGCCGCCCCGGGGAGCGGGGCGGCGGCGGCGGGCGCGGAGCCGGAGCCCGTCGCCCGGGGCCGGGGCCATGCGGCGGGCGGCGGCGCTGGTGCTGCTGGCGGCGGCGCTGAGCGGCGGCGGGGGCGCGGCGGCGCGGAGCTGCCCCGCGCAGAGCCTGGGCTGCAAGTGCGGGGCCGAGCGGCCCAAGGCGCCCGGCGGCCCCGCCGCGCCCCGGCGGCGGGTGGTCTGCAGCGGCGGGGGGCTCCCGGCGCCGCCCGAGCCGCGCCTGCTGCCCGACGGCACCGCCACGCTGTGAGTACCGCGCCCCGGGCATCGCCCCCCGCGCCCCGGGCATCGCCCCCCGCGCCCCGGGCATCGCCCCCCGCGCCCCGGGCATCTTCCCCCGCGCCCCGGGCATCTTCCCCCGCGCTGCCCCGGCCGGGCATCTCTACGCCGGGCGCCTTGAGAGGGGTGGGAGCCCACGCGTGGGTCGCGCTGAGCCCGCTCCGTGCCGCCCGGTGGCCCCGGGGGGGGCTGGAGCAGCGGGGAGACCCCCGCATCGGCGGGTCCCGCGGGTCTTCGGCCACCCCCCGTTCCGCGCTCCCACGGGCGGGCAGGTGCTGGCGGGGGTAGGGGGGACGAGGGGCAAAGCCCCGCGGTGCCGCGGCACGAACAGTTACTTTTGCACTTATTTTTTCTCTTAATGAGTGAATCTGAACCGAAAGAGCGTTGCTCAGTTCTGCGTAACCGAGCTCAAATCGCGCTGGAGCGGGGCGTTGCGGCTGTGGAATAACGGGGAGGACCCCGCGCTCCCCGCGGCGGGCTCGGAGCGTGGACGTGAGCTGGAAATCCAGGAAACGGGCTCCTTCTCCCCGCTTCCCTCCGCAGCGTTTGCTGTCGGAGCGCTGGGGAGGATGTTTTTGTTTGAAAGAGAAGGCTCTTACTGGAAATATTTACTGGAAAGAGATCAGCACTAAGTGGATTTCGGGTTTGTGCAAAGGGTCTAAAGTTGCCGCTCGCTTCCCAAAAGTTTCCTCGTGCCCTCGGTGCCGGGGACGGTTGGGGTTTTGCCGGCGCTGGCAGCCGACGCGCCTGCTCGCTGCAGCAGCGGGTTGCAGGGTTTATTTATAACTCCGGAGGAGATGTTTGAATTAAAATCTGGTTTGGAGGGCAGGGCCGGCAGCGCCGTTGCTGGAGGGAACGTCGCTTTCGCCTGGAGCGTCGTCCTGCGAGGGTGGCCGTGGCTGCATGCCCACACGAGCGTGCCCACGGCCTCGGCTCTCCGCCTTCTGCCCCTCGGGCGGGTTTTGATGGACGCTGCGGAGGACTGGGGCTGTGCGGGGCAGGGCTGGGGGCTGCGGTGCTCCTGGTCCCGTCTTCTCTCACGTGCTTGAACCCGCTTGGCCACGTTGCCGCCCACGCGCCGGCGTCGCTGCTGGTTCTAAGCATCCCTCGGTTCCCACGTGCCGCGCCGCTGCCTGCAAAGGGGCTTCGTTTTGGGGTGGCGATGCCCGCTTTGCGGAAATGGGGTGGCTGCGAAGGAGACGCAGCCGACGCCGTGGTCCCCCACGTGGAACATGGCCGTGGAACGCGCCTGTGCTGCGCGGGTGCCATGAGCAGGGTCTGAAGTGCAATGGTCATAATAAAAGCGTGAATCATCCTGGAGTGATGGCACCAATGGGTGTCCTGGGCTCCCCTTGGCGGGGGCATGCTGGGAGGCTGCAGGGCAGGTGGAGGCTGGGCTCTCTGGTCGCCCTCTCCCTCTTTGCTCTGTGTTTCTTTCCTTGTACGGCTCTTTCTTATATGTCAGCTCCTTGCAGATACCCATGGGGACTTCCGAGTTCTTTGTCAATTTGTGTTTGGGAAAAGGACCCCAGTAGGTTCCTGCTCTGGGGCTTTCTCCAGCGTGAGCGAGTGTAACCGCAAGGTTGAGCGCGAGTCTACCCTTGTGCCGGCGGAGCGGCCGAGGTGGGCTGTGCCCGGTGGGCCAGGGGGGTTTGGAGCCATCTGTGCCGGGGCCGGCTCCCTCGGAGGGGCCGGGATGACCGTGCAGAAGCATTAGGGCATTACACGATCCCACTAAAACGTGACATGAAACCTACAGGCGTAGGCAGAACCCTACAAATATGCGGTGACCCTGGGCTCTGCTCTCGCGCAGTAAACATGATTTATTCTAAACCCTTTCCAGATGGAACAATCAAAACCAGAGGCTCCAGCTTCGGGAGCGTCTCCTGGAGCCGCTGGGGTGCGGGCAGGGAGTGGAGGAGGCAGCGGGGCCCAGGCACATGGCAAGGGCTGCACGTGCCTTGGGAACACCCTGCTGGGAACAGCCAAATGTTGAGCCCCGCGGGTGAGCCAGGTCCGAGCAGGGCTCCTGCACGCTCTGGGGATGCTCAGGTCCTGTCCGTGCCCCGGGGATGCTCAGGTCCCACCCGTGCCCCAGGGATGCTCAGCATCGCTGTTGCCCCCGTCGCAGGACACCCACGGTGTGTTTTGTGCACAATAACGCTTAGAAGCGGAGCCGTGTTCCAGTCTTCGTCCCATCCAGCCTGGAAGCAGACGTGTGTTAGTGCCACAGCTCCAGGCCATGGCTGGGGACACGCGGGCAGCCGGAGGAGATCTGCCACCCTGCGGGTCCCTCACTCCAGCTCTTGTTTGCCTTTTTCCCACACTCTTGGTTCACTTCTTTATTTATGTTTCATTATTAGGCCTGTGCTGAGGAATCCGAGGCTGCCTCCGCGGCAGCTGCTGCTTATTTACCCCCCGCGCCTGAGAAACGCTCGCTGCCATCGCAGCCTGCGGCCGGGCAGAGCGGGGACAAGGGGCAAGGGATGCTCGGGGAGCTGCCCGTGTCCGTGCTGCCCGTGTCCTGCTGGTCTTTGGTCATAGCTGAGAAACTCGTGCCGTGGGGAGTGACCCGTGGCCAGTGGGACTGCCTTGGTCACGGAGTGGCGCAGGGAGCTGGCGCGGGGACGTGTGTGATGTCCGGTGAGCGGGATGACGCTCACAGGGGTGCGATATCCCCGTGCAACCCCAGACGTTCCAAGGCACGTGCTCTCTGACACCCACCCCCTTTTCTCCCTAGAGGTTAATTCTTGCCCCCAGCTCATGGCGGGGTGGGAGGTGGAACGCCAGCCCGTCCAGATTGGCTCGTCACCCCTTTTTGATGCTCAGCCCTGCAGAGATCGCCCTGATGGAGCCTGGGGCACCGTGCTCCCCCCAGCCCCTCCGGCAGGATCTGATCTCCCTGTGGTTCGGGGCTGGGGCATTCAGCAGCTCTTGGGGCCGTCCCTCCGGCGTGGCTGCGAGGTGCCGGGGCTCTGCCGACGTGTATTAACAGGGCTTTAATTCCCTCCCCCTCCAGCTGACCCCTGTGCTAATCGCCGAATGGAAAAAGCGCTGTATCCCTAACGAGACGCAGATAGCCACGCCGGCCGCGGCCGGCCCCGCTGTCACACGGCCGGGAGCCCAAACCTCTTCCAGATGTGGAATCCCAGCACAGGCCTCATTTATGTGCACAGCTTGATTGCACTGAAATTACAGATTGTCTGCAGGGAATAGAGGGCTTTGACTTATGACCAATTTCCAGTTCTACTTGAACTTCCCTCTCCGAGGCTGGTTTATCCTGGGCACTGCAGATGGTTTCTTTCCCAGACCTTTTTCAGCTTTTTATTTGGTATTTATTGGGCTGCAGGTCCGGCAGGTTTGGTTTTTCCGGGGGCCGTGGGTCGTGGTGCTGCCCGGTGCGTCGGAGCATCCTGGCTCTGCCATCCCGTGCCAGCTCTGGAGGTTTCGCCCTCTCTCTGGGGCTTATTTTTCCTGTGCTAACAAAAGCCGAGGGTTGGAACAATAATTTGCGCCATCCGAAATAGCCTGGCATGACACGAGGCTGGAGGCAACGCCCCGGGCACGGCGCGGGCAGGGGAAGAGCCCCAAACAAAGCGGGGAGGGGGCGGCCCCGGCCATGCCGGGGGGTCTCCAGCCCCGTTGGGCTGGGAGCCGTGGGGTCCCCCCCGGGGACGCTGCTGCCTCCAGAGCCCGTCCTGCTGCCGGAGCCCTCGGCACGTCTCGCCAGCCCTGGGGCCCCTCTTTTCTCTTCCTGAAATCCCCCCGCACTCCAGCGAGCTCTGCTCGGGGCGCAGCCTGCGCCGTATCTGCTGCGAGCATATGCTTTGAATTACTGCACTTGGAGAGCAAAGCAGAGCCGGCCCCCCGCCCCCACCGCAGCCCCCCCTGATTAACCTCCGTCCCGCTGCCCGTGCCTCTCCCCTGCCTGCCCGGGCTGCGGAGCCACCATCTCCCCGCGTCCTTTTTTGGTTGGGTCCAGAGGAAGTTTATTGTTCCAGCAGCCCAGTTTCTGGAGCCGTTATTTATCCAAGTGGATTCCAGCACGCTTGAAAAAACAATCTTGTTTTTTTCACTTTTGGCTCCTCTTTTTGAGATGAAAAAAAAGAAAAAAAAGAAGGAGGAGGAGGGATCTGGGATCTCTCCATTTCCCTGCCTGCAGCCCCGAGGGGTCCGAGCCCCGAGAGCCCCAGCGCAGGGAGGTTGGAGCGAGGATGCTGAACTCCTTCCAAGGCTGAATCCCCCCGGGATGGGAGGATGCTCCTTGGGGGGCTCCCACTGGCCACCAGACCTCCCCCAGCCCCACCATGCATCCCCCCCTGTCGTCTCCGTTTGACTCGACACTCCAGTCCTTAATCCCCACATTGTCCAGAGAGACTTTTCCAGCCATGGCTCAATTAGCCGATGATGGTCCCAGTGGTGGGGCCGTCCCCGCTGGGTGACGGGTGCCCACCCGCCCACGCACCGTGATGCCGGAGGGTCTCGGGGCAGCCGGGTGGGCTGAAGGCGCCGTTTCGGGCGGGAGGATGCTGAAGGGTGGTTGGGTGTCGGGGCTGGGGGTGTGCGCGGGGTCCTCTGGTTTTGCGCCACGCTGCGCCCGGTGCGTCGCTCCGAGCCGGGTTGGGGGTACCTCCTGCCGGGGCTTCGCCGGCTCTGCCGAGGTGAGGAGTCCCGGCCTGGGCCGGAGCCAAGGAGCGGCGGAGCGGCGGCTCTGGAGGAGCACAGCTGTGCTTTCATGGCCTGCCAAGCCCTGCAGCCGGCTGGGACGTGGGGGCACCGCGTCCCCTCTGCACCCCTGGCCACGCGCGGACCTGGGCGAGCAGCCGGGGAGCCGCCGCAGCCCCTGCCCGGCTCGCTGCCCAGCCCGCCGGTGGCAATAGCCACCTTGGCCATGGCAAGGCAGGGGAACCGGCGGGCGATGGGGTTTGCTTCCAGCCCCCCATGGGCTGGGTCGCGGTGGCCTCGTGGGCACGCTTATTCCGTCGTATTTTGGGGTTCCTCAGTTAATGTCCTGTAAGCGGATAGTGCCGGGGACCCGCACGCGGCTCTGCCGGATGCACGGGGCTGGAAAGTCCCGTGGAGCCTGATGGGAACTTCCTGGAAAAGAAAAAAAAAACAGAATTTTGGAACACAATACCCATAAAACTAGAGAAAACACAATAAAACTGTGTTTGAGGATGTGAGTTGTAGCGGGGGAGCGTGACCCAGCTGGCTTCCACAGGGCGGGGAAAGAAGAGCCAGGATCGCTACCTGGAGAAAGTTTTATCGGGAAGCAAACTTTCGGTCGGTGCAGTTTTCTTGTGCCAAACGCTCCTTTTGGTCGAGCACCTCTTTTCCTTAAGGAAGGGCAGACCAGGCACCGAGCAGTGGGGCATTGCGGGTGGGCAGTGCCCGCAGGTTGGGGTGCCCCCGCGCTGTGCCGGGGTCCTGGCTGTTCCCGCACTCCCCGACGGCCGATCCCGAGGGGCTGGCAGCTCCGGGATGGCCTCGCCCTTGGCTGAAGCGCCCATGGGGGGGGTGTCCTGGGGCTGCTGGCCTGGCCGCCTGGCTGGGGACCACAGGGGAGGCCGATCCCGCCGTGGCCGCGGGAGCGTTGCCTTTGCCTTGTAAGGCCGGGAGTTCTGGTTTTATGGCAGAGGCGCGGATGGTCCCAGGGGTGCGGGAGCAAAGTGAGCATCCCCCGTGCAAGGGGTCAGCCCCACGGGTGGCCAGGGGCTGCGTTCCCAGCTGGGCACAGCTCTCTGGTGCATCCCGGTAGGCAGCCAGCTGCCCGCTCTCTGCCCGCCGTGCCGGCGGCACATCCGTGGTTGTAACCCCCGGCAAAGCTCAAACCCTGGACTGCTCCGGTGCGGCTGGGCTCACCTTGCCCCCTGCCCAAAGGCTCCACCTGTCCTTGGCTGTGCTGGGGACCCCGCTGCTGCCCCGGGCCAGGGCAGGAGCCAACACCGCAGGTCTGAGACCAGAGCCCCGTGTGCCCATCTGATTTCTGCGTTGGCAGTTCACGCAGCCCCAAGGGCTGTTTCGGCAGAGTCTGTCACACACCCAGCTCAGTCCCCGAGCCGGGGGCTTCCTGCTTGCCCCAGCTGTCCCCCCACGCGTGCGCAGCCTGCGGAGCCTTCGCTGGGTTGTGAAATCCGCTGCCGCTGCAATTAAAACCTTCTGGAGCCGTTGGGGCTGGCACAGCCTTGAGCGACATTCCCCACGGACGCCGCGGTGGGGAATCGAGGCACGCCAAGGGGCTGCTGTGTCCCGGAGCCACGGCTGCTCCGGCAGCGATGCTGCCCCATCCCTGCTGCCCCCCGCTCCGGGCAGGGTCCCGCGGCTGAGCTGGCTGCTGACCGGCACCGGTGCTGGCTGCCGCAGTGCCGGGGCGAGCCGAGCCCTGCCAAAGTGGGATCCCCATGGGGCGAAAGGGGCAAGAGGTGGCCCCGGCCATGCCGGCTCTGGCCGCCGGCGTGTGGAAGCAATTTGCAGGCTGGCGGGGCTGCTGGCCACTTCCGCTCCCCGCTGCCGGCCGGGTCGCAGCGCCCGCGGCCACGGCTGTGCCCAGTGGCGGCTCCTCGTTAGCACAGGATGCAGCCGGGGGTGGGGGGCTGCCCCCAACCTTTTCCTCCCCATCACCCTATGGGAGTTTGGCAGCCACCATTGCTGCAGCGCAGCTCCCTGCGCCGGATCCCGGTCCACTCCCGGCACGGGAGCCCAGCCAGCGAGAGCCGAGCGTGGCCGGCGGCAGGCTGGGTGTCTGGAGGAGACGGCGGTGGGCAGCACACAGCCGCCATTCAGCGCGGCCGCGGAGCCCGGCCGTGTGTAAACACCCCCGGCCCCAGCCCTCAATGAGCCCTTTTTTCCCCCGCGCCAGGGCTCTGGGCTGCCCTCCCGGCCCCGGCTGGCAGCTGCCCCCGCTCTGCTTTGGGACCACGTTTGCCGGCGGGAGCGTTGCCGGTGCCTGCGCGGCCGCCCGGGAGCTCCGGGGATGCTCCTCGGGTCGCCGAGAGCCAGTTCCCATCCCCGAGCTGGGGTCTGGCTCTGCTAATTGCCACTGATGGCGTTTAATGAGCTCCTGGGTGGCCGGTCGGGTGCTTGTGCCCTCCCTCCCTCTCCTGTTGCCCTGCGAGGGCCCCGTGGCCCCGCAACGCCCGTTATTTTGGGGTAAAATCTCAGTGCCGGGAGGCTCCCAGGACAGCCACAGTGCTGTGAGCGAAGGGGGTCAGGCTGGTGGGGGAGCAGGACCTGGGGGTGCCATGGGGTCCCCTCCCGACTGCAGCTTCTTGCGGTGCCCTCTCGGTGCAGGTGTTGGGTGGGGATCTCAGTGCCCACATGTGCAGCTCCTTGCACGCAGGCCCAGGTACAGGAGTGATGCCCCAGGAGCCACTATGGCCCCGGGCACCTCCAGCCTGGTGCTGCCATGGATGTGGACCACAGCACGGCATCCTGGCATGGCCGTTGCATCCCATGTCCCCACCTGGCCGTGCAAGCCTGTCCCTGAGACTTCACCATTGCCACCACCTCGGTGGCACAGCCAGGGCTGCCACTTCTCACGGCGTCTCCAGACATTTCCACTCCCCATCCGGCCCCGCGGATCACGGGGACACAGACGGGGCTGCCCGGCATGTCGAGTAACGGGGCTGCCCCTCTCCCTCTGCTCTTTCCACAGGCTGCTGAGTAACAACAAGATCACGGTGCTGGAGAACGGCTCTTTCTTCGGGCTGTGGGTGCTGGAGAAGCTGTGAGTGCCCAGCGGGCGGCTGGGGGTCGGGGCCGGAGGGGTGGGCAGCAGGGTGCCGGCAGGGCTCCCGTGGGGTGGGAGCAGGGCGGGTGCCTATGGCACCGTGCGGATCCTGCTCCCGGGTGCTACGTCGGGGCTGGCACTGGGGTGCAGGGTTCGCCATCGGCACCCGCGGGCGTCCCGGGGACCCCAGGAGCTGTGCTGGGGCGGGAGGCACCAGGGGGAGCTGCGCTCCGTGGGGGCCGGTATGAAAAGCGACATTGTCCCCCCGAACAAAGTCAACTTTCTTATCTCTCCATGAAAGGATCTCTATGGAGGGAGCTGTAATAAGGGGAGATTTATGGCCCCCATATGGGTTTGATCTGTAGGTATGCAGGAGCGGGGACCGGCGCACTGAGGGCGTTTTGTTCCATGCCGCGGCCCTGCGAGGGTCTCGCGCATTCCTGCGCCGAGCAGGGCCGGGCGGGCTCCCACTGGGGGACCCTCACCCACCGGGGGACCCTCACCCGCCATGGGACCCTCACCCGCTGTGACTGTGGCCCAGCTGCTGGCGGCCATGGGGCACGGTGTGGGGGCTGGGGCTGCAGTTGTGGGGTCCCCTTGCGCTGGGTGCTGGGTCCCTGCCCTGGACCGCCGGCGTTTTCCCGCGGGACATCGCTCTGGGTGGGGTGCGTGGCATCGGGTGGGGTGCAGGCGCTCCGGGGTGCACGGTGCCTGGTGCATGGCATTGCAGCTGGGTGCATGGCACTGGGATGGGGAGCAGGCATGGCAGAGCACCCAAAGCCTCGTGCGCAGCGTCGGGGCTGGTTTGGGATTTTAAAGCCGTGGAAATCGCCATGGGACTGTTTTGGCGGGGGAGTGGGAAGCTCGCGCCTTGGGGACCCCGCATCCCTGCATTCCCACGTGGCTGAGTCTTCCCAGTGCGATCCAGGTGTGGGATCCTCTCCTGCCCCTGGCACCCAGCTCTCATTAATGGGAAGGATTAACGTGCACGCGGGCAGGGAGCAGCCGGGGCCGCCGCAGGCACCGTGCTCACCGGGAAGAGCCGGGGGGCAGTGGGGGGGGCCGGCACCCTGGGGGGCCCATGGCTCTGCAGCCCCCAGGGTGCCCCTAAAAGTGTCTGTGCTCTGGCAGAGCAGCCACCCCATGTCACTTCCCGCTCACCTCTGCCGTGCCGAAACCCTGCGCGGGTCGGAGCGGGAGCGCCAGCACGGCCGGGGGGGCCGTGGGCAGTGCCCCCCCATCCCGAGGCAGCCAGCATCGCACCGCGCCGTGCCTGATTGCTCTCGACAGGAGCCGTAATTGTTTCATCGGGTCGGTCCGGGGCCGCGGCGCAGACGTGCCCCACGGAGGGACCGCGCTGGTGCGGCGGGGACGCGGCGGGGGCTCCTGGGGCCCCGCGCTTCTGGTCCTGGGGCTCGCGAAGCCCCTGCCCGCCCTGGCCACCCGCTGCGGGTGCTTCGGTGTCCCACCACGGCGGGGTGAGCCATTCCCAGGGTCTCGGCGGCGTGTGGAGACCACCGCCCCTCCGGGCTTGCGGCTTGGCATCTCCAGTGATTTGTAGCGGCGTAATGAGATTAATGAGTCTGAGCGGGGCCGGTATGCAGCCGGGGCGGCGGCGCTCATTAGCGCAGCCCCGTTTGGGAACGTCCTGCCCTCCGCTGGGGCCAGCGCTTCCCCCCGCGGGGCTGCCAGGGGGCTGAGGGGTGACGGCAGTGACGACGCGGTGATGCTGTGGCGATGGAGCCCGTCCGTCCTTCTGTCCGTCCGCAGTGGGTGCTCCTGTGCCGTGCTGCTGGGCGCAGGGAGCTGCTTGTGCGGCTGCGGGCTCAGCCCCGTGGCGCTGGGCAAATTGCAGTGGCACCAGGCTGGATCAGGCCCCCTATGCCAGGGCTCGCCGTGGGCATTGGGGCTCGCCGCCCAGGGCAGGAGGTGGCTGCTTTGCAGGGTGCCCATGCATGCGGTGGCAGGGGCGCCCAGTTTTGGCAGTGGATGTGTTCTGACTGCAGCATCTCTGGCCGCTGCGGGCCATGGGTGGGTGTCCGGGTGCCGGGTCCCTGGGGACCTCCAGTGGCCCCCGGCAGGGAGCAGGGCTGGCATGGATGGTCTCCCTGGGTGTGTACGGGTGGATGTGTGCGGGATGGGTGTTAGTGGTGCCTGGGGGTGCAGGTGAGCGGAGCTGTTCGTCAGCAGCGGTGCACACCCGCCCGCACGCCCACCCGCTTTCCTCTCCCCGCGTGTCCCTGTCCTCTTGCTGGTGGGACCCCTGCGCCCACTGCACCCCCAGCTCTGCTGGAAGGGTTTGCCCTGCTCCCCCGTCCCGGGCTGCAGCCTGTGGGCTTGAAGGAGGGACTGCGGCTCACGGGGTGCCCCCGGGGCCGCACGCGGAGCAGCGGGCGACCCAGCGATGAGCACTGTGGAGGCTGTTATAAATAAACGCGGCGTCGCCATATGGATCCCATTTCCTGTCCCGGCCAGCGCTGGTGCTTAGCAAGAGCCACCGTGCCAGTCCCCGGGGCTGGACGGAGCGGCCGATGCCACCGGCACACCCCAACTCCCCGGCATGCCGCCTGCTGCCCCGCGCCGGCGCACGAGCTTCCTGCGGGCCACAAAGCCCTTGTGGGGCGGCGCTGGAGGTGATAACCCGCCGGGACACGGCTGCTCCGGAAACAAGTGTGCAGGAGGGGACGGCGGCTGCCGCCAGCGTGCGCGGTGTGCGATGCTCCACGGTGTGCTCGGAGTGCGCAGAGGGGTTGGCATCCCCCCGTGAGCGGCGGGGAGCCTCCCGCCCGCCCTGCGCCCTTTGGAGGGATAACGAGAGGGAAATGGGATGGAAAGCTGCTAATGAGGCTCTTGCGGGGGGGGGGTTCAGGGCCTGGGGCTGTCCAGGAACCCGCATGGGAGGTGGGAGCTGGGGGCATCAGGGTGTGCCGTGTCCCTGGCGCCGCTGCGCTGGGTGTGCCATGGACAGGGCAGAGGATGCGTCCCGGGCTCCCGGCCGCACACCCCGACGTCTGTGTCTGTCTCCCCGCAGGGACCTGAAGAACAACCTGATCAGCACGGTCCAGCCGGGCGCCTTCCTCGGCCTCCCCGAGCTGAAGCGCCTGTAAGTGCCGGCGCAGCCGCCCCGGGGAGGACCGGGGGGAGGACGGGGCCAGCGGGACCCCCCAGCCCTGACGGCCCCTCCGCCTGCCTTGCAGGGACCTCTCCAACAACCGCATCGGCTGCCTGAGCGCCAGCGTCTTCCAGGGGCTCCCCAACCTCCTCCGGCTGTAAGTAGGTCCCTGGGGACCCCCTGGCCAGCCCCAGCCCCCGGGTCCCCCCACCAGCTGCCCCCGGGCATCGCTGGTGGTTTGGCACCCCGAGTTTTGCCACATCCCAGGGGCCAGCTCCTACCCTTTGCCTCTGGCCGGCACGGGGGCTCAGTAGGCTCCAGCTGCCCCGTGCCCACCCTCTCCATGTGCCTCTGGGAGATGTTCCCTGTTCCAGCAGGTCCCCAGTCCCCCCACAACACCCTTCCCTCCTGTCCTGCAGGAACATGTCCGGGAACATCTTCTCCAGCCTCCCGCCTGGCGTCTTCGACGAGCTGCCCTCCCTGAAAGTTGTGTGAGTTTGTGCCCCTGGGATTTCGGCACCAGCGGGGTTCCCTGCCGGAGGGTCTCGAGGCGGGTGGCATCCCCCGGGTGCCCCCTGACGCCGGCCCTTGCAGGGACTTCGCCACCGAGTACCTGACGTGTGACTGCAACCTGCGCTGGGTGCTGCCCTGGGCGCGTGCCCGCTCGGCACAGATCTCGGAGCGGACGGCGTGCGTCTACCCCCGGCACCTCCACGCCTTCCCGCTGCGCAGCGCGCGGGAGAGCCAGCTCCGCTGCGGTGAGCCGGGGCCGGGGCGGGCACGGCGGCAGCGGCGGGCGGGAGCGCGGGCTCACCGGCCAGCTGTGTCCCCCCGCAGCGGGCGCCCCGGAGCTGCACACCCACCACCTCATCCCGTCGCTGCGCCAGGTGGTTTTCCAGGGGGACCGGCTGCCCTTCCAGTGCACTGCCACCTACCTGGACAACAGCACCCAGATCCGGTGGTACCACAACCGCAAGCCGGTGGAGGAGGATGAGCGGACGGGTGTCATTGTGGAGGAGAGCCTCATCCATGACTGCACCTTCATCACCAGGTCAGGGATGGGGACGGGGATGGAGATGAGACAGGGATGGGGATGGGGATGAGATGGGAATGGAGATGAGGTAGGGATGGGGACGGGGATGGGAACGGGAATAGGGATGGGGATGGAGATGGGGACAGTGATGGGGACAGGGACGGTGATGGACACTTGTGGCCACAGGGCTTGCTGGCTTGCGGGTACTCAGTGCCATGGGTGGGATGCCAAGTGTGGGCACCTCCTGTGCTTCATAGTGTGTGTCCCCATGTCCGCAAGCTTGGTGGACTGCTTCTGCCAGTTCGCTGTGGGGCAGACCTGCCGTGCCAGCCCGTCCCCTCTGCCCGCAGCGAGCTCATCCTCTCCAACATCCACGTCTCTGCCAACGGCGAGTGGGAATGTGCCGTCTCCACCTCCCATGGCAACGTCAGCAAGAAGGTGGAGATCGTGGTGCTGGAGACCTCCGCGTCCTACTGCCCTGCCGAGCGGGTCACCAACAACCGCGGGGACTTCAGGTAGGGACCGGCAGTGGAATGGCTGCGGGGTGGGTGCCGCAGCGGGACAGGGGTGTGCACGGTGCGTGCCACATACGGCGTGAGCAGTGCGTGCCGGGGCGGGGGGCTCGCCGCAGGTGACCGGGCATCTGGTAGTGATTAGCGGCCGCGGGGAGCGCGGGCGCCTTTGAAGGGCTTCCCGTGCCGGCAGCGCAGCCCGGCTCCAGCAGCAGAGGTGTTGGAATTTCTCTGGCACGAGACGAAAGGCTCCGGGCGCCTGCCATAACCCCGGCGGGGCCGTTACGGAATATAAATTACTGGTACGGCCAATGTGGCTTAAATTAGCGGTGCCCCCCCTACCCCTCGCCCGCTGCTTCCCTCTGTGCTGTGCTGAGCCGAGCGGGTTATGGGACTGGGGCGGAGCGGGGGACACCTTTCTGGGGAGCATCACCTTCACCGCCCCGCCAGCCCCAAGGGCTCGTTGCGGGGATTTGGGGGCTGTGGTGCCCACGGGCCGTGGCATGGTGCTGGGCAGGGTCTGTGCAGGGGGAGCAGGCTGGGGGGAGCACAGCCGGAGGGGGCCGTTGGTGGCCTCCGCGGTCACCGCGTGCCTGCGGCGCAGGTGGCCCCGCACCCTGGCTGGCATCACCGCCTACCAGCCCTGCCTGCAGCACCCCTTTGGTGCGGGGCCGGCCGGCGGGGGCTCGGCGGCGGAGAAGCAAGCGTGGCGGCGCTGCGACCGCGCCGGGCGCTGGGAGGAGGGCGACTACTCCCACTGCCTCTACACCAACGACATCACCCGCGTCCTCTACACCTTTGTGCTGGTGAGCCGGGGGGCTTGGGGGGCTCGGCCGTGCTGGGGGGGGCCGGGCGCAGCCGGTGACCGTCCCCCCGCCACGGCCATGCCGCTCTGCAGATGCCCATCAACGCCTCCAACGCCCTGACCCTGGCTCACCAGCTTCGCGTCTACACGGCCGAGGCGGCCAACTTCTCGGACATGGTCGATGTCCTCTATGTGGCTCAGATGATAGAGAAGTTTATTGGCTACGTGGACCAGATCAAGCAGGTAACGAGCGTCGCTCCCGTCCCCTGCCTGCCCCAGCCCTGCCAGGTGGTTTTGGGGTGGAAAAGCGTCAATCGGGGTGTTTGCCGCCGAAGAAGGCTGTAGCTCTTTGCAGAGCCGCTTGCTGTCCTCGCAGCTGACGGATGTGATCGTGGAGATGGCCAGCAACATCATGCTGGTGGATGACCACATCCTCTGGATGTCACAGAAGGAGGAGAAGGCTTGTAGCAGCATCGTCCGCTCCCTGGAGAGGATCGCCGCCCACACGCTCAGCAGCAACTCCCAGCACATGGCAGTGGTGAGCGGGGGGCGAGGGGGGGGCTGCCTGCAGATGGGGGGGCTGCCTGAGGAGGGAGGAGGCGGTTGGGCTGCTGGTGCGGGGTCTCTGCCCCTGCCGGGGGAGTCTCTGCCCATGCTGGCGGGTCTCTGCCCATGCCAGGGGGGGTCTCTGCCCATCCCAGGGGGGTCTCTGGCTGTGCTAGGGGTTTCTGGCCATGCTGGGGGGGGTCTCTGGCCGTGCTGGGGGGTCTCTGGCCGTGCCAGGGCTGACGGCCGCCCTGCGGCGCTGTGCCTGGCAGAACTCACGCAACATCGCCTTCGAGGCGTACGTGGTGAAGCCCGAGAGCTACGTGGGGCTGAGCTGCGTGGCTTTCCAGCGGCGAGATGGGGCTCTGGGCGGGCGTCCCCCCCACGCCGAGCGGGGGGCCGAGCCCGTGCCCGACCAGCAGCTGAGGCTGCGCTGCACCACGGGGCGCCCCAACGTCTCCCTGACCAGCTTCCACCTCAAGGTACGGGTAAGGCGGGGGACATGGGGGGTGCCAGGACGGGGGGATCGGCCCCTGCTCACCAGTGACCGTGCGCCCGCAGAACAGCATCGCCCTGGCCTCCATCCAGCTGCCCCCCAGCCTCTTTGCCAGCCCCGTCCCGGCCGCGCCGCTGGCCGACTGCAAGCTCCAGCTGCTGGTGTTCCGCAATGGCAAGCTCTTCTGCAGCACGGGCAACTCCTCCCGCCTGGCCGACGATGGCAAGCGGCGCAGCGTGGCCACGCCGGTCATCTACGCCGGGACCTGTAAGGGCTGCCTGTCGGCGGGGGCTTGGGGTGCCCTACGTTACGTGGGGCTTTTCCTGGGGTCTGGGGCTCCATGGGGTGTGCTTCTGTGGAGCTAAACCATCCCTGGGGTCCTCACAGGGAGGTGGCAACGTGCCTACAGGATGCAGTGGGGTCCCCCCCGTGCTCAGCCCGCTTTGGGGGTGTCTCTTGTCCTGCTGAGCAGGTTTCTCTGTCGCTGCAGATGGCTGCGGAGTGGGGAACCTGTCGGAGCCGGTGGCCGTGTCGCTGCGGCACCCCGGGGAGGGCGCGGACCCCGTGGCTGCGTACTGGAACTTCGAGGTGCTGGGGGGCAATGGGGGGCTGGAGCGCCGAGGGCTGCCAGCTGGCCGCCCGGGAGCCCAACGTCACCTCCCTGCACTGCCGGCACCTCAGCAACGTGGCCGTGCTCATGGTAGGTGGGGGGGAGCGATGGGGTTGGGAGCCTTGTCCGGGGGGCACAGGGGGGAGGTTTGGGGGGGACGTGTGGCGCGGTGTCTGACGGGCTGCGCTGTGCTGCGCAGGAGCTGAGCAGTTTCCCCAGGGAGGCACGAGGCGCCGGGGAGGTGCTGCACCCGGCCATGTACACCTGCACGGCCGTGCTGCTGCTCTGCCTCTTCACCACCATCATCACCTACATCGTCAACCACGGGTGAGCGGCGCGGGGCTGAGCGCGGGTGGGCGCGGGCAGCTGGAGGAGCTTCCCAGGCAATGCCAACGGCTGGGAAGGTGTGAGGGGATGGACGTCCAGGAGATGGATGCCCAGGGGCTGGCCCTCCAGGGGATGTTAGTGGGGTGTAACACTTAACGAGTATTAATGAGCTGCACATAAGGCCAGAGTAAGAGCCTCGGACTCCAAGTGATGCAAACACTAACGAAGCCAAGCGCTGCTCCGGGTCCACGTCGAGGGCCCCGTTGGAAGAACCCAATAAGAACAATTACATCCAACGCTTAATGAGACACACAAAAGTCCAAACCATTCCCCTTATTCTAAGTGAAGGAAACACTGACGAAGTCAAGCAGCATTATCAGCCCACATCTATCATCTATTCCTCAAAAAGAGCCCGATAATTAGTGTTATATTTAAAACTTAATGAGCACTGAATGAGACATAGAGAGGGGCCAAACTGTGCCCTTACTGAACGTGAAACAAACACTGACAAAAAGTCAAGTGATGCTGTCAGTCCACGTCTCACTGTTGCCTAACTGGGAGAACCCAACAACAATTATTGTTATCAAATACTTAATGAGAGACAGATAAGGCCAAGCCATCCGCTTTATGGTAAGCGAAACCAGTACTGACAGTTGAAGCCAAACGGCACCATCAGGCCACATCTAACTTCTACCCAGTCGGAAGAACCCCATAATAATTCTATCTCCCACTGAGCAAGCACTTGTTTAGATAAACACAAGGCCGAGCCATTCCTGTTGCTATAAAGAACTTCTTTATCCGCCGCGCTCCGCTGCCTGGCCGGGGTCCGGCTGTGTCGGAGCATCCCGAGCGGCCGCGGCAGGATTTGTGCTGGCAGGAGCTGCGGCTCTCCCACCTGCTGCAAATAAGTGTCCCGCTCGGGGTCGGGCAGGAGCTGACGGGTGCCCGTCGTGCCTCTCTTCCAGCACCATCCTCATCCCGCGGAAGGGCTGGCACATGCTGCTTAACCTCTGCTTCCACATCGCCATGACGGCCGCCGTCTTCGCGGGAGGCATCACCCTCACCGGCTACCTGATCGTCTGCCAAGCCGTAGGTACCGGGGTGGTTTCAGCACCTGGAGGGACGTGGACCCCCCTGCCCCTTCCCAACATTGCCCCTCTCCCGCAGGTCGGCATCATCCTGCACTACTCCTCCCTCTCCACGCTGCTGTGGATGGCGGTGACAGCCCGAGTGCTCTACAAGGAGGTGACCTGGAAGGTGCCGCAGCAGCCGGACGGCGACGTGTCCCAGCCGGCCCCCAGACCCATGCTGCGGTACGGACACCCCTTCCCCACTGGACAGTGGGGAGCTGTGGGAGCTTCCCCTGCCCCACGTCCAGAGGCTGGGGCAGGAGTTGCTCTGCCCTACGATCCCGTCCCTCTCCCGAGGGCTCGCTCCGGCTGTGCAGTGACACCATTTCCCCCCCGTGCAGGTTCTATCTGATCGCGGGCGGGATCCCCCTCATCATCTGTGGGATCACGGCAGCCGTCAACATCCACAACTACCACGACAACAACCCCTAGTAAGTGTCCCCGCTTGCCCATGCCCTCCTCCCCAGAACGGGTGACTTCCCTCCGCCCAGGCAAGGGGAACCAGCAGTGCCAGGATCTGGGTGAGCTCGGGAAAGGCTGGTGAGATCTTTCCCAAGGGTTATCCCTCTATTGGGAAAACAACAGCCAGGCAGCCAGCATGCCTCTGCGGAGCCCGTAACATTGGGGCAGGGGTGCTGAGGCTCATGGTACCGCGGCGCGTGGGCACCTGGCTCTGCTCACCAAAGCCCCTTTCCTCCCGTACAGCTGCTGGCTGGTGTGGCGGCCCAGCCTGGGGGCTTTCTACGTCCCCGTGGCTTTCATTTTGCTCGTCACCTGGATTTACTTTCTCTGCGCCGGGCTCAGCCTCCAGTGCCGACCATCGCGCTGGAAAGACGTCCCTGAGCCACTGGAGCCGCCGCCACGGCTGGGGGGTGCCGGTGACCTGCTGACTGACTCCGTGTCCATCTCGGTCACCCTGAACTCGGGACCGCCCTGCCCCGAGGCGGACGGCGTCTACTCTCCGCAGGTGCAGTTCTGGGCGCTGGTGACCACCCACGCCTTGTACGTTGCCCTGTGGACGTTCGGTGCCATGGCCGTGTCCCAGCGCTGGTACCTCAACATCGTCTTCAGCTGCCTCTACGGCATCACCGCTGTGGCGCTGGGACTCTTCATCTTCATCCACCACTGCGTCCGGCGCCGGGACGTCCTCAACTCCTGGTTCTCCTGCTGCCCTTCTTACAGGAACGCGCTGCCCATGCAGGCGTACGTCCACCCCGGGCTGGTGCCAGAGGACGGCTCGCAGGTCTTCATCGGCTGCGACCCGGAGGTGGCTCGCTCCGGCGCCTCCTCCTCCTCCTCACCCAGCAGCACTGGCTCGGCCGGGGGCCGCTGCAAGCTCACCAACCTGCAGGTAGCCCAGAGCCAGGCGGACGCCCGCCCAGCCGCCTGCCTGGAGCTGGACCCTGCCGATGGCAAGACCGTGGGCACCGGCAGACACACCAGCAACCTCCACGGCCGCAGGAGCCACCGGGGCAGAACTAAGCCGTGCCGCGACGGGAAGCACCACCGCTTGAAAATGCTGCGGGGCCCCTCCTCGGAGCATCCCTCCAGCGAGAGCGGGAGCCTCCACAACAGCCACTCGGAGAGCTACCACAGCGGCAGGAACAGCCCCCTCGGCAGCGGCCGCGCGGGGCCACGAGCCCCCCAGGACGGGGAGACGGCGCCCAGCCACTCGGAAGGCAGCGACGGCGGCCGGCGGGCACCCGACTTCACCGAGGCGCGCCGGAGGAGCGCCAGCAGGGACAACCTGCGGCAAGCTGGCACCGCCGAGAAGGAGGCGAAGCGCCGGTCCTACCCGCTCAACGTGGGCAGCCACAACGGCGGCCTCAAAGGCAGCAAGTACGACATCAACCTGGCCAGCGCCGACAGCGGGGCCGGGATGAAGACCGGCCTCTGGAAGAGCGAAACCACCGTGTAAAGACGGGGAAGGACCAGATGGCTGCAGCGTTTTTCCTCCGGGAGCCGCAGCCGGAGCCGCTCGGGGCTCCTGCGAGGAGGCGACGCTGCGGGAATCACCACGTGCACTAGTGGGGACGGGTGGCATGGCTGGCGGCTCCAGCCCATCCTGGGCGGAGGGTGATGCCGATCCCGATCCCTCCCTCCGAGGAGGCTCAGAGCTGCCCGTGGCGAAGGGCAATCCTCGCTCTGCGGCAGCCGGAACCGCAGCCGTGCTTCCATCACTCCTGCACCTCACTTGAGACTGATCCTAAATGCTATTTTATAATATACAGAGGGAACAAATGTCTATTTTTCAAAGCTATATTATTGAATGTATATATGTATAGAGAGATCAGTAAGTGATGCGAGTGCCTCGTTACCCACCAGTGTTCTCCGGGAGCGGGCGTGCCCCCGGGCGCTCGGCAAGAGCCCGCTCACGCCACGACTGCAATATTCCCGCCGAGGGGACCGCGCCGGGCATCCTTTCCGTACAGGCACCGTAGCGCCAACGCTTGTGCGACCCCGGCCTGAGCGAGCTGCTTCCGAGCGAGCCAGACAGCAGCTTCTCTGGCTGAAATGTTTTTACGTGCCAAAGTTTTCCCCTGCGTGCGTCAGACGCCAGCGTTGAGCCCTGTGGGTTACGCGGCTGCCGAAGTAAAAGCCATATTGCAAAGCAAGCACAAGGCGAGAGGGGCCTCGGCTGCAAGGCGAGGCGATTGTCTGCACCCTTTTGATGCCAGACACTAAAATCATGGCCAGAACAGGCTCCAGGCCCTCGGAGGTGTAAGCTATGCAATGGGCTGGGCTGCTGGAGCCGCGCTGCTGCCGGAGCCGAGACTGACCCTCTCCCCAAAGCACCAAAGAGCCGAGCCGTGGGCAGACCCGAAGCAGGTCCTGGTCCTTAACCCAGGGGTGCACGCTCGGAAATGCCCGAGTTTGCTCTCAGGAAGGCAGAGAAACCCCCCGGCTACCGGCCTCGCACTCATGTAAGACGAGAGGAAAGCGCTGGGGAGCAGGGGCCATTTCATGGGAGAGCAGGAGAATGATGCCAATTAATGAGGGACCTTCCTTGGACAGTTCACATGATGCATTTAAAGGGCTGGAACTTGATAAGCACTTATTTTTTCCCCATTTAAAAACAAGTCCCCCCTTTTTTCTAGCATGCAAATAAAAAAGCCGCCCCGCAGCCAGCAGCAGGCTGTGGGAGCCTTCCCCTGCCAGGGCTGGAGGGTTTCCGAAAACGAGAGGAGGCTGCGTACCCCACAGCCGGGCAAGGAGCACCCCAGCCCCGTGCTGGTGCAGGACAGCACTGCCTGCCCCTGCCCACGCCATGCCAGGGCTGCATCTCGCCCCTCGTCCGGCGTCGAGCCCGGCTGATGCTGACCCCAGCCCTAGGAGTGATGCAGAGGCAGCGGGATGGGAGCCTGGGGCCACCTCTGCTCCTCCCAGCCTCCCTCTGCCTCAGTTTTCTGCGTGCAAATGGGTTTCGTTATTCAGCTACCTCCCGAGGGGTCGCGAGGACCAGGGGCTGGTGGGGCCAGGGAGCCACAAGCCCGTGGAATAAAAAGCACTTAGTGGTGGATCCGCCTCACCTTCAGACACCCTCGGGGGCCCGGGGGGCTGGGGCACCCCCGGGCTCAATGCGGTTCTGCCACTCCCCGCCTGCCTCGACGTCGCTGCCACGTTTCGCAGCACCTGGTATTTAACACAAGTTCGATCCTTTTTGCCGATGCCGCAGCCCGCACGGTCGTGCTGATGCTGAGTTGTTGTATCTGCTTGCTGCACTGTGACAGTATTATCTAAAAAGCTTTGTATGATTAATTACACTTTTTTTTTTTGTCTGTTTACATTACAAGCAAATGACATATCAAGAAAGAGCTTCTTGCAATATACGTGGGGGAGGGAGGGGAAAGTATGCCAAAGAAATGTCTTTAAAAGGGTCTTTTTTTTGCATTTTTATATAAATAGAATGTTTCTAGCAGATATGTTTTGTTTAATATATTAAAGATTTGCCAATCTGCCAAGATCCCCTGTGATTTCTCTCAGACTTTGCATTCAAATACAACACGCCAGGCATGGAGAGGGCACTGCCAGCAGCACGCTGCCGTCACCAGCCAGCAGCAACACGCACGTGCAGCCCAAAGCTGCAGCTGTGCCCCATTTCCAGCAGTTTCACATCACCCACTTACCAAGGACGGGGCAGTTTTCTCTCAGCACCTCACGGTGTCCCCTTGACCCTCACAAAGCCATTCTGCCGAAGGAGGTGAAGCACGAGAAGGTGAGACCGTCCCTGGAAACCAGCGCCGATGAAGGAGCTGGAGACCTTCCCCAGGGCATCACCGGACTCGTGGCACTGTGCTGCAGGGCTGGGACTGGCCAAGACACCTTTTACCAGAGGCTGCAAAGAGAGAGAATCCAGAAACCAGTCCTGGCACTGCACTTCTATTTATTTCTAACGGAACCAGAACATAACCCAGAGCAGTTACTCCATAAAAAGCCATTTTGGTCCAGAACACAAAATGGGACGTAGCCCACTCCTTCCCCACAAACCCAGTCCCTTGGGTGACTGTCCCTGCAGCGTGTGATGGCTCTGTCACCGTTGGGTTTCACGCTTTTGGTCCCACAGTCCCTGCTGCCCCGGTGTCTCTGGCAGCACCATCCTCTGGACCACACTGGAGATGGGTGGCCTCATGGCCAAGCCTTGGCTTTCCTAAAGGCCTGGATCTCCTCCGGGCCCCGCAGGTACTGCTCGATTTCGCTGTCGGAGATGGGCTCATCACCGGTAATGGCAGAGTCCGAAGCGCTCAGGGCTGCCGTCCGCAGTCTCTTCCTGGGATTGATAAGGCAGGGTGGCAGCAAGGGCCTGGGGCCACCCTCACGCTGGCGTTTCCCTCCCGAGGGACAGACCTCTTCCTGCACTGCCTCTCCTGCTGCGGGGGGAGAGCTGGAGGAGTCCTCGCACGGGGCTGTGGCACGCCGCTCCTCCTCATCCTCCAGGCAGAAGGCGTTTTTCAGCAGGAAAATCCGATGTTGCAGCAGGTCCCCGATGTGCTTGACCACAGTTTTCTTGTCCATGTTGAACACCCTGAGCCAAGCGAGCTGGGAGGCCATTCTCAGGAGGATGTCGAGGAGCTCCTTCAGCCTCAGGTGTGCCGGCGGCGGCAGGTCGATGCCCGCCAGCTTGCAGAACCGCGCGAAGGGGCAGGTGAGGCGGGTGGCGGGCTGCAGCGACTGCCACGACAGGAAGGCTGCGGCCGTGACGATGGGAATGGGGTGCCGGCCAGTGACCAGCCACGTCTCGCTGGCCAGCTCCACCACCTGCATCGTTCGGGCGACCATCTTCTCCTTGTCCTCCACGAACGGGGCAGGGACGTCGGCCGCGTGCTGGAACAGCCGAAAACTGCAGGAGCGAAGAGCCCGTTGTTAGCACCAGGGCACAGGGGAGCCTCACCGCGCAGCGGGAATCCAGCTCCACGCGGGACTGGCTGCAGGAAGGTCCTTCGGGACAAACACACCCTTCTGCATGGGCTCCTGCTCATGGTACCTGGCTAAGTGCCTCACTGCCCTCTCCAAACTGAGGAGAAAGGGACAGGAGGAGAAGAATCACAGCCCAGACTGTGACAAGGGAGGCAAAAAAGCCATTGCAGCCTGTGAAAAGCCCAGCACACACACAGGCCATGTTCCCAGCCCATCAGCAGGCACCAGTCCTGCTGACATCCGCCTCTGGCTGCTCTGTTGTACCACCAGCGCTGGCTGGGGCGAGAACTCGATGAAATTTGTCATTTAAGGGACAACAGAGTGCGCTCCCAGCTCATAAATTCTAGATGCTGCTCCACCACCAGCACTGCCACCCAGCCCAAGGGCTCCTGGTGGATACACCCCCCTTAGCACACGGGGCTGCGAAACGCCCACGGGAATGCTTTTCCGGAGGCTCTGGCTTTGCCTCAGTGTGCACACTGTGTGTGCTTGTGCCCTCCTGCCCCGGCTGCGTTCCAGCAGCTTTTCCACCCATCCTGTCCAACGCAGGACTCCGAAATGGCTGCAAGGGGCCCCGTTACCTGTTCAGGTGCGTCTTGACCAGATCTGCCAGGCTCAGGGCGGGCACGGAGAGCCCGAGCTCCTTCTGAAGGCTCAGGTAGACGCTGGCGAACAGCTCCTGCTTCGCGTAAAGGAGGGAGCAGATCGTCCCCATCGTCAGGGGCCAGTTGTGCTGTCGACAAGTCACGAAGACGCAGCAGCCCCCCAGGAGCTCCTTCTTCTCCAGACTGACCAGGTGGAAGGAGGGGTGCTGCACAGCCCTCTGGAAGTACGACACCGCCGTTTCCCCAAACACCATCGGGAGCTGGAGGACTTTACAGAGATCCTGGACCCGCCTGATCCCTGTGAGAAGACACCACCCTCAAAAATCCCCTCAAGCAGCTTTTACCATTTCAGAGAGCGTTAGAAACACGTTACACGAGGTAGAGCAAGGCGGGCAGCAGCCAGAGGGAACGGGGTGCGAGGGAACTCGCGGGGCACGCTCTTACCGCGCTGCAGGCAGCGGCTCCGCTGCTCCTTCTGCCCGGTGCTCTGGGAATACGTCACCTCTGAAAAACAGCCGGCGTCAGACCCGAGAGTCCCACAGAGACCCCCGGGGACAACGTCGTGTAAACTCTGAGCCCACGGTCCTGGATTTCAGTTATGGGAATTGACAGGTCCTCGATGCCACCAAACTGGCGGGCGGCACAGGCTAAGGGAGGAGCGGGATCCCTTCCCACCACTTCATTGGAGCAGATGTCTCAGAACAGAGAACCAGAACAGAACCAGAACCAGCAAACGGCCCCGGGGCTGCCCCATGCGCAGCCATGGGAGGAGATTTAAACACCAACGAGCAGCACTCCAGTGGCTCCCAGCCTAAAACTGGCAGAGAAGTGCTATCGCTCTGACTCTATAATGGAAAACCGCGCGTGGGGAGGGAGGGGGAAAGCGGGCGCCCCGATCCCGGCAGCGCCCATCACCGCCCCGTCCCCCCCTGACACCGAGAGACCCGCAGAGGTGCGGAGCGGCCGCTCGCGGAGCCCTTCGCTGCTCAGACCGACTCGGAACGGTCAAACCGCGCTTCTCCCCGTCGGTTTCGCACGGGGCCGGACGCGAACGCGCCCGGGACGCCCCGAGCCCGTGACCCCGCCGCCGGGCCCGGCCCCCGGCGCACCTCGCAGGTGCTCCTCCTCGGAGTAGGTGGTGGTGAGGAGCCCCTCGGCCAGGACGCAGCCGCAGGCGGCGCAGACCAGCTGCTGCTGCGCGTAGTGCGCGTCCTCCACCAGCGCGGCGGAGCCGCACTCGGGGCAGCTGCCGGGCGCCGCCATGGCCGCCGCGCCCCCGCCCGCCGGTAGCGGCACCGCCCGCCGCGTCCCCGCCCACCAATAGCGGCGCCGCCCGCCGCGCCGCAGCCCACCAATAGCGGCACCGCCCGCCGTCTATCGCGCCCCCACCCACCAATAGAGACACCGCCCGCCGCGTCCCCGCCCACCAATAGCGGCACCGCCCGCCGTCCATCGCGCCCCCACCCACCAATAGAGACACCGCCCGCCTCGCGCCCCCACCCACCAATAGCGGCACAGCCCGCCGCGCCCCGCCCACCAATAGCGGCACCGCCCGTCTCGCGCCCCCGCCCACCAATCGCGGTGCCGCCCGCCGTCCGCCGCGCCCCCGCCCACCAATAGTGGCACCGCCCGCCGCGCCCCGCCCACCAATGGCGGCACCGCCCGCCGCGCCGCCCCGCCCGCGCTCCGCGTTCCGGGCGCCGCGAGTTCCGCCCCGACGGACGCGCCGGCCCCGGGTGCCCGCGGAGGGGCGGAGGGCACCGCCAAAGCACAAACCCGCCCCCTCGGGAGCGCAGCAGCCGCAGCGCGTCACGCCCGACCCCGTTCGAGCCACAGCCCGCCCGGAGACCCGACGTGCCGCGGGCTCCGGTGCCCCCCCGCGTTCGCCTTCCCGCAGCGGCGGAGGATGCGGGCAACGCTGGCGCTCAGGCTCCCGCAGCGCAGAGCGGGTGCCGGCTAAACGAGACAGCAGGAGGCTGATTTCCTCGCTGCCCGCAGTTTGGGGGCCATTGCAAGCAGGACCGGAGCTCTGACCGGGTGACGGAACCGGCTCCCGGCCAGAGAACCCGCCACACGTTTCTCTTCTGCCTCTGCTCTGCAGACACTCCCCGTTCTCAGGATGCTGATGGGCTCGTCCATCAGGTTTCTCCACCCTGCACGGTGTTTACCGTGAACTTCCTGCACAGGTAGCTTGCAGGGATGGGACTAGCCCAAAAATACCTTGAGGATGAGGAGTTCCGGGCAGCAGAGCTGGTCACGAGGGGGGGGATGAGGCCCTTCTGAAATTGCTCTTTCAGGAAAAAAAAAAAAAGACAAAATGATCAGAACACTGGATTTAAGGCATTTTTATTTTAGTGTTCTATGAAACCAAAAGGCATTTAAAACCAAATAGGTACCCAGGCTAAAAGCAGACAGTACAAACAGGGAAAAATTACATTCGGATCCTTCAATAATAAAACAATATGTTTGATTCGTAAGGCCCTTAAAGTCAAGGTGAAGCACCTTGCTGGACATAAAATGCCAGCCAGCCCTCTTATGCCAAAGAAAGGCTCTAACTGGTATTGCCAACAAAAGACTGAGGACAAGGTTTGTGCTGCTTTCCCAGCCACGGAGGTCGAAGCGTGGCTGGTGCAGGACCGTGACCCTGCAGGGGCAACAGCCAGGCACAACCCAGGGTCCACCTCAACAGACGCGGCTGTAAGTGGCAAAAAAAGCTGCCAGGAGAGGATATGACAAGTTTTAAGGCTCCATCTCCAAGAACACCACTAGAGAACACATCACCGTTTTGTTTCTGTTCGTGGCGTTCCTGCCAACAGGAACACACGTTATCCCAACTCTGGAAAATCCGTACTCCAAAAGCATCACACACAGCACCGCGGTGCCTTCAGCAGCCAGCGACTCAGTAGTACCCACACTGTTTTAAAATGAGCAAAAAAGCAAGAGTCCAGTATTGCTTCCCATGCACCCAGTTATGACTACCAGTAACACCATTTTTTTTTAACCGTTAAGCCATCGTGTTTTCTGGGACATCAGAAAGCTGTGGAATAAAGTCTAGAAGACGAGTCTATCAGTGAGGTATAAGCAACCATTTCCAGAAATCCACTGAGGCACAAGGAGGAAATAAATCAATCCTTCATCTTCCTCACTATTTCAAGGCACGAGAAGCAGCAGCAGTTTTCAGTAAGGCCAACCAGTACCTCTTAAAATTAAAACCACTGGTCAAAAGCTGAAGATGCCCCTAAGACCTTCTCCATTGCAGATCCTTCATTCACAGAAGAGGGAACAGCAGAAAAGAAACAACCCCTTCACTGAAGACATCTGCTCAAACAAAAATAAAACTAGAGAAAAGTACCTGAAGTCTTAGAAGACTCTTAACACTTAAGGTTTGTTTCAACTCGAGCTTCCCACGAAGGACAGCTCTGTCCAAAAAGCTCCAGTCTTTGGCAGTCAGTCAGTTTAGAGTGATAAAAATGTGATTAACAGCATTTTTTGACTTTTCCAATAAATGTATCTCTCTAGGCAAATATATTAAACTACTCTTCACTACAAAAATACAGCATTTGACAAGTCTCCAGGAGTTTTCAGTGGTTTATGAAAACAGCACACAGACTACTAACAGGCTGATAGTGGATCCAGCTGGTCTAGTCCCTCAATAAAGTGCTTTGCCGTAAAAAACAGAGTTAGACACTCACTCCTTGTGAGCTCAGCCACCAGCAACCCAGAAGACCCTTTCAACTTCCACAGGCAGGAGCGTTTGCTTTGGTCCTCTGCTGCCCGCTCTTCTGGCATTTCCATCATGGACTCTCGCAACCCTGATAAATCCCAGAGCTGCAAAGAGGCACCTTATTTTTTGATCTTTGACAGAGCTTGCCAGGAAAAAAGTCACATTTAGTTTTCCAGTGGAAGAAGCCTGTTGTGGTGGCCGCTCGATAGCGCTACGTTGGTATTTGCAGTCGGATGAGAAGGGGAGGAGGAAACACCCATCTCCATGGAGCTGCAAAGCAGCCACGCGTTAAGAAAGCAGACTGAGAGGTCTCCATTGTCCAGCAACACCAGCACTCTCTCTCAGCTACACAAAACCTTCATTCCATTCTGAGCACCACGTCACACAGAAAACCCAACCGGATTTGCACACCAGCTCACGTCCCCAGGGGAGGCTCCTCCCTGGGCCAGGGAAGGAATGCAGGAGAGAACGCGCTGTAAGACTGATCACCTTGGAAGGTCGTTCCAAGGTAAGCCCCAGCTTAAACCCCAGGCATTTAAATTTAATAAACTGAAAAGCATAAAAGGAAAATTGTCACAGAACTCCCACGCAGCACGAGACACGGGCCATGTGGACTGCGAATTCCACACCTATTCCAGGCTACAGAACAGAAACGAGGCGTACCTTCGCCTCCCTCGCTGGAACAACCTTCCAATCAGGAATTCGAAGTCTATAAGAGAAGAGCTTCTGATTGAAAACACACCTTTGGTCCAAATTCATTACTGCCACTCCTACGGCAGACAAACGTACCGGGACATCTCGTTTCCTATACCAGAAAAACCTGTAAACGTTCCTCTTGGAGAACTGCTTAGAAGCAGCATGTGGATTGTATAAAGTATAAACAGTATCAAGATGAAACTTTACAAGATTAACTAAGCTTTGCTTCTTCCTTTCCAATCTAAGGTTTAACTTGCACTTAACTTGTAGGGCATTAATTACTTTTAAAACACAGCCCGCCCAGCCTGGTCTGAAGCACACATCTTTGGACTTCTCCAATGTAGCTGTTAATTTTTTTCTTTAAAACAATCAAATCCTCAAGCTCTACTGTACAACATGTTATATTGCACTACAACTTAAGAAATGGAAAGAAGAGTAATTGGTCTATGAAAGCTGCTACAAAACAAAACCACGAAAAGAAAAATATTCATAAAGGATCATCAGTGCCTCGCTGGCAAGCAAAACACATCAAAAACCCTTCCCCCTTCCCGCCCCAATCGGCCTTTGGATTAGACGCCTGAAGAAATCTTGCCAAATCATGGAAAGAAACCAAAAAATAAATATGATAACTTGACTCCACTTCTGGACTCCATACACGAGACCTGATGTAACTACTAATCAAACTGAGAGTTGCTCAAGGCAGAAACAGGAAAGAGGTCATTTTCTGTGGGCAGCACAACTGGTACCACCACATCGTCTCCTCGTTAATCAAACTCCATTGGCGGGAATTCAGTCCTTTGTTCAGCCTCCGTCCCGAGAGCTTTTACATCTTTCCAGCTTTTTTGTTTCCAGACGTTGAAACACGAAGAATGTTGGGGGTTTCTTCCATGACTCTGACAAGCAAGTTATCGATGTAGTCTTCGAGCTCACGCACCTGGAGATCTTTCTTGGTAATTGCATCCTTCTGTTTCAAGACCAGCTGGATCAGCTCATCGTGTGTTAGCTGAGCATAAGCATAGGCAGGATCTGAAGGATCATATTTCTTCGGGAGAGAAGAAAGGCAGGGTCATTACAGACATACAGGCGTTTCAAAACAGCAACAGAACAGTATCTGGTAGCTGGCTTGGAGGATTTAAAGCACCAAAGAACAACTTTACACACAGCGTTTGCAGAACCACAGCTGCTCTTCGAAAGCAATTTTAAAAGATATGAAGCACAGCAGTAAGTTCCACCCAAACGACATTCTGGACCAGCGGTCACTAGCGCTGTAGGACCAAGACCAGCAGGATGCACAGGCACCACCAAGGACAAGGAGAGGCTGGCGGGCCAGGCCAGGCGAGCTTGCTGCCACAAAGCACCTTTTGGACCATTAGCAAACCTAGCCTGGAAAAATTCATAGGAAACACTATTTACTTATGCACTTCCAGAACGTAGGAAAGCTTTTTGAAAGTATTCAGAGGAAAAAAGAGCAACTGCCTCAGAGTAAGTGCATCCTACTTAAAGCACAGAGACACAGTTTATAGCACTTAGGCAGTCTCCAAGCAAGACAAATGCTATGGACAGCAACCAGGCCACCAGTTTTAGCATAAAAATCTTTGCAAAACGTCAGTTCTGTAATTCAACTCTTCTACAAAAGAATCCACCCACGCTGGCTCCAGGCAGCGGCCCGTCCAGCCCAGTGAAGGTGCACAGAAGTCACAGCCACGCACCATCAACCACCATCGTCCGCAGACGAACGCTGGGACAGCGGCTGCTTAAAACATACCAAAGGCCAAAAAAGCCAAATTCAGGTGAAACAGCAAGAAACACCCACCCAGGCCTCTGGCATTTCCCTCTTACTGCAGTTATCGCTCTGAAAACACACCAAAGCACAGCTTCTCCAAAAACTCTGCCTTTAACCCTTAAGCAAACCTGACATGTAATTAAACAGCTTCTGCCAATGCCTCCAGCCACCTTCTCGGATGCTGCAGCAGAACTTTCACAGTTTTCTTTCACAGGGAGCGTGCACACAACAGGCTCCCGTGACTCCATCAAGCATCATTTCTTATGTGGAATCAGAGCACCGCCGCAGAACACTAATTACAAGTTTCCAACTCATTCAAAATAGCAACACGTCAGTTTGAATCATTTAACTCGCGTTTTCTTCTTTCCCACTTACACCAGGAGGAGGCACTACGGTTATTTCGGGCCTAACTTTTCCTTTTCCCCAAGAACCCCTTACAGACAATAACGGTACCCAGCGTTTTAACCTGCCAACCTGGGAAGGCTTCTAGCCATTCTAATCAACATGACTTTCAAGCTATGCCTTAAGTTTCGATGTCTCTTTTCAGGCCAAGATGATGAAAAAAACCTCCTTTAAATCCGAGTGACTATGCAAACTGCACAGCTACACCTTTAGGGAGCAGCCGTGCTCCAACGGCGCACGCCTGCCCTCTCGATCCACACGGGATATTAATGCAACACATCCCAAGGCAACAGCCACCCTGAGGTGGCTTTTTCCCCACTTTCTCAGCTTGAAGAACCACATACTTATTTCAGGGTGAAAAGGAGCTTTGGGGACTAATCCTGTCTGAAAATAAACAGTGAGTAATGTGTCCAATCTTCTGCGCAGATCCGAGACGCAGCTCCCACACGGCCCCGACGGGACGGTCTTCCAGGGGTAGTACAGCCCCCGAGTCACCCGTGGTGCCCACCTCACGGTCACACACATCCCTCACCTCTGGGCAGCCAGACAGCACCCGCTCTCCTCTCTCCCCCACCGCAAACAAGAGGCACCGATTCTATTAGAGATCAGTTCGCAAGAAAAGAAAAGCATTTAAAGACTGTTCCCACCTTTGGGGACTGACTAAAGGAAAACTCACACTCCCCACAGCCTAAAAACCACAGTTCTTCCTCTGCTCAGGATACACGATATGAGCCTAAACAAACCATCCTGAATACAGAAACTCTGTTCAATTCACTGCTTAAGCTTTGGTTTAAAGCACCACTTCCCCCCGTACCTTCACGTTCACCTCGAGCAGCTTTTCGTTCATTGTGCTGATGACATTCAGGTTTTTACTGTGAGACTTGTTTGCTGTGGCGTTCATTGGCTTCACAGGATGGGGTCTGTAACAGTAAAACGGGCTGATGTTATTTAGGCAGCACGTGTAACACCAGCACTACACAGATCTTCAGACTAAAAGTAAATATAGACAGAAATCGGGGCAAATTCCTACCCTTCTCTATCTCCAGAGAGATATGAGATAGAGCTTTGGGAAGAGAAGGCATTTCTGTCTCAGCTACAAGCTTTTAATAAGTACATCCCAGTTCTCTTTCTGCTCCCTTTACTGACTGAAGCCATTGCAGATAGAGTCACCAGGGAGATACACCCTGAATGTCACAAACGCAAAGCCAGGTTGCTCCACACGAGAGGGCAGTACACAGCAGCAGCTGCCCTGATTTCTCAAGCACTAGTGTTTGAGCCTGACTTTCCAAAGGAGAACACATCTGTGGTTCTTGCGACGCACCAAATACTTCTACTATCCTGGGACGAGCACGTATGACACCTTTTCCAAGGTGAACTTTGGCCACAAGCTGCAAGAAGCGCTATATTTATTTGCTCCAGCAGGATTTACGCTGCCAATTTTAATACAGGAAGAAAATGTTACTTGTTTCTCAGCAAAAGCCAGCCCAGAAGGGTCCTGGACCCTAGACGGAGTTCTGCAGATAAAGTACCAAGGGCTGACCAGTCAGCGGCACTGCTCCTCGGGCAACAGCGGCCCAGCACGCAGGAGGAGCTGCAGGCAGCTCTGGAAAGCAGCCGGAGCGTTTTTGGGAGAGGCTTAGCTGCATGTTTGCTGTGATTCACTGCGAGGCTCACGAGCCCTGTTTGCTCAGGAAAGGAAGCACCCCAGTTTATCAGGCGTCCTCTGACCATTCTCCCATTTCTGAAAAACGGATGGATTGCAGTCCATTTCCCCAACTGGATGAAATGTCCCTATTTCTTAAACTGTGACCAAGTCTTCCTAACATTTTTCCTTAAGAGGTAGCACCGAGATGAATGGCAGGTCCCCTCGAGTGCTCTGGGAGTCCTCGACAGCCACACAGATGTATCTGGTGCCAGCACTGGTCCCACACTGGTGGGACAGCACCCAGAGGAAGTTAAGGCTGTACGATGCCATGTCCCTGCAAAGCGCTGTGGATTCCTGCAGCTGGAGGGACAGATCTGTGCTCACGGGAAGAAAAAGCAACGCTCACACCAGCACGGAGACACTTTCTGTGCGTTTCCCCACGTTCTCTCACCTGTGCTTAGGAGACACGGTCTCACCACCCTGCTCAGTTTGGTTAGGGTATGGTTCAGAGGGTGAAACCCGTGCCTGAAGAAGCTTCTTCTTGCCAGAATTTCCTGCTTTATCTGCGAAGCCCTTGGCTGTTGGCTTTTTCGGAGACTCTGCTCTACGACTTGGGGTGTCAGAGAGAAGGGAATGAGAGGAAGAGTAGGGCTGGGAAGGACTTGACAGGGAGGAAGAGGAAACAGAAGGCTCAAAGAAGTCGCACTCTGCACGCTCCTCAACACCTGCACTCATTTTCAGTTCTTGTTTCTCAAAATGACCATTACGCTCCCCGGAACGAGACGTCCTGCCTAAGCCTGAGTCAGCTCCCTGCTCACTGACCCCGGGAACACCCGCTCCGGCAGGCAGCACGGGTGGTTCGCTCGCCTTACGAGCGCCAGGAACGCTCCCTCCTCCTGGAGCCGCCGGGGTGACCCGGGCTGCAGCGGAGCCATCGGAGCGCTCTCCCAGTTCTTCATGCAAAGGCACTGAACCTAGGGACGACTTTCCTGTCTCTGAAACGTTTCTATCACCTGCGGCCACACCACGGTTCTCCTGACAGTCACCCAGCAGCTCGTCGTCGGAGCCTCCCTCCGGAATAGCTGGAAGACCGGCCAGTTTCGAACCACGGTCTCCAGTAATGGGAATGGCAGACTTCAGATTTGTCAGACAGTCAAATAAATCGTCATCACCTTCATTTTTTAAATGCCTGTTGCTGCCGTCATCTCTGAGCATCACTGGTGGAGCGATAGTCTCTAATGAGCCACTTTGGTGGAGGCACCCACGGGCATCCAAGGCTTTATCAGGATGTAAGGGGAGCCCAGGCACAGATCTGACACCATCACCTGAAGAAGGCACGTCACCATTTAACTCCTCAGCCTGACAAACTGGTGGGCACTTTGGCATTAAAGATAACCGTGGTGCTGGCTTTGGAGCGACCAACACCGCGCTGCCAGCCCTCCCTGCCCCGGCTTCCCGAGGGGACAGTGTGCCAGCTCCCGAGGTTGGGTTGGCAGATCCTACTCGAGAAAAGGAGTCACTTCTATCAAGCGGAGTTGCTCGGGGCTCTAACGTGGGTGCATGTTCTTCCCGTGTCCATTCACCAACGACCTCCTGCTTCTCGCTCCGCTCCCTCTCAGGGCGAGGTGGCTGTTCAGCACCCAGCTCTGGCAAGAGGCTTTCACTACGCTTCGAGAGAGATGCAAAGTGTCTGCTGTCCTTCGTGGAGGGGTCAGTATTCACCCCACCTACTCCCCCACCGCCCTGGGCGGCGCTCTTGCCGTTTCGGATGGGACCTGTGCTGTCACTAGAGAGTTCTGGTGACAAGTGGGACCCCGGTTCCAGCTGATGAGCAAACCCTGCTCGCTCTCCTGTTGCACCTGAGCCCGTCGACAGCATTTCACTGAAATCAGAGCGCTGCTTTTCACGTTCCTGCCCACCCAAATCCTCATCACCCGACCCTTCACGGAGAAAGGACACAGATTTCCTGTCGCCTGGCTTACTTATTTTCAAAGAAGTCTCAACCTGAAGCTGGGGAGAACCGCACTGCTTCTTTGGAGCCAGAGCAGGGTTGTCAGAAAGGGTGCTGGGAGGGCTGGGTACAGCGCTGACATTACTAGTTAAAGCCACATCTGTAGCACTCCCTGAAGGACCAGCTCGTTTCAGCTCAGCGGGGGGTTCTGCTGAGGAACAGCCTTCATCACCAGGCAGGCAGCAAGGGGAAGAACTCGCAACACCTTTGAGACCTGCTGCATCTGCTTCCCACCCAAGCTTGGATACGAAGGGATTGTTGTCATTAAAACGACAATCAGAGGGGAGAGAAGCTGCGGATGGGTGAGCCAGACCCCCGAAGGCCCGTGTATCAGAGTGTGCAGGACCACGGCCCCGTGAGCTCTGCCCCCATCCAGAAGCAAAAGGATTATTGCCACTACCAGAGCCCTGCCCAGGAAGAGGTGCTTCGGGAACGGAAGCTGCAAGATGATGGGACAAAGGGAAACGGGTAATGCCATCGGGATCCAGGGCTGTAGATGCCCTGCCCCACTCAGCAGTAAAGGGGTTCTTGCCACTCAAAAGCTCTGCAGCAAAAGGAGGAGGAGAAATAACAGATGCGGAACTAGTAATGTTTTCAGAGTCTGGCACTTGGACTTTTTGTCCTGTTTTAGAAATAAAAGGATTATTGTCACTACTGATACAGTGTACAGAAAGAAAAGCAGGGAGGGAATGAGGTGCAAGAGTAGGAAGCGTGGCTTTGGTTTCCTCCTCTGACGACACGCCCAGTCTGCAAAAAGGGACAAAAAACTCGCATGACACTTGCAGATGCAACACGAGGCAGGAACAGACAAGCTTTAGCACCAGACTCCATCAACTCCTAACACTGGAGGTGAGCCATGCTTGCAAGGGACCTCACAGACTATCTGATGGACAGTGCACACTTAAACGTGCCTTCACGAAGCGCTCGACCTGTGTCAGAACACTTCTGCTGCAGAGTTTGCACAGGTTACTGCGGTGGCTGCTTTGAAGCACCATCTCATCTTTTGCACGCCAAGCAATGCTGTTAGTATGCAAGACAATCCATATGCCAGACGTCTAAACACGAGAAGCACTGGAAATAAGGAGTTAGAGACAGACACAAAACAGAGCCTTATTAGTAGGACACACCCATATACATATATATAAAACACACACACAGGGTTTTTATATATATGAAGGATAAAGGAGCAGAATTTCCGAAAAAGCCTTGTGTACAAATTCACACAGATGTCCTTCGTGTTGCCGTGAACGATGCCAAAAGTAGAAGGGCTCCCAGATTAACACTCTTGAAGACCACAACCGAATACAGAAGAGAAAAGTAGAGATGTTAGAACTGGTATTTCAGCCCCTGGGTATGTCCAAGTCGCACAGCTGAGAAGTTAGTTTTTGCAAGAGATCCAGCAAGAAATACCACCCCTACGGTACCTGAAAAGGTCCTTGCACCCACAGAACCACTACTTTGGCATCACTTAGGAGGAGCACCCCTATATCAATCTCTTGTTTCACACTGAGAAAGAACCCACGAGTTATTTGTTATTCAGCCACCCGGCACCCTGCGGAGCAGCACGGTCCTGCCGCAGGCAGGATGCCCAGCTGCGACGCGCTGCTCTGCGGCAGGAAGCAGATGGTCACAGCCTGCATCCCCCCCGCCGCACATCGCCACCTGTGCCAGCCTCCCAAGCGAGCACGACTGACCTGGGCTTGACAGCTTTGGTCTTCGCCGGCGCAGTAGGCTTTTCGGGTTTCCGTTCTTCCTCGAAAGGGTTGGGCAGCTGCTTATTTGCAGGGACGTCTTCTGCACGGTGAGCGTCTTCCGAAGGATCCCCTCTGCTTAAATCTGCTGGAAGTTCAAGATGTTTGGCCTCTGGTTCGTTCTTCTCTTCTGGAACTTTGTTTTCCTCACCCTGCAGGGTCCTGTCGGGAACATTCTCAGCATCATTGGTCTTCACTGCTTCCTTCTTCCCTGTGACCAGAGAGAGCAAGGCAGACTTTTTGTGCTCCGTTTTTCTGGTCTCCTTAATAACCTCGACACTCGGAGGAACGATGGTTTCCAGGTATTCTTCACTGCTAAGCAATTTGTATGATGGCAAAGTCATGGATTTAAAGGTCTCCAAGGATGCAGACCCAGAGAAAGCATGACTAGGAGATGTCCTTCCTGTCTCTTCAGGTCCTTTAGTAGATCTGGAAGACAGGTTCTCTTCTGAAGCAAAGAGCTGCTTCCTCCTGAAGTTGTGAGGAGAGGGTGAAGAGGCTGGAGTGTTGTCCTTTGTTGTGCTCTCTTCCATGTAAACGTGACTGCCATTGATACACAGGCTAGACTTGGAAATGGGATCGCTTTTGGATTTAAGGCCACTAAATAAAGAGAGCCCTTCTTTCTTGGTGTGGCTAGTGGTTATTTGGTTTAGTTGCCTGCTGTCCAAAGCTGCTGTTTTACGAGATTTAAACAGAGAAGGAGAGGACTTCTCTTCCAGGGCATTTCCAAAGGTTTCTGGAAAAAATAAACGGGGAGAAATTCAAGATGCAAGAACATCCTTTCCTCCAACACTTGCTACTGACCACCTCAGTGCTTCACAGTCATTACTGGATCGCAGCAGCAGAAACATTGCAAGCGTGACCATTCCAGCCACTTCCAAATCTCCCGGGTCCCCTCCCACCACCGGAGCGCACATGCCGTTCAGCGACCTCAAACCACCACAGGTCACTTAGTGTGACACTGTGCCACCCACACGTGCAGACACTGCTCGTGCAGCCCCACAGCTTCTATGTTACCCCAAGGTAAGCTTAGCCGTGAGCATCTAACATCCTCCGTGCACACCCACCACCGTGGAGAGAAGTGACTGCCCGTGGATTCATTCAGTAAGAAGAATTTAACCAGTACCCTAAAAAGTCTGAAAAGCACATGCAAACTTCCAGAGAAAGGCTTTGTGCTTCATCAGGGCAGTGAGTGCCCATACTCACTTTCCGAGGTTGGAGAGGTCTCCGACTCCTCGTCATCCCATTGCACCTGGAAGTCACTGGGCCGAAGTCGAATCCGAACCTTCTCGGTGACGGGCTGCTGCGTCGTCGGTAGGACTGACATGGACTGGGAGAGGGAAGTCTTCTGCAGGCCAGGTTTGGAAAACAGGGTTTTGAACTTTGATTTCTTCTTCTCCTTCTCGACTGCCTCATCTTCGCTGTCAGTGGGGGAGTGAGTTGTGCTGGGAATGATCTCCGACGCCGTGTCGGAAAAGCCACTGCTCCTCTTTCCCTTGAGCTTGTCTTTGAGCTTGCCAAAGGGAGACCGAGACTTGTCTTTCATGGACAGATCAAACATACTGGCTGTCATGTTGCTCCTCATAAACTGGATATCCACTTCGATCTCCCCTCTCTCCTTTTCTTTCTTCCCTGGTTTGGAGCGAAGCTTGTACCATCTGCAGAAATAAGGAGATTTCTTTTACGAACAAGTTCTCCAGAGGCATGGGTAATTTAGAACAACAAAATAAGCCTACAGTGAAAAAAAAAAAAAAAAAAGAAAAGAAAAGCCTTTAATCTTAGAACTATGTCATAATCATATGGCTCCAGGTGCCAAGGAAAACATTTCTTATTGTAAATAGAAAGTTATTAGTAAAATTTGCTTTAAAACCCAGACCAGGAAGAGTTAAAAAAAAAAAAATAAATAAACACAACATGGAATTCCTGCATTTCAGCTCAGTCACTCTCTTCTGTGCTTTCATCTGGCTTCCCTGAAACAAATCTGCAGAGGCTGGGACTTTGAAGTGGGTGCGAAAGAGGCAGCCTCAGAGCGCTGGAACTGGTACCAGAAAGCTTTGGCACACGCCCCACGCCCTCATACCTCTCATTCCAGCTTTTCATTGCTATCTTAACGCCTCTCAAGCCAAGGAACCCCTAATCAGCACAAGGAGCCAACGGCGCCTTGCAGACCTCTGGGGATTTCCACTCCCCTCCAGGATCCCGTGACCAGAGCGCACCAGGAAGGACGTTCCTTACAGACAGAACCTTATCCCTTTCCCCAAACGCAGCTCTGGAATATTAAGCACGCGCTCGGGGTGTCCTGAACTGCACCACCACCGTCCGCGTGCCGCTACCGCACGCGCTCAGGTACCGCCCAGTGACACCCAGACCCCATCAGGGCTGGAAAAGGAAATGACCAGTGCTGCACACCAACGCCTGTGTGCCTATTGCCGGAGCCGCGCGCTGCCCGACTCCGCAGAAGCGACAGGAGAGGCCACCTGGAAAGCGTCGGCTTCTTCTCCGTACGGGAAAATAAAGGAAGTGAAGAGAGCATGCAAATCTGCCTCTCCATCAAATTTGCACTTCGTTCCTCTGAAGGCGCACTGGGAACAATGGAAGAGATTAGGAAAAAGCAATTTGCTTCAGAGAGAATTCGAAACTAATGAGCGTCAGCTGAAGGAGACGAATTCAGCAACCTGCTACAGAGAAACACGCTGGAGGGAAACACACGCTGAAGCACCACGCCAGTTAGATGTTCAGACCCGAAGTTACAAGACACCAGCACCAGGGAAGGGATTTCGTACGGAGACAAAGGCTTTGCCAGGTCCCCGCAGCGGCCAGGGAAGCACCAATCCTTTGCCTTCCACACAAGCCAGCACCGGGCACTTTTGTTCTAAACCCCGTGATTTCTAGGAGCATCCTGCATTTGTACGGTGCCACAACAATCCCTCTGCCCCGGGGAAAGAGCAGGCCCGGTTCGAACGGCCAAAATACAAACGACGTGCTCAGCAAAACGCAGCTGAGCGTGACCAAACCCGGCCATCGCTCGGAGAAGCGCGCGGCTGCATCCACCTCGCTCGGAGCGGCTGGAAGTAAATAACGCACTGACAACGGCCCCGAAAACTAAAAAATAGAAAAGCTTATTAATTTCTTTTATTATGTTAGTGTGCACCTGTCAACCAACGCGTGTTTGTTTTCCAAACAAATCCAGCCCTTTATGGCTATACATCGCGGCAGCAAAGCGATGACAAAAGATACTGGCTTCCAACAGAACACCGAGGGTTGGGAGGACACTAACAACTGGGAACATCAGAAGCTTTCCCAGGAGCGTCCAAGTTCCATTCCCCCCTTCCCCCCCACTCTCCTTTGGCCCAGACATGAAGAAACCAGGTGAGGGGGGGGGGACCCATGGCGCTGACTCCCTGAACGCTGCTGACTGCGGACACCTTATGCTTCCAGCACAAACACGTTAGCGCTTGACACGACCTTAATGACCGCCGGGTTATAATTAAGGCTTCATCAGGCGGCGACGGCTTTGTCAAAACACAACCACGCAGACCTCGGCTTTGGCCAAGCCGGTGTCAACACCTGGATCTGCTCAGGTGAGCAAGAGGAAGGTGACTCACCCGCCACCTCAAGCCACATTACCAGGCTGCTGACTCCCAGTAACCACCCCGGGGATTTCGGCAAACGTCCCAGTGTTCATGTTCAAAGGAACAAGTCTGACACAGCACCGGCACTAATGGTGAAGCCTCCCAGCCCAGTGTCCAACTGGAAACAGCGAAGGCGGCCCATAACCACTGAATTATGGACGCTCCCGCACGCCTGGGCTCTGCTAAGCGTTTATCAGGAAAAGCGCAGGCACGGCCGGCCGCGTTCCTCCTCCGTCGGAAGCAGAAGGTGTTTCACACACACAAAGGTGCTCGGGCCAGCCCGGCTGTTCCTGGCACACGCTGTTGGCACTGCCGTGTCAATATTTAAAAATCAAAGCCACGCACCAGGCAGGACCAGCTCAGAAAGCACCAGCCGCGTTTCTCCGGGCCAGCAGCCGCAGGTGCCAGGACCCCCAGGCTCTGCCAGGGGAAGGCACCCCGGAGCCATGGGGGGCTGACCCCCATCAGCAGGGACCCTGCCCCGAGGGGGGACCCCATGGGCCCTGCCGGGGCTCGAGGGGAGTGTGGGGCGCAGGCTGCCCTGTCGGATCCCCACGCTGCTACGGGGCACAGGGGTCCCTCATGAGAACCCCCGGCCCCTGTAGGGCCCAAAGGCCCCCCCATCCCTCTCTCCAGCCCCCTGGGGGCACAGAGGTCCCCCCCCATCCCTCTCTCCAGCCCCGGGGGGCACAGAGGTCCCCCCCCATCCCTCTCTCCAGCCCCCGGGGGAAACAGAGGGGCCCCCCCCATCCCTCTCTCCAGCCCCCGGGGGGCACAGAGGGCCCCCCCCATCCCTCTCCCTGGCCCCCGGGGGGCACAGAGCCCCCCCCATCCCTCTCCCCGGCCCCCGGGGGGCACGGAGACCCCCCCCATCCCTCTCCCCGGCCCCCGGGGGGCACAGAGCGCCCCCCCCCATCCCTCTCCCCGGCCCCCGGGGGGGCACAGAGCCCCTCTCACCCCGCGTCCCCAGGGGTCCCCCCCCCGGCCTCCCTCCCCGGAGCCCCCCCCGCCCACCTGGTGTGCCGCCGGCCGCCGGCCGCCCTCAGCGCCGCCAGATCGACCTCGGCGCGTCCCAGGAACTTGTCGATGCCGACGAGGGCGCGGTGCAGCACGGTGAGGCGGAGCGCGGCGGGCCGCGGCGGCGGCGGCAGCTCGAAGGTGGCCTCCTCCCGCCACAGCGGCTGCCCCTGGCACCGCTCCGCCACCGAGGTGGAGAACTTCTCGCGGCCCAGCGCCATCACGGTGTAGGCGTCGCTGCCGCCGCTGCCCGCCGCCGCCTTGGCCCGCAGCCCCCGCGCCCGCAGCACCGTCACCTGCACGTGGGTGGGCACCCAGGCCGGGGCCGCGCCCGGGCCGGACATGGCGGCGGGAGCGGAGCGGGAGCGCGAGGGGAGCGGGAGCGGGAGCGGGAAGGGAGCGGCGCGTCCCGGTGCGCGTCCCGGTGCGCTCCCGCCCCGCCCGATCGCCCCGCCCCTCTCGCGAGAGCATGGGGCGGGGCGGGGGTGGGCGGGGCCGGGGCGGAGGGGCGGGGCCTCTGCCGTACAGGTGAGTGCAGGTGTGCGTGCAGGTGTGTGTGCAGGTGTGCGTACAGGTGTGCGTGCAGGTGTGCGTGCAGGTGTGCGTGTAGGTGTGCGTGCAGGTGTGTGTGCAGGTGTGCGTACAGGTGTGCGTGTAGGTGTGCGTACAGATGTGCGTGCAGGTGTGCGTGCAGGTGTGCGTACAGATGTGTGTGCAGGTGTGCGTACAGATGTGTGTGCAGGTGTGCGTGCAGGTGTGCGTGCAGATGTGTGTGTAGGTGTGCGTACAGATGTGTGTGCAGGTGTGCGTGCAGGTGTGCGTGCAGGTGTGCGCGGCAGGTACAGGGGTGCGGGTACAGGTGCAGGTACAAGGGGGGTGTATGGGTACAGGGATGTGCAAACGGGCAGGGCGGTGGGTACGGGGGTGTACAGGGCACGTATAGGGGTGTATGTATGAGTGTGTGTACAAGGGGTGTGTGTGTATAGGTACAGAGGTGTGCAAACGGGCAGGGCTGTGTGTTCAGGGGTGTGCAGGGGGAACATATAGGGGGTGTATGTACAGGTGCGTGTACAAGGGATGTGTGTATGGGTACAGGGATGTGCAAACGGGCAGGACTGTGTAGGGCACATATAGGGGTGTATGTACAAGTGTGTGTACAAGGGATGTGTGTGTAGGTACAGAAGTGTGCAAACAGGCAGAGCTGTGTGTACAGGGGTGTGTAGAGGTGTGTACAGGGGTGTAGGGGGAACATATAGGGGTGTGTGTACAAGGGATGTGTGTGTGGGTACAGGGGTGTGCAAACGGGCAGGGCTGTGTGTACAGGGATGTACATACAGCTGGTGTGTATGAGGGAGGTACAGGGGGCACATGTGTGCACACAGCTGGGTATACAGGGATGTGTGTGTATGTACAGGGTGTGTGTGTCCAGAGGGGCACGTGTGTGTACAGGGGGTGTGGTTCTGTGCACACGCAGGGCTGTGTGTGTCTGCACAGGGCAGCGTGTGCAGGTGTTTTGGGGCGTGGGGGGTGTACAGGTGCCTGAGCATACAGGCAGGTGTGTGTCCAGGGGTACAGATGTGGGGAGGGGGCGTGCAGTCCTGGGGGTGACCAGTGTGTGTACGTGTGCAGGGGTGTGCAAGGCTGAGCAGCATGGCCAGAAGCGTGACCGTCCTGGCGCCGGCTCCATCCCCTCGCCTGCAGGAAAAGCACCGGCACTTCTCCGAAACCAATCTGGCAGAGAAATACCATTTCCAAAAGCCAAGCACGGATTTAGTGAGAGCTGTGGGATTCATTTAATGGAAGGGGCAGCTGCTCCCAGCAGCTTGCAGACAGCCGTCACTCCAGGAAACACTTTTCACCCCTTCCCTGCACTCCCACGGGCGTGTTGCCTTCATTAATTTAGAGTAATGACACCACGAGGTCCCGAAGCGAAGCACGCAGCCTGCCCCCCCTCCCGTGGGTCTGGGCACTGTCTCCTTTGGGAGCTCTGCTCTGCCCTCCCTCCCCACCCCACATTCCCAGGAGCTTCCACCCTGCACCCCGCAATGCTGGGATGCTCTGGTCCCTCCCATCTCCTCCAAAGCCCGGCAGCCTCGGCCTGAGGCTACACCAGCCCATGGGACCGCAGCATCCCGGGCACGTGCCAGGGAGCAGCCAGCCCTGGGGATGGGGATGGCCCTTGGGCCACATGCACTGCCCAGGGGGGCTGCCTGCAGCTGGGAGGGGAGAGGGCAGCCCCGCATGGGTGCAGCCTGTGCCCCCCGGGGAGGTGCCCCGTTTGCCTTCGGAAGCCTCGCAGGAGCGACAGGTCTTGCTGGGGGGGCTGCGGGTACGCAGCTGGGGGTGGCCAGGGGGACTTTGCAGGAAAAAGCTGCAGCAAATGCATTTTTGGCCATGCCAGCTGCTGTCCTGGAGGCAAAGGGAGCTCAGGGTATGCCGGGAGCAGAGCTGAGCACCCCGACACAGGGCAGGCGGAGGGAAGGTGCTGCAGCAAGTGCTGCAAATACCTGGGCTGCCAGGATGGCCTCCTTTGTCTCTGGTCCCGTGGGCAGGACGGGCATCCCCGACCCCTCAGCAGCAGGGAAAGCTCTGCCATGCACAGGACAAAGCACGCAGCCACAGAGGGTCTGGGGAGCAGGACCCCGGCCTCAGAGCACACCTCCAGCAGCCCCGCAGTTCGTGGTGGGGATGATCTTCCTCTTGCAGGTGAACATCTTCCGGAGCTCCCCGCGGAAGCGGTCGTGCAGCCAGGCATAGAGGAAGGGGTTGCAGCAGGAGGAGCTCATGGCGAACCAGTGGCAGAGCAGCTGGATGAGGAGGAAATAGTGCTTGTTGATGAGGTTGATGTCGATGTCCCGGATGATGTTGAAGACGTGGATGGGGAGCCAGCAGATGCCAAAGGCTGCCACCACCAGCACGATGAGGCGGAAGATCTTCCTCTTCCTCAGGCGGTCAAATTCGGCTTGGCTCTGCGTGGGGTGGCCAGGCACCACCCGGTTCCTCAGCTTCACCGAGATGCAGATGTAGGAGAGGGAGACGGCGGAGAGGGGCAGGATGTAGGTGACGATCAGGGTGCCGTAGGCATAGGCCAGGCGCTGCGTCTCCTTCTCCATCCAGAACTCCTCGCAGATGGCGAAGCCCTCCTGCCGGAACTCCACGTGGTACGTGTGGGCGATGGCGGGGGCCACCAGCCCGCAGGAGAGCAGCCAGATGCCCCCCACCACAGAGATGCAGCTGGTGACCGAGATGCGCTTCTTTAGGGGGTGCACGGTGGCGTAGTACCTGCAGGGAGAGAAACGCTGGAGCCCGAGCCCCAGAGCATCCCCCCAGCAGCCCAGGCAGGGGGTGGCTGGCAGCAGGGCTGGGGCCATGGGAGGAGGAGCCCCGCCGGCTCCGGGAGCAGGGGCTTGGTTCCAAGCGGCTGCTGGAAAAGGGCTGGCTGGGGACAGGGGGGGCAACTGCATCCGCTTGCCCGGCCGTGGGGCTCATGGAAGCACTAGGTCACTTCTGTTTCGGGAAGCAGGATACCTTGGGAGGGCAGGGCATGGAGCATCCCTCCTGGAGCCTGTCCGAACCTGCCTTGAGGAGTGCAGCAGCACAAAGTGAATAACAATAAAAGCCAACAATTCCTCTTTCACATCCTCCTCCCCTGAGCACCTTCCACTCCTCCGTGCTGCCTCATCTTACGGTCAAGGGCTTGCCCTGAGCGAGCTCCCAGAGAGATGTCTTCAGCAGCAGGAATTTGATTTTCCGCAGCTCCTTCTCGTGCCAAGCGCTCTGCTCCCTGCGCTGCCGCTGCCCAGCCCTGGGGCAGAGCGAACCAGCATGAGAGGCACAAGAGGCACTCTTGGTTCTGCCGGAGGCACTGCCGGCATCGCAGCCATCCCCACAGGGTCTGGAGCATCTTTGATGAGCGGAGGAAACACGGTTTTTTATAAACCGCCCCCCATCAGACCCTGCGCTCAGGGAGGCACAAGTGCTTCCCCCCCAGGGGCCAGAGCACAGCGTGGTTTGGGTGCAAATTTATCCAGCAAAGTACAAGGATGGGGTGCGAACTCCAACAAGCCCTCGTGCGAGCTGGCTGCTGGCAGGTCTGGATTTTGATGATGATGGTTTCAGACAGGGAAGCCTGAACTGCACAGTGTCACTTCCCGACACAAAAATAGCAGCCAAACGCCCTCCGTGTGCTTCCTCCACGCGAGTCCTGATGCTAAAGAAAAGGCTGCAGAGAGACTGCAAAGATCCACGGGATTTTTTTCTCTTCCAGTTTTGAGTATTCAGCACGTAACACCCCAAGCCGAGCAAGCAGCAGCCTTGGGGAGACAAACCCAGACCCCCCCGTGCCATCCGCCCCGCCAGCGCTTACCTGTCAACCGCGATGGCCGTGAGCGTGAAGACGGAGACGTAAACCGTCATGGGCTGCATCAGGAAGACGAAGTAGCACAAAAACTTCCCAAAAACCCAGCCCTGGGGATTGAAGGCGTAGGCCAGAGTGAAGGGCACGCACGTGGCACACATCAGCATGTCGGAGAATGCCAGGTTGCCGATGAAGAAGTTGGTGACGTTGTGCATCTTCTTGGTCTTGCAGATGACGTAGAGGAGCAGGTAGTTGCCGAAGATGCCAACGAGGACGACCAGGGCATAGCAAGGGATGATGAGGGGTTTGAAGGACTGGATGAGCTGCACCCCGGTGAACTGTGCGCTGGCGTCGGAGCGGTTCTGCAGGGCGAGCTCCTGGACGGTGGCGTTGGCCATGTCCCTGTTCCCACCGGGCTCCATGGCTGTGGCTGAAACCCAAGAAACCCCTCGTTTTGGTCAGCCTCAGCACCCCAAAATCAGTCAGTAGCAGGTTTCAGGTGTCCGTGGGGCACGTCCTGCTCCTCATCACAGCCCCTGCAGCCACACAGGACCCTGCTCCGCACCCAGCGAGGATCCTCAGGATGGCAGCTTCGTCCTGCGGGCTGCTGGGGAGAGGAATAGAGATCGGGGCTCAGGAGAGAGGCGATGCCAGCGAGCAGCCCCGTGTCGGGAGGGCAGCCAGCCCCGGGCTCAGCGGCAGTTACGGCTGAGGCTAAGAGGAGAGAAGCAGTGGGGCTGACCACGGGCTCAGGGCGAGCACTTACCGAGATCTGGTCTCCTCAACACCCCTTTAAACAAAGTGTTTGCACCAATCCTGCCCTGCCCCAGTGCAGCTGGTGGAGGGGCAGCTGCCCACAGAAGGAAATGGGAAGCAGCAGCTGAGCCAGAAAACAGCTCCTAATGTGTCTGGAAATAACAAAGGACATTAATGGATAAACAAATAGAGATGTTCTGCTACTTTTGCGCTGCCTCAAAACCTCGTGCGCCTGCACCCCACTCGTCCGTCCCTGCAATGAGGTCACCCGGCTCCCCTCAAACGCTGAGCCTGGCGCAGCTGGCACGGGCTGTGCTGCTGCTGCCGTGCAGGGGGCTCAGCCCAGGTGTGTTCACAGACCCTGGCACCGTGCTGCCGACAGCAACGTTATCATGTAATCAGCTGCAAAGGGAACGGGATGGGGGACAAGGAGTACATCAAGCACCTTTCCCATCCCCGGCACACGGTGCTCGCTGTCAGACCCCCGGGCTGCTCCTGCACCCCCTCCTTCCTGCCCACTGAATCGTCTCACCACCCACCACAGTCCAACTTTGATTTTCTGGGCTATTTCCATGCATTATCTCCCACCCTTTCCCAGCCCCGGACTTGCCACCCTGTTTATTTCTCTCTGTAGCAGCCATTATGTCACCTTTGAGCCCTCACGTACCAGACCCACTAAGACCAAAACCCACCCGGCAGGTTTTGGAAGCTCCCAGGGGAACCCGGTGGAGAATTGCACCCAGCTACAGAGTTTTGTAACACATCTCAGCAGCCCCCTCCTAAGATACATCCTCAGCCGCTCACACGTCCCCAAACAAAGTACCCACAGCAAAGGATGAAGTTGTGCCACTGGCAGCATTCACGGGCAGCTGCATCCCAGGCAGGCTCCTGCTCGGGGGCTGCACTGGGGGTGCAGAGGGGAGCAGACCCCCCCCCCCCCCCGTGCCCCTCTCACCAGCCACAGTGAGACCACAGCAATTTCAGTCCAGCTCTGCCCATGTGGGCACCTCGGCCGTGCACCCCATCTGCCTGCTGCAGCCACCCCTGTGCCCAGAGTGGGGCAGGATCTGACCCTCCTGATGAGGAGAGGGACTGGGGCAAAACTATCCCTCTTTGTGCCCAGCCAGGCAGGTGTACAGCCCCACGTCTGGCACACTCTGGTCATGCCTGTTTTGTCTCCCTGACATTGAGACTCACCTATTAATTACTTAGCGGTTGCCATGGTTATGCCAAAGCCTTCCAGGAGATGCTCCGTCCCCTTTCCCACTGCTGGGGCTACACCAGACCAGGCTCCAGTGAGGGGCTCATGGCTGGCATGAGGTGACCGCGGGCACTGTGGCAGCTGCTTGTGCATTTGGCTGTCGGATGCTCCCCTGACACATACTGGGAGTCAAAGATGTCACTGTGCAAACTCACTGGCACTGACCTTAATCCACTTTGTGTTCCTTTTCTTCCCAGATTTCTCTATAGAGCTTAATCCGTGCCCAGCACGATGCCTCAGTGCAGCTGCTGGGTCACACCGAGCAGCCAGCGTTCAGCTTCCCAATTAACAGCGTGTTTCCTTCCCGCCTGAGGAATTAGGAGCAATGAATTCATCAGCCTTTATTCCTGCTCCTCTGAGCCCAGCACCCACCGAACACCTCTGGGACGGGCGGCAGGAGGGGTGCATCACCCCCAGACTCACCAGAACACTCTGGCCCTCACAAAGCACCTTCAACCCCAGCAGCAGGGAAGCAGGTGAGACCCCTCACCCCTCGGACAGTGCATTGTCACACTGACTGGCTCCAAGCAGCAACAGGTCCCAGAGCTGGTCCCAGTGGGGAAAATAAGCCCAAATCACCTGTTTCAATGAGCAACGTGATGCTCATGGCTCTGATCCTCCCTCCAAAAGTACCAAACACAATCCCACATGCTGGGAGCAAGGCGAAGGCAGGGAAAAGCTGGATGAATTAATTGTTCATTGCAGTTTTGCTCTTCCCCTTCTCTCCCCCCCTCTCACCTCCGGAGCTCAGGGCTGTGTGTGGCAGCGGCTTTCTGCTCCCCATCGCAGGACACGTCTCCAGCCCCGGCGCAGGAAGGGACTCGGGGCACACGCTCGCCTTGCGGGAGGTGATGCCCGACAAACCCCTTCCCAGGCAAAGGCTGTGCACGATCACCCTCCGATCCCGCGGCCGAGCTGGGGGGCCAGGCACTGCCCACGCCAGCGGCTGACGCGCTGCCAGGCTGCAGCCCATCAGGGCAGGCAGCTGGTTTCACCCAGGCCCATCTCCAGCCTCTCGCAGGCCATTACAGCGTGACGACAGCAATCTTCCCTCCGCGCACCGACCGGCTCATCTCCGCGGCTTTTTCCATTATAAGTGGGGAAAATAAAAAAAAAAAAAGACCTACACGCTGCTCCCTTCCTGCAGATTCAGGGCTCCCCTTTAAAGTCAACCCCGCTGCCAGCTAACATCATCCATGTAACGATTTGGGCAATTTTCTCAATTAGGAGTTTTAATTATATTATTTCAGCGGCTGCTTGTTCTGGGCAGCTTTTGGCTGCGTTTCCCAGGCTGCCATGATCACAGCAACGCGACTTTGTCCTGTTGATCCAAGCAGGCGATGGGCAGAGTGATTCCTACCGGAACAAAAGGACTATCGGGACCATGGAGAACAAAGGGAGCTCATGGGATAACCAGTGCCAGGGCTGTGCAGGGAGGGCACGATGGCTGCGGCACCAGGGCATCGTGTCCTCCTCGCGAAGGGATGGCTGAGTTTGCATGGACACACAAGCCCTGATCCAGAGCCTCCTCCAGACATGCTGGGGCTGAGAGAGCCCTGAGCCCCCTGCCCGGGCATCAGGCAGGGCAGCAGCCCAGGGGCTGCTTGCTGGCACCTCTGCCCCCCCCCCCCCCCCCCCAGACCCACGGGGTACAGCAGCACGACCCACAGCATGGCAGGGACTGCACATGTGGAATACATTTTCCTGGGCAGCAGCAGGGACCTGCCAGAAGCAGCAGGCAGGGACAGGGGAGCAGGTGCAAGCGGCTGGCATGGAAGCACCAGAGCACAGCCCAGATTAACTCCAGGATATTTGCACTTTCCCATTGTTATTGCAATAAAGAGGAAAAAGCATTTGTGGGAGCACAGTAGGAATGGAGAGGGCAAGGAGAGGAGACAAAGGATGAGCCAAAGCCCCAACAGTTTGTGTCTCCCTGCAAGGATCCATCCTGTTCAAGGATCATCCCGGTGCAGGGTGTCCCCACGATCACACCAGCTCTGCTCCCAGAGCCGCGAAGTCTTCTCCAAGCTGCAGCTGTTCTATGATGCTCTATCATCATCATCATCCTCATCACCTACATCTTCCTCCAAGAGCTCTTCCTCGTGGGCTTCAGACTTGGCATCATCTTCCACTGGGAAGCAGAGATGCAGGGCTGCAGCGGGAGGAGGTGGCCGTGGCCCACCAAGGGGAGGTGAATTCCCCACCCCAACCTATCTCCAAGCACAGCCAGCGATCCCACCCCACGCTGGCAGTGGGAACACAGACACCATCCCACCCTGTGGCAGCAAAGGCAGAGCGGGGAGCTAGCACAGACCACTGTGCTGAGCCCACAAATGCAAACAAGCACTAATCCCCCCTCAGACCAGCAATCCCTCCGTCCCCGGGGTGAACCTGCCCCTAAAGCCACCGTGGGACCCACGGAGCGTCCCCAGTGCAGCCCCCACGCTCGCCCTGGCACACTCACGGGTGACGTGCTGCCCGCTGAGATAGACCGGCCCAGCTCCACACTTGAGCACGAAGGTGATGGGAGGGACCAGCTCCAGCCCCTTAAGGCTGATCTGCAAAGAGTCGGAGCTCAGAGATCCCTGACCCCAGCCCAGGGTGAAGTTACCACCCCGTGGCCAGGGGCTGCGCGTTGGGCTGCGCTTACCATGGGCAGCACCGAGGTCCGCAGTGCTGCGATGGGCACCGGCTTGTGATCTCCATAGGTGTTTTTCGAGTCAACAGCCACCACGTGCAGCTCGTCCCTGGCATCGGCATCCAGGCAGATCTGCGGAGCCGAGCAGAGACTTCGTGGCAGGGAGCTCGGCCACCCACCAGCCCCACTACAGGGGCACAGGCTCGCTCTGAAGGGCCCTTCGGCAAGCCTCGGATCTCACCGTTCGCAGCAGGACCAGGTGCTCCAAGAAGTCATCATCCTCCTTCACCACGCAGCTCCGGGTGTCTGTGCTCAGCTGGCAGCCTGCCGGGATGCAGCACCAGCTCTGCCCATGCAAGCCAAGGCAGGGTTTCCCAGGTACAGGCTCCATGGGAACGGGGGAACCACACTCCGTGCACCACCCACCCCAGCTGCCCAGACACCGCTTCCCTGCTCACTCCTACCACCAGGTCCCACCAAAGCAGCCTGGGCTCCGTACCCCACAGGGCAGCCACGGGCCTCTCCTCTGGCAGTGACCTGGAAGGAGGAGAAGAGCTGCTCATCCTCCACAGCAGATCCAGCACTGGCAGCAGGAACCAGCTCCTGCGAGACAAACAGCAGAGGAAAGCAGCGCTGGACTGGTCTGGAGCAGAAACACGAGGAAGAAATGTGGCTTTGGAGCACTGAGAGCAAACTCTCCAGTCCCAAATGTCCGGAGCCAGGACAGCAGCACGCAGGCAGCTCACACCAGGACACCAGCATCCCTTCGGCAAGGGCAGCATGGCTAAGGGAAGGATAAAGTCATCTGGGGAAAGGAAAAGCCAGTTAAATGCCTTTCCAGACAAAACCAGCCCTAAGAGGCTGAGCAGCCTCCATGCAGCTGGGCAGCACCATAAACAGAGCCAGCCTGGGGCAGTCTGTGCCCCCCCCCCCCCAGCAAATCCAGCCAACCAGAGCAGCTCAGGAGGCATTTAATACGGAGAGAGCACCTGGACACCTCAAACACCATGGGCATCACCAGCATCATCGTTCAATCCAGCAGCACACCCCAGCACAGGGACTGGGGTGTCAGGGGAAGCTGCCCCCACCACACAGCCACCCCAAGGGACCACTGAGCACATCCCTGCCCATACCCAGCCAGGAGAGCAGCACCAAGGGAGCAACAAGCACCAGCACCTGGTTGCCTGCTGCTAATAAAGGAAAGGGCCCCCAGGGTGGTGCAGTTTGGGGATGCCGCACAGGTGCTTTGGGAGGGCAGGCAGCTCCCACCAGCTGGCAACAACGCACCCACCACTCCTCATCACCCCACACCCCCAGGAGGACCTACAGCTGGCAAGGAAGCCCATCTGAGCCAGCTTTAGCTTGATTAGGGATGAGGACACTGGCCCTGCCAGGGGGATATGCAGAGACCTGGGGACCTCCGTTCCCTGGGGCAGCCCCCTCAGCCCCTCCCAGGGCTCACCTGCCATTACTCATTAACACGGCGGCTCTTGGGGGGTAACGAACTGCTCCTGGGCTGGCGTTGGACTGTGTCCCCTCAGCACAGAGGTACCCCGGGGGGATGGGGCCATGGGGGGGCTGAGGGACATGCAGGACCTGCTTGTGCTCGTGGTCAGCTGCAGGGATGAGACCCCAGCCCTGCAGGAGCCATCGGAGCCACCCAACCGATGTCTGAAGGTCTGAAACGGAACCAGGCACCGAGAGCCGCGTTTTTCTCTTTATTTAGTGATTTCATCCTCGCTGGTATTGAAAGCAAAACACACCAAGGGAAGATCCTGGCAGGGGAGACCCCTGGCACCCCAGTCCCTGGGGCTGCAGCTGGACCCCGCAGGCTCCGTGTAGGAGCTGGGACTTCCCCAGCACCAGGATGTGGCACTGGGTGCTTCTGCACGGGGTACCAGGGAGGGACAGGATGGCCAGGGCAGCCTGGATGCATCCATCTGCAGGTGCGTGGGGTGCATCACCCTGGCATGGGAATCCTCTGCCTCTCCCAAGCAAATGTTCGTGGTGGTAAAATGCTCCCAAATTATGGTGGGATGGTGGTGCCAGCTCTCCGATGCATCCCCAGGCTGGCAAACCCCTGGGGGGGGGACACAAACCCCGAGCCTTGGGCAGCCCTCAGGAAGGTCACAGCTATATGGCACGTGGCAGTGGTGTCCCTCGGCTTGGCACCGATTCGAGGATGTCGCGGAGACTCAAACATTTATTTCACACAGGGAGGGGGGGAGAGACAAGACAGACAAAAACTTTACAGTCGCCGTGACGTATTTACAACCAACATCATCCCAAAAGTCGCCACGTGGCAGCGTGGTGGGGGCGCAGCTGCCAACGCGAGTGCCCGTCTGTACGTGCACCCCGAGCTCCGTACGGCACCCCAAGGTGGCGGAGGGGCCACTGCAGCAGCTCGGGGCTAGACTGGCCCTGCCACCCACCCCCAAGCTGGCAGCAGAGAGGTTAATGCAAGAGCTTCGCTTTGCTGCCCTCACCCTGCTGCCCCACGTACCCAGGTCAGGTACGGGGGGCTCGGGGTGAAACCCACCCCCCTACAACGCTCTCCCCACCTGTCCCTGCTGCTGCTCCTCCAGCTTCATCCGCCTCCCCCGTCCCCAGAGACCCGGACATCTGCCCCGAACGGAGAGGGAGAAACAGGAGGAGATCTGACAAGAGCATAATTGACGTTTTTTGCCCAGTCCCCCGTGCTCGGAGCTCCCCTTGCTCCCCTGGGCTCTTCCTTCGCTAAAGGTATCGCTGCGGCTCCCGGATGGCACCCAGCCCTGGGAACGCAGCGGCTGGGGCAGGGATGGAGCGGAGATCCCGGGAAGGGCTCGTGCCTGCAGGAAGCTCTTCTCCCCTTCCTGACGGGCTGTCCGAAACCCGGCCGAGCCCGGGATGGTGGGGTCCTGTGTCCTTCGGGAGAGCAGAGCTGCCAGCCCCCACGTCCCGCTGCCAGCCATGCCAGGAAGCAGCCCTGGCTGGATGCTCGCAGGACGTTCCCGAGGATGCGTTGCCTCTTGGCCAGCGGCGCAGGAGCTTTTTCCCCGCTGGCTCCAGCTCTCCAGCACCAACGGCACAGAGGAACCGGCTCCTCAGGCCCTGCTGTGGCTGCGAGCGCTCCGGGAGAGCCTCCCTCTCCTCCAGATTGGCACCTGCACGGGAGGGTCCATCCAGCACGGAGGGTCCATCCGGCGCCAGTGCCACCAGCACGCTCCTCCGTCCCCTTCGCAACGCCCGGCCCTGCAAGAAGAGGGTGGGACGTGACGCAGCATCACCCACCGGGCTCAACCCTCGCGCTTTCCGTGGCGTAGCCCCGGGGACAGGGACAGCCACCGCCCCAGGGGAGCGGGGAGCAGTGGGCAGGAAGGGGGATCCAGGGCTGGAGCTGGGCAACAAAGCACCACATGAAGGTCTGGTGCTCCAGCAGCCCGTAAGCCAACGCGGCAGAGGCGACCACCTCGACGGGGGTTAAAGCATCCCTGGGTGAGTGGGAGATGTCAGCAGGCAGCCAGGCTGATGCTGGGCTCACGTGCCCGACAGCGGGCAGCTGCCTGCGGGCTGGCCAAGGCGGCGCTCCCCCGGGGAAGGCAGCGGCCAACGCGGGCAGAGGAGACGCCGCGAGGGATGATCGCCCCGACCCCGCCGACACTCACTCTTTTCCCGGCTCTCGGCTGCTGGCAGTCAGATGGAAGGACCTGCTGGCATCTCTCTGCTGGCAAACCTTAAACAGGAGAGTGCGGTGCGGTGAAGAGCCCAGACCTTTCCCATGATTTACCATCCATGTTCCCAGAACGGACAAATCCTTCCCCAGAACATGAGACTTCAGGAAAGGCTTGCTGGCACCTCTTTCTGCACTTCTCTGCCGATGGCGGCTCTGCCTGTGCGGGCTGGCAGGAACCTCTCTTGTCTTTGGGGGTTTCAGAACAGCAAAACCCGGTTAAAATCCACAGTAACCAGAATAATTCACATTTTGTTTATACTAATAAAAAACTCGGGCGGGAAGGAGGTGTAAACCCACGTACCGGTGCAGGCAGGAGTCTGGCAGGGCAGAGCCACAGCACAGACACCCCTGCCAGCCCTCTGCCCTGGCACCGGGCTGCCAGCTCCGGGAAGCTCATCTCCATCCGCAGGGCTGGCGGCAGCGAGAGATGGAGGGCGATGAAATAAATTCCCTTCCCAGAATTACACTCTGATATCAGGGGGCAAAGCGACCTGCAGAGCCCGAGCTGGCGACAGCAAGTCCCCGGTTATCTCCCTGCCGAGAGGCTCCCCCCGTTTTCCTTCTTCAACAGCAGAAAGTGGGAGTGAGGGGAGAAGGGGGGAAATCTCAGGGACTGGGACACGTTCCCGTTCGGCTGGTTTGCTTCCCTATTCACCACCAGTGCTTTTCTTTAGCAAGAACAGCAGACCCCCATCATGGCGGGCTGGGGGTTCCCTGGGAAGGGACCAAAGCGGGACTGGACTGGGATCCCAGTTTGCAGCCCAGCTGAGTGGCGGGTTTCAGGGAAACCTAAAGGCAGAGGGGTGTGGGGCTGGGAACCCCAGTACCTCTCCCACTCACCCCAGGCCCTGCCTGCCCTCCAGCTCCACACTGCGCCATCAGACCACAGCCCTGGCATCGACAGCCCCCCCAGTGGCACCCCAAAGGGCTGGTCCCCTCGAGCCCCCCGAGCGAGCGCTGCGGGTACCTACTCGTCAAGCTGCGAGCACAGCGTGGTCTGGGTGCCCTGCAGCGGGACTCGCCCAGGGGCCGCTGCCCGTGGCCACTGCCCTGGGACGGGCTGGTCTCCTCCGTCCGGCTGCCTGCAGCGGCTGCTGCTGCCGCTGCCCGAGCCTCGTCGTCCTCCCCGGCGCACCCGGGGGCCGCTGCCTTGCTGCCCTGCGAGGGACCTCCCCGGGGGCTGAAGGCAGAGGGGCAGCGCTGCAGGTCCTGCGAGACGGCGTGGAGCGGCGGTCGGCGCGGCGCGGGCAGCACAGCAGCTTGCGGAAGGCGCTCCTGAAGTCAGGGCTGCGGCAGTAGATGATGGGGTTGAAGGCTGAGTGACGTAGCCCAGCCAGTTGAGGAAGAGGAAGAGCTGATCCGGCACCAGCGGCCGGCAGAAGACCTTGATGATGTTGGCCACGAAGAAGGGCAGCCAGCAGAGCGTGAAGGTGCCCATGATGATGCCAGGGTCTTGAGCGCCTTGTGCTCCTGATGGCCAGCAGACGGGAGGGCCGTCTCCGCCGGCTGCTCCTGGAGCCAGGGCTGGGGGGCTCCTGCAGGAACCTCACCTTGTCCTTGCCAATGAGCTGGACGTGCCGCGTGGCCACGGCGAAGACACGCACGTAGACGAAGATCATGACGAGCAGGGGCACGTAGAAGGAGATGGTGGAGGAGATGATGGCGTAGGTCATGTTGGTGACGAAGTCGCAGCAGCGTGGGTCGTCCATAGCAGCGCACCGCCCTGCTCATCCGCCCTGTCCCGCCACCAGTGGTTCATGATGGGCAGGAAGGAGATGAAGGCAGAGATGGCCCACACCAGGCACACCACCGCCCGCGCCCTGCCTTGGTCACCAGCGCCTCGTACTGCAGCGGCGACGTGATGGCGAGGGGGTAGCGATCCACGGCGATGGCGCACAGCGTCTCGATGCTGGCCGTGACGCACAGCACGTCCAACGAGGTCCACAGCTCACACACCATCGTGCCGTAGGGCCAGTGGCCGCTCAGCAGGATGGTGGCCCCCGGCGGCACCACCAGCAAGCCCATGACGAGGTCGGCGCAAGCCAGCGAGGTGACGAAAACGTTGGTCATGGTCTGCAGCCGCGGCGTCTTGGCGATGGCCACGACCACCAGCAAGTTGCCGGCCACGATGACCAGCACGGTGAGGCTCAGGGCGGCCCCCACGCCCACTGCCGGCTCAGGCTGCCGGCCCCGCTGCAGTTGCTGCCGCTGCCCAGCGCTGCCGCCCCCCAGGCGCTGCCGTTGCCGGCGGGCAGGGGCGTCATCTCCGCGGGCAGGGGGCACGGCGAGGGGCACGGCTGGGGGCACGGCGCCGGCCACGGCTCCCGCGGCCCCGACGTGCGCTCCCCGCCGCCGCCGCCGGAGCCCGGAGCAGCCGTCGGGGCGGACCGGCGGGGCTGCGGCGGAGCCGGGCTCCCCTCCGCGGCGCTCCCGGGCCGCTGCCGGGAGGAGGAGCCTTTAAAGGCTCGGGGCGGCCCCGGGCGGCCCCCGCTCCGGAGATCAATGAGGGAAGAGCGGGCTGCGGCACCGCCTCCCCTCCGGCCGGGCACCCTCGGCTCCTCCTGGCATCCCCCCGCTGTCCCTCGGCCCCTCGCCGTGCGCCCCTCACTGCGCGTCCAGGTCCTCCTCTGCACACCCCTTACCCTGCACCCCTCGCCGCCCTGCTCTTGGTCCTTCTCCACCCTCTCCATCATCTCCCCCTGCACCCCTTGCTCTGAACCCTCACCGTGCACCCCGGGACTTTGCTACGTCTCCCTCAAGCACCTGCCCCTCTCTGTACACCCCTCACCTTGCTCAGGCTTCCCTGGGCAGGACAGGGTGTCCCTGGTGGGGACACCAACACCCTGACCCCCCTATGTCAGCAGAGGGATGGCAAGATGACAGCCCCCATCCAGGGCACCCTCACCGCCCCAATTTCATTTCCACATTTAATGCCCAAACCCCCTTCCAAGCAGATGGAGGAGAGTGGGCAGACCCCCGCTGCTCCTCTCCTGCTTTGGGTGGGCGTTGGTGTTCTGCAGACCCCCAAACGCTCCCTTCTCTGCTCACATGGCAGCAAGGAGCACCTCAGACTGGAAGACACTGGGTGCCCCAGAGCCCTGGCAGCCTCAGCCCCATCGCTGCCCTCAGCTCTCTCCTCCCGAGGGCCCCTGGGCGGGCTCCAGAATGGGTAATTTTTTCACTATCAGCTATTTATACAAATACTGGAACTTCTAAGACAGGCGCTCTCCAAATATGGCATTTTGAAGTTTCAGCCAAATGGGGGAATGTGACAAAGAGGACAAAATATGTGTAAAAAATTATCCAGTTGGCGTTTCTTCCCATTCATGAGCTGGCAAAACAAAGCCTCACTTTTACAAGCTCGATCTTTACAAGATTGTTTTGGTTTTTTCAAAGCAGCAAGGGGAGGGCTTGATGCAACCCTTTTAGCTCCCAGCTCTGGCATTAACTGCTGGCTCGGACCGAGCCCCGGACTTGCTCTTTCCAGGGCAGTTTGTGCCCCCGCTGGAACGGCGCATGGCACAAGCAGGATGCGCACGGGAAAGTCGCAGTCTTTTTAACGTGGCTGCACACGCAACTCCAGCGTGTGATGGCAACACGGAGCTGCAGCTGGAATTTGTGTCTGAAAAATAAAGCAAGAGCATCTGTGGGAATGCCCAGGGATAACGAGGGCGCTGGGCTTGGATGCCCTGCTATGTCACAACTCCACTGGGTAACTGGGGGCTGGTGACTCCCCTCCCTTGCCTCCACTTCCCCCCCTCACCTCTGTTCCCCCTCTCTCCTCCACTCCCACAGGAGCCCAGCCTGTGCCCACCACAGACCATCTGTGGGAGAACGCACTGTAACGTCCGCAGATGGTCCTTCACGGCGTGTTCAGACCATCTCCACGGTCACCGTGCCCTGGATGGGACCATTCCCGCCACATTCAAAGTGAGTAACAGACGGACACGCTGCCCACGGCCGGACAAACACTCCCAGCAAGGCTTTCTGGAGGTGCCAAAGCAGGCACCCAAAATGCCACTTCCGCTGTCCTCTCTCAGGACACTACATGAGACTCTTCCTCCCACTCCCAGGCAGGAGAGCTCGGACCCCTCCTCCTGTCCCAGGCAGCCGACTCAATCGGGAGAGGAAGGAGAGTCCCAGGCAAGGGAAGTAGCGCGGCTCGATGGCTTGGTCCCGGTTTACAGCTGGAAAAGCTGAAGCAGGGAGATGCTGGGTCTTGCACAGCCCAACCCCCATTCCCCTCCACTCTAGACCCTCGACCCAAGCCCACTGCCATGCTGGAGAGCCCAGCTGCACCCTCCAGCCCATGGATGAGGCACCAGGAAAAGCATCCTCTCCCCTTGGCTGTCCCTGCCACGGGCCGGGAACGCTGGCCCAGCTCCCTGCCCACAGGCAGAGGGAGGCAGATCCAGCCTCGGAGACACCCGCGGGGAAGTGCTGGCCAGTGGGTCAAGTGGCTGTTTAGAAAACTCTGGGAAAATATGTTTATGCCATGGATCAGAGCACTCCTTGGCTGTTGCTACAGAATAAACGATGGATATTTAAAAATACTTCTGTCTACGTAGAGAGAGAGCCGGGATGGATTAGGGGAAGATCCATGCTTGGGGAGAGCTGGATGCAGGGAAGGAGCAGCGCAGCTCTCCTTGCACATGGAGCCCACGGACGGTTTGGAAGGAGGAAAGAGATGCCTGACCAGGCCCCCCCATCTGAGGGGGCACAGGGTCGCCTGGTCATGGATTTAGAGGGGTGAGATGGCATAAGAAGTGGCAGCTACAGAGCCCTTTGCAGAGAGGATTAGCAGCTCCTGGAGGAGGCCTCATCGTGGGGCAATTCTCCCGCAAACAGAGCCTGCACCAGAGTGGAGATGTCGCAAGGTCCCAAATTCCTCCCAGGGCAACGCTGAGTGCCGGGGAGTCGTGAACCTGCCGGCAGTGTCAGCCTCCCCCCACGCCGATGCCCAGCGCTGCCTGGCATGGGAGCAGGAATGGTCCTTTGGACCAGGGCAGGATGGATGGCAGGGCTTTGTCCCGCAAGGAGCTCAAATACCCTTTTGTAGATTCCTGGGGAAACAACTTGTGACTGTTCACAGAGAGCTGGACATGAGCCCACCTCCAGCTGGTCATGAGCCCACCTCCAGCTGGTCCTCTAGCGTAGACCCCCACCAGGGCGAAGGGAACCGCTCCGGCCAGCCCTGCCACCCTGAGCCTGCGCCAGCTGTAAATCACCCTCCTCGATCTTAAGCAAAGTATTTTCCTGCTGGCACTCCTGCTGAAGTGGACGTAAAGTCCCTGCGCTCGATCCATCCGCTCGAGAGATGGATCCAGCCTGTGGATCGAGGTGGTGCACGAGGCTGTGCATCCAAGTGGTGCACGAGGCTGTGCAGGGCCAGCTGGCAGGGAGGAGGGTACCAGCTATCGGACCCCTGCCCAAGCTCCCATGACCTGCCACCGCAGGTATTAAACACAGTTTTAATTCAATCCATAATTGCACCTGTGAGCTCGGCAAGGCTGGCTGGGCCCAGAGAGGGCAGGCAGGGAGTGAGGAGGGGCTGAGGCTCGACAGGAGGAGAGGAGAGACTGGGCAGTGACAGGCAAGCACCAACTTTGCCTCCCAGCATCGTAACACGCAGCACATTCGCACTCTGCCAAGGCTGAGCCGGGCTGATGCTACACTAGGATAAAACAAAAGCTTTTTATAGCTGGGAACTCTTGCTCTCTCTCCCCTGGCACGCCGTTTGCATACTTGCAGTTACAGAACGAGTGATAAAAACCCGCGCATGGTGGGACCCACAGCAGGCACACCGACAGCAGGGGCATGGGCATCCCCCTCCCCAGGACCTAACTGCTCTCCCCTTCGGCTCAGACTTCCTCAGCTTCCCACGGCAGCAGAGGGTCGGGAAGCAAACCCAGCGCGGCAAGTGACGGCACTGACTCTGCCGGCAGAGCGTTTGAGGGGTTTTGCCTGTCTGTCCCCAGCCCTTTCCTGGAGCAGGGGTGCAGGGAGCGGAGCAGGAGAGGCACTGCTGCACCCAGAGAGGTGCAGCTCAGCTTTGCACCAGTGAGAGACGGTGCCAGAGCCCCTCCTGAGCCAGGCTTGTGTTGCAAAGCGTTGCCCATCCACGGAATTCAGAGCCAGAGCCGTGCTGGCGCAAGTCCCCGCCCAGACCAAAGGGCAAGGGCAGCTGGTGAGGTTCACCACCGCAGCCCAGCCAGAGCTGTGAGCCCCAGCACCCTGGGATGGGCACCGCACCCCTGCAGCCTCACCAGCACTTGTCCCCCTCACCGGTTTCCAAAGAAGTATTTCCAGAGAAACAACATGTGCTCTCGGAATGCGACAGTGCCCTTCCTCCTGGCTCACACGTCCCAGCCCGATGGCCACTAAAGCCCTCAAGAGCTTCGAGATACCAGTTACTTACACAGACTCCCTGGGGAAGCCCCGGGCAGGTTCAGGGCAGCAGGCTGGGGCTCCATGGGCACCACTGTCACTGCCAAGCACTGCCAGCCACACCGTGTGAGTCCCACCAGCCCAGGACCCCACAGCTTCCCCACATCCACACCTGCACCAGGGCCCTGAGCAAGCCCTGCCCAGAGACCCCACGGACCCACACCGCCCTGCAACGGGGCTGACGAGACATCCGCTCCGCAGCAAACCCACGCGGGCTCAGAGCTGTGCACAGCACGAAGCCACGCACCGTGTCACCACCTGCACCCCCAGAGCGAGCACCAGCCCCTGCAGGCACCCGGGGACAGTGGGGACCGTGCGACGCTGTACCCTCCGCCTACGCAAGAGCTGCTCAAGGAGCATCATTTTACCCCAAATCCCCTCGGCCGCCTGGTGCGGCGTGGGGAGGGAGCGCGGGGATCGGCGGAGTGGGCACGGGGCCGGGCACTGGGCTTTTGGCAGCGGGTCCTGCTCTGCCCTTAACGGCTGCAGCAGTAATTAGTCTGGGGCTCTCCGCACTGAGACTTCAGGAATAGTTTCCATATCGGATTCCCGAATCTCGCTTTGAAGTTGTTTGGGATTATCTGTCATCATGTTTCCTTGTCAGCACATAAACACGCTGCGAAGAGGCTTCGCCCCGCTGGGTACTGCCTGTCCCAGTAAGGCTGGAGGAAGCCGTCCATAAACTCTCGGCTCTGCAGAAACTCTCCTCCCAAGTGCCGCTCTGGGAGCCGCAGCGCCGGGGCTCAGGCACAGGCAGCGGCAGAACGGGAAAAATCCTCTGGGTCAGAATAATAAAAATCCTAAAACCATCCTGTTTCACCGGCTCTCGTGCAAGCTGCCGTTTTCAGAGCACGGGCTGGTGAAGGTGCGCTCAGCACCCCACCGGACCCTCACGCTTCCCTTCGCAGGGCAGCGCATGTCCCGCCTTACAGGGGTTTAAGCAGATGCTTTGTGCTGTGCATCTGCAGCAGCTTAAATCTCCCAGCACATCTGGTAGGTCCTTTGACCTGGCAGCTGCCCTGGCACAGCCTCCCCAGCAGCCCATGGCAGAGCACGGGGTATAATCCCGGTGCCACCCTGGTGCTGCCATCCCAGCTCAGGGCAAGCCCTGCTTCCCACAGCGGCGGGGACGGAGCGTCCCGGCAGGCTCGAGCTCTGGCGTATTGAGGAGGGGGCAGCCATCTCACACGCTCACATCCTGTTTTCCGAGCAAAGCTCCTGGGAGCAAACGCATCCATAATGATGAAAGAGGCAGAGTGTATCCTGGGCACAGAGAAGGTCAAAGCCCACTGCCGGCTGCCTGCGCGGGCAGGGCTGAGGTCACTCGATTCCCTGTTTATTAGCCTGTTCCCACAGGGTTTTGCCCTACAGACACACAGCTTGGGTGGAGGGAGTGGGGCCCTCCGGGACAAAGGATGAGGCTGGGCAGGGCTGGTGGGTTCCCTTCTCCTCACTTGGGGCACCCCAGGGTGGCTTTGGGGGGACAGACAGGGCTGGAGGGATGGAATCCTGGCACGGTGAATGCAGCCCGTTACCCTCCGCGGCAGTGAGCAGCACCGCGTCTCATGGGAGAGGAGATGGAGGCATGGATCTCTGCTGGGACCGATCCTGCCCTGCCTGGAGCAGACACCCCCGAGGCCGGGCACGGCCACTCGCCGTCCCAGGGCTGCGGCTCATCCCAAGGCTACGCAGCGTTGTGAGAATTAGGGAAAGGGGCATCGAGATCCTGAAACGCAGCCAGTGCCAAAGGCCACACTAAAGCAATCCCGGGTCCTTCTCCTGCCCCCCAAATCCCTGTGCAATAACGTTTTCAGATTTTTGAAAAAAAAAAGAAATAAATAAAGCCGTCTTCTTTCCCATGTTGCTGTGGGGAAAGCCTGTGGCAGCAGCAAGAGCAATGCCTGCGGGCAGTTATTCCTGATTTCCAACACACCTCGTGGCAGGGTCTCGTTTCCAGCAATTCCCACCTCCCTCCAGCCGCAGGTACCGGGACGTGAGTCCTCGTGCTGCCACCAGGATCTGCGAAGGTGTTACTGACGTTTTCACAGCTCCTTCTCCATCATTTCTGGTTTTCCTGCAGCTACTGCTAAAGGAAAAACGGGGAGAGGGAAGGAGGGGGAAGTTTGCAATAGCATTGGTACGGATTTCACAAAGTGTGGAAACCGTCATGAAAAAACAGCAACAAAATGACATCCAGAGGAGCTGCTGCTGCTGCCTCTGCTTTCAGGCGGAGGGTTCCGAGGAGGAGAAGAGCATCCCACGGTGGTTGCCCCCGGCTCTGCCCCGCCTGCGGGGCAGCAGGGTGCGAGTCCGGCCCCACTTTGGGGAGAAAGGCTGTTTGGGGCAAAGCTGGGCAGGAATGGGGGCACAGGTCCCGCTCTTGTGCCGGCAGGAAGGAACGAGCGTCAGCAGCCCCAAGCGGAGCCGCTGCCAGCCCGGCCACGGTCACGGGCCACGGGCCACCGGCCAAACTGCCACGTGCCACCTTGGTGTCAGACCCTGGGTGCTGCCCCGCTGCCTCCCACCCCACATCCTCCCCCTGCTTCCCTGCCCGGGCACCATCCACTGAAGCTCCAAATCGTACCCCACTGCCTGACAGCACCCCGTCTCCCAGCGCTCCGGTCCCATCCCGGGCCCGATCCTGCACCCATCGACCCCCTGCAAGGGCTCAGCCCCAGCTGTGCCGCTCCCGGCTGGTGTTCGCTTCCAGCCCGCGTGTTCGCAGGGTGGGAAAACAACAACAACAACAACAAGGAGGAGGAGGAGGTCAGGCACTTCTCCCCGGCCCTGGCCATGGGTGCAGGGTGGCTCTCATGCCATGGCGGCTATTTTTAACCCACGGGTTCCTCCTCCCTCCCGACATATCTCAAAAACCTCCTTGAGGGAAGCAAATGGGGAAAAGGTTCCTCCTCTCCGGCTGCATCCCGCAGCTCGTGTCGGGCTCCGGGAGAAGCGGCTGCCCTGGCACCCTGTCCCCTTGCCCAGCCCAGCAGGACAGAGACCCCCTGCTCCCTCTGCCCTGGCAGGGGAAACTCCCTCCCCTGGACTGGGAGCCGAGCAAGACTTCCCAGCTCCAGGGGCCCTCATCGCTGCCCGGAACCATCTTTAGTGCCCGGCTCCAGCATCCGCAGCACCTTCAGCCCGGCTGTTTCTCCGGGCACATGGTGCAGGCGGGTGTTTCCATTGGCACAGAGCTCACACCACACTCCGTGCTCGCTGTTACACTGGTGCAATAAGCACTGCGAGCAGCCTGGTGCTCAGCGGCTTAGAGGGGGAGACAAGAACACGGATGAGGAGGTCTCGTGGCTGCAGCAAAAGCACTGGGGATGCGGTGGGAGCCAGGAGGAAGGAGGATCAGAAGTGAAGCCAGTTTCCAAACCTGAAGGCAGAAGCCACCCTGGCAGCTCAGCCTCAGCTCCTGCAGCACCCGCTTCACATGGTATATGGCACGGCCGCGGGGCAGCCGGGCTGCCCAGGGCAGGTTGCTCCAGCGCAGACAGGGAATGGAAACCCTTCCCTGTCCAGGCATTTCTGCGGTTGCAAAGGGCAGCGCCCGGGCAGGACAGGGTGTTGTAAGAGCGGGGAACCTGCCAGCCGGAGCTGCCGGGCTGGCGGAGGGACCGAGCCCCTCCGAGGTCACAAAAGGAATGACGAATATTTTTTTGCTAACTGGCACATGGGTCTTTTGGCTCCCAGAAGTGACTGGAAGCATGAGCGAGGGCAGCAAGGGGACTCCGGGTGCTGGGACCACACGGCCGGGGTGCTGTGCGGGGAGCTGCCTCTGCCCTGGGGAAGAGCCTGGGATCCGTCCTGAAGGGCAGGCGGATGGCTCAGGAACATTTCCATCCCCAGGCCAGGTTCCAGCCCCATCTACGGAGCAGGCTGGAGCCGGCTGGCACGTGCAAATGCAGCCACCGGCACGTGCAGAGGGATGCTGGGCACCGAGCAATGGGCACGGATGTGAGCCTACAGCTGATGGGTAAAAGCTCCAGATCCAGAGATGCATCCCAGCTCCCGGGAGTCTGACCTGGTGCCATTTTCTCACCCTGCTCCGTTTTTCCCCCCTTCAGTTGTTTCTGCTGGGCCTTTCCCCCACAAGCAGCCGGAGAGCCCCAGCTCTCCATGCCAGACGCTGGTGTCAGGCGTGTGCCCACGCCATGCCAGCCCACAAGGACGTCCCTGCCTCTGCCAAACTTCCTTTGCAAGAGCGTGAATCAAACAGCACATCCCAGGGGTGCGTTATGGGGTGCTGAGCACCCCTAGCAAGTGCCAGCCCTGACCCAGAGGGCCACGGTCCGGCCGAGCCCTGGCCAGGGTTTTCCTGCCCAAGGGCTGCGGGCAGGGCGGGGGTGCACTTCCCACGGCAGGATGGGCTTGTTTATGGGGGCAACTTTTATCTGCAGGAACAGCCCTTGGGCGGGCAGCGTGGATGGGTTTGTCGTTATCTCTGCCGGCAATCCGAGGGGAATGTAAACACGGATGGGGTGGAATGCGGCCGCACAGGGACATCCTCACCGCGGGGCGGGGGTCAGCGTGATGGGCAGCAGCACCCGGGGACCCACCACCGCCCCATCCCGCTGGTTCTCCCCATGGGAGAGCTGAGTGCGGCGTTGGGCTGGAGAGGACCCAAATCCCCGAATCCACGCAGCCGCAGGGATGATGGATGGGGCGAGACGAAAGCCGCCAGTCCCTGCTGCCCACCGTGCATAAATTTATCCTCCCCTTGGTTTATTTTCTTCCTGCCTCCAGCAAACCCCCCTGTAATCAGCAGCCCGGTTAGTATTGGTGGAAGTGCCACCGTGACAACTGCCCCTCGCTGCCCTTCCCCAGAGGCTGCTCTCACGCCAGGGCCGCAGGGCAGTGGGCGAGGGGCTGCTGCCCGCGGCAGCCCCAGCTGTCATGGTGCAACAAAAACTTCAGTATTTCATGACTTACAAGCCGTGTTTTCCATAAGCCACGAGGCAAATGTCCCTCCCTGGGAGTCTGCTGGAGGAGAAAGAGCTTTACAAAAAGCCAACGCTGCTCAGGTAAAAGGGATTCGAACCAGTTCAGCAGCAAAGACGCTGCAGCTACTGGTGAGCGGGTGAAGGGATGGACACCTGTGAGAAGCACTTCTGCTCCTGATTTAGAAGGCAGTTAGTCGATAAACCAGTATCACAGGAGGATGATGAAGGGCTCTCCAGCCCCGTTAGCTGCCCAGGGAAAGGGCAGATAAAATGCCCCAGAGGTGAACATGGTGTAAACAGGGGGTGCTGGTGGCTTGGGCAGGTGAACACTGTGCCTTCAGGTGCTGGCAGCGCCAGGGCAGCAGAGCTGCTAGCCGGGGGCTTCTCATGAACCCCCCGGCCAGGAGCATCCCTGGTCCCTCACATGCTGCCGGGAGCACTGAGCTCTGGTGGGTGCTGGGACAGTGATGCCGTGGTGGGGCTGGGGTCTCCACATCCTTTCTGTCTCTTTCTCGGAGGTTGCCCCCATGCACAGAACCCCAGAGAAATGCTGGATGTCCCAGCAACAGGCAGCACAGGGGTCCTGCCCGCCTGGAGACATCACTGATTTATTGTCCGGGGCTGGTTGTTCCCTGGCCCTGGCTCCAGGTGGTTTCCCCTTTCTTTCTTCTTGCTTTTTTTTTAATCTCCAGCCTGTGTGGGAAATGGGAGACAGAGACGGATGAGGAGGAAAGGCTATTGTTAGGGCTCTGGGCTGTGCATCCCAGACCGGCTTGCTCAGTGCCGGATGGTTTCTGGGGAGGTCTTGCCAGCCGGGAGATTGTATCAGCCGAGTCCGGGAAGGAGGTCGCTGCCAGCCCGGGAGAGCAGCATGTTCTCCATGATGGGCTGGAGCTCCGCAGAGCCCAGCAAGGGCAGCAAGAGCTGAGCATCCTCATCCTTGCTCCGGGATGGGGACTGGCCGCCTCCTGCTGCCCAGCTCTGCTGCAGCCTTTCGGGTCTCCTGCACACCCCAAGTGCCGTGTTGGAGCCCCCCAGATGGGGATGTGCCTGGAGTCTCACGGCACAGAGAAGCCGTCTCTGCAGCACAGAAAGGGTCCAGTCCCCTGAAGGAGCATCTCCAGAAAAGGCATTTTGTGGGATTTTGAGTGCCCTGGAGGTTTCCCCCCAACACTGTTGCAGCAGTCCTTGCCCTCACCCTGAGCCAGGGGTGCTCCAGGTGCCAAGGGCAGACACCCCGATGAAGCGAGGGCTCGTGGCCCCCTGCTCCACCCTGGCCAGGATGTGCCCTTGAACCCTGACCCCCCTCCAGCTTCTTGACCCCGTGATGGTCCATTCTGTGGGAGGAGGAGGAGGAAACAGCAGCGGACCTTGTTATTCGGTGGCCGGACACCTCGCTGGGTTGGGGGTCACCGCTGATGTCATTCAGCACGGCCGGATATGTTATTTTCCTGCCCCAGCGCCTGGTAATCGATTCAGCAGCTGGCACAGGACAAGGGCTGCCTGCCTGGCACTGCAGCCTGCCCGGGTCCCAGGAGTTTTTGGGGGGCACCACAGCCTGCCTGGGGGTCCTCGGGGGGCACCACAGTCTCTCAGAGTCCTGGGGGTCCTCAGGGAGCAGAGCCTTCAAAGCACCCTTCTCCATCCCCCAGCCTGGCAGGAGACCACTGCGCTGGCCACACAAACGCTGCCCTGGAGAAAGGGCTCAGAGCCCCCCGGGGACCCCCAGCACCCCAGGGCTGGACCGCGGCTCCGCAGGGATGAGGTTTCATTCCCCAGGGATGGGGCAGTGGTCGGGGGGCTGCAGGAGCTGGCTCAGCCCTGGCTGGCCGGGCTTGCCCGAGCCGAGCGGGGGCCGAAGCAGGCAGGGAAGGGGGCAGACGGTGCGGCCGGTTTGGCCGTGGCCGGCCGCGGGCCCTGGGCCAGGCTCCGGTGCGGCGTGCGGCAGCCGAGCTCCATCTGTTGGAGCCGGGGGGATGGCGGGGTTCGGGCAGGGCGGGGGCTGGCTGCGTCCCACCGCCCCCGGGCCAGGACCCCTTCCCAGGGACGGTCGTTGCCACAGCCCCCGCCACCACCGCGGTTCCCCAACGCGGGCGAAACGCTGCCGAGACGCTGCCGGCTCCGCGCCTCCCGGCCATCGGCAGGTGTCAGCACCGGGCCGGGGTCCCCGCAGCCCTGCGGTCGCTGTCGGGGGCGCGGACGGAGCTGGAGGGATCTTCCAGGGGGCTAGAAACGGTGCGGGGTCGGCATCGGCTGCACTGGCGTAGCGGGGGCGCTGGGGGGGCTGCCCCCGTCCCGGCCGTGCCACCCCTCTGACAAGCCCGGGGAGCCCCTTTCCCCCCGCTGGCGGGCAGGGCTGAGCCGCTGGCACTCGCCACGCCAGTGAGCAGGGTGGTCCTACGGGCGGGAGTCCTCGTGCCTCCTCCTCCCTGCTCGGGAGGCTTCGTGCCAGGGCTTCATCCTAAAGTTTTAAGAAAAAAACCTATTTTTTTTCACTGCCCCGAGGCCCGGGCAGCCCCGACCGGAGCAGTCCCGCGCAGGGTGCGCCCCAGACCCCGCCCGCGGCACGGCGTGGGGGTGCCCGACACTTGTGCAGACGCTGTGTGGCCCCCCCGGCCCCTCCCGCGTTTGCTCCCAGCCCCTCCGGAGGTGGCAGGGCCATTTGGGATGGAGGTCTGCCACCCAGGCGGGCAGACATCTGTCCCCCAGGGTTCACACCGGGACCTCCCACAGGGGCCCCCCCGGCTGCACGCCCCGCGTGGGGCAGGCGGGGGTCACTAAGCGGGGGGACACCCCCCGGGCGGGCAGGGGGGCAGGGACCCCCGCCGGGAGGGGTTAGCGCTGTCAGCGTCCCTCTGCGGACCCCGTGGGGTCACTGCAGGGCGCTGGGTGCCGCACGGGGCGGGCAGGGGGCAACGCGCTCCCCCGGGAGCGGGGGAGGACAGGCGCTGGGTGCCCCCGGGGCGGGCCGGGGGCACAGGGACCCCCGTGCGCCCGGGAGGGCCCCGCCCCGCCCAAGCCACGCCCCCTCAGCCGAAGCCCCGCCCCCTGCACCGCCCGTCACTCTATTTCCCGCCGCGCCGCGCGGCGGAAGGGGCGTGCCCCGGGGCGGAAGCGGCGGGCAGGGCGGGCCGGGCGGCAGCCGCTCCGATCGCGGTGCCATGTCGGGCCGCTGCTGCCAGGGACAGACGCCGAGTCGCGACATCCCGGGGCCCGGCAAGCGCCTCGCCCTGCCCGACGGCGCCCGCTGCCGCCCGGCGACTACAGCACCACGCCGGGGGGCACCGTGTTCGGGACCACGCCGGGCGGTGAGCGGGGGCCCCGCGGGGGGCGGGCCGGGCCCTGCGGTGGGGCAGCGGGCCGGGGGCTCTTACCCCGGGCGGTCCGGGGGAGCCCGTTGTGTCGGTGGGCGGAGTCGGGGGCTCCGGTTCCCGGGGGGCTGTCTCCCCTTCTGCCCGGGGAGCCCGTGCTCCGCCGGGGGCTGTGCGGGCGCTCGGGGGCTCCTGGCCCGATGGCGCTGTGGGGGAGCGGCTCCCGCGTTGACCGGAGGCTGTACGGGGGGTCGGGGGGAGCTCTCGTTGTGCAGGCGGGGCGCAGGGACGGACCCCCGTTGGGGCAGCAGCTCGCCGGGCGGCGCGGACGTTCTCCCTTCCCTGGGCGGTGTTCTGGGGGTGACCGGGTGCTGGCGGGGGGGTGCCCCCCTCCCCGGCAGGGTTCGGCTCGGCAGGGTCCGGCTTTTCCCGGGGAGCTCGGCGCCGCTGTGCCGTGAGGGGTTCCACCTTCCCGGGAGCGCACCGGTGCCGCGAACCGGCCTCTGCCCGGGCGGCCGTGCTGCCCCGTGTGCCCCTGGGCAGCCTCGCCGGGAGCAAACCCGGCCTCCACTGCGAGTTACTGATTAATTCTGGTATTTGCTCTTTCCTCTGGCAGCAAGTGAACCTGGGGCTCTTTTTTCTTTCCTTCCTCATCCCAAGCTGCTCCAGCTTCTGAGAGCGCGGCGCACGAAGGCGGCGGCTGGTTCCTTCTGTGCTGCCAGGCTCGTGCGGCACGGGACTGCCAGGACTGGCATCTCGTAGGGATCCCATCTTCGGATGAGAACAAGCTGGTGGCGAGGGTGGCTGTGCTCGCCTGCGAGCTCAGTGTTTGTTGTAGCTGCACGTCACGGGTTCTCTGTCCCTGTGCGCTGCAGCAGGGACACCGTGTGCAGAGCTCCCGAAGGGCTCATCCATCTGGGAGCCTTTGCATCCGCACCGCTTGGTCGGGTGTTTATTTTGAGGAGTTTGGTTTTGGAGACAAGCAGCTGCTGTTCCAGATGATGGCACTGGGCACCAGACCAGTTGTGTGTATTTCCAGCTACAGCAGCTGCCCACACTCCCATTGATTGGTGATTTGAGATAACTTTTTTCATACCTTTAAGAATTTTTCCCCATGCTGCTACATAAAAGATCAATGTGAGCAGCAGGAATGATGAAACTGAACTTGAAGTTCAGCCAAAAGAATAAACTAAATGGGAGGAGGTGGATGGATGTTTTGTTCATCCCTCAGACCTACTGGTCTCTTTACAACACAATATTTCAGGGGTTAAAACTTAGAGGAGGAGGAAATTGGCATTGCTGACTCACATGTTTTTGTGTTTGTGCAGAAGAGCTTGGTTGGGGAACTAAAGTTCTTGTGTTGTTTTTGCCATATGTTCTCTCTGCTCTGAAAGCAGCAAATAACTGAAGTGCTTCCATGACACTCGCGGTAATTATGCCATGGAAGGCAGAAGAATGAAAATGCCTTTCTCAGCGATATTCATGTGCTCTGAGTAGCAGAATACAAATGAACCATTAAGAGTGCTGTGCAGAGTAATGAGCCTTCCAGGACTATCATCTCTGCTGGAGAGTTACCGAGTGTCTGGAGCACGGAGGAGAAGCAAACAGCGTTTATTGTGAGGGCGTGCGCGTCCGGCGAAATCCACAGCCACGGGGTGCTTCAGTCTGTGCCCAGCCTGGCTGTGGGTGCTGGCTGCCCACCTTCAGGTGCTGGATCTGGGTGCTGAAAGGAGGAATGTTTTAAAGCTCCGGAAGGACTTGGAGTGGATGTTAGTCTTGGGTCGTTGGTCTGTTTGTAGTCACTGTTGCAAGAATTCCTTGTCCTGCAGAGTCTGGAAGAGCTCTCGAAGTCAGTTATCGGTACGTTTCACAGCAAACTCCCCAGATGGGTGCACCAAAGTGTCACTTTAAAGAGTGCTGGGGCCAGGCCAGTTTGGACTGGGGGAGCCTCTCTGCTGTCTGGGCTACGTTCTCCTCCCCTGTTTTCTGCTAACCCATTTATCCACTGATTCGGGCAGAATTTGTGTTTGCATTGCTCCTTTGCAGGTCAGCCCTGACTGCTGTGAAAATAATCTTGTGTTTCAGAACCACTTGCTTTAGGTCCTTCCGTTCAAAACATTCAGCGTATGCGGGAAAGTCTGACCTTTCCTGCAAAGCAGTAGGTTAAGTCTGAAGAGTCAGAAGAAAGAAGCAGATCAAACTTGTCGTGCAAAACCTCTGACTAATTTTGGAGAAGAACTGAGGACTGTAATCTCTGAAGTCATCCCTTTGGCTGTAGGCAGTGCTGGGAATGTGAGTGATGGAAAAAGGGCTCGGTGCCAGCGCTGGAAACCCCAGCAGCAGTGCTGGGGGACTGAAGGCTGTTGGAAAAGTGGTTCTCCACAGCTACGGTACGCTGAGCTGTGTGTGTCCAGCAGCCAAGCTTATTTTTGGAAAGAGCAGGGGAACACTCGCTTTTCCAGCTGTCAGGCACTTACAGATCAGCTGTCTCGTTAGCACCTTTACTCTGGTGTGGCTTTGCTTGTGCTCAAATCCACCAGCTTTTCCTGCTAGGATTTTTCACTGTGCACAACACTGAGATGAAGTTCTTTGGCAGGTTGCCTTTGACTCCCCAGAAGTGTTGAAGTGACTTCTAAAATGCAGTTTGGATAAAAGGGGCCCATCCGAGCAGGGCAGACAGTCATGTCTCATGATGCTCCGAAGTGTCCTCCCTCTCATCCCGGTAGCAGGGCAGTGGCACAGCCCACCGTGCAACTGGTGTGAGTGAGCAGAGTTTTTCTTTGGTTTGGTGCCAATGATGGGAGGAAAGGACTTGATTTTCCTTTTTCAGCTCCCTTCACAGATCTCTCAGGACTCTGTGATCCCCTCGGAAAGGGATGGTGGAATAAAGAAATTCCCTGTCCTCTGACAGCACAGGCAGTAGCTGTTTTTCTTCCAGCAGTCAGCAGAGGTGAAAAATCAGCGTGGAGGAACGTGTAAGAGGTGAGGTGTCACCTGTAAGCACAGTCTGTTCTCAGTTTCCCTTTGTGCCTCTCCTGGCTCCTCACCAGCTTGCTGAGGGCACATGGACACGTTGTCTTGAATAGAGCCCACCTGCAGCACTGCTGGGGGGTCCTGCCAGCTCGGCCTGTTGTGAGCCGAGGTGCACCGAGCTGCTGTGGTGCTCGCCGCGGCAGTGATGCCCTGGTGCTCGCAGCACCTTTTGTAGAAGGAGCTGCCTCCGGAGCTGCTGGAGGTGTCAGCTCTTTGGGATGGGATGGCTCTCAGAGCAGCGCCTGTGCCCCAGTCAGCACCACAGTAACGGGCATATTTGGCAGGAAAGCAACAGGATGTTTTACTCAACACTCCTTCAAACCTGGTGTTTCATCCTGATGGAAATACTCAGTGAGTCAAATTCTCATCCAGACTTTCCAAGTTGCACCGTGAGGCGCTTGGTTACACCACGGCTTCAACACCCAGGGCTTTCAGGGAGCAGAGCAGCTCCCACGGTGCAGTCAGTACTACATACAGACCCTTACAACAGGGGGAGAGCTGCTGGTAACTCAGCTCTGTGCGCTGGAAGGAGCCCTTTATGGCCTCGGGCTGTGCCTGCTGACAGCGTGGCTCCGTGTCGCACTCCGGGTGTCTGCTTTCGTCAGCTCTGGGCTTGTGACTGTCAGAGGAACCTGAGCCAGGCGTGGAAGCTCTTGTCCACCTGAACTGTGCTCCTGATACTCAGTACATGAGCTGCAGTTCCAGGAAGCCCCGTCCTCGCCTCTGCGAACCTCCCAGGAATTCCGCGCTCAGCTCGCGGACGAGGCGCCTGCCTTCTCAAATCCGGCTGAGTGCTCCAGCACAGTTCTGAGTTGGGTTACATCTCCCCTTGGGTCTAGCGAAGGAACTCAAAATCTTTTAGTGAAAAGAGGTTTCCAGTGGTTTGGAAACTCATTAGGAGAGCGTTCTTGAAGCAGGATATCCAGCTGCGCTGTTTTGTAGGCGTGCTTCAAAGTAAAGTGAGTTTCATGTTCCAGGACAGATGTTAATGGGAGCTTGTTTCCCTGCACGTGTGTGCTTCTGGTTACTGCTTTTCAGGGAGGGCACAAGAAGTTGCCTTTCACTCTTGCTGGAACAGGAGCAGAGCAGTAAGGGCCTGATCCAGAGAGGAGGTTTGCAGCCTTCCTCTTGGGGGAAGAAAAACTGTTTTTTCAGTAACTTCTGGGTTATGGCTGCAGTTGTTTGGAGGGATCTCTTTCCTGTGTGGGTTTTTGAGCTTTTTCCAATGTAATTCCTTTACAAGGAACGGGCTGTTCAGTCCAGCGGTATTCCTAGAAATCCGTGCCTGGAGCCGAGCTCTGCTGCTCCGCGGAGGCTCGCTGAAACGTGCTGGAGCTGGCGTGTTCCACGTAGGGCACGGGGAGTCGGGTGTCGCCTGGTTAACCATTAAAACAGATGGGCCCTTTGACAGGTGGGTGTGCTGGGCAGCAGCACCCGGTATGCAAGAGCAAACGCCCGTGCAGGCGTTTCTGCTGGGCAGTGCCCAGGTGGTGTAAGGACACGGCGCCTTGTCCTGTTCTACCTGACCTGGGTGCTTGTGCCTGGCTGCAGTTCTCAGCCCTGGGCAGCTCAGAAAAGCCTGTTGTGTTTGTGTGTGGAGATTAAATTCGATTTACTGTTTCCTTTGGGCGGTGTTGGGACGTTGAGTGAGGTAGAAAGGGCTGTGCTGTTGTGTCCGGTGTCAGTCTGGGTTTTGGAGTCTTCTCTCCATGCAGCAGACCAGTAGCATTAACTATTACTTGGGTACCTGATGCTTCATACCTTTATTTTGGCAAATACAGTGTTAATGGTATCTGGCTTTCCTGTAAAGTAGCACCAAATGAACAGAGTAAGTGCTAATTAACAGGCAGCACTTCAAATATGGCTCCTGCTGTTCTTGACACACTTAGCTGTGACGTTGGCCCAGCTGTACTCGTGCATCAAAACGCTAAAAACTGACAGTGTTCTCTTCTCGCCCCCAGGTACCAGGATTATTTATGACCGTAAGTTTTTGATGGAGTGCCGTAATTCTCCAGTTGCCAAAACACCACCTTCCGACCTTCCGGACATTCCAGGTGTTACCAGCCCAAATGTGGAGGAGTTGAAGATTGAGAACAACCATGTCCAAAACAGTGATGAGAAAGTGAGCGCAGGTGAGTGCACCCGAAGAACCACAAGTTCACTCACTGGGTTTGGGAAACTTTGCTGTTTCCTAGAAATACAGAAGTTTGCACATGGACTGGAGCTAGGAGATCCTGATAAGCTGCAATCAATAGTCTGGTAGCCTCTTGCAAAATCAAAGTGTGCTTGATGTCACTAGGTGATCAGGGTCTTGTGGGTTCTGCTGTGGTCTGCAGTAATGTGACTTCTTGATTAGTTGAATGTAATTTGTTACAATCACTTAATTCTCATTAATTTAGCATTTGGGAAACTTGCCACATTAATAGTCCTGTGGTGAGAGAATGGGTGCAGCTGTTGCTGCCTCTCTCCATTCTGGACCATTTTGCAGCTGCTTTGCGTTTTTGAAAAATGAGAAGATCAGATTACAGTTCAGAGTAGGATTTGTTTGGGGTTTTTAATATCAGCCTGATTTGCAATTCCTCCTGCCTTTTTTGATACTGAGGCTTCCAGCGTACAAGTGAGCTCTGCTGATGTGGCTGGATGTGATACCTGAGCTGTGTGTGCTGATTCTCCAATGTCTGTTGCTGTCTTTACAGGGTTCAGCAGGAGCTTGCAGGTGTGCATAGGGCAGCAAGGTAGAGGTTAGACCACAGGAGAACAGAGGTCCTTGGCCACTTTGGGCACACAAATACTGAAGGCACTCTAGTAGCAAAATGAACAAGTATTGCTGTTGAATGTTTCTTTTTTTAAAATAAAGCTATGTGAGATTACTTCTTGAAGCAACCTGAAACTACAGAGTGTGGTTATTTATCTTCTTTCTAAAAAGAGATCTGGATGCTCATGAGTTGGCGTCCATCCTCACTCTAAGCAAAATCGTTCCAGAGTCAGTATTGCTTAATGGTTTTATTACACACCATTGTGACCTTTAGTGGCTCACTGGATTCTCTGGCAAACTGGAACGCAGGCTGTGTGCTGGATGCCAGCTTGGTTGTGACTCTTCCAAAGAAGCCCTGTCCTCAGGAATAGACCATCCCTGCTCACGTTGGCATCCTGTCAAATGCGTGAGCTGTGGTAGCAGCTGTACAGATCACAAGTTGTGGAATGTGCATTTGTGTCTTTGGTAACAGAAGCTTATACCAGGGATTGTCATCAGCATTATTCTTTATGTTCCTTTTTACAAGGAAATCCGGGGTAGAAATAGATTGTTTAAAGGGCATCTTCTCTGCTTCTGCTCTTGACTGCCTGCAAGATCTCTGTGGACAGAGTGTTTTGCTTGTACATGATGGTTTTCATATCAAACTTGATTCCTGAATGCAGCTTTTAAGTCCAACTTCCACATTTCTGAAGCGCAGCTGACAGTTGTTTCTTCCATAAAATATTTGGTATTCAGTGTGAAACTTTGAGGACTCATTTGTGGGTTGTGTTTTGTCCCTCTCAGCAGGTGAGGAAGAGCAGTTTGACATGGACATCTAAAGCATGTGCCCTGAGAGTGCTGATCCAGTGAAGAACCAGGACTTTGTCTTGAGGATTCCCACCAGCCAGGCTTAAAAGTAGCCCATGCCTTGAGTGCCTTCCTGCTTCCTGGGAACGGCAGTTTCTTCCCTTCCGAGAGCAGAGTGTGTCCTGTTGCAAGGACTGAGCCTCAGCCTCTCCGTGTGGGTGCCAATACACAAGTGCAGCCCCTGATGATGATGATGATGGGCCTTGGAGTGCCGGAGGAGACACTCTCAATGATTGTTTTTGTTTCCAGTTTTATGCTTTTGTTAATCATTTTAATACTGTAAAGTTACAGAAATGCAATACAAGGGAGAAATAAAATCATTTTGAGTCTCCTAGTATGGAGATTACTGCAATAAATGTGGCTCCTGTCCTTTATTTGTTCGCAGCAACAAGGAACCTGTTGCAGAAGAATCACAGAACGGTTTGGGTTGGAAGGGACCTCAGATCATCCAGTCCCAACCCCCCTGCCATGGGCAGGGTCACCTTCTGCTACACCAGGTTGCTCAAAGCCTCATCTATCCTGGTCTTGAACACTTCCAGGGATGGGGCAGCCACAGCTTCTCTGGGCAACCTGTTCCAGTGCCTCAGCACCCTCATGGAGAAGAATTCCTTCCTTAGATCTCATTGAAAACTCCCCTCCTTCAGTTTAAAGCTGTTGCCCTGTGTCCTGTCACTACACCCCTTGTCCAAAGCCCCTCTTCAGCTTTCCTGTAGCCCCTTTAGGTGCTGGAAGGTCTCCCCGGAGCCTTCCTTCTCCAGGCTGAACAGCCCCAACTCTCTCAGCCTTTCCTCATAGGAGAGGTGCTCCAGCCCTTGCATCATCTTTGTGGCCTCCTTTGGTGCTGTGCACAGCCTTCAGATGAACACTGTGCTCCTGGGTTTCCCCTGGAATCAGTGGCTGAGATGCCCTGAGCCCTCTTGCCAGAACATCTGTGTGTGCCCCATGTCCCACGCCTGGTCACTGCAGGAAGTTTCAGTGTGCTCCAAAATAGTTTGCAGTCCCCTGCGTGTTTCCAGACGGTTCTTGTGCAAGGTTGTGGTGCAGGTGTTGGGGCTCCTTCTCTCGCCCACCCTGACAAGGGGCCGGGTGGCAGGTGGAAGCAGCCGAAATGGGTTCAGCAGGAGCCGCTGGAGCTGAGCCCTGCGGAGAGGGTCCCTGGCTCAGCTGCCTTCTCCTGCCCTGCCAGGAAAAACCTGAGCCTCCAGCCTGTGCCGCAATTCCTGCTCCCCAAACGGCGGATCTCTTCCTGCATGCGAGTGAGTGCTTAACTGTAATGTTTTCTGCTGGGTTTTTGATTCCACACTGAAACTTTTATGCTGTTTTACGCTCGTTCCTCCTTTCCCTAACTTGTTGGGCAGGGATTAAGACTTCGTGTTGACCTTTGGAAGAGAAAGAGGTTTAATGGGAAGGCTGGGAATATGTCTGTTTGGTTTCGAGAAGGGAATTTTCATCTGAGAAAGTAATTTTTCTGTGAGAGTGGTGAACTTGAGGCCCCAGATCGAGTGTCCATGTTCCCAGTCTCGGCAGTGTTAGGGAGCAGCCTCTAACACTGCCCCGCTACCGCTTTGGAGAAGTGTGAATGGCTGAGGCATCTCAAAGAAGGAGAATGCATATTAGGGCATGGCCCGAACCTCAGACTTCCTAAAAGACAATGAGTGTCTGTCCAGATCAGTCTTGGTAGATAGCATTTAAATATCTGCTAATTAAGCTCAATTGTGGCATTACGATACGCAAGCCTTTAATAATGGGTAACAGAAGAAACAGAGACAAAGCCATTGCTGCAGATAAACTTGCATTTTTGTAAAGATAAGATTAAGTGTTTCTCTGAAACCTTAATGGAAGAGATTCAAATTTATTGCCCTCAGGTGTCACTTTATCAGTCTTGCAGCTCCATACCAGCTGCTGGGGTTTGATATGATGTATGTTTAGAAAGGAGCTGCTGTCGCTGCTGGAATATGACCTGCAGCTGCCACTGACTTGTCCTTCTTGCTAAATTAGTGTTTCCAGATAGAAATGGCACTGCTGGATCATCCTGCTGCTGACAGCGTTGTGCAGCAGCTCAGCCCGACGTGTCGTCGGAGCCCTCCGAGGTCAGCACACGCCACAGCAACCTCCAGCTCTGGCATCTGGGGGAGGCAGCAGCAGGTCGGGTTTTACAAAAACTTACTGCCTTGGTAGTAAGTTAATTCCAGTTGCTTTACAGAAGTCTAAAAAAAACTGAGACAGACTCGTGGGGTGGTGGTTGCAATAATTAAGTCTGTGCGCTCAGTGCTGGGGGTTGTTTTCCTGCTCTGCCCTAACAAAAGTGTTTGTAATTGGCTTTATAACTGACAGAGTTGTGTGGATGTAACCCTTGGAAAATAGGTTTCACTGGAAAAGGAGCTCTATAAACAGGATGGGGTTTCACCCCTCTTACTTTCCTGGAATACTCAGCTATGACACCCGCTTTACCTCCCTGTAAAGTACTGGGAACACGGGGCTGTCCGTGCGGCTCCCCGCAGCTGCCTGCGTGGCACAGTCGTGCCCAGCCCCGGCGCTGGGCTGGCACAGGACGGCGGGCAGGGCCCAGGGCTGCTGTTTGCAAAGCAGCCGTGAGATCTGGCACTCGCTCTGTGCCCGCTCCCTTTACCGGGCAGCGTCCTGCGTTACCCAGCGGTGAGGTTTCGATGGGGGACGTGGTGCCGGTGACCCCGGCTGACCCGGGCAGCAGAGCTGTCCTGGGCCCCCCTCCGAGATGCCCCCGCAGTGGTGCCATCCCGAGCCACGGGCTGCGCATCCAAGGGGCTCTGTGGGGAGAAACAAGCTGATTTCAGCCTTTCTGCTTATTTCGTTGTGAGTTTCTGACCCACAGCAGCCCAGATGTGGACGGGACCCTCGTGTTGGGTTTTTATGTTGGTACAAAAGTGACTGCGTGTTTTTTTTCGGAGTGAGTGTCAGCTATTGCAAGCAATGCTTTTAAATTCTGTTCCCTGGCACCCCCCACCAGAGGGTAACAAGTGTTTAGGTGTTAAGTATTTTGTCCGTGCCTGCGACAGCTTTGCATCGGTATCTGCGTGCTTATGTAGATCCGGGGGGAGCATCAAAGCGCCAGGTGCCTCCGACAGCGATTCATACCCGATAATTCGGAGAGAGGAGAGCACCCTGCGAAGCACCCGGCCAGGTGCGACAGGGGTCCAGGAGGGTCAGGGCTCCTGCTGCCTTCCAGAGCGGGGCCCTGGGGCCACGGGCACGTCAGCACAGTCGAGTCGCTGCCGAAGCTGTGGGTGCTGGCGCGGTGACGTGACACTTGTGCACATTTGCTCTCGTGCAGTTTCTCCCAAGCCTGTGCATCGAACTCCCCTGATTGTGGCGTGCCCTGCTGTGGTTCATCACAGCTCACCTCCTCCCTTACACCCCTCTCCAGTGCCACATCCTTCAGCTGGGCCTTTTTGGATCCATCACCTGCTTGCGTACATGTTCCCAGCGCTCCAAGCTTGTGTAAGCCGTGTAAGGAGCAGCTCAGTGTTTCCCGGGCAATCCCTGCTTGACCAGGGTTTGCTCCTCACCTGGCACTGGCTCTGACAGGCTGAGGGACTGCGTTTGGTGTGGTCTGAGCCCCCAGGCGTGCTGTGGGCTGCCCTCGCACACACAGGGAGGGGAGGCAGCCGTGGGTGGCTGCCGTGCACAGCTGGGATGCTCCGGGGAGGTCTGAGGGACAAGTGTTGGCTTTGTCCTTGCATTTTCTGTCCCTGCCCCTTTTGGTCTCGAGCAGGGCAGAGCAGCGCCCAGCGTGCCTGCATCCTGCTCCACATCCCGGTCACGGGACAAACAGTGCTTGCCTGACCCAGCTACTGCCTTAATCCGCCATTTGGACAAATATTACCCTGGGCCTTTGATAAGCCCTGAGGTCTGTTTGCTCTCACTCACTCTTTCCTCGCACATCCAAAGCAAACCGTGCAAGCCATCATTACGTGGATGCCAGTCTTGCAGCCCATTGCAGTCAGGGCACTTTTCCTGCCAGAAAACCTTTCCTGCATCGAGAAGGCTTCATCCTTCCCATGCCAACGTGTAAGGATGCTAAAGCCAAGCCAGTCCTTCCAAAAGCAGGGACCCTGCCAGCTCCCCAGCACCTTCATCCAACACTCGCTGTAGGGTTCCTGCTCTGTAGCAAAACTCCCACTGAGAAACTGGTGCAAAAACTGGTCCCTTCTGCCCAGGTGAGGCCCACAAGAGCATCTCTGAGTGGGGAGACAAGAGCAGGGTCTGGCTGCGTCTGCCAGCCGGACCATTCCCTGCTTATGCAGCAGGAGTGGGGTGAAAGCCTCCGCGTCTCGTCCCCGCTGTCCCACCCACCCGGGAAAGTGTCCCTGCCCCAGCAGGGATGGCCCCGGGATGCTGGAGGGTCCCACCGGTCCCTGGAGCGGTGCTGAGCCCGGCTGGAGCTGTCCCCCTGCTTTATCGTCCTGTATCGTGTCTGGGGTCCCTCTGCCACCAGCCGATGTGTATTGGGGCGGGAGCAGGGCCCGTGCAGAGCTCTCCCTGCTCCCAGATTAGGTCCCAGCTCCCAGGCCAAGCCCGCAGAGCCGGGCTCACCAGCAGACACCTCGCCTGGGCGCAGCGGTGCAGCTTTACTGTCACCGTCCCTCTTTGATGTTTTCTTTACAGCCCTGGAATCTCAGCCTTTATTTTTCCACCCGGCTCTTCCCAGGGAAGGGCTGCCTGCTTCCCCCTGCCCCACCGAAACTTTTGAACCCGCTGCTCGATTTCAGACAGGCTTGATGGAGGGGCAGAGATCGCAAAGATACAGCTTCCAGCAAGGCTGGTGGACTGGGGGTCTGGGGGGTGAGGAGCTGGTGAGGGTGGGAGAGAGTGAAACCTCCCGGCTTCGCCGCTGGTGTGACACCAGGGTTGGAGAGGGAGCAGCAAACCTGCGGAGGAAGAGGCAGCAAAAAAAAAAAAAAAAGTAATTTCGTTTCATCAAGAGCCCAGATGGGCAGATTTCTGTGTGCGGCTGCCTCCTGCCAGGGGTCAGCCCCGCGCCGCCCTCGCCCACCCTTGACAGCTCCTGCAAATGACCCTCTAATGACGGGCCGGGCCAGTGTGAAACGCTCCGGAACATGTGAGCGGCCCGGGGGGGCTGTGGGGCCCCAGACGGCTTTGTTTATCCGCCGGCTGCGATGTGGATTGGGATAATCAGGCTGGGCCGGGGATGTGGAGTCGGGGCTGCCGCTCCCAGGAGGGGAGGGATGGGGAGGGGGCGCCCGCTCCAGCCCTAGAGCCCCTGGTCCCGCTCGTCCCCCCGCTGCGTGTGCCGGGGACGGGCAGTGGGTCCCCACGCATGAGCCATGTCCCCATCCACGGCCGGGGGAGGGGGGTTGTGAGCCTGAGCCCAGACCCACGGCCGGGCTGCAACGTGGGGAGCCCGGCCAAGGTCTGACCCTCGCTGCCCCCGAGAAGTGTCCCTCAGGGCTGGCACAAGGGGGACACGGTCAGCCCCAGGGACACTCGAGACCCCGGGCACCACACAGAATCACAGAATGGTTTGGGTTGGAAGGGACCTGAAAGAGCATCCAGTTCCAACCCCCCTGCCATGGGCAGGGACACCCTCCACTACACCAGGTTGCCCAAAGCCTCATCCAACCTGGCCTGGAACACCTCCAGGGATGGGGCAGCCACAGCTTCTCTGGCAACCTGTGCCAGTGCCTCACCACCCTCAGAGTCAAGAATTTCTTCTTTGGATCTAATTGAAATCTCCCCTCTTTCAGTTTGAAGCCGTTGACCCCTTGTCCTGTCACTACATGCCCTTGTCCAAAGCCCCTCTCCAGCTTTCTTGTAGCCCTTTAGGTACTGGGGTGCTGGAAGGTCTCCCCAGAGCCTTCTCTTCTCCAGGCTGAACAGCCCCAACTCCCCAGACTGTCTCCATAGCAGAGGTGCTCCAGCCCTCGGATCATCTCCGTGGCCTCCTCTGGCCTCGCTCCAGCAGCTCCATGTCCTTGTGTTGGGGACCCCAGAGCTGAACGCAGCACTGCAGGGGGGTCTCATGAGAGCAGAGCAGAGGGGCAGAATCTCCCCCTCACCCTGCTGCCCACGCTGCTTTGGATGCAGCCCAGGACACGTTGGCTTTCTGGGCTGCCCGTGCACATTGCCGGCTCATGTTGAGCTTCTCATCAACCAACACTCCCAAGTCCTTCTCCTCGGCTGCTCTCCATCCATTCTCCACCCAGCCTATACCTGTGCTTGCTGTCCCGCTCCAGCTCCCAGTCCCATCGCCCCTTTGGTGGGTGACCCAAACAGAGCCGCCTGCACCAGCTGCTGTGTATGGCTTAAAATCATCTCAATTAAGGGAACACAGTCCTTCCCTTTATCTCCAAGGGGTAAATAAAGATGGAAAATCCCTTTAGCCCTTCCCTTTGAGGCTTGCAGGTGCTTTCCCGCTTGCTCTTGAGCAACCCTCTATCAGGGTGGGAACAGCTTCGTTATCTCACGCTGACTTTCCGTTCACAGAGCTGTTGAGCATCTTCTGCACCGTTCAAGGGGACCCCCTGGTTTTAGCAAGTTAGGATAACGGAGCAGGAGAGCTTCTGGGTGCAGCAGATGCTCAGTGAGACCATTCAACAGCAAAAATGGGCTGTGGAAATCAGCCAAATCTACCAGGCACTTTTTAATATTTATAATTTTTGGCGAATTACACAACCAGGAACCTTTCGCTACCCGCCCCATCCAGCGAGTGGTGGAAAAGGTTCGAGCAACGCTGTGATTTTACAGAGGAAAGTGTGTGTGGGCTGAGATGGTCAGGGCAGGTAGGAGGGCTGGGAAGGGGGGCTCAGACCCACTGAGACCCCTGCGGGGCTGCCTTATTGCCAGGGGCACCTCGTTTGCCTGTGCAAACCCTCTCTGCTCCTGGTGAACAGATGATGCTTTGGAGAGGGATGCAGGAGCGCCAGTCCGTCTTTTGCACCACTCCCTGCGTGGTCTTGGGCGAGGAGCGTGTGATGGAGGTCACTGCCTCTCTGCCCGCTGCCAGCCAGTTCCTCCTGCTTCCATCCCTCCTGGGATGCTCAGCCCCATGGCTCAGGGCAGGAGTGGGCTGCGACAAACGCCTGCCTGCTGCTGCCCACGTGGTGCTGCCAGCTCGGGGCTCTAGACATAGGGCTGAGACGTTAACGTGGCTTAATTGTTAATAGAAATCTGATGAGTTTTAATAGAAATATAATAGAAATCTTAAAAGAAATGCCTAAACCCTGGGCAAGATTGAAAATCCCAACGGCACAGATGCTCGGCGTGGCTGCACACCGGGCTGCAGTGTCCTGCTGAAGGCCACAGCTGCCGGCGATACCTATCGTGGCAGAAGGAGCTTCATCGTGGGCAGCGCGTCGTGGCAGGAACTGATGCGGGTCCAGCCCTGCGCCCCAATCCTGCCTCTGTGGAGCAACACCAGCCCTCGACTGTCCCAGCACACGCTGGCCACCAGTGCCATAGCTCCTGGCTAAATGTGGCCATCGGCACCCACCACCTCGGCGCTGCAGGGAGGTCTGATGTCCTTCCCGTGCGTAGTCCTCTGCCCATGCCCCGCAGCCGCACAGTGCTGCAGAGCTGCTGACACCCACACCCCACTCCTCCTCCCCTGGCACAGCCAGAGCTTCACCAACCCACGGCACATGAGATTCGAGGTGATGGGGCTGAGTGATGCCCCAGTCTGCACGTTGGTCGTGGTTGGCGGCCAGTCCCTGGGGACACTTTCTGGGCAGGAATGTGCCCCTTCCTCGCAGCGGACGAGCTGGCCTCAGTTGCAGCCACACTCCTCGATGATCATGTCCTCATGGTGGCGGACGACGATTTCGCCCTTCTCGTAGTAAAGCATGGAGAGGGGACTCATCCTGACCGGGGAGCAGGCGGGGCAGGGCACCTGGTTGGGCTTGTAGAGCTGCAGCAAACTCTGTGGGAACAGGGAAAGGCAAAGCATCACCCACTGCCACGGCTGGAGGGCTGGGGTGCACGGGAGAGCGAGGCACCAACCCCTCTTACCTGTATGTAAGCGTGGTTTGGTGGGCTTGAAGGTCTCATCCACGGGCGTTGGACACTGCCCTTCGCACCGGTAGGCGTTGTACTTTTTGGGGTAGACAATCCAGCTGCCCCAGCCAGTCTGCTCGAAATCCACCATCATGTCCACCCTCCTGCACAAGGACCTGCCCTCCTCCCCTGGGATGGCAGCGGCAGCATCTCTCATTTTGATCCTTTGCTTCTCCTTCCTGTTCCTGCGATGCCGGCGGGTCCCCACACCCTGGGAGCCGCTGTCACGCATGACGTGCTTGGAGGTCTCTGCTGTCCTGATGAGCTGTGTTCTCCTGGAGACTTGTCCTTGGAGAAGACGAGCAGCAGGACTCTGTCCGTCACGTCCTGGGGCAGGACTGGGTCCCGGGGCCAGCGTCGCTCGGTGCGAGTGCGTCGCGACAGTGGCTGGGGTGGGCAACCCACTCACCTCCCACCACTCCTTTCCCTTGGGACCGTGGTGCCCAGGGGCCACGGCTTGATGGAGCCAGGACCGGAGCAGGCTGGTGACCTCAAACACTTTCCAGGGCCTGGATGGAAGAGGGCTGCCAGCCACGGTGCCCAGGAAGAGCTGGGGGCGCAGGTCCCGGCACCCTGGCACCTCCGCCGCCGGCTGTGGTAGATGTCGAGGGAGACGTTGTGAGTGGGGAGAGGCCGGGCAGGCGGACGCGGAGCTCAGCCAGACTCACCTCCTGGCTGCTGGAGAGGGAGGACATGTCGAAGGAGATGCCCAGCGGGAGCCGTTCTGCAGGGAGCCTGAAACCCAAGTGGGGATATGGTGAGGGACCGCCGGCTTTGGGAGTGCCAGCATCGGAGGGGACCATGCCCTCGCGTGCTGCCGGGGCATGGTCCTTGCCACGGAAGCCTGAGAGTGGGTGGAAAGCAGCATATGCACTCCAAACCCCGAGAGCCAGCGCAGCACCCCAGCACCACCAGCGCATCCCCCCTGGGGACAGTGTTGCTCCTGGGGACAGGGGTGCTCGGGGACAGGTGTCTGGGAGCAGTGCTGGTCCCAGGACAGGGATGCTCGGGGACACTGCTGGTCCCGGGGACACTGCCGGTCCCAGGGACGAGGATGTCCAGGGACAGCGCTGGTCCCGGACAGTGCTGATCCCAGGGAGAGAGATGCTCGGGACAGCGCCGGTCCCAGACAGGGATGCCAGGGACAGTGCGGGTCCCGGGGACAGCGGCGGTCCCAGGACAGGGACGTCCGGGCCGCAGCCCCACTCACCGTGCGGGGAGAGGCTGAGAGCGGCGGCGGCGGCGGCGCGGAGCGGGGGCGGGCGTGTGCGGAGCTGCAGCATCAGCGGGGGGCAGCGCGGCGGGGCGCGGGTCGAGCGCGGGTGGCGCGCAGCCCAGGCGGAGCAGGGCGAGGGCGCAGAGCGCCAGCGCGGGTGCGGAGCGCAGCGGGACCCGCATGGCTGCAGCGGCCGCCCGCCCGCCCTATTTGTACAGCGGCCCCGAGCGCCGCCCCGGCGGCCCCGGCAGCCCCCTCCCCACGGCCCCGGCCCCCTTCTGCCCGCCCTCCCTCTTCTCCTCATCCGCTTCCCATCCCTCCGTCCCCGGCTCCATCCCTCCCTCCCTCCGTCCCTATCTCCATCCTCTCCTCTCCCCTCCCCCCCTCCTCCCTCCTCCTGTCCATCCCCTCTCCCCGTCCCCTCCTCCTCGCCCCCCGCCTCATCCCTCTCCATTTCTCTCTCCTGTTTCTCCTTTCTACTCCCCTCCTTCTCCCCGTCCTTCCCTCCCTGCCTCCAGCCCTGTCCATCCCTGCCTCATCCCCCATCTCCCCCCCTTCTTCTCCTCCCCATCCCTCTCTCCCTCCTGGGTTTGTCCCGACCACCGGCTCTCCGTCCCCCCTGCCGTGGTGGCGGCCACCCGTTCGCCGTGCGGGGACACTGCTGGCCCCAGCGCCCTGCACTGCCTAACGGGACCCCCGGGGACGGGTGGCCTCAGCAGCCATCGCGTCCTGCTCCTTGGAGAAGGGACCAGGACCTGGCGTACCCGTGGGCACGTCCCCGTCACCCTCCCTGCCCCGTCCAGGCAGGGGCTCTGCCTCCCCCTTGGTTTCCCTTCTCCCAGGGCCGTCTGGAGCAGGATCAGGGGAGAGGATGCTGAGCACCCGCCGCCCCTCCCCGCTGAGGGCACAGGGTGCAGGACAACAACGGGGCTCGTATCGCTGGGTGCGGGGGGCGGGTGATGCCGGGCAGCGCACGGGGAACGTCCTCGCCCAAGGACCAGCCTCGGGGGACCCGTTGCGGCGGGGGCCAGGTGCTGCTGGGCCGGGCAGGGGGATGCGGCGAGTGAACCCTTCTGCCGTGAGCCTTCAGAGAGCGGCCGCGGGGACACATGGCTGCGCGTTACCCCCGGCACAGCTGTGCCCGGCCCCCGGAGTGTGAGGAGCCGAGCTGGGGGTCCCCCGCTCCGCCGCCCTCCCAGCGAGAGGGTTTCGCAGAGCGGCGGCTGGCGAGGCGACCCTCCGCCTTTCCGGGGGAAACGTGCTGAATCTTCACGCGGGACCGTGAATCTTCACCGGCGCGGGGCCGGTGTCAGAGAGGAGCCCACGGGCGCTGCGGGCGGCATCCCCCACGCTGCGGGCCCCGGGCCCCGCTCCCGGCGGGGACGGCTGAGCCGTGCGTTTGTTACCCCCGAGTCAGCCCCGCAGCTGGCTGCCAGGCTTTGGCTGCGTGACGTCACGGCAGAGCAAGGTGACGCCAGGGCGTCCTCCCGTCCAGCCGTGTCCTTCCCCCGGCCGCCGGCAGGTGGCGCCGCTCCCCGCCCTCCTTCCCCGGTGGGCCCCGCCGCTGCCCGTTGCCCCTTTAACGCGGGGAGTCTCGCGAGAGCGGCGCGCGGCGCTTTCTCGCGAGAGCCGGGCGGCGGGGGAAGATGGCGGCAGCGCCCGCGGCGGTCGCTCCCGCGGCCGAGGGCGCCGAGCCCGCCCCGGCGCCGCCCGCCGCCGAGCCCCCGGGCCCGCCCGAGCCGGGCGCCGCCGCCGAGGCCGGGTACGCCGCTGCCCCGGCCCCGGGAGCCGTGAGGGGGGGCGGGGGGGGGCTCCGGGAGCGCCGTCCGCGCCTCCCGGGGCCGGGGCCGGGCGGGGCCGCTCTCAGCGGCTCGTTTCTGCTCCCGCAGGGGCGACGCGGCCCTGGTGGATGTCGGCACCGCGCTGGAGGCGGAGTCCGCCGGCGGGAAGGACCCGCTGGTAGGTGCCCGCGGGGAGGCGGAACGCGGGAGCGCCCGGGGCTGAGCGTGCGGCCTCGGGGCGGGGGCGGCCCTGCCCGGGCACCGCTGGGCACCGCTGTGCCCGTGCGGCGGAGCTGCGCTCCGGTGCAGCCGTGTGTCCTGCGCCGGGAAACCGTCCGTCCGTGTCGGGAGCCCGAGGAGGCGGCGGGTGGGGCTCGTCGTTGGGATACCCGTTCGCCGGACCGCTGGCACCGTGCCCTCTCCCGTTCGTGTTTTGCTTTGTTTGTTGATTTTTGTTTTTTTTTTCCTTAGCTACTGAGCTGTTTCCCCAAAGGATCCGTGTTTGGTAGCGGTCTGGTGCCTTTCCACGGGTGGCAGGGGACATGCAGAGGTGCAAAACAGCCGCGGGTCTGTGTGGTGCAGAGAAAGGGCCGGTGGAGAACTTTTTCCAGAAGATAAAACGTTTCTATTTAACAACAGGTGTCTGGCGGTGCCTGACCTGTCAGGACTAACAACCATCCTCAGTTTTCCGAGATCACTGAGTCAGGGTGAGGTGATGACACAGGAAGCCAGAAGGCAGTTTTGCAAACCCCAAAATCTGAGTATGTTCCTGTGGCTCAGACACGAAGGACTTTCCATCCTGCTGGCTCCAGTTGTAGTTCTTTACAGAATTAGCATCCTTGCCTGACTGACTGTAACGGAATCCGCAAAATAATTCCACCTCTCTTGTAGCATGGCTGTGTATCGGGGGAAAAAAGATGATTCCTTCTAAATTCTCCTGTCTTGACAGGCTACTGCACAAAACCTCTCTCCTTCTGACTCTGGCAGTCTTTAGGCCGGTGCAAGTTTGCTGATGTGCTCTGGTTGTAGGAAGGTGCTGGGGACAACTCCGAGGCCTTGGATGCTCAGGCGGGCTCAGTGGATGAAGAGAACGTCCGGCAGCTGGGAGAGATAGAGCTGCAGTGTGGCATTTGCACCAAGTGGTTCACAGCAGACACGTTTGGCATCGATACCACGTACGTAAGCTCTGCTTAATGTGGGCAGGAAACTCTGGTTGGTGAAAATGGAAGTGTTTAGGGTGTAAATTCCCAAGGACCAAGACCCTGTCCAGGTCCTTGAACACCTGGAAACTGGTGTGTTGTGTAAACAACAAAAGCTGTGCCCAACGCAGCAGGAAGCGTTTGTGTTTGTTCATTTCAACTCCAAAGAAAATCTTTACCCAGGACTGTCGGAGCCGCCCTCGACTCAGCGCCTCCGAGGCCTGAGAACGCTACTTGGGGAGCAGAGGGGGCTCCATGGGCATTTTTCATGGGTATGAACAAAAAATAAAATCTTCTTGTAAGTGAAGAGTAAGTTCAGCTTGCTTTCTAGAACCAGTGAGGGACTGATCTTAAACTTACTAAAAACGTAACTTGTTTTGGTTGTATTTTGTCCCTAGAAAGTGCTGTAGACTTCCAATTAAAATTAATTGACTCAGAAGGAGCCCCTTGTCCAGAGCTCCTGGGTTGTTGTCTGTTAGTTTGCTGAATGAATTTCAGGCCTTCTCCAAACCAAGATGACACATACCTTGCTACGTTTTTCTCAAGAGCTTTGTGGCTTTTCTTGATGCCCATGATAAACCTTAACTGGATGAAAAAATCATTGAACCTGTAAGATGTTTCTGATTTTGGAGAGGGAGAAAGAGTTAATTTGATAAGCTGGAATAATTAATTCCTTAAGCTGATGCAGTAAGGTGTACAGCAGAACTCAGAAATCAGCGTGCTCTCTTCCAGATCATGCCTGCCCTTCATGACCAACTACAGCTTCCATTGCAACGTTTGCCATCACAGCGGGAACACCTACTTCTTAAGAAAACAAGCAAGTAATGTAAAAGCACGTTCCTTGAAACGTCGTGCAAGGTGATCCCGGAGGCTGCACTTCAGATAAGTCAGTGGGAGGGTTCCGCTGAAACTTTTCAAAAATGACCAAAAAATTCCATGTTAGCAACAAGCACAGGTGACTTTCTCTAAAAACGTTTTCCGTTTTGCTGCGAGCTTATTAAGGTGGTGAAACGTTCTGTTTAGTGGGGGCTGCTGAGCTGGGGCAGGATGTGTCAGGGTGTTCCTGTTCAGGGTACCATGGGTGCCGTGCGCTCGCTAATCGCTGCGGGCGTGAGGGTGTTTTGGTGCTCCCCGCAGGTGTAACTCTAGCTCTGGTGTATTTTTGCTTTCAAGATCTCAAGGAAATGTGCCTTAGTGCTCTGGCCAACTTAACGTGGCAGTCGAGGACACAAGATGAGCACCCAAAAACCATGTTCTCAAAAGATAAGGTATGGCTGGTGTAAAAATCATCTTGGGTTTATGTTAGCGCCGATTTCAGTGCAGAGCAAGTTCAAACAAATATTGGCAGCAGTGCTTTTGGACCCACACTTTTAAGACTCTATTTCCTATTTTTTTACAGGATATTATTCCATTTATTGATAAGTACTGGGAGTGTATGACAACGCGACAGAGACCTGGGAAAATGACTTGGCCTAATAATATTGTCAAAACCATGGTAAGTGTTTGGAGTTAAATTCACGGAGGACTTTCTGTGAATGATGCAGTTGTCTGATGTTTGTGTTTGGTGAGGTCTGGACCTGGAGCTAAATGGTGAAGATCCGAGTGCTGCTTACACAGCGGATACACGTCCTATGTATTAACATAAATACTGTGATTTAAACACGTGTTACTGAACTCGATGTGATCTTACCTTGTGTAACTTAAACTCCTGCTCTGTTTTAGTGTAAAGAAAGAGTGTTTCTTGGTGAAAGAGCATCCGACCCGGGGAGTAAAGACCCAGAGGAAGATTACCCCAAGTTTGGGCTTCTAGACCAAGTAGGTAGTTAGAGGTGGAAGGAAAGTGTGCCGTGGGGAGTTGAGTTCTGTTTTGCTTGTGGCTTCTGCTCAGTCAAACGAGCAGAGGGTGAGCCTGCGTTGTGCCAAGTGACGTGTTGGGGTACGCTGGCGTGCGGTGGTGCCACGCTCAGGCTCCGAGTGGTGAGTTTGGCCGAGTCTGTACATCAGATTGTTTTTATCTCTTTCAGGATCTCGCCAACATTGGTCCTGCGTACGATAACCAGAAACAGAGCAGTGCTGTATCCACAAGTGGAAGCTTAAATGGCAAGTTCTTCAGTCAGGCAGTTTTTGTGAAAATCCTCAGTCCCAGGTGCTCAGTCCTGCAGCTGGGTGTCTGCGTGGTTGTGGCAGTTGAGAGGCTGCAGTTGAACCTGTCGTGTGCACTGAGGTTCTGCTTGTGTCCAGCACGTGTTCAGTCCGTGTCGCTGTGCCCTTCTCCAGAGAGGGATTAATTTTCCATTCTGAAGGTTCCACTTTTTCCTTTGTGGCAGCCAGCTAAATCAAGATGCTTGCAAGGAAGTTGAACTTTTTTCCACAACCAGTTTTTCCAGTTTTCTTCCACAACCATCTTAATTTAGCTACTTGTAGTATTCAGATTTCCTGTTTCCTTCACTCTGAGATTCAAAAGTATTTGGGGAAAGTGTTTATTTCGTTTATAATCAGTGCCTTTTCCCGTTGTTCCTTTTTGCAGAATGCCAGCTGTGCTGACAGCTGTACCTGGCTGACATTAATGCAGGGATATCAACTGCTGATGAGATTTCTTTGTGTGCAGGGTTACAGGGCTCTGTGGTACCTAACAGGAGGTGTTTGGGGTTTTAAAACAGTTTATCGATGTCTAAGGCTGCGTTTGTCTCCATTTCATGCACTGGTTGTTTTTTCTTTAATTTTTGGAAGGTTGACAAATATGTGGTGCCACTTCTGTTCTTGCAGGTGGAGCCTCTGTGGGAGGTGAATGTTTACCTTTCAGCTTCTAAAACCTAAGTATTATTGTTTGCAAAGCTTTTTTGCTCGATTATCTTGGAAGCTAAAGTCAATTAAAAATCAAAAGCGTGCCCTGATGTGATTGCAATAATACTTTAATGCAAAACAACAATTTCACTTTTTAATCTTTAGCAGTTAGAAGCTTTTAATTATCATATTCTGCCCCACTTGCCTGGTTTAAAGTGCTGTTTTCACTTGTGTTTATTTTTGCTTTGTGTGATTTGATCTGGTACTGTTGTAGTTTCGAATATTAATGCCTGAGTAAGTGACCTGAGCCTGTGATCCGGGCGATACCGAGACCGTTTGGGCAAGTGGGTGGTGACAAACTGCAGGGCCTGAACGTTGATCTGCCCCAAAACACAAGTGCAGCCGAGGTCGGGTCATGTTTGTGCAGAATATGGAATTCCTTCCGTGGGCTGACTCCCTCCCACCGAGGGGAATGCTGACGGTTTACAACGGGCTGTGTTTTTAGTGGCGGCACAGCACGCGGTGTGTAAAGGTGTTTATCTACAGTTCACAAAAACTTTGTAGTTTTCCGTGTAAATCGGCAGCGATCTCTTTCAAAGTACTGGAATGATAAAATGCTTATACAAGCTAATTTATTAAAACATTTACTCTTACTAGTTTAATGACATTTGACATGTAGCTTCTCCTATACTACGGTTTTATTTATAAAAGTGGTATAAAATACCACTATAATACAGAGTGGTGCACTGTTCCACCACAGCACTGATTTTGGTAACGCTGGAGAGAAACACCTCTGTTGCTTTTTGGTTCTCCTCAACTTAGGTATGTTTTATTTTATAGATGGACATTTAATGTTAAGTGCTTGTTGGTGCCAGAGTGTTTTTCCAGCGTAGTGTGTCGCTGGGGTAGTGACTTTGCTTAAAATCAGATGGTGTGTGCTGTAGGTTGGCTTTTCTGCGGCTTGGGCAGAAACACATTTGAGCTGTGGCTGGAATCTCCATGAAAGCCAACAATAATGCTTTTCCTGCTGTCTGGAGCTCTTTTGATAACAGAAAAGATTCTTAATTTTCACCTTAAAAGCTCAAGTTTCTCTCATTTTGTTGATAAATCTCAGTTTCCCCTCTAAATTCAGACATTTTGAGAGTTGACTAGAAGCTACGTGAAAGTTCTGGATTTTGCTGTGCTCGTTTTCCACAGTCTGTTTCAAATCCGACTGTGCAGGAAGGTACTTGAGCTCATCAGCTGGTTGGAATTTGGCTGCTTCTGCCCCTCTGTCTGTGGAGATTCCCTGCTCACGGGCTCTCTCTGGTCATCAGCTGGGCAATAATCTGCGATTTCCGTGTTTAGGGGGAATTGCTGCAGGAGGCAGTGGGAAGGGACGGGAGCGAAGCGCAAGCCAGGACGGAGGGACCACGGGTACGGCCAAGAAGACCAGAAGGTAAGAGGAGAGATGAGGTGGTGGCGCAGTGGTGAGCATCTCTAGCAAGTGTTGTGCACTGCTCAGAGGGACAGCTCTGCTTTCGGTGGCTTAAGGTGCCTCCTGCCTGTCCCTGCCCTCGGTAGATTTATGGGGAATCATGCCATGACCTTGTGATGTTTGGTAGGTCACATCAGGAATTGTTTGAAATAGATGAGCAGGTGCTGGTTCAGCACAGGCCCCTGGAGTGGTGTGCAGGCCATGAGCACTGCAGGAGGCTGTCCTGGGTTGACTTGTGACGGAACCGTAGCCGCCGTGAGATGCCAACTTGCAGCTTTTGTGTTTCCCAGTGACCCCTGTTCTCTGCCCAGCGCCTGCCACCCCACGGTTATCCTCTGGAGCACCCCTTCAATAAAGATGGATATCGTTACATCTTGGCTGAGCCTGACCCCCACGCCCCTGACCCGGAAAAGCTGGAGCTGGACTGCTGGGCAGGGAAGCCCATTCCTGGGGACCTCTACAGACCTGCCTGTACGAGCGAGTCCTCCTGGCGCTGCACGACCGAGGTACCACGCGTGCCAACCGCGCGCGGGTCACACACCTCTCACCAGGGCCACCTTCTGTAGCCGCACGTTGGCGGTTGCTGGAGTTTCAGACACAGTTGCTTTAGGAGGTGGAGATGCTCCATCCACTGCTGCGTGCCCGCCTGCCTTTCGACATCACAGCACGTTGGAAATCCCTAGCGAACCGCTCATGTCATCTTCTCTCGTCTGCCGCAGCGCCTCAGCTGAAGATTTCCGACGACAGGCTGACTGTTATCGGCGAGAAGGCTACTCCATGGTGCGAGCCTCGCACGGAGTGCGGAAAGGAGCGTGGTACTTCGAAATATCCATGGATGAGATGCCTCCAGACACAGCTGCCAGATTAGGCTGGTCACAGCCCTTAGGTGAGTGATTTTACCAAGTGTTTCTTAGCAGTGAATTCCAACTGGTTCCTGTACTTCTTTCCCCAGTAATCTAGACCTGAGGAGGGTAAGTGATGTTCAGCTTGTCCGCGTCTTCAGTGCTTTCCTCGAGGGGCAGTTCTCTCTGCAGGTGATGTAAACCATGCAGAGGTGCTGCGGGGGCATCCTTTGTGCTGTGCCATGCTTGGGCGTGCCCCACGCTGGAGTCAGCGCGTTTGTGCTGGCGACAGTCGTGTTTGTTAGCTGAATGCAGTGACTGCTCCAAAAGTCCAAGTGGGACACAGAGGTGCCCCTGCTACACCATGTGTGTTCATAAAGCAACGTTGGCTTCCACAGGGAACCTCCAGGCGCCTCTGGGATACGACAAGTTCAGTTACTCCTGGCGCAGCAAAAAGGGAACCAAGTTTCACCAGTCGATAGGGAAACACTATTCATCTGGCTACGGACAGGGCGATATACTGGGATTTTACATCAGTCTTCCAGAAGATACTGAGACTGCCAAATCGCTGCCCGACACTTACAAAGATAAGGTGAGGAGTTCACTGTTGGATTGAGTGTTGGATGAGTGGAAAACGGGTTGCTCCAGCCTTGCTTTTGCGCCCTTCGAGCGTGCATCCTTCCATCCTGCCTCTGGGTATGTATGTCCTGGTTTTGGCTGGGACAGTTAGTTCTCTTTAGCCGCTGGAAGAGCTCTGTGTTTTGGTTTTAGTCTGGGATTCACCATGAAAGAATGCTGATAGTGCAGTGGTGTTTATAGTTGGTGCTGAGACCTCAAGGACTCTTCAGCTTGCCGTGTGTTTGCCAATGTGCAGGTGCACGACAGGCTGGGAGGGAGCGTAGCCGGGACAGAGGGGCCACATGTCCCCTTCGGATTTGAACTTAGACTTAGGATTGAGGGCCAGATTGGCCCATGGAGTATTCCATATCATGCAGCGTCATGCCCAGTATAAATATGGGTTGACTGAAAAGAAGGCCTTGGCTCTCCCAGGGGCTCTCACTCTCGGAGTGCTGTCTCCCTCTTGTTCTCTTTTCGGGCCTCTCGCTCATCCAGGATTGTGGTGTCAGAACTTTCCTGTTTCGGAATCGTTTACCAGGACAGGCATTGGTCACTGGGTGGTGAGGGTTATACTGTGCATCACTCGTTGTATACATTATTATTACTTTTAGTTGTTTATTGTTATTAATTTTTCTTATCTCAACCCACGGGCCTCCCTCCCTTTTTCCCTTTAGTTGCCTTCCCCGTTCCCCGGTGTGGAGGAGGGAGCGAGCGGCTGTGTGGCATTTAGTTGCCAGCCAGGCTAAACGTGACAGGGTACCACTGTGACTCCAGAGTGTTGATCTCAAGAAAACAGAGAGACCAGAGCCACCCAGAGGTTCTGCAAGGAAGGCCTCTGCGTGGACTACGGAGTGAGATCGCCCACATCTCGTTTCATCTTTTTCTTCCCCTCCTGGTTGTCAAATATTTGGGGTGTGACTCACTCTTCACAGGTACTCGGACACGACAGGCACACCTATCCCAGAGCGGGGCTCCTGGAGGGCTGCTGTTCTTTCATGTGGCACTAAAGCTAAAACAGTTTTTTTCCTGATTACTTCTGAAGTGGTTGTTTTCTAATACTTCAGGCTTTGATCAAATTCAAAAGCTACTTGTACTTTGAAGAGAAGCTTTGTGGACAAAGCAGAGAGAGCCTGAAGCAGGCACCCGGGAGCCAGGTAAGGTAGTGTTGGGAGGTGGAGACTGCAGAACCTCAGCAAGAGCGCAGAGCCTGCTGAGACTGGCTTGTTGTAGGTATTAATTGCTTGTATTTAATGAGTACAGAGGGAGCCTGATCATTAGTTCTTCATCAAAAACCAGAATGCTTTGATTAAAGCAACGCGAAACGTGAACTCAGCAAACCAGCTGCCCTTTGCTGCTGGTGGTGTGTGTGTCCCTTGAGGAGGTCTGGCCTCAGGTGAAGGGCAGCGTGGGTGAGCCGCCTCGGGAGGGTTACTTGGCAGTTCAGAAGCAAGGTCATGACAGCATCAGTGGAAAAAACTTCTTTTTCTTTTCAGATAATATTCTTCAAGAACGGTGCGAGCCAAGAATTTGCCTTCAAACATCTTTGAAGGAGTTTATTTCCTGCTATTTCTTTGTACAAAGGCTGCACGGTAAGTAACGTATCTCGGGAATTATCTTTCAAAGTCCATCGTAGTTTTAGCAGTGCATAGTGTGTGGGCACTCTGGGAGCGTGTCTAGCAACTGAAGAGGGAAGATGAGAATTATTTTAGTGAAGTGACTCCAGAACAATGCTGCTGCTTATTTGTGTGATGGATCTTTATCAAAGCACTGAACAAATGCTCTCCTTTCATGCCAAGGCTGTTTGTTCATGTGAGCTCGTGCAGGGTGCAGGTAGGCTCAGGAGTAGGAGGGGATGAGGACAGAAGACTAAAGCAATTTGCCTGTTTTTTTTTTTGTATCTAATGACAAGTTTGTCTTCCACAGGTTTCTATAAACTTTGGGCCGTATTTCAAGTATCCTCCTAGAGATATCACTTACCGTCCGGTAAGTAATAAGTGAAGCTTGTTAGCCCCCACGCTGTGACAGTCTCACAGTATTGAAACAAAAGGTGGTTGAGATTTTGTTGTGGTGGAGTTTATTTATACCAAGCCTGTCTCTGTCCTTTTCAGTCTCTGTACTTTAGATGGAGTAGCAAAAGGATTGTATTTTAAAGTATTTAAGGACAGAGAGCCTCACAAATAGCATCTGCTATTTAGTTATAGCTAAGATGTCTTGTTCCTCTTGGCAGATATCAAGTCCCTGCTCTTGCCTATGTTAGCCTCAATAGGCTCAATTCTTGTTTAAGGAAACTTGGAATTTTTTCCTCCCCCACCACTAATGTTTTCAGGAGGGAAACAGTCCTGGAATGTTGCTGTACACCAGGGCTGGTCACCTTTTGCCCTGAGCCTGTAGGTCATGACTCGAGCTGTCTGTCGTTGCCCTTGCAGATGAGTGACATGGGCTGGGGTGCTGTTGTAGAGCACACGCTCGCAGACGTACTGTATCACGTAGAGACAGAAGTTGATGGAAGACGAAGCCCACCCTGGGAGCCATAAACAACGTCAGCGGTGCCGCGTTAACAAAAAAAGACACAGTGGGTATCCAGTCAAGTGGTTTTTATTCTAGAGGAACATGCATCACTCGGAACGATCAGCCAACGAGCAAACAAGCTGCAGCCCTTGATGGCAGTGTCGTGTGTATCTGTTGCCTGCTGAAGACTGACGCCCTGCCACTCTGCTGGAGTCTGAGTGAACGCAGTTCTAGCGTGTGTTGTGCTGTTTGTGGGCATCTCTTGGACTCTTCAGTAACTCTTACCATGTAGGTAGCTGAAGGAGCGAGTGTTGGGGCAAGGTAACGTCCCCTGAGTTGTACCCGGGCTGTAACAGGCGTTTGTTCCGTCAGAGCAGGCTCTGGTTGGACCAACCTGCTGTGAGTACACCCGGCAGAAGCAACGGTGATGCTTCTGCTGAGCTGCGTTTGGCCAACTGTGAACAGCAGCTGCCAGCCAGAGGATTGTGTTGTAACAAGACTACTGCATGTAAGGCTGAAATTTGGGCTTCTGCCCAAACTGTATATTTTTTTCCCACAAACTGGAAACCAGTTCAAAAATAAAAGCTTTAACTCTTACTTTAGTGTGTGTTTTTTTTTTTTTTGTCTTGTGACTTGTTATGAATTACATTTAAACTCAAAGTAGCTACTTTGGCTTCAGTGATCTCTGAAGCTGCATTGACAGGTTACACAGGGCCTCCTGCCAATGATGATCACTGCAGAGCTTTGAGTGAATAAATAATTTGACACTCTGTGTGTGTCTGTACAGGAAAAATAAATTAGAGCTGCTCCACTGCAGGGAGAAGGGAATACAATTTTTAGGTAATTAAGAAATGCTCTGTGTGTGTTGTGGGGGAAGGAGGGGAGTAGAATTTGAGCTTAAGTCCTGGGTTTGTTCCACTGAGCAGGGGCTGGTCCTCCTGCCTTTCCAGTCAGGTGTCTTGAGACCTCCCTAATAACTAATTAGACCTCCCTAATAGCTAATTAGTCAAGGCCTTTAATAGTAGACATCACTAATTAAAGCTTTCTTTATTGAAGCTCATTAGTTAGGGAGGTTGTAGGGACCTGACTGGGCCAGCACACACTCAGTGGAGCAAAGGCAGGACTTAAGTTTTTTGGTTGTGCAAATGCACAACCAGTGTGTGCTGGTGCAGTCAGGCTCTTGCAACCTAATGAGTTTCAATAAATAAATAAATAAGCTTTTATTTATTTAATGATGTATTAATTAGTGGTGTCTGTTATTAAAAGCCTTAGCTAATTAGCCGGCTGTAATTGTGTCTGACTTGCACAATTCCCCATTTCACCCCTGTGTGCTCAGCAGTTCCCAGCCACTGTCTGTGCCAGGCGTGCCCGGAGGTGGTTGGCAAAGTCGACCTGTGTCTGGGACAGGACCTGGTTGATGATGGTCTTCGGCAGCCAGCCCTGGGGAGGAGCAGAGACAGTCCGTGAGGGGAACGCGCCTCCCACGCAACTCCTGCCCCTACTTCGACATTTTTGCTGCAAAACTCACCTTCAGGTCGATGCTGAGCAGCCACGTGAGCTTGGTTTGTGCCGGGCTGCCGGGCAGCGGGCGCAGGATCATGCACGTGGGACCGTTCTCAGCCCTGTGCGAGGACAGGACGCACGTGTTGGACTTGCACCCCAAAACCACAGCAGTGCTGAAGCACTTTGAGAACCTAATCACTCTGAGCAGACACTGACAGCTGGCGTGTGACTCTGCCTCAGAAACACCCCTGAAAGCCAATGCAAAGGTGATCACCTGATAAATCCTTCCTGCTCGGGCATGGCTCCGTATTTCGTGGCCATGCCGGCCAGGACGCAGGTGGAGCCACGTCTCTTGGAGCACCGGACGCTCACAAAGTCCCGTGGTCCGACAATGTTACCGGGGTAGCGGCTGCTTTCTCGTGGGTGATCACTGTGTCCTTTCCAATCTTCTGGAGAATCTGGACAGTTTAGAATTCAAATGTTATTTGAGATATTTACTGCCAACATCGCTAAAGGGTTCAAATACATGCTCTTAGAAAAATCTCTGCTTATAGTGAGAAAAATTGCAAATACGTGCTTCATCCCAGAATAGAGAACTTCAGTTTTCAATACCTCAAAAGGGAAAGTGTTTCTCTTATTCCAGACAAGCTGTGGAATAGCAAAGTGCTCTTCCCTGCACATTGGGGTACTGTTCTATTTCTCCTCCAGTAACAGCACAGATTTAGGAGGACTGGCCCCCTGCCTCGAAGCACGTTCCCTACGGAACATGCACACCCCCAGTCCCAGACGAGCTGTTGCAGACTCACTTCTGCTGCCGAGCGCTGCGATTGCACCCTCTGCGTCTGCAGTAGGAAGTGCACAAGATAAAGTCTGGCTTCTCCGTTCCCAAAGAATGGGTGGGAAAAGGACCACGTCCCTGCTGCGATGGCCAAAGCGACTCTTTGGCCCTTCTGACGGCGCTCGGAGCAGCGCGTGAGCCCCCGGCTGAGACGGGTCTGACGCACGGTTCCTACCTTGACTTCTTCGACGTGGGATTCCAGTCTCCCATCTGCTCCATGTTGTCCACCAGCTCTCCGTACACCGCGTCCAGGGGCTGGTCCACCACCACCTCGAGTCGGAACACCTTCCCCACGTCTGGGAGCACCTTGCTCAGCACTTTGTCTCCATTGGCCTGGAGAGGGAAGGCAGAATTAGTATCACAAATACTCACAGGAGCACCGTGTCATTCTGCTGCACAGCAGAGCACCTACCACCACTGTCTCTGTCTTCCAGCCGTCCTGGTCCCCGAGGATGCTGAGCGATTTCTGGAGGGCTTCCTCTCCTTGCTTGATGTAGGACATTTCTATCTCGCTGAAGGGCTTCTCCTCCAGCCTCGAGCCTGCACGGGATCGGACAAAAGCGGGAGCGAGGGGTAAGAACACCGCACAGTTGACTAACACATCTTTTTCTACACCATATACACTTCTCCATGCCCAGGGGCTGAGGAAGTAAACTCCATTCCCACTGCTTGCCCGCCTGTGCCACTGGTTTAGTGAAAGCACAGGTGACCCACGAGCAAGTTCTCCTCCAAACCCTCTCCCGAGCCCTGACCCGTGACGGTCACCGCCCGGCAGGAAGGGCCAGACCCCCCCGTCCACCGGTCACTTACTGAGCAAGGAGCTTCTCCTGCGGACCTGGTTAATCCACGTGCTGGGGCCGGTGCTGTGGCAAGAGTTTGCTCAGCTCCTGGCTGATGGCGACAGCGGCTTGTCTTCTCAGACCTGAGAGCAGAGAGGGCATCACTCACAGCACCGCAGAGGTTTTGCTATTTGTTTTTTTTTTGCAATTTAAACACACGACATTGAAAAAGTCCCCGTGGGCACAGAGAGCAGCTGCTCGGGCCGGACGCTGTCCTGCACCTTTGCTCCAGGTCCGACTCGTGCAGCACGCGGGGAGTGAGACAACAGTCATAAAAATACCGAGGAGGAATCGCGGGCACGCAGGAAAGGCCGTAGGAAACGGAGCACAGGAATAAAAATCCTCACAGCCAGCAGGAGTGTTACCCGTAGCTACGCCCCGCGTTCGGCGATGGCACGCAGCCGTCCCCCCCGCACCCCAGAAACTGGTCTGGTGGCAAAAAGGGTGGTGGAGTAAACCATGAAAGCCAGAAAGAAACAGGGTGTGGGGTGGGGAGATCCCTGGAGCCTCCAGCTGCCTCCCGCCCGCCGCCAGCGCTGCCCGCCGCAGGCAGCCCCCAGAGGGGGGTCCCCCTGGCCCCGCATCCCGGCCCCCCCCCCTCACCTGTCATGTTGCGCAGGTGCCGGTAGGAGATGGCGGCGCAGAGCTTGAACGTGGCGGGCAGCATCTCCGCGGTGCCGACAGAGCCGTGGGCTGCGGGCGAACGTGGGTGCGGCGGGCGCTCCTCTGCCCTGGCGCTCCGGGCGCTCCGCCTTAAGTACGGCGGCTGAAGGATGCCGACGTGTCAGCACCCAGATAAGAGCCATCACTTACGGCGGGGCCGCGGCGGCCAAGGCCAGACCCGGCTCTCACGCATCTGCCGGGGGCCGCGGTCAGCGCCGGCGCGTCCGGCGAGCAGATGTACGCACATGGGCGGGCGCGTGTGTGTGCAGCGTGCCGGCGCGGTGGAGCCCGGCCAGCCCCTCTCCGTCCGGCCGTGGGGGGCACAGGCAGGAGACCCGGCTCCTACGGTGCTTTGGGGTGATCCCTGTGCCAGGGACAAACCCCACTGCGCATGGACCCGGGGTGCAGGCACAGATGGCCCACATAGACCATCAGCCATTGATAACAACGGATAGAGATCAGTTCTGACAGGTAACAACGGATAATGGTGGATAACGATGGATAATAACAGATAACAATGATAACAATGGACAACACCATCTCACAGCACAACCATCCCAGGATAACTGTAGCCAGGATCAGCCCAACCTCAGGCATGGGACAGCCTGTCCCCCCCAGACCCCACCGCAGAGCCCATGAAAGCCCCAGTGCACGAGACCAAAGCCCCGGGCAGAGCGGGACCTGGCGGCATCGCTGGCACCCACGGACGTGCCTGGGACCGGTGGGCACTGGGGATGGCCGCGCACAGCAGGAGCACCGGGGATGCTTCGTGCACATGGCACAGACAAGAGCGGTCCGGAGGGCGCGCAGCCCTCCCCCGCCCCACAGAGCCCCCCGCTCACGCGGCTGCTCCTTCAGCAGACACAAACCCGAACACGAAGTATACGGAGCCGCAGAGCCCAAGGCTGGGAGCGAGGGGCAGTGCCCGTACCTCCCCCAGCGCCCGGATTATCTGCCCGGGGCTGGGAGCGGTGGGCAGCGGCGGAGCGGCGATAAGGCTCAAGGATGAAATGACATTTCTGGGATGAGTTACGGCCCCGGAGACCAGCGCTCCCAAAACCCGTGAATCACCAGCTGCTTCCTTTGACGTCAGCCCCTGCACCCTCCTGCGGGGAACCTGACCTTCCTCCCCGCTGTTGCAACAACTTGGCCAAGGGGGAGGTCAGCCGCTGGCCGTGCCGCAGCCGGGCCCCGGGGAGCCCCTCGCCTCTCCCACCCTGCCCGCCGGCCCCCTAGAGATGATTCGGGTCCTACCTGCCGCCCGGGAACGCTCCCTCCCCATCGCCGGGGCTGCCGTTCCCCATCGCTTCACGTCGGTGACGCACAACGAGACAGCGGGCTGGTGGGCCACAGGAGAAGCCAGAAGCTGCACCATCCCCTTCCCAAATGTTTACTGGGAAATCCCCGCTGCAGCCATGCTCTGCTCTCCACGGGTGCTGCAGCCCGGCGCAGGTGTGACTCCCGGTCCCTGCCGCAGCTCTTCCCCCCAGCTGGGCTTCATCCGCCCCGTCCCCCACGCCTGCACGTGGTGGGAGGAAAAACAGGAGGATTTGAAATCCCTGAGCGGCTGCTGGGAGCCCCCAGCCCCACACCTGAGCTTGAGCCAAAGGCACGCCAAGCACCAACGGTCTGCCGTGCCCGGAGGGCGAGCGAGACTCTCCACAGGCACGTCGCCCCCGCCACCCGCTGGGGCGGCAGCCGGAGAGCCCTGGCTGGGGGCTGCAGCACCAGGGAGCGGGCTGGCACGGAGACCCCCAGCTGCAAAGCGGCCGGGACTGCGTTTACCAGATGGAGCAGCTGCTCCCGGGCACAAGGCCTCGGCACAAGGACGCGCGGTTGTTGTGAGAAGAACCAAAACGGAGCCCGGGCAGAGCCCCCGCTCCGGGCTGGGGGGCTGGAGGGGCACAAGTCCCTCTGTGCCCCTTGGGAGCGGACAGCCAGGACCCGCGCCGTGGCACTCGAGGCACACACTCCGGGCAGCCATAGTGGCACATAGAGACCCCGGCGCGCCAGGAAGCTGTGCCAAAAAAGGCATCTAGGACCCTCAGGGAAGTCTGGTTAACTGGGACCCCCCCACCCACCCTCACCATTCCCAACACCACCTCAGCAGCTCCTCTGGATTCCCTCGGGGGTCCCACGTCGTCACTGTGCCTGGGCTGCTGCTGCGTCCGCTGCCTGCGAGGAGAAGGGACGGCAGCCGTCCCGCGGCACCGGGGATGGCACCGGGATGGCACCGGGGAGCCTGAGCTGCACGGTGCCGCAGGCACAGGGGGGATTTGGGTCCCAGCACACCTTGGGCACCGGGAAGGTGCTGCTCCATTGGGGCATGAGGGCACAGCCGAGTCCACGTCGTCTCCACCCATCGCCTGCTCGGGCAGGATGAGGCCCAGACATAGCTCGGCCATGCCTGGACCCACCCGGACCCTCCGCTGGCAATGCCGAGGGGGCCCTGTCGGGCTGAGGGTGCTGGGGGCAAGGGGGGAGCGGCCACATCCTGCGCACCAGCAGGGGACGCCTGGGAAGACGGCACAGCCCCGCCGGATGGGCACCCAGCACCCTCCCCCACGTCCCGTGGGGGCAGGAGGAGGAGAAAACACTGGGGGAGGCGAAACAGCCACGAAAGCCCCTGCAGCACCCGCTGAGCCCCCCGCCCCCCACGAAACGCCCCCCACTCCCACGCAAGGCACCACGCGGCTCCGTTTGCAGCTTTTAGCTTAAAAACGCACATCCCGGCGCTCGACGTACAGATATTTACAACTGTTTACAAATGTACAAAACCGGATCGAATGTAAACAAAGGTGCTGGGGCAGCGATTCACCGTGGGCCCCGTGGCACGGCCCCCCCAGCCCGCGGCACGGCCCCTGCACATTGCCTGCCCTTTGCACACCCACGTGTGCTGCCCCTCGCACACGCAGCCCCACGGCGCTGTGCCCTTGTGCACCCCCCCAGTCCTGGGGCAAGGCCAGGGCACACTGAAGCTGCCCTGAGCTGTCCCGTGAGGACAGAGGGACCCCCCCCACCCCCCCTCGCCCACCCCCAGCCCCACCACATTCGAGCAAATTCCCTTCTCTGAGCCCGTTTGGTGGTGGCGGAGCAGGAGGGGGGAGGCTGTGTGTCCCCCGGAGTTGGGGGGGGGTCTGTTGGGGTGACCCTGTCCCTCCTGCAGCAGCACGGCCAGGGAGCCGGGGGTGTCCCCCCCTCCAAGGCTGCCTTTGTTTCTATTTGGAGAGCACAGATAAACCCGCAGCCCCCCCCGCACGCAGAGGTCACGCACGGAGCCGGCGATAGATAACGGGCTCAAACGCAGCAAAAATAGGTCCCTGCCCTGGTCCCTTCCCCCCAGTGGATGGGGGGACGGGAGGGGGTGTTCCCGCAGTGGGAGCCCCCCAAGATGGGCTGTGGGGCTGGGGGAAAGGGGGCCGGGGAGCTGCCAGGGTTGGGGTCGGGCAGACTGCTCCTGCCCCGTTGCCCCTCCATCACCCCTGCCCACGCACAGCAGCTCCGTCATCCCCGGAGACCCCGGCCCCGTGGTGGTCCCACATCACCCTGAGAGGGCACGGGGGGCGCTGGGGGCTGCCCCAGGATGGCGAGAAGGGTCAGGACGGTGCCGGGGTTCGGCAGGCAGCGTTGGCCACGGGAGGGTGCGAGTTCACGCGGCCGGGTGCGGGGGGTGGATGGTGGTGCCGATGGCATAGTCAGCAGGCTGATGGGACAGACAGACAGACGGCAGGGAGTGAGCCGAGGGGTCTTGGGGACACCCCAGGGCAACCCCCCCCCAAAATACCCCCCCTGTTCTCTTACGTGGCGGCGGAAGAGCCTCTGCAGAAGGCTGCGCTTGGGGGGCTCGGGCAGCTGCCTCCAGTCCAGTCGGGGGAGCGCGTCCCGCCGGGGCCGAACACGTTGAGGTCCTTGAAGCACTCGGTCTCGATCATCTGAGGGGCCGGGTCACCGGGGGGTGGGCACAGGCAGCCCCAGCAGCATCACAGCAGGGCGGGACCCCCCCAGCGCCCTCAGTACCTCGTTCTGCCAGGGGATGGAGACGCTGCCGGTGGCGAATTTGGCGTAGAAATCGTTGTCGGTTTGGTCCAGGTTGACGCCCTTCACCGTGGAGAACTGCTCGATGTCCAGCACGTCCTTGCAATAAACCGCCCGGGGCTGCGGGAGCCAGGGAGCCGTCATGGGGCGGGGGGGAGCAGGGCTCGCACCCTCCCAGCAGGTGCCCACCCCTCCTGCCCCTTACGTCGGGCACGAAGGAGGTGTCATGACACCAGCTTCCAGGCGCTTGAAGTTGATGGTGCTGAAGAAGGGATGGCGCTTCACCTCGGCCGCCCCGTCGGCCCCGCAGCCCAGCCGCTGCTGGGGGTCTTTGGCCAGGAGCTGGGGAGGGGGACGGGTGGTCATGGCGAGGGGATGGAGCTGACCCCGGCCCCCGCGGGGACCCCCGGGTCCCCAACTCACCATCTTGCAGATGGCCCGAGCGTCCTCGCTGAACTTGTCCGAGTACGGCTCCTGGTCCTCCTGCACCCGCTTCTCCACCTCCTCCCGCTCACCCGCTCCTTGCGGGCACGGAACGGCGACTGCCCCTCGATCATCTCGTACACCAGGCAGCCCAGGCCCCACCAGTCGGGGCTGAAGGCGTAGCGCTCGTTCTTGATCACCTCCGGGGCTGCGACCACGGCCCCAAAGCCGTCAGGGGTCGGGCATGCCGTGGCACAGGGACCTCCGGGCAGCCTGGCCGGCGCAGCCCCACGCTCACCCATGTAGCCAACAGTGCCCACGCGGCCACGGATGGTCTCGCCCTCGGGGATCTTGATAGCCAGCCCCAGGTCGGAGATCCTGATGTGGCCTGGGGCAGGGAGGGGGGGTGAAGGCATCATCCCAGGAAAGGGCCACCCACACCCCTGCATGTCCTCCCCAAAACACAGCCAGAGACCCCCCAGGAGGCACGTGGAGCCCCATCCCCAAACCCAAGAGCACAGGCAGAGCCAGACCCAGTAGCTCCCTCCTCACCATCATCATCCAGCAGGATGTTCTCCGGCTTCAGGTCCCTGCAGGGACAGACGGACGGATGGCTCAGCACAGAGCGGCCCCATCCAGCCGCCGCACCTGCGCCCCGCTCACCGGTACACGATGCCCTCCTGATGCAGGTGCTGGAGCCCGCAGCAGATCTCTGCCGCGTAGAAGACCACGCGCTCGTCCTCGAAGCCGGGGTTGCCCATGTTGTAGATGTGGAACTTGAGGTCACCACCGTTCATGATGGTCAGCACCAGGCACAGCGCATCCTTCGTCTCGTAGCATACGCCAGGCTCACCTGCGTGCCCCCCGGCCATCAGGGCCGGCCCCGGTCCCCCCAGCCTCCCAGCCCCCCAGGAGAGCACCACACGCACCACGAACCGGCTGTTGACCTTCTCCAGGATCTGCTTCTCGTTCAGGGCCATTGCCTCCCCTTTCCGCTTCTTGATCCGCTTCTTCTCCAGCTTCTTGCAGGCGTACATCTTCCCCGTGGCCCGCACCTGGCAGGCACACACCTGGGGGGGGGGGGACAGTGGCAGGGTGAGCTCCCACTAACCCGCCATCGCTCCACCTCCTCCTGCCGTGGCCGTACCTCTCCAAAAACCGCCCTTGCCCAGGATCCGGTACTGCCGAAACGTGTCCTTGGTGACTGACTGCCTGAAACGTGCAGCCCGGGCATGTCAGCCCGGGCACAGCAGCCCCTGGCACGTCAGAGCCGGGCATGCCAGCCCCGCCACCCCCAGACAGCCCCCCAAGACCCCTCGGACCCCCCCGCTCACCTCTCCAGGTACTTCCACTGCAGGAACCGGTCGAAATACATGCTGTCCCGGTAGTCGGTGAAGGGGTCCCCGCTCAGGTACTGGTGCAGCGGGCTGCGGGGGCAGAGGGGATGGTCGGTGCCACCTGCAGCCCCCTGGGTGCCCTCCCCGGGCAGGGCACTCACCACAGGCACTGCTGAAGAGATCCTTGCAGGGGCCCTTCTGCAGGTCCTGCAGGCACCGGCTGGCGTGGGGCTGGCCCACCTCGGGCAGGAAATCCGGGGACTGCGGGGGAGCAGGTGGGTGCACACCCACACCCTGGTGCATCGCTCCGCATCCCACCCATCATCTCAGCTGGGTGACAGGTGCCACCGGGATGCCCAGAGAGTGGAGATGCAGCTCCGTGACCAGCAAGGGACCCCCCTGCCGCTGCTCCGCTCCGTCCCATCCTCACCCCGTCCTGCTCCGGCTGCCTGCGGGGGGAAAAGCCCCCTGGGACTCACCTCCTGCCTGAGGAACCGATGGATGATCTCCTCCCCCATCTCCTTCCGCTTCTCATCCGGGGAGAGCTCGTAGTCCGCCTGGGACGCCCAGGGAGAGTGGGTGCTGCAGACAGTGGCACGGGGCACAGCTCTGCCCTGTGCCCCGCCGAGCCCCCAGACTCCCCGCACGAGGCACATCTGCCCCAAACCACAGGCAACTACCGGCACCGGGGTGTGTGGTGGTGCCAGCAGCCCTCGGGGGTCTGCCACGCTGCTCCGTGCAGTGGAGAGGGGCCTGCAGACCCCGGCCCCCCAGTTACCCAAAAGGGGGAAAAAAAACATCCCGCGAGAGCTCCGAGAGTGGCACAAACTGGGGCCGCTTCCCCGGCACGTGTTTCCCACCAGCAGCCTCTGCGGCCGCCAGGGCTGCACCACCGAGAGGCTCTGATGCTCCTGAAACCCCGGCCCCCCCGGGCGGGCTGACCCCCTGCGCAGGGCACGCGCCCGCTGCTGACGCAAACCGCAGTGACGGGGAACACGGACCCTTGAGGCCCGTGTCTCCCACCCGCCAGCACCTGGAGCCTCCCGGCTCCGGGCAAACCCTGCAGCAGCGGGGATGGATTCTCCAGCGTTTGGAGCTCGCTGGGACCGAGAGCCCCTTCCTCCGGCATGACCCGGAGAGAGACCCGCAGCGCCAGGTGGGTGGTCTCTGCCTCCCACAGCCCCCGGGTACGGCTCCGCAGCCGCAAACCTGCCACGGGACTTGGCAAAACCCTGAGCAGCCCCATCCGGGAAAACGCCTCCACACGTCGCCGTGCCCGAGCAGAGCCGGCGGGTGGCATCCCGCGGGTCCCTCACCACGGCGTCCAGGAAGCGGATGCAGCGCAGGAGCTCCGGCCGCGTCTCGCAGAACTGCCGGAAGAGCAGCCGGCCGATGGGTGCTTCTGCACAGGCTGCCGTAGTCCGGCTCTGCAAGGGAAGGCGGGATGTGCCACGTACCGTGCCGGGACCCGCGAGCCGGTTCTGCCGGTCCCCGGCGCCCTCCCCGGCTCACCCGGCCCCTCCGCAGCTCATCGCACTGGCTGATGTGGGGGAACGGAGGATCTCCCTCCACTTCTTGCTCCTGCCTTTCCGCTTGCCGCCACCTCCTGCAGCCAGAGGGAGAGGGAGAAGAAGAGGTCACGTCGGCAGGATGGGCATCGCTGCCCCGGCCTGCCCAGCCACGGGGGAAACAGGGCAGAGTCCCTGCCCAGTTCTGCAGAGCCACCCAGTTTGGGGCTTCCTCCCATCCCACTGTGCCGGTCCCCAAAACCCATCGCTCGCACACGTACCCAAACGCTGCCAGCACCGGGGCTTTGGGCAGCTCGAAAGCATGGGAAAACACGTCCAGCCCTGGAGAGGGCTCTGACCCCCTGGGGGACACTTGCCCCAACAGTCAAGGGGATCCCCACCTGGTCCCGGCTCCCAGCCCCGCTCCAGGGCAGGAACGGGATCCTCACGGCATCATCCAGCGCCGGGGGAGGCCGAGCCCGGTGGGCGCAGGCTTCCTCCCCAAACAATGCCACGGCCCCGCGCCGCTCCCTCCATAAACATCTGGTTTCTTTATCTCCCACCGAGCCGCTCGCCCTGTGCGCGGGGCCGCGGCAGCCCGGGCTCTGCCTCCGCGGGAACGGGGACCCTCTGGGACGAGGAGGGGCAGCGGATGGCCCCACGCAGCAGCCGCTCCTCCCGGGCGGATGCTTGGCGCGTGAAGTCATCCCTGCAGGCCTGACATCAGCGCGGCTCTGAGCTGGTGGCCGGCCAGCACCGCCCGTCGCCGGCCCGGTGACGCCGAGGCGACCCGTGGGACGCCGCGGTGCCGGGCTTCGGCGGGCCGGCATTTCGGCCGGGCAGAGCTTCCTGCCGTCATCGGTTCGCTTCCTCTGGCAGGAATAGCCCCACTCAGCCAGCGGAGCAGCCTCGGCAGTGAGATGGCACCGGTCCCCGGGCACCCTGCCCACCTCGACACCGGTGGCACAGGGTCCTGAGCACTCGGCACCCAAGGAAGGAGCAGACGCTCCCCCCGCCCTACAGTGCCCAGGCTGGACCCCCCTGGTGGCTGGCAAAGGGGTGATGCCCAGGCAAGGACCCTCGCCTGCCCCAGGAGTCATCTGGCACGTGGCCCAGGCAGCCCCGACCTCGGAGGGATGCTCAGAGGCCCGGCTTCGTGGCCACGCTCGCGGCATGCTGCCCACAGTTCCCTCCCTGCCTCCTCCCCAGGCTCTGTGGGATCAGCCCCGGGCACCCTGCACCGCCCCACGGCACTCCTCCCAAATTTCAACTTGTTTGTGGCAATAACAAAATAAACTAACGCTCATCACCCAGCTGAGCCCCGGAACGAGCTGTTAGCCGGCTCTGCCGGAGCTCGCGTGGGCTGGGACGGTGCCACTGGGAAGGCTGCGGCCGGGTGGGAAGGGGAACTGGGCGCACGGTGGGGTGCAGGTCCGAAGGGTTTTGCCTCCGCGCTCCTGCAGCAGCAGCGTCCTCCTTCCCCAGTCCTGTCCTCCCTGCAGCGCCGAGCGGGAAGAGCCCCGTGTTCCCAGCGCGTCCATTCCCGGTGAAACTGCCCTGAACCCGACCTGTGGCACAGCCACCCAGCTCCCGGCGAGGCCCCGGGCAGCGGGACCCGCTCCCCAGCCGCAGCGTGCTCGGGCAAAGCAAAACCCGTCCCGTGTCCTCCTCAGCACCAGCAGCCACCACCGCAGCGAGGGCAGCGGACGGGTCCCACCAGGAGCCTGTGTGCACACAAAGACCTCAAAGGTGGAAAAAACTCACGTACAATCCTTGTGCCAGGGCACAAACCCCGGCAGGCAGGAGCCCCGGCGATGCTCGTCTGCTCCAGTTGCCACGGCTGCTCCCGGGGGTTTCAGCTCTCCCCTCTCGCCCACGGCCCCGGAGCAGTGAAGTGGGGCTCCCCCGTGCCACGGCAGCCCAAGCGGCTTCCCATGCCAGCTGGAAAGGGAGACGTGGCTGCCATGCCCGCGGCAGGCAGTGCACATGTCCCTGCGGGCAGGGCACCTCCGGGCAGGGCAGGTGCAGGCACTGAGCCCCAGCCCACCGCAGGGCAGGACCACCCCGGCCCACGGGCCCCACCGCAGCCCCCTGCGGAAGCGACCCTGCCCTCGCCTCGGCTTCCCAGGGTGGAGCTGGATCCGGCAGCCAGTGGAGCCGCACGAAGGACTGGCAGCCCTTTCTGGCCCGGCACGGGGCTGCAGGCAGGGCAGGGGGCCCGGCACAGCCACCCCTCACCAGCATGGACCCCTCTATGTACTGATGGGGACATCCCAGAGCATCCAGCCCCTCTCCTGCAGCATCCTCTGCAGGGTCAGGAGAGCCGGCAAAGAGGACAGGCAGGGAGCAGCTGGCAGCTGTGCCAGGGCATCCCACCGCTGCCTACTCCCTGCCTGTACCAGAGAGCCAGCTGCCTGCCAGGCAGCGGGATGTAGCAGGAAAGATAAAATGTGACACCGGCACTTGCCTCGGCAGGTGAACCGCGCCGGGAACCCCGCGAGGACACGGCGCTGCCGATCCGACCGCGGCAACCAGAAAAGCCGCTGAAAGCAAAATAAACCCGTTGCCCGGCGGAACGGAGCCCACGTACCAAACGGCACGGCACGGCACACGCGGGAGGTGCTTCCACCAGCGCAGCTGCCGGCAGCGACAGCCCCGTGGCAGGCAGGAGTGTGTCCCCCCCGGGGCACCCTGTCACCAGCCAGCGTGCGATCAGATGGCATCGATGCCCGGCGAGGTGTGGACCCGGCTGCCCCGCCCCGCTGAGCCATAAATCCTTACTCACCACCTGTTATCTCCTCCGTGCCTGTGCTCCTGGGTTTTTATCCTGGGCACTTCCGCGGGCGGACAAGCCCTTCTGGCTCCCTGAGCTTTAGGAGCCCTCGGGACACCAGGTCCGCCTCGAAAGCTCCAGCGCCCCTGGCAGAGAGCTGGGCACGAAGCCCAGGGAGTCGGGCCAGCCAGAGACCCCGCAGCCCTCGTGGGGAGCAGCCCCCCAGACCACCTTTGGGGGGCCAAGCTCGCGGGTGTGCAGCAGGAAGGGCCACGAGGCCAAAGCGAGGGCGGCAGCAGCTCGGGGAGCCCCTCAAACCACGGAGACCCTGAACCCACCGCCCAGCCCGGTGCTGGCACCCACCCGCACCGCGGCGGCAATGACAGGCGGCGGCGATGGCTGCTCCAGGGTGCCAGGGCCAGACCTCACCAAGCGGCCTGTGACCCCCCGGCGTGGGGACCCCCCAGCCGTGGCCGGTGGGTCTCAGCTTTCCACTGAGGCAGCTCCAGACCTCCCCATGTCTCCGGGGAGGGAAGCGGTCGCCCAGCCAGGACCCAGCCCTCGTCCCGCTCAACTTCCCGGCTTCCGGCACCTCTCGCAGCCGTCACACCGATGTTAACCCGTATGGTGCCTGCGGTGGCAGAGCCCCCGTCACCCTCGAGGCCAAAACCCCCTTCTCGAGCTCGGGCTGGATAAGGCTCCGGCTCACGCAGGTGGCCATCGAGCATCCCATGGGACAGGAGCAGGGCCCAGCCCCGAGCGGGCAGCATCAGTGCCAACGCCTGGCCGGCTGCTCCGAGCTCCTGATGCCAAACCTCTCCCTCCCCAGCGAGGGCACCAGCACCCCTCCAGCCCCTGCACATGAGCTGTACCCGCAGTGTTTCCAGTGCTGCTGGTAGCGACCACGGTGGGGGTGAGGAAACCTTTAGAATACAGGATTTCCCCTCAAAAAACAGGATCGCCCCTGAGCCACCCGACCCCGCAGGACTGCGCCAGCGGCTCTCAGGGTCGTTTGCTTCTTGGTCACAAAGGTTTAGCGACGAGGGTGCGGGTTTTCCAAAGGAAACCAAAAGCAAACAAAGGTGCCCGCGGTGCCCTGGGAGCCCGTGCCAAGCCCCGCTTTTGGAAGGTGCGGACGCCCGCAGCCTTTTGCCCCCCAGGCCTCGCCCCAGCTGTCAGCGGGGCTCAAACCGGGGCGGCGGCGCCGGCACCACCGGCTCCGTCGGCGCGCTGGCAAGGCCGTGTTTTTCCTGGCAGCGCCCGTTTCGCTCAGGCCTGCACCGAGCCATCCTGGCACAAGCAAAGTTTTGCTCGCGCGAGTCCCGTCTGTGCCAGACACGTCCTGCTGGCACGGAAGGACAAACGGACGGGCGGCTCTCGGCCGACCCACGGCCCGATCCCGGGACGACTCCGCACACGCGCCGCTTGGGCAAACGGCACCGAAGTCGCTTTTTCAGTTCTCTGCCCCGTGTCCCTGGGCCGCGGGGCTGGGTGGGACAGACGACAGACACGTCCCACAGTGCCGGGGCAGCTGTCCCCACCCGGGGCTCGGTGATGCCAATGGATGAGCCCATCCGTCCCCAAGACAGAGGGGTCCCGGGTACCCCGGGGGGGGGGTGCACGGGGTGACCCGGCCAAGGTGGCCCGTTGGGAGGGGGACGCTGGGAGGGTGCGTGGGGAGCGGAGCCGGGATGCAGCGTGGGAACGGGGACCAGGATAGGACCGGGATGCAGCTCGGGACGGGGCTCCGAGGCGGGGGGGACTCGGTACCTTCGCGGGCCTTCAGCAGGACGGTTTGGCCACGATGTTCTCGAGCTCCATGGCGCGGCGGGGGGCCCGGGGGGCGGCGGAGCAGCCCCGCCGCCCGCACACCATGCCCGGCGCGGCGCTGCCCCGGCCCGGCGGCGCGGGGCGGTCCGGGCACCTCCCGCCGCAACCGGCCGCCTCCGGGGGTGCGTCACCGCCGTGACGTCACGGGCCGCCCCCTGGCGTCACGGGCTTAGTAAGGGTAGCGCCGCGCCCCGCCGCACGGGAGCGCCCCCCCCCCCCCAAGTTCGAGGAGCTCCTTGCACCCCCCATGGAGGTGGGGACACTGACCCTCGGGCCCCCAGCAGGGCAGCCTTCCTCCTCCTCCTCCTCGCACCCAGCACCCCACAGCCCCCCAGAACCGAGACCTCAGACCGACACGAGGGTCCCCGTCCCACCCGCACCGCGGGGCTGAGCCCGGGGCAGGACCCCCCCTCCCGCACTTCAGCATCGCTGCCCCAACCCCCCAACACCCCCCACCCTCCCGAGCGACTGGCAGCAGAACAACGAAACCGAAAAAGCCGTTTCCTTCCTTCCAGCTGCGGGAGCCGCCGCCTCCATAAAGCTTTTTTTTTTTTTTTTTGTTAACACAAAAATCGCGTTTCCTGATTTACACCTTCCCCACCACCCAACTCCCAACCTCCCACTCGAGCCTCCACGAGTAACCCACCAATCAGGAACGCGCGTTTTCTGCCCAAAAGCGAGAAGCCCGACGCCGCGGGGTGCAGGGAATCGAATTCCCGCGCTGCCCGGCCGGCGCTGGGGGGGCCCAGCCCGTGTCTGCCTTGGCCCTTGGCTCTCCAGGGGTCAGACCTGTTTGCACGCGGTGCGTACGCCGGCGAGCGGAGCCGGGCTCGTCCCGCAAAGAGATGAGCCACTTTGGAAGAGCAAACCCACTCGCGGGACCCCCTCTGCCCCCCCATCCCCAGCACAGGCCCTTTCCCCCCAGGGAGGGCTCCACTTCGCAGGCAGAACCCGCTCCGCCCGCCGCCGAGGTTTGCCCTTTCCTGCCCGCACGCAGGAGGCTCCCACAGCCTGGCAGCTGCCCAAAGCCAACCAACCCAAATCCAACTCTGCCAATGCCACGGCACTGCAAGGCTCCCGCCCGCCCGTCACCCAACACACCGAACAGCACGGGGACACGAAGGACCCTCTCCTACCTGCTGCAGCCACACCAGCTCCTCCGGAGCCCCAGGAGACACTGCTGGAGCCCCAGGAGTGGCAGGGCCAGCCCAGCTGTGGCAGCTCTTCGTCAGCAGGTAACGAGTGGGCAGCTGCAGGGGAGCAGCTGCACCTGTTGGGGGGAGCTGGCAGTGCTTGTCAGGGTGTAGAGGTACCCAGGTCCTGCTCCCTGTCCTGGAAGGAGGGATCTTGCCACATCCTTAAGCTTTTCCTTGGAGCAAGCCACCCCACGGCACCCAGGGTCCCGTCTCCCCCCTGCACAGCACCCAGTGGACAAGGGCTGGCACGAGGCGGTCATCCTGAGAAGGGGAAGGCGTTGGTCCCGAACACAGGCAAAGCCATCGTTGTTGAGATCAAGGATTTATTTACACATCGGAAAACCCTCACCCAGAGTCACGTGAGAGGAAAAAGCAACCGAACCCGCAGGACCAAGCGATTTGCCTCCTGGACACACACGCTCGTGCTCGCCGGCGTGCCCGGCGCCCTCGAAGGGCAGCCGAACCCTTCTCTCCTCCTTCTCTGCAAGGAGGAACTAGAGGTATGGGGGTTTTTACAGTTATCTGCACCCCACAAAACACAACCTGGAAATAAAAACTGCCTTTCCAAACGGATCCGCCCATGCGCGGGCGGGTGACGGAGCACCCATCGCTCCGCTGCCGAGGAAAGGTCCGGGGCAGCACTCAGTACTCGTCCAGTGTGTCTGCCCGCGGCACCGGAGGCCCCGCTCCTTCAGTGCCTGCACTTTCAGCTTCTCCGACTCCTGCTTGGCCTGCTGCTCCACCCGCTGCTCCTCCAGGATCTCCTCGATGGAGACCTGCTGCAGAGGCGTGTCACTCTCCTTCTCCAGGTCCTGCAAGAGAAACAGCGCGTTGCGCACCGCGAGGCAGCGCCGCGGCTCAGACACGTGGCTCTGCTCGGGGACGCTCCGGGCACCGCTCTGCCCGCAGGGCAGCTCCGGGCTGGGCCAACATCACCTCTGCAGAGGGCATCTCACCAGCCAGGGCAGCACTGGTCTGGAGGGCCGAAAGCCAGCGGGGACGGCAAAGGTCCGGGCGGATCCGCACTCGCGTCTCCGCTGGGACACCGACACGCAGCCCTCTCGTGCGCTTGGGGCTTCGGTGACATCCGAGCGCTTCCTACCAGCGCCTGGCCAGGCTCTGTGCAACCCGGAGGGTGGGCACTGCTGCGCCACGGATAACGCACTCCATCGCTCTCGCCAAAGTTGCTGGAGCAGGACAGTTCCCCAGGCGAGCCGCGGCAGGGTTGGCCTGCCAAGCTCTGGGGTTACCAGCTTGATGGCAGCCCAGGCATTTGGTCCTGGGAACGCTCGGGTTCCCCTGGGGCACAGTCACAGATTTGCAGGTGCAGCACGGGCTCCTCCAGGTGAGCCTGTGCCCACGCATCTTCCACGGGTCTGTCACAAGGCAGAGGCGATGCAAAACAAGGTGCTCATGGTACCCTGATGGACGCGGATGCAGTTAGGACCCCTGGGACAGTCAGGGACTCCCAGTCCATGGGAGGGGGCTCCCAGGAAGCAGCCGGGCTGAACTCAGCCCAAAAGGCCAAAGCGAACAGCAAGAGAGATGGCACATGGAGCCCATCCCAGGCAGTGTCCCCCAGTGTGGAGCCAGCAGGAGGTGACAGCCCCACAACACCCTCCAGCAATGCCACCCACAGACCAGGCTTCCCCATGTCTCTCTCTGCTTGACTCCCACCCCATCCCAGAAGAGCTGCAGCTGCGGGATGGCACCTCTGCCCACCCGGATACACAGGCGCATTTTCATGATGCTTCAGCCCGAACCAGCCCCAGACTCAAACTTCAGCCCCTGCAACGGGACAGTATCTCATGGCAGACAGACAGATGGACACCCAGCTCCGGTGTCCACCTCAGCAGTGCTGCTCAGAGTCACACCATCACCAGCTCAGTCCGCAGACCGCAGCGGAGCCGCTGCCGCGGGCAGAGCGCGGGCACAAGGAGCTGCTTACTTACGATTTCCCCCAGCAGAACAACGTTCTCGCCTCTCACGACAAAGATGCCTCGGGGGATGTCCCCATACTTCTTGCCCACGTGGATGCGCTCCACGGTCTGGTGCAACACCAAGTTTGCTGCAGCGATTGAGAGAGAGAAAAAATAATCCACATTTCACTGTTTCCTAGCGATAAAGTGTCTCATCCCAGCCAGGTGGAAGACTGGTCCTCTGAGCCAGGCCACCACAGCCACTGGCCGTCTTCCCAGTTGAGACACGGCAGCTGCAGTGACGGGTGAGGCAGCTCCCACACGGCGAGGCAGCCTCTGCCCTCCAGCTCTCGCCGCCCGTGCGGGCAGGACCGTGCGCTCGGACCACCGGGGCCCGAGCCCACCCAAGCACCACGTGGCGACAGAAAGACAACGGCGTTGTGGGTGCTGCAGGTTCTGGGTGCTGCAGGTTCTGGGCGCTCGGTTGTGAGCACAAACTTTCCCGGGCTGTGCCTGCCCGAGGAGGGATGCCAGAGCATCGAGGCTGGACACAGTCAGGAGACGGGGAAGCAGCCGGTTCTGGCAAAGTCTCCACGGAGCACCGAGCCCGGGACACACGGGGGAGCGTTTCATCCACAACACAAACACGCTCCAGAACTGCCACCTGCAATCACGTCGCCCTACGCACAACTAAACTGATTTCTTTTAAAATTCCCTGTTGTTTTCAGCCAGAAACGTACACTCCTGCTCCGGACTGGCACAACGGCAGGGTTGGTACTGCTGGCGGGCGGCGCAGCCTGTGCTGAGCGGTAGGACCACGAAGCAGGGAACTGCCACCAAAGCCCAACTCCTTCTTTCCGTTAAGCCACCGTTTGGGAAGGGCGATGCGCCAGTAAGCACAGCCCCGACGGATGCGGGAGCATCACCAGCTCATGAGAACGGGCACCGCGGGGCTCTCCTCCTCCTCCTCCTCAGCGCGCCCCTGCACACGGCTGGCACCGGAGCGCGCCCAAAGCCGGCCCTCAGCCTTCTGCAGCCCCCCAGCAGCCCTCGGCCCAGACGTACCGAACTGTTCGATGCTGCGCAGGTACCCGATGAGCGTCCGGCCGTCCCGCAGCAGGACCAGGTGCTTCTCTGCGGGAGAGTGAGAGCGGGAGGTCAGCCACGGCCACGCGTGGGCACGGACCCCCCCACCGCACCGTGGGGGAAACCGGGCGATGCGCCGTTAACTTGCCCCGGCGGCGCTGGGGGCGAGCGAGGACGCCTGCGGCAGCCCCGCGCGGGACCGGTGCCCACGGCGGGGCGCTCCCCTACGAAAGAGGGGGGAGTCCGACCGTCCCCGCGGGGGTGCAGCCCCCCACGGGGCACGGTGCCCGCGGGGAAGGGGGCCCCGGCCGCCGCTGCGGGCAGGGCCCGGCGCCGCGGCGCACTCACTGTTCGATGTCCTGGATGAGGCTGGCCGTGCCGGCATGTAGTTCATGGTGCCACCGCGCCGCCCCCAGCGGAAGCGCCCGCCATGCGCCGGTGCCGCCCCCACCGCCCCGGAACCGCCCCGCCGCCGGGCGGGGCCCACCGTGGCTCTGCCCCTTTAAGCCGCCCCGGCCGTGCGCGCGGGGCGGCCGCTGATTGGTGGGAGCCGGCGGGGCAGAGCCGCCGATTGGCGGCGGGACGGGGCGGGGCGGGGCGGCGGCCAGGGAGCCCCGCGGCCGCGCCGCTGCTCAGGGCCCGGCGTGGCCCCCCGGTCCCCCCGCCTGCCGGCGGCGGCGGCGCAGGTAACGGCGGGGTCTGGGCTGGCGGCGGGAGGCGGGCCGCCCGATCCCGCCCGCCCCCCGGGTCGGCCGAGCCTCCCCCGGCGCGTACGAGCGGGGCGGCTCCGGCGAACGGGTGAGGCGGCGGTGGGGGCACGGAGGCGCGGCGGTGCGGGTCCGCTCTGCGCGGGCCGTTACCCGGTTCCCCCAGGGGACGCCCGGCCGACGGCAGCGAGACGGCGCCGCGGCGGACGCGCCGTCCGATCTTGGGGGCTCGTTTCTCACCGCCGACGTCCGATCGGCTGATTGTTCCCAGCGCTCGTAGGGCCCTCTGCAGTGCAAACCCGCTCCCCAGTCCCGCGGGGATCTGGGCAGGCGTCAAACTGGGGGAAACGTGAATGAATGAAACGCGGTGAAGTCCCACCTTCGTCTCGGTTCAAGGTGGCGTTTCTAGGGGCAGGTGTTGTCACGAAGAGCTCACCGGGAACCGCCGCCGTCCCTGTTGGACTGGTGCCGAGCGGACTGTGAGAGCTGGGCCAGGACGTGTCCCCACTAACCGGCCCGGTGCCGACAGATGGAACGACAGAGTGTGGGGCTTGAGGACCCACTCCCCCGCCACCTGCCCCCGGCAGACCGAGACCCCAGCCCCACGGGTGGTGGCGTTTGTACGACAGGCCCACCCGCGGAAAGGAGCTGGCGGCAGCGTGGGGCAGAGATTGGGGGAAAAAAAGCGTCGCTTGGTCCCAGCGTGCCCCAGTCCGTGAGCTGCTCCTCCTGGATCTGTTATTTGTTGGTTTATTGCAGCAAGGGCTTTTTCTCAGGGCCGTTGTGCAAATGCCGTGCGCAGAGAAAGGCTTTGCTCTGTGCACAGCGGTTGTCTGCTGCCCAGACAAAACTCCTGGTTTGTTTTAATCCCAGGGGACACGTAGGTCGCTCTGCTCTTTCATAAATCCCGCCTGCAGTGATAATGGTCTCTCTTCCGTGAGACAGTTGTGGGCAAAAAAAACTGCTTTGCCCAAAGCTACAGGGAGTCCACCCGTGAGCTCCCGAAACCCTGACGCTTGACTGTCGCCCCTGTGGCTCGGTGGACGCTCCCGTTGGATCCGCGCTGGTTGCTTGAACGTACTCAGACAAATCTCACCAACGGTCTGGGCGTGCAGACCTTTCACACGACCAGTTCTGCAGCCCCACGGCTCCACGGCTGCAGCGCGACGGGCGGCTCGCGGAGCCGAACGCCCCGCTCCTCGGGCCCCAGAACTGGTAGATCTCGTCCGCATTGCCTCGTTTGTTTGCAGACTGAGAGAGGACATGAACTTCCCTGGAGTGTTTTTCATCCACGAGTCGGTGACTATGTTGACATGGTTGAATCTCCCAAGAGCTGCTTGCTGCGAGGAGTCGCACACAGTGTTTCTGAGCAAGCTTAGCTCAGTGAAGCTCTTCCCACCCTCCAGACAATCTTTTCCCCTGTAACGCCCCGTCTTTGCCACCGCCAGTGCCCATCTCCCTGAGCGTGCTGCGAGGGCGGTGGACCAAAGCGTGAGGCAGACGGGTGTTTATGGCCAGTGGCAACAGAAAGCCACGTTAGGGCAGGAAAACCTAAAACTGGGGCAAAAGAGCTTGGGGACAAAGGAACCCCTGTCTAAACGCTCCAGGAAGGCCAGTCCTTTTTCCCAGGCTGCTGCTGGGCTGGACTGGAGCCCCTCTGCCCCGTGTCCATGTCCTCTGCTCTTCTCTCTCCTCCCCAGGCAATGGATTCTCCCTATGCAAACGGAGCCTACAGCCCCCCGTACCCTGCGGTTCCCAGCGCTGCCCCGCACTATGCTGGCCTGCCGCAGGCACGGGGGTACCTACTGCTCCGGCCCCCCCGCAGACCCCTACCCTGCGGAGTCCCACGGCCATGTACCGGCCCCCGTCGCCCGCTCCCCCCTGGAGTTACGCCGCGCCGGACTGTGCCCGGCCGAAGGGTCCTCGCTCCGGAGGCAGCCGGCTCCTGGCTACCCCCCGCCGCAGGTAAGAGGCCGAGCACCATCCGGAACAATTTCCAGCCCCGGTGTCGGTGCAGCTGCCGAGCTCGCACTTCCCGAGGCACAAGAAGGTTATTTTATGGGCTGAGTGGAGGGAAAGCCATGGAGCCTCCTCCAATGGATCTGTGGGTCCTAATGGCTGCTGTGCCTTGAGCAGTTTGCCCTCCCCAGTGTTATTGTTATAAAAACTGGTGGTCACCCTGTTCTTCAGGATTCCAAGCTTGTCGGCTCGGATGCAGGAATGGGGCAGGAAGTCTGATGCTGTGGCTGTCCCCCCAGGGCTGTCTGGGAGGAGCGGTGGCCAGAGGGACTCCAGGGGTAACATCTCTTCCCCTTCTCGTGCAGACCCCAGGAATGCCCATCCCACAGTAAGCCATATGGAGACAACCATGCTGGCGTCACGCCGCAGGGGTCTCTGCCACAGCCCCGACCCCCGGAGGACACGTGGGCTCCCCACACTGGTCTACGGGGTGCAGACCGCGCTACTCGTGGCCCGCTGCTTTCGGCGCACGGGAACCCCTTCGTCTCCTGAACCGCATCCGCCCTGGACTGGCAGTGGAGATCCTTCCCACCCTCCGCCTGGGACTCGAAGGTACAGCTGATGCTTCTGCAGCGCATGGCCGTGCGGGTCCTGGCTGCGGGCGAGCTCCGGCGATGATGCGGCTTTTCCTCCAAACCTGCCTGTCTCCTGGGAATGCCCCTCTCTCCGGGCACAGTTGTTTAGGTAGGAACGGAGCAGCAGGTATCCAGAGTTGTGCCAGCAAAATCTGTTTGCTTACAGAAAACCAAAATCCATGGCTGTAATTCCAGAAAGGTACTGGAGATGCCAGACGTCCCAGGGCAGGTCTCGGGATGGGTCAGTCCTCGTCTTGCTTGTCCAGGTTCTTCCCTCCTCGAGCAGCAAAACACCGTCAGAAAATCCTCCAGCGCAGCCTGCGGGTCGGTTTGCAGGCTGGAACTCCCCTACAAGTGCTGTTTTGGGCACAGTTATCCTCTACTGAGGAAACATTTAAGCAAAAAAATGTAAGGACACGATGCATTTGGTGGAGTCTGTTTGTCTCGGCCCCCTCTGGGTTTGTTCAGGAGTCAAATGACTCTGCAGAGGTTTGGTCCCCCGGCAGCAGCGCTGGCACGTGCAGCAGCAGCCCCGATGGGACGTGTGATCAGGGCCGGGGGCTGCTGTTATTTGGGATCAGCTCAGAAGTGTGCGACCTGCAAAGTGCTTGTGGTGTCCCCCTGGCACCCCATTTCCTCAGCCCTGCTCGCCTGCCTTTTAGTGCGAGATTAAAATCCCGTTTTTAAGAGAAAATGCAATTAAATATTTTTTTCTCCTTCTGACTGTAGGACACTGCGTACGACAAACCTGAGCAAAGCGCAAACCAACACAACTACTATTCCGACGTCAATCACCAGCACTCTGGGACCATGAATGACCACAAGGCACCCCCCTCCAGCCCCCAGGTGCAGTACAGCGCGCAGCCCCACATGTATGACACCGCATCTCGGAAGCTTCCGGCTGGGAGCCGGGAGGTTGGCCTTAACCTGGGGACCAGCCTTCAACTAATTCTGCAGCCATCCAGCCTGAGATTCAGAGAATCCTCCACGTTATGGGGGAGGCTGAGCAGCTGGAGCAAGAGGTGGATGAATTTGTAGGAAAAAAGACAGATAAATCCTACCGGCTTCTGGGGAGATGTTGACCAAGCTGCTGTTGGAACTGGATTCCATCGAGACTGGTGGCCAGGACAGTGTTCGGCAGGCCAGGAAGAGTCCGTCCACAGAATTCAGGCCATACTGGAAAACTGGAAAGAAAGGGGTTGTGAAAGCGCATCAGCCGCAACACACAGCCTGTTGTTGAGGTTCCAAAGAGTTTCAGTTTTGTTAAATCTCAGCTCTTTTCTGCTACGCACTGTTGACAATGGAATAGCAATAAGCCCCGAGTTCAAACAAACGAAAGAAACAAAACCACCAAAAAAACCCCAGAAGCTCAACCCTACAAATACTTGGGAATGGACAAATGAAGAGAGGTCTGAAGCAGCAAACTGAATTGTTTGCTCGTTCCAGGCTTTGGAAAAGCAGCACCACCCGAGGTGCTTACGCTGTAGAGGTCCCCGTGGGGATCCGCATCCTCTTCAGCAGCGGGAAGAAAATCACTGTACAAAGTTCCCCAAACCAGGTGCCTCCTGCAGCCACCGCAGTTCTTTAAACAGCTGGAACACTTGCCAGATGTTGTCACAACGGCACCGCCACGAGCAGCCACAAACCAGGACTCTGGGCTTGTCAGTCGCTGCGTGTATCTTCAGCTTCAGCTTCCTCGCCATAGAAACTCGTGTGCCGTCCTGGGGTTTGCTGGGTTTTAGGGCACTCGAGCAGTGACACTGAAGTGCTGCAGAAAGGGACCACGCTGGCAGCCCCAGCAACGCCAGCGGGTGTCACGTCGTGCTGTTCCTTCTGTCGGGAAGAGCTGGTCCCTGGAAGTCTCAGTTTCTGCCACCGAAAAGGACAGGTACCAGCAGAGGAACGATGTCGGAGCAGAGCAGCCCGGAACAGCAGGATGCTTGGAAATGCTTTCCAGGTCACTTGGGTAAAAAATCCACTTTTTAATTGTAACGTCCTTCCACATGCTGCGAGTTGTGTGCTCCGCCGCAGCGCCGCGCTGGAGGGGAAGGGAACGGCTCAGCCTCCTGGGCACAACGTGGAGTGAATCATTACTGTGTGTGACGAGATAATAAACCTGACAACTTTTAAAATGTTATTTTGTAATTAAGACGTCTCAAAGTCTCCTTTCTTTAAAAAGAAGCTGTGGGCAAAGGTTGTGTAACTTGGCCCTGCCTGTAACCGAAACACCCGCCAGGCTGTCTCGGCGGCCAAGGTTGGGGGTGAATGCAGCAAGTCACCTCCAAGAATGCTTGTGTGGGGCGTGCCCCGGGGTGCAGCGGCCCCCATCGCCTCCCGGATGGTGCAGATGCTCCAGCAGCCTTCAGCCGTGGCTCTGGGGCTGGCGGCCGTGTTTGGGAAGGGGTCTTGGTGCGCCCGAGGCCGGGAAGCGCCCTGAGTGTGCAGCCTGCAGGCTGGCGGCCAGCCCGTGTCCCGAAGGCACCCGCAGATCCCACGTCATTCCCAGACGGGCTGTGAGCGCGGGACTGACCTTCGCAGCTCCTTGGATGTGTCCGTGATGGCGTTGCGGCAGCCAGCTGGCCACAACGGCCGCGTCGAGGTGAGCCAGGAACGAGCTGGATGTCCCGGGATGGGGGAAATGCTGGGCTGCTATTTTATTTCGTCCACTGTCAGGCAGAGAGCAGCCAGGCAAGCCACTCGTGCTTCGGATACAGCGTGGGAAACGACTTCTGAGGATGGGTGGCTGTACTGGGGAGATGGAGCAGATCACAGTGAGCAGACTGATGCCCTGTACCGGGTAGCAGCGCGCACAGCGGAGCAGTGGCCCAGCCCCAGTGAATGCCACCTTTCTTTCTCTGATAAAGGCAGCAGTGTCAGCAGCATCTCCGGGAATTAATCCGTGCTTTTTTTGCCGCTTTTTGTGAAAGTAACTCGTGGTAGGGACGGTTTCCATACAACCAGCCTTGCTGCTGGTAGCTCTTTGCACCCTGAGGAATGAAGAGCAGCACTGTGGTGTCTCTACCGCTTTCATTTTATCCTATGGTTGAAAGTCTTGTTAAATGCTGCCTCTAATGTGCTGAAATCTCTCCCAAGAGACTGCTGCGGTTCGTTGATTAGCTTGACACAGTAATAACTTTGTTTTGGTTTTTGAAAGGGAGTACAGGCAATGAAACCATCAGCCACTCTAAAGACATGCCTGGTGGGGGCAGGGAGCTGAGCCCTGTGCTGCAGGACTGCTGGCGGACTTGGTCCCGGAGTTACACCGTCCTGTTCTGCTGATCCTTCAGCATTCCCTGCAAGTCCGTCTATCCAAGGCCATGAAGGAGATGCAGATGTAAAGGAGGAGTGTAAGTACTCAAGGAGACCTAACTTGTCACTTCCTAGAAAAGCCAAGAACTGCAGACTCCAGCCGGCGGAGCGGGACGAGGCGCCGGGCTCACGGCGCCGGGGTGGCAGCCGGACCGCGCTTTGCCATAGGAAAGGCTGCGGCAGAGCCCGAGCTCTCGTGAGCTGGGAAGGAGTGTGCTGGTGATGCCGGAGGGGAGAACAGCCTCTGGGGCACTTCTCCTCCGTGCTCGGGGCATGGCTGAGCTCCGGGACCGCCTGCACCGGGCTCCGAGGCACTGGCTCCTTTCCGCAGCGCTGGAGGCACGTTTGATCCCTGTGACTCACGCTGGGGAGCGGAGCCAGCGCTGACCACACCGGGACCACCCTGCCACGCCGCTTCGCTCTCCGGCCTCTTCGGGTTCCGTACCAAGTCCAGGCCACGGTCTCACCACGTTTGTGCTCTCGAGGGAATTACCAAAGAACATTTCTTCCTCTGTTACCACATTTGTTTTTCTATTTGGTTGGCACGGCTGTTGGAATAAAGGTTTGGATTGCCTTTGTGCAGGACCTACCCAAAGTCTGAAATTCCTTGTTGCAAGAGATGGTGTAAGTCGTACTTCAGCAGAGAGGTGAAATCCTTCGGCTCGTCAGTCGGAGCACAGTGACTCCCACAGCACGGAGAGCTGGAGAGGGGAGCTGGTGCAGCGGGCGCTCCTCCTTCGCACCCTTCCTAACAGCGGGTCTCCCCCGGCTTTGCCAATCAACCCCTACGCAAAACCACACCAAGAAGGGCAGAACTGCCGCTGGCTTTAACCCCGCACGCCCCGCCGAGAGCTGCTGCCCCGCACAACGGCCCCGACCTGGAGCAGGGCTCCCTCCCCCTGCCCAGGGGCTTTCACGGCTCCTTCTGCTCCATCACCTGACTCAGGTGGCAACAAAGGGCACCGATGTGCCAGCCGTGCCGCTCTTCTGAGGCAGAAGAGTAGCACTGCAGCGAGTCGCTGCTCGCAGGTACATGGAAAGCAGCAGCAGCCGTCAGCTTCTGCTAGTCGGCAATCCCCGGGAGCCGGCTGGAACGTTATTGTTTCAGCAGCGGAGAACGGCATCAGGAACAAAATGCATTGTTTATTGCATCCTGTTTGCTACAACACCATTCCCCATCCCCTGTCCGTTGCCAGGGAAAAGAGGAGGTAGGGAGGCTCCAGCTGCGCGAGGAGGAGTGCGGCGCAATCCCGACACCTCGCAGCTCGGCAGCGCCGCAATGCAGTCAGCTAGAAAAAACGGCGCGCTCAGCCGCGGCGTCGCCGGCGCTCGGTGGGCTGGGACAAAGGTTTCCCGAAGTGGGACGTGGTCAGAACGGCACCTTTGTCTGCTCACGAGAAAAACTGAAAGTATGTGAGTGGCATATGAGCCAAAGTCTGGGAGGAAGGAGGGAGGAGGGTTTCTGCTTTGGTGTTTGGGTGCTGCATCTATCAAGGTAAGGTATTCCTAATGTTTCCTCTTCCGGAGTTGAAGTCCCGACACGTGGGACGGACTGGCAGAGGGTTATGTAAGCCTCTGTTCAAAAGCACACAAAAGAACACAAAAAGTGGGCTCCAAAGCAGCTTATCACTCGAGTGGGGCCGGTTATTTAGGAAGCTCTGGCAGAAGACGTGGCTGCGTGCGACGTTCCTGCGTCCCTGGGGCAGACGGTGGGTTTTGTGTTCTCCCCAAAGCTGTGCTGACCCCGGAGCAGGGACCGGGGTGCACCTCCCACACCGCAGCCGGCAGACAACTCCCGCTGCTGTAACCCCATCCGTCCCCGCCGCCTTCCGAGCGGGACCAAAGTGGGTCACGGCTCGGCTGGCGATCTGAAAGGAGAAAGACGCCGCGGCAGGAGCTGTGTCGGCACCGCGCTGGCACGGGCCCTGCGCAGACAAGGCTGCACGGACAAGGTTTGCAGCCGTTTGCTCTACGGATGCAAACTGAGGATTTCAGCACTTCCAGCCATTCGATCTTCCCAGCCAGTAAGTGCCGTGGCGGAGGTGAGCACTGGGATGACATTCCTGGCAACTAGTTTATCTCCCAGCATCCACCCACATCACAAACCCCCAAATTAGAAAGCGGTCTGTATTGATCACGAGGCTCATTGCTATGGAAACCAAACTCTTACTCTGGGGTTGCCCGTCGCTTCCATGAGCAGCACCCGCCATCGAAGAGGGTTCTCAATCTCCACCAAGGCCAAAGGCGCACGGAAGGATTGAAAAACAAACACCCCATCAGCATCTCCTGTGCCCAACTGTGTGCCCACGCTGCACGTGGGAGGTGACTGGCATGGAGGCACGTGCTGCCTGGTGATGCCGGGCCGACACCGCACACCCCTGCCCACCCGCATCCGGCTTAGGGGCGTAACAGCCAGCCTCAAATCAAGATTGAGGCTGGAGAGCCCTAATTAGCGCTGGCATCGCCTGCCCGCCGCGGCGTGTGGGCACCGACCCACCCGCACCACTGCCGGCTGCGAGGGCTGCGCAACCCTCCCGAGAGCTGGGGCTGCGGGCAGGGGCTGCGAGCAGGATTGTGGGCAGGGATTGCGGGCAGGGATTGCGGGCAGGGATTGCGGGCAGGGATTGCGGGCAGGGATTGTGGGCAGGGATTGCGGGCAGGGATTGCGGGCAGGGATAGCACGTAGCGATTCCTCGCAGGGATTGCGGGCAGGGATTGCGCGCACGGATTGCGGGCAGGAATAGCGCGCAGCTGCCCGCTCCTTCGCCCCGCCCACCCCGTGACGCCACGGGGCGGGGCGGTCGGGAGGCCCCGCCCCGCGCTGGGCGGCCGCGGGGGCGGGGAGCGGGGCCTGCGCTGCGGGGCCGGGCCGGCCGGGCCGCGCCGCCGGAGGAGCCGCCGGGGCAGCGGGGGCCGCGCCGGCAGCCCAGTGGGGGGGCGGGGGGAGGGCGCGCACCCACGGACACGCGTGTGCACGAGGGGCAGCGGGGGGGCCGCCCGCCGGCTCCGACCCCCCGACGCCGCTGCGCACCCACCGCGGCAGACGGGGATTTTTTTTTTTGTGGGGGGGGGGCGTTTGGGACGGAAGGAGCGTTTCGAGGCGCTTTCAGTTCCCCCCGCGCGTCTCCCGTCGCCCCGCGCCGGAGCGTCATGTCTGCTCGGGAGCAGCAACAGGCGCCGGGCCCCCCGCGCCCCCCGGCCGCCCCCTCGGAGGCGGCGGAGCCGGACGCCGCGAACAGGTACGAAGCGGTCGTTCCCCACTGGTTTTACTGCAAAGTCACGGACTCCCGGGAGCGGTGGATCCCGTTCAGCTCGCAGGACTCGGAGCGGCTGGAAGAGGCGCACGGCTCAGGTAGGGCGAAAACACCGGGGGGCCGCGGGAAAAATTCCACCCGACGGCGCGTGGAGCCGCCGCGGGGCCGGGGGTTTCGCGGCACCGCTCCCCTCGCTGCTGTTTTGTTAAATCGCCCTTTGATGTCAAACACCCCGACCCCGCTCCGAAAATCGCTGTGGGGAAGGGCAGTGGGAGAGCATCAGGTGTGTGCTCCGGGGAAGCACTGGCCGGGTGTTGGGGGGAAATTCCCTGGCCTCATCCACGGCTCCTACCTGGGATGTAGGACTTTCCCTCGGGAGTTTTAATTTGGGACTTTTTTGGGGAGCATGCCTGCTCCTGGAGCTGTAAACGCTTGAAACCGAGCTGTAAACCGAGCTGTTGGGATGCACCAAGTGGTCTGGCCTTTCATTTGATAAACGTTCTGAATCATACATAATCAGTAGTGTGTTGCACTACTATATATATATATAGACACACTACTATATATAATCAGTAGTTTGCTGCACACAAAGCAGCCTGCTGGTGTGCATGGGAGAGTGACAGCAGGGGGGGCAGGAATTCCACTGGGATTTCTCCTGTTGGGTGCATGGTGCTCTGCCTGCCCGCTCCTGGAAGGTGCTGTGCAGGCAGCGGGGTCCGCTCTGAGCGGCACAGCTTGTGACAGGGCCCTCATCGCCCGTCTGTGCCACCCCTGCCAGGACTGTGCTGAAAGCTCTGCCACTGCTGAAGCCGCGGGCAGAGCACCGATCGCCCAAGGGTTGCTCCCGTCCTCCCTCTGCCAGGAAGCTTTGGATTAGAGGCCGTGCCGGCGGTGCTCAGTGCCGCAGCTGAGCCTGGCACAGCCTGGCATGGGATGCTCTGCCCGGCAGCCTGGCCAGCGGGCAGACCAAAACAGCGGCAGAACGAACAGAATTGAAGTCCATGTTGGGATCTGTGTGGAGTTCTCTGGTTTAGGGGGGAATGGCTCGGAGACCTGGAGACCCGCACCGCCGCCGCTAAGCAGCGCGCTTCCCAGGCCACAAATTCACGTTTTGCCACCTAAGCAAGGCAGGAGGAGTCCGTGTAAGCCTGTGCCTGAACTAGAGAGGAAGACGGTTGTAGCTTAATGCCTTCATCTTACCTTCTGCCTCTGGCGGAAGTTTGACTTGGGGCATCTCTCCTGGGATGCCCGTCGACACCTCCCTCTGTGCCTGGGTACGGAGAACGCTGGTGTCTGCTGCTGTTGCTCGTACACGCTCGTGTGTGCTGCCCACGGAAGATGGCACAGTCCTCATCCCTGTCACCTGCCGTGCTGGACAGCTGTCTGGTACCACGCGCCTTCCTGGTCCTCTCGTGATTATTTCAGGCCTTGGTTCCTGCAGGGAGAGACAAAGAAGATCTGGTTGTCCAACATCGGGGGGTAGGTACGACGTGCACCTGAAGAAGCGGCAGCGCGTGGCAGTGTACTGGGAGGAGGAGGTGTCTGAAGTGCGCCGCTGCACCTGGTTTTACAAGGGAGACAAGGACAATAAGTATATTCCCTACTCGGAGACGTTCAGTGAAGAACTGGAGGTAAACACGCCTTTCCTGGTAGCATCCATCCGTCCTGCCGAGAAGCATCTCGGCTTCTCCTTGTCAAACGCTGGCCCGGATGTCCCAAACTCCATATGGGGCAACTGGCACCACTGTCATGCCTGAGGACATGAACTTGAAAGAGGCTTTGGCGTGGCGTTTGGAGGCTGATTAATGCAACTGTAAACACTGCGCTGTCTCCCTCCCAGCCCGTGGCTGGGCAGCCTCCCCTTCCTCCTGTGGCTGTGGCACCATCCTCCTGCCACGCGTCCAAGTGCCCGGGTGCTCTGGGCACGCCGTGCCACTCTGGCCACTCTTGCCCCGCTCTAGCAGCCTGGATGTTTTTTTCCCTGACCCTGGCTGCTCTGCCTCCAGTTTGACTCCCCTCGTGAGAGTCATCCTCACCGTGCTTAGTGCCACCAAAGCAAAGGGCGTCGGGAGCGCAGGAAAGAGAAATCATCGTTCCAGGGACGCGCTGAACGCTGTGTGGTGTCAGGAGGCTGCAGTGGCTGCACTGATAGTGGCTGGAGAGTTTTCTTTGGAAAGATAGATGGAGATATTAAAAAAGAATACATCTCTCCAACATCTGTATTCTGGTGTACCAAAAAACCTAATTCTAACGTGATGGGGAAGGCTGCTGCTGCTGTTGAAGTGAGGGCTTCTGGGAAGCTCTCTGGCAGGTGGTACTCAGATGACCCCACTGCTCCTCCAGCTTGACCTGGCTGTTTCTCTGCCTCTTTCGCAAAGCGTGTTGATAAGAGAGACCCTAAAATGGAGTGGGGGATGTCCCAAGTGGTTGAATATTCGTGGGAATACCTTCAGCTGACTGACAGAAGGTCTTGTTTTCCTCAGGAAGCTTACATGATCGCTGTGACCCTGGATGAGTGGAAGAAGAAACTGGAGTCCCCCAGTAGGGAAATCATTATCCTGCACAACCCCAAGGTGAGGAGGGGCTGGTGGTCTTTGTGCTGACCAGTTCTCAAAAGGGCCTTTCTTTATGCTGCTGCTTTTAACCACATCTGCTGAGAAATCAGTTCTGCGCCAGCGGCGTGGGCAATGCCAGCGTAGGGGGCAATGCCAGCGGCGGGTCTGCGTCACACCTTCACGTTTCTTTCCACACACCTTTCACTCCCTGTGTGGAAAGGGCTCGTACCAGCAGCGTTACTCAGCGCGGCGCGGTGCCGCCCCGAGTCACCTACCTGCTGTAGCAGCAAAACTTCTGCTCTGCTTGACCGCGGTGCTCAGCGCAGCTAATGACAGCTCCTCTCGTTTACAAGCTGATGGTGCACTACCAGCCGGTTTTCACCTCCGATGACTGGGGCTCAACTCCCACGGAACAAGGTCGACCTCGGACTGTGAAGAGAGGAGTAGAAAACATCGCTGCTGAGATCCCCAACGGTGAGCTCGCTGCTCCCTCCCTTCCATCCATGCCAAGCTGTCCCAGAGAGTCTGTCTGCTGCCCTGTTTTCTCAAAAAAGACCGACAGAAACTTCCATGATCCTTCAAGTGAAGGACACATCTGAAAACTTTGTGCCGGAAGGAGCTGGATGGTTTTCAGAAACCCTCCTAGCAGCAGAGAGCCCGTGGCGTAAAGGAGCGCGCGGAGGAGGCAGATGCCCGGGAGACGGTGCACTGCCAGCTCCTGCGCCCAGACCGGAGCTGTTGGCAGCATGGCAGTGCCTGGAATTACCCCTGAGGTCTTGGCGTGTAGGTTGGTAAAGGAGGAGTTTCTTTCCATGGCAGGGACACGAGTCTATCACTCACCTACCTGCTGGTACTGGCACACATGCGCTCCCGGCTCTGACGCCAGGCGTCAGCTCTGCCTCCTCCCAGCTGTCCCAGAGCTCCCAGTCAGGCCCTGGGACTTGCCCCTGTGGTGAGGACAAGCAGCTACTCCCATCCAACCCCTTCATTTCCCCGCGTGCATGCCTTCAGGAGAGCACGTCTGCAAACTAAAGCATGTGGGAAGCAAGACGTGGCTCCACCCGGGCGGTGCAGCCGCGCAGGGGCTGGGCAGCTGAGTGGGGCACACTGGGCACAGGGCGGCCAGACCGAGTCCTCCCGGTCCTGCCCTGTCCCGTGGGCAGACCGTGCCCCACGGCTGGGTGGGTGCCAACCGTGAGGACCATCCACTGCCGCTGAAGGGAGGATGGTGACAGAAGGGGCACAAGCGTCCTCACCTTCCTCCACCATCCCATCGGTCTGGATCCATCCCAGGGTGGGCAGCTGCATTTAGCAAGACAAACAGTTTCAGTGAGAAACCCCACTGCCCTTCGGGCACCAAAGGCAGGCTCTGACTCAAGGGGGTTTTACTGGGCTGGGAGGCTCCGCTCTCCAGCGGGTCAGCCCCCCGTTAAGCGCTGCCTCCCGCAGGGTCTGTGCTCTCAACTCTTCTCCCCTCCTTAGGAGAGCCGCTGCAAATCGATCACCTGGTGTTCGTGGTGCACGGCATCGGCCCAGCGTGCGACATCCGCTTCAGGAGCATCGTGCAGTGCGGTACGTGCCGAGCGCGGCCGGGTGCTCTTCCCACACGGTGCTTTCGTGGAGCCGGAAAACCCTCATCCGCGTGGAGAGGGTGACTGTCGGAGCGCGCTCAGGCCACCCCGACGCTCGCGCTGCAAAGCTGCACGGCCACGTTTGCTGACTGCAACGGGGAGCGTGAATGCAACGCTCACTAACCCACCAAATCCCTAAACCTGGAAAGGTTTGGACAATTGCTTTGGTCACTGTGCTCTGCTGCTGCTCGGTACCGTGAGTTTCCCAAATTGGATAGGTATTTTCCAAGTAACTGTCTAAACTGGCGAAACTGATTAGTAACCTCAGTCTGTTGCTACGGGTTAGTGTCACTGGGTGAAGTCAAAACAGGCAGCACCCCATCCCACAGCCTCTGGAGTGATTTTAGACCAAAACCAGGGACGCTTCTGGCCCAGGAAGTCCCCAAGCTGCAAATGCCTGGAGGTATCGCTGGTCTTACGCGCTCCTCTGGGCACCCGCTGTGGATCCATGTTGGAGCCGGGTACTAACCAAGTCCCTCTGCTCTGACCTGTGCGTTATTGCTTGCTCAGAGTGCTCCAGTTCTGCAGGAGAGGTGATCACTGGGACTGCCTGGGACCCCAGCATGATTTAACCTGTAGGAATCGAGGGAGCTGCAGTTTTTCACAGCAGACTGTCCTTAGTTCCTATAAAACATACCTCTGCTGTAAGGCAGTCTGTTCTTCTATCTGTTCATCTCATGAAACTATTTTCAAGGCCGCTGGCCACTTGAAACGGAGGAAATCAGCCTTTCTCCCTCAGAATTGAGTCATTTCAAGTTCATCTCCTCCCTTAGGATTCCCTTTCTTACATGTGCGTCTTCACAACAGATTTATTTTTTTTAAATTCCCAAAAGTACCTTTCTTACCCTGACTGCTGTGTTAAAGCCCTGCCCACGTGGGAAGGCAGCTTGTTCCAGATGGGACAGCGAGATCCAGTAAACACACACGTAAGGACATGGAGCCTTCCCTGATCTCGTAGTTAAAGATTCAGGGTCTTAGGGTAGCAGCAGCAGATTAGAGCCCCTGGTGGGATTTCCCCTAGTAATGATCTTTTCTTTTATCTCATTAAGTGTTGTTGATGCAGCAGGCTCGCCCAGTAGCCCGGTGGATCTCAGTAAGGGTTCCTGTTCTTTTCCAGTGAATGACTTCAGGAACGTTTCCCTGAGCATGCTGCAAGCGCACTTCAAGAAAGCCCAGGAGCAGCAGCAGATCGGCCGGGTGGAATTCCTGCCTGTGAACTGGCACAGCTCCCTCCACTCCACCGGGGTGGACGTGTAAGTGTCCCGGCAGCCAGCTCCTCCGGTGCCCGTGGGAACGGCAAAGCGCACAGACAGCCGCCTCCTGCGTAAACTCCGCTTTTTCTGGTGGCGAAGGGAAAGCTGTGAGTGTTTGGGGCTGTGAGCGGGACAGACGGGGGTCCCATGGGCACCTCCATGCCCCCCTCCCCAGCGGCTCTTGGCAGCCCTGTTTTGCCGGGCACAGCAGGTGCCTGCTCTGGTCAGCATCCCGCCGGAGAGGAGAGGCTTCTGCCTTTCCCTGCCTAATAGCAGGATGGACCACAGACATCCACACCTTACCAAAGGCTTTTGGAAACTGAGTACCCAGTTTCTGCACTCAGGCGCTGCTCTGCAGTGCCCTGGGAAGGGCAGAGAGCAGGTCGGGCTCCTCACTCTTGCCTGGAGCGTAAGAGCTCGGGCCGTGCTCTGCCTTCGGTCTCGGCACGGGCCAAGGGTCTGGATTACAACATCACGACCTTCGAGATGGCAGCAGTCCTCCTCTGGACTTGCATTTTGCCTTAGAAGGGTGGTGGGGTTCATGCACCCCTAACTGCAATTCCCTCTCTCCTCTTTCCCCCCTGCAGTGACCTGGAGCGGATCACTTTGCCGAGCATCAACCGCCTGCGCCACTTCATCAACGACACCATCCTGGACGTTTTCTTTTACAACAGTTCCACCTACTGCCAGACCATCGTGGACACGGTGGCATCCGAAATGAACCGCCTGTACCAGCTCTTCCTGCAGAGGAACCCGCTCTTCAAAGGGGGGGTCTCCATCGCGGGGCACAGCTTGGGTAAGGGCTTTCCCCCGCGGGTCCCGTGGGCATCACCAGACTGTAGGAGGCCAGCAAGGAGATGGTTCAGGGCTTTTCCCCCGACGAGGTGCTGATGCTCTGTCTGCCTGCACCTGGTTTCCAGGGTCACTCATTTTGTTTGATCTCCTGACGAACCAGAAGGCCACTCCTGAGGAGGACGAGCGCAGCGAAGAGGTACGCACGGTGCTCCCGCGGCAGCTGTGCCGGCGCAGCGTCGCGCCGACCTCCTCCTGCGGCTGCTCGGGGAAGGGGCAGCGGCTCCAAAACGCACAGGAGAAGGTCAGTGAGCAAAAAGCATAATCCCTGCTGGCTCTGTTCGCAGGGGTCCAGGGCAACCTCAAGCAACAGGGGTACTGAGGAAGTAAACAAATCCTGAAGAAGCTGGAACTGTCTGAATATTGTGATGTTTTTGAGGAGGAGAAAGTGGACAGGCAGGCACTGGTAAGGAGCTCTTCTGTTCTGCCATCTCTTGTGTTTCTTCTTTGCTTTTCTTCCCAGTCCTCTCATCCTGTGCACATCCTCCTGGTACTGAGTCACTCGCACATGAAACATCGCTGCGGATCGCAGCAGGAGCAGAATTACAGAGAACAGAAACACCTCCCTGCTCCTGTACTCATGTCTGGGTTGATTATTTTCCAGTTCTTGTGCACAGAGGAAAACCTTAAAGAAATGGGAATTCCCTTAGGACCAAGAATGAAGATACTTCATTACATCAGCTCCAAGACAGAGATGCAGGTTTGTCTTCTGCACGGCTTGTGTTCATCCAGGTCACATCCCATCGCTGTCAGGCACAGACCAGCCTTCCCCACATACGATCCCAGTGCCCGGGGTGCAAGGCCACGGTCCCCAAGCACCCCCACCTCCTCGCTCCTGGGCCATCCGTGCTCCGGCGGCTCTCACGGGCTCGAGTTTGGCTGTGGTGATGGAGCTGCCCACTGCTCCCGGGTGTTGTGCTGGTGTTACCCTTCCACAGGGTGACTTTACCCCGTGGCCTGTAAGGGAAATCGCAGAGCAGGAGGACTGTTAACAGTGGTAGAAACTGAAGTCAGGGATGCCAGCTGGAGAGGGGGTTGGCTGGGGAAGGACGGTGCTGCCAAGGCAGTTTCGCTGCCTCACGTGCTTGCTCACGGGCGGCAGGACGAGCCGTGACATGGGCTCGTGCTAGCGGGGGTCTCCGGTTGTGTTGCTGCAGGACCAGGGTGCAGCAGCTCCCAGGCACAGCGGGGAGCACGGAGCCGAGCCTGGGGCCCCGTCACAGCGCGAGCCGGACAGCACAGACGATGGCAGGAATTGCCAGTACCGGGACGTCGGCTTAGGACAAGTAAGTACAGAGTGTGGCACTGTGCTCTGATGCAACAACGAGGTGCTCGTAACACCAGCGTGGAGTTTGTCTCATGAAACAGAACGGAATCCCTCTCTCCTAGGTCTCGGCAAACTACCCGCAGCTCAACTACAAGCCCACCATCTTCTTCGCTTTTGGGTCCCCCATCGGGATGTTTCTCACGGTGCGAGGAGTGAAGCGGATCAACCCGAACTATAGCCTGCCCACCTGCAAAGGCTTCTTCAACATCTTCCACCCCGTAGGTATAAGAGCCAGAGCCTTCCTACGTGAGACGTGTGGGGCACGAGCCCTGGCTCACCGTCCCCTCCTCCTCCGTACAGTTCGACCCGGTGGCGTACAGGATTGAGCCCATGATCGTCCCCGATCTGGAGTTTGAGCCCATGCTGCTGCCTCACCACAAAGGCAGGAAGAGAATGCACTTAGGTAAGGGAAGGGGCAGCCCCTCTCCCCCAGCCCCGGGCAGCCCCTGCGGCCCCAGCCCGACCCGACCCCTGCTGCCTTCCAGAGCTGAAGGAAGGGCTGACCCGCATGAGCGTGGACCTGAAGAACAACTTGCTGGGGTCCCTGCGGGTGGCCTGGCAGTCCTTCACCCGGGCCCCGCTGCCAGCCCTGGAGGCGGCGAGTACCGAGGCCGAAGCGGAGGCAGAGGCTGGCACGGAGAAGCAGCCAGGTGGGTGGTGTGTGTGGGCAGTGGGGAGCCAGAACGCAGCACCGCGACCTGCCCGGAGCAGCGTGGCTCCCTGCAGCCACGCCAGCGAGGTGCCCATCCCGGTGGCATGGTTATGCTGTTGGGTTTTCGTGGCTGCTGGTGCCCCGGGGCTGAACCACATTGCTCTTTGTTCCTGCAGACACGAAGCCAGACGAGCCCCCCCAGCAGTGAAGGAAGAGCCCTCCCTCATTAACGTGGGGAGGCTGAACGGAGGGAATCGCATAGACTACGTGCTGCAGGAGAAGCCAATAGAGAGCTTTAACGAGTATTTATTTGCACTACAAGGGCATCTCTGCTATTGGTAAGCTTCTGCATAACCCTCAGAACTTCAAATTCACGTCTGACGTAAGCCGAATGTCATCATTTTTAAAGCCAATGCAATAAGAAAAGCCTTAACTGAGTAACCACGATATTCTCCTGCCATAGTGGGTGGGCAGGGACACAGGAAGGAGACCCGTGTAGTTCTCCTCCCCTAATACTGCATACGTTTGCTGAGCACCACATCTACCCCATAACCATCACAGACGTCCTGACAGAGGGGACAGAAGTGTCCCCCTCTAATTCCCATGTCCTCCTGCTCCAGGGAGTCGGAAGACACCGTTCTGCTGGTTCTGAAGGAGATCTACCAGACACAAGGCATTACACTGGATCAGCCTTTGCCAGGAAGCCACTGACCAGCCTGTGCTGTTCTGGCTGCTTGATGTAAGTCACCTTGCCTACGCCTGCCTTCCCAGTTTCCAGAGGACACCTGGCCCATTCAAGAGAATAATATTCCTTATTTACAGCGCTGCGTCCAAGGCAGGAGTTTATGTCGGGCTTTTTCTTTGGCCTACGAGCACATTTGGCTTCTTCCCCCTTGCCCTGCACACAAGCACTATTGGACACGAGGAGGGCTGATGAACTGCTGCCGAAGATGAAGGCAGCAGCAGCTGTGCGTGGTCACCACCAGTTCAGCCCACCAAGGGAACCACCAGATGCGTGGCCCCTACTCTGAGCCCACAGACTAAATATTTCTTACGGACAGCGAGCCGGAGCGCGGCCCCGGCGGTTCTTGCAGCGGTGCCTTCGCCCTCTGCTGCTGCTGGCTGGCCGAGGGTAGGCCAGGGGTGAGGTGCACCCTCGTGTTTTCACGTTTGGTCTGCCCCAGTGCAGCCATTCCTATGTTCTCCTTTTGCTTTCTTAGATCCCATTCAACCGAGTACTCACCAGGAAAGTCCAGATTTCTTCTCTGCCTTCCTCCCTCCTCTGCTGCTGTGTCCCGCATGCTGCTTCCCGAGTACTTGCTGCTACCTGGAGATAAGGATGATTTTCTTCCATTTTGGGTAGGGGTGGGGGGAGGAAATATCAAGGGAAGACACTTCTGCTCAAACACACACAGCACTTGCACCGTGACTCCCTGTGGCAACACGTACTTCTAACCCTCCACCTTCTAAGTTATTGTACAGCTCCTCTAGCAGCGCCGCAGACGAGCTGCCTGGGCTGGGAACCGACACCGGGGGCCTGGCTGCTCCTGGCACAGCCAGGGAACTTGCAGCTGGTGACCTTGGGGAATAAAAGCCTTAAACGCGCAGCGTGGAGAGCGCCACGGCAGCCTTGTCGAGCGGAGACCGCCGGCTTCTCCCTGCCCCGACACCGAGCACCGGGCGTGCGGACGGCGGTCTCCGGAGGTGAAGCCCAGGGCACAGCGTCCGCTGTGAAACGAGCAGGAGCGTGCCCGCCAGCCGTTCCCATCCCCTGGAATCGCTGCTGCACGGTTTGTGCGCCAGCGGGCTGTGCCAGGCGGGACTGCCCCGTGAAACAGCTCGTGAGAGCGGCGTTGGTGCGTGCTTGGCCCCGGCGCTCGTGCCCGATGCGGTGTGGTGGTGGTGACTGCTCGGCGTCCTCGCCCAGCCCGTGCCCAGCAAACCGGGAGCCTGCCCGTGGCACCGTGCGCAGCAGCACGGCTGGGAGCGGTGCGGGAGGGAAGCAGCTGCTCCTCGGCACCGTCCGGGCGGTTCGGAGGGCTGGAGGGACGGAGCTCCTGCGCTCTGCAGGGGCACGGCACGACGCTGGCATCAGCCGCAGCGTGGCTGTGGGGGTGGCTGTGGGGATCTCGCACCGGCCAGGCTCCCGTCCTCGTGTTTGGTTTTAAATACACAAAATGCAGCCAGCGACGTCGGAGCCCAGAGCCGCAGGGTCTGGGCTCTGTGTCCCAGTGACCCCGCTGAAGAAACGACACCAGCTCCGCTCCAAGCAGGACGGGGCCCAAGAGCCTCTGGTGATCCCTCCCTCGCCCCCAGAACCACCCAGGCTCTCGCTGGGGCTGGAGCCTCCGGGGAAGGCAGAGGGAGACGTGTCCGTGGCGTGTAAGGTCGCTGCAGCGACAGCCTCTGGAAAGGGCCAAACCACTTTCCCTCCCACTGACTTTTGCCCTGCACGGGGTAAGGAGCCTTTTCTCCCCCGCCTGCCTGTTCGCCCTGCGTTGTGCCGCGCTATTTGCACTACTTGAAGGGTTTCGCTGGCAGCCTACATCCCTCCTCCCATCCCGAAGGAACTGGAGCTGTTTTGCCTGACTGCAGGAACAGACACGCTGCTCCGTCGGCGCCTGAACTACTGATTGCTAAAGCGTCTCCTACAAGAGTAGGAAAAGGAACGGTCTTAACATGGGACACTCATGATCAGCTTTTTAAGTTATGTACTTTGTAAAAACAACAACAAAGTTAAATACATTTTAAATGTTATTTAATGTCTTTTCCAGTAAAAGCCAAAATAAATAAGTAGATGACTGTGGTGTGTGTGTGTTCAGGGGAAGAGGGAGAGGAGGGGGGTTGAAAAATTCACAAGTCCACAATTTTAGGGGGAAGTAAAACTATTTGTGTAACTTCTGCTGAAGTTGCAGGATCATAGAGGGCTTACGTGGCCCACGCTGCAGCTGATGGGTGGTGTTTTCATCACTGTCGTGTCCTGGGCTTGGCAGAGGCACACGTGCCGTGCTCAGACACGGCCTCACCTCTGCTCTGTGTGTGTACGTACACTCGGCCAAGAACACACGTAGGTGTGACAGAGGTGACTCCTGACAAATTACTTACAACAGTCCTGCCATCCAGCTGTGCCTGGGATGTCTCAGCAGCACGCTACCCTTCCGCTGTCTGAGCAAACAAACCACGGTGTAGAGAAACAAGCCCCTCTGAAGGGATGCTTTCAGACACAGTTTCATTTTCTGCTGATTTTCATCTCATTACAACCGTACTAAAGCTGCAAGGGAGGAGACAGGAAATAAACACCCAGAACCCCCTGCAGATACAACAGACGAAACAGTTTATGCAGCAATAAACCCAGTCCTCAAAGTTTCAGTTCATTAAAAAACTTAAACTCCTTTATTGGGCAAATTAGAAAACATCCAGGCTAGCACAGTAATCCAAATAACGACCGTGCTAGCTTCATCTTCCCCCACCCCACTGAATCCATGGCCAAAGACTGCAGCCTCGCGCCCGTTACTCCAAACTGGCTCAGCTGCCATGAAAAAGACGGACTTAAATCCAGCGCCAGGAGCAGGTCCTGCACCGCGTTTCGACGTACGCTTCCCACGAGAAGGGATGGGAGCGCTCGGCTGGTCTGCAGGGAGGTGACTGATGGTGGTTTCTGGACTGGACACAGAACACCCACCGGACAGGGCACACCAGATGGTCATATTTTTCCAGTTCTTACTTCAGCACCTTTCATAACTGGGCTGTCCTCCCGCAGGCTTGCACGCCAAACGCCCCGCTCACTTCGCAGCGGGTCCCGAGAGAGCGACGCTACAAAATTTGGTTAATGAAGCAACACAGGCCCCTGAGCAGGACAACTTACCAGCACTGCAGAGAACGCGGGTGTCCGGTTCATCCTCCTTTGTGCCACTTCTTGCAGACCACGACCAGCCTCCCCAAAGCCTTCCCCTGCCCCAGCGCTGACGGAGCAGCAGGAGAGGTGCTGGCGGGACAGAGCCCGTCGCTACACATCCAGGGGAAAGCTGGAAGCCACAGGCTTTTCTTGGTGTGCTGGCAGTTGTTTGGATTTGTGCAGAAACGGTTTGTGGCACATGGAGTCCATCAGAGGAGGGTAGTACTGCCTGTAGCAGAGGTAGGCAAGCACGAAGCCGATCGCTGAGCCAACCAACACATCTGTGGGCAAGACCAGAGGAGACTTAACTCCCTTTTCCCCTCCCCAGCTCCATGGATTTTCCAGCAGGCTGCTCTTCAGCCTGCTCAGAGCTGTGCTGGGTCAGCAACTTGACCCTTGCCTTTGAGACTAAGTTTGGCATCTGTTTCAAAAACAAAGAGAAAGGCATCACCACCGTGCAGGCAGCAAAAAAGCTACCACCAGGGGAGTAATCAAAACACTTGAGTTGCCCTCGTGGGCTCTGAACACCTCTGCGGCACCGCGGACCCCTCCCCCTGCTCAAGGTGCCCCCACTCAGGGCACCCAGTTGTGCCCTCATCCCGGTCAGAGGCAGACGCGGACCCACCTTGCCAGTGGTGCTTGTAGTCGCAGGTGCGGGACACGGCGATGAGGGTGGCGAGGAAGAGCGGGAGGAGGAAGGCGCAGAGCCGCAGAGCTCTGCCTCCCCGGCCGGGCACGAAGCAGCGCAGCTTCCCGGCGATGTAGAAGGCGGAGAAGGCGAGACCAGCGAAGGCGACTGAAGGAGAAGCGTGTCCCTTCAGAGATGGCCCCGGGCTCTGCCACGGGCCCTCAGCCAGACCCTCACCCTCTCCCCTGCTGCAGCGGTGAGGCTGAGGACGTCTTTCCTGCCCACAGGAGCCAAGGGATGCACCAGCTCATGAGCGATGGAGGAGCTGCAGGAGCTGGTACTTGGCAAACGTCCCTCCTCCCGAGAGTTACCGACAGCTTCAGGCTGCAGTTTTCCCCTCGCTGCTTTGCAGAGGGAAAGCTGAGCCCCCCGACGGGCCAAGGAACGCAGCCGGAGCTGCGGGGTGCAGGGAGGCAAACCCAAGCTGCCCTCCCCACAGGGTTCTGCTCACCACGCTTCGCTGTCTGCGGCTGCAGCGGGTAGGGGACATGGAAAACTTACAGGAAGCGTGTCCGCTGGGGAAGCTTTTGCGTCCCTCGGTCACTATGGCCGGGTCGCCCGTGCACACCAGCTCCGCGTTCGCTTGTCCGTCCGGGAAGCACCGATAGAAGAAGTCCGGCCGTGGCCTGGGGCAGAGAAGCAAGGCATGTAGCCCTCAGCTGTGCAGTGCTCCTGGCATGGCATGCAGGAGAGCACCCAGCACTTCCATGGAGCACCCAGCCCTCCCACGGAGCACCCGCATCCCAGCACAGTCCCCAAGCACCTCCGCAGCTCCCTCTGCCGTGCCAAGGGACAATCCGGGCATTGCACCAGCTCCGCTCCCGCCTGGGTGGGCAGCACGGGCAGACGGGAGCCCGGCTGTGGCAGAGCACCCTCACCAGCCCACCGCTGCTCGGGCAGGACCCGGTTTGGTCCCCGAGATTAGCATCGTGCCGACCTCCCCCGTCCAGCCCGGCAGAGCAGATCTATTACCGGAACCGAATTCCCACGCGGCCGTGACGCGCTCCGCTTGCCCAGCCCGCGGGCACCGCAGCAAACCTCTCAGGCTGTGCTCAGCACAGGTAACTTTTTGCCATCCCAACCACGTGGCCCGGGGAGATGAAACCATCTCATCTGCTCCCTGTACACGTGCCAAAGCGCTCCTCCCTGGCACAGGCCTGAACGAGCCCATCTAAACGATGCCCGGAGACAGCAGGTTCCCACCAGGGTTTGTTCTAATATTTAATTGTCTTTACAGCTAGAAAAAACACATTCTTTCCAGGCTGAGCATGTCCAGCTTCAGCTTCTGGCCTGTACTCCTGCTATTGTAGCTCTACCACTGCACGGACGCGCCTCCCCGCACCGCACGGCGCGGCCCACAAAGAGCCAGTTTCTCACCTCCCCACAACGAGCTTCAGGGCATTTGTGAAAACTCCGTTCAGGGCGAGAGCAAGGCTGGCGGCTGGGAGAGAGCAGAGGGGTCACGTCAGCATCATCCCCACCTGAATGGTGGGGCTTCTGTGCTCAAGCTTCAGCAGAGGCCACACGGCTCAGCGTTGATACCCCTGGCACAGCACTTGTGCCCCAGCAAGAGCAAAGGGCCCATCTGCAAGACCCCCATAGCACCGGAGCAGACCCCTCGGGGATAAGGAGGAGCTCACCAAGGCAGGCTTCCCACGTGTCTTCTCGGCTGGCATTCATGAACACCCGTGCCAGGACAATGAGCAACAGGGGAGACAGAAAGGCGATGAACTGCCACAGAACAAGAAGATTGTTAGGAGTCTGTTAGGGAAGCAGGTTGAAGCACTCACACCAGAACACAACTGCTGGAGGACACTACACACCGTCCTTCCCCAAAGCCGAGCAGCAACCTGTCCCCTCTGCACACAATTAATGTTTCCATCAGGAAGCAAAACTGACCCCGGCTGTATTTGCAGCAAAGCCTGACTAACCCTGTGCTCCCCGAGCACGGCTGCTCCTCCTCTTTGTCACCCAACGGCAGCACCTCGCCTACAAAAGCAAGTCCATGGGCTGCTGGACGCTGTCTGTGCCAAAGCATGAGAAAAAAACACCCCAGGCAGCAAAAGCAATGCAGTGCACTCAAAAGCCCCTCTCTGCATCCCACACCTTCCCGTGCTTTACCCACTCAGTGCATGAGCTCAGCGGAGCAGCGGAGCCCTCCCTCCTCTGAGCAAAGCCCAGCACATCCTCAAGCTCTCCAACAGCACCTCTGGCATGAGAGCGTTGCTTTGGCTGCCTTCACCTCGCTCCTGCCTGCAGCTCCCTGCTCCCGGCTATCAGCCACAGCACCTCAGCTCTCCCCAGCCCTGCAAGCACAAGGATTAGCTCATGGTCAGCAGCACCCATGCTGCTGGTCAGCAAAAAATGCAGGAGCTGCTGATTCAGAGAAAACCAGTTGTCATTCCCAACATCTCGGCTGCGACTGCTGCTGTGGGGTCTCAGCCCAGGACATCCCAGGTGTGCCTGAGGCTCCCACGGGGTGTGCTGCCTCCTGAAGCCTGGCACACGTCGTGCTTCCCGCCGCCAAATCCAAACGCTACACCGAGGATTCGTCCTTTACTGTTTAAAAACCCTACACTCACTTTTTGCAGAAAATCACAAGTGCTATTTGCCAAAAAAGCAGGTGCTTGCCCAGCCCAGGGGCCACAGCATCTCACTGAAACACTCCTTCTTCTGAGGAGGGGACAACCCTTTAACACACTGTTGTCTGCTTGAAATCCAAGACTTACAGTTTTATGTTAAAGCCTTTTAACAGAGCCTAGGGAAAACATTTTCACAATAAAATTATAATAAAACTTTGCTGAAAGTAGCTGCTTTCAAGCAAAATGTTTCCTGATAGTGAGAGACATGCTATTCTCTGTGGTCCGAGTCATCCGGACCTGAAATTGATGATGAACAACAGTGCTGAGTCCTCACGAGGTTTTATAAATTTAGTTAAAATCCCAAAACCAATTCCGGATGGTAAAGTCTAAAAAAGACTACGAAAAATGAGGGTAAATGCTGTTTTGCTTGCGATAACACACTGCACTTGCAGTCGCATGCACGACGAACCGCAGGCGCCTGCAGTGCAAAGCCTTTCAGCGAGCAGCTTGGCCTTAAAACCAAAGTTTGTAATTAGAGAAAAGACGGAAGGAAATCGCTGAACTTACAAACATGGGTGCTGTGGGGACGTGATCCGCTTCCACGTACGGGTTTTTATAAAGCCACATCTCTTCAGGCTGTACCACGCGCTGGAACGGCGGCAAGAACTCCATGATCCTGGAGAGGAGGAGACAAGGGAAAAAAAAAAAGAAAAAAAAAAAAGAGGTGGACTTTGGGCAGGCTGCACTGAAAAGCTGCGATTCAGAGAGACTGGGCGAGTCGGGGATGCGGATCCGGGGAGGAGGTGAGGGCAAGGGAGGGCTGAGACGCTCGGGGGGTGCCCGGTGAGCTCTGTGTTGGCACCCCGCGGGGCACGGGAGGGTCAAGGGGGTCTCCCCTCGCCCGCACTCACGCGAAGGCGGTCAGCAGCAGCGCCCGCACCGCCACCTCCGCCGCCAGCTCCGCTGCGTGGCCGCCCGCTCGTCGCATGGCCGCCCCGCACCGCCCCGCACCGCCGACGTGGCATCGCCACGTCGGCGGTGCGGGGCGGTACGGGGCGGCCTTCCACCGCCAACCCCCCCCCCCTCCCCTTCCACCCCATGGTCGGAAAAACGTTTCGTCGTGGGGAACATTCAGAACGATTTATTGAAGTCAACCTCAAGCAAAAAAGTTCAAATCAGTGGAATGTCATTTTAAAAACCTTTCCAAATGAATCCTCACGGAAGCAAAAAACCACATCGGAATTCCAAAGTATTTGTAAAATAAAAAAAGGCGACATCTCAGGAAAGGTAATGTACAAAAATTATATGTTCCTACCATCACACACGTTCAGGAAGAAGCTAAAATATTACAGGCAATTCTAGATGCGCTACGACTCGCGACGGCACGCTGCCTATTTACAGGCTCCCCAAGCTTTACAGGCTTCACACTACGCAAGAGAACAGAGGCTGGACAACAAAACCCCCAAAATATCGTAGATCTCAAAGTCTAGGCGTCAACATCAAGTCATAATACAGTAATGCCCCAGTGGAACATCGCCAGGGAAATTTAACACCACTTCGTTAGTGTCAAGAGCTTCTAGTCAACTTCCAAAAACTCTTAAGATATCGACTTCAGTGAATATTGATGCTTTGCTAGTAAAGACTCGAGTGATCTCGTTAAAATAACATTTCACAGAATCTACAAAGTTTCTTACAGATAAACAAAGTCTACAGAAATAACGACTCTACAAAGGTCATCCTTACAGATAGAGAGTACATGGGAATGGCAACGGAATCCGCAGGGATCTGTGTTGTGCAACATCACTCGCGTGGGAACAAACGGGTCCGGTTTCTCGGAGCCACCCCGGCTTCGCCCAAACCCCTCGTGACACCCGGCTGAGAGTCATCGCCCCGCGCTCTGGCAGCGCCTCCGCTTCCCCGGCAAAGTGACGCCAGGAACGAGGCACAGCTCAGCCAGTGACTGGGAAGGGTTTTCCCCCAGTCCGTCTGCAAGCCCGGAGCAGGTAAGAACTGCCGAGCGGGGTCCGGCACCCGCGGCCGGGAGGGCTGCCCAGGAGCACCCCGCGGCCGAGACGCAGCGGCGCACGGACCCCCCGGCAGTCAGCACCGCAGGAGAAACAGCGAACGAGTGAAGGAATGGCTTTGGCAAATTCATCCGCGTTTTCCCTTTTCCATTTCACATTAAGGACCACGTCTTTATGCAAAGCACAGAGAGCTTCAGCTCACGCCTCCCCTCCCAGCGCAGCCAGACGGCCCCTCTCGGGGTAACGGCCCCTCTCGGGGTAACGAGGACCCGAGCTCCTCGCTCAGGTGTAGAACATAATAGCAAACAGCTTTTATTTTTTCTTTTTTTTTTTTTTCTTTTTTCCCTTTTTTTTTTTTTTTTAATCCTTTTTTCCTCAGAACGACGTTGTGAATACATCCAAAGTGTAGGAGTGTATCGTAAGTGCAAATGTTTTTGCTACACGAAGAGAGATGCGAGGGGAAAGCTGATGGAAACCCAAAAGCAGACGGACAGCGCGACTCCGGGGCTGCCGTCTCTCATGCAACACACTTCTCGAACACACGCAAGTCTGAGACAGCTGCTTGGAAAAACTCTCCCTTTTGCCATAGATTCACTGTACAGCGGGAGCAGAAAGTAACTTTGGGGAAGTCAGAGACATTTTCAATGTAGTATACAAAAAAAGTTATGTATAAATAAAAAAGCTGTATAAGGAACCGCAGAGCTTCAAGTACATTAAACCCTGAATTCAATGAGGCAGAGGTTTCAATGTTAAAGTGACTACTTCGTACCAGCGCTGGACATCCCCCCTCCCGCCCTCCTCCCCCACCCCACCCACATATTTCTGTAAAGTTTCAATATATACAGATTTTATGCTCATTGTTAATTACGTCTAGTAATTGTGTCTTTCCCATTCCATCCTGAAATTAAAATACAAGAAGTTTTTTAGAAGAAAGGCCAAAATTAACCATTCCAGCCCTACTACTCCATTTTATCAGATTCTCCAAGACCATGGTGGTGACCAGAGAAGGTAATTTGCCCACAAAATCGCCTTTAACATTCCCCTTCCTGAGCTGCAAACGCCTTCAACAGTCTATGGATGGGCCGAGTCCACACTAATCGTCTGGAAGCTGCAACGACTCACGCCTGCACCGTGTGCCCAGGCAACGGCAGGAACCAGCTGTGGCACCCTTTGGCCATGGTCTGCAGAACGTCTGCGCTGTGCTAAGGTGCCAACTGCAGAGTGAAAGCTCCAGTAAACAACAAAATCCCGTTAGCTTTGCCGAGCAGCTCCAGCGCTGCGCTGGGAGAGCGCGCGGGGGACAGGGCTGGGGGCAGGCGGCCGCCAGGAGCGCGGCGCTATCCCAGAAATCTAAACCAGAAGTAAGGGAAAAGAGTGACAGTAGGTTCCAGTTCAGGAACAACTGACAGTCTTAAACAGCAGATTGAAGTTCTCGACCGAAATCAGCAGCAGTTCTGTGGATTTCTTCCAGGCCTCAGCATGAAACGACCGAACGACCCCATGTCACTTCTCTCATTTTGGAGACCGCACAAATTTAACTCAGCAGCCAACTCCCCCTCTGCTGATGCCAACTATCAAGACACACAGCTGTTCAATCTTTTCCTTGCAAAGGAATTGCATTCTTGTTCTATTCAGTTTGCAAAACAACGTGGTTAAAACGTGTACTTTTAACATCTTGTGCTGGCATATAAAACAAACTTCCTACAGTTACCGAGATACTTGGAATTAGGTATTTTCCTGTCTCAGAATGTTAAAAGTTTTTTTAAAGATTCACATTCTCTCCAATTGCGTGAAATCCAGTTCAGACTTTTTGTTCCTAAATTGCACAAGCTTATAAACCCATCTCCTATTTTCCCTTTTAAGACCAAGCCCAGCTGTTGGCTATTATAAATCTTTTTTTGGTGGAAAAAAGGAGCACCTGTAAGAAGTTTGAAAACTAAGTTAGCCAAGACACCGAGTGGCATGGCACAGGAGTAGCAGCAGCCTCAATTCACAGCATTTTACAAGTTTTCAAGCCTTCTGTGAACCTTCACCCGTTCTGCGCCACTCGGCGCACCGGCACGTCCGGCAGCACGTCTCACGCGGCGACTGACGGTCCGTGGCTCTCGTCTGCTCCCTCCGGTCAGCAAGTCACCACGGATGCAGAGTGGGAAAAGCACGTGGGTGCACGCACACGACAGCATGTCTGCAATATTCAGAATGCTCTGACATCCTCAGAGAAAATCATTTGAATGTTATCAAGCCTAATAAATAATATAAAGTAAACACATCGGGCCTTACGGACACTGTAGCAAGAGCTACGTTTGGAATTTCTGGAAAGGTTAAACACTCCAGTAAGAGCTTAAAAAGAGACATTTATCACACACAAAGTTAAGAAAAATAAAATCCTTTTTGTAAATTTTTTTGTAAAAAATACCAAAATATAGCACTGCTTTCAAGCGAGATTAGTGTTTCGGACATTCGCTGTAGTACGGACACGAGATGAAGTGCTTTCTAGATCCCAGCAGCCCTCTGCACCATGAACTGGTACGGGACACCTGCACAGTTCTGGGGCCGCCCAGGACACCCCCGAGTTTGTCGGAAAGGCATCTGCAGAGCGTCCGGGAGAGGAACTGCCAGATCAGTTAAATGGCACAGGAGCTGCTTAACGAGACTGTAGTGTATTTCCTAACGTTACAATTGCACACAAGAGATTTCCCCCTGTACATGAGGTTGAGGACAAGAAGGACACCAGCCTGAGACAAGACGTGCTCTAAAATCCCACATGTACTTTTTCAACCTACTATTTTCTTGAGCTGAGAAGCCACCATGCTCCTGTAGGTTGATGTAAGCGGTTTTCCAGAGACAAGGTTCTTAATTCAAAGGCTTGTTTTAGCCAGCTGACAGCAACACTCGATATTAACTCTTTTCATTCAGGATTATTTTCAATAATAAATTTGCTTTTTGCCATTAGCAAAAAGCTAGGGTGAAGTTAGCCAGTATCAGCACACAAGTCCAAAGTACACCCTAACTACACCAGGGCAGGGGGAGACACACAGTGCTTTGTAGGACTGGGGCCAGGGGACAAGATTCACCAAAGACTAACCTCAGCCTGGAGAAACCAGTGCCCCTGGGCTCCTTGCACAAGAAATGGAAGGGGATAGGTTTTCAAAAGAAAATCTGGAGCAGGAGCCTACCTAAGCCACTTCCAAAGCCTCACGGAAGGAGCCTGTCTCTGCTGATCAACAGAGGAGATCCAAGAGAGACTGTCTCATGGGGCTGCAGCTGGCTGCTGCGAGCACGGCCCATCACCCCAGACACAGCAATACCCTGTTCGTTGAGGAAGCGCTGAGAGTTTTCTCAGCTCCATTAACAATGAAGATTAAAGTCAGATCTCAGCCAAAAAAACCCCATAATCTGAACATTCAATCAAAACAAACACACCCATGGGCTGGATTCCTTAAGCGCTCCAATTTTCCGTGAGGCTACTGGGAGCCTGAGGAGGTGGCAACAAAGGACCACAGCAACGTAACCGCCGTAAACGAAGTGCAGACTTGGCCAACGACACGCACGGAGCAGCCCTCCAGCTCAGGGAGCTGGTGGCAGAGCTCCCACGGGCAGGACCAGAACGTCCACGGGGAGCGTGCTGCAGTGTGTGACCAGGCCAGGAAGGTCTCCCGACTGTGAAGGTTTTCCTAATGAGGCGGGATAAAGTAATGACCACCGTGCAATCAAGCTCTTCCTGAACATCCACCTGCCTGCAAACACTGATGACAGCTCCCAGCCACAGAAACATGATTTCTTCCCTCCTTAAACAGCGCCAGATCTCATGTTAGAAGCACTTCCAGAAAGTCACACACCTGATTTCTCATCGGAAAAGCTTTCCAACAATATTCCTAAGCTAACAGGATACACCCCCTACCTTCTCAAAGCGCCTCCAAAACTACGCACCGGAATGGAGGCGTTCCAGGGTCACCTGGTCTGAAACCCACACCTGTCTTTATGGCACCTCACTGTTACGGAGTGGGGAGGCTTTGCCTTTCCATAAACTAGACACAGAAATTACGTTGGCTTTGCTATTTTGCTTTTAAAGACACGTTGACTGATCAAAACCAGATCTTCAACACCCTTTAAAAATTAAATAAATAAATATGTTGCTATGCTTTGCTTTCTACACTCAAAGAACATTATTTTAAACAGAATATTGTTTTCACTGTCAAAAGGTCTATGTTTTGCTTCGAAGGCCAAGCCGTTTCTGGTACCCAACAGTACGAGCTGCTGTGGCACATTCAAGGGTAAAAGAAAGACCAAACGATAGAAAACGAAACACCGCTGCCTGCTTCTGCTCGCTAAAAGGAAATGGTCCCGTTCCCAGTTCGCGCACGACGGCTCCGACGACAAAGACTGAATGTGTCAGAGCAGTCTCTTCAAGTCCATCGCCTCTTTGCCCCTCTTCTCCCCTCCCTGGTTCGTTTTTAGCCAAATTCACTCCTTTGCTTCTTCTACAGGATTCTGTGCTTCCAATTTGCACTTTATCTTGCTCCAGTACTCGGGTGCCACAGGAGATTTGGGGTCATGTGCGGAGCAGCAGAGACGGCCATCCAGCGCCGATGCCACCAGGGCTCCCTTCTCGTGATCTTTACAGAAGGAACGAGGGCAAAACTCACAGAACGAAACCGCAGGATTGCTACAGACGTCGCACTGATGCCACGGACATTCCCACTTTCCTGAGGAGGGGAGGGGAAGGGAGGAGAGAGAGACAGGAAGCTGAAATTAGTGCATTTCGGGGACAGCACTGGCCTTTAACCCTCACTCCAGCTTGTAATTGTTCAGATGAATGCAAAGAAAGTTTAGAAAAAAGAATCAGCTCCTACTGTAGTTGCTACTTCTGCTTCTCATTTACAAGAATCTGACTGGAAACAGTTCTTAGTTTGCATTTTTTAGGCCTCACTTGGCTCAAAACATTGCTGCATGCATAACCAGAGCCTGAAATAGTTACATCGACCTCCTCTGGCATCCAGACACCAAACATCCTTGCAAGATGGAGAGTTTGTTTTGTACATTTTTCTGTTTTGTGAGCATCTCTTACTGATCCGGACACAGTGCTCACTCAGGTGGGCATCTCCAAATTAACTTCTAGTTCAACTGCAGGGTACTTCAGTGTAGAAGACTGAATGGATTAGTTTTGAAAAATAAGTGAGAAATGCCTCAGAGAAGAACAAGTTCTCCAGCAAATAAGCTATTTTGAGGCTAGCTTCCACATTTCTAATATGCTGAAAAGGCATGTGATAGATTCAACTTCACTCATGGCAGCCTTTTGGATAATTTAATCATAGACTAATCTGGACTTCCAATTATTTTCACTGAAATCTTTGGAATCGGGAAGATTAAAGAGATAAGTACTCTTGCAAAATCCTGCAATCGGATTAAGACGTATTGCTGAATAATTTGAGCTTTAGCTACAAAAAGCTATGCCTTAACATGGAAAAAGTCAAATGGAAGATACATGCCATCAGGACACAGTAGATAATTAATCAGCAAATGTGTTCAAATTCAGTCCTGCACATCATGCTGGCTATGTCAGTGGTTTGAACTATCACGTGATTTGCACTCAGTGACATCAGGGCATCAAGATGATGCTTATATTTCCATCAAAACAAGAGGAGGACATTTGATCCAAGACAGAGATGCAACAGGAACACTGAAAAGTATTGCAATGCTGCTCTGTCCATCGGTCGTCGTTTGGCAACGCTGCCGCCCGACGTGGTTCTAAAAACGGGTGGTATTGCAAAAGCAAACGCGCTGCGTCCATGTACATGAACGCTGCACTTCGGCCCCAACACTGGCTTGCTGCAGGAAGAAAAGGCTAAGAGGAAGCCACACGACTGCTCTTACCAAAAGGTGGTTGAGTCAGGTTAAGGCAAAGGAGGTGGTATGCTTTGGGACAGTCCTTTTTATCACACATGACTAGTTCTCCCCCGTCTCCACACTGGAAACAGTTGTCTTCATGCATCTGCTTCTGTTCTGTTTTTATCTTCCGTTTCTTCTGCTTTAGTTTTGCATTCTTCACCTTCTCTTCGTTCGCCGTTGCAAACGCTGTCTAGCAATGACACAGATCACAGTACACAGTCACTTTATAAACCTGCTGTGTTCAAATTAATTTCATCAACTTTAGGTTGTTATTTGCATGAACTACGCTTAATCTAAACCCACTCACAGTTTTTAAGCTATAAAAGCCAGAAATGCCCATCCACATGTATCTGAATTAACACAATTTGGTAAGTTAACTTCACCCTAGACACAACAGCATTACAGTGCGTAACTGTAAAATCGTTAGAGACTTTCAAGGGTGCAAAGTATTACATAGACTCAAGTAAAAAGTTAAATAAACCAAAAACCTGTCTGTGCCCTACTGTCACTAGACCTCTGGATTTGGGAAGAGAAGCTTCAATTTTCATCCATGTACCTTTGGACGCACTCCTAGGAAACCACTGCAGTTTTCTGCTCCACAATGACATTCGGTCCTACCATTGCCCAGGCAATCCAAATTATAATTAAATGTTAACTCCATTCCTAAGATTGAAAGAAAAACAATTCACCCGCACAGACACTGAGGAAAGACAGGCTTGGGAGAACGACATTTTGTTAGCATTTATCTCTTCATAGTCTGTGAGACCTAGCAGCAACATGTTATAAAAAGGTGAGCTTGACACGTGGCACTGATTTAATAAACTTTGAAAAAAGGTGAGCTTGACACGTGGCACTGATTTAATAAACTTTGAAAGCATCAAACTCTGCCTAGATCAGACAGAAGTGGCAGCTGTACTACCACACAGACCCAGTTAAAATCACAGAGCAGGTAGAACACTTCACATGGAAAGATAATACCACACCAGACAAATACCAGTGAAAGCATCAACACTATGGTAAGTGTTTACACTGCACAGAGTTAACGTTGCACTTAGCAGCAAACCCTGTAGTTAGTTTGAATCTGAAAGCTGCTGTTAAAGCTATTTCTAACTGTAAGATCCCTGCTAAAACTGAACTCAAATAACAAACGACAAAGTTGCTAAAAATGTCACTGGTATGAAGTAACCTCAGAGAGAATTCACGACAAAAGCACACAAGCAAAACAGTGGCATCTTTTTACCTGCAGGAATATCACAAAGAGCAAAGAGCCCAACTCTAATGTCACCATTCACTGTCCATTTCTGTGTTTCACAGTTTGGATTACAACTATGGTTCATGAAACGAGAATAATTCCCCTTTGGGCCAGCATCTATTATCCGGTCCTTCAAATAAAAAGACAAAGGGATATTTAGTACTTACAAACCAAAAAAAGTTTCCTGCTGACAAATGACTACTTACGGCTAAGGCAGCAAAAAATGTGCTTATTTTAAATTAGTTGAAGCAGTAAGTTTTCCCCGCGGAGACAGTTTTATGAAAAAGTGTCTGAACTTTGTGCTTTCAGAGTGAAACAGGCACAGAGCACATCACCTACGACACAGGCTGTTTCAGCTCTTCACCCAGTCCAGTAAAGACCACCACGGATGTCACCCTACCGACGGATAACATCAAACACGAACGATGCTTCTGCCAGCACTCTGCCCCCAGCTTTGACTGTACCCAGTTTATACTGAACAAAGACATAACATTTACCTTTGTTACAGTTAACATATAAAAATTGGTTACGCTGTTTTCATGGGCACGTTTGATCCGCAGCCTGCACTCTTCTTCATCAATTAGCTCACCAACATACTCATTCACAAATTCACCCTGAAAGGGAAAGTGAAACGAAAATCAGAAATCCATGCTCACTGCTTCTTACGGCGACGAAGGGAAGCAGCACGGAAAAACGCAATTCCTACAAAAACACGCACTAATCATGACAAAAAGCATTAAACTTTTACCACGCAGCAGGCAGGATGTGGCAGCAGGTGTGTGCTGTCGAAGCAATAAGGCCACACAAAATGCCAAGGCAGCAGAGCCAGGCACTGCTTCTGCATTCCCTACACAAGCCTCACTGCCGCTTCTCTGGAGTCCTTTCAAGTTTCATGCTTTCTTTTAAAGGACAACGAGACAACGCTCACAGACTCCTAAGGAGACGTGAACTATTACAATTGCAAGTGTTTTCACTACATACTTCACTTTTATTAGGGCTTTTAACAGTCAATATTGCAGTAAGAAAGTTTTAATGAAACACAGATCATACAAAAATTGTAAATTTAAGAAAAAATTAATCGCTAAAAACAAGATCCTTTAAGATCTCTTCAACGGCCTTATTCAGGGAAGGAAACCATCATTCAGGCTGCTTTTTCCCAGACTGCTCTCTCCCTTTTTGCCCAGCAGGCAGAGACAACGCACACACACGCTCCTTCCCTCCACCAGCAGAAATCACAAGTTCACCACAACCTAGAATGAGCTTTTCTTCTGTACACGTCACGGTTAAGACCCCTCTGTCAGAGGAGCTAAGCCAATTTCACCGTTACTGCTGCACCGACACAAGCTCTGTGTCTTTCTAACTCCAAGTATTTACTTGCAAATGCTGAAATTTCTGTATGTATGCACCGAAGGTACAGAGTTGCAGTGTTTTCACGTAAAACCGCACTGATGGCTATCACAACCTCTGCCCTTTGTAATTCTACCTTTTTAATGCTCCTTTTTGTCCTGAGACCCCATCCACGTCGATCAGTTTTTATGATTTCAGCATCAGGGTAGAGCCTTTTGGTGAAGCACTGGTTCTGACAGCGCTCCCCGGCCGGGCACACCTGGGGATGACACTCGTACTGCAGCATCCGATTCAGGCACTCCGACTCCAGGCCACAGGGGTTCTCGTCCGACGGCTTGCAGTTACAGCGAGGGATTTCTGACAGATCAGCTACCTGAATCTGAACCTTCCCTATTACCTTGTTGGACTGGGGAACACAGGAGAAAAAGCATAAATGAAGATGCCAATGGACAAAGAACACAACCTCGACAGCTTTATTGGAGGCCAATCATCAGCTGACACAAGAAGGCAAGAAGTGACAACTACATCATCATTTTTCTTCTACACTCTTTTGAAGGACAGCGTGTCACAGCAAGAATCCTTCCTGCAATTCACAAGCACACACACGCGCGTTTACAGATGGCATCTGCTGCCAACTGAACTGTTCAAGTGAAGAACATTAAAACTCCTGACTCCAGACAGTACGGCGTGAGTCTTTCTCCAGTAAAATTACTAGTTCAGTAACTCAGAGCACACAAAGTTTATCAAGTACATCACTGGGACTTCTTTTAACTAAAACTAAAAACATTAAAGGAACAGAAGTGCTGGCACGAGTCAGACTCCGCAGCCTGCAGCAGGAGGAGCAGCTGGTACCCGTGCTAACAGGGTGCAGTAAGTTGCACCAGCCAGCACGTATCTAAGGCACGAGATGAGCCTGCCACCAGCAAAACTCCACCTTAGGTAAAACTGTTCTTCAACCACTAACTCTCACTAATACTCTGCTCAAAGAATGTTTTATGGTGCTATAAGACAGAACAAAAGATTCTTGAAAAGAACTACAAAACTGTTTATTTGAATTTCCTTAAGCTTGAATTGTTGCAAATATGGGTTTAAACTCATGCACAGAATAAAAACAGGAAAAGAAAAAAGCCAACTCACTTTAATGTGTTTATAAGGTGGAGGTTTCCTTGAATTCCTTTCAATTTCTAATGCCTCTTTGCTTTCTCTTTGTGCTTTCAGCTCCTGGAAGCGCTTTGCCGCTTCTTCAAGTGCTGTGCAAGGGAGTTCAAAACAGAAGCAATTAGCACCAGCTGCTGTTAATCGAATCAATACACGTATATATATATTTTTTTTTTTAAGAGCTAGGAATAGAACTCTGCAAACAAAAACACAAGCTAAAAATGAGTTATTGCAGTATATATGAATCTATCAGGTGTTTTTCAGTAGGCACAGAGATACTGAACAATGATCCCATGCAGCAGAGCCCAAGCCCCATCTTAACATTTCTCAGTTTGTGGAAGAATTGAGCTGCCCACAACAATACACAACGAGCAGGCACTTAAAGAAACATTTTTATCTGTAGTCAAGGGATCTACATAACGTTTGCAATTTTACGTGAACACAGAACACTAGTCACATAATATTCCCATGCAGGTTAAGTGGTGATGGAGACACAAACACGTGGAATTTTTGTCATAAACCACTATAAACTTTGTTTGATTTTACCTTTCTTGAAGGTCTTGTTAATACTAGTTTGCCCCTCAGCAAAGCTTTTATCTCCTTCAACATAAGGGAAAACTCTGCCCTGGTGTACCCAATAGTAGTCATGTGAACCAAAGAAAAATACTGGGAAGTCCCCGATATCATGTTTGAGGCCCTGTATGTTGAGAGGCACAGACCTGGGATTGCAGATCTCTGCTGGCCACCACCTGAAAAGTAGGGGGGGAAAAAAAAGAATAATATAAACTCCTTGAACTATAGCCTTAGCTTCTGAGTTTGCCTTACTGGATTGAGAAATAGAAGCCAGTTTTCCTTTCCTAAAGAAATGAACTCCTCCCTGATGCAACCAAGGCTCCCTTCAACAATACTTGGGAAGCACCATGCAAAACGCAAGAAAAGTTCTTATTCTAGATTTTGGAAAAGCCTTTTAAGAACGTACGTGGCACAAGAGTGGACTTCTAAGATGACCTACAAACGCCCGTGTCCCTGCAGGTGACTAAGAGCAAACACAAGTTAGGACATCTGGGTTCTTTAAGACAGGCCCTGGTTTTCCGTATCGCTACTAGGCTCTACAGAGAAAAAACAGAAGTGCAATCAAGTATCCATCATTGCCTAGAAAAAGCAGGACAATTCCATTTAAAGGGCAACACCAATGTCTGACACAAAAGTAGATAAATAATTTTATTTCTAGTTCTTGTTTACGAAGACTGAGCTGCTTTATCTTCCTGCGATTCTACAGTACGTTAAAAACATCCAAAACACTAAAAACCTAAAACCAGTGAACTTGCCTGTAATTCCCAAGCTTGACCCAAACGATCTGCTTGTAACGTAGCTTCTTGCCAGCTTTACAGTCATTGCAATTCCAGCATCCTTCAGGCATTTCTATGTTCAGACACTCAGGGTGAAAGGAAGCTGGGCAGGATTCACAGCATAACAGTTTTCCACCTTTAAACAAAGAGACCCTGCTTGGTTTATGGAATTAAGGATTTGCTTCCCCCTGTGCATAGCAACTGGCATTCATCTTAAATCACCCACTCTACATTCTCGTTTGCCTCACAGAAAAACATGGCAGAGAAAGGGATCAAGTCAAACTTAACAACGTTGGTCAAAAAAGGCTGCGCAAACTGTGACTCGCAGCTGCATCAAAAAGCAGCTGAGTTTTCTAAACACAAGTTGGCAGGAGAAGCAGCACTCCCGAAGGAAGCACGGCACCGGAAAGCAGTGCTGTCAGCTTTCGTTTCTCTGGTGATGGCCAGAACAATGACAAATAACCCGATTTTTGAGAAACACTTTTCCAACCCACGTTGTCATGACCGAATCCCTCAGCAATCAGTTAGTGTGCGTTAAAACCCCGCAGCCTATAGGTTGATCAATGCTTTTCTGTACCAAGGACATCGCAAAAGATCTGCAATAAGCCTGTTTATTTCACAAAAATAAGTTTACCAGTATGAGCACAGTACATAACGCAGAACGAGACACCAAACAAGTCGTCCCCATCCCAGAAGTGCCTTTTGCGCACAAAGGGAACCTTAGCGCAGTGGTTCACGTTAATTCCTGAAGTTTATGTTTGTTTGGACAAAAGTTGGTTTGGCTGGCTTGTATTTTGGCAGATGTATGAAACGTGGAGAGCCACAGCACATCTCTCAGCCACCCTCAGCCAACAGAGCAGCTCATACAACAAGACCTGATACATTGCACATATCGCAATATTTTATATATGTAACTATATAAAATATATATGCACATTTTTACAGACATATACATTTTTAAAAAATCGACAAATTTTTGAGTCCCAGATGGAAAATCTGGGAGAGATTTGAGAGTATTTAAAGCAATTTTCAAGCACAGCATCAAAAGAAGTGTGAACAGTAACTTTCAAACATTTATCAGAAAATCTTGTCCACCTATAGACTTTTGAAAATGTCATTGCATTAATTGATTGTTGCATGTCACAATAAGCATTCCTTAAACAAATCAGTTGCATGACCAATACTGTATTTCCTCTGCTAAAACCAGTAAAATCCAACCATATGGATATTCCAGAGCTCCCCAAACCCGTAATAAAATTTTAACTTTTAATTTATTTTTTTTTCTGCAAGTGTTACTTCAGAGGAAATACAGACCCAGTGTAAATTACTGAGACATTATCCAACATGGTAAAATGTCAAGAGATGCAAAAATCAAACAAAATCAAACGCAAAACTTTCAGTGCTAAGCAAGAAAAAAAAAAACCCAACACTTTGCTCTCAGGATGCATTAGTAAGATATTGCTCAAGCTAAGCAGAGGGCTCAAAATAATTTTTTGTTCTCAGGAATTACAGGAACTACTGAAAGCCATCAATCTAGCAGCGTTCAAAATAACCTAACTGTAGAATGGTTAATTGGGCACCGCTCCTGAACACTCCCGGGAAATTAAATTTCTGTGGGGAATAAAACATTCCATCTGAGCATTTTGCACAGACCACAGGTGTCACCTCCCCACAAGGCATCCTGAGGTGCTGCAGCACCCCCCCCACCAGAACGGAACGCTCTCTCCCGGAGCTGCGGGCTTTCTGCACGGGACAGACGGCACCTCGTGCCGCTCCAGCACGCCGCACGGTGCCAGGGAGCACGGAGGGAGCGCTGGCCGAGGGGGCACACAAGGGCCACGGGCTAATGGACACACACACAGGCAAAGCCTCGCTGCCTCTCCCCTTCGGACACCCTCTGGATGGCAACAGGACCCACCTGCGTTCAACCTGAAAAATCCTTTCTCCTCCCAGGCTCGGCATAAGCTGCCTAAAGGTCTGAAACAGAACAGCCCCCCTCTGCTTCCCCATGTAAAACCAATTTAAGCAGCTGGTTTACACCATCCAGGTAAGACTGAACTGCAACAATATCGAGCTCTATTCGCCACCTCTCCACATCCCTGTGTAAGTAGCTTCCCTGACGCTGGAACAGCCTGCGCCAGACAGAATGTGATTTAACCTCCTTCGAGGAGAATTTAGTGACAGTAATTATTTTAAGCCCTTTTGTAATAAAAAAAAATTGCCAACGACATGAACACACGCTCACAATAACCAATGAGTGAAGTTTACTGAAAAGCAACACGTGGTGCTCGACAAGCAGACATTTCTTGTTTGATTTAAAGAGAGAAATAATAGAAAAAGCGAAAGTAAATTAAAGAGAAAGAAACTATTTTGGTTACCTTTCTCACATTTCTTTTTGGAAGCTGACGAAGGAGGAGGAATCATAGGTAATTTCATCAACTCAGCACGATTTGATTCATTCAGTAGGTAGTGGGACTTATAGGCATATGAACTGAACAGGGGGTCTGAATGATCCTGCACTACCAACCCTATACGAAACAAACAGAAAGAGATGAGTTGCAATGAAACTACCCATGATTCCGTAAAGGAGAAAATAAAATAAATCAAATGAACACCTCTAATGCATTTATGTGGGAATGAAAAAAAAAAAAAAAAAGATAAAATGAAGAAAAAGAAAAGTCTGACAGAAAGTTTCTTCACTAAGAAAGAGGTTATGTGTTTGAGAGACTAAATTAAAATGTGGCTGGAAAAACCTATGATGAATAAGCTGCTTCTAAGTGGAATTTCAGTTGTGCTTAATTTGTGCATTTATAGAAAAGCACAAGAAAAGCAACCAGTTTGACATCCGTGTGAGCCACCCTCCCTCCCGAAGGACAAAAGCAGGCTCACTGGAAGGGCTGGGGGTGACAGTCACCGCGTCCAAGGTCTCGCTGTTAGTTGGGGGCTACAAACTGAAAAAGCAGATGTTGCAGACAAGAACTCACCGTCCAACTTACTACAAATCTGTCTTAGGATCTTATCTAGGAAAGTGTTTAACCTTCATAATTGTGTTGGAAAAAAATAGCAAGGGGAAGTGTCAGTGATCCTACAAGGCACCAGAGGGGAAAGAACGGATGAAAGTTCCGCCCTACGCCATTTGCTTTGAAGTGCAGCTCCACCAGCCCTGCCCTCCCACAGCTGCCAAATTAAGCACTCCGGAGCAGCCAAGTGCTCTGTTCTCCTAGATGCATGTATTTCAAGCGATGTGTTGGCATTTCTCGGTCCTTCTCCACCAAGAAGAGTTTCTCCTCCTTGCTCCGAAGAGCCAGGCAGCCCTGGTGAGAGCCCCACAGCTACAGATCAGAAGCGTTTGGCCAGTAACTCATGGGAAGAGCAGAGCAACCAAGACCCAAAGAGGCAGGAAGGATGAGCTACCAAGACAGCCGCCACTTCTTTCCCGTGTGGGACGCACGCAGAGCTGAGTGCTGTAGAGAAGCTTTTGAACTGGGGAGCCTAAAAAACTGCTGCAAGGAGAACGGTGTCAGCCTACCTGGAAAGCGTGTCCTCAGGAGGAGTCATAAAACAAGTGCGACCTACACATGCAATCATGTGAACTGTAACGTGCTTAATGAGGGATATTTCAGGAAAGTGAATAAGAAGTCTTAAAATATACTGTATTTCAGGCACCCCATGATAAGCAGGTTTGTATGTTTTATAGATTGTCTCATACCTACGTTTTCTCACTTCAGTAACGTTTTGCATCTAAATACAAAGTTTCTCCATCTGATAGCAACTAAAACTAATTAAGCAGTCATTCTCACACACAGGTGCCCAAGTATTTCTAAAACATCCAGTCCCCCATTTCTTTCTGAGCAGGTGCTCTCAGTGCTCCTGCCACAGAGGCTGTCCTCACCTTATGTCCCTCATGCTGACCACAAATGACTAGACAGGACTCAATTCAACCCAGCCGGGGAGTTTGCTAAATGTAAACCTCGCACAAGCTTTCTTCGGTGAAGCACACCGGCTCCTGATTCCAGCTACGCCTAGTAGAAACAAACCCCACAAAACGTTCTAGAAGAACAAGTACATAGTTGCTGTAAAATACAGAGGATTCAGTCAGTGGCAGCGGTTTGCAACTTTGCAGGTTCTCACAGCTAAGGCTCAGCGATATACAGGACGGCCAATTCCACCTGCTGGGGTTCAGAGGTTACTTATATTGCCAGAAGAAAACACAGGCTTCTGTAGTTTCATCTCTGATGAAGCTAGATTCAGGTATAAACAGAATTACTAAAACAATGTCAAATGGGAAAAAAGAAAAAAAAGAACACCAAAAAGCAGCATGAAAATTTTCCTCTGCACGTAATTTCCTCTTTCACCACTGAGATCAGTGATGTTCGCATCAGCGCGGTTCTCTAACGACTCAGACCCTACGACCCACCTCATGCTGGAGCAGAACAGCAGGACAAGACATCATCCTACCATACGGAATTCCGCACATCAATACTTACAGGGGCAGACTAACGCCACCGTTGGGCCTTGCCAAGAGACATTTCTAATCTGACATTCAAACCAGGGAAGATCCACAGACACTCTTCTGTCATAAACCTATATCTGATCCTGGTACCAGACTGACTCCGGACAACTGAGACAAAAAACACAAAACCAAAGTGCTGAAAATATTATGGAACTACTCCACCCACCACAAAAATTGTTTTTAACGATTCTGCTCTAGCTCTAGAGAACAAACAACTTCTTTCTGTGTACTTATGTTGGGCTTTTGGACGTAACTATCAGTTAAATTAATCGTGTTAGAGGGACAGGTATCAGCTTTCAGAGTTGGCATCTGATGCAGAGTGCCCCAAAGCATCTACCTGCTGACAGAACACATCACACGTTTTCAGCTGCTCTGTTTCAAAGACACAGCAACTGGTTTGATTCTGTTGTTCAGACTGTGCATTTGTGTGTGTAATAATACTATCAACCAAAATTAAACACAAAACGTTTATAAGGCTACCTAAAAACCTAAAATAACAGAGCACAGACACGCAGAGTGTCAAATTTGCACATGCACGTTTACGCAATGCTGCTGTGATCCACACCACACATAGCCTGCTTTGAGGTGGCCCCAAAATGTTTTAAATAAGACCATAAAAGAAGAAACACTGACCCATATCATAAACATCTTTTTACACATTCAGAGGAGCTTTTCTAAGGCTCATTCTAAAATTTACTCTCTTCTCTCTGAGCTTCTGGATTTTTTAAATTTCACTTTAAACTTGATCCTTTGAGATGGCTCCTAAATTACTTGGAAATGAGGAAAGGGAAAGAAGGGAGAAAGGAAACTATTCTGGCACCATCTTTCTCTTCCTATTCAAAGGTCTTTAATTACTACTCTGCTCTTCCAAATTCACGGCAACCTTTCCCGTATTAAACCTCCAACTGCATGAACACAAGTGAAAACAAGTCACTTCAGGATTCATCTCATTTTCACTTCCTTATTAGTGACTTTCAAAGCTGCTGAAAAGAATACATCCAACAAACTTCTGAAATACTGTGTAAAATATGTTATTCAAACACCTAATTGTGTCACTTCAATTAATCTGAGAGAATAATGGTATTTTTGCTTTGTGTGACTAACGCAACTGATGCACCAAAACTTTTCAACCTGCTATCTGGCAGAACACTAGTGACTTAGGAGCCATAAAAAGTAACAAGTGGGAAAAAAAGAAAAAAAAAAAGGAAAAAGAAAAAAAAAAAAGAGAACTTTGGCATATGGAAGATCCCAGCATGAAACTTGTTTATAGGGTATTGTAAACACTTTTCTTTCAAACTTCTCAAATGTGATGGTAGTTATAAATTACAATGGATTTCTCTAGTTTATGAGTAAATCCTACTGTTAGCCTTAAAAATTTAAACAATTTTAACTTTGTGAGTGGTGAAAGAATTCCTTTCTGCTTAATAGACAGAGGTTAATAACATGGCATCCATTCTCAGCCTGCAACAGCTGGAACTGGGGGCTCAGCATCCCCTTTTTCCTACTGGCAACACAAGTAAGCCTCCTGAGGACCTATGGCTCTTCCTGAATATCACATATTATGGACCAAAATATCAAGTGGAAGTCTCATGAAAACGGTTGACCAAAAAAAATAATCATCACAGGCAGTATTTAAATCCCAGAGAGCCCTAAGGGAGTTTTTCTTTATGAAATACATTGTTTTTATCACTAAACTGCACAAGTGACCATAGAAAAGCTATAAAACAGGGGAAAAACAAGTGTGCTCACCTCTTGCACAAACGAAACAAAAGCCTACATTTACAGCTGATGAGGAGTGATTCCTTTTGGAATGGTTACTACAGATGAGAATGTGGGATGACACAAACAAGCTTCCTGCAGCAATACAGCCATCTCCTGAGTGATAGGCAATGGGACATCTGAAACATCTCACCATGCGACCTGTTTAATATAAATGCAGAAAAATGCACCATGTCACCCTGGCGTCAGGATATGGTACAAGTCACCACAGACAGATGCAAGGCTGATTCTTATTCCAGTCAGAGCACTAGATTTAAAAGAAACATTCACATCTTTAAAAAAGTTTCATAGACGGTAACTCTTAACTTCACTTTAAAACTCTGTTAAGAAAAAATACATGGCTTTATCATTCTTGAGTCTACTTGTTTTGTTTAAATATTTTGGTTAATTTCTAAAATTCTTTTTTTTTTTCTTGAAAAATAATTGTTGTAAAGGCCACTACCTACTGTCTTACGATTCCTTGGCCTTGCACTACTAACCCTGGGCTCCCATTAAACCCAGCAACAAAAGATGACTTAAGTGTTGCGGATCCAGACACACTCAGACAGCAGCCTCAGGCTGCCAGCTGTTTTCCCATCCACGACAGATTTAAGTTAATGACCTTGCGAAGAAGGAAACCCTCGCTCCTTGCTGCACGTGGCATTACAGAGGGCAGAGTTACATTCATTGTTGTTGTGATGATGTGTTTGGATTTCCTCCTGCTGTTCAAAGCCAGCTCTGTCCTCACCTTTGCTTGCCTTATGAATATCCTTGTCCACGGAGCAGGCTGTACAGCAATGCTGCGGGCACCGGAATCCTCGCGACTCGAACAGGGCGGTGGCAAACTTGCGAACACAGGCCTCGTGATAAAATTTGCCACACGTGCTGACGGAGCAGCGCTTCACATCCTTGCCAGGAAGTTTGCACGAGAAGCACGTATGTTCTCCTTGTAAAAGAAGGAATAGGGAAGCCCAACTGTAACTGCCAACTCTGAGATACAGATGTTGTTAAAAAAAGTTCTGAAGTGTACGGAGTTACACTGGTTTGAGCAACACAGGCTCCTTCCCTTCCAACAGCTAAGCTGGTTACTATAATCCACAACAACCACACAATTGCTGTTAACACAGAAGTCCCTTATTCTGAGCAATACCCTAAACATTTTATTACTTTTTCTCGTACCAGGTACTTGCTAAGTGGAAAATGAGAATCTGGCCTCTGAGGTTAAAAAATTAATAGAATAACCCAAACGCACTCCCCAAACCTGGAAACTGACCACCTGCGTTTGTTCCGACCAGAACACAGCTCCTCGGCAAAGCGGGAAATCCCTCCCGGAGTGGGGACCAGGAACACACTCACCGTTTCTACACTCGGCGCAGATGAACTTCTCCTCGGGCACCGACTTGAGGCCGAGACACTCCACGTGGAAGACGCTGCAGCACTCACCCTCGCAGGACACCAGGGACTCGCCAGAGCTCTCGCAGATCTTAAGCAGACAGAGGGCAAGTCAAGAGAACCAGAGGTACCCACCAGACTGCAACGCAAACAACTACCAGGTGTTAACACAGACCAGAAACTGGCTGAAGTCTCTTCAGAGCTAAGATGAGGCAGGAGAACTGGCCTACAACCCACGGCAGAACTGGCAAGTCTCTGGGCTAAAGACAATCCCAGCCCTTCCTGCCTCTCGCTCTCCTGACAGCACGAGCCGGGACAGGGAGCGGAGAGGCTCTACAGGACCCATCTGCACCCCTCCTTCTCTCACGCACCTGAAGTGCAAGAGAAGTCGTTCTCTTACTATCAACCAGGAAACTGGACAGAAAATTCCAGGATTTTCTCTCCAAAACACTGGAAGTTTTTCACTCTGCCCTATCCTGAAAGACCGTTTCAAATCTTCCAAAGGAGCAGAAAACAGCATCTACTTTTTTCTACTTCGGCTAGCAGGTAGAGATTAGATACCACTTTATAGCTTTTATGCTTTCAAGCATGCAGCAGGGCTTACGGATCATTTCCAGAGCATAAGAACCCCTAAAAGCCTTGGTATTTTGTCTGAGATGTTGAATTATCAGACATGGTGAAAATAAAGCAGTGTAATTTGAAGAGTCTGTCAGCTCAACCTAGCAGACACAGACAATACATCTCTACCCCTCATTTCTTCACAGTACCATCATTTACCTGACAAACAGTGTCTTTTTTGTTTGTTCCAGTTCCTCTCCTGGATAAGCTGGAGTCTACCGACTGCACATCAGAGGCATCAGCATCAGCGGTAGCTGACGGGCTGTCTGAACGTTTTCCAAAACTACCCTACAAAGAGGAAAAATCCAAGGCACTCAAACAAGACACTTTTGAAGGACAACCGCATTCTGAAAAGAACAGTTAAGTCACCACTGATTAAATGATCATTCAATATGTCAGGACATACGAAAGTCCTTGAAAGCTGCTGAACTTCACTAGGACAGCACAAGGAGTGCTGCCTGCTTGACATATCTTTTACCTGTACAAGCCAAAACCCACAAAGATACCTATTTAAATTTTTCCAGACACCTCTCACTTTTACACCAAAATACAGTGGCACCTCCTGACTCCCAAAGGATCTAACAACCTTCCAAAAAAGCACATGGGGTCAGTGATCTAAACCAATGTTTTGTCAGACAAAGTAGTAGGAAAATTTGTAAAGCAAGACTGTATGATTTTTTGTATTAACACAACGGAGGGGATTAGAAAGAGACTGGGCTTTATTTTTTTGGACAGACACGAATTCGTGGAAAACACGGTGTTCACGTGTTTGGCAATACACAGCTGAAAAGCCCATTACACCGAGAGATCAAACAAACAAGTCTCTGAGAAACAACATGGCTTTACCTGCAAATCGTTGAGTCCTCTTGAGTCAGAGTCAGACGTGTCTCTGTAGGCTGAGCTCGTCAGTTCCACGTCAGTCGAGGCACGACTCCTTTTCTTCAAAGGTTTACAAGAATCTGAAATCTCGCTGGCACCTTAACACAATAGGCTAAAATTAGTTTTAATACAAGTTCTCAACATTTTGCTTAAAATTTATAAAGGGAAAAGAAAGATGAGAGACTGCCTGAAACTGTACTTCATTTACTAGCCTTAATTTTCAGTTTGATACTAGTTTAATTCTCCCTGAAAAGCTAATTCACTGATAACCACCTTAGGAAGACCTTCTGACAAACTTCTGAGCATGCTGGCATAGGGGAAGAAGCTACTAAATAGTTTATAACAGAGGATAAACCCTTAGGAGATTACCTCTTCATCATTCACCTTTAAAATACGGCTAAGCAAAGCCTTTTTTTTTTAATTGAAGAAGGACTTGTATTACATGCTTGGAGCACATGAACAAACACTGTCTTTCCAACAGGCAGTGCACAAAGAAACAGACAACAACAAACCACCAGAACACCCTGACAAGAGAAATTAAGGTCAGCATCTGTCACGTTCTTCAGCAGAAAGCGTTAAGACCTCTGCAGTTTACACAGGACAAAACCCACTGCTGAAGTGTGACGCACCAGGAACTTTTAATAAAGTTTATTTTCGTATGTAACTCACCTTTCTGCAATCCTGTCTTCACTGCTGCCAGGGGAACCATTTCAACCTGTTTGAATAGGAAAACCCACAGTTAAAACCAGAGGAATTTTTCTCCCTAGTATCAGAAAGAAAACAGTCAAGTTTAAGCGATTAGCATCTCTGAACTCAGATGTAGTCTGCCATCCCCTCCTCAGTGCCAGCCTTCTTGTCCTGTTGGATTTAATCCTAGCTGCCTACGCTGAAAACCAGGAGACACGGCAGCCCCACGCTCGCTAGCAAGGTCCTTTCCAATCACTCCCTTTGGGCGTGCAGATGACAGGAAAGCTTTCTCCGTGTCTGGCGGGCAGGAGCGGGGGTCGTTCTGGCAGCCAGCCCTGACGCCTTCGGAAAAGCCCCCAGTGGTGCAAGCACAAGCTCCCCGAGCAGTTCGGCACTCGCTCCTGGAGCAGCCTTCCTCCCTGGACGGAGCGCTGCGAGGCGCCGGGACGGCAGCGCTCCGTACAGCTGGAAGCTCGAGGTCAGCGCACGCTCCAGCAGACACGTTTACAATCTTGCAAAAGCGGTTCGGGCTCTCGGTCCTGCATCAGAAGGGGAAGTTTGGAAACTGTTCTGCCAATGCACATGCAGCACGTGAGAATTTGGCGACTGTATAATAATTATAGAAGGAAGTTGTTGCCTAAAATCCTGGTTTTAAGGTTAAGAATTACAAGCTATTTCTTTACAAGGTGGTTACATATGCATGTAGAAACACATTTAGTAAATATTTAAGGATTATTCTATAATTTTTTTAAAAAATATTTTATTTTGTTGTACAATAGGTAAAAACATACAATAGAAGGATTTGTATAGGATACATTTCGTAATACAAATATAAAATCTAAACAATCACTTTTATTTCTCCACTAGTCACTGTAACAGTAGCATTAACATTTTGTTTTTCCCATTAATTGTACTCGTTCCAGTTATAATTTTATACCAAGTTGTTGCAGACTAATTTGGGAATCAGTTGCAAGAAAACTTGACTTTGGGTAACAAATATTGTTGCATAATTTTAAGAAGTTAGTAAGATTTTTTTTTTTAATATAACTTAATACATTCAAAGTTATGCGCATTACAGTGCATCTGTGTTTAAATTTTAGTCACATACTTTTCCTGAGAAAAGCACTTTAACGTTCATAGTCTTAGTTAGCTAGATAAAACGAGCGAGCAAAGCTAACTGGGGTCCATGAAGTTCATATTGTTGGTTCTTATACCTTCGTTAAATTAAGAGACACCTACAAACATAAAACAACTCATCTGAAAAGAGGGAGGCTGCGACACCCCACGACAAGAGGCTAAAGGGACTATGTCAGGTATCTCACACCCAACATTTCACGTTGCTTTAAAGTCTCAGCAAGAAACTTTCTAGAGTTAGAGCATTCTTCTGCTGAACACAGATGTAAATGCTATGGCATCAAAACAAAAATATGAGAAAAAAAAAAAGCAACTGGGTCCACTTCCAATCTCTGAAGTGAATGAAGTGCAAAACAAAGCGCAAAGGGCAAAGAATAAATTAGAATAAAAGAGATAAAAACAATTTTTCCCCTTCCCATATAAATCTTTAGCCTGACTGTCCCTTTTAAAAAAATTCTCATTGGTAAAAGCTATACTATGAAATATTTTATATAAAATTCTCGGGTTTCAAGTGGAGAGGCCCTCGAAGAGGGAAAAATCAACCATGTAAGGAAAAGAACCAACAACTTTGACAAACTTGTTAAAAAAGTGCACTCAGTTTTTAATATTAATGTCCATCCACTGAACTTTCCTACTCATTTCCACGCAGAATTTTTAATAGTTTTTTTAAAGCAACAACATTTGTCTGTCTGACATCCAGATTAAAGGAATGCCCTGTACACATTAGATCTACTTAAGGAAAAAAAAAAAAGTATATCCCAGATGATCTGTTTTACTGATGTCTGCCAACATAAAAGTCTGACTATTCATCTTTAAGTTAAATCATTCTTAAAGTCCATTTTCAAAAGTGGTCAGATTAATCAGTCTAACTTCATTTGAAAAACAAAACCTCAATACAAACCAGCAGCTAAATCAAGAGCAAATGGAAGGAACCTGGTGGCAATTCCATCGAATAGAAATTACTGAAACAAGATCATTTTGCTCATAACAGAAATCTCAAAGTAAACATGGCAGGTTCGTTGGGAGTCTTGCATCATTGAGTTCCCATTTTCCATAGCCTGACTGATACTGTGAAGATGCCAGTAGCAGAGTCACAGCAATGGTATTGACAGGGGGATTTCATGAAGGATAGTCCAAACGAAACCCGATGGGGAAAAATGGAGAAAAATAAAAAGGCACCAATATAAGCCACGACATTTATGAATACAATATATTTTAACTCTCTACATGGAGGAAGCCAACCTGCTCCTTTTTGATCTTCTTCTTTGGCACAACTTCAGTGGATTTCTCAGACTCTGAGCGGGTTCGAATCGATCTTCTCTGTTGCTTCTTTTCTACAGAACCTGAAGAAGGAAAAACGTTCCATTATATGATTCCTTGTATTTCTGAGGTACAGCAAGATGTTCAGCACCAAATCAACAGATAAAGTAACGAAACCAAGACATTTTCCTCTTTTGAATGTTTTATTTTCAAAATCAGTTCCAAGCTATTTGCCAACTGGTGCTGTGACTGCAGACAACACGTTCTGATTCCATAGACAGAGAGATCAGCTTCAGAAAGAGACACCAGTAACAGAACGAAACAAAAAGCTGGAATCCAGTTTAGGGTAAACAGAGTTTCGTAACACACCTTTCAAGCAGAGTCTTCACTTTGGTTAATTTTTAACCAAACGGTCCATCTTTGGTGTTTATGGCAAGGTATCCACAATCAACTTCTTGAACTAAAACAAGCTAGAAACTTAAGATGCAAAGTACAGCCTCCAGGTTTTCACTCAGAACACCGGTTCCGTGCCCCTGCTCCGCAGGGCGATACCCTCCTCTCAGAACTGGCTAACAAAAACTCAAAGTAACCACCACACTGTAACACGTGCCATCGACACGACATCTGAACGCCCAACTGAAGATTTTGAGAGCTGAAGAAAAACTCAGCACAAACAGAAACAGCGATCACGACGTGTTATTATAATTAATGAAAGTGAAAAACAAGTTTTTGAAACTATTACCATGGAAAACAAACTAAGGTCCATGAGGGTTACTATGACGTTGCAAGAGATGAAGTAGGAGCTACTGTTTTTTTGATAACGAAGGCTGGGCAAAACCAGACCTTTCTGTGCTGCAGTACCTCCAAAAAGGGCACATTGAGAAATAGGTACACGACGCTCAACACCACGTGCAACTTTTGGAACCGTTACACACTTAGAGCTGCACTGACAGAAAATGGAAATTTGATTTACAATCTTCTGTTGTGAAGCACTAGTCTTGTTTTTCAGTTTTGGGTGTTCCACCTAAAGATGACATGAATGCAGAATGCTTCCAAGTAAAAACACAAGCTCTTGGGACCAGGAACCAGCTTACTGTGCCAGACAGATCCACTGTCAGAAGCTGTAAACCTGTGTCTTCTTGATAGGAGATAAAACATCTAGAGAGGCAGGCAGGCTGTCAGCAGAGCCTGAGAGAAAGCCTTTCAGAAGAACTCCAGAAAAAAAAAAAAGAAGACTCAACTTGATTAATCGGATGCGCATTTTTATCAAGGTTGCATGGCACAGGAGTATCTGTGCACTAAACTTTCCAGTTGAAAAAGTTGTTGTTTTACAATAACTGCATTTCTGAGGGGAAAAAACCTTTAGTTCCGGGGTGGGAGAAAGAGAATAGCGATCGCCTCTCCTGCTGCAAGGCAATGGAAGCGTCAACTGTGTGAAACAACTGCAGTAGCTACAGCGACTGAAACTAGAAAGAAGAACCACCAGAGGAAACCCCACTGGCACCAGAACATCCGGAGTACCAGCCTGCACTGTCCATAAATCCGTGCCTATGAAAACGAGCCCACCTAAAAGCTACACAAGTACAGAAACTGAGGCGTGTTTGCAGAGGACAGTGATCCCACGGATGTTGACCACCAAGGTGTTTGACCTGGAATCCCATTTATGTTTGGAAAGGGAGAAATAACCAAACAGACAGGCAGTTAAAGCAGAAGTGACACTTGGCAACGTTAGGAGATTTTTTTCTCAAGAAGAAAAGGGGGGTTTAGCATGTGTACTGTCATAACTCTTCCATTGGATTTTGCTTCCATACCATGAGCGTTTGTACATCCTACTGTGACAGAAAGTCAAGGTGTCCTGCTGCAACCTCAACTTCACTGTCACATACCCCACGTAAAGCCAAGCGTGTCTGAGACTGTACCACGGATATGATCACAAGCACAGTAACAAACATGCAACAGCTGACAGATTTTACATGGCCCGTACAAAATCTGTGGCTGAAAAACAGAAGTCCCTATAGGGACTGAAGGAACTTGAAAACCTCGTGGTTTAGGATGACTCAAAACTGCTTCTTTTCAGGAACCTCCACCCTTTCACCAAAGGGGATCTGCCTCCTCTTGAGGACGATGAGAGGACTTACTGGAGACAAACTTCTGCTGGTGGGGAAAAGCTCAAACCTTTGGAAGAATTCCCATTAGCTATTTCTCAAAAATCAAAACATGAAAAAAATGTTGTTTTTCTGTTCTAAGTCTAGAAAGCACTCATCCAGTTTGTCTTCCTCATTCTTCTCTACTACTGTACTACTAATTAAACTTCAAATAGTTTGTTCCAGGCTTTCCCTTTTCAGTCTCAAGCTCCATTATTTGCTTCAGTGGTGGTTCTCCCTCAGACATAACAGTTCAAAACTTAGTGCTTTATGACGGGGCCCCTCGAGTGCCTTCAGAAGGCAAGCGTTATCTCATTTTGCAGATGGAGTTAGTTGAAGTCTAAAAAAAAAAAATCACTATCCTTTACAAAGGTCATGCAGGAACTCAAAGTCTAGGAAAGCACCCATCCTGATATTCAGAGCTGTTCCTTACTGAACTGTGACACTTCCAGATTCTCCTCCTTTGATCCCAGCTGTTGTACTTTACATTTGGTGCCAAAAGCCATTACAATACTCTGCTAACACACATCCACTCCGTTGTCTTCTAAAAGAACTTCCCATCTGCTCTCCACAAGGCACCCATCCTTCCAGTATGTTGACTCAGATACTGCAAGTCACAGACACTAAAGGTTCAGAGGCCACCCCAGCTAATCCCATCACAGACATCCGGTGTTTCTCAAGCAGCTGGGCTCATCATGTGCTGTATTAGCCACGCTTGTCACAACTACTGTGTGAACAGAAAAACGTTACTAATCGTTTTTAACTAATGAGAAAGTGTCGGGTTTGATATTTGAATTTAAATGCTAGACATCTAAAGTTCAGACAAGGATTCTGCAATTCTGCCTACCTGTTGATCCAGAAGTTGTTTCAGGAGAGGACGCGTTCTGCACCGCTGCTTTTTCATTTCTCTGATTTGATGAAGAATTAAGTTTCTCTTGTCCTCTGACGCTTATTTCTGTTTTGTTACCAACTCCCTTCAGAAGAAAGAATAACAGATTCTCTTAACATATCTGTGCACGTGTTGTTGCTAACAGGTCTACTGATCTACTCCTAAGCCTCACAACAGAAACATCCAACGCTCTTCAATGCAACACGTACACTTGATGTATCTACTACTGAGCTGCTTCGTGGCAGAACTTTCCATCCCTCTCAATCTCCCCTTACACACAAGGAAAAAAAAAAAAATATTCCAGTGACTTTTCTAAACATTACCTTCTCTCTAACGCTTAGGATGAAATAAATACCCTCCAGGCAGAGAGGCAGAAGAAGGAGGCAGAGAAATAGTCCTAAACCTTTTCCTTATACTGACTGTGAGAAGCTGCTGTGCACCTGAAGAGAGCTAGGAGGCAGAACTCATTTTAAAAGTCTGTTACACAAAATGTAGTTATTACTTTTTAATACATTATTAATAGTTTTGCCATCTCATCCATTCCCCACAAATCCATTGATTTTATGATTTACAGAGAATTTCTGGATTATTTCAAATAGGAAGCTGGAATTAAACAGCTCTAGTATTTTGAACGTGTTACGAGCAAAGATGTGACCGTCTGCAGGGAGCTACTCTGCCACCAGTCAAAACGGTTCCTGCCAGAGACTTTTGGATGCACTGAAATTCAGAGTTCAGTGCACTAAAAGATTCTGTTGTCACACGTGTGTTTTGTTAGCTTTACTCTCTCCAATGAAAGGAACACGTATTGTGAAAGCTTGGTGGACACGAGTTTAGGCCCCACAGTAAGACAGACTTGGGACAACTTATGAACAGAAGAGAAGTCACTGCACAAAGCACATACCTTAGTGGAATAAACAAACTGATCGATGAGTTTTCCATCCCCAGCAGCATTCTGAAGGGCAAAAACCTGTTCAATTTTAACAACCGGAGACATGTTACATTTCTGAAGATCCAAGTTGTGCATGGTTATTGAAGCTGGTAAGGATTTCCTAGCTGCAGCTGTTTTCCATGCAATTTTCACAGGAGGTGGCTCCTCCTCTTCCACGCTTGACTGCCTCCGCTGGCTTTGTCGTCGCACCTCAGCATTGGAAGGCGATGCTGCTGCCACGTTGGCGTGTTCCGGCTGGGTGTTCAACGCGGGCTTCGGTCGTCGGTTCTTCTTGGTCTCTGATTTGGAAGCAGCAGCCTTTTTGGCTTTGGACAAAACCTCCTCTGGCTCTTGGTCTATATAAATGAAGGTGTATTGTTCTATCCTTTCTTCCCGAGTCATTTTCAACGCTTTCTCAGCATGGGCAATGCCAATATCCCACTGAGCACGCTCTCTTTGCGGCCTCGGTTTGCGAATCTTAAGGAACAAAGACAAGCAGCTAATTACACTGAAAATTCAGCCATGTATAGCACTTAAAATGCAATCCTGAGGGTCTTTCATCTCTCAGGCAGCAGATTTAAGTTTTTGACAATTACGAGGTATTTTGGAAAGGCGGACAGTGAACCCCCTGCTCAGAGTACAAGCAGACTGTACCGCAATCATGCTGCACCATGTAACCATCACAATTAGAAGTGGCTGCCCTGAGTTGCAGCTTCACTAAAGACAAGAACAGGCAGTATTCAAGCCCGTAACTCTGTTACAAGACACAGAATTAATCCTAATTTAGCTACTTTTTAAACCCTCCTTATTTTTCTATAAACACTCTTTTCCTTCCACATCAGTATTTTGATTACGATAAATATTGACTGAAGCAGCCCATCTACACAGTAAGGAATTCCTGTAGCTAACATTTTCTTTCCAACAAAACAATGGAAAAGAACATATCCACTAGTATTGGGGTTGGAAGAGTGTCCTTTAAATGCTGTATTTTCCAAAAGCCAGGTTAACAGGGAACACCCAGGCAGTTTTTATTTAATATTCTAATACAGATATACAGTTATCCCCAACGCCCAGGATGACTACCGACACAGCAGGCTCAGCTACCAGCCTTTTCACGCCAAAGTCGTAAGAGTATGGAAACATTTTCAGCATCTTTTGAAAAAGGCACTTCTGCCAGTGAAACGCAGACACTCCTTTAGAGAGTAAAGCTCCACAGCATTTCAGAACTGCCCCACAGTTTCACTTACACAGGCACTGGAGACACCTGCCTCTACAACTCGTGTCCATCATACCTTCTGTTTCTCAGAGTGGTTGCTGGCCTGCTTAGCAGCCTCAGCCAGTAACTGCTCGTACTGTCTGTGTCCTTCGTACTCTCGAACCCGCTTCTCGTGCACCCACGCCCTCTCCGGCTGGTTGCTAAAAAACTGAACGTGGTATTCACGGGCACCTGAAAATGAAAAATTCTCATCAGCAGTTTTACCAACGTCACTCTGCTGGTTTGGCTTACGCTTTCCTCCTCCACATCACTCAGTTCCTGCAGGTGGAAGTGCGTAGCTAAAGTTCAGAAGTAAGACGGGCCTAGATTCAGAAGAGTTTGAAGTGGGAGGATAAGTACACCTTGCCCACACTGAACACTCACACTCATCAGGGTCTTCTCACAAATACACTGACTTGAGAAAAGTGGGAGCATCTGGGCACAAGCCTAGTTTGCACACACTCATCTGCAGAGGTGATTTAATAAGAACTAGTTTTATACATTTCAGGAATAGTCCTGTTCAGCACGCACACAAGCGGAACTCATCCTGCAAAGGGAGTTCAAAGGCAAGATATTTTCAATAAAGGAACAACTACAGACGCTTGACATATTCTGGCAGAGATCTTCCTCCCTTACCTCTTGTATTAATTTTGGTATGAACATCAAGCTGTGGGTCACATGAAACCATGCAAGGCCACCACGGGTACGTTCCCACCTTGGACCAAACCAGATCGCCAACCTGGAACTTGATGTCATGGGTGACTTGTGTTGGAAGAGAAGGCAAGAACTGCTGGACCTACAAAGAAAACACAAGCTTAAAGCCACAGAAGACAATTCAGCGCACCTAGAGATGCCCACACCATCCACAGGGAGCTGTTGTTTTTCTCTCGGGTATCCCTGATGTTTTATAGTCTAACATAAGATAAATGTTTCTCAGAAACGTGACAGAAAGGAGTTAAACACAGCTAGGATTTACACAAGATAGTCCCTGACAAACCAAGACACACGACAGCAACCTCCACCACCACCCCAAAAAAGTTTCTGCTCCATAAGTTAAGGATGTTGCTTTTGGGATAAGATAAAACAATAAATACAGTACAACGAGAGATGTTTTGATGCAGTAATGACTAATAAGAGTTTTAAAGAAATGGCACTTGATTTATCTGATAAATTAAAGGATCCACGTACTAATTACTCCAAAAATAGTAACACACTATAAGTTCAAAAAGTTTTAATTAGCGTATGTACTAACCGGGGTTTCCTCCAACACTGTATCTTCTCTTGGTCTTTCTGACAGCATGCTCAGCCTCTCGTTTGGTCTCTAGGAAATGGGTAATAATGAAGAGAAAAAAGGAAAACAAACACAAACAAGGTAAGGGGACAGTAAAACAACACCAAAAAAAGCACAATAATGAAACCAGGCAGAAAGAAGAATTCACAGAGAGAAAGGCAACCATGAACCCAGAAAACATGACAACTCCTTATGCCCAGTCCAAAACGTAGCAGCATCATAATCAAAAAATACCTTTTTCCCTACACTATTTACATTACCATCACATCTACACGACAATGTTCTCCTGTAACAGATGACAGAACAACATACACTCAAGGACAGTAAACCCAAATAACCACCTACTAAATTAATATACAACTTCAAAGAAACAGAGAGGAGCACATGAAGGATATCCACAGTAACGTGATGAGTCTCACTGTATACCAGTTATTTGCAAAAACTACATTCCAAAAATCATATTAAACATACAATATGAAAGTGTAAAATCAAAGTTAAACTGCATATAGTTGGTAAGTATATTTGGAGGATCGAAAGTCAACGACATAAAGCCTGCAGTGCATTTATAGGCCAGGCTGAGGCACACACACATTCTGTTCTGGCAGAGTAGGACAGGAAAAGGATCGTGACTGAACAGAAGCTAACATCGGTGGGGTGGCCATGACAGGAGCGTGATGACACAGCAGGCGAGAAGGTAAGAGGTGGGCTGTGAACTATCTGATGAGACAGAGACCAGATGTTTGTGTTTAGTCGTACTCGAAGAGCAGCAAAAGAGGAGTCAGACACGCAACAAGAAACTAATAATGTTGTTAATCCAAATTACACCCAGTCCATTTCAAACAAAAACCCTGTGTGAGCCAATCCTGCACGCTTCAGCCCAGGGAAACACGAGACACACGTGTACGTAGTGTGCAAGCAGAACAATCCAGGTCAGTATCTCAGAGCTGTCTGTAGAAAACGGCCATTTACGACCGACCTGGTGAACACTTGCTGGGCAGAAATCATGGCAATGACTCCTGCCTTTCTTTCGCTACAGCACGTTATGGAAACTCCACGTCTGCCAGAAGAGCCAAGCAGATCACACGGATCCAAGCTCCCCGCTCCTCGCAGAACACGACCAACGCGCAGAGCGGCATGTTCCCACAACGAGTATTCAGAGCTTAAAGTTCAACGATGTTTTCAGAACATTTTCATTTCAAATCAGCCCTTCGAGTGTGAACTTCCCCCCGAGCCAGTGGGTTTCCACAGAAATTCCAGTGTCAGAATGAGGTAACAGCTGCAGATGGCTCTGCTTTCGAACAGCCATCCTGAACATAAAAGTGCACAACACCCAAAGCAGTACCAGATGATTTGTTCGTTCCCATTCAAAGATCCCGAGTTACAAGTCTCACACGATTAACGCTGAAGATGATGGACACGTACATGATAAATGTACAAGAAGATGCAATCGTGTCGTGGAAAGCCAAATGGTGGGAGGATCAAACTGAGACTGCACCAGATAATTCATGTCAAAAACCACTAGCACAAAATCCCGCTCATGGCAGAGGGATCTGCTGGCTGGAACAAGGGCAAGTACCAGGAAAGATTTCACTGCAACACATCCTTTCGAAAGGGAAATGGAAGCTACAAGGAGGACAAAAGCAAGACCAAGATTTCTGGTGAATTGTGGGTGACACATATGGTCAGGAACTCAGAATTTGGGAGGCAAGGTTTTAGCTCCATCTGAGAAAGACGGATGACGTTCTTGTGATAACCAAGTAACACGAGTCACACAGAGGGACAGGCACAGCTGAAGCTTGAAGAGCAGAATCAGAGTCCCTGGGAAAAGGGAGGACAAAACGACAAAGCGAAACGGACAGCCTGATGCGAGGGTGACGGCAGGAGAGGAGGCCAGAGGGCATCAAACCTGCTGAGGTTTGGTTTAAGTGAAACCCGGGGGACAAACACACGTTACAGCAGCAAGCAAAGCACGGGCGGGCGGACAACAACGAGGAGCAGAGGCATCCAGCAGAGCGGACGGTGAGAACGGATCCCTCTTCCTACCCCTACATGCAGGTGTGACGCTGGCGCAAGGGAGATGCCACCCGGGGCACCTCCTTCTCATCGTAACTGCCTGCTGGGAGCAGCTGCCAGCGGCACACACCAGTTGCTACAGCCACTTGAAAGGGGCTTCAAACGGCATTTCCGAGATCAAGAAAACTGCGCACAAACGCAGTCACAGACGGTTTGTATTTTAATCAGATAGTCCATTCCCGTTTGGATTACGTTTATTCGGATCCTACTGAGCTTTGTGAGAGTCAACTACAGTGATCAAATATAGCCAAAGCTCAAAATCTTGATGCATCACCAAGATGACCTCTGGAAGAGGTGCCCTTACCAGAAAGGAGATGTAACAGGTATAAAACTTGTAAAGATTCCGGTTAAGGGGAATGTGTGTGCGCGAGAAATCAGCGCGTTTTCCATTAAAAATAACACAACCATAGCAAGCACATGAACCTGCTATACTGGATCAGAGTCCTGATCCCTACAGGGCAGGACCTTCTCCCAAAAGCAGCAAGAATCAAGGGGTTTCACAGGAACTGACAAGGAATTTCGTGATATCCTGTAAGAGCCCAGTTCAGCCTGAGCCAGGCTATTTCTGTCCTGGCCCGGTATGGCCACTTCCCCACTCCTGACACTAGCCATCCCTCTCTGCTACCCACTCCCCTCAAACTAGGAAACAGAAACCAGCATCAGAGTTGGCAGGAATAAACAAGAGAAAAGGCAACAGAAGTAATGAAGCGGCTTATAAAACAGAAGAAAAAAGAACGGCTGGGAGCACTGAAGACCAGTATTTGTGTCTCTGCTTCCTGGAATCTCAGTCAAAACACTATATATATATATATATAAAGAGAAATCCATTGTATTATATACACACACCCCTCCCCTACACACTTAAAGTCATATTAAGAAACTTGACAGAAACACTAACAGACATCAGTATTGAGTTTTCCCAAAGTTTGCTGAGTCAACTGGGACTGTTAACCTGCCTGCCGTTTTGGAACACTAATTTCTACCGGCTTCTACACACGCTACACGGCTCCTGGGCTTTGTACATCGTTACGACACCAAAAGTATCTTTCAAAACTTAATTAAAAGCTGCAGTGCTGAATGTTCCAAGTAATCCGACTTTCCTCTGAATAACCCAGCGTTATAAAACCCTCTGCTATGGAGACAGGCTGGGAGAGTTGGGGCTGTTCAGCCTGGAGAGGAGAAGGCTCTGGGGAGACCTTCCAGCACCTAAAGGGGCTACAGGAAAGCTGGAAAGGGGCTTTGGACAAGGGTGTGTAGTGACAGGACAAGGGGCAATGGCTTTAAACTGAAAGAGGGGAGATTTCCATGAGATCCAAGGAAGGAATTTTTCACTCAGAGGGTGGTGAGGCACTGGCACAGGTTGCCCAAAGAAGCTGTGGCTGCCTCATCCCTGGAGGTGTTCAAGGCCAGGTTGGATGAGGCTTTGGGCAACCTGGTGTAGTGGAGGGTGTCCCTGCCCATGGCAGGGGGGTTGGAACTGGATGATCTTTGAGGTCCCTCCCAACTCAAACCAGTCTATGATTGTATTATTATTTTCAAAATACGTTGTTGCTTGTATGCTTTTGGCAAAAGCTCCAACTTCAACACTGTCCAAAGCGTTTGTAGCAAACTCTGAACATGCTAAAACATTAAATAATATTAAAATATATTATATAACCTTTTGTAACCTTTTTTTAATACGCAGTCTTTTCACTAAAATTGTGTTGTCCTAGAAATACAGTTCCTAGCAACCCAACACAGAGCATCCGAGCAGTAAACAAAGCCTCAGGGCTTTCAGTACGTATACAAACAACAGCAAGGAAAACCACTGCCAAAGACGCACACTCCGTGTCAAGAGTATACAGATGGCTGAAACTATTATTCCACTTACATTTTGTTCCTCTGGTTCTAATTTTGGAATTTTGTGCGACTTGCGCTCTTCCGATCGGGAAGAGTCATGCTTGCTACTTTTTTTCCTTTTCTCTTTTCTCCCTTCGTGTTTCGCCTTAGCATACTCACTCGCTTGCACTTCATTTAAAAGGTCCCCGCACAGAGAGGACTCAAACAATTCCCTGCCGTTCTGGATAGTTTTGGTTATTTTTAATTTGATCTCTGGGGAGCCAGTCTTCTTTGGAATCACCGTGTGTGAAACTGAAGGTGGTGGTGCAGGTGGCGGCTGGGGAGGGGAAGGTTTTTCCAGAACTTCGTGCGGCCTTGCGTTGGAGTTTTCCATTTGGTAATACTCCGGGGGACTAAAGTTCCTGGCGGTACCAAAGCCATTGGCTGAACCATTGGGATACTGGCCGTAGGTCTGGTATTTGGCCTGAGGTTCGTACATACTGATGGCTGGTGGGTAGCCGTTGGTGAGCGGCGGGAGGTCCTCCGTCGCGGGCGCCGCGTACGGAAAGCCTGGCTGCAGCGCAGCCTCGTACGGCGTCCGGCCACCATCTTCAGCAATGTCACTGCTGGCATCGAAGGCATCCTCTTGGCGGATGTTGGCTGAGTCAATGAGTTGAGGTGGTTGCTGAATTGTGTTTCCCATGATCCCTTGCATGAAAGAGAAAGAGAAATCCATTGTTCTGCTCCAGCATCCTTAGCTTTCCCTTTTTCTCATAGGGCCTAAAGGAGGGGGAAGAGAAACAAGTCAGTGTAAATCAAAAGATAATAATCAAGCAAATTAAACTGTTGAGGAAAAGAGAGCTAAAGACTAGTCTCCCCTTCTCCATTCAGCAGCCATCCTCTCTCGGATTTAGAGATGACTGGTATTACTTCATCTTTAAAAAGGGCTTTTTACACATTTCTGCAAAACAGCTTTTTTACATGACACTTTCTTCTTCCCCAAGACACTGAAAGAAACATTATAAGCACCTATAAGTGGTTAAAAACTATGAGCCCAAGTCTTACAGGGCCAGAATAACGGCGCTAAAATTCCAACCACTCTCTACGCCCCTCCCAGTTTGATGCTAGGAAGCATTACTCCAACACAAAGCAGTAGGACACAGCACACTCCAGACCTCAGGAACACAGAAGATAGCCAGTCCCCTTGACACCACAGTCACTGCAAACTCAACAGGCCAGAGAAACCACGAGACGACCACTCAGATAAGCAAGAAACCTCCTCTGTTCCTCCCCATCTCCTTGCCAAAATCCGAGACAGATGAGCAGCCCTCCAGCCAGCGAGAGACCTGAGCCACCCGCTTTTCTGAACAAAGGCACAGTTAAAGGGAATAGGTCATTCCACCTCAGCTGCTGAGAAAACCAGTTCAAACGGCGCGAGAGCCTCTCCCTCCCCACCCCCCTGCCTTATTTTAATACTAAGCACTTGTGGCTTAAACACTTCGAGGTTCTCGGGGAGAAAAAAAGAGCCTCAGCATCAAAAGATCTCCAAAATCCAAGGTTATTCACGGAATTAGATTACAGGTGAGAAAGCTGTCATACACACTTTCACTTTTCCACTACGCATCAAAACACCTAAATCAGACTAAATCAAGGTTAGATTTCCAAAACTCAAGTACCGGCTCGGAGAAGGCTTTTGTGTTCACCTAAATAATCTCAATGTGCGACAAGAAAAAACACACAGTGGCCAAAACTTCGGTAAGAAACACCAGTTTGCTCCCACGCGAGGTCGATCTGGCCCTTCCAAAGCAAACAGGCCACTGCAGTACTTGTTCTGTTTATTCTGGGTTACTGTGCCCTTTTGCTCGGAGCTTGAAACGCCACTAGCACATCCCACGGACCCTTCTCATAGTAAGAACCGACACGTAACCCTGCCCACGTACAAACTCTCACCCTCCAAAGCAATGCTGCTCGATAGTTTATCCAGTCGTTTGTACAACACTGACAGCGCTTCCTTCCTCCGAGACTGCAAAAAGAAACTGAAGTTAAAGAGTAACACGGAAGAACTGAACAGAATTTTGTTCTATGTTCTGCAGACTTCACCTCAGATTATACTGATGTTTGTCCTCGTGTTCCCTGCCCCGTGCAATCAACTAGGGGCACGTTTGTCACGGTAATTAAGTGACTTTGGGACACAACAGCACGCTGCTGCTGCGCAGCAAAACTCACTGACTGCAGAAACCACGTCTCGTGGCCGTAAAACCATCTCTTCTCTCCAGCAGCTCTCTGCACACCAGCCACAAAACCGACACAAAAACTCTCCTGCTAAGGGCTCAGCGTACCTGAGGGACAGCACAGCGAGCGAGCAGGATTGCACATCAAGGTCAGAGCCAGAAAACCACCACCCATTCCAGGAAAAGGAAGTGGGACCGTTTGTACTATTTACAAATTAATTGTTTACATCTGCCAAACCGAAGAGCAAACATCAGATTTTTCGCTAGTAAGAAACTGCACCCTAGGCTGCTTTTATTTGTTACTAAAACCGGGTTCAATCTTTTTTTTTTTTTTTTTTCTTCCTTCTGAACACTTAGAAAACCCCACAAAACCTTGTCTTGAGGGGCTGCATCAGCGCTTCCATCATCCTGGCACATCCACTGCTGGATGGACCGAGTCAACGCAGAAATAGTTGAAGAAATTTCAGAATTACTCTTGACTTCCCTGGTTTTTATTGTTGCTATTTTCTTTTCATTGTAATTAAATCACTTTCTTTTACCCAAATACTCTGAAAGTAAGATCATCCACTTAGTTTAGTAGAACTAAGCACCAGAATGTTATAAAAAGGATCCGCTGAAGTATATCATACCAGGGCCTGAACTTTGGTGTGGCCACACTAGAAATAAAAAGCGAAAATCAACTTGCAGAAAGCGAAACTCTATAAAACGAAATTTCTATTACACTGGCAATCTCAGTCTTTCCTTAAAAGAGCTCCCACCCTTAAAAAACTGGGATATAAACCGAACTCTTTTGTGCAGCGTTTCACCGGGACACCAAGTTTGTTCATTCTCTGGGATGCTGCACACACACATCTGGCCGATCACAACGCACCGTGTCGGGCTGCTCATGTTCACCCATTCCAATTCCACCTACGAACACCGTGCAGAAGCTGGTGATCCACAGCCTGCTGAGGAATCTGACAAAGAGCCTCAGCCCTGTGCCCAACAGCACGAACTCCCTGTCGCACGCTGGAGCACTAAGGCATGACAACACCACAGGCTTCTTGTCACGCTCACGTCTGTCTGGGCCTACAGGAAGACGCTACACTTGACCAACGCAGCCAGCAAGAGTCCTTACCCACACACAGACAAAGAATGCTCGTGCCAGGGCAGCTTATTCTTCTCAGAAGGGCTGGAATAAGGTACAGCATGAAAAACGCAGTTTTGCTGGTGCTGAGAAGTGCAGGTTCTCTGCCGACACCTCGGTACAACCATCCCGCCGAAGCGGTACTAATGACATCCAGACACAGTATTCACAGAATTCAGGAGCTGTGCGACAGCATCTGGCCCCTCTGATCTCCCCCACACGCTGCCCTCCAGGTGGAAGTTTGCCCACGCTGTGTCACACCTCACAGCAGCCAGTGCCCAGCTGGGCCAGCTCCCAAAGCACTCCCTTCCCCAGGCACCAGCTGAAGAGGGTGGGTCATCAGTGCACATGTTGTGGATGAAGGAACTTCAAGATTCTCTTCTTACATTAGATTTAGGGGCTACCAGTACAAGAAAATAGCGTTGATTAATGTTTTTCAAAGCAAATTTCTTTCTGGAGCTCACCTGTGTAAAGCAGACCTGGACACCAGCCTACGCCCCATCGTCGGGACAATTAGCATCCTGCCTCGTCATCTGCCCACGCGGGCTGCAGGAGGAAGGATTACTGCTTCACCGAGTCGCCGCTCTCAACAGCCTTAAAACTCACGGAGTTGTTCTCCTCCCACAGAGCTGACATCACTGAGAGTGCCTCCCTTCCGAGTCTTTTGCTGTCACTGTGGTTAATTCCCCCAGCTTTTCCCACTCTTCTTCCTTTCCAAAACCCTGCACTGGTTTGTTAGTTTCTCAGCTGCTGCCCAGTGAGGTGGCACCAAGGCTGCGTTACAGTGCAAGGACAGCCCCTGGAGCTCCCAAAATGACAGAACAAAATGGTAAATCCTGACTGGGGAGGCACTCAACATTCAACCCTAAGGAAGGATTACTTTGCAAGAGTCACTCCCAAGCTGTAAAGAACAGCCCATTGCTGTCGAAATACCAACGAGAGGCTCACGGGTCAGACCCATCCTTCCTCAGCACAGGAACTCTCCTCAAACCACGAGTGAACGGGATGTTCAGTGATACGTATTGACCTTGCAGAAAAGTATTTCCGAAAAATTCTTCTCACTACAACAGCAATTACTCTGTTAAATTACAGTATCAGCCTCCTACAAGCTGTAGAATTTAGCTTCAAATATGACCCACAACAGACACCACACTGATAGGACATTGGAACTCAACTAACAGACAAACAATTTCATTATTTCAAGGTTTATAGGAAATGGATATTTTATAGCAGCTGGGAAAAAACTTGAAATCAACGATACCTTCAGAACTACAAAGGAATTCCCTAAAGAGAGAAGACGACTTTGTTCTCTAGAACTGGGTAGCCAGCACTCTGAGGTTGTCCTTTCCCATGGCTGTAGGATCTCCTGACTGAGCAGGAAAACAGGACTGCTGACAGACACTGAAACTTTACCCACAGACACTGCTGGAGCAAATGTTTTTGTGTTGCCCATGAGAGAGTCACAATTCAAAGCATCAGAGGAAAAGGTAAATGAAATTTAAAAATATAAGCAGTACAAAGTAAGGTAGGTCAACCTAGTAGAGCTCTTACAGTGCTCTTTCCTAAATGGACATTAAGTTTGTTTCACTTCCCATCCCGAGCTCCTTACCTTGACAGTGCAACTTGAAAAAACATCAGCTACACCTTCAATGGGGAGTGACCAGTCTTGGGAAAGTTCCAAAGGGAACAGGAATACTCCCAGTTCATATTTTTCCACCAACAACTGCACTTATCTAAAGTAATTTTCAGCATGAGTATTTTGTAACTTCACTCTCAGAAAACGACATACCTATGAAGTTCTCCAACATCACTTTCATGCTGCAGCAGCATGATCTGACAGTCAGTTACGCAATAACTGACTGTCAGATCATCAAACGACTCTGAACAACGCTGATCCCGCTGGATGAAAGCTTTTCCTCCTCCCAAAGGAGTTCTGTAGGTTTGCTCAAAATGCAGGAACACAGTAGGACTCACCCAGAAAACACACAAACGTGTTTGTGTGTATCCAATGTATTATTGCTCAATTAGGAAGAGCTCGGAACAGTGAGAAAAGATCCGGTAACTATGCAACGCGTAAGAAAAACTTCCCAAACGTCAGAAGCACCCACCACTACTCACCACCAAGGAGAAGCCCAAGGCAAAACCGCCCAAGCAGGAGGAGGGAGGGCTGACTCCGAAGCCTGCTGGACTCAGAACTTGGGGAAACTGGCCGTACCTGGGCAGAGGTGGCCAGAGCCAGTGCAGAACAACAGCGCTTTCCCCAAGCGACCGAGACCCCCGGGGTTCTGGGCACCTCCCGCCCCCTGCTACCAGCGGGCAAACCCCGCTCAGAGCAGCCCAGACCCGCTACCCTGAGGCTGCCTCTCACCACAGCGATAAGCTGACACGACACCTACACGTTTAGCACACACGTATTTAAACTGAGTTTCCACAAAACCTTTTTGAGTTAATTCTACCCTTTTCTGTTGACAATCAGCACGTGCACGGCCCTGCCCAAAGCAGCTGGGTTGGCACTTGTTAGAGGCAACATGTTCCACCCAGGTGGAAAGTATCTGCTGCGAGAACAGAGACTGTCCTCCTGGCTCACTGACCAGTTGAAAAAGCAACTGTTTGAGTCAGTCTTACACGCTCAGCGAATGGTGTCACTGCCTCGTCACCCTGAGCTGGGCTTTCCATCAACGGTCTCGAAAGCAGAAGTTCCAGACCATCTCTGTGCACAACTGACAACCCAGCTCCTGCCCGGCCGGTCTGAGCCAGAGCGGTTCAGAGACCCGTTCACATCCCACCACCCTCCGTTACCCGGGTCACCGCACACGTTCGCTGCCATTTGCTGCGCTGTTTCGTTCCAGCGTGTGTCTGTATCCACCCGCGCTGGGACCGCTTGGCTCACGGGTCTCATCCACGCAGCAACTACTCTCAGCAGATGTTCCCTGCTACAGGTGCTTTACGAACAGACAGCTGCTCGGCTGCGGCGGGCTATGCTGGTGGGGACTCTGCAGTGATGCAATCGACTTTTGTCATGTTTCCGCTCCTCCTCTCAAACCTTCAGAGTGCCCAGCTGGAACCACAAGAAACGCACAACTTGGCTTTCGCCGAAGCCACCCAGCTCCCCACTAAAACTGAACATACCCACACTTTTTCTAGGCATGTCAAAAATCGCCTGGAGGGCCTCCTCTATCAACTGCAACAGCATCCCGTGGTGTTCAAACTGCATGAACTGCAGACAGAAATAAAACAATTATTCTTACTGGTTCCTGCATTCAGTACGTGCCGTCTGCTTTGTCCCATTTTGTTCTGGATGCCCTTAAGAAATCATGCATGGAAAGTTGTATTTACACACGTTAAGACAATGCCAAGTTTTTCAACAGCACGCAGGTTCATCAGCAGAAAAACTGTAGCCTGTGGATTTCTACTGACTTCAGCTGGACTGAGTAGTCTCTTCTGGCAGATGGTGGTGGTGAATCAGAGGCCTCCTGACAAACTTTAAAGCATGTGGCAAGGCTGACTACTTCCCTGTACACCTTTCTAAAGGTGGTTTGTTGGGGTTTTTTAAATTCCAGAAGAAACAGTCACGTCTGTAATATGGTTTTGATAAGGCCACTTTTAACAAGTTTCCCATGGTGACGTGGAAAGAAACAACTCGGATAGCAGCAAAGTGCTACGTATTAAAAAGAAAAAAAAAAAAAAGAGAAAATGGGTTTATCTTGAAAACAACATGACAGTACTTATTTTTTTAGAGCCTTGGGACTCAAACAGGAAACATGGAGGAAGATCTTTTGTTCTTTAGGGAGAGTCCCAGACTGATATTCATGTAAAACCAGAAGTCACATCTTTGGCAATACCAAATATTGTAAGAGTCACGACATGCTTTCACATATCAAACCCAGTGTAATAACTGCAACGTATCTCACATCAGTCACGTTAAACTCAGGCAAACTTGTCCAACTGAAAAACGCAAAACATGGTTGTACCAAAACAAAAAAGTCTTAGAACATCGTGCTCTGCTCCTACTCTGTAAGTTCATAAAGCACACGCTCACTGTTTGGAGCGAAATCTTTTCAAGTAGTTCATTAAATTAAAAAAAAATATCTAACTACTAAAACATTCTCTGTGCATGTCTATAATAAGCCACTGGAAGACATAAACAGTCACCCAAAGAGGCTACAATTTTTCCTTCAACTATGATTACAGGCTACTTCACAGTGTCTTTTGGGTTGGTTGGGATACACAGAACTGTGTTATCACGAAGATTTAAAAAAACAAACACAAAAAATTGAAAATCTTAAACCCATACTAACGTTGTTGAGTGTATTGACAGCCAGAAGAGAGCAGAGATGCAGAACAAGGTAGAGTACAACGCAACAGCACCTCAAAAAAGAAAAAAATCCAAGCACCAACAAACCCTGCGGTTCCACGCAGCCCCTGGGAGCGCCCAGGGAAAACCTCTCTGCCGGAGAAGCCGGCAGGTACGCGGTCCGGCACGAAGGCCGCTTTGCATCGTTCCAGAACAGCGCGGGGCAGGTTCAAACCCCAACTTCTCCGCACCGGCAGGTCTGGGGCTCGCCGGCCCCCTCCGAAACGCGGGCGCTCACCCCGTTACCTGCCGCGGAACCGCCCGCCGGCCACCGCAGGCAATCAGGCGGCGCTGGGGGCCGCCGCCTGCCCGGACCCCGCCGAGCGGGACGCCCTGCCCGCCCCGGCCCCCTGCGGCCCGGCTCCCCGTCCCGCGGAGCCGGCGCGGCCCTGCCCGTGGGGCCGGACCAGCTCGGGACTACCCGGGGCCCACCGCCCCTTCCCTGCCGCCCGCCCGCCCTCCGCGGGGGCGGCCCCGGGGGCCGCGCCGCAGCAAACATGGCGGCCGCGGCCCCTTTAAGCCCGGGCGGGCCAGCGCCGCCGCGGCCGCCCCCGCCGCCCGCCAGCCGCCCTCACCTTCAGTCTGTTCCATTCTAACTGCCCCCGCCGCGTCCGCCCAGCCCAGCGGAGACAAAGGCCGGCGGCGGGGGCGGCGGCGGCAGCGGCGGGCCTCCCCGCCTCCTCCCGCAGCAGCAGGCCGCGACGGAGCCCCGGCCTCGATTTCCGCGCCCCCGCCGCTGGCGCCGGGCTCCGCCCCGGGAGGCCGCCCGCCCCCCCCACCGCCCGCTCCCGGCCGGTGCGGCCAAGGGGAGGCGCTCGGCGGGGCGCGGGCGGGCGCGGGCGACCGCTGGCGGCGGGGGAAGGCGGCGCTCCGTGCCGCGCTGCCGGGTCCCGGCCCCGCTTACGCGCCCTCCGCCTCCGCCCCCCCCGCCGCCGCCGCGCAGCGCGCAGGCGCGCGCGCACGCGCCGCCACCGCCCCCCCCGCGCCCCATTGGCCGCCGGCCCGCCGCGAGGCACGACGGGGGATGTAGTCCGGCGGGAGCCGGGCCGGGCGGGCGCCGCCGCGGTATCGCCGTGCCTGGAGTAACGGCGCGTCCAGTGAAACCCGCGCTGGGCGCCCCGGTACCTCGGCAATCCAGCCGCCGGGACGGGACCGGGCGCTCGGAGCTCCGGCTCTGCACACCCCCTCGCCACGGCGGCTTCGAGGAGACGCGCAGCGCGGCACCTGCTACCGAAGCGCACGGCGTGTCCACCCGCGGAGTATGGCGGCGAGAGGCCGGCGGTGCCGCGGCCCCGGCCGGCCCCGCTGCGATGACGGCCGCGGGCTGAGCAACGGAGACGCCGGCGGGCACCGAGCGCTGGGCACTGGGCACGGGCACGTGTTCCTGCGCAGCCCTGCACGTGCCGAGGTGGTACCAACCCCGCCAAACCGGCCGTGCGGCGGCACCGCTGTTGGGAAACACGGCACAGACGGGACGTGCCGCGTGCCGTGAACGGCGGCCGTGCGGCACGAGGCCTGGGAAAACCGAACTCTGCGGAAGGGATTGTGCCGTGCCCGGCGAAGCCTGGCTCTGGCTCCTGGCGTCTGGAGTCCGGGCTGGATCCAGAAGGAAAACGCTGTCGGTGTTTTCTCAGCAGTCCCTAATCCTGGTTTGGCTGCAGGATTCTGCACCAAGACGTTTGCAATTCCTTCCCCGCCTCCTTCTCCTTCCCTCGAGTCGTTCCTTTGTGGAGGAAACACAACTGAAGTGCACACAATAAATCTTTCCTGCAGCAAAAGCATTAACGGGCAAGGAAAAAAAAAAGGAAAATGGAAAGCAAGAAAAGCACAAGAGAGTGGGAAGTAAACAAGACGGGAGGATAAGATGCCCGATGTTACCAGAAGCCAAACGGCCCGATAACGAACCAAGAATTGGGCAGAGCGAGACCCAACGCGAAGAGGAAGCTGAAGAGATGCGAGCTTTCCGAGTCCCCGAGCGCAGACTGAGCAGTGATTTCCAAATCCCAGCGTTTCCCACTGCCCAGGCAGCAGAGGCGCTTTCCCTCTCTGCGGGGGGCGGGAATCGCTGTAATAAAGTCCGTGTACAAAGCGATTCTCCTCCGCAGACACAACAGGGCACCAAAATGGAGGTCACCTAGGAACGGCTTTCTCTCCCTCTTCTCCTCACTGCTGCAAATGCTAAATGCCCAATATTAAGCACTAATATTAAGGTTAATATTAATATAGGGGGAGTCCTGATGTTCCTGCAGCTGAGAATATATTCTCTTTCTGATCGCTTTTGACAACTCAGTGCTCTGACAGGAGTTACAGTTCCTCCTCTGTTTTTCTCCTGTTCAGTTTTCTTTCACACTGCTTTTTCCTGCCCTTGAGAGCTTTTACTGGAAATGGTCTGTTGGTTGGGAAACTACAGGCAGAGCTAAAGCTGAAGGCGGGTGGGGGAAGTGCCATGACAGCAGCTTCACCTTTCCCAGCCCGAGGAAGGCTGGATGGTCCATTCAGGGAAGCACAATGCGCCATTTTGCCTGCCCCGGGCAAGACACCAGCAGCTACCAGAACACACAATCCGTTAATAGTGGCCCTTCCCGGGATCGCCGCGCAGCCTGCGCTGACCAGCCTGCGGGTGCATGACCCCAGCCTCAGACAGGCACTTCTGCTGCGCGGCCAGCACTGGGATTTCTCCACCAGCCTCCACGTTTCCAGCTCCAGGAGATCACGGCACATGGTTCAGGCAGCGAGCGGCCGCAGCTCCATCATTCCCGAGCCCGGCATTCCTCACATGCCACGCGCTCGAGCGCTTTGTGACCACCCCGCAGACGTAGGCAGAGAAAACAACACTCTGGAACCACCGAAGAGGTGCTGCTCTCCCGAAGAACTCTGGGCAGGGTGCTAATTGCTTCCAGAGGCGCTGCCCCAACGGCGCTGCCTGCGTGTTTCAGAGCAGTGCGGAACCGTGGTGGTGCCCACTCCTGGACAAACGCTCCGTGCCCGCTGCTGTGCCCGACAAGGAGGGGCGGCGTTGCCCAGGGCCTCTGCCCGGCAGCTCGAGCACAGGAGTGCCTGGCCCCATTTAAGCAGGAGGAACTCTTGGAAACAGCAGCCAAATATGTTTAATTCACAGTTTTGAACCCCATGAAAACTAGAAGGTAGACAAGCCCATCCAACAGGCTCTGGTCTGCACTGTCTCCAAGCTGCTGCACAAATTCTCTCTGAAATACGTCTCTGAGGAGACAAAACCAGTGGTTCCCAGCTCCCGAAAGCTGGAGTGCCAGGGCAGTACCTCAGCTCTCCCGCTACAGTGTGATCAACCAAGGGCACATTCGCGAGCTGGGTTGAGAGGACAGGAGTTGGTGTTTGCCTGCTCATCTAGTTTTAATTTCCGATTCTGTCACTTCCTCAAGCAAGAGCCTCTCCCGAGGGAAAAAAAAAAAACAACAAAACCCTCTTCTGCCATCCCGGGAGCCGTGGTTTAGCAGAACCGACTCTGGCAGAATAAAGCACGCGGGAACCAAATTGTGCTGTTACATGGTCTGCATTAAGGACACAGAAATGCTTTCGACAGTAAAAAAGTACTTGGATAAATGATGGGGTGGGTTTTGGTTTTTTTTTTTCAGAATTTAAAGGACTTGGAGACGAGCCCTTTACGGGAAACGTGCTTTCCAACCAGTGGAGCTCTGGTGGCAGACCTCAGGAGCTTTCTGTCCCATTTCTTACTCATCTTTCCCAATTTTATTTTCTACATTCTAAAACATTGTTCATCTGTTTACGCACCCGTTAGTGAAGTTGCCAAAGGGTTTCAAACCCTTTCCATTGTTGGCAATAAAATGTTTCTTCCCCACGAGTCTCTCAAACACGGAAGACGTTTCAAGAGACCGAGTCTCCTGTCACCTACTGAGAACGTTTCTCCAGCTGCCTGCGTGTTTCATCGGATCAGCAGACCCACAGTATTTGTCTCAAACATGTCAGGGCTTGAAACCTTCTTCTGACACCTAGTTCCGTGCGAAGCTGTTCTCAGGCGGTAGCACACACAAGGGAGACCCGACTCTTACACGCCCCATCGTACAGGCAGCTGCTCAGAATACGTTCTGCTCTATCTATAGACACAAACTGCAACCACTTAAACGGGAACCTTTCATGGGAAAGCGAAGTTTTGTTCCGTACAAAAAAATAAAGGGATACAACCAATGTTTTGCGGGATAGCGTGGGCTAGCTATTGCGGGCTGCTGAGCACCTGACGGCGTTTGCCCCTTTGAAAACCCTATAAATGCCCCAGGAGACACCCAGCGTGGCCGCAGATCAAGCGCTACCCTGCGAATCGCAGCTCACCGAGCTCTTACCTTCCGCCAGGACGCGAGCCGAGGCTTCGCGGGACGCAGCCGGCGCGCAGGGCAGGGCTGGGGGGTCCCTTCCGCCGCGGGGCCCATCTCCGTGCATGGCTCCCGGTTTCCCTCCGGCTTTCTGGGTGCTGAAGGAACGGGAACAGACAGGCGCAGGTGAAGATGTGCCCCCAGACCCCCCCCCGGCCCCCCAGCTCCCCTCGACCCCCCCTGGCCCCCCAGGCCCCCCGCGGCCTCAGTGCCCCCGCAGGCCCCGCCGCCCGCCGCAGGCCCCGGGGCAGCCCGGGTCTCTGCCGCGGGGCTCCCACCTGCCCAGGCCGATCCCGAGCGCGCCCTCCCCTCGCTCTCCCTTACGTCACGCGCAGCCCCTGCGCCCCGCGATGGCGTCACGCACCGGCCCGTGACATCACCGTCCCGGGCCCGCCCTCTCGCACGTCACCACCGCCGTCCTCGCAGCCAATGAGCGGCCCGCCCTGAGGGCTCCTCAGGTCAAGCCCCGCCCTGCCCTGCTCCCATTGGGTGGCTTCCGGCGAGGCCGCAGTCCTGCTTTCTGATTGGCTCCCGCCGAAGGGGCTGTGACGCCACGCGATGGCGTGATGGCGAGGGAACCATAGAGCGCCGCTCGCCGGGCTAGAGCGCCGCGGGCGGGGTGCGATGGGACAGCCGGGGAGGACCGGGGCGGCGGAGGGAGCAGCGCGGCCGAGGGGGCAGCGCGGCCCCGCGGGTGCCGGCCCCGGTGAGCAGCGGCCGCCGCTCCCGCCTCCCCTCGGCCCCCGGCAGCGGTGGGCCGGTGCTGTGCCGGGGCCCGCCGGCGCTCCCGGTGGCGATGAGGGTCCGTCCGCTGCCCGCCGCCAGCTGAGCCCAGCGCTCCGGGCACCATGGCCGCCCGCAGCCGTCACGCGCTCCGGGCCATCGCCGGGGCCCGGTAAGACGCGGGCCGGTTTTTGGGGCGCGTTCCGGTCGTGCCTCGTACCGGGCTGCGGCCGAAGCGCCGGGGATCGGCACACCGCAGGGGCACGGAGGGGCCCCGGCACCGCGATCGGGCGGTGAGGGGAGGCGGCCGGGGCTGCTGTGGCGGTCGCGGGTGTGCGGGTTCGGTGTGGCACCCGCGCGTCGAGCCGGAGCGCTTCTGCAGGCGCCAGCAGAAGGTCGCTCGGCCGGGCACGGGGAGCGCAGGGTGGGATTCGCCCAAAGCCGAGGGGTTCCGGGAGCCGCGGTGACGCGCGGCGGGCTGCGAGCTCGCAGCTCGGGTATAAATTGCAGACCGAGCTGTCCGGCCGCTCGCCGCCCTCCTGCCTTCCCCGGCTGGGGCGGGAAGCGCGGAGAACTCTGCTCCGAGCGCCCGGGGAGAGGAGAAGGGGCTTTGGCTTTTCTTTGCTTGCAACTGGCAAATTCCAGCCAACGCAGCTGGTAGAAGGGCTGCCTCGAGGCGGGCTGAAGTCCCGAGTTGTTCTCTCCCAGGAGAAAAGCTGTTTAGGTGGGACAAGTTCTCAGTATGTTACGGGAATCTCGGATACTGAGGCAGCCACCAGACTAATTTGGCACTAAGAGCCTTAATTTGTGTGTAACGCTCGGGTACCGCAGCCACAATGCGCTGTCACTTGCTTAAATCCCTCTCCAGTTTCAGAGGCTCCCATCTCCTTGTGCACTCCAGTCCTCCGTGCTCTCCAGCAGTCGCTTTTGTCCAACTGGTGAGTTCTCACTCGAGCTGGACTTGCCTGAGAGACTCTGCACGCCCGTCATGGCCACACTGCATGCGCTGGGCCACTGGCCTGCCTCACTCGCCAGCCAAGGCTCTGCGAGCGCTTCACACCTCCGCCCGCCTGCGCCAGGAGCTCCGCGATGAACCTCCGCCCCGCCAGAGTGCTGCAAACCAGGGCACCAAGCCGGCTAAAGCTCCAGCAAAACCAGTTGCAGAGACTCCCGTGGGAAACAAGTCTTTACGCCAAAAAATGGTGGATGAACTGAGACACTATTACAATGGGTTCCACTTGCTCTGGATTGACACCACAGTGGCTGCCAGGATGGTGTGGAGGCTGTTACACGGGCAGGTCCTCACTCGGAGGGAGAGGCGGAGGGTAAGTGCCAGACTGCCTTGCTGGAAGGATACATGAAGAGGCTTGCTCTAACCACTCAGCTTCCACACCTCTTTGGAACACGTGTTTTTTTTGTCTGGTTGAATAATAATTTCTTCTGTGCTCTTCTCCGTACAGTTGCTGAGAACTTGCGCGGATCTCTTCCGGCTGGTTCCTTTCCTGGTGTTTGTCATTGTCCCCTTCATGGAGTTTCTGTTACCTGTGTTCTTGAAACTCTTTCCTGAAATGCTGCCCTCGACGTTTGAGACTGAGTCCAAAAAGGTTTGTGTCCTTTCTGAAGATGCAGACTGTGTGCTCCAGCTCAGTAGAACATCTGTCCAGCTGTGTAAGGAGCTGTTGTTTCCTGCCTGCTGCTGGAAGTGAGTGTCGGCCTCGCACACGTGTCTAAGTCAGACGTTCCTAGCTTATTTTGAGGCAGGACAGCAGAATCTGGAGACTGTGCTGTGCACAGTGATCAATAGGAAAGCACACAACAATTTCCTTTTCTACTGTAACTTTCAGTACCAAAGTCTTATTTCATCTCTTTCCCAGAATCCCCTCTCTGCTGATACTTAAGTGGGATTTCTAATTATGTTTTGTTTCCTAAATGAAGGAAGAAAAGCAGAAAAAGAAATTAAATGCAAAGCTGGAGTTAGCAAAGTTCCTGCGGGAGACCATTGCAGAGATGGCCAAAAGGAACAAAGCAGACACGGGACAAGGGAAACAATTCTCTTCCTACGTGCACCAGGTACGGGCCGTGCTGGGGATGGCAGCGGTGGTGCCGCCGTTCTGGACAGAGTGTGGCTTTTGTACAAAGGCTGCGGAGAGGTTTGACAGCACCAAGCTGTCCTGTCAGGAGTTACTGTTGCCTGGATCCATCTTGGAACAACAGTGAAAGTTTTACCCTGTGAAATCCTTCAAGCTGCCGCTGGAAAACAGTTTCACTTTGGCCTTTGAACTGTATCGTTCTGTTTCCATTGAGGGGCAGGAATGCCCCCTTGAGGAACAGGACGGGCTTCTCCTTAGAGGGGAGAAGAAGATTCACAAAGGGTGGTTCTGTTTCCGTTAGGCTTGTGGCCCTGATGCCTCTGCTCTGTTTAGATTCGTCACACGGGCCATCAGCCCAGTACCCAAGAGATCGTGCGCTTCTCCAAGCTGTTCGAGGATGAGCTGACCCTGGAGCACTTGGAACGGCCGCAGTTGGTCGCTCTCTGCAAACTGCTTGAGCTGCAGCCCATTGGCACCAACAATCTGCTCCGCTTTCAACTTCTGCTGAGACTCAGGACTATCAGGACAGACGATGAAGTGAGTTTCAAACAGCACAGCGGCGCTGCTCTGCTGGAAAGCAAATTGCGGAGATTTTCCGCAATCTCACGTTCCGCCCTCGGAATCACAGGCCGCCTGCTTCACACAGGCGTGTGGCGCTGCCCACACCCATCCTCAGCTGCGAACTTTAATGTGGATGGGAGTGGGATTCTCCCCATGAGAGATTCCAGAAAAAAAGCAGAATAGGAGTTCATCTTCCTGTGCTCTTGCTGCCTTTGGTGAACCCTAACGAGTGTGGCACTGCGAATACTGTCACTGTTTAGAACACCCTTAGGTTTTTATTCTGGAGCCATACTAACTTGTGAAAAAGGGAGGTTCCAATTCTGGAGTAAATATTGTTTGGAAACACCAGATTTTAACCAACTGAATTCAGTATGAGTTTGTATTAGTTTATAAAGTGGCTGGATTTATTTAGCCTGGAGGAGGCCAAGGGAGAACCTGCTTGCTCTTTTCAGCTGCCTAATGGGGTTATTTAGAAAATGGAGCACAGGTGCATAGTGAAAGGACAACAGGTAGTGACCATAAGGTGCAGCAAGGGAAATTCCAACTTGATAAGAAAGAAAATAACAATCAGCAAGTGGGTAAACAGTGGAACAGGTTGTCTGGAGGTGGTGAAATCCCCATCCCTAGGGAAGCATAAATGGAAAAGCCTGAGCAATGTAAAGAAACTTTGAAGTTGTCCCTCTTTTGAACAGAAGGTTGGACTAAGGACCTCCAGAAGTCCCTTCCAGCCTACGTTTCATGATTGCGTTGGAATTGTAATTTGAAATGCTGTTAAGAATCCTGTTACGACATAGAGGAAAGGCCGGAAGACTTCTTGCTAGTAAGAGGAAGGCATATGCAACTAACCACAGGTTTGGCTTGAAAGCCTGCAATCTTGACAGTTCTCAGGGTACCCGTCTTTGAGCGAATTCCTCAGACCTATAGGTTCATGTGTAGAAGTGAAGTTCTCAGTGCCTGGAGGAAAATCAGCTTTCAAGGACAGAGTGAATTATCTACAAAGATAGTTCTGTCTCATCTTGGTGTTCATGTGACTCGATGCACATTTACCTAAACAGGCATTTCTTTGGGCTCAAGCTCATCGAGTACCTCAGAGTTTTGCCTTACTCTGTGCCCACATGGGAACATTCCTTTTCATTTCAGATGATTGCCAAGGAGGGAGTCAGTGGCCTAAGCGTGTCCGAACTGCAGAGCGCGTGCAGAGCCAGAGGAATGCGATCGCTGGGTCTGTCGGAGGAGCAGCTAAAGGAGCAGCTCAGACAGGCAAGTACGCTGTGCTCGGCTCTTCTTTGGCAAGGCTTCTCCTGGGACAGAGCAGTGTGCAGACAGACCAGGCACAGTTTCACTCAGAATTTGTGCAAGTGTTTTTAGATAGATCCTCACCTCCATAGCGGAGCTTTAAGGCATGAAATATGCAGATTATGTCTTAGACTAAAGAGAAAACCAAGCAGTATCACGACCAGCTAGACTAAGCAAGGTGAAGCAGAGGTGCAGAATATGTCTGAAGCTTTTGAAGTAGCCAAGACTTGTAGTAGAGCCAACACTAGCCATTTTTATAAGCATTCAGACAGGTTACAGATAGCTGCTGTAGGTTATTTCAGATAAGCTGTGGACAATTCAAAGTACTTGGTGTTCACTGTTGGCCGTTTGTCAGTGGCGGTGTTGGTACCTCACTAGTAGCTGGGAACTTCCTCTCCAGTGTGGATTCCATATGGTATTCTTAACTCTTCAAAACTATTTCTTCTCATTGTGGTTGCTTAAAACTGGAGGAGCTACACTCAAAACAGCTTTAAGATCTTTAAGGACCAAGAGTGCTATATAAATTAGTACTGACATGGAGCCGATACGAAATAACTTTTCCTTCTGTTTTGTTCTGACAGTGGCTGGATTTGCATTTAAAAGAGAATGTTCCACCTTCTCTGCTCCTGCTTTCCCGGGCCTTGTACCTAATAGATGTAAAGCCACAATCTGTTCCGGTTCCACAAAATAAGGTGAGTTGTTTGAATAAAACTTTCAGGTTAATTGTTTAACCATTACACATTATAAAAACGAAGCGCAGCGACATGGATCTTGTTCTTTGATCCTCCAAGTGGACTGAAGTTATAACTGTACTGAACTATATGTTCTTCTGTAGATAGGTGAAACTGCTGAAATCCTGACAGCTCTTCCTGAAGGTCGAGAGGCCCTAGTGGATCCTGCACCCTCTGTACAGGGAAGAAAGGTTAGAAAATAGCAGTTTACAAGTAGGAAGATGAGTGTGTATTGCTGTAACCTTTGGGAAGGGCATGTAAGCAAAGCTTTCCAAAGCCAGACAAAGCCAGTGTTTGACACCATTGCACAGCAGCAATGTCTGTTCTTGCATTGTGTACGTGTTTTTGCCCGAGAGCCTCACGGTTGCACACTCTGACTTGGGAGGTGATGAAAGGGTACAGAGATCTGCTGTGCTGTGGCACGTCTTGTTGCTGGGAACAGCTGGTTATTCAACACCCTCTTACTGGCTTCCAGCAGAGGAGCACTCACGATCTTCTAAGCTGCTTTATTCAGATAAATACAGAGACTTCAGTCCAGGTACGGTTAGCTCAGAGAGGCCAGTTAAAGGTGACTTGTTTTCAGCTCTTCTAGTGAACTTGGGCTGAGTTGTCCAGGACGAAAACAGCCAAAATATCTAGATTAAGAAAGCCAGAGCATGTGGTTCTCAGCATAAGGCTGAAGTGAATTCCTTAGATTAAACCACACTGATAAAAGTAGCAACAGAAATCAAAGGAGAAGATTGTGTGCACAGCTGGAATTGTGGCCAAATAGCTCTCTTAAATTGTGTAGGGGAAATGATGCAAATGCTGATGTACAGCTGTCACAAACATGCATTTTCTGAGGGGGTTCTGTGACTTAAAGCTGTTTTTTCCTTAAAGAATGAAGAATTTGTATCTCAGCCAACAGAGAAATTGCCGGTCTCAGAAGTGTCAGTTAAGGCTCCCCCACGAGAGGTAAGCTTTTCAAAATTCATAGACTTTCCAAAGGAGATTGTTCCTCACACAACTTGGAGCACGAATTTCCACAGTTTGACTGTAAGATGTTGTGAATGTTAAGTTCAAGGAGTGACTGAAGAAATGATGGATGAAAACTGCGTTGTTACTTACAAAAATTCCACGTGACTGAGAGCCTGCAGTCAGACTGGGGAAGGTCGTGGAGCACTGTGGGGAGTTACAAACGTCCTTTCTTTGTGCTCTCCTTGATAATCTGCCTCAGACCACCAGGGTAGACCAGCCTTCAGTCAGAACCACCATGGTGTTAAGTGCCATTTTGTATCTGTAGAATTATTTCTATGGTGACTTCCCTTTTCTGTTGCCCATTTTCTTTCTGTGAATATTTGATTTATTATGTATACATCTCAATCCCCACTTAAGGCAAGTCTGGGAGTCTGGACTGACTTTTACCCACAGGGGAATGCGCCTTTACCCTGAAGAACTTTGATCTTAGTCAACTGTTATTCTCCAGAGCAGCTTCCTATAGGAAATGGGAATATACCTTCTTCAAAAAAGGTTTTGAATTTTAAGAAGCATTTGTATTGGTACTGCCTAAAATCTGCAGCTTTCTCCTACGCTTAGGCTAAACTGGGAGCATCTCAGAGCAGCAAGGCTGGTGCCAATGGAGCCTAGCCTGGAGCCAGCAAGGACTGTCTAACTGTGGGAGAGAAGAGCTTTCGTCTCTGCACCTCTTTAAAAGGGAAGAGTGATTTTCCAGGAGGCTGCTTTGCACACCAAGGTGTCTGTAGCCCTCAGGGCCCTCTCCGTCTGTTCCAAGCTTGTTAGCAACTTGGCCATGCTAGGGCTGCCTGCGTGGCACCGGCCTCTCCTTCCTGCTGGATCCCCATCCCCACTGTTGTAGCTTATGTTGTGCATATGTTAGTAGCTATGCTACTGCCCATGTTGTTACCAAGCAGGTGTTTGTGCTCCTAAACCTTAGGAAAGGCGATTTTTCGTTGTCATAAAGGCTGGGGCGCAGAATGAGCTAGGCTGGAAGTCCAGTAAAGCCTGTTCTGCACTGAAATCCTCTGCAGGAACATACCCACATATCCAGGGCTTGCAGCTTGCCCTGCTGCCACAGCTTTACAAGCTCAAGCTCTCGATCCTAGTGATCCCAGTAACCAGAATGGCCCGTGTAGCCGTTGTGCTGAACTGTCACGTTTGTACCGAGGAGATTATTCTCCTGCTCGCAGCAGTGGGACGAGCAGCACTCCTCAGCGGCGTGGTTGGACTTAACTGTTCAGAAAGGCTTAAGAACTTGCTGGGCAAGAGCAGAGCAGCGAAGAGGACAGCTTCCACTGTGTGAGCGTTTCCACTCATCGGATGCTGTTTCAGAAGGCAGAGGCTTGCACTTTTAGGATCCCACTGGATCATGTGAGGTAGCAACCTGGGACCCACACGTATTTCCTAATTCCGATGTAGGACTTGGTTAAACCTTACCAGGCTCAGAAGAAGTCAGCAAGTGCTCTCAGACTTACTGTGCTGTACGAAATGATTCTTCACACACTCCAGTGTTGACTGTTTTTTTGGTAGACTTGATAGGAGGATACTGAAAAGCTGGTTTTAGCAGTTGTTAATTTTTTTTACTTTGTCCTATGTAAATGTTCAGAACTTACATTATGGATTTTAAATATGTATATTTATACTTACTGTAAAATTAAAGTTAGACTTGGTGCTAAGCAGAATGAAATGGCTTTTCTAGAGGTCAGACAGCCTTTGGAGCAGTCTGACTCAGAAAGGCAGTCGTCTCAAGGTCGGGTGTTATCAGCACTCGGGCTCTTACTAGCAACGCAGAAACAACTGGCAGGAGACAGTTCCCGTGGTCCTGTGTGCTTAGTTCCGTCCCTGCGCCCCTGCCTTGCCAGTACAGCCAGTATGCAATGCTGGTATTTGTATTTAATGGTGGTTAATAAAGGAGAACAAATGTTATTTCAATAAAATAACCCCATCGCCCAAGTGTCACTCCTGCTCGTGTGCTGCACGGATGAGATGCTGCTGGTAGCCGTTAGCTCGCTGACTTAGAGCGGCCTTTGGCTACTTGTCTGTCTAGGAGAAGTCTTGTCTCTGTGATGACGCTGCCAGTTGCTGTTCCTTGAGCAGACCTGTGTCCTAACACTTCGTCTGGGAAAGCGTTTCACCTCCTCAGGAGCCGAGTACAAACGCTGTTCTGGTCTCACTGGTGTCGAGTGCCGAGTGCCGAGATTAGCGTGCGGGAGTGAAGGAATGCCAGTAATTCCTGTGTGATGGCTGAGGCATGTCAATAGCGGGGCGGAATTCCTCAATTCAAGGTAAGTGGGAAGAGCTGTGCAAGGGAAAAGCCTCCCTGTTTTAAAGCACACGAACGGCTCACAGAGCCAGCCCAGTTCACTAATTGTATCGAAGCAAGAGTGTTGCAGAGAGGAGGAAAGCCTGATAAGGTGAGCAAGCTCGGTGTAACTGTGCCTGGGGTTCCTTGGAGTGCAGAGGAAGGAAGTGGCAGTGGAATAAGCTTGAGTGAGTTGTTGCTGTGGGGACTGAGACGACTCCAGCCAAGCCGTGCGTTGCGGAGCTTCGTTACTGAAGGTGCCGTGTCGGTTCCGCAGCCGGAGTGAGTTGCGTGTGATTTCACGGTGCTACACACGCAGCTTTGAGAGAAGCAGAAAAGTGGGTACCACTAACGAGAGGGTCCCTGCTGCAGAGCCAGGGCTGGAGCCCCCCAAGTCGTTTGGAAACAGCGTAGATAACTGCAGCTGGAGAGCCCTCTGGGTCGGACAGACCGCTTAGCTAATGCTAATGGCTCGGAGGGAATCGATCCCTGTTCCCGCACCAGCGGATACAACCATCAATCCCATCGCTATCGGCAGCTTTTCCAGCTCTGCCGCGCTGCTCCTCACGCGTGGGGAGGGCTCGGCCCCGGCCGGCGCCGCCGCCCGCCGGTAGATAGCAGCACCGGCCGCCTCTTGCACCGAACAGCCCCGGAACGGGCTGCTCGGAGCTGAAACCGCCTTGTCGGGAACATCCCACCGGCTCCCGAGCAGCGGGTGCCCCGCTCCATCCCTGCCCGGCCCGCGGACCCTCACCGTGGGTGCTCACGGTGCTGGCTGCGGACCCTGCGGATTTACACCAGGATCCCGCCTCCAGCACAAGCGACAACGTTAAAACACTCGGACCCTGCAAGTTGGGCTCCTGTCGCCCCGAGATCCCGCACGCCGCTCCTGCGGCTCCCCAGTGCCCCGGGGCTGCCAGAGCCGGCCTGGGCAGAGGGCAGTGTGTGTGCAGGTCTCTCCTCCAGCTCGCACCCAGCAACAGCCCTGTGGGGCTCCAGCTCCCCAAGCAACACATCAAAGCCACGTATACAAGACGCGTTGCAAACCTTTTCTCGTTTTAAAGAGCTGGCAGCAGCCCTGCCACAACAGGGCAGCACATGGAGCGTCTGGTCCTCACATGCGACCCCACAATAACAAGCCAACGCCTGTGTCAGGGGAGGCGAAGCTTGGTTGAGGAATTGTTTGTATTTCCAGGGGCAATCAAGGGCTGGAGGAGGGAGCGTTACCCAGAAATGCCCTCACAGAGCCCGTCTGAAGGCACCATCACAGCTGAGGAATTTCAAATTCCCAGAATCAGCCATTCATTAGTGCAGCGTAATGAAGCGTTTTCAGCACCAACCAGACTTCAAAGGTTTCTGTTTTCCCCACGCCTGCAGCAGCAGCTTCAAAGCTCAGACCCCGGCCTTGCGTCCAGACCAGCTCCAGCCAACAGACGCCAAATGAACCACGGGGCTGTGTGCGCTGCAGAGCCGGGCTCGTCCTTCCCCTGCTCAGTGCCACATCCCACCCAGAGCCGGGCTCATCCTTCCCCTGCCTTAACGCTGGACCCAACACAGACCGGTTTTCCAGCAGCACTAGCAGCTGAGCAGGATCAGGCCATCAGCTTCTCAGGGTAAACAATCCAACATGGACAGGCTTGGAAAAGCTACAGGGAGGGGAGTCACTAGAGCAGCGTTATCGGAGGTGTCTGAACACCCGACTCCAGGAACAAGGGTTTGGGTGAAAGCACGTGCCCGCAGCCCTCTGGAAAGGCACAGGCCGAGCATGGGGGTCTCAGCAGCAGGAAGGGGAGTTACCAGCAGCAGCTCACCAGCAGCATTTCCAGGGAAACCCCCGCTGCCAGCAGCTGAGCTGCTTGGGCAGAGGCAGGAGTGAGCAGCTGCAGGGGGATGATCCCTCTCAGCCCATTTCACAGCCTCAGTTATGCAGAAAATTAACCATTCCCTAGAGAACGACAATAACAACAAATAAGAGCACAGCCCCAGAGCTGGGAGCACTTACCGGTGGTGCCCGGGATGCTCTGGGGACTGCGAGGAGGCGGCTGCAGGGTGGGAGCCCTTCTCCTGCCCCGGCTTTAAAGGGACCCAGCAGCCCCTCCCCAGCACAGGGCTCCCTGGGGTGGGGGTGGCTCTGCCCACAGCAGGGGGGTTGGAATTAGATGATCTTCAAGGTCCCTTCCAAAAACCATTCTATGATTCTACGGCATCCTGAGGTGCTCCCAGCCTGGGAGCCACAGGAGACCCCCCCCACCCCCTGCCATACCAGGGGTCCTGCTCAGAGCACGGTGGTCTCGGGAGGCAGCGGTGACAACATGCAAATCACTGACAGCTCACGGGCCAGGTCACCCAGCAAAGGGAGAGCTGCACCCCGCTGCTCCTGCCCCCAGAGAGGAGGGAGAGAGAGAAATGGCTCCATCCTGCCCATGCACACTGGGAGCACAGGGAGGGCTCACTGGGGCTGCCCCAGTCCGGGGGGTGGGCTGCTGCAGGCTGAGGAGCATTTCCAGGCAGGTCTGCAGGCTCTGCCAGGCTTGCAGAAAGGGGGGAGCAGCCTTGGGGAGAGCCCAGCGGGCACCTGGGGGGCCCACATCAACCCCGAGCCCCTCTGCACCCCCACCTCGGGTGGGATCCCTTCCTGCTGCTGGGCTCTGCTGCACGGCGCGATGGCAGGCCTGGCTGGGGGGCAAGCACCGCGTGATTCTGGCAGCCTGGAAAGTTTTCAGGGTGTTTGGAGAATTTGGAGTTGAATTTCAAGTTGTCAGGGGCTTTTCCGGTCTGGGTGCAAGAGGTAGGCAGAAAATTACTGAGATAATACCCTTAATTTCCTGCAAATGGGTAATGTTCCCTTGAAAGACTGCCACTCCGATAGTCCTTAAGTACATCCTAGGAGAACATCTTATACAACATAATACAGGATAATGAGGGAAGTCATCTTCTCCTGCCTGGTGTTCCAGGCCTGTGACTGCTCCAACTTCTGAACCTGGCTGAACTCTTCCTGGCAGTGTTTAGCAGCTGCCTAGGGAAGTTTGAGGTGAAAGAATGAAATAACAGCTCCTTGGGTGGCTGCTTTGCCAGCTGGGCTCAACCAGCCCGGGGAACAGCTTTGTCCCAAAGGTCCGGCAGCCCTTGAGCATCCTGCGCTGCCCAAGAGATGCCTCCTGGCCGGGGACGGGTCCGTCTGCCCAGGTCAGGCGTCCTCCCAGCCCTGCAGCCGTCTGAAGCTCGCCCACCGCTGCCATCCTGTGACGTGGGCTCAAACACAACGTGTTTCCTCCGGGTGACCCAAGAATCCAGACAAGCTGCTCAGCTCCGCGGCCTCGGCAGCTTCACCAAGGTGTCAGGAGCTGCGCATCACCCGGCCAAGGCGCGGGAGCCTGAGGGGGCCTGTTCTCTGCTGGTTTTATGATCATTAACAATAATTAACACGGGGAGCAGTGGTTGGTGCCCAGGGCCATGGTGGGAATCCAGCCCTGGGGCTGAGTGAGCTCGCAGCAAGCTGTCCCCGTTGCTTACCCGCTCCCTCGGAGCACTGACCCCGTGTCTGATCCCAGCAGCTCCCTCGGGATGCTCCTGCCCAGCAGCCCCTGCTCGAGGGGGAGGGAGAGGAGGAGGCTGGTGGGGTGTCCCAGGCGGGACGAAGGCAGAGCCAGCCAGCGCCTGCGGCCAAGGGAGCTGCACCTTCTTCTGCGGAAAGGTCACTTCGTGTCTGTTTTCCTCCCGTGTCTTTAACGTAGGGAGATCTGGAATCTGGGACTTGCTCTTCCCGGGTTTTCCTGCGGTGAAAGTGAGCGCGAATCGGGAACAAATTCCCGGGGGGCCGGGCACTGGGGCCAGGCAGAGGTGGATGATCCTGGTCTTGGGCTGCTGACACGTCTCTGCTCAAACCCTTTTTCAGACCAAAAATCCCCGCAGCCCCAGCTGCTCCCCCCCAGCCCTCGCAGGGCTTTCGAGGGGGACAGGGCTCAACCTCCTGCCCCCCCGGCAGGCAGCTGGCCCCTGGGCTGGGAGAGGTGAGTCCTTCCCGGGTGGATTTGCACTGCAAAGCTGTGGAGAGGAGCTCCGGGTCCCCCGTTCCCCTGGGCACTGCAGGGCTGGTGGCATGTGCCTGAGCCCAGGCACTGCCCCATGTGCCGGGAGCCCGGGTACCTTCCTGGGACCCCCTCACCCCACAGGCACAAAAAGGGAAGAGTCAGTGGTTTTGCTACACGACCCCCAGAGCGAGCAGAGGAAACGAACCCAGCAGAGCCCCATAAATTACTGGATTCTGTTCTGCAACATCGGGCAAATTAAACGTTGCAGAGCTCCAGAGCCGTGTGTGCTTTGGCGTGGCGAGAGCTTTTCCAGCCACGCTGGTGCCAAACACCTTTCAGCCCTCCCCTCTGCTCCGGCTCCTCCGCTGGTTTATCCTTCCCCCGGGCATGCCCGCACCATCGCAGCTCCCGGCTCACAGTTGGGCTTTACGGCACCCGCATCTGCCGCCATCCCGCCAGCATCGGCCGTGCCGGTGCGGGGCAGTGACCTGGGGGGGAGACGAGGGATTTCTTCTGGATGCTGGTTGGAAACACCTTCTGTGGCACAGCCAGCCCTGGCCCTTGCGTCAGCCTCTTCCCCAGCAAGCTGTTGGGGAAAGATGCACTGGTCAGCACTTTTAGAGTAGATGAATATTCAGAGGGAAAAGCACTGATTTCGCGAGGCCCAAGCACAACAAAGGCTGAGATTTATGGCCTCCTGTATCCGAGCGTTGCATTCCGAGCAGGATTTCTGTCTCCCTTATAAACTCGTAACAAAGGAGGCGGAGGCTCGCACCAGCTTAAAATAACACAGAACAGGGGCTCGAAAGCCAGACCTCGTGCAGAGCGTTACGGGGTGCAGGCGGCAGCGTCCCCGGCTTGTCTGCCAGGGATGGTGCCATCCCGCCCTGCCTCTGCCCGTCCTTGCACCCCGGTGTGCCCTGTCTGCGCCCAATGGAGCCCCGGCTGTGGTGCGGGGGTGCTGGGGGGATGCTGGTCCCCTGCCCGTGCTGCAGGGCTTCTCCCCGGCAGCTGGAGCTGAGCCATGGTGCCATCACCAGCCTGGCACAGGATGTGCTCAGGATTTGGGAGCATCCCGTCCTGGAGGTGTGCTGCGAGGCCAGCCATGGAGTGAGGTGGCACACAGGGGTGTGGAGGGTGCAGGATCCCTCTGAGCCCACCGCAGCAGCGGGGCTTGGGCAGGAGCGGGAACCACCCGCAGCTGCCCTGGTTCCTGACCAATGTCTTGTTTGGGTGAAACGCAGCCGGTCCGTGGTGTTTGGCACGGTCTGGTGCGCGAGCTGCCAGGGCAGCGATGTGCTGCAGGGGAGCCTCGCCGAGAGCCGTGCCAAGTTCCCGCTTCGAGGCGGCCTGGGTGGATGGTGCGAGCAGGGCTGGGACACATGCCAGGGCACTGACGGGCACTGCAGGGCTTGGCACAGGCACAGACCCCTCCTGTGCCAGTGGCCCCATCCAGATCTGCCCTCCTCTGCCCCCGCCTCGCAGCCCCCCACCCCCAGCATCCACCCCACGGCTGGGGAGCTGCCTGAGCAGAGCGGAGCGCTGCAGCGGGGGTTTTGGGGGGACCCGCATGCCCCCTTGCAGGTTGCCTCCATCACAGCTGCGAACATCTGGCTCCGTCTCTGCTCAGCTGTGGGTGGCCGGGGTGGGTTGGAGCCAGACCCCTGGGTCTCGCGGCGCTGACCCTGCGGCTGGGTGGGACGCCCAGGGCGCAGGGGCAGCCAGGGGTGGCAATGGCCCCAGGTGGGGGGTCGCTCCCTGCACAGCACCCGCTGATCCGTGCTCCAGGGGCTGGGCCGTGGGACCCTGCATCGAGGTGGAATTGCAAAGAGGGTTTCCTGCCATGGCTGGCAGCCGGACAAAGCCCAGCTCCGCGCCGAGCGGAGGAGCCAGGTCCTGGGCCGGGGCCAAGAGATTGTCTCGGCCCCGCGCAGCCGGAGGGCTTTAAAAGGAGAGAAAGAGGAAGGCGAGGAGTGGAAGAGACAAAGGATGCTGTGAGCGCCAAACACGCCGTCGTGGGCCGAGCGCTCGGCAGCCACCAACGCCCCCGGCCACCCGCTCGAGGGCTCCCGCAGATCCAGATCCCCTGTTGTTTTGGATCCCGTCCCACCCACCTCCTACGTTCAACTGCAGCGGGGAGGGCTCGGTGCTGGGCAGCACTGGAGGGGCCGCAGGGACCCCCCGGGGCAGGGACCCCGCAGCGATGGGGACGGCTTTGGTCCCGCAGGGATGAGCTCCCGCAGCCCTGTCCCGGGCTGCTGCCACCTCGGGGGCCGATGGCTCAGGGTCCCGCTTCGTGCGGGGTCACTCGTGCGCTGGCTCTGCGAGCGGAGGGTGCTGACACGGCTCTGGGGTATCTGCATCTCCTGGCGCTGCCCACACGACGAAGATGCCGTACTGGGAGGAGCAGAGGAGCCAGCTTGCCCTGCTCTGGGGCCAGTGTCCGGGCAGCCCCGTCCCTGCGGAGCTCCGGCTGTGTGAAGGTGGCACAGCACCCCTGGGGGGTCATCCTGCAGAGAGCGAAGCGGGGACCCGGCTGTGCCCGGCCCTTCCGTGCGCGTTGGCACTGCTGAAGTCGCTCTGCTTATCGCCATATTTAATGGTCACCCGGGAAGGCAGCAGGTTGTGGCAGCAGCGGTTCCCGGTGATGCAAACACACGCTCCGTCTCTCCGCGCCGCCTCGCCACGTCAGTCCCGGGGAGAGCGGTGATTTACGGGGACCCCCAGCCCCGCTCCCCCGCTCCCGGCTGCCTGGGCTGCCAGTTTCATCTCGGACTGTGAATGCAACATAAATCACTTGATTAAAAGCTCTACTTAATTTAGAAGGGAGGGGGCAGAGCACAGCTGATCGATTTAATTTACACGGGCAAACAGCAACAAGCAGAAGCTTTTAAAGGGCCCGGGGATGCAGATGCTGCAGCCGTTTCACCGTAACCGTTTCAGTCCTGAGAAAAGGGGCAGCAGCCTCTGCCCCCCAGGAGAGCCGCCACCCGCCACCCCTGCCGAGACCCCGCGTGCCTGAGCGGCTCGGGGGGCCATGGGGTGCAGGGTGCCCCCGTGATGCCCCGATTGAGGGTCCTCAGCAGCATCTTATATGCAGCGATGAAACGCCTTTCCCAGGGCTGGCATGTGCCATTTTGGTAGGAAAAAGGAGGCAAATGGGTTTTAGTTGCTCAACGGGGGAGTATTTTTATGGGAACAATGGCAGCCGCTGTTCCTCGCTGCTCTCCGAACATCGCTGGGATGAGCTTCCGCGCCCGGAGCCCTCACAGCCCCCTGCCCATCGCCCGCCAGCCCAGCGCGTCTCCCCCGCCCCCCCAGGGATGGGGCCACGGCTGGCAAAGTCTCGGTTAAAGTCTTTAATAATTACAAGAATTCCAGATTCATTACAGAAGAGTTTACAACAAATAATATTTCCCCATACAAAGGCAAAATAATCTTTTCAAGTAATAGCGTCCTGGCTCCGGAGTCCCAACGTCGGTGACGGGGAGGGGGGCACGCGTGGCCCCTTCCCTGGCAAGGGGCTGCCCCCGGCCAGGGAAGTGCCCTGTCCTCCCCGGCACAGCTCCGGTGAGCAGAGGTCGGGCAGCCAGGCACTGCAACCGCCTCCACGACAGAGCCGGGCAGCACGGTGCCCCGGGCAAGGATGCTCCCCGGGCGCCGGTAAGGCACTGGCGGGCATTGCCCAGGGAGCAGCAGGGCTGGGACCGGGCACCGAGCCAGGCTGGAGGGGCTGGTGCCATGCGGTGCCGCTCTGGTGTCCTGGGGGGAACGGTGTGGGACTGGCGTGACCCCGACGGGCTGCGAGAGACCCCCGGGTCTCCACTCCTTCCCATGCCAGGGCACCGTCCCGACGCCTCACCGGCACTGCCTAAAACGCAGGGCACGCCGCGCCCCGGCACCCCACACACCAATATGGTGCCACGGGCGCGTGGCAGGCGGTGCCCGGCCCCGGCCCCGCCAGAGCCCCGGGAGGTGCGGGGGGACGCGGGGGCCAGGGGAAGGCCAGGCACGTAATGACAACGTATTCCCAAAAGGCATCGACACATTATTATTATTGTTTAATACAACCCCATATAAAACTGAAGCAGCAGCAGCAATTCTTATTGAGGGACCTAAACTGAAATAGGTTTAGAACATAATTTAAAAAAATAAAAACAGCAAAAGTAGCAAAATATATGATTTTTTTTTTTTATAGCACTGATATCTACCAGCCACTAGTACCTCACTACCAAACTGGTATATCTCTGGTAACAACCCTTTTAAAAAGACATGTAAATATATATTCATATTTATACATATTTTTAGTTATGTACACAGGACTTTTGTCTCTCGCACTGGTGGATTTGGCTGCCTCTAGTCAGTGCTGAGCAACGGACACGCGGCGTCTCCCGCTTCCAAGGTTCCGGGGCTTTGGGCAGCAGAGCCCGTCGGTGCTGGCACTGCGGAGCTGCGGGACCAGCCCCGGAGCATCTCGGGCAGCGAGCGCGGCACCGGCAGGACCCCCCACCGCCAGCGGGACCCCGCACAGGGCTCTCCGTGCCCCGCCAGGGCGTGCTGTCGCGGGACGGGTGGCTGGCTCCCTGGCCAGGCGCTGCCCCCAGGAGAGGATTTCAGCTTAACCAAGTGGAAATATTCAAGCACAGACTTCACGGAAAGGAGTTTGTTTTTTCTTTTTAAAAAAAAAAAGGAAACACCAAAAAAAAACCCAGGACAAAACCTCTGGGCTGCAGAGAGCTCACGACTAAGGTGGCAGGAGAAGCTGGCAGGAGAGGTGGGTGGTTTTGGTTACGTGAGATGCTACGGTTGTGTCTCTGAACCCTTTCTGCAATAGCTCAGCACAACCAGGCTGTGCGGGCAGTGTCCGCTGGCACGGCACGGCACGGCACGGCACGGCACGGCACGGCACAGCACGGCATGGCACGGCATGGCAGTCCCTGCTGGCAGTGCCACCCTCAGTGTCGCTTCAGTCCGCCGTTGGTGTGCTGAGGGGGGAACTTGGGAAGGCACGGCTCGTCTGGAAGGGGGTCGTGAGAAAAAACAGAGTCCTCTCCTGAGGAGCAGGTGGAGCTGCGGGTGTCCGGGAAGCCAGGAGAATACTGATCCAGCGGCATGGAGAGGTCCAGGTACTCCTGGGAGGGACGAACGCGGAGGACGGGCTCAGGAGGGGACTGGGCATCCCCCGGGGAGCCCCCAGCCCCAGCAGGTTGGGTGCAGGTGTGGGCTCGTGGGTGCCAACTCTCCTACCTGGTTGGAGGTCATGGCCACGATCCTGTCCAGGTCCTCCACCAGCTGCTTGAAGGTGGGTCTCTGGGAGGGGACGGCGTGCCAGCAATCCCGCATCATCATGTACCTGGGGGCAGCGGGGAGGCGGGGGCTGAGCCTGGAGAGAGCGGCTGGGGCTGGGCACCCCCCACCCACCGGAGTGGAGCAGCGCCCAGGGACACAACCCATGGCCACTGAAGATGCTGTTCCAGGGATTTAGGGCTAATCCCCTGCATGGATGGAAGGGAATTCCCTGCCCACCCTCCCAGCTGTGGGTGCTGGGCAGGACATGGGCTGTTTCGGGAGGAGGGTGCACGGGGAGCTGAGCTGGTCCCTGCTCCGGGGTCACCCCGGGATTCACAGCCGCTGAGAAACGACACCGGGAGACGTTGCTCATTGCAAACAGATCGAGCAGGGCTGGGAACTGCTGGGAACGTGACCGACCATCTGCCTGTGCCCCCCCATGCCTGCCCATGCCCGGGGCCGGGCGGTTGCACCCGGAGGCTCCCGACCCCGCACTGCTGCTGCAGCCCCAGCTCCGGGGACGTGGGTTGGGGACGCGGTGCCGGTCGGGGAGCACTGGGGTGCCGGTGTCCCACTCCCCAGCGCCACACTCACAGCTCGTTGGTGCAGTTGCTGGGTTTGTCCATCCTGTGCCCTTCCTTCAGCAGCTTGAAGAGCTCCTCGACGGGCACGCCAGGGTAGGGCGAGCCGCCCAGCGTGAAGATCTCCCACAGCAGCACACCGAAGGACCACCTGCCCGGGGCAAACACGGCAGATGCTGGGGCACCGCGCTCCCGTGGAGCCCACCCCCCATTCCAGAGCTCTGGGTCTGGTCAGAAGTTCGTTTGCTGGGGGGGGACACACAGTAACGGCTCGGCGAGACAAACGAGCCCCAGCGCCAAATGTAATTTGGATTCAAAATATTTCGCCTGCTGACATTAATTATATTTTCATTAAATTAAGACAAATTGCATCTGGAGCACTTCGCCACGGTGCGTGTCCTGTTCACCAGTGGGTGCTGCCACGTGCGACACAGTGGGGCAGGACAGGACCCTTGGCAGGACGGGACCCTCAGCAGGATGGGACCCTCGGCAGGACGGGACCCTCGGCAGGATGGGACCCTTGGCAGGACGGGACCCTTGGCAGGATGGGACCCTTGGCAGGATGGGACCCTCGGCAGGACGGGACCCTTGGCAGGACGGGACCCTTGGCAGGATGGGACCCTCGGCAGGACGGGACCCTCGGCAGGATGCTGCGGGACGGAGGCAGCCGCAACGGGCCGCGTGCCCCGGCTCACGGCAGGCAGGAGGGGGATCTCCCACGCCAGCACTTCTGCCTCCCCGACTCCCCCTGACCCAGCCCACCGCTCGCGAAGCCGGGCGGGCAGCAGGGGTCCCGCGGCCGCTACTCACACGTCGCTCTGGTGAGTGTATATCCGGTCGAACAGAGCCTCCGGGGCCATCCACTTCACTGGCAGCCGCCCCTGGCACACAAGAAAGCCCCACGTTGGCTCCGTGCCACCATGGAGCAGGGGGATCTGGGCGGGGGGGGCAGCCCTGCACGCTCGTGGCATCCTCAGCACGGAGAACACCGCTGCCCTCGCCCACCCCGGTGAAGCCCCTTGCGGGTCACTCACATTTGTTGTCTTCTTGTAGTAATCTATGTGGTGGATGTCACGGGCCAGACCGAAGTCAGCGATCTTCATCACGTTGTCCTCGGTCACCAGGACGTTCCTGGCCGCCAGGTCCCTGTGGATGCACTGACCGAGCGCGGGGCCGTCAGGCGGATCCCGGAGCCCCCGGATGGTTCCCCGTGATGAAACGGGCTGGGAGGGAAGGGTGGGACCCTCCCCATCCACAGGTCTCCATCCCACCACGGCACCTCGGGAGCTCCTCACCTTCTTGGAGGCCAGGTACTCCATGCCCCGGGCCACCTGGTAGGCGCAGGAGACCAGGTCCTTGAAGGAGAGCTGCTCCTCGGGGACGCGGGCGGGGTTGTAGCAGTACTCCATGCCGGGGGGGCCGCCGTGCCTGCAGGTACTCGCGCAGGTTGCCCTTGCTGGCGTACTCCACGATCACGTAGAGGGGTCCTGCGGGGACGGTGGGATGAGTGGCTGGACCACGGAGCAGGGGCTCCTGTCCCCGTGGGTGCAGGGCTGGGTCCCTCCTGGCGCGGAGCCGGCAGCCGGAGGGGTGGCAGAGGGGACGCCCCCTCCCCGCTCGCACGCCCTCACCGTCCTGCGTGCAGGCTCCCAGCAGGTTGATGATGTTCTTGTGTTTGCCGATCATCTTCATCATCTCCATCTCAGAGATGAGGTCGGACAAGTCCTTCTCCGTGGCGTCGGCTAAAGTGGGGGAGAAGGCAGTGGTTGGGGTGGGGGCCAGGCTCAGACCCCCACACGCTGCACACAGCCGGCCCCAGCCAGGGCTGCCAGGACCCCCCCTCGCCGCCACTTACACTTGAGCATCTTCACGGCCACCTTGGTCACACGGTTTGGCTTGTCCTTGTCGAGGCCGATGGCTTCTTGCCAGCACCACCTGCCCGAAGCACCCTTCTCCCAGGGGCTTGCCCAGGATCAGCCTGGCGGGAGGAGACACCCTGACGTGGGGGCCGGCGGCCACGGGGCAAAGCGGGTCGGTTGCCAGCATTGGCAAAGGGCATGGGCAGCGCCGTCGTCCTCACCCGGCTCCCACCTGGGCTGCTCTGGCAGCTCATCCCTGGGGCAGGGGGGATCTTACCTGTCGCGGGGCAGCTCCCAGCGCGGGTCCTCGGGCAGCTCGTACTCGGAGACGCCGGCCAGCATGGGGGTGCCGCTGGAGGAGAGCCGCGAGGGCCGGACCAGCATCACGCCCGAGTTCATGGAGGAGCTGGAGTCGGCCGACACCTGCAGCGGCACCGTGGGTTACCTTCACGCAGCGCCGGTGCCGCGGACGGCTGCTCCGCCGGGAGGGAGATGCTGATCGGAGCCTTGGCACCCCGACCCTGCCCGCAGCCCGCTGCCCGCTGCCCCCCCTGCCTGCAGGCATGGTGCCCCGTCAGCACTGCTTCTACGTCGGACCCAGACTAATTAACTTTTCATTAATTTCCAGCACGCTGATACCACGAAATACACAGCCTGGGAGTCCTCCTGCCTCCTCGGCGTGCACAACACGCTCTTCTGCACCAACGTTAAAGTGCTGAAAATCCTCCTGGTGCTCATCGCCCCCACCGAGCCCCACGTACGGGGGATGAGGAGGGGCTGTGCAGCCCCCACCTCGCTGCGCTGCCGGTCAGGGGCAGACCCCATGGACGGTCCCCACCCCACGCCACCAGCACAAGGCTGGAAGAGGGTGGCACACGCAGCAGGACGAGATGCTCCTGGGTCTCCCCCCGTCCCCCAGAGAACTCCCCCCAGGAAGGGCAGGTCCCCTGGGGGGGCAGTAGGTGCAAACAAACCCCCTCTCTACTTTCTGTTACCTGTCTGCGCAGGGGGATGCTCTTGGCCAGCTTGTGCACGGCCAGCTGGCTGTTGAAGTCCGTCTTCTTGGTGGTGCTCTTCATCTTGTAGATGATGACAGTCACCACCATGCAGGAGATGAGGAAGGCCCCGGTGCAGTAAATGATGATCTCCAGGTACAGGGGAGACGTCATCATGGCTGGGGTGTCTTCAATCGCTGGGTCAGCGTGAACAGGGTGTTAGCACCCGCGAGCCCGCCCGGGGCCGAGGAGCGGAGCGGTGCTGGGGGGAGCATCCCCGCCTCCTCCCCGTGCTCCACAGGGACACGCTCCGCAGCGCCAGAGGCCTCGGTGCAGAGCGTGGCAGGGACCAGGGGAGCTGCCCACCCACCCCGGCGGGGACGGCGTGTGCGCACCCCCAGGCTGCTCGCCCCCGCAGCCGTGCAGCAGCTCCGCCACTTCCGCAGGGGCAAGACGGGACCCTGGGCTGGGGAGGGGTCGACTGAGAGAGGCGTGAAGTGGGGGGGGACAGTGCCCGTGTCCCCACAGCCAGGGCCGTGTGGGACGGCAGCACCGCAGCAGCTCCCATCGGGGCTGCACTGGGGATGTCCTGCAACCCCTTCCCCGCTGCCGGGCTCTGCCCATGCTCAGAGCTGCAAGTCCCATGGGGTCCGGGGGTTCCCCTGAGCATGGTGGGGCGGAGGGGGCCGTCCAGCAGTGCCAGGGGCTGCGGCAGCCTGGGCATTATCGATAACCACCGGGAAGAGCTTGGGACAGAGCAGGCAGAAGCCCCTCCAGCGGCAGCGATCTGCCATGGGACCCCTGGACTGGTGGGGAGGAGGGTCCCAGCCCCGCCGCGCCGCGGGGCAGACCCTGCTTTGGTGGCTGCCGGTGGCAGAGGAGGTGGCAGTGCCATGAACAGCTCAGAGCAGCCGCAGCTGTTGGCACAGTCCAGCGCAGCCGCAAGCCGTGGTGAATCTGGTGGGGTGGGAGCTGCCATTGCACCCTCCCCTGGCAGCACCCCCAACCTGACCCCCCACAAAGAACAGAGCCTCAGAGAGAGGGATAAGAGGGAGTGGAAGGTTCCTGTCCCACCTCCGAGCACACCTGGCTGACGAAGCAGCGGCTGATAACAGGGAAAGTTTTTGGTTGAAAAGCACCCACCATGCAGCACCCCAAAAACTTTCCCGGTGCTGTTATCAGGCTTCGGTCCGTGCAGCATTGATGCCCGAGAAGCGGCATCAATGGGCACCGGGCGACCGTCCTGGCAGCGCAGCAGAAGCAACACACAGCCCCGGCGCAGGTCCCGTGCCTCAGGGCAAGGCCAGCTCCTCGGCAGGCAGGTGGGCACTGCTGCCAGCACCCCCCCAAACCCTCGTGCCCCACTGCGTGGGCAGTGCTGGCTTTGCCCCAGGGCGTGGGACCATCCCGCTCCAGCGGAGCAGCCCCTGGTTAAGTTCCCCCAGTATGCATCGCCCGGGCCAGGGAGAGAGCAGGGGGCAGACCCCAATCAGGGGGTGGGGGGGTGGGCACACAGCAGGGGGACACATGCCCCGTCTCGCTGTGGCTGCAGAGAGCAGCCCCGCAGCTCCCTGCTGCGCGCTGCCAGCGCCGGGTGGGCAGGGGCCGGGATGAGCTCTCTCCCGGACTGCAATGCATACATTGGAAAGGAGGGAGGAAAGGGAGAGGAAGAGGAGTATATACCTTCGAGAACTGTCAACCATGCAGAGTGATGGGAGATCCCAATAGAATTACCCGCCAAACAAGTATACTCCCCAGCGTCCTCAAATGAGACATTCCTTAAGTGAAGGACTTCCATTTCTTTGTCTGTGGTGTTAACGCCAGCCGTCTAGAAGGAAAAATGGAAGCAAAAAACGGAGAGGCAAACGACATGAGATCTTCTGGGAAAGAGGCCAGAGAGGAGGGAGAGCCCAGTCTCATTTGCCAGACCCCCGGGGAGCAGACAGAGACCACTGCAGACCTGCTAGAGAGACCCTCAGGATGACCACTCATCCAGGCGGCCCTACGGAGACGCCGGTTAAAACCCTTCACCAGACTGAGTGTCCTGCCCATCTGAGCATGCTGGCGATGGGCTACATGGAAAAATAAACCTCGGGCAGAGCCGGCTGGCCGGCTGGCACAACACAGGGAGGCACGAGGACGGGGACGGGAGGATGGAGACAAGAGGAGGGCGGTGCAGGCGGGGGGACGCTGCCCAGTCCCGCACAGACAGGGCGCCCCGGAGCCGGGTGCGGTGCCCACGGGGACCTGAGCTCGGCGGTGCCAGACCTGCCCGGCACCCTGGTGGTCTTGGCACATGGCTGGCGCCTGCGTGACGGGGTGGGAAGCACACAGTAGGAACACAGGGACACACACACGGAGCACAAAGCCGAGCCGGCCCCGCTGAGGATTTTTCCATGGCTTGTCGCACCAGAAACACAGCAGAAACGAGAGAGCCCAGAGTTTTGTTTTCCACCGCCGGGGACTGACGGCCCGAGGAGACACCCCGCCGGGCGTTCTTCCGATTACCTTTCGCCAGAGGTCTGGTGACAGTGAGCCACGCAGACTGGTTGGCCTCGCCAATATAATTGGAAACCTTACAAACATACTCCCCGCTCTCCGCCTCTGTCACATTATACAGGGTCAGCACCTCCGCGTCAGAGCTATTAATCCCCGAGTGCTGGAACAGACCAACAACATGGAGTCACATTGACGCGGGCAGAAACGGCAGCGACCGGACACCGGCTCTGCCGGCGTGGGGGCTGCACCCCCCCGGGTACCCGCTGCCGCTGGGAAGGCTGGGGCTGCGTGGGGGGCTGCAGGGGCAGACTGTCATGGGGCCATAATCCTGCTCCCCGACCTGCAACACGGCCAGGGGCACGGCTGGCCACGCATCCCAGGGATCGGGGACATGGTTGGGGACAGCCGCGTGTCCCGGGGGTTGGCACAGCATCCTGTTTGAGCCCCAGGGGTTGGCACAGCATCCCGATTGCTCGCTGCCAGCGGGACAGCCGGTGTGCGGAGGGAGCTGCTCTCGCCGCGACAGATCAGGGCTCAGCTCCCCACCTCCAGCACCACGCTCGGTCCCCGGGCTGGCCCACCCAGCCCCCTGGCATGTGCCTTGGGGGTTCAAAGGGATTGCACTGCCAGGCAGCCCACCCTGCCCACCTCTCACCCCGTGCTCTTTCCCTGGAAAAGCAGGGAATGTCCAGGCTGGGGACAGCTCTGGGGCTCCAGCAGCCTCGAGGCCGCGTGGCTGCAGCCAGTGGTCCCCAGCCCTGGGCAGTGCGGTCGCCATCCTGCCCCTGCCCCGCTCCTGCCCCGCGGGGACACGGGCCGGGGCAGCCCGGCATGCGGCGTTACCTTCAGGATCTGCACGTAGGGCAGGTTGTCGGGGCCGATCTTGCTGCCATTGACCTCGATGTGCTTCAGCCACTGGATGTGGGGCTGGGGGTCGCTGTAGACTTTGCAGACGAACTCCACGTTGCTGCCCAGGGCCACCGTCTTGTTGGCAGGGAGCCCTGCCTGCAGGATGGGCCGGTGCGGGGACCGCTCTGCGGGACGCGGGCAGACGGGGCACCTTAGGACGGGGCTCGGGGTGCTCAGCCCCTCGCCCTCCAGCGACCACCTGCCCCATGCAGGGGTGCGCCCTGCAGCCTTCCCCCATGCATAGGGACCCCCAGCTGGGGTGGGCACCCATGCACCCAGCAGATTCGCAGCATCCCCTTCCCCAGGGGCACCTCCGTAGCGGGGTGCGAGCAGCCAGGAGGGGCTGGGGACGGGACAGGTGACATCCCGGCACGGGGACTGGCACGTCAGTACCTATTCGGGAGGGTCAGGGGTCAAACAAACCTAACGAGGGCCCCGGCCATTAACAAAGCGGCTGCCACTGTGGTGAGTCAGCATTAACAAACCCCTTTGTTCCCCTCCCTGACTGTTCCCTTCAGTTTGCTCAGTGTAATCAAATTAAATCACATTTTTAATGGTTCATTTACTGGCATTTAGAGCAGCTCCACATGTGGAACTGCTCAGACCAGCCTTCCCAGCTGGGAATTATGGCTAATAAGGCGATTAGAAAAAGTTTCTGTCTGGTCTATGAAATTATTTCCACCACAATTAAAAATCCCCAGAACGGGTGGAGGTGAACCTTCCGCCTTGGCTGCCTGTGGACCCGCTGTGCCGCGGAGCTGCGCGCCAGCGGGGGCGGCCACGGGGACGGCGAGCGCACCCCGACCCCGTGGGTGCTCCCCATCCCCATCGCCCTCCCAGCCTCGTGCTCCTCACCCACTACATCCAGCTGGTAGGTGTGGTTGATGCTCCCGTATTTGTTCTCCACGATGCACGTGTAGTTGCCCTTATCAGACGGCACCACGGAGTCCATGATGATGCTCCAGGTCGCGTAGCGGACCTGGGGGCACGGGGACAACGACAGCCGGTTACGTGCGAAGCGCTGGCGGGCTGGAGAGCACAAGCCCTCGTTCCCGTTCACGTCAGAGCCGGCTCAGCCCCCCGGCCCCCGCCCACCAGGCAGGACATAAATCTCCCTTTGAGGTCACCTTTCCCCTTTCCTACAGAGGGACCGTAATTGCTCCCAGCTGTCCCAGGACAGCCTCGCCACGGAGCCAACTGCGCCGAGAAGCAGATGTTGTGAGCCGAGTGCGATGGGCTCTCCTGGCGCGCAGGGACACCCCTCTCCAGCGGCCCCAGCGTGCGGAGGGAACAGACCGGCATTGTTCCCCCGCTGCCGCAGCCCGGGAAGAGCCGATTCCCCGGATTGGTCCCAGGGCTCCGACCCATGCTCATCCCCATGACCAGCCCTGGCAGGTCCCTCCCTATGCCCAGCGCGGCCGCTGCCAGCTCTGGCTGCGGCTCCTCCTGGCAAGATCCCTCGAGCGCTGCCTCCATCCCTCCCAGCTGGAAACTGGTTATTCCACAGTCCCACATTTCAGCCCCATCAGCGATCCAGGGCACCGCGCTGCCACTGTCCGGGGAGCCGCAGCCCCTCTCCTCCCCACCCGTGAGCCCGTGTCCCTCCCCGGGACGTGCTCCACGGAGCCAAGCGCTGTGACGTGGCCACATTCCTGCTGCGCGTCCCCGGCACCTGGCTGGAGCCCGCGGCACGCGGGGCCACGGCTGGATCCCATTTGCGCAACGTGGCGCGTGACTCGGTGGCAAGCGAGAGCCCAAAGCTGTGGCCACGCAGCACCCAGCCAGGCTGGCTCGGGGGTCCTGCCCTGGCAGATGCCCACCAAGGGGCACGAGCCTCAAACAGGCTGTAGCCTCACCCCAGAAAAGGAAGAGAGATTAAAAAAGGGGATGGTGCTCCCTCAAAGGGTCACCCGGGGGGGTGCCTGGGCTGGAGCTGCCACCAGCACAATGGTGAAGATGCTGGAGCAGTGTGATCCACCCTCTCCTTTGGGGAGGGATGAAGTTTGGGGGTCCCGGCATGCCGGTCCCACTGCTGGGGTCTTCTCCTGCAGCAGCCACCCCACTGCGAGACCAGAGCCATGGAGAGGGGCCCCCCATGTCCCACCCGGGGGTCCTGCAGCCTGGACCTGCTGCGGGTGCTGGGGGAGCAGCGCCGTGGCCGTCCGCCCAGCGCAGGGAGCGGATGTAGCCCCATACGCGGGCGGGGGACCCTCCCCACCAAGCCGGTACCCCTGGGGCTGCTGGCACAGCTCCCGCCACCCGCTGCCGCACCATGGAGGGGCCCGTCCACCCCCGCGGCCCCCAGGAGCCCCCGCGCCTGCTGGGGACGCCGAGACCCCCTCTCCTCGGCGGGGGGATTAGGCAGAGGCAGGCTGGCTCCGTCCTCCGCCCCCTCCCCCAAAGGTTGAGCTGGTGCAAACATGACCCAGAAGCAGGTCACTGCCGAAGGGCGATTTTGCAACAGGAATGTCCGAGGGGCCCATCTGCCCCTGCCCGGGGGCTGCACGCCGTGGGGCTCGGCGCCTCTTACGCTGCGGAGCCCCTTCCCCATCCTCCCCCTCCGGCCCCAGCCCCTCGAGGTGCGCAGAGCCCGCACCCACCACGCCGCCTGCCCACCGCCCCGGCCCGCTGGCCCCCGTACCTTGTAGCCCCCGATGCGGTGGTCGGGTTTGAACTCCTTGCCGTTCTTCAGCCAGCGCAGCGTGGGGTTGGGCGTCCCGCTCGACGGACACTTGAATTTCACCGTTTTGGCGGCAGGGACGGCGTGCAGCTTCTTCTCCATCTTCTCGGGATAGGTCCAGTAGGGAGCGATGGCCTCTGGGGAGCAGAGCGGGGGGCTCAGCGTGGCCGGCGTGGGCACCCAGCCAAACCCACCAGGGCATCAGCCGCAGGGAGCTCCGGCACTTTGCTTAACTGAGAAGCTGGAGAGGTACGGGCAGCCGAGCCCGGCTCTGGCAGGGAGGGGAGCTCCTGGACACGGGGTGTTATCCAGGCAGGGCGAAGGGGAATTGCCCCGTGCACAGAGGGGCTCCAGCACGTGTGGGTGCAGCAGCAGCTACCCCGAGGTACCTGCATGGGCACCTCTCCTTGCTCTGACCGGGCTGCTTCACCTGGGTGCACCCAGACCTTCTCCCCCCACTGAGCCCTTGTCACCGCTGGGTGCCCTGGGCTGGAGCAGTAGCCCCTGTCCATCCCCACCTGCCCGTCTCAGTCCCTGGGCAACACTTGCACGTGTGTGCAGCTTCCCCTCGCTGCCCGCAAAGGTGAGCCCGACTCGCACGTACGGTTCGGCTTGGTGTTATCCGCCTCCTTCTCCTCTGAAGAAGAATCGTCTTCGTCATCATCATCTTCCGCGGAGGGGAGCGCATCTGCAAGAGGAGAGACGGCCCAGCTGAACATCCGTGCGTGGACCCTTCCCTTCGCCAGAGGCGCCCGCCGGGGAGCGGAGCATCGTGGGCTGCTGACGCAGGACTGTGCCCAGCGGGTGGCCGGGGCCGGGCTGCACTCGTGCGGTGGGGGAGTACGGGAAGGCCGGGTGATGAAGGCTGTGCGTGCCCACCAGCAGTGCCTGCCGCCCCGGCGCTCACAGCCCGTGGAGATCGTGGAGTGATTTGCCCGCAGAGGTGATTTCAGAGCTCCACGTCATGTGTCCAAGCACAGCCCCTCGCCCTGTGCCTGGTGCCACCAACTCCTCTGGGGCGGCAGCCGAGACCTCACGGGCACAGAACTGCCCCCGAGCCTCAGCAGACACCTCCCGACCTCGAGTGCTTGTTCTTCTCCAGCCTCACGCTCCATCAACGCCAACGTGGACCTGGGCTCATGCCCAGTTCATGCCCCCTCCTGCGGGCAGCCCCCCAGCCCCATGCAGACGCACAGGCGACAACCTCCAGCTGCTTCTCCGGGCACTGCAGCAGGCGGGAAGTCACAGCATCGTGCCAGTAACTCCGCTGGGCACCCCCGAATCACAGGTCTGCCCCGAACTCACCGCGCAGCCGGACAGATGCACGCGTGGCGGGTGCACGTGCCAGCAAACATGCACGGGCGCGCGTGAGCAGCTCGCTCCTTGCTCTACAGCCCGGCCCCGGGGCTGCCCCTTCCCTGCGCGCCCGGGGCCACTACGAACCTGAGACGTTCACGGAGAAGTAGGTGGTCTTGCTTCCCGAGGGGCTGTTGGTCATGCAGGCATAGAGCCCCGAGTCCTCGGGCACCGCGTCCCTGACCTCTACCTCCTCCCCGATAATGCGCGTCCGGTTGTCCTCGGCCAGCTGGACGCCGTCGCGCACCCAGTTGATGCTCTGGACATCATCCCTCAGCCGGCAGCGCAGCTGGAGGAGGTCACCGGGGTGGGCCGAGTAGGACTCCACTTCGATTTTTGCTTTGGGCAGAACTGGAGGAGTTAGGAGAGAGAAGAAGAGAAAAAAAGGAGAAAAGCAGTAGAGACTGAAGGAAACCATGCTGCTGCTGCTGCTGCTGCTGCTGCTGCTGCTGCTGCTGCTGCTGCCACGGCAGCTCTGTGTTAATGAGGCAACATGCGCTGCTGGGATGCTCCTGCTGCGGCACCGAGGACCGGCTGCCCCGGCGAGCCCAGGGGAGGGGAGCGGGCGGCGGCAGGGGGCAGCTGCAGAGCAGAGGGGGGCCAGAGGCAGAGGCTGCGAGCACCCCAAGCAGCACCAAGCACTTCGCCCCCGCAGCAGGACCCACTCGGTGGCTGGGGAGTTCCAAAGCACTCACGGACCCCTCGGTCTCTCACTCAGCACCGCTCGGCACAGAGGGAGTGTGCCACAGCGGGAGCTTTGAACTGGGGGAGAAACGGGCAGCTTGAGACAACTCAGGCAGCGCCGGCTTCTTGGACAGGATTCGGCCTCTCCCAGGAGCATCCCGAATCCCTGCTCAGCTCTGCCACTGCGCAGGGGTCCCCGGATCCCCAGTACCATGAGTGGGCAGCCAGCGAAGCGGGCCAGGGTCCCCACACCTTGCCCCGGTTAGAGCACTCCGAGGCAGGGGGAGGAGGGCCGGGGGGCGAGGGGCTGTGCCAGGACAGCAGCAGGGCAGGAGGGGCTGCGAGAGCGGCATCGCTGGGAAAGGTCAGCCCAGGGGAGCTCTGGTGAAACAGGTGCCGGCTGCAGCGCTCCCCGTCGCAGCGACCCCGGGCAGGGAGAGCTGCAGCTGCTCCCGATGAGACACTTGTGTGAGCAGCACAAAGATCCTTTCTCTCCGTCCTGCTGCTACGTGATCTTGTCTCTCCTGGCCCTGGTCGTGCTGACACGACTCCGTCCTCAAGCGCTGCCCTAAACCCTCCGTGGTGGTGCACGAGAGGCTCTCCCAGCCCTGGGCTTGGTGCTGAGCTCTGAGCTTCAAACCAGCTCTTCAAATTTTGCAGGTCAAGGAAGGGTTCAGGCTGTCGTGGTGTCATGGTTTGATGTGGAGGGGGGGGTGGTTCTGGTGGCAGGAGAGGGATTTTGCTCCCTGCGACCTCCCTGGTTTTGGATCCGGGTTAGGCTTAGTTCTGGCCACCGGATCAGACTGCCATCCCCCTCGGGGTTGAGCCAATAGGGCGCCTCTGCGAATTGCCCTATTTAAGTCAGGACAAGGGAACCGGAAAAGGTGCTTCGCCCAGGATCGACCAGAGAAGGGAGGAGGGCACTGCCCCCGCTCCCTGGCTCCCGGCCGGGCGGCTGCCTGCGTCGGGCCGGCGCTGCCCACGGAGGATGGCGGCGGCGGAGCCGGCTGGGGAACTCGGGGGCACCCCACTCCCAGGGTGCCCACTGGGCTGAGTTCACCTGGAGAGGACTGAGATCTGAGAGAAACAGCCGCATCGACAGCAGGTCAGTGAGGATGGAGCGGGAGGAGGTGTGCCGGAGCCGAGTTTCCCCTGCGGCTGATGGTGAGATAGCAGGCTGCCCCCCTGCAACCAGGACGGCCTCGGTGGAGCAGAGACCCACTCGCAGCCCGTGGGGAGAAGATGCCTGAGCCCGAGGATGGTCGTGTTGGGGGCACGGCAAGGCAGAAAGGCATCTGGAGTCTTCGTGACGACCCACGCCGGAGCGAGTGGCTACAGCTCCCTAAGTACCCGAGACTGTGGTATAGCCCACACCGGAGCAATCTGTGGGGAAGGATTGTTTCCAGTGGGCTGGACTCACGTTGGAGAAGTATGTGGATTTTTCCTCGTGGGTAGGGGATCCATTGGAGCAGGGGAAAAGGGTGTAAGGACTCCTTCTCCTTTAAGAAAGAAGCAGCAGTAACAGCACGGAATGAACTGACCTGCACTCCCCCAGTCCCTGCCCCCTGTGCTGCTGGGGGAGGAGGTAGAGCCGGGAGGAAAAGGAAGGTGGGGGGGGGAGAAGGTGTCGGTTTTAAGATCTGGTTTTGTTTCTTTCTGTCCTCTCAAGTAATCGGTTTTTATTTCCCTTTGTCCTTCTAAGTAATCATTAATAAACTGTTTTGCTTTGAGAAAAGCGCTGCCTGTTTTGCCCAGGACCATGGTTGGTGGGTGCTCCCTCTGTTCTTGCCTCAACCCTCAGTCCTTTTGTGTTTTTTTTTTTTCTTCCCTCTCCTCTCTACTTTATTGGAGAAGGAGAGACTGTGTGAGTTTTAGTTGCTGGATCAGCCTAAAACCACGACACGTGGCTTCGTGGGTGCTGGGGCTCCCTGTGATGGTGCGGGGCGGATGCAGCACGAGCATCATCCTGGGAACGAGCACCATGGGCTGGTGTGCACGGCTCCGGGTCCTGAGCACTGCTGTGGGTCCTGAGCACCGCTGTGGGATCTGAGCTCGGCAGCATCCTGGAAGGAGGCACCATGATTCCACTGCACACCCGGGCCGGTGGCTGGCGGCTTTCGGAGAGCTGAGGGCAAGAGCGGACGGCGGAAGGACGCACGGCCGTAGCTCTCCGCAGCACAACCGCTCTGGGTCAGAGGGGTCCAGAGCTGGAGCTGGGAAACTCTGCACCCTGCGCAGGCACCCAGCAGAGATGCTCCAGGAACATTCCAACTCCAGCTGCCCCGTGCAGGCACCGCGCTCCGGTCCCCGGACCCACACAGCCCCCAGCCAGGAGCGCAGCAATTCGCAGAACAGCGGCTCGTTCCGATCGCCCGCAGCACGCGCCGGAGCGGCTCTCTCTGCAGAACCAGCACACGTTACCACCGTCACCTCTTGGTGCCCACCAAGCCGGACGAGCACAACCCCTTCCCCCTCCTCTGCACCCACCCCTCAACGCCCACAGCTCATCCTGGGCCCGTCAGCCGCCGAGAGCCGGCGCACAGTCCGTGCCGGCACTAACCCTCCGGCCGAACCCCCGGGAGCCGGGGCCGGGGTGTCAGCACCGCTCCTCCCAGACCCTCCACCGCTCCGTACTGCCAAAAGGAAACCTCAGCTCTCCAGAAACTCTCATTTAGCACATCAGGATCTGCACTCTGCTTTTCTTTTCCTCATACTGATCAGGAGTTTCACGGGGAAAACATCTACGAGCAGCTCCAGCATCTCTCCTTTTTCTTTCTCTTAGCACTTGAAGGAAAACACTGTGCGGGGGAAGGATTCCATTTCTTCAGCTGCTAGGAGCCCAAAAGCCAGGCTCCAATCCATCGGCAAGAAGTTACAAAGCGTTTTAACGTGGCAGGTGAAGGCTGGTGGGAGTCCCTTAGGTGCCAGGAGAAGGGTCTTGCTTTTGCAATCCTGTTTTCCCGCTGGACGGGCACTTCCAGAAGCTCTGATTTGTGTTTCAAGTGATTAGTCACAGGCATCTCCCAGCGCACACAATGCAGCAGCGATGTCCCGTCACCCTCTGCCCGAACACCACGGGACTCGGTCACACAACGTCCTCCTGTCCATCCCGCTCCCCTTCTCGAACAGAGCAAGGTCAGCGAGCGATAAACAGCCGCAAAAACCCAAACCAACAAGAAACGTGGAGCTGCAGCCACAGCGTATCTGCCCTTATCTCGCTCCCTCCACCACCCCCCCGCACTCAGCTCTGCCCCTCCCCACGTACCAGCAAACTTACTCCTTATCGAACAGAATAACCTGCAGAAGGTGCCTGGAGCTGCCAGGCACCCCCACCACCCACAAACGTCCCCCAACGTCCCCATTGCCTGTCCCAGGCCACCCACATGCCGGCACACGAGGAGCCGTGCCTGTTTCCATGCAGGTCTGGAGCTCGGCATCACAGTGCCGGGGCGCAGTGGGTGCTGCCAGAGCTGTGGGGTCCCACCATGCTGCAACTGAACTGATGCCAGGCTGGTGCAGGATCAGTTCTCACCAGAATGAAACGACTCTGGTCCAAGAGCTTGTACAGGTCACCTCCTCACTGAGCCTGCCCCAGGACCACTGCGGGCTCCTGCCCATCAACTTGTCCATAAAGGTCTGCAGGAAAACCTGTCCCTGCTGGCACAGAGAGGGATGCTCCTGCCAGCCAGCAGACACCCCTCAGATGGACCTGCAGACTGGGGAAGATGTGGCCTGGGGGCAGAGAAGGAATTTGGATTGATGAAAAACTTTGAGGCAGCCCAGTTTGACACTGGGGCTTGGGGCAGGGTCCCTTGCTCAGGTGGGTCCTTTCCCACGGGCACAGCATCGCGCAGGTGCCCAGGCACCCCATGGAGAGCCACTGCTCCTTCGGGCCATGGAGCCACGGGCTGTGCCCAGCCAAGGAACCAAGGCGGGTGGGGGCTGGGGGTCCACCAGCCGCCGTGCGCCCAGATCCCTTTTCAAAGGCAGCAGCCCCCTCCCCCGGCCCCTCCGAGGCTGAGGCTGTTTTGCATTAACAGCATGACTGGGGGCGGCAGGGAGGCGTCGAGCGTGATGGACGGGAGAGGGGAGGCAGAGGGCGAGGCAGGACCCTGCCCTTTGGTAACCCAAAGCACATCTCTGGCACTCAGGGATAAGGCGGAAAACGCGGCATGGTGGGAACGGCCTGAAAACGAATTCACAGGCTAATGAGCATGTCCAGGTTAGCTCACCCTCCGGGTGGGAGTGGGGCGGGCCAGCGCGCGGGCTTGGACCATGCTGCTGTGGGGCGGCCCTGGCAGGCCCACGGCACCATGGCCACCGGGACGGCTCTGCTGGCACCGGGGCAGCCTGGCTCACACGGCAGCTGATGCACAGGAGTCCCCTTGGAAATGCAGCCTCTCCATAAATCCAGAGATGACAGCGGGTGCAGCAGGAGCAGTGCGTTCCTGGGCTGTCCCTTGCCCGGGAGCAGCCGGTGGCGTGAGCCGCGTTACCGGCGTGCCCTCCACGTACGGTGATCAGGGCGAGCTCGTTTGATCAGTGGACTCCATCCGCCTGGAACATCTCTTCCATAGGTTCCGCTTTTCTGTAACCTAAACCGCGGCCCCAGGTGCAGCCCCTCTGCAGAGCCGCCAGCCCAGCCGGCTGCTCCCAGTGGACACGAGCGAGCCCCAAGGTGGCCACATTAGCAAAAGTTTAATCAGGCAGACAAACGCTTGGCTCTCCTCCCTGGGCCACCGCATGCCGAGGTGCCGGGTGCTCCTGGCAGTGCACAAGGGTCGATGGGTGCTGGGCAACCCCCAGGCGAGTGGGACCCTCTCCCCAGCCAGGCTGCAGCACCAGCTGGGTGCTGCGGGGGTGCTTACAGCCCCCCTTGAGCAAAACCAGGCGATGGGAGGAGGAGAGCAAACCCAACACCAGCAGCGCCCGCTGCTCGCCTGCTGCGGAAAGCAGCAAAGCGCACGACAGATCTGGCGCATCCAGACTATCTGCTGTTCCCTTCTCAAACTCTCCAGGCTGGGGAGGTACCACCAGCTTCCCGGTCTGGATCCCGCGGGCCAGAGCCCCGTCCCATCCCGGTGCAGCAGGGACCGGGGCACTCACTGCCCCCGGGGAGCCCCGATGCCCTGGGTGAGGTGAGGGGCAGCTGCAGCACCGGCACATGGCGGCTGCGCTTCCAAAGGCGCCCGGAGCGCAGACGCACGCTGCAGCGGCCGGAGCAGCCCGCGCTGCTTTTATTACTTTATTCCAGCTTTGAAATGGAACCGAAAGCGGAGCCGAGCGACGGCCAGATGGAGAGTGTCACCGAGCGCGTATAACTGTCGCCGGCCCCCCCGGGCTGGCCCCCGACGGACGGCAGGGCTGGGGGACGTGGGGCGGCAGCCCTGGAGACAAGGGCCGCACACACGGATTAACCTTCGCCCCCCCACCCTCGGCGCAACCCGTGCCCCCCCGGGCCCGGGCACGCACCCAGCGCAGGAGCCCGGCGGGAGCCCCCCCAGCCCGGCGCGGTGGGGGCCGCGGGCCGCGGTGGCAATAAAGCGGCCAACAAAGCGGCGCGGGGACAATGCGGGCGGGGGGCGCGGGGCCGCGGCCGCCGGTTGCCCTGGAGACCCCAGCGGGGCTTTCCGAAGGTATTTCCTGAAGAAAAAGCACACACATGCCCGGCAGCCCCGCTAATCCCAACAGGAAGCCCTCACCGGGGCCGGGGATTGGCTTCTTTCTTATTTAAAAAGCTCCTCGCCCTGCCGCCCCGAGGGGGGGGGTGCCCCCGGCAGCATCCCTGCACCCCAGCACCAGGGAGATGCCAGTGGGCAAGGATCGGGGCTCAAGGCACCCATGGCTCTTCCTTGGGGGGGGGGCTCAAGGCACCCATGGCTCTTCCTGACCAAGCCAGCCCCAGAGGCAGTGGGCTTCTCCCCACTCTCCGGTCCCCGGGTGCTTCCTCCATCAGGCAGAGCGGGATTTACGTGCTGCTCCGGGCATTCCTGCCCTTCCCAGCCTGCACGTCAAATGAAGCAGCACTTAATTAACAGGCGTGTTGGTAGTTTGCAAAGCTGTCGGAATAAACCCACCCCTTCCCCCCCAGGACACCCCTGGCCATGCCCAGAGCTACGCAGCACGGAGGAGCCCTCGGGCAGCAGCCTGGGGTACGGACACTCACCCATGGGCTCTCCCCAGGTGTGGGACAGCCAGGGGTCCTGCCCATCCTGGGGGCACAAGTGAACACCCCAATCCGCACACGAGCCTGCGGCTTTCTGCAACAACCGCTGGCTTTGCCGGGCCCTGGCTCGCCGCCCGTGCAGGCGGTTTCCGTTCCTCTCCCCACATCCCTCCGGAGCAGCCCCGGGCTGATGCACATGGGGGGCTCGACAGCCAGGCAGCCCCCCGACACACAGACACCCCCCGAGCCCCCCTCGCGTGGCTCCACCGGCTGTGGGGCAGCTCAGCAGCCCAGGCTCCAGCAAAGCGCTGCTGCTTTTCCCAAAGACTCATATTTCTTTTTTTCCTCCCCAATTAAGGGCCGGAGTGACAGCATCCGAGTGGGAAGGCGGGAGGTGGGAACAATGCCCGCTCCGCAGGCTGCGGGGGAGGCCGGCGGCGGGACGCCCCAGAAACATGGCCGTGGCACTGCCAGGGACCGAGCGGCTGCAGCGATCGGGGTCTGGGGGAGCAGCAGGCTGGGAGGTGCAGGTGGGGGCTGCTGGGCCCCCCCCCAAGCTCCAGTAACAATCCTGGGCTGCTGCCATCAACAGCAAAAGTGCAGGAAGCTTCAGGGCTCCAAACCTGATCCCCTGGAGCAAGGGGTGGGGAGACTCCGAGAGCTGGAAAAACAAGAGGTGGGGAGAGCGGGAAATGGGGAGGGGGGACCCAGCACCGGGGCGCCGCGAGGACATGCCAAGGCCCCTCGCTGTGCCCCTGGGGATGCTGTGGCTGGTGACAGCGTGTCCCAGGCTGCAGCCCCGAGTATCACCGCTGCAGGCGGGACAGCTGGTACCCCGGTTCACGTGCAACGCTCCTGCCAGCACTGAGCAACTTTGGGGAGAGGAGGAGGAAGAGGAGGAGGAGGAGGAGGAGGAGGAGGCAGCTCAGCCCCATGCTCACAGAGCTCCCCAGAGCTGCCCGGGCTGAGTGGCCTCCCAGCCCCGGATATTCAGCTCCCATTGGGTCTGGATCAAGACCTCCTGGACGAGCCGGGCACAACAAAGCCCCGGGAGCCGGGGCCCCCGCTGGCCCCGCAGATGGGCCAGGACGGGGGGTTAAGCCCACGGCCAGCTGGGCGGACGGCGGCACCGGGAAATGGGGCAGCCCCCTGCCCCAACAGGGGCCCTGAGCCTCTGGCCAGGAGCTGCAGCCCCGGGCTCCTCTGCCAACCCCCCTGCACTGGAGGGCAGATCCATACCCCAGAAAAGTCTCTGCTGCACCAGGGTGGCCATCGGGGCTCAGCGTGCCCCAAAACGAGCTGCCCGAGGCAGGACCCCCCCCCAGGACACAGCAGTGCCCCACTGCCCATGAGAACCTGCTGGGCTGCTTTGCACCCCCAGCACCCTCCAGGCAGGGATGGGGCAGACCCTGAGCCGTGGAAACGCCTGAAGAGCAGCGAGGACAATAGCAGACAAGGAGAGAGGAAAAAAAATCCCCTCGGCAATTTTCTGCAGGTTTCTATTTAACCTGGAGACAAAGAGCGGCTTTGTGAGGGAGGGCGACGGAGGCTGCGCATGGAAATTTCTTGGCTTTTCCCCTTAACTAGGAGGTTTTTATCACCTCCAAATTTAGGTAACTATAAAACGCAGTGAGCGCCCATTAATATTTTATTTGCTGCAGATTTCTGAGGAACAGGAGCGAGCCCCGGACAAAGGCAGAGCTGCAGAGCCCCCTCCCCGCGCCACGAGGAGAGGCGGCCCCGCCGTTGGCAGCCCTGCTCTGCGGCGAGGCAGGGGCCGCGGCGAGCGCAGGGGATCGCCCGCTCCTGGGAAGGGAGCTCCGCTGCCTCCGGACCGGGAGCAAACCCCATCAGCATCCACCACAAAGTTTGGGAAAGCTGCTGCGGGGGGGACCCAAGCATGGCCGCTGCTGCCCCCGGCCGGCACGGGCGATGCTCTGGATCCGACGGCAATGCCGGAGGACGAACAGCAAGCCCGGCCCCAGGCACGTGATGCCCCATGGCACGGGAGCTGAGCCCCACGCACACCCCACTGAACCCCAGATTCCCACGGGGCCAGATCTGGAGCCTGCCCTGGCAGGAGACCTGCAAGGTACCGGCGGCATGGCCCTGGCCGTGGGTCCTGGCCTGGGACCGGCTCTTCCCATCCCACATGTCCTGCCGGGAACATTTTGTTCCCACCAGCCAGCCCCAGAGCCAAGGGCCGGGCTCTGCCCCAGCCAGGCTCCTGCTGTGGCACTAATTGGGCCGCCCTGGTGAGAACCGTGTCAGGAAACGTTTCCAGAGGTTATTGTTAGCCCTGGCATGAGGCTGGCGAGGAACCAGCTCCCTCCTCTCCAACCTCTCCTCCTCCATCGCCGCCGTCTGACGCTGCTCCCCACACCCTCCGGGGGCTGCAGGGCTCCTTAAGCACCCCAAAAAACCCAGTTTTGCTCAAATTAACCCCAGACCCGAACACCCGGACACAATACTTGGGGTTGTGTCTGCAGTGCCGCTCTCCCAGTGGCACCAGAGCCATCCTTAACCCAAACGCCAGCAGGAAACCTCTCCCAAGAAGTGCAATCTCCCGAGAAAAACATGTTTACCGCTGTCAACCGCATTATTTAGAAAAGTGGGGAGTGAGCGGCATGCCAATGGAAAAATGTCGGAGATGGTCCCTGTGAGCGATGCTCTGCCCGGGCTCCTCTCTGGAGCTGGCAGCTCCCTGGGGACCGCGCGCAGCTCCAGCTCTCCCATGGGATGTATCTGCATCCAGGGAACCCACTGCTCAGACCGGAGGCACCGACCCCGGCCCGCCGGCCACAGCACCATGGAACGCTTCCAGCCGGGATCTCCCGGCCAGCCCCCTCCACCGCAGCGCGGGGACCCCGGCCGCAGCACAGTTTGCCCGCTGGTGCCAGCTCCCATCCCGTCCCAAGCCCTGAGCCACGGTGGGACCGCAGGCACGGGGAGCGCTGCTGCTCACTGGGGCACCGCGCAGCACCGTGCCCGCATCGGCAGCACCAGCAATCAGCCTCTCGGGGTTTTGGTAGGAGGAAGAGGGAAGGGGGAGCGAGCCTTAGAAAGAAAAGCAGTACCCCACAGACCAGACATTCTTGGGTAATTAAAACCAAAAGGCAGTAAGTCAGAAGTCCTGCGCGGCGGTGCCTGGTCTGTTCATTCTCTGCCTCACCGAGGGGAAGGCCAAGGCTTTGAAAGGCTTCGGCGGTGCTTTCCGTGGGGCCCGGCTGTCGCCAGGGCCAGGGGACCCACCAGCCCACCCGCTGCAGCTCGGGGTGCCACCAGGCTCTGGAGCTTTCAGGGCTGCGGCAGGAGCAAACCCCCAGCCTGCGCACTGGGGGCCGCGAGCCCTTGCCAGGCTTTTAGGGGAAAGCAGCGATGAAAAGCGAGCAGGATGCCATGGGTTTGCAGGGACCAGGGCTGCAGGAACCGCCTGAGCCAGCCCTGGCACCACGGGGGCGGTCGGTGTGCAGGGCTGCGTGGGGAGCTGTGACAAGCAGGGACTCCCCCTCGCAAACCCGGCCCCGTGGGCATTCCTGAGCTGGGAGCAATGCCAGAGCGTCCCAGGGGTCTCCGTGGGGTGCAATCATCCTGTGTGCTGCCAGCTGGCATGGCCTGCACTGGTACCCTGCACCCAAATCCTCGTCCCCATCTGCTGAGCCCAGGTCAACCCAGCATCAAACAGGCAGCAGGGGTGGACGAGGGGCTCGTGCTCGTCTCAGGCTGCAGGTTGTCACAGGGGAGCATGTGCCACGACACGGAACTATGCCCTGCCACGGACACAGCCCCTGGAGCTTCGCATCCTTCTCCAGACCAACAACGCCGGGTTTTGCCACTACTTCCCTCCAGGTTCAAAATGTCCACAGGTGATGCTGGAACTGTGCACCCACTTCTCGTGCCCACGCAAATTGCTCTGAGCAGACAAGACGCGCCACGTCCCCACTGGCACCAGCCAGCAGCTCCCAAGCAGCCACGCGGCACCGCGCCGCTGCCAGAGGATGTGCCAATGCCCATGCCCATGTCACCACTGCTGGACCTCGCACCCACCTCTGCCTCTCCCAAGAGGCAGAGCAGCTATCCCATCGCCAGAGAGAAATGCAAAGGAGGAGGGAGCCGGGCGCTCCCTGGCACGGCCGCGGCGCTTTGCTCGTCTTACCTTGGTCGGGCAGGGTGGGGGCCGGCCGGGCAGCCGAGAGCGCGGCTGTGACCAGCACAGCCCAAAGGATGAGGCACCGCCAGGTAAACATCCCACTGCTGCGGCTACTGCTCGGCGACTGGGCTCCGCAACTCCCACTCCATGGGGACCCCGGGGGCGGGCGCGGGGGGGGTCTCCGCCGGGCCGTCAGCCCCTCCGAGCTGCGAAGGAGGAAAGCAGAGTCAGGGCAGGACAAGTGGCACCCCTGCACCCACCATCCAGCCCCCCGTGCACAGCCCGGCTCGGCACATGGGCCACGCTCGCCATCGCCGCCGGTGCTGCTCCGGCATCCGGCCCGGACAGCGTGATGCCCCCAGCCTGTGGGGGCAGGTCCCCGCCGACCCCTCCGCAGCCCGGAGCGACCCAGCGCTACGGGCAGGGTTATGTTTTCCTGCACGAAAGCGCTGATGTGCCGAGAGTGAAAGTGCTGGCGAAGCAGAACCGAATGCAGCAAAATCTCCCAGAACGGTGGGAGAAATTTTCAAACGTCGGTTGAAGAAAGGGAGATGTCTGCTCTCCTGCCTTCCTCTTCCTGCGCTCTGTGCGGAGAAGAACTCCCATACAGATCAAAACGCTGCAAAATTTTGGAAACGAAAACCCTCTTGACCCAAGCCGGTCATCTCAGAAATTTCTTCATTTTCTTTAACTTCACTCAGATGAAAAATAATCTCATGATCTCGACAAGTTCTGTGGGACAGGAGGGATGTTCCTGCAGGGCTCCGAAAGGCCACTTCTTCCCCAGCATTTCCAAACGTTCTCCTGCCTCTCTCCCTTGCTCCCACAACCCCTCCTGCCACAAACACCCCCGGACCAGCAGCACCTCACTCTGCTGTGGTTGACCCAAGACTTGGCTGCTGCAAATCCCACATATCCAGACCAAAATCTGACGTTGTCCATGTCACTGCACACCCCTGATGAAGTAGATCCTGCTCCAAACCCCATTCCCCTCCATCCCCCATAGGATCTATAGGGCATGCACGCAGCCACCCCCTATGGAAGCCTTCCCGGAGCTGAAGGGGTTAGCCGGTGCCTTGGCCCGCTCCCACGTGCGGCAGATCTCTTTCCACCGACAGCTGTTTTCGGAGCAGCCGTTTGGGGAGAAATCCTCCAGCTTCCAGTGCAATCCGCTCTCGTCCCTGCCAGCTCTCACGCCGGGCTCTCCAGCCCGCTCACCCCAGCGGGTCCCCGTCCCCTTTCCCGTGCCAGGGGACCGCTCCATGTGGGGCAACATAAGAGCTGGGCTCTGGCACAGGGAGACCCAGCGGAGCCCGATCCCGGCTCAGGGTGTCCTGGAGACGTGCCCTCCACAGCCCTCATCCCTCCTTCCCTCCGACTGTCCCTCCTTCCCGCCCCGCTGGGAGCACGGAGCTCTGCCAAAGCACGTTTGAGGGGGACACTGGAGCCAAAGCCCAAACCCGGCTGCCCCTGGCCAAGTGCTCCCAGCAGCGTGGACGCGAGCAAGCCCCCGCGCTCCACCCCCGCAACACATCTGCTGCTCCGTGGAGGCCTGGGACGGAGTTCCCGACACCGGCTGCCGTTAATCGTCCCACTGGGCTTTGCCGAAGCGCTCGCCGGCGAGATCCCAGCCCAGTTAATTGCACAACTTGAGCGCAGCCACGCTGGTCCGGCCAGGGTGCTGCTGGCCCAGGACCGGCTGGAGGCGGATGCTCCGGGAGAAGTGCAAGGAGCCGGGTGTGGACAGGATGATACCATCCCTGAAACCCTCCCGGCACCGGTGCCAGAGGCCAGAGCAGCTCCCCAGGGTGCTGCTGTACCTCCGTGCCCCGCAGCCCCTGCCGATTATCCTGAGCTCACCCCGCTCCGCTCCCGACTGACTCGCGCTCCCCGAAGCCTCGTGCCGAGCCGCTCCGGACCTGCCGGGAGAACAGGCACTTCCTTCTGCCGTACGGCGCTTGGCTGAAGTACGCGCTGCTAAAAACAGTGAGTAATAATCGTAGTGAGTAATGAGCCGCTACTCATCCTCCCCACGCGCCCGGTCCCTCGGCGCTCTGGCCGCCTCTAGTTCCAGGAGGGAGCCAGACCCTTTGCTCCCCTCGCCCGACGCGCCGGCTCGTCTCTGGGAATGGGCTGAGCCACCCCAGTGCCAAAGGGCCCTGGTTTAACACCGGGTACTGCCGGGGGGCTCAGACCCCTTGAACAGCCTCTGCAGCCCGAGAAAACCTGGGCGGGGGGCAGGTCTGGGAGCTCCAGCTGCCCCCTCCCTGCCCCAACCGCTCTGGCTGTGGGCGGCACAGGAGCATTTGGGACCCAAAATATTGACACGAGCAGTCGGGCAGGGAAAAGCGGCGCCCGGCAAACACCGGCGTTATCTCCAAGCGCCAGCGCTCCCAGGCGCCAGGCAGCACGCTTTGAAACAGTTATTGAATGTTAACAATTTATCAGGGTTTGGAAGGGGGAGGTGGAATTCTTCATGGGGGGAAAAAAAATAAAAAAAGAAAAGTCTTTGGTATTTCTGGAAATTATTTTCTGTCTCTAAGTGGTTTTGTTTATCGACAGCACATGCTCCCCGGAACATGCCCTAATGCGGAGCGTCTGTGTGGGCCTCCCGAGCCGGCCCCGTGCCGAGGGGAGGGATGGAGGGAGGGATGGAGAGAGGGAGGGAGGGATGGAAGGAGGGAGGGAGGGGAATGCAGCGCCTCCAGAAGTGGCAGTTCCTGAAAAATGAGTCAGTGCTGGCTCGGCGCACAGCAAAGCCCTTCTCCAGATACACCTCGAAGCAGGCGCCTTCCAGCTGATTCAGGGGCTCGACAGCAGCATATTTCCATGGCGTAGGGATCACTCGGCTGCCCCGCGCCTGGGAGAGTCACTGGGAGGGAGAGGGAGGGAGGGAGGGACGCGTGCCAAGATCCAGAGGGAGCGGACGACCGATGCTCGTCTCCCCGGGGCAGAGAAGGAGGTGGAAGCAGCTACAGCTTTGCCAGGAGGCAGAGGGGTGCAGGGCAGGGACACCTCCTGCACACAGGCATCCAACCGAGCATCCTGCCGTCCCCCCGGCAGGCTCGGCAGCACCCTGGGAAATCCTGCTGCTCAGAGGGGAGCGGCTGCTGAAGGGAAGGGGCAGCACGGACCCCTCCCTCCTTCCCAGGGGAAAAGGGAGCCCAGGGAGCCCCACGGCACCTGCCCCTGATCCCCCGGGCTCCTCTGCGCCCGCTGAGCAAGGAGGGGAGGAAGCAGGGAGAGTGCTCCTACCTGTGCAAACCACGGCACGGCTCGTCTCCGCGCTTACACGGCTTTTATACAAATCCCAACAGGAAACCATTTGCTCGGGAGGATGGCAGCTCGAGCAGGGTGGGTCCCCAGCTCCCGCCGGGCACCGGCCCCGCTCCCCGCGGCCCCGCACGCTGCAATTTGCTGCTCAGGGGTGGACTCAAACAACTAAAAATGGAAGCAGTGAGAGAGGAGCCAGGGCCGGCCGCCCCTCGCAGACCTGCCGCCCAGCCGGCAATTACAACTGGCCATTACGCCCACGGAGCTATTTCGGAGCAGCGACAGGGCACCCCTGCGCCCACCTGCGCACCCTCCTGGGGGCACCCGCACCCCGCACACCCGCGCCTGGCGGAAGATGCTCTCGCCAGCCTCTGCATGCCCGGGCGTTCGGGAGAAGTGGCCTCGTGCAACCTGTCCCCCGCTGTCCCCGGGGACCCCGAAGGCTGCGCTTTCACCGCTCCCGCACCCGTGAGTCACCGGGCTGAGCTGTCCCAGGGACGCCACACAAGACAGGACCTTCTACACTCCGGCAGCAGCCGGTGCCGAATGTTTCCCAGCTGAGTGTAGTGGGGAAGCCCCTTCCCATCCTGTGGTTCACCCCCAGGAATGCATCCAAGGGGCCAAAAGCAGGAGCCAGTGCCGGAGCAGGGTGCCTGGCTGGGGCACCCGGGGGTCAGAGCACAGGCTCAGCCAGGGGCTTTCCGTGATGCTGTGTCATCCTTAGGGGACCCCCTGACCCGAACCCCTGGGAACAGGCCCCCTGTGGTCGTGCTGACAGCAGAGCTGCCGCCGGCTGGCTCGGGGGGCAGGGGGGCTCCGAATGGGGCAGTTTTGCCTCCGCTCACGCATCCACCGGCTCCGCACTGGAGCAGAGCTGGCCCAGGCAGCACCCACCACGTCAGAGCGTTCCAGAGCCCGCGGGTGCCTCGGCGCCAGCAACCAGTGTGTAACAGAGCCGGCGGAAAAAGAACAGGGAAAAGCCAAATTCAACAGGGAGAAGAGTCTGAGCCAGGTCTGCCAGGCTTCAGGAGCCGGCGGTGGGGGCTGCACCCACCTCAGGCCACACGTCCCTCGTCGTGGAGAGGTGGTGACTGCCAGCAGGAGACCCTGCCTGGCACAGATGCCCTCCCACTCCAAAACACAGAAAGGAGACTCAATTTTCCTCTGAGGCTCGACACAAGCAGCCCCCTTGGTGCCCTTGGGGAAGAAGGGCACGCCAACGGCAAAATCCATGGGCGACACGGAGAAAAGCCTTTCCCTTGCCCAGCGCTCCTCGCCCCAGCCTGCGGCTCAGGTCAGGAACCAAGTATTTGTGGAAATAAAAAGCAAACACAACTGCAAATGTAACTATAGGGAAAAACTATAATGCTTAAAGCAGACCATGCTTGGAAAAATAAATATCCAACTGTGCAGCACACACAGTGCGTTAACCCTTCCCAGCCATCCGTGCTGCCGCCTGTCGCGAGGCCTTACAGCTACCAGGGGTATCTCCAGCACCAAGTTCATTGCATGTTGTGGGCATCCAGGGCCGGGGAAGCCTGGCATGTGGGGCAGGAGGGACGGGGAAAGGTCCAGGCTCATCCATAGATCTCTGTAAAACCAGTTTGGTTTTAGAAGCATCCTCAAATTCAGGGATCCCTACCCAATGGCTTGATTTTCAGATCTGCAGAGCATCCGTTGGGACCCGAAAACCTCCACTGGGTTGGTACCACTGACTGCTCTGGCAGGGGACTGGTCCAGGACAGGGCCACCAGGACCCAACCACAGCCATCCCCTGGAAGAATCAGGGGCCTGTTATCCAGCCTGGGAAGGAGCTGGATGGGGCTTTCGCTGCATTCAGCTCCTCCAAGGAAAGCTGCCAGGAGGGGAAGGACACACACTTCTCCAGCAAACATATCCCCAACTGTTGGCATTTGCCTTCATACCTCGAAGCAGAAGGTCCCCAATGGGGGAGAAAGTTGAATTGCCAGGATGGGACAAGCATCTGCGTCCCAGCCCCAGCCAAGTGGCCCCTGCTGCCAGCCAGGCTTGGGGTGCTGGAGCACCGGGGGAAACCAGCTGGGGCTGGAGGCAATACAGCTCCTAGTGCAGTCTATGTTTTTAGGGAGATAAATAAACAGGGAGCTGCAGTTCACACCTGAAAGCAATCTGGGCTCCCTCCCAACATTCCCATTGCAGGGACCTTGCACACAGCAAATCCTGGAGCCGATGGGCACGCAGGCGGGTGGCTGCTGCAACAGCGTTTCCCCTGCCTTCGCCCCGCCAGGGCAGGGACTATTTATTTTAATCCTCTCTGAGCAACACCACAAAAAGGCAACGGTGCAGCCAGCCACACAGAGATGAAGGGAGGAAGTGCTCCTGTGTGGGGAAAATGGCTGCTGGCCAGAGCAGGGGGCCGCGGGGGCTGCGCTCCTGCAGCATCCCCAGGGCTGGGCAGAGTGGCTGCCCCCTCATCCCCCCCCTCCTCTGCACGCACACTCGCATCCAGCTGGTCAGCACCCAGGGATGTCCGGCCAGAGCAAATCACCGCCTCCGCCCCAGCACAAATCCCAGCTTCGCTCTGGCTGGGACCCTGGCAGAGCAGCGGCCCCCGAGCCCGGCGGTTTTATTAACGCAGTCGGGCGAACGGCTCTGTTAAAGTTTAAACATCGACGGGGAGGAAGCCGCACCAGCCAGCCGTGACACTCACGACACAGGGCAGCAACGGGAATCGCGAGGCGGCTTCAGCGTTCCTCGGTGTAACCGGGACGTGGACACACTCCGCTCCTTCCTCGCACAAGGCCAGCTGGCTGCGACCGTGGCTCATGGCCCCAACGGCAAAAATCGCCAACGCTGCAACCAAACCCACAGCCCGAAGCCCGCCGCGGTGCTGGCGGGCTGTGCCCACCGGCCCAGCAGATCATCGAGCACCGCAGGCGCCGTTGGCCGCCACGCCACGCTCCCTGCGCGCTCACCATGGACGAACGAGAGCGATTCCCAGAGACCCACGAAGGGTTCGGACACTGGGGGCTCTGGGAGCCCCCCGCTGCCCGCAGGCACCTCGCAATCACAAAGGATCACATCAGCTCTAGGACCGCGTTACTCCGAGCACCTCCGGCCTCGGTGACCACCGCAATGCCCCGGGACCCGAAACGTTAAACAAAACCAAACCAAACCAAACCCCGCTCCTTTTCCATCTTCTGGAAGCCGCGAGGCTCCCACTTAGCGACTTTTCGGGAATAGGGGCCAGGCAGCAACTGGGAAAACAGCCCCCAGCCCCCCGGCCGGGCTTCCCCGCCGCCCGGAGGGGTCTCGGACTCCAGCCCGCCGGGGGCCGGGGCTGCGGGGAGGTTTCCAGCCTCGGCTCGGCCCAAGGACGGGCTCGGACCCGCCGCCTTTCAAAACTGCCGCCCACCGAGCGGCTGCAAACCGGGACCCCCGCCGCCCCCGGGGTCTGCAAACCGGGCCCCCGGACACACGCACACCGGACAGCCTCGGTATCCGCAACCCCCAGCGCCCGCAAACCGGAGTCCCCCCCGTACCAGCGAACCGGGGCCGCCGTCGAGCCGCCCCGCCACGGGCGACGGGCGCACCGGGGAGAGGGATGTGTCCGGCCGCGGTGGGTCCCCTCGGGACGGCGGCGGCCCCACGTCCCGGATCGGGCCCCCCCCCCCGCGAGCGGCGCGGAGTACAAAGCGATGTCCCGCGGCCCCGCTGCCCGCCGCGGTGCCGGTCCCCTTCCCGGGCAGCCCCGGCCGGAGCGCGGCGGCGGTACTCACCGGAGCCCCGCGGGCGGCGGCGGCGGCGCGGTGCCCGCCGCTCCCGGGAACAATGGAGGGGAGCCCCGGCCGGGGCGAGAGGCGCAGCCCCGCCGCCGCCGCGCTCACAGCGGCCGCCCCATGGCGGGGCCGGCCCCGGCCCCGAGGTGGCGGCGGGAGGCGCTCCCGGAGGCGCGGCCGCCCCGACGGCCGCCGCTGCCGTTGCCGCTGCCCGCTCCGCCGCGTCCCCGCCGTGCGCCCGCCGCCGCCGGACTGAGCCGCTCCCGCACCGCCCCGCCGCCTCCTCCCGGCTCCTCCCCCGTCTTCCTCCCACCCTCCTCCTCCTCCTCCTTCTCAGCGGCCTGATGGGGCTTGTAGTCGCCGCCGGGCCGCCCCCCCACCGGGCTGCGCTCCCGGCAGCCCCCCGCCAGCGGAGTCCGGGGGTCCCCGGCGGGTTTTGCAGGCGGTTGTCGCCCCGAAAGCAGCCCAGGCTGCTCGTGGCAGGCGCTCGCCGTGCTGCGGCGGGATGCTCGCCGCCGTGCGCTCGGTCGCACCGGGACAACCTCGGGCCCCGTGGCAGGCAGCGGCGAAGGCATCGCTTGCACCCCGCTGTTCTCCCTGCCCAGCACCCAGCCCGGAGGCAGCAGCACGCGGGCAGCAGGCGTGGGCAGAGCTCTGGGCAGCCTGGCGCCCCCCGCCTGGCCCCTCTGCGGAGCCAGGCCCCAGGCACCCGCTTTCCGGGAGCGGGTTTTTAAATGTTTGCAAGACACAAATCCTTCCAGGAGCCATCCCGCTGCTGCCGTCCCTGCCCTTCCCAGCTACCCGTACATCGGGTCACCTTTTGCCGAGGTTTGGGGCAGCAACATGGCAGCTCTAACACGCAGCACCCCAAAAACTGCACATGCACAGGCAGTTCCTTCTGCTCAGCCTCAGCCAGGACGACACCGGGTCTCCGAGCCGGATGGCAGGGTGGGATATTGCCAGGCCAGGGAGCCCAGCCTATCTCCTGTACTCTCCCACGTGGATGCCCACCCCATGGAGCCCCCAGTTTGTGCAGCTCAGATGAGCTCCCCCAAAGCTGGGCTGGCTCAAGGTAACACAGAGGGTGCGGGGCGGCTCAGCCTCCACGCAGGAGGCACCAGCACCGGAGCAGCCCCGAGTCAGACGCCAAGTCAGGGCGTCCCAGGATGAAGACGTCTGTGGCTGGCAGCGAAAGACCTGCGCGAGGCAATGTGTGAGCGATTAAGTTATAACGGGGAAGAGGACAGGCTGAATTAGCCCTGTCAATCACCAGAGCTATATTTGAACCAAATGCTGGGCATCCATCTTCAGCAGCAGCCTCTTGCTGGTTCGGGCAACTGTTCAGCTTGCCATGCCAAGACCCATGGAATATTTTCTTTCCAGCATGACAGATGTGCAGACAGGGAGAAGGGGGGAAGGTAACACACCTGCCAGGATGCTGTTCTCCCAGCAAGCTGAACATGGTGGGAGTTTTGATGACAGCAGGGCAGCAGAGCTGACTCCAGCCTCCCACAAGTACAACTTGCCCCACACACCTTTGGGGTGGCCCAGGCAGCTGCTCACCCTTGGCCCTGCTTTCCTCCACTGTCATTGCCCAACAGCCAGGAGCCAGGCCGCCTTGTGCTGAGGGTGCCCTGCTAGCAAGGCTGCTGGAGCTCCGATGGGCACCTGCAGGTGAGCCCGCTCTCCTCCAGAGCAGCCATGCCTCCTGCAGAGCTTTTGGCCCAGACTTATGAGTGCTTGAAACAGACCTTATGGGATTGCGCCCTCGTGATGGAAAGGGGACGGGCTCGTACCTCTGCTGCTGCTCTTCCTTGGGGAGTTTTCTGCTTGACTGCATCGATGGGGCACAAGCTCTTGGGCCTTTATAAGTAAAGGTGTTTGCAAATGGCAGAAAAATGGGGAAAACCATCCCCAGCTCCCAGAAGGCTGAAGGATTTTGCATCCCTGGCCTCAGCATTGCATCGGGGATCAGCGCAGGAGTGACCATGAGCTGTCACCATCTGGCGGCATAAGTGGAGCATGAGCAGGTCCCGCAGGATGGACAAGGAGCCGAAGGCTCCCCCAGAGCAGAGGGGGCACTGCCCGGGGCCATGGCTGGGACTGAGGAGCAACAGGGCCCCAAGGACTGAGCTGGAGCTCACTGCCTGCCCACACTTGCAGGGACGGGCAGCGGGCTGGGGGACCGTGCTTGGCAGCAGTGAGTGGCACCAGCCCCCCCAGCCCATCTCCCGTCTCCGGGATCAGGGCTGGGGGAGCAGCCCGTTCTCCCTTGCCCGCCCAAGCAGGTTTCCTCGTGTCTCCAGAGTGGTTCTAGCAGAGCCGGAGTGTGAAGAGGGGGCACAGAAAGGGCTGAGCTGGAGGAGGAGAGTCCCAGCACAATAGAGCGGCTCCCCCCTGACCTTGCCTTCCCAGTTAAAGATCTGCAGCTCTCCCCTCCTCCCTGCTACAAAGGGGCTCTTTTCAGTCCCTAATTCTGCATTTAGAAAACAAAAGCAGATGCATCTAGTTTAGGTTTGGAGAGGGGGAGGCAAGAGCAAATGCTGAAGAACAAAGAGCTTTCCCCCGGCAGATCCGACTGACAAAGACTTTGTCAGCTCCGTCTCTCCCTGAAAAGGCCGGAGCACATCAGGGTGCGGGGCTGCTTGCAGGCAGCTGGCTGGCGTGTGGCCGCGGGCCCGCGCCTTCCTGCACGACACACGCAGGGCACACATGTGCGCGGGACGTGCGCGGCGGGACGTGCACCAGCCCCGCGTGGTGAGCGCCGAGCGTGCACTAGCGTGCACCTGCGCTAAGGAGCGCGCTGCGGGGTGCAGCCTGGCCCCCACATCCAGGCTGGACACCATCGTCCGTCCCCAGCACCGCGGGCAGGCTGTGCCTGTGCCACCCTCCTTCCTGATCCCCAGGACACCACCATCGCCTTTCCCCCCGGCTCTCCCTGCCCTGGCCTGCGCAGCTCAGCGCTCTGCAGAGAATTCCAGGTGCGTTTTCCGACCTTGGCAAACCGTTTCCCGTCAGCCGGAACATCTGAGTCACGGCGAGCGACTCAGCGCGCTGCCCCAAGGACGCCGTTTGCCTGCGCTGCACCGGAGAAGCTGAGCCCCTCTCGAGGGTCGCAGCTGGCCGGGCCACCCTGCCACTGGCCAACCAGGCCACCCAGCCGGGCCACCCTGCGGGACCTCTCAACTGTCCCAGGGAAATGTGAGAATCAGCAATACTGGGGATAAAGCCTCAGCTCCTGGGCATGATTTGGAAGCAAAGCGCTGCCCTTTGCAGGAAGGCCCCTCTCTCGCCTCTTTGCTCCACCTCAATAAAGCGTTTTTAGTGGCTCTGGCTGCAGCTACAGGCACTGCTGGTGCTCAGCTGGACCTCGGCTGCCCGACCATGCCAGGTCGGTGCCCATGACACCATCGCTCACTGCACAAAGCCCTGTCGTGGCACACACCATGCCTGCCCAGGAGCGGCAGCTGTGGGATGCTGCTGTGCCAGGGTAAAGCCTTGGCACGGGCAAAGCACCGGCTGCAGAACCGTGGGCTGCCTCCCCAGCGCTCTCCTTGCTCAGAGGTTGCTCTATCAGCATCGACTCAAACCGTTTTTTTCCTTCCTTGGTTGCATCTCAACAGCACCGTGATATTCCTCTTCTGCTGCTACTCGGCTGCTCTTCTGATGGTGATGAAGGGAAGCGCATCCTTGGGAAGCCCCTGCCTGGGAAACCGCCCGAGCACCATCCCACTGCACAGGAGAGGGGCAGCCCCAGGGCCAGAGATGCTCAGGGCACCCACAGTCATACTGGGTCTGCCCACAGACACGGCGTTTAGGAGACCAGCAGGAGCCGTATCGAGCAAGCTGCGCCAGGGAGAGCGGAGCACCAGCCCCATCCTGCCGTGCCCTCAAAGGGCCCCAGCCCGGCTTTTTTTTTTAGCCACTTCCCTGACGCAAGTGCGGTATCTCATTTTAGAGCACAGCTGATAAAGGTCCCTGCCCCAGCCTGTGACATGCCCTCGCAGGGCTGAGGGTCCCCATGGAGCCTCCCTTGGGCCGGGGCAGCTCCTCCTGCCCCCTGCACCGAGCCAAGAAACCGGCACTGGGAGCGGGGCAGGGTCCAGCCCCTCCGGCCGGGGCAGCCAGCTCCACTACCCCGCAATTGCCAAATACCAAGGGGCTCATTAAGACATCACATGATGTTTTATTGTCTGCAGACAACAATCAGGGCAGACAGTTGCATGGTGGTGTTCACAGCCAGGCCAGCAGCTGGGCATGTCCCTGGAGCAGTGGCTCTCCAGGACAGGGTCCCACAGCCACCCCGGGTGGGGGCAAAGCATGCTCAGGGCTCTGCATCCCCTCGGTTGCTCCCAGCACAAAGCTGCAGCCTTCCCCACACTGCTCCTCTGCCAGAGCCACCAGGTAAAGGACCGAAACATCCATCTGGGAAACCTGTTGCCCAAGAGCGACCGGCCAGGTTTGTTCACGCAGCCCCGGCTCATCACTGGGGAACGGCCCGGGGCAGCTCCGGGGGGCGGTTGGTCCCCGCAGGAACTCACTGCAGCGGATGATCCATGGCAGAGGATCTGCAGCCCCCTCTCGCCTGCAGCCCACGGGGAAGCTCCTTAATTTGCCAGAGGTGAGCCCTCGGAAGCACGGCCCGCATCACCCGCCTGCCAGGACCATTATTCACAGCAGTGTATCTCCTGTACCGGGTGGGCTTGACTTCTGCCCCCCGATTGATTTGCGGAGGGAAATTAATTGTGTTTGTTTGACATTGCCCCTGTGGCTCTGGAGCTGAGCTGTGTCTGAATGTCACAGTGTTCCAGCCGGGCTCTCGCACAGGGCTCTGGTGTTTAATAAGCTGTCCCAGGGGACATCCAGCACTTCCCATTAGCTGGCTGATGCTCCACTCATCCCAAGGCTCTGGGGAAGCGCCCGCACGACCGGGCAGGCTCAGAGACCCGAGACAGAGCGGTTCAACCCTGGATCCATTCCACAGGAGGGGTGAAAGGGACGGGGCTCTGCGGTGGGCAGTGGCTGATGAGCCACCCCGCTGATACGAAATGGGGATAAAGCGCTGGCTGCCCAGGACAGCCGCTGTCTCAAGAGCCAGGCAGGGACAGGGCACTGCCCGTCGTCTCCTTGGTTCTCCACCCTGAGAAAGGCTCCTACTATCTTTGGATCAGGCCCAAAAGATCTCCAGGGGTAGATAAAGGTGCTGAAGTCGATCAGAGCAATAACGACAACCTCCTCCGGCTGCTATCATGCTGTAGCAGGAGGAGGAAGCTCCAGATAACAATGTCTGTAATTTACAGCATCTACAGCGATACAGGCAAAGAGCGAGCTCCAGGCTGGGGCTGAGGATGGTGCTGGCTGCTCTTCCTCCCCAGGGCCGAACACATTTTGCCTTCTTGTTGGTGCAAAGATTCTGCCACTCGGATAATCTGATAATAGCGTTTTCTGCACACTGTCATTTAGGAGCCCAGTGGCAGCTCCTTTCATCAGGAGAAAGGCTGTAATTATGTGTCATTACCCATGGGCTATGATTTTTCTCCCACTACCTAGAGCTGTTTTTTTCTTTCAAGCAATGCTTGAGTATTTATAGTGAAAAAAGCCGCAGCCAGCAACAAAACAACCAGGATGAGGACTTTCTCCATCAAGGGCATAAAATGAAAGCAATGCAAAGCAAACTCTAACAGGTTCAGAACCTGGAAGGAAAGGAGGACCTGAGCAGTTGGGTCCTTGTGTCCTTTCCCAGGCTCTGATGAGCGAGGGATCCAGTGGATCCCCTCCCTGCAGCTGCTCTCACACATGCTGCTTTGCAAAGCTCAGCACACAGACAAGAGGCAGAGGGGCTGGCTGGGCTGGGAGGGAGGAAGGCCAGAGCAGGATGGAGGGGGTGGTTGTGGCTGCACCAATGAATACGCTCCACGGCACGGGCACACTCCCTCCCCGTCCTCCTCCACCTCACCCAGGACCTCAGATCCCTGGGATTTGGAAGCAAGGTGCCTGGTGCAGGGCTCTCGCCAGCACCAGGTACAGGAAGGAGGAAGTTTTTTGGGGGGCTTTGCACCCCGAAGGACAAGACACAGACACAAGGAGCAGGAGCTCTGCCCTGCCTGTGACGGCTGGACCTCCAGCATCCTGGCACTCAGCCTGGCAGCAACCAGGCTCCCGGGGTCCATAGCCCCTTTCAGAGGAGCTTCCTGGGCACATCTGAATATTCTGGTAGCCAGTTTTCCCTGGGCTCCCAGCACAGGCTGCTGGTCCCCTTTAACGCGGGCAGTTTTCTCCTGGTTTTTGTTCTTCCTGTCTAGACAGCCCCAGAGAAGCTGCCGTATTTATAGAGCAGGGCAGAGCACTGTGCCCGCTTGCTTTGCCAAACCCACACAAGGCTGATGCTGCTGGTGAGGCCGGACGAAGATGCCTCCCACACGCTGGAAACAGGAGGAGGAGGAAGGCAAAGCAAACCACAGACAGACCCTAAACTCTCTAACCCCCTCCAGATTGCAAACAGCTCCTCTCGCCTTCCCGTCCAGGACCGCCAGGTTCCTCTTGTCCTTTCCCCGCTTCTCAAACAGCCAAACTTCTCCATCCCTCCCTGGGGCATCACCGCTCCCAAAGCAGATCCAGGGTTCCCATCGGACCTGCTCACACTGCCTGGTGCACCTTCCCTGCACCCCTTCCTGCTCCGGGACCAGCCCCCGCTACACCGCACACCTCCGGGCTCACACGCTCCCGCTGCTCCTGCAGCAGCCCCGCAGCTTCGCCGGCTGCAGCCTGGCCCCATGCAGGAGCCTGCAGGTCGGAAAAGCTCCTTTGGGGTCACAGGTGCTGGAAACCTCCACAGACACCTGAGGGCCACAGCTGGGGCCAAAGGCACTCTTCTACAGGTGCCTCCAGCAAGGAGAAACACCCTGTCCCTGCTCACAGAAGAGTATTAAGCTAAAAGGAGCCCCTGGTGATTATATTTAGTTTTTTCCAGCTCATTTCTTTCACCACCTACTTTCAAAACCCTTCCTGTCTTGCTCACCCTGCCCTGAGCAACCCCATCCTCTGCAACAGCCCATCCTGCCCACCACCTTCCCCAGGTCCTTGGAGACCTGCCCAGACTCACCACCCTCACTGGCTGGAGAGCCACCAGCCAGGGCTGCAGCACACGTCCGTGCAGCCGAGGGGAAGGAAGGTCCCTCCGGCCCCGCTGCCTCTCCCGCAGCAGGGACCTGCCATCCGCCAGCCAGCGAGGGACGAGCCCTGGCTGCCCCTGGATCCCACAGCTCCCGCGGTGGCTGCAGCCCTCACTTGTCATCCCCAGGGTTCCTGCAAGCAGCAGCCAGGCTGGGGCTGCCAGATCACATTTCCCATCGCACAGGAATGTAAACTCAGGAGCAGGGTTAACCCCTTGGGAGGGCAGCGGGAGATGCACACAGGCTCCTGCATCCCTGAGACACAGCTCCAGCATCCCTGGGACACGGCTCCAGCTCCCCCAGGCAGGCAAGGGGATGGCTTAGCACAGTGCCTCCAGCTAGAGATGAGGTGGTCCCCAACTCTCCCCAAGGCCTTATCCTGACCAGCAGCTTCTAAGAGCACCTGCAGTGCTGGGGGGGGTATATACAGAGAGAGGAAGAGCTGCGCAGGTGCATAAAAGCTTCTTAAATTAGACTCATTGATTAATTCCTTTGGGCTTAATCCACGGGAGTAGGAAGCAGCCTCTGGTAGGCTCACCCGCCCACGTCTGACTTTAAAATATTTACCCTTCTCTTTGCTGACGGGCTCTGATTTCCGAGGTGGCTTTAAGGACGTTTTAACTGTTTGGTGCCACAGGGCGCAGCCTGGCTCAGGAGATGGCCCCGACAGAGGTTTCTGGCCAGCTGTGGCAGAGGGGTTTGGTGCCCAAAGGATGGGAGCTCTGATCTCCGCTGCTGAGCTCTGAGAAGGTGACACTGGGGGGGACCCGGCTGGGTGAGCTGCAGGGACACGAGGTGCATAGACCCCCTTTGATGCCCCCTGCCTCCGCGCTGGCAGCGGAGGGGCCCTGTGCACGAGGAACAGAAGCCGAACAGGGTTTCCAGGAAGCTTCCCTGTGATGGATTTATAGGCATGGTGCCCTTTTTACAGGAGTTCACGCTGAAAACAAGCTGCAGATGCTCTCCTTGGGGTCTCCAGCAACGAGCCCAGATTTACTGCTGCCATCTTGCCGCGAGCGCTGGACGGCAGCTGCGCTGCGGGCCGGGGGGTCGGTGGCTGCGCCCACCGCTCCTGGCACTGGGGGTGGCTCTGCAGGGCCGAGCTCCAGCCCGCTGTGTCGCCCCCTTGGCAGCCGTGTCCCGCGTCGGGAGCGTGAGCACCGCAGCCACTGCCGCCGTGGAGCACAAGGGTCTCTCTGTGCGAGCCGAGCCCCGTGCCCGTGCCGGGGGGCAGAGATTTTCCCTGTTGTTCCTGAGAGACCTCGAGGTCAGGCGTTTGCAGGGAGAGCGTGCCGGGCGGCTGCGGGGTCGGATTGGGCACGTTGAGGGAGGCCCTTTGCCCGGGGGTGTCTGTCTGCTCCGCTCAGAGGACGGGGGTCTGCCAGGCAGACTGCAAACCTCGCCGAGTCCTCGGGCTGCGCTTCCGCTTGTTCACCGGGAATCACCGCAGGGCTCCATGCCGGACACGGTGCTGGGAATCTCAGTGTTAAACTGAGACCTGCGAGACCCTGCTTCCCAGCAGCCCTTACCCCAAACCATCCCTCCGGCTTTGGCCCTGCCCAGCCTGGACCACTCATTCCCCGGTCCCGGCACGCTGCAGGGCTGTGCCAACCAAGCAGCCGTGGTGCCATGGCCTCGCAGGGCAACACCTGCCTGAATTCCCCAGGGAGCTCGGTGGCTCTGGAGCCAGTGGGTGAGCCATCGGCTGGGGTAGCGGCGTGCACCGCGCATGGTGCAGGTGAGAGCGTGGCCGGGCAGGGAGCCCCGCACGGTCCCACCTGGCCGGGCTGCACTTTCCTGCGGAGTTTGGGCAGAGGACAAAACGCCGGCTCCAGGCTGGGCTGCACGGGGAGGCAGCGGATGCTCCAGCCTCTCAAAACACAAACACCCTCGTCACGGCAGCCTGAGCGACGTGCGGGGCGACCCCGTTGCTGCGGGGTGTCAGCCGGGCTGCTGACCCGCTGCGGCCTCCTCTCCAGCAGCTCTGCGTGCCGGGCTGCAGCACCGCGGCTCTTCGGAAACGGTGACCCCAGCTATGCCCTGCTCGGTAACAAAAGCAAATTCATGCTGAATAATCATGCAAATCACTAGCCCAGGAGCCTGGAGGGGTGCCCATGCAAGGGGCTCTCTCCTTTGACAGTTGCTGGGCAAAACAATTCCTACTCTCTCGCTGGGCAATTTCCAGTCTGGACAATCACTCCCTGTTTGTGTCTCGTAACAACCTGTCGATGCCAAGCAGCACAAACCTTCCTGTGGATGGACCCCTGGGCTGCCTTCAAGATGCTGGGCCACCTCAGGTGACAGGGCACACAGGGACAGCCACTGCTAAGCCCGGTTCCCATGGCTGCCCGTCCCACCCAGGGGCTTTGCTTCTCCAGAGTCACCCATTTCACTGCTCGCCCACCCAGAGCTGCCCAGCTGCTGGCACCCTGAGCTGCCCTGGCACCCTGAGCTGCCCTGGCACAGCTACAGAGAGGCTAATACGTGGAGCAGATGCTGGGAGTGGTGGTGACAGCCAAACTCCAGCCCCGTGTCCCATAGTCCCACGGCAGCTGGAGGTGCAGCCACCCGGGGTTGCAGCATCGCCCGAGGTGCGCTGCCTGCGCTGCCTGCGCGCTGGGTAAACTAAGGAGATTAGTGCTGGGATTGGAGCTGGTGTGAAAAATGACTCCCGTTTTGAATGGATAAAGCTGCTTTTCTCTCCTGTGTGCCGGGACCGCGGAAGCAGATTCAAAGTTTAATCCCTTCCGCCTGATCCTTCTCGTTAGACATAATGTAATTAACAGGACGGCAAGGAGCTGCAAAGCTGTTTGTGCTCCAGGGTCACGTCGGAGAACAACAGGGCACCAACTGCCGCCGGGGCAGGGGGGCCGGCGGCGGAATCTGGGGGCACTCGGTGCACACGGAGCTTCGGTGCGGAGGGCACGTGGCACGGGAGGCTGCGGCCACGGTGGCACCTGCCAGGGGCTGCGGGAGCTAAACGGGGAACTGACCCCACGCCATTGAGAGGGGGGTGTGGGGCTGCCCCACAGACCCTGCACACTGTAAGCCGGGGTGGCCGCAGGAGCTGCCGGTGTCCCTGCTGCACCCAGCCCGCCGCGGTCCTGCCGCGCTCCTGTGCTCTGCGGGGGACCAGGGCTGCGGCAATGCCAGGTGCACCGGTGTGTCCGGGCCTGTGCCGGCAGCCTCCGTCCCCACCCGAGGTACGGACGGCTGGGGAGGACCAGGGGGTCCCTGGCATCCCGCGGCACAGAGGTCACTCCCCCCACCCCGGGCAGAGGGACCGCGGTGCTGCCGGCTGGGACAAGGAGCCACCTGCGAGCCCAAAGGTGTTGCCCCCCGAGCCCCTGGCACCCCGTTCCACTGCCAGGCTGGACCACCCAACCCTCCTGGGGCCGAGCTGGGGGTCCCAGCACCAAGGGCCCCTCGGGAAGATGGAGAGCCCTCTCCCACCTCAACTAAACAAGGGGGAATGGTCCGGACTTGGCAGGGAGCCCCTGGCCCCCCCGGGCTGTCCCCATCGCACCGGCCCCTCCCCACCTGTCACCCTCCGACTCCGCTGGAATAAAAGGGCCCATTTATTTGCTCGGCGCGGGCGCGCTGGCCGGGCTGAAGACACTCTGGGCTGTCCTCGGGAATGCTCCCGGGGTGCCAGCCCCAAAGGCAGCTGTGGTGGCCCTTAGATCTTTATGACCAGTAAAGGGGTCCGTGGCTAATTTATGCCCCTCCTATAATTTACAGCCTCTTTACAGCTGCTGTAAAATGACCCATAAATCACGGGCAACATCACAGGCCAGAGACAAAGCCCGAGCGTCGTCACCTGCCAGCTGGCCCCGAGCTGGGGGGGGTGTCTGGGGATGGAGAGGGGCTGAGCCCACGGCAGGTACATCCCAGGTGCCACCAGGCACTGGGAGCTGGTCGGGGTGTATCAGCTGCAGCCCGGCGAGCTGGGGGCGAGGGGGTGTCCGGAGGAGCTGCGACACGGACAGCCCCAGGTCTCGACCGCCCGCACTGTGCCATTGCGGCCGCAGCCCCCGCGGCGCTGGCAGTGGGCTTCCCAGCCGGGGGTCCGGGGCTGCTCCGGGCTGCAGGGCGGTGGGTTTGCTTCCTCGCTGCGAAGACGAGGCCGTTTGTCCCCCAGTCCGTGCAGCTCAGCGCTCACGTGAAGGTGGGAGCGGGCAGCCGCGTGGGCTCGTGCCAAGCGCGATGCTCCTCACCTTGCAGCCCGAGAAGGAGGTCCGCCCCCCCTGCCCAGTGGAGCACCACCGCCAAAAATCCGCGCTCGTCCCACCCTGCCCTCTCCTACAGCCCCCGTGCTCGTTAGCACCGCTCCTCGTTTGCCCAGACGCGCTGCTGGCTGGGGGCCAGCAGCTCCCAGCCCCCCCACCACTGCCTCCCTCAGCCAAGGGGAGCCCCTTTGGGATGGGTCCCTGTTGACCGTCCCCCCGCCAGGGACGGCATGGAGGGTCACTCGGGTCCTGGCGGGGTCCGGGGAGGGACCGATGGGAAACGCGGCAGCTTTGTGCGGAGACACTGGCGGAGGCTCCTCCTGGCAGAAGGAGCTGACTGCGGCCACGGCGGGGAGGAAGCGAAAACCCCCAAAGCCGCGGCATCCGCGCGGGCAGGAGGTGGTTTGCGCTTGGCCCCGAGCGAAGGCTCCGAACTCCGCTCTGCCCCTTCCCGCGGAGACAGCCGCCCGTGTTGGCTTTGGCAGCCACGGCGTTCCCGTTGCGCAAATCCCCGGGGAGGCGGGGGGTCGCCGTCCCGGCACAGTGGCTGCCTTTGTGCCCAGGTGTACGGGCAGAGCAGGTGCTGCCGGGGCACCCCCCGCCTGGCGTTCAGTATTTGGTAACGCCAAGCATTCCCAGTGCCGGTGCTGTGCGAGCCCAGTCTGCCTGGGGCTTCGGGGCGCTGCGGTACAGGGGTGGCAGTGCTCCTCGGGGGGGATCCTGTAGGATGCAGCGGGGAGGGGAGCTGGGGCAGGGGGTTACCCGTAGTTCTGCCCCTCGCTGGGGCAGGTACCACACAGCCGGGCTCGGCCATGGTGCCCTGTGCCACTCCGGCGTTCCATTAAACTCCTTCAAGCCCTGTGTGCGCTCCTGGCTTTGCCACGGGTCCGTGACCCAGGAGCACGGTCACCGGGCTGGGTCAGTGTCCTCAGCTCGCACCTATGCCCGTTCCTAAAAACCAGCCCTGGCACTGGTCCTCCTCCTTGCCCCGGCTCTAAATAGCAACTGCTCAGCCGTGTTTGTGTACATGTGTGTATTTGTGTGCACCAATTACCAACTACAACAGTGTGCAGGAAAACACAGCGGGTATTTTTAGGTGATGAACGTCCTAAAGGGATGGTGGCCCAAGTTCCCAGCTGGTGTGACCAGCCTGGAGGCAGCGGGCTGCTGCCTGGGGGGTTGGCCCCGGGCTTTGTAGAGAAGCAGAGGCTGGGTCCCTCCCAGGCCTGGGGAGAGCGAGAACTGGTGGTGCTGGTGGCTGGGGGGACAATCGGAGTGCCTGGCGCCGTGCGGGTGATGGAGGCTCCGCATCCTGCCTGGCACAGGCGCCCGGCTCCTCCCGGCCCAGCTGGTGCATGCCTTGCACCGAAGCTGGCGGCGGCTCCGGCAGCAATGCCAAAACCAGCAGCGGCGGGAAGAGGGGAGCGGTTTTGCTCCCAATTGCGAGACCACAGAAAGATGAGGTGGTCGGGAGGGGACTGCCCAGGGACGTGTCCTGCTCTCTGCAGCCGCAGCAGACTGCGGTCGCATCCGGAGCGCAGGGCAAGTCCGGGTGCCCACTGTGCCCTCGCAATCAGCGCGGCAGGAAGCGGTGGGGAGCAGCGGTCTGGGGCTGGGGCTGCTGGGCTGAAGATGCTGGTAGACATCTGGGGCTGGGCTACGGAGCACATTTCTGAAATGTTTTAGGTTATTCTGGTTAAAAAACAACAAACCAGGAAGTGAAATTTTATCTGCAAGAGAGAATGTGTGGTTTCAGTGAAAAAATCTGCAGATTTTCTGTTCTGCTTTGTTTTGACAAAAGAGACAGCTCTGTGCAGAAACATCTCAGCGCCTTCTCGCTGCTGCCGTACCTGCAGCAGACTCCATGTCCCACCGTGCCGGGGGCCACCGGTGTGCTCAGTGTGGTTGACCCACTGGATCGGCCCCGGACCCCACCATGCTGGACCCTCAGCTCAGCCCAGCCCGCACCCCCCTGCCCCCCCAGCCCTGCCACACTGAGCTGCTGCATCTCTGCCCCCCCAGCATGGCACAGCTTTTGGTCACTGTGGCTTTGCACAAACACTTGCACGGGGGGACACGGTGGCTGTGAAGTGGCCACCGATGGTTTTGGAGGTTCACACAGCCCCAGCCCTGCGCGGCGCTCGGGGGGGCTACAGCCCCCAAAACAAGTGGGGTGGGTCTGCCCGGGAGGGCACTCGCTGCCGCTCCTCGTGCACCGCAGCCAGGAAATGGCTTTCACGGCCCGTCCGTCGGCGAGATTTATGGAAGGCTGCGTGCGCACGGCTGCCGCTGCCGGGAGGGTCTCGGTGGAGCCGGGGCACGGGGCCGAGGCTGCTGCCTGCAGCCACGAGGCAAGACCCTGCGTGGAGGCTGCGGGCTGTCGAAGGGCTGATTGATGGGCAGGATGATTTTTCAGCATCTTCAATTTCTTTTCACGGGGTTACAGCTGCTCAGCCTCTTGCCCAGGTATTTCTCCGCAGGAACAACCTGCCGCCCTCCAGTCGTGCCCCTTCCTCCAGGGCACAGGCATCAGCCCCTGGTCTCCTCCAGAGTTTTTTCTCTTAAATCTGAGTGCTTTGCCTTTTCTCTCCGTAGGACAAAGGCTCCAGTGGTGCCAAGCCCATCCCTGCAGATGCTGCTGCTGCCTGGGCACCCGGGAAGCAGCCACTTGGCTTTGGACCCTGACCATTCCAGCAGCGAGAAGCAGCTGGCCAAATCCATTCCTGGCACAGCTGCCCGGGCAGTGGCGCTGCAGCCGGGGGGGCTGGATGTGCTGCACGGCTGCTACCGGACTGCGTGGCATGGAAGGCGATCCCCGCTCTGCCACCCTTCGCATGGCACACCATGGTGCCTCTGCTGGGGAATCCCAGCACGGCCAGACCCACTGCGAGGAGGTTTCAGGGCTGGGGCTTGGGATAAAACCCAGCTTGGCTGCTCCCGTGTCCCTGTCTTGTAGAGCTGCAAACTGGGCTGCACTGGGCAAAATCCGGCACACAGTGCAGGGCAGCATCCCGTGTCCTGCCGCTGCCACCCCACACCGGGTGAGCTCCTGCAGGTGCCCGAGGCTGAAGCCCTCCTCCATGCAGTCTCGTGGGCAGGATGGGGCCCCTCTGCCTTGGCGTGTGCCCGGGAGGAAGACGCGTGCGCAGGGTGTTCGTTGCAGGGATGTGCTTTCGGAGCAAAGCTCCTAATTACAAGGGTGGCTCTGCACTGTAATTTAAGATGAACTCAACAGACACGTCTAATTTGTGGCTGGGGACAGATTTAACCTGCAGGACGGGTGCCAGGAACCTGCCAGCCGTGCCCCTCTGCAATTTCTGGACACAGATTCACTTGGCTGGCTCAGCCCCTCGCCGGGTGCTCCGGGGTTCCGTGGAGGCAATGCCAGCGGGAGCTGTGCCGGGGTGGTCCTGCTGCTCTCCTTCCTCACCCTGGTCCAAAATAGAAATGCGAAAGAGGGATAGAAGGGGAAAATGATGTCACAGAAGTTGCTGGAGGGACGGAGGGAAAATAACAGGCATGTTATTGGAAGCAAAGCCACCCAGAGTTTTCCAAGCAGCTCTTGCCAACAGAGAGCCCATTGCAAAGCGGGTACCGCGCGGCAGCCCCAGCTCTCTGGGATCTGCTTTCATATTTACTCTCTTGGGCTGCTCTTACCTCTTGCTTTTGTTTGGCCTTTTCTGATGAATTATTTAGCAATTACGCTCCCTGTCGCTCTGGCACCTCCGGCGCACGCAGTCTCTGGCAGATGGGTGCTGACGAGCTGACGTGTCCTGATCTCTAAGCTCGAAGGTCGTGGTTTCCGAAAGCAGAACCTGTTTTCCTTCCTCTGCTTTCTCTTGCCAGCAGACAGCTGAAAACATTCTGTTTTCCCCGGAGCATGACCCACGGTTCTGGGAATTTCTGCATGTCCCAGGTGAAGCTTCCCTTGTTTTGCACAGCAAAAAGCTCGGGTGCTTTGCACAGCGGGGTGGGCGCGCGTCCGTCCCGGGGAAGGGCTGATGTGGGCACCCAGCACGCTCTGCCGGCGTGGGGCTGCCCACGCTGCCCCGGGATGCCTTCCATGCCCTGGGCAGAAGGCAGGGTGGGATGTCCCATGGGACCCAGCAGCACTGGCCCGGGCTGAGGGCCCCAAATGGGATGGGATGCATGGAGCCAGGCTCCCTGCACTGCTCCTAATGGGATCATCTCTCACTAATGCACAGGGCGCTCCGAGACAGGCGTCACCCCTGGTACTTACCAACTCATTAAATAGGAAAGAGGAAATTAAGGGTGAAAAGCAGTTTGTGGGGAGGACGGAGCCCAGGGGAGGGGGGAGATGCTGTGCTGCTGTCTGCAGGAACCACTTCGGCAGCCGCAGCAGGAACAGGAGCCAGGGCGCTGTTTCCAGGCTCTGGTAAATGCAAACCAATGCATTATTTACAAGACACAAGTAACGTGGCCTCTCGCACCTCTCCTCCCTTCCCGCCGCTGTGCTGGGGGCGTCCCGTGTTTCAGGCTGCAGGATCAGAGCAGGTCTCAGCGCTGGGCTGGAAGAGGCAGCTGTGGGGTGGGCAAGAGCCTGTTTCTTGGAAAGCCTGAAGGAAATAGCTTAGAAAACTGGGGGGAAAATCCACCCCAGTGCACCCAGAAAGCTGTAGAGCAGGCAGCATCACCCTGGATGGGAGCTACCTTGTGCTGTGCAGACACCAGTGTCCCGTGCAGGCCAGAGGAGCTTCCCAGCAAAGTGGGAGTGATGGGAAGAGGGTCTGTGCCAAGGTGGGCACAGCACCTCCTGCCTTGGCCTCACTCCCTGGGGAGATGCTCACAGGTCCTCGCTGACACTGGTTCCCCTCTGACGGTGCTCAGCTGAGCATGAACGTGCGGGCCGGCAGTTTCAGCCTGGGCTGGTGCTCCGGCTCGTGCACGGTGCCTGCGCTGCCGCAGCAGCACACGGGCGAGGGTCCTGCAGCTCCATGCTGCAGCGGGCACAGGGCTGGCTGGGCAGCTGCGCGCCGTGGTTCCCTGCTCCGGGCACGCAGGCGTCTGTGTCGGCAGCGCCAGCCTGCAAACCAGCCTGACCGTGCTTAATTGCTTCCTTTTAACGGGTGCCAGCAGTGCAAAGGTTAATACGAACTGTTGAACTCGCAGTTTTGCGCAGGATTTTTTATGCTGCCCGACGGATGCCGTCAGCCCCAGGAGCGCTCCTCCCTGGCACTGGGCATGGGGCTGGGCACGTCACTGTGGCCCCTCTGGTGCCGCTCAGCATCCAGGGACCAGCCCAGGAAGCCATCCAGAAGATGCAGTAGATGCAAAAAAGCTCTCCTCTGCATCAGGAATCTCGTGCACCATGCAGGCAGGAGCAGGATCGCCACCAGCCTTGCAGGTAGGAGCCGGGAACTCGTCCTTGGGAGGGCATGGATCCGTGGGCATGTTGCCTTCCCAGGAGCAGGCATGTGGCCATGCAGTCCCAGCCCGGGTCCGTCCTTCAGGCACTCAGCGCTCTGGCCCTGGTCCAGGGAAGCACTTAAGAGCATCTCTCTCTTTAAACACAGGACATTCTTTGAAAATATTTTAAGTTCATGGATTCACAGATTTGAAGACCAGAAGCAGCCATGAGGTCGGTGTGCCCGAGCCTGGCTGATGGGTGTCCTGCAGCCCCCCATGTGCCCCAACACCCAGGGATGGACACGGGACTGCTCCCCTCATCATCCTCCCTTCATCATCCTCGCTCTCACGAGCATGCGTTGGTCCTCAGGCAAACCCCAAGTGCTCTGGGCTGCTGGATCTTGCTGTGCCATCTTCTGATTGAAGAGCTCTCCAGCGCCTGGCATTTTCTGCCCACAAAGGTACTTAGTCACTGCAATCAACTCGGCGCTTCGTCTCCTTTTGATTAGCTGAGCCGACCGCGCTCTCCAGGTCTGCAGAGCGGGGTGGTGCCGGGGCTAATCAGGCTGCTGGCAGCACACTGCAGCGGTGCAGCACCCCGTGGAGATGTGCTGGTGCCGGGGATGCTGCTCCCGCTCCTTCTGCCTGGCGAGGGGGAGGTTGGGTGGGTGCTGGAAGGGTCTTTGCCTGCACGGTGCAGGCAGCTCCCTGGGATGGGCAGGGAGGGATTTCCCGGCTCCTGGCTTGGCCGAGGTGCAGCTCTGAGCCTGCCCTGGGCCTTGGGATGCTGTGGAGGTGCTGGAGCTGCTGCACGAGCACACACCCCGCAGAAAACCGGGAGCAGTTGCTGAGCAGAGGACAGGCTGGTTAAGGGTGGGATTACAGCACAAATACTGCTTGTACTTTAGAGCTGCTGCCTCAACCATGGGGCTGGAGATAGCCCTGACCCCCCCCAGAACCCCGGGGGCCCCCAGAACGCCCTCTCCGGGAGCCAGCAGCCCTCCACCTCCCCCAGCCCCGCTGGCGGCAATCCGGCACGCAGACCTCAGGAGCGGCAGGGAAGGGGCTGGGGGCAGCTGGCAGCCACGGGTTTCTCCAAACCAGGATTGCTAAAGAGCAGGAAAGATTTAAACCCTCCTCTCGGAACAAGCGCAGGAGGCCCCCGGGTGCCGCCGAGACGCGTTGCCTATAAATCAGGGTGATTAGTGGGTTTATAAAGCCGGGGAGCATCGATCCGGGCCGGGGCACTCAGCCGTCACGCCGGGCAGCCGACCCACTGGGCAGGCGAGGAGCCGCGCGCTGCCCTCGTGGACAGAGATGTATTTGCAGAAACGTCTGTTAGATGGGTGCCATGGGATTTTTTGCTTTTCCAGAATTATCAGATCAATCACCCCAGCCTGGCATCCCCAGCCCCGGGGTCCCCACTCCCGGGGTCCCACGCTGCCCGCTCTGCCCCGCGGGACTCTCTCCAGCCAGCGCTGTGGCAGCTGATTTTGGGAATGCGATACAGACTGGCTGCTTCTCACCAAGAGATTGGAAATTCAGGACATTTATATTTCCCTTGCAACTTTTTTAGATCGCCTTCTTCTGCTGGAGAAAGGCCAAGGTCCCTCTGCTCTCCTGCAGCACACAGATACCCAGACGTGCGCATTTAGGCATGCACAGTCTCATGCACATTTCAATGCACAGATCTTTAAATGTGGTTTATATTTTAAAAACCCAAGTCTTTATTTGAACGTTAGATCAGCTGCTGGCTGTGAATCGCAGCAGTGGAATAGGCAATCGCAGCAGACTGGGCATCACCTGCTCTGCGAGGTTCGGGTTATACCTGCATGAAGTCGGACCCGTTTTCTATAACATGCCAAAGGGTTTTGTCCACGACGATGGGGCTATTGTGGGTTGGGGGTGGCTCTTCCTCCCTCCCCAGCACCGTCTCAGGACCGCTGAGCCGGGACCTTGCACATGGTTGAGCTCGGAGCGATGCCGGGACCCTTTGGTGAGCACCGAGCACGTTACCTCAGTAGCACTATTTCCTTTCCTGAGGCCTAATTAGGGTCTGAAATCAAAAGCATAACGACCCTATTTCCTCTCGCTCCTTGGAGCTGCAAGAAGTAGGGAAGGAGCTTTCTGTCAACGTCAACAGAACCGCTGCTGCGGCGCAGCCAGCGGCGGCAGAGCCTTCGCTGGCTCATCCCATTGGTGCATCTTTAAACGAGGTTTTCATCTCAGCTGTGTTCAAACACCTCAACAAGGAGCACGTTTCCCAACACAATCCAGGCTGCTGCTGTTCGGAGTTGGAAGGAAACTGGGAAATTCTCCGCAGCTCTTGATGGGAATGGCCGTGTGCTAATGGCGTGCTGGAAAGCTGAGCCCATCTGACCAGGAATTCGCTGGCAATGGCATAAAACAAAGGCTCCGTCCTGGGAAGTGGAAATGCCGGCAGAATTATTTAGATGAACACTTGAGATTGTCTTCAAGAGAGACATTTGCAGAGACGGGCCATGCAAATCAGGCTGATAAATATGCAGTAGGACGGAAAGGCAACAAAAGGTGTCTGTGCTCTGCTGGGAGGGCTGCAAATGCCACATCGGCATATGGCCCATCCTGGGCACGGGCATATGGCCCGTCTCGGCAGGGGGCTCATCCCTGGTGTCCACAGCGTCCCAACACGCAGCCTCTGCTGCTCCCCAAGGGACGGAGCATCTTTCACGTCGCCGGGTGCTGGGAGGGGGCACGAGCACCCACAAGGCTGGTCCAGGCTCAGGTGCCCCATCTCATTGGCATCCCCTGCCCTGCAAACACCCTCGCTGCCAGAACATTTCAGATTTTGCTGCAGGAGAATTGCCCTGCCTAGAAATTCCACCTGGAGCTCCTCCTGCACAGCAAAATGTCTGTCAAAAACCAGCCGGGGGTGGAGGGAAAAATGAGGCAAACACCGACAGGATGCTGCAAGAGGGTGCAGAAACCTGGATAAGAATAGCGGTGCCTCCCCGGCCGCCAGGCCGGACACTGTGCGCGGAGCTGCCAACCGCTGCCATCAGCGAGGGGCATCTTCACTTGAGAGGTCCGCGGGGAGCAATGGTGCAGGCAGCGCCGAGCTGTTGGGAGGAAAGGCGCTGCTGGCTGAGCCCAGCACTGCCAGTTTCCTTCTTTATTCCTTCCAGTAATCTGTTAAAATAACTGGAATAAATCAATAGCTGCATGCTTGATCTCCCCCCGCAGCTTTGCTCTGTGCAGAGGCTCCCGCAGCCTGGATAGCGAGGGGCATCTCTGCGGGCACCATGCTGCCCGGGCACAGGCTCCTGCCCCTGGCAGCTTCCATGGGGCACAGAGAGCAAAGCGAGCTGCGAGCCTGGGGTGGGTCAGCAAATTAGCTCTGAGTCAGGATGGGAGCCCAAGTGCCCTAATTCCCACCTCCCCCTCTACCCTCCAGGAAAATGATCCTCCCGTGGTGCCACCGCCGGTGTTCGGCTCTGCGGCACAGCCAGCGCAGGGGACCTGCTCTGCTCCTGCTGAAGGTTTTTCGTGCACGGAGCTGAAATTAATGCGCACCCACAAAAATTCCTGATTTTTTTCCGTCTTGGAAATGCCTTGTAAATCCTGACGTAACGTGGCAGGAAAAAGATCATGTTTTGTTGTGCTACACCCCAAGCGTCTTCCCGGGAACGGGAGCATTTTGGACGGCCAGAGCATCTGCTCGGCTCACGCGGCACTCACATCTGCTGGCGTCAGCAGCCCCTTCCCTTTCATGCCTGTTCAGATTCTTCTTGCGTTATGGGAGGAACGGGAAGTTTCGAGGAGACAGGGGTGGGACACACGTGGTTTTGTTTTGAGCTTCGAGCAGGGAACCACTTCCCAACCCGGTGGTACTGGATGTCCCGGGCTGGGGTATCCCAGCGTGCTCCGAGGGCTGGAAGGACCTTGCGGGCAGTAACTTTTGAATTCCTTGTAGACAAGATAAAAGATGACTTAAAGAGTCCCCGGCATCACTCCCCGAGCCCTGGCTGCTGCTCTTTGCCCTCCAGGTCTGGACAAGCCCGTGCTCGGCCCTGGGCCGGGGCACGGCGACAGCCCATGCGCACAGCAAAGCTCCCCACGATCCCAAAGCTCCCCACGATCCCAAAGCTCCTCGCAATCCCCATTTCGAGGTGGGATTTGGACTGTCGGCGTCAGCGATGCCAGCTGCATTCGTGGCCAGAGTCAGGGCGAGCAGCCACTCACAGTGGGCCGGGTCTGGCGGAGGGGTGAGCTCTGGGCTTGTTCCTGCCTTGGCTCCAAGGAGCACGTTAGCAGCCGAAGCCAGGTGTGATTTCCTCCTCTTTCCTGCTCTTTCCAGAATCCAGCAGCAGCTCTTTCCCCTCCTGCTCTGCCCCCTGAAACCACCACTCCCCCGGCAAAGACACGCGCTCCGGCTGAGGAGAGCTTGGCTCTCGCGGCGGCTGCTTCGTGCCACCCACATCCATCATGCCCCATGCCGCGGGCATGGCTCTCCACACCCGCTGAGCTCACAAATGGATTACGCACCTTGCTGAGACCCATTTCTCTTTTACAGAAGCTCCCCTGTGGCTCTGGGGAGAGTTTTACAGGTATCTGGGCTGTAGTTCCCCTCCCTGGGCTCTGGAAGCATCCTCCGAGGTACCCATGGGTGCTGGCAGCTCCCTCCTTCCCAAATTCCGCCCCCCCAAGAAGCTGCCCAGTGTTGCAGGAGGTGGAGGAGGAAGCCGAGCAACGCAACGCTTCTCCTTCCTCCCAGCTGCCTGCCATGGGGCCATGGGGATGGGCTGTGGGGAAGGGCTGTGGGGAAGGGCTGCGGGAGCTGCTGGGAGGGCATTCCTGGGTGCCCCCGCTCCGGGCAAGCCCTGTCCCTCGGAGGGTTTGTGCACTTGCCGCAGCCTGTGCACCGCTGCCTGTCTCCCTGTCTGTCACCATCTGAGTTAGGAAAGGGCTTTTGTTCCATTTGCGCTGCCTCATTTCACCGTCTTTGTTTTTCTTGCAAAGCCGGAGTTCTTGATTTACGCCGAACTCAGCCGGCCGGGTAACAGCGTGTGTTTGCACAAGTTATCGCCGCCCGGCTCACACCCCGAGCGCCGGCAGCTCAGGAAGGCTTCCAGCTCACAGCAGCCCCTGTTCCTGCAGCACGCCAGGAAAAACACGTCTCCCTCACTGGAGAGTGACGGTGTTCGCAGGTTTTGCTGCTCGTAAATCACGATTTCCCCGACCATCACCCATCTGCTATGTGGCCCCCATTCCCACCGGCCGGCATCGGGGTGGGGAGGTCCTGAGCCCCCCAGCCATGGGGGGAGCTGGTGCACAGGCGGCACCACGGCCCCATACTGGCGAGGGGTTTCAGGGCTCTCTGGTGATGCTGGTGCTTCCCACCGAGGGGGCCGTGGGCACCTCTGAATCGCCCCGCAGACACGGAGTCATTCGTGATCCAGGGGCTGAGGCTCTGGCAGCCGCACGCATCCCACCCGGCAGCACAGCCCGGCCTCCCCCACCGCACTGGGCACCCACAATTTCCTTCTCCCTCCCCCCTCACCCTCCTCTTGCTCCCACATTTGCTTAAAATGCGTGGGGTGAGAGCAGCTCCAGCAGTGTCATTTTCTCCGCGGCGCTTCCTCCCCATAATTTACGGCTGGATCGGGGGTTTGACACTCGGATCGCTCCAGATAAGAATTCTCCGGCATTATTATGCAGATGAGCTTATGAAAGCCCCGAGCGCGTCTTGCCTGTGCAGCAATGGGGCTCAAAACAAAGCGGTGTTTATTCCTGGGATGCCGAGTGGCAGCGCGGGGCTGAGCATCGTCTGCCCACCACCCGAGCCAGGGGCTGCCGCCTGCTGCCCCCCGGCCCCCCCAGCCCCATGGGAGGGGCCAAAGACGCCTTTTTCCTTACTCCGAGCTACTTTGCCCAGGCAAGTGGCAGGTCAGCACATCCTTTGAGTTTGGGAGCTTCTCCCTGGCTAGTTCCAGGCGTTTGGGAGGCGTCTGAGCCAGGGCGAAGCCATCCCTTGCCGCAGCCCCCCGCGAGGTGTCTGCAGACAGGGAGGTGGGCAGCAAGACAAACTTACAACCTGGAGAGGTCTGGGGGGAGATGGATGGGGCACAAGATGAATGCAGCTGCTGCCTCCTCGCCGGTGCGTCCCTGTCTTCGAATTTCCATGGAGCACCTCGAGTGCTGATAAATAAAAGAGGAACAGGCTGCCTGCGGCGCAGGGACGGTGGCGGTGGCACACATCAGCACCGCTGCTGGCAGGCGGAGCGGGGAGTGGTGCTGGCAGATCCCACCGGAAGATGGATGGGATGGCCAGGCACTTTATTCAGGAGCGATGGAAGAAGTGAAAGACGTGTTAAATGGCAATAACCCCTGGATGAAGTATTGCACCGTGTCAGGCACCAGTAAATGATGGCCGTTGCATCCAGCCTTGATTATTTCACGTCTACTTGCAACCCTCCATTAAAAAACCTACACGCTCTCTAATTTAGCTCCCTCCCCATATATTACCTGTGTGGTCGGTGTTCTACACAAATGCCTCGGATAATGAAATTATAAGCAGAAGGAAATCACATTTTAATAGAAATTCTACTGGGTGACATGATATGCCAGAATCACATTAGCAGGGCAAATTTTTTAGGGGAGTTCATTTCTCATATTAGGCTGGAAAAAAACAGCCACAGGTGGAGGGGATCTGCCTTTCCTCAGGTCTGCAGCAGCGGCTGCAGTGACGGGCTCAGAGCAGGATGGGGCAGCGGCTCCGGCCGCAGGCGGCACAGCATCCCTGCCCGGACCGTCCCGTTGGCGCTGGGCTGGGCGGATGAAATTCCACTTTCGAGGGCTTTTACTCTGTTGCAGTCTCCAGGTCATTTTCATGGAAAGTTCTGCTGCAACGCGCACGGTCTCCTACAGCCAACCTGGGTCTATTTTGCAATTTTCCATCGAAAAATTGGGCGGTTTTTCAAATAGCACAAGGCTCGTTTCCAAGTGAACATGGGCTAGGCTTTGGCCTGTTTTCCAAGAAAAAGGGGATTTTTGCCTCAAAAACATGCCAAAAGATTGCTTTCTCAAGGCTTTTTTTCTGCATAGAAATTGCAGTTTCATCGAAATCGGAGGAAGAAGGGAGTGAAAACCCTCACCCGAGGCTCTTTGAAAGAGGACCTGCCTCCCCAGCGGCACAGCCACCCTCCACGCCGGCTCCGACCCACCGCACCGGAGCAGTGGCACGAGGTGCCCTCGGTTTGCCGTGGAACATGGGAATGGAGATCGAGCCCAGGCCCTTAGCATCCCGAATCCTTCCCTCTGTGCCTGCTTCTGGATCCTGCGCAGGGAAGCAGAGCTCCAGTGCCCTCCTTCGTCTCGGAGCATGTCCCCTCCCTGGCAGGCATGCCACGGAGGGGTTCGGATCTGCCCACCTCCGCTGCGGGGGGATGTTTCCCACCGTGATCCGCCTCCTGCGATAGCGATTACAGAGCACGAATGTCAGTGGCTCCGTTGAAAGCTGGGGCCCATTTGGATTTTCATCCCGGCAGCTCTGCCCTCCATTGCCATGCGTGATGCTGCCCGGGCACAGAACGGGGCACGGGAGGACCGGAAGCTTTGGACCACCGCTCCGGATCCTCCTGGAGAGCATCAGCTGCCAGGCACAGAGTGAGGAGGAGAGGTTTGGTGTCTGGTCCTCCCTTGTGCCCAGCTCAGGCAGGCTCAGCTCTGCCCTTCACCTTGTGCTAAGAGCTCTTGGACGTTGCTGGGTGCACTCCTGCCCGGTGCACCCCCACCTTGCTCCTCTGCTGAGCCGGTGCCACCATTAGCGTCAATAATTAGATCCATTTCTGCTCCAACAGGAACTTTCTCATGCACAGCCCACGTAATCGAATCACCCTCGAGGTGCGGAGACGTCATGGCCGTTGCCATGGCCCCGGGCGGGGATGGAGGCAGGGATGGAGGCAGGGATGGAGAGGGGCAGTAGGGGAGAGGGAGTTTGGGCAGGGAGGGAGTGTGCGGGCAGGGAGAGGGCACGCAGGCAGGGTGCTGCATCCCAGCAGTGCTGGCAATGGAGCTGTAACCATCACAGAGATTTTAGTGATCCTGCAAGAAACACATGGGACAGAGCAGGAGGAAAGAGACAACAGGGTCACCCATTGTATCTGCACAAAAAGCTTTTATTTTATAGGAGTTTTTACCGATTTTTAACACAGCAGTGTCAGAGACCAAGCCGGCGTTCCCACGCTGTGTAATGCACCCACCGGTGCGCACGGCAGTGCGTCCCCCTTGCTGGGGCACCCTGGGCCATCCCGGGCCACCCGCGGGGCCGGTGCCCACCACCCCAGCCAGCCCCTTGTCCCGGCCAGCATCCCCTTCCCGATGGGGCTGCCCAAGGAACTGCTGTAAAATAACCAGGGACCCAAAGTTTTGCCAGGCTGCGAGGAGCGGCTGGCAGCAGCCCTTGTCTGGCAGCGGGAGCAAAGCTCAGCTGCGTCTGAACGTGCCGTTAATAAGGGGCTGCTGCGGGAAGTGCTTGGCGAGGGGCAGTGGTGCCCAGCCCAGCCCAGCCCAGCCCTCGGTCCTGGCTCTCCCTGTCTGTGTTTGCCCCCCCGGGCTCGCTGTGCGTGGCCACCTCTGCCCCCGCGGGGGTTTCTGCTCCCCCTGGCCCACGGCGGGCTGCGAGGGGGGAGGCAGCGGCAGCCGCCCGCATCCCGTGGGTAGTCGTGTCTCTCACAGCTCTGGAACGGATTTATTTGAAGGAAAGAGTTCGGCAGTCGGGGCTCCGTAACGAGCACGAAGCGCTTTGCTGTTTCTTAACAACCCACAAACAGCGTGGGGTGGGCGGGGGGAGGCTGCTGCCCGCGCCCTGGGGCCCGGCGATGCTGGGGCACGGGGCGGTGGGTGCTGTGCGGGGTGTGCGCGGTGCCCCCGGCTCTCTGAAGGGGTTTGGGGGTGGCGGTGAGTCGGGGCTGTGTGTCCCGCTGCCCACGCTTGTTCTGGTGCTGATGCAGCCCCTCGGCAGGGTGGGTTAGTACCCCCACCGTGCCCCGTCTGCTGCCCCGTCCCGGCTCCTCTCCCCTTCGCCACGGCTCCCCAGCAAGATAAAGCCAGACCACGACCTGCCATCCCCAGCCCCGTCCCTTGCAGCAGCCTCGGGTCAGTGGGACAAGCAGGAAAATCCGCCCCGGGTCCGATCCCGGCACTGTCCCCGGCAGCCTGCGGGTCCCATGAGAAGGAAGTTTCTCCATTTGCTTCGGTTTCTCTGAGGAGCCCAGAACGAGCCGGAGCAGCTCCCCTGGGGCCTGGCGCTCCTCCGCACCGCGGGAGTTAGAAGGAATCAAAGCCACAGTGAATTCAGTGGCTCCATTTTCCCAGTGAAGCGTTGGAAGTGGGGAGGGCTCGTGCAGAGCGAGGGACTCTCGCGCTGATGGTGACCAGGCAGTGCCAGTTTCCCATCCTGCCCTCCGGCTGGGCCCTGGGGAGCTGGCACTGGTTATTAACCGTGTTTGCCGCCAGGTCCCGAGCTCGTCCCTCTGACGGGGCTTTAGTGCAAATCCCACAGGTTTTGAACGCTGTTGGATATAAACCCTGGCACCAGCCCTGTGCTGCTCAGAGGCTTTGGAAGACGACCCCCTCTGAACCCTTCGGTAGGGGGGGACCAAAGGCTGCCGGGGGGACCCACACAGGGATGTTCCCTGGCACCGCTGGCTCTGCACAAGAGATGTGCAGAGAGGGAGGGCGGCAGCCAAGCCCGGATGCTGGAGCCCGCTCCAGCAGTGGAGACCTGCCCCGGTGCCGCCTGTGTGTGGCCTTTACAGCCCGTGACCAATGGCCCCTCTTAGCCTTTGCCGGCACCAGCAGCCGCCGGCTTTCATCCCGGGCAGGAATGCCAATTAAACTTTGACTTTCTCGGTGTCGCTTACCCAAGAGCTCAACTCTAACCCTTTGCCTTTCGTATAGAAAATCGAGCCCTGCCACAGCTGTTAACATCTGCACAGATGTTTGGCTGAGGGAGAAGAGAGAGGGAATCTGGCCCCGAAGCGATGGCGCTGCTGCCACTCCACCCCTCGCCATCCCGGAGACGTTTGCTTTGCTGGAGAGCTGCAGGCAAGTGCCGGATCCACCGGGACCCGGGCAGGTGATGCAGCGGAGGTGCGGGCATGCTGCCGGCTGCCACGCACCATCCCATCGCCTTTGGGGTGGGAGGGGGCTGTGCCCAGCACTGGGCATTAGTTTGATCCGGCCCTGGTGCATGGGCAGGGGCAGAGCCCCCCGTTAGCAGTGCAGCAGGCAGGGGTGGGCGAGGTGGCGGTTATCGGGGTGTGTCGCTGCATTTCCATAGAGGAGGAGGAATTTCCAGGGATGTCCGTGTCCCTGTGAAGTTCAGGCCATGCTTGGTGCATCCCGGGGCTGACGGGTGCTCGGCAGCAGCAGGTCTCTGCGGCAGTGGGTCTGCTGTGGTGGCTCTCCTGGAATTCCTACGTTCTTGCACCTTTCCTGCCTTTATCTCTTGAAATCTTAATGGAGCAGATGTTGTGTGCACGACCATAAGGCAGAAATTCTCTGGCTGGATTCGTAGCCTGCGTTTAATTAGCCACCTGAGCCCCGTTCTGCCTCTTGGCAGCGGACTTGCACTTTAATTAATCATCTCGGTTTATTTACAGTGGGAACACGCACTCTGCCTCTGCCCTGCCAGCATCACAAGCCCTGGCTGCTGTTACGGCCGGTGCCACGGGAGCGCGCGGCAGCGCTCCGGCTCCCGCAGGACAGGAGCCCGCGGGGCTGTCGGGGCCCGAGGGGGTGACCAGGGGTGCGGTGGCTTGGCATTGCTGTCGGGGGACCCCAACCGGTCGCTCTCCTGCTGTATCAGGGCAGGAGCTCAGGGCTCTCCCTCTCTTTCCTCGAGTTTATGGCCCTGTGCAGAAAAGGGATGGGGTGTTGAGGACAGAGAAGCCATGAGCAGGATTAAAGGCTGCTGGCACGTGGATACCCCCATTTGGCAAGGACCGACATCTCCGTGACACCTTTCTAGCTCCTTTCCAAGCATGAGGCACTCACTTCCCCTGCCCTTCTCATCTCTAGGATCAGCACTGGACCCTGGTGGTGCCTCCCCAGCTGTGCTGGTGCATCTCCCACCAGGTTGGGTTCCTGCTGCTCCGCAGGGAGACGTGGACGCGGGGCTGAGGGCGGGTACGTGCGTGCTCTGCCTGGGTGCAGCAGGATGGTGCTGAGCTGGAGCCTGGCAAGGGGAGAGGCAGAGGGCTGCCTTTGCCAGCAGAGTGTCCTGAAGATGCACCCCAACAGGCCCAGGCTCCTCGAAGCCCAGGACCCGCCGCTGGCTCCTGCAGGTACCACCAGCAGCTTCTCTGTAGAATAGAGAAACAGAAAATCCCGCAGTGAATTGCCCTCATTGCAGAGATCCCACGGCGCGGCCGGGGGTGGGTGCAGATGTGTCGGAGCGGCGCTCGCACGGGAAAAGTCTCATCTCTCTTTTGTTTTCTCAGGAAAGAGGAACCCGGGTTCAGTTGCTGAGCCCAGAGCCGGTGCTCCTCCCGAGAAGGTGCGACTGCTCTGAGCCGCTGCCCTCCACCAGCCGCCCCGGCGCTTCTGGCACAGGCTGGCGTGCCGGGGGGTGCCCGGGCAGCGGAGAGGGGCTGTACCTGCAGGGTGCCAGATCCTGCTGCCTCCTCACTCTCCTCGGCACGGCCGTGAGCAAGGGCTCACCTCTCCTCTGTGTTTTCTACACCGCGACATTTGCCACAGCAGGACCCCGCTGCCCGCGGCCGCGCTGCCCGTGCACGCGGTGCCAAGGGGGCTCTCCCTGCCCGAGAAAGCTCCGTGTAAGGAGGCGAAGGACAAGTGTGGGGAAGAAAACAGCGATGCCTGGCGGAAGCATAGTGTGTCTGGGCTGATGGAAAGGAGCAGGAGGCTTTGGTCACTCTCCAGGTCCCCACCAGAGGACCTCAGGGTGTATCCCTGCACCAGGAGCCGCGGAGGAGGAGGAGGAGTGCCAAAAGCTGGGCACCTGTCCATAGGAGAAGCAGAGCTGCTCCCGCCTGCCCCTTCCTTCTGCGTTTGGTTTCCTGCTGGAAATAGACTTGGTGGAAGCGGTTTGCAGCATTCGGCGAGAGGAGGGAGGGTCCTCCTTGCAGGAGGTGGAGGGATCAGATAAGGACCTCCATCCTAGAGAGGGACGGGGAAGGACGGTGCTCGGAAGGTTTTGCACAGGCTCCTGTAGACACAGACTCGAAAGGCCTTTGTGGGGGAGAGGGGAGGAATTATATGGAATGATATTGGGGCTGAACAGAAGAAAAAGGAAAGGATTGCATAAAGATGATTATAAAAACATAACCCGTTCCATATGTGACCAGCCGAAAACGCGCAGGGACTGGGGCAGGAGGTGGGTCCACCCAGGCAGCCCTGCTGTCCCTGATGTCCGAGCACGGGCAGGCAGCTGCCCTGGGAGCGGGATGGGCACCGCTCTGCCCCGAGCCACTGGCACCGGGGAGCAGAGCAAACACAGCGAAGGGCCCGCGCCAACGGGACCTGGCTGCCCCCGCGCCTGGCCCCAGCCCCGGCCTCTTCCAGCTGCAGAACTTTCCATGACAACGAAGGGTTTTCAGGAGAAAAGCCTGGCTGTGGGGTGGAGAGGAGGAGGAGAAGCGGGAGGAAGGCTGGCTGCTGCACGGGCAAGGGACCGGTGACCACGGCTTGCTCGGGTCAGCCACGCTTGTGCCATTGACTCCCAGTCCCTCTCTCTCCACGGCCACGGAAATACCTGGGGAGTGAAGCTGCAGCGAGCGATGCCCAGCCCAAGGGCATCACCTGCTGCCCCCTGCTAATGAGCCCTTGGCATGCAGGTGGCAATTATTTCAGCCATAAAAGTCTAAAATCAGTTCTTTTATTGACCTGACCTGTAACTGCATCCACTGTGCAAACAGCCCACGGCCTGTTCTTGCAGCCCCCAAGCCTTTCCCTACCCGCACCGCTCCGGAGCCTGCCAGGGCAGCATGGCTGGACGCTATCTAGAGGCTGCTGTGCCCCATTTGGGCATTTTGGGGAGGCCCCTGCCTCCTTTTCCTCCTCCTGTGTTAGCAGCCAGGTCCGGAGCATCATCTGTAGGCTCCAGAGTGCACATACTCCTGGCTGAGCAGGGGCTTTGCAGCTCTCGGGGTCAAAGTAACGCTGCAAGACAAATCGTCCGGCAAAAGAACAGCTGACTCCCAGACAAATGCAGCGAGGCCTGAGGTCCAACTATCCCCCCAGACACTTTTCCCAGTTCCTGGAGCAGGGTGCACACACGCGTGTGCAGAGACACACAAAGCCCCTCGGCCCCACGCGCAGAGCGGTGCTGGCCGGGGACGCGCTGGCCGGGGACATGCCCTGCTGCTGGGAGCACCTTGCCAGCTGGCCCACAACGGCGGTTTTTATTTCTTATCAGATCTGGTGGGTTTTTCTTCCCCATTTCAGTCTTTTTTTCTTTTTCCTCTCTCCCCTTGAACAAGACTTCATAGCTGAAAGCGCAGGGCAGAGAACAAGCGGCTCTTCCCAGCTCCTGGGGAGATGAGGAGCCATCCTCATGGCTGCCCAGGGTGGTACCCAGAGATGCTTTGGGAGATGGATGACGTGAGGGGGGGATGAGGAGAAAGAGCTCACTGCTGCCAGGGAGAGTGGGCTGGGATGCTTATCTGCTCCTGCAGAGAGGTACATGGCTGCCCGGAGGAGGCAGGAGCGGAGGTGCCCACCAGTAATCCCCCCTTCCCCCAGCAACCTGCTGCCAGCGTGGGTTTACGGCTCTTCTCAAGGTTTTATTAGCGCCTGGTGCAGACCCAGCCCTGCTGCCTCCACCAGGTTGTCAGGTTGCTCATAAACCAGAATGATTTAGAAATAACTAATGCTGAAACTATTCCATATCATAAAGAAACCAGTGCTCCTTCCCTGCCAGATCTGCTGTGTGCTGACGGCGCTCCCAGGGCCGGGTGAGCCATAGAAAGCACCGGACGGTTAATTGGATGGAAAGGCATCCTGTTCCCGGGCACCGGAGGGAACGGTGCGGAGGAGCCCACCGCAGAGCGGTGCGGGGCTGCCCTGGGTTGGCAAAGTGTCTGACCGCACCGTGAGGGCGTGTGGCCACGCCGGGCACCCAGCTGCAGTGGGGACAGGGCTGGCTCCAGGGCTGCCCCAGCCAGTGTCCCTCCCGCTCCGGTGCGGAGCTGGGGTGTCTCCAGCCATGGGGCTCAGCCCCATCCCGCTTCCCAATGAGGTGCCGGCACTGTGTGCTGCTCTTCCTGGGAGGGGCTCAGCACCCGGCAGGATCCAGCTGGCCGCGGGGGATGCTGGTGCTCCTCTCATCTGTTGGGGCTGGGGGGCGGGCGGGGGCTGCTGGGGCGAGGTATCGGGTTCTCCTCTCTGCGGTGCAGTATCTCCTTGAAGCGTGACAGCTGCGATTGCTTCCAGATGTGCCTCCTCGCCTCCAGCCGGCTGGGGTGGATGTGGTAAACTCCACGATGGAAACCAAAACCCGCACCAGATGTACCGTGGCAGCCTCAGTAACGCGCACATCTGGCCCCAGCGCGCGGGCACCGCCGCATACAGACCGCTGCACGGCCGGTGCTCCATCGGCGCTTCCCGCAGGACCCTCTGTCCCGCGGGTGCCGGCAGGAGCGGTGGCTGGCGCAGCCCCCGGGGCTGATGGGGAGCGTTTCGGGGGGGGCCGGTGCCCCGGCTTTGCCAACTGCTCCATAACGCCACGGAGAGGAGGACCTCGAGCTGCTCGGTGGGACGGAGCACGGCCGGCCCGAACCGCGCGGTCCTCCCCTGCCCAGCCCCGCTGCTGCACCAGGGATGTGGGGAAGGACTCGTGACATCACTGGTGATGTCAGGAAGGACCGAGGTCGGTGACATCATGGGATAAATCGGGAAGGAGGAGGGAGCTCTGCCTGCACACGAGGCTCTTGGCAGGCAGCAGCGATTAGGGAAGAGCTACGGGGAGCCTGAGGACGAGCTCAGCGCTCACCCAAGGGAAGGTGCTTGGAGGCGGGCAGTGCTGGGGGGTGCCAGGCTCCCGGGGGTGCCAGGCTCCCCAGGGCTGCAGCTCTGCCTTGGCACCACACTGCCCGCCTGGGCTTTGCCTCCCCCCGGGGAGCTGCGGGAACATCCCTTAGAGGCAGAGCCCGGGGGCCTCCCCTGCAGCTCCCGCTGTCGCCGTGATGGCTCGGGTCCCTTTGGACCCTGCGTCCTGCCTCGCACCCAGCACTGATAACCGTTGTCCCCATGTTCCTCCTTCACAGAGGACTTGAGAGAAGCAGCTAATCTCAGTAACAGGCTTTGAAGAGCAGAAGTGCTGCCTAAGCACTATGCTCTTGTCCTTTTGATGGGGTTAGCTGTATTGGAATACGAGCGAAGACATTTGGAGTAAATTAATAAAGAGTTTAATGACATCCAAAAGTTGGGGAGATGAAGCATTTGAAAGGAGTTTATAGCTTTATGCGGAGGGAAGAGCAATGCAAAGGGCATGTTTTCTTCATCAAGCCTGCTCTTCGGGCTCTGGCGTGACTGAGCCTTTGTACCTTTTACCAGGGCGCTTCCACTCACCCCGCTCAGCCCACGCTGCTGCATCCCCACGTTGGGATCTCAGTGGCTGGTGCAGCCCTGGCAGCAGGGCAGGACAGAGCAGAATTGCCTGGACAGCCAGGGTTTCACCCTCTGCACTGCCCCTGGTGCTTTCTCAGTGACCATGGTCCCCCATTAAAAGCCCTTCTGTCCCCAGCTGCTTGGGAAGGTCTGTGCACACAGCCCAGCCCACAGAAGGGGAAATATTTGGGGGACAGAGATGCCACATCCAACAGCTCCTGCCCGGGCAGCTGTGGCTGTGCCAGGGGAGCAGCACTTCCCTTCACACAGAGATGCAGGACTCCCCGCAGAGCGGGCGCGCAGCTCCTCGTCACCGAGCTCCTCTGCTGATGCTCCGACACGGGAGGATTCACGAAAATGCACCGGGAGCATCCAACCGGTGCCAACACTGCCCACTGCCGATGCCAGCTTCCCCCAGAGCCGTGGTGGGAAGGTCAGGGCGGTTATTTAAATCTCAGCATCCCCGTAGGTGATGGAGAAGAATCATTAAAATGCAGCAGGTGCCTCGGGCTGTTGTGCTCTGCAATCCCACTGCTCTCAAAGCCCTCCCGAGATAATGCGCTTTCCCAGCGGTGTGTTTATGAGAGAGTCAAGATAGCAGCGCTTGGCCCAGCTCCCGGAGCGAGCGTCCGGTGCCGCACACCCCATAGATGGTGTTTTTCATGTTGTTTTTATATTTTCAGCCTGATTAATACCCTTGGGGGGGCTGGAGCGTGGAGACCGGTCTCTGTTTTGCCAGCGGGCTCCAAGGCCGGTGTGATTTATCCGGCGGCTGGCGGAGCGGGGAGGCTCCGACACGCAGCAAAACGTTTCTCAGCCGCTTCCTCAGCCGCTTCCTCAGCACCTTCCCGACGGATCGGCCCTGCCCGTCGTGGGGGCGGCTGGCTGGGCATTTGCAGGGACGTGATGCTGCCCCTGTACCGAATTCCATGGCAAAGGCGATTTCACAGCCCTCCCCAGAAATGCCTTTTACTCATAACCCCCGAGGTGCTCAAGTGCCTCGAGAGGGTCTGGGGCTGAGCGGGAAGATGGTCCTTCCCTGCGGATCTGCTTGGAGAAGCAAGGGAGGGAGAGGGGAGCAGCGGTGGCAGAGGGGTGCCCAGGGTGCCTTCCCTCCGCTCAATACCTACAGCCCTGCACAAGCCTCGCTGGGTGAGGGGGATGTAAGAGCCCCCAGGGTGCCCACCCCGGCCCCAGGCAGCTGAGGCTGCTCCAGATGTCAGTCCGGGCACATGAACGTTGGCAGTTCTTCTCTAGACCCCAAGCCCAGGGCAAAACCAACCTCACCGTTAGCAACACATGTTCAGAGAGTGACCAGATTAACTCTTGCAATGGTGCTAATTACTCCGAGTTAATTAGCAATCAGTTACCTCTAGGCTATAAAAGCCCTCAGGGAATGTAAAAACCCAGCTAGAAGCCTCTGAGAGCTGGAATGGTGCTTTGTGTGTTTTTTCTCCTCTTCTTTGTCTTTCTTTCTGCTGAGCTGGGGAAGTGGGAAGGCGAGGAGGGACTATCGGAATGAATGTGATCCCAGCTGCAATCAGAGGAGTGAGTGGCACAGGGAAACGTTGCCATGGTGTGTTTCGGGTGCTGGCTGCAGGCGAGACAGAGCATCCCTTCCCAGAGAGCGCAGGCGGGTCCCAGCGGTGGAGGCAGGAGGAAGCAGTCCCAGGAGGAGGAACAGAGATGTGAGCGATGTGTGATGGAGGCAAGGTTTCCTGCTCCCAGCTCAGCCTTCCGTGTGAGATGCTGAGGGGCAGCCTGGGGGGGGATGTGACTGCAGTGACATGGGGAGGGGGTGTCTGTGCTGCTCATGCTCTGAAACACGGTGGCTCTGAGGCACATCCCGTGGGTGTCACAGGTGCGTTGGGTGTGGGCATCTCTAGAAGACACACGTAGGTGTGTGTACAGACAAGCGCCTTCCGAGGCGCTGATGGAAGCAGTGCTCAGCCTTCTCCGTGCCTCGTGCCAGCCAAGGACAAGTGCAGGTGGTCTGAGATGGGCTCTGAGCGGGTGGTGAAGGGAAACGAAGGTGCTGATGGGGCACATAGTGCCAGGGGGCAGGAGCTCCCGGGAGCTGGGCAGGCAAGGGCAGGGTGCTCCCCTTGCACGTTAGTGAGCTACAGCAAGATGTTTCCTTTGGGCTTGTGTAATTGTTGGCACCCTGACATGGTGATTAACGCTGCTGACCACGGCTGCCGGTGGCACATAAGCGTGGACAGCACATCACTTTTTCCAGTGGCCTCTGCCTAAATGCCTTCAGCCAAAGGAACTGGGATGCTTTCCAAAGCATCCAAGCTCTGCACAGGCAGAGCCCCGCGCTGTGCCCGGAGGCCCTGTGGCTCCTGCTGCACACCCGCCAGCCCTGCCTGGCTGTGGGGGAGCGTGGCGGGACCAGTCCCAGGACATGGCTGGAGGAGACCTGGATGAAACATCTCGTAGTCACAAAAGCACCCTGAAAGGAGCAGCCCCGAGTACCCTGTGTGCTGCCTCTGATGTTGGCTCTCCCAGGTAAGAGAGGAGTGGGCACGGGCCATGGGGCATCTCGAATGCTGTCTGGGTGCCGGCGAGCCCCTGCAGCTGCCGGCGGTGCGGTCCTGCCGCTGCCTTTGGTGTTGCATCTGTTTTTGTTGCTGTGATGACTCTGGCCAGACATGGGTGACAGTGGGAGCAGAAAACGAGGCCGGGGGAGACAGGGGAGCTGGGCTGGCAGAGTGGAAGGTCTCTCCTTGGTTGGTTGGACAAGGCCCTGAGCAACCTGATCTAGTTGGAGATATCCCTGTTCCTTGCAGGGGGGTTGGACTAGATGACCTTTGAAGGTCCCTTCCAGCCCTAACCATTCTATGATTCTATGATTCCTGTGGCAGGGGAACCACTCAACCCATGGACTGCTCTTTCCTCCCAGGGAAGGGTGGGTTTCTGGAAGTGGGGTCCACCATGGGGAGCAGCCAGCAGAGTGGTGACCCTCGGGGGCCAGCTGAGGTGTGAGGAGCCAGCCTGAGTTGCTCAGTGCTGCAGCAGGAGATGTTGGCTTGGAAAGCCCCGTGCCCAGGGTCCAGCGCCCTGGGTCTCCTCGAGCTGGCAGGCTCATGGGATGTATTGGAACTGCTGTCGCCCACGGGCAGCTGCTGGCACCGCTTTCTATGGAGCCATTGGTGCAATGCAGATGGGACAAAGCTGCTTCCAGGGGAGCCCAGAGCTACGTGGGGGAAAGGTGCTTCTCCAAGACTTTGCAGGTGCCAGCTTTGGCAGAGCAAAAGAGTGATAGCTAGATCTTTGAAAACCAAGTAGGAATACACAAAAGGCACGTGTACCTTCATATAAACACACAGATGTGAGCTTGCACGTACACACTCACACGTGTCTGTTAAAGTGAGAGTCCTGTTATCTTTTTTGCAGTGAAGACATCTGCCTCTGCTTGGGCTGGATCGCTACCACGTTCCACATCTCTCCCACCCTGATTTTTGCAGCACATCCTCTCCCACCTCCCAGCCTGGCCCTGACTGAGCAGTTTCCTCGGGCTTTGCGAGTGCTCGGATCTGGCAGTCGGCCTCTGTGCCCAAACACGGCTTCCCAGTGCCGTGACACGCCGGGGGCACGCCGCATCCCTGCCCGGGCAGCTCCTCCTTCATCTTCACATGGCAGCGTTGGCCAAAACTCAGCTCCAGGTTTCCTAACCTCATGGCTCCAGCAGTGAGCACAATGGGGACGTGGGCGGTTCATCCTTATCCTCCATGCATCTACTGTGCCAACTGGTGTTGAGTGCAGCACCCCCTTGGCTCCGCTGTGCTGCTGGCACGGACCGAGCTCTGGGTCCCCATGCTGCTGCCCAGGTGCCTCTTCCCTGTCCCACTGGGTTTTGCTGGCTCTATCCAAAGGGAGATCCGCAGGGCAGGACCAAACTCCACTGGAGTCTTCCCTCGGCTGCAGAACAGGGACAAAACCGCACAGCCCCCACGCACCGTCCTGCCCTCGCTGCGGGGCTGACGTGTTGCGTTACGGAACTGCGGCTATTCCTTAACTCCAAGCTGTAACTACGCAATCAAGCTCTCCAGTGCAGTAATTCCAAAACCTTTCTTGATTCCTGTATTAAATAAAGTACATTTACAGAGTATATGAATTCCAGATTCAGCCCGGGACTCCAGGGACGCATATTCCTCTCCTGGAACTTGTATATCCGGCCCGAGGATGAAAACCCCCGAAGCCCTGAGCATAACAAGCATTTCTTGTATTTTTTCTGTCTCCGTCACATCGGGCATGTAGAATACGCTCGGGCTGATAAACAGCATCTGGTTGGAGTCAGGTAAGGACCCCCCAGGGGAGTAGGTTTGTGGTCAGCTGCCAACCTTTCTCTCTCTCCTTAATGTGCTTTTGCAGATGGATGAGGACCGCAGCCAGCCAAGGTTACGGTTTCGGATAGCGCTGGGGAAGGGGAGAAGGTCGGGCTCGCGCTCTGCCCTGCTGGCACAGCTCTGCCAGGGCTTGGTGCGGGGCACTAGCACGGCCGAGCCCTCTCCTCGCAGGGGGGTTTTGGGGATCTCCACTGGCCGAGTGGCTCCGGAGCAGGGGCCCGGTGAGGACTGGGTGTGTGTGGGTGCAAAAACCGGCCGACCTCCGAGCATGCTTCTCCTTTGGGTAAATGCTTGTCGGTGGGAGAAGGGAGCAGCAGGATGGAGCAGTGGCTGCGGTTGGCCTCGTCCCCCACCACCCCGTGTCCTGCGGCTGCTCCACTCCGCGCACCCTCTCCAGTGCTCCTGCCACAGGCGTCACCCACCGCTCCGTGCCCTCTCCCCTGCCTCGAGGGCTGCCAGCCTCGCTTCATCCCGTGGAGAGACAACCCTGGAGCCCATCTCCCCTTCCGCGGCTCGTGGCTTTGGTCCAGGAGGAAGGTGCTCGCCCGTCTGTTCAGGATGCGGCATGAAAGGGCCGTGCCCGAGGAGCAGGGAGGTGCTGAGCAGTGGTGGCACTCGCTGTCCCTGCCGGTGCCGATCCCTGCCCCGGTGCTTTCGAGGAACGGAGGAGCAGTGTGCTGGTCCACTCGATTTTTGTTGGAAACCTGGAAGTCCTGCTGGCCCACATGCGCCTCAAGGGACACTTCGGAGCTCGCTGCCAGGTTCTGGAGAACTGTCCGAATTCGTGTTTCTTACAAGCCCTTTCTTCTGCAGGAGGAGGAGGAAATTCTTGTGTAAAAATGGAAACACACCCCTTCTGCCAAGCTATTAATTCTGCTTCCTATGGAAACCAAGAGGTCCCTGCCTGCGGAGAAGGGATTTGGAGAAGTACTGAGACGACTCAATATGAGTTAGCTGCAGGAAGTCTCGTTTATTGCGCAGTTCTTATTGCTTATATAGACAGTATTTGCCAATAATCCTGAGACCACACCTTTTCTACACCATTATTGGATGATACATATGCTTGTCATATTTAACAGCTTATTTCAAACAGACACCCGCCTAGCGAAGCTCTGCTCTAAGCAAACACTACTCCCTTATCATACTGCATAGTTTTCTTATCCTTAACTTCAAGGGCATTCTGCCCCTGAGGCCTAACTTTAGAGCTCCAGTCCTTATTTACACAGGATTTTCTTCGTGCAGTCTCTTCAAGGATCTGCACTCCGACACCTGCCTTTCCTCTGTGTTTCTGCACTGAACTTCCAAGTTTATTTTTATGCCCAGATTTGGCAAAGCGTTGAAGCCGGAGCGCAGCGTTACGTGTGATCTGAGGTCCATCCCTGCGCGAGGCTGTATCCGAAACACCTTAGAGCACACGCAGACACGTGCTCCAGCAAACACCCCCCTGCCCCGGGTCTGTTCTGCACTACAGAGACTTTCTTTCTTTGTCCTTGCCAAGTTATCATTTGCTTTAATTAATTTCACCCAGCGAGCCTGGGAGCTGACTGGTGGTTTCGAGCCTCTCGAACAGCCAGGGAAACCAATTTAATTAGCTCAAGCGAGCCAAAGTTACTTAAGCGGTTCGTAATAAGTTCCAGGCTCTCCCACACCAAAGGGGTTTCAGCCGAGGACAGAAACTTCCTGAGCCTGTTCCGCGGGGCTGGGGCTCTTCGTGCTGCATCCCATCAACGCTCGTGCGGGGTCGCGGAGCAGCCCTGCCTGGGGAACTCGGCGGGTGCTGCCGTGGGTTTCGCACCCCCGATGACAGGGCTGGGTTCCCGGGTGCAGCGGGCGCCGCTCCCCGCCGTGACCCGGGAAAGCACTGTGCAAACACAGCAGTTTCCCATTTGTGTATCCATTGCTTTGCTCTGCCGTCTGCCCCGTGGCAAGGGAAGGGCCGAGGACGTCATGCTTGTGTCCCTGGTCTCTCCCAACACCCACCAAGGGCCGTCCCCTCCAGCAGCATCAGCTGCTTTCTATGTTGATAAAATCTGTGATCAAAACACTGTTTTCCCTCTTTCTCTGTTTGCTGGGATTTCATGTGGGTATGTACGGCTGTGCTCCTTGTTTTTGCAGGCAGGCTGACAGCGCAGCATCCTGGCTCTGCTGGCGGCAGGGCTGCGGGATGCTCCTGTACCCCCATCCTCTTCCCTCCCTTGGAGGCAGGAGCTGCCGCGCCGCACCAGCAGCTCATCCCTCCAGCCTTGGTGGAACCGGTGCCGCTGCAGTTCCACCCGGCTGATTCGGTGAGGACCTGCCAGGTAGGCTGGAGCACCGGCCCAGATGTGCTCCGTCTGCGCCGCGGCTCCGATATCCGGCACAGGCAAAACCGCCACGAGACCAGATGCCGTTCCTGGGGCTTCGCTGCATCTCCCCGTCCCGCTGCTGAGGGAGCGGGCTGCGGGCTGCTCTTCACGTGGCAGCTGAAGGGATGAGACAAATCCTGTCCCCGGAGCTCTGTGCGGGGGGCTGCAGAGCTTCGAAATGCCGTCTGCCGGGGAAAGCACCCGGCTGGCCTTGGGCAAGAGCCGGACACATTTCCCCAGCTTTGGCAGCAGGGCCGAGACTGCAGCAGCAGCACCGAAGGCAGTGGCATGGGGCAGGCGCCCAGTGGATATCGGCACAGCGGTGGGGAGAGCTCCCATCCATGGGATCAGGATACCAGCATGAACAGGACCTGAGCTCCCAGCCAGAGAGGACAGCCCCTCTTCCCCGGCACGTGGTCCCTCCAATTCGTGCTCCAGTGAAGCATCTCCAGCTGTTTGGCTGTGATGGGAAGAACAACAGCCTGGCTCTGCCGCCGTGGTAAAGCTGCCCTGACCCCGGGGCCAAACCCCCCTGGGGAAACAGGGGCGATTCCTCACCACGCTGCTTTTCGGAGCTCCCCCCATGCACACTGACTGATTCTTCTTTGGGAAGAGGAGGGACATGGGCCAAGGCAACCTCCTGATCATGCCCAGCTTCATCTCCAGCCCTGTGGCTGCACCATGTCTTCACCCCTTCCTAAACACTGGCTTTCGGGACGTATTTGGCCTCTCTGCAGAAACCACCAGTAACGCATCCAACTGCAACAGCGTGTTTGTCTCCCTGGCGCCTCTCGGGAAGGATGGAGCGGGGCCAGGCAGCGCATTCAGCACCAGGCAGATGCCAGCGCTGCTCCCTGGGGCGCTACACAGCCCGGGCACGCCGGTGCGATGCGCGGGAGAGCCGTTCCGAGCTGGGAGCTGGGGCTGACCCTGACCCTGCCTTGCAGCCCTGGTGCTCACTGGGGCTGGCCGTGAACTCCGGCTCTTTGCTTTTCCGATTGCAGCGATGCTGCTGCCGCAGAAGCCGTGACCAGGCTTTGCGTGTGGAAGCCTTTCTGCAGCCTTCGCCTGGCATCGCGGCCGTTGGGTGCGGGACAGCCCTGCCAGTCCCCGGCCCCAGCAAGCGCCCAGTCCCCGGTGCCCGGCTCTGCTGGGGTTCGTGGCACACCCACCCAAAGGCCACGCTCCTGCAAGAGGCGTTGCTCTGCAGGGAAGGCTGGAAGGGAACGTAAATTAAACCCATGGAAAAATCAACTTAATTATCGGGGAATAAAGATGCTATTATTCCCTCTGCCCTGAAGCAAGAAAAAGAAATTTCTCTCGTTTCCTTCCTAAATTCAAATGAGAGTGGGAGAGATTTATAGGGACGTCATGCTTGGCACGGGAGCAAGGGCAACAGCAGCCAGCACAGGAGCCAGGAGGAGCCAGCGGTGCACCAGCCCGACAGGGATGTCGGGTGGGCTGGCGGCACAGACCCAGCTCCAGCGTCCCGGCACCGTGATGTGACTCGCCTGCACGTCGTGGGAGGAGGAAGGTACTTCCAGGACAAACTCCTTCGGCTCCAGGCGTTACTGTGATCACACCCCACCTGCACGGGCGGCTCAAAGATCTCCTTGCACTGGTGCCCATCTAATGATTCGCATCACGTTTGCACCAGCCCAGAGCCCATGCAGGGACAGGTCCCACTTCAGCTCCCAAAAATGCAGCCCTGCACAGTGGGGACAGCAGTTGTCCTGACCAGCCGGGCAGCTCTGGATCCCCGCACACCCCCCTGCGTGGCGATGCTGTTAATTCAGTGGTACTTTTCCCATGGAAGGGGAAGCTTCCAGTCTAAGGAAGCCCAGTCTGTGCCCCCCGATAGCTGCTGATTCCACCAAGCCCTGGGACAGGCACACACCTCGGGTGAAAATAACCATCCACCAGGCAAAACTGGTGCTTTGGGAAAAAAAAAGCTGAAACTGCATTTTTCTGGCAGCAACACAGTTGAGCCTTAAACAAGACATTTTAAATTTACGTTGTGAGCCAAAAAAAGTTGTAATTTGAATATACAGCATGGCACATTCCTCAGAAATTGATCATAAAGTTCTGTTAAAACACAGGCATGGCCTGAGTAAAATAAATATTTTTGCTTCCAGAGAAGTGAAAGGTCTGGCCAGCGACTCAATTTATAATATTTTTAGCAGGTGATTCATCGAAGAGGGAAAAAAATACCCAGGGCAGCTGAATCCAGCAATGGCTCTTTGTCTCAGCAGGGCTGTCGTGTCCAGGCGCGCCGGTAGCTGCCTGCGGCGAAGCTCCCTGGCCGGGGCTGCTCCCGCTGCCGTGGCCCCGTGCAGCCATGGACCCGTTCCCGGGGTCTCCCCGAGTCCCCCAGAACCCGCTGCCTTCAGCCGAGCTGGAGGACGTGTGGCTGCAGCTCCTGCGAGGAGCCGGGTGCTCCTGGGGACGGGGTTGTCACCCTTGGTGGGCACCAGGGCTGCACATCGGTGTTGCCACGGCCAGGTGCTGGTGCATGGCACGGTCAGGGTTCCCTGGGAGTGGGGAGGCAGCTCCGGAGCCTGGCAATGGGTCCCCTCCTGCTGCCGGAGCGGGAAACGGGGTGGGCAGGGACAGAGGTCCCTTTCGAGGCGTTGTTTGCTCAGAGCAGCCTCAGGAGCTGTGGGTTTGGACGAGGTTTCTTTACCGGGTTCCGCTCGCCACATCGCTGCGGTCTGGGGATGGAAAACAAACCCTTTGGCCTTTCCTATCTCCGGCTCCAGCAGATTTTTTTCTTTTCCTCCCTGCAGGTACTGACTCCCTCCCAGCTCGGTGCAGACCTCACAGCGCCGGGCACGTGGGCACTTGCTGCTTGTGCCCGTCCTTGTTTGTGCGGTGAAGGTGAGCATGGACACGGGGACTGGAGGGAAGTTCAGGTGAAAAGGGGTTTCTCCACAGCCCACCTGGAGCCCACCCTGCTGCGAGCAGCCGGACCATGGCCCCGTGGGCACCTGAAGGGCGTTCCTGCAGCTGGTGGGCATCAAGTCGTGGCCAATGCCTTCAAACGTCTCCAGTGCCTGTGGCCAAATGATGAGTGGTCTTCAAACTAGCTGCTTGTGATGCACGAGACACCTGCTCCTGGCTATAAAAATGGATTAGCTGCGTTGCATCTGGAGCCCATCCAGGCAGCAGTGCCTTCTCCAGCATCCCATTTGGCACGCAGAGCCCACCGCCTGAAAACGCTGCGAAGGGGAGAGAGGGGACAAGACGCAGAGTTAAAAGGAGGGTCTGGAAGCTGTGATCCTCTCTAGGTGAAGAAGTCAAGAGCTTTGAGCAGCCCCAGATGCCTCGCTGTCACCGAGGGCTGGATCCTGCCCCTCCACCCGCCCCTGGCCGTGCCTTCCCATTGTTCTTTGTACGTGAGCCTGGTCCCAGCGTGCTCCCAGCTGGCTGGGTTTTCAGCCTGGATACAAACTCCAGAGCAGCAGATACTAACTCATTGTATTCCGAGCGTTGGAAGGACTCCATGGTCCAACGCAAATTGAGTGGTGAGATATTGAATAGGAAGAGAGCCCTTCTCCTGAACAGAGCATCCAGGAGGCAAGGTGCTGGAGGTGCTGCCTGTACCCCTGCCCTGGGAACCTGCATCCAAGCCCTTCTCTCCACCGGGACCCGCTCCTGCCATCCCTGAGAGCCCCGAGGGTTGAGGAGGATCCTGCCGCCCCGTGGGTGCTCGGCTGGCTCCGTGCCAGAGCAGACAGCTGGGCACAGCCTTGGCCGCAGCCGTCACCCGCTCTCGCTGCTGCTGCAGCAGGAGTGAACGAGCAGCCCGCTTCTCTTCAGCGGTGTTCAGAAATATTCCAAAACAAGAGTTACATGCACTTCTTCTTCCCCTGCGAGACATCTGCCGTAACACAGTCCTGCCTGGATCATGAACCACACGTGGAGTTTTATTATGCTCTGAATACCAATTATTTCGGGTGCTCATGCCGCAATCTCTGCCCCAAATGATGCAATAAGGGAACGGGAGCCAAGCTGAAGCTGTGTTTGGGCGATGGCTGAGGACGTGTTTGTGTTCTGAGCTCTCTGGTCAGTGTGCCACTCGGTCCGCGCTGCTCTGGTGTTCACTGACGTGCTCCGTGATCCTTCCAGCTCATGCACGGCCAAATGCTTGGGATCAGCTCTTGGAAAACAACTGGGAAAGTCAGAGCTGCAACTGGAGGCTCATGTTCCTGACTGATTTTCAAGGCTTGGGGAAGCTCCCAGAGTTGCAACATCGTTCTGTAACCCACGGTATCAAAGGTGGGACGCGGAAATGTTCTGGATTAGGAGCAACCTGTGGATCAGCTGAGGAGGGCATGGGCCTGGGGAAGAAAGAAGATGGCAACCTGCTGAAAAACAGATTACTCTGAATGCAGACCTGGGAGAGACCATTCTAAGAGTGGGCCCCAGGGTCCCCAGCCAATCAGCTCAGGTGCAAAATTGTTCTTTGGATGAGAAACCATCACAGGAGCGTCCATCCCACCTCCCAAAGCAGATTCCCTGCAGTGTGACGAGCATCATGGACCACCCCTGCCCATCAGATTCTTCTCCAGGACTCTCGCCTGGAGCTGAACACAGGCACGTCCCTGGAAAGGGCAGAGAGATAAACAAAGAGTGGACGGGAAATTCCTGTGGCACAAGGCTGAGCTCACTGACCGAGATGTGGCCAGGGTGATGCAACGAGGGTCAATTAAGCTGCCACCATGCAGCCTCGTGGGGCAAATTAAGTGCCAATTTTCTGCACTGCTGAAGAGGGAAGGAATTAAAATGATAACCAACAGGAAGTTTCTGCTGAAAAGAAAGAGCAAGTTGGGAGATGGGAGTTGGAGGCTGGACTGGAGCCAGCAATGAGACAACCAGGCGATCGCCACTGCCCTCTGCCGAAACGAGCTCCAGCAAGAGCCGGCGGCTGGGAGCTTCATCCTTTCCTGCCCCAAACGCTGGGACACCGCGGGGTGCACAGGGCTGGCATGGCCTGGGGGCTGGCAGGGGCTGCGGGCAGGGGGCTGGCAGCCCAGAGAGCCAAGGCTGGCCGAGCACGGGCTCTGGCTGGGACGCTGAGGTTCTGCTCCCCGCGCAGCGTGTCCGCTGGCGTGCGTGTCTCGGTGCAGAGCGCTGGCGTTTTGCTGCCGGCTCTCTGGAAAGGCAGATGGTTCTGGCTGGGGCAGGTTGGACACTACCATCCAGGCAAGATGAAGGAGTGGGACACCTGCTCCCTGGCCGAGGTACCCGCACTCGGCCCTTCTGGCTGGAGGGAGCGGTGGGTGGCTGGGAAGGGTGCTCAGGCATCAGAGGGTGCACGGGCAGGGAGCTCCCCAGAGAAGGCAGAAGCGATGGGGGTCCCGGGCCATCATTCCCCACTCCACTCGCCCCAGACATGTCCCACTCCGTGCAAGGCACAGCGGTGTCGCTCCCGCTCGCTGTCCTTCTCCGGCTTTTTGCAGGAGGCAGGAGTGCAGAGAGCTGGTTTTATTCCCTCTGCACGGCTGCTGCCGGGCCCGCGGTGCTGGGGAGAGGGATTCTGGCCGGGGCACCGGGAGCAGACTGCGCGATGCGCTTGCGGAGGGAAGTTCTGAGCCTGAGCTGAGCGTTCTCCCTCCGGGAAGCACCGCCCGGCCCGAGCGCTCCGCGGCTGCGCTGGCCGCGCCGCAGCCCCGCGCCCATTCCCGCTCCTGGCGCTCCCTCTGCAGGAGCGGCCCGGGGGGGTCGGAGGGGCCGCATCCAGCCCGGGGGGTTGCGGGCACAGTCAGGCTGGCACTTCTCGCAGGAGCCCTTTGGGGTTTGTTTAATTGAAGATTGAGCTAATTTCCACGCATGTGCACAGGGCTGAGTCCTGCCCGCTGGGATGTTCGGGGACTGGGCTGCAGTTTGGATTGGGCAAACTGGGGGCTGCGATGCCCTCAGGGCTCCGGGAGATGGAGTGGAGGTGGGGGCTGCCCCAGAGGGGAGAGCAGGAGCTGCTGGAGAGGAGAGGCTGCGGGATGGGGGATGCTCGCCAGCGCAGCCGCCTCCGTGCCCCGGCTCTGAAAACCCATCGCTGGGGTGGAGCCCAGCATGAAGCCCTCGGAACCTCAAAGCGAAACATCTCCTCTGCTCCAAACCGTGTCCCCTGCTATTCACTGAAGACTGGCTGTCCCACCACTACCCCAAATGTGGTACCCCGAGCGATGCCACCTGCTGCTCAGCCCCTCTAGGGAGCTCAGGGGCTCCATCCGTCACTGTCCTCATGTTTTGCCCTCGCGTGGGGCAGCCAGGGAAAAGCAGCCCCCCCGGGTGTCAATCTGCAGGCACATCCACTGCTCCCAGCCCTCCTGCCCCAGCCTTACGGGAGCTCAGGAACAGCTCCCCATCTCCTCTCTCCCCAGCCCCGGGGCCGCAGCTCCCGCTCCCTCTGTAAGCGGAGAGGTTCCCTCCCCGCCAGAGGCCGGGCTGCCAAATTCCAGCCAAGAGCACATTTTTACGGCATGACACCAGTGGGGCCCCGGCAGGAGACGGCATGAGATCCAGGCGTTCGCCCGAGAGGCTCCGGTGCCGGGGCGGCAGCAGCGTGTGTGGATGGCTCCACCAGCACCGTCTGCCCCGCCGGTTTTCTCTCTCTGCCCGTGGAAGTGCTCGCCAAATATTACAAAACATCCTCCTTCCTTTCCCCCAGGCTGCAGGGTGCACCCAGACGCCCGCCGCTGGCCCTCCCCACGCTGTCCATCCCCTTCCTTCCTCCCTGCTCCTTTTCCAGGCAGCTGCTCACGCAAGTGGCTTTCGAAGGAGCCCCGGGACAGGTAGCAGAGAGTGACGGAGCCCAGGACAAATCTGCGGCTGGAAAGGTAGGAAGGAGAAGGGAGCTGCGGGCCGGGAAGCTCACCAGGCACTTGCCTGCATCAGGCTAGAGGGAGGAGGAGAGCAGGGAGTGAGGTCTCCTGGGCCATCCCGGGGTGCAGAGCTCATCTCTGGCTCCCACCAGCCCCCCTGCAATGGCAGACCTCAGAAGACACCTTTCAATAACACAACCTCCTGCTTGCTTTGTCCTGCCAGAGAGCTCGATCTCATGGTGATTTCCCAAGGCAGAGCAGGGCACCGGCACCTGCCAGCCGGCCGGGGCTGCGTGGGCACGCTGGGCTCCCCGCCAGAGCCTTCGCGCCGGGCTGCGATGCTATCTGCCTCCAAGGTCCGTGTTGTGGCTCTGTTTGTGTTGCTAAGGCGGAGCTGCCAGAGCGCGATGCGATGCCGTGTGCTGGCACGCAGCTCTGCTTGGCTGGGCCAGGGGCTGCCCTCCCTCGGGACCCTCTCGAGAAACTGGAAGGGGAGATGCCATCAGTGCTCTGAGCGAGCCGCAGGTGGAGAAGTGCTCGGGCACAGTGTCCTCCTGCCAAGGTGGTTTGCTGCTGCTCCACTGGCGCAGGTCGGCACGGGTCGGGGTGCCGGCAGCCCACTGCAGAGGTGAGGTGCTCCAGGCGCTCCTCCCTGGCCACCTCACAGCCCAGCAGTGCCAGTTCCGGGCAGGTTTGGAACCAGTAGCATTTAGATGGGAGGCTCCAAGGAGGCATTTAAACACCACCCATGTGACGGAGCCGGCTCTTAGTCACAGTGCCCGGAAACAACAGTGAACCCCTGCCCGGGGCAGCGACGAGGGCCTGGCGTGCCTCTTTCCCAGGCACATGGAAAGTTCCACGGAATTAGTGTGTGGGTAATTATTACCATCCACCTCCTTGCAGACACCAGTCACTGCGCCGGCTGCTTCTGGCAACTCCTCGGGATGCCGGATGGGCAAGGGGTGCGAGACCCCACCTGAGCCAAGCTCTGCCAGTGAAGCAGCAGGACGGTCCTGGAGCCCTGGCTGCTGCCCTTGCAGTGAGTAGGACCCCACAGCTGGGACACATCTGGCTACTCTACAGCCCTGTCTGGTCTCTGCCTGCCTCTCTCCCTGTGCCTGCTGTGTGTCTGTCCCGCAGCCTCCGTGGGCATGGGCATTGCCAGCCCTTGCCCTCGGGGGAATGGCTTTCCGGGCAGTTTTGCAGTGTTGGCTGCGTGTGACTATTAAAGGTCGTGTGACACTTCGCACAGCTGGGACGCGAAGCCATCCCACGCAGCCGCGCTTCCCTCTGGAATGTCGGAGCGGGGCCGTGCCACAGCTGGGGGCTGGACTGGGGCTCTGGGGCTCTTGAACAGGACCTGTCACTGGTCTGAGGCTGAGGTGGCAGCTTGCAGATGGTGACAGTGACCCTCATTGTCATCTCGAGGGGCTGGGAAAGCTTAATTAGGGTTTTGCCACTGTTTGCCAGGCTGAGGCGGGCGGTGTGGGGTGCCACTCTGCGCCCCTGAGGTTCTTGGTGTTTGGAAACTGGTTTTCTCTCCCAGGGTGCTACGTAATCCTCATTTAATTTTGGAGCCGTCCCCCTCCCGATTTTCCCTTGCAGTGTCTGACCGGAAAGCCCGCGGTTTCCCGGAGGGCTGTACGTGTTTATCGCAGGGAGGGGCCCCTTGCCCAGCAGCGCTGGGGCCGCGGATGCAGCCGACGTAGCCGAGCTCCAGCGAGAGCCGAGCACGGAGCAGCAGCGCTGGCACGCTGCTGCTGTGCGTCCCCTGGCTTGCTCAGTGCCCGACGCTGTGTCCATCAGCCCTGCCCAGCGTTTGTGACACCCCTTTGCTGAAGTGTGCCTCGGCTCCCTTGCCCGGTGCCAGGGTGGCCTGGTGAGGAGAGAGCCGCTGGCAGGGGGGTGTTGCGTTTGGGTTCACCCCTTTAGTTGAGATCCCTGCTCCAACAGGGCGGGCTGCTTAGGAAATACCAAATTCCTGCCTCTTGGCAGAGGTCCTTGGCTCAGCGAGGTCTTGTGAACGCATATTGCTGAGATAAATGGCTGAAGGCTGGATGCAGCATCCCGGCTTCGGAGCACGGGCAGGTGCCAGGCAGCCCCCCAGCCTGCTCCGGGGGGCCGGGGTTGGAGCGTGTCTGTAACCCACAGCGTTTTGGCATCTGCAGGGACACTGGGATTTTTGCCCAGGCTGGGAAGGGCAGTATGTCTAAATGCACCACTTGAAAATGGCTGCAGGAAACTCTTTTGAAACCAAAGGCACGGAAACGAAAGGGCCAAGCCCTCAGGAACGCTGCCTGTGCCAAAGCCCAGCCTTGGGCACATCACCTCTGCACGCGGGTGCTGCGCAGGGGACCAGGGGAGGTATCACCAGGGGTGCAGGCAGCTGCCAGCACATGCCGGAGGGCTCAGGAGTGCCCAGGCTGCGCGGTGGTGCACGGGGTGGTGCACGGGGTGCTGCCTTCCTGCTGCCTGCACCGCTGCTGGGGATTATGAGGCCACATGCAGCAGACGGCCCCACGCCACATCCCACATGGGTATCACCTGACTCGGCCGCGGTGACCGACCGCAGTGGCCTCTGGCCTCTCTCCCAGCACACCAGCGGCAGAGGTAATGCTTCCTTCTATCTGGTGGATTCCGTGGGCTCTGGGGAGCTTGGGGCGGTCAGGGCCGTTGGACAACTGTGGCCATCACGGGAGCCCCCCTGCAAGCAGAAGGGGTTCCCCCCCTCGGGCCCCGCGCCAGCGTGCGTGGCTGCAGGCATGCCGGGCACTTGCGCAGGCAGGAGGGCAGTCGAGCCCGTCAGGGCATTTTATTTTTGTCCGAGGAAGGTTTTTGGTTTTGTTTTTCTTCCTTTTCAGAAGGTGAAGACTTTCAAGGTTGTCAACAATTTTCTTGCCAAAAAATAATGCAACCCAAGCCAGAACACCCTGACCGACAGAAAGGAGATTAATATTTGAGTTTTCAGTTTCTCAGAAGCAAAAAGCCCCAAATGATGTCAGAAACAGATATGTTCTCTCAGGCACTTTAATTAAAATAAATCCAACCAGGACGTTTCCTCAGCAGGTCACCTCTCTGCTTTTAAAGCGCTGTGTTAAATCTCTCCCTCGTGCAGGGGTCTGGCTGCTGTCTGACACTGGGACTTGCTCTTTGTCTGGCTTCCCCTTCCAGGGATGATTTGAGGAGAGGCTCTTTTAAGGGGAGAGGCGGCATCGGTGCTTTGGCAGGGCTTCTTGACTGAGGTTGAGTGCCCCAGGTAAGGGGCTCAGCCCCCATTTCCTAGTTGAACGTGTGTGCTGGTGGCTGGGGTCTGGTGGGAGCCCTGTTACGTGAGGAAGTTGAGCCCCTGCGAGCAGCTCTGGGGTGCAGCGTGAAGCACTCTGGTCCCAGGACTAGAGCAAATCCTTAAAATCTGCATAACGTCAAATTCGTTGGGTGAAAGAAGGGAGGGAAAGATATTAAGTCCAACAGAGCTGATGTGAGCATGAGTGGGATGCTGGTTCTTTGATGCCAAGCTGTGCACTGACCTGTTCTTAATAACCTGGCAGCAAAGTTACATCCCAGCAGCTCCGTCCCTGTGGCAGGATGCAGCTCTGGCATCGTCGCTGCCGAAGCCACAGCCTTAGAGTGGAGTGGGGAGCGTAACTGGGAGGCCTGGTGAATAGATGGTCAGATGCCACTGTGATGGGCATCTGGTGTGACCCAGAGGAGCCGTGCTGGTAGCTGGAGGTTTCAGCCCTGAGGTCACGGCTGATTTTTGTCAGCTGGAGCGTGGCGCAGGGGTGGCAGAAGCCCCTGAGAGCCGAGGACGCATCATGAACGCGGTGTGCGGGTTGTGACCACAAAACAAGAAGCAAACCGGTGTGTTGGTGGTGTTTGGCTTCGCCTGGTAGAGATAAGGCCAATAAACCGGGAGACACCGACCGCTGCGTGCGCGCGTGGCTGCCGCTTTCACCGCGAAGACGCACCCGGATGGCCGTTTCTCGCGGGTGGTGTGACGGGGCGCGGCGGTGCCGAGGTGCCCTGGATCTCTGCCCCGCATCACCCCAAGCAGCGGGTCCCGCGTCCCCGGAGCGAACGAGAGCGGCCGTTTCCCAGCGGTGCCCGCTGCCCCGTGCCAGCCCCCCCCCCGACACCCCCAGCTACAAGCCCCTCGCTCTGCCTGCGTCCTGCCTGCGGGGGGGTCCCTGCCCCGCATCGGGGTCCCAGCCCGGGGCGCGGGGTCCTCCCGCGCCCCGGGCTGGGACCCCGGTGCGGGGCGGTGCGCGGGCGCACCGGGCATCCTGCGTCCCCGGCCCGGCCCCGCGGGGGGGGCAGGCAGCTGCCCGGGGCCGGGCCGGGCCGAGCCGCCCACCCTCCCGCGGAGGCGGGGACGCCGCCGGGGCCGGCGGAGCGCGGCGGCAGCGCGGCCCGGCCCGGCCATGGGGGCGGCCCAGAGCCAGAAGCCGCGGGGGCCGGAGTCCCCGCAGCGCCGGTGAGTGCGGGCGGGGCGGGGGGGTCGCGGTCCGTCCCGGGGTCTGGGGCCGCCCTGCAGCCCCCGGCGCCGGCTCCTTCCCAAGGCGCGGGGCTGGTCCAGGGCCCGCGGCGGCGCGGGAGGGAGAAAACAGAGCATCAAGTGGTTAAACTGGGGGGAAAAGTTCCGTTCCGCCCCCTGCAGCCACGCTCGGCTCTACAGCCACGGTCCGAACCACCCCCCCGCTCCCGGCACCCGGGATTTCCCGGGCTGCAGCCAACCCTCGGAGCGGGGACCCCTCGTTCGCGTTGGCCTTAGAAAACGGGGTGCAGAGATGGGAGGTGGCTGGGGTTGGGGGGCTGGTGAGCAGCAGAGGCAGCGCTGGGGGCTTCGCAGCTGGCGTGGGCACTGCGAATGAGGGAAAGTGTGCCAGCTGGGATCAGCGGGGAAACTGGAGGCACCTTATCTGCAAATCAACCAAAACACTTTCTGGAACATGGAAATATTTTCTTTAAGTGAGCCGCCCTGTGATGCAGAGATAGCCCCGCTGAGGAGCTCTGCTGCTGCTGCTCTTCTCAACCAGCCCACGCTGGCCAGAGCTGCACTGTGCTGTGGGGACACTGGCCAGGCTGGCAGGACCTGGTGCCCGGGTGAGCCCTGTGCTTGTCCTGGAGCCTTTGTCCAGCTTTACCGAGCAGTGACCCCGCAACCAGGCTGCTGCTCTTCTAAACGTTTACAAACATCCCTTGGTTTGCAAACGCTGGGTTCAGACAGGGAAAACAAGTGCTTTCTCCCCTTTGTACCTGCTCTACCCTGCCTTTATTTGCCTGCGGTGGCCTCCTAAACATGTTAGAGGTGTTCCCAGGTGTAAAAACCATCCCGTGTTCACTGTGTGCATTGGAGACGCTCCTTTCTGCCCCGTCAGACTCGGCTGCTTCGCTTGCTCGCTCCACCTTGAGCAAACTTTATTTTGTTCCCCTCCCACCCTTTATCGTTTTCCTGTGCCAGCTGCTGTCCTCACTCCTCAGCTGCCCTCCATCCCTGCCAGCATCCCAGGGTATGAGGTAAGGTGCTGCCTGCTTTGCCCAATATCATCAAGTCCTAACTAAAATCAGGGAGCCAAGGCCTGACAAACACCTGATAAGAGCATTCCTGCCGCGTAGCACTGCTATTTTTAGCAAACAGAGTGAAGGAGCTGGTAGGGGAGAAATGAAGCTGCACACCGAAGGCAGATGCTGGTGTTCATAAACCATCAGTGTGACAATCAGGCTGCAAAATCTCGCAGATCTTGAGCCTATTTCTGTTGAATTGCTTTGATGAGCTCGCATCTAGGCAAGTAGCATCAGTGAGATTAAGCTGTGCTTGTCGTTTTTAAAATGCAGGAATAGCAGTGCATTCATTCTCACATGGGTCCCTTTAATGCAGTCACAAATGTTTGTACTTAGTAATTTGATGGCGGTATGGTGGGGAAAGACAGCTGGAGCCCGGGGGCTCGTTGGTGGTGTCTGGGCCTTGTGCGTGACAGTTGTGTCCTTTACTTCTATTTTTATAGAGGTATTTTGATGGAATGTGTAGTGATGGGAACTGTCACATCCCAGGGCTGTGAAGGGTCCTGGGGGAGCTGAGCTGCTCAGCAGCACTGTCCCACGCTGGGCATCGCCCTGGTGCTCCAAGCACTGCCTCAGTGTGTGACGCCCAGGTTCCTGCTGTGCCCCGGAGAGCAGATGGCAGCAGTAGAGCCGGAGATGGGAGGAAATGGCGTTTTGTCTTTCTTGAATGCCAGGGCATTCGGTGCTGTGCTTCTCAGTCCCGTGATCTGTATCTGAACTGCGGCTTCACCAAGGTCAGGGGAAGCAAAAGGAACGCGGGAACTTCGCTGTCATGGCTTTGCCCTCCCGTGGTCCTGCCTCGTCCCTTGGCAGGGGCCTCCTCGCCACGGTGGGAAAGTGCCCCGAAACGCCAGCGAGGCTGGGTCGCTGCTGCTTTCCACCCCGCGATCGCAACTGCAAAGTGTTCTGTGGCTGCGGTTGCTGGAAGACCCCACGCGTGAGGCTGCGCCCGGCGTGGGCCCGTCTGCCAGCGCCAGTGCTGCAAGAGGGGGTTCGGGGTGAGGCAGCGCGGGCAGGAGCTCAGGGTCTCTGCCGGGCACCGGCCGGGGGTGGCTGAGACCATGCCAGGGGGTCGTCCAGGCTGCCCCGGAGGCATCGGCCCGGGTCGGGCTGAGGGTCCCGCTCTGCTCCTGTGTCCTGCGGGCTCTGCGAGCCAGAGGGAAGGCGCGGAGCCCCGGCCCGCCGCGTCCCGAAGGGCCGGAGATGCTCTGAGCCCTTGGAAATCCCATCCTGGAGTGCCCTCTAGTGAGAGCACCTCCCGCCCGGCCCCGCCGAGCTCCCGGAGGATGCTCCGGGATGGTACTGCGCCCAGGAGATGCTCCGGGATGGTACCGCGCCCAGGGGATGCTCCAGGATGTTCCGGGGTGGCGCCGCTCCCGGGGAAACCATCTCTCTCCCCAGCGTTTGCTGCACATCATCACTGGTGCGCGTAAGCCTCCACGTGGCTAGTTCTCTTAATTCCCAAAGTTTGCATTTTTCACAAGGGGCAGAGGATACTTTCTGTTTTTACTGATGCATAGGTCCGCTTTAAACTGGGGAAAACATGATAAATGGAATAGGGTGGTGTAAAAGACAACAACACAAAAATATTCTCATGAAACACCTCACACCTTTTCTAGAGGAAATACATGTTGTGTGGATAACAAGCTCTTAAGGAGAGAGCACCCTGGGTGCTGCTGGCTTCCTACAAGAATCAGCACAAGAAGTGTGAGCAAGGTTTTGGATGGTTTTGCAGCCTCTGAGACACCAGGGCTCTTCCAGGTCCCATATCTTTGGGGCTCCAGCTGCTTGCTGTGAGCCGGAGTGCTGCTGTTTGCCCCCTCCCCTGGAAACCCAAAGCCTCCTGCGAGCTGCGGGTGATTTCAGCGCCGCCGCTGCTGGAGATGCTGAGCTGACTGCCTGCTCCCAGTTCTCCTTCCTGGAGCAACTAGGGTGGCCCTTGGCCAGAGCCACTGGCCCGGGGATCCACAGGGAAAGGGCTGCAAGAGCCCCAACGATCCCTTCTTGGGGTATCTGCCACCTGCATGCTTGCAGAGGTGATGGAGGATGTTACCTACATAACCCATGGTGTTTGTTTAAAAATAGGCAAAGCCAGGAAAAATAGTTACTAAGCAAGGCTGGGTGCCCATGATTAACCTCCTGGGGCTGGGGACCACCGTGCTGCCACGTCAACCTCTCCTCCTGCGCCCACAGATCGACCCTTTTAAGGACCCCAACCAGGAGAGGCTGGGCGCTTGGGCAGGATGGTGCTCAGCTGGGAATTCATCGGCTGTGCATCGCTGCCTGTCCTGGAGCCGCTGCCGTTGTGCAGTGCTTGGCGCAGTGAGGTCCTGGGCCGGGGCGGGAGGTGACAGCGGCGCAAAGGACAGCTCGTCCAGCTGCTGCGTGTGCCGGCTGCAGCTCACCGCGTGGGTGGAAGCTGCTGGCAGGTCTTTTTTTGAACAGGTCAGCATCCTCCCTGCTCTGCAGAAATGTGTCTGCTGACTGTGCCAGGCAGTGTTTGGCAGCCAGAGCCACCGGTGTGGCTGACAAAGTCAGGTTATCTCCTCAGCCTTTGATTTGCAGGCAGGGTTGCTGCCAAGCTGGGTTGAGTGCCAAGCTGGAAAATGCCACTCGAGGCATTTTCTTAATTGCTCATGGTAGACAGCAAGTGGAAGCAGGCTCTGCTCTCGCACTGCTCTGATATCTTCCTGCCCCAGGGCCCTGAAGGTCAGGAGCTTCGCAGCCCACACTGGAGCTGGTGTGGTTCAGTCCTGCTGATGCCGTTCCTACCGCTCTCCTTCCTCTGGGCGGTGGGTGGGAGCAGGGGGTCCTTGCTGGGCACACGGGGTGTGTGCGCAGCCTTCACAATGGAAGGATGCTGCTGATTTCCTCCGCTCATGCGCCCCAGTTCCCTCATCCAACAAGTGGGGGGGCTGTAGGAGTCAGTCTATAGGTTGTTCTTCACCTGGTGCAGCTCCTTCCCGGCTGCAGCAGAGGCAGCTCCTCCCGCTGTGGCACCCGCACCAGCTGCTGCTCCTGCGTCGGTCTGTTGTCATCATTTCTGGTTTCTCTGTGCAGTCCCTGGCAGAACCCGGGCAGCCGGCAGCCGTTTTGAAGGGCAGCGATGCCGTCGCTCTGTCCGGCCTTCTGGGTTGGCCGCGATTCGGGCAGCGACTGGCGGGAAGCGGGAGCGGGAGGAGGAGTTGCGGCTGCAGCGAGCGGTGCTGCAGAGCGGCTCACGCCGCCGCACGCGCTGAAGATCTCCTTATGTAAAATTCATCTGCAGAAATCAGCTCTGCCACTTCACGCGGTGGGAAGCAGGCTGCTCGTTTCTGCTCACAGCAGGCGTAGGCGACAGGATGTTGAGGTTCTGCTTTTGCTTCTGCCTCAGTTTTTGGCTAGGCTTCCCCAAGTGTCACTTAGTCCTCTCTTGCTCAGCGTCCTCTGCGCAGCAGCCAGAGAGGTTTGCAGGGCTCCTCGTCCCCCAGACCGCGGCGGTGTGGAGGGCAGCACTGTGCTGCAGCCGGGGTGTTATCCAGGGTCCAGACACGTGAGCTGTTTCTGCCCCTGCGGTGGGAACTGGCAGCACCTTTGCTCTGGCTGAACCAGAGGTATCTTTGGGGCAGTTTGGAAGCTTTGCGTAAGGGGGTAAGAGATTTTCTTTAACAGAGGCTGGGCAATAAAAGTGTGCAGCCATGACACATATATTTAATAAGGACACCAACAGATGGAAGCTTGGAAGAAAGGATCCCAGTAGGGAGGTTATGTGAGATGCTCCGCAGTGAGGAATGAGCCCTTTGAAGCACCTGATAGAGGCTGGTGTTAGAGGCAGCCAGACCAGATGGACGGGTCTGCTGTGACCCAGAGGCCTCCCTGCCCGTGCGGAGGCATGCCTGGCGCTCGGGGCTGGCTGATGATTCACGGAAAGGCATCGGGCTGCGGCCTTGGCCTGCCACGTGAACGCTCCGTGTGGTTACTGAGGGCCAATAGCGCTTCCTCGCAACGGGCCGGACTGGTTTTGCAGTGGGATAGTTGTCTGCCCTGTCCCAGGTCACCCCTGGGACCTGCTGCTGGGAGCGGGGTGAGCCAGCCCAGGGCTCCGGGGAGCTGCAGGCTCTGGGGCAGCAACTGTCCGGAGCCGGTAATGCCGCTGCCTGTAACAGATCTGGTGCCCAAGTGCTGGACATTCCCTGCAGCGCTTCGGGCACGACACCTGTAACGTTTTCTCCTCTCTCTAGCAAGCGTGTGGGAGGTAATGAATTGGGGAGTGGGAGCCCTCGGCAGGGGGAAGGTTCCCAAGGGAGGCCAGCATGGCAGTGTTTATTTCGGCGGGGACTATTGGCTGTTATTTTTAAACAACAATAGTTTAATAAATAAATAAACTTGCTGCCACAGAAGGATATAGCATCAGCCAGTGCTGTTGAAGTCGGTATGTCCTTGGAAAATGGAAGGGGCAGGTGTTTCCCTGCCCTCTGCCCCTCACCCTCTGTGTCTGACTCCTCGGGAGCGATTTGCTCCGCCTGGCCCTGGGCACCCCCCGCTGCCCGGGGCCAAGGCTCCCCCGGGGGCCGCTCGCCTTGCGGGGCAGCCCCCAGCCAGGGTGGGCTCTTTGCTGGCACGTCCCGAGCGGAAGGAATCTGCCGTCCCGCCGGCCGCGTTACCGCACAGGTGCAGCCCCGATAACGGGGGATAAATCAGGGGGAGGGATCTGGTTTCCCAGCCCCCCGCCCTCTGGCGCAGGTGGCCGGGGCGGGGGGGGACACTCAGCGCAGCATCCCGGGGGGTGGCGGTGGGCTGGCTGGGATGTGCCGCCCCCCGCCCCTCCCCCGCGCCGGGGATGCCCCGGCCCCGCGTTTGGGCAGAAATAGGTGGATTTGAGAGTTTGCGTGGGAAGGGAGGAGAGCGAGGGAGGGGCGCGGGAGCTCGTTATCACCCGACCGGGCGGGGTGGGGGCTCGGGAGCGCTACCCCGCATCCGCAGCCCGCATCCCGCCCCCCACCCCGCCGCGGGCGCGTCCAGAGGAGGGAGCGGGCGGGCGGCGGGGCGGGGGGGCTCCCGCGGGCCGGTCCCTCCCGGCCGGGCGGTGCCGGGGGGCGGCGGGGGCGGGCGCTCTCCCTGCCGGCGAGTAGTACAGTCCGGGGAGGCCCTTGGCGGCGGAGCGGCGATGGGGGCGGCGCGGCCGCAGTGAGCCCGGCGGGGAGCGGAGCTGCGGCGGGCCCATGGCGTTCAGCGCCTGGCAGATCCTCTCGCCGGTGCAGTGGGCCCGGTGGACCTGGTCGGCCGTGCGGGGCGGGGGCAGCCCCGAAGGGGAGGACGGCGGGGCCGGAGGGGCGGAGGAGGACTCGGCGGCGGAGGGGACGGCCCTCGGCTTCAGGCAAGTGGCCGCGTCCCCTTCCCCGAGTCCGCTTTCCCACCCACGCGGGGCCGGGCAGCGCCCGTGCCCCCCCGACCCCCGCCCCCTCCGCCCCTCGCTGCCCGCTCGCTGCCTGGCATCAGCTTGGCTGCCTGGGGGGGGGCCGCAGCCTGGCTACGGGAGCGGGGGCGAGCAGAGGCGGCGGCCGAGCCGTGTCGCTGCCCGGCGGTGCTCGGCGCTGCGCTCCCGGGAAGATGCCGGGAGCATCGCGGCTTCGTTCCCGGGCGTGCTGCGCGGCAGCCCCCCGGAGCGGCGGGGGAAGATGCCGGCGGGGCTGCCGCGTCCTTGGAGGTCCGTGGCGGATTCTCGGGCAGCCTGGGAAGGGCCCGACAGGAGCGATCCCCGAGGCTCGGCCGAGAGGAGGGCTGGGGACGCAGGGGGGCTGCTCACGCTGATGGTTCACCTGCTCTCCCGTTTCCGTTTGCTGGCGTGTCCCGCTGGGCAGGAGAGCGGCCGCCGCAGGATGCCCACGGCCGGCCGGGCCGGGAGCCGGCCTGGCTGGATGCGTGGGCAGTGTGGAGGATGTCAGAGCTAGCCTTGAAAGCGGTAATTCCTCATTCTTTTCCCCCCCCTCGGCAGCTCGGACTCCGAAGGTAATTTTGAGACCCCTGAAGCAGAAACGCCGACCCGCTCGCCACTAAAGGAGTTCTGCGAGCCGCTGCCCGGATCGCCGGAGCCCGAGGCCAGGAGCCAAGGTAAGGGGCTAGCGTCCACCTTCTGCTTTTCGGTGCTCCGCTCCGGATGCGGAAAGGCAGGGTGGGGTCAAGGAGGAGAAGTTGCTTGTTTTGAGTAACGCCTGCCACATTTTTTGTGGTTAATGGCCTGGATGGTTCAAATGCCAGTACTGGGGCTGTGTGCTGTGCTGAGGGCTGTTCTCTCCCTTGAGTGAAACGTTGATTTTATTGAATCGCTTCGGAGGGAGGGGACTGCTCTGCGGCTTCAGAAGGGTCTGTTTGCCCCCCTTGGCTCATGCCTAAGTGCAAATTATCCTTGTGCTGTTTTGCAACCACCGGTTGCACCCTCCTGCTGTCCCCGAGTCGGGGAGAGAGCGAGAGGCTGCAGGAGGCAAAGCTCTGCACGTTGGTTTTGTGAGCTGCTGAGCCGGGCTGAGGCTGTGCCCAGGGATGCAGCCGGGACAGCTGTGATGGATCGAGAGGAACTGAGGATGTTGTTGAATCGTTTTGTCAGTGAAACTGCCCTCTGCCACTTCCCCTGCAGACTGCACGGTGCTCGGGGCTGCCTCCCACCCCTGCCCGCTGCGGAGAGCAGGCTGCTGGCTGGCGGAGCTGCCCCGCACGTGCCCCATGTGCCACTCACCCTCGGCTCTTGCACAGGAGCTGACGTGGTGCTGGGTTTGTGTTTTCCCCTGGCCGGTTGGTGGTGGTGGTTTTGTTGCACGGGTCTCTTCTCCCTGGGGTTAGCAGCCGGGTGTCTTTGCTGTGTAGCTGCTGTTAAAGATGCAAAAGCTCAACGCTGCTAAACCCCATTTCTAGGGAAATTGCGAGGGATCTGCTGAAAACGCAGGGGCTTCTGGGCAGGGTCCTGTGCTGTGGCTGGTTTGTCCTTGTGTCTCACACTGGCTACTGATTCTCTGAGCACGGTTCCGCATTAACCCTTGGCCTTTTGGGGACCAGCTGCCCCCTGTCACCGTACCCTTCTCTCCAGGGGGAATTGCAGTTGGTGTCTGTGGCTGAGCTTGGTGTTTATGTCTGTTCTCATGCTGCCAGGAGGAGGCTTTGAAGTTCCAGCACCTTTGCAACAACCGCTGGAGGTTATCGGGGCAGGGCAGCGAGGAGACCTCCCCTTCCCTCTGCTCTCTCAGCAGAGCGGGGTGACTGGGCAGTGTCAGGACATGTGAGCCCCAAGGCTGTCTGCAGCAGGGCAGCCTCTCCGGGGTGTGGGGCAGCACATGGGGGAGCTGGAAGGTCCATCCTGAGCATCCTCTGCTCTCACTCGCTGCCGCAGGGCCCCTGGAACGGGACTTGCAATATTGTGCTTTTCTTGAGCGCTCACAACCGCAGGCTGGCAGCTGACTGCTCAGCCGGGTTTCAAAGCGTGCAAGCTTGAACCAGACCCTGCGTCCTCCCCGTGCGGGAGCCCAAGTACTGCACGACCTTGACAGTGACAGGGTGCTGTGGCTCTCCATCTCCTGTGGCATTGTTTTGCTGTTGGGATGGATCTGGGTCCCCATCCATCCCTGTGGAAAACACAGGTTTATTTGCCTTGATGGAGAGAGCACTTGGTTCATGCTTCCGATAATGGCAGCTCTTGGAATAGTCCTTCTCTCTTAAGAAGGGATGATAGAGGCATCTTTACTTTGGGGGATAATGTCTGGTGAGGAGGAGAGAGGAGATAAAGGCCTTCCTAGCAGGTATGAGGATCACTTCTGCCAAAGCTTCTGCTCAGGGAAGCACATTGCCTTGAACTCCAGGAACCCACCATCCCCAAAACGTGCCTGTGCCCCGGCACCTTGGGACAAACAGTTCCTTGGGGCCAGCCCGGCGCAGCAGCGAGGGACCAGCTGCTCCCGGCACCCCACGCACAAAGGTCGCAGTGTTGCAGCGCCGAGCGGATGATCTCTGGTGAAAGCTGTTTTTCCGTGCTGGCTGGTGGAGAGCGGAATGTTGGAGGCAGCCGGACCAGACCCGCTGTGCGACTGCACCCGGCTCCATCCCTTCCCTGCCCGGGGCTTCGGGTGCATCTCCTCCGCGTCTCTTACATGGTGGAAGGAGGGGATTACCTGGGTGCAATTGAGGGTTTGCAGTGTGCAGAGGGCATCCTGGGATGTTAAATCACCTTCCCTTAGGTAATCTATATGTTGAGCCCTCATCTGCACAATGCTGTTCTGCAGCAGCACGTGCCCGTCGGTCTGGCTGCAGCTCGGGAGCAGCAGCGGTAACAAACGCGGCGATGAGGAGGCGATCCTGCGTAATGGCAGCTTGTCAGCGCTGAACCAGCCGAGCTGGCGCGTGCGGCGAGAGCCGCTGCCCGGCACTTGGTGGGGAACAGCTGCTGCCAAAGCTTGTGTGCACCTGGGCCGGGGCAGCGGCACGGGCACAGACCTGTGGGCAGGCACAGCATCCCCCAGGCTTGGTGGTTGGGGCGTTGTGCCCGTTCAAGATCACTCAAATGGTTTTCCCCTTGCTGTCTCGGATGGTGGAGACTGTAATTCTGTCCCATTCTTGCTGAAGTTATCTTCAATTGTCTGCCAGAAGGAGATACGCTGTGCGAGGAAATGAGCAGAAGCAACAAATACGGATCCATCAGCGGTGGGAGCAGGCTCATCGGCTTTTACTTCTGTTACCCTGATGCAGGGCACGTGTTTTCCGGTGCGTTAGCGGCAGCGTCGTTTGCCGGTATGCCAATTCTTACCAGAATAGATTTAAAAATAGATCAACGGCTGTTAAACAAAAGCGGAAAGCTAAAAGAGGAAAAAAGTCGTTAGCTACGTAAGCCTGAGCTGGAGGCACCGGCCAGACATCCTGTGCTCAGCCTGCGAGCGAGCCGGGAGGGGGGAAACGTGTGGCTCACGGGGGGCACAAAGCGTGAGCCGGGCACAGGCTGCAGATAGCGCAGGGGTTGCTCTCGCCAGCGTTTGGCATCGGGGCCGCGCGGGGCATCGTTGCTGCTGTATGTGGGATGAAACGGGCGCGGAGCCTTCGCGTTGCAGCGCTGCTGCGGCCAAGTTTCGCTGATTCATTTGAGGGAGCGAGGGCTGGCGCGCAGGAACGCTGCCGAGTTGGTCGGTGTTTTGTTGAATTTCAGGCTAAGGAAGGCGAGCGTAACGATGGCGGTGCCTGTCACTGTGGTGCCAGACTGTCCTGTCCGTACGTTTGTCTTTGGAGAGCGTGAAATCTCCATTTTCACTGTGCAGTGTCCCCTCCGCATGCGCCGGCCGCGCAGAGGGAGGTTTGCAGTCCGTGCACAGCCGGTACGACTGCTGTTTGCAGCGATCCGGGGTGTCTTTGCTTGGATCTGTGTTTGGGATGGATCCTGGAGTCCCTGGGCACGCCATGCTGCTGGCAGTGTCCCTTTTCATGCTGGGACTAAAACATCCCCAGCTGCAGGGCACAGTGCCAGAGGTGAAACAGGACAGCTGGGGGTCACCTTCTCGGGATGCTGCCAAAAGGCATCCACTGGGATGCCTGTGGGAAGAACTGGTCCAAGGAGGGTGGCTGCATGTGATGGGTGGCTGCCAGACTGCCCTCCCTGGGGTCCCGTGGGGTGTTCTGCACAGTTTCAGCCCAAAAGGAGGGTTAGGGCAGCGAGATGGCTGGCGAGGCAGCGGGGCTGGGGAGGCACGGGCTGTGTCTGAAGGCTGGTGTCCCTGGCAGGAGACGTGGGCAGAGAGAATGAGTGCTGGGCCGGCGCAGTGGCTTTCCAACACGGGGGTGGTGGGGAGCTGTGCGCCCTTTGGGGTTTAAACACGCGCAGAGGCTGTGGAGGAGCAGGGGTTGGGAAGGGCTCCTGGGAACAGGCAGTGCTGCAGCGAGGTTGTGGCGATGCTGGTACCCAGCACAGCTGGGGGGGCCGGGGCACAGACCTCGGCTCTTCCTGAGTGCCCCGAGACCCTTCAGGTCACTGGTTTCTGCATCCTGTGTAATTGTTCCTGCAGGAACGCACGCTCCCGGGTTTGGCAGCTGATGGGAGGCTGCGTTGGAGGCAGAGGAAATGCACGGGGGCAGAAACTGTGGCTGCCTGGTGGGGCCGGGGGGGCTCGGGGCCAGGCTGTCCCCCCAGCCCTTGCTGGGCATGGGGACCCGTGTGGGGTGGGTTTGCCCAGAATGCCGTCGCCTTTGGGACAGCTTTATGGGAGGGTTTGGTCCTGCGCTTGGCAGTGGCCAGGAGGGGCATGGGCTGGCTCTCCCCCCCGTGAGAGGCAGCTGAAGCACTGGATGGTGCCCCGGGAGCACCCCTGAGCCCAGCGGGTCCCCAGGGCTCTGCCCCACAAACCGTCGCAGTCTTCATCCTGGCAGTGAAGTCTTCATCCTGGCAGCACTCTCTGGAGAATTATTTGACCTGGTGGCTTTGCCTGCCTTTGTCCTCTGTATGGAGCAATCTGGGTGCCAATGCGAGCCCGTCCTGGGGTGCCCTCAACCCTGGGGCTGTGCTCCCTGGGAGGGGAACAGCTCGGCCCAGGCAGGACTGAAAACTGGGATGCAATGGGAGAGGGCAGCGATGGGGCTCCTGCGGCGGCGGTGGGCAGGCTCCTCCGGCTCTCCTTCCTTCCATCCCCTCGGTCCCCTTGGGCTGCCGCTGAGATGCGGCGCTGAGCGTGGCACTTAACTCACACGAGTGATTAATACCCGTCTGGCACCCAGGGCCTCTCCAGAGAAGGGCGAAAATCCCACCGAGCTCGCGGCAGGGACGGTCCTGCTTCAGCAGGTCGCCGAAGCCGCAGGCGAGCCCCCGCGCTGCCCTCTGCCCGCGCCTCCCGCTGCGCCCCAGTGCCCGGAGCGGCTGAGCGGGCTGTGCCGCGGGCTGGGCGTGCGGAACAGGAGTGAATCACAAAATTGGAAGACCTGGGTGGTGGGTGGTTCTTCTAATTTTTGTGCAGAAGCAGCTGTTCCGAGGGACGGTCACGTGCGCCATCCCTTCTCCTCTCCCCGCCCTGCAGACCCCCGCGGCGAGGAGAGGTGGTTTGCGTGCCGAGTGCTTGTTATTCAAGAAGTGATTACTCATGGCTCGGGTTAGAAACCAGGATGGGCTCATGTCCGTGAGAACGGCGGCGGCGAAACCTTCCAGTGGGAATGTAAAATGCATTTAAAAGGTGCCTTTTGCCCTGACTTTGAAGTCTGTTCTTCTACTCAGGGCTGTCTCAGTGAGGTTTAAAACATCTGAGCAACACAGCGAGTGTAATAAAGTTTTCTTTGGGGACTGTTAAGGAGGTTTTCCTGGTTCCTAACGATGGAAGGGCCTGGCAGACACTGCCTCTGAGTGTTTTGTGGCTGCACTCCAAGTACGTATCCACTGGATTTGTGTTTACTGGTGCAGTTTCTGGGGCAGCGAGGCAATGTCTAGTTGGAGGGAGCTTTTTTGCAGTCTCAGGGAGCATGCAGCCCCTCATGATTCGTTTCCATGGCTTTTAGCATCCTGGAGATCAGTTATGCAAACCACGAGCCATCAGCTGAGTCAGGGTTGCTGGCTCCGTGTCCTGGGTTAGCCCAGGGACCAGATATTTGCCCGATTCACTTTTCTCCTGCCAGCCTGTGGCTCCCTCGCTCACCACCAAACGTGAGCGGGTTGCAAACGCCCCGTGGCAGAAACAGCCTTTCCAGGGAGACATGCTCCGGGCTGCCGGTGCGTGTGGGTCTGTGGGAGCTGGTCGTTGGCATCCCCCAGCCAAACCTCCTCCCTGTGAAATGAGGGCATGATTGACATGACTCCCCTCTGCGGCCGTCACCTCAGTGCCAGGGTGCACAATAAGGTTTCCCTGGCACAAGCCCTGCATCACCCATGCTGCTGCTCCCAGCCAGGTTTCCAGATCATTTCGGTCCTCAGTCAAGCACTGGTTTTTGTCCTGTCCTTGGAGGACCTGGCTGGGCTGCATGTCCCCAGAAAGATGCCAGTGAGAGCTGCAGGTCCCAGGTGCCCCAGCGTCCTGCTCTGCATTATCCTGGGAGTCTGTGCAATCGTCCCTGGTTGTGATGCAGGAGAAGAGGTGCGGATGAGTTGAGGTGACACTGAGTGCGTTCGCATGCCTGTGCCAATGTCCTGGCCCTGGGTGCTTGGTGGGTGTAGCTTTCAGGATGCCTTGGTAGGTAAGGAGCTTCCCCATCCCCTGACAGCAAAGAAAAGATTAAACAGTAAAAGGATTTAGGGGAAGGGATTGGAGTAATAGTGATTAAGTCATGGATCAGGATTTGTGATTAAGAAACTCTTGGCAGCAGCATAGGGAGCCTGGTGTAAGTGCACGGGCAGGATCTCTGCGGGCAGAGGTGCAGGCAGCGCGCGGCCGAGTTCCGGTGGGCAGGACGGAAGCTGCGGGCAGGCGTGGTGCTGAGCAGAGCGGATCCAGTGCCCGTGCCCCACTCCCGGCAGGCCCTTTCCTGCGGGCTCACTGCTCTTTGGGGGTCTCTGCTGTGCCTCCCCTTCCCTCCCTCCCTGTGCGCAGGGATTTTGCTCTCCCGGCGCTTTGGCTCCTCGCGTTTATGCATCGCAGCGACAGTTTGTGAGCGTCGGCCACGTGTGGCTGCTGTATCAGGAGCTCACGGTTTACAGGGGACCCTCCCGACGCTGTGTGTCCCCAGTAAAATCTGACCCTGGAGCAGCTGCGAGGGGGCAGAGGAGCCCCTCTGGAGGGGGGCGCACGGCAGGCAGGGGTTTAACCGGCTCCTTTTATCTTTGCAGAGCTGAGCGGCCGTGGGGACCTGCTGGTAGGGGAAGGCAGCCGGGACAGCTCGCCTGGGAAGCACCCCAGAGATGAGGCTCAACTGGAGACCGGAGCCACTAAAGCCAACTCGGATACTACAGGGGAATCCAAGCCCGAAGACTCACCCCTGACGCAGCTGCCGGCTGAAACCCGGCTGCCGGCTGCGCTGGGCAGTGGGGCTGACGCTGGCTGTGCCGCCGTGCCCGCTGCAGAGCCGGCACCGGTGCCCAATGCGGGCACAGCCACCCAGGAGCGGGTCATGTCAGGAGAGGACCCAGCAGATGCTGGCATGGGGCTGGCGGAGCCGAAGGCTGATGCCCTGGCCCAGGAGTGCTCGCTGAGCCGGGGCCAGCTCAGGAAAGGGAAGGCACCTTCGCTGGGGAGGAAAGCAGGAGAAACCACAGAGGAAACCCCAGTGCCCCAAGCGTCCTACCAGTTCAACCCTGAGCAGTACGACGAGAGTGTAAACCCCTTTGTGACCGGGGGCTGCCGGCTGCAGAGCTCCCCCCAGGCATCCCCGCGCCATCTCTCCCATCCCAGCAGCAGCTGCGATGAGCTGGAGGGGTACCCGGCCCCGGAGTCCGAAGGGCAGGTCCCAAAACCTGAGGTCGGTCTTACAGAGGGGAGAGAGAGCCCAGAGGCCAGGAGAGCTGTGGCCAGGAAGGGCAGCAGGATTCCAGCCAGCAAGCAGCTGACACCGAAGAGGCACCGCGAGCCCCCCAGGAAACCAGCCGAGGATGTGGAGAGGGGTCCCACGGAGCCACCGCCTCCCCAGGGCTCCCCCCGGCCGGGTCCCCTGCTCTGGGACAGCCCGGGTCTCAACCCCTCTGGTGCCAGCTCAGCACTGCAAAACTCGCCGACTCTCCCCAAGGGCTCTTACCAGTTTGACCCCAATAACTTTGACTCTGTGGATCCCTTTAAGCCCACCAAGACCCTTGCCAGCTCCGCCGCCGACTTCTGCCCTGCTGCCGATAACAGCCTCAACGAAATCCTCGAGTCTCAGACGCTGGAGGTGCAGGATGGTCTCGTGAAAGGCAGAGACTCCCCGAAGAAGCCCAAGTCGCGCCTGATAACGTGAGTGCCGGTGCGCGGAGCGGGAGGCTGGCTGGGGGCTGGCGGCCCCCTCCGTTCCCCTGCGCACGGGCAGAGCTGCGGTGGCAGCGATGGTGCTCCTGCTCCCGCACCTTCTGAGCCAGCCCGGAATACCGATGTGCACCTCAGGGTTCTGCTGCCACCCTGGTTTTATCCACCCCTTGTCCTGGCAGAGCGGCAGCTCCTCTCCCTGCCAGCACCCCGGTCGCTCTGTGGTGGATGGGAGAGAGGGACGGATGTCTCAGAGAGGTGCCGGTGCACCGGGTCCCAGGCAGAGCGGGGCGGGCTGGATCGGGATGTGCTTTGCAGGATCCCCTCTTTGGAGATCCCTCGGGGCTCCAGCTCGTGGGGTGGAGGCGCCGGGGCCGTGGAGTCTGAGCAAAGCTGTAGTGGAAGGTGGAGCCCGCGGGGTTTGCCGAGTGAACACGAGGGTCTGTGGGGCGTCTGGAGCTGCGGCCGCGGGTCTGGTTCATCGGGTGCTGCGGGGACGTGTTGTGAGCTGCTGCCCCTGAACTTCTCTGTGTGACGGGGGCAGAGAACAGAGACCGAACAGGCGGATGGTCTGTTGCTTTCATCACGTCTGCCCGGGCGGTAGGCAGCTGCTTGTCGCTTGCTGAACTATTTAAGAGCATTTTTAGTTCCTGAACTGTGCTATTTAAAACCCCCGTGTAGATGGTGACGTTTCATGGTGCCCGTGGGAGCGCAGACAGCATCGCTCTGTTCCTCTGGGGATGGGCTTAATGGCTAAGCCTTGCCGTTTCTGGGTATTTCACCTGCTGCATCACAAACGTGCTCCAGCCCATGTCTGGGCAGTGCTGGAGTCTCGGCCTGACGTGTCAGAGCCGCTGCGGAGCCGGGCTGGGCTCTCCGTGTCCCCTCTCCACGGGGTCTCCGGGCGGGTGAGGGGAGCAGAGCGGGTATTGCACAAGGGAATAATCGCCCAGCTTGTTTTGGGTCCTTCCACATTGTACTTAACGTGGGTAATAGTTGAAAGCAAATTGAAAGCAAAAGCAAGAAAAAAGCTTGAAAGGGGAAATTTTAGGAGCACAGAGTTTGTGGCTGCTTTGGCAGTAAAACCAAACCAAGCCATCACTCTGCTCACAGATTCTCCGGGGGGAAAACTAGAGAAGGGATTATAACAGGGAGAGCAGATAAGGCCTAGCAGGAAAATGTAGGGGTATGTTGGATATTCTTCTCTTAGAAATACATTGCAGAGAGTTGATGTGGGTATTTTAAGAGTCGGTGTTCGTGTGCGTGACCGCGGGCGAGCAGGAGCTGGCGGAGGGCGGAAGCAGCGGGGAATTTCCCGGCTCCCTTTCCATCACCTCGGAGCAGCACGGGCCGCTCCAGGCACTCCCCTCCCTGGCAGCGGGATTTGTGGTCGAATCTCACCCTGTCACTGCGAATAGCAAATGTGAAATCAGGGCATCCTTTATCTGTGTCCTTTCCTTCCGAAAAGACAGAGCTGGCAACTCGCTGTGCTTCTCCAGGGGAGAGTTAATATCCAGGTCTTTTCACATGCTCTTCTTCTCTCCATCTGTCTGTCTCTCTCCCTGTCTGTGCTTTGGTGCATCAGGACTACTGAACAAGTGAAATTTCTCTGTTTTCTGTTGTAAGTACTCCCTTCTGTATTTCTATTTTTCTTTTCCTTTGCTGGTTTTTGTCCTCTCTCTCTGGGTGTGTGCTGACCCCCTCGCCTCCATGGCATGCAGGCTCCTCCTGGCCCTGTGACTTGTGCTCTCTGCTGTCTCGTTTGTGCCCCGCACCCCTCAGACTGGGTCCCTGGGGCAGCTTGGCCTGGCGAGCGCTGGGAGCGAGGGAGGACTGGAGAGCGGAGCTGTGCCGGCGGCGTGCGCCCATGCCAGCAGCGTGTGCCCGTGCCCGCTCCTGCAGCTCGCCGGCTCGCAACGCTCTTTGACCATGTGCAAGCACTCGAAACCGGTGCGTCGGCTCACGGAGGGGGAGCGGCTTCTGTGCCATCCAGGTCCCTGCAAAGGCGGGTAGATTTTAGTCCTGAAGATGAGGGTGTCTTTTACTCCCTCCCATGCAAAACCACCCTGGGGTCAGCTGGGCAGTGAGGGGGTCCAGGGCTATCTCCTCTGGCTCTGGGATGCGTTGGTCTCAGGGGAGCTCTGCCGTCACAGCCGGCGCCAAACAGGGCTATCTGCAGATCTCTGGTGGCTGCCAGAGCTGGTTTGCCCATGGCCCTCCCCTGAAGCATCCCCCCTGTGCCCAAAGCCGGGGCGCTGGAGCTGGTCTGCGAGATCCTGGGGGTTAGAAAGCACGGCTGGAGCAAAGCAGCCTTCGTCTGCTGCCCCGTGACCTGTGCCCCTGCAGCGGGGCCGTGCTGCACCCCCAGCACAAGCGATGGGGCACCAGTGAAATATCGAGTGCCCTGTGCTGTGCCCCCCCAGGGGCTGCCACTGCCCCGCACTCCCATCCTGCAGGAGGGCAGGCAGGAGTCTCTGGGGTCACCCCCATTTAGCCTCCCGGCCATGCTCTGTGTCTTTTGCAGCTTGTCAGCCCCCCGGACCCTCTGGGCTCCTCTGGGCTCTGCTCTCGTGCCAGGGCAGTCGGAGGAAGGCACGTGCTGGGCTCAGTTCCTCATCTTGCGTCGTCCCTCCCAGTGCCCTTCGTGTCCACTTAGTGCCGGCTGCCATGTGCACGAGCAGAATGAGCGCTGGGCTCGGGCACTGCCAGCATCTCGGCTGAGAACCCATCTGCCTCTTTCCGGCGCGATGTTGGACACTGGATGTCTGTCTCTTAATGCGGGACCCGCAGCTGGCGGGGCTGCCCATGCATCAGGCGGGCACAGAGGCAGCGCTGCCACGTTTGGGTCGGTCCGGCTGTGGACGCCGGTGACCCGTGTGTCCCAGCTGTGGAGCAGAGCTGGGGCCGCCTGCCAGGGCTGTCTTCTCCCCATTTCCCCATGTTACCTTGGTGTTGGGGGGGGGAGACCAATCCAGCTGCTGGATGGTGCGATAACACGGCCACAGGACATGGTGGGAGCAGGGGGTGGGTAAGGACATGGTGGGAGCAGGGGGTGGGTAAGGACATGGTGGGAGCAGGGGGCGGGTAAGGACACGGCGAGCTGCTCGCCTTCGGGCGCGATGGAGAGAAACAGTCAAGAGCGATTTTTCAGTCTGCCTGGGTGTGCACATCAGCGTGCAAATGAAATTGCCGTGTGCTGCGCTGCTCGGCGTGCTCTGCTGGTGCACGTGCCATGGGACGGGGAGGCTGGAGCGGAGCGGGTGGGGGGATTCTTTAGACCTTGGCACGGCTCGCTGCAAACCTGCTCGAGCCCCAGCCCGTGTCCCCACGGGGAGTGGCTCCCAGCGTGGAGGTGGAGACCCTTCCCCACGCACCCGTGGTGGGCCCTCATGCTCCAGCTCAGAGGGCGTCTGTCTCGGGGGGGCCAGGGCATGGCAGCAAGCTGGGGGAGATCGCTAACGTTTGCGTGCCAGGGGGAATGCCATGACACGTGTCACCTCATCGCTGACTCCCGCAGCCCCCACGAGCTTTGGTGACACGGACCAGGGGCAGCTCCACCACTGTCCGTGTGCTGCCTTGAGCTGATCCCAGATGCTGGTGCCTGGTGTGCCAGGATGTGGCTGTGCCCACGGTCCCGCGCAACTGGGCTCCAGGATGATGCATTTTGAGGAATGCAGGACGAAGTCCTGGGGTCAGCTGCCCCGTGGGAGGGCGTCCAGCCATGGGACCACCCCCAAGAGCAATTGAGCTAAACCTGCCATCCGCGAGACCCCTCTCCGTGGGACAGCATTTGCATGGGGCGGAGGGAGTGCACAGCACCATGGATCACCCTGGTGCTCTCCCGTGAGCAAAGCAGAGCTCTCCACCGGGTCTGGATCACGCAGGAGACACGGGGATGCTGCGGAGGTGTCCCAGGCAAACCTCCAGCTGCAGAGACGGGGCATGAGGCGGCCTGGAAATAATTCCTTCCTGCGGAAAAGCAGTGGGCGCTCAGAGCTCGGGATGCCATTGCGCTGGACGCGCAGGGCGAGGGTGCAGCGAGGGAAATCTCTCTTTACCGGCTCTTTGGGAATTGCTTCTCTCGCCATCAGCACCTCGGGGTCCTTTCTTGATCCTCACCTTCAACTGGAATAAACACCTCCAAGACAAACCCGATCGCTTTGTAGTCGTGTGTTTTGTTTGCTTGTTCCTCCTGTTGGTCCCAGAACTTGCTCTGCTCGATATTTCACCGGGGAGTGGGGTTGCTGGCACGCGGCGGGGTGCAACGCTGGCGCTGGGGCTGCCTCCCCCTGCTTGGGCTGTCTCGCACGCGACCTCCCCCTCCCCGCGCAGCCCCCGCCGGCCCCCACCTCAGCCGCCCGCTTCTCTCTCCTCCGCAGGAGCAGCTGCAAGGTGAAGCCGTATGAGACGCAGTCCCTGGTCCTGGATGTTTGCGCTCGGGTAGGTGGGATGTGGCCCCAGGAGCTGCTGGCTGGGCGCGGGGTGCTCGGCTGGCGGCGTGGGCAGAGCAGGCGGCTGAGTCGTGGGCTGGTGGGTGCCCGCAGCAACCGAAGGGCCGGTTGGTTCCCTGGGAGCAGCAGGTCCCAGCCAAGGGAGAACATCTTCCCTGAGGGCAGGGAGGGAGGAGGGCTGTGCATGGTGCTCAGCCCCGGGATGACCCTGTCCCCTGGGGGGGGTGTGTGTATGTGATGCTAAGCATCCCGTGCTTTCCATGGACTGTCCGGGCATCCTGCTTGCCTAATCTTCATGGATTAGCTCAGTCCCGCTTAATCGTATGCCTTGATCCTGCAGGATGAAGGACCGTTGATCTCAGAAATCCCAGATATTGCAAATCAGGATGGACACGCCACTGATGAGGAGAAGCTGGCCTCCACCACCTCCATGCAGAAGCCGGCCAGGCTGGAGAAGAAGGGTGAGCCAGAAGATGACCTGGAGTACTTTGAGTGCTCCAACGTGCCAGTGGCGAAGCACGGCACGGAGGCAGGTAAGGAGCGTCCCCGCTGCCTCCGGCTCTGGAGACATGCCGTGCGGGCACCCGGGCAGCCGCTGGCAGCGAAGCGGTGCTGTTGAGGCAGCGCAGCTTCATCATGGCTTATTCACACTGACAGGGCTGAGGGCTGCCGCGAGTTATAATGAAACCTCCGGTTGCTTATCTGTGCCGTTTCCATTATGGAAAAATCATGGTACAGGCTGTCTTTAGGCTCCCTTGGTCAGAGCGCTCTTCCCACAGCCCCCATCGCGCTGCGGCAGGACGTGGCGTGGGCTGGCGAGGGTCCCTGCCCAGGTGCCCTTCCGAAACACCAGCGAGCCAAGGGCTGAGCCGAGCCACCATGCGCCCTTCAGCCGGGCCGCCGACGCTCCCGACGCGCGCTCTGCCTTCCACGTCTCCGTGTGCCCTGCGCACAGCCTGCGCCGGGAGCGGAGCTGGCGGCACTCGGAGCCCCAGCCCAGAGGCTGTAGTTGATGGAGATCTCCATGTTGCTACAGGAGACCTCCGCTAATGCTCCTGGTGGCATCTTGCTGTCGGTCTCCTGTGTAATTAACATCTCTGACCAATCCATTAAAAAATAATTAAAAGCCAGGCAATGTGACACTTAATCAATAGCCAAGTTATAGGTGCAAGCACCGCACGGAAGGCTCGCAGCTCTCCCCGTGCAGGTCCCCATTAATCATTTCTCCCGAGCGCTGTGCGGAGCCGCAGGCTCTCAGGGGAGGAAAACAGCCCTTTGTCTCAGAAGGGAGGAAAAATTCGACAGTCAGCAGAGAGGCCGGGAGGTTTTGTTTGTTGCTGCTGGTCTCAGAGGGCCGGGCAGGGGTGCGCAGGCTCGGCGCTGGCTGCGGGGCCGGTGCCGTGAGCGTGGCAAGCAGCCGCTGGCCAGGGCACAGGGATAAATGGGGGGAAACGCCAGGAAATGTGCAGTCACAAGTGTTGCGTGCGCTCCCGCCGTTCCCAGCCAGGCTCTAGCAATACTTTTTTCCTCTGCCCAGTTAACACGTGAGCAGCCAGTCACATCTGCGGTCGTTTGAGTGAGGTTCATGAATTCTCTCCCACCCTCAGCGATGGCAGGGGGTCCCACACGCTGCAGGGGGGAGGAGATGGGTTTTATCTTCTCTCTGCTGCTGCTAAGAATAGCGGGGGCCGCACGGCAGCTCCTCGGAGGGCAGCGGGCCGAGGCTGGTGCTATTTGGGGCAACCCGAGCAGCTGCGCTTCGCCCTGGCGATGCGTCTGGCCAGCAAAGTGCAAAACGACCCGTGCATCTCCATCCCTCCTGGCCCCCTGCCGTCCTGGGGCATGGCTGGCTTGGGTGGCAGCTGCAGGGACACCGGCCCGGGGGTGTCCTGCCACCAGAGGGGGTTGTTGGTTTCCATGCCCAGGAGTGCCGCAGGAGAGGCTGGAGGGGTGCAGGATGCAGCCCCCCTGCAAGGGCTGGAGCTGGGGGCAAAGACGCCTTTTGGGAGGAGAATGCAGAGACTCGGGGTGCCCCCCTGCATCCCAGCAAATCTGCACGTACCGCCTGGGTCTTGTTTCCAGGCAGCTAAAATGTTGTGTTTCCTTGTCCTTAGGCTTCGACAAGGAGATCTCCAAGCAGATGGAAAAGGATGGGCCTGGCATCTTCTCCGTGAGTGCCGCTTATTCCCCCCGCCTTGCCTGCAGGCAGGCTCAGCGTGGCGGTGCTGGGGTGGCACTGCTGGGGCTGGCACTGGGGTGGCTGTACCAGGGTGGCAGTGGGGTGGCTGTGCCGGTGCTGGCATGCGGCTCAGCGGGGCGGTGGGGCTGTGGGAGGGCTGATCCTCCTGTCTCACCATGCAGAAGGGTCGGGGAAGCTGCAGCAAACGTTGCTGCTGATCCCAGAAGTGCTACCAAAACCTCTCTGAAGTGGGTTTCTTTGGGAGCTGAAGTTCTTGAAGAACTCACGCAGGGACTTGATAAAAATAGCTGTGATTTCCCGGCTCCAGGAGGAGCCTGGCAGGGGACAACTCCCTCCTGAGTGGGTGCTGCTGCACATGGGTGAGAGGGAGAGGTGCTGGGATGGAGCCGGGGCTGCGGCCGTGGGAGGGTGGCAGGAGTAGTGGCTGAATGACAGCGAAAGGGCAGAGGAGATCACCGGGAAGGGCTGTGGCACAGGACGGGGGCTGTGGCTCACGTGGAGGTGGCCGGGGCCAACTCTGACGCCGGCTGGTGCCTGCGCCCTTCGCAAGGGATCCTCAAGCGCTGCTTTCAGGAAGGCAGCTGGCAGCAGAGATGGGGCACTAAAGAAAACCCACTGGTGCCAGTGACCCTGGCACCCCGGCAGTCGCACATGTGCCTGGGGACACCCTGAGGAGCCATCGGCATGGCCTCAGACCCCTCTGCTGCCAGGGGCACCCCGTGCCAGCTTAGCTGCCCCTGGCCAAAGCTGCTGGAGGTGGCAAGCAGATGACAATGAGATTAGCAACATCAGCGAAATTAGCTTCTCTAAGGCAGATTTAACCCGCTAAGCCCCACAAGGACATTTAGGCAAAGTGAACCTTTTGTTTGGTGCTGGGGAGAGCCAGGCGGGCTCTGCTCCTGCGGCTGAGCCGGGGTTGTCCCAAAACCAGGGTGTGGGAGGATTTGCCGTGGGGCCAGCAGCGGGCAGGGGTACTGGCAGGCGTTGCGGCGTGCGCCTGCTTTTGGGAGATGCTGTGGGAGGCGGCTGCCAGAACCACACGGGGCTGAACCTCCCGGGTGTTGGGCTGCCCGGACCCAAACCTGCAGCTGGGGCGGCTGCTGCGGAGCTGCGGGAGCCTGTGGAGTGCCCGGTCCTTCCCGATGTGGGCAGCGGTGACGGCACAGGGAGCGGGGGGAGAAGTGCTGCGGTGCTCGTTTCCAAAACACGGCACAAGCAGGCTGCCTCCTCCGAAACACTTTTCTATTTATGGCCTGGCAGCTGGTTCCCAAGGAGATGGCTGTGCGGGGCTGTCACTGCGGCTGGGATGATAAAAGGAGGAGCAGGCGGTGGTGTGAGCCTCGGCTCGAAGGAATGCTTTCCTGGAGGCCTTTCAGACTGTGGGACCCCCCCCCCCACCGAGGGAAGGGATGGGGCCGGCATCCAGGCAGGGCTCTGCGCCCAGGTCACGGTGTGGGGCTCTCCCCCCGCTTTGGTCCCTGCGGCCGCAGCGCTGGTGGAAAGGAGCTGGGCTGGGGCGGGGAGAGAGCTGTGAGCAATGGGGGTGCCACCACCTCGTCCCTTGTAGGAGCACCCGTAATGGAAACAGGAGGGTGCTGGGAGCCCTGCGTGAGTGTCTCTGCTTTCGGAGTTCTCCCGGACAGCTGGAGCCCGGTGGGATGAGCAGGGCTGTCCCTCAGCGGGGATAGCGGGAGCAGCCTCGGAACTGGGACAACTAGACCCTGTGGTGCAGGAGGGTGAATCTCTGCACCGCAGGGACCCTCGCAGACCCCTGCCCGTGGCCCACGGCCAGCAAAGAGCCTCTGCGCTGGAGGGTGTTTAAAATCAGCCCTGGGGAAGGTGAAGGGAAGTCAGGTGTGAGCACAGCTCTGCTCGGAGCTGAGTCTTCTCCTTCTGAAACAGGCCTGCTCTGTGTCCCCTTTGGGATGCTGAGCCCCAGGCCAGGTCCTGCATGTCCTGCAGCGCAGCCCCCGCTCCTGGCAAGGGGCTTGGCAGAAGGTGCACTGAAACCCCGCAAGGGCTGTGCCGGGTGTCCGGGATCCCGGGCTCTGAGCTGACTGTGTGCAGGGAGCGAGGTTCGGTGCCTGAACAGGAGCTGATAAAATGGGGGAGAACACCCCAAACAGGAGAAGCAGGGTGGAAAGAGAACCCACATGGCATCCTAGCTGGGTCTTCCCCCCAGGGCACTCCTGGGCTGTGCTCCATGGACAAGTCCTCCGCGGCCGTCACCAGCGTGAGCAGGAGCGAGAGTCCCCTGGACAGCATCTGCCTCAGTGAATCCGAGAAGACGGCCGTGCTCACGCTCATCAGAGAGGAGGTAACAGCCGGGCACCCCATCCCGCTCGGGGGCACCCCAGCACGGTGGGCACCCCGGGGCTGCAGGGGCAGCTCTGGTCCCTGCACACCCCAGGCGTGGGGCAGCAAGGGAAACTGCCCAGAGTGTGTCCCGAGGGTTCCGTGTCTGCTGCATCCTAGATAATCACCAAGGAGATCGAAGCAAACGAGTGGAAGAAGAAATACGAAGAGAGCCGCCAGGAAGTCTTGGAGATGAGGTACGAGCACCTCCTCGCGCGGTCACCTCCTGCTGCCCGGCACAGCATGGTGCTGTGCTTGGTGCGACCCACTGGGAGGTGGGTTAGCGGGGCCATAACGGCGTGATGCGGCTCAGCATCCTCAGCGTGGGACATGCTGGGAGCCGTGTACTCTTTGTGCTTGCGCTGCGTTGAGCTGCTGGTTCCTTTGTTGCAGGAATAAAATCCCATTAGCTGTGCTGGCCCGAGCGGCAGAAGCTGGAGGGAGGTCTTGGCATCGGGGAGCAACAGTGGGAGATGCAGCAGTCACGGCTGTGGCTTGGGTGGCTGCGTGGTGTGGGGAGGGGACGGCCCTGGGGCTGGTTGCTGGCAGCAGAGCTGTAGGTGCATGTCTACAACAACCTGCTGCCTCTTACCTGCCTTTTGTCTCCTTTCCTTCTAGGAAAATCGTGGCTGAGTACGAGAAGACCATCGCCCAGATGATAGGTGAGGTGCTGTCGCCTGGCTGGGCACATGGGGCCGGGGCTGCCGCTGCCCCCGCTCCGTCCCCGTGTCCTCACTGTTTGTTCTCCATCACAGAGGACGAGCAGAGGACAAACATGACATCTCAGAAGAATCTGCAGCAGCTCACCATGGAAAAGGACCAGGCTCTGGCAGACCTAAACTCGGTGGAGAGGTCCCTGTCAGATCTCTTCAGGAGATACGAAAACCTGAAGGGTGTCCTGGAAGGCTTTAAGAAGGTCCTGGCCTTGTTTTCCTCTGTCTCCCCGCAGTGCTGGTCCCTGGACACAGCATTCCCGTGCAGTGTTGCCCCCACTTTGCCCCGTGCTGCGGCACTGTGGCTCTCCCGTCCCACCCCGTGCTGCTCCCAACGCCCGGCCCTTGCTCGGAGGGCTGCTCGCACGCTTTCCTCTGCCCTCCCTCTGATGAATGGGCAAAGAGTCTTCCAAATGCCGGGGGAAGCCGGTGCGAGGAGCCGGGCTCTCCGGGAGCCGGCTCTTCTCCGCGCTCCTCTCCAGCACTCTCCTGCTGAGCTGCTGGGGCAGAGCATCGTGCCCTGGGCAGAGCTGTGGCCATGGCGGAGCAGGTGCCAGGGCAAAGTGCCCCGAGAAACCCTGCCTCCGTTTACGCACCATTTTTCCATGCTGCTGAGCTGGATAAGGGGCTCCAGCGTAAGGGACACTCGGAACAGGATGTATCACCCCATCAGCCCAACATCCCTGTGCTCAGTCCCAATGCAGGCCGATGTACTTTTTTCTTCCAGAATGAAGAAGCTCTGAAGAAATGTGCTCAAGATTATTTAACCCGGGTCAAGCAAGAAGAGCAGCGGTATCAGGCCCTGAAAGTCCACGCAGAAGAAAAATTAGACAAGTAAGGTCATGCACAAGATAGCTGGGCGTGCTGAGGAGCTTTCTGGGTGCTTAAAGACCTTGTAGGGCAGTGTATCCCTCTGGCTTTCCTGAGGTTGGGAGGCAGGAGCTTACTGATGGGAAAAGCTGCGTTTTACAACCTCAGGCTCAAGTGACTTACTGGGGCTGCCGGTGAGTAAGCCAGCACAAATCCCCCGGCGCGTTCTCTGATCTCTGCTGAGGGGTCTCGTTAACGGAGGAACCGATGGTCACGGTCTGCTTACAGCCACTTAACACGTTTCCACGTTTCAGAGGGCTCATGTTCGTGGTGCGCGAAGGGGTCGCTCAGCTGGTGAGCAGCGGGTCACCAACACACGGTAGCCTCAAGTGAAGGGGGTGAGGAACTGGTGTAGTTCACTCTGGGAAAGGAGAGTTTCCATACAGGAGTTTGGAGGAGCTGAATTAATCCCATTTCGTGCAGGTTTTCCATATGGGAAAACCACCTCCGATGCATCCAGGCAAGCAGGAGCCGGGCTCTGCCGGCGCCGCATGCTCTAACGTTGTGCCGCGCCGCTCCTGCCTGCGCCCGGTGACCGCCGTGTCCTTCTCTCCAAACCCCACCGCAGAGCCAACGAGGAGATCGCCCAGGTGCGCACCAAGGCCAAAGCGGAGAGCGCGGCGCTGCACGCCGGGCTGCGCAAGGAGCAGATGAAGGTGGAGTCCCTGGAGAGAGCCCTGCAGCAGAAGGTACCACGTCCGCTCCCGAGCCACCCCGCCTGCGCCCTGCCTTTCCAGGGCATCCCGCGTACGGCTGCACGGCATCCCTCTGGCAGGGACAGGGTTGTGATCCGTGTGTGATCTGTGCACGGCTGCGGGCAGTGACGTGGCTGCCGGATCAGGGCCAGCGTGCGCTTGGCTGTCTTGGAGCATGAGCTGGCGTGTGCCCGGGAGCAGAGCTGGGCAGAGCGTGGTGGCTGCGGTGGGGCCGCTGCAGGTCTCTGTGCAGCACCGGGGTCTGTTGGGGGTGAGGGGGGTCCCTGCAGCACCTGGATGCTGCATGGAGGAGCTTTCGCAGGGGCAGATGTAGAGGCTGGCTGTCCCCTCCTGCGCCGGCTCAGTGGCAGATGGGCCCAGGCGTTATCCCCCATCTGTGCCACCACGGGGATCCTCAAGGTCTGCTTTCCTTCCAGAACCAGGAGATTGAGGAGCTGACCAAGATCTGCGACGAGCTGATAGCGAAGCTGGGAAAGGCAGACTGAGTTTCCCGCCCCTCGTCCGGCGCTCTGCACCTGGCCGCTTTTCTCGTAACGTCGAGCACCTTGCCTTATTGCCCAGGAACACCCCCAGCAGAGAAGCACACGCATCCAGCTGCCCGCTCCGCTTGGCTGCCGGACCCTGCAGCCCCCCCGTGCAGCACCAGTCCCTGCGCTGTCCCTGTCTCCCGAGGGCTCCGGGGCTGCGTCCCCCGCAATGGGACTGGGGCTGCGTGTCCCTCCGGGGTCAGCAGCGAGCGGCCACCACGCCGTCTGTCTGCACAGATGCCACCTCTCGGCTGGGAGGTGACACCCCGGGCTCTGTGCCCCTCGGCAGGGGTGGGTTAGTGCCCCTACACGCTCCGTCACTCACTGTCCTCACATGCTCCAGCCACGTGGCAGGTCCTGCCTCGGGACATGGGCGATGCCAGGGTTGAAGCCGCTGGCTCTGGCACTGGGGAAGGGGATGTGGCATGCGGGTGCATGGGTGGGGAGGCAGTGAAGGGGCTCGGGGATCCCAGGCGCATGCCACCAGTGGTTTGTGGCTACCGGCGTGGATCCCCTGGCTGAAGCAGCCTCCCAGTAGATCAATGGGTTTTGGGGGAGGCAGCGGTATTCCAGGGGCTGGTCCCGGTCTCTGGCACATGGGTGATCCACAGCACAGTGCATCCTCGTCCCTGGCCGTGCCAGCCTCGGGGGAGGGAAGCCGATGTCTCTGCATTCGTGCACTTTATTAGCATTTTTGAGCACTCAGGCTCTCTGCTCACTTCTTCCCATTGGGCACGGTCCTGCTACACGTCCCATCCCCTGGGAGCACGGGCACGGCCACTGAGCCGGTGGAAACTGAAGTCCTCTCGAAGGAGAGCCTGGCCGAGGGGAGCATGGGAGGGGTCTGCACCGAGGCGTGTTTGAGAAATGGGGGAGATGTTGGTTCTGGAGAGCTGGGACTTGTCCGTCTGTCTGTCCTCTGTGTGGCCACCCTGCCCGCAGCCCTGGCACCTCCCGAGGCTCCTTAACGTGGGGTTTCTAGTCTGCTTTAAAATACACAAAGCTGAGCCCGTGCTCTTGACTCCCCATGCCGTAGGGAGGTCGGTTCCCCATTGGGATGTTGCAGGAGGAAGGAAGCAAACCTTGAACTACTTTGTGGTTCTGCTGACTTAAGGCTCTTTTCCGCAGCGAGCACAGAAGGGGGAGGAGGAGCGCGGTACTGCCCTGGGTCTGGTCTGCTGTCAAAAATGCCCTCACGGCCCTGAATATTAAGAGAACCAAACAAAAGGCAGCCGTTACAGGCGAAGACAGGTCCAGACAGCAGTAAAATACGCTTTGAAATCTGTCTGGATGCAGCCCCAAATCCGACTTTCCGCGCAGGCAGGCTGCCGGCTCTGTTTCAGAGTTTACTTTTCCGGACGCGCCAAGCTCCAGCAGCATGGCTGAGGCTGCCTTTGCGCCGTGCGGGGAACCGGGGGGCTCTGGGGGATGCGATGAGTTTAGATCCGTGTGTAGGTCCCATGGGTGCCCTCCCAGTAATGCTGCTGATGCGCCGCCCTTGCCCGGTGAGCTTTGCCGCTGTGCAGCCCCGCGCTTTCCCGGCTGCGGAGCCACGAGAGCAGCGCCCAGCAGCCGTGAGCGATAACCGGTGGCACGGGGTGTGCCAGGGTGTGCCATGGCTGGAGGTGCTGCCTCCCGGGGTCAGTGCAGAACTGTCCTGTCCTGAGATCGATGGGACCGGGCAGTAGCTGTGGTGATGGAGGATTCTTTACTGTCACCTTGAACAGATAGTTGTGAAGTGTCAAATAAGGGAAATATTTGCTGTTTGGACTGTTTCCTACCCAGCCTATCTAAGACTTTCGCAAACCTTTTTGCTGCTACCTTTTTGTAAAAGAATCGAGCTGTTTTCCTTCTATTTTCTAATTCCCTGTGTTGAGCGTGCAGTGCGAACATCTGTTTAAATCAGAGCCATACACTTGATATATATTTTATTAGTTATATTATGTATAGAGAGAATTTATTGTACACTTAAGAGGCACAGATGCCGGCAGCCTGCCCTGGCACGCGGAGTCCAGGGCTGTTCACCTGTTCCCAGTTATCCCAGTGCAGGGGCTGGTAGCTGTGCGGTGGGGAAGCTGATGGCTGATGCTGCGCGGAGCTGTGCACCTGCAGCTGTGTGCTGAATATCCAACTCTTTGCACAGCTGATGGAAAGGGAAAACCTTTTTTTCCTCTTTTTTTTCTTTTTTTTTTCCTCTTTGTCCTCCCCACATCCCTCTGATGGGTAGAAAAGCCTCTTTCAGACGATCTACAAAGACTGCTTCTGTTTGGGGAGTCGGAGCGCCCGCCCCAGCCCTCGGGAGCGTGACCCCCTTCCCTCCTTTCATCAGGGTTTGGGGTTCGCAGACAAGCACCGCACTCCTCACCCGTGTCCAGCTCCAGAACAGCATTCCTGCCTGGATGCACGTGGCCTTTTCCTGGTGCCACTGGCTGGACGTGGGCAGGGTGCTGGTGACCGCAGGGAGTGACCCTGGAAGGTGCTGCCGCTTTGGACCTTCAGAGGGTCTGAGCCCCAGGGATTTCTTAGGGAGTTGTTTTTTTCCTCTTTTAAACCGTTTGGAAACTGAAGGCATTCAGAATTGGAAGAGCAGTGCCGCCCGAGCTCTTGGAGCTCCACGGGGCTGGTCCCTGGTCCGGCACACGGCTTCGCTCCGTGCGGGCAGCAGCAGCCGCAGTCCCGGTGCGCTGCCCGCTCTGCCGGCTTTGCAGGAGCCGTCAATGCCCCCGTCCGTCTGTGGGAACGTTTACTTCCCACTCCACCTGAAGGGATGAAATCTGATTTCGGTTTTTGCTGTGGGCAGCCAGGGCCAGCTCTGCCCACCCGGGAGCACCAGGCTCGGGGCGTCGGGCTCACTGGGATCCCGACCTGAGCGCGTTCGAGCTCGGTCTCTGCCCGGGGGTTGTTCTGGCCCCGCAGGCAGCAGATAGTTGCAGAAGTTTTGATTTCACCACCCGGCACTGACGCAGAACCCCAGCCTGCCTACGGCACAGTCGATGCAGTCTTCCCTCTGCGGCGAAGCGGAGCCAGCCGGAAGGTCGGGCTGTCGGCAGGGAGCAGCTCCCACGGCAATAATCCGCTCCGGCAGCGCCCTCCTGTCCCTGCTCCCTGCCTCTCCCGTCCTGCTCTCGCTGCCTCTCTCACCCCAGTGCTGTTGTGTTCCTGTGCCCGTCAGCATGCACGTCCAGTCCAGGCAAAGAAGATTCCTAAGGAATGATTTCTTAACTATAATATGGTTATAGTTACATAGACATTAATATATATGTATGATGGTTATAGTTCTCTATAATGAAGGCGTGTGTTTGTAACCGTCCACGGGCAGGACCGCTGCTGCCACGCCGGCACTTGCTGCCCCGTGCCGCGAGGGCAGAACGGGAGCCAGTGGCAGGAGACAGCGGCATCGGAATGCCGCCCCACTGCTCCGAGCTGGAGGTGTGAGCGGCGCAGGGCAGCTCCGCGGGTCCCCGTGCGTCGGGATCGCAGCCCGGCTGCGTTTGTCATCTTTTTCTGCCGTAGGATTTCAGTGTCCCTTTGTGACGGTGGCGGGTCCCTGCCCGTGAGCCCGTGGTGTTGCTGTTTCCAAGTGTGTGTGTGCCAGCACATCTCTGCCCACAATGAAATGCCAACGAGTCACCATCCCGACTGCAAATCGCTTCCACTGTCCCTCCAGCCTTGCCCCCTCCAGAGGCAGGAACTTTCTCTGCAGTGACTACTACCCCCATCGCTTTGTGCCACGTATGTAACTGCCATCACCATCAGTTTTATATGTACAATAATTTCCCTTTTATATGTCAGGTAAATATTTGTAAGAGTTATACTCACACAAATGAGATTATTATAATGATTACTAATATATTTTTTTCCATGTTTCATTGCCTGAATAAAAATTGTGTTTATCACTCTTGAAAGCTTTCCTCGTGTTTGTAAGGTCAGTGAAGGGTTTTTGGAGAAGCTGGTTTGATCTTCCGGGAAGGGCCGTGTTCTGCCACAGTTTTGTTAACGGAGTTAATAGTGCAGTTGGGTTCACACACGCGTGGTTAGCATCTGTTCCTGAAATCTGTGTTCATAAGTGGTGAAATGTGAACCCGAGACAACTTTGATGCCTCCTTGGCTCCCACCACACTGCAGCGATGCTCCCGGCAGATCCCGCTGGACCGCGGTGCAGCCGTCGGTGAGCTCGGCCAGCAGGAAGAGCCGAGGGCAGCGGGGAGATGTTGGGCGCTGGGATGTGGCTTAATCCTGGCACTGATGCTGATACCTTCTCTGGCCTTGGGTGGATCCCTCCGTAAGGATGGAGCAGGTGAGCAGGGCTGGCTCCGCTGGGCTCCCAGCCCCAGACAGGTTTTCAATTGCTCTTTTTTGGTGGGTTGGAAACTTTGGACGGTTTTGCCCTAACTTGGCTGCTGCAAACGGCCAGAAAGGGGTTGTTCTCTGGATGGAGCAGGTGGGTTTGGTCAAGATCTTTGAAAGCCACTGTGAGGTACTGTATCCAGAGATGGAGAGGGTTCCCAAAGCAGGCACTGGCAGGACACGGAGCAGAGCCCAGCCCGGTGAGCATGGGCAGGTCCAGCCACCTCCACTGGCACCGGGCTGGTGCTCTGCCCCGCTCCCATGCCCCAGCCTGGCCCGTGCCCTTGGGAGCCATGTCCTGTCCTCCCCTGCTAAGCGGGCATTAGCCCGGGGCTGCGCTAAGTGTGTTATCCCCAGCCTGGTGATCCAATCACCCAAGCAGATTAGTGGTAAGACCTTAAGACAAAAGAGAGGCTACGCGCTCCGTGCTGCACACTGCTGAAAATGTCCACCCTGAAGACCCTCCTGGCCCTGGCCCTCGTCACGTCCCTGGCCGGAGAAAGTAAGTGTCCCGTAGCTCAAGGCAGCGTAGGAGGGGTGAACGGCTGTACCTGCCCTCTGCTTGCTGGGTGCCCCATCCATGTCCCCTGCCCGCATGCGCCGTTGTGCCCCTGCCAGCTCCTGCTCCCACTCCTGTAGAACGGTGTTTTGGCGGGGGGGGACAGTGGCTTTCTCCTGCCAGGAGCACCCAGAGGAGCACCCTGCCCTTCGCCCTCTCTGCTGCTTGCACAAAGCACAGGTGCGTGGTGCCCAGTGGGACGGCAGAGCCTCCCGGTCTCTGTCTCTGGCGAAGCCAAGGAGGGACCTGAGCCAAAGAAAAGCAGCTTCTCACGGCTGGAGTGGTGTTTCCCAGCTAAAACTTGGTTCCTCAAAGGCAGGATGACAAAAAGTCATCGGAAAAGGCGGGAGGGTGGTCGTGCTGCTCAGAGCAATGCCGTGAGCGTGGTCAGGTCAGGATGGTTTCAGGATCTTTGTGCCAGGAGAAGATGAACCACAGCTGAGTTTCTAGCAAAGGGTAAAGGAAAGGCTGCACCGTGCTGCGGGGACCTGCAAAGGAGAAGCAGGAGATGAGCAATCCCGCTCTGGAAGTCGGGGTCAGTGGGGGTTAAGGGCCGGGGGTTACCAGCATTTGGCCCTGTGAAGTCCCAGTTTTCCCTGAGATTCTCCTTTCCCACCAGAGGAAGGTGGGAGCTCTGGCCTCCTGCGAGGTCCCTGCCCCGTTTGCCACGAGAGGGCTCTGCTCGGCCGCCAAAGCAAACACCCGACACTGATAATTTAGCCATCGCCAACGGGATCAAGTGTTCCCGATTTCGGGTGCGAGCAGGATCTCCAGGTTGTTTGGTTGGTTATTTTTTGGGGGGGTGCTTTGCCTGCAGCTATTTAAAACAGCACTTAAATAACAATTTAAAGCCTCTTACTGTCATAAAATTGCAACACCACTTTTGCCTCTGCTCAGCTGATTCCTGAACCGAGCCGGGACCTCGGGCACTTGCGCCTTTTCCCCTCCTGAAGGGTGCCACAGCTCTCGTGCGTGTTACTGGTGCCAGTGGACAGAGTGCCGGCAGAGGCGAGGGGCTCGTTGTTATCTGGCATGCCCGTGGCCACCTTTGAGGACAATTTGGGGATGATCCGTCTGTCCTGACATGCACTCGCCCACCCAGCACTTTGCTGCCCGTCACTGCACTTCTTCCCCCGGGCAGCGCGTTCGGGGTGCGCCTTCCCTGCAAAACGCTGCACGAGGGGAGCTGCTGTGCTTTAAAGACACAGAAATGCACAAAACATGCAGCCACGGTTTAGATGACCCCTCCCTTCCCCCCAAAAACGCTCATTAAAATGAAATTTGGTGCAAGGAGACAGAGATCTAGGGTTCGTTTTTTTAAAAATATTATTTCTACCCGTTTTTACTGTGAAGGAGATTACAGGAATCTCAATGGCAGGAAGTTTTTGCGGAGCAAGGACTCAGAGGAGCTGGCCTGCCCGCTTTAGCTCCCATCGTGTCGAGTTGCACCTGGAAGAGTTCCGCACCCGCTGTGTGCACAGGAGCGACCCCATCGCGCAGCCTGCGGCGTGCCATGGCCGTGCCAATTCCTGCGCGGCAGAGCTGCTCGGCTCTGACCGCTGCTAGCGCTCGCCCGTGGCTCCCTGCCCCTGTGCTGGTGGTCACCAGTGGCCGTGGAGCCCCACAGACAGCAAACAGCACACGGGGCTCCGGGATGGTGCATCACCACTGCTCTCACTCCTCCTCCTTCTCCTCTTCCTCCTCCCCATCCTTGTGCAGGTGAAGCGCTGAAATGCCACAGATGTGTCGCATCCAACGAGAACGAGTGCAACCAGCAAGGCTCCCACAGCTGCCCCCAGTACGCCGACGCCTGCTCCACCATCACCGCGCCCAGTAAGTCCCTTGGCTGGAGGGACTGGAGGGGCTGGGGGGACTGGAGGGCAAGGAGAAGCAGAGGACTTGGCTGGGCAGACCAGGAGCTGGCTTCCTCTCGTCCCCGTGAAGCAGGGATGAGCCGCCTGTTTTTTTTCCAAGTTTTTAGTTCTCAGAAACAAGCCCTTGATGTGAGAAAACTGCCAGCCCTTTCCTGGTGTATGGAAAGCCCTTTGTGGCGTGCTGCTCCCATCCTCCAGAAATGCTTCACCACCCTCAGCGCAGCCGTGCGCCTGCAGCGTGGCCGGTGGGACGGACAGGGATGGTTCCTGAAACCACCTCCCCGGCCACCGCCTCGGGGTCACTCCGTAGCCTGGGCTATACTGTTGTCACTATATGGCCACTGCTCTCGCAGCAGGGCTGTGCCATGTGCTCCGCAGTCACTTGGAGCAGTGTGACCAAGGAGACATCCCTCAGCCACTGGGCTGCTGCTCGGCTCTCCCAGCACTCCCATTTACCCCGCATCTGCAACGCGACGTGCTGGGATGTGACTCTGCTTTCTCCCTGTCCTCCCCCAGCTCAGCACGGGAGCGGCGAAGCCCCCGGGAGTGCCTAACCCCCCGCGTTGCGTGTGCCTTTCCTTGCAGACAGCGTCATTAAGTCCTGCTCCTACAAGTCCTTCTGCGACCAGGCGCGACGCGGCGGCTCCGGTGGGGCCACCCTGCGATGCTGCTTCAGCGACGACTGCAACGGGCCGCCGCGGGGGTCCCGGAACGGCGGGGGGACCGCGCCGCCGCACCTGCCCAGCCTGCTGACCGCCGCGCTGGCCGGGAGGCTGCTGCTGGGCTGGCTGTGACGGGCTGGGCACGGGACCCTTGCCGCGGTAGCCCAGGGACGCACGCGGGTGGCCGGCCGGCGGGTTTGCTCCCCGCTCACAGTGCGGCAGAGGCCGAGCCGCCGTCAGTCGAATAAACGCTGCAGTTGGAAACCGTGTTCCCAGCCCCTGCTCCTCATTTATGGGGAAACCGTAACCTCTGGAGAACGGCCCAAACCCGACTGATTCAGTTTCCCGGTGCTCGCTGTGGGAACGGGGGCTTGTCCCAGCGCAGCGCTCGCTGGCCAGTAAAAGTGAGTGACCAAGAATGAGGAGGAAAGAAAGGGGAATGCTGAAGGGAGGAGAGAGGATGCCTGGGAGCGTGGAGAGGAGAGCGGGAATTAGACTACAAGGAACAGCAAGGAACTACAAGGAATAGCACAGGGCAAGGCAGCAAGCTGCTGGCTGGGAGCTCAGCCGCTGCTCCCCAGCAAAGCGATCTGCGGGGGGTTTCCCTTAGTGATCACTCGGGAAAAAAGGGAACAGGCACTGAAACTGAAAAGAACGACCTTGAACAGAAGAAAAGAAATAACTCAGCATGCTGGGATCCAGCTGGGGAACTCCCTGCCGTGGGATGCTGCTGCAGCAGAGACCTTGGTGAATGCTAGGGGGTAAGAGGGTCAAAAGTGCTCAAGAACATGGGTATCACTGGGTTTACACCAACCGAGAGGGACGCTCGGCTGCTGCCACGAGAGAGGAGATGTCCCAAGGGCAGATTGTTCTGAGTCTGCTGCGGGCCCTGCTCCTTCCCCGGGTACACGCAGGATGTTTTTGTGCAGGGGACCCTGGATGCTGGTGGGAACCCCGAAGGCCCTGGGGCAGGGACGTGCCGTGCCCTAGGAATCCTCTCATGCCCCTGGGGTGTCTCTGAGTTCAAGGGGCTGCTCACCCCCGCAGACAGGCTGCAGCAGCAAAATATACTGAAAAAAATATCGGAGGAGAACTGAAAGGCTCTCCAAATAAAGGAAGAGAGGCAGTGTGATGAGCTGCCGTGTGACTGTGCCCACAGAAGACAGAGGTGCCTCAGATCCAGGCTCGGGCGCAAGTCACGAGGTCTGCGAGAGAGGCCCCGGCACAAAAATACTCCACGGAACAGCTTAGTCTTTGCAAAGTGGGCAGGGATGGGGAGGGAGGAAAAGACAGCGGTGGGCAGGGCAGGGCTGGAGAGCTGCAGCGAGGACCGGCGGGAGCAGCGGGATGGGGAGGACACGCAAGGGCTGCGGGTGGGTGTGGGTGAGGCTGTGCCGAAATCCTGGCTCTGCATCCCGCCTCCGCTGTGACACCCATATCTCAGCGTGCGTGTGGTGACACAGAGCCTGGTCAACGAGGGGCATCACCAAAATCCTGCTCTCGGTCGTGCACAGTGAAACGGGCCTCTGGGCTAGAGCCATCCCGGGCGTATCGGCTCGCGGTTACACACGGTCCCGTCGGGGCTCCCCGGGACCGTTGGCAGCGGCGGATGCAGAGGGAGGTCATGGCTTCTTTTCTCCTGATGTAATTACTAGATGATGTGGTTTGGGCTGCAGGTTCTGGCAGGGTGTGGGGCTGGACTGTCCCCCAACGGGGAAACTGTGGAGGGATGAGAGCAGGGAGGGGAGCTGCTCCTCCGACACGCGGCTGCGGCCGGCTGGCAGCAGCGAGGGGAGCAGCCGTGGCTGCGGAGCTGCACGGGGCGGTCGGTTATTTATTGGTGCTTTCAGGGAGGACAGATGGGGGGAACAGCCCTGTCAGGCTCTGACAGGGAATTTTGGGAGAAAAACAACCTCTTGCGCACAATGCTGGGAAAGCACCACACACGGTGTCTGAGAGCAGGGCCCCCCCACACTCTCGGCGGTACTGGCAGCACCGGGATCGGTTTCACCCACACTGGGAGAAAGTGCTCCGGGGCCAGATGCAGCTCCAGAGAGAAAGCAGGGACTTCCCGAGGGTGCAGCCGCGAGGAGCCCACGCTGGTCTGGGCAGCACGGGGGGAGAGCGAGTGTTTCCTGCTTCCTGGGTCCACCCCGAACTCCAGCAGCAGCTTTCCCAAGTGATGCCCCTGCAGGATCGGTGACCCAGGCTGGGCAGCTCGTGCCCGCTCAGTGCCACGTTCCGGCAGATGCTTAAATGCCCGGCGAGAGTGGGCTGGGGCCCCCGCCTGCCACGCTCCGGCGCGCTGTATCTGCCAGCCGCGCTCTGCTGTGACAGACTGTGGTTTCGTCAGCTCCCGGGGCGGTGACACGCGGCCGGGGCAGAGTCACGCAGAAATGAACACACGTGGTTTCAGCGCCAGCGTTTGGGTGACATTCTGCAGCATGCAAGGGGGTGACAAAAAAAAATTGTTCTAAAAATGACCCAGGCCGTAGGAAATGCTGGGGGCTGAAGCGGTGTGTTTACTTAACAGCACTTCACACAGCGAGCGCTGAACAGCGTGCAAGTGCTCTGGGGAAAAAAAATATCTTCAAATGCGTAGCACTGAGTGCTCGAAACTAGAGTCTTGCCTTAAAATGAGAAAAGGAAAGACCTCCCCAATATAGCAGCAACAAAGGGGCACGGAGCTGGAGGTTGGGGTCATTTGCATTGCCTGGAAATGAGCAAAGCTGGCGGCAGTCTCTAGAGGAGGGCTCTGCAGAACGGGTCCCCAAGGAGGGGTGGGCAGCACCGCTGACTTTCTGTGGCTAAATTGGCCGAGCCAGGTAGGGACTTTTTGGATGTGGGTGATGGGCTCAGCCGATTGACTAACGAACAACTGATTGAAGCAACCATGAGGTTTTCTGGGTGACCAGGCAGCACCTGCAAGCCCTGTACGTGCCTGGTTGCCCTCAGCTCTAAAACAAGGAGCAGCATCCCTGCGGGTACCGTGTGGGAGGCACAGGAAGGTGGCAAGGACACTCACAGTGTCACAACGGGGAGGAGTGCCTGGTGCTGCCTTCAGTGCTCTGCCTGCTCAAAACCTCGATTGTTAACTCCAGGCTTTACTTTTTGCAGCTTTCTCAGGTGAGGAGGAACCGCAGGTCTGACCGAGCCCAGGGGCTGCAGCGCATGAGTGACTTTTCAGAGATTTCACTGCCAGCTCACCAGAGTCCTCACCCGCTGCGAGGGCATCTGCAGCATTTTGGGGTGTGCCATGGGTTGGGCACCCAATGTAACTGCCGTGTAACACAGTGGGGTTTACCCCTCTCGCCCTGCGAGGGTGATGTGCCAACCCCACTGGCTGCTCGCTCCCTCCCAGCAGCACCGCTAGTCGTGCCGCAGTGTTTCGGTAGGGTCTGGACTGGGGCTCATCCTCTCCAGCCTCCTCCCTCCCTCCCCGCCTGCGGTGCGGCCTCTGAACTCTGCAGGCCTGCATGTGCACACACGCAGGGATCCGGGTGCGTCCCCAGGCTGGCGGGAAAACACGTGAGCGTTCACAAACCGCCACTCTGGGAAAACTCGCAGGCGTCGTCGGGTTGACAGAACCCGGATCTGAACCAACAAAGACGGTGGCGATGGGTCTGGGTCGGACGCTGTGGCAGTTCACCCGAGACGGGCACCGCTCCCACCCGCTTGCTTGTGTTTGCTGCGTTTGACGTTACACGCCGAAGCAAGGCCACGGGCACGGGGAAAGGTTGTGCCAAGCGGTGACGATGCCCCGCGTGGTGTGGAAGCCCCGGGCAGGAACACGATGCCCCGCGTGGCTCTCGCCCCGGGCAGGAACACGCTCGGGTCGCTGATCTCGGCGGAGGCCGGTGCGGGAGGTGGGATGCAGCCGCCCCCGCGGACCCGGAGGCACTGCCCACGGGACGGGCCCGGGCCGCTCCTTGCTGGGTCCCGGTGACCGGGCGGGAGCTCTTTGGAGGATGTTGATTTACTGAGTGGTTTTCTGTCGGGTCTGGGGGGCTTTTCCCGGGAAGGACCCGAGCCCAGGGCTGGCCGGGGGCTCCCAGAGGGGCTCTCCCACCCCGCGGCGAAGGTGCAAAGCTCAGGGCAGGGATCGGGACCGAGCTGGCCTCAACCGCGCTCCGCAGCGGGGCCCCCCGCGGCGGCTGCCCGGGGGGCACGGACCGAGCCGGCCCCGGTGCCGCTGCAGGTGCACGGAGGGCGGGGGGGGGGGGGAACGACACCCACCGCCCCACGGAGCCGCCCGGGCGCCCGGCACTCACATCCGGGGCCGGGTTTGCTAATGGGAGACGTAATTAACCCGGAAAAAAGCGGCGGCGGAGCCAGGGGCACACCCCCTCCGCCGCCCGCCCCTCCTCCGCCGCTCGGCGTGCGCGCAGCGCCCGCAGCCCCCAGCCCGCTCCGCCGGCCATGCGCGGGGGGCGCAGCCCAGGGACGCCGCGGGGTGAGTGCGGGGGTGCGCGGGGCCGCCGTCCCGCCCGGGGGCAGCGCTCCCACTCGGGTGCGTCTTCGGGGACGCGGTGGCGCGGGCTGGGGACCCCTCGCGGCCCCGTCCCCACCCGCCCTCCGCGGCGGCTGCCCGGGACGGCTCCCCCCGAGAAGCGCCTTTCCCAGCCGCGGTCCCCCCGCTCCTCCGGCGCCGGGAGCGGGCTGGGAGGCGGCTGTGCCCGCGGGCAACCGGCCGGGGGTCCGGCCCCGGGGTGGAGCGCCCTCCGTGGGGGTGGTCCGTCGGTCCAGGGATGCGGCAGAAACTCCCGTCTCGGCGGCTGGAGCCTCCGTGCCCCGACGGGCGGGAAGAGGCCTCTGCCGCGCCGGGGGCTGCGGCCGTGCGGGTCGCTTCGGCACGTTAGTGCCCGCGGCGGGGGCGGCGAGGGGTGGTCCCGCTCCCGCCAGGCTGGCCTGCGGTGCTGGGAACGGGGCCCCTGTGGGAGGTGCGGGGTGCTGCACACATGTGTCTCTGCTTTGGGTCTGTGGGACCGATAGCAAATGTGCAGGGAGGATTTGGGATCTGCAGCTATTCGGAGCATGTTCCTCTGGCTATTTTTCTGTGGTGAGATGAAGAAAGGCATCCTCGCTGCTCCCAGCCTGCCTTTCAACAGGTTAATTATTTCATTAAGGCAAACGTCTGGAATTAGCAGGAGTTAGTTGCTGGGCTCTGCCTACACCGTCTGTCTCGTGTGTCAGCCGCCGGATAGACGTCGGCAGGGCCAACTCTGGAAACTCCTGTGCAAGGCCAGGTAAAAGGAAGTAGTGCTGCAACCCCTGCGGCTCGCAGCCGTCGCCCAGCGCGGTCGGGGCTGTCTCGGGGCTGTGTGGTTGCAACAGACGTCGCAGCTTGGAGCCCTCGTGAAACGGGGGTGGTCACCCTGCGCCCCAGACAGCACTGGGGTGGCTTGAACGGCCAGGCGTGAGAGAGGAGGAGGAGGAGGAGGATGCTGTGGCTATGTGCAGGTTCAGCGGGCTGCGCTGTGGAGCGAGGTGCCAAGGAGATGCCTCCGGCCACTGCTGCTGTGATCCTCTGAATGTCACATCTCCCGTTGCCTTGGATTTTTCTGCTGTGAGTTTCCATGGGTCACGCTCCCGTGGCTGTAGCTGTGCAGTGAGTGCCAGGAGGAGGACGGAGCTGGGCATGGGCAGGCGTGATGGTGTGGCTCAGTGCTGGCGTCCTGGGGGTGCTTCCTGGAAAGTCTGGCTGTGTGGCTGCACACGAGGCCTTTGAGCCAGCAGTGACCGCAGAGAGGGGCTGGGTGCCCTTTGGACAGTGCCCTGCACCGTTTGTGTCCTCCTGGGAAGTGCTTACCTGTATCTCAGGAGGCAGGCGAAAAGGTATTTTTTTCTGTAAACCTTCTTCTGTAGCCTAATTGCTCTTGTCATCTCATTAACTGAGTCAGAAAAGGGTTGTCCTTTTTGATGGGATGTTATGACTCTGAAAAAACTGGGAAGTCAGTTGCTTCAGTGGTGGGGAAGAGTCCTGGAAGCCTCCCACGTGCTTCTCTAGGAAATGGCAGGAATTCATAAAGGGGACCTGGTAATGAGATCCTGAGGGCCTAATTTGGTGCGGTGCTTGGGAAGTTCAAGTTGTTGTTGGATGGCAGATGAGCCTCCATGAATCAGGCGTGGGCATCATCTGTAACATAGCTTCCCATGCCCAGTGCCAGGGTGATGTCCATAATGTTTCCATGAAAGATGTCCTCTGAAGCTGAAGTGCCTCCTCACTATGAGGCCTTCAGGGATTTGTGTGCACTTTTAAATGATGCTGATTTTCTGTGAGGTCCCTTTTTATTCTCCCCTCAGGTTTAGTCTTGTGTCTGTCCTACAGCAAACACAAGTTTGGGTCTTGCACAGAAATATTTATGACGTGGAGTTTACAAAGTGCTGTATAAATAGTACATGTTGGTGCAAACTGAGCATTTTCTGGCCCTCCCAGAGCTCCTGAGCAGGAGGACCAAATACCCACGCACCGGTGGAGCTGGAGAGGCTACTTGTATCCTTGTCCTGCGGAAAGGTGCAGTTCTCAGTGGCTGCAAGGAGCCAGACGGTTCGAGTCCTGCAGGCAGCGGGATGTGGGGCCGGGGAGCGTGGCTGGAGCGCGGTCCGGGCAGAGTTTGGGGCGGCTGCAGTCCCCTCCGCCCAAAGGATTTTGCGTATCGCAGTGCAGTCTGAGGTCAGCTCACGCAGAAGAGCTGAGCTGCTTGGTGGGCTTTCAGCTGAGCCCGTTTTAATTAGGGATGGCAGGGGGGAACATAGGGAGTCCCCAGAGGTGTCCCGAGGGGCTGGGGGCTCATCCCTGCGCTGCCAGCAGCACACCTCGGCTCTTCCTCATCCCTCTCGTAAGCAGAAATCTCTGGACTTGTACTAGCAGCAGGAGGAAGAGGTAATTTATGAGGCCTGGCCTGGATGTGTTAGTATGGTTGAAGGCACTTGGGAATCTGCTTTCTGTGCGCTTCCTCCCGCCCACAAGAATAACCCCACAAAAAAGCCGTGAAATGCGAAGTGCCCACAGAACCCTCCCATCAGGGCCGATGTGTTGTTTTAAAAGAGTCTCTTCTAGTGAAGCGGTGCGATTTCCCTCTCCTGATACCCATCTCTGAGACACTGGTGATAAACTCCAAGATCCGGGCAACACGTTGACTTGTTTTCTGCCACCTCCACCTTTGCAGCTGCACCACAACTCTTGCACAACACTCGCCTCTCAGGGCCCCACTCCACTGCAGCGACTCAGCTCAAAAATAGTATTTCCTCCTTTTCTGCATGAGGTCTTTTATTTGTGCAGCCTCCGCTTCTGGCACCTGCTCGAGTCGCCCCTCTTCTACCGGACAAACCGCACCGGGTTCAGCTCGCGTCCTTTCGGTAACCGCTGCCGCCGTGCCCGCCTGTCCACCCTGGGGTGGGGGGGGGCTCTGCCGGGGCGGAGGGATGCGCCCTGCCCGCCCGCAGCTCTCCGTGCCGCTTTCGCTTCCCGCGCGGGGCTGGAAGCGACGGTGCAGAGATGCAGCCGGCCGGGGCAGCCCTGTTGCAGGGGTGCTGGGGGGCTCCTGGCTCTGCCATGCCAGGTGGGTGGGAGCTGCCACCAAATCAAAGTGGTGGCAACGTGCACCCACTCCCGCTGACTCAAAGCAGCCGCTGCTGCCATGGGTGACCGAGAGCGATGCTTGGGCTCCCCCACGCCTGGCACCCACGGGGGACACAAGCAAAGCCTGTGTACAGGCACCGCGGCTGCCGCGCTCGCCAGCCCGGCTGCTCGGGGCCGTCGTGCCCACGTTGTGGCAGGCTCGGCGCGGCATTTCTCCCCGCCTCTGCAGAGGGGTTCGTGTGACGGGTGCCCAGGAGGTCGGTGTTGCAGCCCAGCTCTGCTCCTGTGCAGCTGCTGCAGCCGAGGGGAGCTCGGAGGTGACCCCCTGGCTCGCCCGGCTGGGGGGCAGCACTGGGGGGGATCTGTGCCAGTGGCAGACCTGGTGACACCGCTTGGCCCTGCGGCGATGGGTCATTGTTTTCCCTGCTGACTCGGCATCCTGGCTGCACAGATTTTCTGCTGGAGTTGCAGATTGTTTTCCATTTCCTGGGAGCGTGCTCGGGCTCTCTCTGGCGCGCGGTCTGCTTTGGGATTGTTTCCTGTTACGGTTCCCAGGGACCTGGTGTCTCCCATCAAATCCTTTGTGGCTACTGTGTCCCCTCTCGGTGGGCTGAACTGTGGCCTGGTGCTGCCCTGCAGTGCTGAGCTCTCCAGAGGGCAGCTTGGTGGGACACGACCACCACTGTGACAGGGTCATTTTGGGGTCCGGGGCTGTCACTCCGCACTGATCTGTGCAGGACATCACGGTGGCTGCGGTGCTGCCTTGTGGCACGAGTGGTCTCACAGCCGGGCTGGCGAGCATTTGCGTGCAGCGATTGAGTCCATCTCAGCTCCTGGCTTTCCGAAGTCTGGCAGTTCCTCGCTGAGCTATTTTTGTCCTGCTTGTGGGTCTGATGTGCCCTGCTCCGGCAGGCAGCTCTCGGGGCTGGGACCGACGTGCACCTCCCTGGGGAGGAACACGTTTGTGCAAGCGCCTCGTTTCAAGCAAGGGGAAGCAGCCGACGTGCTCGTCTGGGTCAGCCCTGGCAGGTCGTCTCTTCCCTGTCCCTCTTGCGCGCTCGGGTGGGGGCTGAGTGGCTGCGCTGGCGTCCCGGCACGGGTGGGCTGAGGGGCTGTAGGTGGGGGAGCAGGTCGCTCCGTGGGAGCAGAGCACTCACCTCTCCCTGCCTGCCCCCCCTCCGCAGGGTGATGCGAGAAGGAGCCCGGCATGCCGTACTTGGATCGGCAGAACCGTATCTGCGGGTTCCTGGACATCGAAGAAAATGAGACCTGCGGCAAGTTTCTGCGGCGGTATTTCATCCTGGACACCCAGGCCAACTGCCTCCTCTGGTACATGGACAACCCTCAGGTGGGCTCCCGCGCTGCTCCCAGCTTCACGCCGGGCACATCCGTGGAAGTTGTTAGCGAGTCTTCAGCTGTGTTTCGGGTCCCTGCTGGGCTGCGCTGCCGGAGATGTCTCCTCCGGGTCCCCGAAGGAGGATGCTGTCTGCTGCATCAGTTGCCTGCTGGAGTCTGCCATGGCTGAGTGTGGCCATGACCAGCCTCCAGCAGAACAACCTCTGGTGATTTCTGTGGTTTCCAGGACTTCCCCAGCAGTAACTTTCACCACCAGGAGCCATTGACGCCCTGGAGGAGCCTACAGAAGTGCTGTGCCAGTGTGAGGTGTTACATCTCCCTTGTGTCTTAGCGTAGAGGTAGTGATAATGAGTAAGAGAAGAGGTTATCCTAGAAATATTTAGCATCTTGGAATTGGAGTCATGCGGAGAAAGCACTTAGACCAGGAGCCGGGCGGTTGGAGGAGCTGGTCAGGAGCCGCCCCAGGCTTGTGGTCAAGATCAACAGAGCGAGAGCCAAAGCTGAGCTCTAGGAAGACCCTCCTGGAAACCCCACGGTGTGTGAGCACTGCTTGTAGGCTGGGGAGGCACCTGCCTTCCTGAAGAGCATCTCGCAGCAGGTTCTTCATGGCCATGTTAAAAGGGGAAGGGGAAGCGCGTGCCTGCAGCCTGCTCGCCGTGTTGGCAAATGCTCCGGCTCGCTGCGCCGTGCGCGGTGGGGGCCGGAGCCCATCCTGCCCCTGAGGCGCTGCTGTGCAGGCGCTGAGCGGGGCTGGGGAGGGCACGGCACGGCGCTCCGGGGCAGCACAGCGGGGCCGGTCCCGGCTGCTCATGGGCTGCGAGTGGAGCAGCCACGGCAGCAGCGTGGCTGTGGGGTTTGGTGCCCGACCCCAGTGGCACAGCGCAGCACCCCAGCTCACCTCTGCGTTCTCCCTGTCCTCTAACTGCCATTGCTCGTTAAATGTTTTGCAGAACCTGGCTATCGGCGCGGGTGCTGTTGGATCTCTGCAGCTGACCTATATCTCCAAGGTAATGTCAGGGTGGCGCGGGAAAAATGAATGCTTCCTGTTGTCCCCTTATCCGTGTGGCTTTCCCGGGAGAGGCGATGGCTCACCCCAGCGGCACTAGGGGCAAGGTCCTGCCTGAGCCTGTGCCCTCCTCCCTGGAACCGGAGCCTGAGTGGGTCTGTGGGAAGGTGGGAGCATCCCCGCAGCATGGCCGATCCCAGCACTGGGATCGGTGTTTGCCTTCACCCGCAGCCGGGCGCGGGATGGGCTGCGAGGTTGGGGCGCAGGAGGAAGAGGAGCTGCTCTGCTGTGAGGAAGGACGTGGGGCTGCGGGGGCTGAGTGAGGCTGGGAGTGTGGTGTCGGTGAGGGCTGGACGTGGAGCTGGTGATCAGCACGGTGTTGCTGCTCCAGCCCAGGATGCCCCCAGGGTGTGTGCTCGGCGGTGCCTCCCGCTGCGGGTCCCGCTGCAGCCCGGGGTCTGCGGGATGGCGCTTGTCAGACCTGCTGAAGATGAAGAGGTAGAGATGGCCCCAAGGTCCCTCCCGCCGTGGGCTTGGGGGCACCGTGGGCTCGGGGGCACCGGTAGCTCTCCCCTGTGCTTAGAGGGCAGTGCCCTGAGGGGTGAGACTTTCTGCCAGCTCCATCTCGAGTGTGTCTTAATGGCCTTATCCAGCTTCCGCCGGAAGGCGAGAGCAGCGCAATAAATGACAACGGCTGCCGGCCGGTGAGGGACGCGGGAGCTGCGGGAAGCGGAGCTGCCCCTCGGCGGCTGCCGCTGCAGGGAGTGGGGGCTCGTGGCCACCGTGCCGGGCTCAGCGCCGTACTGGAGCCGGATAAAGAATTGGACAGAGCTCTCTTCCTGCTGAATCATGATTTATAAATTAAGCGCAGATGAAGCAACGCCGGGAGGTTGAACCTTCCCCATTTCGGAAGGAGCCTGGCTTATACATTGTGTACGTTTTGGTCTAAGTGGGAACTGCTGTAGGACAGCATTTGGTCACAAACTGCAGGATCGCGTCGTGCCGACGGCTTTAAGCCAACTGTAAATATGCCAGGAAAGTGGGGGTCTGCTTGAGAAAACATATTTAAAGCATTATGGAGTGGGTCTGAGGGAGGAAGCCTGTCAGAATAAATACTCCATGAACGCTGCGCTCGGAGCCCCGGGGAGTATTATTCTTATATAAATGATTCCTACTCTTTAGGGAGAAACCGCTGCTATTTTCCCTCAATTTCCGTAATTGCTGACGAGGGCGACTGTTAGTCCAGCAGAAACTCGCGTTGTCGGGGCCTTTGAAAGCTCCGCGCGCTCCGCTTTGCCGCGCAGCCGGCGCCGGGGGGGCAGCGGGAGATGGAAGCCCCGTCTCCGCGCTGACCTTCCCCTGGGACCGCGCGCTCGGTGCCGCGTGTGTTCCGCATGATGGCCGACACGGGCCGGTTCCCGGGAGCTGGCGCAGCTGTGCCGCGGCTCCCGGGCTCGCGCCGTACGTGGTGTCCCCGTGGGCGCCAGATGTGCCAGCACCCCGAGAGCCATGCTGCTGGGGTTCCTGTCCAGCTGTTCTCGTGGCGGCAGAGCCTGGGATGGGAGCGGTGCCCCATGGGGGCACGCAGCGGGGCTCTGACCGGGGGGTGCACGGGGAAGACATGCCAATTGGGACCTGCCCACCACCCGCGTTCGTTTTCCCCTGGCTCGAGCCGGCTGGCTCTCCTCGACTGCAGAAGGGGTGTCTGTGGGGCTGGGGAGGGGCGGGCAATGCCTCCCCTCTCCCTGGTGCGGCTTCGGGGCTTGGCGTGGCGAGGCTGCAGCCTGCGGTGTGCCACGGCCGGGCGCTCGCTCCTCTGCTCGTGCTGGAGCTCGGGGAGCAGCAGCTTCCCCTCGTCATGGGTGTGCGGGTGGAAACTTCCAGCTCTCGTGCGTTGCCATCAGTGTGTGCTATTAGCTTTGATTTTTTTCTTTAATTTGCTCTGTTGCAGGTTAGCATCGCCACCCCGAAACAGAAGCCGAAAACTCCATTCTGCTTTGGTGAGTGAGGGGTGTGGGGGGTCTGCCGGGGGGACACCCCACTTTGGGGGGTTGTGGGCTCAGTGCCTCCCCCGTGAGCCCTCCTGGCTGCTGCCGGACAGACCCAAGGACACACCTGCCCTGTCCTCGCGGCTGGGGAGGCAAGGGGGTGCTGCCAGTGCCTGGCACTTCATGCTGGAGGAGGGCTGCTGCGAGCCCCAGCCCCGTGCTGTGGCCCTGTCGCTGTGACCCCCCCACACGAGATGCACGGGCAGAGCCTGGCGAGGGGCGCAGGACCCCGTGGGTCCCCTCCGTGATGGTCTGCTGCACAGACCTTGGCTTTTGTGCACTCCTGAATCCCTTCCATGGATCCCGCTGTGCTACCTTGTGCAGTACAGGTGTTTTTTCCCCTTTTTAATGCCAGCACAAGCTTCTGTTCCTGTTGGTGCGAGGGAGGAGTGTTTTATCCCATTTCCTCCTGCCCCAGGCGGCCTCAGCCCGACCCGCGCTGCCTCAGTGCCTCCTGCCTGAGCCACGAGCTCCGACAGAAAGCAGCAGAAGTGACAGCACGAGTGTGTGCTCGTCCCAAGGGAACGGTGTTGCCTTTGCAATATTTAACTACAAGGGATGGAGCCCGAGACAAAGACCGGAGCGCGGTGTATTCCCACGGGGGAAGGGGCTGATCCAGAGGAGCTTTGGCTTGTTCGTGCTGTGAAATCCCACGTGCCTGCAAGGACGGACGTGGGGAGGGCTGCAGCACCAAGGAGCTTCCCAGACCCTGCTTGGGGTTTGCACCAACGTTTTGGATGAGAGTTAAAATCAGAGTGCTGAGCGAAGGGAGCCCCAAGGGCCCTCGAACGCCCCATGGAAGGGGGTGACTCCAGCACTAGATCGGCTCTGGTTGGGGCTGTGCCACAGCCTTGGTTCCAGCCTGGCTGCAGCCCTGCCCTCTCCAAGCTCTGGTGTAAGGATCCAGCTGCCACGTCCCCGCTCCGTGCCTGAGCGCTGTCCCCTCGGCCGATTTTCCGTGCGAGAGGTTACGGGACCAGTATCTGCAGGTCGCTCTGGGACTGGGAGCTGAGAGATGCTGTGTTGTTGATTTCCTGTTTAATTTGGTTTAATAATGCCGAGCACCAAACGGGGTTCCCTGACTCTCCTCTTCGTTCCCGTCTCCGACAGTTATCAACGCTTTGTCTCAGCGCTACTTCCTCCAAGCCAGCGATCAGAAGGACCTGCAGGACTGGGTGGAGGCGCTGAACCGGGCCAGTAAGATCACGGTAGGTCGCGTCGTGCTCGTTGCTGGTGTTGCTGCCTCCTGCCTTGATGGGCCACTCCATGAGCGCCTGGAAGAGCCGCGCGATTCCTCCCGGCTGTGCTCTGCTCCGCCACCTCCCTGCTGCCACCAGAGAAGCAGTGATGGTGGTGGCCGGGCTGGCCTTGGCCCCGGGGCCACTCCGTGTCGGACTTCTCGGGCTGTCTCCCGGGTCAGTGCCGAGGCCGCGCTGCGGGAGGACGGGAGCGCAGCTCTCTGCTGGTGGCTGCAGCCTCGTCGTGTCCTTCTGGAGCCGACGCTGCTTCTGGTGCTCCCCTTGTTTTGCTGTTGAGCGCAGCAGGCGTCACACGGAGCTGTAGCTCCCGAAAGCTCCCAGCTCTCGGGGCTCCAGCTGCAGACTGGAGATGTTCCCTCCGCCGTCCCCAGGAATCCTCCCGATCGGGCTTTGCTTTGCTGCTGTTTGCTCGAGCGTCTTCGCGCTCCCCACCCACGGAGGCTGCGCCCAGGGGAAGGTCCGGTGGGGTCTGTCCCCATCCCCACCTGCTCCGGGGACGGTTCCCTCCTGTTGTTGGCTGTGATACCTGTAACCGGCTCCTCACTGCGGCTGTCAAAGGGCGTCTTTCTTGTGCATCATTAATTTATTTACTCAATTTTTTCTTCCTGGAACGCCGGGTCTTGTGACGGGGGGGCGAATGCTGCGCGCTGTAGGGCATCGCAGGGCGGGTTGTGCCTGGATCCAGAGGAGTTCTTCTGCCATCTCCTCTCGTTTACTGTTGTGTTTGTATAACCATGAATTAATGGTTGCTGACCCAGTAACTCGTGGAGTCTGCGCTCCTCAGCTGCCCGGTGCTTCCGGCGATGAGGGATGACGTTCTGCTCCCTCGCTCCTGCGGCCAGGAGCAGAAGCACCGTCTGTGGGTTTGGCGCTCAGTTGGCAGCACCGTGTGCCCGGGCTCCTGGGTGAGGCATTGGCAGAACGGCTCCTCGCTGGCCCCGGGACGTGGGGGGTCCTTGCGGAGGGTGGGGGGCACTGCAGGCTTCGGTGTGCCTGGCATTAGCGGTGTTGCCAATGTTTAATGCCAGCAGGGCTTTGCCAGATCACGTGCTGATGCGTGTTGTTTGTGGTTTGTGAACAAAATATAAGGCAAAATCATGATGAACAGTTTGAGTCCTATCAAATAACCTTTTCTCCTGGAATTTTTTGTTTAAAATCACTGGAGTGCTGTGTTGTCTCTACGGGAAACTCATCTACAAGACCAGACCTGGCTTGTATTTTGTCTTTTTATCTGCAAATACATTAACTGTGACAACCTCTGTGCCTAAAGCCACCAAACTGACTGTGTGGGCTCTGGCTTCTACCTTCTCTTTATGGGTTCTGGTGATACTGGCCACAAAAAAAAACCACCTCCAGCACCAGGTAGGGGTTGTAACCAGAGCCTGGCAATGCCGTTTGTCCGGGTGTGCTGCCGGGGTAACCTCAGCACCTGTTGGTGCGTGAGGCCGGCCAAGACAGGAGCTGGTGTGCTGGTAGGAAGAGATGCAGCTTCTGTTTCCGCAATAAACTGCGGCGATTTTCATACCCTGACGCTGGCCAGCCCTTCCCGACTCCGGCTGCATCCCGGCTGCTGACTGGCTCATCTGGCCCTGCAGGGAAGGGTTCTCACAGCCTGGCTGGGAAACATGGGGCTCCTGGGATGCGGGTGACGCTGCCACTCTGCCCTGTCTGGGAAATCCCTCTCCCGCTCTGCAGCTTCCCATGGGTCTCCATTAGCGCTTGGATTTCCTTGGGCTGCTCCGTGTTGCAGGGGCTTCGTCGCCGTGGCGTGGGTGGGGAGGCACAGACGGGCTGCAGGGAGATGTTCTGGCTCTCAGCGGGGTTCGGAGCCCTACCAGCCTCTGCTCGGAGCGACCTCCCGCTCCCCCTGGGCTCTGCGGGGCTGCCAGGCTCCCGGCTGCATTGCACCGCGCATGGTCCTGCGCGCTCCCATGCTCGGCACGTGCTGCCGCCGGTGGAGCCGCTTGCTGTGCTGGGACGGGCGGGACGGGGTGGCAGTTGGGGTGTCGCTCCTGGTGCAGAGATCCAGGTTCAGCTTCCGCTTCTCACAGACGCTTCTCCTCTGCTCTTGGCAAATCGGTTCCTGTGTTTCCTCACCCTGCGCGCTGTCCGTGGCCGCGGAGGAAGGCGTGAGGCGTGCAGCGGGCTGGTGTGACCGTGGCGAGGGCCTCGGCTCCGTTCCGCACGAGGAGGCGCGAGCTGGCGGCAGCGCTGACCCGTGCCGGGTGCTGAGCGCTGAGCAGCACCTTCCCCCTCGCACCGCTGCCCGCAGCGAGGTGCAGCTCCTTCCCTCTGCCCCCGCCGTGCTGCCCGGGCGCGCAGCGTCTCTGCGTCCGCGATGGGAAACTTTCCTCCGGCCGCGCGTTGGTGCAGGACGTGCAGGCGTTCGGCGTGTGAAACGGCGCCCGGCCTCGTTAGGCAGACGGGAGCTCCTCGTTAAGTGAAGCCCCAAGTAGAGCGGGGACGATTAGAGGAGCGAGTGTCCCACAAGGGCGCTGAGCTGCAGAGGCGAATCCCAGACCCGGGTGAGATGATGCTTAATTGTTCACCACCTTTCATCTCCCATCTTGGTGCTCCTGCAAAGAGCCTGGGTGGGGCCCACACCCTCCTTGGTTGGGGTGGCTTGTTCATTTGTTATTTTTTAAAGGGACATGGCTGTATTTAGGCTGGGAGGACAGAGGTGCCCGGTGCAGGCATGGGGCTGCTGGCACAGTCACACCCAGGCTCTTCACCCCTTTCTTTATCCCGCAGGTGCCAAAGGGTGGCAGCGTCCCACCGACCACAGAGATCACGAAGCCTCCGGCGGTGCCCCAGGCACAGGAGAGGAAGCCCCAGGTGGCCTACAAAACCGAGATCATCGGGGGAGTGGTGGTCCACACGCCCATCAACCAGGTGAGCTGGAAGGCTCCGTGCACCATCCCAGATCCTGGGGCAAAATCCTGGCGACATCAGCACCCTGCTTTGGTCTCTCTGTTCCCTGCGTTTTAAGAGCAGCTCCTAACAGGGACAGGCAGAAATGGTGGCAGCTTTCTCCGTGCAGAAATGCTGTTAATGCACAGCAGCGATGGGCTCAGTCGTTCTCTGACCCCCTACTGGAGCAGTACTTTCTGGGTGTGGGTCCCCCGGTGTGACGCTGGGCTGGGGCGCGGGGGTCTGGGGAAACTCTGGGGGAGGTCCAGCGTGGGGCTGGAGGCAGTTACAGGTTTGGGCTGTTGGGAGGCTGGTTTGCAGTTTCATTTCTGGAAGCCAGCTGAGTGCCTGCAAACCCTCCCACTCGGGTGTATAAATAGCCGTGCTCACAGCACCCTGTAGCACCTCTCCTCTGTCTCGCTCTGAAGTGTGATGAGACGAGGGGGTGTGAGGAGGAGGAGGCTGCGAACCTGCTCACCTTCCCCATCCCGCACCATCCCACCCACCCGTCCCGGGTCCTGATCCCCCATCAAGGTGCCAGGGGGTGTCTGTCCTGGAGGCGGTGGCTGAGCCCACGTGCTGTGGCTCCGCACCCCCTGCCCTTGGCACGCGGCCGTCGGTGTCTCCCACCTTCGGGCGCTCGCCCGGCTCTGGGTCTCACTTCAGCTCTTATCAGTGGCACCACTAAAAATAGAGCAGAGGATTAGATCATCGCAGCGTTTTTCGCCAGGAGGCGCGTTTAACGCTTCCCTGGCTGCAGGTTTGGTGGGTGCAGGGTCGGGCTGGCCGCTGTCCCTTCCCGGTGCTGCTGCTCCATGGGACGCTGCCGGACCCTCCACCCCGTGCGTGGGGAGGGGAAGGGCAGGGAAGGTTGTGCTCCCCCCGGCAGCCTGGCCGCCTGCTTGCAGACAAGTGGCAGCAGCCAGCCCTGCGACTCTTCTTTCTCGTTTCAGTGAGTTAAAGCTGCTCTTTCCTCCCGACTCTGAGTCCACCTCCCTTCTCCCCGCCTGCCACCGCCTCCCGAGAGCCACGAGCTCCATCCTCAGCCCTCTCCTCATTTCTTTCTTTCACCGAGGGGTTTTTTAAAGCTGGTGCATCAGCCGCCGGGTGATTTTCTGCTCTCTTGCTGCTTGCCCCGTGTGAAATGGCTATTCCTCTGCTGCAGCTTCCTGGGTGTGTCCGTGGTTCCCCAGCTCTGCTGCGGCTGGTGCTGCCCTGCAGCAGCTCTGGGACTGCAGCAGGGAGCCCCGTGCTTCAGCTGCACCCCCAGACCCACCAGCAGCATCGCCCCGGCTCCCGGCGTAACATCCCCTCTCGCAGCAGCATCTCTGGGTTGGGACACGTACATCCGTAACACGCGGCAGAGCCGGCGCAGCCCCGGCGAGGGGAGCGGGAGGTTCCCCCTTCCCGCTGGGCTGGAGCTCTGCTGCGCCCCAGAGGTGCCAGGTGGCACTTTAGGAGCAGCCAAAGGGCGGCCCGTCTCTGTCCTGGAGAAACCAAAGGAGCCTCTCGAAGGCGCTGGAAGGAGCGGCGCGGGCAGGTCGCTGGTTAACCGCAGCGGCAGTCGCGCTGGCGCGGGGGCCATATAAGGGTGGCAGCGGCGAGCGCCGGCGCAGCTGCCATGGCAATCCTCAGACCTCAGCGCAGAGCTGGAGGAAGGGGTTGGAGGGACGGGGGAAGATGAGTGCAGATGTAGCATCTTAACCATCATCTGCGCTGCCAAGGGGGAGGAGAGGGCACTGCCGGGGGACAGGGTGGTGCTGGGGAGAGGAGGGTGATGCCAGCAACAGGGCAGGATCTGGCCCTTGGGATGCACCGGCAGGTGCTGGAGGTGACCCGGATGGGTGCTGGGCGCACGCCGCATACCCGGCTCGGCCACGCTTCCAGCTGCGAGTGTCGTGTGTGGGAGGGGGCGGCTTGGGGCCAGGGGAACCAGTTTTTCTACCTGAGGTCCAAACATCACAGTTTCTCTTGGGAGAATTCGGCTGTGAAAATGTGGATCAGAGACTTTATGGCTTTCCTGAGCCGTTTATTCCCGTGATATATTGCCTTCTCCAGTTGGAAAGCATCCCTGCTTTCTAGCTCAGGTTTGTCTGGCTCCAGCTTCCAGCTGGTGGTTTTTGTCCTGTCCCACTCTGCCTGATGGAAGAGCCCCTTGTTCCCGTGTTTCCCCCCGGTCTGTGCTCCAGCCAAGTCTCCTCTTGGCATTTGCTGACCCGGGCAGGTGAGATCCTTTAACTCCCCCACCGCGAGGGGTTTTCTTCATCCTTCAAATTGCTTTTCTGTGGCCTTTTCAGTTTCTTAACCTTTTTTTTTTAACATGTGGGCACCAAAAGGGTGAACAGTACTGGGGCCGCAGTCGGAAAAGCTGCACGCGACGAGATAAGCTCAGCTCCCGACTCTGGTTCTTTCCCCGTCTCGTGTCGGGCGCTGCGGTCAGCCCTGGGCACCCAGCGCTGGCTCCGGGGCTCAGCTCTCCGGCCTCCCGGCGGGGAACTCCCCTCCCTGCTCCCCGGTAACTCTGTGCTCTCCGGTTGCAGAACGGGGGGGACGGAGGGGACGGCAGCGACGTGGCCACCCACCCGCTGCTGCGGCGCTCGCAGAGCTACATCCCCACCTCGGCGGCCAAGCCGCCCGCCGGACCCCCTGTCCTCAAGAGCGGCTACTGCGTGAAGCAGGGGAATGTGGTGAGTGCCGGGGGTCCCCGTGCTGGGGGGTGGGTGGCATTGGACCAGCTCTCCCCATTGGACCAGCTGGACCGCGGCAGCGTGGGGAGAGCAGTGGAGCCCAGCACTGAGCTGTTTCCTCCTCTCGCTTCCAGAGGAAGAGCTGGAAGCGCCGCTTCTTCGTTCTGGATGAATTTTCCATCAGTTACTACAAGTGTGAGCAGGTGAGCAGCCCCCGCCTGGGACCGGCTGCCCCGAGCAGAGCTCTGGGGCTGCCGTGCTCCCGTGCTGATGTGGCGCGGGGGCTCTGTGGGAGGCACATCCCAGAGCCACTGGCCCCAGGGGCCAGCCAAGCCCATCACCGTGTCCTCTCGTCTCCGCAGGACAAGGAGCCCTTGCGCTCGATTCTGCTGAGGGACGTCTGCAAGACCCATGAGTGCCTGGTCAAGTCTGGGTAATGCTCTGTCCATGTTTCCCTGCCATAGTCCCGGGTTGTGCTGGGACCAGAGCAGCGAACGGGAAAACTCTGGCTGCTGATGGGGAAGCAGCTCCCGTGGAGCCAAACCGGAGGAGAGCAGGAAGGAAACTTGGCTATCTCCTTTGGGGAGCCCAGAGGGTCCCCAGCAGCGGCCGCTGCAGGAGCGGGCCCAGGCTGAGCGGTGCTGCCGCTCGCTTTTCTTCACAACCCCATGGAGGGGCGTGGGGAAGCGCGGCTGGACGTGGGATATCGCCCGTTCTCTGTTCTCCTGCTGCTGACAGCCGCCTCGGCTGGACCAGCGTGCTCCTACAGCGCTCCTGTCTCCATATGTTAAGGAGTATGGGGCCCTGCACAGTAAATAGCATCATATGACAGAAGAACAAAGGTGCTCATAGAGCAGCCGAAAGCCATTTATAGCTGTTGTCCTTAAACTAGATATGTTTTAATTCAGTGTGCTCTAGAGATGAGGGTAAATACAGAAATTTTTTTTTTCTTCCATCCGAGTAGTGACCGACTCTTTCTCGCTGTTTCTAGTGACCTCCTGATGCGGGACAACCTCTTTGAAATCATAACGAGCTCCAGAACCTTCTACATCCAGGTGAGGCAGCCGAGGCGGGTTTGCTGTTCTGGGCACTGAGTGCAGCCGGCAGCTCCGCGAGCCGCCCTCCCGCCAGCGGGCTCTGCCCTGGCAGCCTGGTGGCCGGCGGCCGCGGGCAGAGGGGTTTGTGAGAGCTTCACCGGGCACGGGGCGAGGGAGAGCGGCCGCGGGGTTTCACTTCTCCCCGCGGGCTGATTTATAATAGCGGCTATTTGTGCGAGCAGGAAAAAGCAGAGACAAAAGCACAGGGTGATCCCACGAGCATCCCGAGCGCGCGGGGCTGGGCTGTCTCTGCATCCCCACTGCATTCTCAGCACCTGCGAGACCCCTGGGCACTGCGAGTCCCCGAGGAGCGGCCAGCACGGTGTGCTGTGGGTGTGCAGCCCCGCGTGCGCGGGCAAAAGCCCCAAACCCTGCTGCTGGCAGAGCATGGCTGGACGCCGACCCCGAGCCTCCGCTGCTGCAGCAACAGGGCTGGTCCACCCCGAAAATGTACCTTTTTTTTTCTCCTTAAATGCTTTATCTGCTCCTGATACAAAAATGCTGCAGTGTGGAGAGTGGCTCCCCTTTTGCAGGGGGAGGTGGGGTGTGCAGTGGGTTTCAAGCAAGGATAAATGAGTGGCTGATGTACTGGGGACCCCAGTAGCCTGTCCGGCTGTGTGTCCGTGCCTCACAGCAGCAGGATGAAGCCTGGCTGCGCCGGGGGGTGTTTGGGAAGCAAAGTCTCACTGGGGCTGGTGTGTTTGCAGGCGGACAGCCCCGAGGACATGCACAGCTGGATCCGAGTCATCACCGGGGCAGTCCAGGCCCTGAAAACCCGCCCGAGGGTAGGTCACGTCCTTTCTGCTGCAGATTTGGTGTCGAAGGAGGGTCGTGCCCATGTATGTGATATTTATTTAGTGGATCGTGTAAGTGGTCAGTTAACCTATTTCCAGGATGAGATCCCTGCCCTCTCTGGGTTTAATCACCAGTCGCTGGAAAAGCTTCCTTGAAAAAGATTGAAAAGTGAGATTGAGCCACCAACCTGCACCTGCATGAACCCTGCGTCTGTCCTTGCAGGAAATCTCCTTCATGAGATCCAGCTCCATGGTCAGGCCCAGCAGCTCCTCGGGCCCGTCGCAGCACAGGCAGGCGGTGGAGGAGCGGAGAGCGCTGGGCAAAGCCCCCTCCACCTCCTCCTGGCAGCCCTGGACGCCGGTGCCACAGGCAGAGGGGAAGCAGCCGGTGCCGGAGAAGACGCCTGCGGTGCTGAGAGACTCGGTGTTCCTGCCGGCCTTCACAGACCGCGACGCCGGAGCCGCACCGGGCAAGCGCGTGCGGCACAAGTCGGAGCCGCAGCACATCAAGGATAAGCCGTTCGCCTTCGACCTGGACGATGAAAGCATCCGGACCACCGACGTCTGAGCGGGTGCCGAGCCACCCCTCGGCTGCCTCGGTCCCCGCGGGGCGGTGCGGGGTGCACGGCCGCGCCGTGCCCAGGACGGCTGATCTCCGCGTGTCTGCTCGGTGCCTCCGACCGAGCTCACCCCGTTGTCTTGGCGGGGGTGAAGTGGCCCCTTCCCTCCACTGCTGCTCTTCGCTGCTGTGCAGGATCCGGCTGGACCCACATCCCGGTGCCCCGCTCTGCCGGGGAGTGGAGTCCCTGCCAGCTCCTGCCTGGGCTTTGCCCCGTGTTTCGGAAGCCGTCTGCGGGAAGCGCTGGCCCCTGGCACTGCCTGGATGTGGGGGCATCCTCTTCTGCGGCCACGGAACTTCCCCCAGAGCCGAGCCCGGCGGAGACAGCAGGAGGTCTCGGGGGCGTGAGGGGGAGCGTGGCCTTTCTTGTGTTTGGAAAAACACTTTTCTCCCCTTTCACGCTGCTCAGCCTTCCCCGGGCAGCGGAGCAGAGCTGGGACACGCAGCCCGCAGCTGCCCGCACAAGGGACACGCTGCAACTTCCCATTTCGATGGCTTTTTCCCTAGGAGAGCAGTTCTTTCCACTGCCTGACGGCCTGTCAACAAATCTGTTGGCTTTTAATTACTTTTTTTTATATCCACCGCCACTGTTAAAGCCTGGCACTGGCCGATACCCGGCTCACCCCTCCGAAGGGCTCACTGGCGCTTTCCGAGCGTGAGCCTGGGCCGGGCGGCCGGTGCGACGGCGGCTCCCGGGCACGGGAGGATCCTCAGGTACGGTGTCGGTTTTGCACTACGTCCATCTGGGCACTGCAAAGCCGTGCCCGGGTGGTGGAGCGTTTGTAGCAAAAGGCAACGAAAGCCGAGCATGTAACTGAAACCGGGCAGACTCGTCCGGCCAACTCGCCCGCTGCTGCCTCGACGTGAAAACGAGAAGTTTATAGAGCGACGTGAACTTGTCATTTCCAAACCAGATCAGCTGCGGTAGGAGGTGGGATGAATAGCGTGTAGGAAGCTCAGGTATTCCCTTGGCAGCGGGATCGGACGATGTCTTCACCCTGAGATGTGTGTGCAGTCCGTGGTGCCGAGTGGGGGCACCGCTCCCCGTCCATGCTGGCAGCTGTCGGTGTGACTCGGTGAGAGCTGCATGGAGCCCATTCAGGCCCGGGTGCTGCTGCTGCCCTCGTTTGAGGGCTCTCGTTAGCCCTGACGTGCCCAGACTCAGCTGCCGTGGCCCATGTCGGACGCGGGCACGCTTTGTGCCATCTCGGATATACACCACCTGGGTGGCTGGGGTGGGAATTGCATTGAAGCTTGGCAGCGCGTGGGGCAGCCTGGAGTGGACAAGGCTTCCCTCTATTGCGGACTAGTTACCTGGTCTTTTTTGTTCTTTTTTGTTTTTCTTTCTCTTTTTTTGGCATTACATGTTCTCTGCTCTGCAAAATCAGCTCAACGTGCTCCCCAGGAGCAAAGAATCTGGTTTGTCCCTGCCCTCTCCAGGTCTCCAGCTGTTGGGCAGCTGTGCTGCAGCTAGCTCAGGCTCAGCCTGGGGTCGAGCGGAGCTTTATCGGTTGAGCTCCGAGGCGTTGATTAGCTCGATGGATCTTAACAAGGTTAAAATTGCGTTTTCCGGTGGGGATCCCCTCCTGCATCGGAGGGGCTGCTCCTCCATCCCTGCGCTGCCGGAGCCCGGGGCCGGCGCAGCTGAAGGTGCCGTGGTGCAGCCCAGGGGAGGTGGTGACGGGGTGTCCCAAATTCGGGGGTGAGGGTGCCTCAAGGGGGTCGTGTGGAGATGCTGGAGAGCACTGAAACTATGAAAACGAGTGGGAATCGATGCAAACGGTACAGGGCGAGTGTTAATATTTGTTATTTAAATGTAGAAACCTAGATCATGCCGTTCCTTTTTTTCTTCTCCCTTTTGCTTTATTTGCACTAGTGTTCGAAATCGTGGGGGTTTTTTAGGCTGATTTGCTATTTGGCTCATAACACGGTGTTCCAAAAGTGTTTTAATCGTTTGGAAAGCCTGTCAATCATAGAGTCACAGCGTTTGGTGACTCTGACCTCATTTCTGGAAAACAGCAAACGCAGAGGGACGATGGTTCCTTTGTGCAAGGCTTCGAAACCACGGAGTACCAAGGGTTTTTTGTTGCTCGATAATTGCAAAGTTTCCTCGGGCCTGGGATGGTAAAGCAGAAGCTTGTTGCACAATTAGGGTTAATTATCCAGGAGGAGAAACTACCAGTGGCTCCAGTGCTATTGCAACATTCCTGTTTCTCATTCCCACCCTCCCCGTGTCCCCAGGACAGCGTAAAGGTTGGACGTGAGCCTAAACCGAGCGTGTTCAAAGACAAGCCGGGCTCCGGACCCGTCCGCGCCGCGGGCGGTGTTGCAGGAGGAATTTCTCTCCCATCCCCAAGCACCAGGCAGATGCCACCAGACCTTGATGGAGCTTTGCAGCGATTTTTAAAGCAAACTGGTGTCCCCTCAGTGCTGCGTTTGCCTCCCGGCTCTCCTGCGTGGGGTGAACGCATCCCCCCGAAGCTGCTCCCTTTCGAAAATGAAGCGTGTCCTCTGAGTTCCGCCCTTTCCTTGGGATGCGTGTGGGAAGGAGTGGTGCGAGAGATGGATTTTCCCTTTTCTGTGAAAACTCCCAAGCGGTTTCAGCTGTTCCCGCGAGTGCTGGCTGTGGGTTTCAAGTGCTCTTAGGGCTGGGGTGCCTCGCACGGACGATGCTCCGTGACTGCCCCAGTGTCGGTTACCCACCGCCCACCCCTCGCCCGCAAGCGCTGGCTGCAGGTGGAACGCCCTTCTGCCCTGTGTTTTTAAATAAAGAAGGAAATCCCAGTCACTCTTCCAGGCTGTTGGCATTGTGTATTTTGGGTAGTGATGGCTGGGGGGCCGAACGCTGTCCCCGCTGGGGCAGGGGCACAGGGCGCAGCGGCTGGGGGTGCTGCGGGGGCGAGGGGAGGAGAGTGGCAGCGCTCTGCCTTTCTGAACGCGCGGGCGGGAGGAAGGCTGTCGGACCAATACCCCGGTATTCCTCAGCGTAGTCAGTGACAGCCTCTCACAGGGAAGGAATTTGGGGTCCTGCTGTGAGCTGGCAGCTGCTGGGCTGAGGACACGGGGAGCTGTTAATGACGATGGGCTTTTGCACATGGGATCATTATTTTTTTTTCTTTCTGGCTCACTGCATAATTTCCTCCCCCACCCCGTGGGCTTTTCAGCCCTGTTGTTCCACTGGTCTGAAGAATGTGGTAGTTTCATGATGAAGCCTCCCCCTGCCCCCCCTGCTCTGAGACCTATTTGAAGCTGCCAAATTCAGATTACTTGTGACCTAAATGGGATATAAACCCCATTCCCTGGAGAGGAGGAGTTGTTGCAATAAACCACAAACCAAAACTGGAACAGGCAGAATTCCCGGCCAAACTGAACCCTGTCGCAGCTCTGTTGGAGGCAGGAGAAGTTGTGCAGGCAGAAATTAGCCAAATGGAAACGGCTGGAGGCTCCTTGGTTTGCAGAACTGTGAGAACGGAGCATGTATGTTTGCTGTATTTTACGTCAAATGTGACCAGACTTTTGCATACGCAGATTTTGTGTCTAGTTCGGGCTGTGACTTACTGCAGCTTCCTTTTCCCGTTTTTATTCAGCTCAGTACGTTTTCAGACTACATCTGGTGGGGCTTCCTCTTTTGGGTGCTTGGTTACTTGAAGCTCCCACTCATTTCGGTACCACACGCACCCTGTGCCATGGGCTGGAGCCGGGGGGTGACTGGAACGCAGACAGGAGTTGCCACTCGGCATCTCTGACCCCTTCCCAGCTCTCTGACAGCTCCCATCCATTCCCTGCAGCTCCAGGTGGAAATGAGCCTTCTGTCACTAACGAGGCAAGGCTGGTGTTTAACAGTTTTGTAAGACATAAACGGCTGCCACTGAACAGTCGTGGTTTTACAGAATACGACTATCCGGCAGCAGGGAAAGGGAACACCCCGGGCAGCAGGATGCAGTATGTTTTGAAAAGCACACTTAGTTACTGCGAAGGGCAGGGGGCAGGAGGAGAAACAGGTAATTTTAAAATAACACAGGCACTACTTTGGAGTGGTTGCAGTGTCCTGCAGGTGTTTCTGTAAGAACGAGCACAGCAGGGGAGTTACATCAATGGACACAAGTGATCCTTCCAGAGGCCTGAAGAGTAACTTTGTTTGCTGCACCGTGGCTTTCCCTGCCTGCAAGAGAGGAGAAAGTAATGTTCTCTAAAGGGTGCAGGTTCTACTGCATCTAACCCAGCTTCCCCTGCAGCCAGTGAGCATGGTTTTACACAAATCATGTAGAATTGGAGCTCGTCGCTTTGTCACAGAGTCTCTAGCATTGTGCTGCATTACTTGGCCTTAAAGGTTTGCAAAGTCTGGTAACAAAACCACAGACGAGTGGCTGTGTGTACTCCACTAATACTGAAAGCACATGAAGTCAGCCCCTTACAGAGTTTATTAAGATTTGTTTGACCACCTCTGCTTGCAAGGTCTGAGTTCTTAAACTGTTACCACTTGGGAAGGAATCCAGATTATTTTAAACAAGCAAAATCTATACTGAACAATTTTGTGTCCGAGTTTTGTACAGCAGAATTAACAAGAATAATTGTTCTGCACAGTAAGTTGCAGCTTTGTAAATCCATGTTTGTGCAAGGCAGGAGTCCGCTCTGCCGCCATGGGACAAGCGCAGGAGTCCGTCTCCAGTCCCGCAGAGACGCTGCCGGCCTGCCCCGGGCTCCGCTCCGCTCGCTCAGTACACGGTGCACCAGTTGCTGCCATCGCTGGGCATCAGCCCACCCGTGATGAGCAGGATGAGATCAACGAACCACCAGATGCCGAGTCCGCCCAGGGTCAGCAGCTTCCCCACGGCGGTGCCGGTGTGGCCCAGGCAGAACCGATCCACTCCGAAGCAGCCCAGGAAGAACGAGTAGAGCAGAGTGGTGATGAAATAGTGCCCGGTGTACCTGCAACGGCAGCGGGCGGGGGCGCGCCGGGCCGCCCCGCGGGTGAGCGGGGCGGTCCCCGCCGGCCTCGCCCCGTGCCTTACGGCGGGGCTCCCTCCGGTGGGGGCCGGGGGAGCTGCAGGCACCCGGGCGGAGGGGAGAGGGGCCCTCCCGCCCGCCGAGAACGCGCCCTACTTGACGCAGGGCCGGCTGCCCCGCAGGAAGCTCCGCGGCTCGGCGCACTCGATGCCGTCCAGCGCCCGGCACTGCACCCGCGTGTGGTCCACCTCGCCGTAGGCCTGTCCGCCGAACTGCGGCAGCGCGGGCGCGATCAGCCGCGGGGGACGGCCGGCAGCGAGCCCCGGCCCGCCGCCCCCGCCCCGCCGCGCCCCCCGCCGCCGCCGCTCACCTTCACGCAGCCGTGGCCCAGCTCCTGCTGCGCCGTGGCGTTCCCGCCGTGGTCCACCGGCTCCTCGCACTCCACGAACTCCTCAGGGCTGCGGAGAAGGAGGGGAGCGGTGAGGGGGGGGGCGGCGGCCCCTCCGCCCCGCCCCGGCCCGGCCCGGCCCGCCCGGCGCTCACAGGTAGGTGCAGAGGACGAGCGGCGCCTGCGGGTCGGTGTAGGCCCAGGCGGCGGCGGGCGGCCCCGGCTCGGGCGGCTCGGCCTCGGTGCCGTTGCGGGGCAGCCCGGGGGAGGCGCCCTGCAGCAGCAGCAAGTTGCCGAGCAGCAGCGCGGCCTGCGCGCACAGCAGCGCGTAGCCCACCGGCCCGCCGCGCCGCGGCGCCATGGCGGCGGCCGCTGCTAGGAAACGCCGCGCGCGCCCCCGGCCTCCGGGCCGCCGCCAGCCAATGGGCGCCGCTGGGAGGCGGGGAACAGCCGCTCGCAGCCAGTCAGCGAGAAGGCGGAAGGAGAAGTGGGGCGGTGGTGGGGAGGCGAGGCGGAAGTGCGCGCCAGGCGAGGAGGCGATTGGCTGCTAGGGAGGCCTGCCGGCCTATGGGCGAAGGCAGGGGGCGGGGCGCCGCTGGGTGTGGCCCCGCCGCCCCGGGCCGCTCCCCGCGCGGGTCTCCGGTAAAGCAGCGCTCGGCGCCGGCTGCTGGGGCGCGGTGGGGGCTGGCCGGAGCCGCCAGCCCGCCGTGCGGGAGGGAGCGGCTGCTGGCGGGGCGCGGCCTCGCTGCTGCGGCCGGCCCGGTGCTTGCGGGCTCCGCTGCCGCGTCGGTTGTGCCGCCGGTAACAGGCAGAGGGAATTCACTGCCTCCGCCGGGGCAGCGGCGGGGAGAGGCGCCCCGGGGCGCGCAGCCTGCCCTGAGCGCGGGCTCGGCGCTGGGGCAGGAGCCGGGCACCGGCGTGGCCCCGGCGGGTGCAGAGGGCCGCTGCTTCCCGGGCTTTCGACCGGAGAGAGGGTGTGGGCAGGCGGCTCCCCGTAGCGGCGGGCTGAAGGTGCCCGTGTGCCCGGCGTAGGGTAATGCTGCCTCCTGAAGGAGCCGTGGCTTTGGCTCACCGGCGGGTAACGACTGTTGGGCTGAAGGGCTGCGCGGTGGGACTGCTGGAGCCGGATTTCCCCTGACCTGCACCAGGAGCTGGCTGGAGATGGGATGGGATGGGGTGGGGTGGGATGGGATGGGATGGCCGCCTGTCTCCTTAAGCCCCTCTGCAATGGTTAAGAGGCTTCCAAGTGGCTTTAGAAATAGCTTAAAGATCGTGTGGCGCATGGGCTGGGCGGCGGTGGATCGTGTCTGCCGCCCGGCGGAGGGAAGATCACATCCAGTGTGGGCCTTACTCAGGTTTTACACCCTTCTGGCAGCGTAAAGCCTCTTTGAAATGGCGTGAATGAAGCTCACGCTTCAGGGCCTGATGTTTCAGACTTTCCCACGTTAATTGCTGGGGGAAAGGTCGTGTCCAAAGAGGCTGGAAGCTGCTGGCAGCGAGGAAATAGCAGCCGGGGCAGCAGCAGGTCGTGGTCCGGAGGCAGCTCTGCAGCCAAGTGCTCCTTGGAGGAGCCTTAGAGCCAGGAGGGGTGAGACTGTGGCTCTGTTCCCCCGTTACTCTGGAATTCTTTTGAAAATAAACGGGACTTGATCACTTGAGCAAACCACCCATTTATTGGAAAACGGGGAAGGGATTTCAAGAGTTGTCTAGACCGTCTCCCTGCCCAGAGGAGGAACTAGTCCTGCTTGGAGAGTCAAGTAGCAGATTTTTTTTATCCTAACTGCCCTACCCCTTGTACAAAGCGTCCGGCATTGGGACCCCCCCTTGCCTGGTCTTGGCCCTTTGTTACGCTCAGAGAGCTGTAGAGATCTGCCTCTGAGTGCTTTCTGGCCAAGACTCAGTGGTTAACTGAAGAGAAGGGCACACTCAGCTGTATGAAAGTGGAGGTTTAGGGACTGTGATCCTGCTACTGACCCTCCATGTCTGGACAAGCTGCTGCCTGTTTCCATCAGTTTTCTTCTGCCTCATTTTTTTCTACCTCGTTTAATCCCAACCCCCCAGTGTGTTGAGGTCATTAGATTGGAAATGCCAAGCACACTTTGAGACAGGTATGTGGCATTCATTAACTCCAGCTGCAAGCCAAGCAAAACATGCAATTTGATAGGAATGCATTTGGGAAAGAGCCATTACCAGGACTGGTGGGTGCCTGTCAGCCAGCGATCGCTGGTGCAGTGTGAACAAGTGTGCTTCCTGAGCCAGCTGGACTGTTGGTGGTGATGTCAGTGAAATCTCAACTGCATCCAAAATCCTTAATCTGTCTTATTTACAGTGCTTCTAAGCAAACACCGTGCACGCGGTATTGGGAGAGGATGTGGGAGCCAGCAGGATTGAGGTTGGAGGGAGAACATGACACATCTGAGTTTGCTATTTAAAACTGCTGTTACGTGTTTAGCCAGTTCAGTTGTAGTCCTTGTACCCTTCAGGCTGGCAGAGGTGCATGCCTGGCATTCACTAGAAAAGGGAATGTGCTAGCGAGCCCCAGCGTGAGCATTTCCAAGAAATTTCTTTTCTTGCTGATTCTACAGCTTTGTTACAAAGAACTGGGAAAATAACGGACAAACAGCAGATGTCATTTGGGAGATTCATTCCGTATCCTCTCCCCTGCCCTCGCTGTGCGCTCGAGCACAGTATGGCTCACTAAAGCACAGCCCGGCGGTGTCCGTCGTGCAGCTCACAAGGTGTCGGTGAACTCCACGGGAACCCAGGTGTACAACACTGCACCCTGCTGCTGCTCGTGCTGTACATGGGCCTTGCTCCCTTTAGAAACCAGTCTGAAAATCTTTTACAGCCTGCAAAGGGGACTGGCGGTGACAAAGCACAAAGGAGGAAATGCCTCTTTTCACGGGCTTTCCTTACCGCTGCAGCAGAGAGGCAAAGGTCCCGGTTCTTTGCTGGCCATTACGTCTCAGGCCTTGTACAGCCTCTGCGCTGTGTTCCTCAGGAAATGGGGCTGCTGTCCTGTGGTCCTACCGTCAGCCACAGGCAAGAGACCGCGTCCCTGCTCTGTCAGAGGATGTTGGAAGCGTTTTCCTTGAAAAACACCAAATTCCCCTCCCTTCCTCAGACATGGAATGAGGTGCTTCTCAACACCTACCACATAAGCTTTGTTATCGCACTGGATACTGCTTTGCCTTTTGGTGTAATTAGCTGATTTTGCATCTTTTTGGCTCACCACCCACATCAGCAAGTGATGTCAGCTGGACTGGCTGCTGTATTGCATGGCTTCCTCTTGTATTACCAGTGTCCTCTGGGAATGAGATGTCCAGCACGCATATTTGCTTTCCATTTGTGTACATTTTTTTCTTAGTAAGTTCACTTTGAGATATTTCCTGTTTCTGCCATTTATGCCCATTTAAGAGGGTATCACTCCTAGTTAAGGCTTTGAAAGAATGAAACATCCTAATTTTAATATCAAGTAATCGCTAAGGCTCTTGTCTGCAACAGGTTTTCTCACTTTGCCTTATTCTAGTCATAAAGTCTATTCTGAAGCCAACTAATGGCCTGAATCCTGGTACTTGCCTTTCAGGTTTCATTTGTGACTTAAGACGTTGCAGAACTCCAGGATTTATTGGTTTGTTTCACCTGATTCTTCTCCAAGAGCCTCTTCCACCATGTCTGAGCGATAGCTCTGCTGATGTGGGCATTTCAGGTGTGTTGCAACTGGTTGATCAGGTGAGCAGTTGTCCAGATTTTTTGTTTCCAAAGCTGGCAGGTTTGCGTTTGACCCAAAACGTGTGTTCAGAAGCTGTCCTAGCTCTCCTGCCCTGTTTCTGATTTGTTTCTGGAGCTTTGAGGTGTGTGGTCTTCAATTCCTTTTATCGCAAGGCTGCAGTAGGAGAAGGCAAGGGAGATGGATATATCTCATGCTAAATACGGACCTGGGAATCTCATGCCCCTCAGGCAGGAACCACAGGGTGATTCCTGTTTGTGCATTATTTGTACAGTGGTGTCTGTATTTGATCCATGATATTATCCTAATCCATGGAAAGCCTCCTGTATCTTGGGTAGCACTCAGCTTGTGGAAGCACCTGACTCAGAAGCCATGTGCAGCTTCTGTAAGAGTTGGAGATGTAGAACCTCCGTGTTGTTTCTAACATCGGTTGCGAATAAAATCCTCTGTCTCACCTTGCAGTATTACACAATTTAGTGTGCGGGCTTCCTGCGTAGCTTTGTGGTTTGGTCTGTTAGGATACATAAAACTGGCTTCCTCAAGTCAAGTTGTTGCCTCCTTCCAACAGGAACAGGAGATTTTCTGGTTGCTGGAGGGAAACCTGAGTCGCCAGTCATCTTCCTAAGCTCCTGCAAAAACGAATGCAGAGTTTTGGAACGCAAAGGACTGAATAACCCTTTCCTCTTTAATTGTTCACTTAGCAACAGCAGTGCAAACCTCTTATAAAATCTTCCAAGAACTCATCATTCAGGGGAGGGGGAAGACTTGTGCCAATTTCTCAGCCTGTTACGTGCTCGTTGATGGCATCTTTTGCATTATGTGCATTCAAAAGCAATTTCCAAAACATCGTAGGTGTCGGTCAGACCCTGTGAGTGAGAACTTGGGTGTGTATGGACGTTTCTGGCTGACAGCCCTCAAAAGGCACTCATGTCTGGTTGTCTGTTGTGCAGATGAGGTATGTGTGGCCTTTGGTGTAGATCTGGCTCTGCATCTATGGTGAGGTGTTTCACTACATCTGATTTGTTCAAGAGCAGTGACCTACTAAGGAAAAGAACGTGGATGCTCAAAAGAACCCGTGAAGTGCCACACTTGGAAAGCCAGGAAACGTTATTGGTATCCTCAGAAGTTGTTGGTAAAACTGGATTTTATTTGTCTAGGCTCTTGTACGCTGCTTATCATTATGGCATGAGGATGCTTCTCCATCACCTGTTCAGTAACGTGACTGATGTGTCATATGTTGTTTATTCCTCCTCGCGGAGGAAGACACCGTGCTCCACGGAGTGCCCTGAGCGCGTGTTTGATGGGCTGCTGTCTGCCAGCCAGAGGCAGGTCAGAGCAACCCGTGAGACTTAGGAGTGGAGGGCAGTACAGCCTGAGCCCGTGCTCCATCCTGGAGAGTTTTTCTCTTACTCGCCCGTATCCCGTGGCACTGCACAGCAGAGCGCTAACGTGAGGTGGTGTTTCCATGTCCTTCAGATTTGCCATGTAGTGTTTTGGAAGGACCAGAGGAATCCTGGTGTCTGCAGTCTGTGCTGGCCTGTTTCCCCCAGTGAGCTGCTGTTCTGGCACCCGCTCGCTCTCGGGACTTGGGTGCTTTTGCCCTAAGCATGTGCTGGAACCGTTCACCCTGCATTTACTTAAAGGGTACTTAAACGGAGCCTGCAGGAAAGCTGGAGAGGGACTTTTTACAAGGGCATGTAGTGATAGGACAAGGGGCAGTGGATTTAAACTGAAAGAGGGGAGATTTAGATTGGATATAAGGAAGAAATTTTTTACTCAGAGGGTGGTGAGGCACTGGCACAGGTTGCCCAGAGAAGCTGTGGATGCCCCATCCCTGGCAGTGTTCCAGGCCAGGTTGGATGAGGCTTTGGGCAACCTGGTGTAGTGGAGGGTGTCCCTGCCCATGGCAGGAGGGTTGGGACTGGATGACCTTTGAGGTCCCTCCCAACCCAAACCAGTCTGGGATTCTGTGATTCTATTTCTTCCAGCCTCTGCCACCGCGGAGGTGCCGTTCGCCGCCTCCCCGGCACAGCCGGGCTCTCTCCGGAGCGCGGCCGCAGCCCCGTGCCGTGGGGCCGACGCGTGACGGCCCGTCTCGGGTGGGCTCCGGTGCGAGGTTCCGGTGGGTGCCGCCGCCGCCGCCGGCGGGCTCAGCCGGGCCCTGGGCCGCGGGCGGGCGGAGCGGCCCCGCCCCGGGGCGGCGCGGCGCAGGCCCCGGCCCGGCTCCATAAGGCCGCGGGCCGCCGGCCGGACCCAGCGCCCCAGCCGGGAGGGGCGATGCGGACCCGCAGCGCCATGGCCCGGGCCCGGGCCGCGCGCCGCTGCCTCTGCGTCCTGCTGCTGCTGCCGCTGGCCGCGCCCGGGCAGCCGCGCCGCGCGGGTGAGTGCGCCGCGCCGGGCCGGGGCCTGCCCCGGCACCCCCTCCCTCCCGGCCGCCGCGCGGGCCCGGGCCGGGCTGGCGGGCGGCCTCCGGCCCCGGGCCCCTTCCCGGTCCCCTCCGCGAGCGCCGGGCCCCCTCCCCGCCGCCCCCCGGGCTGCCGGGGCCCGGCCCGGCCCAGGGGCCCTTTCCTTCCCGCGGGGCTCCGGGGTCGGCGTGGGACCCGCTCCCCTCCCTTCCCTTCGCCGGAGCGGGGGACCTGCCTGGCTGCCCCGGCCGCCCCCCGATGTTTGGGCGCTCCGGACGGGGGGACCTCCCCCTGCGCGGGCAGCCCTGGCGGTGCAGGTCACGGCACAGGGGCCGGAGGTGTCCGAAGGGCCGCGGGGCACGAGGGTGCTGCGGGCGGTGGCACAACCCGGGCCCTGTCCGGGACCGTCCCTGCCAAAACGCTTCTGGGGAGGGACGCGTGCGGTCAGAGATGCTGCGGAGGGGCCTTGGCCTTAGCCCCGGGGTGCGGGGGGCAGCCTCGCCGGTGAGCCGGCCGGGTCCCCCGACACCCGCTCGGGTCTGCAGGTGTCCGGGGAACGCCGTGGCTGTGCTGCCCAGCCCTCCCGTGCCCGGCGCTCTGCTCTCCGCCTGCTCCTCCAGGCTGTCCCGAGGCAGGTGGCAATCTGTGTGCAGGAGAGCCTGTACATGTGGCGTGGGCAGCCCGTTCGTGGGTCTCCCAAAAACGTGTGCGAGCAGATCCTGGGTACAGCCGTGTAATTTCCCCTGCCCAGAGGATGTTGCGTTTCGGTGTGGAGGTGGCAGAACACTCACATCGCTTCCACTGCATTTCAAGGGGCACGTGCAGGGACCAGCATCCTCCTGCTCTCTCTTGGGGTGGCCTTAGCCATCACGGAGCCTGGGCACTGCCTGCGCTGGCAGAGCTGGGCACGGGGCAGGACCCACGGCAGGCAGCTCTACCCCGAGGAGGACAGAGGTTGCGTCCCGGGGCAAGAACTTGGGCACAGCACAGTGCCATCGCTAACGGCGGTGAGCGGACACCGGGTGCTTTGTATAGGCTTTTGATGAGTTGGCGCTGTGCTGTCTTTATGGGCTGTTCATGAATTGAAACCGTTCTGTTTATGGGCTTTTATGATGCTGATTCTGATGTTATATATACACACGATAGGCAGAAATGTCTCCTGAGACGTTGATTTCCTCCTCCTGAAGGAGGAAATGTGCACTGTGTTAAAACTTCTGCGTTTATCATCAATGCATAGTTTTGTAGTCGGGGTTTCCTACGTGAGGAATCTTCTCTAAAACTGATATTGATGCTTTGTGCTGAGAAACGGTGCTCTGGTGGTGGGTATCGCTCCCTGAGCGATCCTGTGCTGCGAATCTCTTGGCGCTCCCGTGGCGCGGTGTTCCTGGCAGCGATGAGCCGTGCGCCAGACGAAAGCCGAGCTCTGAAAGGTGGCTGTCGGCTGGTGGTGGAGGTGGCACGGTGTGTTGAAAACCGCCTTGCCAGGGTGCTGAGGAGCAAAGTGTAAAATGACACATCCTGGATATTGGATGCTTGTGCTTCCAATGGACTGGTCAGTGTTTTGAGGAGTAATATTTTAGGTCCTACCAGAGAGTGGGAAGAAACGCAGGTCCCCGAGTTACTGATGGCGGATGGGGGTGTTCCTCTGCTTTCTGAAGTCTCTGTCCCAGCTCATAATGCCAAATCTGCAATGAAAGATCACGGACCTTTTCTGTCTCAGGTCTGAGCGTGAAGGAGAGGGCAGGAATGAGTCACCTGTTTCAGTTTATTCGGGCACTTCCAACTTTTGGGTTGGAAGGTAAGTGCTTTGGGCGCTCCTCAATAAAAGGAGATAGGAGGCACAAATGAGGTATTACCAGAAACTGCTAATTGAAAATTCCTGAACGAAGATAATCATGTAGTGATGTGTAGCCTTAATGGATTTGTGTAGTGTCGATTTTCCTCTCCTGTTTGTGTCCGTAGAAGGCCTCAGTGTTTGGCATATCTATAAACAGGTACTGTGTTTTTTGCTGCTTGGTCTCTTCCCTGATAGTTGGTGTCATACACACTGGGATGTTCTAGCCACACTTTACCAGTTTTTAAAGGAATCTTAAAGGGTCTGAGTGCTTTGGTTTGAATTTTCTGGGGAGATGCAATGTTTGGTTAAGATAATTCCTTTGTTCAGCTTGTGAAAAACACAGCACTGCCTCACCCATATTTCAGTGAATCTGGGACAATCATTCAGCAGAGTAAAGAGGGGTTTTGGGGTTACTTCCTCCATGTGAAGAATAAAAAGAGGAAAGAAATTTCAGTGTAGCTAATATTGCCTCTTGTAGTGCATTGTTTTTGGAAAAAGGAAGTTTGAAACATGACTTTGTAGTTTGTTGCATGTCTTAATTTCTCAAGCTAAAATAAAATAAAAAAAAACCAGTTTATTTGCTTAACTCTACCGAGTTCTGTGATTGAATTTATATTGCGTGGTTTCCTTTGGTGGCCAAATTTAAAGATAGTGACATCTCCGAAGAGCAGCGTTCCCACGAACCTCCCCGGTGAGAAGTGAGCTGCCATCCACACCGCCGAGACGCGGAGGCAGCGAGTGGGCTCTGTGCGAGGAGCTGTCTCCGTGGGCAAGGCTGTCACGGGTGGGAGGGCAGAGGCTCCTGGGCCAGGAAGCGTGTCCCGGTGAGATGAATCATCTTGCACCAGAGAGTAGGGTGGCTTTGCTCTGTTTCTCCTTGTAAGAAGGTTCCAAGGTGGAGAGGATGTTGTGGCAGTACCAGAGGAGAGGAGCAATAGTCGTTTTTGTGGAAAAAGAGTAGCCGTTTTCTTGCAGCCAAATTAACGTGGCTTTAGAAAGGGCAGAAGGAATGGCAGGAGTCTAGACAGGAAACACTTACAGCATAGGTCAGGATTTCAGCAAGAGGGAGGTAAGAATATTCTAGGAAATACTGCTGTGGAAGAGCTCAATATCCTCATTAACTTCCAGCACCCCCAGTAAAATACTAAGAAATTTACATTTAACTGTTCTTGCCAGCTTTACCGTTAAACAAATATTCCAGATGAGGAACAAATCAAGTAGGTGAATTTGCTTCTCTCCCATGATAGTTGGTCATCTTTTCCTACCTTCTGAAAAGGCACTGTGACATAAGGAGACCCTCTTGGTCTGAAGGTTTAGAGCAAGGGAGGGAGGAGATGGAAAGAAAAGTCACGAGGAGGAGTACCGTGAGGAAGGAAAGCTGGCCTGCTGTTCCCAGGTGCTTTGGAGTCGAAGCAGCACCAAGGCATGCTTTAGCCTTTGAGGTATGGGAGGAACTGGAACTGCTGGCTTCGTAGGAAATGTTCCTACTTTTAGCAGAAGATTTTAGCTTGGTGCTTTGTATAAATCTCTAAATATTTTTATGTGGACTTGGATAATATTTACATGGTGAAAGTAAAGGAGACTTTTGCTTCCATTACTCTGAAGAATAAATCTTACTACAGCTGTCAGCAGAAAGATCAACTGCAGCTACACATGCTTTTCCTGCTGTGTAATCGACTGAAGAAACACACTGAAGAAGTAATCGGTGGTTACGTGTTGTTCTGGAAGGACGTCTCTAAGCCAGTTCACAGAAGTTTCTCCTCAAACAGATGCTGCTTGGCAAAGTCCTTATGATTTTGATGATGGGATGCAAAGTGTCCTGCTGAGGTGGAAATAATTGCACAAGTACAAGAGGGTGAAAATGGGGTGCAGGAGCATGTTGGCAAGAAAGGAAATGAGTGTTGGAGTAGGTTAAATGACAAGTGAATCAGCCACGCTGTCTGTTAGCAGAAGGATTCACCTGTGGAGGTACATAAACACACAAAGCATGTGAACCTTGGTACTTGTGAGACCTCGCTGGACTGTCGTGTCCTGTTTTGGATCCTTTTTCAGGGTAGGTATGGTCTAACTGGAGAGCAGAGCCAATAGAGCCTTGTATGGACGGTCAGAGATCTAAGAAGTAGGTTCCACCAGGAGGTACTGAGTGTTGGTGTTACTCAGTTGAAGGAAAGGAGAGAGGAGCGTGACAGCACACTTTGAAAACCTGGAAATTTACAGCCAGACAAGAAGGGGACTGTCCACCTCCTTTGGGAATTGGAGATATTGCTTAAAACACAGTGAGGGAAATCCGTTGGCGATCAGGGAGGCTTGTTGGAGGTGCTTCGTGTGGAACTGGTCCTGCCCTGGGACCCGGGGATGGACTAGATGGGCGCGTAAAGCGGTTGGCACTTCCAGTGAGCAGCATGCTGCCTGTTTGTCGAGTGACTGGTGCAGCTGACCTCATCTATTAATTGTCATTGATTATAGCAGTGGTTCATTTAATGAGTTTGTGTGTTTAATGCTTTAGCAACGTGTGTCTCTTGACTCAGATACGTGCACAGGTAATAGAAGATCAAAACTCATTGCTGCTAACTGGTGCTCGAGGTTTAATACGGATTTGTTCGAGCCTTTACGTTCAGGGTAGAATGGCTGAAAGTTGCCAGGGTGGCTGCGGGCACAGGAGAGATCCAAAGGGAGCGTTGGCAATGCCTTACTTCTGTGTGGTGCTGATTTTTTTCCTGGTTCAACAGGAAACTTTCCACTCTTACTCAGGGATTCAGTAAATTGAAGTAGATGAATACAAGTAAATGGTCATACTGGGTGTCCTCTCTCTGAGTTTCACTGGTAGACAGCTGTGAACAAATTTGGGTAGTATCAGATGAATTTTAGTGTGTTGCTTATTGTGCAGAATGATGCTCTTCAGTATCACTTGTGATCCAAAAGGGGTGGTCAGAGCAGAAATGGAGCCCTGCAGCCATCACTGGCGGTCCCAGTGTGCTGCTGGAGCCTGTGCTGCTGCAGGTGGGACAGCTTTGAGCCTATCTCCATGAATCCAGTCCTCCTCCTCCTCCTCCTCGGTGTGGGGAGGGTGTTTTTTTGCACGTTTCTTGTCAGCATCTGTCTGCAGCCGGAGCTGCTGAGCTGGTCACATGCCTATGAGCTTATTTTTATGAAACGAGCTTGTTTTGTGGTGTAACAGGCTACAGTCTAAACTTCCCTATTTCTTTTTTTTTTTAGCTTCTAATGAAGAGTATCTCTTAGAGCTGACTTTAGCAGGCTCGGGAAGAGTTACGGTAAAAGAAGGGTGATAATTGGGGTGAACTGTTGAGCGTGGGTGGATGTGGCTGTGGGCTGTACTCCCGTGACCGAGGCAATGACCTGCGGTCGTGCCAAGGTCCGTGAAGACGGGAGATGCAGCTCGACTTTTGCTGAACGTAGATCGTACCTGTCGGGGAGCGAACGCCCCGACAGTTTGTCTCAGCGTCTGGGCAGCGGAACGGCTGTGACACGTTTTGGTGGTTTTCAAGCTCCCGCATGCTACGGAACATGGACCAGATTCCTTCTGTGGATTTGAGGCGGGGAAGGGAAGATGATTCATATCTTCCTAGTTGCCTCCGATGGTAATTAAAGGCAGTCTTTAATGAGACAAGATAAATATAGTGGATGCAATTGTTTTTTCGCCTTGGAAATACACTCTCAACGAGCGTTACACCCAGGAGTGAGTGATAAAGAAGCGTGTTCTCCTGTGCGGCACAGCTCGGGCAGCAGCCTTGGCCAGGGGCAGGAAGCACCTGAGTACAAGAAGTCCTGCAAGTTACTGAAAAATTTATTGCAAACTACTGTGCTTGAGAACCGTACTTATTGTATTACCATGAAGTTCTCAAAAGAGGATGGGGAAAAAGCTACAAAAATAGCGTATCTTAGGAAAACAGAATGTAAATATCTTCAGATGTTACGCGAAAACAGCTGAGTGTCTGTGTTTGGTTTTTGCTGTCGCTTCTGCCTTTCCGTAGTTGCTATGAATTAAACCACCTTCACTTTGTGCTGAAATGTATGGATGAATCCTCATGGATAGTAGCTGTGTAGACTGGAAGGTGGCATCTTAATACCGACGTGGTTGCAGGAACGTATCTGATCGTGCCTTCGCGTTTACCCACACTGCGGTAGCTGCAAACTGCCGTGGCCTTGCTGGAATTTTGCCTTGTGCTAATTAGGTCAGACTGAGAATATTTTCCTTCCTTGGGTGAGATAAGGTCTGAACGTGTCAGTGAAGGAGCGTTGGCTGCTAGGTGGGACTGGAGGTGGCCAATGTTTTACTGGATTGAGGACATTTCTTTCAAGATTCGTGTTTCTGGAAGGAAAAAGGCCATCCCCTTAGCAGCCTTTGTAGGAGGAGGATTGAGGGGCAGGGTTGTCTTTTGTGTGTTCTAATTTCTCCTTCCTTGCACTTGTCCCTTTCATCGGTTTTTGATTAACCCTTTGGTGCCCTCTGAGGGCTGCTAGTGATGTGTGAAATGGCGCGTGGGGCAGTCAGCGCGGGAAGGGGCTCTGTGCAGCCAGGGCAGTGCCATGGGGGATGCTTTGCCCTGGGGGTGCCACTGAAGGGCTGTGCTGCGGAGCAGTTGTGTCCCAGTGAGAATCCCACAAAACACTCGTGTCTCTCCTGTACATCAGCTGCTTGTTGATTCGATCTGTGCTGAAACGTGGGGAGAGAAAGGCTGGTTTTGCCACGAAAGGAAGGAGAACCGCAAGTTAAAGGGAAGGCTGTCTGCGTGAAGTTTGAACTTTAGCATGAAGGCTGCTCTTCTCGTTTTAGTTCCACCACAAAGCAAGGCGGTGCCTTCCTACCCTTGTGTTTAACTTGTCGTCACAGAAGGCACTTTGTTAATCAAGACAAACATGCCCTCCTCCTCTGATGAATTTTGCCCACGATGAGGGGAAGAATAAGGCATCGTACCTGAAATCGCTGGTGGGAGGAGAGCAGAAATGGGAGAGAGCTGTCAGAGTATTTGGAGAGTTGGAAATTGCGCTCTTCTAGTGCCATTTCGAAGGAAGCCTCTCAGAGTTGCACTCTTCCCAGAAATCCCTCCCAGCTTTGCTGGCTTCACATGCTGATTCACTCCTTTGTCTTCTGCTTCCAGGCTGCTTCTGGGGGAGGCATGCTGCTTTCCCAGCGCTCCTGCTTCTGTAGCCTGTGTCCTGAGAGTCTGCAAAACTCTGTCCAAGTCTCACATCCCGCACTAATAAAGGCACTTCTGGATGGCAGTGGGGAAGTAGCAAGTGCAGAGCAGCGACGTGCAAGAGCTCGGGACCGGATACGAGTGAAACGCGTGGTTGGAGCTGACAAATGTAGAGAAGTGATTTGCTGGAGTAGGTGCTTTTGGTGGTTAGTCCCAGGGAAGGAAGCAGCCCTTCCCTCCCCTGTTTTCGGGCCAAGGAGGTATTGACACTGCACTTTCTGTAGCCTGTGAACGTAAGGGCTGTTTTCAGGAAGTTTATCTCCGCTTTTTTAATACCTTTTTCCCCCACAGTCACTGTAATTAATGAAACTTCTGCTGCAGTGTGTGTACTGTGTCATTTCTCGAGACAGACCACAGCTCTGCCTGGGCTGCGTTACGAGCAGGTGCGCTGCCACCCAGCTCTGTTCTCCAGGGGGGAGTTGAAAGCCAGCTACCTGCGTTTGCCTGCTCGCTGGGGGTATTGCTGGAAAGAGTGCAGAAGTCACTTGGGCAGTCGCTTCCCAGGATGCCCATTGGAAATGCTGAGCTGAAGTGATGTTCACAGCGTTGAGCTCGTGTGGCAGCTCGTGCTGGGGATGGGGAGGGCGGCTGCAGGAGTGTCCACAGGAGCCTGGATATCACTGCAGCCCAGCAGTGCTGGCTCGGGTGGCTTTTGGGGAACCCTGGTGCTTAAAACCTGGGCAGGGGCTCCTGCCCGATTCCCAAGCGATGGAGCAGGACTCCCTCGGAGCCTTCGAGCACGTAGTGCCTTTGTGCAACTTGCAAAGCTGCAGCCACCTTCGGAGTCGCAGTGTGAGTTTTGATGTGCCCAGAGTGGCTGGTTTTTAAATGAAAGGAGCATCTCGGTCCCACTCGGAGAGGTTTTGAAGGATTTCGGAAACTAAACGCCCCCTCACCGCCCCCCGGATGTATGGCGACTATTTCTGGAGATAAGTGGTGACAAGGAGGATAAGTGTTCCCTTCCCCCTGCCTTCAGGTCAGGAAGCTGAGCTCCTCTGATGAGCTCACTGATTCCATTGCCATGAGCTACTAAAACTGTGGCTCTTGCTCCTGCCTGTGATCCTGGGCGACCGACCTCCCGCTTCCCGGGAGAGCTGCTCCGAGCCAGGCACCGGCAGGCTTGATGGGAAAAGTCATTTACACGTGCAGTTTATTGTTATTCACACAGCCGATATGGAACAGTCGCTTGCAAAAACTGGTGCCTTGTGAAGGAAACGAGAACCGTAGACTTTTGGTGGTTGTGCAGTTCTGGCTGATGTTGCACATGCAAATGATTTATAAAGTGATCTGCAGAAGGCCACGTCGTTGCACGCGCTTGTTTCCCCTCACTTGTGTTTGTAGGGTCCTTGAGAGCTCTCCAGGGCCACGGTGAGCAGCAGGGGCCGTGTGTCAGTTTGGCTGCGACGTGCGGGGCGAGGGCTGGCGCAGGGCTGCCGTGCCGTTGGGAGCTGCCGGAGCCCCCGGGAGCTCATCTGGAGAGGCTGCACGGTCGAGCTGCTGTGGCTCTGCAGCTTCGCAGAGCGGGACAGCTGGTTTTGACGCTGTCTTTCTGTGTGTCCTTGAACAAGTTCTCTGTGCTGACCTGCTTTAAAACGCTCTGAGTCCTGCTGCGGGAAGGCGGCGGCGTGTGGGATGGGTGATTGTAAGACAGTAATTGGAATGCGAAGCTTTCCCTTTGAAATCTTCTGGTAAATTCGGTGTCTTCTCTGCTGTCTGTGTTGTTTCCTCTGCCCTTCTACGAGGCGATCCAAGTGTGCTTTGCCCTGAGGTTGGCTCTGTGCTCTCCTGTGTGCATCAGAGCCTTTGGCTTTTTCTGTTTGGGTTGCAGATTTCTAAACGCATGTGATGCTTTGGCAACGTGGTGCTACGCTGGTTCTTGAAAGTGGAGCTTGTGAGCGTGCGATAAGGAGCGATGCCAGCCTGGTGGCAGAGGGATGTGCCCAGTGCAGCGCTGCAGCCCGGCTTCGGGGGTCTGTGGGCAGTCGGAGACCTGAGCTGGAGACAAGCTGCCTCCTTCCTGCTGAAGGGGCTTTTCCTGAAACAGTGTCTTCTTCCTTGTGCCTTATCCTTCCGATTGCATTGTTTCTTTAGCCAGCGTTTCTGTTCTGCTTTCTAGGTTTCCAGCAGGTTTCTCTGTTGTCTTCCTATGAAGTTGTAATCCCGCAGAGGTTAGGAAGAGAACGGCGAGAGGCTTCCGATGTCTCCTCACTACAGGTACGGGGCAGTCTTAAAAATCCCTTCAGTTTAGCATCTGCTTCCTAACAAGGTCTACCCAAAACTGACCTGAAATTCTCACAAAACACTGTGGGATTGATGGAGCAGCAAACAAGCGTCCGTCCTTACAAAAGATATTCATCTAGCACAGCCCTTAGCTGAATTACTGTAAATACCTCCCTGCTCCAGGGGTTACAAGTGGCTGCAATGGATTTTTGGTCTGGGTGTAGAAGTTGTTAAGCACTGAAATGAAGTTTGGAGAAGTGTTGGAATTGTTATCCTGGGAGATGGTCAAAATCTGACCGGAGGAGGCCCTGAGCAGCCTGGACCTACTCTGTAGCTGGCCCTGCTTTGAGCAGGGGCTCGGATTAGACGACCTCCAGCGGTACTTGCCAGCCTATATTCTGCTGTAGCTGCGTAACTGAAGACTGCACACTTCGAGCATTTGCATCAGACCAACTGTATTTAGTCACAAATCTTACAAACATCGGCAGAATTTAATATTAACAAAACTGCTTCGCGGTTTGTTGCAGTGGTTGACCAGTACCCCTGCTGTGATACGTAACGCAGTGGTCAGGCGATGCAGCTTGTCCACGTGGTATTTAAGGACCCCAGTTGCTGTGTGCAGCACTTGGCTGACTGTGAACGGTCAGTAATAAAACTGTATTGTCCTTTCCCAGCTGTAACTAAGAGGTTTTCGGTGGAAGTCTTAGAAACAAGGAAAAAGAAAGCCACAAAGCTATTTCGAAGTAGCTTCCTGCAAGTGACTTTTCCCCAGTTACACAGGAAGGGATGCCAGGTTCCGGAGGTAGAGACAAGTATAAAATAGGTTTCAGGCTCACCCACATGGGTTTATTCCTGGTCTGGTGCAACTACCACGCTTTGAGAAGGAAAGTTGATTAGCTCAGTATCTGGCCATTTCAGTGTGCGGACGTGGCAGTCATTTTGTCTGCTGGATGTCAGGGAACCAGAGCAAATCCTGCTGGCTGCGGTCAGCTTCGCAGCGAGAAGTCTTGCGGGCTCAGCGAAGTGGGCTGAGCACCAGGAGGACCTGTTCCCCTCACTGGTGTTGGGCACCAGCAAGGAGCGCGATGGGGTCGGCAGCTCAGCTGGACAGAGTTCCGCATCCCTCGAGGAGGTGTTTGCACTTCGTTGGTGTGAGCTGCATCTCCAGGAGCCACAGCTATATCTAGAAAGGGTAACAATGCAGACTAGTCCTGAGTTATGGAAGGTGACAGTAGTGGTCTGAACGCTCCGGTCATAGCAATACTGGAGCAAACAGAGGCTTTTTTCTGCCAAACTTCTGTTGAGTTCAAAGAATGTTTTATTCATTAACATGAGTAAAATGCGACTTTTTTTCTATTCAGGACAAGGTGTCGTATGCTATTGAGATAGAGGGAAAAGAATACACAATTCATCTAGAAAAGAACAAGTAAGTGATTAATTTCTTTAGATTATTAAATTGCATTTATTGTTTCCAAATAATGAGCTGGCAGGTGTTATGTGAGTTCCAGTTCTTGAGATTCTGTATGAGAAGTGCACTTCCATGCCAGCTCTGCCAAATGTGCAGAGAAAGCGAAAGTGGATTCAGTCACACAGTCTTGGTTATCAGCCAGAAATTTTGTTGAACTCCGGCACCCCTGGTGATCCCCTTTGGTGAAGGAAGCAGTAGGTGGCTCGAAGGGAATCTGGGGAATCATTGACATGACTCTCTCCATTCACATCTAAAAATAAACAAACTGAACTATATTTCAAGTAAATATTTTCACTTTCTTCTGGGTTTTGTTTATTGTTTCAGGGTGTTTTTTTTCCTGTCTCAGTAGAACAAGAATGCTAATAAAAGAGGAAGCTGACTTTATATCCAGGACCTTAATATCTGTAGCTTACAGACATTACAGATGTTGTCTGTCTTTAGTTTAATTTTTAAAGGGCTGCTTGCAGCAGCAGCAAGTTACAGTTTATCAGACTATTGCTTCTTAAAAGTGTAGACAAAAGACACAACTATTTATGTGTAGAAGCCCCTGGGGATCTCTAGCTGCCCCTCACCAAGCCTCTGGCCCTCAGAAACAAGGGAATTCAGCTACGCCGTATCAAGGGATTTACCAGTATGGGTCAGCAGACTTAGTCTGCTAAGACTTAGTCAGCAGACTTGGTCTCAGTCGTGGGAGACTTTCCCAATGCACTTCCTTCTAAAACTGGGGAAGAGGAGTCTCATACAGCAGACTCAGTGCTGTGACATTTTTTTTTTCCTCAGCATGAAAGCAAGCTTTTAGCACAATTTAATGGGTTTTGATGCTTGTTCTACTTATCTGGGATGAGGTGGTTGATTTGATTTTGATGTCTTGGATTTTGCTGTGGAAACGCACAATTTCTGTGTTAATTTTTGGGGCTTTTCCTTTTGAATATTTCCTTCTTTAATTGCAATTTACGTATTTGTGACACTTCTCATTAGAATCATCTTGCTGCCCTGCTATTTAGTATCATAGTCATTTCATTAAATTCCTCTTGTATTCCTTCTCCCCTTTCGTTACAGAGAACTGCTGCCCAAAGATTTCACAGTTTATACTTACAATAAGGAGGGGAAGTTGCAATATGAACATCCAGATATCCAGGTAGGATTTCTTAATCTTTTTATACTCCGAGTGAAGGTGACTTGAATACTGAGCAACTACAGGATGAGGGAGTAATGTTGCAAAATGATAGTTGTGTTTTTTCACTGGGCCACCTTGTAATCCAGTGCACACGCTGCGCTCTTTCTGGAGAGAAGCTTTGATTTTGGATGAGGCTGTAGCCTGGAGCTTGTAGTGGAACCCTATTTTCTTTATGTGGAGGTGATTGCAGTCTAATTAAAACCTACTCTTCTCTAAAAAGGAATTGCTCTTCTTAGCTGTCAGATACCTCGTTATCCGGGAGGGGTGCTGCCCTTGCTGTGCATCACAGCGCAGTGTTGTAGCACTTCTGGACACAGGGCTTGTGTCTCATGGGGACCAGAACACACAGAGCAGAACCGGGGTGCTCTAGTGACTGGATACGTACAGCTTTTACTGTCACACACAATGGTCTTCCAGATTGATCTGCAAGTCAAAGTGAATGGTCAGCTGCTGACCTGTCTTTTCAGTTGCATGAGGCCATCTGTTAGGGACTCTTAAGAATTTTTGAGGGTTGACAGGAGGTCTGTTAGTCCAGAAATTTGGGAACTACTAGAAGGGGTGGGTGAGATCAAGTCCGGAGGGCCTTTGAGAAGGATGTTATCTACATAACATTGGAGTTATTCCACTGAAAAGCCATTACAGCCCTCTTTTCTGTACAAGCAGGCTGCCTTATAGGTTGCCTTTGAAAATTTAATGGCTTCTGTAGAATAAGAGTAAAAAGCAGCTTATGTGATACAAAAAGCATGAGAGTTTTTCTAATGGCTTCACTCTTCTTATGTATCAACGTTGTTCCTTTGAAAGGGAAATGTTAGTCATATATGATTCATAGGATCCCTTTTGAAAATAGAGTACCTGAGTCAAATGAGTGTTTACTTCCTAGTTAAAAGTGATTGACTAAGAAGAAAAATGCTTTTTCTGTGCAAGGTCATGAAAGTCTCAGTGGCCCCAAAGGATTGGCACATACTTTCAGTGCTTTCTGCATTCGTTGCTGAAACAACAGGCGACATGATCTACGTGACCCCTATAGTAACGGTGAAAAATGCACTTGCCAGAGAAAATGGAGTGTATTTGTCCCATACCACCACTTTGTCTTTGTCTAGTTTCCAAAATGTGTATATACAGAGGACCAAATGGAAGCATCTGTCTCGTCAGGGCTGATGAGGGATGTACTGCGCAACCAGAAGGTTCTGGCAGCGCAGTGCTTGTTGGTGAGGATAGCAGGCGTTGGCCATCTTCTTGCTGGAGAAAGGTTACGTAGGAGTCAGACGTTCTGCAGGGCTGTTTTCTAGGAGGCTGAATGGTGATTTGGCCCAAATCCATAGGGAGGGATCGGCCTCAAAATATTTGAGGCAGGGTGGAGGACAGAACTTAAGAGTAGGATGGCTTATGGTCAAGTTAAGAAATCCAGTTGCTAGATAAAGCTTCTGGGCCCTGCTTGCCTGGTATTTGTGACATGTTAGCAGCACCAGCTCTGGACCTGGCTCCAGGTAGAGTAACTGAGTGGATGAGTGGGATTTAAAACTGAAATCTGTGATGAACTGCTGGCCCCATCGAGTTGTGAAGAGCTTCTCCTTTACAGGATAGGGAGGTAAGGATCCAGCTGTAGTCCTGTGCTCCTGACATCTTGATTAGCTGCTTATGTGTAAGTCCTTGTGGCACTAAGGCAGGTGAGGAGATTTTTAGATGCATGTTAGCAAAGGAAACGCTGTTTGTTACGTTGTGGTAGAGCTAGAAGCATGTTAGAAGTTACAGACTGTAGATAAAAGGCGTGCGGTAAGTTTAACTCAAAGCATATCATGTTCTCAAGTTGTAACTGCTGCCGGTCAGTGGCAGGTACAGCAGTTGCATGATCCGAGATCACTCTGGACATGTGGATGTGCACGGAATGTGTGTGTAACGCGCCCTTGTTTTCCCATGTAGGATCACTGCCAGTACCAGGGATACGTGGAGGGGACCCTGGATTCTGTGGTTGCTGTCAGCACTTGCTCGGGGCTCAGGTAGCACAGCTCGCCTTTTGTGTTCCCCTTGTCACGTGAGTCTCACGGCTCGCTGAACCCCAAACAAAATTCCTGCTCTGTTTTTAGCTCCTGCTCAGCCAGGCAGGGATTCATTGCCCAGGGCCGAGCTGCAGCAGCGTGTGCCTTTGTGCAGTCTTTCTGTGGTGTCTTTTATTCGTGCAGTTAATAGATACTTGAAATACCATTAAATAAGTTGCCATTTGCTATCGGAGTACAGCAGGTCATCATTGACACAAATTTTGGCTTATTTTCTAGTTTGGATAGATGTTCACTACAGAACGGCACATCGTGCAAAAACAGAAAGTCGAACACTAGTCTGCAAATTTTACAAAATTGGCCCTAAAGCTTGTGCACATCAAATTTGATTGAAAACATTTTCTGCTTTGGGCTAATTTCCATGTCTTTTGGGACTTTGATTTTTTTGCAGTGCCATGTCAGATACCAACATGGCAACAGTGATTGAACTAAAGCATTTCTGCTTAAGGCCTGTGACTTAATTTCTTGGGCGTTGCAGACTCCTACAAAAAAGTTTCATTGACTGTGTTTGTGAAGGCCCTATCCAGGGAAAGGTCACTTTCAGGCTCGAAGTGAAGCATGCTGGTTTGCAAGGACTGTGAGATACAGACATGCCTTTAGTTATCGAAAAATAATTGTTCCTTTGTTTTCCTGTGAAAACCTGGGTAACTCCTCTGTGCTTAGTGCAAGAATTTCTCACGCATGACCATATTTTAGGGGTTTGGTGACAATAGGGAACATCACCTATGGAATTGAGCCCATGGATTCCTCTTCTGACTCTAAACACATTTTATATCGGTTGGATAATGTAAAGAAAGAGCCCACGATGTGTGGAGTAACTGCTGAAGACCATGAAAGAGAACACACAGAGGAAGATCACCATCCCAGTGTGACTCAGCTGCTGCGAGTAAGTACTGCACTGTTTTCTGCACAGTCCCCTATAATGCATTTTGTGTTTTGCTAAGAATTTGAAAGCAGCTTATCAGATTTCCTGGGGTTTAACACATACCTAAAGGTTTCTGATTCAGAGGGCCTTCTGCACTGCTGAAAAACACAGTTTGCTTCAACAAAGCAGTTGCAGTTTCCTTCTGCTCCTGCACACAGCAGTGAGGGTTGAGTGGCTGGTTGGGTTATTCATGGGCAGAGCTTTTTGGGGCTTTTAAGGGCAGGAACACTGCCATCACTGGAGAGGCTCATTAACCAAGTATTGCGTTAGGAGCCAGGAGAATATTGTCTCCGAACCATCAGAACAACAGGTTGGTGTGAAGGTCCCCCTTCATTTAAAGACTGGCCATACAAGAACAGGATTGTAGTAAAAGCTGGAGTCTGGAAAACACGGCCTGTCACTTCAAGGCTGTTGACCTTTGCTTGTTAGTGTCTTTCTGCTCCTTTACAAAAGTGTATGCTGGTTTTCCAAAGAAACCTGTGTGAAAAGGTCCTTGGCTTTTGAAACACGTGAAATCTTTGTGCAGCTAAATTTTAGTGTAAAACACAGAGAAATTGTCATTGCATTGGATTACACTTCTTGTCTTTGGCTTGTTTTCGTCTTGGCACGGTGTGCTTTGGGTGTGTCTCTCAAAGCACTAGTTGTATCAAGTGAAATAGGACAATGTCATGGGGTTTTTTGTTTACACTTGAATTAACAAAATTGAAGTCATGTAAAACTTTTTTCCACAGAGAAAGAGAGCGGTCCTACATCAGACAAGATATGTGGAGCTGTTCATAGTTGTAGATAAAGAAAAGGTAGGATTGTGTGTCGCTTTCCCTTCCTTCTCCCCACGAGATGACTTGAGGAGCCCTCAGTCTTGGTTACTCCCAAATGGATTGTGGAAAGACACCGACACTTTAGCCAAGGTTGTGCAAACACGCTGACCTAAAACCCAGCAAACGTGTTCTATGCAGTGCTCTTCAGGAAAAGAGCAAACTGTCAAACGCGAAGAGGTTTTGTCAGCGAGGAATCTAATAATGTAAGGAAAACACGTGGCAAAAACTGCCTTTGCTGTTTTCTCTTGATTGTTCAGCTGTTGAGCCACAGCAATGACGATGCTGCTATCTCGATGAACATACTCTTGATGGGAGATTTGGAGCCAGGCAAAAATGTTTTTCATGTTACTAGTCTTAAAATGTTTTGTTCCTTTTTCTAACTCTTGTCTTTAATGTCTTCACAACTAAGTTTCTTTGTCTTGCAGTTTGAAGATTTCGGGAAGAGTGAAACAGAAGTAAGAGAACACATGGTGCAACTGGCAAACTTCCTTGACAGTGTAAGTGAAAGCTACGCTGAGCGGAAGTCGGAACGATGCTGTGTGCAGCACCCTGCAGCTCTGTGTACTGGTGCAAACTTCTACCTTAGAGCCTGTTCTGTTACCACTCTGGGGAGAATGGAGTAAAGGTTTTTACCAAGCCAGGAGCTAAACCTGTTCCCTCGGCCATCATGTTGATGGCTGGTAGAACTCAGTCGCGCCTGCATGTTGTGCTGCAGGAGTGCCAGAGGAGCAGGGGCAGTGTTTGCTGACATGGGGCTTTGGTGAACGCATGGCTGTGAAAGCTTTTCCACCTCTAAATTCATCTGTGGTCATCATACTTGAGAATTAATTTAAGGAACTCTTCCAACCTCTGCTACATACAGTGAGACACAAGGCAGACTGTTGCAGTTATTGCAATTTTTAAGTATTTGTCATGGTTAGAGAAAAAGGATGTCTTTCAACTTGACTATTTCAGATGGTACTATTTGTCAGGATTGAGACTTTTTTTTATTTCTGTTTTAGATTTTCTCATTGATCCTGTAGCTAATGTCTGAATCACAAGGAAAATGCATTCTGGTGATTTGAATTGTGTACTAAATTTAAAATAATGTAAAATAATAATTAAAAAAAAAAAAACAAACAGAAAAAAGTAGATTCTTGCAATAAGATACATGACACTAGACCACTTGTTCTTATCGGAAGATCTTCAGAAATATTTCTCCTTTTTTCCCCCCCGCAGATGTACATCATGTTGAACATCCGCATTGTGCTGGTTGGTCTAGAGATTTGGAAGCACGAGAACATAATTAGCACGGACGGAGGTGCTGGCGATGTGCTGGCGAATTTCGTACAGTGGCGAGAGAAGAACCTCGTTTTGCGCCGGAGACATGACAGTGCCCAGTTTGTTCTGTGAGTTGCGGTTCCCTCCCTTTGACTCTTAAGAAGCTTTTTCTGTTCCTGCTCTCGTATCAAAAGCAGCCGTTATATTTCAGCAGAGAACCCGGTGCAGTCTGCTCTGTTTTATGTGCTTGTGAAAACATTCCAAGTCAACCTATGCACTTTTAAGAAGGTTTCTGTGGTCCTTGAGTTCAGGGTCCTCTGTGACAGGTATAATGGTAAATAACGATTCTTTTTTTCCTGTCCCACATGTCCTTCAATGTTGTATGATCCTTTGTTAGTCTCTACACTGGTTAAATTTGTAATCCAGGGCTTTTTCCACTTGAAAATGAGCATTAACCTGGTGTGGAGCGTTGCATTTTAATGGAGCAAAAGTTGTTTCTGGAGTCGCTACCCAGAAGCTGGCTACGTGCTTCGCGCTTTGACACGTGACGTTAATCTGTCCATCTCTACTGCCATAAACTAGACCAGAGCTTCCTGGGCGGTTGTCTGCCCCGCTGGCAGGACGCCTGCCTGTGCACTTCCCGCTCCCGCGGGTAGCGCAGCCCTCGGGAAGTCGGTGCCCAAAGCGGAGCGGGGCGGAGGGGATGGCACTGCCCGCTCTGCCCTCGCCAGCGGCAGTCGCTGCCCGTCCCCAGGAGCTGGGAGCCTCTGCTCCTCGGAGGCAGAGCAGCACCGTGCAGGTGATGAGGGTAAAATGGCTGAAAAAAATACTTGTTTTAAAAACTTTATATGAAGTAAAATGAGGTGCACGGTGCTGTTGCACTTAAAGCTTTAAGAACTGAGTAGAAACAAACTAAGACAGTAACGAAAAGGAAGTTGACAAGGAAAGAAATCTGTGGAGTTTGGCAATAGTAGAAAGGCACCTAACGGCCAATTAAAACAAATTGCTGTAAGGGTGGACCATTTCTTTATGGTTAGAGGAAAGGTGTGGAAGAGCATAACTTTCTCTGCAAACCCTTGTCTTAATTTAAAAGAATAGAAGAACCACAAACAGAAGGATAAAGCTGAACTGGTACCTTCATCCCCGCAGTCAGTAGTAGCACTCCCAGCAGTGCTCCTTCGTTGCCGTTGGAAAGCTGGGAATCAGTATTTTGAGCCCCATGAGCAGAAGTGATGTGTTGAGTGGTGGTGCGGGTGGGCGGTTCTGCTGGCAGGGTGGCGTGGTGGAACAGTCGAGGTGATTGCCTTTCCTTTTTCTCCTTATGACCGTAGGAAGAAGGGGTTTGGTGGCACAGCTGGAATGGCCTATGTTGGGACAGTGTGCTCCAAGAGCCATGCAGGAGGCATTAATGTGGTGAGATATTTTTAGTGATACTGTGAATGTGATCAGGATAAGAGTTTTGCACTCCAGAAGTCTTCCTCGAAGTGCACAGTCTTTAATAACAAAGCTGAAGTGGCTCAGTGGGGACTTTTATGTGGTCCCCAGCCATTTCTGGCACTTCCATGATATCTGGATCACAACTTTTCTGTATCTTCTGCATCCTCTGCTCAGCCTTCCCTCTCCTCAGTGTGCAGCACTCATGAAAAAAGGGACAGAATTTCTCTGCTGACGTTTTAAGCACCCCTGCCTTAGAAGTACGTGGGAGCTGTGGGTGTTCTCAAATCTGTCCGCTGCTGTCAGCTTGACCTCCACAGTGGTGAACTCCTCGAGCGGTGCCGGCTGACTGCCCTCTTTGTGTGAAATCACAGAGCGTTAACGAACTGGATTGCTCATCTCCGATAACTGGCAATCCCAGCAACCTTGTTTTCTTGGATTAGTGATAGAAGTACTGGAATTGGAGGTTGCATATTTAAGGAGGTTTGGGCTGGTGTGGAGAACTCTGTTATTTGTGTTAATATTGCAGCTGCACTGGAAAGTAGAGGTTGTTAAGTAGTGTCCCAGACATGTTTATCTAAGGACTCTTATGACTAAGCAAACAAGATGCACTTGGTTGGAAAGCAGGCACAGGTCGTCTGAGAGTCCTGGTAGCGTTGAGACAGAATGACAGGAGTGTCTTTGTGGCACATAAGTAAACATTGACTTTCTCAGTATCAGCTGTCCACTGATTTTCTTCTGTTTTGTTCTTGTGCAGTTTGGAAGAATCAGCATCCAGATGTTTGCATCAATTATGGCTCATGAGCTGGGACATAACCTGGGGATGAACCATGATGACGAACGTGTCTGTCACTGCGGAGCAAGCAGTTGCATTATGAGCTCTGGAGCATCGTAAGTAACTGCCAAAAGGAAAGGTGCTTTTCGAGGCTCAAAACTCCCCACTTATGTGCTTAGTTTTTACAGGGTGCTTTCATCTTCAGAGTACTTTACTCTTGCAAAGAGTCGTGTCACGCTTTTGTGGCTCATGGGCAAAGTGAATGTTACCCTTGTTCTACAAACTTGAGGGAATGCTTGTGGGTTGACTTAAAGATGAGCTCATGTTTTCTGTTGCAGGGGGTCGAGGAACTTCAGCAGCTGCAGTGCAGAAGACTTTGAGAAGCTGACTCTCAACAAAGGTGGAAGCTGCCTGCTCAACGTTCCCAAGCCTGACGAAACCTATAGTGTCCCGTACTGCGGGAACAAGCTGGTAGATGCTGGGGAGGATTGTGACTGTGGTTCACCAAAGGTTAGTAGCTTGTGTGCTTTACAAATGCTGCCAGGGTGGTCTTGTGTGCCCCTCGCTGGAGATGGGACTGCACGTGGCGGAGGGTGCAGTTTCTTGACATTCGCGGCGCTTCTGTTTTCAGGAATGTGAAAGTGATCCTTGCTGTGAACCAGGCACCTGCAGACTCCGACCTGGTGCTGAATGTGCTTACGGCGACTGCTGTAAAAACTGCCAGGTGAGAGACTCAGGTGTGATATTCAGAAGTGTCCTCCGGTGGCTGAGAACAGGAGAGCGTTGGCCTTCCCGGCGCTTCTGCGAGAGGGAGTTGCCCTGTGTGTACCCAGCACCCACCGAGGGCTTCAGAGCAAAGCCGTTTGGGGGGGCACGTTGTGAGTCAGGTGCAGTGTTCGTCTCCGCTGTAAGGTGTCTATTTTCTGATGCAGTTTCCCCCTCCTCTCTCTCTCCAGCTGCTTCCTGGAGGAACCGAGTGTCGGGCGAGTAGCAACGAGTGTGACCTTCCCGAGTACTGCAACGGCACGTTCCAGTTCTGCCAGCCGGACTTCACCGTTCAGAACGGCCACCCGTGCCACAACGAGGAAGCCTACTGTTACAACGGCGTTTGCCAGTACTACGACGCGCAGTGTCAGGATATCTTTGGCCCAAGTAAGGAAGAGCACAGTATTACAATTTTTCTAGGAGATGTAGCTAGAGGAATACACTAAGTTTATTTAGAATATATTCAGTTGTTTTCCTGTAACAAAGACCAGCTGGCTTTGGCAAAGGATTCAAACCAGTAGTATTTATGGCTAAGCCTTCACACATTCTTCCTTTGTTACTGCTGCACATGCTGGTGATTCGAGTAGTGATTTTCTTGTACTGATCATTCCTGTTACAGTGGGGCTTCTGGTGTGTAGGGCTGTAAAGAAGCCGTGAAGAAATATCAAGTGTTGTAATTGACTCAATGTTAAGTGACTCTTTCTCTCTCTCTTTTTAAACTTGGAACCTGGTAGTAGGGATATTGTCACCTCTTCATTGTTCTGATCGAGTTCTTAAGCTATCTGTGCTGCTGCATGGAAAATACCAGGTGTAGCAGGATAATTGCTCTGGGTAAAGGAGACATGATGATGCGAGATGTTTCTGTCCCTGTTTAACTTGGTTCCTCTGTCTGGGGGATGGGCTGTTGTTTGCAGAAGCCAAAGCAGCCCCCAACATTTGTTTTGAAGAAGTGAATTCCAAGGGTGACAGGTTTGGCAACTGTGGTTTCCATGGCCATGACTACAAGAAATGTTCCAGCTGGTGAGTTGAGCCCAGTGCATCAAGAAGTTCCTAAATGTATCATTGAGAATCCTCACTGGGGTGCTGTAGTATTAGATTGGGGTGTTTTAGCAGGTGAACTGGGGAGAGACATGTTATCCCATAATCTGACCTTTTTGACTATATGCATCATTCTGAAACCACAGCGAGGTGGCTTAGAAATTCCGTGTTTTATGTGAATTTCTGAAGCTATTAGCACTTAACTCGAAGCCTCCGCACTAGAGCGTTTGTAGGTTTTGTTGGCATTTGTTGTAGTTTGTCTGGCTTCGACTCCAGCACATAGTAACTGAAATGAGTTTGAATGTTCAGGCATTTCTTCTCTAGGTGGGTTTGAAGCTTTCAGGCTGGTGCTGCAGTTTCCTGCGCGTGCGGTTTGGTGGCCTCAAGGAATCTGTGCGTCGCGTGTTCGGGCGCGGGGCTGTGGCAAGGAGAGTTTGTGCACGTTCCCATCATGGATGGTTCCTATTCTAAGGTGTTCACCTACAGAAAAACAAGTAGCAAATGGTCAGGTTTTCTTTAATGTAGAGATCCCAGCAGCTTACAGAAAGAAAGGATAAATCCGTACTCTTGGAGCACTGAAATGAGGCCCAGCTCAGTTTTGTTTGGTGAGTTGCCTCAATTTTGTTTTCAAGCAGTGTCTTCCAGTAGAAAGAAAAGGTCTTACCAAATGCGTGATAGTCTCTTCCTCAGAATGAATGCAAGTGTCACTACAGTATTCATATGTTGATGTTGTAGGAATGCCATGTGTGGGAAGCTGCAATGTGAAAATGTGGAAACTATGCCTGTTTTTGGAATTAAGCCTGCTATTATCTGGACTCCCATTAGAGGCACCACCACATGCTGGGGTGTCGATTTCCAGCTAGGCTCTGATGTGCCAGACCCAGGAATGGTGAATGAAGGCACCAAGTGTGGTACTGGAAAGGTAATTAACAAGAAAAAAGTGATTTCTTAAAGTAATCATTTGAGGTTTTCATGTGAACACAGTTTTCAGCTGCATTGTTTCACGAATATTTATGGCCATTAATTTTTTTGATGCCTGTAGTTAATGCAAAACTGGGAGAGTCCGTTGGCTCCCGGCACTGCCTCGTACTGCAGTGCACGCGCAGAAAAAGGGTGATGAGCCTGTTGCTTACAGATGAAGCAAAAGAAATTAAGTAAGAGCCAGAATCTTTGCTCTGTCGAGCAGGAAGAGCTCAGCACACACCAGAGTGCCTTTAAGACAACTGTCAGTTAAAATCCAGCTGAACTAAACGGCCCGGCAGCGTAGCCCCGGCAGAGGATCGTGCGTTCCGCGTATCCTTACTGTGCACAATTTAGTGGCTCTTCCTTTACATTCAGGCTAGAGACAAAAGGCTTCCAGTGGCAGCTCAGGCCCCACACTGGGAAGCCTTTTGTAGAACAGAGTTTCTGCAGAGCTGGCGTTGGTCACGTAAGGGTGTGAGAGCTGCCTTGTGTCAGCGAGCACGGATCTGCGGAGCGGGAAGGAGGGGCAGGTCAGCAAAATGCCATCTTGCTTCATGTCCGTGCGTCTCTCCATTCCCCCAGATCTGCAGGCACTTCCAGTGCGTGAGTGCCTCCGTCCTGAACTACGACTGTGATGTGGAGGGGCAGTGCCACGGGCACGGGGTGAGTAGAGCAAGAACCGCCGCTCCTCCTGGTGGTCCGCTTCCATAAAGGCTAAGCCTGTAAGTTTTGCTATAATTAGCAGGATTTCTATAAGGTCCTCTGACATATTTGTTACAAGAACATTAGATTTTTAGAGCCCAATAGCCATGCAAATACATAAACAGACTTTTTTTAATCAAAGGTCCCAGTCTGAGCCAGGTTCGCTGTAATTGTGCGTAATCAGTAGTGACCATATGCTGGCCCCTTTTGCTCGTGGGAAGTCTTTTTCCCTTCTGAGTTTAAAGCTGTAACTAGTAATTGTGATGCTAGGTGCAGTGATTAAAAAACAATCTGTGGGGTTCTTGAGGATGAATTTTGCTATAAAAAGCTGCTTTTTGGCACTGTTGATAAGAAAAGTGCCTTTAACAGTCAGCAGAAAATGGACTGAAGTTATGTAAGTTGAGCAAGTTTGTAACTTCATTTTTCTGTTTTGTTTAACTGTAAAGCTCTCTATAAAATGTCTCTGGACAAGAGAGCCTATAACTGTATCAAAAAAAATCTTTGACAAAAGCTCTTAAGATGATATTTTTTTGCCAGGCAAGAAGAATTCCCAATTCCAGTATTACTAATGTAATTTGAAACTCTGCATCTCACCAAAAAAAAAAAAAAGAAAGAAAAAGCCATGCTTTTTAAGCCGTTGGGATAGCTAATCTTTGGAAGCTCTGCCTGAACAATGCTGTGCTTGCTCAGTCATGTGAAATCTTGAGACTCCTGGCCAAGGACTCTTTAGAATTGACGTGGCAGTTACTGGTTAAAGTTCTCCAGGCTGAGTGATACGGGGAGGGACAGAACGGATGGTCATGGCTACTGCATGCGGATTTTAAATATAGGGAAACTTAAGTTACTGAATATTTCGATCGACCTTGTTGTGGTTTTTGTGTTGTTTAAATACAGGTGTGCAACAACAACAGGAACTGTCACTGTGAAGCAGGCTGGGCCCCTCCTTACTGTGACACTAAAGGCTACGGGGGAAGCGTGGACAGTGGCCCCCCGTACAACGGCAAGTGGCTGAGGCATCCCCAGGGTGTGGGCTGGTCTCGCAGGGCTGTGCTGGGCTGAGCCCAGTGCCCCAGTGCTCCGAGGCAGCTCACTGCTGGTGGCTGAAGTGCTGCTGGCTGGCTCTTCACCACGTTTCACTTGCAAATATCTCTAGTTAAGGTTCTGGGATCCAGGTGTTGCCCTTCTCTCTTTTGGGATGCTGGGGCTCTGTAAAGAAACTGGGCTGCTTTAAGTGCCTTCAGGTGATTTCTGCCACCTTGGAGCAAGATCCTCTTGGACTGCTCTGTATTCAAGCTGGGAACTGAAACCCCCTTCCATTCTGAGATACAAACAAAACGTGAAATTTGGCTGAGGATGTGGATTCAAATCCACGGGTGTGAATCTACATCTCCATAAGGACACACTGCTTCTAGCAGCGGTGGCAGAGAAGAGTTGCTGCCCTGTTCTGGTGGCTGCATGTGCATCTGCACTGCAGGCAGGAGGAACATCTGCATGAGGTGGGCTGGGGCAAGAGAAAGGCTTTTTTCATACAGCCTGTAGTGCAGAAATTTGCTGCATGTAAAAATGTAGAGATTGTGAAGAACCTGAGTTCTTTGCCTACAGCAAACAATGGTAGGAGAAGAGAAAGATTGAGGATCAGACCAAAGGGCAGAAGTTCTGTTTTCCTCTCTTTCAGTTGAGCTCATAAGATCTTCACAGTAATGCAGTGGAAGAAAAATTAGGTATTGATCTAGTAATTCAATATGCTGTTACAGCCTAGGATATCATGGCATGTACAGTTCTTTCATCTTTGAGCAGAGAATCCCTGTGAAAAGATAGTCAGAAAAGGTTATGTTCAGGCATATCTTTTGCACTTATTAGATTCTTCAGTTTTTTTCTGTGAAAAATGGAAAATAGTTGTAGAACCAGTTCTACCACTGGTAGATATTCACTGCTACAATGAGTCAAGTGGTGGTAATGCCATGTAATACTTTTTTTTCTTCTCCGTTGTTTTGTTCCCATCAGACAAAGACACTTCACTGAGAAATGGGCTGCTGGTATTTTTTTTCCTGGTCCTCCCGCTGCTTGTAGTTGCTGCTCTGGCATTTGCAAAGAGAGACAGGCTGAAGCGATGCTTTAGAAGATTCATGTCACGCTGCCATTCGTAAGTAGATTCTCCTTTTTACCTTCCCCTCTGCCCTTTTGAAGTAGTCCATGGATATTTGTTTACACAAGGCAGTACCCAAGTGCGGAGGCACATTCCCTTCCCAAGACGGCCAGCTAAAGGTCCTGCATCAAACGATGCATGGAGCTTGCCCCGGGCAGTGACAGAAGAGATAAATTCAGCTTACACTAAATGGCCAGAGCACTTTCTTTTACCATTATGCTTGTCGTCATGCATTGCTGATGGGTTTTGTATTTTTGGGTCCCATCTTTGGTATAAAGTGGCAAAATTAAACTGTCATAGTCCTAAAGAGAAAAAGGGTTATGTTGTTGGTTAGATTTGTGGCAAATGTTACCTTCCTGACATTTGGCGCGTGCTAAGATAGCACAAACCCATCCGGCGGTTGGCAGTGCCTGGCTTCGTAGCGGCATCGTCGCTCCTGCGAGGCTGCGTGCCCACAGCCGGATCGGTTGGGTTGCAGGTCACTGCAGTCACCACCGCCCAGGACAGAAACCGAACCGAGAGACCACCAGCACAGAGGCTTCTCGCACGGCATGCCTTACGCTCCAAGGAGTGCTCCCATGGTAGGAATGGCCCACTTTTCCTTGCTTTATTTGCTGTCTGTTGCTTTAAAGTAACAGATAAATGCAGTTTGTGTAATTTTTGCCCTAATAAAAGCTTCAAAGTGATACCGTTTTTCATTTCTGCAAATTGGGTTTTGTCTTTGCTAAGAGGCAAAGAGAAGAATTTTTTCCTAAGATGTGTGGGAGGAACACCTCAGTTTCCCACTGTCTAAGCTTTTTTACAGGCTGTGCTTGGCTTGGCAAGCAGTTCACCTGCTTTGCTACCCCCTTCCCCTTACACTGGAACCCCCCACCCCCCCGAGGAGAGGAGCAACCCTTGCAGTCCCTCTCCCCTCTCCTTTGCAGACCCGTTATCTCTCTGAATGCAGTAAGTAGCCAAAGCACATTTGCAGAACAGATCAAACGCTTGTTGTGATCAGCCTTTCTGTTGTGGTTTTTTTTTTCTTTTCAAAAAGATAGTACTTTTCAGGCTGCTGTTGCTTCTTTCTGCTTAGTTTCTCAGACGGAAAGAGCAACTCTGACATTTCTGGGTTTGTTTGCAAGTGGTCTTAAATGTCACTTAACTAATGAAACAAGCGTTTAAGTTCCCTACGTGCGAAGTTTTGAACCTTCTCATGTTTCTTTCATAGGATATGGAACCAAACACCTTTCCTGTTCCATCTTACCCGGTTAACCAGCATCCTCAGCAGGCCTACCACCAGTCTTACTACCCATCTCCGCAATACCAGGCACCGCAGCCACAGAGGCTGCCCACAAGGTTGGTTGAGTTATTGCAAATAACTGTTGGCAATTGCGCTGATGTGTACAGACCGTCGTTGCCTTCATCTCTGTAAGCATTGGGGTGCTTCGTCACACACCATGTGCAAGCAGGACAGACCTTCTATTGAAGGAAGTTTCTCCTTCATTTCACACTGTGGCACTGAAGTGCCGTTATCCATAGCGTTCATTTTACACACTGTCACCGCCACCTTTTGATTAACAGGTTTCAGGATGCTCTTCTGGGGCCAGATTAGCCCTGCGTACAGGTGAATAAAATGCTTCTCAAAATATGCATTTTAAAAAGAAATTACTCAAAAATCTGTCATTTTGCAGATTTGTGAATGTTATTGCCAAGTACTGGATCGTTTTTCATTAACTTTGAACAGAAAGTTTTCCTTTATTTTTCATTTTACTTTTTAATTGTCTTTCTGAGATGTAATGCCTGTGCCATAAGACGTGCGTATCCAGAAAGCGCAAGGTGTCGAGAGGGAGAGCTTTACAACAGCTGCTGGTGCTGGGAAACTCGTGGGCTCTTTAAACTAGTTTGGGAAAAATGGTGTGTAACAAACTGGAGTTGCCTGAGCATTTCGGCAACGGAAAGGAGAGTCTGGCCACGGCACGTTCAAAATGAGTCTGCAGTGTGGGAGCAGCAGCGTCGGTGGCCGGGGGGTCTCCGGGGGGATCGCCGCCGGGCGAGAGGGAGAGGAAGGAGTGTGTCGGATGCGTCACCCGGACTGACCACAGCTTCTCTGTCCTCTCGTAGGCCACCACCTCCGCAGCAGAAATGTGTACCTCAGGGACCTCCTCCATCACAGCAAAAACGTTTACCTCAGGGACAGTATTTTCCTTCTCGACCGGCGCCTTTGCCTCCCAAATAGCGTTTGGCTTCTTTGGGGCCGTCACGTGAGCTGCCCTGTTCACTCCGAGCTGAAATTGCAGTTATCCCTCTTGCATCGAGCGCCCGTGGTCATCCCAGAAAGCTTTCTGCAGCGGGGATAAGGCAAATGAGATTCCGAAAGGAGGAATGTAAAACTTTAAACTAAATACCTCTACCAAAGCTACAGGAACTGAAAGCATCCAACCTGTTCCCAGGTCTGTCCGAGTGCCGTGGCTCCGTACGCCGCAGCCGGGCTGGCCGGCGGGAGGGGAGCAGCCCATGGTCAGACGGTCCGTACAGCACAGCACTTGGGAGTTGCTTTTGGTTTCCAGTTGTGCGATGAGCCCTGGTAATGAAATTGTCTGATTTCTTGTCGTCTTTCTAAACGTACAGCGAAGAATTGGAGTAACCCATACTTGTTTTCAAAACAAGGAAATCTGGCCAATTAATTTGAAATTGTTTTGCATGGACCGGAAAAACGTTATCCATTTCCACGTGAATGGCACAAGTGAAATAAGGTATCAGTGTACTTTCTCAGAGGAAGATAAATATAATATAAACATGTTTATGCATGTATATATGTTTATTGATGTGTAATAACGCACTTAAATTCTTACTTTCATGCTGACTGACACTAAGCTGTGCTATATGAGCACTAAGTTTAATGGGTTTAAATCAGTAATTCTGAGTGGCTAAATGAGAGTCCTGTACTAATTTCCACTAATACCGTGAACAGGCGAAAAAAAGAAAGGTACGCAAAGACATGGCCCTATTTTGGTTTTGAAAACCAGGGTGCTCTTAGATTTTCTCTTGGATCTAAAGACTGAGTACAAGTCCCTGCAGAACCCTGAGAGGCAAAAAACAGCTGTCTGCCCAAACCACCTGAGCTTCTCTGAGCACTTTGAGCAGGAACCTGTTGGCTAACACAGCCCTTTCACCTCATCCTCACACCTTTTTGTGCCAGGCAGGATGCTCACACAGGCGAACCTGCAGGAGGTCGGACGGCCGTCCCTTCCTACACCGCCGACTGAAGGAGGTTTTAAACCTTTTTCTGGAAAGGGACGTTCAGCGTTTCGTGTGCTGGCCGAGGAGAGGAGGTCTGTTAGTCCTGGTACTGTCGTGCCGTGGTAGGAACTGGACGCTGGTGGTCACAAACAGCAATCTGTTGCACAGCCTTGCTAAGAGTGAAACAAGTACTGAAGAGAGTGCTTGGCTTTCTCACTTTGTGCTGGCCGCCAAGTACAAGCTCACTCTGTAAAAATCCCCCGTAGTATTGCCAAAAAAATTTATTTTGCTCTGTAAATACATTATATAAAGATATATATATATATAGTGTTTGCATTTGCAGTAATAAAATACTTGAACTCCTGTGGTTTCCCATAAACTTAGACTAAGATTTATAACACTATTAAAATATGTAAAATGTCACCTGGAGTATCACCAGACGTAGTCGTGGGGGTCTTCTGTTTGTTCCAAGATAATCACTTCCTAATTTTTGTTGTATACTACTCAGCCTGGGCTCTCTGTCCGTGACGATGAGCTTCGCAGCCGGACGAAGCGGACGCCCGCACGGGCCTCTGCGGGCAGCGGCGGCTGCGGAGGGTGGGGACGAGAGGAGGGAATCCAGGGGATGAAGTCAGCCCGGAGACACGTACTGAGCTGTAGTTGAAGCTGTATGTGTGAACTAAACTATGCTGAAAATGGTGCCTTTTAATAGATAAAGAGTTTTTATACTTCCAGCGTGCACGTGAGCAATATTTGCGGGGTGGCAGTGCCAGGCAGCGAACACGCGGATTTTAGCAGCGATCCTATGGAAAGGAGACGGATCCTATGGAAAGGACATTTTACATGTGCTGAATATTGAAGATGACTACTGACTTTTCTTTTTAAAGTGTGCGCTTATCCCTGTCCCCCGAGTAGGTGCGGAGGGAGCGGAGGCGATGTCCGCATCCCGCACGCGTTCCAGCCTCGCGCCCCGCGGCACCGTGCCCGCTCGCTGCGCGGCGTCGCTCTGGTGCCGCCGGGCGCTGACGGAAGGGCTGTACCGACCCCCTTTGTAAGAAACAAACGAGCAATAAAGATGCTGGTTTTGTACAAGGTGCTCGGGTCCGCCTCTGCTTCCCCGGGCGGGTGGATCCGTTAACGGGCGGTGGGGCCCTTACTGGGCGGGCAGGGTGGGTGGATCCGTTACTGGGCGGGCGGAGCCGTTACCGGGACAGGTGGGGCCGTTACTGGGTGGGTGATGGAGCTGCGCCGGGCGCTGCTGCTGCTGCTGAGTGAGTCTGGGCCAGCCCCCCGCCCCGGGCACCCCAGCTCTTGGGGCCACCCCACAGCGCCGGGGCCAGTGCCAGGGCTGGTGTTGGCACCCCACGGGTCTCTCTCCCCTCCAGGCTTGCAGGTCGTGGCCCAGATCACGGTGCCGCTGCGGCTTCCTGCCAACACAACGGTACTGCGGCGGGCACACGGCTTTGGGGGTGTCCAGGGGTGCGGAGGAGACCGCGATCTCCAGCTGCGGGGTTGGGGGTACAGATGTGCCAGCAGCTGTAGCTGAGGCACCGTTGCCGTGCTGCCAGCATGGCACAGCCCGTGCCTGCTCCTGGGGAAGCACCGAACTCTTGTGCTTCACCGCAGCGGTTGTAGCTGCCCTCGGAGCACACGTTGACGGGGTCGTCGTCCCTAATTCTCCCTTTCTTTGCTTTCCGCACGCGCAAGGACGCGGTGTCCTACGTCCTCGGGATCGAGGGGAGCCCGCGCACCGTGCGCCTGCAGCAGCAGTAAGTTGGCATCGCCCCGTCCGATCGCCGCTGTCCCGTTCCCTGGCGGCTGCCGGGCCGTGTGCTCTGCCCTGGCGCGGGACGGTGCCAGGCTGCGGGGCGATTCCCACCGGGCCTCCACACTGGCGCGGCTCCCTCGGTCTGATTCCAGCCTCTGCAGGCACCGGGATCGTGCCCCGCTGCAGACACGTCCCAAAGCCCACGGGGGATGTGTGTGTGTGTGTGCCGAGGGGTGACCAGGGGTGCAGGAGGGTTTGAGGGGTGTTTGTGCCCATGAGCCCTGATGCCAGCGGGTTCTGGTTCTGCACAGGCTGCAGGACCTGGGATAAGCTCAAGAAACTCTGGGTAAGACCATTTCAGAGCATTTTCAGAGGTTTTCATTGTTTTTCTGTTCTAGATTCTTTTTATCTGATGATTTCAGGATTTACACGTACGATGAGAAGGGATCTTTGCACTCTGACTTGCCCCATATCGAGGTAACCTCGGGTGGCGTTGGGGTTTTTGTACCGTAAGCGTTGCTGTGTGGAGCTGCTGTCCAGCTGTGCAGTGCAGCTGTTTGGGTGATGGGTGGGGGAGTCACCTTCGTGGCTGAGGAAGGGGCTCCTCGTCCTCTGTCGTGACACAGGGAGGCTGCTGCTACCGGGGGTACGTCGAGGGCTTCCCCAGCTCAGCAGTGACCCTCAGCACCTGCTCGGGGCTCAGGTAACGAACCATCACCCCTGGCGCTGCTCTGCCCATTAGTGCCGGCGGGCGCTGCCGCGCCTTTGCCGCGGGTGAGCCCAGGGACGCCCTGGCAGCCCCGCTCGAAGGGGGCTGGGGCTGAGCTGGGGCTGGGGCTGAGCTGGGGCAGCCTCCCTGGGTGGCTGCCAGCGCCCAGTGGCAAATGACGCACCGTCACCGTGGCAGGGGCTTGCTGCAGTTTGAGAACGTCAGCTACGGGATCGAGCCCCTGGGTTATTCCTCTGCCTTCAAGCACTTCGTGTACCGAGTGGGTGATGAGAGGGCAGCAGGATCCCTCCTGGCCAGTGGCCACCCCCAGAGAGGGCCCGGCGGGCTGGCAGCGGAAGAGCTGCCCATGGAAGCGCACGGAGGCAACGAGGTGAGCAGGTGCCTGTGCTCACGGTGGTGCTGACGTCCCCGTCATGTGCGGAGGGGTCCGATCCTGCAGGAGGCTTTGTCTGATGTGGTCTGGACGGGCAGAGATTGGGGGGGGGGATGTTCAGGAGTGCCAGCGCGTGCGTTGGCGTGTTGCCTGTGTCGTTACTCAGCCGGTGCCTACGAGAGGCATTGGAATGGCTCTGAAAAACGTCAGCGATGGCCGCGTGAGAGCGGCCTCTTACCTTATGGGAATTTGGAGATGGCATCAGAGTGTTGCTTTTGAATGGACACTCGAGTGGTGGGGCAAACCTCAGGAACAAGGTGGCTGCAGAGTGTAGGAATAAATAGCACTGGAGACCGGTTTCTTTTTCAGCCCCTGTCAGCTGCTGCACAATCTCCCAAATACTTCGAAGTGCACGTAGTGTTGGACAAGGCTTTGGTGAGTCCATGCCAGTCGTTTTCTCCTTCTTTGCCTGACTTCTATGAGCATAAAAATGGTACTGCTTCCCAGCTTTTGTCAGTATTAATTTTCCATTTTGAACAGGTATGTGTACTGTGGATTTTGTAGGAAAGAATGAAAATTTCTAGTTTGCATTTACACAGTTGGATGTTGGGAATTGTGTCGGTGTTTCAACATTGTTCTGCTTCGTCGTGGTAAACGCCTTCTCCCCTTTTATGTCCTCTTGGGTTATTTTTCAGTACAACTATATGGGTTCAGACAAGAATGCTGCAATGCAGAAGATAATCCAAGTCTTCAATTTAGTCAACAACGTAAGTTTTAAAGTCTGGTTTATGTTGTAGCAAGGTGATGGGGGTTTGATGTTAGTAGTGGTCGCCCGTTTCCTGGCTGCTTTCGGTTTTAGGAGGGGGTTACATAAACTTAAATTCCAGGTCTTGGCTCGCGATGCTTCGGCTGTGACAGTTGGGCATGGCCTGGCAGGAGCTCCTTCTTGGCAGCCTGGTCCGGGCTTGTGGGCGAGGGTTTAGTCCTAGTGGGCTAATCCAAAGGTTTGGCTCAGCAGCTGTGAACACGCTCTTTGAAAGCGGCAGCGGCGCTGGCGGGACGGTCCGCGCCAGAGCTCCTGTTGGCTGCTCGGGGTCAGTCTTCAACTGCGACAAGTTGGTGTCAAGGAAAGTTCCGTCCAGCGGACAGCAACAGAGGCGTTTCCTCTCTTACACTTTCAGATGTTTAATCCTCTTAATGTTACCATCGTGCTGTCCTCCCTGGAGCTCTGGACAGAGGAGAATAAAATATCGACAGCGGGGGAAGCAGACGACCTTCTACAGCGCTTTTCAGAGTGGGAACAGTCACACCTCGCTCAGCCGTCGTATGACGCGGCTTATCTGTTGGTGTAAGAGAAAGATTTCCCTGCCCGTTAAAGGTTACGTGGCAGAAATCAGGATGAACTACAAAGATTCTCATGAAAAATGTTTTTTTAAGAGAAACTTATTCCTTACCTATTTCCTAATTCCTTAATATTCTGAAAGAATTTCTTTCAAGACATACCCTCCAGCCTCCTTTCGGCGGCGATGGAGTGCATGTGGCTGTGCCGCCCATGCCCGCAGCCCCTGGCTGAGGAGGCTCCACTGCTGCCCCGGCAAGGGGACGACCACAGCCCCACTCTCAGCCTGGCACTGGGCACGGTGCTGGCTGCCATGCAGACCCCGGGCTGCCGGGGGCACGAGGGGACAGCGGAGCAGCCGGGGGGGCTGCGGGGGACTCGGGCTGTTCGGACCCGGGATCCCCCACTTACCCGCAGCGACGGGGCGTCCCGGGTCGGACGGCCGGTGAGCGCGCGTGTGTTCCAGGTACAGGGACCAGGCAACGTTCGTGGGCACAACAGCTGCGGAAAAGGCGTGTGAGAGGGACGCTGCGGGCGCAGTGGCCGTGGTACGGTGTTGCCTGTGCCCCCAGCCTGGGGGTGTCAGCCCAGCCGGGGGTCAGCACGGCTCCGCGAAGCCAGAGCTGGCCCACGGGCAGCAGGGATGGGGATGGGCAGGAGCATCTGCGCCCGGAGCTGGGGTCCATGGGGAAGGCACAGCTGCGGCAGCCTGGCTCTCTCCTCCCTCCAGTACCGAGAGGCCACGACGCTGGAGTCCTTCTCCATCCTCCTGGCCCAGCTGCTGGGACGCAGCCTGGGCATGAGCTACGACGACCCCCATGCCTGCCGCTGCCCCGGCCGCATCTGCATCATGAGCCCGGAGGCGCTGTGAGTTGGTCGGGTCTCAGCATTGCCCACGCGCTGCCGGGGCTGCAGTGCCCGGGTCAGATGGGGCGGGTGGGCAGGACACACTGGGGGAGATCGGGGATCCTGGCAGCTGCCAGGTTGGTGCCACGGCCATGGCCAGCGCCGTCCAGCCCGTCCAGCCGTGTGCCACCTGCCACCCGGCTGAGTGGGCACGGCACCGCAGTCGTGTGGCGGGGATCACCGTGGGGTGTCCTCTCAGCAGAGGTGTCTGGGGCGAATGCCATTCTGTTGCAAAAATTACCAAACAAATCAGAAATACCTGCTTTTATTGCTTTAGGAAGGAAAAAAAAGAATATTAAATTAGTAATTCAGTGCTTTATTTGAAAAAGCAGACCTTTTCTCTCCAAAAGCAAGATGTTCCTGAACGCTTCTCAATCTTTGTTCATAATGCCTGGTAAAATCTAGTTTGACAAGTGAACGGAGATACGCCCAGGGGACCACTGCGCCCTGTGCCAGCATCTGTCCCTGCCCACGGCAGAGCGGTTGGAACTAGATGATCCTTAAGGTCCCGTCCAACCAAACCATTCTATCATTCTGTCTTCTGAACGAGTCCTTGAATTGCACAGAGATTCGAGAGACCGAACGGCAGTAGATGTGTGAAGACAAGTGTGGATAACTGCTTTGTTTTAGACATTTCAGTGGGGCAAAAGTCTTCAGCAGCTGCAGCATCAGGGACTTCGAAGCCTTCCTGAAGCACGACAGAGGCACGTGCCTTTTCAGTAGACCCCGCTTGACCGGACTGTCCCACCAGAGAGGGGCCACCTGCGGCAACGGCGTGGTGGAGCCCGGCGAGCAGTGCGACTGCGGCACGGCGAAGGTGGGTGCTGCGGGAATTATGGCTCAACGTGTACGTTTGTGCTGTCTGCATGTCTGGAATAACGGACCCTTGAGACTAGGGGCACAGCTGAAGCAGAGGGCAGCCCAAGAGGGATTGTGTCTGGTTTTAGATCGTTTCTGTGTTGACATCCATCTGATGGCAGCTTTGCCCACTTTCTTCTGGGAGATACTGCCCAAGTATAACGTTTTGGGCATCAGAAGGGAGGGCACTCCCTCTGACAGTGAAAAGCTCAGGGAGAACGAAAAAGTAGAACGTGTGGTTTTACGATGTGTCCTCAGGCGTGCTTGAAGGATAAATGCTGCACTAAGACGTGTCAGTTTAAGCCAGGAGTGAAATGTTCCGTTGGATTATGCTGTGATGAATGTCAGGTAAGGCATGGTTTTACAATTATTACAAGATAGTTATTTATTTTTGGAGAAAAATATGTTCCCATGCTGAAGGGTGGAGGCAAACTTTCTGCTGTGCAATCGGAGGGGTTCCTGGGAAGAGATCCCCAGTCCAGCTCCTCAAAACCCCAGGAGGAATATTACTGGGGGAAGGCTGTCCTGGGCAGTGTAACGTGTGCGGTGAGCTGAGCGCCTCGGGGGGTCCCGAGGGACCAGGAATGTGTCTCAGGATGGGTCGGGACGGGCTGTGCGGGGCGGGAGAGGGGACCGTGCCGGTGGGTGTGGGACGATGGAGAGAAGAGTCGTCTCTGCCTCCTCCGCCAGTTCAAGCAGAAACACTGGCAGTGCCGCCCCGCCGCCGACGCGCAGTGCGACCTGGCCGAGTTCTGCAACGGGTCCTCCGCGTCCTGCCCCCCCGACCTGCACGTGCAGGACGGGCACAGCTGCGAGCATGGCACCGGCTACTGCTACAAGGGACGCTGCCAGTCTCCGGACCTGCAGTGCCGGCGGCTCTACGGGAGAGGTGAGAGGCTGCTCTGGTTGCACTGGTACTGCTGGCGCTGCCTGGCCGCAGCAGGAACCACGCTCAGTTTGTGTCTTTGCTCTTTAAAGCACCCATCTCAGGTCGGTCTCGTCGTGTCTTTTTCGCCTGGTTTTGGTGGAAATGAGGGTTTGTGGTTGATTGGTAACTCGTTTCTGACACTTCCCCCGTGAGCCTGAACCCAATTTCAAGTGCCTGTTGAAGCAGGAGGGTTTTTTCGGGACCGCACTGGCGCGTCTCCGGTAGGAGCGATGCGGCACAGCGCTCCGTGCAAGACGGGTGCCTCGTGTCCCGCTCCTCGTGCGTGCGGTCGGGGGGCAGGAGGGAGAGTGGAGACGGGGATGCCTGGGAAGGGTGGGGGGCAGTACCTGAAAGGAGGGCGGAGGGGTGGAGTGCGGCACCCCAGGAGGGGAGGACAGAGCTTTAAGAAGCTTTTCAAGCTCAGTTTTGAATCTGGTTAATATGCACTTCGGTAGCACATAGTTCTCCCAATTATTCACTGATAACAGTGAAAGCTGCAACAAAAAAAGCAAATTATTATCTGTGAGCAAACTTAATGAGAGAGGTAACCTGCTGTTTGCTAATTCCCTGTTTCTGGAGGTCAGGACTGCTGAGGGTTTGGCAGTTCAGGGACAGGTATTGTGTTTTCTCTAATTAGCAAATGGCATCTATATTCTCCTGTGAACAGGATGAAAAATTAAGTTATTAGATGCCATAATATGTCCCTTTTTGTTCCTTTAAATGATAATAAATATTATTGCTAAACTCGTAGGTTCAGAAAATGCTCCTGAGGCTTGTTATGAGGAACTCAATAGTCGACAGGACAGATTTGGACACTGTGGGCTCCAGCGCAGAGGAGGCTATAAGTCCTGTGCTTGGAGGTACGCTCCAGGGAAAGGGCACTCGCTCCCCTAAAAATGCAGATTTGATTGGGACTTTACAGTCAAGGAACGCATCAAGGCTCCAGTCGATAGTGAGGTTTGGGAAGCAATAACCAGAGTTCTGTGTGTGTTCTCCTCAGTATTAGTCTCTTGTCCCGCCTTAAGTCACAGATCATCTCTTGGACTTCCCAGTTCCGCTTATTTTTTCTTGTCTTGCAGTGCTCCAGGTTTGTGTTGTGCTGTTTAATGTTTCTAGTGTTTCATCAGGTAGTGCACATATATATCTGTGTGTGTGTGTCCTATACATCCAGTGCAAATTGATTTTATAGGAATCTCAGATGTGGAAAGTTAGTTTGCACGTACCCGTCCAGCACTCCGTTTCCGTCGGATGCTGCTGCTGTTCTTTACGTCCGAGTGCGTGAGCATCTATGTGTATCCTTGGATTATTTGAATGCACCAGCAAGACTGGACTCTCTTCTGGTTCCCCCAGGTACAAAGTGTGGTTCTGGAAAGGTGAGACAACGTTTTATAATCTTCTAAAATGCCAGATATAAATTGTAAATGTTAACAAGGTTTTAGAAATCCTCGCTCCTTTGCAGCGTAAGTGTACCTGGTATTCACAAACGCTGTGAGAACATGCAGGCATTCCATGAAAGGTTTGGGCAGTGTAAGCACTGGACATAACCCAACCCCAAGACAGAAACCGTAGCTTTCTAAAAGCGCAGTTGTTTTTTTAGAAGTAGTATATGTTCGCTCCGTTTTGGGACATGAGACTGATGGGTCGAGTGCTGTGATGGTAAAACAACGCTGAGCTGGAGCTGCCGTGGTTTTTCGTAGGTGTGTATAAACAACACGTGTCACCCGCATTCCGTCCTGGGGCACGACTGTGACAGCGAAGTGAAGTGCCACGGCCACGGCGTGAGTCACTCCGCGCGGCGCGCGTGGGCTGCGGAGGGCGGCTTTGTTGTAGGGATTTGGTGCTGCTTATACAGCAACTGGTCAAAGACCCGTTTTAGGCTGATGTACTACAAACTCATGACCTTCATAGATTCATAGATTCATAGATTCATAGATTTCTAGGTTGGAAAAGACCTTAGAGATCATCGAGTCCAACCATCCCTAATCCCCATTAAACCATATCCTCAAGTAGCTCATCCACCCTATTCTTAAACACATCCAGGGATGGGGACTCAACCACCTCCCTGGGCAGCTTATTCCAGTGGCTGACAACCCTTTCAGAGAAGAAATACTTCCTAACATCCAACCTGAATCTCCCCTGACTAAGCTTATGCCCATTTCCTCTTGTTCTATCACCCATAAGCTGACCTTGTCAGCTAATATGCCATTTAAACTACTGGTCCTAAAACCAGTATCAAAAGAAAATGACAGTTTTTATTCACTGCAATGAAGAATTTTGATGGTTTGTTTAGTTTACGGAGTGGTGGGGTGGAAAGAAAGCAAAATCGAAGGAACATAGAGTTGAGGGAAGCGGAGCTAGTGTAGATAAAGAATGTTGAGTGGTTTTAGGGAGCAGGGGAGCTGCGCTGCGCTGCGCTGCACAGAGGGCTGCCAGGATCTGCAGACCCCTGCCCGGCTCCGCAGACCCCTGCCCGGCTCCGCAGTGCTGGCAGTGGGTCAGGCTGCTCCTGTTTTCTGCTTATCGGCTCGTGGATTTCGCGGGAGGGTGATGTTTTATCTTGTTCAACGTCTCGGGGCTATTACACCCTGCGCTTTATGGTGTGTTCCTCGTCTGAAACGCTCCCTAAATTGCCAGAGTGCCGGGAAGTGTGCGTGGCCATGTCCCTGCCCGACCTGGGCAGGAGAATCCGTTGCGTAAATTATTTGCAAACTCTTACTGTGCACCCCCGGGCAACTCAGGTCTGCAATAACAAGGGGCAGTGCCACTGCCAGCCCGGCTGGGAGCCCCCCAGCTGCCTACGGAAGGGATCCCGCTGGGGGGGCAGCATCGGCAGCGGCCTCGGGGAGACAGATAAGGGTCAGTACCGCAGCGCGGGTGGGGAGCGGCACCCGGCCAGAGTCCCTGGCACGGGCAGGGAGGGCGACAGCTGCGGCCCCCCCGCTGCCATCTGCGCTGTCTCCTGCCAGGGTTGTCTCTGCAGCAGGAACTGTGGGACACAAAGCTGCTCTGGCTGCTGCTGAGCTTCTGCCTCCTCTTCCTCCTTGCCAAGGCCACCTGCCTCGTCCTGCAGCGGCAGTGCTAGGAGCCCCCGAGCACCGGGGGGGTGAGTGGGGCCCTTCTCGCCACAGGATCCCTGGGGGAACGGGGGGGCGGGATGGGGCCACAGCAATCCACGGAGGAGAGTGGAGGCTGAGGTGATTCCCTCGGGGGGGGTGTGGGGTGATCCCTGGGGAGGTATGAGGAGAATCCCAGGGCTGAGGCACCGCTGTCTCCGTGCAGCTCCGCCGCCGAGGAGGGCAGCGACCGCTCGGACCCGGAGTGGGACCTGGAGTTGGACCCAGACCTTGACCCGGAGTCAGAGCCAGACCCGGGGCCGTGGCGCGGGCGCTAATAAAGCGGTTGAGCAGAGCCGCGTGTCCGCGCGTCTGTGCGGGGCCGGGGGGGCCGTTACCGGCCGGGAGGATGGGATCACGCCTGGCGGCGCTGCGGGAGTGAGAGCCTGGCCCGCACCCCCCCGGCCGCCCCTGCCACCCCCCCTGCCCAGCCAGCCTAAAGCCCCCCGGACCTCTTCAATGTAGCCTCCCATGGGAGCCCGGAGCATCCCTGCAGCTCCGAGGAGAGGGTCAGGGGGAGCCAGCTCACCTCCACCTGCACCAAGGGAGCTTCCCTGATGGACGCCCACGAGGATGGAGAACAATGTTTGCTCCACGACTACGCCTTATCACCAACCTTTAGCCGTGTTTGCTCTGACCCTCCGGCCATCGGGCAGCCAGACCCTGGCTCCCCTCGGGACAAGGTACGCTCCCACGGCCGGGCGCACGGCGCTGGCTCAGCACATTCCGGGAGCGGGGCAGCAGGCGCGTCTCCGCCGAGCCAGAGCACGTCCCGAGCCTGCGGCCAGCGCCCGGTGATGGAGGCTGGCAATGGCGTGGAGGAGACCCCACTGCCTTTGGCACTGGCCAAGTTTCAGCTCTCCGAGGAGTATGGCTTCCTTCTTCCTGATCCTCTGGTAGGAGACGGCCGTGCCATCGCGTCTGCGTGCTACAAGGGACAGAGAACGGAAAAATAGCGGGGTTGGTGAGCGGCTGTCTGGTTGGGTTTCGATTTAATGCTGCTCTATAACAGTTTGTAAAGAGCAGCAAGGTGGGCACAGGCTCTTTTGGCTTAGGCAGTTTCATGGGACAAACCTCTCACTTTAAAAATTACTAAACTGGCTGCAGCGAGCGGCGCAGGGGAGAGGAGAAGGTGCTTTGCAATTCACCCATTAGCCTTGGCTTTTCGGGATTTCAGGGAGTCTGAGGAGAGCAGCCAGGCTGCAGCTCCGCGCTAGCGATGCCGTTTATCACTGGGCTCGCTTGGCAGTGGGAGCGCTCAGGGACAGGCAGAGACTTGTTTATCGTCCATTAATTCACGATCACGCGGGCTGGTATTACAAGAGGGGGAACCGGACACGAGTCATTAGCCACAACGTGCGTGGCTGGATGGATGCTGGGAACCCCGGGCTGGCGGTGTCCGCTGCCCTCCCTCCCCCGCAGGCATTAGCACAGCCCTGCCAGGGCTCCAGGAAAACCTTTGCAAATGTGACAGTGTGCAATGGCGAAGGACCCTCAGTCCCCCCTGTCCAGGCACTGTCTGGCACGGCCCTCCCCAGGGCTGCTCAGTGAGTCACAGCCCTGCTCCAGTCCCTCCCCGTGCATCCCCTGGCTGCCATCACTCTCCCAATTCCCTTTTCTCCCCAGACCCTCTGGCTCTTCTGCATCAGAGCCAGAGCGGGGACTGGAGCAGGGAAGTTTAAGTGTTGCCCCTCAGCCAGCCTCAACTCCGAAGAATTTACCCAGGGCTGGGCTTGTCTCCGAGCCCTCTGCTCGCTCCTGCCCTGTCCCGGTGTCCCCGTGCTCCAGCACAGGGTTACCCTCCCCGCCCCGGGACAAACAGGCTCCATCCACCTTTGCAGCAACTCCCTGAGGGTCACACCGGTCCCCAGAGCTGTGTCAGTGCCGGACCACTTTGGCTGTCCCGTGGCCAACATGAGACCCCAACCCACAGGCACGCAGGGGACGCCCCCAAACCCTGGCTCTCTCAACTGACCCAGCACTCCCAAGCCCAGCAGTGTCTTCCCAGGCTTGGTGCTGGCAGTGCCACGGCTGCTGCAACCTGACCCCCCTCACTTGCCACCTGCCCACGCTGGGATGCTCCAGGTCCCTTTTCCCACAACCTCTCTGCAGCAGCGGCACGTCCCCCTGGCCCAGTACAGCCCCAAAGGCTCCTCATTAGCCTCTGAGCCCATCCCTGCTTCTCGCATGGCTCCACAGCCAGTTCTGCTGAGCTCTGCCCAGCCCAGATGGAACCCCTGGGCACATCTTCTCCTGCCGCAGTCCTGCGCCGCACAGGAACGGGGGGGAGAGCAGAGCCGCAGGCGTGCGGTGCCGTGTGCTGCCGGTCTCTGTGCACGTGCTGCCCTCGCTCTCGTCTCTCCACCAAGACAGAGCTGCCGGCGCCCTACGGTCCCTGGATGGAGATCGCCCACGACCTGCCCCAGCTGATCGCCAGCCGTCAGCTCCGCTCGCAAGTGCACCAGGTACCCGTGAGCCCTCCTGGCTCTGGAGCGCTCTCAAACCGCGGTGGGACGCAGCGGTGTCCGCGCAGCCGTGTGCTCGGCAAGGACGGGTGCTGGTGGGACTAATGCGATGCAAAAGCAGAGCCTTAATGTTGGCACAGAAATGACTCCTATGGCAGATCCTGGGTGGCACCAGCCAGCCGAGGCAGCGGGGCCCGGAGTGTGGAGCGTGGTGCACAGTGGCAGGGGAAATCCTCGGGATGTCATGAGAGCTGCGGCTCGTCCTGCCCACGCTCCCCACCAAGCAGCCTGGCTGCTCCAGGAGCACCCCCAGCCCAGCCAGACCCCCAGCACACGGGGATCCCACGTGCATCCCCGCGCAGGGCAGAGGGGGCCTTTTTGAGTAGAATCCGGCAGTTTACCGACAATGCTCACCAACAGCGAACCAGTAGCGAACCCTGCGGGGTGGGAGGGAACAGGGGCTGCAGGGGGGCAGCTGAGGCAGCCCCCACCGTGGGGGCCCTTGGCGTCGCCTGCAGTGCCCCTCGCTCCCAAGGGTCTCCCTGACAGATGCCACAGCTGAGTGCCCGGCACCTCCAAGGGCGTGAGGAGCTGCACTTGGCGCATCTGGTGCTCAGCTTCATCACGATGGGCTACCTCTGGCAGGAGGGCGAGGAGGGCACTGTGAAGGTAAAAGCGACACGGAGCAGTTTCGCCTGGTCCTTGGGATCTGGGGGCTGATGCTGCTCCCCTGGGACTCATCCCATGGGAACAAAGACTTTCCTGAGGCTGCAGCAGGAGCGCGACCCCTCCTGCCTGGCCCGGGCACCTTTCCCCAGTCTGACGGCATCCCGGTCTTCTCCTGTGCTTTATGCCCTTCAGGTCCTGCCCCAAAATCTCGCTGTCCCCTTCTGGGAGGTCTCACAGGCCCTCGGCCTCCCCCCCATCCTCAGCCACGCGGACTTTGTGTTGGCCAACTGGAGGAGGAAGAACCCAAATGGGTAAACGGGCAAACACCGGCCGACCGAGCCCGGCTCTTTGTGTGGTCGGGGCAACAGTGATGAGCCCCAGCAGGTCCCGTGCAGCACATCGGGGACGAACGGCCCCAGACCACTTCTGTTCTGCCAAACCCACTGAACACCCCCCATCACTGGGGGCCTGTCTCACAGAGAAGGTCCAGGGAGGGTCTTGCTGGGCAGGGGGGAGTGATGCTCCCTGGGGCTGCTGGCGCTGCAGCTGTGGGCACCCAGTGGGGAACTGGGGGCATCCGGGAGCATCTCCCGCCCCGGGCATGGCACTGCCCTCGGGCCAGTGAGCTCACTTCTCTCCTGCAGAGCACAGTCCGTGTCTGAACGATTCATAACGTCTCTCTTTCTCTCTCCTTTCCGATGCATTTGTTGCCAATAACCGAAATGCCTCCAGGCCTCTGGAAATCGAGTAAGTATTTAAGATGCTTATTTATTTTCTAACAGTATTAGTTTTGTTTGAACTGGCTCAGCGCTGCGGCACTGCGGGCTCAGGCTGAACCTCTCTCCATACACGAGCACAACAAAACCAGCGCAGCCTTTGGCACGCGACTGCCGCTGCAACAGCCGCACAGCGCCGCGACCACGGCCCGACCGTGGGCTGCTCTGGTCTGCGCAGACCCGGCCGTCACCGGCCGGACTTTTAGCCCAGCGAGGGCATGGGGAGGGTGGCAGGTCCCTCAGACACAGAGCAGCCCCTCTCCCCTTTTGCCCTGTGCCAGCTTGTCTCTGCCCGGGGTGCAGAGAAGAGGCTCTGCAGCCAGTTTTGCTCCGAGAGCCCAACGCGCCCCGGGGTATACGGGGAAATCCCAAGCAAGTGCCCTACTAAGCCCCACGCGCTCGGCCGCTCCGCTGGTCGCCCCTGCAGGAACCTGGACACCATCATCTCGCTGCCCGGGGGACAGAGCCTGAGAGGCTTCATCCTCGTCACCCTCCTGGTTGAGAAGGCGGCCGTGCCTGGGATTAAGGTAGGGTGCTGCTGCCTGAGCCAGCCGGGATGCATGTGCCTTCCCTCCTCTGTGTCCTGGAGCTCCTTGCTTGCCTGGAAAGCGCCCGCAGACGCGCACCCACGGGGCGCACCCATCCCCTGCGCCCTTGCTCATGGGCTGGGGAAGGGGCAGGGCTGGCGCGGGTGACAGCGGGCATCCAGAACCACAGCACACAGACATCCCAGCCCCCTTGTCACTTCATGCTCCCTCTCGTCTCCCCTTTCCCCCTCCCTCTCCCTCTCCCAGGCAATTGTTCAGGCTGTTCGTGCCATGCTGCAGCCCGATGAGGAGCCCCTGCACAGAGCCCTGCAGGAGCTGGCACAGGCCATCGGGGACATGACGAAGGCTTTGAAACGGATGCACGGTAAGGGCTGGAGGCAGCTCACATCCTCACATCGAGCTTTAGCTCGTCGGATGTGCTAATGGCCTCTCTGGAGGGATGGAGTGGGAGGAGGCAGGAACTGTTCAGGGGAGGCTCAGTGCTCCCAGGACGATACACGGGGTCTGAGCACCCGAACGGGCCCCGGGTAACAGCCCGGAGGTGGTTTTTGGGCTGAGCAGCTCTGAGCGCTGATGCTGAGCCGTACACTGCAGTGCCCCAAGGAGCACAGCTGGGGGTAGTGCCCCGTGGGGAGGGGGCACTCGCACCATGCAATGCTCCGGCAATTCCGGCTGCATCCTTCTCGGAGCGCAGATTCGGGTCGCTTCGGCTGCAGCGGGGGGTAACACTGCTACGTGAGAAACGCAGATGCAGAGGGAAATTATTGCCCGCAGTGACATCTGTGATCTGATTTCCTCCTAGACTATGTGGATCCAGCAGTGTTTTACACTGTGATCCGGATCTTTCTCTCCGGGTAAGTGTGGAACATTTCCCTCCAAAGCCACCGTGTCGGCAGCTCCCAGGGCTGGGGGGAGCCAGGGATGTGCTGGGAAGGGGCAGCCCAGACGGGGCACGGGGTCCCCCGGGGCAGGGTAGGAACCAGCACTGAGGTCACCACAGTCCTGTCCCTCTTGCGGGATGGAGTTCCCAGGCACTTGATCCGCCCGCGCAGAGCCGGAGCCACTGGGCAGGACCACGGCAGAAGGGCTGGGGTCTGCTTCCCACCAGCCTCTCCCCATCCCGTGCGTCAGCTCAGCCCCGGCACGGTCTCAGCGCCGCGACAGCCATAAGTGTGCAGAAATGAACCATTCCTGCTCTTGGCCCCAGCAGTTTTGACAGGAGATGAATTTCTCTCTACTTGGCACACTGTACACACGAAGCCGAGTGAGGTCTCTCCCCTTGTGCGTTAAGGAAACATCTATAACAAGCCTCTTGCTGTTGCTCCATTACAATTCCGTTAATTAAAAATACCAATCCCCCTCTAAATATTGAAAAAAGTTTGTTGGGCCACAAGAGCCCAGTGCTGCAGGTTTGCTCTCCTGCGTCTTCCCTGCGGAGCTGTGAGCGTCCCCGACTGCTCCGCTCCCGGGCTTCTCAAGGGGGTTTCTATTTTTGTTTCTCTTCAGCATATCTCAGCATTCCGAAGTCAAAAGGCTCCATGCACCCTGATTAGGTTTCTCTCATTTTTTATCCAAGCTGACCTTGTCTTGATGGTCATCAGCCTGGAGAAACATTCCTTTTAAATTCCCTTCTGCTTATAAGAACTTCCCACTAGTAAATGTTACTATAAATACATCCCTGGGAGAGCTAAAAATATTACGGTATTTGATAATGAACCTATTTTTCCCTGCATTTTGTGCAAAACCTGCTCCAGCAGTCAAGCAGCCCTAGCAGCCAGCACCAAAACCTTCATGAAATGGCGCATTCTTTAGAAGGTCAAGAGATATTTTTGTGCCAGGCACATTATCTCTCTGAAATTATGACTCCTCTTTCCATTTGTGAGCGAGCATTTATCCATTTTTGCACAGCAGGCGCATAAAACCGGCTGACGGGGGCTGTGAGTTAATGGTGTACGGCGGCGGGGGGGCACCGGCACTGCCCCGTGCCTCGGCCTGCTGGGGACGAGCAGCTTTATGAGAGGGAGGAAATCACGTTGCAGGCTTGTTCTCTGCCGAAATAAATAAAGGCAGCCTGTCCTGCGCTGTCTGCCGACATCGTCTCAAGAGCAGCAAGAACAGACAAAAATCCAAAGTACAAACTTCAGGGGCTCAGAAGAGTGTTTGGGCGACTCAAATCTGCTGCAGGGTAACCTGACTCCAGCTAACGGCCACCGGGATGTGGAGGAATTCAGATGTTACGTGATGCTGTTTTACTTTGCCCAGATGAGTGCCCCCTCCCCTCTCCCGCACCCTCCCAGCAGCTGCCCACGCCAGGACCCCCGTCGGAGATGGGGGTGCAGCCGTGGCACAGGGCAGCCTGTCCCGGGACCACTCCGCGGGGCGCTCGCCGGTGGGCAGCAATCCCACCAGACGATCCCTAGCTCCTAGGCAAGGGATAATTAAGGATTTCTCCCTACACCCATGACCTCGTTGTGCGCCTCGACACAAGCTTTGATTTCCAAGTTTATCTCGCATTTGAGGACAGCTGACAAGGCTGAGCGAGGAGGAGGAGGTCCATGGTCAGGGTCAGGAAGGTTTCACTCAATCTTGCCAGCCCAGGGTCCCTTCTGGCAGCCCCCCTGCCCCGTTACCAGCCACCCGCAGCCGCTCCCTGCCTGACTGCCAGTCTGCCCCCCAGCTGGAAGGACAACCCCGTGATGCCCGACGGGCTCATCTATGAGGGAGTGTCGGAGGAGCCCATGGCGTACTCGGGAGGCAGCGCGGCACAGAGCACCGTCTTTCACGCTTTTGATGAGCTCCTGGGGATTTGCCACAGTGAGGAGAGCAGTAAGTCACACGCTTTTCCTTTTTCCTAAGCAAATAAGGGGTGAGGGAAGAACCAAGCCAGCGCAATTCCCACGGCTGTGCTCGGATCTGCCCGTTGACAGGACACGCACTCGTCTCGCCCTCGCAGAGCCTGGCTGGGATGAGGCTCTGCCCAGTTCGTTGGGGAGGAAGTCTATAAATGAGGCTCTGGCAGGCACTTCCTTGCTGCTCTAAATTCCCAGATGGACAGACTTTGCTTTTTGTGTGTCAACTCTTTACTGAGGTTATATATGGATACAGAGAGGAGGGAGTACAGCGTGCCAGCACCCTGCCAGTAATTTAGCTCGACCACTCACAGAGCTTAGCGTTAGTCTGGCCCACAACAGAACACATTTATCAGAAATTAGCAAAAAAAACCCCAAGCAACCAGAAACCAAAAGCCTGAGAGCAAGGGCTAAAGCCTGCCTTTTAGGGGGAAGACCCACCCTAAGGGAGCATTGACCTAATATGGGTTTTCTTTCTCAATTAATTGGAGGCCCCAAGACAGGACAGAGGAGACTGGGAGGCTGCGCAGGCTGCCGGGTACCACCCAGCATCGAGATCCCTGCAGACTGTGCCAGCACCAGTGCTCCAGTTGGCTGCTCTCTGAGAGCATCGGGGTGCTTTAACCCGCTCACTCGCACTTATTTCTCCCTTTGCTGGTGTCTCGCAGCTGCCTTCCTGCACAGGATGAGGGACTACATGCCCCCGCCCCACAGAGCCTTTGTGGAGGAGATCCACCGTGCCCCCTCCCTGAAGCAGCATGTGCTCTGCTCTGGAGACGCACGGCTCTGCGCAGCTTTCAACCAGTGCGTCTCTGCGCTGGCAGACTTCAGGTCCTACCACATCACCATCATCGCCAAGTACATCACTGTTGCGGCGGCCAAAGCCAAGACCAGGCAAGCAAAGCCGGGTGACCAGACTGGGCCATCCGCAGGGAAGCCCCCATCCGCGCTGGAGGCCAAAGGGACCGGTGGGTCCCACATCTTCAACTTCCTGAGGAGCATCAGGGACACCACCAGGGACGGGATGATAAGCGCCTGACTGCCCCTGAGGGTTTGCAACACGCTCAAAGCAGATGCAGGAGGCCAAACGGCACCGGTGCGTATCAGCAGCGCAGGGGCCAAAATCCGACTGAGCAGCCTTCACCAAACCCCTCCTCTCAGCAGCCCCCTTCCCACCCGTGCACGTCTGGGACATGGGGAAAGTGCTGGCTGGCTCCGGCTTGTCAAGGGAGGCGAGCGCTGCTGCTGCTGACCCCCAACGACATGCAGTGAGTGCAGCATCCTTCCGTGGCACCAGGATGGGCACAGCATCCCACGGCAACGGGATGGGCACAGCATCCTTCCATGGCACTGGGATGGGCACAGCATCCTTCCATGGCACTGGGATGGGCACAGCATCCTTCCACGGCACCAGAAGAGCCGTGGCCATCCAAGCCCCGCTCGCTGCATCCCACCAGGCTCCATCCCCGCGCCCCCCCTCCGGGGTCGGGGCTGCCGCTCCGGCGGGGGCTGCAGCGCGGCCGGGGACGCTGCGCTGACTCGGGCGAATAAAGCCGCGGTTCCCAACCCAGCCGTGCTGCCGGGCCTGTGTCCGTCGCGACATCCCAGCGCTTCTCCATCGCGAGGTGGCGGCAGAACCCCGCTCTTGGCCGTGCCACAGACGGGCTCCCCGCAGCAGAGGGACGGGGGGGGGGGGCGGGTAAAACAAAGCACTAATCGGGATGGGGGGGGGGGCTCGGTGAGCGCTGGGGGCTGCAGGTGCAGAGGGTGGCAAGACGGGACTTTCCGCTGCGACCCACCCGCCTTTGGCACCCAGACACGGCCCCTCTCCGCCCCCCAGCCAGCCCCGTCCTTCAACATCCGGACACGACCCGCTGCTGATGTGCCCGGGGCTGTCAGACCCCTGCGGGTCCCAAACCACCGAGGCAGCCCCACGTCGGCGATTCCCATCAAACCTTTGAGCCTGACCCTCGCACTCGGGCTGGAGACGGCAGGAGGTCTGGTCTAAAGCTTGGGCTCGTGCTTGCCCGGCGTTTCACAACCGTTTCTGTACAAAACAGTCAGTTTGTCTGCTGAAACCTCTGCTCCTGGTGTGAACGACAGGCAGAGATCTCACAGAGCGGCTGCAGCGGGACCACAGTTACTCACAGGGGAAGTCTGCTGACAAACACCAACTCCCCAGTCATGGGAACGATGCTGAAGTCACTCACACCCCGCCAAGAGGGGAAAGCGGATGAGAGAAGTGAGTGGAGCGTGTGGGATGTCGAGGAGGCCGGTGCTCACTTGGGAGATGCTGCATCAAGGCGTAAGGTTTTTACTCTCTGTTGCCAACTTCATTGCAGCAGGGGCAAAAGCTGCAACATTTGGGCACAAACAGGCTCCACTTTGCTGAGTCTCCATGAGCAATGCAGTGCTGTGGCAGGGGATGCAGGGACATACTGTTCCCTCGAGGGGCTAGCAAGGGAAGAACACTGCAGACAAACCCATGGTCCTCACCAGGTATCGGCAGCAGACCAACACCCAACCTGGTGCCAGGTTCAGCCCAGGACCCAATATCCAGGCTGCTACGATGCTGATGAAACAAGACCAGCAAACAGCCCTGCAGCTCGGCATAGCTGCCCGGGCTCCCCGCGCTCCCTGCCCCGAGGCTGCAGGACTGGGCTCGCCGCACCCCTCCGTGCTGGGGAGGAGCTGGAGATCTCTGTGCCAAGAGCAGTGCTAAAGCTGTTTTCATAACGCCAGGTGCCCAAGATGCCCTTCTACAGCGAGAGAGCCCCCCCAGATTCCTCAGACTCAGCATCTTTAGGGAAATCAGGCCATATGCCTCCGTGTTTTGCCTGCCCAGGTTCTGCTGGCACGGCCACCAGAGACAGGTTTCACACCCAATGAGTGTCTTGGTGCAAAAATAGCTCTGGCAGTGCCACTTCTCCTGCACTATCAGAAGGGAGTCAAGGTCCTTTGAAATGAGGCTTTGTTCCTGTAAGGGCAACAAAAAGCTGAGCACACGGCAGCTTGAATTATTAAAGCTCCTTGCTAAATTTTATTTTGTGCCCTCTTTTGAAAGGCAGTCTTAAAACCAGGGCTTAGGAGAAGATATCTTCAGTAAACAACCTATGGGAACATGTCAGCACCTTTAAATCTTTGCCTGGCAGCCCTTGTTCCACTCGATCTTCGTTTCTGAATAGCTGCTGCATATTTTATGTAGGAAATATTTCATTCTGATGATTGTCTTGGTCTATAACATTTCAGACCATTTCAGGAAAACAGCAAACTTGGGGGAGCTGGTGCGGGCGTGTGCCGCAGGGGAGATGCGTGGGCTCCCTGGGTGCTGCAGGACGCCTGGACCCACCCTGGTCAGCAGTGATGCCACAGCCAGGAAGGGGCAAAGGGCCCTGGGGGGGGGGGGGCGGGGGGGGATTTTGTTCCTGCTGCAAACCCTGGCAAAGTCCTGGGGCCCTGCCTGGCACATACTGCCCCTGCCCCGGGCCAGCAGGATCACAGCAATGCTCCAACCCAGGAGAAAGGAAGAGAAAAGGGAAGCTGAGAACCCAGAGGGGAGATGCCGGAGGGCTCTGGAGAGCCAAGGCGGTACCCATGGGCACACTCACCTTCAACACACGATTTTACAGAATCAGAGCGCGTCGTGCTGCGGCATCCCAGGTTGGCACAGTGCGTGGTGAGGACTCACCTCATCCGCGTTCGCTTCACCAGGTGATTTGTGAGACACCGCCAGCGGCAGCACACGCAGTGATGGGGTTCAGCTCCTTTAAAGTCGGATGCAGGGAGGCTCCTGCCGCACTCGAGCACCCAGACAGTGATGCACAGTGACGCACAGTGATGCACAGACCCGTTCCGTCTTTTCCCTCGGCAGGCTGGGACAGCTGCTCCACAAGAGCTTTGATTTCCCTCTGTTTCCCAACCACTGCTGTCTAATATTGATCACAAGACGCAGACATCTAAGGCCTCAGGTACATTACGACTGGAAGCACATTGCCTTGAAATGATTCACGCCTATGCCTAAAAATGCCACAGTACGTTTGACAATAACGGGGCGTTCGGTGTTGGTTTCACACGCCGTCACTGGGAACTGCACCGCGATGGATGGCCCCGAGGTCCTGCTGTGCCCCGAGCGGTTTGTCTCGGCGGGTGCTGGGGGAGCCCAGGTCGTGCGGGACGAGCCCAAGCACTGCTCTCCATCCCCCTTACAGAGCCACAGCTGTAGCAGCAACGTTCGGTCTCTGCGGCTCTGGTCCGCTGCGCCCTGTTCCGAGCCCTTTCCCCAGCCAGCACCCAGCCCTCACAGGGTGGCCCTGCCTTTCCGCCACCGACAGCGATGCACAGAGCAAAGGGAATCCAAAAAGAGAGCTGTGCCATGGTCACAGCCTGGACCCCAGCTGGGACCACCTGAACCCGTGGGGCACCTGAGACACTCTGCGCTGCTGCCTGCAACGGGATGGGCAGGATTGAGCCCATTTCTGCAGCTCTTTAATAGAGTGAATGTTTTTTTCAGCAAGGGAAAACAGCAAAAGAGCAGAGCCCCCCTGCCCTTCAGAGCTGCAGCCCCCAGACCTCAGCTCCCAGAGGCACTTCTCTGCAGTAAGGCTGGGACAGCACCGTCTGCCCGCGCTCCACACCAATGGGAATGGGATTTTGCACTGGACCCGGCAGCATCTGCTGGATCAGGCAGGACAGATGCCTGCCAGGGAGCTGATGCAGAACGAGGAGGGACGTCACAGCCCTTGGCCATGACCAGAACAGCAGCTACAGACTGAAACCAGTGCCACCCACACAGAAAACTCTCTTATCATGGCAAACAGAGGCTCTGCCCCTGCAGCGCTGATGCACACATTTCCATTGCGACTCTGCAGCTCCGGAGCAGCCCAGCAGCCCCTGCATGGCACTGCCAGCCCCCTTCCGGGGGTGTCCACCTTCTTCTTGACTCCCCATCACCCTCTCTTATTAAGCAGAGATTTCCCCAGTGATGTCTGATGGTCAGACCTGTGCAATGGAGAAGGAAGCCCAGTGTGCACCCAAGGACATGTCACCTGGGCACACTTTTGATGCCACCAAACCTCACAAGAGCCCCAGTTGGCCCTGGGACCTGCCCACAGCATGGTGGCCAGCCCTGCCTGCCAGCCCTACCCACTGGGCTCCCCATGCCATGCCAGCCCAGTGGCCACCCACACTGTTTGCTCAGACTTTCCATCCTTCTCCTCAGTCACTGTGGCCTCTGCTTCCCTCCTCGCCCTGCCTGGGTCTCCCCCAGGTCACCTTCTGCTGCAGCAAATCCGTGCAAAAATTCCTAAGATGCCTCTGGGCACTCGCAGCCACGTTCCCAGCAGCCAGGCTGCTGGCCCTGCTCCCCGGGGTGTCTCGCAGCCCCTGGGCAGGCACAGCCAAGCACTTTGCTGCGACTCCTGCTACCGCTTTTGTCCCCATGAATATCTGAAATCGAACAGGAATACAAACATTTGGATTCTAGACACTTCCCAGCCTCGACCTTATTTATCATACTTGGCTCTGCTCCTGGAACTGGGGCCAGAAGAGGCTCTGAATGATTTAAGTTATTTAACATGCTGTGCATAGATCAATCTCGGTCTCCCCTCCAGCCACAGGTTTCCCTTTGTGGTTTGCTGCACGCTTATTATGTCCATCAATATCCAAGTAATTAAAATCCCCCATTATCTGGGTCCTGGTTGCCTCATGAGCTCCCCATAAGCTATAAAATGTTTCATAATCAACCTGCCTTAAGTGCCTGGGAGGTCTGCAGCCCCATGGCAGGATCCCCTGGCTGCTGTTACCGTCCTGAAGGTCCCATCGACACGGCCGCCTGCTCCAGCCCGACGCGCGTCTGCCATTCCCCTCCACGCGTTCCCATTCTGTGCCAGGATTGCTCATTTTTATGCCCGTCTTCCTCTCTCCACTGGCAAGCTTATTTCAGAGCAACCCCTCAACTCCTGCTTAGCCTGCACGGCTGGAGCTGAGTACCGGACCCGCTGCATTCCTGGGAATACCCGCAGCCTATCGGGCTCCAGACGGTCACATCCTGAAATTTGCCCTGCTGCACAACCGGTCCCCATACCCTGGCAGAGCAGGGACCCCCCCGAGCTGTCACACCCACCCCGGCTGTCCCCGCATCGCGGTCAGGGACCATCCCAGGGCTCTTCTGGAGAGGCTGTGCCCAGGGCGGCCGCTCGCGCTGCCCTTCGCGCCCGAGCTCAGCCCACCCGCAGCCCACTCGCAGGTCTCTGTGGAAGTGGCGTCAACTGTCCCAGCTTGGCACGTTGCTCCGGGCACGGACATTCCGGCACAGCGGGCAGGGCGAGTGGCACACACAGCCCCGGCGGCACCTCTGTGATGGATGCGTGCCCACGGTGACAACATCTACAGACAAGTACTTATCTCCTGCCAGGCTCTCCTCTTCTGTGCTTGGCCACAGGTCTCAAAGCAATTTATTAATAACAAGCAAGTTGGCTTTGCAGTTCCCCCTTAGGGGGGACAGGAGGGCACGGGAAGTAATTGCCTTCACCTTCTTCCTGGCGCTGCCCTGCGTGCCCTGAGCACCGCATCTCTCTGAACGCTCCACCTGGCAAAAGCACAAGGAACACAGAGGGCTTTATCTCCGCCTGGGGCATTACTCACCTTGGCAGGAGTGACTGCAGTCCAGATAGGATGAGAGGCCATGACTCAAGCCAAAAAGTGCTAATTACGGCACAGAAGGAGGAGGAGGAGGGAGGAGCTGCTAAATTACGCCTAATATGGAAGGGGAGTCAGGAACAGATTGAAAGGGCATTGCTGCAGAGATGAGGAACACGGGGCTGTCCCAGCCTGGGGCCACCGGCACCGCCGTGCTGGGGACATGCTGGCTGCAGCGCCCCGAGGCAGCCGCAGATGTCTTGCCAGCATTATTTTTGTTCTGCAGTTCGCATCGCCCTGTTCTACCTGCTGGGTCTCTCGATTCTGTACGTGCTTTGCCCCAGTGTCCCTGGGACCTGCCACCCCCCAGCCTGACGAGCCTCGAAGGAACCCTCTGTCAGGGAAGGAACGGGTTTGTTCATGCTCCGTGTGCCCTCCAGTAAATTTCTGAGTTTCTCCTGTGGTTTAGCACTAGACCAGTTTTAGACCAGGCAGGTAAGTGCTTCTGCCCCACGGCACAAGGATTCCTCTCCTGCTCCGCTCCGCTCCGTCCATGCGGGCTGCGTTCACGCTCTCCATCACCTCTGCAGCCGCCTCCGTTTGCCGGATACCAACACCCTCCTCCCCGCAGCGTGTCCGTCAGCGCCGCAGCGGCGTTGGGACGAGGTGACACGGGACCTTGCCAGGGCTGTCGCATGCAGCCACGCGCTCACTCGGCTGCTCCTGACATTTCCGGCTGCTGGGAAGTCAAAAGGACAGAGTCACCAGCTGGGAGGATGGAAGGATACCCAGTGGGATCATTGGGAAAGGGCTTCATTTCAAGCCCTGAAGCTCTGGATGTGTGGCCAGTGTTTATAAAACGTCGCGCTGTTGATGCTGTTTGGAAATAGAAGGAACCAGAGACTGATCCATTAGCATTAGAATAAAAGCAGCTTTGCACGGGGCAAACACCGTGCTCCCCTGTCCCGGCACGCACCCCCGGCCATGCACGGCCACGCACCCGCTGCCAGAGCGGCCCCCGGGCTGGTCACAGCCGAGACGGGGGGGGGGTAAAATCCACAGGGTTCGCGCGCAGCCCTCCGCGGCCAGGGCTGGCTCCTCTGTATTTACTCCAAGATGAGCACAGCGGGTTCCTGGTTTATGACGATGCGCTGGAGTAATTTGAATAATAAATACCATGAAGGAAGTGCTTTATTATGAAATATGTTTTTTTCCAATAAATAAATCATGGCCCTTATTTGCATGTATAACGCCAAGACAATATATTCGGGACGGTTGGTGCTGACTGGAGCATCTGACACGAAGATTTGCAGTAAACCGCCATCCCCTTCCTTCAGCTCACCTCTTCCTCCCTCTCCACTGGGTCTGCATTTTAGGATTGGAGGGGTTGACACTGCGGGCAGAGCCATTTGCGCAGACCTTTCCTCGCAGGGTGCCTGTGCCACGCAGTGGCATGTCACCGTCTGCGCGGTGGTGCCATGCGGAGGACGCGCCCCGTCCGCCCCAACGCCTGTTTGCCCAGTTAGTCACCGCCGCCGCGGTGGCTCGACCCGGTAAACAAGGGCGAAAAAGGCGCTGGCGCTGCAGGCAGGCGCGGCGAGCCTGGGGGGCAACCCCGGCTTCCCAAGGGCTCTGTAAGACCGATTGCTCAGAAAAGAGAAAAAAATGGAAAAAAAGACAAGCGGCTGCTATGATTGCAGTGAGAGGCTGCCTCGTGCTGAGCTCCACTGCTAAATATATTCCCTGTTTACTGTACGCAAGAACAGTAGGAAGCCTTCCGAAGCAGCACGGGGGTTGCTCCGATTTTTTTCAGCAATCAATCACACCCAGCTCGAGCCATTTTTATCCCAACACAAATGGAAAATATTTTCCTGGTTTAATTCCTACTGATCAAAGAAGTCTCCTCAACAGACAGAAGCCCCGTGGCCCCAGGGGGAGACGAAGCCCCCGAGGAAGCTATCCCACTGCGGAGCCGCAGGGCACGGCCCCGTGCCGTGGGACGCCCCGTGCGCAGACGGGGCGAGTCAGGACACGATCCCGGAGAGGCTGTGAGTGGTTACCGATGCTATTAATCCCTCTTCTTCCCCATTAATGTGCTGAACAAGAGCTGTGGTGTTTATCCACATGCTGGCCAAGCACAGCGCCTGGGAGCATCCCGAGGCTGCTCGAGATGCCGAGGCTGGGCGCGTTGGCTCGCGGGGATGAGACTCCCGGTGCTCTGGGGTGAACGGCGGTGCGTGGGTGTGGGGTGGTGGTGCACATGAGAGCAGGGGCACAGGGGTCCCCCTTGAGCGTCCTTCCCTGGGGCAGCTCCCCTCTGCCCCATCCTGTCCCCCGTGCAGCCGCCCTGACGTTTGGGGGTGCAGCTCTGCCTGCCAGGGGCCACGCGTCGTCCCCTCCGCTGCATCGGGACCCTCTTGCCCCCAGCTGCTGCCGTGATGAGGCCTGTAGATGGGCAGGGTTTTGGGGCCAGATATCTGCTGGATTTTGTTTACTTTCTCCGTAAGATTTCCCTTAACAGCATTGGGAAACGCTCCTTCCACGAACCTCATCGTGGTCGGAACTGACTCAGCATTCTGCACGGAGAGGGGCCTGCAGACGAGCTCACCGCCCCGCTAACTTGGCGCCATGCTCGATGCTGTTTGCTGATGGGCAACGTGTTTCATTTCCATCTGCGCCTCCCGTCGGAGCAGCGTGCGCGGAGCTCCCGACGCAGCCCCGCGGCGCTCCCGGCTCCCCCCGCCCCTCCCGCACCATCCTGCCCAACGCTCGGCCGCTCGCGGGGTCAGCACGCACCATTCACACACCAGCCTCAGTCCTACGGAGCAGCAGTGACCACCCCCCACGGCAATACCCAAACCTTGAAACTCTGAATTCCCATTTCCCCTTTCTGCAGGGGCAGAACCCGCACTGTCCTTCCAGCCGCTGCTCCCAAAAATCAGCTTTTCCTCCTCGACGCTTTCGCAGAGCAGAAGCGAGCGGCTCAGAGCGGTCCAGGCACTCGCGGGCATTCAGATCAGCACAGACAACCCACGTGAGAGCAGCTTTACCCGGCGTTCTCCATCCAAACGGCCCTTTCATGTGCCAGCTCCACGCTGGCATTTCGGCACATGAATCACACGCTGCAGCCATCGGCCGCTGCGATGGTGCCACGACGGTCGTGTCACACGCGGCTCAGATGCCCGCTCGGGCAGGATGTCAGCAAGGTGGAAAATGCCTGTTCTGACCCACTGCTCTTTCAGAGTTTCTTACGTAGGAGAGAAAAGAGGGAAAGGGGACACGGCTGGAAGCAACATCAGGGCTCTCTCATCTGCCTCTAAAGCACTTTGCCGGCCAGCCTGCTCCCTGTGCCAATCCGGCCCATGCCCGCACCGTGGAGCAGCAACTCGGAACGCAGAGAAGTGACAGCCCCCGCTGTGCCCGGCGCTGCCGCGTGAGCCACCCCGGCTCTCCAGCCCCAGCAGGAAGCCTGTCACCATGCTCCTCGGCGTGATTTGGACCAGGGTTTGCAGCTCCGTGACCTGCAGTGAGGTCTCTGCTGTGCACATACAACAATTTCCCCTATTAAATATAGAGCATAACCTACATGAAGATTTGTAGCTGAGGAGTCAGGCTTATAAGACCTAATATGCGGCTCGGAGGCCCTTCTCTTCACGGGCACCTTCTCCAAGCCGGTGGGGAGGCTGGTAACTGTGCTGGCTGGTAGGTGTCAGCTCCGGCTTTGCTCAGCGACTCTCAGACAGAACCTCTCTCTCCACAGGCAGGCATAAAGACAAATCTGATTTACTTCTCCCAGGCAGATGCCGACAACTTCAGAGCATGAACTGCAAACTGGGCTGGTTTCAGGTTCAACACCGAACTCCTGATGGATCAGAGCTGAAGCCGGAGCAGCCACAGCTCATACACTCCATCAGCAGTTTGCTCATCAGCCGGGTCGCTGCCAGAAGGGCTGGAAAGCACTTTTTACCGTACCTATATACAGCCACACAGCATCATCTCTCTCCCCTTTCTCCCCTCCTACACAGAGCTGAAATAAACTTGCAGTTCTAAAACTGTTCTTTTTCGTTTGAACTGCCCGACGCAGACAGACCGAAACACCCGTAACCCGGCGCTGACACTTGAGGATTCAAGGGCAGATCTCAAGAACAAAGACAAGGCTCTCATGTAAACAAGGCATCAGTCATTCAGATTGTAACAATTGGGCAACGTGATTGTTGGGAAACATCTAGAAGGCATCGCTGCAAGAGCTAAGTGGGTCTGAGAGCATAGACTGTTCAGTGGCCGCTGCTCCGAAAGCCACAGGGGTCTGTGCCCCACTGCACTCTCCATGGTTCGGGGATTGCGGAGTCTCCCTGATTCTGGCTCTGCCTGGCATGGACCTCAGCTGGGGCAAGCGACACCAGCCCGGCACCCAAAAGTGCCAGCCTCGCCTCTGTCCCGGAGATAGGCTTTACGGCCCTGTTATCGCTCCTCGGAGTGGGAGCTGACGTGCACCGACTGCAATTTGCTGGAGAAAACAACCACTGGCAGAAGTTCAGTAACCTGCCCTAACCCCATCAACAGTCACAACGGTCCTGGGAACAGCCCGAACCCGGCTCCGGCGGCTGTGCGGGTCACAGACCCACGTGTCGCCCGTGCAAACCCACGTGTCACCCGTGCAGCACAGCTCCCGTCCCCCGAGACAGCGGGGGCACGGCCAGCCCTGCATGGGCCCTGGGGGGATCTGCAGCAGGGCCGCAGCATACAAAACCCACCCCTCAAAACCCCACATGCAGCCACCAGCCCCCACGATCGGCCGGGGATCGGGGCGGCGGTGCCAGTGACGGCAGCGGTGCCGGGACGAGGATCGCAGGAACTGCTTTTCTAGCAGCCACAAAGTGAAAGCTGTTGGGCCACGAGAGGGTGACAGGAGGCAAATGCCATCTGTTTTCTCCGAGGAACTCTGTTTCCCTCAGCTCTGGTCATCAGTTTTCTTCTCTCAGCATCACTGGGCTGCGTGCCCCCGAGCCTCGACTGCACGCTGCTACCAAAACCACGCTGCTCGTCCCCAAAACGCAGCCAGGACGAGGTACCTCTGCCATGTGCCGCCTCTGCTCTGCCACAAGATTAAGGAACTGAAAACTAAATGTGCAGGTTTTCTGCTGGCAAAGCCCGTCCCTCTGAACCAGGCTCAGCGCCCCCCGCACAACGTGGGCACTTTCTTCCCCGGGCTGCTCGCGGAGCCGCAGCCTTGCGCAGAAGTCACCCAGGCTGTCCCCGTCGTGGTCCCAGGCACGTCACCCGCCCCGAGCCTTTGGTGAGCCGCTGCCAAGCCCAGAATCCCTCTGCACCCCCACAGCCCTCACTGGGTACCGAAGATCAGCAGCTCAGCACCCCCCCCAGACCCCCACGTTGCCTCGCAACTGCGCGGAGCCACCGTCCCACCTCCGCCCTGATCGCTGAGCCCCGCGGAGGCTGTGCCGTGCCATTCATCACAGCTGGCTCCCGGTCCGGCGCCGACCCCCGTGCCCAGCCCTAAGGCTCCAGGGGCAAGGGGGGCACCCAGGGCCCCCGAAGCTGGAGCAGCACAAAGGCTGACATCCTGTCTGCCACCCCTTTCGCGGCAGAGGAAGCGGCTCGGCAGAGATTAGAGCCCCGAGGAGGGGGGCACTTGAGCGCCGTGGCGGTACGTGTGTCTGGTGCCGCGGCCTGTGGGCTGGGCTGCCACAATGGCCCGAGCCAGCGCCGCGTCCCAGCCCCGCGGCAGGATTTCCCGTGAGCCCGTCCCCGCGGCACCAGACAATGAGCTGTCTGACAACTGGAGACGCTCTGCTCTCGCCCCGCTCTAGCGAGGGGTGCTCGGGGACCGCCAGGAAGATCAAACAGGAAACTCAGCAGAGAAAGAAAGAGGTTGTTCGTGCTCCAAAGTCTAAACTTCCATTGCCACGCTCAGCCTTGCTGACCCGGGAGGAAGATGCTGAAGTCAGGGTATTAAAATACTCTCCCTGGCTCCCATGGAAATAGCAGGACGTGGTGAACGCGGTGGGTAGGTGCCGTTTCAGGACGCTGGTCCTGCCAGCACTCGGTGCCCGTCTGATGGAGCAGCCCAGCTGCCCACTGTGGCAGCTGGGTGCTGGCAAATCTGCTCACCTCTACCCTGTCTGCGTGCCCCGAGCGCATCGTTTGCCTGCTGCTGCCCACATCCTGCTAGACGCGGCTTTTCGGTTTTTAAGAAGGCTTTCAGCTGCACCGCACGCCCTGGCTGGTGATGTGCCACCAGCCTCTCTAGGGATTGTCCCCCCACCGTTGGAGTCTCCCTGTGCAAGACACCTTTGGGAACCCTCAAGCACCAGGAGAAGCCACCCGTGGCTTCCCGACGCCACCGGCCTGCCCCCCCTGCCACCCCCGGCCCCTCCAGCCCCCGCCGCAGCAGGCGTCTCGCGCCAGAAGTCGACGTGTCCTCGGCTCGGCTTTGCGGAGCGTGGGGCTGCTTTGGAAGGGTGCTGCCTCTTAAAAGTGCCAGAAGTTTCTGTTTCTGTTCTGTTTCTTCGCAGGCACATGATTTACTTACTGTAACTGGCTATTCATTATGTCCTGTACTGCATTATTAACTCGGTGATCGTACATTTAGCGGAGAATTTATGAGAAATGAGGAGGCATTCATTATCAGCAATACCACAAACTTTACTCTTATATGGTCTCCCTGCACGGAGCAATGCTCGGCTCCCCGGCCCGGCGGTAGCGTTGTGGCCGGGTGGCAGCATTCCTGCAGCCAGGCAGCTTCGGCGCGTTCCCGCTGCCTGTGCCGGACAGTGCTGTTCTGCAGAGCTCCGAGGCCACAGTTCCCCTCGCTCAAGACTTGGTGTCACCCACCAGAGACAGACCTGTCCATAGGGACACTGCTGCCCGCAAGCGAGGGGCACGGCTCTGGGCTCACTTTGCACCCCCGGCACTTTTTGCCGACTCCTCTTATTCCATCGACACCACAACAATTTGTTCTTTTCTTTAACTTGTCAGCAGCCCTCACAACAACCAGCCTCCCAGCAGCTGTGGGCCCAGCTCGGCGGTCGCTGCCAGTTGTCTCATGTGTCGGCAGAACAGACGCGCAGGTCACTGGCGGAGGGACCGCCTGAACTGGGGATCTCAGGACAAGTCACAGGGAACGCACAGGGCCAGGTGAAGTTCTTGGGCTTTGTAAGCAAAGGGCACACGGTGTCCTGCCTGGAGATCTGGGACAGCATTCCCAGATGCTCCACTGGAGAAACAACCACAGAAAAAAACCCAACCAGCAACCAAGCAACCAGAAAAACCCAGGTGGAGCCCGAGCCGTGCAGAAAGGGGCACACGAGCCGCAGCGGGAAGAAGCTGTCGGCAGGAGCCGGCGCAGGCGGTGCCATCCGCATGACCTGGATGTCTGACAAATTCCCAGGAATTTGGATTCCACGAGGAACACGATGAACCAGTTCCTCTTTGACCTCGCAGCTGTCTGCTGCAGAGCCCTCCATCTCCGACACATTTCCCAGCAGAGAGCAAACACAAGGAGCAGCGTTTCTTGCTCCCGGGAAGGACAGGGATTTTCCAGTCCTCAGGGCCTGCGGATGCAGCAAAGGCTGCGAGGGAGCCGGGGGCCGAGCACACGTGGCAAGGGAAAGGGTGGGAAGAGTGGAGATGGCCTGAGGGTCCCGGGCACTTCATATTCTTAGACTTTGTGTATGCTAAAGACAAAGCACATACATATATTTTAAGGCAATAATGTAACTTTCCTCTCCTGTCCCAACGCCTTCTAGATGCTCTTCCAAAGACTGTTTTTGAATATTTTGCACATGGCTGGGAAGGTCTCTGCAACACCAACGCTGCATCTTTCCGTAACAACACGGTTTTACAAGCTGTGCAGGCTTAGGCAGGCTGGTGAAAGGAAAGCTATGCAAAACATGCCCTAGGAAAATGCAAAGGCATCCCAGATTACCTTCTTTGGAGTGATTTTGGACAGTTACATAAATGCAGACAAAGTTCTCTGCAAGAGTTTGAGGCAAAGGCACCGGCTGCTCCAGCTGCCCAGGCCCCCAGGGCAGCCCTGCCCATCCCTCCTCCTCCTGCTCCCGGGGCTCCTGGCAGGGGCTGGGGGCTTTGCAGCAGCCCCCGCAGCGGCTGTGGCCGGGCGAGTGCCCTGCTTCCCCTGCAGTGGTGCAGCTGGCATCCCCCGGCAGCCCGCAGCTCCGAGCCCGGTGCCCCGGGTGTGTTTGAGCGCGGTTCGTGCTGCCCGCGGAGCGCAGACTGGGCCACCGAGTCACCGCCCTTCCCCAGTCCTTCCCTCCGGCGACTGCTGCTCCGGTTGTGAGACCCGGCGGCTCAGCTTAGCCTACGATCCATCATCAGAGCTTCAGCCCCAAAACCTTGGCAGCCATGACCTGGGATGAGATGCCCGCAGGGATCTCGGCAACCTGCGCTGCCGGATGCCACGGAGGGTCCCCCCGCACCCTAAAGCTCGGCACAAACCTGCCCGTCCCCCCGACAGCAGAGCCCCCACGTCGCGAGGAGCAGAGCGCAATTAGGGACGTGGCTGAGCTGCTCTGCAGAGACGGTGGGGACAGGAATTAATCCTCCCATTAATGTGTGAAACGGAGCGTTTGCGTGGCACGAAGCAATTACACAATAATAGCAGGAGAGCTGTGATAGAAATCGCATCTTGTCTGAAGTTTCGCTCCAGTCCAACACATGAATAATTCCTCCTAGGCATTACTGGAAAAGCAGTATTAAAAGACCAATATAAACAAAAATTACTGGAAAAAAACAAATGAGGCATGCTTTATCTCTCAGTCAGAGTCAAACGCAACTAAATTTATACAAAGTGGGCAGAGAAGCTTGAAGGGGCAAAGACATTTGTCACTGCTCAGCGCGGGATGAGCTCACAAGAAAGCGCATGCTTCATCTTGGCAGCTTTCTGATGTCTTACTCCTAAAGCATCAGCTTTATTCTCGGTTTCCATGGCAGATACTTTTCTGAGCTTGTATCTTCCCCAAATATTGCTAATTTATTCTCTCAGCCATGTCTCTGCAGATACCTGCAGAACGATTCCATGTGCCATCGGAGCGGTGAAAAACAGGCACATATTAACATGCTCAGCTCTTGCTTTCAACTGGGGGAAGCGGCGCCTTGCAGGAGAAGGTCTCGTTTTCTACAGCCCCAACATCACAGCTGATCTTCTGGCACCGTTTTTTGTCCCAAGTACTTTGAAAGTGCATTATCTGCCCCGTGAAGCAAAGTACACGCGACGTTTCGGCCGGGCGTTCTTTACAGGCGGGTTTCCCACCCGCATGGCGCTGCAGCAGCACTTTCCGTCCGAGCAGGAGGGACCAGCCATGAGGGTCCCTCTTCCTGCTGCTCCCCCCTCGTGTTTCATGTTAACGGGAGTCTACAGAACACGAGGCTCTTTCGCAGCCAGAGACCCAGAAGCCAGCCACATCAAAAAGATCCTCTTCCCAGGGTGGCTTTGCCAGCCCTGCAAATGTTTAGCAGACAGCGGCGGATGTGTAACTCTCACAAATTCGGCAAGGCTGCAGCAAAGTGAGAGGCTTTTAAGTCTTTCTGGCAGCAGAAGAATCACAGGGCTTTGCAGAGCAGTTGTTTATACACTACGGCACGTAGCAGCACATACAAAAGAAATTTGGACAGCCTCGTAAAAAGTAACTGGCACAATGACAGCGACACGGAACCGGCGGAAAACACCAGCGAGCACGTGCAGGGAGAGCTCGTGCCGGTAACAACGGCGCGGAGCAAAGTCCCGGCAGCGTCGCTGCGGGGAAAGCCCATCATCGGGCGGGACGCGGGTGAGCGCAGGGCACCGCGCTGCGCCAGGGCCTGCCCAACACGTACGGATGATTCCCTACATCCCAGACAGGAAAGTGGTCAAGCACTGGAATGCAGCCCCCTCCCTCTCCTGAGGGGCCTGGCGAGCCCCAGCCGGCGGGACCAGAGCCGCTCTTCCCCATCCCACGGCTCCGCTGGCCACAGGAGAGGGTGTTTGCCGGGGCTGCACTCAGCCACAGCCCCCCACTGCCCGAAGGAACCCAAGTTTTAACGGGAATGTGAAATGAGAAGCAGCTGGGTGATACTGGTTACTCTGGATCTGTTCCTGGCTGCGGTCAGAGCTCACCTCCACAGCTCACAGAATCACAGAATGTCAGGGATTGGAAGGGACCTCAAAGGATCATCTAGTCCAATCCCCCTGCCGGAGCAGGACCACCTAGATCAGATCCCACCAGAATGCGTCCAGGCGGGTTTTGAACATCTCCAGAGAAGGAGACTCCACAACCTCTCTGGGCAGCCTGTCCCAGTGTTCTGTTACCCTTACTGGGAAGAAGTTCTTCCTCATGTTTAAGCTCCCGCAACATGAGGGAAACCCCTGGAGCTGTTGGTCGGATTGTCACGGGGACAGAGGCCGTTTCTGGAGTTCTTCAGTACGGATGAGTAACGGGTCAACGACACAGCCCGTAAACAAGCCGCTAATTTTCCGAACAGTGCCTCCGCAGCATCCGGCTGCTTTTAAGCCATTAACCAAAATACACTTATGTCAGGCTCCCGGGCCTCAAGAGACTCCTGAACCCACCGCTCTTCTGGGGCAGATGTAGTTGTGCTCAGCAATACCACATCTCTACGCCCGGCAGGACACTCCGGGGCCAGGGCTGGCCCCTCGCAGGCAGCCACAGCACATCACAGAATCACAGAGCACCTGGAACTGGAAGGGACCTGTAAGGACCATCGAGTCCAACTCCCTGCTCCTTGCAGGACTGCCTAACGCTGATCGTGTGACTGAGAGCGAGTCCTCCCAGCCCAAGGGCTCCGCGCGGGCCGAGGGTGGGGTGGAGAGCACAAACTCTTCAGGAGCCCAGGAACTGCACCGTTGAGCTGGAAATTGAAGAAAAAGGACACTGGAGGCAGGAGCCACAACCAGGTCGGTGCCGTTGCTGCAGCACCATCAGGCAGGGGCATTCACACGGCCATGCGCGGGTGGGCAGCTGCGGGGTGGAACATCCCCGGGAAGTCACATCAGAGGATATCATGGATCAGCTGCCTCTGGTAAACCACTTTCCACTTAGAAAACACGGCTTTGTGAGCGCTCCACACGACCTGTGTTACCTGGGGAGCAGCAGAAAGCAGCCCGTGCCCGGAGCTGAGCGGGTTTTGCTGCGTCGCTGTACTCCTGTCTGACCGAGGCGTACGTAGGTGCTCGTTTGCATGCACGGGCTCACCGCCAGCACCTCCTGCTAGTGCTGCAATCGTCCTTACCTGGGCCATTCACAGTTTATTGCATTATTTATTCCCAACGCAGAGCTTTTCTGCGTGCAGCAGGGCTGGAGCTGTGCCAGCCCAGAGCCCCGCGACGTGTGAAGCTGCGTGAAGCCTCTTCTGCAGCGGGACACAGGAAAACAACCCCCATCGCAGAAACAGAAAACTTTTCGTCCCGGCTGTGCGGCGCAGGAAAGTTGGCAACTTAACTGTTAAACTCGCCTGTGACTGTTCACTGTTGACATCATCGTGATCTCACCACTGTAATTTGAGCCCTCTGGCTTTTTTTCCAGACTGCCTTTAAATACTGGTCCGGGCGCCAGCACAGCACCCATCGCCCCGACGGCGCAGCCCCACGTAGATGAAAGCAAAGAGAAGCTCCAAAGCTCCAGCCATGTCCACGTCCCTGCGGGTGAGCCCCTCGGTCCACGGCTACCGCTTCGACACAGCCCTGCGCAAGAAAGCCGTGGCCAACATCTTCGAAAGCATCAACGAAGAGTCCCTGCAGAAACTCTTCAAAAACTCCGGGGACAAGAAGGCAGAGGAAAGAGCCAAGATAATCCTCGCCACCGACCAGGACTTGGAGGAGAAAACGAGAGCGCTGATGGCGCTGAAGCAGAGGCGCAAAGACAAACTGCTCCAGTTCCTGACATTTCGGAAATACTCCATTAAAGTTCGCTGAACTGGCGAAGGGAGCAGAAATGGAGCAGAATGTTTTGGAACAGGACTGTTTGTGATCTCCTGCCACACACGGCAGCTCCGCTGCCCCGCGAGCTGCTGGCGGGTCGGGGGACCTGACAGACCACCGCAGGGCTTCAGCCCACCGCGCACGCAGCAAACCGCCGCGCCGGCCGCAGCACCGGCGCAGACAGCAGCATCGGTCCGGACGGCAGCATCAGTCCGGACGGCAGGATCAGCGCAGAGGGCAGCCAGAGGCTCCCAGCAGGACGGCAGCTCCCGTGGGATGCAGCCATGGGGCCGAGCCGTGGGGAGACCCCGCGCCTGGGTGCGACTCGAGACCTTCTGACAGGCGGTGTTTACTGACTGTGCTTTGCCTTTCGAAACTTGTTTCCTTACAGTCCGAGCCCTCGCTAAGCCTCGCTGCTGTCGGCCAGGAGGGAGGTTCTGGAGACTGATCAGCTGCTGATCATGGATCACTTTGCATTTGTTAAATGCGTGTCCGTGCGCCGTGTGGGCGCAGTGAGTTCAGCCTTCAGGGAGTGTGTTTGCTCTAGAGACACACTGTGCAACTGTACCTGTTCTTTCTCAAGCTGTATGTGTGCAGTATAAATTGTTTGCACAAAAGCAATAATAATGACATATTTCCCTGAATTTACTGTGAAGTTCTTTGATAGTTTGTTCTCTTTCTATTAACTCGAAAACTCTAAATATCATAACTAAAGTTCTTATTTGTATAGAATACAATAGCTGTTAGACCAGTACTTCATGGTAATATTTTATGACAGTGCTATTGTATTGACTATAATTTATTGCATATGGCAATCTGAAATATAATAAATTATGCAGTAAATATAATTTCTCTTGTCTGAAATGCTCAATTCTCCTGGAGGAGTGGGGTTATACTTTTTCAGTCATGTCACATAGATTCTGCCCTAAGAGCAGACTCCTCGCACCTCTCCTTAATTCCCGAGTGCCGATCTGGCAGCCTGATCTCGCAGCCCCCGGCTCTCGGTGGTCCTGTCACCCAGTCCGGCAGCACCAGAGTTTAACCCGTGGTTGCTGTGGCGACTCTGGCATCCCCAGAAAGACCTCGCCAAATTTAACTGCAAATCAGTCTCAACTGTTAGTTTCCCCTTTGTAAAAAAGGAGAACTACGTCTTTTGCAATAGTGTAACAGAAAAATCAGTTTAGAAAACGACCGGTTCCGAGCCGCGGCGAGCGGCGCGGTTCGTCGGGCTCTTGGCATTCCTGCAAAGCAGACCGAGAGCTCAGGCTTGGCTCCCCATCATCCAAAGAAACAGAAGTGAGTTATGAACGCTTTGGCAGTGGAATTGGACTCAGTTTTTTTGCAAGTTATGCCATACTATCAAGATAGAATACGCTGAAAATACTTAAAAATAGCCAAGACTAGTTATTTATAAGTATGTCCTCTAATAACCTGCTGGTTCAGAAAAAAACATTCCCATGACTCTACTTAGAGCAACAAAGATACAACAATTCAGAAGAATGATAGACCAGCTACAGGTTTTTTTTTTGCCTACAGTAAAAACTCCAAATTGCCTATAAGTCAGGGAGACTAGAAATAATCCTTTAAATTACTTAATAGAATGGCTAATTGTAATTATTTATAGCCTGATGAAGCACATCCAAGCATTCCCTGAGAGCACCAGGTTGGGAAATGCAGTGCCTGGTGTGCGGAGCAGCACCGGCTCCCCCGAGCATCCCCTGAGCCACGTGGTGCAGCACCGGCCTCCGGAACGTGGGAGGTGGGAGAAGTGCCCGGAGCCTTCACTGCGGCCAGGAGGGCGAGAGGCTGGCACGATGGCTGGGCAGCGCCAGGACAACAGCTGGGCAGCACCCCTGGCACCGATGCCCTGAGCTCCCCGCATGCCCGCGCTCAACATCGGCCTCAGAGACCCGGGCAGGGTGGGGGTGATGCTGGGTGGTCCCTCCTCCCGGCAGGACTAGAGATTGCCAGGGTCACACCTGGTTGGGGATGGACCTTTTTGGAAGGACCTTTTCAGAACCGCCCTTGCTCAGGAGAATCCCCCTCGGAGTGGGATCTGTTCCAGCTGCCAGTTTTCTGGCACTCAACCTGTTCCACAGTGTCTCTTGCTCGCCTGCAGCTGTTTCCTCCTCTCATGACACATCCCCACAAACCATCCACCGTGACACAAACTGCCTCAAATGGGCTGTTTCCAAAAAAGGCCAAACGGGGCTGTTGAGCGGCCGCTGCAGCCCGGGACTCAGCCACACGGCCCCCCTGCTGCTACAGGCACTCGGGATGCCATGTCTATGCCGTGTCTTTCCTCCTGCTCCAGTAGCTTTTCCCATCAGGGACATTTCTGGTGTGACAAACACTCCAAATAGAAACCCGTGAGTGATGCATTCACCAAATCCATCTGCCTCTGGGGTGCCTGATATGATGGGACCCCGGCACCCTGCTGCAAGAGAACGCTCTCAGAAACCCCCCCTTGGCTACTGAATTAGCTTTATGCTGTCCTGCTGCTTCCCTGATCCTGCTGCGGGGGCTTTGCTCGCCCCCAGCTCCCCTTTCTGCCACGCACCTCCTGTACCAGGGCCAGCTGCGGGTGCCAGCGCTGTGAGACATGGGCAGAGCCTCTGCGGGGGCCAGAAAGCAGCACCCTGACTCGTGGCTACGGTCCCTCTAATTCCCTGTATCCACATCCAGCCTGATGCTGCCAATGAGGGGAGCCCGGTGCACCATCTGCCAACATTTCCTGGTAGAAAGTGAATCCGAAGGAAGCGGCGATTGCGGCGGACTGAAAGCAGCACCAGCTGCTGCTGGCACATCCTACCAGTGCCCAGACACTCCTGCTCACAAACATTTGCATAATGTGATTGATAAGATCCTGTGACTTAAGGACTTTACAGTCCCCTTTGTCTCATTACATTTAAATTATTTGCCCAAGTGGCGTCCCTGATAAATAAAGGCTGCTTACAAAACAGTTATGTGTTTATTGGATTTTTACAGTGGGAAGAGGCAATTTTCCTCGGTCGCAGCCTGTACGCCCGTTTGGCAGGTTTGTGCTTCGTGAGCAGCGGCGTGTCTCGCAGCGGGCCCAGGAGAAATTGCAATTAATTGTTACGAAACATTTGTCATTTGAGCTACAAACGTCCCACCCTTGCAGGCTCCTTACGCCCCACGGTGCTGCCTTCTCTGCTGCAACGGGTGGCTCAGAGCACCCGGACCCGACCCCGGGACCCGGCGCCCGCGGCAGCCCCGGTGCTCGCAGGGGTATGTACAGCCGAGCAAAGCACCGCGGGTCCCGGTGCCCGCGCTGGGCTTCGCTCCGCGGCCCTGGCGCGGCGGGTGCGGAGGTGCAGGAGGGCAGGTCAGCGCCATGTGCCGCACCCTTCCTGCGCGCCCGGCGCCGCAGACTCGCTGTCTGTCGGTGCGCGCGTGCGGCGCGCATGAGCCAGCCCGGCGGTGCTCGGCAGACACGGGGCCCATTGTCAGCCGCCCCACGCAACAAACGGAGGAAAAGGCTGTTCAAGGTATTTCCTCCCTGCAGGAGCCGGGCGTTTCCATTAATTCTTCTCCATGAGTCAAACTGGCTGTACTGGGTGTCCCTCTGTCCCGGCATCCTGAGGAACATGCGTCCGAGCAGCTAATTTTATCCAGCTTTTCTAATGCCCTGCCATAGAGCGGAGCACACTGGAGGGGGCGGCTGCGAACCCCCAGCTTGAGCGGCCGTGCCCGGCAGTGCGCCGTGCTGGAGGGCTCCCCGCTACAGGCAGCTGGGGGGAAGCCACAGAAAGTTGGGACAGAAAATGAGCAGAAACCTTTTTCATGCAGCTCTGGTTTGACAGACTGGGCAGGGTGGGGAGCAGCTCGCAGGGGGCAGAGAGAAGCAGCCCAGAGCAAAGCGGGGTCAGTTAGAGCAGACAGGGCAGGGCCCCAGGATCTGTCCCACCAGCAACACCCACCCCCAGCCCTCCAATAAACCAGTCTTCCAACTGTCCTGGTGATGGGGCGATGGGGTTGGAACCAGTCAATGGCGCAGCTCTGCCTGTCCGCTGCGTTCAGAGGGAACAGAAAGAGACGGGGACGTTTCCCAGGGTCTGAACATCCCGTGCTGTGACCTTCTAATTTCTGGTGAAATAAAACACACACGACATGAGCAGAGTCCGAAGTGGAGCTGGGCTGGAGCTCACATGGCAGCGTTTGTGTGCGGAGGGACAGGGTGCTCCTCTCAACGCAACACCGCCTGGGCAAGTTTCCCTTCCACACCACTGAGCAAAGGGGCAAGTTAAAAATTGACTGTTTTGCTGAACTGCACGTCTGTTTTGCCCGGAGGTGCCAACTCTCCTTGGCAAACAGGCGGTTCAGCACTCTCGGAGCACCCAGGGAAGCCAGCACTCACGGACGAGCAACGGGGCACAAGGCGTCTGCCAGCCCAGGGCAAGGCAAAGCCTCTGCCCCCGCCTGCCCCAGCATGGCACAAGAGGAGACGTCGGAGGCTGGTGGCAGCTCTGCTCAGGCAGGAAGAAACCAGACTTTTCTGCTTGCATGGCTAAAGCCGAGCAGGAACAACACGTAGCCGGTGCCAGACCTGACCAGCTTCGGCTCAGCATCCCGGCACGCTGCCTGCGCGTGAAGAGCTCGGGGGAAACCCCTCCCTGCCCCAGGAGCCTGGAAAGGCACCAGGATAGATCGTGGCCAGGACACAGGTGGCCCAGCCTTGCCAGTGGGCAGCTGTGCCACAGGGACCCGTCCACTGCCCGCAGGGAAGGAGGAGTGCGGGCGCAGCAGTGCCCGGGCGGGCAGACCCGGCTCGGCGCCGCATGGCACTGCGCAGCGCAGGGCCACCGGCTCATGAAAATAGGCACAGATGGAGCGTGTCATCTGTGCTGCAAAAGGAAAGCCGCCGCCATAAAGCGTGTCGAATGTGGACGAAGAGCGACGGAGCAGTGAGATTTAGGGTTGGGTCAGCACGGTTTTCACCGAAAACAGCTGATCTGGGGTTTCAAAGCCCGAACGCCTCTCACACAGCAAAATGATGCTGCCATGTCACTTTGAAGCGATAGGCAAGGCTTTTTATGAGAAGAAAAGCCTCCAAAATACTGTAGCCAACAGGAGACGGCACAGTTGCCATATATCTTTGCTAAAAAATAAAAGTTAGGCTATGATCAGAGTCTTAATACACAGCCTGGAAAACACCCTGATTCCCATGGAGCTGCACACCGGATCGGTGCCCGTGGTGCGGCATGGCGACGCGCTCTGCTGTGCTGAGCACCGGAGCCATCCCTGCCCAACAGCAAACGCTTCCGAAGTCACCGCTTACAGAAGATGTCATTTCTACAGCATCAAAACCCAAATGCCATTTCTTGCAGGATCAGTTACTTCCTGATGTTTATCGGCACTTCTGCGCCGTGCAGGGGGCTCACAAGGGCTCTCCGGGCGTGCACGGAGGGGTTTGGAGCCGGGAGGGCTGGCGCGGAGGCGGCCGGCGGGTTCCCTCGCATGCCGAGAGGTTTTCATGGCACATACCTCCCCGGTCAGCAGCGGGGTCCGGGCAGTGAATCAGAGCCATCACCTCCCAGACTCCAGCTCCTCCGGGCGCCCACACACAGGGAGCATCATCGGTGCGAGCGGAGGCTCCAGTCACCCAGCAACAGTTGGGACTCAGCACCGCGTCCTCCTCCGTGGAAAACCCTCTTCCTCCGAATGACTGAGCACAGCCCAGGGCCAGGGCTGGGCTGACTCACATTGAAGCAACCAGTTCCCAAAACACCCGGGTGGAAACGACACGGAGCAGCTCCTTGGCGCTGCCTGTACCAGAGGCAGCTGTGCTGGTGCCAGTGCCAGTGCTGCCAAGCCCTGCTGCATCCTGCCACGCTGGGCCAGGACCCCGCTGCTCCGGGGGGCAGATATTCCCCACGGAACAGAGAAGCTATGCGGATGCTGGAGAGGGGCGGAGAGGATGCAGCAGTGAAGCTTTCCAGCTCCAGCCCCCGCGGAGCACAGCACCCTCCTGGGTAATGCAGCCAACCAGGTGGCTGCACCAATTTCTCCTGCTCCATTCCTGCTGCTCTCCCACACCGTTGGAGAACGATTCCAATTTTTTAAACATCCATGCTGAAGAAAAAGTGGATTTCCATTGTCTTTGCAAAGCAAAGGTGCTTTCGTGCCTCACGGAAGTAGGCACAAACTGGCAAACAAACCTCTCACAATGCCGTGACACAACTCAAGGTACTTTCCCCACCTGCTGCTGTTTCTGCTTTGACATTGCACAATCAAAAGGAAAGAGAAAATTGTCAAATTGTGTTTCCCAGACTGGAGGTATTCTCCATCCAGGTTTCTGTTTAGAATTCACCTGCCATCCTGAATGGTAAAAAAAGCACTAATCCAGACGCGTTTTTTTCTCTCCCTCTCTCTGAACTGCAAAGTACGAGACACAATTTGTCATTTCACAAGTGCTGGTGAGCCATCAGCCCCTTCGCCTCCGCCAGGCGTTCTGGGAGGCTCTGATTTACGCCCAGCCGCCCGCGGCCGAGCGCTGTGTTCTGCGCACACCCGCAGAACGATGCGCGGGGCTGCCGGGAGTTCAAGGACAAACCCACAATTCAAAGGCGTAGCGGAATCTTGGCCCAAGTGAAGTCCATGGAAAAAATCCAGGCGACTTGAAGGATTTTGTACAGAAGTGAAAACCTTGAATATATTCTGCAGAAAGTGCTGCCAAACATATGCTAGTTTTATCCTGATTCAAACAATAAGCCTCTTCCTAAATACTGAGTGTTTTAGCTGCAACAAAAAGTATGCGAAAATGCGTTATGATGGTGGAGAGACATTTATCAAAGTCAAGGACCAGGCTTTCCCTGGCTAACCGGCCAAAAAATGAAATACTCTTTTTTTTTTAGGAAAGTGAATAAAACATTATCTGCCTTCTGAAATTAATTATCTGCAGGTGAGAGAGGAAAAAGAGACCCGTGTTACCTTGAACCAACCCTGCAGACACAACCACACAGGTTCACTGCCACTCGCCGCAGCACCGGGGGCCCCTCCCCGTGTCGCCGTGCACTGCTGGGTGGCACCGTCACCCGCCGACCCCATCCATCACCCGCTGATCCCAACCATCACCTGCTGATCCCACCCATCACCCGCCGACCCCACCCATCACCCATCGACCCCACCCATCACCCGCCGATCCCACCCATCACCCGCCGACCCCACCCATCACCCGCCGACCCCACCCATCACCCGCCGATCCCACCCATCACCCGCCGACCCCAACCATCACCCGCCGACCCCACCCATCACCCGCCGACCCCACCCATCACCCGCCGATCCCACCCATCACCCGCCGACCCCACCACGCTCACTGGCTGGCACGGCGTGTCACCGTGGGCTCCATCCCTGCCGGGGAGGCCATCCTGCACGCAGCGACACGCAGCGAAGCGATTATTACTCAGATTGGGACATTTTAACAGCCAGTTTCCATCTGCCTCTGTCAACTGCTACACATTTATTTCCTGTTCATTAAAGCTAACCATGTTAAATTTTTTTCTCCCCCATATTTCTCCTACAGCGATCCACACCAGTCCTATTCAGCCAAAGGATGTGCCCTGCAACACCACGGATGTGGGGCTGCATGGAGGGGCCACGCTGTTTCGGCCGCTCTCCCCCGGGTTTACAGTGGCCATCCCTGTCCGTGCCCCCCTCGGACCGAGCCTCCGTAACCCCTCCTGGCAGCTGCCAGGCACGTCCCCTCGCTCCCCAGAGCACTCGTGTTATAAACTCTCCACGCTTGGTTGCAGGCCTTACAGTGTGCCGTAAGTAAATAAATTAGGTATAATTTAATATTTGATTGTAAGATTTACTGTTCTATTCTTACAGCTTCTCAGGTGGATGCCCAGTAATTGAGCTAAATGAAGAGCCCCATTAACTCCTGGCAGCGAGAGCGGCTCCGGGTGCCGGCTGCGGCGCGCGGCAGCGCCGGCTTGGGAATCCTTCCACTGCCTCCAGCCTGGTGCCGCTCGAGGGGGCAATTACTGCTCTTTGCCCATGATTAATGCCCGGAGCCACACGCACCTGCCCCAGCACGGGGCACAGCCCGGTCCGGAGCCGCCTCCCAGAAACCCGGGTTGTTTTGGCACAAAACCCAGCGGTGCCCTGAGGTCGGCTGTCACAGACCGAAGTTTAGGTTTGCTGTTGCTTATGAGACCCTTTCATTTTGAGTCATGTAAACAGCTTTATTATCTTATAAAAAACTAAAGTGACGTACTTGAACTTGAATCAGCGTCCTAACGTGTTTTATGAGCTGCCCAGGGCTGACTCATGTCACGCCGGCGGGGGCTGGCCGGCGGGCCGGGTCTAACCTCCCCTCTGCTTCCAGCTGCACACGGCAGGTTTTGCTTACTACAATATTAAAGACTTCGTCCTTTCGGGTACTATTTTGGGTCCAGTGATCCTCCCGGCTCTCTAATCACGCTGATCTCTGTCGCAACACCAGTCTCTGCAATCCGTTGTGCAATCGGCGTGTTTGGGTCCTGCAGAAACGCTCAAACACAGACCTTTAAGCTGGTGACTCGAAGCACCATCCTATGGGAATGGCATCTGCAGCGTGATCTCCCACGCCGCTTCAGACTGAAGCTGATTGTAATCCTTGAGTATGGGTAGCCCCACATTTCTCCGCAGGGCTGGAGAAAGTCCAGGGTGTCTGAAGGTGAGGCCGAAGGAGGGAGCGTGACAGCAGTGACTCCTCTCTAGACCCAGTGTGTCACTGGAAGGTTTCGCCTCTGCACACCCGTGAGGGTCGGTGGGGTCAGAGTCTGGGGGCTGTGGGGTCACAGCCCCCCGGGCCGGGCGATGCGCGGCAGGAGAGTGGCCCAGGCAGAGCAGCCCGCGTCGCCATCCCGGGCACCACGGGCAGTGTTTGGGGATTCTCTCCTTTCCTCCTGTTAAGCAGTTTTATTTTCTAGCGAAACCAGCGGTTTGGACAAGCTGGAAATGGCATTTTTACAGCTCGCGGCGGTGCCGCCCTCCTGTGGCTGCAGAACTGCTCGAGTTGGGATAAAAACAGCTTAAAAATCTGATGTTATAACACAACCAAGTAACTAAAACCTACAGTTATTGCCTTGCCTCTGGCCTGGCCGTGCTGAACGCTTCAGCCTGGCATCTGAAGCCGCAGCAACTCAGCAGTAACACGAGAAAGAGGCTCATAAGCCGAAGGGGGTTTTATCCTCAGTTTTATGATCTTTTAGCTCAGCAACGTGATGCTGCTGCAGAGGGTGGAGCGGGCGCTGGGGGCACACTGGTGGGACACACGCTGCTCTGTGACACCCCACACCCCACCATCCCACATCTACTCGCTGCTGTAGGCGTTATTGCCACAGGGGAATTTATGCTCGAGTACAAACAAATCTCAACTTAAGCAGCCCCGTGAATAGCATTTCTCCAGGCTGTGTTTGATGCAGGCTGCAGCCATCACACTGGTGAGCTGGGAGGTCTCAGCCTCGCACATCGACCCTGCCCGATCCATCCCCTCCGAACGGGAAGGGTCCCAGTGACAACGTAAAAACTCACGTCCGAGCCCAGCGCTGCGGTGCCGGCTCACCCAGGGGTGCCCGAAGGCTCGTAGCAAGTGCTGCCCATCCAGGGACAGACACAACTCATTTGCTGGGCAGGATGGAAGGAAATTTAAGTCATACAACTTATGCAAAGGAAAACCTGGAGACGGGCTGTGCTCCCAACGCTGCTCTCGCTCTGCCACCCCAGCAACTGCCAGGCCCCTCTGGGGACACTGTGGGTTTGCAGGGCTGGGCACAGCAGGATGCCCGTCTCCCTGTTGTGCACCAGGCTGTACCAGGCAGGCCTGAGCATCCTCCGGTGCCCTCAGCTCTCCAGATAAACACAGTCTGGAGGAGGCATCTCCAGACAGGCAAACCCTCCCTGGCCATCAGGGCTGGCACCAGAGGCACGGGCAGGACTGAGGGGTGCGAGAAATTCCTCTGCTCCCTCCTTCGGCACATCTGCCTGGCAAAGGCCCCAGCTGCAGCTGATGTTTGACAAGCACAGCCATGTCCTCAGGAGGAAGGCTCTGAGATATCTGTGCTCAGCGCTGGAATAACAGTTTGCCTCCGGAGAGGGGCAGCAGCAGCTACTTTCAGTCCATTAAAATCTGCACCTGGTGAGGTGGCAGAGCCTGCTGGGCTCAGTGGCAAGTGAGCAACCGGCCACTGGTAAACTGTTACTCTAACTTCATCAAAAACTTATCTGCTAGTAGCTCCAATGGTTTCCAGGTTGCTTTGGGCCAGGTAACACAGAGTGAGGTGGGCACAACTAGCCTGGACACCCTTTCTGGTCCCACTAACTCCCACCAAGGGCTACTGGCTCTGTAAAGTTCATGCACGCCAAAAGGTTTTAGAGCAGAGGGATCCGGGATAAATGCTTCACCCCAGTGACTCACCAACTTCCGCAACACATTCCGGGTTTCCTACTTGTGCTATGGCAACAGCAAATGCAACACATTTTTCTAGGGTGTTTCATACAAAACCCCTTTGCTGGAGCAACTCAGCATCGCAGCCGGTGCCCCGGGGAGGGGCAGCAGCCCACGCGGAGCCGGCCTTTGGAACAGCGTACGGCCGCGTCACACGCTTCGCAGAGACGCCGGCAAGATGCGGGTAAAACGCTGCTGCCGCACCCCGGGCACTGACCCACGGCTCCGGCAGCTGAGGCAGCTCCTGGCTGCAGGAGGGGGGTTGCTGGAGGCGAAGGACGGCGCCAGTGCAGGAGCACATGGCAGCCACAGGGCGAGCGGCTCCACGGACGCGGCGCAGGAACGCTGCCGAGAGCCGGGGGCCAGCGCCGCTGCCTGCCCCCGGCACCGGGCACGGACTCTGCAGCTGCTGCCACAGCGTCTTGGGGGCAAAACCTGCGTTTCACACACTCAGCTCCTCTGCGTCTCACACAACAGCCAAAAAAAAGGTGGAAGGTGACGGATGAGGCCAGTGGCACAGACGGGATGTTTGTATATTGTGAATGTAAAAAACCAAAACATAACACAAAATGCTCAATCAAACAATAACCCAGCACGGGAATTCTCTGTTTGCATTCCTAAGGAAGGAGGCACAGACTCTTTCTTTCCTGATAACCTTTTGATTTTTTCTAAAACATGTACGACGTCAATGCAACCATAAATGAGCAACACACATCTAAAGGCAGCGACAGCCCAGGAGCGCGTCCCGATGCCCTTTCGACAGCTTCACCCACCACGTCCTGCCAAGGCGCAGCGCTGCCCACGTCCGTTCCCGACGCGTGGTGCGAGCGGAGCTGTGCCCGGCAGGAGCCGAGCCCCGGCTGTCTGGCAGGGACCGGGCACCAGCCTCAGCCCCAGCAACCCAAGGGAGCGACTCGGGTCCCCTCTGGGGACACACAACCCGTCGAGAAGGGTTTCAGGCAGAAGGAAGTTTGCAGTGACGGTATCTCAGCTCGCAGCTGCTACCTTCGGTGCCAGCGGGGAGCTCGCACTCACACTCGCCCGCAGCGGGTACGTTTCTTTGTTTATTCTCACGCTCGCTTTGGTTTTTCCACTTTGAGAAACAACTTCTCCCCGCACAGCTGGCACAAGGACTGCGAAGCCCAACGTGAGCTGCCACAGCACTCGGCGTGAGCGAGAGCGATGACGAGGGACGGGCCGGCAGCGCCGCGGGAGCCCAGCTCTGCCCCGGAGCCCACCGGCACCCCGACGGCTGCCAGTATCGCCCCGATCCATCACTGGGTAACCTGCACCAGGGTTTCTCTGGGAGCACCAGGGACAAACCAGCAGCCGGGCACATTGCCACCCACTTCATCCTCTGCAGCAGAGGTTAACCCTTTCAGCGCTTGGCCTGTCACGCACTTGTTTGTTTGCCATCACCCCCGTTTATCACGCGCCATCCCAGCAGTTGTGCCACGCTGACACGCCGCGAGCACTGCCAGGAGCAACGAAACCTGTGCAACCACTCCCCAGGAACGTGCGTGGTTTATGAGGGTCATAAATCGCAAGGGACCCGTGTTGCATCAACAAAATCCTGCACAGATTCAGAATTAAAACCACCCTTGATCCACTTAAAGGGACATGTCAAAGTCTCCCTTAATTGTGATAAATTCCAGTCTTTCTTCTGAGAAGGTGACATTTCATGGCAAATAAGGCCAAGAAATTGAGTGGAACAAGGAAGAGCTTCCTGTTTTGTAAGTGATTTCCTATAATGAACAAAGCTCAGCGTGAAAACAGTGGGCTGCATGTCTGGTGCTCGATTTTTTTAGGTCTTTGTTGATCCCAGGCAGGCAGATGGAATTCATCACAAGAAGCTAATCAGGGACACTGAGACCTAGTTGCATTTACAGGGAGAAAATCTCAGTCTGGGGAGTCGTTAGAAACCCGCCTCTCATAAGCACATTTCTTGCAAACTTACAGCCCATTTCCCACTCCGCTCCGGGCAGCGCAGACCAAGAGAGAAGCGACGGGAGCTGCGCACGGGGGTCCATTACCCTGGCTCTGTCCCTCTGCTCCCAGAGCAAAGCGGAGTTTCACCCTTCCGGAGCCGGAGGGGTGGGTGATGTGGGCAGGCGGAGGCACTTGGCCTCTGCACCACCACACTGGTCCCCCCTCGGGGCAGACGCTCCCCCCGAGCCCCTGTAGTTTGGAGGTCAGGTTCAAAATCCCCTTTTTCTTCTCTGGAGACAGGAAGGAGCCCTGGCAGCCCCAAGGACCTCCCCAAACACCCAGCCCGGTGCCCCCTGGGTCCCCACTGACCACAAACTGTGTCCCATATCATCTGCACAGCAAGCCCTGGGCAGCCAGCAGCACCCAGCACCCACGGGGGTCTTGTCCCTGTGCAGGGAGACATCCCCTTCCGAAGGGCTTCGGGAAATCGGCTTTACAGCGAGCGAGGCAGAGTCCTGTATGAACGGGCTGCCTGAAAGTGCCCGTAGGGCTCCTCCATATCCAAGTGAGCTGGTAGAGCACCAAAACATGAGTGTCCTTACTGGGTCCCAGATGGATCCTGGCACTCCATCACCATCTCCTCCTGCCGGTGTCGGCTCCAGTTCCACGATGCGCACAGCTGGAGCCCGTGCCAGGCGGCCGCGGTGGCAATGCCGCAGCACACGGGCGTTTGCAAATGCCTCCTTGTGGCTGGGCATTCCTGGAGAGCTGGTGCCTGTCGGAAAGGCCTGGAAGGGAGAGGAGGCTTCCTAAAAGAGAGCAGGTGCCATGAATATTTTCTGCCTGCAGGTTGTGTTCCGGCAGCCGGTGATTTTCATTACTTGATCAACAGAGTTCTGAGCAGGGTCTGATGTGCCCAAGGAGCCTGTGGCATGAGCCAGCTCAGAGCTGTCCAGAGGTGAGAAAACAGGGCCGGGGGGGTATTCCCATCCCTGAGCAGGTTTGCTGTGAACACCTGCACAGAGTTAGTATTTCATCAACATTCCCCCCGTACATGTGGATGCTGAAACTACCGCTGAGAACCAAACGCAGAATGGAAAACAATTTCCCAAAAAAGCCCATTTGCTTCAGCGCTCAGAGAACTGCTTCCAAATCAGCCTGGAAAAGCTTCCTCCTGCTTCCCCTCTGCTCCAAAGCCGCTCTGGAGGGATGTGCACCGGGAACCCCCCTGCCTTCCCGACAGGACAAGCAGGGCTGCCCACTCCATGCTGTGGTCGAGGGGCTGCTGGGCACTGGGGCCATCGAGGGCTGCCAGCCTGGCACCGGGCCGCTTTGGGGGAGCCTTTTTTGAGCTCTGGTAGGTGGAATTGCAAACAGGAAAGTGCTGAGCCAGCTGGGAACAAGCTGTTCGCCTGCCCTGAGTCTCCCTCCCAGCAATATTTTAATTCCAGATCAAACTGCCAAGAACAGGAGCTCCTTAATCAGCAAGGCTGGGAGGAAGGGCAGCTCCCGGTCCTGCACACCGCAGCAGGGTGCCCCTGCGGCCGCCCCTCTCCCTGGCCACCACCGTTCCTTCCCCTGCGGCCACGATCCTGTGGCCACGCTCGTGCCAACTGTGCCAAAAGCCCTTCCCGTGTGCTCACGAGCGCCGGCACACGCCAAACGCACCAGATGCTGCTGCAACTCTTGGCCTTCCCTTCTTTTCCCCAGAAAGGTGGTGCTCTGGCGGAGCATCGCACGTCCCATGAGAGCCACAAATTTCCCTGGTTTATGCTCTTCCAGGAAACTCATTCTTCATGGTTTAGCAAACCCAACGCATTTCCAGATAGAGGAAAACAAGTTCCCCCAATTATGCTTTGCCATTTGTCTGACGTTTTCATTATCCCTGGTGCAGTACCCATCAAATATTGCCTTGTACCAAAAGCCATTTCTGTCAAATTAAGTTAAAAGGAAATAGTGGAAAACTAAAAGCTCCACATCTAATCCTGCCACCTGGAAAATCGGCAGAGAAATATAATTTTGTAGTCTTTCAAATTAAATCAGATTCTGGTCTCTCTGCTGATGAGTTAATCCAATGCTGAGCGGAATAGCTCTGCTCAACCATGACCAGGTTTCGGCATGTTCAATTCATGGCAAAGCGGTTCCAGTTCAGAGGCACTGCTTTTAATTGTATTCCCACCCTATTTCTTTTCATTTTATAATTTGCCTCAGCCATTCCCCATTAAGAAGGTATCAGCAGGAGGTGGACTTTAATTGCAGAGCTGCTCATGCTGCCACGGAGAGTGATGGCCGCAGACGGGTCACGACGTCTGTGTGCATTTTGGGTGGCCTTTCCCTTCCCGGATGCCTGCGGCAGACAGATCCACAGCACATCCCACCCTGGGGGGCTTCCACCCCCCAGCACAGGAGACCACCACAAGCAAAGCAGCTGAAGGTGCTGGGGTGCCCCCGGCAGAAACATACCTGCAAGTCTGTCTGCTCGACCTCGGCAGAACTCTGCGTGTGACGCGCCTCCTCCGCAGTCAGCCGCATTTTTCAGAGCAAAACTCTGCGCCCATCGCTGTCGGCAGCGACCACGCTCGGCCTCGGCTCTCCCCAGCCCCAACCACGCATCGCCCAGCGGCAGCCGCTGCCCAGCTCCGGCCGCGCGGGGCTGGGGCTATTCCCTAACACACAAGCAGGGCAAAGAGCTGCAATTTGCTCGTTTTAATGCAAGGCAGAAGGCTCTCTCCAGCTAACTTTTGCAGTTTACTTAAGTGACTGTAGACTGGAATTAGGTAATTATGGGATGGATTCCCCCCTTCTGAAGCTCACTTTCTCTGCGGAGAAAGGACAAAGCTGGCCGAAGAAAGCGTACCTGGGGCTGCTGAGGTTTCTGCGCGAGCCTTTTCAAGTTTCCAATTTAACAGGTTATAGAAAAGCAGAAATGAGATCATTTGTTCAAATTAAACAAAACCAATAAGGGTAAACATGAATGAGGCGGTTCATTCCGAGCTTTTCTGGTATGAAGAGAAATGATCGTAGCACAATATGGTGTTTTGGTTTGGTTCCTGTTTTGTTTTCCAAACTTACAATGTGTTTTAGCATCTACACAAAATACCCCTCAGGCTGCCAGAGGCAACAGGACCCAGAGCGGTGATGTAACGTAAGGGAATACATTCTTTTACACCGTTTATCCAAACTCTCCCCTGCCATTAAACCACTTCAAACCAGGTCCAGAGGCTGGATCTGCATCCTGCCCCTCCTCAGGCTCCGGCAGAGAAGTTGTCCCTCTGCTGTGCACCCGCAGACCAACGCTGTCGCCTCATGGCACCTGCCTGTCCCCTGCGAATGCCAGCTGGGATGTGGCAGAGCCCCTGCCCTTCCTGGGCACCCGGCCATAAGCCATCTGACAACCTGCCCTGCCCTGCCGAGAGCGGGGGCACATCGCCCCGGGGAGCATCACCCTTGGAGGTGCACGAGCCTCACGGTGACCCGGAGAGATTGCGCTCATGAGGGCAGTGACATCCATCTCGTCACGCTGCGCGTGGCAGCAAGGACAAGCATCACTCAAGTGGGCACAGGCTGCCAGTCTGGAGAATTAACAACCCATCATCATAACGAGTCCAAAGCAAAGGCTGGAGACAACGCAGGCGACGACTCCTGCCCAACGCCGCGGCTGCCAGCGCACAAGGAGGGAGCTGCTCAAATGAATCACTACGGGGAGGAAGGAGAATCCGAGTGCTGCTCCTTTGACCCAAGTCCAGCTTTTTTTCACGTGCAGGGAAAACAGTTTGCACTGCTGCTCCTCCTGCGATCGCGACGGCTGCTCGAGAAGAGGAAGAATTTATCACTCCTCTCTGGGCAGGCGGTGATAGATTATCTGCGGAGCTGCGGAATTTCCCCAGACCCAATATGAAATCAATCTCCTGGAAACGTTTCCCCGGCCGTACAGAGGGCTATCTGGAAAACGCAAGGTCCTCCGGCGTACGGCTTTACCTGCAATCATCTGGGCTGCAGCATTTTAATTTGTTTCCTCTAAAGAGACTCAAGGGTGCTGTAAGAGGCAGTTTCCAGGATTCAAAGGAGATGGCAGAATTGGATCTCTTTCCATGGCCTTGTATGTAATTACTGGAAAGAGTGAGGGAGGCCATACAGATGCAAAGACTCAGAGAGATTAAGAGAAGTTTTTCAAAGCCAGCAGACAGAAACCAACCTCTGCGTGGACGCGGGGGAGGCGTGCGGGAGCTGCCGAGCCGGGAGCAGGACCAGGGCAGCAAAAACGATCTCGGAAACTCCGGTTGTTGGGGGCATGTTCCCTGTGACTGGTGCACAGACCTGGAAAGGAGGAGCAATCACCGCCTTCAAGCTTCAACGAGGCTTCAACTCCATCCACAGCCTCAATTCATTCCCTCCATCCCTTTCCCACCCGCTGGCAGAGGGCTGGCTGGGCCAGGGTGTGGGGAGCCTGGGTGTACGGAGCAGCACGCAAGGCTCCAGCGAGGCACACCGCAGCGCTGGGACAGAGACTCTTCCGAAGATGATGGCCAGAGCATCCCAAGGAGAAGACCACAAAGGGGTTGTTGGGAAGCGGAGGGGACCTAGTCCTGCAGCATCCTTCTAGAGCAATTACCCTGGCGTTAAGATAATTTTCAAAACGCTGTTTTAGTTTCTCCTCGAAGGCATGTTTGCCAGCAGAGAGACAAGTCTGTGCACAGTGTCTAGAGGAGGAGGAGGAGGAGGAGGTGTGATGTGTCCACAGCACGCTCTGCCCAAGGGTCACCCCCAGCCGAGGGCTGCCTCTCCCAGAGCTGCCTCTCGAGGTGTTTCTTTGCTCCGTGTAGTTGGGAAAGCTGCACAACTTGTGACGCTTGTAATACCCCAAAGCAGTTTGTTTCTCTCCTGTTTTAATCGCCCCTTACCCCAGGGCACGACCTTCAGCACTGCTGGTGGCTGAAAAGCTGTTTCAGGCTCTTGGCAATATCGAGCTCATCTGTCTGTAACTTCACAGCCCTGTATTTAACAGCCTCAGTGACTCCTCAGCACTGCCCCTTCGAGAGAATTTCTTACGTTATCTACTTTCAGTGCTATTCTATTTCATTTGCTACCTTAGCTTAATCATTTTTTAACAATCTTTCAGTTTGCGTTTCTCTCTGTTTTCATCTTCATCTGTTCCTGATATTTTATTTTTCCAATAAACTAAGTAATTTAATAGCCCTAATCCCAAGCCTCCTATTTAGAGCACGGATGTGGAGGCTGCAGAAAGAAGTTCCAATTTAAATCTGTCAGTCAAACATAATTCAATCTATCATCATCTTTATATCTAAAACTGCTCCATGGGAAGGAAAGTGTGACTGGGATTCAGTTTACCTTAAAAACATCCAGCTTTACAGCTTTCTAGGGCTTGCTTTTCTTATGCACGGGCTATCAGAAAATGATGATGTTATAGAGACTTTGAACAACTCAAAGTCACGACTGTTTAGGTCCAGAGGTGATTGCAGAGGCTTTGAAGAGCCCGAGGACACATCCACCGCACTGCACAGAGTCAAGGAGCTGTAGAGTGAAGATTCTGCATGGGAACCACCTCCAGCTCTTCCCTGAGCTCCAGCTCCTCCGTCCCGTTCCGTCGTGTGTGATGTTCGCCGTCCGTGATCCGCCCCAGGAGACGCGCAGCGCCTGGAGAGCCGCAGGAACGCACGTCCCACCGACAGCCGCAGCGTCCGTTTAATGACGCCCCCGGCTCAGGGCCCGTGCCAGGGGCGGTATCGGGCAGCAACAGAAGATGCTCAACACGACGGTCTGCACCAGGCGCCAGCTCCTGAAATCAGTCGGCGGGAGGCAGCCGCTGATCACGGCAGGAGCCCACGGGGCACTCCCTGGCCCCGCTCCCAAGTCCCCTGGGCTTACGGACACGGAAGGGGTCTCTGGGTGCTCAACAGGCTGCTGACAGCTTCCAGCACTGCCCGGGCTCCTCTGCTGCACTCGTTTTTGGCACTTAGTCTGATTTACATTTCCAGTTCTGCTGGGATCCCAGGAGATCCACAGAACATGAGCAGGCTGCAACATCTCCACCCCTGGCACTGACGGCGAGCACCCCAAATGCAGCCGGGCTGTGCCAGGAGCTGTCATGTCCTGTGGCGAGAGAGATGGCTTCCAGCACAGAGGAATGGGCAGGGATGAGCGTTAAGTCTTGGAACGGGGAGGACAGAGCAGGAAAGCACAGCCCTTGGGATGGCTTATGGCCAGCAGCCCTTTGGGAAGCAGGCTGGGGTGTCGGGGCTGTCCCACATCCACCCTGAACGCCGTCTCTGGAGGGAGCCCAGGGTATCGCCGGGTTACTCGGGTCTGGACCAGGAGCACCTGTGCACCTGGATGGCTTCAGACTTGTCTCTGTCACGGCCTGTACAAACAAATCCTCTTGTCCTCTTCTATGGGTGAGATCAGAGGTTGGGAAGGTGGCTCATGGCATGAGAAGATCCTATTACCCTGGAGCATCGAGTGCTAAATGGTTGTACTCCACTCGTGAGATGAGATGCGTAATGGTGATGTCATTCTTCGTGAATAATTAAGGACCTTTTGTAAAAATTTTACTAGCAGATGGATACTAAATGAGTGGGTGAGGGGTCCTTCCTACCTCCAAAGCCGGCACCAGCACAACGTGTGGCACAAACACAAATAAAAAGGCGCAGGATCATGAATCTCAGTGTCCCAGAGCCTCAGTGCTGTTGACTTCTGTTGAGCATTTCTGCTCATCTGCAGAAGTGAAAACACCTGGTTATATCCCAGGACAAATTTGCAAAACTGGACCAAGTAATTGGCTCTCCTAGAAAGTTCTCACTGGTTGTTCTTCATTTCTTTTCATGCAGTCAATCACTGCTGGCTTCACAAGAGAAGCTTTGAAGCAGGGCTATTAAGTCCCAGAGAAGTCACTGCAGGATTTCCACCCGAGCTGGAGCATTTAAAAGCCACGACAGCCAATATATTGCCGGCTGCAGTAAACAGCCTGGCAGCCGGGCACAGCAGCCATTTAGCAGATGAACATATTTTATTCTGGCCCTTATTTCATTCTGTAGCAATTAGCCAAGAAAAAAGTGCCTCATCACACCGTCATTTCAGCCTTATGTATTCCAGGGTGTTCAGGGAGACAGAACCCAGAGGTGCTCACTGGATCCTGAATAAAAACGCCGGCAGCGTCTGCCTGCGCGCATCAGAGCTCTCCCAGCTACAGAATGAGGTGACACCTGCTCATCCCTGCTGGGCTGCAGCCGTCCCAGGAGACGACTTCTGACAAATCTGAGGCAATCCTGAAAACACGTGTGTGCTGGGAGGGGGAGGATGTGCAAAAGGGTTTTGTACCCGGGATCGAACCACCCCGACAACACAAGGGCACCGCTCTGCACTAAGCGCACGGCAGAACACGCAGCTGCTTCTGGTCCCGATTTGAGCCTCATCCCCAAAGACAGGTAACAGAAAACCGGAATTTCCTACCCCCAGGCTTATTACTGCCCATTAGATCATCCAGGTGAATGGGGATCCCTGTGCTGTGCCACTCCCAAAGAGTGAACCCCACCTCCAGGGTCCCCCAGCCCCAGCACACCTTGCCGAGGGCCAGGGCATCACCCGCAGCGGGTGCTGCGAGTGGGCAGCTGCGCCCGCAGCAGCACAGGGCACCCCCCACCTCACCTGGGCTTTGCCAAAAACGGCACTCACACCTTTAATAGATGTCAGGTCCTTCCCCTTTGCTCCACCTTGAAATAAAACCATAAATCTGATGTCCACGTTCTAGTTTTCTGCAATAATATCTTCCCCATAAATATCTCCTAAATAGTCCCAACCTCAAACACGGCGCTAATAAAAGCACTCTTTATGGTTATTAGACAAGTGAAATGTCTCTGGACTGCACAATTACCTTCAAATATCTGTTCAGGACTGGCTGGGAGTGGAAATCAGTTCCTTCCTCCCCAGGTAGAAATCTATAATGAGGATTTATTTCTGAAGCAGTAGGAATGAGGTAATCCCTCTCCTTCTTGAGGTGAGATAAGGAGGAAAAAAAAAAGTAGTAAAATGGTACAAGTTAATACTGGAGCATCTGGAAAAGCAAATGATTTGCAGGAGGAAGGGGCAGGAGGTCAACAGCACAGAAAAGCTTTAAATAGTAAGAGGGACAAACGACTGGTTTGCCTCGCGCCATCCTGCCCAGGGGGAAGGCAGGAGGTGGCCGGCCGGGAGCTGGGCAGCAGGACGGGGCACGGAGGAGAGCCACGGCCGTGGCCCCCGAACCGCGCGGTGCGGCACAGACCCGCAGGATTTCTGTCCCGAGTTTCCCACGGAGGAACAGGACTCGGAGACAACGGGCACCGGGCGATTCCAAGGGACCCGCATCTCGCGGTGCTGCCGCTGGGCACGAATTGATTGAGCAACAAACGGCCCCAAAACCCCCGCGCCGGAGCAGTCGGGTTTTTAATCTGCGACTTGGAACAGGGATTGCAAACCCTCCTCGTGTTTAACCTCCCCGGGGAGGGGGGGGCTGCCAGCAGGGAATCCCCGGGGAGTAGGTGGCAGCCCCCAGGGCCTCAGCCCTCCGGGCAGCTCCGATTCCCAGCAGCACCAGTCCCTGTATCCCGGTCTCTGCCTTAATGACGCCAGACCACACGGACGATGCCGTTTCTTTCTTTCCTGCACAATTTTGTCTCACTCTCTCCCACAAGATGAGCAACCACCAGCAACAAACACCAACAACAAAACAAAGACCTGGAATATGCAGCTACTTATTACAAATATTTGACAATATCGGGGCAGTTACTATCAGTTGTTCTCCATTGCTCTAACATGCACCAAAACTAAATCCAATACCTAAACCACCTGTGAGGGCGTTGAGAAGCAATCGGCCCTTCTAGTCCTGCCAGGGGACAGACAAACCCTCAGGACGGACAGACAGACACTGAGCTGCCCTCGGCCCCGTAACGAGCTGCTGCTGCTCTGATGTTAGATAAACCCGACGCTGCGCAGGGCTCCCGCTGCGATAGACCCGCGACATAACCGCCATCCCGCTCCCGCGTCCCGGCAAGGGGCTGGCTTCTGGCTGGAGAACCAGTGCCGCAACAAACCCACGTGCAGCATTTTGTGGCAATGGCTTTTTTCTGTCTGTTTTGGTTCAGTAAAATTGTTACTATAATAATCCTGCTTCGGTAAAACACATAAAATAGCCATAAAATGAAGCAGATAAGAAGAAATTGTATCATCTGGGAAACGAAACCATTGCCCAGTCTCTGGTCTCCAGCAAAGCCACAGCGTGTTTGTACAACTGCCCTATGCAAAAGTAGTAATTTGAGAAACAGCGTAGATTGGGATAAAGGTGTGTATTTATGGGAAGTAATTGAGGAAAAACACCTTGGCACTGCCCTGGGATTTGTGCTCTGCATCTTCTGACCTGCTGAACCCCCCGGTAGTTCTGGAGTAGGCAGAAGAGCGATTTGTTGATGCTACAGAAAATGAAGTCCTGCACAGCAGTCAATAGGAAATAATGGATATCAATTACACAGCTGGAACTGCTGACTTGATCAGATTTTATAACTCTTTACTCTAGGGGTTTTCTTAATAAATCCACTGAGAGAAGTGTCATATCTTTTACAGCAATATGTTTCAGTGTTTTATTTCCTATGAAGGAGCAACTGGCAGTTTTACAAAACGCTCCTCAGAGTCTCCCATAGCCTCATGAAGGCATCAAAGTTGATGGAAGAAGGACAAGAGCTATTTGCTCTCTAATGCAGGGACCAGTTTGCCATAACGTTAGCAAGTTGCTGCTGGAAACCAGACGGATTCCTCCCCCTCTGCTTCAATCGTGTTTACGGCACAGGGACAGGCTCCCGAGGGGGATTTCATAAAAGACTCACAACAAGGTGCTAAAAGATCAGGTCACCTGAAAGCAAATCTCCCAGTGAGGAGGACACTGGATTTTCTTGCAGCCTGAAAACAGCATCGTCCCGTGGGTGTGGGAGCAGCTACACGGCCCTGCAAGGAGGCAACAGCAGACACGTCCACTCAAACCAGACTGAAAAATCATATCAAATAGGGGGGGAAAAAAAAAGCTGACCTCTGTCTATTACTTTCAGTCTTTTATCTGCATTTTTATTTAATCCAGCCACCATCTCAAGAGCTGAAAGCAGAAATGCAGCCTTCTTACATGGCATCTTCCCTATGGTAAATCTAATTAAACAGCCATTAAAATGTGTGTTAGCTCGATCATATCAAGGTGACCTGGAGCTCCTGCTAAATGTTAATAACGGCATTCTCCACTAACTGACATTCAACAGGGAACAGGCAGTACTATTTCTATTGATGTAGCCTTTAGATGAATACAGTTATTAAAGTGCTTCATGTACTACAGATTCCCAAATAAATGCATACCTAATTTTCTGGCAGCTGAAGTGTTTCGTGTGCCACTCCGGCACTCCCAGCCAAGGTTGGATCCCGGTGAGCCCCCAGCTGAGCTCCTCCCGCTCCCGCAGCATGTCAGGCAGGACAGCAGCAGGGGATGCGCGCACAGACAAAGAACACACCGGCAGCATCTCTAAAACCCCGGCCAGAGGAAAAGTGCTAAAATGTAAGAACAGAGAGGTCAGACCCATACCTGCAAACACAAGAGCTGCTTCCCACCATCTCAGCTGCCAACTGGAGCCTCTGATTGCAGCAGCTGCAGGGCCAATTCAAGGAGTAGCTCAGTCCCTCCACCTGTAAACAATGAGGCTGATTATTTCCCAACCAGCAAACACCCCTGAATATCTTTAAAGCCCCAAGCCTCAATTCAGGTCAAAATCTGGAATAATTTTCCTGCTTTACAGTGGCCTGATCTCCAATTGCAGAACCACACACAGTTCATGTTTGCAAAGCTCTGTAGACCAATTTCCACATCTCTATCCAGAACTAGACCTGCTAATGCCCAGCAAAGAAATATCTTTTTTTTATAAGCAGGCAATTTATCCTGTGAAGGTTAATGATAGCAAAATGCTAATGATCAGACTGATAACTGAGAACAGTGTCAGTCCATTACTGCAGTTTTTTATCATGCACCCTAAGAAGTATCATTATGCTAAGGAAAATCTTCACCATGCACTAAATCAAAGTCAGACAGAAGTGCACCTAAAAAATTACTTTTGGTTGTTACCTTATGTTTGACTTTACAAGTTTATTCCTTTAACTACAGCTGCAGTTAAAAATAGGAAATATCCCACCAAGCTGCAAAATAGCTGAACAGGTGGAAAATGTCTCACTTCCCCCTTGCACATGTCAGCAGATATGATTTGGACACTTGGGCTACACGACTGCATAAACCTCTCCCCCATCAATAATTAGCAACAACAGCGCTAATTTACCACCATTTCCCACTGCTCAGTGGCACCAGACTGAAGCAGAGAGGCCGCCGGCATCGGAGGGACAACCACCGTCCCCAAAACTCCCCTCCCACACCTGAGCACAACTCACAGGGGGTTCTGAGGAAAGGGGGTGCGAAGCCCTCCGTGGTCGAGGGTCTGGGAAAGGGGTTCCCCAGGAGCACCCAGTGCAGGGTGGGCAGCAGCATCCCCGTGGGAAACGGGTTGGAGCCGCGTTTCCCTTCCACTCTCCAACAGGAAGTTAATAGACCACAAAGCTGAGATTCAGCCCAGTCCATTAGTGCTACGTGGCGTCCTTCAGCATCGATCTCCCTTGTTTGTTTGTCTCTTCAACTGTCAGCACGGATGATTGTTTGCATAATTATGCAAAACGGTCTCTGTTCTTTCAAGAAGCCCTAAGAGTAAAATGGGATTCCCTGGGCTGCCAGCACGGTCAGAGCCCCTCCTCTGGGGCTGCCTCTGCGTCCTCGCCGGAGGAGCCCACCAGCATGGACACGGGAACATCAAACCCCCCCCCGGCCGCAATGGTGAAGGAATGAACTAAGGTTAAAACAAAAGAAAGAGGAGAAACGGAGCCAGGCTGTAAGACAGAGCCTCTCTTCTTCCCGGGCTTTGGCAGCCCTTCTCAAAGCAAACGCGCCTCTCCCAGTGCCCTTTCGCTTGTCGTGCATCCGACATAGGGTCGCTATGAGCACGTCCAGAGCGGTCAAATATTAAACTCTGTGCTCAGCACAGGACATGATAAACGTGCTTGAGCAAACGATAGTGGGCACCAATTTAACAATAATTCTGGAATGAGCATTGCAGAGCCTTTTTGAGCCTGTGGTGCAGCTCAGCGAACGCCCTTCCCAGTGTCAGCGTGTCTCCAGGGGATCAAGGTGCCATCCAGCAGTAGCTGGGTCAGACTGAGGCTTCTGGCCAACAAGTGCCATTCGTCAGCTCACTGTTAGCAGGAGCACTGTGTGCCTGTTGCACTGCAATTTCATTTGGCAATTTTCAAAATCTGTGTTTATTTTCAGATCTTCGTTGTTCTGTAGTATTTTGAGTCAGAATTTCTGTTTAAAGCATCTTTGTATTAATCCTTCAGCTATTAAGATACATCTCTGCCAAGCATGGAAGGCACAGTGAAACTAATTAAATAACGTTCAAGAGCCTCAGCACTGCCATTTATTACTCTTACAGAAATACATTAAACTGGGAGGAACTGCTCGGTAAGGGGTGCACCACTGGCTAATTTTTCCCACGATGGACCGTATTCCTGCACTCGGGGCAGTCGGGAGGAGACAGCGGGTTGGTGAGCGCAGACCCGCACGGCGCGGCCGCCCCACGCGATGTGGGAGATGCTGGTGGAAGGGACATATGTGACACGAACGAGCAATTCTGTGCAGAAATCTATCGAATTTCACAGGGGGTAAAGAATCAAATTAAGTGGAAAGCAACGCATGAACCAGAGATTTGCTGTAGTGACTAATGTAATTAACCGCTATTGACATAATTAAGCCTTTTAATTTGTGCTGCACGAGCAGCACAACCGAAAGGGCAGGTGTGAGTCAGCCCCACGCCGCGGCGGGTGGGAGGCACCGGAGCACCCGAGGGTGCTCCCGCTCGGCCACGGGCTTCGGCTCTGTGCGCGGCGGCTCCCCCTCTGCTGCACAGTGCTGCTGCTCGGCGTGTGCCGGGGATTTCTGCAGACAAGGGCAGCTCCTGGCACGGACCCCAGCACGGAGCGCGGGCACCGCACTGTGGGCAGCAGGACTGTGTGTGGGCAGCGCTACCCGAGCGGGCCCACATCCACATCTCGGGTTGGTTTCTTGGGCTTTGCGAGACATCGGCACTTGTGCGGAGAAGCCGGGACACCCCGGGCAGCAGCGCTGCGGGCTGATGTCCCAAAGCCTGGATCGACAGCCTCCAAACCCACTTTTCCTGGTCCTGGCATCCCTGTCTCAGCAGGATGCTGCTCTGCAGCTCTCCTGCGGCACAGAGGGAATAAACCACACGGGTTTAGGTAAAGAAGATCGCAGTCGCAGATATCCCACAAAATGCTGTGGCCTGTTCCTCTTGGGCTTGACCTGCCTCCTCATAAACTGCCACATTTTCCTCCCTTCAGCAGAGGAGCGCTCCGTGCCAGTCAATGAAGCAGCCTTCTGTTGTCTCTAGTTATTCATTTACTTTTATTGGCTGCAGTGCCTTTCCACGTTTTATTACCGAACAGCCCACACCAGCAGAATGGCTTTTCTTTCAGGTTATACATAAACGTTTGACTTTCCCAAGCGGGCTCCAAGGAGAGGCACATCTCTGCGGTGCCGCGGCGCCTGCACGGTGCACAGTGCGTCCGCGGCCGCGCCGGCAGCGCTCGGGGCAGCACACGGACCCCGCTGCCTCCGCGCCCCACACCGAGCAGTGCACCAGACTCTGTAAATATCAGTAATCCCTCTTCGGATTATCAGTAATCCCACTGCCTGCCTGCTGGTCATGGGTATAACTGTGCCTGAGACACGAGGCTGCTCCGCGCACCAACGTTTCCCGTGTTACCAGGGACGGTCCCTGCTGGGCAGACCCCCCCTCGCCCCACAGCTGGGGGGAAGGGGCTGCAGCTGTGCTTCCATGCAGGAATGGCTCCGTTTAATTAGTGCTTCTGGGCTACCCAGCACTGCAATAACTGCAAAATGTAAAGCAGTTGACAACAAAAGGGGTTTGCTGAGGTCTTTTGTTCTGTTAGTTCTCTCAACCATCCAAAAGGGCACTTGTTCTTTGTTTCAGTCGGGATGGAAGGTTTTACTCTCCCCCTCCTGCAAGTGCATGTTTTAGTGGGACCCATTGAATCTGTCTGTCTACTGAGTCTGTTTCCCTGCTAAGGACTGGCTGGTGATGGAGGAGCACTGCAAAAACGCTGATCCCTTTTTCCCCCCTTTCACTGCTCGAGGCATGTGATGAAAAAAGCATAAGATTTAGATTGATTTTTTTCTGTCCTAAAAACACACTCTGAAATGCTTTCGTTGTCAAAGCACTGCTCTCTGTGATAAGGCACATTTTTCCTCTATAGCAATTATTTTGAACACTGCTATTAGATTGACTGTGAAAACCCCATAGCATCACGTCAGGCACTAGTGATACTGAAACACCAGGTCCCTCCGCTGTGCCCGAGCCGCACCTCCCCGCTGCGGGTGCCACTTCAGCCCGGGTCCTGCTGAAGCCCGGACAGCAGCGAGACGGTGAGATTGTTTTTGAGAAAAACGACACCTGAAACGAGTCCCCTGCACAGACACTCGCTTGTGCTAAAGTTAAAAATAAAAACAACTCAGGTGCGTTACTCGCTTTGAAACTTGAGGTGAGAACTTCTCAGCTTCCCAGGAGCTGTTGGGAACGGGCATCTCACCCGGGCGCAGGGCGATGGCTCAGCGGGGCGCTGCGGCGAGGCAGGGAGAAGGTGCCGGGAAGCTCTGTCCCACTTCCCACCCGCTTTAGGGACTCACAGGACCCGACTGGGAGGAGCAGCGCTGGGAACGAGGGATCAGCAATTAAGCACATCCAAGGTGAGGGGCAGAGCGGCTCTGGCAGTGCCTGACACTGCTGCCGGGGTGCTAACGAGTCTCGTGCCAGGGCCGGGTGAGCACATCACTGCCAGGGCCAGGGGACTGTTGCTAAATTAATGTAAAAGGCAGGCATAAATTCTAATTCACTGCATCTTTGTCAACTGCACCGAGCAACACAGCTTCTCTCTGAATTCGATTACAGCTACATCACCACTGGAGATAATTGGGGGACGTGTCATTAGTCTTACATCAAGTACAGCGTGTATTTTTCTTTCAGTCATATTCACAAAGGAATAAATTAAGTTTACAGTGATACTCAACAACTGTTGTGAGAAGGTTAGAATTCAATTGAGCAAAGGAAAGAGAAGGGAAGACCACAAATAGGAAAAAGTGAGCTCTGTCAGACACCAGCACTGTCTGACCCTCTGTTTCTTGCTCTGCTTTAGATGATTTCCCCAATTCTGCTGCTGACCACAAAAGGGCTGATAGGAAGAAACAGGAGAAACACCTCCAGAAGAGCTCTTCTGCGGACGGGGCCGCATGACGGCACTCGAGGTGGCACCCTGTTGGTCCGGGACTGATTTGCCACAGCAACAAGTCCGTTGAGTAAACACCCCCGGCCATCTGAGCCAATCTGCAGGAACATGAGGACGCGCGGCCGCCCTCGGCACGCGTGGTGCAGACACAGGGGCAGCTGGCATGGGGGTGACAGGGCAGCGACCTGAAACCCAGCACTGCCGGGGCCGCAGGTGGGATTCCTCTGGATTTCAGTACCCTTTGCACACACCTGGTTTCCACAACTTACTACTAATTAAGCACAATTTGTAGGAGAAAACCTCTCCTATGGAGGAGATGCTGAAGGTTTTCAAGGTTTGTTCATTTGTTTGGGGGGATGTTCGTTTCCCTGGAAGATTGACAGACTCCTACGAACTATTTATATGAAACTGCTGAGTCTCTCTACATTTAATTACACTTGAGTGCATTAGCACAACCATGAATTTTTAAAAGCTATCAGTTTGATTCTGTTTGACTCCAAACCTGACAGTGTGAGTTGCTCTCCAGCACCTCCTTCCCTCCGAGCCCTTTTCCCAGCAGCTGCAGCTGAGGGAGCTCCCAGCCAGGGAGCCCCCCCGCAGCCCGGGCTCCAGCAAAGCTGCGTCACCAGCGGGATAGCACCGATTTCAGCCCACGGGCCCTGTAGGGGATTTGCTGTTTGCCCCCTGTAGGGGATTTGGTAACACATCTGCCCTGAGTCGGGACAGGAACGGCTGATCATGAGGGAAGAAATACATTAATGAGACTGAATCAGCTCAAAAATGAGCACCGGGTGCCCCATCAGCAGCACTTGCCTCCCCAGGCACTGGGCTCCATCCAGAACAGACTTTATTCAGGAATAAATGAATTTAGTTCCCAGGCATTGGCTCAGCACACAGGACAACAAACAACTCCTGCCCCCGGGACCCCTTTGGTCCCCAGCTGGGACCAGCATCGTGTGGCCGAGGCCGGCTCCGTCAGGCACACACAAGGCTGCACGGGAGGGCAGCGATCCCGGGCTGCCCCAGTATCCCGCACAGACAGACATATCCCCCTCCCCGCTAGCGCCACGCGGCCCCGCGGGGCAGGACGCGGAGAGGAGCGGAGCGGGGCCGAGGGATGGCACACGCGGATCCGCCGGAGCTCCCAGTGCACCTGATCTCTGCTCTTCTGAGCCACCGGCTGCCAGGAGGAGCTGAGCTGTTTTGGGAGCTTGGCCACGTTTGTGGGTACGGAGCTCACACAACTTGTACCTCGTTCCCTGCCGCTGGCAGGAGCCCAGGCTGTGCACAGCTCCTGCCTCACGCACGTTTTGGGACTCTCTGTCTTCCCCATATTTATTTCAGTCCATTTCCTACTCCAGTCTGCAGCCCTGCGATAAGGCATCACCCAGTCTTCACAGTCTGGATTTTATTGTCTCTGCTTTTCCTTGTGTACTTAATTAACACCTTTTCCAATGAGAATTTTTTTTTTGTCTGAGGGTTTTGGGGGCTTATTTTTTGAAACACTGTGCTAGCAGGTTAATTGTAGGGAGTATAAAGTCCAAATGCCAGCAGCAGAGCAAAAAGCTTCAGCACCTTTAGAGAGCCATGCCACAATCCGGGATGCAACGCTTTCCTGCGGCCGCTCACCTTCGCCGCGTACTCATCAACAAGTGGTTTCCAAAACAGTCACCATGGCAGGGACGGCGAGGATAAAAGCTGGGAATGAGACGACTGATCGTCAGCATGCCGCAGCCCGGCGCGACCCATCCCCAGGACCAGGCAGGTTCGCCACCGAGCAGCAGCAGAGCCCAGGGCGGGCACCGCCGCGCGCCCACCCCGCCTCGGTGCCAGGCTCCATGCCCGCGGGAGAAAGGCAGCACGTGCACATCCTGCTCCCACCCCGCACCGACGGAGCAGCTCCCACAGCTCCAGCAGCACATCACCAGAAAACACTCGTCTGCTGCCCGTGGCAAACCCAGGCCAAATCCAGGGCGGGAAGCCGGGCGCCAACCAGAGATCGACTGCCCTCGGCCAACCAGGGTGTGCTGAGACCGAGCCTGGGAAAGGATCTCCTTTCCCCATGGCACTTGTTATTCTGTGCCCATCACTTGGCTAATTAACCGCCTCCCCGGGCTCATCGCTAGCAGGAGGCTCCAGCACAAGGGACGCAGCCACAGCACCGCGGGCACGTGTAGCGCTCCGTGCTCCAGGAAGCCAAAGACCTGACGTTCGCACTTATTATCCACGTCTGCAGCAAGATGTCATGTCCTGGCGGAAGCAAACAGGGACTTAACCCAGTGATGCATTTGGAAATCATCTGGGTCTCATCAGGTTCTTCTTTCCCAGTTTATCTCTAGCTGCAGAGCTGCGCACATAATGAGCTGAGGCTGTTAAAACCTTCGGTGGCGATAACAGATTTTGATTATCTTTGGCATCTAGTACTTAGCGCTGTGAGGCCGACACTACTTATGTAAACACAGCAGCAAGAGGTTTGAAAAAGCAAGCGGTAAATTTCAGATTTTGGGACAGCAAAATTCAGTTCGGCCAAAAGGGATTGGAAGAGAAGTTTATAATCAAGATCTGCAGCACTCGGGAACGTTATTTGCATTTAATCTGGACAAGAAAGTATAACTGAATTTACTACAACAGTTCTCCTGGGATGCAGCTCAGAGACCAACGCTTTGTCTTTGCCTCTGCGCTGAACTCCACTGCTGCGGCAGAAGCACGGCTCATCGGGTGCATTGGCATTCCCAGATATCAAGGGACGAATCAGCCTATTCCCGGGAGCCATCGGCGGTGGGATGGATGGTCCATCTCAAGGACTGCTCCCGGTTCTGCTGCAGTTGGCACAAGCCCCCGTACACGGGGTATTCGGCGAGCACAACCGAGCGTTCGGAAGGCTGCACATGTGGCGGCTGCGGAGCAACCGGGGACGGGTGGGGGATTTCTCCAGCCCAACTCTGGAGACACAAGAGAAGTTCTTCATCCTTTTGGCACTGGCAGATTTATATTTTTAGGTTTGTGCTATGAACAATTGAGTACGTGGGCACGGCAGGAGCGCCCGGGCTGCGCAGGCGTCGGGGATGCTCCCAGGCAGTGCACACACCGCGGGGCAACCGCCCACCCACCCACCATCGCAAAGGTACGGTACATGGCATGGTGTAAAACTGAATTTAGAGCAGTGGCTCATTCAGCAATTTATATTCTGGTCAAGCCCTGTGCCAGTGCTGCTGGAGACACTTAATGAATGCGAGCGAACACAGTTCTGCCTGTGCAATTTGCTTCTCTCTGGCTCACATACCTATCATTTTCCTGTAGTTTGTTAACAATAAGTATTCACATAATTCATTTCTGTAAGGACAAAACAGAGTGTTATTAATGCTTTGTTTCCCTTCACGTATATGTCAGGCATTTATTGAATACAAACTTGAATAAGTAGGTGCCATCCAGAAATGTAAAGCAGTATTTCACAGTGAACAAAGCACAGGTGCTGGTATACCCGGAGTAATTTTGCAGAATTAAACCCCATCAATTGCACATAAATAATGAAGTACTCGGGCTACCAGTCCACAATTAGAAATGACTAATCCCCAGTTCCTACGCTGGGATGTATCTGCCACGTACAGACCCTTCCAACACAACGCTCTGGATTTGCTTTCTGCTAAAACTTGTGCTGATGCCACCATGCCCAGGCTGGGCCAGTGCCAGCACCTGGTGGGACCCCGGGCACAGGGACCGCTCCTCGGCAGCCCCGGGGCATGGCTGGGAAGGAGGATGCTGCTATCACCAGTGCTCGGGTTTTCGCACGCGGGGAGCGTGCACGTCTGCGGAGCCGGGGCCTGATCCTGCGGCGCTGCCGGCACGGCTAACACCGCCGCCTTCGAACGGCCCGTGCTCGTTCCTGCAGAACGGCCGTTTGCTCGTTGAGCCTTCCGAGTGCCCGGCCCTGCAAACACCCTCCTGCCACCTCGGCACCCACCCGCTGCTCCCGCGCGGAGGGCAGCTGCTGCGGAGCGGAGATGCTGCTCCCCCTCCTCGCTCCAAACCGCCGGCATCGCGCCCGCGAGAGAAAACACGAGTTACAACAGATCCGTGCACTCCTCTGAGCCGGGAGATTTTGATCTTTCTGGTATTAGACATAATAGGATAATACTCCAAAGATTTCTTTGCCTTCGACTGGCTTTTTTGGTTAAGATCTTTCTGTAACACTTCCCGACTTAAAACAGACACAAACCCTGCTGGCAAAGCCACGTGCTTCGTACGTAACGTGACAACCTCGCAGAGCACGACGCTCAAAGTGTTTGTTTTTAACAACCCCTTCTGTGTGCTTAGGGCAGCACAACAAACACTATGAATATATACATGAACAACAGACTGGTATCCCACAACGAGAAGTCATTTATTAGGAATGACAGGAGGAATTAATACATATCTTTCACATCGCTACTTTGCAGGATAAGCTGCAGGTCCCCGCGTAGACCTTTAGGTTTTCTTTCCAATCTTAAAGAAACAGGACCGCGGAAGAAAGTGTGCTTCCAACTTTAATGCATCTCTTCTGAGATAATCTCATTACCACACAAAAATGGAAACTGTACTGGGAAGCTACTCTGGTTTTCCTAGACTACTTTTTAAAACTTTTAGCTCTAAAGCAGTTTTCTTGGAAGGGTTTCAATACATGGTTGCCACGGTACTTTTTTCATACACCTTTTATTCGGAATTTACTTCTGTGTTTGCCCCACGGAGGACTAGAAAAATTCTGAAAGGTGACACACTTAACTGATAATGACAACACATGCAAATGCAATATATCAATTTCAATAAGTCATTAATTAAACGAAATGGCATGAGCTATAGCAGCAGGAGAGTCTGGCATTGGCAGGATGGACAGGCAAATTTTTCTGTTAACTGAAATTCTTCCCACAGCCTGGAGACAGGTGGCATTTTGGAAGTGTTATTTTTTAATCTACTCAAACGAATTATTTTAAATGCTGTGAACTTTAAGTAAAAAAGGACATTTAATAAACATCAGAAAAACTTGCAAAAAGAATCATATTCCAGGAAGACAAAACCATACACTGGTGATTAATAGCACCTCAACTTTTCAATAGATGCACCCAGAATGGCAATAGGGCAGCTGCTTCAGGCTGTGATCCCTTGTAGCTTGTTTTCTGCTGGTTGGGTGGCCAAGTCATGCTTTAAAAATGTGTTTAATCAGTCTGTAAATGGTGCAGTTTATTACCTACCTGCAAGTTTGCCTTCCGCCTGCACCACTGTTCCGCAGACTGCAGCAAAGCAGCCTGGGACCTCGGACACGGAGGGACGCAGCGTGTCTGGCAGCTCGCTCCATCACTGCCTGCCAGGGACCTTGGGCACGGAGGGACGCAGCCTGCCCGTGGGCTGCTGCTCCGTGCTGCCCCAGGGCTCAGGGGGAAGCGTGACCCACCCCAGAGAGCGTCCTCTGAGACCGCGCTGGAGACAGCCTGGGGAGCATCCCCGGCATGGCACTGTCACCCGGCTGTCGCTGCGCGGCTCTGAACAGTGAGATTCCATCTGTGCCCTGGGCACGCACCAGCGCTCGCCTGGCACGCACCAGCGCTCACTATCAGCACGGACTGATAAGCGTAATTAGAACTGGGAAAGTAACAAGGTAATACAAGTGACTCCTTATCAAATACGTACAATTCTTAAAGCTTCGATGTGGACAATTTTATAGAATTTGTAACCAACTTTGTCTAAACATGTCAGAATTTGAGCAGCCTCTGGAAACCACCTGAAGCAAAAACCCTCCTGAGACCCGGCCTGGGATGAGCTCATTGGAAATGCAGGTCCTGGGCTCCTCTCACACAAAGCACGAGCAGGAAAGACAAGTGATGGACAAGACTCCCTGTTCTGTGCCTCGTCCACAGCCCAGACACAGCTCTCCGGGGAATAAACTCATTTGCAAGCAGATGAGAGAGTGATGGGGAGACAGGCAGGAATGCAGGAGTCCGTTCCCGCAGAAGCATTGCATCTGAAGAGTAATTAAAGCAGTGAAAAAGCTGCTGCTAATAAAAGAGCTGAAGCTTCCAGTGTCAAAACCCCATCATGATGCAGCCAAATGACAGTTTTTAAGCTCTTCATTTAAGCGGACTACGGACAAATTTGTTTTCTTTCTTTAAAGTATATAGGCTTTGACAACAACACTGTTCCCATCAGTAACCTATCAAGGGGCTAAATTCGGTTACCCAGAAGGGAACGAGGGCTCAGGCAGCAGCAAGGGCACCAGGAGAGCGTTCACACAGGGCTGGAGGGCACTCCAGAAAGGGCACAGCCAATTTGTATTTCCCGTTCTGTATGTGCCCAGATGTTGCCCGGGCTCAGGGTACCCAACCACCCAGCCTCTGTGTGCCCAGTACGACATTAACCACGCTGGATCTCTCATTTCAGTCCCTGACAGACGCAGATCCACATAGTCCTGACTCCCACAATACGAAACTTCCCCGCTGGATCTCGCATGTCCTGCCGAGCAAGAGTCGGATGCAATAACTTAAATGGATACGCTTTTTCCAGCACTTACCGAGCTCTTATCCCTCAATAACTGTAATTTAAACGTCTCCCCCATCACACCTTTTTCATGGCAAGGCAGGATCTCAGCGAGGCAGCCAGACCCTTCTCACCTTCTGCGGTGACAAACCACCAGCCTGAGCCACCACGGGAGAGCGCACCGTTTGCCGGATAAATCACCGACGCACGCAGACACCCTCACAGGATAATTTTGGTGCAGTGGCTCCGAGGTTATTGAGCCCGAGATGCCATCAGCAGCACCAACACGCGGCCCGTTTTTTCCGTGAGAGAAAAGCAGCGTTTGGTGTAAATCCAGGAGGAGAGGCGCGATGACGAACGAGCTCGGCCGGCGGCGGCGGCCCCTGCGCGAGGCCGGGTATCGATTGCAACATGATGAGAAAATGAAGAAGGATGATGTGTTTCTTGTTATTGATCCCATCTATTAGCACTACCAGCAGGTCACTCCATCCTCCCCAGCAGCTCCCTCTCCCACCACTGGAGAGGTTCATTCCCAGAGGCACTCGCTGGTGGCCAGCGGTGACCGAACGGGCCGACGCGGGGCAGACGTTGCCGTCGCTTTTTGTGCATGGAGCATTATCCGCTCAGGAGCGGTTTGTCCCCAGGGTCAGCAGGACAAGGGATGGAGTCAGAGGAAGGGTTCAGGAACCTGCAGCTGGGGCTTACCAGCAACAGAGCAGTTAAACACCCTCCAAATTTATAATTATGATGATTCGACAATGAATATGGAATCGGCCAGAGCTGGCCCAGGGAAGGGAATCTCCCAGGTCTGTCAGCTTTAACCAAAATCCTTTCACTATTCTGAAAACAAGTGACTTTAAAGAGTACGTTTAAAACACTGTTAGTCAACGCCAAGAGCAGAGAACGAGCCCTTAGCAGAGGGGGTGGTACCACATTTATCTGCGCAGCCCTTGGTGCCAGATGTGAGAGGGAGCAGCCCCGCGCTCGCACACAGCCGGGCTCCCCATCAAAGCATCCGGTGAAACCACGAGGAGTGAAGGCTGATGCTGCCTCCTCACCCCACGTCAGCTCTGGGCTAACAGGCCCAGCAGCTCCGCTGCGTGCCAGCCAGAGCCAGGGCGAGGGCAGGGGCACGCCGGACCTGTGCCCACCCAGGCTCTGCTGTCACCCGTGTCCCTGAACGCTGGTCCCAGGGTCCCGGCGTGACCCCCACGTCGAGGCCACGTGCACGTGGCACGGATGCTTCTGCGGGCGGCTGTCCCGGGAGCATCGTGCCGCTGCCCCGAACTGCAGAGCAGAGCCGCACCACGGAGCTTCGTTTCCCTTCGATAACGATCACAAACACATTCAATCTGTTTCCCCCCCAGTCCTCTGTGATTTGGTCTCATTTGGTCTGATCACGACCAACTGAAACTTGGACTTATGATGGAGATTAGAAAGCAAGTAATTTGTGAATGGCAAGGTGATTTTTTTTTTCCCCAAACATATTACAAGTTACAGTTCACGCACCGCAGTTTAATTGCATTTGCCCTCCAGCCTTTCAATTAAAAATAAAACAGAAACCAGCACTTTCAGAATGGAAATGAGACTGAGAACAAATTCTCATAAAGAGGAAAACGCTATGTTTGGAGAGGAAGAATAATTATGGCCAAAGATATAACGAAGACGGAAGGAGCATCGCTCTGTTACAGCCAGGGGCCAAGCACGAGTTATTCAGACCTTTCAAAATGAGGTCACACCGTAACTGGAGGCAGAAGGGAAAACTGCAGATTATTGCAGAGCTCACGGATCGTGTTGTTTTACCTGGAATTCTGAGATGCAATGGTGAAAACCCTGAGCTGGGAAGAACCAACATCGCGGCGCTCCCCGGCCGACACTGTGGCACTCCCCGGCCACTGATGCCCTCGGAGAGAGGCTCATTTGCTTTGCCCCCATCCTGGGCACCTTAGAAGACAGGAGTTCCCTGCAGAGCATGAACAGGCGTCTGCCAAACCCCACCAGCTCTCTATCAGGGAGCCCAGGGTGAGGGGACGCTCTCCAGGCCGCCGGGGAGCCCCTAGGGACTGGCGGGAGCTGTGCCCACGTGCCCACGTGCTCCTGTCTCGGGACTGCAGCAGCTCTCGCCTTGTACTGGAAGAAATGATTGTGACCCAAAATCTGGGAGGCTTGTGACCCTGAATATCAACCACCGCAGTCCCCACTTGCAACAGCTCTGGAATATTTTAAAAATTCTGATTGCACCTTCAGATAGATTATATCACACTTTACAGAGCTGTGAATAGATCTTTTCATGAGGAAACCAGGAGGGAAGCCACCCATTCTGGCTATATGAATAATGTATGTCATCCCAAACCTAGACCCTGCGGAGAGAAATAAGTCACCGCGCACAGACTGAGAATAATCTCATACAAATGACCTTCTAATCACCCTCTCAGCACAGTCCCTTGCTCCGTACCCAATTTTGTTCTCATTAAATATCTTCAGAGCATTAACTTGGGACTTCTCGGCACTGGGGATCACCTGGAGGGATGCTCCTGTCCCACCGCAGGGCTCTTCCCACGCTCCAGCTGGGCTGAGCCGCACGGGACACCCGGCTTCTCCAGGAGAAGGTCTCACAGCAAAGGGAAGGCTCAGAGGTCCCAAACCTCCCGGAATACTAAGAGGCAGGGATGGAGGCAGAGCTGGCATTCCTCACCAGGCAGCTGCTTCCTTGGCTTGTCCTTGACTTGTCCCCCAGGTCTCCCCAGCCCACAGCTGGCATGGCACCAGCAGCTCCGCAGCCCATCGCCACGGCCCGGGGCCCCGTGTTATCCCAGCTCCTTCCTCATTGTCAGACATCCGCTCCGCTTTCGGTTTACACTGCTGCCAACAAGCTCATGCTGAACACATCCTTTGCCTATTTTTCAGGTTTTTCCTGCATTAACAAAGCTGCTACAGGGGCAAACAGCAGGAACCCAGGAAAAGCAGACGGGCAGTTTGGGACCTGCTCCATCCAGGCACAAAAATACTGATGGGGCATCAGTCTCCAACTGCCCACCCAGCACCTGGGCCCTGCTGCCAGCAAAGGGGGGCCGAAGGCACCACCACCCAGGACACGGTGTGTCCACCGCCCTGGGACACAGCATGTCCTCCTGCACGGACCCTCCTTGCCTCCAGAAAGCGTGATGGAGAGGGCATCGGCAGCGCCTGGAGAACAGACAGCTGCTCTCCAAACTGGGCTCTCATCTAGCAAAGTGTGGTTAATTAACGCAGGAGGTTTAATTAGCTAATATTTCTGAGGAGCTCCAAGAGCCTGAGGTGAAAGGCACCAGATAACTGCAAAGTGTTATTACCACATTTCCCCAGAAGTGGTTTATTGCCATCAGCTTTCCACACTGCCTCTCTCCTCTCACCGCTCCCCCGCTTTATTGCCTCTCCCTCAGCAATAACCTCTCCTTTCCTCCAACTCAGCGTTTGTCCTTTGCTCCTTCTCCTGCGTTCCGCAGGTATTGCACTGCCAGGGACGGTGCGCGGCGCTGGCACAGCCCTGGCGCTGCCAGCTCTGAGGGCCGGGGGTCCCGTGGTGGGCCAGACCGGGGGTCAGCAGCGCAGGAGCTCCCTGGGCAGCTGGAACATCACTGGGATCTGGGATCCAGCAACAGAGATCTCAGGGCTGGGGTTGTTTTTGCTGCCATTAACACGTGCTTAAGCCACGGGGAGCTTCCTAAGACAAACTAACTCAGCTCCTGCTTGTGCCACGGAGCATTCGCTAAACACACACTTCCCCTGCCCTCGCAGCGGGGCAGCTGTGCCACCGGCACCCAGGTGGGCTCCGCTCCGGACCGCAGCGGTGAAGGAGGCACCGGGCGCTGCACGAGGGGAACGAAAGGCAGCAGCTTTCTGCACAGCAGGATAAATACATTTGGAAGTTAAGGGGGCACAGGGAGCATTAGTTTTAATGGATTGCAGGGGCACAAACCAACCGGGCTGCAGAAAGTAATTTTGCTGCATGGACAAGTTTAAACAGTGGATATGCAAACTTTGGTGCCTAGAAACCAGTAAGCAGTTATGCAGCTCTCTCACACCCCAGCTGAAATGAGAAAGCAACCAACAACTTTCAGTTGGTGCATTTAACCCACTACATATTCTGAGCTCGTACAGCATTGGAGGCACTATCCATACGCAGCAAACATTGCTAGAAATCCACTTCTGTAAAAAAAAAACAAACATCACTGAAAAAAACATGCCAAAAGCAAGAGCCTCTGCTATTGTGGAGCAACAAGCGGGGTGTGTTGGCAAACAGATCCATTTCAGAAGGCAAACAAACGAGATAATTTAGCAAACATTTAAGAAATCTCAGCAAAGCACTTCAAATTGCAGAGGAGAGGCCAGGAGACACCAAAAACTACCTGCAAGGAGGCTATTAGAAACATGTACAGGTTTGCCATTTAAGATATTACTTTTCCTGCAAAATACGCGTGCAGATACAGGAGAGGGGGATGCAGCATTGGACCTTTTCAGCTCATCATGTCACCTGCCTGTCACCCTGGGGAGCAGAGCAGCACATTCAGCTGGCAGAGCCGCGCACCTCCAATCTGCACCCGTCCGATTGTCTTCTGCTGAACGGGACATCAGTCTGGGAAGGGGAGACATAGGAGACATGCTGAATCCTCAAACAGCTAAAAGAGTGAGGGGGAAAAATACATCCACCCTCCATGTTCATCTCGGAGAGAGCACAGATTCAATTTGCAGCAAAGAGCACAGGTTAGACATGGGAAAACAGCGTTTTAAGGGAACGAACAAAGCGGCCCTATAACAGCCTCTCCAGAGAGGTCGTGTCGTTTCTGTCGCTGCAAATTGAAGGGCTTTTCAGACAACGTGCATTAAGGGACACGAATTTGATGGCCCTGCAGCCCTGCAAGCCCCTGCCCTTTGGGTCGTGCCTGCAGAGCGGTAGCGTGGGGCTGCCCCGCAGCTCGGCACCGTGACCTCGCCGCAGCGCGTTTCTAAAACCCCACTGCTACCACGTGCATGTTGTTCCCTGTTGTTAAGGGAGGGATAAGCTGCAGCCCAGGGCGGGATAACGAGGCTAAGCCCCTGCGGTGATTTTCCTCCTGCTCCTGGGTGTTCTCTGCCTGTGCTTGCTGAGGGGGGGTCTCTGCTTGTCCCACCCCTCGGTGCTGCCAGCCCCAGCCCAACACCCTGTTTCCACTCCATGGACTTTGCAATTCCAGCTCAGCCGTCTGCGCCGTCTCCCCTCGCACCAACCGCACACACGAAATTCCCTTCTCCTCTTTCTCACCTCACCCACACACTAAACTGGTCAGATGCAGAGAGAGTCCAGTTTTTCCAATCTACAGCCCAAGCACAGTCCGCCCTCGCACGCTCGTTTCTGAGAGGCCCCTGGAAGCCTCGGGACGCGCTGGTGCCGAGCAGAGCCCCGCGTGCTCCCCGGCCACGGCAGGAGCCACCCACAGAACAGACCAACCTGCAGGAGCTGGGAGAGACCACAAGCAGTCGGGTGTCCTGCCTCTTCTCGCAGCAGGATTTCCCCAGCCACTCTCTAATTCTGCCTTAATTAACTCCTGGTGTTACCAGCTGCACTCCTCTCACCCAGCCACGGTGCCTGCCCGCGGTTCTGCAGCACAGTTACTGATGGTGAAGACAGACAAATTAATAAATGCTCTGTACAGGAGTTTCCAAAGGCTTATTCTGTGTCTTTCCAGCACAAGCCCAGCAGAATTGCCTGTGCCAACCAGTGCCTACGAGTGCCTGGCAGACAATCTGTTCCGCACGCCCAGGGGAGATAAGCGAGTTAATGAGCGTTTCTTCTCCCAGCTGTGACCATCGCAGCCATCCCTCCCGAACTCTGCCTTTCCCTCTCCTGTAATGGAAACAGAAACCGACTGGATAAAGCTGCCACTTCAAACATTTCTGGCAGAGATTTTTGATGATTGGGATTGTAAACGCCATTGCAACTATTACAGCAATGTTAAACATGTGAAATAATTTTCAGTTTTAAACCAAAAGCCTCTGAGGTGGCTCACAGCTGGGAACGCACGTGCTTTGTGGGTTATTCTTTGCAACGACACTGGCGGAATCCTGGGCACTCTGTTGGGTTACACGGATGGGTGCGCTCCCCCAAGGCACAGCTGGCACGCGGAGCAAGAGAACCCCCTCCTGAGGGACAGAGGAGACCTCTGCTCTGCCTTTGCCCCTGCCCCTGCACGCTCCCAGGCATCCATCGCCCACAGCAGCAGTGCCAGGCTGCGTTCCCGCACAGCCACGCCGGCAGCCGGAGCCCTGCCAGCCCCGACGGCTGGGTGCCTGCCCAGCCGCTGCACAGGCATGCCAGTGCTGATGGTAACGAGCCTGGCACATCAGGGCCAGCAGAGCTCAAAGGTGTGGGCAATCCCTCGCCAGGGACCCGCTAACAAGCAGAAACCTGGCGTTGCCTGCGAGCAACACACAGTCATCGCTGTGCAAAACGCAGCTCAGCGCAGCTGCCAAGGGCAGCAGAGACTGCTGCAGATCAGGCAGCCTCTGCCAGGCAGCACGGAACAGTGATGTTACGAGTTGGTGAAGAGGAAAATACTAAATATCTACAAAGTCTGCTATTTTTGGTTGAGGCATGGATAAGCACTGGAACAGACAACAAGCGAAAACCAGCACATATTACACTCCGGATGGATTCATTCTGTGGCCAACATTTCTTTACAGAAGTCACTCCAGCTAATATGTAGGAAGCATAAAAGCACTATTTCTGCTTCACTGATTAACAAATGGTTTGCAGTAGCCAAGAACACACTGTGTAGACATTGCAGAGGAGAAGCAAGAGCAGCCAAGCTGCAAGACTGCAGGATAGCGATGAGTTACACGGTTCTGCAGCGGATCAGGCAAAAAGCCATCCCCGTTAGCCAGTCCCGTTCATCATCTCCCTGCCTGGTGCTATTCCCTGCTGAAGTTTCAGGGACGGTGACCTCCAGCATCCGTGTTGGGTACGTGAAAGCATTAGCAACAATACGCCGAATTTCCATGTTAAAAAGCCACCTCTGCTGTCTGCAGGGCTCGCAGCGGGTCCTGCTTTGTGGCCATTGCTGCTCTACGAGGAAGTGAGAAAGGAAAGACAGCACCTGAAAACCCATGCAGTATCCAACTGAAACTGCAGGAGGAATTACCTGGCCAAGAAAAATGAGGCAAAGTTTGCGAGGAGAAGAGCCCGGAGATATTTAATGGCCCAGCCTGACATCTGATAGAGCATCAGAAATAACAGCGCATCCAGCCCACAGAGGTGCTGTGCCAGGGTACGGGACTCAGCAGTGACACAGACCGGGCTGCGTCATCTGCCCTCTGCCCCAGGAATAAATCTTTCCAAAAAGGCCAAATGACTTAATGTGTCTCGGGTCCTCTGTACCAGCCCTGTGGCTGCTGTGTGTCACAGCTGCCTCTGAAAGCGAGCGGTGTGCGTGGGAGCTGCGATCCATCACACCTCGCCTCGCACCAGCGCAGACGGTGCGAAGACGTGACAACGCACCTCAGGACGTGGGATTTCCACGGCACAGTCCCCGCTGCAGGTACCGGAGTGAGCAAACACCACTGAAAATTAAAGCAATGGGAGCTGGTGCATCTGGGACGGTACACGGCCAGGTGCACGGCAAGGCACACGGCGCACGGCACACAGCGAGGCACATGGCACACAGCGAGGCACATGGCACACAGCGAGGCACATGGCACACGGTGAGGCACATGGCACACAGCGAGGCACATGGCACACGGTGAGGCACATGGCACACAGCGAGGCACATGGCACACGGTGAGGCACATGGCACACGGTGAGGCACATGGCACACAGCAAGGCACACAGCACACCGGCTCAGCGGTTGCCAGCCGCTGCCTCGGGGGATCAGCACCTTCCCCAGGCGCAGGCAGCGCTGCCCGCCGGCTGCCCGCACCTGCCAGCCCCTCGCAGTTTAAGGTGACTTTGCAGAAAATCAGACGCTGAAACCACATCATTTTCCATGTACCCACCCAGTTCCTGCAAACAGCAGTCCCAGGAGGGCCGGGCTGACTGGAAATGCCCCAGGCAGGATACCAGCCCCTGGGGAGATCAGGGCAGGACCTGGCTGGTGTTTCTCCCCCAGTACAGCCCCTCCAGGCACTCGGGGGGCATGAAGCAGCTGTGCCTCATTCAAAGACCATTAATATTTATGTCAGTCAGTATAATGGGAACTTAGACACTGACTGGGTAATAAAGCAGTCGCTGAAGCGGTGCACAGCAGGTGAGAAGGTTTTGGAGACAGGGCCCCTTTGTTTCTATCGTAAATCACCAGCTCCCTGATTCCTGCCAGTGCTGGACCCAGGGAGCTGTGCCACGTCCCAGTGCCCAGGTCACCTGAATCCACCGGGCAGGACCGCGCGTGGGTGCCCACGAGCCTGAGTCTGTGCTCCCCGCGGGCACTGTGCCAGGCAGAGTCACTCAGCTCCGGGGACCAGTGCCATCCCTGATGGCACGACTGGTGCTGCCACATCTGCCTGTGAGCTCACACAGATCAGGCAGTGCCAAAGTTGCCGCCTGCTTATTGCTGAGTGAGTGGGAGAAGCAACAGCCCGGGGACCTGCCAAGGCGTGGAGTAGCCACGGAGCATCCCCCTGCAAGGTGCCCGTGTTCTTTAACTGCATCTTTAATTCAATGGAATACTTGGGCGTTACATTAAAATCGCACAGCAGCTGACTATTTAAAACACATACATTGAAGCCCGCCGACAGGGAGCTGTTCTGTAGATCAACTTCCAACAGAAAACACTGCTAAATTTCTCTGAGGCCTTTCCAAATGACCCTCCTGGGACCGACAGCCTGGTGTTGCTATGCAAAGAGAAATGGGTCAGAGCCATCGCGTTTGACTTTAAAATATGACTTTATTGCTCACCACGAATGCACCGAGGCTCCCGGCAAACGGAGGGAGGCAGGGCTGGGCAGGCAGGTGGCCGTCTCGGCGCGTTTGCCACAGTGCCCTCAGTGCTGGGAGGGAGATGGATTATTTCCTGAGCTCCACTTGTTATTCCCAGCACTGCTTTCCCATCTCTCCTGCCAGTGGAAAGCTGCCATGGGCTCTGCCCTCGCCAGACGGTGACTCACGGGGCTGCCCGCGCCGCTGCCCGCTGCCCCCGCATCGCCGCGCTGCGGCAGGGACCTGCTCGTGCCATGGCACCACCGAGCCCTGCGCGGGGTCTTGCAGCCGCTGAGAGCCACGGCTCTCGCTCCCTGCGGAGAGCTCCGGCTGCAGCTGCAGCCGCGGCTGGAAGCGGCTCCCTGACACCGCAGTTCCCGCAGAGCCACGCTCTCTCCGGAGGTTAAAAAAGCCCCGTTAGCACCAGTCGTCCCCCTCCCACCGCACCCTGCACCTCCGTCCTGGCACTGCTCCCTGCTCTGACCCCAGCCCCGGGCAGGGAACGCTGCGCGACATCACCCGGAGCACGACGGGTCTCCTGGGACACGATGGCACCCGACTGTACGGGGGACGTGCTGTTCCTCTGCCAGATCTGGATCTCAGAGGCAGGGCTCTTCTCCGTTCTCCCGTCACGTATTCCCTACAGAGCCGGGACGGATGCGGGCAATACAAGTGTAGTTCCCATTTTCAGCACAGAGGAAACATCAGAGGCATGTGGGTGGGAGAGGGAAAGGCTGGTGGCTGCACAGTGTCTGTGTGAACCCAACGGGCATCCCAGCACCCAGAGCACCTCTGTGGGAAACGACGTTTGGCTGCTGGAAAAAAGGTACAACTGGAATAGTTACTCAAAAAAAAAAAAAAAAATCCAACTATATAGTATAGATTTGAAATTATTTATTTTTAACATTCCTTTTGAAATACACGTCTACGATTGTGCTCACTTTAGAAATGGTACATACACAAACATCCTGTTCTCAGAACAGAAATTACCAGGTTGGGCATTCTCACGTACAAAATGCACGACGCTGGATGGCAACAGAGAGGGTTGTACAAAACCCCCTGGACGCAAACCACAACATGTGCAATTCACATCTGTCAATGACAGTTTCAATTTTCTGTCCAACGCAAACCAATAAATTTCTTTCGAACGCTGTGAAATTAGGTGATGGTCTTAACGCTATCTAAACCAGCCAAATTTGAAATAATACATGATGTTTATAATACCTGATTTTACAGGTGCTTTCTACCTTCTTCCTCTAAACTGTCCAATTTGCTGCCATAATTGTGTTAAACTGAAATTTTTTCCAGTCTGCACCTCGCTTGAAGCTTGTTGTTCCTATTTCAGACCCAAAGAAGAACCTGCATGCCCTAAAGCCTGTCCGTTTTCTAACGATATTGGATGCTCTAACAAAAAAGCAGTACATTTCACCCTAAACTTTAATGAGCCTATATCCTTGGCTCCCCACTACTACACTAACACCAGGTTACACAGAACTGATGAGGGAGGTGGAAGTCAAGAGGAACTCTAACAGGCATCACTACTGCTACACTTACAGCCAGAAAGGGATGGTCAGCAGAAACCTGCATCCCACAGCAGCTCCGCACCTGCGCGGCCAGCACCGACCCTCGCTGGCTCCCACGCCGGCGGGCTCCGGGTCAGTGTCTGTGCTGCACCGCGGAGGCCGAGCGCTCCACGCCTGTCACCGGGGCGTTTGGCTCTACAGGCCCAGCCAAAACAAGAGTTTTAGAGTTTTAGGGAAGAAGTGAAAACACACAGCGAGGAAGACCTACGGCCTTCATCCCAAAGACCCCTGCCCACGACCACCAGGAGGCGTGTCAAGGAGGAGCCTGAGGCGGATCCGGAGGCGGGGGCTATGGAAATGATCTCCTGGGAGAGAGACTGCCCTTTTGGGGGGGGGGTGATGAGTGTGTCTGTATAAATACAAGAAAACTGCTACGGCGGGGGTGCACGTTTGTGGTGGAGCGATCCCCCGTGCACCCAGCGCTGCAATAAACATACCTACTTTACAACTTTCCAAGTTGTGGAGTCTGTTTCTGCACATCAGGGTCCTACCCAAAAGGTGCTGGGGAAAGGCTGGAGCCAGGGAATTTGAGAAGGAACTAAACGGGCTTTTGGTCACAGGAGCAGTAAGTCTGTGATTTCGCTGCCTTGTTTTCAGAGCTTGTAGGCACTTACTGGTAAGTGGCTATGGATGTGTGTTCAGGTCAACATTCACATCAAAGAGGAGTTTTACCAAAGTGCTGGCTCACTCTGGTAAAGCAGGACTTGTCTGCTTTTCTCATGCAAATGATTTAATAGCTCGGCTTAAGTAGCTTTCCAGGTCACGTCAGCCATGCTGGGCTCCACCAGAGGCTTCGCTGATTTTTACTGCCCTGCTTATCAGCTGTGCTTCACTGCCCACTGCGTAGCACCACTAGAAAAGAGCATGCCATCTCACCCTTTAGCTCTGTTCTGTAAGGTTTTAGCTCAGCGATGATGTTGGTTCCCTCTGCACGTTGCTTTGCGTTAGGTCCTGCCAGCCGAGAGAGCGGCACCCCCGGCGTCCCCGTCCTGCCTTTCGCTTTGCCTTCCCCGTGGGACGCAGCGACGCACCACGAAGCACCATCTCGCTCCCTCCGTGCTGAAGCCAGGCACGACGGTCGCCCAGTCACCCTTCAGTCTGGTTCCAGACAACGGACGCCGCAGCCAGCGCAGCACCAACACGCGGTTCCCAGGGCCTGAGACCGGACCCCACCGTGGGCACCCGCTGGCGTGTGGGCACCGGCCGCGCAGTGTGACGGATCTACCGGGGACTCGCTGCCGTGACCAGCCCGGGCCGGAGCCCTCGGCTCAGGGCACAGAAGCCATTTGGCTGTGCCTGGCCCCACGTGCAATCCGGACAGAATTTTGCAAACATTGCCCAGTCAAGGCAAAAACGAGAGTTTGGGGGAGGGAGGGGATATGGTTTGGGTTTTTTAACATTAGCGTTACCTTTTTACTGAGGTTCATTTTAATGCATCACCGCACTAATGACCTAAAAATCTGCATTAGGAAGTGACTCATATGGGGCGGGGGGGCAGCGATGGAGACAGCATTCGTGGTGATTTAAAGATGGATGATCTAAGCGGGACTCAGGCCAGACCTCTCCGAAGGTGCACGTGGCTGAAACACGCAGAAAGAGCAGGAGGCACGGACGTGAGCAGTCTGTGCCTTGCTCCGCTCCCGAGGGCAGGCTCGGGAAGAAGCCACAGTGGTACCTATTAAAACGAGAGCCTCCTCCCAGCAGCCTACAGCAGAATGACCAGCGGCACAAGCGTCCTGGTCCGCGTGCTCTACAAAGGCTCCGTCCCCACAGAGCCCACCTGAGCGCCCCGCTCACCCCCGGCACTGCACCATCACATTCCTGGCACTAGCAAAGTTGCTTTCTCATTATTTAACAGTGTGCACCTGCTGGATTCCACGTTCCCTAAAAAAGATAATAATTTCCTTATTAAGAGAAGCTATGGAATCGATAGCACAGAGCGGTGAGTGAATTGAGGCCATTTGTCTCTTACGACCAGCACTAGTCTCATTAAAAAGTACACGCGGTGGGTCTTGACAGAAGATGCTATTCTGAACCAGCTTTTCACTATTTCTTCCTTGCTGGATGGAAAGGCTTGTTCTGATCTATTTCTGAATCCCAGCTGTCTCCAGGCCTTTGAACAATCCCCTTCCAAGCCCGAGGTGTTCATCCTGCCCCACAGAGCAGCCTTCTTCCAGCCCAGCCCACCGCACAGAGCCTGGATGCCGCGGTGGGGTGAGCGTTTTGCCCCAGCAGAGCGCGGGCACAGCCGGGACAGCCAGCGCCGGCTCTGCCGCACGCCGGCGTCGGGAGCTGCAGCCGGAGCAGCCTTCCCAGGCGCCCGGCTGCCGTGCGGGGCTGCTCTGCTCCCCCCGCCCCGTGTGGTCAGGGTCCCCCTTCCAGCGCCCGCGGAGGTGCCGAGCGGGAATCCGGACGGAGACTGGAGTCGCCATCAGACTCGGGCCCACGGCAAAGCTCCGTGTTTGCCGCCGCAAGCGCTGCGGCACGCTCCGCTCCCCGGCGAGGGTGAGCCCACCACCGGTGCTCGTCAGAACGGCCGCTTCCCAAGCCCGTGGCTCAGATTCCTGTCTCAGATGCCACTGAGGGTTGAGAGCTGCCACATCCTATGAAAAATAAATTAAGGTTCGCTTGGATACGTGTTGCTTCGGGCTGACAAGGCGCAAAACAGCTTTTTTGTATTTTCACCGTTACATTATTGCTGCTGTTACAGGCTACAGCGATGCCAAACTGCCACATTTTTTGATTCAAGCAATTTCTTAATACACGAACTTGTAGGAGGCTTTATGCTTTGGAGACTACAGCCCTCATTTCCAGGAGTGAGAAAAATGACAAAACACAGGCCTAACTAAATGCCTAAAGGATTGTTTAAAATGTTGTTAGATTGTCTGACGAAATAAAGGCTTTCCACAAGAACTCAGTGTGTACTCACAAAGAGCCAGTGTTGTCAAATACTCAATTTGAACTCATTCAGCTATTTACATTTACTATGATAACAGCTATGATTATATAAATGGATTGAAGCTCTGGAGTGAAACATCCATCCCACGCCTTTGCTTGGTCTCATTCCTCCAGCCACTTTCTCTACAGCAAACGCTCACGGGTTTTTTTCTACCTCACACTGTTCCTTTTGTCCCGCGCAGTCTGCAGTGGGCGGCTGCAGAAGCTGCAGACTGATTTCCCATCAGCAGCCGCATTTCTTTTCTTCTGGAGCCGCCGTGATTGAAAACCCCTAATTCTGCGCTGCCGCCCTGCTCGCGATCGCTCAGAGGTTCCTCTTTCAAAATATTGTCACTCAATATTTACGCAGCTTTACACGAGCGGTGCCTATTCTGGTCTCCAGTCACGCGCCTGCTGCTGTCATTTTGCACGGCAAACGGGGATGCTCCGGGGAGGACTGACAGCGGCTTTCCCCATCTTCTGCTCCGCTCTTTCCAGAGCAATAGGAGGTAGGAGAGGGGAGACCTTGCTTCCTGCTGCAGGAGCGTGTTGCTCCCCCCTCGCTGGCTGCTCCTCACTGGGATCAGCAGAGGCAGCTTTGTTGGCAGAGGAGACTGGAGAAAAAACAAATTATCTCTCTAGATAAGTCTCCAGACTTCTAGACTGGGTCAACCTTTTGCCATTTTACAAGTCAAAAACACCCAGCAAAAATGTGATATTTAGCCTGGCTTGGAGCTGTCACAACAGGCACAAAATCCCATCTTACTCTCCTGTTAAATGATCCTTGTTCTAAGGAAAAAAAAAAAAGAGATTAATGAATGCATCCATATGAGCTATTAAGAGAGAAATAAAGGCAAAGATAAAGACAGAGGCAGAGAACGGTAGATCCTAAAACATGTATTTTCCGCAGTTTCATTTTTGATACAACAGATGCAGTTTCTTTCTTTCCTCAGACTGGAAAGATCGGCTTGACGACCATCTCATCAACAGCAGTGTATAATAACATCTCCTCGCTATTAATATGCAAATTGAAATGCACACACTGATTAAAAACATATTAGACAAAGGCTATTGTCAAAGAAAGCCCCGTGAGCACGCTGCCAACTCCGTTAGCCCACGGAGGGGATGCTGCTCAAACCACTCCCTTTCGAGCACTGGCATGGCCAACCTGGCCCACGCCACCGCGGCGAGCGAGCCGTTACCGTCACTGCCGCACCAGCACCAGCACAGCCTCCGGGACAGTATCTGCAAACAGAGCCCTCCTGCCCGGGCTTCCTACGGACACTGACAAAAATTCACCCGCTCTGCACTGTGAGCTCAGGTCCAGCGGGCTGCAACCGCCTGCCCCGCTCGGGCACCACTCTGCGGTGACGATGCCATCCCGCCGTGAGCTGGGCACCTGCAGCTCCCCGTCCTGCCCAGGGATCAATGGGCTGCGGATGCATGGGGGTGGGGGGGTCCAGGTGAAGCTGGCTGGGGCAATTCAGGACTCTGGTGCATCTGGGGCCCCCGCAGCATGTTGTACTGATGACATTATCGTGCTCCTTCAGAAGATGGTGTGTGGTAACAGTCCCATCAAAGATGCTATGGCATTAATGAGTTTTACTTCTAAGACGTGGCATCTGTGGCCACTATGTCAAAGCGGGGGTGAAAGTGGGCAAGACCATCATGGAGAGATGTCCAGGATAACTGTTCAGCATCAGCTACTCGTGTTCTACCCTGTGCCCCTACCAAAATCCAACCTGCAACCCCTCTGCTGAAGGATATGCAATGAGGTTCTGGCCAGGAGTACGAGCCAGCTGCACTCAGAGATGATTTTCAGTAGTACTGGCAGGATTATGAGATGCACAAAGGTGCTGGGAAAATGAGGATATGATATAGAGAAGGAATTTTATAGAGTTTGCCTTAGATCTCCTGTGACTTAGGGTACAAGTAATAAGAAAGAAAGTGGTATAAAAATGCAATACATTGCTCTGGCGTGAAGAGCTCTGCAGCTGTCTCCCGACCCAGCTCCTTAAAGCCAGACCACCTCACTTAGCAAAGATAAACACCACAGCGTCAACAGGACCAGCTCTCTCATCCCTATTCTGACACTGGAAATATAAATTGAACTAGAAAATTCATCCCAAAGTCTTGCAATTGAGCTCAGTGCAGTAATTTAAGTGGGGAACACTTTGCAATGTTAATGGATATTTGCTTTCTCTCTTTTGAGATCCTGAATGTTTAACCATCAAATTAGGTCCTCTGTATCTCGCAGATCTGCAGCAGATCTGGAGGTTCCCAACGGCCTCTCAGTGGTGGGAGAGGACTTCCAGCTGGTCACACGCCTGAGGAGTTCAAATGAATCCAGACAAGCGCAGAGAGCTGCCAGCACAGCCAGGAGGAGGGATGCAGACTTTCACATACATAATTTGAAGATTATGGAAAGTGGTTTTAAAGGTCAGGACTTGCTAATTAAGTTGATGCCAGAGGAACTTAACAAAGAAAGTACCACTTACGTACCAGGAGCGTTCTGCTCCCGTGATTAACTTCTTTGTATTAAGTAGCGTGTCTCAGAGTCGAGTCACTTTACACACTGTTGCCATAGAGCTCTACTGCCTTAGCACAAGGAGCGGGTACAAAACGTGTAGTATTTGTGCTGTATTATGTCTGAGCATAAAACACTACAGAAAGTCAGCGTCTTGCCTCCGAAACACAACCGAACGTATCTGCACCAGAGCCTGGAGGATGTATTAGTATGTGCTACAAAACTCTAACGAAACACCTCTGAAAGATTGCAGTTTTGGTGTTAATAATCACACTTCCAGCTGTCCCCCAGTGCCAGCAGCACGCCAGTTAGCACAGCTCCTTAGAAGTGTGTGTGTGGCAAGACACAAGCAGGCTGACAATTACTGAGATTTACTTTCTTCAGAGAATGTCTTGCACAGAATTTTAAGCTGGGAAAAGGTTTGGCCAAAGCAGAAAAAATTAAGTTCTGTAACGTACAGATGTTCTGCACGAAAAATGCAGAGTATGTCTTTGGTTTAATGAAGAAAATACATGCAAATGTTTTCACCCTTCAATGTAAAGTAACCTTGGGGGACACAGTGGTTGCGCTGCATCCGTTTCCAAAGATCTCTAACACATCCGCACACAGCGTTTAAGCCTGGGGTGGTGTAATAGTCTCGACATCAGAGAAGAGCGTGCAATCTGGAGGCATTTCTGCAGGGATCACCGAGTTCCCACTAGGAGATTTGTCTTTTTATGTCTTGCTTTGAAGGCCTAATGAACTTAGGAAAAGCAAGAGATTAGAAGGATTTAGGGACCAAAGCCTGATTGACTGGACCAGGACAATATTGGCAACAAATGCAAATATTGCGCTGCTCTAGTTACTCCAGTTTGAAGCAGGACAGAGCAGGGGAACGTGACGGGGCGTCTCATTCCCTCCTCACACCCCTCTCGCTCTCCGGAGCCGGGTGCCGCGGGACGCGCCAACCTCGTCTGCAGCGCTGACCCTCCTGCTCTCGTGACGTACATCTTTGCTGCACCTCTGCAGCGTCGCGGGACAAACCGTCTACCCGAAGGCTGCCAGGGTGGCACCCAGTCTTGATTTTTCTAAATTAGAGACAGGTCGTCTGTCTTTGGTCGTTCTCTTTGACCAAGCGAGGCACCAGCCCCAGGCCAAGCCGGAGAGCCGGGGAGAAGGACAGACAGACCCGAGCGAGCCGGGTTCCGGAGGCTGAGTCCAACCCAGCGCCCTGCAGCAGCAGCAGCGCTGTCGACACACCTGCCTAGGGAAAGAAATTGTGTTTGTGCTGTAATTAATTTGCTGCAATTAGCTTGTAGTGATTACTTGAGCACACAAGCTACAAGATTTGTTTCTCCTCTCCCGACAAAATCGCCTCTGCAGCACCCTGGGTGCAGCCCCAAGCAAGGCACAGGCTGCAGGAAGGAAGAATTTGGGGGGAAGAGGCTCAAAATTCAGGCTGCACACGCATGAATGATGTGCCCTATTTCTGTAAATCATTCTCTCTGTAAAGAGGCAGTTTAGCTTCAGAAACACTGGCGTCTCACGTTATTACCCAAAACACAATAAACGGAACAGCCCCACAGCTATGAAACCCAAGGAGATGCTTACTCATCTGTGAACACCCCATTCTCCTCCACACATGAAAGGCATTGACGCAAGAGCACAAATTAATCACACCGACCTTCTTCAGTATCGCTTACTGTCCCCAAGAGTAAACAATTAGGATCTGCAGCACATCCGACCCTTCCCCTTGTGAGACCGAAGGCCCAGGCACACCGCGCAGCCGGCGCCGAGGCTCCCGACCAGCAGAGCTCCGGGCGGCCTCCGGGACGCGGAGGAGCAAAGAGCTCTCTTCCGACTCAGTTCCTTCTCTCTGTTTACATCCCATTAGCGAGGAAGAGGGAAGGAGATGCTGCTGGCTGGTGCACTGCAAAGCACAGCCCTGGAGCACAGCGCGGGGGTGACTCCATCGCGGGCACCTCCGCTTTGCCAGGAGCTTTCAGGCAGGAGAACGCTGCAGGTGCAGGAGCCTCTGAACACGCCTGCAATGCAGTGTAGATAAAAACGATGCAAGTATTGCCTGTGTGAGCACGTGCAAAGAGAGGCACATCAGTTACCCCAATTGCACATAAAATATTTTTAAACACGTACCACGAAATCAGGAAGAGTTAGTGAGGCAGAGGCGAGAGCACCGAAGGGACGAGGTCTGTGATGAGCTCCGCGGGCTCCCACTCTCCTCCCCAGCAACATAACGGGGCAATGCAACGCAGTTCCACGCTGTACACGAGATGCACTCGTCACTTACTTCATTTGTCCCTTTTCTAAGCAGAAGATATCTTTCAAGTATGTCACAGCATCCCGTACGTTTGCTTGAACCAAAACTCAGCACCTCCTCGGAGCCCGGCCGAGGTCCGAACCCCAGTCTGTGCCACGGTTCTCCCAGTTTACGCAGCCAAAGCTTTGCAGGTGTCCCCTGGGCCACCACCAGCCACCGCTCACACGCGTGTGAGCAGGGAGAATATAAAAGCATTAAATGTTAGAACAGGCCTGCTGCTTCTCCCCCGCCTTCCCTATGCCACTAAACGGAGCACAAACAAAACGCAACAGGAGTTTCAAAGTCAACAAAGACAGTCAGGCAAACTTTAAAATTCAACGTGAGTTTTGTGTCTACATCTCCTACCCGTCACAGCTGAAACATTGTCTGTGACCTCCATCATCACACGGGACGACACCCACATTCATTTCACCAAACATGAAGACGATTCCTCTGTTCTGTCGAACCAATCAGCCCGGCCACGACACGGTGTGCACGTGCCTTTGGTTAAACACCAAATGAAGATCAAGCATTGATCATCACCTAGTAAGTATATTTGCTGACAGATGTCACGTTATCGAAAAAAACACCCAAACCTGAACCACAGGAGCCTCATTTCTGCTTAGACTAGAAGGGATCTATTTAGCCTTCGCTGCCAGCAGGCAAAATAACACGGGTTTCCATAGAGCAACATTTATTATTGATCTTCCTCCTTATTTAGGAAAATTATTTCTCTTCTCTCCTGAAGGTTTGGAAAGAGTCTTTTGAAAATAAATCTGTTCAGTTTGGGCTTTTAATTGCCTTTTCAAGGTAAAAGAATCATTTCCACCAACAAAAATGGGTTTGTTTTCATCAAAAGGGTGACCCTAGCAGCGAGGCAGTCCAGAGTCCCAGAGGAGACAGCATCAAGAAGCCAGTCAGGCAGTGTCACCACTGCAAAGGAAAGCCAAAGCAGCTTTCCGTGGCACTGCTCCCCGCGGCGCGTGCCACGGAGCCACGGCAGGAACGAATGCCCGGCAGCTGCCCGCAGCCCACGCTCCGCTCCCACTGGCCATGGAAGGTGAAATTCTTCCCACAGTAGGGAAAGTATGAAAAGCAGAACCCTGTCAGCAGCAGATGAAGACTATTTTTCTTCCTCTGGCATCACAAGGTCCCTTCCACGAGAAGCCTGCTCCTGCTTCACACCGTGGGCTCAGGGGCAAGCAGAACTGCTCACGGTGATGCAATCCTACAGGTACCACCACTGGCTTCAGGACAATTTCTTCTCAGCATGTGCTGCCTTCTGACTTGATGACTTTAAACATGGCATTTCCCCAAAATATGGTTCAGTGACGCTGCCCTGATGTCACGTTCACATCTGCCACTCCGGACCGCTCTGCTGCACAAACGCTTTGGGTGCTGCTTCCCTCGACGTTACCGAGCAGTGCGTACAGACCCGCTGCTACAGAGCTTGCTACCTTACGGGCTACCGTACCAAAAATATACAATAACAACAATAATTATATGAACATATAAAATGACATTTGCATCACAGCTGCAGTTTTCCAAGTGACGTGCCCAAACATCTCTCATCTGACACACACAGCGCTACTCAACACCACAACGCAGCGCAACACACTTTGCTTCGCCTCGGTTTATCACGGCGCGGAGAAGCGGACGGAGGGCACGGGTGAGTCACCCACGTACCACTGGTTCCCTTGGCAGAACTTGCACAAACCCGCAGGCGCGCTGGGCAGCTGCAGAGTAAATTAAAAGTTTCCCCAATGCAGAGGCAGTAGCAGCAGGTCACTGCGCTTCCTTGAGGTGGGGGAGAAGTGGATTTGCACCTTGCTGGGATCCCTGGTAAACGCACTGATGGGTCTGTAGACATCGCTGCTTGCTTCCAGAGACGCAAGAGAGCCTCCGGCCGAGCGCGCACAGAGAGAACCGTCACAGCCTGTTATGTCAGAGATGCAGAAGCCGGGAAATGGCCCCGGTCTCAGAAGAATTGTGCTACTACACATACATAAAACAACCAGACTGCTCTTTATAAAGGTGGTGCTGAGTCTCCAGCAGCATTCAAACGACGGGCTCTCTGCGTGCGAAGCGCTCTCCCCGCACGGTGTGTTTGGCATCGCTCGCAGGAGCCACGTGAAACGGGATTGTGTTTATTGCAGCGGGTCAGGGAACAAACCTGCTCTCCTTGTGCCGACTGCGGCGGAAAAACTAAGACCCTTGGGAGCTCCCTCTTTCCAGTGGACACAGTTACTTTTGCTTCCCCTGAAAGCCAGGAGGATTAAGCGCCTTCCCCACAGACAAGCCCCAAACTGCTGCAGACTGGCCCCTGGCTGGGGTCTGCACAACCACCGTTCCTCTTGGGCATTTAAAGCTGGGTTTGGTCAATTTTTTTCCCCTTCAAATCCTTTCACCCTTTTTCCTCCTTGTGAGCAACGACCCCCAGAGGCACGGCCCCAGCCATGGGGTCCCTGGCTGCAGAGCTGTCAGACCGGGGTCCTGCACAGGTGGTGGGACCCCTGCTGAGGGGGCTGCTGGAGCACCTGGAGGGTCTGTAGCACACCCAGCCTGAGGCTTCCTGCAGACCCGACCTGCTGAACGCTTTGCCTCTCGCAGCGCAAACACGGCTGCAACACGCGGGGTGTTCTGAGCAGGGAAAGACTTCGGCTCCCAACCCTCCGCCCACGCCGCAGGGAACGCCAGCGCTCCATGGGAGACCCCCGGCTCGGCAGCACCGGGCTCCAACAGCGAGGGGAGGGGAGGCTGCACGGTGCCAGCCGGTGCCTTGGCAGAGCTCTGCGGTCAGCGCAGTTCCCGCAGCAGCAGATCCTCCATCCCCAGGCAAGGAGCGTTTCTGCCCCGGTCCAGAACTCACCGGTGCAGCTGCGCTGGCTGCGCGGGCGTCGAGCCCGGCCGCTGGCGAGGGCTCACCCCACCACAGCTCCCAGCCCCGTGCCCGCTGCACGGCGCAGGCAGCTCCAGGGACGTGCGACGGTCGGCCTCGCTGTCCTGGAACCGGCCACCTCTCCGCCATCCCCATGGCTGGTCCCCGCCACCGCTCCCTGCGGGTGCGCAGGTGACGTGCCGCAGCCGGTGCTGCCCGCGTGGGATGGCCCGGCGAGCTCTGCCGCCACCGGCGCCAGCCGGGTCCCGCCGTCCTTCCCACAGCTCTCCGGAGCGCGGCTGCTGCCGGTGACAGGCAGAGTAACGGCCGGCTTTGGGGTCGCATCAGCCAAGTCCATAAAGCAAACGGCCTCCTGTTGAAATCCTACCGGCAGGAAAAGGATTTTACACTTTCATTTTAGTTTCCTTTGCTCAGTGAACCATTTGTTTCTCTGAAGACAAAGAGGAAAGGAAAAAATTCATCCGTTACACAATCCCCGTCATTCATTTTTTGCTGCTCTTTATGTGCTGACACAAACCATGCTGGAGGAGGTGAAGAAAGTATGTTTATTTCTGGTTGAAGACTGATTACATCGCTATCATGGATAATGTAATAGAATGATTTTATACTCTTGGGAGAAATCTAAGAATAAATATGAAAAAGTAAAATATTTTGTTTCCACTGTCTCTGAAGATGAGTGATGATTAAGTGCTGTATTTACAGGATAGTTATCATACTCTAGACTGTGCTGAATAAATATTATCTTGAAAGGGTAAAAAAATCCATTGAAATATTTTAACTCACCACAAAATTAAAAAAAAAAAAAATCATCCATGTATTTGTCCAAAGCGAAGGTTAGTTACATGTTAATTATCGAATCCACACAGGATCATTGTCCAAGAGCACATCCTCTCCTCGCTGACCGGTTCCGCTCCGCAGAAGCAGCCTCAGTGGTTTTCCTCGTCTCCGCTGACGAACTACTACTGGTTCTTGAGGCTGCAAGACAGAAACGAAGCAGACGTCACCCCCGCCCGCCCCCTGGCTCGGGCAGCTCCGGAGGGTCCCGCTCCCCTCCCCGGCGGATGGTGCCCACTCCCCCGGCCACCTCTTTCCGTGGCCGAAGCTCCGGCGGGACCCGGCACCGCAGGCAGGTCCCAGGCGGATGGAGAACGGGGAAACCTGCGGCTTCGCTCGTAGGGACCAAAGAAATCTTGATGTGGGCAAAGAGGAGACGTCAGTTCTAAAAAATACATGAACAAACTCCTTCTACCCAAAACATATTTGCAATTTTAAGGGCAGTTTTGTATTTTATGGAAGAAAACTGCTGTAAATGTGAAAAAAAATCATACTTTCTTTAGGTCCTCAATTTACGTTTGCTTAAGAGCCTACCAAACCCTGAAAACTTGCCCCGTTTGCAACCCAACGCATTTTTGGCCAACGAGGAGTTTCTCATTCCGCAAGCGTTGGCGATCCCAAGTTTACACGTTGAGAAATCAGTGGAATGTTTACGCTTTACACTGAAATAATTCATCCGTACACCTGATACCACAAAACAAAGTTGCCAGCTGTTCTGGGGCTCCCAAATTATGATCAAAACAGAAGATATCAGAGAGATCTTTATTTTCATTTACATTAAAAGGGAAGGGAGACAATTTAATCCTGTAATGAGAGAAAGTATTACACACTCTCTTCATAGGCAGCGTAATTATTCAGCTGCTCTCTGGAACTAAAATAATGACAAATTAAAATGCCTTTCAATTCCATCTACCTTTTATAATGATTCATCTTCTGGAGTTATTATCACTCTAAAGGCTTCTTTATATTTTAGGCATCAGCCACTACACGTTACAGAAAGCACACAGAAAATGTTACTGCTACCAATAAAAGTTGCAGTCATCAAGGTAAGAAAAAAATAATTTGGCTTTGTTGTAAAGTACATGGTACAACTCACATATTTAATGTAACTTCCCGAAATTTATTTGAAATCTCATATCAAAGAGCACATTCATTCTGAGTGAGGACGCGCAGGAGGGAGCCCAACCTCCCAGCACCGGGGATGGGGCTGGAAAAGCCCACGGGAGACAGAAATAACATTCTGCACAAAATCTGACATAAATGAAGTCGGGCCAGGAACTCCCAGAGCCTTTGTCTACTCCTGTCTCCTGCTTTTTGGCACCTAATAAACTCCCAGAGCCCCCCGGGAAGGGATGAGCAGAGCATCCCCCAGCGCACGCCCTGCCCCGCCGTCGCCGCTCCGGCAGGTACCGCCACCGGGAACGCGCCTCGGCCCCCGCGGGCTGTAAGTATGGAAATGCAAACATGGCAAAGGGTGACAGTCGATATTTACAATATTTTGATTAGCTCCGATTTCTGAACAGCCAAGCAGCTTATGTTAATAAATACCCTATTCCAATTAGACATCTGTGTTCTCAATCAGAAAAAAAAAAAAAAAGGAAAAGACAAACCCCTCACAGGCACCGAGCCCGCTGCCACCACTCACCGGGGGTTTCCCAGGGCGCAGGGCTGAGCAGGGAGATGCTCAGAGCACACTTCCCAAACCAGGAATGACCATTCTCACCCCCAGCCCTCCTTTTGACCCAATACTGCACCCCTTCGGCACGCTCAGACTCTTATAGCATCGATTGCACCCCAGTGACAGCTGCAGAATCGGGGCCCCTCTCTGCAAAAATCCTAAAATTAATCAGAAAGCACGAGTCTGAGAGGGAAACCCAGACGTGTATTAGCATCTATGAATGTGTAAATGAGTGGTTAGAAAACCCCAGAACACATTTGTGAGCTCTAGATGTGGCAAAGAGGTCTGGCTGATCGGAGACAAAATAAAAGCAAGAAGATAAAGTTCTTCTTTATGGAATGGGAATCGTTATCCCCATATAGTCAGACTCTTATCACTAAGGCTGGATCTCAGCCTCCAAAGGGCAGAGGACAGCTCGTGGCTCACGACAGCTCCCGCTATCCGGCACGTTGTTACAGCGTCTGACGGATCCGCGACCGGCCCCGACGTCAGACGCGGCTCCGTGCTCGGTACTGCCAACAGCAGCTTTGGTCCTTCCCTCGTTCTGCACGAGCATTTCTGTGACCCCGAATCTGAACCTCCTCTGGCTTCCTGCACAGCCACCCAGGACTTTAATTCTCTGCGGTTTGTTGCAAATAACTTTCAGCAGCGACTCTTCATCTTTCCAGTTTACATCAACCAGAAAAGACGGAAGTTTTGTTTCTTCCAGCCCACAGTAGGCAGTGAGGAGCAGGGCTGGCACGTGATCCTCTCCCAATATTTCAGAGATAACGTCCCCTCCTTCCTGCAGCTCCTCTTTGGCTGCCACTGGTCCCCATAGAAACGGAGCTACTGGTGCTGCCCACAGTCCAGCCGGAGCGGCACCGGCGCTGCCAGCCGCCCTGCGCCTCGCTCCCCATTCTGCTGCTCCTCTGCCCGCTGGGGAGGGGGAAGGCAGAAGGGAAGATTAAAAAAAAAACTCTTCTATTTCTGGAAAGCAAGTCAAACAATGACTCAATCATCCCTACACAGTTCATAAATCCTTAATTAAAGGTTTGGTGCTCCTCCCCGCTGCAGATGTTCCAGAGTCCAGCCACATTCCAAAACCTGCCTCCGTGCAGCCGCCAGCGCTGCTCACCAGAGCCCCGACCGGAGCCGCTTCCCCGAGACGTGGACGAGCAGCCCGTGCTCGGCTGCTCCCGGGAACACACGTTCCCTTTGGAGCTCTGACGAGCACTGCCTGACCCCTGACGTGAACGGTCTGCCATGCCTTAAAAGAAATGTTCTTCTGTACCTGACTCCAGCCCCAGTCCTGACCTCACGATAGGATAAAAAAGGATGCATTTTTCCTCCATTTTCAAATACACAGCTCAAAGTACCTGCACCCTAGAGAAAAAACAGGAGCTGGTAGACATTATCCTGCTCTGCATATTCATTGGTCAGAAGGACAAGGACTTGCTCATATCAGCTACCCCCTCCTGCATCTTTTACTCAACACCAGAACACTTCCAGCTTCCCCCCCAACTCTCTATTTTCCCATCTTTCGATCAAACAAATTCAGCCAGAAGCATTCAGACGAGCCCCTGAAATTCCTGTAAAGGAGCAGCTAAGCTGTCCCCACCAGACCCCCCCCAGAAGAACACACGGGGTCTGTCGCCTTCACCTGTGGCTTCGCTAGTGGAGCTCCAGCACCGCCGGCGCCCGCGCTGGGAAGTGCTGGAGGTCGGATAACACGGGCGGCTCAGCCGTAGTTCAAGGGCTGCTGTATGGAGGGTTATTTAAAGCAACTCTGGCAGTGCCTTGGTTGTGTGTTGCTCCCTGAAGAGCTCTCAAGAACTATAATAAATATCCACAACTTGACTCATTCCTCATAAAAGTTCCTCCCTCCTAAAGCAGCTTGCCAGAAGACTCATCTGCCCAGCGTTTTTTGGGTGCTACCAGCTTCCAGCCTGTGCTCACCCTCCCTGCCGACCTGTCCCAGAGCAAAATCCCTTCCCTTTACGAACTGCTCCCCTTTTCTTTTTTTTTTTAATTATATGAAGTATGACAGCTACATAAAATGTTTTGTTGCCTTGGCAACTGCAATCCACTAGCTTCAAACCAAGGTGTAAGGAACAGGACAGTCTTGACACTAACCAACGATAATGAGAACAGCAAAAACCAGTGGGCGAAATGCTCAGGAGGGCTGCGTGGGGCATGGCTGCCTGGCACGACAAAACATGGTGCCCCGACGCTGAGCATGCTGCCTTCGCCCTGCACCTGGAGCCCAGGTGCTGCCATGGCCCAGCCGTGCTCTGGGATAAAGCAGCAGCAGAAACTCCACGGAAGCACCAGGGCTGGATTTCCAAACGAACTTCGTTACGCAGAAGAGCTAATCTCTTGCAGACAGCCACAAACCCAGAGATGCCACTCTGCCAAAATCCGTTGGGTTTCTGCTGCCCCGCACGTCCCTCTGGGTTGGAAACCGGGCTCGGCTGATGGCACGTGAACCTCTGGTCACTCGAACAACAGTCAAGACACGATGTAGAATAACTTTTCACAATTATTCATTTACAGCACTGGAAATGAAGATTTCTTCATTTGTCTGCACTACAGGCGATTTCCACAGCCAGGAACAGGCGCTGCGTGACCTGCTTCCCCTTCCTACCATCACCACGAGTGCCCGACCTGCCAGCCGGCTCCGTACAAACACCACGTACATGGTCATCGCTGTGCACGTGGCAAACAGAAGGGCTCCAGCCAGGAGACCCCCAGGCCCATCCTGGGGCTGTCCCTCCGGGTCCGGCCGCGTCCAGCGGCGCACACGGCTGTTCCAGATCCCTCAGACTACGGGGGCAGAACTGACTCAGGATAAGAGATATGGGGAGCTCGTTCCCTCAGTCCCGTAGAGAGGACAATGAAGCGGCAAAAACAGCTTTAAACACGGAGAGTAAAATCTGGTTACATACTAATTACAGGGTGGGAAGAGCTTTTGTGTGCACAAACCCGAGCTGCCAATCCGTTGTCTCTCGCGCTTCTGCACCTTCCTAAAGGCGCTGGAGAGATTCGTGCTGTGCTGGGACACTCAGCCTCAAAGAAAATTGTATAAGAACGAACAATGGATGGAGGAAACAGAATAATCAGAGCAATTTCCCATAGAAATTGGTCAGACAAATGTCTCTAATTGGCATTCCATTATTACATTTGTAACGTACTTTCTTTTGAATTTATTACTTTGTTTCCACTTGCACTGAATGCCCATGAAAATCTCTTGGGACCAGATTTAAGTCATTATGAATAAATGATAAAAACTAAATTTAGAAAGACTGATAAGAATATTAATTTGCAAAAGAGGAAGGGCCTTAGGAAAAAAAAAAAGGGGGAGTCCTGCAGGCCTCTGCTCCGCGCGGGCGCTCCCTGCCCAGGCTGGCCTGATCCTCACCGTTCAAACGCTCCGTGAATAAAGAGGACAGAGCTAACGGAATAATGCCGGGAACCTCTGAAGGTCCGACATCAGCTGGGGAAGGTCTGCCTTCATCCTTCAGCAGCTTAAGCAAAATGAGACGTTAGTACTTGCAGCTGGTTCTGATCACCCGCCTCCCCTCCCAGACGCCCCCAGAGCTACCTGCAGTATTTCAGTAACTAATGGCACCTTCTGTATCCCTCTTCTAATCTGGGCAGTCCTGAGTGCTTTAGCCTGAAACGGTTCCCAAAGCTCACATGTAAGTGCATTAAGAGAGATTAGTTCATTAATCTACTTTCTGGTACCATGTATCTTCATTGCTTCGTTTTAATAATTTGTACTAATTGACAGAGCAGACTCCCACCAAGTCTCAAAGTTGGGTAATACATAATTGCTCTAAATCACAGCATAAACATTTTCACTTGGAAACATCTAATCCCATTACAATCCCAGTGTCTCTTCTGAGGTTTAACACATGAAAGAAGCTGCGAACTCGGGATCATTAAGCATGAAGGCTTGTGGCATCAGGACCAGACATTCTTAACTTGGGTCACTGCTGCCCATTCCTCTTCGTCAGCCCCAAACCAGCCTGGTCTGAGGACAGGCAGAGATTTGGTTTGCACGGCACGCCCCTGACATGTTTCAGTGGGGAGGGACAGCAAACCTCCCCCCGTGTCCTCAGCCGGGCTACGAGATGTGCAAAGCTACGTGCTTTGTGCTGTGAGCACGCCCAGCGCTGCCGCGAGCAGAGGCACCGAGTGCTCCTGCCCGAGAGCCGAAACCCATGGGACAAGCTGAGGACGAGGCGGGTCCCTGAGGATGTGCAGAACGATGGGGGGTTCCTGAGAAAGGGGGTTAGAGGAGGGGTCTGGAGGAGAGCAGGACATCCCCGTAACACGCTTCACCTCTCCAGGCAGGAGCCCCCGGCCCCAGGACGCCCACCGGCTCATGACCTCCCAGACCCAGCTGAGCCCACAGGATTATCCCGGAGCCTGCAGGAAAACCCCTGGAAACCAGGACAGACCCCAGCAGCGAAGCACGGCAGCTGCACAGGGAGCGGGACGAGCTGACAGCGCGAACTCCCTGGGGCGTGCTGTGACCGGAGGAAATTCAGAGCAAACAGTGGTGCCCGCTCCGGTGGGACAGCAGGAAGCCCACCGGGGCTCAGCCCTGCCTGCCCCACGCTGGGGGCACCTCCGGTATCTGTGTCTGCAAAACCCCCAGAGCTCCCCAGATGCCGGGGTTATCGGAGCGTAAGGCATCATTGTGTCTGTATATATATATATATATATACACATTCACCCGGGCAGCGCAGCCAGGCAGGAGGCCACCGGGAAAAGCACGGAGATACCCACTTGGTCTGGTGTTTGGAGCCCTTCAGGTGCGCGTGGTACTGCTCTATCGAGTTCAGGGTGACGCTGCAGATGTTGCACGTGTAGCTGCGCTTCAGTCCTGCGAAGAAAACCCAGAACCGTTAATCCAGCACCAGCTCAGCACCGGCTGCGCGACTCGGTGCGGGCTGAGCGCACGCTCAGGGCTGCACCGGGAGGAAAAACCCCTTCATGCCCAGGCTACAGACTGTTCACAATCAAAATGGCAACTGGAAAGTATAAAGGAGTGAAAACAGCTGAAGAAAGAGGGGAAAAAAAAAAAAAGCACTAACCTTTGCCCCCAGCAAACTTTTAATTAATTAGAAGGTACTCAGATCTCTAATTTCATTTCCAATTTGCTTGATATTTCTCGTTACAGTAACCCATCTATTTACTTTTCCAGGCCAGGGCATCCAAACAGTAGTGAAGCCCAAAGGAATATCTTTAAGAGGCACAGAGCGAGCAGAACCAAGCAGGGTTCAAAGGCAAATCCCTCCTGGAGACCGCGGTCCGGCAGCACCGGCGTCCCGCTCCCGCGGCTTTCTCCCAAAGCATCACTGCGCTGAGCCTAACGAGCACGAGGCCCCATTTACTCTAATGGGGTTTTGGTACAAGCACAATTCTGGGCAACTCCTCATTAGCTACTTTCCACATCATTCCTTAGTGGATTGCCACAATTGCAAGTCGTTTTCTAAGTAAATATACTGCATTTTATTTTATTGCAATCCTTTCCACTCCGCGTTATTTCAGCCCTTCTAATAAAGTGAATTGTCCCGGGTGGGTCTCAGAGAAGGGGGAAGGAGGTCAGGGTTGAGGAAGAAGCATGGGGTCCCCGATGCAATCTCCGTACAGCGCAGCTTGAGAAAAACAGTCGCCCGAGATGCCCAGAGAGACACAAAACCCGCTACTCTCAGCACTATCTATTGTACTAAATAGGAAAACTATTTCTTCCTCATTTAACAGTTTGCATTCAGAATTATAATTTAATGGCTTAAAGCTGGGAGCATTTTCACTTCTCAGCAGGACAAGGAAATCAAGACTTCGTCGCCTCTGAAAAGCTGAAAATCTAAAAATAGGAACGCGGGACACAGGCAGCGATCGGAGTGAGAGGGGAAGGAGAAAAGCTCTTTTCCCGAGACAGCGTGCTGCGCGGCTGCGGAAAACGGCTGGTGGTTTTTATCTGTGTCAGCTTAGACTTCCCGGGAAAACGCAGCTCAGTCCATTTCCGAGGCATTTACTCCGAGTGCCCTGGTGCACTCCCCTCCCTCCCCCTGGAGAGGACATCAGTCTGCTTAGCGCACGATAGATCGAGTAATTATTTACACACTAATGTTCTATTTTGCTCTTCTAGGCGGGTTTTCACCCCAAACATTCCTCAATGACTTTTGCAATCACAGAAGCACATGATGCTGCTGGGGAAGTTCCTCCACACCTCCCAAAACAAATTTGATTCGTTTCTTTCTCTTTTTTTTTAAATTTCTTTCTCCTTCCATACAGAAGTGACCCAGGCCAAGAGACAGCCACGAGCTGCATTCAAAATCTATTTTTTGTGGGAGAAATGAGAAGCCTCTGAGGAACAACACCACGACCACCAGCTCCTTGCCATTCTGCACCATCCAACGCTCCCAGTCCCTGTGCCAGGGCAGTGTCCCGGCCACTGCTGTCTCCTCGGCAGGACCAGGGCGGCATCCCAGCCCTGAGGGGTCAAAAGCCAGAGCCCAAACATGCAGACAGGGCTCATCCCGGGGCTGGAGGAGCCGCCCGCGCCGGTGGCATCGCCGTGATGGCACAGGGGCAGGGAAGGGCCACGTCCCACATGCTTTGTGCACACCAGGGGCAGGAAAACAAAACGCTCTGTGGTTTCTACAAATGGAGCAAACCTGACAACATGACAGGGAGGGTCGGAACAAACTGGAGCGTGGTGGAGTCCCTGGGATGGGACGGGGCTCTCTGCTCTCCTCCCAGCAGCGTACCTACAATTTAACTCCATTATTCTTTCACCCTGGGAAAAGAGCACAGCCATCTCAGAGCAGAATTACAGAAACAGTCACTTCTCTGCCGCATCTAACATGTTTTTGCCGAAAAGACTGAGTGCAGCTGAAGGTACATTAAACGCCTGTTTCCCTTCTGGACATCCCTGAAAGAGAGAAGCGGCAACTGAGGGCTCTCGCTCCTCGTACGTAGGGCAAAACCTGGTATGAATTAAGCACATGAATGCAGACCCCAGTGCTCCCAGTCGCCTGATGCTGTTGTCCCCGTAGCACGCCAAGTGTCAGAGAGTGACTTCTCTCCTCCTTTCTTTTGTATTTTAACATCCTAATAACTCCCTCAGCATCCCGGACTGCATCAGCATCACTGACATACACATACATCGGCATCACAGTAAACCACTGATGCTACAGGAATTTCTGTCCTGCCCTCCTGGAAAAAAAAGGAATTGCAAATTTTAGAGTCCCTGTGGTCAGGTTTCTGCTTTGCACTGATTCACTTCCATGAAGCTCTGAACAGACCGTTTCAAGCTTAATTGAAGGGCTCCACTTGAAAATACCAGAGTTGTGCGATTCCTACCATGGGCTGCTGTGCTCTTTAGGAACAGTTTTAACGTACCATGTAATAGTCTCTTTTGACTTTCCACAGTGTTATTTCTTTGCAGACATTGTTAAAACAATTCCCTTAGAACAAGTAACGTATGACATTCTCAAATTTGATCAGTTAATGCTTACCACAATTAACTGCATAGGCTACACACACACTTACCATTCCCCAGCTGTACCTACAGACTCCCAGAAAGTCAATTTTCCTTTTCTGAACTTCAGACACCAGCTACACTAACAGTCCCACTCTTCTCAAACACCTCAAGCAGGTGCACTCTCACCTACGCATTTGGCCCAACATAAAGTTAAATATCTTCTTTAAAAACTACTTCAAAAATATTCAGATAAGCGCCTCAAAATAGCAAGTAAGCGATAATGCAGAAGTAGTTAAACAGTCACCAATATTTTTATGTGTCGCGATGCAGCACAGAACAAAAATCCAACGGTAAATAGGCTTATGGACGCTCTCCTTCCTCAATTTATTCTTGATGCAGCAGCAATGGTTTTACAGTCAAACCCTCTCTCCATGGCTGGCAGCTCCTGCTTAATAAAAGCCAACAGACACCACGTACACTCGTGCCACGACGCAGGGGAAGGGACGGGGAAGGCAGCGTGCGGCTGACGCGGGAGGTGTGAGCACCTCACTGCAGCCCGAGCCCTCGGCCACGCCGGGATCGCCGCACGGCAGAGATCGGGGCCGGGGAAGTAAGAAACTGGTAATACTTTAATTTAAGGTAATAAGGTTCTAATGCTCAGCAGCTAATTTAGCAGCATACATTAACAGCAGCCTTATTGAATCTTAATTACTTGTGTAGGTGGAAACGTCACCAGCGATTACAGTTCCTAACTGGGGACCTGGATTTTTTCCCACCAGTATGTCAAGGCTGCTCATGACGATGAACGAGGGGGAATCCTGTCCCCCCCCTCGCGGTCCGGCACTGCGGGGACTCGGCACTGCTCCGCCACAGCGGCTCTTCCCGCCAGCTGGAAAACGCAGCTGAGGAACGGGCCGGTTCTGTGAACTCGCTCGTGCTCAGCACCATCACACGACCGCTGGTGCTCACAGACACGCTGGAGATGGACGGAGACATCGCTGGGGACAGACCGCGGCCAGGAAGACGCCGGGAGCTGCACCGCGTGCCCCAACGCCACGCTGCTGCTCGCCCCGCGCCCGGGATCACCGACCCTGCCGCAAGACAAGGGCTGCAGTTCCTCGCAGCTGAAATCCAGCATCCTGAGATGGACTCATACAAGAAAAGTCTTGAGTGTGACATGGACGCCACCAAAACAAGACACGAAGAAAGGAAACGAGCCTCAGATAAACTGCAGGATGAAACCACAGGCAACGATCACCTCCAGAATATCAAAATTAACAATATTCGATCTCACTGGAGCTTTCCAAGGCTGCCGACCTGGCTGAAACTGTGGGTTTATGAAACATACCCAACCAAAGCATGTTGGAGTCGAGCACCAGCACTGCAGGCAGCCTGGATTAGGAAGGTGATCCCAGCCAGAGCCGTCTGTGCTGGGAGATGCTGTGTTCCAGCTGTATTCGCATCTGCTTTTGCATCCTCTGGCACATCAGCATTCTCTCCCCTGCGTCATGACATGCATTCATGGAAAATTGAATGTGCTCCTATGGCCATTAAATAAAATATTAACAAGTAAAGTCATTAATGTCATTCTGCATAAAATGCGTTAAAACACATTCCAGGGGAGTACTTGTTAAATCGCTTTTTAGTAACCAAAAGTGACAGCACAGAACGAAAAGTATTTATAAGGCATACAAAGAAATTATGAGCTGAGAAGGAAAAGAAAACTCAGCTCTTTACCCGATTTTTCAAGATTGCATCTGCAACTATGACAATTTACCTGAAAATACAAAAGCTTCAGGTGACACCATCCCTGTGCACCTGTCCCCATCCTGCTTTACTGCAGAGGCTGCTCTGCTTTGTTTCAGGGATTCACAGCGTAACCCCCTCCAGAGGCACAGGTTTCTGCCCCACGGCTGGATGCCCTTCTTGCTCACCAGGCACCAAACGCCCCAGGAAGACGACTCAGGTTCCCGCGGTTCACAAGATCCCACCTCATCAGCTCCAGGAACACAAGGGTGGCCCTGAATCTGTCTCCATCGCTACGTAAAACTCCAGTTTTACTGGCAGGCACCAAAGGGAGCCCACGGTGCCGTGGTGAGCCCCTGGCTGTCATGCAAAAGGCACTGAAGCACAGGTTGTGAACACTGATGAGACGGAGGAGGGTCTGGCTGTACGCTAAGCCTTCTGCTCGCTTTGTTCCTTCAAAGGTGCACGTATAGAAACAGAAAGGACACATTGAATCCACTTAACACAGCCCAGACTTCCCTTTTCTTCCCTCCTCTTTCTCATTTCTGAGAAGAAAATAAGACTTCAAAATTGCAAGATGAGCACTTGGCAAGAAGAATCAATGCTTTTGTTTCCTATAAATATCAGTTGTCCAAAAATATATCTCCATTCTTATTTCTCCAAATACACATTCATATTTATCAATAAATATTTTATTATAACCATTATCAAAACATCAAAGGCTGCTGGAATGTTTTACTTCAACCAACACTGCTTGTTCCAGGCTCACACAACGCATCAAATGTTCATCTCCAACAGCAGTCAAAATAGAATTAATATTTAAGTTGTGATGGGACAAACCACTGCGTATAGCGTGGGAAGGAGATGAGTTTGCGTTCCAGCGAACACCAAGGCAGCAAAACCAGCCCAGAGCAGGGAGAGGGCAGGGCCGCGATCCCACCACATGCTGCCGGACACCGAACCCACTGGATGTGACAGTCGGACGATTCTGCTGGCACGCTGGGACAGACCGACACTGGGCACCTCTGAGCTGCCACTGCCACCGCTTTCCTTGGGTCAGATACCACCGTACCTGCCACGGCACGGCTGTTTTCGCGGACAGAAGGCAGATCTCACCCTGTGCCGGCGATGGCAGAGATCTGCCCACTGCAGCCGGGGAGAGCTGCTCTACCCCTCAGCTGAAGGCAAATCAGAGAGCGGATCGCAGCTCCCAGCTAAAGAAAACTGTAAGAAAGAGGCTTTCCCAGCCGTGCTGCTACTCCAGCAGCAGAGGTGAGCCTGGCAGGACACCCTCAGCGGCTCCAGGACACCATCCGCGGCTCTCCGAGCCCGGCTGTGCGGCTCCGCGGCGTCAGAAGGCACTGGACACCCATGAGCTGCAGCTCTGGAACACAACCCTGGAAAAGCAGCTTCCCCTGTGCCTGGGGGTGCCAACAGCCTGGGCGCAGCTCTGCAGCCCCCTCCTCTGCAGCCCCCTGCCCTGCCATTGCCCGACACTGGCAGGACTTCACCAGATTCAGCTGCACATCCCAACCATGCACAGAACCGCCGTAACATTAAAAACCAACACGGGCTGATGAGTATGTAAAGTCCTCCAGTTCCACCTCTCCTAGGAACAAGGTAAATGAATAAAACACTTTGCAATTGATTTATTTGCAGTTAATGACATCCTCAGCCACTCTGGAGCTTGGCACAGTTGAAGGTACTAAGCACTTCCATGTTATTGTCCCAGGTTTTATTTCCCTGCATGTTTCCAACGGCGGGCAGTGACTCAGCCACATGAATCATTGATGGCATTGTGAGTCACACTGGGTAGCACACGACGGGTCTGGATAACCATTACAAGGTTTATCTGAGACCCAGAAATGCACAATATACCTCATAGTCATTAGTATTTAAAGGAAAATTCTTTCATTTTTCTAGGAAAAAAAAATAAAGGTATTTGAAAACGTTAACGCAATGTCTTGCTGGCAAACCAGACCTCCTCTCCCGCATGGTTTTGAAAATCAAACCTGCACTTTTCCCTCAGCCTGCTGCAGCCAAACACAGCCTGTGTGCAGGATTGGGATCAAGGCCACGGAGGAAACGTTCGGCAGGAGGCTCATGCCTCTGCTCCTGTAACACACCTCGGTGTGAGCGAGGTGCTTCGCTCACAGCTCAGCTCAGCCGCACCTCCGTGCTGTGGATTAATTAGCACGGGACAAACGAGCACATCTCCATCACAGGGCGCAGCGCGATGGAGCCGGTACCTCACCAGCGCCGCGACGGCAGCGACCGGAGGGACTGGGGATGCTCCGGTGCTCTGCTGCGCACCAGGGGGTCCCTCCCGGAGGGGTGCACAGCCCAAACATGGGTGACCCTGGGGCACAGCCCCTGCAGGGACCCCTGGGTGCCACAGCCCCTCGCAGCAGGGCCGGGACGGATGGATGGCTGCTCTGCCTTCAGCGGGAACACCGAAATCTTGTGTTTAACATACCCACAGCAAACGCTCGGCTCGTGTTTTCTGCCGCTGACCCAGGGCCATTGCAGTGTTCTACAAGCGCTAATTAAACCACAGAAGACAGCGGATGCCCCGCGCTCCGCCAGCGAGGCGCAGGGAGTGCTCTGCCTCCAGCAGCAAACATCCCGTCCCCCCGCCCCGCGGGCCAGCGCGCTCGCTGGGGACAGAAGCGTGTGCTAATGGCAGGGACTATTTTAGGAAGAGGCAAAAGCAGCACCTAGGAAACAACTTTTAAGGGATGCTGCTAAAGCTGCAGAGCATCATCTTGGAGGAGGGGATTTTTTTTTTTTACAGTAGCAGGAACCTCATAAAGCAGCGAGAGCATCACGGTCTCAACTGCACCACTTGATCAGAGGAACAGTGATCACGGTGGGCACGAGCGGCCTCGCCGCGGTCGCAGACCCCGCGGGAGCAGCTCCTTGCTCTCTGCGCACCAGCGCTCTCACCTCTCAGCTCCCCCAGGTCCAGGGTCTTCCCCAGCTGCTCCAGCAGGTCGGCCCTGGCCGCGTTCTTCTTGTGCTTTTTGCCGTCGTAGTGCTGCTGTGCCATCAGCGGGTTGTTGAACCAGGCGGCGCACAGCTGGCAGTACCGGTCCGAGTCTCTCCGCTGGTGTGGTGACGGTACCACCGGGGCGTTATCCGCGTGCGGCTGCTTTAGGGAGCTCAGAGCAGTTTCTGTAAGAGGAACCGTTCAGACGTGAGCTCTTCCAGGGCAGCGCTGCTGTCTGAGTAACAGCAGACCCTGAGGCAGATCCCACATTAGACACGGGGAATAATTAGCAGCAGTTACAGTGTCCCACTGGATATGTTGGATGGTGCTGCTTGGAAATCTACCATTTCTCATAAAAAAAAGCAGCATAAAAGGGCAGCACAGGACTGGTCGTCAACTACCTGCATTTCCCCAGCCGGGAACGAGGATGCTCTCACTGCGGTTCCACGGCTCATCACCGCGGTGACTAAACCTGCTAAACTCACCCTGCTTAAATTGCCACTTCCAGGAAAAACTGCCAGTGGAGAACAAACAAAACATGCAAAGCTACCTACTCTCAAGACAGATTTATCGTCATCTCAGGATTCTCAATTTATTTGGTCTCAGAAAGAATAGGGAAAGCTGCAGTAACTGTAAATGGTCCCAGATGAAGGAAAATATTCAACAGTCAGTCCCCTCATTCAAATATCTTCACATTGTGAATTGACAGATGCCAGCAACCCACGACCTTAACTTCATCCCATTTCCCATCAGATTCACCAAGAGGCCATCTGGGAACACAAACACGATCCCCAAATAACTTCAAAGAAAAATGAGTGATGAGTCTTTACATAACGGAGCTGCACCTTGTTTGCCACAGTTTTCATACTTTGTACAGTATAAATCACACAGCCACAGAAAAACAGTTTAAAGTAAAACAAAGTTCAGATAACATCGGGCTACAAAAATATAAAATTACTAGCACTTAATTATCACACCTCATTCAAAAATTCCCTTTTATGTGGTTTTCCTTGTCTTTTCTTTTCCAGACGAAATGTCTGCTATCTAAATAATTAACAAACTAGCCTTTCCATGATACAAAAATAGGCAAATTTTAAGGTGGTGAAGAGGAGCTCGATCGCTTGCCTTTGATCAGGCAGCTCCATGCCATTCCAGCTGAGCTCTGATGAGAGCACGGGTTGGAAGTGGCAAACCCACCTCAGTGTCTGATACCAGGAATGGCAGCAGTGAGCAAAACAACCACCTACTGAAGCCCACCGTGATTGACTCCACAGCTCGAGAAAGTTAATACTGTTCTAAATCTTCTGCTGACCTGCTCGGGAAGGGATGTCAATTAACTTTCCTCAGCGAAATTTTATCTCACATATAATGTTACTTAGAACCTTATCAATTTCCAGGGGTTCATAAGCATCTATTGTTTTTGCTGACAACAGCCAAGGTATCAGAGTTCCATGGCCTGGACAGTTGCTCGAGGCACCGTCACCCTCCTCTGCAGAAACACCTGGAACAGGGTTTCGCGGCTTCTGCCGCTGCCTGCAGCGTTCTGCACAGCACGAGCAAAACGAGCTCTTTGGGATCAGTTAATAAAGTGATTACACCATTGGCTCCTGCTGAAGATATTTCTTCTCCTCGTTCCGCTGCCTCACAACCCACCCGCCTGCTCCTTTGGATATGTTTCACCCCACCAGAGGATTCCTCTGCCCGGTATCCATTTAACCAGCCCAGTTAGAAACCCAGCACAATGCCAACAAAGCAAACCTTCCTTCACCCTGATGCCCCGTGCCGCGCACGTTTGGGCATCCAGACCGTTACAAACAAGCGGTTGCTGCAGCAGCCCAGGAGCTCTGCCATACGTTCGGCTCGCGGCTCCCCTGGCCCCAGCCTGTAAAGTCAAATCTATCGGATCTTTTGGCCAGCTTTCTCCTTGCTTCTGCGTCAGCCGCTGCCAGAGGGGAACCGGGGAGGCTGCAGCTCACGGAGCTGGTGGTGTCCACAGGAGTTAGCTCTCCCGCTCCCTAAAGAGACATGACTGCAGCATCCTCTGCTGCTCAGCCACTGGCCGGGCCGGCAGCGGCGTGTCCGAGCCCCGCTCAGCGAGGCCAGGGGCTCGTGCTCACCCGGATGCAGCGCAGGAGGGCGGCTGTCAGTGGGACCCGCGCTCCTGCTTTGGGGGATCGCCCCGGACCCCCCCGCACCCACTCCGGCACTGCTCCCAGCCCACCACAATGTCCGGCTCCCCCCGACCCTGCGGGCTGCAGCCCCCGCGGCACAGACCCAGCACCGGACCCTCTGCCTGCGTGGCACGGCTGCTCCCGCGGGGTGGGGAGTGCCTCTTAGCGCCTGTCATACGAAATGTTTGTTCACAAAGCCACATCCCTCAGGTCCAGTTCACAACTACCCCCAGCCCTACGGTGTGCTGCACCCAGCCGAGCAATTAGTGGAACATCCTGGGTCTCCCAAATCCTCCTGAAGAGAAACAGATGAAAGTTGACTTCTCCACAAACGTGGATTTATCATTTTGATATGCGCTACTTAACTACTACAGAACAGAAAATATCATCGTTCCCTGAGCAGCAACATGAAAATTAATAATGAACACTCACAAAACGTCAAATGTTAAAAATGTTTCTCCATCCTAAAACGCAAACATAAAAGCTGCTGGTTTGACTATTTCAAGTATTTCAAAATGCTAAATAGCTCATGACAGTCTGCCTTACGTTCCCTTTTGCTGTGGGAGGGAAGTGAGAAAGTCTTACTTTGCTGCAAGAAGCAAAATACAAAGTTAGAAACACTTTAGCACTCTGGCAATGAACTAATGTTTGACTTATTTCTTGCATGCAAAGCTTTTTATTCATAGCTGTACTTAAATAGCACCAACTCTTGATCATCGCCACTCTCCAGGAACTGGGCATGAGAAAGAGAAAGGAACTGAGCCACGACAACGGGGCACTGGAGCCGTTCATTTTTCTTCACACGACAAGTCGGGGACTAAGGTGGACTCCAGCTGCTGCTGGATGGATCCTTACCCCAACCTGAAAGCCATTTACTCTGCCCCTTCAGCACATCCGAAACACAAACCCCACACGAGGAACTCACGAACAGGGAGGCAAAAAAGCCGAAGTAACATCTGCTGCTGGCAAAATCACACCCTCATCCCTGGCTGCGAGCGCACAACCCTGGTGCCGGCGTCTCCCCCATGGGAGCCAGCACACACCAGCCCCAGCGCCAGCCACGCCGTGACTCACGGCAGCGTGCGGGACCGCCGGTGCCGAAGGGCCGATTTCCACCTTCCTGAGACGATGCCCGCAGGTACCCGCACGTTGATCAACGGAGGCAGCAGCTATTTCCCCCCACAATTCCGTGTTTTATAACTCATGCCGATGACTGGATGAATGCTGACAGATGTTGGAAACGACTAGAGAAATTCATCAGCAGTAGCAGTGACATAAAGCCTCCGAGGGCTACAGCCCCATCCAGCAGGAACCACAGAGGAGATCGCAAACATTTCGCTGTAGTGATGAGACATCGCTTTCCTATCGGGAAAAGCCCGACTGTTGTGGCACTTCTCCCTCTCCTGAAAGCACCAGCAGAGAAATGAGAGATCTGTATTTCGTTAAGATGATGGAATCGAAAGGGAAAGTGTGACTCCATAAGGGGACCGGGAACAGATGCAATTTTCTATGGGACTGGCGCGACCGTCGAGCGCGGTCTGTTGGAGGCAGAAGGGTCACCAGCGCGTCCGCGTGCATCTGCAGAACCGCCCCGAGCCCTCCCCGCGCGGGTGACGCTGCTGCAGCTGAAGGTGACCAGAAAGCACATCCGGATTTTCTGGCAGAACGGGGGAACGGAACCATCAGGGCACGGGGCAGGACACACGTTAATGTCTTGCACCGCGTTACGCCCTACGCAGAGCACAGGTCGCTCAGAGTTTAGGACTGACGTAACCTCCACGGTGACGAGAGGGCAGTCTGTTTGTCACCAGTTCAGCAGAGCCCAGACAAACACCTCCCCGTGCGGCACGGAGCTCCACGGCAGCCCCCAGCTGCTCCTCGGTGCGATGCTGAGCCGCGCTCCGGCACGACGCTGCTCGCAGGGCAGAGCACTCAGCGCTCGGACGCGTTGGGTGCGGCAGCAGAGGAGGCACCTGCAGAAATCCTTCCGCCGGACACGGCCGCGCGGCGCGGGCGAAGCCGCAGGGCGCTGCGTTTGCGCAGGTGAAGCCTCAGGAGCTTCTGGCCACCAGCAGCGGCTCCGGGTCCCGCAGCAGCACAGGGGGGGTTCAGAGTCACTGCCCCCACGAACCACGACCAGGGACAGAGTTCCAGTTGGAGACACTTTTCACCTTCACTGGTAGTATTACATATTTTTCGATGTTCTTCTTTTACTGGAAAACTCTGCTCTTCAAACAGCTCAAGAATTCTTCCTGAATTTCCCCTGCAGTTTCAACTGCATTCATTAGTCTTCATTTTGTTCCTTAAATTCACTTTGTTACCGTGCAATTTAAAGAGATGCTGAGCTCCACAGAGGCAAATGCACCTCTGTGTGAACAAAATGACTCCTGCAAAGGCCATTGTGCAAAGAATTTCACAAATTACTTCCTCCCTTTACACACAGACCCACTAATTAAGAACACAGTCCACGCGGAATTTCACAACAATTTAGGGCAGCAGAATAAATTTTCGTGCAAGGCTGAGTGTCAGCCATTGCAATGTGGAGGTTACCACCTTTTGTTGCTTGCCTCCTGCCACTAAAATACCTTTTCAGATTAACTGTATATGTTTACTCGCAGCCATAATAAGAGCACTTGGGGAACCCTGCAAACATTTTCAGTTTCTTTTTTAAAAAAAAATAAAAGATGATGAGAGTTCAAATATTTCTATAAATATATATATTTATAGAGTCTTTCTCACTGTTTTTGATCACACAAGAAAGTTAAAAAATACTTTACTCTTAAGAGCTGAGGGAAACACCAAATAAAACATTCAATCCCTCTAACCATCTGCAGGATTACTGTGTTATGATCAGAACAGCAGCTTGATCTCTTTGAAAGACGGCACCTGATCACACTACGAGCGCGAGCTCCTGCCTCCCGAACCGCCGGCACCCGCCCCTTGCTCCTGGGGCTCAGCTCCCCGGTCCCCAGAACACGAGAAGGGGTTGGATCCCCCAGCAGCGACACACTGGTCACTATAAACATCTCTTAATTGCTGCAAGTCAGCAGCTTACTTCTGAGCAGATTAATCCTGTATTAAATGTTATTTATCTCCTTTAAGAACAGCAAAGGGAAAACAAACCACGACTCGTCCCAGCCACATCCCTGCCCTGCAGCTCCAGCCTGGGAAGTGGGGGCCCCGGGACCGAGCGCACCCAATAGCCCCTTAATTGCAGGGAACTGGAGCGAGGAGCAGCTCCACCACCCACCAGCGCTTCCAACCTCCATCACGCGGGTTCCAAAGCCGACACTGAATCGTTCACCGGCCATCTGGCAATCAGGGCTCGGAGGATGACATACAGGAGCCTCTGAGTGCCCTTCCACGCGACTGGGGAAGGAAAACGGCTGGATAATCTCAAGGTCGAATTCCTACCAAGAGTAGCACAGCCACGGCCACGCTGCAGCCCGGCCACACCACGGGCACAGGCGAAGCCCCAGGGACAGGACGCTCCTTCCCGGGAGTATCCGGCACGCTCGGGGCTGCGCGCGGTCAGCTCCCGGGGCTCACCAGCACCGCAGCCTCTGAAGCTCTGTTTGAGAGGCTAAAAGCCCCCAGTGCCAGCCATGAAGGACTGGGAGAAAAATCCAGCAGAAGACCACTGTGACCCTGGAGGAAGCCCAGAAAAACACTGTGCCCAGAGCACGTTTCTGAGAACTACTAGAGAGCAGGGAGGTGCTTATTAACGTATTCCTGCAGCTCAGCTTCATCAGATCAAGTGTGTGGAAGCGCTGATGAGTCCTTGAGTTACTCTTTCCCGGCGATTATGACAGCTGAAGAGCCCATTACTCTGCGAGGACGCGGTGCAGCTCGCTGAGAGCCTCTGCGAGGCTCATCCAGATGATTAAAAAATGAAGACAAACCCCAGTGCAAAGCTGCAGCTCTTGGAAAGAAACAGGGCCCTGCAGCCCCCACGTCCTCGGGCAGCACGGCGGGGCCGGTGGCTGCACAGACCCCACGGTGAGTCAGCCTCGGCCCCGCTTCAGAGCCTTCTCTGACAAAGGAGAGGGCACAGCTGGTTCCCATCTGCCTGTCGTCAGTCCGCGCACGTCTCTGATTTCATTAACAGACATGCTGCTTCACCAGAGTCCAAGGTCTCCACCGGCACCTGCTGCCCCAAGATCAGTTGTCTCCTGCTGTCGATGGAGAACCATCGCCCACGGCTCATCCATCTGCCTTCCCACGGCCCTGGCCCCGCGGCAGACCCTGGGCTCTCGGCTGCTCCCTCAGACGTGCCCCAACAGCACCAGACCTGTGGGGTCCTGCCCGCGACGATGGTCCCAGAGGTGAAACAGGGACCCCTTCCCCACTGGCGGGTGAATCCAAATCATCGACTTAATGTGAGAATCGGTCCATGCGCTATTCCCTGGAATCCAGCACCCCTGTGATCCTCAGAAACTCACCTGGATTTAACCAGAAATACCAGGTTCTGTGGCAGGTCCTTTGGTGCCAGAGGAGAAACCACTGCAAGGCTGCACTCGAGGGACAGGCTTCCGAGCGCCAACGCGAGCACTGGACAATCAAACCCAGGAACGAGGACACGGCTTCTCTCGGTGCCCCCGTAACTACTCGCCAGCTGCAGAGAACAGCCTGAGGATCCTGAAGTGAGTCAGCTGCAGAGTACCGAGTCCGCTCCTGTTGGATCCGTGCTGCCGGCTGGCTGCAGGGACGGATGGAGCGGCCGCACCCCGGTATCGCCGGATTCACCGCCAGTACCCAAAGCACCAGCACTTCCAGAGGCACCTTAGTGACTCGTCGACTCTGCAGCACCTTCACTTTACCAGCCCTCTGAGAGCGCACTCGTTAGTTAAAACAAGTAACCCACCCTCTGAAGCGATTTCCCGGGCTCCCTTGGGCACAGGGATAACACTTCCCAAGCCAATCCTGGTAAAGGACAAAGGATATTCTGTGCATCGGCGTCGACAGTCTGTAAAGTTAAAAAAGCAACAAAAATGCACACAGTGAACCCCCCCTTGTTTAACCACATCAGGGATTTGTGCACCTCGTGTTGGCCGGCAGTAAAACGTGCAGCTAAATGCACCGTCTGTCCTGGAGGAAGTGCCACCGGTAGTAACATTGACAGACGCCTGTCTGCAGGGCACAGCTGGTTATCCTGCCTGGCGAGCAGGAAGGACACTTTGTTCGCGCATCCTCTGGCCCGACGACCACAGAGGAGGTTTTGTTTCACAGTGTATTAGCAGTTTGCAGGGACTTTATGGTTAAGCAAACAATAAGATGGTTAATTTATCCGATTCCAGCATTTGACTTTTGAAATGTGAAAGTTAATAGGTTTGCATTATGGGAATTGCCGTGGAGGAAAGCATGAATACCCATCGGGGCAAAAATCAAAAGGCAATCGATCCAACAGTTTTTAAAGAGTAGATTTCCCTCTAAGGTAAAAGCAAACGACGCTCCGTTCCGTACAGTAACAGGAAAGGTTTATTAAACATATTAGCTGAGCTGTCTAATAACTTCTGATAATTAAAGCGAGGCTTGGCTATGCCTGCCCAGAGGAGAGATTGTCTTCTACCAAGCACAACATTGCAGAAGCATGGAGCCAGAGATAGGACGCTCGCACAAGGGCCAGCCCTGGCTGATAAACCGCTAATCTATGGGAACAAAGCAGACAATAACGAGCATCAGCAATTTGTAAAGGTTGTTATGACAGCAACACAAATGAATAGCTGCTTCTGCTGCCTTCACCACTCAGCTATCCATTTTCCGCCGCGCAGGCACCGAGCGGCACCACGGCCGTGCCCCCACGGCACAGCGAGCCCGCTCCGCCCCGCGCCGGGCCCTCCTGCTCCGGCTCGCTGCTCTGGACCTACCTGTGGCCTTTAATGCTGGTTGTTCACCCAGCAACAGTTTTAACCTTTTGGCATGGATTTTCCCTTGGTAATGCGATTCGGCCACCACTGCCGAGGTAAAGGACATGTTACACAGTGTGCAGCACTTGTTCTTATCCACTGAGTCACCATCACTGCCCTGGGTGGAGACAAAAACACAGACAAAAAGAGGTGTATAAGCCCACCGAGCACGGTCACGGAGAAAGAAAAGAGAGGAATCCAGGTAGTTATGCCAAGGATGTGGTTTCCAAGGGTTTCCCCTCCTCGTCTCCCCCAGACTCGCTCCTGCCTGGCCTCAGCCCGGGGATGCCGCCGACCCCATGGGTCTCCCAAGCCCCCACTGCCTCTGCTCCCGTTTGCGTGCTGGGAGCTCATCCCGTCCCCTCACCCTCCCCACAGCTCACCCTCACGTCCCCCAGTGCCCCTCCCTTCCCTCCGCATTCCTGCTCTCCGGCTGAGGAGCCACACAAACCTGGTGCTCTCCTGCCAGCAGGACCCCCCAGGGAGGATCACACCCCCAGACACCTCCTGTCTCTCTGCTTTGCTTTGCCCTTCTCGAGCCCTCGGAGGGGACCCCCTTATCCCCCTCCGTGCAGAGACCGAGGGGGAGCCCGTCTCCATCCTCTGCACCCCGACACCTGCTCCGCTGGGCAGCAGCTCCCGGCCCCCCAGGCTGCCCACCTGCCACCCACTCGGAGGAGCCGGGCTCGTACCGCGCAGCAGGAACGTGCCACCAGCTGCTCACAAGAGATACCTGAAGGCAAGGGCACAGTGAAGGCAGGAGAAACCGCTTGCTGCAGTGTTTGTATAAAAGCAAAAAAAGAGCAAAACACTTAAAAAACGCAACTATGTTCTGCTCCTGCCCTGGAGATTCATTCTGAGCTCTTGAGCACTGCCAGATGAAAAAGGGCAATCATAAAAAGCCCAGGACACTTTGCAGACAATGGCAGAAACAGATGCCAGAAACCAGCGCTGCCCAAAACGGAGCTGTGGCCGCAGCCTCCTTTGAGCATCTGCACAGCGAAACACCTCTGTGCAAAGGTGGTCCCTCCTCGTGAGGTCCGAGGTGTCAGCTAAGGGTCACCCGGCACGTTAAGAGGTTACGAACGGCACCGTTCAGTGTTCTGGCACCAGCGAGCGGCTCCCACGGCTGCAGCGGCACAACAGGGGCCACTCTCGCCGTTCCTGATCGCTGCAGCTTTGTTTTCACACGTAAGCCCCGATTTAACGGGAGCATCATCTCCAACCGGCACTACGGCTGTTCTCGCAAGACCCAGAGCCGGTGTGCCGCGGCGCGGCCGAGCCCAGACCTCACCCTCAGCAAATCCCTGGGCTGCGGCAGGAGCATCCGGTGTCACCACATGTCCTGGGACCCGGCACTGCCCCGTGTCTCACCCACGCACCCGTTACCCTGGGGGGATGAGCATCCTGTCACTCCCAATGCCCCCCAGCACCTGGGCTGGAGGCACCACTGCTGCCACCACCACCGCCCTTCCCAGGCACGGACACGTCCGCTGGGATTTCTCCCCACTCGGCCGGGGGTTTCGGCCCCCTGCGCGGGGCAGGCAGAGGCTGAGCGGGGGCACGGAGGGACCCCAGCCCGGCAGGGAGGGGCTGAGCAGCAAAGCTCACAAAGAGCCCCGGGGCTGAACATCTGTCCGCAAAACACTTCCGCGACACACGGGTAAGCTAGAAACAAGGGACAGGCAGGGGAAAAGCACATCTGCACCATTAGTCACAATTAATTATTCAATCCATTCCACAAAGGAAATGGAATCACATTTAGGCCCATACACGCGCAGCCTCGCTTTTCCAAAGATCTCAGTACGTTGTTTTGGCCATTGAGCACAATTTGTAAATGATCTTTTTTGAAAATACTCCTCTGTGCAGAGCAAGTCCTTTCCAAAGCCGGGAGACGACCTGCTGCGTGCAGGCAGTTAGCATCCAGTCCCTGCCCTGGGCAAGATGGTCAGATCTGGCCGCTGTGCCACAGTGAAACCCCCTCCAGTGACAAACCATCTGCAGACAGTGGTGCACTTTCTTCCTTTTGTGTTTTTTTTTGAAGCAAGTATTCCAACTGCTGGTATACAGTCAAAACAGAACACAGCCTGCTTTAGAAGCTGCGATCTTCATTTCACAACAAGCTGTGAATGCATTCTGCAATTCATCCCCGTGCAGAGATTTGGGCACCGCCGGGGCACACGGCCAGTCTGGCAGCAGCTGCCCTGCAGGACTGTGCCCTGGGCACACAGAACACCCCACACGGCTGGAAACAACGGCACCGCTGAAGGGACAGCGAAGGAAAAGTCAGATGGTGCCCCAAACCCACCTCCCCTTTCGCAAACGCCACACTGATGCTCACACGCAGAACAAAGGGCTCAGCTCTTCAACTCCCCCACGTAAGGGGTGAAACAGCTGCAGCACGAGCACCCACCCCGCCGTCCTCCCAGCCCAGCCCAGGCTGACGCAGCCCCAGCCAACAGCTTCCTCTGGCAGCGCGGTGCCCGCGGCGGCAGTGGGCAGCAGCCCCAGAGCACTGGGCACGCAAGAGCTGCAGCACCAGGGCGAACCCTGGGGATGCCCCTGAGCCCCGCAGCAGCTGCGGGGCAGGAGAGGGGATCTGCAGTGCTTGGGAGAGCGAACAGACCACACAGTCAACACCCGACCCACTATTTAAGGTCATTTTCTCCCAAAAAATAAGCACAATTAGAAAAAGGACTGATTTTCATCATTTTCTTTTGTTGTTGTTAACTATAAATCAATTTAAACCTTAGGGAGAAATCTCAAGAGGTGATAAGTACTGTTCTGAGTGTAATTTGCACTTCTTTTAAATAGGTTTCTCTCAAGATATTTTATGCCTTCAAAGGGAAATCACTTGAAAGTTAAGAGCAGAGTAAAAAATTCCCAGACTCTATTGATCATCAGTGGTGGTAACATATAAAGAACCTCCAACAGAGCTCGTCTGAAACCCTGATACACTTCGGTGCTGATGCACCAGGGTCTCCTCCTCTGCCTGCTCCACTCTTCAATGACACTTTTTCCTTTCCAGCCTACTTTCGCAGATAGACTGCGGTTAAAAAAAAAAAAACGATTTACAAAATCTTAAACCCCCTCAAACACCTCATTTAGAGCCCAAGGTCCCACTTACATAGACTACTGCGCAGCTTATCTGAGCTCACCCAAGCCTCTGGGCAGGTGCCCCAAAGCCTGGATGGGGGTTTGGCCACCAGACTGGCACCTGCCGGCAGGAGAGGGGTGTCCCTGGTCTCCTGGTCGGTCTGAGAGTCCCATCCTCTGCACAGAACACAACAGACCTTTGTTGTTGTCAGTTTTTCATACACTAAAACTGTCGTTTTTCATACACTAAACACTGCTCTTTGTCAGCAGGACACAGGAGATGTTTGGGCTCCAGTGTTATTAATTAGTTACTCAAGGCCGCAGCGTTCATCAGCACGAGGCCACCCTGGCGCACGAGGCTGGATCCAGCCCTGAAGGGTAATTATGCCTTCTCGTTTGTCAGCAGCTGTTTTACCTGTAACCAGACAGGCTGAGGGAACCCGATCCGGGCGTCTTTTGTCACCCGGTGGATGACACCGCGTTGACAGGATTGTGCAGCCAGCTGGTAAAACAACATTGCTGGTCTGCCACGGTGCCCGGGCGGGCACTGCCGACGGCCAGGTGAGCCCAGCCCGAGCCAGGGCACAGGGCTCAGCCCACTCGCAGCCTGCCTGGGGCAGGCGCTCGCTCTCTGGGGATGCTCTGCACCCACGTGTGCACCCATCTATCTCCAGGGATGCTCTGCACCCACATGTGCGCCCATCCATCCCCAGGGATGCTCTGCACTCACGTGTGCACCCATCCATCCTCAGGGATGCTCTGCACCCACGTGTGCACCCATCCATCCCCAGGGATGCTCTGCACCCACGTGTGCACCCATCCATCCCCAGGGATGCTCTGCACCCATGTACACCCATCCACCTCCTCGTCGCTCCCCTTGCTCCCGCGTGCCGCTCAGTCTAACGCAGCAGCAGCAAACAGGTGCTGACGTCTCGATGTAGTTTCCATAGAACCCACACAAGCCGCTCTCTAACCCACGCTGCACAGAGCCAGCCAATGCACAAGGAATATTTCTACCATGTGTTTTTGCAATCTCCTCCAGACGATCCCTTCTCGTCGGCCTTCGCAGAGATGCGGCACTGACCGGAGCGAACGGCCTCGCGCAAACCGAAGCAGGACGAAACGCACCACGGCCTCAGAGATAAACCTCTGTCTCCCAGTGCTGACGCTGCTCACCTTCCTCCTGCTCCGCGGCCGTGCCAAGACAGCCTAATTTATAGGGCTTCTTTCTGAAATGTTACAAACTTCAAAGTAAGTCTCCTACATCCAACAGAATTAACTTCAGTTATTCAGATGCCTGTTAACAAGCTGCTAAAAGGCATAATCCTCACCCAGGGCCAGGCAGTTGCCGTCCCTGCTGGATGTTCCTTAAGCAATCCTCAGGAAAAGTAAGGATTTTTATTCCACAGATATAAATCTACTGTCTTCATTTCCTAGGTTTTACTAAGAATAAAAGATTATACAAACCCTTGAAATAGAGTGATATAAAACCCAGCACTCAAGGCACTGCAAAGTATCTTTTAAATTTGAGTTAATTTTCTGCGTGTGAAGAAGGCGTTGCTGCTAAAGAGCTATTTTCTGTAACGCTCTGTGTGAAATTTAGACCATTTCCATTTTGGAGCCTGTTTTTCTTGCGGTACAAGCAAAGAGCGAGTAGCAGTTTATGGCCATCTAAATCTGAAGCGCTCGTTAAGTCTCGGAGCATCTTAGGAGCTACACGTTCTCTGAAGAAACGCCAGCCTGAAGCGCAGCGAGGGGGTGTGACGGGCACGGTCCCACGGGCCCCGCTCCGCAGGGACGAAGCCACGGGCAGCTCGGCCAGGACAGGGGTGACTCCTCAGCTGGAGACCCCTGCAGCCACCACGCAGTGCTGGCTCCACGGGTATCCGACCCCGTGCAGGACAAGGGCTGGGAGAAACAGGGTGGACCAGAGCACCGAGCACACGGTGGGACATGTAGCGGAGCTGCCAGCTCTGCCCTGGGTGTGGGACGGGGCGTCCCCGGGCACTGCCAGGGCACAGAGCCCATCACACACGAGCAGCTCTCGGCCAGTCCCAGCCTTCTGCCGGAGAACACGTCCAAGCCTGCCTTCACTGACTCCTTGCGTTGGAACCAGCACCCGACCTCCTGGTTGCAAACCTCTCGTCAGGTACAGCACACACAGTAAGAACGTTGGCTCTAAAACCAGACATTTCATCCTCGTTTCAGTGGAATCACTGAAGATTTAAGTTACAGCATGCAGTAAATTTTGCACCAGAAGCTATAAAAACTGTGATTTCCTTGCGGATTGGGAACTGGAGCCAAGCCTCCCAGGGCAGCCGCTGGCACCGCTTGTGCTCTTGGCTTAACCACCTCCAGCGTCGCCGCGCAGGACACGCGTCACCCTCAGCAACGAAATCTAATATCCTGCTACCTCCCCTCAAACAATTTACCCTTGACTCCTTTCTTTTTTAAGGAAGATGATGCTGGTTAAGGCAATTTACTATCTTATAGTACAAACAGGGCCAGAAAGAATTTGAAGGCTTTTCTCTCATCCCAAACCACGCGTTTCATAGTGTGTCAGAAATTTTCGTGTCTGTTGTGATCACAAATAGGGGTCCTATTTTTCAAAGGCAGTGAGAAAGGGCTGATTAAAACTGATTCACCAACCCTGGGATAGAGGATACGACCCCTAATTTCAGAGGGGCCCTGGCACAGGCTGCAACCTTCTCAGATTACTTCCAGCCGAAATGTTAAGCGGAAATTTAAAATGAAAGGTCAACAGTCCCTCACTACACCAAAGACATGAGGTTTCTCCCTTCCCCCACAAAAAATTAAACCAGCAATGAACAGCCCAACAACCGAGTCGTTATTCGGTGCAAGACTAATTGTAAAATCCTCGTCCTTCTTACCAGGAAAGGAAAAGGGCTGTTTGGGGACTGCAGAGCGTTTTTATGGTCCTCGAACAACAGCGAACGCTGCCCTTCGCCTCGCCGAGAGGTCAGGCAGCAAATGCTGCTCCTCCGCCTGTTGCACCGAGCACCTCCGGCTGCGGCAGCTCCGGCCCTCGGCACCGGGCAGAGAAACGAGCCCCTTGGCTCTGCGGTCAAAAGGGTACGTCAAACGGGCTTGTACCGGTGCAGTTTGTGATGAAAGAAAGGCTGATGTTCCATTTCTAGTTGCAGATGCTTCCACACAGAAATTTAATTGGTTTTCACCCAATAATAATGTTTCTAATATTCGTTAAAGCTGGTGTGCCACGGACTGACGAACGCTGCGGATACCCAAACTGGGAAACGCCTCTGCGCTCCGTACGAGGGTTATTGTGCAGTGTTGGAGATGTCCCACATATTTCTGTTCTCTTTAAGTGCAAAGGCTTGGCTAATATCTGATCAGCAACAGGCCTGCTTTGAGCTGTAAACGTTGGCAGATTTTCCCTGCTGTATTTTTATAACGTAAATAATTTTAGAACTTGGGTCTCGCAGCCTATCAATCACCCGGTGCGTACGGACTCGTTAATTCAGCCCCCGCTAAGGGCTGCCCTCGGCACAATCACGCGCCAGCAAACATAGAATTACATTCCTCTCGCTGGTGCCTTTCACAAAAGAAATGGGAAGCAGCTCAGCTTTGGCTTATTTCAGGTTCTGCCCAGCACAGCCCTGCGCTAAGGCGCACGTGCAGCTGTGCGGTGTTATGTCAGATGTAACGGAGCTCATTAGCAGACCACGTTCCAAGTCTGTATCTGCACGTCCACTGCACCCTTCACACACTGTAATTAATAACTCAATAAAAATACTGTGAGATTCTGTTGTTAAGGGGTAGATCGCATCTGCAATTACCCTGCATGCAACATAAAAGTTCCACTAAAACGTTAATTACTGTGTGAAGGAGCTTTCAGATTCCTTTGGCAAAACTTGCGTGCTTCTGCCTTTAATTAGAAGATGCCTCACTAAATATTGATAGCATTAAGCCACAGCCACACTCCCATAGATCTGAAACGATTCGGATGGAATCTGCCAGGAACCTCATCAACAGCCCCAGAACACGGGGAAGAGCCGAATGAATAATTCACTGAATCAGTCCCTTATAAATTTAGTTTCCTTTTATCGCCCGACAAACGTCTGCGTGCTGGTCCAACCTCCTCAGGTTGGTTTGTTTGTTTGAATGCAACTGAGGAACTCAACTGCAATGTTTTAACATCGCAGACTGAGCACGAACCTTTGTGTGGAGCCCTTTGGATCCAGCACCCCGTTTTCATCGACTCTCAGAAAAAGCGGGTTGGAAGAGCCCTTGGGAGGTGACTCCGCTCTCCAGAGACCTCTGCTCACCCCAGCAGCTCCCAGGGGGCTCAGCCATGACGTGGCGATGGCACCGCCAGCATTCCCGACCTCTTGTGTGCAGGAAGGCACCACACCGGGTGTACATACAACAGCTCGGCACACGGCACCGCCACACCGGGTGTACATACAACAGCTCCATGCACGGCACCGCCACACCAGGTGTACATACAACAGCTCGGCACATGGCACCGCCACACCGGGTGTACATACAACAGCTCCACGCATGGCACCGCCACACCGGGTGTACATACAACAGCTCCACGCACGGCACCGCCACACCGGGTGCATGTACAACAGCTCCGTACACGGCACCACCGCACTGCGCTGCTCTCCATGGCAGGTCCTGCCCCTCGCCCCCGGGGACGGAGTCGCACACTGAGAGTTGGGTGGAGGGGCCTGGCAGGGACCCGAGCGCTGGTCGAGCGGAGCCGCACCGACGGCGCTGCCGGAGCCGCGGCACAGCAGCCTTCGGACCCCAACCGCCGAACGCACGAGGCTGCGGCGGCTGCGGCACTGCCCCACCGGCGCACGGGGGCTCACCAGCAAAAACAGCCATTGCGCTGAAACCGAGCAAACGCTGGCTATTTGCTATCAACGTATTTTGTTGCTATAAAAGAACATTCAAATAACTAAAAATGCAATTACTGTTGCTGATGTGCATAATATTTCTTGTACAGCTTATTGAAAATTATCTCCGGTTACTCAGCATTTCAGCTAATCTAAACGTTACCTCTGGGTACCTGATCATCTGTGGCTGTAACGGAAAAAACATCATAGCACAGAGTCAATGATTCACAAAGCAGCTGAGCAAACAGGGACTTAAATTATACCCACGTTTTCTGACCGGAGCTTTTTAGCTGGGCAGCCTCCGTCTACGGGATGAAGCATATAATAGAGGCGAACTTTGCTGGCATGCTTCCGACTCTGGAGAAAAAAAAAGAAAAGAAAAAGCAAGAAATAAAGTTACAAAAAGCAAGAAGCTCTGTTGCTGTGCGTGCAACACCAGTCTGCAGTAAGATTCCACATCCACCTTGTATACATATCCAACAGGGAAGGAGAAAAGGGGCAAAGACCCAGGTGAGGAACATTTGCATTTCACGGAGGTTTCCCAGAGCTGAAACGCACTGTGGCAGGATTCTGACACCTGCCATTAGCAGGAGAAACGGTCCAGCCTCGCCGCTCTGTGCCAAGTACTGCTGCCTGCGGCCCCTTGAAGATACAGTGGGAATAAAGGCATCAAGAGAAGAGCAACATTTGTTATCAGACCATTTCCATAGCGAGAGAGACTGAAAAAATCCGGGTTGTTTAGCTTCAGGCGGAGACAGGGCGGCATCGTGAGGGATCAGACACGCACACGCGAACAGAAATCCACTGTTCCTGCGCTTGCAGAAGAATAAAGGGGTGTAAAACCTCACTCTCTAAGAAACGAGCCCACTGACACCTGCCAAAGGGTTGAAAGAAATTTCTCCCATGGGTCAATTATCAGATAATTGCACATTATGAAATCTCACACCCTCCTCATGCGCAGCTGGTGCCGGCCCTGCAGAGAGCGGATACGGACCACGTGGAGCCCGAGCCCGAGCCCCTGCTCCTCTTGACCATTTCTAAGGTGGGGTGAACAGTAAAACCCTCCAGACGGCCACAGAAATGGGGGGGTTTGTGCTCCGTGTTCAGCAGCGCCGGCGAGGGAGAGCCCAGACTGGACCTGATGTTCCCCGCAGCAGACACCAACCCAGGAGCCGTGGCACCGCCGCCCGGGCGTTCGGCTTTCCCGCATCCTGCCACCACCACAGGCGAGGGGCTGACCACAGACCGGTCGCACACGTGTCCCACCACCAGCACTGGTCAGCAGCCCCAGAACCCGCTCTGCTCCCTCTGCCCAGCGCGGCGAGCGGCCGTGGCACCGGCAAAACTCCCCGTGTGCTTCTCGCGCTCCCTCCCAAGAGAGGCGCCGAGGGGACAACTGCTTTTCAAACACTATTCGTATCACAGGAACGTTCTCAGAGGATTTGTATTTTGGAGAGGGATCAGGGAGAGCTGAGAGATGCTGGGAGGAGACCCCTCCCGCAGGGGACGCACCGGGCAGCGACAGTGGGTCCAGCGCTGCCTTTGGGCACGACCAGCACTCACCAGCCAGTGAGAATGGGAGAGACAGAGACGGACACAAACCTTCCAACCACTGATGTACAACAGCCCTGCTCTTCCAGCAGATGTAGGGGGGCAAAATGCTGCAACCACTAAATACCTGCGCCCGGAGCCCGGCCGTGCGCGGCTGCTATTATTATGCAAATGTTTTCTCTGGATCTCCATTTCTGATTGCCTCACAGAACAACGGCACAGTAATATTATAATTGCAGATCACAGATTTGCAATTTTAAAATATTAAATTATCATTAGCATGTTCTGGAACATTCTTTTTCCTGTGGTGTGAATCTGGAGCTAAATTTGCAGGGAGCTATATTTGTATGCATAAATGTGACTGTGCAATAATTTTTTTTAATGGAGCAAATCAGTCAAGATAAATAATGTCAAATATCTTTCCCTAACTTATCTTCCTGCACGTATTTAGAAAACGTGACCTGCTGCAGTCAGAGCTAAGTGCAGGAAACCCCAAAAGCTTCAGCTTTTATCAGTGATCAGCAGTCCAGGCAGCGATGGTGTAATTAAGAAATGATAAAATAAACGTTTGATATGCAAAGGACAGATGTGTGTATCTGTCTCAGGGTCTGGTGGCACCTCTGCCCTCAGCAATGCTGGGCGGGTTTTGCCTGGCGAAGGGTCGCACGCCGGGACTCCCTGCCGCGGGCAGAGTGGGGGGACGCCGGCGACGGGGCCCTTTCCCACGCTGCGGTCACACGGGGCCAGGGATGCGACGAGCCCCCGCGGCTGCTCGCGCCGCGCGCTTTGGATGGAGGAGAGTCCAAGGCGCCATAAAGGCGCCGCGGGCAGAGCCCTCCAGCGTGACACCTCTACCAGGTACTTACAGCCCCCGGAGCACCCTCCAGCCTCACGGCGTCCTCCCCGCAGGGACCAGCTCTTCCACCGGGTGAGCTGATCCAGCCTTCACGGAGCCTAATCGCACACAGCCGCAGCCTGCCGATTCACAGGTTAAAAGTTTGGGATTTTTGCTGGGTTTTTTGGTAATACAAAAAGGAAAGATTTTAACACCAGTAATCATTTCCAGCGTTCTTTTCCACAGCACTCCGCTGTGCCATAAACGATGTCCAAATGTCTGCATTAACAGGCAGCGAAGCCTCAGCCTTCGGTAAAACACCTCTCACCTTTATTAAGGCATTTGCTGGGATTTATGAAAGCTGAGGTAAAGAAGTAACTTATGTTTGGCATAACTTAAAACTGCACGGCTCCTTATGCAGCCTTATTATCCTGAGGGTATAAAAGCGGAGCTTACAATCCTCCCGGCCTCGGCAAGTCCGCAGCGCGGATCTCATTCCCTCCGAGGGAGCAGAGGTAGCACAGCCCATTTGTCACCCACTTTATCTCTGGTATTTTCTACATTTACATGTGTATTTATCATCCCAACGCCACGGCAAGAGCAAAGTGATTATTCTCAGCGTGCTGCTGGCAAACAGCTCTGCGGGTTTATCTTTTCCCCTTCACAGAGCAACTGGAAATCTGCAGCTCCGAGGCGTGAGAAGGGCCAGAGCCAGGGAGGGGGTGGCACAGCCCCGTGGGCAGCACCGCCGCTGTGCCAGAGGATCTCGCTGCACTCCTGAGCCCCACCAGGCACTGCCATCCCCATCAGAGGTCCTGCACGTTCGAAGGAGCTCCGGAAGACCAGGATGAAATGGGATCAGGGCACATCCAGCTCTCATTTTGATCTGTCTCACCGCATGCAGAAGCCTTAGAAAAGACAAAACCTTGACACCTCTGTAGATCCACGGTCTGGAACACCACTGCTGCCTTTGGAGGCACCCGCCTGTTCATCAACAGCCACCACAATTTCATCATAGGGTGCACCAAGAGAGTATTTCTGTGCCTGTGAATATTTCTTTTGTAGCTTTACAAAGCGTTACGCCAAAGGCATTTTCACTTGAATTCTCTGTCTCTAGTGTCTGGAAACAACTCCTTCAGAAGGTGGGGACTCTGGCTTAACGCTATATGCTTCAAACACAACGTGCTCTATGCAGGGAGAGGGGTGAAGCTTAGAAAGAGCCTGTTTTCACGCAGCAACTGCAGACTTCTGCATTGCGAGCTCATGCGCTGCTGTAAGAAGGCTCATCAATAAAAGTAAATAAATGGATCATTTCTATCTATATCAAATCTACTTCAATACAGAGGATTGTGGCAGAGGCAGTGCCAGAGCTCTGGCAATTCAACCCTGAAACATAAAAGGGCAAAGCAGAGCTAAATTGTGCTATGAAATGCAATTTGATTTTGCATAAATCAAGTTTTGCAGCACACTCTGCCCAGAGCGAGCAGCAGCGCGGCGAGAGGAGACAATCGCGTCTCTGTGCAGCGGCAGCAGCTGGTGGGACCCCGGGAGCCACCGACGAGCTGAGCTCAGCCGCCTGCAGTGGCCCCGGGATCTGCTCCCGCTTTGCTCCGCTGATTTCAGCCGACCTGACAGTCTAAAACATTTCACTGTCTTGCGAGGGACTTCTCCCAGTACCCCCGACCCCCTCACCGGGTTCAAATCCACCGTTCCCGCTGCCTTCCCCATGCTGCGCTCGCATCTGATCCCATTTCTCTGTTCCCCGTAGCTCCCTTCATCATCTGCTCGTTCACCTCTGCGGGCAGCGCTGTGTTCGCAGCAGCTCTGCCTCTCCCCCCCCTTCTCCAGCCAAAGACCCCAGACCCACTGCACCGCAGGATGCGCGGCCGTGCCGAGCGCGGGTGGGAGATGAAGGAACGAACTGTAATGGCAGCCCCAACGGCTGAGTCTTCTCTTAGTTTGTAATAAATTCTTTTTCAGGAGCCTGCTGGTTGGATTTTCATCCTTTTAGTGTGCACCATGTCAATTTTTTTGTATGCAGTTTCTTAATTAAATTGCCATGAAACATGCAGTCATACGATTACTCAAACTTTATTACCTGTATTGGCCCTACTAGAAATCTCATCAAAAGAGAGAAAGTCATCTCGGCCAGACCCAGTTCTCTCAGCCTCAGGCACAACACCAACTGCATCGCCCTCCTGGGGCTACGCACGCGTGTCCCTTGCCAGGGCTGGTTTTGCGCAGGAGCCATGCGGAGCCGGGAGGGCTCCGCTCCCCGCAGTCAGCCCCCGGCGCTGCCGTGCCCGGCTCCGCACTCGCCTTCCTCCTAGAAACTCCCTCCACTTCCCGAGTCCCACGCGGGCTCCAAGGGACGATGCCAAGCGCGTGCCCAGAGCTTCTCAAGTGCTGGCAAGTTACTGGACCTGCTGACTCAAAAACCAACGTTCTGGATTTCATAATCGCTGTCTAACTTGAAATTTCTACTGGAAAAGAACCAATTTATTCCTCACTCTGTGATATAACAACATCCTCTGCTTTTTTTTAAATAGAGGACAGAAGTATTTTCGGCAAACGCCGTCCCTTTTTTGCCTCCTCTGCCCACACAACCAGCAAACGCTATTGTCGAGGTCCCTGTTGTCACCACGAACTCCCGTCTGTTATTCCAGACGCTGCTGGGTGCCAATGTCCTTTTTCTCCCTTTGAAATTTTTGCAAAGCCTCATTTATAATTTATGGTCATTTCTATCCACTTCCCCTTATTCCTCCGTGAGTTAATTTTTTAAAAAGTGTCTGCTCATGCTCGTGACTTTCTGGGCACACAGAGACGCGTCCATAATTCCCCACTGCAGCTGAATTTTCACCCCCGTGAAACCAGCTTCTTGAAAGCAACAGGCAGACACGTTACCAGCTGGGACATCGATTTGCTTACACATAAAGGCAATTACTGCTGATCTGTTCAGCGAAGCAACCACTAGCTCGTTTCATTTTCTCCAAACCCGTGACCGTTCCTCCGTGCTCGCCACGCTGACCCTGGACGCGGATCCCCTCACCGGGGGCACCGACAGCCTCACGAGACGGTGCACGTGGCCAGGAGCCATCTGCAGGCCCCAGCACTTCTCCCAAATCCTGATCACTGCAATTTTAAAAACACAAAAACAAGACTCCAGAAGCCCCAAGTAAAACCCACAGCAGCGACCTGCAGCACCCAAAGGCAGCGACGCGCAGGGGTAGGGGGGGCTGCCGCGGCTGCCGCTCCGCAATCCCACGGGGTCGAACTGCCGAGCCCAAGCCTGACAGCTCTAATTATCCTCAACATTGTTGTTCCTTCCGTCCCCTTCATAAGGGAAAAGCCTCACCCGCTAGACCCTCCTCTGCAGTGTGAGCTCAGAGCTGCTGCCACCCCACGAGATGCATTTCCTGCAGGAGAGCTCAGAAACACCCTTTGCCATCCACCTGCCTCCTGCCGCGCTCCAAACATCACAGCTCCAAAGGGCCATAGAGGGCTCACGCCGACAGCCCCGTGAGAACAGAAAAGGTTTCTAAACTGTGCGTGTTCAAGGGAAAGGAAGACACGACCTTTGAGTTTCTCCCCTTGGCGCAGTGCCCATCACACAGGCAGAGCAGGTGGGTGGCACCAGTACCCTGCCCGGCTGGGCACCGTGGGTACCCGCCACAGCATATCCCCCACGGCTGGAGCACCAACCCAGGACCCAGCCCGGCTCATCCAGACGGATCCGGGCTTGGCTCCGCAGCTCCCGCGTGACAGGCACCCGCAGGCCTCCCGAACAGCCCGGCATGAGCTTCTGTCTCAGGAGTTGCGGTTTCAGCTACGTGATCTTTAACTTCACCCCTTCCTCTATTGATTCTGACTGTAGTCAAAGTATCTCCTGTCCTACACACCGCTGTGCGCACGGCGGAGAGGAAAACAACTCTCTTACGGCCGTTGCCCGAGCAGCACGGCACGAGCATTGGGGCTTGGCACCCGGCTCGGAGCCTCCTGGTGCCCTGAGGGCCTGTCCCAGCACCCAGCGTCGCCCGCGGGCTCCTGTTCCTCCCCAACGGCACCCAAGTCCCTCCTCGCCTCACGTCCTCGCATGTCTCCTGCAGGCGGATGTCACACCTAAGCTAATGCAACCACAGATTTACTTTTCCATCAATGTTTAGGGATTTTTTCCAGGCAGTGCACCTCCCTGTGAACATGCCAAGGGAAAGGGGACTCGGGGGACGGAGTGAATGGGGTGGGAACCTCCGAAACATGCTCCACACAGCAAGCTAAATCCTGCTGTTTGCCCGCAGCCAACCGACATCAGCAGCCGCAGCTCAGGTGTCTCAGCTCTGCCGACGGGCACCAATGCTCACGGCACGGGTGAACGCCACGGCTGGTACAGAAGTGTCACCCTGGCACCGAGTGGGAAATGCAGGAGTTAACACAAACGTACCATCTCCTCCGCACGCGAGTCGCCAGCACCGGCTCCGCAGAGCAGCACCAGCAGCTCCGCCGTTGTGCCCGTTCTGTCCTTACGTGCTCGACACAAACCACTCGTACAGCGCGTCGGTGCCAGTCACCGAGCACCCGCTCAGCCCCAGCGTGCACGTGGGCGGGTTCTGTCACAACACACGACAGTGACTGAAGACTCCGATTTCAAACACCTGGAACCCAAACCCAAACACGGGTTGCGGGTCTAAAGTATTAAAGGAAAACAAGAGCCAATATCGGGAACAAATCGGTGCCCTCCTGCGCATCGGGAGCAGAAAGGGGCTGCTGCAGGGAGCGCTCCCGGGGCCGGCTCGGCCATGGCAGTGCCATCGTTGGGCAGCAGGGCGACATCTCATCGCTTTCGCTGCATGTAGGCATGTTAACGTGACATCCCTTGTGCCTCCCCGTTACCACTGACCTCGGGGTCTCATCCCTGGTGGGTTTTACCGCAGTTCTACAAGTACCTTTGAACTTCAGCTATTTTTAGCCAGAAATGGGGTCTCTGCACAGAGGTCCCTGGGAAGGGACCTGCACAAGAGGGCTTTATCTGCTCTGCTGTTGCTATGAGCAATAGGTGTTGACACTGGGAGTGCATTAAAAATAACGTTTAGCCATTGACGTTGACAACAGCGCAGTACCACGGAGCCTTGGAAAGTACCGTTTAATCCACGCTGGTCTCAGGCAGCACCCTGCGATCCCGCTGCCAACGCTGCCCTGTGAGCCTGTGCTTCCTGTGTGCAGAGAAGGGCAGAGGCAGCACCTCACCACGAAACACTGACACCCACCTCTCTCTCTCATATACGATGCGTGACCACGTTTATCTCAACATATTTTAATTGCTGCTGTTAAGCTCTACATGACCTGGGTACCAAGGCAACCTGCAGAAGGTCTCTAGGTGCGCTCACAAAAATCAGAACACTGAACCACAAAAAAGCTTTCTTTAGCCTGATTTTTTTCTCTCCCCAAGCCAAGGTTCTCCTACCAAACACCAGCACAATGTGCAGAATAACAGCAATGAGCACCCACTAAAAGCTACACAGCACCCACACACCACGGCAGGGCAGGTGCTCAGCTGTGGGGAAGGACACAGAACAACAGGTAGGACACCTCCTCCTCCATCCCCTCAAGTATTTACAGGTTACTCTCAGCAAAGCACAACAAACCCTGGCAGGTGAGTGGCAGCAATGGCAGAACACACGAGAGAGGACACTGCTAGCAGACGTTAGCGTTCCCTTCGCTAACAGCCAACATCAGCAGCTCCCTGACACACGAGCCCTGCACAGCCGTATTTCCAGCTGAGCCATGTCCTTTCTGCTCCTCCATCCTGGAAACGCCTGCAGCACCTCGCGCGGGGAGCTGGTACTAGATGCAGAATATTCCAGCTCCCTGTGTTCCAGTGCAGCCTTTATTTTGTTAAATAGAGTATGTGCTCTTCCACTGCATTAATATTTCAGACACAGGATTGCCTTTCTGAGCACACACATCTTGATCCTTAAGGCACTAATGTGCCAATAGTAAACAGTGTTTACTATTCCTACAGACAAGCCGTCATTTTATGCAGTTTCCCAGTGAAGGAGGGCTCAACTGGAATCAGATTAACCCGAGCACCACTCCAGCCCCACGCAGACACGGAGTATTGATGAGGCTGTCAATACCACTCACCCGCTTCACTCCGGAGACAGGGTGAGAAATTCCAGAGAGCACTCAGCTCCAGAGACGAGCCAAAGGGCACAGCACTTTATTTGTTCTCCCCAGTTTCCTCTGCATTTGAATTTTAATACACTTTGCCTCTGCCCTCCCCCTGCCACTCAGGTCCACCGCAAGCGTTTAAGCATCGTTCCTTCATCTCTCAAGGTGAACCAGCGAGAGCACATTTGCACAACACCATCCTGGGCTTCTCTTCCTGCAGACCCGCTGCGTTCCTTCATTTTAAATGAAAAACCAAAGCACCGTCTGAACACCTGAAGCAATAAAGATTACAATGGAGAAATGTATTATGGCAGCCTAAGGAGCAAATGTGGTGATGAATATGCAACTCAGGGCGGAATCTGAGAGCAACTTTGCATATGTGGTAATTTTCCTGCAGGATTTTCAAGGAGAAACTTGAAAATAAATGGTAATATCTTCCTAATGGCTGTAAACACTTCTATATAGAGATGAGGACTTGGAGCTAACTAAGAAAACTTGGCTTTTTAAATTTATGGAGCATCTCACCAAAGTGATTGATACAACCCCTCTCAAAGACAGAGCTGGAAAGAAGCATTAAATTACGGGTGATCCACAGAGTATCCAGCAGCAAAGAGGCTTCCCACTCCAGAGAAAGGCGAGATACAGAAACACAGAAAAGGTAAAACTCATCTCTGGGGCACAGACTTTCAATCCCATTGCAGCAACTACAGAACATTTTATTTTTCTTCTCCTGTTCAGCAAGTGGCACCGGCCACTTCCCAAATCACCGGTGCCCTCTGACCCTCCCCGGTTCCCCCAGACCTTCCCGGTGCAGAGGGCAGCAGCCGGTGCTGAGCGCATTAAGCAGTTGGTGAAGCGGCCACAGGGCTGCGAGAGCTTCTGGTCGCAGGGCAGCGGCCTCGGTTTTTTCCCCGGGATCCCTCCGAGGGGTGAAAGGCGCTTGGACCGCGACGCTGCGCTGATGAAAGCCTCAGGAGCCCGATGCAGACGGAGCTGCCGTAGCACGAAGCACGCGCTGAACCAGCCTCTGCGGCTCCCGTGGCCGCGACGGGGCAGACTCCGGGCAGCTGCCTTCTGGTTTTCCCACCCACAGGTGCCACTCAAAAAACACAAAAATCAATTCCTTCATGTCAAAGCTGTGCTCGAAAGACACACGCTGCCTGCGCCGTCAAAGCACAGCAAAAGGGCTGACGGCTGCGAGACGCTCCCATCTCCGCAGCTGGCACAGAAGGTGCCCCAGGATGAAGGTGCCCATGGACGCAGCCCTCGCTACGCAGCTGACCTGCCCCACCACCACCCACGGCACTGGGAGGAGGTCACTGGAACGGAGCTGCCATGGCACAGCCATGTACATGGCTCCGGCTCCACGTACACCAGCTTGATTCAAGAGCCTCAGAAGGCTGGTCCCAACCTGGTGCAGACCGAGCATCCTGTCTGGAAGGGGTCTGCCATCGTTGCCCCACCCCTGACAGCAGGGGAGGAAACAGCCTCCCTCCCCCAGACAGCACCGCACCTTCGGCCACCGCCGGCACGAACCTGGATCCTGCACCCCCTGCCCTGCTCTGCGGTTCCTCATCTCAGCCGTCCTGCCTCGTCCTGGTTTCTCCCGAGGGGAACGGGAGAGCCAACACACGGGAGGAACACTCAGCACGGCACAGCAAGCGTTTAGCTAGCGGGGTTTCCATCAGGCATCCGTGTTTAGATGCCTCATTCCAGAAGCAGAAATGGGAAGGGAGTTTTCTGATGCTTCAGGGGACAGATTGAGACATTAATTTACCTCAAGAATTAAAACATTCTAACACACGAACTTTTGGGCATTGACAACAACCAGTAAGATCCCTCTCGTCTCACTGCTGCACGGAAGCTCACCAGCATCTTTCAGGCACCCCCCGCAACACTCAGCACCGCAGCACGCAGGGGGCTCGTTACGGTATCGTCTCCTTTGGGCACCTGCACCTTCATCACGAGTCGGCAGCCAAGGCCAGCTACGCAGATCCACGCAGCCCTCGAGTGAATCCTGGACGGGAGAGTGGTACCCGGCAGCTTCACGGGGATGGAACAGAGAGCAAAGGAGCAGCATCAGACAAAGCCAGAGACGTGGTTGCACAAAGCACATAAAACAAGGGCAGTATTTCGCTGTAACGTCAAGTTGGAAGCAAAAACATGCTGCAAACGCTCTGATTCTTTTGTCATTTTTCCACTACACTTGCCCTTGGAAATAATACCACTTAATATTGCGTGACTGACATCAAATTATTTTTTTATTCCTGGTAAAGTAGTGCAGAAGAAGAGTTATTGGTTGATGATTTGGAGAAGGAGACGAGACAGTGATTGGAACTGACTATTCCTGTTTGGCAAGATAAAAACATCCCCCTTTCATACGCTGTTTCCCTCTATTTTCTTACAGAGAAACGTCTTATTTTGCATGCACAAAGGAGCCAAGATTTCAGTGCCTGGCACAAAGGCTGCAGATCTTACTCAGCTGCACTAGAGAGGCAGCAGATACATCCCCTTTCTCCCCAAGCTCTGGCTCATCGAGGGTAAGGGTGTGGCTGATGAAAACCAGCCGTGCCACGGAGGACTGTGCGTCACCAGCACAGCCCACCAGCTGGGATTGCTGGTTTCAGCATGGCCTTCTGCAGGTACCTTCTCTGGCTCCAAGTGCAAGGTCAGCATGTTCATAGCACTCCCACACGCTGCTCCGCGCCCCTCTGTGCTGCTCCTTGGTGCAGCAGAGCCCTGGAGCCCCCACAGCCCCCAGGGCTGCTCCAGCACCGAGGTGCACCAGTGCCCGCAGGCAGCCACACTGGCCCCAGCTGCTCCCTCCTTCCCAAAACCAAAGGACACAAACACCCAGAAGTTTCCCCACGCAGCTCTTCCGACGCCAGCAAGCACTCTGAGCTGGGTGGAAACACTGAACTATTTTGATGTGGCTGCACGACACCAGCATGGAATTTCTGTTCTGCAGTGTCTCACTCTTCCCCATAAAGTTCAAGTCAATTCAAAATGAAAAGTTTGGCTCTGTGCAAAAAGTTCACTGCATTGTGCTTTTACTGTGTGCTTTGATACTGACAGCACTTTTTCTCCCAACCAAAAAGCCGCAACAAAGCAACTTTAGAAGATTAAATGAAAATTATTTGTAGAAAATTTAGTCTTATGAAGTTGATATTTTCCCTATGAAAAAAATAATTTCCGTACTTTTTAATAAGGGAGAAACAGTGACTTTTACATTCCTCAGGCCTCTCAAACCCTGTCCAGCTCACATCGGGAAGGAGCTGGGAGCGCTGCAGAGCGGTTTTCCATTCGCATTTGCAGTCGAAGCACACGGATGCAGGAACCTCCCCTGCAAGGCTCCACGCCGCACCGAGCTGCCAGCAGCCCAAGGCTTTGTGCTTCAGGGGCACAGAGGAAAACACCCGGGCACGGCTCTGCTGTGCCCAGCAAGAGCTCCCGCAAGCACCCCTGCCACCCAGCATCACCTTCTCCCTAAAACCTCAGGGCATTTCCCAGCCCTCTCGCTGTGTCTGCAGGTTTCTTGGGGCCGGGGTACGAGGATGATGCGTGTTACGCTGCAGAGCCGTGCCCAGAACGGACACTCCAAAGCACGGAGCCTCCCTGGAGAGAGTAGAGGCTGCTGCGGGGACACAGCAACGTGCAGCACAGTCGTGGGGCAGAGGCACCTTCAGCCTCTGGGGCCACCAGAGGAGATTCCCTGGCTGGAGACGGACCAGGCCCCCCCCGGCTCCTCTCCCCATCCCTCCGCTCTGCGTTACACAACCCAGCAGGCGCCGTTCGTAATGACATTATTGTGCCGAACGTCTACAGCATCTGCTGGGATTTCACAGGGGATGACAAACGAGCACAACACCTCGCAGCAGAAATACACAACAAAAAACCGTGTTGTTTTCCAGGTCTCAAAAACATCTGCTACGAATTAATGATTCAGCTCGTACCTACGATCACAGGCGCAGAAGAGCAGAGATTGGGGGAGCACCCCATTGCTCACCCGTCACTACTGCTGCGTCTGCGGCATTGCTTCTGCCTCCTGTAGACAGGATCTGGCACCTGCATCGCCCTTTATCAGGATCCGGAAGCTGTCCCTAAAACTGCAGCCTCAGACTGCACCGCGGCAGCCAGGGACCTCTGCTGCACAGCGAGGGAGCCAGAGGAGCCTTTAGAGGAGACATCTGTTTTGGTGAGGTCCTTACGACACGTCAAGTGCCTCACGAGTAAACGTGCGTTACTGTTCGCGTTGTTTATTGACGCAGCGCAGCATCCCCGGATACTGCACATTGATTGAGCTTCTTGTACGTCTCCACTGGCCACACTGAGGCAAATGTCTCCCCTGTGTATCCACTGCTAAGCACTCGAATCAGAGCAAAAGTTGGGGGACACTTGATCATCCAGGCCTCTTAGCACAGACTCTGATTTTGTTGAAGCACTGCGGGCACTGCTAGTCTGAGTGCCTACAAAAGCAGGGGCAAAGCACAGCCGAGCCATGCAGACCGTGAGCTCGCAAGTCCCTCGTCCCTGGGCTCTCCACACGCACCACTTCTCTTCTCCGGAGAGACCGGATCGCATCACGCGTCCTTCCTCCGCACGGCGCCGACAGCACAGCCAGGGAGGACGGTCCCCTGGCTCCCTGCACAATCGGTACCTCGCAAACGGCGAACGACTGCGCTCTAACCCCCGTACACGACCACGGCACAAAGCGATCCTGCCCCCTCCTCTTCAGCTGAGCACCAGGAGAAAGTCCCCGTTCTCCTCTCGGGCTAACGCGAGACAGCCCCTCACCGCAGTGAGGATTTACGCTGCTGCAGAACTGCTCGGTGCGTGTTTCCCACATCCCGGGGAGCACGTGCTGAGACACGGACAGGCAGTGGGTTCCTTTCTTGAAGGATTTCACAGCAGCATATCCCTCAGTAATTTCCTCCCTTATTTAATAGGAACTTATTTAATTTTGTTTTGAAGATAACGCAGTGCTGTTAATTGCTGTTCTAACATGTCTCAAATAATGTATCCTTTCTAATTGTTTATTGCTTGTCTACTTTTAAGTGCTTAAATACATTCACAAATACTAATCTATGCTCTGTACATCAGCGATTCCTACTCAGCAAAGCATAGTATGGCACATTTAATATAAAAACTTTAGCTCATTTTGCTGAACTCTTAATTGATCTCCTTGCTAACTACATTTCTCTGAAAACCAGCTTTCAGTCACATTCAAATCGCAGCCTGACTTTGCAAATTTAGACAGAAGAGAAGAATAGACATGCAGCAGACGATGTTGCAGTGACATCATTTACAGAATAAGATGCCACCAGTAAAAAGTCTTTTGAATCTTGAGTTTTCAGAGAGGAACTTTAAGCACAGCGTAGCTACTTCAGCTACAGCAGCAGCAGCTGATGCCCCTGTAACACACACAGCTGGAAGAAGCCGCGGTGGAGTTACCGGCCACCAGAGCAGAGTTACCAAAGAGCGTCCTACCTCGTAATGGGCCACGCGCTGGGACTCGGATATCAGCTGAGCGCTGCACACTTTGCAGTAACTTTCGGTGAATAACTCCTGGTCGATGTCGGACGATTTCATCTGAGAAGGGAGAAGCAGGATCAGTCACGACAGGCAGGCAGAACAGGACGCGTTTGACCGGGGTCCCTACAGAGACACGGGCAAAGCAACGCTCAAGTCCAGTGGTTCTTGTCACCACGAGGGACCAAACCAGCTTTATGCAGATGCGAACGGGAAACACGGACAGTCCCCACTCTGATTCTACGCCTGCAGTTCGGAGTGCGCAGATTCACGTGTAACCAGCCCGTTCCAAGCATTCCGTCCTTGCCCGCAACAGCTCCCGGCGCTGCTGGAGACCAGGGGTGCTTCTCCGGCACCCCAGGCAGCTGGACACGCGCCTGCGCCCCAGGAGCACCCGTGATTCTCTCCCATGTGTGAGCCACAGCTCTAAGTTGCTGTTCTCCTCCAGCACCTTCCATACCCAGAAACACCACACACACAACCACTACAGTGTACATCACTCATGGCAAGAAACACGCTTCACCATTTGTTACACAACACAAAAGAGCTGATAAAGAGTTTTCTATACAACGCAAACATCATTACAACCTGGAGGAAGGTGGTTTTAGGCTGGAAGGGTGCTGTGCTATATTTCTCAATTCAGACATGGAAGGAAATTGCTTGGGTGATTTACTGGGCTGCGCTGTTCTCCAGCAGCTGTTCAAATGTTTGCGCGTTCCCCACAGCTGTCAGGGAGGACACTCGCACTTCGGAAAACAGCCGAGTGAGCTGGTTCACAGGAATCCTTCGCTTCTCCGCTCACATCTTCCTCCTTGCGCGACTGCGGGTACCCAGCTCTGAACTGATAACCAACGTGTGTACCAGGAAGGTTGAGGCTTATAAAAGACTGAACCCAGGCTGAGCCAGAAACGACCAGAAGCAGCTTCACAATCAGGACATTTGAAAACAAAAAGCCCCAGTGCAACTCGAGAGGGAAATAGAGGCCGATGCATTCTGCCTAGTGCCAAGATGAAGTCCATTAATTCACAATCACAACAAACCTGGGCATAATGAAGACTGATAATAGTTTTTATAGAATTTATTCCACTGATTAGGAAGAAAAACAACATGGAAATAAACAAGTTATGAGAGCTCATCAGCAGAAAAACAACCAGGTGGAGAAAGACCTGCTGGGCTGTGCCGTGAGCTCAGGCGGCACTCACTCTGCCTTGGGGCTGGGGACGTCCCAGAGCTCTTGGACACCACCCTGGGCCAATGGTGCCTGTTCCCCTGGGCTCGGGGAATGCGGCTTTCGGTGCATGTCAGCCCAAGAGCTGCAGAGCTGGAGGTGTTTGCACTGAACCCCAAATGTATTGCCGTTGCACAAGTATTAAGATTCCTGCGTGTTTTACAAAAACAAGCAGCTGAGTCGACACCAGATGCTCCCAGCCTGGAGAGACCCGCTTGCCCCCAGCTCCAGGAAGAGGTTTGTTCGAGTGTCCATGGTCCACCACAGACACAACTCGGAGCTCCTCTGCTCAGTGCCTTTGCTCTCCGACTCTGCAAAGGCACTTGCCTGTTTTCTCTCGCTATCTGCCCAGGTTTAATCTTCCTTTACTCTGTCTAGGGAAATGCTGCATTGAGAAACTTTCAAAGACAACACCAAGACCCTTTTAGGAGTACAAGAGGTGTTGCAAAATTGCATCAAAGGCACAATAAAGTGGAGGGAAGAAATATCACTTAAATACAACAGATTGACACAAGGCAAACCAAAGAATCTCATTAAACCTCAATCCAGCAGCCAACAGAGAGGCAGGTAATGTTGCCCTCATTTGCATGCAGTCTGCAACACTCACAGTATAAACTCTCATTACAAAAATCAGAGTAAATCAAAAGCTGCTCAGTATTAGCTCAGCCCTTCACGCTCTGATAACAGATCCCAAGTCTGTTCAGCCTCCTGCACACGTGTGTACGGACGGAGCTGTCTGTCCACCCGTTACGGCAGCGGGGGCCAAACAGGCTCACCCAGGAGCAGCATTTAACGCCTTCTCTCTAAGCAGTAACTTGTGATACAGGTAGGGAATTTGTTATCCTCAATATTGCTGCTCAGTTTGATGTGCCATTGTTACTGCACAAGGACGTAACGCATCGCCACAGGCGAACACTTATCACACCGACAACGTGAGTGTTACGCAGCGTGATTGATGCGCTGCCTAATAAAGCCTCTCCGTGACGGCAGACCCTCAAGTCACGCACCGAGAGCCCGGGTACACGCTACGGGTCCCAGGTCCGACGGGTCCCACGCTGCTGCACGAAGCCACGGACAGCAGAGGTTTGGTGAACAGTAACCCACCACCGCAGGGCAGCTCGTCCCCTCCGGTCGCAGCATCCCAGCTGTGCCGCTGCCCCGCTCAGGGCGGCCACCGGCCCTCGGCTGACGCTGCTCGGCAGCTCTGGGCCAGCGCTGGCACCGGGCACTGCCTCTGCTCCCTGAAACACCAACACCCGCAGGGTCCCACCAAGGGCTGACTCGGTCCCTCACTCGCTTCGGCTCAGGTTCTTTCCCACTGCAACTGCCTTTCCCTTCCGCTGCAGTCACGGTCGCATGCGTCCCAACCCGACCCACACCTGGCACCCACACCCGGCGCCCAGCCGCGCACACCCGGTGCCCCCAGCGCCGCTCCCGAAGGAAGAGCTGCCTCTTGCCACATCCCTTCCCCTGCAGCTGTGAGGCAACAGCTGCTTCGCTCCCATTCTCCTGCCCCGCTCCCAGCAGCGGGTGCGCCCTCCGCGCCAGCGGGACCACGCGGCTCTGCCTGGCTGTCGCGCCAGCATCTCGGCAGGGAGCCACTCTCAGCTGCCTCGGCCCCACTCGCAGCAACGGGATGGCCGGGCGCCCGTCGCTTCCACCTCCCCAGGCAGCTCAATGGGTCCCACCGCCATTTCCGAGCTGCCACGTGCCCATCGAACTGCTGGCAGAAGGACATGGTGACCCTCCTCCCCGCATGTGATTCGGGGGCTGGGTCTTTTTGCTTGGCTGCAAGCACTGGGCACAAAAGCGAGTGGCAATGTCGCAGGAGCACGCGGTTCCCTGAAAGCTCTCCATGCCCCTGGCAAGCGCAGCAGACCTGGTACCGCTGACACCTGCGGGATGGCAGACTCCCCTTGTCAGGGAACAGAAACACAACTGGGCGTCCTCCTTGTGCTTTGGAGCCTGGCAGAGGGTTTCACTGCTCCTTTCTGCAGATACGGCTTTTTAATAGCGATGGAAAGACAGCGAGGCAGAAGAGTGAGGGATGGGGATTAGGAGGAACAGGAGAATAAATGGAAGCAAAGCCTCCTTCATGCTTTTGCATGAATATATTAGGCTGAACTGTAGAGACGATTCAAGCATATGTAAGCCTGGCTACTTAAAATAATTAGAAAGCTCTGGTAACAATAACTACTTTGAGCAAAATTCATTATGAGGGGTTTGATGAAAATAATAGATCCACCTTACCAAGGAAGATTCCCACACAGGCAATCCACCAGCAGCACCCATTTATACCCATCACCCTTGCGAAGCTGCCACTGAAATCCAGCCTGAGAACAAGTTTGAATTCAAGGACCAGCTATTGACTTGAGAAAACAGACATCTACCTGTCCCACACAAATGCCACAGCAGAGCGAGAGCCTCCTTCCCTTCTCAGCAGCCTCCTGATTGTCTCTGCTGCCGGGGAGCCCCCACACAGCCTCACCTCCCAGAGCCCTTCCTCAGGGCTGACACCCCAAACGCGGCTGGTGGAACCTGCTGGCTCCGAATAAAGCTTTTAGTTTGGTGGCTGTTAGCTGGTTCCTTCACTTTTCTTTACATGTTTCTCTCTGCACTCTCCTGTTTCCCTTTCTAGGACAACACACCACAGCAGAACATCCGCAGGATGCCACGGTGACATGCAGCAGAACGACCGCACGAACACACATCTCTCCACACCACGTGTGTCAAAGCGGGGTCGCTCCCTGCCGCCGTCCTCGGGGTGCCCGCGGGCCGGTCTGCACGCAGGGAAGGTGCAGGGCTGGCGCTTCCCTGGGATCTGTGCACAGACCCCGTTACAATGCGCAGACCGGACGAGGGACCCGTCTGCTTCCCTCAAAGGGACGGGTACACACAGAGATGCCATCACCGCCGCAAGGCACCGCTTTGTCCAAGCACAGGACGGAAAGGAGGGCTCTTCTCCACCACAGCCACTGCCTGTCAGCGCGTCCACGGCTGCAAAGCACCACGGGCCTCCAGGACACCGGAGGAGACCCGCGGATGCTGAGCGAGAGGGGACACGTTCCCTGCACGCTCTCAGAGGCTCTTCTTGCTGAGCGTTGAAGAAGTAAGGTGCGATTTGCAGCCCTGCCAGCTGGGCTCACAGCGTTCCACGGAGCAGAAGCCCTTGGTCCAGAAACTGAGGTCTAAATACCTCAAACTCTTGGCCTCCTCCTCCTCCTCAGGTGGGGACATGAACAGAGGGGCCTCACCACAAACACTGACCCAATTTCAGTGGGGTTCACTGTCACCTCTCGCACCAGCACTCGAGTGTTGAGCCCCCTCACTCCAGACCAGTCACCTCTGCACATGTCAGCTCAGCATCTCCAGGAACAGCAAACTGTCAGAAGAGACTTCGTTTTAAATACCTTGTGCCATATGGCTGCGATTCTTCTCAGCAGTTTCAGTGACTATAACAGCTTAATGAAAATCAATTTGATGGGGCTGACTCCAGTTTTTGGCAACCACGAGAAAGACGCTAAGTAAGTCACATTAAATTTTAGAGGACAGCAATCCACATCTTGACATCGGAGACACATTCGAAGCCAAATTCCTTTTCAAGGATATGCTTTGCACCAGCTGAATCCCACCGGACACGGCCACGTCCCTGTCACCAGGCACGCGGCAGACGTGCACCCGCAACAACTGCTTTGGCAACCCGGGCCCAGCCGGGACCGCAGCTGCTGCAGGAGCTCAGGTGCAGAGCATCGGCCAGACAGCTGCAGCAGCAGCCCTTGAGGGTCTGCACTCCCGAGGCAGGAGCAGAGGCACAACCTGCAGCCGCTGGCAGCAAACGCTTCCCCCATCGCGTTTCTGACAAACACCGCTGCAATCGCCTCTCCAGCAGTCTCCCCTCTGCAAGCACTTCTATTTTGACTGTTGCATACCCCCCGTTATCGAGTTCATCACCCCCTTTTTTTGAGCAATGAATTCAGTGAATAGGAAAAGTTCTTTTAATAACAGGAAATTCACAACTGGTACCAGAAGTCCCAGAGTATGTGACAAACATGAACCAGACAGTTTTTCTAATTCCGAGTTTTGCCTTTTATATCACTTCCCAGACTACCCTTGTTATTGTTCACTGTCAATTATTTCTGCATCTCGACAATAAGCAGAAAGCCATGAAAACCCTGTGAAGCTGCAGATGACTTCATGTCATTTCAGGGTAGGGAGTTTGAAAATGCAGCACCATCCTTCGCCCAAGCAGCCTGCCGTCAGAAGCAGACAGCTTGCAGCTTTTCTGCACGCTCCTCCTGCGCCGCTTGCGAGCGCCCGCGCCGGCAGAGCCCACGGCACTCGGAGCAACAGCTCAGGAGGGGACGTGTTAAATGGAGACAGCAAACGAAGGATCTAAATCTGAGATCAGAGCCAAGTCCCTGGGTAACCGTTGTCTAAGCTTTACGACACGTGCCTCAGGTACAGCCACAAAAGTTACAGGCAGACATCCCAGAAGCTGCTGACTCGGCTGCTGCTCCCGCAGCACACCCGGCCTCTTCCTCCTCCAGCTGCAGCCCGCAGACCCCAAGCACTCAGAGCAGGAGGTGGCCATGACCCGTGCCACACGTCCCGACGCGAGCAGGAGAGGTGAGCCTGCCTGCCCCGCTCCGGGCACCGCCTCGCTGCGCTCTGCCAGGAAACCATTTCCCACCATCCCTGCTGGCCGTGTCTCCGTCGGTTGCTTTCTGCTACATTTCTGCCTTTCTGATCAAACTTTTTAAATTTTTTTTTAGATCACTGCTTCTCAGTGCCAAATTTCCCCCCCAGCCCACCCTGAAACATTGCTACCAGGTTGAGGGGAGCATCCCCCGAGCGATGCTCCGTGCAGGGCTGCTCTCTCCGAGGCCGCTCGGACCCACTTCCCGCCTGCCACGACACCGGGGCAGATTCACTCCCACGAGCGCACGGACCCAGAGCAGCCACCGAGACCATCAGCTGATACAAGAAAACTGCCCTTGTGCCATCGTTTAACCAACATGTACCCGAGACCCTGGGGCACACAGGCCACTCCATCTGGCCCCCCCACAGCGTTGGGCATCCTCTGGCATCCTTCACCCCGTGCCAGGGCTGCCCCATCCCAAACCTTGTCCCCGAGGCACTCATCCGGTCACGTGCCTGTTGCGATGCACCAGGAATTTCTGCACAGTTCACTTTTCCCATGGTACAACCGAGGACAGGGAGCGCTACACGATAAAGCACTGCGTTCAGCAACTCGGTTTCTTCCAGTTAAGAGGAAAGAAAAAAAAACTGTCGTCCCTTATCCAATTTACTCTCGAGGGCCTTAATCACCTTTCCCAGAATTAACAGCTTCTGAAACCTCCGTACTGGAACACTGGAGAAGTGGCAACTGAGCATGTGCACGAATGCCAAATGCAAACAACAAGCCAAAAATTAAATGTCCTGATTTTCATGTTATGAATTATTTGTGGCTTTTGCTGCTGTCACTCTCCCATGGATTAACATCTCATGTAACACTTCTGTTTTCTTCTGTTGTTTAATTTGTCTCGCAACAAAAAAAAGTCTTTACTAATAATTAATGTGCTTTCAGCAACTCCGTCACTGCACTTACAACACGGCATCTGAAGAAATGCAAAATACTGCCTTCTGAAGTGCCTTATTTCCCAGCACTATCGGAATGATGGATGGTTGAGCCTGTTCCACAAGTGCAATTCCTCTCCCGCTCTTACCGCCTTGAGGAAGGAAGGAGCGCTCCAGCGCTGGAGCCCACCACGTGCTCCCAGCACAGAGCACTGCCGCTACTGGGACAGAGGGGCAGGGGAGGAGGCAGCTCCTCAGAGCAGCACTGCGCCGCCGGCCCTCCCCAGGGATGAGCACACGGCAGCAGACGGGACAGAACGCTCCGTCCGCAGCGACGCGGGCCCCTGCGCAGCCCACCCCGAGACGCTGCACGGGCCGAACTCGCAGCCACCGGATTTGCCGCCTCCGCCTGCACCAGCGCCTGAACCCGCAGCCCCGGCAGAGGTGGGACAGGGCCCTCCGCAGCGAGCGATGTGAGGGAGCGCGGGTGATCCTGCATCCCCCAGGTGATGCTGGCGGTGTCCCCACCCACGCAGAGCTTGCTACCAGCCACATCTTCGGAAGACGTGCACGCTATTTTCAGTTTTTCCTGCCAAACCAAAGATGCTCAGTGTCCCTCCAGCTGTGCTCCACATCTGCCATTTCTGCCACGCTTCGCCTTCCCTGTAATTCTTGTTTGGTTTGGGGTTTATCTGCCATCTCCCTACTCCCTCCATTCCTGAAATCCTCTCCAGAGTCAATTTGCTTCACTTCTGCATTCAGCCTTTGATGCGTTTTGACACGCTTTATTGGAGCCTTGAAAATCAGAACAAGATTTTGTGTGGCATGAGCCGGGGAGCAGGAGGGACCCTGCACGTGTCTGCTGCATGTGTCAAAACACAGAGAGGCTGCGGAGAGCAACACGGAGGAGACAGAGTCTCAGTGCACAGGCAACTCAAGCACCCCAAACACCCAACTTCACACAAGTGCCCCAGTGTGAGCAGCCGAATTGCTCCTTTGCTGGGACCTACTTCTCAACGTTTACCAGGACAAAGCAAAGGACCCTCAGACAGCGACAGTGGCCTCTCAACGGATGGAGATGACGTTTCTGAAAGAAGCCTCGCAGCTCCTGTGCCATGGAAGGGAGAGCGCCCACATAGGTGCTCGTTCCCCCATGCTGGCAGAGCACTGTCCTGCTCCCCACGACAGGCAAGAACCACCCCTGGAACCACAGGAGCAGCCCCACGGGAAGAGGGACCACTTGCACGCTCCTCTGCACGAGATTCCAAACTCCCCTGAGACTCGTGAGCAGGGCAGGGAGCTGCCAGATGTTCCCCCCTCCTCACACAGGTGTCCCCAGACACTGTTTATAAATAGCAGCACCAAGCAAGAAAAAAAAAAATGATGAACATGTCAGGAAAAGCAGTGCCCTGTGGCCAGAGGGAAGCCCCGAGGGTGGGCGATGCCATCCAGGCAGAAAAGCAGCACAGCCAAGGCTGGGGGCACGCAGGGTGCTCTGCACCCTCCCAGCACGGCATCCCCTTGGCATAGGGGCTAACGACGGAGATGCGAGCTCACGCACAGCGGGAAAATCCAGCCAGTGCCTTCCCAACCTGCTGCCTGCCCTAGGTGGGAACCAAGGGCCAGCGGGGGAATCACAGCCGCGTAGATTTAGAGAGCAAAGGAGAGACCTGTGCGTGCAGCGGAGAGCGATCCCTTCCGTCATGGACTGCCGCGGGGTGACGGAGAAAGGATGCTGCCAAGTTTAAAGGGAGCTACAACACAATTTTGAGAGTGGCACCATCCCTTCCCTACAAATGTGTGTACCCAGTTATACACCTGAATTGTTCTAATTATTCACACTACATCGTGTGGCAGCATTTAATTGCAGCCATGTGCTGACTTGAATAAAAATATATTTTAAAAAGGAGATTGATATATTGTGATTGCTTTAATAAAGTTTGTAGGAACTGAACGAAGAGCAATCACATTTCGTGCCTCAGAGCATCAATTCTGCATCCTGCACACTCCAAGGCCAGGGTTCTGGCACACGCTCCAGCGTGGCCACATTGCACCGCTCGTCCCCTCAGCAGCGGGGACAGCCCAGGAACCTCCTGGAAGAAGGGGTGAAAACAGACCCGCGCAGGCTGCAGCAGCGGCTGCGCTCCGGGATGGAGGGGTTGATGCAGTCAGATGGCAGAGGAGGGGGACTCACTGGTACGGCAAGAGCTGTGGTGCCCTGGCCTGGGACATCCCTGCTGCTGCTGGCACCTCCTTGCACAAACGGATTCCCTGGCAAGGATGCCTGGTCCGACACAGCCTGGCACCAAGCCCCAGCGCCCACTCCTTTCCCTCCTGCTCGCCTCCCCTTTTAAATCCTCCCACTGTTCCCTGCTCCGCACTTCTTCCCACCCCAGGATGCATTTTTGGCAGCTCTTGCAGTGCCCCCAGCCGTGAGTGTCATGCTGCCCTGGCCTCCCAGGGACCCACACTCCCCAGGGACCCTGCATCCACTCCGGGACCCCATGAGGTGTCAGGGCGTCGGGAGCACGGGGTGCAGCAAGGCACCTTGCAGGCTCGCACGCTGTGGAGTCAGGGTTACCACGTGATGCTCGTGGTTGCTATGGAAACAGTAGTTTTGCACAAAAAGATGCATAAATAGTCTCCGAGCCTCCCCGGAGCGCAGTCGGTGCTGCCAGGCTGTGGGCATGCCAAAAGTCGGGGGCTTGGGGCTGCCCTGCCCCAGTCCCTGCCCCACAGCCGGTGCCAGGGCTGAGTCACAGCAGGAGCCGACGTGGGGGAAGAAGCCGGGGAGTGGCTCCCGCGCAGCCTTTCTCTGCGATTACAATCAGGCCACCACATTTATTTTTGGATAAGCAGGACCTACTTTTTCCCGTGGCTCCCTAATAACGTACAAAACAGTAGGAAGCTAGAGAAGCCGAATCCCGTGCCTGCAGCTCGTAGCCTCTGGTACTTTGCATAATCAGGGCTTGTCATTCCCCATCAGCTTCAGCTCAGAAACCCAAGAGGCAAAGCTATGAAAGGTGGCAACGAGCTTAGAAGAAGCCTTCAGAGAACAAATCTGTCCATCACCGATAGGGGATTATTTTAATACTGGATTCTTGATAAAAGCCTGCACACTGGCTGAGCTCAAGCACCTCTTACCAAAACCAGCTCCAGCCTTGACTGCCCTAACCCCAAATCAGTTTAATGCCACCGCTTGCTCACCAACAGCACTACAAGCTCCCTGCCCAGCAAAGGTTAACGAAGTCAGCGACAGCAGAAGCAGAGATGCTCCTGGTTATCTGCTGTCATCCGAGCTCTTGCGGGTGGGCTGAGCTCCTCTCCCCTCCCTAGGACACATCCAATACCAGCCAGCCAGAGCTGCCTCACCGAGTGCCACCCGGCGAGGATTTACAGGAGCCCAGGTCTTCCCGAGGCAGCCAAGCAGCGCTGGCCAGGAACCCTCCCCGCTTGTAATGATTGATGGACTCTGTTCCCTTCAGCTACAGCTCTCCTGCTAGAGCAGAGCTTTTTGTAATCGATGAAATGATTTAGAAACAAGACACCAGGAATGCAAATGCTTTGTATCTAAGTCCCCTAGTTAGCACGGAGCAGCTAAACCCCTGGCCTAATTTAATTGCACATCCAAATTCCACATCCTCTAAAGGGTATCAGCACATTTCATTAGACTCCTTCATATTACCATGTAATCTGTCAATTAGCTTTGTGTGTAACAGCAAACAACGAGGAGCTTTATCTTAACTAAAACATAAAACATTTACATCCCTCCTACAGCTGTTTCTTTTTCTTTGCCCATCCTTGATTTAAAAAAGAAAGAACACAACCTTCTTTTGTTTGCATTCGTTCTCTTCTAAGAAGTAGAAGCATCTCCCATGCCCATCCCATGGAGCAGAAGCATGCTGGACTTTTATGTCAGACCTGCCTTGTATTTGGGAGCGTTTCAGCAAGCCACTTGGATAATTCATGCTTCATTTTCTCCTCTGGAAGAAAAAACCCACAAAGCTATTTTGTTCTTTACCAACAGATGAGCAATGAGAAACGGTTCATCAATGCCCATTGTAGTGCTGCAGCTCCACGTGTGAAAGGGTCTCCAGAAACGCAAACTGTTCCATTTTTGTCACTGAGAAATCAAACTGCCGTTGCAGAAGGGCCGGGGTGGGCACCGGCTGCTCCTTTCGGAGACCAGCTCCGACTCCAGACTGCACAGTCGGAGGACTCCTATTCCTACAGTATTTATTAAGCACTCCCTGTGGTACTGAGAAGCAACAGAAAGGCATTAAAACAAGTTCATGTGTTTCATACAACAGCAGTTTTCAAAGTGGGGTTTAAAAGTTTCCTCCAGTCACGGCCATCGGCCTTCCTCTCTGGCTAGAGAGGCAATAAGGCTGAAAAAATGCTTTTCACATGTTCTGCAAAACCAAGAAAATCCCTGTTCTTTGGTAGGGGCAGGAGAATATCTTTGCATCATGCACACACAGATCCAAAACTTCTGAAAAGGTGCAGACTGCCCAAAAAAAAAGCAGACTGAAGAGCCGTCTCAGTTGCACCACCTACCAGAAGCAAAGAGGTCAAGACCTGGCAGTAGAGAATTTCTGAGAAACAGGAAAGCATCCGTCAGGTAACACCAAATTCCAAGTAAAGCATCACCTGGCACAGAGCCAGACGAGAACGCAACGCTCATTAAAACATGACTTGTTCCCAAGAAGACTGAACGTAACAGGGCACACCATGATGCGCATCGGCTGGCAGAGATGGTACGGAACAGCCCCGCGACCCTCAGCACAAACAGCAACGGGGCTGCCCCAGAAACCGGAGCAGAGCGTGGGAATTGGAAAAGACCTGAAACAGCCCGAATTGCAGCAAAAGAGCAGGAAACTCCTGAAGAGTTTTGCAAATACGAATTAGCAGAGATAACAGAGATGGCACCGAGTACTCGGCTCCCTCCTGCTTTGCAACATCACTTCTTGCCCAGTGCGAGGCAGCTCCTGGTGTCCTTCTGTCTTCAGCCCGTCCCGGCACTGCCCATCCCCGCAGGGGATCCCCCGTGAACCCCCTGCACCCTGGGAGTGGGTGAGGGCAGCACCGCAGAGCGCGGGGGGCCACAGCCCGGCACCCCTTCATGTCAGCACGGCAAGCTGAAACTGCAGTAAGCACATCTCATCTAACAATCAAAGAGAAAATAACAGGTCCCCACTCTGCGCGGCTCCTGTCCCTGCCACACTCCTCTGAACCAGAGTCTCGTGCTTGAAAATTAGACAGATTAATTATTGCTACAATTAGTAGTACCGTGAAGCATCTCTGGCAGCAGGAAATAATATTTTCATGAACTTGTATAATCACTCAATATTTTGAAATGAGCAGTTGGATCCACAGTTATCATCTTGACACCATCACCAGTGACGCTGTAGGATGGAAAACACAAAATTGATCAATTAGCTTCCATTTTAAGTCAAGCCAAACTCTGACTCTCTCTGCCACGTGCCGTCACTGAAGCCCAGACGCCGTAAAGCTCAAAGAGGTGATGAGCGTGGACGTGGAAGACACCAGCGTGCCGTGGCGCACCGTTACAGCTGAGAGCGGGTGAAAGGCTCCCAGGGCTCAGCCCGACTCTGACCATGGGAACACAAACACCCTCACGCAGTCTGGTGTGATCCCAGTGCGGCTCCAGCCACCTCCCAGGCACCCAGCGTGGCCACGGGAGGAGCCCAGGCTGTGAAGAACCACGCCAGATCCACGGCCACACCGCTGCCGAGACCCAACCGTGGCTCCTGCTCGGCCATGCCAGGGGCACGCGCGTGCACACACCAATGTTTCAACTTATTTTCCCGCGTGGTGGTAAGGAAACATCCCGCTGACTGTTCCCATCTCCCGTTGCTCACCAAGAGCGCGCAGGCACGTCCACGGACCCCAGGGCATTTCGAGGCACCGGCGCGATGGGCGGCACCTCCTCGCTGTGATCTGGATCAAACCCCGGGGCAGGGGTTGGCCGCGCTGCGCCCGCACCATGCCAGCCCCAACACCTTTGCCGTGCACAAAGGCCACTCGAGGTTCTGCCTCTCTTACTAATACCATCAGCTCACATCTGCTTATTATATTTCGATTAATAGAGGAGTTTGCGCAGCATCCCATACAACAGGGGGTTTAACAGCTTCAAAAGCATTGGGTGTTCAACCCCATCCTGCCCCCGGGGTTCCTGGCAGGCCACTCCGGGTGCTGCAGATCTGGCGCTCAGAGCTTTTCCCATTTCCTTTATGTAATTTCGAAGCCGGCGTGCGGCACGTTCGCAGCTGGCTGCTGGTGTCACGGCTGTGGCTGCATCTTTCAAGACAGCTTTAAATATCACCATCTCACTTTGCCACCAAGTCCACCCACTGTTTTTAAGCAGCTGGATCAAATTTAGGAGCAGTTTTAAGTTCACAGTGTGTCTCCGAGCATTGATACTGCTCTAGGAGCCGCGTGTGCAGCTCCGTCACGTCCAGCTAAGAGGCAGCCAGGGCCTCGCTCAGGTACCTGGTGTGACACACACAAATAACACGTATGTGATACATAAGCACGTGGACCTACAGGGGAGACAGATGATACCTCTGGGGCCTCAAGTGCAGAGGCTGATATGCTGAAAATGTTTATTTATACTCTCCTGCCTTGAGGACCTGTTTTAACAACAAATATGTATTGGCAAGAAGCAGGTCTGAGCTAAACTACATCTTCTACCCCATTTCCCCTTTAATAGGGCAAAATAAATATATTTCTGCAGTGGGATTAAGAGCAGCGGTATTCTTCTCCCCTATCGCTTTCCAAATGAAGCTCCTGAAAGCCCTTTTTGAAGCTTCCCGGTTGTATTTCCAGACCTGCTCCCCTCAGCGCTCTGGAGAGGCAGATTAAAGGAGCCCTTTGAAGCGCTGCTGCTGGGGAGCTGCTCTCGGGCGAGCACGGCTTTTTGTCGTGTCCTGGAAGGAGGACAGCAACCCCCGCTCGCCTTCCGATCTCCCTCTCATCCCACAGATGCCGAGGGGCGACGGGGCCGGAGCCATCGCACATATCCAGGCGGGACGCGTCACTCTCCCACGCAGCCCTCACCACCCACCTGCCACCTCGCTCCAAAAGCATTGCCCAGCTTGAGAGCAAGCCCCTGGCAACCCGCACGAGCCCTCTCCCTCCCACCGCGTCCCCGTCCTCCACTTGGCACGACAGCAGCGCCCCGTCCGCCCCGGTGCCCCGCAGCGGTGCACAGCCAGCGACCCCCTGCACAGGCGCCTGCGGCGACGCTGCCTGGGGCACCGACCCGTCCCACCCACAGGCCAACAGATCTGCAGAGTCTTGCAAAAGCTGCTTCCTGGAGCAAAGCTCATGCATACGGGCAAAACGCTGTCACGGGACCAACGCTGCGCTGCACGCGTGAACTCCCCTACACGGAGAGTCTGACAGCCAACGCCGGCCAAGCCACCGGCATCCCCTGCCAGCACATTAAAGGTCTAAAAGCTGTCAAGCATTGCACAACAGGAGCGTTTTAATATTGAGAATATTCATCTCCAGCCATTTCTAGTTAATGGAACAAAGCAAACTGTCGAGAAAAATGGGAACATTACAGTAAAAACAACAACAAATTAAACTCTAATGCAATTAGAGAGCGATTAGGGATCTATCCTCTGGGAGCATTTTGGAACTCTGAGTCTTTCTCAAAATCTGATCTCTCTGCAACTTTATTTCTTTCTAATTAATAAATGAAGAAGCGAATAGCATAGCTCCCCCCCTGGTCCCCTGCAAAATGCCATCTCCTGCTCTGCAGGAGCAGAAGGTGGTGGCAGGTAGAAGCGTTCACACCTCCGAGCTGCGGAGAAATGCAGCTGTCAGCAGAACGAGGCGCAGAGGCAGAGAGAGCAGAAATCACCACCCGTGTCTGTTGCAAGGTGACCAGAAACGCGAGGACCCCAGCGCTCTTGTGCAAGAGCCAGGCTGAGCAGGCACGAGCAGTCATTGGAGCATGAGCAACCCTATAAAACCCTTTGTTTTCCTACATACAGCTCCCACAAAAGTCACAGCCCAGAAAAACACGTATTTAATTCCTCTCGACTTTTTAGACTTACCCACGTACAGGCCTATAGATAAGCACCCGCTTAACCAAATCACTTGAGCCGCTGCAGACAGGAGCAAGATGCCCTTTGGGCATCGGTCTCTGCTGCACCCCGGCCAGGGCACACGGAGCCTCCAGCAGCCCACAGTGCCATGGGTGCCCCAGGACCTGTGACCGGCCTGGGCTCCCCTCTCCATCGCCCCAGCAAGTCTGCAAAGACTTGGCACATCCCTCCCCAGAGGGCAGGGGACATGAGTGTGGTGCCAACAAAGTGCCCAAGAAATTACAGGAGGACTGAAATAAAGGGGCAAAGATGCGCCATCCCATTAAGCCAACGCCTCTCCGGTCTCATCTCTGAGCTGCCTGAAGGTCACGGCTGCAGAACCGACACAGCAAAGCCTCCAGCGGGTGCAGATACAGCAAACGCTCTCTGCAGAGGATGGCATGGAGGAAGGCCTCCCCCCTCGTCGCTTGAAGCTGCTGCTATTCCTGGGGCAGCCCCGCCTGCACTACGCAAGTCCTGTACTTTGCAGCGAGGGGAGTTTTTCACACTTTGTAAGGAATAACAAAGCTTCCATATGTCCTGCTACCTGCCCGGCTGCCGGCAGGGAGATGATCTCTGCGTTCAGCCAGGGAAGGCACCTGTGCAACAGAGGGAGGTGGGAGCCTTGACCTTCATCCGCTTCTGTACCCAAATCTGCCCTTGGGAACACCAGCGGCCCCATTTTCGCGTAGAAATTGGCCCAGTTCTGATCTCTCAAACCACTTCTGGATCTCAAGTCACACCTCTTTCCTTGGGAGCTTAACCCAGATAAAGCGAGACACCCAGACCCGACAGCACCCAGGGCCAGCCAGGGCAAGGACCAGCCAGGACCAGCCCCAGGAGCCCCAGCATTTCAGACCCTGCAGAGATGTCTGAGGGGCTTCTGGGAGCCCTCCCGACTCTGAAGAACACCTTGCAATGAAAAAGGACCTGATTAGACACACAGGTTCAAAACTGACTTTTGGTCAAAATTGCTTCTTGCAAAGGAGTGATTCTCAAAAAAAAAAAAAAAAAATCACCACTCTTACTGTCTGTGTTTGATCACTAACATGGGAGAGGAGACCTGTTGGAGGGTTTGGGGATTTTCCTTCCTCCAACAGGAAAACCGCTGCACAGAAGGATGATAAATCCATAGCTGCACCAGCCCAGCCATCAGCGTTCCCGGGCAAGTCTCTGGGCACGAAGAGGGGGAACCAGGTGGTGCAGAGCCATATGCTGCGCCATGCGCTGTGCCATAAAGCCCCCAGAGAGAGAAAGCCGGGCTGCACACTGGGAGCAGGGTGCCAAGTCAGCAAGGATCGACTGGCTGCACCAATTCCTTTGCAAACTGGAAGCAGCAAATAAACCCGAACCAGGCAAATATCAGCAAAACGTCTCCATGCACAGACAACAGCTTGTGAAGAAGGGCTGGGCAGCGATGCTGTGAGTAGTCGGGGAGGCCTGTCAGGGTCATCGTACTGCTCTAGAGCACACCTGGGAAAGTGGAAACGCAGCAGCACTCCACCTCCTCAGGGCATGTCAGCACAGGAGAGGGCAGAAAAGCCTAAGGGAGGAAGACTGGATGCGGGAAGAAAGTTAAGAGCGCAACTCAGAGCCAAGGGAAGGGACTTCTGAAAGGTGCACACCGAAGTCGGCCAGGAACACACGGAATTGCGGGGCAAACCGCTACGTACGGACAAGGATTAATTACTCGGAGTGACTCAGAAGTGACTAAGAACAATCAGATAAAGTCAGTTGTGGGGGGTGGAAATCAATCCGAATTTTGGAACAGCCCCACCCCAGGATGCGGTCAGGCGGCCAGATCCTCCCCCGGGAAACAGACACAGGAAGCACCGGAGCAGGTGCAGGGGCACAAGGATTAGGAGGTTTATAATCGACAGATCTATGCTGCTCTGGGAGTAAGAAAGGGTTCCTGCCCAGCTGTTTCTGATAAAATCAGGGGGAAAGACCCATTTTTACTCTAGAAAGCTCCTGTGCTGCCCCTCCCTCCTGTCCCTTCCTACAGTAGATGAGTCACTGTCTAGAACCTTTATCAAAATACCTCTTACAAAACTGTTTATCAAGTTCCTGACATTCCCCCCCTCAAAAGCACAGTGCAAGGAGAAGTAGCAGGAGATGCTCCAGGTCGCTGTCCCTTTCCTGTGGAATGACAGGAGTCCCAAAGCTGAAACTTCTCTGCCCAACATCCCCCTCTCCAGCAGCATCCTCCTGCTCCCCCGGGCTCACCTCTAACATTCCAGAGCCGGTTGTTTGTGTTTTGCAGATGGATAGCACGTGCTCATGCGAGAGCCAGCAGCACAATTTCATGCAGAAAAGAAGACGCAAACTGGTGATTTTTACCTGTTTCCTCAAGGCTTTGCAAACCTTGTTCTTCACCCAATGCTACACGCTAAGGTCACTCCAACATCGGAGGGCAGAAGGAGCATGTGGCTGCCCAAAGGTCAGCAATTAGAGCATGTTTGACATCAGGAACTGAGGGGCACTGCCCAGGTCTGGTATCACTAATCAATGGATACAGATCACCAGCAGTTCAGATGGCTCAACGGCCAGATCTTTCAGGCAGCCCAAAACAGCAGTCACCTCGCTCGTGCTGCATCAGGGACAGCTTTTGCTTAGGCTCTCAGACCTGCGGACGACTCCAGCACCACACGCGGGGTCAGCCAGCCCCACGGAGATGCACAGACTGATCCCCCCTCGCCGGCAACAAGCAGCTATACAGGCTGGCAGCTGCCTTCCCCACGGGTGCTGCAGTGCGTGGGGTCAGGGCTGCCCCCAGGGAGGGCAGCCCCAGGCCCTGTGCTCAACTGCCTCCCTGGAAAGGGGCTTTTGCTCTCTAAGCGGTGCTGCCCTGGGAAGTTCTCCAAACTTTCCAGACAACGGAGAGAATAGCCTTGTTTTCCTGCATCTGCAGACATCCATGCTCGCATCCCGCAGCCCGAGGAGCTCCCTTTCCCTCGCTGGACCGTGGAGATCCCTGCACAAAGTCCATTCAGTAACCGCACCCGCGAGTTCCCGCTGACCGCCCGGCACCGGGGCTGCCTCCCGGGGATGCTCACCCCAGGAGGTCCGGCCGGCCGCGGCCACCGGCCCACAGGTGGATGCAGCGTTCAACAAAAACTCCACCCGGAAAACATCCCAACTCCTGGCACGGGGCTGGACCACCCGCACAGTGCACGCCGGTCACCTCCACCCTCCCGTGGCGGCCCCGGGGGTGCCACAGCCGGCACAGGCACCGGGGCCCCCGCAGCAGGCGCCGGGTCGGACCCCGAGCCCGGGCTCCCTCCGCAGCAGCGCCTGCGGTAGCAAAACCGCTCCGGCAGCCTCGCCGCTCCCGGCAGCGGATCCCACCACCTCCCGCTGCCCTCCCACAAACGCTGCCATCCAACAGCTCCGATTTCCCCGCAAACTTTCCTCCAACTCGGATCAACAGATCCACGCAACAAGCAACGCGCGAGCCCCCGGGAACGGGCCGGTACCTTGTGCCGCGGGCCGGGCCGGAGCGCCGGGGGCGGCAGAGCGGCTCCAGCGATGCGGCCCCAGCGACGCTGCCCGGGAAGGCGCCCACCGGAGCTGCGAGCAGGGCCGCCCTCCCGACCAGCCCCGCCGGCAGCCCGGGCCGAGTGCGCGGGGAAGCGCCGGGCGATGCTCCGCGGGCGCCCCGGCTCCACCCCCGGCAGCAGCGATTGGCGCCGCCGCGCTCCGCAGGGCCGCACCGGCCCCGGCAGCCGCCCTCCCCCTGCCGCCGGCAGAGCCGCCCCGGGACCGCCGCCCGCGGCCCGAGGCAGGGCCCGGCCCCGGGGGGGGCAGAGCACCGGCCGGGATTCTCCCTGTGGAAACACAACGATGCGCAACCCTGATTTGCGGGACAGAGGCTGTGAGGGGCATCACAGGCTCCGGGGGGGAACGGATTTACTTCCAGATTCGTACTTTTGCAGATGACGCACTTATTTTAATACCCTGGATTTATGGAGCGAGCACGCCTCGCGCTGCGGGCACCCACCGCGCACAGCGCCAAGGGGCAGCAGGGGGCAAGACCCCGCGTGGGGATGAAAGGCAGGAACAGCTTTTGCAAAGCAGCGGTCAGAGAAGAGCAGATACCAAAGGGAATGGGATGGGTTCACTGTCAGCCAAAGAGTAGTCACGGCCTCCCTTAGGCAGGGCTGATGGGATGCAGAAGTCAAGGAACAAGTGCCCAAGGCAAGGGGCAGAGCAGAGGAGGGCAAGGCAATTAACAGGGGAACGAGAAATCAGGGGCTGCAGACCCCTGCAAGCCACATGTGATGAAGAGACAATCCCCAATACAGCACCACGCACACATGCCCAGAAGCCCGTAATGCACAGCCAAGCGTAAACCAAACTGATCTCCCCACTCTGAAATACAGTAACAGATGAATATAGAAAGAGAGTAGACTTCCCTTTTTCTTGTGCACAGTCTCCTCCAGGCAAAGCCACTTCAGAGTTCAGACAAAGTCTTGAAAACCAGGTGTAGACAGGCACAATCCCACACACCTTCCCCTCTGCCAACGCAAAACTTCGGAGGCAATGTCATCTCACTGCCCTCCTTTCTGCTTATAACAAAATAAGGAGGGTGAGGACTGGCTTGGTAGCATGCAAGGTTTCTGTCCCAGCTTTGTCAAATTGGCAGGCAACTCTTTTGCCAGCACATGAGCCTTACTACTTGCAGGTTAGGTAAGAAACAGGGACGTACTGGAGCAGAGGGAGGTTGTGCTCCAAGCCTTGCGAGGTCGCATTTCCAGCCTGGGATGCATATGAAAACAACCAGGAGAAAGGCATTTAATCTGGCTCTGCTGTGCCTCTCTGTTCCCATAATATCTCTCAGCAGGGATGAGGGTGCTGGGGCTCTGCAGGGGAGGGGAGATATCTCAGTGGTCTTTGCCGCTCAAGGCAATAGGGGGTTGCACCCTGAAGGAACTGGGGGATACTCATCCTGCATGCGAAGATGTGGAAAGGCTCCTTTATGCCTTCACTTCCAAAGCCAGGTAAAACCAAGCATGTTTCATTTTCCTTCTGAACATTTGGCTAATCAAAGCAATTACAGGCTTCCCCATTACTCACAGGAGAGCTCTGCTGTCTAGGTATCACCTTTGCCAGAGCCTGGTAAAGATGCTGTATCTTAAGCAATACACCTTATTGGAAAGCATATGTTGCATATGTAACAGCAAAATCTGACTGGTACCCTGGGTAAGAGGTCTCCAGGCACTTACAGGTCAGCTGTGGCTGATGGTCTCTAAGGGGGTGTCTCTGGAGTGCCTTTAAGAAGAGAGTTTATTTAGATTTGTTTCTATTAAATATACTTTGCAGTCTCCAGGATTTTGTATGTGCAAAGCAGCTGGCTGAGCCACACCGCTGCATTTTTGCCATCGGATATCTAGAGCCTCACCTAAATGGCGAAAAGGATTTTAAATCACCCTCTATCACACAAATTTTAGAAAGAAGAAAAGACTTCACCAGCAATTTTTCCATTTCCAGCTTTATCTGCTTGACAGCAGTTTTACAAGCTATCTGAGCTCTGATGCTTCATGATCCTGCTTGGCTCTTTAGCTGTTAAAAAAATAACTGCTAAGGAGCATTTACGCCATGCATCTAAGCCTCCAGAATTGACACAAGCTCCTTCGAGCTGCCACCTGGAGCCTCAGATACTTCAGTGCTAAGAAGGGCAGATCAGGCAATATTTGCAATGATGCAGCTGCCAGCCAGGGAAGAGATATTTCTTAAATCTCTTCCTCAGTTCTTTTTTTAGGATTATATAATTCCCAGGAGCATCTCCTGCTCCCTTGTAACAACAGCATCAGCACAAGAAGTGTTGGAAATAACTTACAAATCTTAGCGTCTCCCACCATCTAGCACTCACTGCCTTCCTTCACATTTGCTTGCGGCTCCTTGACCCAGTGAGCGTTTTGGGATGCTGCCTGTTCCCCACCCACCAGGAAGGGACACGAGGGTGTTCACGCACTGCACCGTTGCTGGAAGAACCTCTGTGCCAGGTTGCAGGGCCAGACCACCCTGTCATCCCAAACACACACACCTGGGGAAACCCCAGGCCAGTCCAGAGACCGAGCTCTGCGCTCTCGGCAGAGAAACAGAGATAACCAAACCCTGGGAGCAGCTGTACGGCTCCCCGGTCCCCACTGGCCAGGAGAAAGCACAGCTGCTGAGCAGAGGCTGTTCTTACCACACAAGGACCAGGAACGTTTCCTCTCCTGGGGGCTGCAAAGCCCTAAACACTCCCTGAGGTCTCCCGAGAGCCTGGCAGCTTCCCCACAGCACCAGCACAGCTTCGCAGGGCCCCACAAGGCTCCTCGGACAAAAACGCCTCCGAGCAGAACTCTCTTTTGCAGAAAATAATGGTGAGAATGAGTAATTCATTACTGCCCTCCTTTGTGCCAAACAAACAGGCTGCCCCATGGCTCTTCCTGAGGGACTTGGGCAGCCTTGGCTTTGAACAAAGTGCAGCACTGGAAAATTCAGCTTTTGCTCCATCCCAGCACCCTGCCAGGGCTCAGGAATGTGTTTACTGGCTCCGAGCTGGGCTAACTTTGGAACAACCTGAAACACATCAAAACATGGAGCTGTAAAGCAGCAGCTGTGATTGATTAATCACAGTAGTGAAGCTGAAGGGTTTGATCATTTTCAAAAGCTCTTTAACATCTTATTCTCCAAAGAAGGAGAGGTTACCACAGCCACGGAACAAAGCAGAGCACAAACCAGGGCTGTTTCCTCCCGGGAGGAGGCTCCAGACAGGCTGCGGTGCGTCTGGGAAGAGGAGATCAAGACAGATGAGCGAAGTCCCCAAGCTGCCGCCGGCTGGGAAGGAACAGTCTGACTGACATCATGGTCCAGGTTCTTAAGATGGGCACGTGTCACCTGCACGGGCAGACCGCTCACCAATGCGCACGGCCTGATCCTGCACGGGCTGCACGCCCTCAGCAGCTGTTTAGGTACCCTGAGCCTGGTGGACACGGCATTGCAGGAGCCATCAAGGGCATTTTGCCCCCTCGGAGCAGCCCAGTCAGGCCAGGTCCAGCCCATTTCCATCGCTGGGCACTGTCTGGGAGAACTCTTCGCTCTCGTATCTCGTCACCGCAAGTCCTCACTGCTGGAGAGCTGCCCAGGACCAGAGCATGCACAGCCCCTGCCAGAAATCCCAACCTGCAAAGGGCATCAGTGACTCTGCCTCAAGAGGGAGGCACAAACCTTCCTTCGCTTGCAGGGAGACACCGACAGCCCTGCAGCCAAGTGCATAATTGAATTTCCCATCCAACCTCCTCACCCAGAGGAATCTTACCTTCACTCTCACACACATTACAGCCATGAAATATTTCAGATTCCTTGTATGTTTTCAGAAACAGAACGTTTTTCCCTTCCAGAAAGAAAAAAATCCATTTCTCTCTAATTTGCCTCTTCCACCAGCCCTGCTTCCTCCCAAAGGCCAAGCTAAGCACTGTCCATAGCAAGAACATGGTACAGGAACCATCACTCCACAGGGCTGTTCAGCAAAATATTTTTCAACCACCAATTAAATACAGAACTGTTATCTGGTCAGCAATTAATTGGCATAAACATCGTGGTGCGCAGGGAGCCCTGGCAGCCGTGCTGAAGGAACAGCCCTTGTGCCACGTGCAGCTGTGGCACCGCACAGGTCCAGCTGCACAGGGAGCCTCCAGCCCTGGGGCAGCAAACAGACCGATGCACCTGCTGAATCAGGGCCTGCTCTGCACAGACAGCAGCGAGAACAATTGAACACACCTGCCCTGGTAATCAGAAGTTTTGGTCTTGCATCCTTGCATTTGCCTCTGCACTGGTGACAGGAACGGCTCTTTCCAGGAGGATTCCTCTCCACATCAGTGCACTCAAGATACAAGAGCAAATCTGTCAACTCTTGAACGTTCTCATGTGCTTAGGCACGTCAGATGTGGTCACACTGGTCCCGTCTACAGCTGCGCGGCAGAGCACCTTCACAGTGATGCGGGCACACGCAGCTGGTGCTCTGGGCACCTGGGATGCTCCGCTCCTGGTGCTGCTGCGAGACTTGTGACCTGCCAGAAATGGAGACCAGATTTTCCCCAATGAAACTTTGGGTCTGACTGTCTGCTACTGATCTACTGCTTTGCTGTAACGTCCAGTTCTGGAGGCACTACATAGCCTGGTGAATAATTATAAAGATCTCCAGAAATAAACAAGATTTTGGTCACAGCTGTAAGCACAGCTCCATGTTGCTTTGCTGCACGGGAGAACACATCATTGCTTTGGTTCTCCTTTGTGCTAAGGCCACACATGAGCACTATGGCAAGTGTGGAAGTGTAACTTGTGGCATGATGTGGCCAGAGGATAAATGAGAACCAGCCCCACAGGACTATTGATCTGTCCTTGGTGTAAAAGCTCAGTCTACCCTCCTTTCCCCAACAGGGGAAAAGAGAAACTCGCTGTCTTCAAAGCCATTTTCTTAATTAGCAGCCACTGCATAGGTCAAGGGGCATGGCAAAGGCACTGGGTGGAAGGGAAGGAAGCAAAGTAGAATTAGTACGTGGGTTTTTCACAAGGCACAGGCAGCCCCAGCTCCTGTGTGCGTTCACAGCTCAGTGCCTGCACATCAGCACGTGTCAAAGGACACTGCAAAATCTGCCCAAGCACATCGTAACCAGGACTAGCCAGGTGCAGGTCACCTTGTCAGACAGAGCAGGGATTGCTGCAAGTAGCTGCATTTTGCACTTCAAAAAAGTACTGCCTATCTCATTCCAGTAAAATGATTGACACGTGGTGAATGCCACACTGTCCAGGAGACAGCAAAGGGCATCGTTCCAGACCTTCCCCTGAAACGCCACTAATCGGATATCAGCCTGTGGATTCAGAGTGAATTCTGGAGAGAGGAGAGATGATGCTCTACTGTGCAATGCAGCAACATCTGCTGTTCCTCTCGGCACTCGCTATTTCCCTTCCCTCCCTTGGGCTATACTGTGCTATCCACGTTCCATTTTCTGAGCTGGCAGGCATGGGGGAGTGCAGAGGAGAGGAAACTGTCTGCAAAGGCACAGTCACCTGCACCTTGTTTATGAGACATCCTTGCAGCAAACTGCCTGAACCGAGACCTCATTTCCAGTGAGACGTGGGACAAACAAAGCTGCTGCACTCCCCCCTCCCTGGTGTGCCACCGGCGCAGGAGGCTGCGGGCAGGTGGAAGCTGCTGCACTCGCCAAAGCAGCCTCCAGCTCTGCCGCCGCTCCTCTCCCAAACCTGATTCCCATTTCCAATTTGAGCAGAGATCGCGGATTGATGCGAACACCAAGCAACACTGGCTCAAGGAGCAGCAGCTGCTCAGCTTATCTGGAGCAAGGAGACATAGTCTTGAGCAAAGCTTCCTAGTGGAGTTCACAAAGCCTGCAGCCACGGGCACGCAGCACGAGGCCATTCTTTTAGCTAGGCCAGTGGGCACAGCTAAAGCAGGGCAAAACGCTGCCCAAATCGTGCTGCCCCTGTTGTCCATCTCCTTCAACAGGAAAGGATCTGCCCTGGGAAAAAGCGCCATTTGCCATGACAGTGGGAGGATGGGGCTCCACAACTGGCGCTCGGGCTCTCCCGACGAGCCTCCGCAGTTCCCACCAGGAAGGGCTGTGCCTGGGCCGGATGCTTTACACTCGCCCCACGCAAGGCTCGCTCTGCCCAGCCCAGCCCAGCCGGCGGTGCCGCTCCGCAGCCGCTCCCTGGCCCACTGCCCAGCGGAGCTGCAGCCTCGCAGCCCACCCGCCCTGCACGGCGCCCTCGGAGCCAGGCAGCCCCTGTTCCTTTGGGACCGCAACGGCTCAGATTCCCTTCCAAGGCACGACGCCCTTTAAACTTCTTTCCTGACATTCAGCAGTGAAATTAGAGCAGGCAGCAGCAGGTTTTTTGCAAAACAAAGTTTGCTAAGTGTGTTTAAAGCGCTTAAGTGCTTCTTCATTGAGGTCTGTGGGCCCTTCTGCCAGCTCGTGCTGTTTGAAACTGCCTGAACCAGCAGCTGACCCTGGCTCCATCTCACTGTTAAACATGCCTGCGGGACCTCCCTAGATGGGTTACTTTGATTTCGTTAGCTCATCCTCAACTGCAGTTTTTAATCCTCGGGATAACAAAGGCTGAACTGTAGCCGCCTTGCTGGATCCCGGGCTCTGGCAGAGCATCTTTAACTCTGTGCATAAGAATTGCAGCACCCAGGGAGCTTAAACAAAGAGCCCCAGGCAGTCCCAGCCTGAAACGCTGGGAACAATGCCATCGTTCACAGACTTGGGAAGATGTTTGGAAATGCAATTTCCGAGGTCACCTTTTATCATCCAGGCAAACCACAGGCACTGCTAGAGCCCCAGCGCTGCTTTTGTCAGCCAAGGCCACCCCTGGGGCCTTCCTGCAGTCACAGACCAGCGCTCCTGCATCCTCAGCGGGTCCCATCCTGTCCCACCACCCTGGTGCGCCCCCAGCAGCCGAACCCAGACCAGGCAGAGGGGAGCCAGCTGCCCACCAGAGCTCTTCGCAAGGGATTCCAGTCCTCTCCCTGAAGACAGGGAGGCTTGGTCCACTAATCTCAGAGGCTAAAATAATTTCACGCTTTCTTCTGAGAAATCCTCACAGCAAAGCCTGGGAGACGCAGCGAGCCCAGACAGAAACATATTTCCCCTGTGGTTACCCTGACTGCCAGCACACAGACATGCAATTTGTGCCTCACTAGGCAAAACGCAGCCAAGTGTTTAACTTGACAACAGGAGCGTTTCCCTGAATGCTGCCACCTCGGCTGACCCCGGCACCGCATCACGGGCTGCCCCAGCACCTCACCAGCACCCACTCCTGTGGCTGCCTGCAACGCTCCGCTTCCCAGCGCTTGGTACCTTCACATCAGTTCTGCAGGCTCCTCACGCGCCACTCCACATCCAGCCGCCCTTCATCACACCCTCTTCTTCCTGCTCCAGAAAGTTTGGAGTTTCTCCCACCCCCTTACAGCAGCCTGGCACAAAAGCTGCCCTGGTGCAGGGAGCTGTGGAGCAGGCAGCTGAGGTCTGGCAGAGGCCAAAGCCCTGGCACCGGGAGACAGCACGGAGATGGACCACCTCAAGCGGAAAGCCTGGCAGAAAGATTGGCTCCTGCACAGGGAAAATGTGGACCTTAGCCCAGGCTGAGCTGCATCTCACAAGCTTGTAAACAACAGCCTCACTTGGCCTGTGGCTCACTGAACATTGCTAACACCCCAGTTTTTCCTCTGGCTTAGAGACACGGGGACCAGTCTCCCTGCCCACACCACTAGCATTAAGCTAAAGTCAGTGATAACACACAGAGCAGAACAGATAGGCTGTTGCAGGAGTCTCCAAGTGGGACGAGAGGTGAGTAACAAACACTTACCTGCCAAAGCATCCAGAAAGCTCCCTGACAGCCAAGACCAGGCATGAGAAGACAGTGGGTAGAACCTAGGCACAAGCTGCCAGCCCCAAGCACAGAGGAGCATTCCCTGCTCCATTTCCCCTGCCCTCACTAAGGCCGTAGCTGGAACCCAGTACAGCCAACTGCTGTGACTCTGCCAGCACAACGAGCAGCTGGGACTGGGGGAAATCAGGCCAGCGGCTATTAGTGGTCTGCCAGGGCAGCCCACAGTGATGAGAGATGCAGGACAGCTGGGCATGCACCCCCATGAGCCTTCCTCCCGAGAAAGCCCAGCAGACAGCATGCCTGTGCTGGTCATCCTGGTTGCACCTGGGTGCTCAGGACTGCACAGGAGAGGGAAGCCTGGGTGCTAGTTGCTTAAATGGGTCCCAGTTACTCTACACAGGCTGCAGTGCCGCTGGAGGATCATCCCACAGTGGACTGGCAGAGCTGGCTCAGCAGGGAGGGGGCAACCTGGTTAGGAAGGGAGCACATCGCAGCACGGAGCTCTGCCCACAGATCCTTCCGTGCAAAACCTGACACCAGTTCCACATACACTGCACTGCTGCAAAGGCCCCTTCTCTCACCGCATTACCAGTATCGGTGTTTTCCCAGCACCGAGCAAGGCTTGCCTGCACCGCTGCCGCCGTGGCACGGCGCGCTCGGCAGCCACGCAAACACTCGCTGCATTGTCCTCCCCGGGCAGGCTCCAGCATTTACTGAGTTTGTCTTCTGTGTACCAGTTGCTAAGGGTGCCTGCTGCTGTCTGACATGATTTAAAGCAGGGGGCCAGGGCTCTCCAGCTCCCTGGGCAAGAGATGAACAGGTATCAGCAAACAGCCAGCCCCGTCCCACAGCGTCAGTATTAACAACAGGCTGTCAGATGCTGTTTGTCACCGCTGATTTCTCCGAAGGGCGTTTTGATTGGTTTCAGTCCCTCTCCCCAGGGACACTGAGGAAAAGGAGAGCTGAGACGATTCATTATTGTTCCTTGACTGAGACCTGCCCCAGCCCCGTGCGCTGTGGTGGCTGCTGGTGGGTCCCAGCGGCAGAGGGGCCCCATGGACACCGGCAGGACAGGACTCCCACCGGGACCTCCAAGCCTACGATGGCGACAGGCAATCTCCAAAGCAATCCCCTATAGCAACTCCAGAGGGTGATACCTTGGTCAGAGCAGACAGTTTGCATCTGTCTGCATATGGCCAGAAAGGGAACTTCCCTCCCAGAAGCAAACTACTTTCTCCGGCTTGGGCCCCACAATACATATGGCACCAGGAATCATTTCATAGCCAGCCTTGCCCAATATGCAGGATTCTGTTTGTCTGCCTTGCTATAAATAGTTTCTAGCACTGCTGAGCAAGGATTAATGACTTTTCTAATTATACCACCATCAGTTGGTGACAGGGGAATGATACTGTGCAGATGTCTGAGCCCACTCACCCAGCGCATGGCTGGATTGCTCCGTGCAGAGCGTACCTGTATGTCATTTCATAAATCCAAGGAATATCAAGTCATGAGTGCAGCAAAGCAGAAAAAAAAAAAGATATTAAATAAGACACAACTGGAAACCATACCTACTCCAAGTTATTAAAAGGAATTCTATCAGTTTTGGGTGGCATCTCATAAAGCTGCGTTTCCATGTAAATATTATCTGTGATTTGTACCACCTCAAAGCAGCACTCCTTCTGACCAGGCAGAAGACCTGTTTCATGTCAGCTTCCCAATTAACCCTTGATTTTAAATTGCCTTGCCTTATTTACTAGGCAGCTGCTTGCTTTGTCCTGCTGACAAGGAGCACTTTTCACATGCCTGCACTGCCCAGGCTGCAGCAAGACTGCTCCCTGCACCGCTACGCAGCTGCTCACGTTTCATAGCTTGTGGCAGCCCTTGCAGACCCCAGCCGTAAAACCAGTTGTCCTTTGTCCAAACATTCCTGTTCCAAACGACTTGCTAATAGCACACAAGAGTTTCTGCAGAAGGGCTTTGACTTCAAAAAATGCTAATAATAGGAAAGTGCATCTTGCAACACCTGATGGTGGTTTCAATCTACCTTCTGTGTTTTAAGTTTTCCTATTTTATGGCAGCATGAACAAGATGCAGTTTCGGAGGAGAGAACAGTATTTTGGTGCCAAAATAACTCTCCATTTTCTGACCAGTTGATGGCTATGGCAAAAAATGTTTTCTCCTGAGGCCATGGCAGGTGCATAATTTGCTTGGGAAAGCTATTGGAAAACTCGAACAGCCAAGGAGCACTGCGTTCAGCAACTGCAGCACTTCAAGTTTCAATCGGCGGGTCCTCAGCGATGTGCTGGGGCAGACGAGCCCGGCCTCCCTCTGCTGCCAGCGCTCCAGGAGCCACAGCTTCCATCCACTGCACGAGCAGCTAAGCCCCACGCAGCAGACTGCCGGGTTTCTTTGCAAGAGCTATCAGAAGGGAAGAGATCAGGCAAGTTATTTCGCCCAGTCATTTGGAACCAATACCAGTCACTCCTTGCAGCAGAGATCCTGCCCTTTGTCGGCTCTAATTTACGGCGATAACAATTCTATCAGTTCCACAAGGCGATACCTGAGGTCCTGCAGCTCACATTAAAGGAGCTGCTGCAGGTTTGGGATGTCGGCACAGGGAAGCGGTCCCTGCAGTCCAGGCAACCGGCTCCTGCGGGGCATCGCCCTGCCAGCACCCTGCGGGTGACACTGCCGGGTCGGAGCAGCCCGGCGCAATGCCGGGGGGGCGGATGCAGCCCGGGAGAGCCGCGCTGCTCCCGCTTCGGGGCAAGCGAGCGCAAGGACCCGCCACCCCGCAGTCTCGCAGCGCTGCGTGTCTCGTGCCTTCCCTGGGAAGCTGCGACACGCGGCCCTGGCCCCGCTGCCGTCGAGAGGGGCTCGGCCCCCGTCGCCATATGGCAGCTCCTGTCCTCCGGCTCCAAAGCGTCGCTTCTGTTCCATCGCCAACCTTGTCAGAGTGCCCCAGAAACCACTGCCGCTATTTTCAGAGGGTAAACAAATACCTCCATGACAAAATAATCCACTGGTACAGGACTCCCTTTCAGCCCAACCCTCAAATAGCCACAGCATCAGTCCAGGAGCTGTAAAGATGAAATTCTAGCTGATGAACTCCAACTCCCTCACCCACCTGCCCATAGTGAATGATCAGGAGGAAACAACTAACCTTCTATTTGGTTGCCAAGGTTTCTCATTTTTATGTATAACTGTGTATATTTATAGTGCCCCTTGCTATCAAAAATGAGCAAAGGGAACAGCAGATAAGACAGCCCGGCAGAATTGTTTCTCAACAGAATGTTTTTCAGTTTTCCACGAGGCATCAGCAGCTCTTTAAAGTCTTTTTATTACGTTCTGCATTAGATGCAAAATCATATTTCAAAGACACTTTAACTTTGAAAAAGCAAAAAAGCAGACTCTGTACTGTGTCACCTGCAAACAGCAGAGCCATGACCCACATTAGAGAGAAACTTCTAACGGAGGGAGGGAGCTTTGCAGACAGGACTGGGGTATTTAAAACACTTTAAAAATAAAAGGTCACAGGGAAATCACTGCTTTCCTAATTATAGCATTTGCTCTTGTGTTACCACGCCACAACTCAGGTTCCTAATTTAAATTGTCATTACCATGCTGCAGGCCCCATAACTTAATGACTTTTGGTATGATAGCCAGTTCTCCACCAAAGAGATGAAGAGCGCATTTGTATCAGAAATGGGATGAGGACAAACAACACATGGAGCTAAACAAGGATCAAAATCACAACACCTCTCAGGGACTGCCCTCCCTTTTTCGCAGGGTCTTAATTCAGTGTACTATACCCACGTGAAAAGCCTTTTGTCTTGTCTGCGCTGCGCTCGTGGCTTCCACAGGGATGTCGGAAGAGCATGGATGGATGTTCAAGCACGTCACCCCAGCTACACGTCAAGCTTCACAGGGATGTAAGGCCTGATCCTGCCTGGCTTTGGGGAGGTGCTGGAGACCCCTCCAAAGAGGTCATCCACAGTGGGACAACAGCCACGGTGGCACGGTGACCTTGGCCACAGACTGTCACTTCCCCTTACACTGCAGGAAAAGGCAAGAGGCCCCAGGGGAGCTGGGCGCACAACTTGCCCGCAGCAGACGAGCTCAGCAGAGGTTGTTCACCACCCACTCGCTCCCCAGCTTGGCAGCTGTGGGACCACAGTCCATCCTCTGCCCCTCTGGGCACAGGCACGGCGTCTGTGGGGGCTGCTGCCAGAGCCCGGAAAGGCCAGAGGTTTGCAGACACAGCTCGCTTGGACACCAGCCCCGTTCCCAGCTCAGGGCTCCCATCGCAGCTCCTTTTGCAGCGGCACAGAGCAGAAACCCACAGACCCAGATAACGGCACGTCGCTGCTTGTACTTTTAGGGGAGACCGAAACGCACAACGGCGTATAGATGGCAGCTCCTTCACACGGCTCCCTGCGAACACCCAGGTCAGCACCCTGAGCCGCTCCTGCGCCTGGCCAGGCTGCGGGCGAGACATGCCCCTGGCTGCAGTATTCCCCTTTTCCCAAAGGACCTGGTTTCTCTGTGGAGCATCCTGCTCTTTGGGGCAGGTCCCTTGGTGCCAGCACTGGGCAGACGCCACCACTCCCCGTGCCCTGCTCAGGTGCCCACAGGCCAGCACCGCTCTGCCAGGGTGCGACGCTTCCCAGGGACTCACCCACCATGGACACACAGGCCTTGTCCTCCTCTCTGGGTTATGATGGGGGGGTCTGCAGTCACCATGCAGACCATTTAAATGCAATTAGCATTTAAAGCCACACAGCAAAAATTAACCAGCTTGGATTTTCTGTTAAGTGTTAAATAAGACCAGCAAAGATTCCATTATTTTTTGTTCCTTCCTAATTAGTTTATTAGACCACAAATTACAAATCAAAAGTCTTCTCATCTCCATTCCTTCCAGCATAGAGACTATTACCAATTTCTGAATTTTCTGGGGATGACTTTTACCTTTTTTTTTTTCAAGTATGAAAAGCTTGAACAGCCGCAAGCAATTAGGAAAATGAATAAAGCAGCAGCTTGTATGTCCAGATTGGTTATGCCATAAAGAGACACCATCCTAATTGGACCGGAATGGAAGCTTTTGACTGCTGCACCTCACACTGCAAAACAGGAGATGTGCAAAAGTCAGAAGCAATTTCTCACCAGCATCATGACGCTCTCAGCGTAAATCATTTTACACACCATTATCTGGGCAGAGGACATGCAAAGAGCCGCTTCGAGCGTTTGGATTTATTCTTTAAAAAATGCAGTATTTGGGACAAATGAATCTTCACCAGGTTCTCTCCAGAGCTGCAATTAAAAACATTTTTTATAAAAATTACAAAGCCGCCGCGCTGAGGAGCGAAGGGCTCCAGAGGCCCCGAGCTCCGCCGGAGCGGGACGAGCCCCCCCCCGCCCCGGGAGCCCCGGCGGGCGCGGGCAGCCGCCGCCGCCCCCCGCGCCATCCGCGTTCCCGGGACAAACGCGCCACCGCGCGGCGCGCGCCGGCCGGTTTGGGGAGAAAAGGCCGTTTCCCGCAGCCCGGCGGGGCGGCCGCGTTCCGCCGCACCGCAGGCAGCAGCGCCGGGCCGGAGCCGCGCGGAGCCGCCCCCGGGGCCGCGGCATCCCCCCGGCAGCGGGTGCCGCCGGCGGAGCCCGGTGCCTGCGGGGGGGACGGGGGCTGGGGGGTCCTGCCGGGACAGCCGCCCCGCCGCGGGCGCAGCCCGTCAGCAGGAGGCACCAAAGCCTAAAGGAAAAGGCAAACGCGGAAGATGCGCAGCTGCGCGGGGCGGGCAGGTCCCCGCGCCCGCCGGGCCCCACCGGGGCGGCTTCGTGCCTCGGGGGCGGCTGCAGCACAAGCCCGGCGTCAGCTTCAGGTGGCTTCGTGACGCCCCGGTAGAACCCTGCGAGGGGAACTAATAAAAGTTACCAAGTTCCCAGTCTCTTTGCTTAAGCCCTTAAACAGGTCTCTGCAGCGGGGGTCCGGCCGGGGGTCCGGGCCTCACAGTCCGGCTGCACAAGGGGCCAGAGTCAAAACCTGCAGCGTAATCGAGGGCAAACCACACTTGACTCCTCATATGCTGTCCTGCTGTTAAAGAATTCCTCCTCCTGCATGCCTTAAAACAGGAAAAAATGCATTTTGGTGGGTCAAGTGTAAACCAGAGAGTTTGGGGCATTCTGCTTTAGGGCAGTGTACAGGCTGCATGCTGCCCATTCCCCCAGCAGCTCACCCACAACCCAGCATCTGCTCCCCGCCAGCCAGCACCCTGCTAGGCTGGGAGAAGTGTCTCCGAGCTCCAGGATCACTCTCAGTTCCAGTGTGCAGCTCCAGCAGCATTCTCACCTGTTTTTTCTCAGCACAGGTACTGCAGGAGGAGCTCCTCTTATTCATAAAGTAAGGTGATCTGCAGGGAATTAATTTTGGACTCCATTCCAAAGCTGAAAGCAGGAGCAGATCAAATTTTGTACCACTCTGGAAGACACAACAGTGCTTTTCTGAGACTGAACTGAAGAAATTTTAATATCTGCAGGCAAACAATGAACCTTGTTCTTACTTTACATGCTGCTGTCTGTCTTCCCTTTAATTCAGTCATGTAATTGCAGACAATCTGGTTTCTAGACTGTAATCTGATATTTGCACCAAAGTGATACAAGTATCCTGCCATTAAGTCCCTTTTACTTTGAGGAAACAGTTCAGGCATTATGAGATGCTTATCAACGAGCAGGACTTCTGGGCTCCCAGCTAGAGCGAAGCTATTCTGCATGAAGGAGCAAGGACCTTGTTCAGATGGGGAAGGGCATTTGTGTGCTTGCCTGGGTAAGCTGAGGATGCCCTTCTCGTTTCCAGAAGTATCTCAGCCTGTACCAAACACACGCAGCAGGAGCCAGAGGAGTGGTACAAGGGCACTGAGAAGCCCCAGGTAAGACAGGATGACTACAGACAACAGAGAAGGTGTAATTACAGAATGAGGAGCTTCAAGGATCAGATGTGGCCCAGGAAATATACTATAGGGATTTTGGAAGCGACTCAAGTTCTCAGTTGGACCAATCTGTCTGCTCCTGCTATGTATCCGTTATCAGACTTACTATCTCATTACTGAGTGGAACAGAAGGACCTCTGAAGAAAAACAGCATGGAAAAAAATGAAACTGGGTTTCAGTTCTCCCAGTGTACAGCCTTCTTGATCTTGCAGATTTTCTGAGAAGGCAAGCACTGGTTTCACAAGAGTGGAAAAGTATTTCCAGCACAGAGGTCAGCAGAAACAATGCAAAACTTTACAGTCATAAACAGAACAAGAAAATCCATCGCCCATGCTGTGCTGGGACTCACACAGCCGTTCTGTCAAGGAGAAAAACAATAGCTTATAACTTGCCAGCACAGTACGAATTCCAGACTGCCACCTGGGAACGGTCACTGTGCCGCCGACTGTAAACAGCTACAGCGCGAGGCTTATCCGCTGAAAACTTTCACCAGCCATCTGGGAGAAGCAGCACAATGCATGGCTCCTTACTGCGTGAGGGAAGGAGCAAAGATAGTGCCTGTTTTCCTTTGGTTTTTTATTCAGTCATCTCCAGTCATATGTTCCCGGTTACAGGAACTGTACTGGGACAAAATGGGAATTCCTCCTGGCTAGAGTGGGAAGGGTGTGCTTTGCATTGGGGTAGCACCATGTGTACTTATCTCTGCCGTTCTTATCTCAGCGGACACTGCTGTCCGAGTAAACAGGGCATGGTTTCATTGTCCTGGCTAAGGGCAGAAACGCCCCTGTCCTGGGGACCCTGCGTGTCACAGACCTGTCAAAGGGCGTGAGAAAGGTGCAGCCACAGCAAGATTAGGTGCTGGCTCCATGCTGGACAGGAAGGAAGCGCTGAGCTGAAATGGAGTTAAGCACAGCTCCTGCTCACATCCAAGACAAAGGGCAGAGCCACCACTGAAGGTTTAGAGGTGATGCTGCGTTGTGCTTTCAGACATGAGACAATCCCGTCCCAAAGCACTCCATGTCTGGTGAACTCAACCAAGCCCTGACTCTCAGCATTGCTGCACCAGCTTTGCATGGGACGTGCTTGTCAGGGCCTTTGTGAGCTGCAGGAGAGCTGCAGGCGCATGCTCCGGCCATGGCTTCTACCAAGAAAAGCACACTCCCTCCTCCTCCTCCAGACCTTCCTGTTGCTTGACCCTGACTTTACCACCAGCTGAAAGTCAGTCGATATCTCAGCCTTGCAGGGTGGGGATTTCACGCCTCAGCATAAAGGCGATAAATAGGATTCTGCGCAGGACATGTTGAGTTTGGTTATTGATGATGCACATTCCAGCTTTGGGAAGTCCTTGGAAGCCTGGTGTTCATATTTCAGTTGAGATTTATATCCAGGAGAACAATGCTCTGTTATAGAAGGGCTTTGCTCTCCCAACCACACCAGTAATTCTCAGCAGCTTTTCCTGAGCTCTTTTCTGGCTCCCCACTTTGACTCATTGTCTATTGTTGCACATCTGTCAAGCGTAACAAGGAAAGCTGTGTACACGCCTGATCCACTGCAAGGGAGTTTCTTTATGCACTGAAATTTCAGTGCTCTGCTCTCTTAACCCCTACAGTGCCATGCACATGCAGAGGAAAATCATGGTGAGAACTGAAGTAGGGCCAGAAGACGTTTCTTTGCCTCCTTTCCACAGTCCTGCTTAAAGGTGAATTCCCTTAAAAGGCATTAATGTGCTCATACAGAACAGTAGTAGCTTAACCAGAACAACCTGGCAGTGTGCAGTGCCCCTACAGGGACAGATTCCCACCGGTGCCCATCCAAGCAAAGACCTCTGTCTGGTCTGATTCCATACTCCACACTCACTGCAGCATCGGCTGCGTCTTGCTACACCTCGTGGTGATCCCAGCCAGACCCTTGTCTGACATTTGGTTAAACACCAACTTGCTCCCATAGTTATAGAAACAAGCTAGAGACTTCAGCAGATTTGTAAGTATAATTTATGGGCATGGGTCATACAATTATTATAGCAAACTTTCCTGTCACCTGGTGGGTTTTTTGTACCACTGTGGTATGGGCCAACTGCAGTACAGAAAGAGCCTTGGCACTCTGCTCCTTCTGCATCCAGTTCTTTCCCATGGTCATGTAACAAATGAGAAATTAAACTCAAATAACTAAGGCCCAGGCCCACAGGACCATCCTCCTTAGCTAATTCCTGTCTCAATCACTTTGTTCATACAAGGTTCTATGCAGTGAGCTGGTAACTGCACCATTTCCCAACAGCAACCAGAGGCTCTCCTGCAGTTACCTGTGTTTTCTGACAACTACAATTTCACCGCTGCTGACTTTTCTCCCACTCACACCATGAGAATTTGGAGCCGCTGCCTCTCCAGCACACACTGGGTTCCCAGACCTTGCTTGTAGCCAGTGAGACTCCCACCAAACCCAGATCTCATTGCGAGGATCCCACCCCCAAAAGACAGGAATTTGGCTACTTGTCTACAGAGAGGCGACGCCAGACTTAGAGCACAAAGTGTTTGTCTGTTGAAGAGTATGACAAACATTACAGCTCTACGATCCAAAAATGTATTTCCAGGCCTTTCTGAAGATGCTGTGTTTCAACAGTAGAAAACAGGCTCAGCCCGGGGTGCACCCGCCGTGTCCCCAGGCTCAGCCCGGGGTGCACCCGCCGTGTCCCCAGGCTCAGCCTGCATTTACCCGCCGTGTCCCCAGGCCTCTGCAAGTCACCGCAGTGCCGGAGATGAGCTTGTGCAGTCAGCTGCTCTGGCTCAGAAGGAGCCAGGGGGATCTGTCTCATCTATAATAAGCGGTTTTCAGGGAGGGAATTATGTCCAAGCAGTAAGACTTCAACATTGAATGAAATCCTAACAGAAGTTAACAAGAGCCACGACAAGAGCCCAACTATTTCAAGCCAGGCCAATGCTGCTGTCTGAAGGACTCAGTTCTCCTAATTCAAGCAGGGCCTTTACTTTCAGCCAGTTACAGCAAGGAGGTGCAAAGCGATCACCAGCGATGCTTCAGCCCCCAGGACACTGTCACCACCCCTGCCTCGCAGCCGGACCCCAGCGGCACCTCGCACCCCTGCGACGGGTGCGAAGGGAGCAGAGTGCCAGGGCAGTGCGGGGTCCCCGGCACGGCACCGGCAGCACGGCTCGCGGCAGCGGGAGCCCACGCTACCTTTATTGATGACAGACTGTGAGAGTGTTTAATTATTCCAACGTTGAGACTGTTTTGCAACAAGCAAAAGGGATCCAGGAAAATGTTTTCCTGTGAGTAAATGATGGTGAGACGCTGGCTGTAAACACAGCGCTCGGAGCCCAAGCAACACGAAGCCCAGTGTTACCTGTCGAGATGAATTGTCAGCCTCAGCCCGCGTGTTCTGCGAGGAGCTGGCTGGGGGGAACAGACACCTGGCGTGCTGCTGTTCGGGCAACACAACCACGTTAATTCTCTAAAGGAGGGGAGAGACTGCAGCCCTCTGCTATTTGGAAAGAATAACATGCAGACAAATCACAGAGCTTTTCTTAATGCTGCCATGATATACAAATAAGAGGCTTAAGTATAATTATAGGTTGTATAATCAGTGTGAATAAAGAAATATGTAGTAATTGATGCCATATTTTATAAATATCCTAACTGTTTAAGAAACTGAAAATGTTTTCAAAAGAAATACTTTGGCATAATGATTATAAAGCCCTTTAATGTGAGTGAGCTGCTTTCTGGAGCCAGTTTTAGATTCAGTCTCATGAACATAAATAGAGTTAATTGCCCTTCTGTGAGAGCTGGATGTTAGCACATTCCAGCAGAGTGTGCATTTTCCAAAGTGCCAATTCCAACACATTCCACCCTGTGCAATTTCTGCCTTTTTATGCACAGCACATAAAACACATGCACATCTGGGCAAGGGTAAAGTTAAGTGCTTATGGTCGTGAACCTTGGAAATGGATTGAGATATCAACTGCTTGCCCATGTGTTATTTGGATATTCAAGTGCAAATGCGTTTTTTCTGAATTCACCCCACAAGGGAGAGGACAGTGATGTGCAAATCGGGACACTGGGGTGCAGGGTGGCTCAGAGGGTGCAAACAGCTTGTTCCCTCTTCCTTTTCGAAAATAAGCAGCTGCACCACAGGGGCAGAGCAGGGGAACGATACTGGCGGGTGCAAAGAGGAGACTCTTCAGCTGAACAACCGCCCAGGACAGCGCGCCTGTGGGTACGGGATGCTGACATCAAGAGAGGATGCTTGGGGAAAACTGCCCGGAGCATCCTCTGCCTCCTCCCTGCTGCGCTCCCTCCTGCCCCAGCAGCCGGCAGGACATGGCCCCTCTGGCATGCGCCGCACTCTGCCGTGTGGTCAGTCCCCTCTGCCAGACCAGCTCTGATCCCACTCAGGCCACAGTAATATCAGGGAGGGACATTCCTCCCCCCAGGCCATGCACACTCTCAAGCACAAAGCTCATTTTCTCTGTATGACTCACATACCGAGTTATGCATGAAAAATGCAAACGAAAATACAACACAACTCTATCAAGGGACCTTGCAGAAACAAAGCGTTTCCATCGCCAAAAGTAAATACCACCTCAGATTTGGTCCTGCAGGATGAAAATAGGAGATACTTTGTAAGTAATGCTAAAAATAATAAAAACGTCCCAATTTGCACAATGTGGATTCACAAGTGCCAAATTGCAACCGCAGAGGAGTTTGTTGATGACCCATTGCAGAGGGCTGTCTCTGAGCACAGTGCTCCAAGGGTTTTGGGTTTCTGCCTTTAATGAGCTGGTGATGAGTGACCCCTCCGTTTCCCACCTTCATTCCTTGGCCTTCTCCTGGGCGTCAGGCAGAACAATTTTAAATCCAATTTCCTCTTACAGATTTTCTGAGACTGGGAGCAAAGCACACTGCTGAGCAAGCACGAGTCCTGGCTCCGTGCCACAGCCTCGCCACCTAATCCAGGCGTCTGTCGCCACACAGGACGGCCACGCACAGCGGTGGAGTGGCATTTCTGCCCCCATTTCAAACCCCAACCCCACCACCAACCCAGGGCCTTGTGGAGGCCCTTTTTTCCCCAAGGGCACACAGTCTCGGGGCTATAGCATCAGGCTCTTTAGCAAAGAGCAGGGACAGCCACCAGCACCAGGCTCTCTGCACAGGGCAGGGTGCTGCTGGCCATTGCAGAGAGAAAGGCTCTTACAGCAGGCAAGAGCCCTGCACCTCTACAGCCACCCTGCTCCTCACGAGCAAACTGCAATGCGGCAGAGACAGGGCAATGCACCAGGGACCAGCTTCGCCAATGTCCGGCGAACAGAGACCAGGGAAGTTCCCGCGGCAGTGGCGTGGCAGACGGTGTATGCTGTCCTCTGCTTGCCGTGGTTTGGTCCACCTCTGCTTCCCTGCAGCTCCATTTCAGGCCAAGGCTTCCACCATGAAGTGCCAGACCCACTACAACCTGCTGCAATTCCCTTTGCTCTTGCAAATGAGTTATAGAGGCCTTCAGGCACCTCCCTCTCAATCCACATGGCATGTCTCTCGTGCTCTGCCACAGTCAGGGACTTGCTGAAAACAGCCCTGTGCCCACTAACTGCTTTGGCATGTGGGCAGTGGGAAAACAGCCAGGCTCTGCGTTGAATTAGACCGTTGCTCTTCTCTCCTTGGAATCACCCTCCTGTCTCTGTGCCTTCACAGTAGCCTTTCTGCAGCAATGCATGAAGGATTCATCACTGCATGGTATATCCCAAGTGCAATGCCTGGTGTTCATCAAAAAAGCCAGTTTCCCTGTTCCAAAAGGCCACAGAACAAGTCAGGGCCTTGGTGCAGTCATACAGCTCAGCAGCCTGGAGCCAAAAGTGTCTGGCTGATCGCAGTGCCTATCTGCATTTGCATTTTTAAGCACCTTTCTCAGGCTTTTTTAACAGATGCGACACAGTCAGCGTTTTCCTCAGCCCCCAAAAGCCTGCAGTGCCCCTCGGCAGGCTGCTGAAACCACCCCATCCCTTCTGCTCCCTTCAGTTTCCATAGTCCACAAGAAGCTTTGAACTCTGACACCTGTAAGTACGGGCGGCTGCATCTGGACCACAAGGTCATGGCAGCCTCAGAAAGCCACAGCTCAGCTCCCAGCTCAGGTTTTGCTAGCCCTCCGAAACTACACAGCAGGAATGCATCCCATCCCAGGGGGTGACAGGTCTTCTTCTAGAGACACTTTGGTTCTTCCGACCACAGGAGCCAAGTCAATAACTCCAGTGTTGGAGGCACATCCCGAGTCTCAGGAAGACTACAGTACTGTCCTTCATCCACCTCTTGACTCCACTGCCAAGAAGAATCTTTTGCCAGTGCCTGGGGCTGCAGTGGGACTTGGGCTAAAGGAAGGCAAAGCAAGGGCCCATCTCCACTGCCAGCAGACTAACCAGTGCTGCTACTGGGAGCTCACCAGGCGCCAAGAATCCAGCCTTTTTTTTTTTTCTTTTTTTTTTTTGAGGGAGGGTGCCCACAGAGAGGGCAGCCTACAGTGAGTCACGGTGCCATAACTGGGCAGCTAAAAAACACTCTCAAATGGGCCAGCACCAGCAGGTACCACTTGACTGCAGTGTAAATATACAGTAAGAGTCTATGCTGTGTAACGATGCTGCAGCAGAGCTGAAATGCAAAGACAAGCACACACCCCAGCTGGGTCACGCTCTGTTTATAGCCAGGCTTTTCTGGACCCGAGCAAAGGTTTGTGTTCTCGGTCAGCAACCCTACAGTTTGGGAAGGACAACCTTACATTTGGCTCCATGCCCCGGCTAAACTCTGCCTCATCCATCAGCAGTTTGGCTTCTCATTCGTATGATGGGCTTGATCTTGAAACCATCTGTTTTCCCTCAGCTTGCACCCAGCTTTCACTTGGACAGCAGAGCCCTTTCCAGACACAGCCCCTGGGCATGGGGGTGGGAAAGCCACTTCACTTGCTGCTCTCTGCAGCTAAAAAACCAAGTTTGACTGCAAATGCACATCAATGAGTGTTCCTTTGCAGGTAGAGTTGAGACTGACAGGACTTGCTAGCCAGGAAGACCAGAGAAGTAGCCCTGGGACAGAGCTCAGAGGAAGCAGTTGGGGCTGGTTCAGACAGATCTTTGCAGCAGTGCAGACCTCAAACCGCTTGGAAACATTCAGCTCATGCTCACCTTGCAGTGCATGGAAAAGGTCTCCAGGAAAGGGATGCCTGGTCCAGCTTAGGACTCCGGGAAAGAAAGATGCTCTCAGCAGTGGGAAGAAACCTTCTTTAGTCTGAAAGCCTGTGATGAGTAGTTTCCTTCTTGTAATATTTGTTTTAACCTGTCAGTGTGTTTTCTGCTCCCAAACAAATGCGGTCTGGATTCTGTCACCAAGAGGCTCCGAGTGCACTGATTGTGGCTTGAGGCTTTGTTTCTTTTCCAGGGAGTGAAACCAATGTGAACTTCACTGGATTGGTCCTTCCCTCCTCTCCTTGGGATGCTTTTGCTTTATTTCAAGGCTGTTATTAACTGACAGGTTGGTGTAAACACACATTTTGAAAGGCACTAGCAGACAGAAGTGCCTCTCTGCACTGCACACGCAGCACTTGTGTGTCTCCACAGCAGGGATCACAGTGATGATTCGTCGCGTGCCCTGGTCAGCAGCCCCTGGCTCCAGCATCCAGACTGGGAGGAAGAAGCAGGGCTCTGGACTGCATCTCTCGCATGGGCTCGCCTGCAAAATGAGTGGCCTCCAGGCCTGCGAAAGGGGCCACGGGCAGCTTTGCCTTCTGTCTACCACCCTGTGGCCCCTACCTCCCCAGCCAGGTCTGGCCTCAGCGGCGGCTGCAGCACCACACCGTCACTAGAGAGGCTTCTGGCACCACGGAAAAGGCTGATCCACAGGTCCTGGGGAACACCCATGAGGAGCGACCTGGTACGCCAGGCACTGCTTGGTTAAGGGCCTTCTCCTCCAGGCTGGAGCATATTTTAAGCCCAGCTCCCAAAAGCCATGCAGCAAAACGAGGAAGAGAGAAGGAGATGTGCATGTCCAGCAGCCAGTCTCCTTGCTTCAGACCAAGCAGAGCCTCGCCAGCTGAGCTGCACAAGCCAGCTCTAAAATCCATAGAAATTAACTGCACAACCCTGTGCACTTCCAGTGCTGCAGGAGGGAAAAAAGAGCATTTCCTGCAGATGTTTTCCAATCACTGAGTCAAATCCAGACCTGGCATAAGCCGGAGCAATGGACAGAGGAGCTGTATTAGAAAGAGCCTCCCATGCTGACACCCAGTGCAGTACCTCCTGTCCAACTGGGTGTGATACTCCTTCAATCTCTCAGTAGTTATGATGCCAAGTTTGCAAGAGCAGGTGAGGTGCCACGGAGTGACAATAATGAAAACCAGCTGCCAGGGAAGCATCTGGAGACAGCAGCAAACTGTCAGGCTCAGGATAAGCAGAGTCTTCTAGAGCATGGAGACGAGATAGCTGCATCTCTGGGAGGGCCCTCCAGAGGTCATTTGGAAGGAATGGATATGCAGGAGATTTTCATATTAACCCTTTGGTTGACTTGAAATTGCACGCTTAAAATCCCAGTTGTTGCTGCCAAGCAATTCAGGAGCTCAGCTGCTAAACAGCGCTGTCCCCCAAGCCCCCTCCTCGCTGACAGACCCGCTGGGGATCGCATCCGCAGGCACGGCCGGTGCTCCGCAGGGCCCATTGCCACCCTCGAGGGACAGAGCCAGTGCCAAGGCAGAGCCTGGGGCTCAGGGCAGCTCTTTGTGCGCCGGTGCCCGCAGCAGCATCCTGGGAAAGGGCCCGTTCGGTCCCGCGCGGCCGCAGCGCTGGGACGGAGCAGAGTCCGGCCCCGGAGCGGGACGCGGGCAGGGCCGGTGCGGGCAGGGCCGGTGCGGGCAGGGCCGGCTGCTGCTGCGGGGAAGCGGCAGCGGGATCGGCTCGGGAGCGAAGGCGGAGGAGCAGCTGCGGAACCGGAGCGCAACGGCGGGCGCGGAGCCCCCGGGGCGAGGGGAGACGCTCCCCCGGCAGCTCTCGGTGCGCCCGAGCTCCCCCCGCCCCCGCCCGCTCCCCGGCCCGTTCCCCGCCGCCACCGTGAGATGGCACCCGCCTCCCGCGGCTGCTGCGGCCGGGCCGGGGGTCGGGGCAGCCGGTGCATCGCCGGCCCCGCTGTGGCACCAGCGTCCCCGGCCGAGCGCAGACCGCCCTGCCGCGGTTCGCCGGAGCTGGCACCGCTCCAGCTGCGTCTTGTGCCACAGCACCCCGGGAAATGCCGCCGGATGCACTGTCCCCACGCAGGACCCCCTAATTACCCGTCTTTATTGTTCCTCTGGTTAAAGCTAGTGGGAATTGGCGTATTCTGGCTGCTGAACCTGGTCACGATGAGGGCGACTGCACAAAACTCTGCTCAAAAGCTCCTCTCTCCTCTGCTTGAGTTACCTTTGAGGGAGCTCGTGTGAATCTCCCATAACTCAAAGAGGAAAAACAAGGCCCCAGGCATAGTCCCCTGGCAGCAGGCACTCAAGCCGTAAAACTGCATTTCTAGGAGCCAAGAAACACCTTAGGGAAACTGGGAGCATCACTGCTCCTGCTTAGTCACACATGTTGAACCCAGGTGCTTGGATGACATAAACCAGGACATCCAGACTTAAAAAAAGACTCATTCAAAATCCTGAATCTTCTATATTTTAAATTCACCTTTTGCCTCTTAACCTTTGAGTGAATTTGTTCAGTTTTCCTGGCCCTCCTGCTGGAGGAGAACTTTCCTCCTCTAGGAAACAGAGAAAAAGACTTTCTGCACCAGGTGCCTGTGGCAGCTGAGGCACTGGAAGTTTCCTGAGCAAACTGGAAAAGGTGACAACAGGACAGCCAAAAACTTGCTCAGGGAAAGGCTGGCAGAGTGCCACCAGCTGCCCAGTCGAGGGCATGTCCAGCCATCTGGCATCTCCCTCTGCATCTTCCCCTGCAGCACATCTCTGCCCCGAGCACAGCCACTGGCAACGGAGCATCCCGCAAGGGCTGACTTCAGGAGGACACGTCAGCAGCGAGCACGCAGGCTTCTCAGCTCGCAGCCCTGGCACCAGCAGCAGGCACATCAGTTTAACATCTCCAGTGCATTAGAAAAGTCAGCATAGCTCAGAGGTTTACTAAGGAAAACCTGGGGGTCGAAAAGTCTCTTCCTTGGGCCAGGTCCCATCACCGTTCCCTCCTGTAAGGCCCAGCAAAGGCAGCAGAACAGCGCTCACTGGGGCTCAGGGAGCCAGGATAAGCTCAAAGCGTGCACACACCCCCAGATCTCACACTTTGCACCCCAAACCCAGCTACAGTGCCTGGCAGGGTGACAGCCCTCTCCCCACCCTCCTCTTCTGCAGGGAGCAGGTTCCTCCACGGCACCCAAATCTGCAGATGGTGAGCAGTGTCTGGGGAAAGCCCGGGGACCTCGAGGCAGGCAGGGGAGGGTCCCGCCATGATGGCTGCAGCCAGTCTGCAGGGAGAATCCCAGCAGATGAGGATGGGAGCACACCTCCCCAGCAGGGAGCTTGGGATGCTGCAGGGCGTAAGGGCCATTGGAGGACAACATGACATAAGGGACAGGGCCCGGCAGGAATTAGCCCCTCCTCATCCATCGCCTCTAATAAGAGCAACCCTTGGTCAGCACAAATTCCTTCGTGTTCACTCACAACATCTACTTATAATATCAACAAAACCACAGGACATAACAGCTTCAGACACGCTCGAGAGCTTCCAAGAGCGTGAGACAAGAAGAGGGTTTCCACCAGCAGCAACTCCCCGGCAGAGGCAAGAGAGGTTTGTGGTTTGGGCTGCAGACAGCAGTGCAGGAGACCTGGCTCAGCCCTGACGCTGTGCTGGCCGCAGCTGCACCGCAGGGGCTGCACGGGACACGGCCCCGCCATGGGGACAAGGCTCAGGTGCCCACGGGCAGTGGCCACACTCGCTGGAAGGAAGCCAGGGTGTATTGGTAGGGCACTGCCCAGCCACAGCCACCCCCTCTGCCTGCCCAGGCAGAACAGCCCCAGCCCGGTCCTCACCCGAGCATCAGCCTCGCACTGCCTCCCTGCCTGCTCTGTTTCCACTGGATCCTGCACCAACAGCGTTTCCCCCGTCTCCCTCCTCCTCCTCACTTTTCTTCTTTGCAAATCAAATGGTAATAATTCCACTTGAAACTGGAGGTCCCTGACCAATGGCTGGGTTTAAAGCAACTCCTCTATCTGCCAGACCCTACGGAGCACCCAGATCTCTCCAAGAGTCCTACCAAAGCCAGGGCACACGAAAGCATGTTTAGTCACAGAAGTAAAAGTTTCCTTGGGATCCCTGAGCCCAGACACAACCAAGTTCCTTGAAGGCTTTAGGTCTGGCAGGACTCCTCCCTGCATTTCACATTTTTGAATCATAACATCCCATTGCTTTGATGTGTCAGTGGATTTCCAGCGTCTGTCAGAGCTGTGAGCACCCACAGAAGGGCACTGCCATTTCTCCTCTAGTTTTGCAGCAGCTGCTGCCTTTCCAGAACCAGCAGCCTGCGTCCACATCATGAAGCCCTTGAGTTCGGTCTTTTCTTGCTTCGGCTTTGCCTCTGCACAGCACTGGCAGAGCGCCGGTGGGAACAGAGACCCTTCCTTGCCGAGGGGAGAACAGCTCCAGGTGTGGCCCAGCGGCTTCTGCTTCATCCGGGCAGCCTGTGAGGTGGCACATGCTCTCAAGCTGCTGGAAACCCTATCCTCCTCTGCAGACCCCTCTCCTTGCCTCTCCGTGGTACCTGCACCCCAGAGCCAGTGGCAGTGGTCCTTGGCCAGCAGAGCGTGAACAGCCCCCGGGGCACCTCGGGGTCTCTGTCTCAGGGCAACAGGGCCGGGCTTCCCAAGAAACACACTTTTTAACCCCCAGATGCATTTGGGATCATCCAAGGGGCTGCTGTTGGCACAGAGCCGGGTGGTTTGGCAGATACAGCTACAGAAAAAGAAGGGGGAAAAAATGGTGGAAAAATGTCCCCTCCAGCCCTCCTGTTGAATTAAACCACATGTGTATTTTTAAAATACAGCGGAAAGGAACGACTCTGTTCAAAAGCAGAGTCTTATTTCAGAGATTTCAAAAATTAGTGGCTGAACGCTGAAACAATATAGCCTTTAGACGAGGGCATTTGGAAGTGATTAACGAGCCTGAACTCATGCGTTCAAAATAAAAAGTTAGTACCTCACGCTGGTAACAACTGTCAGCTACTAAAAACCCGAGGAGGGGGGAAGAAATCAAACTCAATCCTGCATAATCTAATGCTCCAAGTCAGCAGGAGGCCGCTGGCGATCCCGCCAGCCCGTGCCTTCCTCGGGCACGTCGCTTCCCAACCGTGCGCTTGTCCCCATCAGACAGACGGACACCTGCGCCCCGCTCTGACGGGAGGGCTCGGGGGGCTGCGCACCCCAGATCACACAGCCCCGTTTTGTGGCCTTTCCAGGGTGAGCAGATGGATTCTGGCAGCCACGTCCCACGGAGCTGCCGACCGACTCCTGCATCGGCCCCGGCAAACTACTGCGGGAGCAGGCGAGGGGCTGAGCCGTCAGGGTTTGCAGGGACCCACCTGCTTCTGTGTCCGGTCCTCCTGTCTCTTAAATGATAAAAAATGAAAATCTGCCCAAACCTGGCTACTCTGTGCCCTGAAGGAAGCCTCGCCAGCTACGCGCTTGGGTGGAAGCGCCGCAGGAGAGACTCACAGTCCCTTTGAACATTAAACCTGCTCTGCTTTTCAGAGACTTTTCAGCTTAGCAGCAAGAAACTCCAGTGATCCAGCACTGTGTTGGTGGTATCGAGATCAAACAGCTCAGGAAGTCTTAGTTAAGCAAAAATCACACCTCACGCTATAATGTGGAAGTTGCTTCTCACGCTCTCAAATCTGGAGCGATTAAGGAGGATGTTTGCCCTCTGTGGCAGCCAGCCCCAGCAGCGACTGCCCGCCCCAGGGCTCTGAAAGCTCCTCCTGCACCCCTACGACCAGCAACACCCCCAGCATTGCAAGAAGATGCAAAGCCCAGAGCTCTTGGCACATTTCCCCCTCTGCACAGCTGAGACTCGGTTGAACTCCGGCAGGAGCAGCACTGCAGGTGACAACGGCCCATCAGTGCCACCGCACGGAGCATCTCAGCCCGCTGGTGGTGCTGCCAGGAGGGCTGCCAGAGGATGGGGACAATGGAGACACCGTTCATCATGGGAGCACCCTCAGATACAGCCAGATCTCCACTTGCACGCCAAGCTCCAAGCTCAGGGCTGGGCTCGCAACCTGATTCGCAGCTACACGGGGATTCGGAGGGCTGCAGTCAGAGGGGACTGTTGGGGCACGTCTGTCTGTCCTCCACAGATGGGACACAGAGGCACGAGCCAGCCAGCCTTCCAGCCTCGCTATACCAACAGAGATGTCTGTGCACACCCTGGGCTGCCCACCCCATCCCAGCAGCACCCAGACCTGCAGATGATCCAGGGCAGATGGTCGGCCCTGGAGCAGGATGCCACGGCATATCCCGCCAGGCCACAGCCAGTCTGCATTTTGGGCTGGGAGCTGTACAGAAATGAACTTCCCCACGTCTCATGTCTGAGAACTTAAAGAAAAATAGATGTTTTGAATTTGCTTCAGTAAAAAGAAATGTTGGGAACATGACCAACATCTGGGAGCTTACAATGGAACCAGACTGTTCCTCCTCTGCAAGGAACAAACTCATCCCCAGTCAGGGGAGCCTGGCAGCCCCTGTCACCCACAGCCGGGCCCAGTGGGTGCACCAGGGACGGGAGCCCCGTGCTGAATGGCTGCTGTCCTCTGTCGCAGGACACAGCCCTGGGGTCTGCCTGCATCCCCTGCCATACATTTCTCTCTACCATAGTGAGGATTTGTCTGTTTCAGCAGCACCCGGAAATTCATGGCATTTTAGAAATTAGCCCAGGATTTTCCATCCTTCTCATTTCTTCTTTTTGTTCTCCAGTCTGTCTGAATCACACACTGCTTCACTGGTTTTTGCTGGGCTGGGTGACAGTCAGGAGCTGGCAACTGCACATGCTTGCTCACACACACACACTGGTAGTGCCATTAGCTGAAGAGTCCAGGATACATCTCACGTCCCTGGAGCAAACCAATCCCCACTAGCTCAGCCAGCCCCAGCTCCCTGCCCCCCTCCCCGAGAGCTTTCTCAGGGCATCTCTGGACACCGCACACAGGCAGACCCCGCTGTGCTGAGCAGCTTCTGCTGCCGTTGGACCGCAAGGAACCCCTCAAGCCGGACAGTCAGCTCCCTCCAGCCCACACTTGCAGATACAGCATCTGGTGTCCTTCCTGTCAACTGGCCAAGCTGCAGCCCCTTGCCAGCCCTGCAGCCAGGCCAGCGGGGGACCAGCCACGCAGGACACTCCTGCACACTGCAGGGGACGGGCACGACAGATCTCTGCGCTGCAGTCAGGGAAACAGCCGCCTGCAGAAGAGCAGCAGCCTTTCCAAGCTTTTAAACCAGCTGCGCTGTGCTTTTGCCCAGTGCTGCGGAGCTGCAGCACGTCTGTCTGCACGGGGCACTCCACGATTTCTGCAGTCGGGCTCCCACTGACGCTTTTGTTTTGGATATAGAAAAACACATCCCGACAGCAGCACACACTGCTCCCAGCTAAGAGCTGTTCGGGCAGCTCTTGCACACTGCAGCACACCTCTGGTTCCGCCAGCCCACGCATTGCAGTGCCAGGCTTTGGTACCAGCCAGGAGGCAGGAAAGGAGAGGTTTCCAGCAACGAGAGACAGAGCGACAGCAGCCATGCTCAGCACGCTTCATGTCCTCGCCACGGCACGGTTACCTCCCCTGCGCTCTACATCTGCCACGCGCTTTTGCCTCTCACACTTTCCTCAAAGTTTTCCACTGAAGAGTCTCATCCTCTGGGCACAGAAGTTGTCCCAGGGGAGGTTCTCAGCCCCATATCAGTTATCTTGCTGTGAGCAGGGAGAGCATCTCCATATCAGCGAGGAGATCAGTGGCAGGACCTGGACCCCATGACCGCTCTGGACAACAGAGCAGCAGCATTTCGAGGAGAGCCCCACTGTCTCTGTGGTCAGGCACACCCCTCCACCTCTCCTCAGAGATGAAGATCCACGTCCAAGCAGAGAAGTGTACAGCAGGGAACAGGAGTTGGTGCTGGCAGGAGGAGAGAGCACAGAGAGCTCTCCGAGCCAGGGGACGTGGCCCCTGTTAATCTGCTCAGGCTGAAGCATGAATAGTTTTCTTAGCCGAAAGGCATTGAATGCAATTCTGACTCCACTCGGGAGCATTCCGGAGCACAGATCATTATTATTATTATTTTCTTGTTTCTTTAATGATGTTGAACATGCTCCGAGACCCTTAATCACAGAGGAGATTACAGCAGACTCCCAGAGGGCTGATGAATGGACTGAGGAGGGCCAAGAATAGCTGTGCTGACAGCACGCCGGGCCAGGAGCAGCCTCCAGGGGAGACAAGGGATGGGGGCAGGGGGTGGCCCCTTCCCCGTGCCCCGGGCAGGAGGCTCCCAGCCGGCTCCCTCCGCACCGCCGGAAGGATGGAAGGAGCCGGGCGAGGGGGAGCCCCTCCAGTGCTGCGGGGCAGCCCGTGCTGTGACCGCAGGCTCGTCCCCGCGTGTTGAGTGCCCCGGGCTCCCCTTGCCAGGCACGGGCACCGCACAAGTGGGTGGGAGCCCCTTGCACCACTGCCCACAGCCACCCCGGGCGGGCATCCATCACTTCCACCAGCACTGGTTACTCTGGGAATGGGAAAAGTGAGAGTGGAGTGTTTTGGTCCCATGGCCGTTCCCACAGCCACAGAGGACACAGGGGGTGCCGCAGGGGCTGCCCTGCCAGCTCGGTGGAGGTGCTGGTCCACAGCAGCTCATCCGCAGCCATCACCCCCTCCAAAAGATTTCAGTGCTTTGAGCACTGTGTTGAGGACAATTTTCCTGTTTCAGAGGGTGTTGTAAAGTCAGCAACAAATCATTTCCAAAAGGATTTGCCTCTCTGGGCACACTGCAGAAGGCAGCAAGGGAACAGCTTCAGAGCCCTCCTGCTCCCCAGGCTGACCCTCACCCGCTCAGAGGCTTTCGTGGGGGAAACACAGGACTTGCTCTGTGCGGAGCGCAAGGCATTTTCCCTTGATATCAATCTCATGCTTTATCCTTTAATTTTGTCAAATAAAAAGAAATGAATATTTTAAATGAAATATGTTCCTTCATATGAAATGAGGAATTATGAATTGATAAAGATTTCCTATTATCTTATAAAATCTACCACACCAATCCTTCAGCAAGGCTGTGCCTGTAATTGCAAGCAGATGTCTTTCTCTGCTGACACATTAAATAGAAGCAGAAAGACCCGCTGCTATCTCCCATCAACAATTTGCACTAAAGCAGAGAACAGATTTTCACAGAACAGGACTGCTGGAGGAGAAGGGAGATTAAGTTCCTGCAGACCAGGCGTCTAAGCATTACAGCAAAACGAGGCAGCTCAGGAAAACAATGAACTCTAAGCAGTCCCTAATCCCAAAGTAACCAAAAGCTTTTGTGGAGGAAAATGAATTTGCTGAAACTAATACTGCCAGAGCCCAAGGAGAGCTTGGAGACCGAGGTAACGCGCCACGAAGGCAGATTACCCAGCTGACAAGTCCTCATGTTAGCTCTCCACGTGCCCTGTACATGCACCACGGGCCGTCGGATGTCTGTATCAGCACGTGGAAAAGCAGCACGACCCCGAGGATGGCGCAGCCGCTTGCCCTGTGCAGCTGCGCCCCATCCTGCCCTCGGCCGCTCGCTGGGGCCCCGAGCCGCCCAGCATGGACAAGGGGCACGCGGCCCCAGCGCACACCCTTGGCACCCTCGCTCCCCTCTGAGCCCAGGCTGCCAAACCCCAGGAGGGTCTGGCTGCTCCAAGCCTCCCCGTTAGCTCTGTTCCTGGAGAACCATCCAGCTCCCAGGCCCCGGGTGATGGAGACGCGCGGCTGGAGGCTGCCCCGTCCTGCGGCACGGCTGTCGGGCAGAGCCCGGCTGTGCTGTAGCAGCCCGGGAATTATCAATAGAAGTAGAAGTGACAGGGTGTTTAGCAAATATTAAACCCAGGAAGCTTAAAAGGTCTTCCAGGATTATTAAATAAACATTTAGGGTGAGTGAGAGGAAAGAGAATGAAATGGTGAAGAAATTGTAAACACTCTGGAGCAGGCGGTTAGGGGCTGCGCTAATCCAGCTGGGCAGCACAATGTCTGATAATTAAAGTAGTGTCACCCATAATTATGCCTTAGCTCTCTGGCAAGCCTTAACTCAAGGGGAGGGACTTTTATAAGCATTTAGCCTGATATTAACATTTTATTAAGACCATTTAACATACAACTTTAAACACGCCATGCTGGCCTGCCTGCAGCCGCAGCGTGCCGGCTCGGCAGAGCGGAGTCAACGGCAGCCCCCGCGGCCCCCGGCTCTCTCCGCCATCCTGGGCTGCGGTCACTAAACCCGCGCTTGGCCCAGCAGCCCCCGTCCCACAGCAGCCCCAGGAGGGCACGCGGATCTCCGGACAGCCGAGGAAATCCCGTCCTTCGTGGAGCAGTGGGGTGCTTGGCTCACAGTCCGGCAGCCGGGCAGCATTCCCTGTCAGCCGGCACTGCAGGCCGGGCAAGGACAGCGCAGCCACCATCACACCAGCCCTGTGGGACGGCGCGTGGCCCACGCACAGCCACACGTTAAATCACCTTGGAGCTTCCACAAACGAGCTCAGCCTTCTCCAGACCAGTTATTTACCCCTGTGGTACAATAACTGGGGAGACTGGGCTGTGATCACCCACCCTTGAGGATGACCGATTTAGAGGCATCACATTTGCATTTGCCCAAAGGGATTCCAGTTCCTTATTTGTGGGGTTTAGAGTGGTTCTGAGGGAGGCTGTGCACGTGCTCGCCAGCCTGCCAAAGACAAATGCCCTGATCTCTTAATTTCTTTTCAAGTAACAGCAGAGATACTCACTCTCCACCATCCTTCTGAGGCTATAATTTATTTATGCACAAAACTACACCTCCTAGTAAATTAATGTCTCAGCCACATTAATAACTCAAGAATTTGGAGGAAGTCAGATTGAGGTAGTGAACTGCAAAAGCAGAGGTTGCCGATAGCGCGACGTGCCCCAAGCTGAACTAAGCAAAAGAAAAAGCAGAACAGTTTTACCGATAGTATTAAGGTACCTTCACATTTAGGGTTCCTGGCAATGGCTTCGGAGCAGCACGGGGATCACCTGCTTGCCAGCAGCAACAGACCCAAACACACACACTCTCTGGTTTTACCATCTCTTTCCTATTCCTGCTTGTGAAACACCCTCTGTTGTGGCACAAAGTGCCCTTTCAGTATCTGCTCTGCAGCACATGCCCCTACCTGGAACACAGGCCGCAGTCTCAGAGCAGCCCATCCTGGCCATAAAAATGCATAAACTTGGATTTGTATGGATCAGAGCCCAGGGAAAACGTCAGCAGTTCTGTCCTCTAGAACAGAGGATGCCTGCACCAAGACGCATTCCCTGCCTCAACACAGCACTGTGCCAGGGCACAGTTACCATTCAGGAAGCAGGTCATTCACTTTTTGCCCGTGTTGCAGTGAATTATATCCTTGAACAACCCTGACATCTCTCAAACGCAGCCAGGACAGGCAAGTCAGAGCATCTTTTCCAGGCACACACTGGATCAGGGCAGAGCACACCCGCAAGCATCGCTTGTGCAACACGCCACCCACTGTATCATTAAATGCTCCTTCCTATTGCCTCAACAGACCTCCCTTCTCTAAACTGGGTCTAACGTGTGGAAGCAGTCGCACAGGGTCTCAGATAGAGCTGTTCCCTGCACCTCAAGGATGGGAGCGGAGAGCTGGATCCCAAAGCCTGCAGCACTGATGTCAGGTATGGCTCCTTCCAGCCACGTCCTGGCTTTCCTCCTCCTCCTTTCTAGAGCAATGGCTTGGCAAGCATCTCCTGTTTGTCTCAAAAGGAAAAACATTACAGACAGCAGCAAATTTCCAGGCTGTGCGTATTTCTGCAGAAAAGCGGGACTGTTTGCCGATTGCTCGCGGCGCTCGGGATCTTGGCAGGCTGTGAGCAAAGCCGCTGTGTGGCGGAGCGCAGATGCCTCCGCGCTGGTGAGCGGAGACAGATCCATCACTCTGAGGTACCGGGAGGAGCTGGGGCCAGGCCTCCCCCAGTGCTCGCGGTCCCTGGCACATCCTGCACCTGATGGAAGGGCACAGCAGACCCCGCTCCCGTCACGCAGACAGCATTCCTGTGGCAGGCTGCTGGTCCAGAGGAGGTTCCAGCCTCCACTGGGAAGGTCTTGAAACAAAGCCCTCATTTTCCAAAGGCTGGGAGGCTTCCGTGGCGCGGTGGCCACCCTGACAGGTTGATCCACACTCCCTCCCGCACCGCTCTCCGGATGCAGCTTTGCTTACAGAAGCCACGTGCTGCAGAGCCCCTGGACACTGCATGTGGGTCTGTCTGCAACATGGCTGGGAAGCCTCGCAAGAGCAGAAGAGCCGGCCAGCTCACCTGGCTCCTTTCCCAAGAGGGACATCTGAGCACAACTTGAACACCTATGGACTATCCAAAGGGAGCAGCTTGGCCAACAGGCAGCGTCGCTGCGCCCCGCACAGAGCAGCAGTCACTGTACGTGCAGCTCCATCTGCCAGCAAAAGGCAGGAGCTTGTTATTTCTGTTACTCCTGTTCCTGCTATTTTTCCTGTTATTTCTGCAGGACCTGGGTTACCTGTTTGCAGAAAAGCTGATTAAACAGGGAACTTGCACACAATGGTGGATGTCGGGCTGATGAGCCCAGATCAGCTGCTGGTGAGCCGATGAAAAGGCGACTCCAGTCCCAGGCTTATCCAGAGGATCCCCCGGTGCCCCTAGTCCCGGCTCCTGCTGTTCCCAGAAAATCTGCCCGCAGATTTACCTGCGGATGCACTCACCACAAATCCTCCACTATCCAAGAGCAACGTAGCTGCCACACAGCTGCTATCCCCAGGGTAGAGCGTTCCTCCTGGCTTCCTAGAGGGACGAGCGATGGCAAAGACACAGGCAGGGACGGCCGCTCGGGTCGGGACAGGGGCCTCTCGCCCATCTTCTGTCCCAGCCATGCAGGGATGGAGCAGAGCAAGCACAGAGCAGCACTTCCCACATGCCCTCCTGCAGCTCAGGGCTTGCTTAGCCAGAGGTGGGACCTTTGCATCCATCTATTCTTGATGGATCTTTTTTCCACAGAAGTGTCTGAAAGGAGAGGAATCATTTCTCTCCCGCTTCCTGCTCTGTTCATTGTCTCAGGACATTACAAGCTCCCTGGTCATGCTCAGTACCTCTCTCCTGGTCTGTGCTTTGCATGGTCACATGCAGAAAGACACCACTTGCTTTGCAGAGGTTTATCTCCATATTAAACATCTTCACTGCTTGTGAAAACGTTCTACAGAGCTCTCTGCCACTTCTGGGGGTCATTAGATCCTCAGTCAGGCGCGAGAAAAGAAAGTCAGCATTTTGCTGCAACACCAGCGTGTGTCCTAGCAAAGGCTGAGGATCTCCAAGAGAGATGAGAGCTTTGGTGAGAATGACGGTTAAGCTCTGTCGAGAGGGCAGCAGCTCTGCACTGGGACCAGCAGGCTGCTCCCAGAGGAGCAGGTGAGCACGGGAGTCATCTTCCCTTCCAGACACTGTCACCAGGCTGCCCGCAGCAGCTGGGCTGTGTCACCCCTTCCTCCTGCACAATATTAATGAGCTTCACATCAGACACACCAGGCTGGTATCTGCTCTTCTCCAGGAGAAGAAATCCTCCCTAATTGCTCAACTGCTCTTTCCAGCTTTGCATTTCCCAGCAGGGGTCACAGCACAACGCAGACTGCCAGCAACGTAAAAAATTAATTGAGGGATGGAAGATGACTTTTGTATAGCATGAAAGAGAACTGTATTTGTTTACAACTTAACTACAGACTGGAGGCCAGAATCTCAATTAACAGGCGGTACTCAACAGAAGGAATGCTGGAGCAAGCGAGATAAACAGTATTGGGAGGATAAATTGAGTCACAAAAGGATAATATTTTGTTTTATGCAAGATTCATACTTCAGACAAGCCCAGGCTGCTAGCAAGCTTGAGCATCCTCATCCTCCCAGATTAGCTGCTGCAACCCTCGCACAAGTCAGAAGCTGTTTTCCTTGGGGGATAACCCAGAAACACGATACCTGCACTTCTGGGAGTCCCAGTGCCCTGCAAAGTGGCCCAGCAAGTCCCAAGCATCACTAAGCCTCATTCTCAGCCTCCTTGAACACTGAAACTTGTTTCACAGTCAGGCCTTCCTCCTGCTGAGCATGGGAGCCTCAGATGAAGTGCATTTGGGCTTCAGCTGCAGATAAACAAAGAGCTGAAGCTCTTTCCTAACTTCAGGCTTTTCTCTGCACCCCCAGGAGTTCGGCAGGATCCGAGCACACACGGAGCTTTGCATATCCATAACATCCCTGACAGCGTTCACACAGACAGGGGGTACATAACATATGCGTTAAGTTCAGCTCCCATTTATTATACAGCAGAGCTTCAAAAAGCACCAGGTACCTCCAAAACGATAAAATCAGAGTATCGCATCCCACAGGCAGCACATTCCCATCTCTCAGAACATCCTGAAGCTCCCAGTGAGGCAAAATTAGAGGTCGCCTTCCAGCAAAACAAGGCTGTCTTACCTTAGATTGAGCATTTACACAAATGCTTGTAACTTAAACTAGAACTCATTGTAATGATCAGCATTTGAACAATTTATAATGTAAAACATACCCATGAACGGCACAAATACCAGTCTTCCTGCTCCCGGGGAATGCTGAGTCAGCAGACCCTCAATTTCAGATTTAAGCCGCCTCTCACACTTTCATATTTCAGCAAAGGTCTGTTTGCTCCTCATGTAGCCCTGCACAGGTATGGCTCCAGTCTCCCAGGTGCCTTCCCCAGAGCTTGCACATTCCAAGTTTGAGTAGACTTTTCTTGCCAGAGAGCAAACCCCCCAACAGAACAGCGAGTGCACCCACCTGCAACAGTTGCCTGTGAGACTCACTTTTTACATGACCTAAAAGTACTTTGAGAATTGCCAGTTCCCTTTTCTGGGCAGATGCTACCAGAAGCTAGTAAAGGAACCAAGTTTGTAACTTTTCAGTAAACACAGTGACTAGATCCCTGCATCTCTTCAGACTGACCTGACACTCATGCCTTGGTTAGTAACTACAGAAGACCCCACAGTACAATGCCGGCAGCAGGAAAGCACAAAGCAAAGAGCCACCCTTCACCCCAACACCGAACTGCCCCAGACCTCAACTTTGAACTGGGAAAAGGAGCAGACCCCAAGCAGCAGACCCACAGCACTGACCTTACGCGCTCTCATGGTAGCAACGTTTCTGCAGCTGATACCTTTGGCTGAAAGCACTGTAGAAAGAGAGATTGATGGTTCTCCCAACCTCCCACACACACCTGGGACCCACCAGGACTGCAACGCCTTTATACCACTTGGCTGTTCCTCACCTGATGGGTGGGTGAATTACAGTGATCAAAATAACCTGAGCGCCGAAGCCGGGACTGGCTGCTGGAGGGGGCTGGAGTTTTCTGGGAAGTGTGCCTGCTCTCCTTGCAACCAGCTGCAGCAATGGCAAACCTTCTCCAGGAGGTCACAGGAAGGCGATTTCTGCAGGCAGTACTGTTTGTACAGGGGCTTCACTGCTTTCCTTTCTTTGCATCCGTGTAAGCTAAAATGAGCTTCAGTTAGTTGGGATGCTTAGTGGGGATGAACTATGCAGATAAAAGACTGTAATCAGCAGTAGTAATTTGACAGTAGACTTTTCTGTCTCCAACACTGTGGATCTAAGATTTAAACTTTTACATCATCCCTTGCCAGGCAGCAGTGGTGAGATGCAGTGTCTCACAAGGAGACCGTGCACTGGGGCCCTGGGATGTCAGCACCACACGGAATGAGTAATGCAATTGATACGGAAAAGGCAATAATAAAAACAACTTTCAAAGAAAAAAGGCATTTTATTGAGGGGTTTCTTGTTCCAATCATAGAAGAGCAAAAACAGAAGCCATAATGTGTTTATATCAACCACAAGTTTAAAGCAAAGTAAAACAATCAAGTACAGATTTCTTCACCAAAAGACACTGTGAGAGAAGTGAGCAGCGCTCTGCCGTACGGCCGCTGCGCTCGGGCAGGAGGTTCCCGCAGGCAGCGGTGCCGTCCCGCTCTGCTCATGGGCTCCTGCCCGCGCTGAGACGCTCACACGACATCGGCGCCCCTTCCCAGGGCCTGGGCCCCTCTGCGTGCTCCATCATGGTTCTATTTTCGGGTATTTGCCCTTCAAGAAATAGGTATCTTGAGCTGTTCTCACGTCTCCAAGGTAAACGAGGTAAGCGAAGCCCTTAAATCAGAGCAGAGCTCTGCCAAGCACAGAACAGCCTCTCCACCCCTTTTATTCCCAGTATCCACCAGTGCATTGGTACGGACTGGATGTATTGGGGGCAGCAGAGCTGTTCCCAGCCCCACACAAGCCTGTTCCCTCACTGCCTCCAGCCCCTGCCTGCCTCTGTTCATCACCGCATGTCGGTCCTGCTTGGCAGTGCCTTCCCAGGAGCCCGGGAGCCAAGTGCTTTCCCAAAAAGTAAAGCAAAACGACGAGCCCCAAAGCATTTAGGAGCACAGCTGAGCTTTACTGGCTACCCAGGCTGCCCACGTTGTTTCAGGAAGGCAGTCTGTGCTGCTCCATCCTACCTAAGCTGTACATGGCATGGACCCCCGGCGAGAGCAGGAACCTGCTTCCCCTTGACCTGCCCGCAGCAGCCCGAGTCTCAGGGCACTGCTCAGCAGCCCCAGGCCTTCCCCACCAGCCCACCCAAGCACCTTCCCCCCTCCTTGGCTGCCCCACTGAAACAACCTGGCATGCCAGGCACAGCCAGAGAAGCGAAGCCACTGCAGCCCCACACCACGATCCCCTGCTCTGCACATGCCAACTCCCCACACGATAACACAGTCCTCAGCTGTGGGGTCCCCTTGATCTTGGCCCTGCACAAACCACCCCGTGCAGCTTTCACATCCCCAAACGTCTTCGGAAACCTGACGAGCAGCGGGCAGCACTGCCAAAGTCTCCCAGTCTGGGCTCCCGCAGGAAGGATGGATCACTGGGGAGTGTGAGACTTGGCCTGTGAAAAGCATCTTCCCTTCCCTATGTCCAGAAAGATACAGCTGTGTGGACATCCCAGCGTAGGGCAGGACGCTGCTTTGGGCTCAGGGCGGTGAGAGGCTCAGGCAGCGTCGCCCATGGTGTGCGGACACGGAGGGTACCCACAGGCACTGACCATCACCACGGCGTCCATGGGCTCTTGCAAACTCAGTAACAGCCAGATTGTGCCTCAACATCTTACTATTGAAAAGCTGTGGCAGTCTTCCTTCAATAAACCGCAACTTTAGCACGGGCAGAGCAAAGCCCCGACACTTTTCACCGACACAAAGTTAAAGAGAACAGGACAGCAACGAGAAAGGCTGAACGGCCACAGGTTTCCTTGTGTAAATCATGTTATACTGAAAAGGCAACCGAGCCGAATGCAAGAGCAGAACACACCAAAAACCTCGTGTGGGGAGTGCTCTGAACAGGACCAACAGTCTCGATCTCACCATCTGTGTGACAAATAACACGAGCCGTGCCCGGAGCGTTGCTGCTGCGAGCCGCAGACGGCCGCCTGCGCTCCGGCTCACTCCAGCACACCCCAACCCAGTCACTGCAGAGACCCTCGAAAGCACCACGGCAGGTTAGAAAATAACATCTCTTTATAAAAAGGAGGAGTTGGGGAATCATGTAATCGACTAATTCAGCAATTTCAATTAAGTGAATATTGATACACGGAAGAAAGAAAAAGCATTAAAAAAAAGGAACCGATATTAGACTGGAAAATAAATGTCAGTCACAACATCAACAACTGCTAAAATAATGTAACCTGAACATACTGCTGAAATTTGTTGTTTAAAAACAAGAGCACTAAACATTTTTGCAGCGTCTGAACTTTTACACACATCAGAGAAGTGGAAGCTGACATCGATTCTGCAGTCAAGCTTGTCACTGCGGGCATGAGCTGAACCCACTGGTGCCAGGGGGTCTGCGGTGCCTTTGGGGGTGCAGACTAAGGCGCGTTGTGGCCATGGAGGGAGCTCAGGGGGTCCACAGCCCCGAGCTGAGGTGGGCTCCTGCCCATCCATCCCAGCGTGCCAGTGTGCATCACTGGGCAGACATCCATGTGTTATCTGTCGCGCTCAACGTATCAACAGCTATTGCCTAATTAATGTTTCCTAAAGGAGACAGAGATGTATTCTGAGGAGTGTGAAACTTGCTGGGCATTTTCTCTTAAAGACTCTTCTCTTGGAAATGGATCTGCTTCTGCTTTGCCAGTGAGCGGTCACCGAAACGCGCAGTGCACATTGGTGCCTCTGCAGAGGGAGCGTTCCCCAGGGCCAGCAGTGCACGCTGCAAACACCGGACTCACTTTCCTCCAAGCCCATCAGCATATGCAGGGTTTTGGGATTTTGGTACCTCTCTCCTACTGACTCCACATTCACCCTTCCACGACGTGGCAATTTTGCACTATGACTCAGCAAACCCTGTCATTGCAACCCCGCTCCCCCCAAAGTGAGAGGACAAGATAAAAGCTCCTATTTCCAGACATTTAGCACGTGCTTCCATGCCACATTTCTTTTCTAGATTAAGAGCTGCATTAGCCTTCATACTGCTAATAGTTATATCTGTCAGCCTTTGACAGGTGTAAGAATACTCAGAGAAATAAAGATCCCATGTTGGCCACAGTAACGAAAAGCCTCGTCTTTTCTTCGCTGCCTGGAGAAGGCTGTTCTTTACAGTGCCGATTTTCACTGGTCTTTTACATTTTCTCTTTCTCAACACTTCCAAACAGAAACAGAGTCCCCTCTCATTTGCCATATTTTTCTAAATTAACTATATAAAATTACATTAAACCAAAATGTAAAGATACCTGAACTGCTTACAACATGATGTTACATCAAACGCATTTTTTAGTGCTGTTAGTTTTATCAAAAGCCTCCGCATACGGAGAGAGCACGAGGGAAGCGGAGTGGCAACTGGATTCCCGCAGGAACGGCAGCTCACAGAGCACTTTGGCAAGAGAATGGTAAAATTACTTTCCAGGTACATGGAAATGTCCAAAATACTATGTCTGAAACTCAACATGCCAATCTGCTCAGGAGCTCTGATCAGCTTTGCAAGGACAAACATACAGGGTCAGAGGGGTGTTTGAAGTAACTGGTAGAGCAACTAGTAACATACAATTATATTATGCTTTAAGTAGGTAATTACAGTGATAATTTGTTCTTCCCACAGGTAGCTCCAAGGCATGGGGGTTCTTCAGCCCCGGGATGCAGTCTGAAGGATTGCACAGTCCTTACACGACGTCTGCCACACGCCCCGGTGCAGGGCCGTCGCTCCCGGCGGCACCGTGCCGTGCGCTGGATGAGCCCCTCAGGCAAGGGGCTCCCGGGCTGAGCCCCCACAGCAGGGGCTCCTGGGCAGGGAGAAAACCCCAGCCCAATTAAAGGTTTGAGCATCTTTCTCATGCAAAACCAATTCCTCTTCCACGTTGCTGCCCAGCTGTGGAAGGAAAGCCAGTGGGGTGGAGGGTCCCTGTCCCAATCCCTGTGGGGCTTCACCGGGTGCCATCACTGTGGGTGCTCCAAGGTAACCCGCCCGTCAGCTCAACGTGCCCCGGCTCTGGGCCACAACCTGTTTCTGACAAGGCTGGATTTGTCAGCCTTCCCCATCGTTCCACCTCATCAGTCTGTGATGTTAAAGCCTATGGTTTATTTAATTAATGGTTTATTAATTCACTGATAAAGCACATTATCTACAATGATTAATTCTGCACCAAAGAAACAACACTACTACAAACGGTGTGCTAAGACAACCTAGTGGGACTTTCTACAGCATTCACATCCTAAATCCATCTCTCTGTTAGCTGTGAGCGCGCTTGGCTTCTTCACGGAATTCTTCTTCAATCAAGTCCGCGGCTCTGTCCCCACATGGGGAATAAACAGCACTCCCGAGCTAAAGAATAATTAACTTACCAGCTTTGAGTGGGGTTGGTTTAAACCTCAAAAATGAGGATTTGTTATTTCACTTAATTGCAATACAACAGGATTATCTCAGATTGCAAGATATTCATTCTCAGAGTAATTGTGATTAATGAGAACACTGAATGGAAGCAGGATAGTGTAATTGATGTGCAGCAATACGGGTCTATGGAAAAGAGAACTTGTCCAATTAATGGAATAATGAATTTCAGCTTGGTCGATAAATGTAATCATTTGGATGCAATATTCTTTGTCTTTCATAAACTATTTGACCTCACACTAACATGACATTTTGATTAAGGAAAAAAACCCAAACAACGGAATGATACAAAGCCAAGTTGTCACACATCTAACGGATAAAAACCTGGAAACTGATAGGTCCCACAGCGACTGCAGAGAGGGAAAGATGGAGATGATGCATTTCCCATGCCGCTCCACAGAGACCAGTTCTCAGCCTTCTGCAGTCTGGTATTTTGCCAGCAGCTGAAGAAACTATAAAAATATCACTGGTGAAGTCAGGGAGTGACACGAGCTGGAGGAGCCGGGGCGAGCTCTGCCCCTGCACGGCGTCCCGGGCTGCCCAGCAAACGGGACGCGTTAACACGCAGCTAAAACGGAGCCACGCATCCGGGCACGAGCGGCACCAGCCGCGCGCGCAGGAACTCCGCCACGGCGGGCACACGGGGGAGGCGCGAGGGGGGACGCTCAGCTGAACGCTGGGGGTCTGCGCGAGGCCGGAGGCACAAGTGGGAGGAGTCCCCCTCTGCCACCAGCCCCGCGGCTGTGGTGGGACTGCTGCACCCCCAAACCGGGCAGGGCCACGAGCGACTCGAGGGCTGGAGAAGGAGCAGCGTGGTGCGGGGCTCGCGGGGCTCAGCCGGCTCGGCAGCGCCCAGGGCAGGCGTCCCGGCGACGCGTTACAAGGGATGCCGTAACGGAGGGCTGCCCGATCCAGCCGATCACGGCGTCACAAGGACCCCAGGGTTAAGGCTTAAACTAAGCAGGTTTAGACTATAATGGGATTTTTTACAGTGAGAGCAATTAGCTACTAGGAGGTTTTGTCAGAGGTTGTACTGGGTTCTCTACTACTCATTTATCAGCTGTTACCGTGAGGATGAGATGTTTTTCTAATTGGCCAGCTCTGGTTCAAACAGGAATTAATTTTGGGTGATCCTGCAGCCATGAAGATGGGATTAACACAGTCACAAGGGTCCTTTCTGCAATCGTGGAGTCTCGACATAACTTCACACCCCTCCGCTCGCCCTCTTTACCTGATAGCTGCTATTTAAACGAATGCGCGTATCCGTTCAGCAACGGGTCTTTGGATACTGCAGATGTAAATCACGTGTGACCTCAGCGACCCTTTGGTGCACGTGTGCCACGCTTGCACACCCGGGCGATCAGGAAAATGCCGGCAGCGGGGAGGTGGGAGGGCTGGGGTGGGCAAGGGAAGCCCCAAGGAGCACGAGGGAGGAGCGAGAGGGCCCGGCTGCAGCGTCCCCACCGCAGAGGAGCGAGACCGAGCTGCTGTGCCAGAGCTGCCGTGCCCGGCTGCGTGAGGTCCGGGCGGCTCTCCCGCTGCCCACCGCATCACTTGAAGACGGACGGAAATGTCGGGCAGTCAGGAGACTTCATCTTCTTCATGAACTTCTTGAACTCTTTGTTCTTCTTGTCCCACTTGTAGATGGCTGTCAGCAGGTACTGGGTCTTCACCTGGCGGCCCATGATGAGGAAGTAGTGGCCGAGGTTGTCCAGCTGATGGCACGGGCAGTCGGCCCCGTTCTTCAGGAACAGCACCAGCTTCTTCAGGTTCTTCTTCCGGATGGGCCCCAGCTTCAGCGCCTTCCTCTTCCGCGGGATGATCATCTTGTCCCCGTTCTCCTTCTTCACTTCCTTTATGGTCATCTTAAGAGCTGAAAAACAAGCCAGAGAGAGGGGAAAAAAAAACGACTCCTGAGAAGCCTTTGCTTGGCACAGAGCCACAAAGCCTTTGCTCAGCGAGGCCAGGGGCAAGGGGGTACTGGCACCCACCCCCAGGACCCCCACCGCTCCCACATCCCCCTGCACCCCTCTCCACAGCATCACCCCAGCAATGACTCGGCCCATTGACCATGAGATGAAAGCCCTCGCACCTGAGTGGAACTGCCCCCGTGCCCAGGAGAGCATCAAGGTAAAACACTGACATCTCTGCTTCCTTCCCCCCAGCAAAGCGTGCCAGGCACTTTTTCTTTCAGAGGGAGACTTGTTCAGTGGCGATACCTCTGTTAGCTGAGTGAACAAGGGGATTTCTCTGCTCTAGATGCATGGAGAGACTCTTGAAAGGGCCATTTAAAAGGTCAACCTGGCTTCTCAAGCATTTATTTGCAGTTGCTCCTGGCCCTCAGGTGCCTGTGAAAGGAGTTTCCAAGCACTGAACATCTCTACATTCAAGCAACAAAGCCCCTTTGCAAACAGCCGCGTCTACAGGACCCACGCGCAGGAGGCAGAGCCGCACGAAGCAGCCACATCCCTGCACCTTCCCCACGAGAAGGGGAGTTAATCCAATACAACTTCCATGGAAAATATTTTCCTCTTTGGGCTCAGCATTTTCCCGAGTTAATCGCAACCCAAATAAAAAAAAAATTGCCATGACCACGACCATGAAGAGGAATTTAGTATACATGGGAAAAATAATGAAAATGTGTTGTACATTAAAGTATCACTTCTGTGCCATTTGGCTCTGTCTCATTTTTGGGGAAAAGCACACATGGCCAAAAATTACTAACATATTTCCATCATTTGGGAGTTTACTTCAGAGCTGCAGATAAACAGTGCTCGGATAGGTGATTAATTGTCTGCTGTCCCTTCTCATTCGGCCCTCGAGCGTGCGCAGCAGACGGCGTGCAGAAGCCTCTGGCTCTGGCAGGGAGACGGGTCCCCGCAGCACCGTTCCTTGAAGCCTTGCTCTGCTGGAACTTGTGGCAACGAGCACACGTTGCTTCCTGGACGGCAGTTCTGCTCACTGTTCCAGACACGAGCAGCAGCAGGACAGCGTGATGACAATCCGGAGACGGCAGCAGAGTCTCTGTACTGCCCTCGTGCTCCCAGCCACCGCGCTGGCAGCAGGAGTAATGGTATTTATCTGCCTGTGTGCCAAAAACGCCTGCTGTGTTTGCCAAGAGCCCTGTCATGTTATACTGTTACTGTACAAGAAAGTAATCCAGGACTGGAAACCTAAGTGAAATTTTCATTCCATCTGTTTTTCAAATTCAAGATGTTTAAGGAGCTAAAGAGACACGAGCTTTAAGGAGCTAAAGATGCTGAACCGGATCAATTTGCAACAAATCTGGAAAATGGAGTAAGTAGTTTTCAGGCAGCTCTAAGCTCCATGACATTAATTGGGCAGCAGCAGCATCCCTCAATATGAACCTCAATTCCTTTATCCATTCTGACTTTGAACTCTTGCACTACGCACAGTGGTTGTCAGTGCAGGAGGAACAGAATAGTATAACACCAGTAACAGGAGACTTTTTCAAAACGTCTTGTTTGCAAATTGCTTTGCTGTGATCGCTGCAAGTTTAGATCCTTGTTGCTAGAGGAAGAAAACAATCTGGCAGCTAGTGGAGGTGCTGTTCTGCTCCAAGTATCATAGTCTACGGAAGACAAAGAGGGTCTGCTAATCCTGTGCTGTGGGAACTCAGGGCTGCTCCCTTCCCTGTGCAGCAGCAGTTTTCTGTTTGCAAGCCAGGGATCCAGGTTCATGGAGTATGGGATCTGCCCAGGTGAACCACAAATCCAGACGTGAACTAAAAACTCCTGCAAACCTCACTCATGCAAAGCAGCACACAGAGCCAAGATCAGAAAATGCCACGGAGGAAGAATGAGGTGGCTGATCAGGGGTGCAAATAATTTGTGTAGGACTCTGCTCTTCGCAGCAACAATGCTCTTGTCATCAGCAGAGGGAGCGTGCAGAGCTGCCCAGGTAAAACACAGCCTGGCTCAAGGACTACCAACTTCCAGCTGCCTCACTGTGGACTAGGCAGTTATATGAGAAGAAAAAAAAAAAAGACATTATAATCACTGCTCAGTTGTTACCCCTCTGCCAGTGACCTGGCTCCCCAGTCCCCCCCCTGCTCCCCTACTTGGGCTGCACTCCTTAAGCTCAGACCCCCTTTCTGGGCCGGACTCCTGGGCACGAAAGGCATGTTCCACAGCAGCGGGGTAGACAGCAGCGCTGGCATTTTCCACATGCATCGGAAAAGCAGCGCCTGGGGACGTGTTCGTTCCCTGCTGCACACCCAGCTCCAAGCGCACACCACCACGCAGTGGAAGGCAGCCCCTTGGCTCGTGGCTTTCCTAAAACATAAAAGATTTGGCAGGAGAGACTATTGTGCGAATCGCCACTGCTGCAGCTCGCCTGGCATCGCCCCGGCCCTGGGACACCCCCGGCCCAGCAGCGGGTGGGCAGCGGGAAAAGGCTCAAGCGGGACAGATTGAGTCTTGGCTCCAGGATCCGACTGAGCTGCCAAAGCAAACAGCTCCCTCCATGGGAGCCCTGGCCTTTCCGCTCCCCCTGCGCCGCACCAAATCCATCTCAGCTCTGAGCAGAAGAGACAAAATCGCCTCCGAGATCCCCAGGACACACTCGTTCGCACAGACTGAATCTTCAGCTGTCGCTGCCAGGAGGGAGCTGACCCCAGGAAGAGACCTGGGGGTTACTCACAGCACATGAGCACATGCAGCCCCCCCATCCCTGCGGGTGCAGCCCGCCTGCACCGCGGCCACGGAGCTGCCCCGCCACCAGCCGCGGCACCGACCCGTGCCATCGTGCGTGCTGCAGCAGCTCTGCGTCACTGCAGAGGAAGCACACCAGCCACAAGCCCATCTTCCCCTTCGCTCTCGCATGACACACACATTCCAGCACAACCTCTCATCAAACCTGTGCTCTCTCACTAAACTGCAATCACATCTCCTCACCTAACACAGGCAACACCTTCCACTTTCACCCAATATCCTGTTAATTGAAGCATCCACCACGTTTACGAAGATGCCGGCTGATGCACATGGAAAGGCCTTTGCTCCCTTCGCTGTGAGCACCCGTAGGCAGATGGCAGCCTCAGGGGCTGCGGAGAGACCATGAACTTCCCTGTGAAAGGAAGCACCGACAGGACCAGGAGCTGACTCGCGGCCATACCAGGAGAGGGGTGATGGCAGAGGAGCCCCATGCTCTGCTGTCCCAGCAGCACTGGTGGCCAGCTGCAGCCAGGACCACACGTAAAACCAGGAAAGCCCTTCCCAGCCAGGCATTGTCTCAGCTCTGCTTGCAACACCGCCAGCACTGCTGAGACACAGCACCGGATCCAGCACAGCATGGTGCCAGGATTGCAGTCCCTGGGTGCCGGGCAGGAGGTGAGCAGCAACCCCAGGGATGCTGCACGTCCCTCTGGGACATCCATGTCCACAGGGACAGGGACAAGGACGACCCTCCCCACCACGTGGGACTGGCCAAGAGAGAGGCTCTTTCCTCCAGCACCAAGCACACCCTGGCGCCACGGGGCTGATGGCACTCAAGGCAGAGGGGGACTCCTGCATGGCACAGGGAGAGGTTTTACTTTTGTGCCATATGTGGTCCCAAAACATCCTCCCTGTGAGCACTGCCAGAGCGTCTGCTTGCAGGCGAGTCATGGCAGGAGACCTCTAGCGCAAGCCAGCGTCCAGCTGCCCACTTCAAAGGCCCTTCCCAGAAACACAGAAGTGAAAGTATTGGTCAGGCTGGGAGGGAAAAAACATCACAACAAAGACAGATTTCGGGATTTAATTTGGGACTCAACAGCAGAAATCCTCCCAGGGTGCTAAACCTACGCTTGCCCTTGCTCAGCCCCAGCATTGAGAAGCTGATGCCTGCCCAAGCACAAGCCACTCGCCAGTGCTTCGCCGCAGCCAGGAGAACCGGCACCAAAAGCCCAGCACAGGCACCGACCCTCTGACCAGACCCTGCTTGCTGCCACGGGGAGCTGGCAGCACTAGAACCAGACGTAGCTGCACCACCCTTGAGCAGCGCAGAGGCTCCTGCAAAGCGCCTGCGTGCATCAGCTGGCAGCTACGAGCAGCCTTCCCTGGCAGCACCGCAGCATCAACCAGCCCTTCCTTCTCCCAGGGCGTCATCCAGCAGGACCACACCACCAGCGACCATCAGAGTCGGGAAGCGAAGGCAGCACGGGCAGCCTCATGCTCTCCAAGGTCTTCTTTTCCAGCGGCCCCAAGCCGTCTTGCACTTTGCTCTGGATCGCTCCGACTCCGGGATGCCCAGGGAGGATACGCGAGGGGGACAGCGACAGCTCTGGACGCGCAGTTGCCCCATCACCAGCCGCAGCTCCCATCAGCAGAGGGTCAGACCTCAGCCCAGGGTGATGCATCCCCATTAGACCAAGCCAGGAATTTGGCCCCGACTATAAACGGCTTGTATCAGATGGCAGCATAGCTCTGCTGTTCCTAATGCAGAGAGTAGGGAGTGATGGAGATATAAAAATGTCTTTTTTTATTTCTACTAACATGAAACAAGGTGTAGGAAAGTGTCTGCTCACTCAGAGTGAAATTACTCTTGGCAGCAGCAGCTCCGAGAGCAGCAAAGGCCCCGTGGAGCTGGTTGGGGTCCAGCCTGACAAAGCACAACTCACGTTTCATCACTTGAAACAATTCTTATCCATGTCCCCACAGCTCCAGCTTCCCAGTCCCACCCCTGTGCAGGGAAAGAGGAGACGGTCTCCCAGGCAAACCGGACGCACGGCATTAGCATCTCCCGGGAGCAACGCGCTGTCCTTCCCCGATGGCAGCACCAGAGCTCCCAGAGTGTCTCCACGGACTGCGCTGTACCAGCGGCTGCCGCGGGCTGGGACGTGCAAGCCCCCGCACACCGCCCACCGTGCCACCACAGGGACTGTGCCCACAGGCACCACCAGCCCCTCTTCCTCAGCACGCAGGAGCCCAGACCCGGATGTGTCTCTACTGTTCTCCTGCCTGTACAGGCAGGGGCCCCCTCAGCACCTCCGGGGCAGGGAAGGGAATGCGAGAGAAGGGAAAGCTCCGCTGTTCCTTCAGCCTCGTTGCTCCTTCCTTTAGAAATCACTCAGAAGGAGGAAGGCTGCCAGAAGACACATTAGGGCTGTAACAGGAGAAGGCTGCAGGCAAGGAGCTGTCAGTCAGGGGACAAAATAAACAGCGTGTATTGATTGTACTGCAGTCTCCAGCGCAGCGAAAGCCCGTTCAGCAGGATCCCCTCAGACCCCAGGAAAAGGGCAGAAACAATAAATAAAATCACCAAGAGAAACAGAGAGAGGAATGAACTCCAGGGCCAGCCCAGCCTGCACGGGCAGCAAGAAGCAAAGCCTGGCTGCAGCCCAGAGGGGCTGGGGGAGGCAGCTGCGGGGGCACGGGAGGGCGACCTCACACTTCATCGTGCATCCACCCCTGCCCCAGCACACCAGAGCTGCACCAAAATCTAAACTGCAGTCAGCCTACGCATACCTGCCCCAGCCCAGGAGCTGGTCTGTGCCCCAGCTGAGGGTCCCTGCACCACTCGCCGACACCCTCTGCTCTGCGCTCTCGCAGCCCCGCTCCAAGCCACGGGCGATGCTTCTGCTGCTGCTCCCGGCCTTGGCACCCAGGCAGGCAGATGTGGAGCAGCACTTACACGCAGACAGAGGTGCAACAGGACCTTGCTGAGTATTACAGGGACAGGAAACTGCTCCTATGGCAAGTAACTGAGCAGCAAACCAGGTGCAATGCTGGGAGCTGCACGCAGAGATGCTGGATCAAAACTGTTCCCCTTTTCCTGGAAGCACTTGGCTGGTGCTTCCAAGGAGAGCGCCAGGGTGGAGAAGAGGAGGCAGCTCCTGCATGCTGCTGAAATAAAGAAGGAGAAGCTAATCTCCAACGTCTCTGGCAGTGCTGACCCAGGTCCCCTGTGCCTACAGGCAGGATGGCCGCAGCAGCAGGCAGGCAGTGCCCAACGCTGTGCCGGGGTATGCGAGCACACACGCTGCTTGCACTGTGCGGCGATCCCATGGCGAGCCCCAGGCAGAGCCTGGACAGCACGACGTGCTGCCGCCCCAGAGCCATGCTGCTCTCGGAGCAGCTGCCAAGCTGCTGGCAGCCCAGCAGGAGTGGAGCTGCCTCCAACCAGCACCCAGGAGCCCAATTCACCACTGCTCAGACGAATGCAAGTCCTGCTGGCCCACCAGGCTGGCAGTCTCCTGGCACCCCTCCGAGCCCCAGCATCTTGTCCAAGGCCCTCTCCAGGCCCAGGGAAGAAAGGTCCCTTTTCTTTACAGTCCTCCTGTTTCACAGCTGGATGCAGCTCTCTTCCTTCACTGTCCTCGAGACCAACACTGCTCCCAGGGCTGTCACAGCCACCTCCCATGCTGGCACGGCTGCACATCGGTGGCACACAAAGTGCTCCTGGCATCTTGTCTGCAACGAGCCTTTGGGGCGTAAGTGAAACCCGCAGTAATGTTACTGCAGAATCAAACAGAACCCACCAACAGCTGCCCCGTGCAGCACACGATAGTTTAAACATTTATTGTATGAGCCTGGCTTTGATGAGGATCTGTAACCTGTCAGCTGCCAGTGTTTACCTTGGTAGATGTGCATGAGAAATCGCAGTCTGAAGGGTCAGGAGTTTATTTTAGTGTCAGATAAACAGCTCTCCTTGAGAAATCACCCCATGACAGTGAACCCCCAAGACTAAACAAAGATTCGAGGGCCACGCATTGTGCTTTGAGAAAACTTCCTGAAGTCGATGCCTCCTCTGCTGGCTCCTCTCCACAGCTGGGACATCCCCAGAGCACCCTGCACTGCCCTCCCTTGCAGGGCACAGTTAAGACCTGCATCGTAACTCTTCCCTTGCTCCAGCTCCCCAGCTGGCTACAGACTAGGCACCTCGGGAGGCAGCGCCACGTGCACCCGCGACTCTCCTGGATGGGGAGGAAAAACACAGTGATGGAAGAAAATACCAAATGCAGCTGCATGAAATCTACTCCACTGAAAAGTCATGCAAGTGAGCGCTTCCCACCGTGACTGAGTCTGGTGACAGGGAGGAGACGGGGAACAAAAGTATATCCAAGACATGACCAGCTTTCCATTGTGAAGACAGTGATGGTTCACACGCAGCAGACACCAGCTGTATCCTTCTTGGCTGCTTTGGACTTCTCTACAGTAAGGAGATCACCTCATTTTCAAATGAAAATCCTCTTTGAGACAAAAAAGAGAAAGCAGGAGTGGGAAGGAGGAGGAATGGGAGCAACCTCAGCATCAGCAAGAGCTCTGACATGTTTAAAAAAAAAGTTACATGTCAGAGTTGTGCTGATCCACAGAATAAAGAATGATCCCAAATTCCTTGCAATGGTAAGAAAAACCATCAGACTCTGCTTTTGCAGAGAAAACAAATGACCTTATACAAAGCTGCAGAAACATGGTGACCTGGACGAGTCAGGTGGGTGCACCGACGCAGTTGCGATACCTGGCATTAGGACTAAAGCAATTCCAAGGGCTCACACGAGCCAGTTACAATCCAGCCACATTTGTCTGCACAAGCTGCTGTCACCTGGACGTGGGCACAGGGCAGTGGGTGACACCACCGAGCTCTCTGCCACAGCAGAGCGCCAAGCTTTTCCTGGCAAGCCAAGCCTGCGGAGCTGGCTCCCATTTCTCTCCCTCTGTGCTGGGACCCGGCACAGCTGGCCTGGGAACAGGGACCCATCTCCACCACCCCAAACCACAGCAGGAGGAAGGCTTCTGTGAAAACCTTCCCAGTCGTTTTGGATTGAATGGGGCTGGGCACAGGGGCTGAGGTCTCCTCTCCTTGCTGCTCCTGGGCTGCCCGCAGCACACAGTATCTCTGTATCTGGCCACTCGCCACAGCCCTACCCAGGGAGCCGCCTGCCAAGAAGTATTTCCATCCTCTGGACGCTGTCACCACAAAATTTCCCAATAACCAACTTACTCTGTGGGCAAGTTAATGTCTCGAGCCACTCCACCAAGGCCATGAATACTTCTGGCTTGGCCTCTGCTCCCCATTGTGTAACGGTCCCAGAGCACGGGGAGGATATTTAGCAGCAAAAGCTGATGACAAGCATGCGGTTAAACTTGTATCTCCCTTCCGAGCGCTCACCCATCAGCAGGACACCACTCCAGCTTGCTCCTCGCACGCCTCCGGGGAGGTGACAGGTATCACAGCGAGCCACCAACAACAGAGCCACCACTGCCACGTGGCCAGCACCCCTCACTCCTCCTCTGGGACAGAGGTTCCCCAAGCCCAGAGCCCCTAGACTGGGGTGATGCCTCTGTGTCACCGCAAACCCAGGCACACAGCCCCTGCCCATACCAGGTGCACTGGTCCCAGAGGCCACTTGCTCCCTCCCCGCCGGCTGGGAAGCTCCCTCCAGTCTCTCCCCATGGATCCAGTGGGACAGGGGCAGCTCCTATTCATCTCTCATCTCATGCCTGCCCAGGGCAGAACTCAGAGTTCTCCAGCTCACCCACCTCCGAGCAGTCAGCCCAACAGCTGGGTGAACAGCACATCCCTCTCCCCAGCCAGGCTGTCGCGTCGAATTCGCGCGTCTGTTACCCGGCTCAGCTCGAAGTACACACATTCCTGCAAAACTCTTACATGAGTGGTCCTGTTGATGCTTTTGCACGTTATAAAAAGTCTATGCTGAACTTAGGACTTTTGGCATACCAAATCTGCAGGAGAGTTGAGAATTCATTTCCAGCAGAAAGGGTAATACGCCAACACGCAGAGCAGGTTTGGGTTTGCATAGTGCGCTCTGGCACAGGGCGCATTCAAGTGCTAATCCCCGAGGAATGCACACCTTGTTCAATATGCCTTTAATAACCTTCCGGGAAAGTTACATACACCAGCAAGGATGTCAAAACCAGTTAATTCTGGGTTTGATCTGAGAAAGCTAATATTTTTCCCTGCAATATGTTATTTTAAAATGAAGTTCTGTTTACCTATGATTGTCTGACTCACTTACTCACTCATAATATATTTAGGACACAGCTTTCAAGTAGCTCTGCATTTTTTAAGCTCACTGCCTGGCCCTAGCTAGACAACGACTGGCTTTGGGTTTTTACACCTAGACTTGACAAGAGTGGCATAACTTTGCTTTAAAGAAACGCAGTGTTACCAGCAACCTGGGGGGAAGGAGGAAGCTTGCTCCTTCATGATCGCAAGCAGCGCAGGAGTGCGCCCTATGCATCATTCCTGCGAGCACGCAAGAGCACGGGAACACCAGGGTTAAGTTACGAGCCCCGCCGAGCGCCCCACCGCACAGGCGCTGCCGCTGCTGCCCCGGCCCCCGGCCCCAGACCGACACCATCTGCTTCTCCGCCGGCAGCGGGGCCTCAGCCCGCACCGCCGCTGCTCCGGCGGGCGACCCCGCAACGGGGCTCCCGTCCCGCACGGCGTCTCGCCAGGCGGGGCCGGAGGGACGCCCAGCACGGCAGCCGCGGCGCTGCGGGAGCGCGGGCACCGCCGCCACGGCCGCGACCCCGCCGGCCCGCTCCCCGGCTGCAGGAGCCCAACAAGCCCGGTCCGCCCGGTCCGGTCCCGGTCCCGTTCCCCCCGCCCGGTCCCGTCCCGTCCGGTCCCGTCCCGCCGCCGCGCGCCGACACTGACCCCTAGAGGCCCCTCGGCCTCCGGCAACGACCGCGGCTGCCCGCGGGCCACACGGCCCCACGGCTCTGCGGGCGGGCCGGGAAAGGCAGCGGTGCCGGATCGGGCCCGCACCGGAGCCGCGCTGCCCTGGAGGGCCCCCCGGTGCCCCCGGCGCCCCTCCTTACCAAACTCGCTGGCACACAGGTGCTCCACGATGGCCTCCGACTTCATCTCGTTGTCACAAGGGGGACAGACGGTCGTTCCTGGCAAGAGGAGAGAAGAGGCAGTGAGGAGGCAGCTGAAGAAGCCCTGCACAGCGGGGGGGCCCGTGCTGTCACATCGCTGCCTTCGAGGGGGTCACACGTCCCAGCACCCTGCTGCGGGGTGCCAGGTCCCAGCCCCACGGGATGGCACCCTGCCGCGGGGTGCCAGGTCCCAGCCCCATGGGATGGCACCCTGCCATGGGGTGCCAGGTCCCAGCCCCACGGGATGGCACCCTGCCGCGGGGTGCCAGGTCCCAGCCCCATGGGATGGCACCCTGCCGCGGGGTGCCAGGTCCCAGCCCCGTGGGACGACACTCTGCTGGGCGCCAGGAGCCATTCAGCAGCTCACAGGGCAGCGCTGGCCATGCACGGGCAGCCTCCTGCCAGCCCCACTCCAGCACTGCCAGCAGCCCCGCGGCCAGGCACGGGCAGGGCCAGGCAGCTGCCAAGAGTGGGAGGACAGCGCTGGCAAAGAGAGGGCTTTTCAGGGCCAGGCACTCAGCTGAGGGCAGCCGCTCGCCACGGTGCATGGCCCACAGCCTACTGACATTCCCTCCCCATGGCACACTAAGGCGGGCACACAGTGCCCAAACCCTAGCACAGCAGGACAGTACACAGGGACAGCTCGCCGGCCGAGAGCCTGCCCCGAAGCCAGGCAGGGGTTTCAGGACTGGCATGGCCCAACACAGATTCCTCCTCAGTGCCAGGGACCACCTCACAGGCTGCCGAGGCATTGCACGCAAGCCTTGTGCCTTCCTCCCCACCCCAGAGTGGCACTGGTTGGTGATGGGGCCACACACTTCTCACATGCGCCAGCGCCCCTCCAGCATGACCCCAAGAGTGGATGTCTTCTCTTTTTTGTTTTCAACCTGCCTACACCATGCAGGCCTGCCGGGCGGTCTTGTGGCTCCAGCGGAGGAGAGCCGGATCTGCTCGCCAGCCTCTTGCAACAGCCGACATCCTCCTCCTGGCAAACGCCAGCCCAGGACATTTCATCAGGATCCATCCTGGGAGGAAAGCTCACTTCACCCAGAGAATAAAAATCTGTTTCCAGGTTCCTGTCTCCAGCCAGAGCAGAGACCACCCAGCAGCACAGACGCAGATTTGTGCTACTGGCAGATGAATTTATTGGGCTGGGAGATGCTGCTTCTGTTCCTGGTCCAGCAGAACTGAGGGCTCTTTCCCACACAAGGGAGTTATTCTCAGGGACAGCGCTGGAGCAAAACATCTGCCAGTCCCTGCGTGCAGACAGGGCGCTCGTCCCCTTCCAGCCCTCAGCCAGGCTGGCAAAACCCGCAGTGTTGCTGGACAGAAACGAACAGAGAGGTCTCCCAGCAAGAGGGCTGCTGAGCCAGAACGGCCGGCAAGGGAGGCACAGCCATGACCTGCGCCAACCGCAGAGTCGAGTCCCTCAGTCACAGATGCCCCATGGGGTTTCAGGCAAGACATTTGTTTTCTGTGGCTTATTCTTTCCCTCTCACCCCCCAAATGTGTTCTGTGCCAAATGCTAATTCCTGGGGTCATGCATCATGTCTTTATTAATCACACATGCAGAGCAAACAGCCTTCCAATCGCCCCGATGTGCAAGTCACACGGCAACCTTCGCAGCACCCAACAGCTGACCTGACAGTCCCACTCCTGGTACCTCAGTACCTGTCAGTCACCCATCACCTGGGTAACTTCCTCTTCCAAAATCCTCATGTGCATTTTCCACTTTTACTATCTTTAAACTTCGAGTGACAGGCAGAAGCCAGCCTTTGGGGACGTGATGACGTCCCCAACACTTTATTTTTAAAATCAGCAGTCAGAATATTTCCATCCCGGCTGCACATTTAATGAGCTCACGATGAGGGAGAGGGGATGCTGGCAGGAGGGTGACAGCCCCAGCGTCTGTCTCTGCTGCAGTGCCAAGAGTCAGGTACTGTGCTGAGGACCACCCCCAGGAATGAGAGGGGTACCTGCCATGCATGAGCCCATCTCCGCACATCCCAGGGTGCAAAGCACTTTGATGTGCCTCAGCAGCCAAAGTGCACACTAGGAAACTGGCTGAGCCTACACAGGCTGGACAAACAGCATGAAAGCTACCTCTGCATCCACCCTATGAGCTTTCCAAGCAACCAAAGGAAAAAAAACACCCAAAAATGGAAAATAAGACTCATTGTTCCCTGGTGAAAACACAGGCTTTGTTTTAGCCGTGCTGCGGCAGCCCCTGGGAATGCTGTGGCATACCCAGGGTGGCAGGGACCCCCACGCCGCTGCAGCGAGGGCCCAGGGCCAGCGGCCACCATGTGTGGGCCAGAGCTGCTGCAGCCATGCTGGGCAGCCCCTTCTGCGGGGCAGCACAGCCACCCCCTTCCCACCGGTAACGCAGCGCACAGCTGCCAGCCACGCTGCAGGCACGTCCCGCCAACACACCTCTCACTGCAGAGGAGCCACGTCCCTGGGCAGGGCGAGCACAGCCTGTCGTCCAACACGTCCTCACGTGTACACGTGTCCCACTGCCAGGCTGCTGCACCCCCATGCCAGGGCCAAGCCCCTGGCATGCCACCTCGTGCTGGGAGAACCCATGGCGTGGCGAGGAGCAGCAGGCACCCAGTGCTCGCCCCAGCCGCATGCTGGGCAGCTCCACGTGTGGGGACCATCCTCCAGCCCTGCCTCTGCAGCCACATCGCAGCACAGACGTGCCTGCAGGGCTGCCAGGGGACACTGTCCCATGCCAAGGGGAAGGGAAACGCTTCTCTCCCCACAGGACACCCTGCCATGCCAAGGTCAGGAACACGAATGCCAGGGGCTCCAACAGCTCCGTGCCCCAGAAAACTGCTGTTTTGTGGAGCTACAGCTGTACCCAAACTGCCTACCCTTACACCCCTCCCATGGCACCATAGCCACCGTCTTGCAGCCCACAGAGCTGCCCAGGACCTCACCTTCCCCTTCCCACACAATTCTGTGCTGAAGGAGCCAACACGAAGCCCAGCCACAATTCGGGTCTTCCTGCCTCAGTCAGTCTCCGCTGCAGCGGCCCAGAGGCAGCCGTGCCAGCACGTGCCCAGCCGGACAGCACCCCACAGCACTGGCAGAGCCACCTGCCTCCCAGCCTACCGCAGTTCAGCCGGGGCCCATCCTCTGCAGTTGACAGCTCTACTCCAAGCACAACCTCAGCCTGCTTCCAGCTTGCTTTTTCCCTGCTGACCATTTCCTAACGCCTGGCTTTAGAGCCAGCTTACTCCAGGGGCAGGGGAAGGAATGTGTAATGCTGTATTAATCTGCAGCTCCCCTGATGCATCCTGTGGGCCTGCAGGCTCTGCCGCCTCGTGCTTAAGGAGAAAGGAATTCAGCAGGTCAGCTCTTTGAGAGGCAGAAACAAATTCCAATTTCAAGGTGTTAATGGGAAAAAATCCTGAAAGGGCTCGTTCTTACTAGTGCCCAGAGGAGAGGGGGGACACTGCTGGGGTCTGACCCTCTTTGAATCAACAGGAAACACACCCCAGTGTGCCCGAGACCAAAGGGGCTCCAGCAGCCAGCGCTCACGGACAACGCACACAGACTGCGGACAGGGTCTCCCACAGGAGAGCCCCAGTTGGAAGGAAGGACCCGGCACGCACAGGGACGAGGGCTGAACCACAGTGGCACACGCGTGCTCCCCTGGACGCACCCCTCGTCTGCACGAGGTGGCAGCGCCGACAGCTGAAGCACTGGGCACTGCGCCGGGCCCGGCCCCCGTCGTCACTGCGGCAGACGCGTGGATCTTCTGCAGAGTGCAGGAGCAGGAGCACCAGCGCAGGAGACCCGGCTGTGTTGTTCATGTTACAGCAGCAGTTGGAATTAACTTTAAGTTTGTTCTGTTCGCTCTAAGCTGTTTGGGGCAACAATGTCCCAGCACATGGCACACACAGCACCTGGAGCTTCACCGACCGAAGGTTACTCGTAGGAGCACACGAGCCAGATCCCTCTGCCGCAAACCAGCATTAACACCGTGAAAGCTGGCACACCTACGGGCAGCAGGTCCAGCCCAGCAGATTACCAGGGAGGAGACTGGCCTTCTCGCCTTGCAGAAGTGTCTTCTAGCCAGATCACTCTCACAGAGGAGTGCCCCAGCCCGTGCCATGGGCACAGGGAGCTCAGCCTGACTCACCTCTGGAGCCGCTGGGGCTCAGTTACAGCATGTGCAAGAGTCTCCTCTTGAAATACTTTCAAGCAGCGGGGGTATGTGAAGATGGCTGCTTATACTTTTCCACTGAATGCTGAAGAGAGTTCACATTTGCAGAAGAGTTTAAAAGTTTGACTTTCTGTAAACATCCTTGTGAACAAATTGCTCATTTAAAAGTGTTTGGGACATAAGTTTTGCAAAACCATTTAGCAGACAGTGGTTTATTCGAGTGGCTGCAATACTTCCTTGCAATACTCACCCAGCTCCGATTTACAGTTCCCTCGAAGAACAAGTTAATACACCCTAAAGCTTGTGCAGAATGAGGCCTCTCTGCATGCCAAACAGGACTAGCAGTAGAGCCACAAAGGACTCAATCCTGAGCTGATATAATTCCTTGCAATAAAGTCACTTTAGCAGTGCCTGTGAACAACAGCATGATACCCAAATACTGTGCTGATGGGCACGTTAGCAGCACCAAAAGAAAGTGGTAACATCCAACCCCAATGCTGCTGTCAAGACAGGTCTGAAAGGTGATCAGAAATTTAGTTGTTAAACTACATGAGGGAAAACTTACCAGACACTGCTCACCTAGAAGACTGTTCCCAGGTCTTGGGTTACTAATGTTTCTAAAATGAAAGACCTATGAACAGCTCAAACTCCATTTCAGACCTGGGAAGGGGCTGCAGCTCATACCCAGCTGCCCCAGGGGCACGCTTGGCTGCAAGTTCCCAGGGCATAAAAGCAACCTTTGTACCCACAACACAGGACACGACTGCGGTCTTGACCAAGGGTCTAGGTACACACAGGACAGATGATTTTAGAGCCTTCCTGGAAAACAAAGAGCTTCCTTCAGCAATCGCATCAGTAAGTGCAAGCCATGGCAAGGAAGCCAGCACGGCGGTGCTGCCATCGGCCCCGCATGGGGAGAGGCTGAGTCCCCGGGAGTGAGAGCAGCCAAACCTCACCCCCCGGCATAGGTACATGCTTCACGCCCCACCTGCCTCTGGATGCCACTGCCAAGACACAAGTTTCCCTGTTCAGCTGCAGCAGGTGTTGAGCTCAGGCATCCCTCCCTGCCCGCCCTGGGCAGGCTGCCTGCCTGCAGCAACTGCCCCGTCCCGCTCAAGCCATCGCTCTCTGCTTCCTTCCATGTGCCCCCACACCGGCTCCTGGGGACACCCCCAGGATGTCACCCCTCTGCTGCAGGAGGTACTCCCTTCCTGCCTCGTAAGCGAAGGGCTCCCTGAAGTACGAGTCCTGCTGCAATGAGCGGGATAACACTGCACAGTCCCCAGCAGGCTGGCGAGGGCTCCCAGCCGAGCACGATGTAAAGCCTTTGTCTGTAAAGGTAACTGCACACAAACAGCCGCTGCAACGTGACTTTCCCTCCAGATGGGCTCCGGACACAGCGCAGAAGCTATGGCAATCACTCAGCCCCCCGCACGGCTCCCCCATCCCTGAGCTCCTCCAAGTGCCTGCGCTATCGCCCGTGAAATCAGGAGCACCCATCCCTTCCAGTGAAGCTCCGGACGCAGGAAAGCACTGCATTATTTTACAGCTCTCTGCCTTCTCCCTCTACTAATATCCCTCCCGCCAGCCTTTCAAGGTGCTCCGATGCAGAATGCCAAAGCAGTATCAGGATTTTTATTTATTTTAAAAGTTTTCAGCAAGAAGCCAGACTCATTGCAACTCGCACAAACAAGTCAGTCTGGCACCAAACAGACCTGCCACATGTAGTGGAAATAAATAAGAACCATGTCGACTTTTCCCAGTCATTTATTGATAAATCTCTTGCCCCTTCGCCAGCACACAACCCACCTGAGGGCAGCGATGGATTTCCACTGCACACGCAGCCACTGGCTGCCCAGCTTCCTGCCCCACAACTGCTTGGGCAGTGAGATGCCCCACCAGGATTGCTGTCACCATTACTCCGGTCAGGCAGCACTTTCTGCTGTAGGCAGCCACGTGTCCTATTGCTGCCAAGAACGGCCTCACAGGAGTCAAGCTCAGGAGAGAAACAGCTGCCAGGACAGTGCAGCACCTGGAGGATGGAGGGTCGGAGCCCTGGTCCATCAGGGGCTGGAGCCTGGCCCAAGTGCCTGCACGGGGATCAGAGCAGGCATGCAGCCGCCACGATCCGGCACCATCTGCTCCTGGGCTCAGCTACGGGATAGAGCTGAGGAACTGGCAGGGTATCCTGCCTTCCTTGGGACAAGAGCGCTCATAGAGCGCTCGGAGGCTGGAGGAGGACTGCTGCCGAGAAGCAGAGCTCAGGTGAGGCTCCTCCTGCCGCACAACCCTGTTCAGTCCCACACAGCCCCTGCCGGGCTAACGCCTGCCCCACCAGCTCAGAGAAAAGTCCCCGGAGCAGGGCCGCGGCACTGGTCACACCTTACCTTTAGGCCTGGAGACCTCGGTGGCATTGGGAGTCGTCATGGCAATGCAGACATCGTCCTGGGGAAACTGGTCACACTTGAGCATTTCGGGCCAGAAGAAGCCGAAGAACTGCATGACGGGCTCGCAGGAGTCACGCACAGCCTCGCAGAGCCAGCGGCACGGGTAGACCGGCCGGTCCAGGCAGACAGGGGCAAAGAGGGAGCAGAGGAAGACCTGAGTGCCCATGTGACAGTTCTTGTTGAGCAGTGGCACCCAGCTGCTCGCCTGGTGCTTCACCTCAGCCATGGTCTCGTGGTCCAGCAGGTTGGGCAGCACCATCTTGTCGTAGCCCACGCTGTGGCAGAGCCGCAGGTCGGCGGGGATGGCCACGCACTGGTGGGGTTTGGCGTAGAAGCGCCCGCCCGGGTAGGGGCCCAGGTCGGACTGGTAGCTGACGTAGTCGTACTCGCTGGCCGCGCCGCACGCCAGCAGCCCCGCGGCCAGCGACACCAGCGCCCGCAGCGCGGCCCCGCGCGGCCCCCGCACGCTGCCCATCGCCGCGCCCGCCGACGGCGGCCCCGACGGCGCTGCCCGCTGCTCCACGCCAGGCGCCGGCTGCCGGGACCTTCCCCGCGGCCCCACTGACGGCCCCCCCGCCCCCGCACTGCCCGGGGCGCCGACCCGCTGCCCCCCGCCCGGCGCCCGCAGCCGCTGAGCCGCCCGCTGCCGCTCCCGCGCCCGCCGCCGTCCCGGCCCCGGTCTGGCCCCGCCGCGCCGCGCCGCGGGTTTGTGAGCCCCGGCAGCCAATCAGGGCGGTGCCGCCCGCCGCGCGCTGGCCCGCCGGTGTCAATCAGCGGCCCCGGGAGCCAATCCCGCTCCGCCCCGGCCCGGCCCGGCCCGCCCCGCTCCGCCCGCGCGGGCCCCGACGGCGCCTCCGCGGCCGGCCGGGAGCTCCGCGCCCAGCGGGCGGCTCCGTGCGGGCGCTCGCGTCCCGCGGCGGCTCTGCAGGCTGCGGGACAGCGCCCGGCGCGGCTCCGGCTTGTCCCGGCGCCGGAGCGGGCGCTTCCCCGCACCACCTGCAGCGCGGGCTGCGGGCGGGAGAGCCGCCGCGGAGCCCCGGCCCGACGGGGTGCCGGAAAGGTGCCGTGGGCGGCCGGCGGGGGCTCGGGGGCACCGGGAGAACCCCGGGTTTGGGCGCGCGAGCACAACCCATAGCCCCGCGCGGCAGCTTCTCCAGTGGGCGGCCCGAGCCCGGGGGGGCCGTGACAGGGAGCCCGCTGCCGCCTGGCACCCCGGGCGCCGGAGCCAGGGCAGCTCTGGGAGACCCAGACCCTCCTGAGCGGCTCTTCCAAGGTTGCAGATGTTTCTGAGAACCTGGACTGGACCGTGCAGACCTCATTTCCCTGTGGACAAATTCTAACAAAAAACTATGGTATTTAAAAAAAAAAAAAAAACCACCAAAAAAAAAACACGAGAGAAAGAGTCGATCTGTTTCTTAAAGAGGTATCACGCCTGGGAAACCTAGCTCCAGACCTGCAAGGGAAGCAGAAGCCGTGCAGCAGCAGCATCCGCTGTTCCCCCAGCAGCAGTGCCAGCACGTCACCACCCCTTGCAAGAAAAGGGCATCTGTAAAGCAGACCAGCAGCACTGACTGCCGCCCGTCTGGAGCTCCATGGAGGGACTGCTCTCAGCAGCTTCTCAGAGCGGGAGCTAGGCCACAGCAAGCCTGACAGCTTGGAGCCACACACCCTGCTCGGAGACAAGCATGAGATGCTTGGCACAGCACAGCTCTGCTCGGGTGACAGGACAGGAGCACAGGCCAGCTCTGTTGTCCTCAGCAGGCTGGCACAGGCTGCTGTGCTCCCGAGGGCCTGCAAAGACTTGCTGCCCTCCAAAGCCAGGAGCTGGACACATTGAAGCTGGTGGCCATGAACCTACCCAGGTGCCAGCGCAGGCGTGGAGTCCTGTGGCCACTCTGTGGGCAGAGCAGGGTGCCACTCAGCACAAGCCAGGCAGAAGGAGCTGTCTCAGTCCCCATGTGGGCAGGATCTGGCCATCGAGCAGCTCTGCAGCCCCCTGCACCCACCTGTCCACATCTGAGGCAGCTCTGGTGAGCTCCCTCCTCCGGACTCGTACAAAGCTCCCGTTACTGCTGCTGCCTGTTGCTTAAACAGCTTGTGCTATTTCATACAGGAACTACACCTCATTGAGAGGTAAATGGGAGAGACTCTGCAGTTTGGAAGCGTGAAAGAGCCACTTTCACTGAGGGCCAACAGAAGAGAGAAGCCAGTTAGCACTGCTAATGAAGTGGAGAATTCAGCAGTAAACAAGAGAAATCTTTGCCATAAGGTGCCCATAGCTGAATGAATGAGGCAATTGGATGGAGCAGGTCCTCTCCTACTGCTTGGGCTCGGGAAATGGTAGCAAAGCACTGATCACTGCACCGAGAAACACCTGCAAAATGGACTTCTCATCCCTTGGGAAATTCTGACACACTAGAATTTGCTTTTACCAAAATCAGTTTAGAAACACTGAAACATACCCAGTGTCCCCATGCTATAATGTGGTACACAGAACAGGGCACTCTGCTCAAGGGCTATTGGGCTGAATTTCTCTCAAGAGTCTTTGTTTGCACCCAAGTGTTACATCCTCAGGTATGAGTCCCTGGTCCAGAACAAGACCCCTGCTCATCTGGGGCACTCAGAACCAACTTGTGCGAGTAACTCCATTTTTGATTGCAAGATCATAAGTAAGTCTCAGAGCCTCTCCATTTTCAGAGTGGCAATGTGTGTGTTTTACTTGGCAGCGCTGTAATTTTTTCTATTCCAGGCTGAGTAGTCTGATAGAAACATCATAATCAGGCAGGCAAGGTGGGGACTTAGGAAACTCTTGTTTGAAAATTGGGGAGCTCTCCAAAGGCAACAGCAGTAACATTGAGATAAAACTGCAGTCAGGATTCTGGTTATCCCCATCTCAGCAAATACCACATGAAGCAAGGTAAATGTTCTGTCATGGTCACTTCAGAGCTGTGTGCCACCACATGCCTGGAGCATCCCACGCTGATTACTGGGCTGGCGGCAACCCTGGCACACCATACAGTAGTCGCTGAGCTCAAAGGGCTGCCCGCCACAGTTCAGCACTCTTGATCCAAGCAGGAAAGGTACAAAACAGCGTGCCTTGGCTGCCAAATCCATCCACACTCAAAGCATGGACAGTTCTTGAACTCATCCCAGGGAAGGTCTTTGCTGGCTCCCTTCTCTTCTGGATCTGATACCCACATTCGCAGCAGCAGCAGCGGCTGTATGGGAATCCAAGACTGAATTATAAACTGAAATAGAATTGCCCAGAAAACCATTTTTCTTTAAAAAAAAAAAAAAAAGAAAGAAAAAAAAAAGCCAACAGCTCTGGTCTAGACCACTAAATTACTTAATATACAGTATAAGGCCACTTGAATAGCAGCTGCCCAAGAAGGGCTGCTCTTCCACCAAACCCCTTCCAAATTGAGCATTAAGTTTTCTGAGTGAAGCCTGTGCAGCCATTTCCGTTCATAATTACACAGCCCACTGCTTCTTAAATCTCTGCATAGTCTTTAATGTCATCATTTAACTTTGCTTTATAGCCATTTATTGCTGCCTCTCCCACAGGGGCTAACATATTCTTATTGAGTAATGAGATGCTTTGCAACATGCACAATTTCAGCTATCCCCGGTCCTCTCCTGTCTTTTGAAAAGCCCAGCCCAATTAACCATGCTTATTTCTGGCTCCATTGTTCATCCCCGCAGCCTGCGGGACCACGCGCTCAGCCCCCCTCCGCAGCTTCCTCTGCTGTGGCTGCTCTCCTCCACATCCACCCGCAGCGGGCACTCGGCATCGACGGGACAGCTCGAGGCTGACGTGCCCTCGCACCACTGACACCCATCTCACCCGTTCGCAGCGCTGCCCTCCCGCCCCTTCCCAGCCTCCCTGGCCACGCTGCCCGCCAGGCAGCACCGTGGGGCCGGCAGGGCACGCTCGCCCCAGCTACCCAGCGCTGGAATGTGTGCTTCCCTCCACGCTGCCCCGGGGAAACAGGCAGGCGTGGGATAATAGAATATATTAGCCCTGAGCCCATTCAGACCCGGGCTCTTTACGAACAATGGCTGCTAACTGAGCTGATTTTTGCCAAATGACTGGCTTTCGTGCATGAGCAGCAAAGTGGAGCCCCCAAATAATCCCGTGCAACAATCCGGCAAGCACTATTGCCCAGGGCCCATTGTTTTACTGCTGCGTTAGAGGGCATGGAGGAGTCATGGCCTTGCCTGCCCTGGCATTTCTTCCCTGGTTTCCCACCATCGCGCTAGCCCCGTCGCAGCCCCGACAGAGGCAGCAGGGATGGGGGAGCTGGGACCGTCCGGCCACAGGCATCCACTGTCCCTGCCCCAAGCAGGACGACACAAAAACCACCAACGGCTGCTCCGTGCCAGGGCTTGCACTGCCCCTCGGTGCCCGTGGCCCTGACAAGGAGGGGACAGAAAGCGTTGGTGGAGGCAGCCCACCCCCCTGTGCCCGCACGGGGAGCCCACCATGCCTCCCTTGCAGTGGCACATGGCTCCCGCCCCACCTCCTGCAGCAGGAAAGCTCCTGGGCACCCCCCAGGAAATATTTGCTTTAGATTAGACACCCCCTGGGCCAGCTGGGAGCCGATAGCCCCTGCCGGGGTCAGCCTGCCCAGGAGGATGTTAGTTTTGCAGTGTTTGTTTTCTGGTTTTCCCAGTGGATAGCTCCGAGGTTCCAACAACACTGATGGAGGCAGGAACGCTCCCTTGCCCCGCAGCACAGGAATCTGCACAGGGAGGTTTTGCAGCTGTGGCAGCCCGCTCCTCCACGCCAGCCTGGTGCTCAGCACTGCCTGGGCTGCAGAGGATGCTGACACCAAGAGCCAGCCCGCAGCAGGGCCAGGATCAAGGTACGCAGCAATTCCAGCCGATGTCTCCTGTTAGTGTGAAATTAGCACCATTAAATGCTATAACTAAACACAATCAACAAAGGGTTTACTAGCTGAGATAACATATAAAGAACTACAACAGCTAATGCTTTCAGCACTGCTGAAACTCTGACCGTCTGCCCCTAGTCCCAGGAGGGAACTGATGGCAAATATTTACAGGGGCTTATAAATATTTATCCTATAATAACTTGCTAAATTACAGCACATTCTTCTCTACGAGGCTTAGCTTTGCTCTGGACCAGGTGCAGGCTGCTGAGAGGGTCTGTAACATATATAAAGTTTGTCTGAATAACATACAGCGAGCGCTGGCGTTCAATAAAATAGCCAGCAGCTGAGCTGCTTGCGTGAAATGTGCTGCAAGTCATTTCTTACCCAACAAAAGAAAAATGTGGCCGGGGAGCGCAGGTGTGCAGGCACCTTGGTGTGGGTGCGAACCCCTTCTGTGTTGCCAGAATAACCTGGGGAAGTGCCGCAAGTCACCGGGGAGTGATAAATCACACCGCCGGGCCAACGCGATGGGGCCTCAGCCCAGGAGCAGCCCCGTGGTGACTGAGCACACAGGGACCCGTGGCTGCTTTGCTGAGGACCCCAGAAGAAGGGAGCTGGAGACCTGTCCAACACAAAGAAACATCTCCTCACGCTTCTCGCTCAGTGGCAATCCTCTCTCTGGAGCTGGCAGTGCCGCAGCACCGCAGGAGTGCCATCCACCCGTGCCAGGCGCTGACCCGCAGCACGCGACCCGCTCTGCGCGGCATCCCTTTCCCGACCCGCAGGGACGAGTTCTGGCCCTGCCGCAAGCAGCACGCTCTCTTCACCTGCTGCCGGTGCAAACTTGACTCGCTCAGCAGTGAAGAGAGCCTGGAACCACCGTTCTGTTGCGCTGTTGTTTCATTTGTTTGGAGGCCAAATATTTTTCTTCCCTCTAATAATTTTTTGAGCCATCCGTCCACTTATTTATTTATTTTTCTCATGCTTAATGATTTGCAAGAGCATAAGCAGCCTGTGGTTTGGAAACCATGCGACACTCTCCGAGCAGCACCAGAGATGGAGTTCTGAGCTACTTTCTAACGTGAATAAACAAACAGTGTGGAAAGGCTCCATTGTGTATATTCTAGGTTGCTATTTTCTTAACCCTGTCTCATTAAGATGGATGGAGTTTCTGCTTATTAGTAATTTGGCAAGTTCTTCTTTGTGTACACTCTGCACTTCTCACTAATGACACTTTGCTTCAGTGATTAACAAAAGAGACTTCCAACATAGTCAGTGAAAACATAGCCACGCACTTGGGGCACTGGGACGGAAACCCGATGTTCTGGAGATGCCGTTTGTGGAAGACAAGAAACTGCAGGGAACCCAGAAAAGGAAAAGCTGCTGGTCATAAAACCTTTCCTGACATTCAAATAATTTTGACCTAAGGACATTGGTTCTTTGATTTACACGCGCAATTGCAGAGCTGACAGAGCCTATAACAAAGTGATTCAGAGCCCTTACGCTGCTGTTCCTAAAACACATCCAATGGAGATGAAGCTGGCACTGCTACTGCTTGGATTTACAGCTGGCCATTAAAGTATGTTTACAAGCCTTTAGTACAGTGTACACATCTGGTAAATCATTGATTGAACAAATAGCTCCTGGTGTCATGCTCCCTCTGTCAACTTTTTCCACTACTACGTTACCCAGCACAGAATCATCTGCTCCAGATCCTGTTTTCCATGGCGTCTGCCGGCCCGCAGGCAGGCGTGCGCGCTCATGCCCGAGCAAGCTGCAGTGCTCCTACCCAGATTTGCACGTGCAGCCTCAGTTGTCACTGCTATCTGGGCGTCACTGGACGCACCCCTACGCAAAAAAACTCACGCGGGTCTTTGGCACACCCAGCTGATCTATACCTCTCCTACAAGCAGGGAAAGTGGTATCACCTGCGTGGGACAGAGTCCCAGCTAGCTACGCAATGGGAAAGAAATGAGAGAGGAAGCTGCTTCTTCCTAGGGATACATGAGAGAAAAGGTGGCAACAGGAATGCCTTCGCCAGCCTGTCACTGCCTTTGTGCGAGCCGGCTGGATGCAGGCGTTTACCGGCGCCCGCCTGCAGGACACACTCAGCTCCGTGGCACCGGCTGCAGGCTGGGCTGGCGGGCAGAGCGCTGCGGTGAGAGCAATCCTGCAACTGGAAATGCTGCAGGCAGACCAAGAGCCCGGAGTCCCAGCAGCAGGCAGGACAGAGGTCCTAGATGAAGCCAGACCTAAGAGGACAGTTCTTCTCTGGCTGCAGCTGCACATCAGCCTAGCGACACACACAAACACCCTGCCAGAACCAGGCGGCACCAGCAGCGCAGGCACCGTCCGCTCCACGCCAGCTGAGAGCTGCCAGATCCACCCCAGCACCAGGGGCTCACACCAAAGAGCGAAAGCTGGGGCTGGCAGGGCCTCGGGTTTGCTGCATCAGCACAGGCATAGTGGAAGAAAAGCAGGATGGAGCTGGGGCACAGTGCCAAGAGCACAGGGGGAGGCAGCATCCATCCCCCCCGGCACTGGGCCAGCATCGCACACAGCCCACGCACAGGACCCGCGCTGGAGTCTTCCTTGCAGTGGGAGAAAAATGCCGTGTTTGGTGTTTTACCAGGCACGCCAGTGCCTGGGGCCAGGGAGCGGGAGGAGCAGCGAGCCCCTGCCATGGCTCATTGTGCTTCTGTGAGAGCATCTGGCCAGCTGTGCAGTGATCTGTGGCCAGACCCTCACTCCCCTGGCCACGGATCTGGGCAAAGGCCAAAGGGTAAAGGGCAAACCACGGGAGCAGAAACAAAGCTAGATCAGCTCATTCATGCAAACCCTTTCAAGAGCTTTTGGGTGGCTGGACAGACAGACATGGGAGAGCAGGACTCACCGTCCGCGCGTGAATCGCCGTAGGGACACACAGGCTGCCAGGTCTGCTGCGGTCACTTTGCAGCAGTGGAAAAGGAGGTGCAGGATCCTGCGCTCACAGTGGGCTTTTAAGCAAAATGAGGGTCTCGTCTAGAGACAGAGCTCAGAAAAGCCAGGGGAAGAGTAGAAACCTGGCGCTCTGCAGGGAAAGGCACTGCATCCAGCCCTGTCCCCGCAGACCTGCGGGGCACCTCCCGCAATCTGCTGCGGGGCAGCCCAGCCCTCCCCACGCAGCACGGTCCGTCCGGGTGTGCAGGGCCAGGGGGGCATCGGTCAGGGCTCAGGCAGCAACAGATGGTGGAAACCATGTGAAGGAAGGGGGAATCACTGCAGAAGCGAAGGCTGAAGGAGGGGAGGAGAGTCCACAAGGGCAGCTTGGGAAAGGCGACCCAGAAGGCAAGCAGGGGAGAGCTCTCCACTGCCATCCCATTGCCAGCAGTGATGCAGGGGAACGCAGCCTGCAGCAGCATTTAGCCAGCTTCCACCCTGCCTGGGTCACTCCTGCGGGAAAAGCACCCATTCCCCATCCCAGTCCACACTCACTGCCCCTGGGTGACGTGGGGACTGGGAAAAGCCAGCACAGAGAACTGAGGCAGATTCTCTCCTGGGCTTGTTGAGATTACATACGGGACAAGCACAGCTGCTACAAACAATTTAAAACAATGACAACAACAAAAAGCAGATTTAATTGTTAGCAATAACCTCTTAAAATAGCAGCTCATTAGCCCGAGTGCAAACAGCTTAAAAGTGTCAGCATGATTTGTGGGATCCTGTAGGGTCTTCTGGGTTTTTCTGGGGTTCCTGTAAAACTAATGCAAAGAAGAAACACAGCCCCTCAGTCCTGAAGAGAAAACCCACGTGTTTCACTTCCCGTCAGCACACGAAAAAGCGGCTCTGATGCGCGGCAGGCTGCCGGTTGGCTGCAAACCCAGAATCTCAAGGGCTGCGGCAATGGCAGTGCAGAAACACCCAACACCACAAAACAGGGCAGATCCTTTGTGCCATTCCAACCTGGCACGGAGGATCCTGCAGCGCTGCGCTGGGCCCTGGAAGTGGAGAAGACGCCCAGGGGAGCACGACACTTTCAGCTGCTCTCTGCAGCCGGGCTGGAGCACAAGGACGGAGGGCCACCTCGCTCGCTCCCTGTGCGCCCACGCTCTCCTCCCACCCTGCTGACCCCAGCTTCCCCGGGGCAGAGCCAAGGGACCTGCCCTGCCTCCTGCCCTGACTCCGCTCAGCCACCCGGGTGCTACATCCACTAGTGCCTAAATCCTACCGCACCAGGGAACTCCGGAGTATCCCTGGAGTTAAGGTCTTAAGCGCTTTCCCGGATGAAAACTTTTTAATTCCGCAGAAAAGTGCCTGCAGGGCAGGAACAGCCCTGCTCCAGCGTCCTCTCTTTAAGGAGTGGGAAAAGGTGGTGGCTGTGCCCTGAGGCAGCTGTGCTGTGGGGTGGGAAGGGAAGAGGCTGAGCGCTCCATCCCTGTTGCACCCAGCTGGTGCTGGTGCGGCTTCTGAGGGAGACTGGGAGATGTTGGCTTGAGGTTGATGTCCTGGGGCACAACAGCCCCTGAATCTCAGGCTTTTAATGGGCTGGCAGGGCATCCGGGAGGGAGGAGAGGGAAATAGACTTTTCCTTCCCCCATAAATAATTTTATGGAAGATTTTAAGAGAGGTTTAAAGAGGAACCTCTTCCCTCCCTGCCCCCCTTCTCAACTAGACTGTGCATTTTAAACTGTTTGCGGAAGGGAACTAACGAACGCAGGCAACAGAGCCCGAAGCTCTGCAGCAGCCCATCCTCTGCACAATGGAGATTCTACTTTTTCTCCCGTGCCTGAGAAACACATGCTCAAAATCCAAGTACATAAATTTTTTCTAACCTAATTCATTTTGTAGATTGATGGAGAAAATCCATAACAAATATTTATGACTTTGCAATAAATAACCCTCACAGAAGTTACAAAGAGCTCTGGCGAGTCTCAAGGTAACTTTCAGCGAGTTCCAGGGGTCAGGGCAGAGCGGGATACTAAGTCTATAGTGTTCGAGCCTTCGGCTCATCTGTTTTGAATTATTGGTATTACTCAGTCGAGCAGCCCTCTCAATGGAGTAGCTGTGCTGTGATTCCATGCCATATTTTATTTCTATGGTGGGAGAGAGGCTTCAATAATTATTAGCTGCACTCTGTTGCAGCCAGCAAAAAAGCAGGCCCCAGTGAGCACGGGCTGGTCCTGCTGGTGTTCACCGGCTGAGCTGTATGGGCCAGAGCAGGAAGGTGCTCGTGCCCCTGAGAGACCTGCCTGGGATGGGATCCAGGGCTGGACATCGCGCGCTTTGCTGCCAATTGAAAACGTGGATCTGCCGAGATGCTCACATGTTGTCCAGTGCCACCAGGTCCGGTGCTGCCTAAAGGGCATTTGTGCAGCCGCTGTGGTCGCAGAGGCAGTGGCTGGGCGGCACCAGGCAGAGCCCAGGAGCACTGGGAGCAGATGTGCCCCACACAGACCAGGGCAGCTGTTAGCCTCTGCTTGAAGGAATGTTAGCAGTGTTCCAGCTGCAGCCCTTGCTGGCTGCAGTGACGCCTGCCTCGGCAGATGCTGCACCTCAAAACGGTCTGCACCGGTCCAAAGCGATGGGGCTGAGCTGCAGCGGTGAGACAGCGCAGTCGAGGACCACGTTCCTCAGCCTGTTTCAGCCGTTTACGCTTTGCTTTCTGTTTTCCTGTGGGATCCTCACCTCCACACCTGTGCTGAGGTGCACACCCAGCACACCCAGCACCGTGCTGGGTACCCCTGCCCACCTTCGCCATGGCCGGACAGAGCCCTTGCCAGGACCACACCATCACAGCCTGGCACACTCAGGCAGCAGCGGCCGTCGGCCCTGCCGCAGGCAGCCGGGTGATGGATGAGGCATCGCTGGAGCCAGCAAGGGGCAGTGGGTGCCACGGGAGAGCTCGCCCTCGTGGCACCATGTGTCAGCACATGGCACCCAGCTGCTGCCAAACCCCAGCACCCACTTCCCAGGAGCCAGGACCGGCATGAGCAGGGAGCGAGCCCATCCCCGCTCCATCTTCGTTAGCTCTTAATCATCACAACGGAACGAGAAACCGCTGGCAGCGTCACGCTGCTCTCCCGGGTGCGGGCTCCTTTCAGGGCTTTCAGAAAACAGGGTCAGACGTGTCTTCTGACCTGTGACCTGTCGCTTCCCTCCTCGCCATAATTATCTAATACAGCGCTCTCCCTGCCGAGTACAATGAAACAATTTGTCACTTCAATTGTCTGTCAGTCAACACTGGGGCCTTTTCAACAGGCCAACACATGTTTTTTGAGAGCTTGTCAGCAAGGGCTGTCTGGCCAGGCACATAACCATGGAAAATGGAACCTTTGTTAATTCTGGTTCTTAGAAAAGTAAATCCATTCACTTGCTTTTTTCAGGCCTTCAGTTTGGAATTTGCACAAGAAGCTGAATTGCCCCTGATCCCTAAATGATTGGTCAGAGGATTTGCATGAGGAAGCAGAAATTAATTATTCTTTTCTTTTTATTTTCTGTAATTGTGTGTTTAGAAATGAGATTACATTCTACAGCAGCACGAGGGGCTGGGGGGGGATTGCTTTGCATTTGTTTAGCTCCTTAGAGTTAAGATCACCTAATCGTTTCAAGCATTTCCTAAGATTCCCTCTCTCTTTTTCTGCTTTAATGACCAAACAAAGATTGTGCTACTTCCCGGGGAACTTTTCTGGCAGCTGAGCTCAGCAGTGGGAGCCAGGGGCTTATCCCTCTGCTGAAATGGTCTTGCTGCTTTCGGCTTGCAGGGCACAAAACACGTCCCAGAGCTCACAGGCTTGGGAGCCACGGCGGCCCCTCACATTGGAGAAAGGGTGAAATGGGTTCCCACCAGCACAGGAGGAAGATACCAGTCGCTTGAGTCGCGTGGCCGAGCAGCGTGAGATGGAGCGCGCAGGCGGTCCGGGCGCGGGGAAGGGACCTGAGAGCATCTCGGTGGGTTTGCCTGAGCCAGGACTGACACTGTCAGGACACGGACCCGCCGGCTCCAAGCCCTGCGGTCAAACCCCTGTTCAGACCATCGCCAAAACTCTGTGGCCCCTCACAAATGCTCCAGGCTGTCCCTCTTCACAGGTGATGAGAAGAAGGAATGCTGCCACGGCTCAGAGGGACTCGGAGATGGTGGAAACCAAATGACTATGAACTGCCACCAGGTCTGCATGCAGCTCATGCCGATGCATCGGATGCAGCCAGTCCCACAGGACGGAGCACGCTGGGGATCTACAGGCTGCACGGGCAGAGCAGCAGCCCTGTTCCCGGGGAGCAGTGAAGTGCCAGAACCACGACAGCAGTGGAGCTGGGAGAGTCACCTCGACGCACGAGGAATGTAAGGGAGGAAGGCCAGAACTGAGAAGCCTGTGGTGCGTTGTGCTGCCACACCATATTTTTGCTGTATGAACTGGTAGAGGGTCTGGTTCTCGGACAGTGGCTGCATTGCACAGAGACAGGTGCAGCCAAAACAGCCCCAGAATCGAGTGGCTGTGCCCTTCGTGTGGCCCGGGAGAGCAACAACCCTGGTGGACCCTCCGCTCTGCTCGATAAAGCTCAGGTTCCACACAGCAGCTCCCTACAGCTTTTATGTTTTGCAGAGTCATGGACGATAAAACTGATAACCTTGTTAATAGCACAAACTGGTAGAGAAAAAAAAAATATTTTTTGGTGCTACTTAGAGAGTCCTTTTTTTTTCTTTTTGAAGCAGCACCCTTTGAAATCCCCACTTTCTCTGTTGATACCCGTGTAGAATCTTATTCCTAAATATTTAATACAAGATAGAGACCTTCATTTTAGGTATTTATCATTTTCTTAATCATGGGGAAGCTTAGTTTTTGGACAGACATGGAAAATTTTATTTGAAAGCATTGCAGAAATGCTGGACGGCGCCTACTCGATTACAAACACCCTGAGTGAAAACCTCTCCAGATCTAGCTTTCCAGAATACCACTATCCAAACCTAATTCAAACCATACAGAGAGCCCTGACTTAGAATCTTTCAAGCCTATAAAATGAAACAAATTGGCTCTGCAAGCATATCTCCCAATCTAAGCTGTGCCTGTAAATTCGATTTGTCCTCTTGGATCTATACTGCATTAGGTGGCTTGAAAGACTCTTTGTTTCAAAGTCCTCCTGTCTCCTCCATGAGCCCCAAGTTTCTGCGTTTGGTCATGTCAGGCTGGAAAACTCTGTGCTCGTTAACAGCAAGGACTCAATCCCTCCAGCATCTCGGCTTCACCCGCGGTCTCAGCAGGAGAGAAGCGGGAATGCGCAGCCCCGCAGCACAATGAGCACCCCACGCATCAGAGCGGCTGCAGAGGGTGCCCGGGAGTGCCCGGGCACTCTTGGCCATGGAGCCAGCACGGATCACTGGCTTTTCCCCGAGAGATCCCTGACAAAGTTGAGTGAAGGGTCAGCGCCTGAGTCAGCTGGGCTTTCCTGAGCCTCGAGCTTTCGGGGTCCCAGTTCATCTGCAAACAGGCCCTGGCAGCCTCCCCTTTCTCCAAGCTGCTCCCAGAGCAGGTACCAGCTCCCTGCGGCAGCACCGCAGCACGTGGGGTTCCCTGCAGCAGCGCTCCTGCTGGGGTCCAGTGATATCCAGCAAAGGGACATCTGGGTGCTGGAGCGAGGGAAGCCCACCCTGCGGTGACGCAACGAGAAAAGCATCTGCGGGCAGCAGTGACGTTCGGTGTTTCTCAGAGGCAGGATCTGCAGCCTTCAGACCACAGCTGGTTTGACTTACAAATAACAAATACAATCCTGTTCTTTGCGCTTGTTTTTCCTTTGTAAACACTGAGCGAGATACCCACCGGTACAGGTTCATGTTACCCTCCCCAGGCAGCGCCGGGGCGGAAGTCTCACTGCCCAAACCACCCATCCAACAGGAAACCTCCTGGAGCGGGGCCAGGGGCTCGTGCCAGCGGGGCTGGGGATGCCCCTGCAGCTCTCGGGACCCGAGCAGGGCTGGGGGCTGCGTGGGTTTGCTTCGCTGACCTCTGCGTGCTCCCCAGAGGTGCTTTGCCTCTGCCAGTTCCCTGACCTCTCCCCAGTGCAGGAAATAAGCTGCCACCCTATTTCGGTGGCCCTGAAGCAATCACCGTGGCACTGTGGGGCCGAGGGTCGGCAGTCCCTGGAAACCACCACAGTAAGGCAGAGGTGTGGGCAGATGGGCTTTCCAGACCTCCTGGCTTTATTCATCACTGTTTTTCTTGGAGGTGCGTGAGCTTCCGTAAAACTGTAGCCGCATCAAGCTAACACAACTGTTTGAGCTCCCCAACTCGCACATACGCTGCTGTGTGACCTTCATGGGGGGCTCAGGCTGGAGGGCCCGGGTTTGGTGCAAGCGCGAGATGGAGTTTCCCTTCCCTCTGCAGCAGCGGTGCAGGCAAGAAAGAGTTCCCAAGGGGTGCAGCCCTTGAAAGCACCGTGGTTTTGTTGCAAGGGGCTGAGCCACTTCAGGCCAGCTGACAGTGTGCAGCTTGGAAACAGAGCCTGGTTCTCCCTCTTTAACAGGGTAATTTACTACCTTTCTTTATGATTTTGTGCACGCTTGCTATATAATTTTAACAGGCTTATTCTAATTCACTATCTTTGAATCGGAATAAGCCTGTTAAAATTATGAACTACTTACGCATGGAATCATAAAATGCTGTAATGCAATATGTGGATCTTTCACAAATGGACAGATTACATGATCAACATTTCCATCCTTAGCCTTCACGTCCACATGGCAAACCTAGAAGATTCCCAGTGATTACAGTGTTTGCCATCTTTTCTATTCCAAAAGCACAACAGTAGATGCCTTTATATGAACGTCCATTAAATTCCATTTATCTCCTCTCTTGATTCAGGTTTTCAGTTAAGCCAGGGAAGAAATATATTCTCACTTAACACCTCCGGAAGCCTGCCCACCAGAGGCTACAGTCGCCATGCAGGATAAGAGAGATCTATTCTTACACTTGCTGGGAGATAAGCCAAGCAACCCAGTCCATTGAAGAGTTCTCCTGAGCTTTTAAGTTGTATTTTTAGTATCTGATTCAAATACATTCATGTCTGCAGAAGCCAAGCCTTTAGCCTCTGACAGAACGCAAAGAAGGTTTCGGAACTCCCCCTATGTTAACCGTTTTCAGAGGTGACCAAATACGGGACTGAAGAATTAGCACATTTACCTAATCATAAAAATTCCAGAGACATCTCCCATGTAGTAGCAATTATATTGCACTGCAAGGGCTTCAGAGTTTACTACTAAAGCCAGCAGCATCTCAGACACCCTGAAAACATTTTTTACGTTTTTATAAACTCTAGTAAAATTGTAATTGGATAAAACCTTGCATTCAAAAGCACATTCTTTGAGAATATTTTACACGCACATAAAACATCTGAGAAAATGTTAACATTATGATCTTAACTGTTTGCACATTGGAACCAGCTAAAGGTTAAGAAAACGCAGTCCGTCTGGTGCAGTATTTTAAGCAGAACATTTCCGAGCGCATTTTTGCGGAGCCGAGGTCCGTAGTACCGTACGACCCCGCTAGGACACACCGCGGAGCCGAAGTCCTGCGGGACGCGCAGCGCCCGGAGCCAGCGGCGCGGCTGGCGCAGCGCAGCGGCCGCCGTCCCGCCGCCCCGGGGGCACCGGGGGCACCGGGGGCACCGAGCCCTGCGGCGGGCGGCGGCGGGCAGGGCCGGGCGGGACGCGGTCCGGAGAGAGCCGCGGGCGCTGGGGAGGCGAGCAGGGGAAACCCTGACCGGGCAGCAAGGGCGGGCGGCGGGGCTGGGACCGCTCTCGACGGACGGTTTGCGCAGGGGAAGCCCCGCCGGCGCGGGGAGCCCGGCTGCCGGGCGCTCCGGTGCGCTGGAGGGCAGGGCCGGGGGCAGCCCCATCCCGGGTCTTCCCCTGCACCACACGACGAGACCGGGGGTTTCCTGTGGCCTGTGCGGAGGTTGTTTGTTCAAGCAAAACCATTAGGTGTTTATTAGCCTTCATTATGGAGTGCTAGAGGGTTAATTAGTTCAGGCTGTTCCAGTGGGACGAGGTGGGGGGGGTAGGAGGGCGAGGCAAGATCAGCCGATATCCAAGTTCCTAAGGCAGCCCACCGCTTAGCCTTTTTTTTCTTTTCTCCCTCCCCCCCATCCTTCCCTAAGCGAATTAGGAGTCTCATTATCACATCTGCAAACTGCTTAGCACAAGAAAGAGTGCCTGGGCGAGAGGAGGCTGGTGTGCCCAGCTCCTCTGCAAAGCCAGGGGGTGGAGGACAGGGAGGCAGCCTGGCTCCTTCTGCCACCCGAGCGGTCTGGGGGCAGGCAGGCAGGCAGCGAGGGCAGCAAGGGTCCGCGTCTGCCAAAAAACGTGGGGCCCAGCTGGCCATGCCTGTGGCCAGCTGACTTCTGGCAACCTTTGAGAATGGCAAGTACCTCTCCTGGAGGTGATGCCTGAGCAACCAGGGTGTCCTTTGTAGTTGTCCCTTCCCCAGCTTGCAGCGAAGCCTGGCCTCCGCTGGCCTGGGCTGAGGCCCAGGAGACCTTCCAGGGAGCTGGCCGGCACAGATGTGTCTCTGGAGCTTGTGTTTGGAGACAGTGACAGCGCTGTTCATCGTATTATATTGTTGCAAAATTGCTGCCTTTGTCCACAGCATGCCATGGAGGCTGCTTATTGTATTTTGTAAAAACTAAACTAAATAAATCATTTTTGGTTTTATTTCTTCCTTGTTGAATTCTGGTGCAGTTGACAGGGGACAACAAATGATTCATCACTTTCAGCACAGGATGGGATGTCAGGATGTTGAACCCTTGCAGATCAGAGAGCCCACACAGGGTTCCTGCACCAACCCACCACTTCCAGCCTCTCGGCCTGGGAATAGGGAGACAAGGAATGATAGAGAATGGTTGTCAGCCACCAGCAAGCTATTTTGACAATTAATCACCCTTCCATTAAAGCCTGAGTTCATCTAGCTTCTGCCTCCAGCTGACCTCAGTTTATATACACTTTTGTCTGTTTTTATCAGAAACTTGTTCCCTCTGTAAATGCTTACAGACATTGCGAGAGGGGTGACTTGCAGCCTCATAAATCCAAATAAGCCATGCTGTCCTGACACCTCCAAGCCCTTGTGCCAACTCTTAGCCAGCTGTAACAGAATCTATCCCTCCTCCCCAGGGAACGCTGAAATCGACTTGCAACAGTAGAGAGAAATCCAAACTCAGAATTGCTTTGCTAGAAAGACAAGCCTGGGTTCTTCTTCCTTGCTTAAAATAGGGGGTAGTCCATCACCAGCTGTGCCTTGCATCTCTATGAGGCAGCTGGCACTGGCCACTGGTGGGGCAGCAGATCTGGAAAACGTGTTCTTGAGCCTGGGACCATGCAGCCTGGACTGTCCCAGTCCTTACATGTGGACAGCCAAGGACGAAGCTGTAGACCTCTCCCTGCCACCCCAACCAGGGTCTTCTTACTGCTCGGTGGCCTCCCTAGCCAAGGATTAAGGGTTAATGTTTCTTGCTGCTCCACTGGCATTGAATTCATCTTGGCCATCAAAAGTCCTCTTGCAGAGGAAGGACAATGCTGCACCAGACTCTGGTGTGAAGTGAATGAAGCAGCCAGGCTCGGCCAGTGTGCAAAGCGAAATTGCAAATGCTAAAAACGTAGGGTTCATGGAAGTCTTAGAAACTCCCAGGCTGGGCCCCCAGCTCTCCAAGCCGTGCTCAGCATATGACCAGAGAGGGACGGCGATATCCACGCTTGCTGGGTGAATCCCCTCTCAGTAGCCTTCTCAACCTCCCAAGCAAATTAGCGCAGTTTCCACTTCAAGAGCAAAAAGTCAAAGGATAAATGCAAAAGGTATCTTTAAAATGGTGTTGTGCTGCTTCCTTTCCATGTGCAGCCAGACACCCACAGGCCCAGTCTGCCACCCATCTGTATATTCTCTGTTTAGCCTAGCAGCCACTCCTGGGGTTTATTTGCCCACAAACTCCACAGACCGACTTGGGGTGCAAGAGTGGCTCCTCTGAAAACAGATTTCTATATCCTTTGTGATGGGAGGAGCAAACGTTATCAGCTTCTTAGCAAAAGAAAATGAAAAACTAGCAGAAGAGCACAATGAAGTAATCCCTGCCAGACTGAACACTGGCAATCAGGTACAAGATAACAATGGCTGTGGCCCTGCTTAATTATTTCTGCTCCACCTAATTGTGAAAAAAAAAAAACCAGTAATTTCCACTTAAAAGACACTCTGTGTGATCTTTAGGAGGGTGATTCCCCTGTGGAGCTGCAGCTTCCCCAGAGGAGCCACTGCTGCAGCCCCACCAGGGCTTTGAAGAGGGATTCCCTGGAGGGTGGCATTAGGCATTAGCATTTTCCAATTACTGTGCGGAGAGGTCTCTCTCAGTTGGAACTCTGTCCTGAAGTCAAACCGCTGCTGTCCGGTACCCGGAGAGCTGCTGGCAGGAAGGGAGGCATGCTGCAGTGGGATCTGCGCACCACCGGGTCTGGGCTCAATATGTCTCTCTTGGAGTGCCTCGGTGGAGGGTCTCGGAGTCCCAAGACCTCCCAAAAAAAACTCCCATGGCCCTCGGGAGGGCTAGTGCAGACTTTGCTAATTGTACTGCTATTACACACCCTAGCTCCCCTGACACTTTCAGCACAAAGTTTAGAAACAGCATCCGCATTTTGGGGAGTTTAAAGGAAATGAAGCTCCCAAGGGGATGTTCACAGAAAGTCCGAACTGTCTGCTCTTCTCCCCAAACCCTGGCATTGCAAACCCAGCTGCCAGATGTGGCCAAAGCACTGATGTCTCCTGCTCCCTCCATCCCTGCCAGGGGCGTTCAAGGGTTTATCCTCTGCGATGGGGTGAGGACGATTGCTCCAGGCCATTTGCAGCACTGCCTTGCGATGAACGTAAGGAAGCCCAGCACGTACTCACCTCGTGTTGCAACACACTTTCTGCCACTGCTGTCTTGTGTTTTTAAACAATGAGTACAAGCTGAGGTGCTGTGGTCCTGTAGGCAAAGCTGAACTCGCGTAACCTGAGATTTACCATTACTACGTGTGTCCAAATTTGTAACCAGTTTACATAAATCCTGCTGGAAGACAAGGAGTTTTTTGGCAGGTATGAAAAGCCAGAAGATGCCCAGGGAAGCTGTCAGTTCCCTGGCTGCAGTGTCTGTTCAAAAGTGGCACTAGGGGACACACAATGAGAACAAAAACCACCGGTGTTGACAGGAAATAAGGTTACTCCTGGTTAGTCCGAGTCTGATGTCTGGGATCTCTGCAGCCTCCACACCCAGAGAGACCTATTACCTGTTGCTTCCCTGCAGCATCGAAATGGCTCTGACCCGCTGATGTGGCACTGCCGATGCCCCGCGCTACCCTGTCCGCAGCCGGCTGCCTGCACCGGGCACGCGCTGCTGCCGCCTGCACCACAGCACGGCCTCCCTGTCTCGGCAGACCTGTGCCTTCTGCGGCGTTCAGCCCTTCCCCTTGGGACCATCTACAGCAGCTACAGCTGGAGAAAAAGCTACACACCAAAGTCAGGGCTCGGTCAAACTTCTGCAGATAGTTGCAGAGCTGAGAGGCTGTGTTGTTGCTGAAGGTAAATACGATCAAATGATTTTCCTCTTGCAGCCAGGCTGAGGTCTGTGGCCCCGAGCCAGGACAGGCTGTCTCACACCGTTTGGAGAGAGAGGTTTCAGCTGGTCTGGGCCTGAAAAGGCATCAGCATCCCTGCAGGCTGCCAGAGCACTAGCGGTAGTCCCAAACATGAAATGGCACCTTAAGAAAAAGGCTTAACAAGTGGTGAATAGTGAGGGACAGAAGAGCCCCGAATACGCTGCCACTGTTTTTCTTCGGCCACTGGCCACTGATGTCTGTGCCCAGGGGCTCCTGAGCCCTCTGCTCCGCTGCACACACGGCTGCCCAGTTCTGCAAGCCATCGGTTTATGACCTTCATATAACGAGTACAGCATTGGTTTGATGTGCTCACAGTCTCACACTTAGCTGTAAAAATGCAGAAAAGTATGTTCAGCAAAGGAATAAAGTTGAACTCTACAGTTAGATACTGTGGCTGCTTCTAGGCATAGGCCAGCCTGTGGAACAACACACAGCCACACTAAGCAAGGCCAGGTTACCCAGCCAGGAGCATTTTCTGTCTCTAAGACCATGGATCACAGACCACATTTTACTACCAACATCTGGAATTTCAAATGCCCTTGCAAGAGATAGCATCTGGATTGAATTGTCCTTCTATTTTTTACAGGGCCTTCTTATTTAATAAATAATAATAGTTTATTACTGAATTGTAAAATTCCATAATCATTTTCTCAGCAAGAATGAAAAGGATTCAGAAAAAAACAGAAAGTGCTTTAAACAGGACGTTGCCAAGAACTAATGAAGACAGAGCATTTTCTCGAGAGAGGTGGGTCAACTCAGTTTTGCATCTGTGGCACGCGGGTCTGTGTACATTTGCAGATGTGCCAACAAGTGCAGCAACAATTCCTAATAAAATCTTGGCTCACATCAGTTCAGAACGGCAGAACATGCTGCACACCTTCTCCACTGCAGGAACTCTGCTTGCTGGGTTGCCTCTGAATGCATCTCTCATGCACACGTGCTCAAAAAGGGCTCACAAGCAAGATTTGAAACATCTTTTTTTTTTATTTATTTCCCAATTTGTAATAATTTCAGACATACACTGAGAGTTATTAACAAGACTTCCCATCAACTGAGACAGCAAGAGTTTTGGGGGTAAAACATAAGACCAATTTAACCAGTAAAACGATGTCTTTTCACCCAAGCCTCAGTCCCCTGCTTTACCCAAAAGCTTCACTTCACTCTCTGTGAAGGTGTGCCCTTACCAAGCACAGGCACGTCTGTGTCTCGCTCAGCAGGCGGTAGTACTGCTGCAAGAAGGAGCAGGCAGAGCTGTGCTGTGGCTTGTGAGAGCCCTGGACATCAAGCGACCTTGGCTCTCCTTCCCCTTACACGCCAGCCGCAAGGCAGCTGGACACCAGGACCACTGCGGCCAGCGAGCCCTGCACCCTCCCTCCCTCCCTGCACAGCGTCCGGGCAGGACCCGCACAGCCGTGGTACATGGCCTGGCAGCGTGTCCTCCCTCCGTGAGCCTCGCTGAGGTCTGGGACACCTCCCCATCCACACAGCAGCGTGCGTGCCTGGGTTCGTGGGAACCAGGTCAGGCCCTCCAGTCTGTTCTGACACCAACCCAGTAGAAATAGAACATGGCCCAAGCCAGCATGTCTGCACTCGAGTTCATTCCTCCTTGGGATGCTTGGGAACTCTTCTCCTGTATATATCATCTGCTAAGCGGAAGCTTCAGCAGACTGAGAAGGAGCAGCTGCAGTAAGCAAATAATGAAACTGAATGTCCCAAATGCTTTGCTTCCCTTTACTTTTTGTTCACTGAGCAATGGTTTCCAGTAATTGTTCAAATAAACATGTCACTGATTAGCTAACTTTTGAACCTCGGAATGTTATCATCTGATCGTGTAGGATTTCACAACATCCAGGTGAGAAAAGGACTCTCAGGAATGCTGAAGGCAAGAGATCGGCTTCATTTGCACAGATCACAGAATAAGGAAAAAGGATTTAGACAAGGAGGATCACACCAAGATGTATTTCCTGGTTTTGGCTGATGGTGTATCTGTATGACTTTGTGTCATGGGACCTTAAGCTCCTGCAGTACTTCTCTGGAAGTACTTCAGTAATTACCACAGACATCCACTCAACAGCTCCCTGACGGCTCTTGCAGAAAGGCTCACTCCTAGTATCGCATGTGTGACCTCAGAAAATACTCGCTGAGGACAGTGCTGCAGCACAGGCTCAGTAATTGTGCTTGTAATTAGTGTCTGATTTTTCTTTAATCCCATGGGCACAGCTTGCCATACAGACCTTGGAAATCTTCAGTTAGTTTTATCATTTTCCAGTTCCCCTGGTTTCTGAATTAGCTGAAAGGGTGCTGCCATTTTTCAGGGGGTTTGTGGAGGCCACGGCACTTGTCACACTGAACAGAACCATCGCACCTCCCGAGGAGGTTCGCCTTTGCCTTATGGTTTTGTTAATCTGTAACGTTTTTAAATAATGTCATTAGATCCAGAGGCCGCTTAGCTGCAGCATGTGAATTTTCGCACTGTCTAAAGAATTTTCAAACTAAACTATCTCTTTGCAGATCTCATGTCCTGCTGCCCACAACACACCCCGCTGGGCTCCCACAGGCTCTGGAAGGCGCACAGTGCTCTTTCAAGCCCATCCCTGCGCTCTGAAGCGGCTCAGCAGCGCGATGCTCCACACGCAAAGGGAAAACCCTCCGCAGGGGGATGCTGCTCACAGAGCCCCCGTCCTGCTGCTCAGCGCCGCGGATGCACGAGTCCAGCCCTGTCCCGCGTAGTCCTTGGGCAGAAGGACGAAGCGGCTTCACAGAGCACTTGCCACCCTGAGACAAACGGGGGGAGGCAGCGAATCTCCACGGATGAGCCCTGACGGGGCAGGACATCCCCCAGACCAGCGCTGGGCCCGGGCGCCCGGGTCACCCGCCAGCTCCTGCACCGCCCCGCAGCCCCCCAGCAGGGACCCTCCCAGTCTGCTCGTCCCTCAGACGGGGCAGAGCAGAGAGGCACAAAATTCCGGTTCGAGGTTGTCAGTCATTTCCCGTGCTGGTTCGGGCAAGAATGGATTCCGGGTTTTCCTTGAACTAACCGGTGTTTGACCGCGGCTGCGCCCCAGGAGCAGGACTCGGGCGGCGGAAGGCCAACGGGCCTGGCTACTGCAACCGACTGCAGTAACGCTGCCGGGAGGCCGCTCTGCCCCCACCGGCTCCAGCTCCCGCGACACCATCGCGACAGGAGCCCCCGAGACAGCACAGGCCGCAGGGGCACCTCGGCGGGCGGCCGGACACCCTGCGGCCTGCACCGCCGCCACGGGCCGCACGGAGGGACCGCGGGACCGCGCCGCGACCGGGGCCGGGGCGGTACCATGTGCGGGGGGGGCCGGGGCGGTACCGTGTGTGCGGGGGGGGCGGGGCTGTACCGTGTGTGCGGGAGGGGGGGGGGGGGCGTCACGTGGACTGTACCACGCGGCGCGCACGTGCGGGAGCCACGCCTGTGATGGGAGGGCGCGTAGTCACGCAGCCAATGGGAGGCGGGCGGCCTGCGCGCATGCGCAGACCCCGCCTCTCAGCTTCCCCGCGGAGCCGCGCCTGCGCGCTGCGGGTGCGCGTGGGTCGGTGAGGCGGCGGCGCGTGCGCCAGGCGGCACTTCCGCCCTTCCCCTAGCTCGGAGTCGTCCCGACACTTTTGCGACAGCCGTAAGTGAGCGGCGCGGTGTGGGCGGCGGCGGCCGCGGGTGGCGGCGGCGCGATGAGGCCGCAGCAGGCGCCCGTGTCCGGCAAGGTGTTCATCCAGCGTGACTACAGCGGCGGAACGCGGTGCCAGTTCCAGAGCAAGTTCCCGGCCGAGCTGGAGAACCGGGTGAGGCGGAGCGGGCCGGGCCCGCGGGCAGCCCGGGGCCCGCCCCCGCCGGGGCTCGCGCGCCGCTGCCTGCGGTGGGAACGGTGCTCTGGAGCCCCCTGGGCCGCGGGGCGGGGGGGGAGGGCTGGAGCTCGCGTGCGCCCGCGGGCTGTTGGCGGGAGGGCGGGCCGGGGCCGGGGCTCACGCGTGACCTGACAGACTCGCCGGGCCGCTCCGCGTCTGTCGGGAGCGTGCGGTCGGTCTGTTGCACAGACCTGCGCGCCTTTACCTGAGGGGTTAGGGGCGGGGGCGGGCGTTCTCCCCTGCGCCCCTCTCCTGCGATCGGTTCGCCCTCGGGCACTCCCCGAGGGGGCTGTGCTAAAGTCTCGAACGTAAAGGTTCCCGGCGCGTTCTAATGCTCTCTTTTTGTTGCAGCCCTGTGCGTAGTGTGTGAGAGGCACGATTGCAAAGTTTAAAACCATATCCTGCTTTGGATATTGTTTATTTTTTGGCATAAAAGCGTCGTTTGTTGACCAACGGCATTTTTGATCATATTGCAGTAAGCAAATACTTCTAATGTGCAGCGAAGAGCGGCATCAAAAGCAGTTCAAAATGCTTCTCTTTGGTGTTTATGACATGCTTTGGTTTTCTGCTTTCTTTAATGCCGAGGGAGGCAGCTGTTCTTTGTAGCAGTAAAACAGAACGTGTTCATTGTGCGCGTGAGGACAAAGCCTGCGTTGTTGTACTGTGGAGCATCAACACTGGCCTCTCTTGTGGAGCCCAGCCAGTTCTGCTGAGCCTGTCCAGGAGCCCCACAAGTACTGTCTCAAGTACTTTCATTTTGTTTACTGCTGTCAGATGTAATATCTTCAACTGACAGCAAAACAAACACTCCATGCTAATGCCCTTTCTTTTTCTCACTGTGCTTTTTTTCTCTTCCTCATTCCTTTGTTTTGTTTTGTTGAGAGCCTGTTTGACCAGCACTGCAGCAGCAGCAAGGCATTGTTGATATTAAGAGTTAGCTGTGTCAATCCACTCCCTAACTGCTCTTTTTAATCTAGCAGATCTCTCTGTGTTTGAGTTATGCTTTTTTTTTTCCCCCAGTTAAGTTGCATGTTGGTTTAGTTATGTAATTCTTAAGTGTTTTGTGTTCACATTGTGTTGGAATTCAGACTTGGTCTAACCACTTGGCAGATATTTAGTGAAGAACTACAGGTCTGTAGCTCAATGTGTCCTTCAGACTTTGGCTCTAAACACAGTGGCTGCAAAGTGTGGAAGTGCAAATAGCGATAAAAGAAGGTAGATACCTGAAGACACCAGTGAATTCTGAAACGTGCAGGGCATGACAGCTAAACTTGACTTCTCTTGCAGATCGATAGGCAGCAGTTCGAAGAGACTGTCCGAACACTGAATAACCTCTATGCAGAAGCTGAGAAACTTGGGGGCCAATCTTACCTTGAAGGGTGTCTCGCCTGTCTGACTGCCTATACCATCTTCTTGTGCATGGAAACGCATTACGAAAAGGTGCCCTTCCTTTGTTTGCCTTGTTCCTGGGAAGGCAGTGTGTCTCAAAGGCTTCAGTCGCAGACTTATTTCTGTGACTGGCACCATTGCCATACAAATTCCACATGGACTCTGGGTCTTACTACAGAGTGATTGCAAACATACCTCGGTCAGGCTTGTCTGTAGTAGTCAGTCTGAGTAATGTAATGATTGGGAGTGCTTCAGAGGAGTCACACAAGTTCTGTCTCTAGTTCTGTGCTAGGTTCTCCTGACGTCGCTCTGGCTGTGATATTGCTGGGGCTCTGACTCCAGCGTAGGCAAACCTGATCAAAGAACTGTGACTTCTGTGTTGTTCTGTTACCAGGTTCTAAAGAAAATTGCCAAGTTCATTCAGGAACAGAACGAGAAGATCTATGCTCCTCAGGGCCTCCTTCTGACAGACCCCATTGAAAGAGGACTAAGAGTTGTATCCTTCTGTGTTTTCTTAGATTGTCTCCTGGTTTGTCCATTTATGATGTGCTACCTGTTTGTGTCAGTATGGCACTCTCTGGTCGTGCTTGACCTGTGGTATGGCAGACTGTGTCATTGCTCTTGTTACTCTCCGCTGTGTACTGTTCTCTGGCCAGGTTATAGCACATTGAGATTTGTCACATCAAAAGACAGTGAAAATGCAGTGCTGGGATCTGTCCTTTGAGACTTCCTTGAAAACGCACTGTATAAACAGAGTGCTTCCAACACTTCAAATGCTTCCTCTGTTTCAGTGACCTCTCAAAATGCAGTTTTTGCGATTGGAAAAAGTGACGAACTTGGTAGGACAGCAATTGATAACGTGAAAACAAGAGATGGGTGTTGTTTAATTTGCGATCCTCAGCTCAGGTTCTGGTGAAGGTTTTGCCGGGTGACATCACTGTGAGTTGATACCAGCCTAGCGCTTGCTCTTGGTTCTGGCCTGGCTTACTTTCACCTTTTTTCTTCAACCCTTGAACTGCAGGCATTTTACCTAGTTACTACCTTAGCAGTCGTAAACACTTCACATAGCAAATGTAGGGGTAGAAGGAGTAATGTGTGTCATTTTTTGAGAATATTGAAACAGAAGCAATTTGAAACACAGAATGCCAATTAAATGCATTCTGCTTCCTTGCAGTTGGGTTATCTGTGTATTTGTCTAAATAGCTTATAGCTGTCACCTACATGACGTCATTATTCTCAATGTTTTCCACAGTTTTCTATGCATACACCTCCTGAAGAAAAACATCCAGCTTGAGTAAAAGCATTTTCAGTTTGGTTAGTAACTTAGAAGCTGAACTGTAGAAGTGTTAACTTTTGTGTAGCACGTAGCCTTTCCTGAGATTTAACAGAAGGTGGCACGGCTCACAAACCCTCCGTGCACAGCATCTGTGTTCTTGTCAGAACAGTCGTGGGCTGGTCAGACCACTGATCTGACCTGACAGGGCCTCTCTCGTGTGTGCTGTTCTGTAGCTCTGAAATTAGCCTGGGAACAGCAGGTATGAAGCAGAAAGATCAAAGGTTCTAACAACTTAATATTTTTCCACTTTTTTTTTAGTTTTCATGATCTTTTTATAGCATGTTTCCCTAACTGCTTTTGTGTGCAGATTGAAATTACCATTTATGAAGACAGAGGTGTGACCAGTGGAAGATAAAACTGGAGTCTCAGGTACATGTTAACCTTATAGTAGATCCATCTCAACCAATCTCAGCCTGTTTTCTGTGCTCAGAGGGGTAGATTCTGTCATACTGAGACAGAATATTTATCCCACTGTTGAACGTAATCAGAGGTTGTTCACATGTCTTGTGAGGTCTGGGTTTTCTGAATAAGTAGAGGTGTCAGTACTTGGCATTATGCCACCAAATGCTCATACAGATCAGATGATACCAGATTTACCTTTAGAGGAATTCAGGTCTTGATTGTGTACATGTGCATAAACCTGTATTATGTTCAAAACTGTTCTTTGCTCTATAGATGAAAATCTTTTTTTATTCTCTTGAAGTTTTTGTGTCGTAAGGTTCAGAGCACGTGGTAACCCTGCCTTTCCTGCTACATACCTCCTAAGATAACAACAAATAATAGCTATGTAAAAGTTTGTGTAGGGTTTTGTTGGTTTTATTTGGTAGTAGTTTCTAATAATGATACTTTTTTCCTAGCAGATAGCTCAACAGTGGACTTGCTGTATCAAAGTTCCCCTACCTCCTACTTTAGAGCATCATTCCTTTCTCTGCTGCCAGATCCACAGTGCCATCTACTACAAGGACTAACTTCCTAAAACTGCTCCGCATGGGGTGACCTAGCTGATCAGCATCCATTTTGTGGCAAACTTTCAAGCAATGAGATCACTCTTTTTTTTTTCTTTTTTTTTCTTCCAAGAAAAAACAGAAGTGGTAAAGCTACGTACTCTTCTGAAAGAAACGGGGCACTTAGCCAATGGAAGTCTAGTTTTAGTCGCGTAAGCGCAGTGCTGTTCCTCCCTAGTTCTTAAACGCTTCTGTACATCAGTCGGGCTTTGGAAAGCTACAAGTCAGAGTTGGGGAGTTTTCCAGAAGCGAGGCCTTCCCTCCAGTTCAGTACTGGTGGAGTGAGAGGATACAAAGTGCCTCTGCCTGGTGAGAAGTGACTCAGGCAATGAGTGTTTTACGTTTCCTGTGCTGATTCTCATGGAAAACTAAAAGGCAAAGTGTTACTTGTCTTAATGTTTTGGTTGTTCCTAGAAGGGAGAGGAATAGCTGGACTTTAATACTGGTGTTTTTTCTGCCACTGTAGCTGTGCTGTTATTGCATCTGTCAGTGCTCACCAGAAGAGGGGGGTCTGTTCATTCGTGAAACAGTAGGTACAATGAAATGGACGCTGAACCAATAAACATAATGATTCCTCCCCTACTCTGATTAATATGTGACGTGTAAAACTTTCTTTATGGATTTATTATATATAATTTATAGGAAAACATTGATTTGACAAACTGTTAGATGTTGTGTAAGATGGTTTCTTAATTTTGTCTGCTGGTACACTATTGAAAAGTAGAGCTGTGCATTATTTAGTACACCCCATGCATTGACATTCCTCAGCAATACCTGCAGAAGTAAAGTTCCTACAAACCAAGCTGGCTTAATATTTTTCTCTTCTATCCTTTTCCCTTATCAAAGCAAGGATGTCCTGGTTTAGGTTCTGAGCATCGTTGTCCAATTGTAGAGGAATTCAAGAATTTAGAAAAGGAGAAGACTTAAGCGGAACAGGGGGAGTGTTTTGGCTTGTGGTGGTATTGTAGGTGCTAATACTGGATCTGAATTTCCAGGCTTAATACTCAGCCACTTTTTTTTTTTTTTGAGATTTGTTTAAAATTTTAATTGTATAAAACTCGTTTTTTCTAAACTGTAACGGTGTTTGCCTTTCACATCTGTTGCAATATTGGCAGAAGTACTAATTGATTAGTAAATTTTTTCTTAAACCGTGTCTGTGTCACACTTGGTAGCGCCGGCGGGGCCATCCTTGCTCCCGCAGTAGCCGGGTCGGGGTCGCGCACAGAGCGGGCGCGGCGGGGTCCGTTCGTGGGTGAGGGTGCCCGGTGCGGCCCCTCCCGGCCCCTGGCCGTGCCGCCTGCGGGGAGCTGGGCCCGAGCGTCACGCCGCGCCCGTGACCGGCCGCTCGTTCGGCCGCGCACGGAGCGCGGTTCCGGCGGCCGCTCGCGCCCAAGGGCACCGGAGCTCGGCGGAGCCGCTTCCCCGGGCGGGATCGCGAGCGGGCTCGTTCGCGCGGCGCTGCGGCAGCGCCCGGCTGGCCCGCAGCACGGCGCCGGGCGGCGCGGCCCTGCCGCCTCGCGGCGTGACCGGAGAGGCGCCCGCCCGCCGCGCGCCTGCGCACTGGGCGGATCCAGGCGCCGCCGCGCCTGCGCAGTGGCCGTGCCGCGCATGCGCAGAGGCCGTGGCTGTTGGCGGGAGGCGGCGGCATGGCGGCAGCGAGCGGTGAGGGACCGGGGGCGGACTCCGATGGCGGCAGTGAGGAGCTGGTGCTCACCCCGGCGCAGCTCATCCGCAGCCTGGAGCAGGTAGTGTGGGCTGGGGAGAGCGGCGGGGGGCCGGGTCCTGGGGAGGTCGGGGCGGGGGGCTGAGAGCTGGGCCCGGCGCCCTCGGCGGGGTGTGGGGCGGCTGGCGGCCGCGCCCCTGGGCCCGCCGGAGGACGTGGGGGCCGCAGCTCCTGGTGTCTCTGGGGGCTGGGGCCTATAGCAGGTGCGCTCCTCACGTCTGCTTACGGTGCGCCTTCTTTCAGGCCTGGCTGAATGAGAAATTTGCCCCAGAGCTGCTGGAGAGCAAACCTGAGATCGTTGAGTGTGTTGTGGAGCAGCTGGACCACATGGTAGGTTCTGCTGGGCTAAGGCAGTAGCACAGACAGGCCCTGGTTGCCTGGCTTGGCAGCTACGTGCTTGGGTCCCTCTGGCATTGCCAGGATTGTCTGCTCTGCTCCTCTGTGCCTGAGAGAAGACTGTTCTGAGTGCCTTCTTTGAGCTTGTCTTGGCGAGGGGGCTGGGAGATAAAAGGAGACTGTGCTTTGTGTTTCACAAAAGCAGCTGCAGTTTGTTTTTGTGGGCCCTATGTACAAAACTTGTCTTTCTTTCTTTCTTGTTGTTTGACGTTTCAACCATTTAATTTCTCTTTGCTTTTCCTTGCAGGAGGCAAACCTGAAACGGGCAAAGAAAGGAGACTTGAAGGTCAGCGTTCACCACATGGAGATTGAAAGGATCCGTTATGTGCTCAGCAGCTACTTGCGATGTAGGCTTGTGAAGGTAGTACTTGCTTGTGCTGCCTAGGGGATGAAAAAGGGTGACTTTAGGAGAGATTTTTACCCATACAATGCCTCCTGTTTCAGCAAGGCACTTTAACTAAGTGCACACTCTGTGTCCTCCAAAGTGCAACCCAAAGGAATTAATTCCTTGAACATGCTTTTATGCTGTGATGAAGGAGGATCCCAGAGTTACTGTGAGTGTTTTCTTACCTCATCGAAGCCCAGGATGGCATAATTGGATGCTTGCACGTTCTGCCTGGGTCCTGCCACGTACACATATGGTTGTGCAGCTTGGAGACTCCAGCTGGCCATACCACTGTTAATTCAGGAGCAGGTATGTGGGCACGCCTGCAGCTGCTGCATACACCTGTACAGCAGTGGACCACTGCTTGTAGGGAAAGCCTCTGGAGATTGTAGGCACTGAACTACTGGAAGAGGTCTGTTTCAGTCTGTGAAATTTTGTTCCAATATCAGATAGAGAAGTTTTTCCCCCATGTCCTGGAGAAGGAGAAGTCTCGAGCTGAAGGGGAGCCTTCCATTCTGTCACCAGAGGAGTTTGCTTTTGCTAAAGAGTGAGTGTGTTTTGGGTACATCTCCCTCCCTTTTTATAGGTTATGGAACTCGCCTGTGTGTTATGCTGAACAGTTCTTGAGACTGTTAGCCTTAAACAGGTTTGCAGTAAGAATCACAGGTTTTACCAGGAGCTTTTCTTATGGACAAAGAAAGAGCTGAAATAAAATCACTCTGGTAATGGAGCCAGGTACAAGGGCAAGCCACTAGGCTTGTCTCTGGCCATGCCTGCGGGATCAGATGTTGCTTGCTGGCATTTTGAGTCAATACTCTCCCTGCAAATTTGTATTTGATTAAACCAGTAAATCCTCAAATGATTTGTTTCAGGTACATGGCAAACACAGAGACTTACCTGAAAAACGTGGCCCTAAAACACATGCCACCCAACCTGCAGAAAGTGTCTCTCCTAAAAGCAGGTCAGTACATCCAGACTCCAGAGTAACCTGAAAATTGTAGTAGCGAGGGTGTGGGGAAGGCTGTGGGGAGCACGAAATAGTCAGGGCCAGTCCTCCAGCCGGCGTGCAGTAGGAACAAAGATGACTTGATGACAGTGTCGTAACGCTGCTCTGCTGCGTGGTACGTGGCTTGATGCTGCCGTCCCTTGGTGCTGCTGCCTGAGGGCTGTGCTGGCCTTGAGGCAGTGGACACTACATCTGATCAGAAGTGTTTAGCGTTCCCTTCACTGGCCACGAGTTTGCTGTCCCTCGTACCCCTCTGTAGCTCAGCGTCCTGCAGAGGGGCATAAGTGAGTGCTGAGCTTGTGCTCTGAATCTGTTGTCTGCAGTTCCGAAGCCCAGCCTGGACTCTTTTGTGTTCCTGAGGGTGCTGGAGCGTCAGGAGAACATCCTGGTGGAGCCAGAGACGGATGAGCAGAGGTGGGTGGGTGCTTGCCTGTGCAGTGCACGTAAGTCAACGTCACAGAGGTGCTGTGGGTTGACATGAAGCAGGAGGGGCTCAGCTCCGCGTCTGTCTCCGGCAGGGAGTACACCATCGACCTGGAGGAGGGCTCGCAGCATCTGATCCGGTACAAGACCATCGCCCCGCTGGTGGCCTCGGGAGCGGTGCAGCTCATCTGAGGGGCGAACGGTGAGTGCAGTGCCAGGCCCGCCGCCGCCCGTGCCCGTGCCCGCTCCCCGTGCCGCGGCCGGCAGGTGGCGCCGGGGCGGGGCTGCCGCGGGGCCGTCCGGGCCGGGTCCGGGTCCCGGTCGGACGGCGCGATGGGAGTATCAGCGTGGGAAAGCACGGAAAAAACCCAGCGGGACATCTGTCGCTCCGCTGGTGCGGAGGGGCGCGTTGCCCCACAGCTCGTCCAAGTCGTAATTGTTTGCGACATGGCGGGAACACAGCCCGACTCCTGTCGGTGCCCTGAGCCAGGGCAGCCTGTGTCACAGCACTCCCTCCAGCAAGGCTTTGCAGCAGCCTTGCCACAATCCCCTTGGAGCCCCGAGGAAGGGACAAGTGTAGCTACTGCCTCAGGATCCCAGGCTGGTTTGAGAGCAGGTGTGGGCAGAGCACATCTATCCTCAAAGGTGAACACAGCCTTTGTAAATAGCAGGGTACTTTCTTTTTAAACCTGCAGCTGTGTGTTCATTCCTGTTCCAGTTTAGCACTGTTCTTTAAATTAGGCTGTTGGGTGGAAACTGACTGAATGGTGTGGCAACCAGCTATGTAAACTCCACCTTCACCCATCAGCTTTGATCTCGTCACAGGGTCTGTGCAACCCTGGCTGTTGTGCAAGTGGCCAACTGCTCTGAGGTGAACCAGGGAGATACTTCTGCACCATCTTTGCCGCATGACCCTTTGAGCAAAAACCCACCACACATTAAGGTATTTGCTGGCAGAGCAAATCTTCGTTCTTGAAGAAGGAGCAGGAGGGATTTGGAACACATTAAGGACTAGTTCATGCTCAGGGTGTTTGTGCCAGAGCCATGGGATCTTCATACTGCCCATGTAAAATTTGTTTTTTCAGTCTGATTCTCCTGCATGCACAGGCTTTGTGTAAAGCTGACACCAGAGCAGATCCTGGGTTTAAGTGCTGCTATTTCACCTCTTGAAATTCTGCATGTAGATCAAGTGCAGCAAAGGGAGTGAGAGGCCTCACTGCTTTTCCAACCTGCTTCTTTGAACTGGCTGACTTCAGGGAGGTTACACCACTTTTACAGCTAATCCTCAAGCTCAAGGCTGCTTTGGTCAGTGAACTCCAGAGCACGTAAGGCCCTTGTACAGGATGGTCTGCATGATCAGCAACTGAGCACTGTGGAAGAGCTGGGAGGAATTTTGTAAGCTTGTGAGGGCTGGTGGTGCCTTTGTGTTGCTTAGAAAGATATTGGAACACAAGGCTGGCAGAGCTTTCCCAGAACTGCCTCTTGCTGCAGGATGAGAATAGGAGTCTTAGTTTTGCCTCACCTTCTATGTTTTGTGTGTTATTTGTGCTGCTTCCTATCAGGTTGATGCTCTGTATTTGATTTCTGCAGCAGAACGTTCATCTCCCTCTGCAGGGAGACTTGGATCAATAGAACAAACGCGAAGTGACGAGTCAGAGGGCATTTTCTGGAAAGTTTCAGTGTGTAGCTGCTGGGATGCTCTTACTTAAGACCAGCGGCAGCCAGTTTCACTCAGACATAACAACTATAATCACAGGCTCAGGAGAAAGCAACTTTCTGCTATGTGTGATCTGAAGACCTTCCCTCCACAGAGTGAAGAGTTCTGGTAGAGCTTCTGACTGCGGTTGTGAGGGTAGAAGCTGTTAGACTCCCTTCTGCTGAAACAGCTGCTGGGGCAAGGGGGACAAGCAATTCCTTTGTGCTGGTCACATGGAGGAAAAGCTCCTCTGGCTCTGTTGAGCCGTGCATGCCTCTTCTAGTTGGAGGAGAAGCCAGGGTGTCCTGTGCTACCTCAGCTCAGTGCCTGTCAGGTGCGTGGACAGACAGTGGCTCATGTTCCTTCAGGGCAGGGTCTTCCCTGCATGGTGATCTGTGTGAGAAACAGCCTGGTGCTCCTCTGACACTCCCCTTCCTCTGCCAGGTGGGGGGTGACACAGTGCATCTTGCATTGTGAGTGGCTTTGCATGTGTGGTTTATAGTGTTCCTAATGAATCCAGTTAGGTAAAGAAGATTCTTTTAAGTATAGACGTTAAGAGGAGGCTGGGTTTAATCCTTAGGAATCAGTAGCACATACCTCTGCACAGCCCCCCAGGAAGGCCTGTGGATTGTGCCCTGCCCATGTCTACAGCCCAGGCAGCTTCACAGAGGTGACTGAAACGCCCAGCCAAAGTCGTCGCTAATCTCCTGCTGCAGAAGCGTGCTATAGAAGAGCTGCTTGCAGGATGTCTAGGTGGCACGTCTAGCAGACTTTCTCCTTGGCCCAATTAACTTTGACTGAACAATTGTCCATCTCACGTGGCTGCAGCAATGTGAGCATAAGGGGCGCCTGTCCTCTTCTAGCAGCTGAATCTTAAATTGATCTGATTGTTTCCAGAGTGCCTTCACTACAGCTCCGCTCTGGAGTCTGACAGCTGGCACATGGCAACATCATCACAAGCTGTGCAGGATTTTTGAATATGGCTAGCAGACTCAAATCGGTCAGGCTCATAGTAAGATTCAGTTTTGGCTCTCTGCTTTTCGTGTCCTTCCATGACTGAATACTGGGACACTTCTAGGACTGGATATTGCCTTACTGCTAACACTGTGCCTCTGTTCTGTCTGTGTTAGGGGAAGCATCCACAACTTTGTCAAGGAAGTGATGCTTTTGGTTTATACTTATAGATGAAGGAAAAGACCCAGCAGTCCATCTACCTTAATCTGTGCCTCGGGAAGAGAATGTGCAGAGTGGGAGCTGCTTTTCCAGCATCCATGGGGTCAGCTGTAAGGCTTGAGTTCAGATGCATCCTTTGTTTTCTGCTCCCTCCAAGGTGGAGATAGCTTGGGTTTACGGAATGATTAGCTCTAAAGGCAAAGTAGGTGATGGTGAAGGAGGTCGCAAGGAGGGCACTGATGGTGAGCTGTGATTTCCCAGCCTGAGCCGGATCTGCTCTGCTGCGTGCAGAAGAAATGTGGGGCAAGTGGTTTCATTGCTAGGAAGACTCTTTCCTGTCTGTGTCAACTCCCCCAAGTCACTGAAATGGGGAGGAAACGCACTGTCAGCCTGAGAGGATGTGAAGAAAGGATGGTTCTCAGAAAGAAACTGCTGAAAATTGACTCATCGCCTGCATTGTATGTGCTGGAGGGCATCTGTGCTTGTGAGTACTGGGGCTGTCTGCTGTGGCACCCGTCACAACACAGGGGGACTGTCTTCCCTTAGGCCCGTCGTGGGTGAAAGGTGGAGTGTGGAAAACCTGTCCCTGGTATTTTTCTGTGAGCTTTCTCTTCCTCTGCCCTGGTTAACCCTGGCCTACGCTGCTGTGCTTCTGAGTGACAGCAGCTTTCCTAGAATTGAGAAATGCAGCCTGTGTTAGAGCTGGTATTAAGGGAGTTGTTCCTCTGAAAGTCCCGTCTAGAAAAAAGTAATCCAAAGGTGGTTCTATTTCTTTTTTCCTGACTGTCTGCAAGAAAATAATTTCAAATAAATAACACATGATTCAGTGAGGATGATTATTCCTTAGTAGCAATAACTACCTACACAAACTGTTGTATGTATGGGGGAAACAACTGGAAATTCTGCTGGAAAAGTTTCAAGTGTTTATAGGTTCAAAAGCAGACAACTTGTGAGACCATGTGCAAGAGCCCTTAGTTCAGAGAAAAGGGGGGGCAGTTTGCTGACATAACCTCAGGAGATGTCACTTGGGTTTGTAACTCGGGCAGCTGCAGCCATGGTTAAACCTTCTAGGGGTGAGTACTCCAGAGCTGATCCTCCGGCTGACCTCTGTGGAAGGATGTTGTGCGTCTGTCTCCGAGGCTGGCCTCAGAAATGGGGAGTGAGCACGGTCACCAGCCAGGCCTTCTGCTCGAGGCTTCTGGTGCAGCACATCGGCTGCGTGGTGACAGCAGGAGGTCTGGCCTAGGCACAGCAGGCAGATCTGCTCCGATGCTGGGGGCTGGTACCCAGCAGCACTGGCCAACTGCAGACGCCTTCAGCTCCCGCAGGCCCGGCCAGACGAGTGCATCTGGCTCCTGGTCACCCACAAAGATCACTGTCCTGCTCCTCCCCAGGCAGGAGTGTCTGGACACCAGGGACACAAGTGCCACACGTCCCCCTAGGGGATGGTGCTGCTTTGACTTTGGCTTTTTTGGATGTTTTTGCTGACTGATGCCAGGGCTGTCCTGCAGATTTTTGCCAGCCAAGTGCTGGGTTCAAGCTTGCTTCTGGCCACCTTGCAAGAGGTACCTTGCTTTGCGCTGGAGACATTCGGACACGGTGGCCATGGAAAGCCATGTATAAATACTGATAGCTAGGTTGTGTCATGAGCTGATGAAAATCTGTGCTGTCAGCAGGAACAGTCAGGGCTGCTTAACATAAATGGCTAGACAGCTCTGGAGAGATTAGCAGGTAGTACAGGGCAGGGGTGATCTGATTTAGGCGACAGTCTTTTCTGTCAAGGAGTCACATGTGAGCTAAACAGTGAAGGTATTTTGAACGTAGATGTCAGGCCACAGTGTTTCTTGCCTGCTCGGGTGTGAGTGAATTTCTTTTTCAGGGCGAGGAACTGGGGTAAGAAATTTCTGAGATAGAATAACTTTTGATAGAGAATGAGCCTTGAGTCTGGGATTTTCTTTGTGCTTAGACACCCTGGAAATAGCTGTCTTCGGACAACCCCTTGAAAAAGCATGTATAAAACCAGTTCAAACCTCCCACCACTAAAGCCCGTGTGAGAGGAACACGCTCTTCTTCCTGTAGCTTCCTCCGGGCGCTGATACTTCATTAAACGTTGAACTTCTAAAAGCGCTCGAGTTTTTCTGGCATTAGGAGCTTCTTCCGGGCTGCCCCTCTTGTTAGCGCACTCCGTAGCGGAGCTCAGCAGCAGGAAGCTGGGCTCCCGGGCAGAGCGCAGCCAGGAGCGTTACCGGGCAGAGAGAGGATGGTCTCCGGTAGCCAGCTCGCTGGGCTGGCTCGGTCTCTGTGCCACCTTCCCTCGGGGGCCTCGCCAGTCCGACCCTCGTTAATCGGCCTCGCTCGGGAGGGCCTTTGCGGTGCCGCCCCCTCGGTGCCCGGGACGCGCGGGGCCGGCGGGCACGGCCGGGGCGGAGCGGAGCGGGGCCGGCCGGAGGCGCGTGCTCCGCCCGGCGGGGCGGGGCAGCCCCGGCCCCTATTGGCCGATCGGGGCGTGTCTCCGGCGCTGATTGGCTGCCGCCGCGGCCGCAGAGTGTCCCGGCCGCCGGCACTCCCACGGCTCCATTGAGGGCGCGGAGCCGCCGGCAGCGGGAGCGCACCGGGCGGGATGCGATGAGCTGCGGCGAGTGAGCGCGGGGTGGGGGCGGGCGGAGGCAAGGGGGGGCGTTCGCCTGGGCTGGAGGCCCGGCAGCCAGGGGCACGCCGCCTGACCCCCTCTTCGCCTCTGGGCTTTTCCAGATGTGTAGCGCGCGGGCCATCACCCCCCCAGCTATGCCCGTGGACCTGGCCGTGCGGCTCTGCCTGAGCCACTCGCCCCCCATCCGCAAGCTGCTGAACTCCTATGAAGAGCTGCGGGGCAACCGGGGGCGCAAACCCCTCCGATCCTGTCTCAACCAGAAGCCGAGCGCAGAACCCGAGCCTGAGCCACGAGAGAGCACCAAGAGCTCCAAGGGCCAGAAGAAGAAGAGAGTCGTGTTTGCTGACACAAAGGGGCTCTCGCTGACGGCTGTCCGCTTCTTCTCAAAGATTGAGGAGGACCTCTGTGACTTGCAGCATGCCCTGTCTGACCTTGCCTGCTTCCGACCTAGGCTGCGGGACTTACGCCCAGAAGTGTGCAGGTATGTGCTGGACTTCCCACAGCCCTCAGCGGACTACATGACTTTCCGCAGCCGCCTACACAGCAACCTTGTCTGCCTGGAGAACTGCCTGATCCAGGACCATGCCCTGTCAGGGACAGTGAAAGTCAGAAACATTGAGTATGAGAAGAAAGTGATGGTCCGCATTACCTTCGATGGCTGGAAGAGCTTCCAGGATGTCTCCTGCCAGTATATGCATAGCACATACGGCTCGACCGACACAGACACCTTCTCTTTTGAGCTTGCCCTGCCCAAGTCATCCATCTCCCGCAGGGCCACAGAGTTCTGCATCTCCTTCCAGTGCAGACAGAAGACCCACTGGGACAACAACCACGGGAGGAACTACAAGATCTGCCATGTGGGCATGATCCGCTCTCCCTCCCATGCCGTGAAGAGTGCCAACGGGGCCTGGGAGCATCTTGGCACCTCTCGGGCTGCCGCCCTGGTCCTTTCTCACCTGCAGACCTGGCGGCGCTCAGAGACCCAGGCTCCTTATTGGTAGGAAAGCAGTGCTTGGAGAGGTGTAGGTCCCTTCCACGTCCTGATTGTGGTACAAGGGTCTTTGGGGAGGGGTCAGCTGCAGAAGATGCTGCTCACAGCTTTTTTTTAGCTCCTCCGTGTGCCTGGCCCGCTGCTGTATGAGCAGCTGCCGGTCTCTGCAGAAACTTCTTCGCTGCTGGCTCCTGCCATGGAAGCTGGGAGCTGCTGCTCGGTGTAACTTCTGCCCGTAGGTTCTCGAGGCAACGCTACTGTGAGAGTAGGGGAGTGACAAAGGAACGGCCGTGCCCGCGGACCCCGTCGGTGTCGGTCAGCTGCTTCGGGTGGGAGCCCGCCATGTGAGCTGCGGGGGCCCGGTGCTGCCCAAGTGCCTTGTGCGGAGCTACCGCGGAGGGGGTGCGCACCCCCGCTCCGCCGAGGGCCTCAGCGCAGCTCGCGCTCCCGGGCTGCGACAGCGGCGTGGCGGCAGCCACCGGCGGGGCCCGCTGCCCGGCCGGCCTCCGGCTACGGGCGCTCCCCGAGCCGCGCTCCCTGGGACGGCTCACCGCGGGGGCGACCGAGCGCGCAGGCTACCGGGGCGGGCGGGCGGCGGGGGTGCCTGCGGGCGGCGGTGCTGTAACGCGGAGTTAATAAAGTGACGGCGCTTCGCGAGCCGTGTCCGGCCTCCGCCTCCGTTCGCGCCGCGGCCGCGCGGGGAGGCGGGCGCGCGCCCTCTGCCGGCGGCGCGAGGCGCCGGTGCGCTGCTGCGGGCGCGGCCCCGCGGGCGGCGCGCTGATGTCAACGCACGCAGCGCGGGGCGGAGGCGCGCACGGCGCGGGGCGGGGGCGGACCCGGGGCCTGGCGGCAGTGGCGGCAGGTGAGTGCGTTACCGGCCCGGCCCGGCCCGGCGCGGCGCCCCCCACCCCTTCCCCGTCTCCCCGCACGGGCCTCGGGCCACCGCCCGCCCGCTGCGCACGGTGGGGTCGGGGGCGCCGGGGCGGGGCCCGGCCCGGCCGCGGACCGTTAACCGGCGCCCGCCTCGAGGAGCGCGGCCTCCCCGCCGTGGTGCGGGCCGCGCCGCAGCGCCTCCCCGCGCCCGGTGTGATGTCGCCCGGCCCGGCCCACCGCGCGGCTGCGCCGTGGCGCCCCCGCCCCCTGGTGCCACGGCCCGGCCCCCGCCGCTCGGCCCGGGGCGGAGGAGCGGAGCCTGCCGTCCCCGCCCGGCCCTCCCCGGCACGGCAGCCCGCGGCGGGAGCTCCCGTCGCGTTTCCCGCGGAGCCTCCCGCACACGCCGAGGCCGAAGGCCGCCGGGCCGACCCTCGGCCCTACGCTGCTTCGCCGCGCTCGCGGGCCGGCCGCGTCCCGGTGCGCTGCGCCGTGCCGTGCTCCCGGTGAATAAAGCTGAGCCGCCCCCGGTCTCCCCGCAGCCGCGCCCAGCCGCCGGTGCGCTGTCACGCGTACCTGCGGTTCGCATGGAAGCGGCTCACCGCAGCCACCGGGTGCCGACCCGACGCTGCTGCCCGGGGGCAGGCGGTGCGGGATGCGATCGCTGTACCCGCCGGGCCGCGGTGCCCGCAGCCGGGTTCTGCCTGTGCCCTGGGGCGGTACAGCTGCGGGGCCCGACAGGCGTCCTGCCAGCCGCGGGGTGTCAGCAGCATCGTGCTGGCGTGAGCCCCAGCGGTGGTGGCCAGCAGGCAGGGCTGCCGTGCTTGCACAGGATTCGTTACACGTGGCTGCTGGCTGTGTGCGCTGCCTGGTGCGTGGCCTGCCCTGACCGGCCACAGCTGGGTGACAGTGAAGAAACGCAGTAACAGCCCCTCTCAGCGCAGCGGCTGGTGGCTGGTCTGACCAGTTTGCCAGCACGAGCCCTGGTTCTGATGGGTGACAGCTCTGGCATAATGGGCAGTTACATGGCTGGCTGCATAGCTGTCTTTCCCAGGACATGGTTTATGCAGGCATGCACGTTCCCTTGAAGCACTGACAATATTCTTAGCGTTACTGGTATAGCAGTGCTAAGCCAGCAGCTGGAACACACTGTACAGGGGAACAAGAGGATCTTTCCAGCCGCTCCTCTACACCTGTGTGCTTGTCGGGTACCTGTTAAATCCCGTCCTCGGGGTGACGCTCCGTAGCCAGGTGAAGGTGGTATCCAGAGGGAAGTCTTCCCTGAGCAGACTCGTCTCTCTTTGCTAGCCTCAGTTGGTCTCGTGCATACCCATGCTGCGGAGGGTGTCCTGCCCCGGAAGGGCTGTCGTGGCAGGTGTTTGACCTTTGCCTGATCCCGTGCCCCAACAAGTTCCACTTTGGCTAATCATCCGCAATAATTCTCCCCTTGGGCTAACTTCCTGTCCTGAACTGTTTGTAAAGCTGTGCTGTGTGACCGAGGGCTGAGATGCGTGTACCGGAGTAGAGGAAGTGATTCCTTCCCAGGAATCTGGGTACCTGGCTGGCTTAGTGCTCTCGGATGCCTCTGAAATGAGAGAGATGATAACGCCTTTGTCACGAGGAAGGATTTTCTGTCACTCCATTGGCTCCTTTCCTGTACTTGGGACCTGATTGCAGCGTCCTGTGCTCTAGGCGTGGTTCTGGACGAGTCTCCTCAATCTGAGGTGTGGATGGTATGAAAACACAGGACAAGTGGCAGCAGGAGGTGATTGCCAAGTCTGTGACAGGGCCAGGCAGTAGGTGGAATGCCAGTCCCGGTCTGCTGTGTCTCAGGAGCTGCTCTGCGTGATGTGACCTCTGCCTAAGCACTGCCTTCCAGGTTTCAGAGCCCACTGTCCCTGGCCTCCTGCCACCCTCTGTGAGTTGACGTCTCTCTGAGCTGCATGACTTGCCTGACTTCGATTTCTCTTTCCTCCGCTAGTGCTGGTGGCATGTGAGTGCCTCGTCTGCCAAGAAGCCAACTCGCTGTTTGAAGAGCTTTCCAGGGACACAGGCTTCATTCATGTCTGTAACGACTCTTCAGCGTGAGTGGATGCCAGAGCCATCCAGAATTAAACTTGTTCCAGGTGTCATGCGAGGATCTGTGCTAGCGCCTGTGTCCTCACGGAAGGAACAACAATAGCTCCACGTACGGTAGGCTCCTGCAAGTGCCAACTCCCTCGATCTCCTCCAATGCAGGCTCAGGGATGGACTCCACCTTGTCCCTGTGAAGAGACTCTGCATGCTCTCAGCAGCCAGAAGGGGATTCTGCTGCCAGCTTCTTCACAAGCTGCCCCACAGCAGGACTTGCTCAGCAGCATCTTGGGAGGATATCCGTTCACACAGTTGTTTCACTGCAGTGCCCACCGCACGCCCATGGAGGAACCTGTGCACGTGTTCCGTCTTCTTTGAGCTCTTCAGCCCACGCTGTCTGAACTCACCTGGACTCCTGGCAGACTGTTTACTTGTTTTCCCAACTACTCTCCCTGATCCTGTTGCATCCCCTCTCTCGCAGAGCCCAAAAAGGATGTGAACTTTGGAATGGGGTCTGTGAGCAGGCTGCGGACTCGCTGCACGTGTGAGACTGTTGCTGAATAACAGGAGGACTGGTTAATCGCTGCGGGCAGCCCTTCTCTCTGGCCGCAGGGCACCAGCCTTGCCTGGGCCCTTCACCATGTTCCTCCTGCTCCCCTTTGACAGCCTGGTTGTTAATCTCTTGGGGATTTCCATAACTGTCCTCTTCACTCTGCTTCTGGTTTTCATCATTGTGCCAGCAATTTTTGGAGTCTCCTTTGGCATCCGCAAGGTTTACATGAAAACATTATTAAAGATTTTTCAGGTAAGTTGTTTTCAGAATTTTCTGTGTGTTTACATGGGTCTCGTCAAGCAGGGTTTTGCTAGGAAGAGAGGCTTTTGCCCCTCAGCAGAGCCTTGCAGATGACTAGGGTGGGAGGTTGGTTTGCTTGTGACGTATCCTGGTGCCAGATGACCTGTTTGGGTCATTTCAGCCAAATGCAGTTTCCTAGACCTCTGTTTGTGGGCTGTTTTTTCCCTGTAATTAATCCAGTAAGTCTTCAAGTAAAGTAGTAGGATAGCGTGGCCGCAGTAGTGCAGTTGGATTGGCAGATTGCTGAGAGGGGGTGCGTGCTTGGATGGGCTAACGTCCCAGGCAAGGCACGGTGCTGTTACAGTTCGATGCGGAAAGAAGCCAAAACGGGTGTCGGGTGTAATGGGGAGGGACGAGGGCTGCAGTCAGCGGGTTTCTCCTCTCCAGGACATGTTTGGATGAATCAAAAGCAGCAGGTAAGGTGGGACTTCCTGTACTGTGAGCCCTGAGTGGTCTGTGGCCAGAACCCAGAGCTCTCAACATCCTTCTGTCCCGGAATGCCTCCTGCTTATCTGCTGAGCCCAGCATCCATGTCTGGACCTGCAGCCTCTGAGGATGACCAGCAGCTCTTGCTGACCCTCTTGGAATGCGGAGGCCAAGTGGAATTTTCCAACTTGGAGTCATGCTGTTCCCTTGCCTGCCTTTGGCAGACTAATTTTGTGGGCTGTCTCACAGCCAACACCTCTCCTTGAAGCAAGTCCCTGGTGAGACCAGAATTTTTGCCAAACTCCTAGTAGATAAAGCCTACGCCACTCTACCCTGGCAGCCCAAGCAAAAGGAAAAGGGGTGCCCTGTGCTTGGTAGGGAGGTTTAGGCTCTTAAACGTGGAGTTCAAACTGCTAAAGGGTTTACAGTACAGCTACTGCTGTTTGAACAGGGCTCGTCTTCCCCAGGGATATCTCTGTAGTGGCTGGCTTGGGAAAGCAGTCCTGGAGCTTGCAATGTTCAGGTCTTTAAACTCTGAGTCCTCCCAAAAGCCTGAAGTGTGCATGTGAAGACCCTGGGCTTTGTGAGTTGCTTTGTTAACACAGACATCTGAAGACCTGACTTCAAGTTGGGTGACTGAACTGGAAGAAAAAATTAGTAAGTTTGGTTTATCCAAAGTGGAACTTTTCACCTTGTTTTTGTTTTTTTTTTTCTTTCTGCAATTCAGGAATATTTAATCTCAACACCTCTTTTGGTGTTTAATTTGGAAACTATTTTTCTGAAAAGACTTTGAAGCCTATTTGAGCTTTTATTGAAGAATCTTTGTGGTGGGAGAGAGCAGCGCTCTGGCAGAACTGCTCACAGATTTGGTGGAAAATTCACTCACTAGATTTGGTCATTCAGAGTCGTATTTTTGGAGAGTGTTATTTACCCAAAAGATTTTCCCAGTTTTAGAGGCCAGTGTTGCAAATCTCACCCAGAGGGGCAGCTCTTGAGTCTGGCACTTGTGGGACACAGCCAGAGCTGCGGGGCCTGGGGTGGCAACTGCACAGCTTTCTTGCTGGTGAGGGAGACCTGCTGGGTCTTGTGAGGAATGCCTTCTCCATAGGCTGCCCAGCTCCTCCTGGGTCAGAGCTACTCTTCTGACTTCTCCTGGGATGGCAGTGTCTAGACAATCTTCTGCAATCCTGCAGTTCCTTCTGCTGGCAGAGGAGGCTGCTAGGTGAACCGGACACTCCATATGCAATTAGCATTCCCATGTCCTAATCTGATGCTGGCGTGGGCTGAGAGGGCTGAGATCGAGATGCCAGGAGTTCCCAGTGGCTTCCCCTTCTCCACAGATCCCTGATGAAGCAGCTAGCCTGGAACAGTAAGCATATTGTATGCAAGTGCTCCTTGAGAAGCTGGTTCTCCCAGGCCTGTACAATGCAGAAGAGCGTAAGGCTGAGAGGGTTACTTGGAGGGCAGGTGGGAAGACTGGCCAGAAATCCAGCCTGCAGTTTTTGCTGGTGTCTTTGAGAATTAGCTGAAAGAGGTTTCTGTGGGTAACACGTAGTCTGGGCATAGAGCTGTCCGAAGGTGCTTGCTGCTGCTGTCTTGGACTGACTGATGCGCTGAGAAGCAGCAGTAGATCTCAGCTGAATCAAGGAGGGAAGGATCCCATCCCGACATCAGCCTGCTGTTTTAGCAGCAGCCTAAAAGCACAGTCTCTGCTTTGAGCTTGGAAGAAATGAGGGTTGAAAAATAGCACCAGTCCCATGATCCGCTTCCTGCGCTGTGGACCACCCCAGCAGGATGCACTGTCCACCCAAAGGCTGTGCCATGGCAACCACGTGCCAGGTGCAGCAGAGCCTACAAGACACGGAGGCTGCAGAAAACCTCGCTGTGCCATCTCACCACTGAGCACTCTTTTTCCCTCTGGCAGTGCCTGCTTCCTGCTGAGGCTCCGTTGTGCCGAACGGCACACAAAACGTGCGCATCGTAGCTGCGCTACACTAGTGCTCGTCACTTCCCCACCAGTCCTCTTGTCCTGTTGCAGGCAGATCTCTGCTGTAAAAATGTTCCTCCCAGGCCAGTCTCTGTTCCACCTCAGTTCACTTGTGTTCATCACTCACGCTTTCAGTTCTGCTTTCACCTCCTGCCTTAGCCCCATCTTCTCCCCTTAGCCATGATCTTCCCTGGAGGTTGACTGTAAAACATGGGTAATATGAAGTGGAGCTACAGGCCGTGCGAATCTTGTTGTCACCTGTGTCTCTTGCAGTGGGCAACACTGAGAATAGAGCGTGGTGCCAAGGAGAAGAACCATCCCTTATACAAGCCCTATGTCAATGGTAAGATCCTGCCCTGCATGCCTATATATGAAGTGCAAAATCCTTTATGGGAGATGGGGTAAACGTGGTGTCTCTGAGCAGCTCAGGTATGCTGGGAAGCCTCTTCTGTGTAGATGGATTGGAGGGAGCTACAGAGAGGCCCGTTTTGTGAGGAAGGGAAGCACCCAGGGAATGTTTCGTTTCTACACAGCTGGGAGGACTGGTTTGTGTCTGTCTGGACTGGAGAAAGGAAGGGGGCCCTGTGGAGGATGGGTCATCAAGGGCCCCAGCTCTCAGCTCTCTTTGAGCAGGCAAGTTGCGCTTTGCTCAGAGGTGCCTGCTGTATGTTGCAGGTATCATTGCAAAGGAGCCAACATCACTGGAAGAGGAGATCAAGGAGATCCGCCGGAGTGGCAGTGGCAAAGCCCTGGACACCCCTGAGTTTGAGCTCTCGGATATCTTCTATTTCTGCCGCAAGGGCATTGAGACCATCATGGATGATGAAGTGACCAAGAGGTTCTCAGCTGAAGAGCTGGAGTCCTGGAACCTGCTTAGCAGGACCAACTACAACTTCCAGTATATCAGCCTGCGCCTCACTGTACTCTGGGGACTGGGTGTGCTCATCCGCTACTGCTTCCTTCTGCCCCTCCGGTGAGTGCCGCTGCGGGAGCCTGTCTGCCGGGACGGTGCTGGTGGCTGTTCCGGCTGCAGCAAGTGCGACTGGTCTCCAAGCCCCACAGACCCTTTTCAGCATTATCAGGAGAGACAGACTACTTGCTGATTAGGGCCTGTGGCCTGGTTTTTCTAGTGTGTAGCTTCCCTCTTTCTGCAGGATAGCCCTGGCGTTTACTGGCATCAGCTTGTTGGTGACTGGTACTACAGTGGTGGGATATTTGCCAAATGGAAGGTGAGTTCGTCTTTGAGGGAAAAGGGGATGGGGACCCCCTGTGCAGTTTGAGACCTGGTAATCCTGAGGTTTTACTGCAAGGCCTGTCTGTTCTGCCTGCTGCAGACAAGGCAGGTGGTCCTGGCATCTGTAGCCTCTCAGGAGCAGAATTTTAAACAAGGGCCTTGGTGTGAGCGCTAAGCCCCTGGCAGAGTGCTCAGCCCTGGGCTCCAAAAGGAGTAAGAACAGAAGAGAGCAAAGGCCAGAGTTTCATCCTCATGAGTTAAGAATTAGTGGTCATAAGCTGACGGCAAAACCCAGGATGTGATGTGTTCCTGTGGGAGAGATGGGGAGTGTCATTGGATCTCATGGCCTGGGGCAGCCGGACCGAGTGGCACTGTCACAGGGGAGACTGTGGAACTGGGAGGTGATGGTCTCTGTCCTGCACTGCAGGTGTAAGGAGTTCCTGAGCAAGCATGTCCACCTGATGTGTTACCGGATCTGCGTGCGTGCCCTCACAGCCATCATCACCTACCACGACCGGTAAGGAGACAGCGTCTGCTGCAGGAGGCCCTTCCCACCGGCCGCTCCGTGCTGTGCCTCGTGCAGGCCTCGCGCCTCCTTCCTCTGTCCTCATCTGTGCCTTCGTTTTGCATTTAGAGAAAACAGACCCCGAAATGGAGGCATCTGCGTGGCCAACCACACATCTCCTATTGACGTGATCATCCTGGCCAGTGATGGCTACTACGCGATGGTAAGGTCTGCGCCCAGCCCCAGCTCTGCCCTCCAGGGCCTGGCCGCCTGTGGTGGGAGCAGCGTATTATGTGGGACAGGGAGGAGGCAGCGAGAGGCTTTTAAGCGTGCAGAGCTACTTTTCCCTGGCACTCTCAGACCCCCTGCGCAGATACCCCGCTACGTGTGCGTTTCTCGTTGTGGCCTGGCACTCGGAGCACCAGGGGTCTCTGGGCACTGCTTTGCAAGTAGAGCGCTGGGCTTTGCTCTCCATGGCTTAGCAAGGCGCTTCCCCAGCTGCACCTCCTGCAATGTGGAAAGCGCGTCGGCCTTGCTGCATGTGTCCTTCCAGGCAGAGCCTGGGACTTTTCCTCTCAGCCTTTCCAGGGCAGGGGTAGACAGATGAACCTCATCTTGGCTGTGAAGATAGGAGCTGCCTTGGCCTTCTGTGTGTCCCCAGGTCTTGTAACTTGTGTCTTCTTGCCCTGTTCAGGTGGGTCAGATCCACGGAGGGCTTATGGGTGTGATACAAAGAGCCATGGTGAAAGCTTGCCCCCACGTCTGGTTTGAACGCTCTGAGGTCAAAGATCGTCACCTCGTCGCGAAAAGGTGTGAGAGTTGCTGCAGGGGGAGGACTGGAGGCTGGGAAAGGGGAACGACTGCCCACCTCCCTTGAGCGGGGACCCCGCCTTGCCTGGTGGGTGTTGGGAGACTGTTGCTGGCACCCAGATAGTGCCCAGTGACTGCAGGATAAGGACTGTACGCTGTGTGGATTGCTAGTGATAGCGTCTGTGCCCTGTGCTGATTGGTGACACTCTTCTCTTCAGGCTTACAGAGCATGTTCAGGACAAGAGCAAGCTGCCTATTCTTATCTTTCCGGAAGGTGAGTTGTGGAGCAAGGCCAGACAAGCACCTGGTGGAGAAGGCACTTTGGGACAGCACTGCATCTCTGTTCCTTCCCTTCTTATGCAGCCAAGGGCTTTGAGACCCTTCACTGAGACACAGGGGACATTGCATCTTTAGAGCTGACTGAACCCAGAATGTGGAAGTCAGATATATGATGTGCTGGTGACACATCCTATGCACACAGAGAACAGGGTTTGGAGGGAGTGTTAGGGGGCAGTTGCTGGGTGTCTGCAGCCCTAGCCGTTAGGTGTATAGCTTGGACTTCTGAACTGACTTGCAAAGGGAAGTTGAGAAGATTGTACTTGCCTCTTACAGGAACCTGCATCAACAACACGTCTGTGATGATGTTCAAAAAGGGGAGCTTTGAAATTGGAGCCACAGTATATCCTGTAGCCATCAAGGTATGAGAAGCCAAACACTGCAGCACTTGTAGCTTTCTGCATGAGAGCTCAGTCTTGGCAGCCCACTCTTGGCACTGCTGGGTCAACAGCCTGATCTGAGGGCATGGGGAAGCTGAGATCACTCCATATGGTGCTCTGGAAGGGCTGGCCTATAGCTGGGCTTGGGATGGAACTTGGAGCTTCAGGGAGGGTGGAACCACTGCCTGTCTTTCATGAGCTCTTCTGCCTCTGTAGTATGACCCGCAGTTTGGAGATGCCTTTTGGAACAGCAGCAAGTATGGCATGGTAACCTACCTCCTTAGGATGATGACCAGTTGGGCCATTGTCTGCAGTGTCTGGTACTTGCCCCCAATGACCAGGCAGGTAAGTAAGGTGAACCTTGCCTATCTGATCTGCTGCCTGTTGGGCTCTTTGCTCCTGCTGAACAGTGTTTTGTTGCCACAGCCCGAAGAGGACGCTGTCCACTTTGCCAATCGAGTGAAGTCAGCCATTGCCAGGCAGGGGGGCCTTGTGGATCTGCTCTGGTGAGTCCAGGCAGGCTTTTCTCTTCCTCGCGCAAGGGTTCCGTGTTCCTGCGGTGTAGAGTTAAGGGCAGAGTAGGCCTATGGAGAAACGGAGATAAATCTTGCCTGTGACCTCCAAAACTACTCTTCCGTAGCAGGGACCAAAGTCTTTGCTTCTGCTCTGTGTGTTGGGCACCAGAACTTCATTCTGTAATTTCAGCTCGTGCTGAAATGCCCTGGTTCTGACTTGATGCAGCTCAGCGAGTTTGGGAAGTTGCTTTTTCAAGCACTGAGATCTTCAGAGCCTGAGAGGCAGAGGGACTCTGCAGGCAGTCTACTGTAGTTGTATGAGAGCAGCTCACACTTCTGACAGAGCTGCCACGTTGAGCACAGCGCAGGGCCAGGGGTGCAGCTCCTGGCAGAGACGGTGTGACAGTAACTCCCCTTGGTGGCAGTTGGTCTGCAGTGTGCCCTGGCAACATAAGGTGCAAGTGTAGCTGTCTGGCTGTTGCAGGAGCTCTGACCTGCTCTGAGCAGCCCCAGCTGAAGTTTCGGACGGTGTGTGCCTGCAGCTCCTCTGATGATATGACTCTCTCCCCAGGGATGGAGGACTGAAGAGGGAGAAGGTGAAAGACACATTCAAGGAGGAGCAACAGAAACTCTACAGCAAAATGATTGTAGGCAACCATGAAGACCGGAGCCGCTCCTGAGCCCGCCGGGCCTGATCGGAGCCCTCTGCCGCCAGCACGAGCCAGGGCTTGTCTGGAGCAGCTCCGAATCTTTGGACTTTGGCTACTCCAGAGCTGCTTGGACTTGCTCCTTCATCCTCTGGCTGTTCTTTCCAAGAGGCACTATTACTGCCTAGAGTCTGTAGGCCCTGGGCAGCTCTTGGCAAAGATGCCTTCTTGTTACTGTTACAGTGAAGCCCCTTGCAGGGGCGATATTAAATGAAACACTTACCGTGTCATACGCTTCAGTATGGTGTTTACAGGCCCAGGGGGAGGACCGGTGTGTTGATGTGCATGTGTGTCAGTCACAAGTCTCCCACGGCACAGAGACTGGTGAGCTGCACTGAAATTAGCTGCCTTGACAACCAAGGGAGTCTTTGTGAGCCTGTGCCTCTCGCGTCTGCAGCATAAACCCCTTAGGAGCTGTATGTGGTCTCTCAGGCCATTTCCAGCTTTACTTCCAAAAGGAGAAGCCTTTTCCTTTCGCCACCCTCCTGTCAGAGCCTGACCCAGGCTTCTCCAGTGTCTGAGTAACAGCCTCTTTGCTGGGGTTCTTCAAGTGATGAGGATCATCCTCCTTGGAAGCCTCCCTCTATCCCCTGGAACTGCAAGATGCCAGGCAGTTGTCACTGGTGTGGCAGGTGGGGCTCTTGAGGAATCCATATGTGCTGGGGTGGGGAGCCCAGGGTGAGCAGGAGAGTCTGAGGCTCCATGGCTGGGACAGGAGATCCCCTTTCAACTGTCTCCTGAGGGAAACTGGGATCTGACCCTGTTAAACACCAATGTGCACATGCATAATCTCATCTTGTTGGAAGGAAGCTGAAATCTTGTGCTGGAGGTTGCACTCCTTTCCCTTTCAGCTCTGCAAGTATATTATTCAGTAAAACAACTTGCGTTTGAGCACTCATCCCGTGTACTTTCCAATTTTCCTTATGTTCCTACAAACTTCAGCCCTTTCATTGGGTCCTCTGCCTGCTCTTAGAAGCAAGTGCTGTTTCACTGCTGCCTACAGAAGCCTGCTTGCATTTTCTCGAGCGCTAGAGAAGGTGATACCTAAGTGCCTCCTTCGTACCCCAGGTGTTGGTTGGTGGGGGAGGGCATCTGCTACCCCTCCAGATCAGAACAGCTGTTCTGTGTTGTGTCCCTAAATTTGAATTTCCCTGCAGTAGCCACCAACATGGATTCAGGTAGTTTACTTCCTGCTTGTTTTCATTTGGGTAAAACACAATTATATGAAGAAAGAGAGACAGAAAAGAAGCCAACGGAAAGAGAGTCCAGAAACTCCCCTAACCTCTCCCAAGAGACGTGACGCACTAACCCTGACTTACATTGTTCAGTTCTATGTGGCCTCGCTGCTTCACGTTGTTAGTGGCTTCAAAACCTTTCGGGTCAGTTAGGTCATCCTTATCCGCACGCAGACGGGGTGCCAGCAGGGAATGCACAACTAATCCTCATAGCTGAAGAACCCCGTTTTCCATGGTGCGCTATTTTCCACCTACCCCGGGACCATCAACTTATGCACAAACAAACTAAACCGTTCCCAGTACAATACCTGTGAGGGAACAGCTTTACTCACAGTGATGTAAAGCTACACTTAATAGTGTATGATCTGTTAACATACAGTTATGGGAAATATTTCAATACTGAATTAATTTATCTTTGCTTTTCATAGCGCAAAATATGATCCTTTATGCATATACACACATGGACACATTACCTACACAACCATTCAATTATCAGTGATCTGTTACACCTGATCACCATTAACATCCAGCCTCCCCAAGACAATCAGGCTGGTCTTGTTTGGTGATGGAGACACCCTTACTGGCCCCATGCTTTTCACTGTTCCCCCAATTTCTTAGTCTCCTCTGCCCAACTTCACCTATGGCAATTTATCAAGGGGGTAAAAAAAGAAGCAAAGCCTGATATCTTTTCCTTTCCACCTAAGATAACAAAACAAAAGCAGCTGAAGCCAAGGAGATGCAACATCTACAGGGCTGAAGCGTATTGCTTGTGCTCCTGTGCCACCAATGGAACACAAACCAACTGCTTGTTACTGACAGACAGTGTGGTGACACAGGACCTCTCTTCCATTAGTTTATTATGGCATTAAGAGTCTATTCACCAGCATTTTAGTTTACCTCGTTTTACCCAACTCTCTGTGTGTGCGTGTGGGGGGGGGGGGGGATGTCTGAGTGGGTGTGTGTCTGCAAAAAGCTATGGTTGCCCTCCACAGCAGCCCTGGAAGCCTCTGCCTCTGGCCCCAGTTCTGGCTGACTGAGCGTTGCTGCTCTCACCCCAAGACTTGCAAAGTATCCCTTGCTCCAGGTGCTGTTTGGACTCACCTTGTCCCTGCCATGCCATGGTGCAGCTGGCTCTGGCGTGTGCCCTGCCCCAGCACCATTGGGTGCCCAGACAGTGCTGTGCTGCCGGGGTCCTGTGGGTGCCCCTTCCCCACGTGCTAAGCTGGAGCCAGGGATGTGGCACTGGGCTGGGGACGTGGGCATTGCCGCCCACCTGTTTTCGCCCACCCCACCCCACCCCCAACCTGGGCAGGGTTGCCAGGCTCTCCTTCACCTTTCCCCAGCCTGTGCCTATGCACTCACCCACACCCTTCCCTTCCGCCAGGTTTGTGCACCCAGCGCTTTTGTCTCTGACACTGTGCAAACACCACTCTGCAGCCTCTGCAAGCATGGCCAGGGGGCTGGGGGGGGGGGGGTTAGTGGTGGAGGGTGTCTCTCCCCAGGGCAGGTCTCGTGCACACTCTGATGCCTGTAGCAGCACCCTCTGCACCTCTGGGCACCCCCAGGCCCTTGTCACAGATACCGTGGTGATGTGCAGCTCCCTGCCTGCCTCTGCCAGCTCTGCTGGACTGCCAACCACTCCACCATGCTTAGGGACCGTCCTTGGCAGCCCTGCTGCTGCCGGGATGCTCCACAGCAGGCAGGGACCTGGCTGGACAGGTTAGGAGGCATACATCCATCTCTCCTCAGCTCCCCCTCCCCATGCCCCCAGTCAATATGTCTCTCTCCGATGGGAAAGTTAATAAATTTAGCTCTAGATTAAAAGTATCGATCATTTCATTTGTAAGCGATAAATAACTAGGGGGGGTGCTGGGTGGCCCGTGGGGTAGGGGCTGCTGGCTCCAGTTGCAGGAGCCATGCAGCCTGCTGGGGCCAGGGGCCCTCATATGCATTCTGCCCGGATGCTGGCATTGATTTGCTATTAGTCTCCACGCACCACCCAGTAGCACATCATTCCCGGAGCTGCTATTAATGGCCTTTTGATAAATAATCACTTGTAAGTCAATAAATTTTTATTAAACAGTGTGGCGCTTTGATTTATGAAAATCTGACGGGGTTTGTCTGGGAGAAAAGGGATGCAGAATTGAAGCGGAGCTGCTATCCATCTGCCTGCCAGGCTGCCCTGCCCGCGCTTGCACCCACACGCCCCCGCGGCAGCTGGCCCGGAGCTCTGCGTGCGCCCGGTGGAACCGTGCCGGTGTGCCCCAGGGCTGCCCAGCCCCAGGCAGGCCCTGGCTGTGGGGCACGAGGTGAGTTTGGGGAGGGCAGAGCTGCTGCTTGCCAGTGACCAGGCTCCGTCCATGTGCCCTGTTGAGACCCCAGCACTGGTGGGGAACTGCTCTGCTGCAGCAAGGCACAGCGAGTGGCCAGTGCTCTCTGCCCAGGAATCGGAACCGTGGGAGCAGTGGTACACAGAGCGGGCGGGAGAGGCGGGTGGTCCTGACCGCTGCCCCAGGGCGCTGCGCAGAGCGGGACTGCTCCGGGGACCTGTCCGGCTGCAAGGATGCACGGGGCAGCCAGGCTGCGGCTGCGATTTGTCACTCTCCCCGACTACACCAGGCCCTTTGCCACCTGCTTTATTTGTCTCCCAGCCGTGACGTGGCATCAGACAGGTGTTAAACTACTTAATCACTTTAAAATTGTTTTAATTTTCTGTTTTGTATTGATCTCCACAGCACCAATTAATCAGCTCACTGGACCAGGCAGTTAGTACATTAAAAATTGTCAGCCACGCTGGGCAGCTTAGAAAATGTCAAAAAAATATCCCGACAGCAGCCCCTCACTTCTCCCACCGTGCAAAGCTGCTCCGGCTGTGCTGGCTCTGCCCATGAGTGGTGACGTGGCTCTCCCAGCCCTGCCATGGGGCCAGGGCGCGTGGGGCACGCAGCCCCCGTCCCCAGCCCTGCGCTGCACTGACCGCAGCACCTGGCCTCTCACGTCCTTGTGAAGGGTCCATCCGCTCTGCCACCCGCTGGCACTTGTCCCATCGAGGCAGCCGGGGGGACGCGTGGCTGAGGGGGAGCATCACAAGCCACACGCTCACTGCAGGGCTGGATAGGGACCCGTGGGGGGAAGATCAGTCTTCTCTAAGCCCTGGGAAAGTGCTGCCATGTGGTCAGGGCTCCTTGCAAAGTCCCCTCAGCCCAGTACGTGGCAGAAAGTGACAGATTGGAGCCGACTTGAAGCCAAACGTGGGCAGACAGGTCACACAGTGATGGTCTGCAGCCTCACACCACAAGGCTGGTGCTCAGGGCCACTGCAAAGCCCCAGTGCTTCAGGGGCTTCAGCCATACCCAGGGCTGGACTCAGCCACCAGCCTGTCCCCTGACGCTGCCTGTGGCCACAGGGAAGAACAGCTTGGGTTACAGCCCCTAGCACCTCCTCCATGCCCGTGCCACGCTGCTAATCAATAAATGATGGACCGGCAGCACCTTATCTCCTATTGATTTCCTCCCAGGATGTGGCCAGTCTGTTTGCTCACACCTGGCTGGCATTTGGTTTTCAGCTGAAGAACTGCCAAGCCTGCCAAGCCCCCAGCAGTGTGCCTGTGCCAGCAAAAGTCTCGTTGGCATCCCAAGTGGCCAGGGTCAGATGGCCCTATGTGGCACCCACCATTGGCATGCAATGACTGAGCCATGGGGACTCAGAGCAGGGGCTGTGCAGACACGTGTGCATGCACGCAGCCCCCACCGCATCAGGGAGCAACACAGGGGGAGGTCCACCAGGTTGGCAGCAAACATACTGGGGCTATTGATGCCACATCAATCCTGCAGCCCCGACAGGTGAATGGGCTCTCACTCACACCGTTAAGATAAATGATATTTATTTGCTGCTAACAGGTTCCAACAAGAGGCCCCAATGAGTGACTTTTGAACTAGCACTTCTTGCTGCCAGTGCACGCCCAAACTGGGGAAAACCCTGGGAAATGTCCCCAGGGCTGCCCCACTCCTGTAGGCTCTTCCTGCCCCACACACAGCACCACAGCCACAGCCCCTTCCCCTGCCTAGCACGCAGACCCTGCCCCACACGTGTTTCCCCAGCCCAGCCTCATGAGGACACCCTGGACCGCACACCCGCGAAGCAAGTGCTGGGACTTGGCTGGGACCTTTATTTCATCAATGCCAACAGGACGGCCATGCCTGGCGCTGACCATGAGTGCTGCTCCCAGCACTCCCAGAGCACGAGCCATGCACGATCCCTGGGCAGGAACCACCGGGAGGGGGGTGGCAGCTGCCCCATCCTCACAGCTGGGCATCTGCTGGGGGGTCACCCCCCCGGGCGGGAAGCGGGTGGCTGGGCCAGACACTCCATGGCCCAGAGGGGCAGGTTGTTCTGGCACTCAGCCGCTGTGCGTGCCCAAGCCCAGCACCGAGAAGGCTGCACGGTGCTTCCTCAGCAGCAGCCGGATCTTCTCGTCATCTGAGTCGGGGTCCAGGGGCTTGTTGTACTCGTCGTCCTCGGTCTCAGAGGCTGCCCGCTCTCCACCAGAGCCCCCCGCCCGCTGTGAGGACGAGGAGGGCTCCAGGGCACTCTTCTTCCTCCATTTGGTCCGTCGGTTCTGGAACCAGACCTGCCGCCCCATGGGACCGGCTTGGTTAGCAGCCGCCACACCACACACCCCGTACTGCTGAGGGACCCACACTCACCTTCACCTGGGACTCAGTCATGCCAAGGGAATAGGCCAGCCGTGCTCTCTCTGGACCCGCCAGGTACTTGGTCTGCTCAAAAGTCTTCTCCAGAGCAAATATCTGGTGCCCTGTGAAGGTTGGACGCGTGTGCTTCTTCTTGTGGATGCTGTCGGCCAGGTGAGCAGGGGCTGCGGGAAAGGAGGAGGGAGGTGGGTGAGCACCTGGGCTCTCTGCAGTGTGCGGCTCGGGGCAGATCTCTCTTTCCTGAGCATGGCACCAGCACACCCACCAGCCCTCAGCACCCACAGAGTCCCTCCGCACTGGCTCCCCTCCAAATTAAAGCTGTATTCTGGCTTCAAGGCTTTAGCCCCATCCTCTGTGTGGGCCTCACGGAGCCGGAGCGGGGCTGTGCACCTGCTGCTGGCGGACAGCACTGAGTTGTTGTGCTGAGAGAAGAGTCATCAGCAGCAGTGCGCGACCCCAGAGCCATGCAGCACTGGCAACACTTTGCCCCCATGCCCCACACCTTGCAGGATGCATGGCGGGAAGGCAGACAGAGCTGGCTGGCCAGTAACTATGCTGGGAGCGGACGGACGAGCTGCCTGACTCCTCTGTTCCAAAAGCAACACCTGGAAAGGGAAAAGGGGACCACGACTGCAGGGCGATGGAGGGGACACGGCCCGGGCAGCTGCCCACCCCGCATCCCTGGCCCAGTGCCGACGGGCTTGGGCTCTGTGGGATGCCCACCCCCTGCCCGCCCGCCCCGGTCCCGCTGTACTTACGGCCACCCCGCCAGTCCGGGGCCGCCTCTGCCCAGCAGCTGCGGCCCCGCGGCACGTAATCGCTGCCGGCCTTGGGGAGGGCTCCCACCTGCGGCCCGTAACAGACGCCGGGGGAGCTCAGTCCGTTAAATCCGCCTGCGTGCGGGTAGCCGGGCAGGAGGCTGCTGCCGGGCGCCGCGGGCCGGCGGAGGATGTCGGAGATGCCGTGGGGGGTGCCGGCCAGCTGGGCGCTCAGCCCCGCGGGGGCCGGCTTGTAGAAGGGGCTCTGCACCGCGTACTGGCAGACCGGTGCCTTGGCCTCGGGGAAGGCGCCCAGCGGGGGCCCGCTGAGCAGGAAGGTGCCGGGCAGGCTGCTGTCCATGGCGCCGGTGCCGGGCGGCCCTCAGAGCCCGGCTCGCCCGGCGCGCGACAGCCGGCCCATCTCCGCCGGCCCGGGCGCTACGGGCCCCGGGGCCAGCCCCGGCCGACGGGCACCTGGGTGGCCCGGGACCCCAGCAGGCTGCCCGGGGCCCGCGTCCTGGGCGGGCAGGCGGCCCCGCTGGCCCCGCCGCGGCACCGGGCACCAACTTGGCGCGGGACGGGGCCACATTTCTCTGATAAAGCTGAGGGCCATTAGAATACGGGGCCCCCATTGGCCGGCGGCGGCAGGTGCCGCTCCCATTGGCAGAGCCTCCGCGGCATCAGCTGCCATTGGCTGCGCCGCAGGGCCGGCCCGGGATTGGCTCGGCCCAGACAAATTGCGCTTTGAAAGCCGGCGGCGGCGGCGCGCGGCGGGTCCCGGGGCGGCGCGGAGGGGCCGGGCCGGGCCGGGCCGGGCCGGGGGGGCACCGCGGGGGCCGGACAGCGCCGGCTCGGGCTCTCGGCGGGGCCCCGCAGGGCGCTGGGAGACCCCCCCGCTGACGCCCTCCGCAGAGGTACGGGGCGCCGGTGGCACCGGCTGAGCGGCCACTTCCCCACCCGTCCGGGGAGAGCCGGCTGTCGGATCAGCCCCGAGCCCCACTGCCTTCGGCCTCTCCCGTGAACGGCAGAGCACAGACAGCCGCCAGCCCCCCCGACGGGAGCCCCTCCTGGCCACGCACCCCAGAGCCCACGTCTTCCCCGCACCCTTGGAAAAGCAGAGATGAGACACGGTCCGTGTTGGTTTCTTTATTAATTCGTAGTCTGATAGCTGGTGTACAGGGAAATGATCTATACATCAGGGGCTAAGACAGGGAGATCCAAAGGCTTGTTTCCATAACAATTAAAAAAAGGAAATAAAAGTAATTTTAAAACTTCTAAAAAGCTTCTAGTGTGCAGACTGCAGCATTCTCTAGGCTCAATGTCAGGTGCAGCCTCCCCCTACCAGCCCTACGAGCAATCTGAGCGCAAAGCAATGTCACTGCAGGTGCCTGGCACGGTTGCAGCACAGCACATTCCCTACGGCGTATACAAGGCCAAAGCACAGGACCCACACACAACTCTACGGTGATGCTACGGAGTCAGCTGTCGCAGTGGGTCTAGGGAGGTTATTGTACACAGCAAGGGTCATGGATGGAGAGTCTGTGCCTATATGGCTAAGCTGGGTCATTTGCTTTGCTGCAGCTAGGCTTCTTCCTGACCGCAGGGGAGCCAAGGGCTTTCCTGGCAGATGCGCACCCACCGCCAGACAGGGCTGCCCTGCCAGGGCCACCAGACTGAAGCTGGAGGTGGGCTCGTTCTGCACATGGCCACAGAGAGCAAACTCAGGCCCTGCAACACAGGTCCGTGGCCACCTCCAGCGGAAAAAGCAGGGGTTCCCCACACTACTGAGCTACAAGGACCAGGCCCCCACCTTGGTTAGGTAAAGGACAGAGTTGGGGCATGGGACCTACTGCCTCTACCTGCATCTGGCCCTCCTGGGTCAAATACTGTAGCAGATTGAACCTACCACACACCTCAGAGTTGCCTGGGCAGCTCTGCCCATCACTGCTCTCCTGCTAGAGCAGCTGGCCCTGGGGCTGTCCTAGCTCCCAGCATGACTTCTTGGTCCAGGCTGCTGCAGCAGGGCATTTCACCTGGCCGAAGTGCAGCCACAGGGGGAGCAGCCCCCCCACAGCTCTGGGGTTGGTCCTGGGGGGGTCAGCATCCACAGGTTCCACAGGCTATGCTCACTGTGCCCCTGCAGGGAGGCCAGGGCACCCTGCAAAGCCCTTGCATGGGGTGTGTAGTACAGCGCTGCTGGCTCCTGGCTCATCTCCTGAGCAGATATTGTGCTGAGTAGAGCTAGGCACGACCCCATGTGTGGCACAAGCATCCCCTGCTCTGTCTCACTGCCCATTGTCCCTGGGCCCCAAGCACCGCATCACAGGCCTACAGCTACACCCCAGCTGGAGCCAACACAAAATGGGGCTTGTACCATGGACAGGCCCATGGTACTGCGCCTGTGGACCCCTCTCTTCAGGCCAGGAAGGGACCAGGCTCAGCTGGAGGAGAGGGGCAGTCCTGCATACAGGAGAGCCCTGTTACTCCTATAGCCTCCCATGTCCTTTCACCAGAGCTGCTCACATACTCCAAAGGTTTTGCCTGTCCTGAAGAGGTATTCGGGAGCGGAGCTGTTAGTGCTTTGTACATACTGCTAGAGTGTCCCTAGGGGTTTGCATAGTATTTATTGGTTCATATACACAAGGCTGATTGCTGTACAGTTTACACTTTCAACACAAGCAACGAGCTCAGTTCTCAGCCCAGAGCCCTGCCCTGGTGAGAGGTGTTGCATGTGCTGGGGAGAGGAAGGGCAGCCCTGCACCAGCCCCTCTGCCCAGGGCAGTTGTGCTCCCTGCAACCCTCATCTCGCACACCTCCTGGCAACTGCTGCCCTCCCCATAACCCAACACTCACTGAGAGGGATGAGAAGCAAGTCCAGTATAGGCAATGGGGGTTGAGCCCCTCTCCTTCCACGGTGAGCAGTGCCGTGCCGCTCCAGCTTCCCTCTTGCAGCTGGAGCATAGGCGTGAGGATGCATTTACACACGTGGATGTGCGAAGGTGGAGCCTCCTCCCCTCTTGTTTTCTGCCAGTCCAGCTCTTGCCTCCCAGAGGAGCTGAGAGGATGCCCCTGGTGCATGCTGCTGTCTCTGGGCTCCTGGCAGCAGCGGGGCAGGGACGGAGGCCCCTCCGTCAGTTTTAAGTACTGTAGCTCATGCGTCTTGCAGTCAGTCAGTCATGCGGATAGGACGGTAAGTATGTCTCATACAGAAATCATGCCATTAGCCTATAGAAACACGTACAGCCAGCCCTGCTCCCCTCCACTCTGCTTTCCTCTCCTCTCTTCTCAGGTATGTGTCAGAACATGTGTGGAGTTCAGTGGTTCGGTGTTGAGGTGAGACCCTGCAGAGACACAGAGACAGAGACGAGGTTACCAGGCATTCATAGAGGCACAGCCAGGAGAAAGGGTGGGGCAGGCAGGTACGTGGCAGTCCCAGCCCCTTGTGCACCCTGTGCTTGTCCCACACGCACCCATCCTGCCCAGCTACCACAAGACAAGTTTTGGGGAGTGTCAGAGAGTCAGCGACAGAGCACCAGTAAGTGCCCTGCTGGGAACCAGCAGCGATGGTGTGGGGACACCATCTGCATGGAGATGTATCCACAAGCACAAGCTTCTTGACTGTCATGCATCCACGGAGAGCCCACTGACACAGTGGAGAGAAGAAGGGGAGGGAGGACAGGCAGACACAGCCATGCATGTACAGCACAGGCCAGAGGACTGACCATCCCTGCTTGACAGCCTCCTCTCTGGGGCAGGCAGTGCCCGGCAGCTGGGGAGCATGTGTGCAGCACCTTCCCCCAGGTGCTGCACTGCTGGCCCAGCAGCAAGTGTGCAGAGAACAATGATGCAGATGGGTCCAAGTGTGCTGTGCCAAGCACCCTGCCTTGAGCCTGGTTTAGTTCCTCAACAGGGAAGGCAGAGGGAGCAGGGAATGCACGAGACTCAAGGGATGATCCAGTGCTCGCACTGGGGATCAGTGGAAGAACAGCCCTGGGCCAAAGACAGGTCCCCTGCCCTCAACGGCTACAAGCACCATGCTCCTGCACCCCGCCACTCCTGCAGCCCTGCTGCCCTGCTGCCCTGACGTCCCCCAGCAGCATCCTGCCACGGCCTGCACCCCCTCTCCCGGGCACAGGAGCTGCAGCAGACCTCACTGCCGCCCTCTCGTGCCACGCTGCGCGCCTGGCAGCGGCAGCTGCCCGAGTCTGCCGGGAGCGCTACGAGCGGAGGCAGCAGGGCACGACCCGGCAGAACGGTGACACTCCCCGTCTGACTCAGGCACCTGCCGGTGCCCGGCCGCACCCCGTGGGAAGGGGAGGTGCGGGCACCAGGGCCGGTCTCGTCTGCCACAAGGCTGCGCAGTTAGTGCTGCTGAGGAAGGGCACAGCTCCACTCAGACCCCATGCAAATGCCATCTGCTCCCTGGAGGAGCTTTGGACAAAGATCATCCCTCTGCTGTAGCCCAGCATAACCAGGCGTAACCAGCCTGTGGTCCTATCGCTGGCCATTACGCCGAGTACCCGGGATGCTGTGAGCACAGCAGCAGCCCCTGGCACTGTGGCCGCAGCAGGGTGCTGAGCACAGAGACTGACCCAGCACAAGCAGCTGGCTGGGGCACCACTGCAGAGCGGGGCACCCCATGCCCATTGCACCCCGGACCTGGACCCAGGAGTGGGTTAGCAGCAGGGGCACACGGCTGCCCACCCTCAGCATTTTGCTGCAGCACAGCAACCCCCCTATGCAGGCCAGAAGCTGGCACAGCCCTGTCACACTTCCCCCAGGAGGATGTGCATATCCAGCAGCTCAGTGCAGGCAGTGGCATGGGGAGCTGGGACAGAAGGAAGAGCAAACGTGGGGTTACCTCAAAAGAGGCCATTTGAGGGGTCACTGCTTTCCCCTTTTCAGGCTGGCTCGTTTCACTATCTGAGCCCCCATCCTGCCCCCGGAGACCTCTGGTTTCGGGACACGCACTCGCACCTCCTCCTGAGGAAGCCGCAGGGGGAGGAAGCAGGACATCAACCAGGTGAACAGACAGACATACAGAAGAAGACAGGAGAGGGAAAGGCAAAGTCAGTTGGCAGAAGACACAGCAAGAATACTGGTGCAGCAGGTAAGAGCTGCCCCTGGAAGCCTTAGAGGAGAAACAGAAGAGGAAAGCAGGGCAGAAGAAAGGATAGAGGGTGGTGGAGCCCCAGAGTCTGCAAGTCCTGTAGAGACAGTGCTGGCCCCGGCCAAGGTGCCTGCAAGGCAGGGCTATAAGCCACACTGTACCTTGGCCCCCAGACCATCCCGGTGCAGGATGGAGTATTTCATGAAGTGATCGTCCTCAGCCTCCAGGTCTTGGGGCTTCTGCAGGGAGCCCTCTAGAATCAGCTCCTGCTCCTGCCTGTCATCTGTGTCACCAGGGCCCAGCCGACGGACCACCTTCCGGATGACCTGTGGAGATCCGCATGGATGGGCATCGCAGCTACCCCCAAGCACCATGCCTCCCCCCTCATCCCCTCAGCCCTGAACCACACATGGCATGCAGCCTCTGTCCCACGCGCAGGGTCTGGACAGACAAGTACCATGACCATAACCAAACATGGTGGGGTGCGGCAGCCCCGCACGGGCTTCTGGGCTGCAGGGAAGAGCAGGCAGGAGCAAGGATGGGCAGGGCAGCTGGGCAGAGGAGAAAGGCTGCAGCATGCCTTTGCCCGCACCATGCCCTTGGTCACTCACCTTCTTGGTGATGATATTGCCTTGATCATCTGTGAACTGCTCCTCAGTCACCTGCTCTCCAGGGAGATGAAGGACTTCGTTTCCCTGCACCGACAGAACAGACAGCAGGGCATTTCAGCGGGGGGGGGGTGAGGGGAGCCCTTTGCAGGCAGAACAGTACACCTGACATGCACCCCACAGCCTCTGTCTCCCACCCTGCCCCGTCCTTTTACTGCTCTCCTCTGCATCTGCTCAGGGCCGGTCTCTCAGCTCCCTGCTCATTACCTTCACAAGGACACGCCGGCGGACAACCCTGGTGGAGAGAGCCTCCTCGTCGTCCGCCAGCCCCTGGCTCTCCCCGAGCTCCTTGTCCAGCTCGTGGTGGGCGTGTTTGAGCAGGAAGCGGACAGAGCCCCTGATGATGTGCATGACGTTCTGGCAGCTGACCAGGAAGAAGGCCAGCAGCACCAGGGCGATCACCAGCTGGGCCAGGAAAGCCCACATCCTGTCCTGGCAGGCGCAGCGGCACACATGCCCCGCGGCTCTGGGCCCGCTGCTCAGAGGCCAGCCATGCTATCCTGCTGGGACGGTCAAAGCCCCGGGGCAGGAGCAGCCCTGCGGGTCTGCAGCCTGCGCAGCGCGGTGCCCCGGCTCTGCGGGAGGACTGCTGTAACCCTAGCTGCCGCGGTGCAGCTGGCTGTGGGCGGCGAGAAGGGAGCAGGCAGGTGGGGTGTCCTTTGCGCTCACAGCCTCTGCCAAAGTCACGGGGCCGGACTGCGACAGCACCACCCGTTCCCAGCCGGGCGGTAACCGGGATAGCCCTGTCCCCGTTCTGTCACCTCGCCAACAACCCGTCCTGGCTGTGGTGGGAGGGCAGCATCACGGGATGAATGCAGCCCCGGGCGCAGCCAGGGGCGTGGGGTGTCCCTGGAATCACGCGTGACTCGAGAGACACACTGCAGAGCTGAGACATCACCTCTGAGCGTGGCCGTGCTGCTGGGATGGCTGTGCATGCCCCCACCAGGGAAAGGCTTTTGCCCTCCCCTTGTACCTGCTGGCTCTCTGTGGCCATGGCAGGATGCCCACCACCCAGCCTGGCCCCCAGACCAGCTCCATATCTGGCTCCAGCAGGCTGCTGGGCTGGCAGCCAGGGCAGATACTCAATAAGGACGTGAGCAAAGAGGCTAGCTGGGTTATAAATGGAGAGCAAGAGCTCAGGTATCGAGTACAGCAGGCTATTCTGGGCTGAGAGGCACCCCCAGGGGCAGGGGGCTGGAAGCGCGCCAGGAGACTTGTGCCTCTGCTAGCACCAGCCTGCCCATGGCCTTGCGGTAGGCTCAGGAAAGGGCTGTCCATAGGGTATCCACCTCCTGCGGGGCCACGTCCCCCTGCTCTTACCCTCACCTGGCCAAAGAAGCGGCTGTCTGCCTCCTCCTGCCAGCCGCCTGTGGGGTGCTGGGGCTGCCAGTCGCTGTCCTCTGCGGAACTGACCCGCATCAGCTCCACGGCCGGCACCAGGACCTGCTCTTGCTCCTGGCCCTGTGTGCCGGAGGCTGTGGTATGCGTCGGGAGCAGCCTTCGGGTGACCCCTTCCTGCCAGGAGCCCGCTGTCAGGTCCTGTAGGCAGGAGATAAAGGAGCCTTCTGCACTCCAGTCCCTCAGCCTGGGCACCGGAGAGGGACAGGGACAGGGAGAGAGAGACAGAGAGAGAGAGGCAGTCAGCTTTGCCATGGAGTGCTGCACCCTGCGCAGCAGCCTACCTCTGGCAGCACGCTGGCACAGCCTGCACCCCGCCAGGTACCAGGCTCCCCAGCTCACGGCGCTGCCGGGCGCCTGGCACAAGCAGCACAAAACGCAGATGCACAAAGGGCGCAGACCTGTTCCCTGCCACGCTCCCTGCCCACCCCTCAGCCTCACAGCCAGGCTGCGAGGGTCTAAAGCAATGCTGCGGAGCACCGCTGGGCTCTGCCAGGACCTCACAGGACCAGTGCCAATGGAAGCATGGGAGGATGCAGCCCAGACTGGGATGGCTCTGATAAGCAAGACCTGCATGCAGGGCCTGTCTGTCTGTCTAGGGTCCCTCCCAGGTGCTCTGCAAGGAGCCCCCTCAGAGCATCTCCAGAGAGGTGCAAGGCGTGTGGCCCAGGTCATTGCTCTGTCTGCTGGGGATGCCCAGGCTCCAGAGCTGGAGGACCAGCAGAGAAGCAAGCAAAGCTGGGACATTCTTGCAGCTGGCCCAGCACAGGGCAATAGCTGGTGAAGCAGCTCTGCTCCCCTCCCACAGCCACCCCAGTGCCCCAGGCTGCAGTACCTGTCTGTGCTCTTCTCCACAACGTGGCTAATGGTAGGTGATGCTGTGATCCTGGCTTGCACCTTCTGCTGAACTGAAACAAAAGAGACTTCACTCTCCGTGTCTTGCTCCTTGGTCCCTGGCTGGCAATCACCGGCTGGCATCTTCCCCTCTGGCCTCTGCCCCTCCTCCTGTTCTAGAAGGTCAATCAGACCATTCATGGCATCTGAGTCCACTGTGTCATCCTCAACCAGGTCCATAGAGCCCATGTGGTCTGGGCCATGTGCATCTGCTAGAAGCTGCCCCGGGAACCGGCCTTCACTTGTGGCATCCGAGTCCTCGGCCTTGCTGCACTCCAGAGAGGAGTCCTCAGCAGTCACCAGCGAGGGGGTGAGCCCCGAGGACCACACCTGCATGTCGGACATCTCCATCAGGGCGTCCTGCTCGGTGGCAGCCATGGGGATGGCATCCATGACGGCCACCTCATTCCAGTACTGGTCGGCACGCAGCGGGGATGGCAGCGTGTAATGCAGGGAGGCGGGGGACAGCAGCTCGTCCTGCAGCGAAGCATAACCTATATGGGCAGACAGAGGCAACATCTCCAGCAGCCCTCTCACGCACACGCAAGCACAGCGGGGTGAGAAGGAAAACAGCCTCCAGGAAGGAGCCTGCCCCAAGGACAGCAATGGTCATGCCACAGACCCCAGTGGCTGGGCTGAGCAGGGCTGCATTCACAGCAGCTGCTGCCTTTGCACAGTCCCTGCAAGTGCTGCCATGTCTTCCCTCGAGTCCTGGAGCTGGTCTGGTCAGGCCCTCAGGCTGTCTGCTCCCCGGGGTCCACACGATGCCCCACCACACTGCAGGATACAGTGCCCTCTTTGCTACCTCGCTCCATCAGCCCCCAGGTCCCTGCCAACAGCTCCCACCCAGCACCGGCTGGCTGACGGTCAGCCTGGAGTTCAGGTGGCCAAGTCTGACAGGCATGGATTCCCAGAGTCAACCCCTCTCCACAGCAAAGAGGAGTAGGCTGGAAGCACTACCATGAGCAGGGAAGGATGGCCCTGGTACATGTCATGCAGCCCCGAGGCCCTGTGGGATGCAGCCAGGGCCCTACACCTCTGTTGGTGTCCCCGGGGTTTCGAGCAGTTGTCATGTGCACATCACTGAGGGCCATGTGCACAGCCTGGGCACACAGAACGGGCTAAAGCCGCGCCGGGCATTCCCACCCACATAGATGGCTTTGCCAAGCCTTTTTCAGCTCCAGGCCACTAACCCCTCTTCCACCCCTAGAGATGATCAGAGAACCCATTCTGCTCTCATGCAGCCAGGGATTGTTAGCCACAGCCGAGGCATGGGGCGCAGCTGGGACCCCTGGCACAGACAGGGCACAGCACGCTGTGCAGGTGCCTGGTGGGCAGCAAGCAGCGCAGGCAGTCAGGGAAGGAGCAGAGGGCAGCGCCAGAGCAGAGGGCCTGGGGTGGGTGCCTGCGGGAACAAGAGCTGTGAGAGGGGCAGTCGCTGGTGACATGCGGTCGCTGGACCGGGAGGCGGCTCCCAGAGGGTTCAGCTGAGCTGGAGACAGTGAGGCAGGCAGTAGAGGAAGATGAGAGAAGGAGAGGTCAGGATGAGCTTAGCGAAGAGAGGTGACAAGAAGTGACCCACAGGAGTGCCGGCAGCTGATGGCACTAGGTGGCATGTTTGAGAGAGCAGAACCGGAGAGAGACAGAGAGGGAGAGCACGATGAGCCAGAGCTACGCAGACAGCACCGCGGCGCGGGGCTGCAGCAGCACACGCTGTGCCGGCTCCCCGCTGGCACACACTGCAGCTGACCCGGCTGCGTTCCTGCGCCCAGGCACACCACCGCTCAGCTGGCACAGCCAGAGGCACCTCTCACTGGCACGTCAGAAGGAGGAACATGTGCCTCCCTGCCTGGAGCCCTTCCGAGGAGGCAGTGTGGCAGGGCCAAGCTTCCTGCAGCACAAGTCCCAGTGAGGAGGTCACATCTGTTGGCAATGCCCTGTGCCCACTGAGCTGCCAGCACGCCACGAGCGCACCCTGGCCAGGCAACACATCAGCCCTGCACAGTCTCTGCCGCAGGGGCCCTCCTGCAGCCACTGCCAGAAGCCAGGACTCACCATTCATCTGAGATGGTGAGAGGGAGTAGTCTCTGTCCGTGTAGCGCCAGCTGCCCTTCAGGCTGCGGCTCTGCCGGCCGGAGCCCTCCAGCGAGCTGACGATCTCGCTGCGGTCGATGTTCCTCAGCGCCGTGTACAGACTCTCCACTACAGGGGGAAGCCAGTGTCAGCAAACCGTTTGCTGGGAGAACACAGCCATGCCCCAGACACCCCCTGGGTGGGCAAGCATGCATGAACCTGCGGTGTAACACCAGCTAGGGACCCCCAGACACGCACGTGCTGCTCTGCGCAGCCAGCCTTGCCACCTCCATGCTGTACTCACTCTTGACGCTCTTGCCCTCGCGGCTGACCCAGAGGTTGAGTAAGGCCATGCTCTGCTCCAGCAGGGAGTTGGGGTTCTCCACACGTATCCTGTTGATGTCATCCACTCCAAACTGCAGCTCACGCGCCAGCTCTGGGGGAGACACCACATCTGAGCATTATGCCCTCCAGTGCCCTCCAACAGCTCCCAAGCCAAGAAGGGCAGGGATGTTGTGAAGGGCTCAGCCAGACCCAGCACCAAGTCTCCCACATCACGTGCAACTGAATGTGGCAGAATATGCAGGAGCAGGAGCTGGGATGGGGCAGAGGCTGAAGCCCGTGTGCTCAGGCTGGCTGTGACCAGTGCAGCAGTGTCTCACACCAAGGAGTCGCGCAGGTACTGCCATTGGGTGTCTGGCTGCAACGACAGCACTGGACCTCCACAAACAGCAGCAATATGTATGACTTGGAACAAATCCCTAGCTTGGCATCTGTGCCTGTGAACGCACACAGCTGCAAGAAGGTTCATTTCACTGCCACGGTACGCTCCCAGTTCAACAGAAGTGCTGGGAGGAGGCCAGCCTGCCGGAGGAGCCAGTGCAGACTGCAGCCATACCACCTGCACCAGGGCCCAGCTCTTGGGGCAGTGTAAAGCATATCCACTCCGCTCTGCAGCATGTTTTCAGCCTTCCTAAGTGTCAGCTTTCCGAGGAGTGTTGTGCATCCTCAGAGCTGTCAGGTGTGGACTCACCAGCCCAGCTGAGGCCCAGCTGTTCTGCTATGTCAACCATCTTCTGGTCTGCTTTGTCTGTGCTGCTCAGAGAGCCTGGAGGAGAAGAGGGAGTCACAGCTTCAGCAGTGCAGGATCCAGCACCAGAGTGGTGGGGGGAAAGGGATGCTGCTGTGGCGGTCCTGCAGGCACGGCACTGCTCTGCGGCAGGACCGAGGACACCCTCGGGGAGAGGGAAGCTGCCACAAGCAGTACAACAGAGCCAGCCCGGCTTGTCCATTGGGCTTGGGTGCTCCAAGCACAGGTGGTGAGAGGGCTCCAACAGTCCCAGCAGGCTGCGTACCGAAGCTGGTCTCACTTAGGACGCTGTAACGCTCCCGCAGAGACAATGGCGTCAGTGTCCTCCTCCGCTCCTCACTGCCACTTCCCTGTGCGATTGGGGACAAACCAGGGCGTCACTAGCTTGGAAAGAGGGCAGCAGCTCTGCCCTGGCACCACTGCTTCCTTAACAGCCCCAGAGCGGCATGACATGGCCACATGGAGCAGCTGAGGAAGAAAAGCTGACAGCGAGGGCTGCCTCCTCCGCCTGGAGGAGGGACAGCCCCCCCCTGCTCCCACCCAGAGCTGCTGGAGCCCCGGCACTGACCTTGGCGCAGGGCGGGATGCTGATGTTCAGGTGGCAGAGCACATGCTGAAGGTCCTCGTACTTCATGGCCTTGCGCAAGAAAGACAGGGAGCCACTGGCTTCCCGGCTGCTGTCCCGAACCTGAGCACCAAGAGCGGGTGAGGTGGCTGGCACGGGGCAGGCGCAGGGGCTCCGCGTGCAGCCCAGCCCGGCCCTCTGCCATTACCTTGATAGGGATGGTGAGGCGGTTCTCCCGGAAGGACTGGAAGAGGAAGGTGCGGGGCTGAGTGGCCTTCTTGACAGGCACCAGGTTCCCCGAAAGCTCGACGTGCAACGGCATCCCCTCCACCACCTGGCAGGGAGCAGACACAGACTCAGACCCTGCACGGAGCTGCCTCCCTGTGCCTCTGGACAGGGGCAATCTCAACTCCCCTCTCCAGGCCAGGGCCAGGCTCCTCCACTGGCATTAGCCTCCCCTTGCTTGGGCAGCTCTCCCTGCTGTCCCTCGCTCACGTTGCTGGGGACAAACCTCGATGTCCCTGCTGCGGGCCACCTCAGTGAAGTTTTCATGCTGCTCTAGAGTCTTGTCCACCTTGTCATCAGTCATGCAGTAGCAGCGCAGCCGGCCTTCCCGTGCATCGTTCATCTTGGCAAACACCACGAACTTGGCCATGTAGGGCACAGCCGTCAGCTCCTTGTACAGCATGGTGGCAAAGTGCACGGCCTCAGCCGTGCGTGGGCAGTCGGCCAGCCAGAACCTGTGGGAGGGCTGGGCTGAGGCGCTGTCAGGCAGCTTCCCTGGCAGCACCAGGAGAGTTGCCCCCTCCTCAGCAGCAAATCCCACCACAGAAGGTGCCCCAGGAGCCCTGGGTACAGCAGCAGCCCCCCACCCGTGACGGGGACCCACGGTGGTCTCAAGTCTGGAGGTAACAGCCCTGCCTGTGGGAACGGGGCAGCACCGCAGCGAGCACAGAGGCCGGAGGCTGCTCCTGGCACAGGGGCACTCGCGGAGCAGCACATGTTCCCTGATGAGCACACAGTCTCCCAGGACTCACCTGGCAGACACATTGGTGGTAAAGTTGGCACACTCGTTTTCATAGACCAGTTTTGTGGTGCCTGTTATGTCTTCCCACTGGGCTTGGGCTGTCCCTCCTGCAGCAGAAAGCAAAGGTGAGCACCCTGCCTTTCCGTAAGCCTGGGGTCTGCATCCCCCAGGCATCCGCTCTGTCCACCACCACGACCTGCCCATATCTCCCGGTAGCTGCAGCCCAGTCAGGTGGCCCTGCCTGTGCCCACCAGACAGCACCCGCCTGCAGGGCAGGGGCTGGCAGCCTCACCAGTCACACTGCAGAGCAGGCGCAGGCTGGTGGTGTCACCCTCGCCGCTGTCTCGGGGATTATCCTTCCAGGACGGTGGCAGTGGGATGCGGAGGCCAATGGGGCGGTGGAACTTCCTCCGGCGCGGCTCCACCGTGACAATAGGGCTGAAGGTCGCTTGGTTCCCCAGCAGCTTAGTCACCAGCTCATCGGGCACGGGCTGGGCCTGCGGGCAGCATGAGCATAGGTGTCAGGGCTGGCTGCCCCTGGCTGGGGCACAGCCTGGTCCGTTGCCACCCCTGCCGGTAGGCGCCCGTGGCCCCTGGCCGGGCTCTCCTGGGCTCACCTGCAGGGCAAGGCTCACTCCCTTGGTGACGGCAGCATCTGGGAAGGTGGCCTGCACCATGGGCACCAGCGTGCTTTTCAAACACCCTCCCCTGGGGCCAATCTCATCGCAGTCCTGGCGAATCCGAGACATGACCACGAAGTAGAGAGGGAAGTCTGTGGTGATGATGCGACAGACCCTCTTCTTCTCCAGCTCCTCCAGGCTCTCCAGCTCTGCAAGGGCAGCATGGCCATCAGCACACATGTGCCAAGCCCATGGCTGTCACCCACCACTCCTTCCATGCCACACTCGGTTCCACCCCACCACCCACGCCCGCTGCAGTCCTGCCTGCGGGAACCCCATGGAGCTGAGCCTGCGCCTGCCAACACGCTCACCCTCATCCATGCCGTTGAGTAGCTGCTCCATGTAGCTCTCGTCGTAGCGGTTGTGGTGCTCCTTCCAGACAGAGCCATTCTCGTTGCGCAAGACCACCAGCTCGCGGTCTCTGCGCCCATAGGAGGCAAAGTGTGGGATCTCCACAATGACGGGGCTGCAGACAGGAGAGGAAGGGTGCTTGCACCCACGTGCTGCTGCCGGACACGTGGGCAGCAAGGCAGCCCTGGACAGAGCACCTGCCCACGCTGTACGGCTGCCAGAGGAGGAAGGCAGCACTGCTCACACCCCTCTCTCCGAGAATGGGGCTCTGCACCTGGCACGACCATGCTGGTCAAGGTTTTTCCCACCACAGCACAACCACTGCTCCGTTATGCTGGAATGACCCACCCAGAACCACGCTGCACGTGCCCAGAGGCAGGATCTCTCCTGCACTAGACCCTCAGAAGCAGAGATGGGCAGAGGTCTTGCCCCAGCTGGCAGAGACTCCAGAGGAGATCAGATCCATCCCAGTCCTGAGGGACAGCCCCACTACAGGCATCCCCATCTGCTCCGTTCCCAGCCAGGCTCACCTGAGGAACTGGGCGCCGGCGGGCCCGAGGGCGATGATTCGGCTGGCCAGACCCTCCTCCTCAGCCAGCGTCGGGGGCGCGGGCAGCTTTTGGGGCTTCACCAGGCGGCAGGTGATGCGGGTCGGTGCCGCACAGGCGCGGGGCGGAATGACCACGCGCAGTCCGTGGTGCCGGCTGCCCCGCATGGAGCCTCCGCGGGCGTCCACCATGAAGCTCACCAGGAACCTGGAGCAGGCAGAGGCAGGGCCAGGTGGGCACCCCGCAGCTGGCTCATGCACAGAGCGTGCATGTGCTGCAGGGGCTGGGCACTCACCCTGTGTGCACGGGGCTAGCCACCGGGCTGATGTTGTCCGAGGTCTCGGTTGCGGGGCTGCTGGGGATCAGGGAGTCCTCGTCAAATTCCTTAGAGGGCTGTGCAAGGCAGGGAAGAGCCCCCGTGGGCACAGGGTCCTATTTGGGGGTGCTGAGCCTACTCACTCCTCCAGAGTCTCACAAGCCTCCCTGGGCAGTCCCATACCACCAGGTCCATCCCCACCACCCAGCCCACGTTTTGGCTTTGTGGTGATGGGGGTGTTCCACCCGGGCAGGGGATGCCTGGAGGGGCCAGTGGCAGGCTGTGTCTCATGCTCACCTCCTGCGGGGACACCGAGGGCACATGCAGCCCGCTGACTTGCTCAGCTTCTGTCTCCACAGGTCCTACCTGCTCGGTCTCCTCTGCTCTGGTCACCACGGTCTCAGGTGGGATGCAGGGGACCTGCAGGACAGCTGGAGACTCCTCCCTGGCAGGAGAGGGCAGTGACAGCCGCTGAAGTTGGCAGGCCTGGGCCCCTCAGCCCCTGGCTGTCCCCAGGGAGTCCTGAGGCCACTGGACAAAGGCAAACTCGGCAGCAGACTTATGTCCTGGTGCAGGAGCAACACTGACTACCTTTGCCTGCTGGGGTAGCTGATGGGGCACAGTGATCCATTCCTCACCCAGAGACGTCCCTGACCCACTGGCATCCCAGCCCAGCACCAGGCTGGCCCTGTGCCCTGCACCCACTTCCTCCCTACCACCCAGGGCCCCTTACGTTTGCTCCAGTGTCGTGGTCGCAAACTCCAGCATCTCCCTCTTGCCCTCCTGGTCCCTGGGATCAGGTGTCCTGGGCTTTGGTGCGATCAGTTCCTCCTCTGAAACCAAGAGCGGGCTCAGCATGCAGAGAAGCAAAAGGACAAGGGAGCACGGATGCCCAGCCCTTGCCCTATCCCTCGTCAGGGCTGGAACCAGGGACCATCTTTGCTCCCACTGCTGGCTGCACACACTTGTCCTCTGGGTCTCAGCCAGTCTCAGAGTGGCTTTGCCCTCTGCCCAACGGGGTCTGCCGGCAGTGCGAGGTCAGTGGGACAGGAGCTGTGGCAGCTGCCAGGAGCCTTGGCTGCTTTACCACAGAGCAGAGCCTGCTGGGGACACCCTGCCGCCGTGCACCCCCTTGGAGGCACGAGCCCAGCCAGTGTTGCCTGCTGGCCCAATTAACGCCTGCTAAGGAGTTCACCCTACGGGAGGGATTCCAGCACCTCCCAAAGAAGGGAGAGCACCAGTGATGGGGAGGCGACTGGAGCAGCATGGAGACCCTCAAGCACTCAGGTTCATCCCTGCCCTGCTCAGGATGGTACAGGGTGGTCCTGGAGGAGCACCAGAGCGTGTTACAGAACCAGCCCCTTCCGCCTCCTGGGGACAGGGCCTGGGGCCGACAGGGAGCTGGGGCTCCCTTGCAGCGGGGGCAGCCCCGTTCATGCAGTCACACCACAGCAAGCAGCATGGACACAGATGGGCAGGGTGGGATGGCAGGGCCTGCGCTGGGCAGCACCAGCTCAGCAGCAAGGCTCAGCAGACGGATGTGGCGTGCGGATGGTTAGTGGCCATGGGGTGAAATGGGCCATTGAGCTGGGCAGGGGAACACATTTCATACCCATTACTGTGACATGAGCAGTGCCTGCAAAGTAAGAAGAGGCAAAGGTGAGGTCTCGGTGGGAGGGAGCAGGAGTGGACCAGCTGCAGCTAAGCTGGAACCACCCCACGGAGCAGGACACAGTGTGGGGCTCTGCATGCCCAAGGGATCTCTGCACACTGTCCCTGGGCCATGGGACCATGGAGAAATCCAGGCATATCCCTCCTGCATAGCACAGGGAAGCACCCAAGCCAGGAGGTGCCACCCCAGGAGTCTGGTGGGCCCCCCTCATCCTCTCTGCAAGACCACAAGTGGGGCCAGGCAGTTCCCCCACCCCAGCTGACAGGAAGGCCAGTGCCCATCCCTGGGGCTGCTGCTGGCCACACTGGCCCCACCGGTAGATCTCGGATGGTGAGACCCAGGTCTGGCCCCTCACCTTCATCCTCTGACACATCCAAAATCTCGTCCACAGTCTCTGGGAAGCTCATGCGGTGCTTGTCACTGGCTGACTGCTGGAGCAAAGCGCAGTGTCAGAGGCCGGCCCTTCACTGCGCAGCCCCTGGTAGCCCCATCCCCATGCCAGGCTAGGCACCCAGCCGCCAGTGCTGGCCCTGCCCAGCTGTGCTCAGTGGCCTTAGCCTGGCTGCTCCCAGTCCCAGCCCTGCTCCACAGGGTCCTGGGCCCAGACTCCGGGGACTCACCGGGATGTCGGTCTCCTCAGTGACAATCTTGAGCACATCTGTGACAGAGATGTAGCCAAGTCGCCTTGCAATGGCCAGAGGAGTGGTGCCGTTCTGTGCATGGAGGAAGCACTGGGTCAGCAGCAGCCACAGGGCAGCCCGGGCAGGCGCCTGAGCTTGCCACGGGGCGTGGGGGTGCGGGCGAGCGCCGTACTCACTGTGCTGATCTCGTTGGGAGAGGCGCCGTGCTTCAGCAGCAGCGTCACCACGTCCGTGTGGCCCTGCTGTGCCGCCTGGTGCAGAGGGGTGTAGCCAAGCTGCAGGGGAGCACGGAGGGTGCTGCCGTCAGTTCTGAGTCTGCTGCCCCAGAAATGCCACCAGGTCTCACCCTGTGCTTCGTGCCCGGAGCATGAGGGCAGCTCCCTCCTTCCCCAGGTGAGCAAAGGGCTGTGCAGAACCCAGCACTTGCCCGAGGCTGTAGCTAGACTATAGCGGCTTCAGAGACAGGACAGCTTGGAGCAACGTGGGGTGGGGGGAAGTGGGAGCAGGGAGGGAGGCTAAGCGCTTCCCATCAACCTGCACCCTGTTGCCCAGGGCAGAAGGGTCCTTGGAGCACATGACATCTCTGTACCTTAGTCTTGGCATTGACATCAGCCTGGTGCTGTAGCAAAAACTTCACCAGCTTGATGTTCCCATAGTGGCTGGCCACGTGCAGTGGGGTATAGCCCATCTGAAAGACAAGATCAGGTCTCAGTCTGCCCTCAATATTATCTCCCACCTTTCTGGCTTGGGTACGCTCATCCCACGGGCAAGCCTCCATGGATGAACGATGGGGCACGCGTGTGGGTGCTGCCCGAGAGCCCAGGACTCAGGGCAGAGGGCACACTGCAGAGCACACCACGTTGTGCCCAGGGGTACAGGTGTGAGCTGTGGGAGCAGGCAAGAATCACTTCTCCAGGGAGGTGGGGGTGAAGAGGAGGAAGAGTCCCCAAGACACAGACAAGATGGTAAGGATGCCTGTGAGAGACGAGACTCTTGCACAAAGAAAAAGAAAATCAATGCTCCTCCTGGAGCCCGCCTAGAGGTATCTCCCCCACGTTTTTCACCACAGCCATGGTCAACACACTACTTTACCCTGGTTGTTGCGTCCACAGTGACTCCGTGTTTCACCAGAACATCAGCAACCAGCACGTGCCCCTCTTGGGCCACCAGATGGAGAGGAGTCAGGCCACTCTGCAAAGAGAAGAGATCTCAGCACAGTGGCAATGCCATCACTGCAGCTCTACCAGCAGAGACTCTCACGTCAGGTCTCCAACCTGGTGAACTGACTGACACTGTGCTGTTGGCCAGTGCACTGCTATGCAAATGCAGGGAGGCACCAGGGCCTGGACTACCACCCTGTCTGCTGCTGCCCACCAGGGTGTTTGCCTCCAGCCCGGCAGGACATGCCGGCACAGCCTACCTTGTTGCCTAGGTCGCCATTGCCTTGTTTGGAGAAAAGCAGTGCCACCATGTCTGCATGACCCTCCTGGGAAGCCAGGTGTAGGGGGGTGACTCCTTGCACAGACTCCGCATTCGCAGAAGCGCCATACTGCAGCAAGCTACTGGCCACCTCCATCTGGTTCTGCCTGGCAGCAATGTGCAGGGGGGTGTACCCGTTCTGCAGGGAGAGAGGCTCATTGCAGCACTCGGTCCCTGCTATGCAGACCGCCAGGGACGGAAGGGGCCCCCTCGCCTCTCCAGGCCAGGTCTGCCCTTCCTAGTCACCTCTAGCGCTCAGGAACGCAGGTTTACACCCGAACACCTCCCTGACAGCAGCTAGCCTGGATGCCCAGGTCAAATCCCACCCTTCCAGCCAAGACAGCACAGGGGTTTCAAAGACCACCTGCTTCAGGTTCAACTGGTATCTGCTGTCCTGGAGTTTTCCACACGAATTTCTACAGCAGTATCAGCAACATGGAGCTGTGAGCAGCCAGGGCAGACAGACACCTCCTAGAACGTGTCTGGCTGAGGTGTGGAGCAAAGCTTGCAATATGCAGGATTAGTATTCCGGCAGAGCACTGCCTTTGCTGCCACGCTGCAGGAGCGAAGCAGCTGGCAGACACCCGCTGCCTGGGGCGACAAGCAGGCTGTTGGTGACGCAGACCAACGGCGGATTGGCGCTGGTACCGGCTGCTCCCGATGCCTGCCCAGCGAGTCTGCCAGTAGCCAGGGGCAGAGGGCAGTGCCAGATGGGGAGGGTCGGCACCAGCAGCCACTTGTCTGTTCTGAGGATGCAGCGTCTGCAAACAATGTGGAAACCGAGGCTGCTGGTCTGCTCTTTGGGGAGATGCTCCCCGTGCTCAGGCAGAGCGGGGCGGCTCTCACGAACGTGTGGGTTTTCTGACCCACTGCTTCACAGCTGCATGCAAACATTCGTGTGTGGCTTCCCAAACTGTCAGACTGCAGCGCTGCTCCACAGGGCTTGCCATGGAAACCCGTCCCCAGGCAGCAGTCACCACGCTGCCAGCAGGGACTATCCCTGACACAGCTGGCACCCCTGCCTGCCCCACGTGCTGGGGCAAGGGGTGGGCAGCCACGAGCAGCAGGCGTGGAGAGTGGCTGGCGGTGATCAGTCCCTTGTACACCCCCTAAGTGTCAGGGCAGAGGGGCAACGCTGGCCACAGGCTGGCATGCATTGGACACATGACACGTACCCACATCCCCAGGGACACCCGGTCCAGTCTTACCCAGGCTGAGCTGTGTGGGGAGCTCCCCGTGGGAAGCAGCAGCTTGACGATCTCCAGGTTGTTGTGGTGCACAGCCACGTGCAGCGGGGTCAGGCCATTCTGGGGAGGGGGAGAGGGCACAGCCAGGTGAGTCAGAGCCTCTCCTCATACCACAACATTCCTCCCACTGCCACAGGAGCACCACTCACCTTCCCTGCTGCATTGGGGTGAGCGTCACGTGCCAGCAGCAGCTCTGCCACATCCACCTTCCCATACTTGGCTGCAACGTGGAGAGGGGTAAATCCTTTCTGAGGAGAAAGGCAGCCCATCACAGGGTGTACAGGGATGAGAAGGAGAGCACTGGCGCATGCTGCTGTCCTGTGACAGGGACGCTGTGCCACCAGCTGCCCAGCCTTGGCCCAGCTGGGTCACGCCGTTGGTGGCAGTGGCCACAGCAGCCTACCTTGGTCATGCAGGTCTGTGAGGCCCCCTTCTCCAGCAGCGCCAGGGCCGTGTCCACATGTCCCTCCCGGGCGGTGACATGCAGTGGCATATGCCCTGCTGTTGTGGCCAGGTTGGGGTTGGCATTGTTCTCCAGCAGGAGTTTGACCATGCCAGTGTGGCCGATGCGCGCAGCGCAGTGCAGAGGCGTCTGGTCGTCCTGTGAGGGAGGCAGAGAAGCTCTTTTGGCAGACCTGGATCAGTCCCTTGCTCGCTGTGCTGAAGGGGCCCTGGCCCTGCTCCTGCTGTTGCACAGCCCCTGGCAGGCCGGGCTCTGGACAGGTGACAGTGAAGAAACCAGCATCAGCTGTTCCGAGGACTGGACTATCACATAGGTTCTCTGCACCTACCTTGGCCTTGGCATTGGCTTTGGCTTTGTTCTGCAGCAGGTACTTTGCCACCTCTGTGTGCCCAGCTCTGGCTGCCATGTGTAGAGGCGTCTCTACTTTCTGCACCAAGGACAGGATAAAGTGGTGAGGCCGTAGGAGGGGATATGCCTTCTTGCAGTCGTTCCTCTGATCTGAGCACAGAAGAGCAGTTCCCACAGCCTTTTCTGGCCCCTACCAGTTTCTCCCACCAGCACAAAGCAGGAGGCACCAGGGATTGCTCAGGAGAGCAGAGAGAGCAGGGCTTGGGCAATCCCCACCGCCTGCTGGACCCCGCCATGCCAAGATCCCACAGCCCCAGCCAGGGTGGGACTCACCACATTGGACACATTAGGAGAGGCTCCGCGCTGCAGTAGGGTCTTGACAATGGGCAGATGCCCCATGAAGGCAGCCACGTGTAGGGGGGTCAGCCCAGACTGCAGAAAGAAAGGGGCGAGGAGCCAAGATGGGGGCTGATGGCATTGCCAACATCTCTTCCTGCCCCTTCCTCCCCCTCCCCAGGACATGTTCCAGTGGAGGCAAACTCCGGGTGCCCGACCTGGCCCCAGCAGCCCGGTGAGCTGCTGCCTCCTCTCCAGCCTCCCTGCCCTGTGGGGAGCAGACTGTGGGGCGACACTGCCAGGCTCAACAGGCACTGAGCTGCAAAGAGCTCTAAGCCACAAAGAAGGCGGCGCCTGGGGACCAGCAGAGGCAGCGGGGAAGTCGCTCCACTGATGCAGCAGGAGAGCAGCAGGAGAGCTGGGGCTGGGCTGCAGCCCACCTACCTCTGTGACGGCATCAATCGAGGCACCCGTCTTCAGCAGCAGCTCCATCACCCGGATGTGGTTCTTCTTGCAGGCGATATGGAGGGGCGTGAAGCCGTTCTGCAGACGGACAGATGGACAGTCATTTGTGAGAACACTCTCCCTCTCCCTCTCCCCTGCCCCAGCCCTGCCTGCGCCTCCTCACTGACCAGGGCTCGGGAGTTAGGCTTGGCCCCCTTCTCCACCAGCAGCTTGGCGACCCGGTGATGCCCGCAGTGGGCGGCCACGTGCAGCGGCGTGAGGTGGTCGTGGGTGATGTCATCGATCTCGGCGCTGTACTGCAGGAGCAGGCGCACGCAGTCCAGGTGGTCGCCCTGCGCTGCCATGTGGATCGGCGACAAGCCGTTCTGCAACCGCGGAGTGGGGCCTCAGGAGGGGACTGGGCATCCCACCCAACCCCTGCCTTGCTGGCCAAGCCACAGCTCAGGGACAGAAGAAATGGCACGTTCCCCAGGGTGCTACCAGAGAGAGCCTCAAACTCCCTCACCGAGACTTACAGGGGAGCAAGGCTGAGCAGAGGGCAGGGCCTGAAGAGCTGCTGCTATAGGGCAGGATGTCCCCAGGCCACCCCCCTCTCAGGGCTGGTCCCTCTGGAGCATGCAGCCCTCAGAGAAGGGGCTCCCACTGGGGCCAAGGAGGAGGTCAGGAAGCTCCTCACTCCTTGGCAGGCCAAAAGCTCGGCACCAGCCCAGCCATGGGTGTCATCCAGCAATTGTGTACAGCTTGTTACCCACCCGTGCTGCCCTGGGACCTGACACCAAGCACAGCCCCATGGAGTCCCCAGGTACCTTGGTTTTGGCTTGAATGGGAGCCCCGTGGTCCAGCAGGATCTCTGCAATTCGCACATGTCCGTTGCGAGCTGCACAGTGGAGAGGGGTCAGCTCATCCTGGGGAGAGACGGTTCGAGGGCTGAGCATGGGCAAGGAAGGGCAGGGCTCCCCTCAGGCAGGAGGGTAACAGGGACTTTGGACTTGTTTGCAAAATACGGCAAAACTGAGCCTGCCCTCAGACCCCAGGGCACACCTGCTGCAGCCACGCAGCCTCCTCTCACCTCTACGTGCACCAGCGAAAAAGCTGGTCCATCCCCTTAGTGCCCCAGGGACCTCCCCTCGCACACCCAGCAAGACGTTCTCAGGGTATGCGCTGGGTAGCACAACACAGCAGGGCTCCCCGGAGCTCGGGGAGGGAGACAGCTCATGCACTTGCTGGTGATTCAGAAGCAGTCTCACCTTGGTCCTCGTCTCTATCTGGGCCCCGCGGTCCAGCAGCAGCCGTACCATGATGATGTTGCCTCGGCGGGAGGCTATGTGCAGGGGAGTGATCCCATTCTGACAGAAGGAATGGCAGTCTGTTAGAGGGAGCAACCCCTTCTCTTTGCCCCGTGGGGCTGCAAGGAGGCATGGGGTGAACAAAGGACAGAGGGCAGGGGAGAGCTAAATCCCTGCGCAGGGACGGTGCTGAGGAACAGCCTGTTTCACAGGGCTGGGAGAGAGGGTGAGCACCTGCTCCTGCCTGCAGCTAAAGGCTGTGGACAAAAGCTGCACAGAGCTTGCAGGAAAGCACCAGCTCATGGATTTGGCTGTACCATGGGACTGGAAGAGGCACGCCAACTGCAGGGTCTATCAGCTCTGCCCTGCAGCAACAGCATCAGCTTTCCCTCAGCCTGGACACAAGGTCCCAAGGGCTTCCAGGGATGCATGGCTAAATCCGTCAGAGTGGAGACGTAGTAGAAAAGGCCCATGCTGGTTATTAACGGCCGCTCCCCAGACGTGTATCAGTGTGCTACCTTCTGCACGGTCCCACCTCAACAGCATACCCCGGCAGCCGCTGCATCCTCCTCTGGTGCTGCAGCAGTACCAGCCCCAGTAGCCTTCTGACTTTGCACTCACCTGGGGTGTGAAGTTGACACTGGCTCCACGGTTCAGCAGTAACTGGGCCACACTGAGATTCTCGTAGTGGGCTGCAATGTGCAAGGGGGTAAATCCAGTCTAGGGGAAAGAAGGAGGGATCAGCCCAGCCAGACACATGCTCCCTGCTGAAAGGATGGATAAATACAGCATACAAAGCTGCTGTTCTCCCTGGGAATTTGGGAAAGCTCCCAGAGACAGGATGGGAAAGCCACACACCTTGGAGAGAACGTCAGCATTGGGGTCATTCTGCAGCAGCACGGCAGCTGTGCGAGTGTCATCGTTGCGGGCTGCAATGTGCAGGGCAGGCAGGCGGACCTTACCCTTTGTCCCATAGTTGATAAGGTGAGCAACCACGTTCTCATGCCCTTGCTGCAGAGCCACAGCTAGTGGTGTGAAGCCGTCCTACCAAGGAGAGGCAGGTGAGAGGGGGAGAGCCGAAGAGCCATGGCAACACCTGGCACAAACCAAGAGCAGCCCCAACAAGCAGGGCCCAAGGGTCCTCCCTAAGAATCTCACCTCTGTGGCTACATTCTGGTTGGCTCCATTTTCCAGCAAGAACTTGACAACTTCCAGGTGGTTTTCCTGTGCTGCCATGTAGAGGGGTGTGAAGCCTTTCTGCAAACACAGGGCCGTGCACATCAGCACAACTCTTCCTCAAGTTTCTCAGGCTCCTTGCAGACTTAGAGACCATCAACACCCACACCCCCAGCTCACTGAACTGGGGCAAAAGCACACACAGTGTGAGTGGGGAAAAGCGAAAAACTAGCAATGGTGCAGCAGTCATAGAAAGCTGGAGTCCGAGGCTCCCCACATCCAGAAAGAACCAGGGGACGCCTCACAGCAACAGTCAACCCAGGAGACACTGCCTTCCACTCACTGCCACTACTCTCCTTTGCTTCAGGGACGTTTCTCCTGTCGGGCAAAAGCTCAAGAGCTTGCAGCACCACCAGGCCCAAGACAGAGGACAAAGGCAGCACAGTGTGCAGAGCTGCAGAGGTGCTGGAGACCTCGTGGCTGTGCCAAGGAGCCATTGGCCATGAGTCCTCCCAGGACACGTTGAACGTGCCTCTGTGTGCTGCCATGGACTCCCCCAGCAGAGAGACCACGCTGGTCTCCCCATATCCCTCAAGACTCTCTCCTCACCAGTCACACACTCATCTTTCAGGAGTCTGGCAGAGCAGTCCTTGCCTCTAAGCAGGACTAGAGAGAAACTGTAAAGGGCTGCTGGAGTGCCCACGCTGGGAACAGTTCCCACCATGAGGACACCACCATGCATGCTGGGTGCTTTTCCCACCCCAGCCCAGGTCCCTCTACCTGTGACTGTGCATTGACGTTGGCCCCGTAGTTCACCAGCTCCCGGACCACGTCCTGTTGTCCAGCCAGGGCAGCGATATGCAGGGCTGTGTTTCCCTTCTGAAAGACACCACATGGCAGCGCTCAGGGGCTGGAGCATCCCAGGATCCTGGGGAAAGATGGGCCTGACACGTGCTAACACAGGTGCAAAAGGAGCAGCTGGCCAGGGGAAGCCTGTGGGGTCATGTGGCCCTTGCTCCATGCCCCATCCCTGCTGTAGATCAGGCAGTTACCCCTGACATTTTCTGGCTAGGGAAGAGAGTGATTTCATCTCTCCCATGAAGTTACTGGCAGCAAAAGCTGTGTGCATTGTCAGGCTCTGTGTACCTCCAGCACGGAGAGATGGAGAAGGGAGGGAGGCTGGGGGAGCTGAGCTGGCAGTCTTCAGGCAAAACTGCAGCGTGTGCCGTGGTAGCCAAGACATCCCGGCAGAGCTAAGGGATGATAAACAGGCTGGAAAACGCAGACACAGGCTCTTCTGACTTGTACTTTTGGGTGGTGCGGCAGAACGCCAGACTCTGCTCCACGCCCCGAGCCTTGCCAGAGCACCGCAGAGGTGGTGAGCCGGGCCCCCTCCTGCTCTCACAGACCTCCCGACAGGGCTGCGGGCTGCTCGTTTCTCAGCCCTGCTTGCTTGCGCCGTGGTCTTGCTTCCCACCAAGCAAGAGCCACAGCCCGTTGTCACGATGCAAGGAGAGAACAATATGTTCTTCACAGAGCACCAGAGCTCTCCAGGCTTGCGACAACGGTACCACGGCCGTCTCAGTGCTGCAGCACGCAGGGGCTGCCCCGGGGCAGCAAGGGCTGCCCTGAGCCAGCAGCCAGTGCCAGGAGGTTAGTAAAGACAGCACTACCACGTGTCGTGGCTTCTGCTACTCCCGCCTTGAGCTCGCAGTGGTCTCCGTGGTCCCCACAGGGCAGAGGTATGTGTGTAGAGGAACCTCCACCCCCCCCGAGGTGCCTAGCACAGCGTTGACTGTGCTGAAGTCAGAGCCCAGCCCCAGCACTGCCCCAGCACAGCCGTTCCACGGCTGAAAGCAAACAGTGTGATTCACTGCACAGCTCCTGCTGGTGTCTGGCAGCAATGGCAGGGTGTGGAGTTGTGACTACTGTGACTAGACTCCCTTGTCCTCACCTTGGTGGTTGTCTCCAAGACGATCTCCTTGTGCAGCAGCTCCACCACCATTTTCACGTGGCCCTCCTTGGAGGCCAGGTGCAAGGCGTTCAGCCCATTCTGAAGGGAGCAAAGGTGGGAGAGGGGCATTAGTATCCTGCTGGTGGGGACTGGGGCTCTCTGGGGAACCCTCTACTCTGAGCTCCTCTGCAGACACGACTGTGGGCACTTGGCTCACTCTGGAGAAGGTCCAGGTCGGCGGGTGCAGGAGTCACTGCCTTGCCCTCAAGCCCTGCGCTGGCATGCAGCTCGACAGTCATGGTTAGCTCCATGCTGCCAGGCCGACCGCACGCAGCTGAATGCTGAGTTGCTGACTAATGCTGGAGGTTTCTCCATGAGCAAAACATGCAGCCCCCGTAGATGATTTCCTACAGATGAGTGGCACTGCAGCTCAGCATGTGTGCATATGGCACCACAGGCACTGTTTGAGTCCTCCCTGCTCATGACATATCCCTGATGTCAACTCCTGTCTTTGCTTAAGTAACTTTCATTGGAGTGCCCCTTACTGTGACCACCTGCCCACAGTCAGACTTTTCAAACCTAAAGCGCAGAGTTGAGTTTTGTGTATGGCCCAGAGTAAGGATGGGCCAGAGCTGCTGTGTAAGTGCACACAAAAACCTTTAACGTACACAGACAGAAGTGCAGTGAAAAGCTCTGCCTGGGACAATGATTTTATCAAGCAGCAGCAAAATTTAATTCACAACAGTTCAGGAGCTTCCAGTCCAGCAGCTGGTTCCTCCTGGCTTTGCAGACTGCCCACCACCAGCCCAGTCCTGCAGCCCGTGCTCAGGAGAGGGTCGGCTTTGCTCCCACAGAGCTCAGCTGCAGCTAAGGGTGCAGAGAAAGTGTTGGCTGTGCCACTGCTAAGCTCTACCAGTTCTAGAAAGCTCCCAAACAACTGAAGTGACTTCCCAGGAACATCTCTGCATGCGCCCCAGTGTCACTCGCCTTTTTCCCACACATGGCACCGGAGCACCAGGAGCACAGGGCTCACCAGGAGCACAGGGCTCGCCAGTGCCCTGCTGGCATCCCCGGGTGGTCAGGAGGTGTCAGGACAGTCAGCACCCTACAGGCTGCTAAGACAGCTTCTGCTTCATTATTGCTGACACCTTCTTCTGCCTCCCAGCTGCAAGCAAAAGGGCTGGGATATTTGCTGGCAAAGAGGTTAAATACTTGCAGGCAATTTCAGATGTCACTTTTCCCCCATAAGGTAAACTTCCCTTGTCCCTCACTTCTCCAAGGTGGATGCACTATGTTTACTCACCCCTACGCAATGCTGTCACGTGGCAGAATGATGCCAGCTCCCCGGAGGCACACAGTCCTGCCCAAGTATTTCACCTCGCAACCATCTGTTTCAGCTCCTGTAGAGTACTGGAAGGTCACTTCACAGAATTGCTTCATCCCCACCTAAATATAGGTAGGGGAGCAGAAAATGCCCGGGGAGGCTCCAGTTCTAGCCATCAACACTCCAGTTAAACTTAGAACAGCTTCAAGAGTGTTATCATACTGGAAAGAGGTTTCCCACTCACTCTCACTCAAAGCACCAGCTATCCAGGACCCTCGTCGAAAAGTCACAGATCCTTTTGCTCAACTCTGACTACAGCACAAAGAGCAAAAAACTAAAAATCTACAGGCTTCCTCAGCACACCAACTCCCAAGTCCCCATGAGCCTCCAGCACAAAAGACCTGCTTCCAAGGGAAAACAAAGCGGGAATGCTGCAACACCCACAGAACAGAGACACTGAAAGGAAACACTCCCCAGCCAGGACCAGCCACGCTGAGCCCATTGCCCAGTCAAGCCCAGCTTCTTTGGCTAAGGCACCTACGCACCCACATGCCGATGGTCACCGATGGACACCCCCACCTTCGCGAGCTCACATTTTGGTATGTGGCCACTGACACATGCACTTTTTCTCAGTTACACTCATGCAACAAACACCTGGAGTACAAGACCACAGCTGCTCAGCTGCTCTCCGCAGCGCATGCCTTTTTATGCAGGGGATTCATAAATAACCTCCTGAATGCTGAAAACCTGTGAGGAATCGTTATTCTCTGGCCTTACAGCAATTAGAACAACGTTTGCAGAAGATTGTTTCCCAGCGGCCCATTGGTATCTCTGCTCCAGGAACAACAAAGGCTGTTCTGCACATTTGCTTTGGCTTGACAGCTCATCTGACCCAAAACTGCCACACGATGTGCTTAATTTTAAAGGTGCTGTACTCCCCCCATTAAGCGCAGCAAACGCTTCCCAGAAATCCCAGTTGCCAGCTGTCAGTGTGACAAACACAGCCCTGTGGAAAAACACAAAGGACAGGACTTGGTACTTAGCTGACACCAGAGCGGGGCCCTGCCCGGGACTGCCCGTCAGGATGGTGACTGCCCACCCCAAAGGGACCATCTCCTGGCATCTCCGTGCCCGCACAGCGCCGTGCCCTGCTGTGGCAGCAAGGTGTGCTCCTGCTCAGGCCTCCAGCTCCTCAGGGATGAGATGGGAGCATGCGGGAATTAGAAACATGAGAGCGGAGGGTGATGAAGACACTGATGTAGATGGCAGCAACGAAGGGGATGAAAGTGGCGGGATGAAGATCAGATGGCATGTCAAGGTCTCTGCACTTGAGCAAGAATACAGGGCCTGTGGGATAGGTCTGACCACATATATCCCTCCTTATTTTATACAGGACATGTGAGGTTGGACCTTTCCCACAGGTCTGATATTCCTCAGAAGGAAACCCCAAAGTGCCATCTAACCTCAGGGAGACGGCAGGAACCAGTGCAAAGACATCACTGAAAGAAAGGCCTCATACTGCTGTAGCCGCGTGCTCCTTCCTTGTCAGGGTGTTAGATCTCCTCACCAGCACCAGAAATCTGTCTGGAAACAGGACTTGCAGCCAGTCAGTGGAGACAGCTGACGACAGACTGTCTCTCTGGGTGAGGAAGAAAGTCAAAGCCATCATCTTTAGCTCGTGGCTGGGTCTCCCTGTTAATTCTTTGCAGAGCCCTCTCCAGAACCACACATTCCTCTGCACTGGAGCAGTGGACACAGAAATCCCCCCTCTGCATTTAGACTTGTCGTCAGAAATGAGCGGAGAGCTGCGGCTCTGCGTGTGGTTTCCCACCTCTGAAGGCACCAGCCAGAGCCACCAGACACAGCCCCATCTGCTCTTGCCCTCTCCTCCGGACACCCCTAGGAACTGGCAGGAGAGGATTCTCTGAGCCTCCTGTGAACAGGCAAAGTAAGATGATTTCCCTGCCAGGCCCTGCTCCAGCTCTGCACACACAGGGCACACAGGGACATGCCACACACAGCAGCATCCCCAGTCCTTCCGGAGAGGAGAGCGACACGGAGCAGCAAGATCTCCCTGCTCCTTGCGACTCGCTTTCCCAGAGGTCTGTAAGGGCGCAGTGGTGCACTAAACACCTGTTTGTCTCTGCTCACGTGTAGCTCAGTGTTTGGAAGCAGGAGCAGTGTGACTGCTTCCAGCGACTGGCCCGCTGCTGCGGCTCAATCACAGGGGCTTCTGGCCCCCCAGGAGAGACTAAGGGAGCAGCTGCTGGGTTTAATGACTGGGCCAAATTTTGAAATGAAGCACAGCAACCTGGAAGATCCCATCAGGTGCAAACATGTGACCTGCTCAGCACCGAGCGCAAGCCAAGTCCTGCAAGCCCAGTGCTAAGCACATGTCATGTGGCCTCTCCTCCTCAAACCCTGTACATCTCCAAAATGATTACGGGATCAGAGCCTCTAACCCACCAACAAGACCCCATGGAAAGGCCCATCTTCAAAGGACTCAAACTGAAAATTTTCTGTCTTGTCTCTACAAGAACTCTCTGATCTAAATCCCTTATGTCCACACACAGCTCCAGGACAGAAGTCTCTCAGAGTATCCGGATGCTGATTATGAGCTAATAATCCAGAGAGTACTGTGATGAACAAAATGAGCATCTCCTGACCTTTCCCCAAACCTCACCTAGTGTCCCAGCAAGGAGAATGCAAGCTGCAGTGTGCCCCAGGGGCCTGCAGAAGCCCAGCAGCCCTGCATGGTACCATTGGTCAGCAAAGAAAAGGAGATGGTGACATTTCCTGGGGCAACCAGTCTGCAGTAACGGCACTGGCCTCTGCAGCGCACAGACCAGCAGGTCTGAACTTCACTTGGTTTGGGACTTGATACTGAACCAGATGAATACATATTTGTGCTACCTGCCTCCCCAGCACCACTACTGCTCTGGAAAGCAGCCAACAGTGCAGTCTGTCTGTCCCCCCTGCTTGGCCCAAGCCCCTGAGTCTCTCCCTGCAGCACCAACCCCAATTCAGGCTGAGCCACTTGCAATCGGCAGCTACAGAGATACAAAATGTTCTGTTGATTATGTGCAAACAATTCCTCTGTGCCCACAGCTCTCCCTCCGTGGGGCAGACCTGTCTCTGCTCTGGCCTGGGAGGGGCTTCACCTGCCCAACACCTCCCAAGGCACCGAGATCGCATTTTTCAAACATCCCCTGCTTGTGTTCAGCTGCAGCTTCTGGAAACCTGACGGAAAGCCTGAGCATTGCAGGCAAGGGGAATATCCCCAAGAGAGATTCCTGCAACGCCCCAGCCACTGTGCTACACTCCTCACAGCTATCTGCTCTGCCCTCTGATAAGCAGCTGAGCCCCTTCCAGCTGTCCCAGTTGCTTGTCACCCTACGGGAGCCTCAGATCTCCCTCTCTGCTCACTGTTAATGCCCTTTGCTATGCTCCAGCCAGTATTGCCAGGCTCTCAGATCTTTATAGCTGTTGCTGCCCTCCCTGTCCCAAAGACAGCTGGTCCAGATGTGCCTCCTGGTCAGGCATTTTCCTCCCCAGCTCAGCTCTGGACACCTCCTCAGCAAGGGACAGCTCTCATGCTGCAGTCTGCCCTGCGTGGCCTCTCCCCTGAGCTCAATTCTGGTTAGGAGCTCCTGTGACAGCTTCCTGGCACAGGCAGGAACAGGGGGCTGCAGGTTGCAGAGCCTGGCAGGGAGTGGCACAGGCAAGAGGAAAACGGGGTCTGCCAGGATCAACTCTGCACCCCAGGGATCCCCCACTGTACTTTGCCAGGGTGGTGTGCACAGATCCCTCTGCTGGGCATGCCACTGCTCTGGAGACGTGTGCCCGGAGACTGCACAATGCCTTTGCAGAGCAGATCGCCCCCAGGAAACGACTTCCGTGCAGCAAAGTTGCCATTGCACTCTACCTAACACAGCAACTCTTTCGTCTCACCCCCAGCTGCTCCATCAGGAGCCAGGCACATCAGGCTTGGGATGGCAGTGGGGTCAGGAACAGCAGCCTCTCTCACAAAGTTTTTAAACTTCCTCTGCCAGGCAACTTACTACCAGCCAACTATAAGCTGGCTCTGTGGCAGGTAAGACTGTGGGATCAGGGCAGGTGCTCCCAATCATGGGGAACCATGGGGAACATCCCTGCCTCCATCTCACGGGAGCACTGTAAGGAAGGGTGCAGTGACAGTCACTAGGCCCAGGGGAGCCACCGCATGGCACGTTTTCACATGGACTAGAGATGGTACCAGAAGCCCTGTGAGTTTCACCTACCTGGTTACAGGTGTTAATATCTACCCCATTCCTGAGGTGATCCAAGGCTTTGTCCAGATTCCCGGATCTTGCAGCTCTCAAGAAACTGGTTGCAGCATCGGCCTTGGGGAAAAAAACAAAAAGCATGAGACAGAGTCCCCTTGCTCTCCCCCATCACCAGTACAGGGCCAGTCCTTCACTCGGTTGCAGAGAACATGACCACACAGAAGGCAGGGGCTGCGTGAGTCACAGTGGAACCGCTGGGAGAGACTGAGCCACCCCAGATCAGACAGAGAGAAGCAGGGCTGGGACCTGGCCTTAGAGCAGAGAGCATCCAGACGACAGGGCAGGAGCCACACGAGGTCTGCAGCTTGTCCCAGCGCTGCGGGCAGGGTAGGGAGGAGCTCTACAGGGACTCCTGCAGCCATGGCAGCTCTCTTGGCCCAGGAAATGCTCTGTGTCCTGGCTGAGAGACTGCAGCTGTGGTGAGCCCACCCCTGCTGTCCTCCAGAAACTGCTGTTTCTGTTTGCAGCAGCGAGTCCAAGAACCAGCACCAGGGATGCTGATCCCGGCCGAGCACTCTGCAGCCAGGCGAGTCGCAACTCTCTTCCGACAGAAACACGACAATGCCTCCCTGCACTGCTGACACACAGCCACCCCGGGCAAGGCACAGTGACACTTCAAGCAATGCTATTTAGCAGTGTAAGGCAGCAAATGAAAACCATGGGATGGCTCCCCAGAAGCTGGAGCAAAACAGGGTGGAAATGCAGTGGCATGGCTCTGTGAGGCTGGGACCTTGGACTGGTGACTACAAGCTGGTGCCTGCCTGCTAGGTACAGCCCAAAGGGCTCTCTCAGCAAAGAGCCACGAGACATCCCTGGCAAGGGCACAGGACACCCTCCCCTGCCTTCAGCTCCAATGGAAAATCAGAACCCCTCTTGTACCACTCATGTTGGGACTGACCGAAGGACTCCTGTGCTATGAAAGCCTACGTCCTGCCATCCCAGGCCATCCTGTAGAGCCTACAGCCAGGCTGCAGAGGAGGACCCAGGATTAGGAAGCTCCTGGACAGAAGCTGGAAGCAGCACAGACACAGAGGACAGCACTGGAGGCAGACCTAGGCAGGATGATGCACCACACAAGCCCAGGGCTCCTCTCTTCCCTTCTCTTTGCAGCCTCAGCCATTCAAACTGGGAGCAGCACAACTCGGCTGCGTTCTGCTCTCCTCCATCTGCCTCCCCCAGCCTATCCTTTCTGTCCAATCCTCCTACCCCAGAGAAACATAACCATGTCCTGGACCCACTGCTCTGCTACCCTCTGCAGAAGGAAGGCCCACACACAGGGTGCCCTGGCCCCCACTGTGCCAGGCACACCCTGCAGAACTCAGCCCGGGCTCCCACAGCAGTGGCTGGGTGCCATGGCCCCTTCTGGGGTAGCCCACAGGGTCAGAGGGACAGGTGGTGCAGGGCAGCACCACCATGCCCTGCCCAGGCGTGGAGCCTCCACGTGCAGGGGGAACACGTGCTGATCGCATGACCTCCTGTACCAGCTGGCTCCACTTGCTGCTGCCTCAGAGGAGAGTCCGGTCCATTTGGGAAGAGCCCCCAGATTCACAGCAGAGCTGCAGGCTTTGTGGAGGGCTGTGAGCACAGAGGAGACATGACATGGCATCTCAGTGCTCTGCTTATACAGGATGATCTACTGTAAGATGCAGAAGGGGGCACCAGCACTGTGCTTAGGAGTGCACGTTTGTGCTCTGAGCCCTGCGTGCTGTCTGGGGTCTCGCAAGGAAACACTGACAGCTTCAAGCAACAGGTTGAATGCAAAGAGCTTCTTCACCTCAGACTCTGCTAGAAGCCTCTGCACCTCAGGTCAGGATCAGTGACAGGGCAGCACCTCAGCTATGCTGTGGCACGCCAGCCACAGCGCAGACCTTCGACAGCAAATCCCCTGGAAAGCCAAAGCACAACTCAGCCAGGCTCTCCCACCCATGGGACACACATGGAGCTGCAAAGATTAAAATGGTGAAAGTCTACAGGCTCCAGCAGCAAAGGGGCTCCCGAAGCGTGCCCAGCAGCAGAGACTACAGGCAGAAAGCAAGCAGAAAAGCAAAGTGGAGGTCTCTGTAGGCATGAAGGAGAAGTGCATTGTATACTCACAGCCACGTCTGGACCGGACCTGCCCTTTCGTGCTGCCATAGTCCGGCACTTCAGCTGAAACCTGAGCCTGGTGTCCCCTCTCTCCCTCCTTGGTTATCTACTCCCCAGCTTTCAGAGAGCCAGTAAGTTACATTGCCTTCTATCTAAAAATACAAGCTCCCTCTTCGCTCCAATGCAGACCCTGCAGGGATCGCCAGCCACTAATGGAATTTGTTCATTTTCTCTCCATTATTGTGTCAGACAGGATATTTAATACCAAGCCGCGTCCGGAAAGCAGATGACTGCTGCCAAGTGCCGGGAGCGGGTCAGAGCTGCAGGTACCACCTCCAGAACAGCACAGAAAGAGCAGCCCCACAGACATGCCCAGGAGCCTGGCATTTCACAGGTAACACCTGCCACAGGGGAGAGAGGTTGTGGTTCCCTCCCAGCCCCCTGGATGCTGGGAGCCAGGGCCTTGGAGAACGTGCTGAGGCTTGAGTGCCTCAGAAGTACTGCCCTTCTGCTCCCCATGCTCAGCATGCACCTTTCAGAGATGGACAGAGAGATGCAGGTCATCAGACAGCACAAGCAGCCAGAGCAGCAGGGACAGCTTAGCTCAAATGGTAAAAGCAGAAGAAACAGATCTGCAGTCATATTGCTCTTCTGATGTCAGTATGCATGTTGGGGCTGCCTACCTACCCCTTGGGGGGCATTCGTTCACAACAGCTCGCTTTACGTTGCGGTGTCACAGAGATCAAGACAACACTAGATTAGCCAAGGAACTGAAGTAAGGATTGGGTCACTGCCATCTCCTGAATTTCAGCAAAGGGGAGCAGTGACAGCAAGAATTGCAGAGACCCTATGGACACAAGTTGGTGTGCGTATCAAAAAGACACACACATATCTCCCGGGCAGCACATCACCAACACACCTGAGCACAGACACACACATTGCACAGTTACCATCCACTAATAACCATAAAGCACAGCATGGGCATGCTGCATGCACCCCTTGGCATTTGTACGCACACGCAGTCACTTGCTACCCATGTGCCCCAGGATATACAGCAACTGCTTCCAGATGCAGAGACTGTCTCTACTGGTTTTCCTTTCTTTGGAGTTTGTAGGGTTTCTTTCCATTCTCCTGTGCCTTCCCAGCAATCTTCCAGGAAGAAGCTATACCAGAGGAGCAAATAAACTGCCTCACTTGCCATTGTGTACCTCTTGCACTCCTACACAGCTGCTACAACCTGCACACAGGTGTCATGCTCCAGACCTGCGGACATTCAAGCTGTGAAGTGTCAGAAGGCTGCTGCCAGCAACTCCTCACAGGAGGAGCCTCAGACCTGGAGTTTGCCAAGTGCTCAAAGAGCTTCTAAAGTAAAAAACATAGCACAGCACATCAGACTGTGCTTCCATTCTCCTTCCTTTTCTTTTCTTTCAGGAAAAAGCTCCCCTCGTCTGCTGACAATCTAAATTTTTCCCTCTCCTGGCCCTGATTAGTGGCTACCTCTGTTCCTATTCACAGGTGTCTTCCTGCTCTCAGCCTCACCCTGCAAAGAGTTACTGCCACTGGATGAATGTCCTAGCCTCTTCACCCCAACATGCAACGCCTGGACCTAAACAAGCCCATTGCATTGTAGCTGTGGCTAAGGCAATAAGCAAAGGGGAAGTTCTACCAAACCAGAGGCTCAGGCTGGATTTCAAGGTCAGAGGTCCAGTAATCCTGCTCTGCCTTCTGGCTGTAGATAGAGTCCTGCTCTAATCTCTTCTGGCAGTGCCATGCTCTCACTCCCACCCAGGGAGGAGCTCCGACCAGCTCCTTCTGCATATCACTGATAAAGGAAGGGAGGGTCTCAACACTCCCTCCTTCTGTGAAAGGTGGCCAAGTTTGTCAGGAGCCCACTCTGTACAAGCTGCTAAGTGCTGCAAGTAGATGATTCTCAAGTGGGAATGAGTTCAGGGACTTGTGCTGATCTCATAGTGTTTTCTGGGACACAAAGGCAGGCAAGAAGCAAGTCTCGCCACACTGTTTCAGACTGGCAAAAGGCGTACACACATCCTGCTACAGTGCCCTCTTTACCCTATCTGCCCACTTGTCTCTTCTATCTGCAAGTTTCTGCTGGAGCCACAAAGCAGCCTGAGCAGGGACTGCAACTCCTCCATTGCTTATATAGCACCTGGCATGAGGAAGGGCTGAGCCAGCTTCTTGCTAAGGAGTTGCAGAGGAGGTGGGACCTCTTCACTGCAAGGATGTGCACACAGGTCTGTGGGAGTGCCTGGGAACATGTCCTGCTATGGACAGGGCCAAAGATGCCAAAAGAAAGGTACTGGGTGCCCTTTCCAACAAGTCTCTGACTCCAGCAGTCCCTGCAGAGCAGCCCTGCCCGTGCCACACAGCCACCAGCCACAGCCCAGGCAGGCGTGGGGCAGCACACCCTGCCAGAGGCTGCCAGCATCCACTGCACCTTCTCACTGCTTGCAGAAACAACGTGCTTTGATGCTTGAAACCAGCTGATTCCTTGCTTCATTGGAAGATCTTCAAGGACTAGTTACAGAAAGGGAAGAGTGGAGGAGCTTGTGGTCACTGTGAGTGTTTTTGAAATGGGCTGTCTTTTCCTCACTCTCTACCCAAAGGTATCACACAGCCAGAGCTCTCCTGCAGTTGAAACATGCAGCGCTACAGGGGATCCTCAGTGTTGCGATTCTCAGTCGCATCATTCAGACCCCCTTTCCCCTTTCCTGGTCTCTGCCACATTTCTTCAGAATCTCTGGTCTCACAGAAGAACAGTGCTGCTCTTACACCAGAGAAGAGGAATTACAATGCAGACATTCAAATAACAAATTACTTCCCATGCCTTGGGGAGCAAAACGCTTTCTGCCCAACGGCAGTCAGACCCGGTGGCCTGGAAGTTTGGGTCTGCTCTGCTTCTGAGCCATGCGGCTGATGCGGGCACGAGAGGGAAGCTGGCTGTGCTGTGGCTTTGCCTGAGTCCCTGCATGCCAGAGGCAGAAGGATGCAGACCAGGCTGGCATTCATTCAGTTTTGCCTCCTCCAGACCTGGCTACTGGAAAACATTGTCAGTGAGGAGCAGCAGGCTTTGCTGCATTAAAAGCTTTCTATGGCTGCTCTACAGCAAAGATCTTGAAAGCAATTACACCACTTGCTGCCTCATGAGTTTTGTCACTAATGATAACTCTGCATCTTCAAACTCTTTTGTCTCTTTTGTATTCTTTGGAAGCCACGTGCTCCTTTCAGCAAGGAGCTTAGCAGCTCCATTGTTCTAATACTCTCTCAAAACTCCTCATTAGGAGCAACACGTACCACCCTTTCTCTGGGATACATTAGGAGCAAAGTCAGCTGAGGCGTCTTGCAAACCGGGATATGCAAACTGTGTGAACAACAGAGGAACAGCAACAGGAGGGCCACGATGCCTACTGAGAGTCGGGTGCTGCTGCGAAGGGAAGGCGCAGTTTTACCATTGGCCCTACCTGGGGGAGCCTGCAATGGCCTTTGGTCCTGCCAAGCAGACACACTTCTTCCTGTACACAGCCAGTCTGCCAGTGAACAGGGGGAAACAGAGCCAGACCTACCTGGGCTCATGAAGCCAAGGGCAGAGGAGATCCAGCAAGGAAACACCTGGCAGGCTGGGCAGCACACAATCACCCCAACAGCCAAAGAGCCCCAGGACTGGCAGTGAGATGCAAACCTGAATCCTGGCACCAAAGCCACATATTGCTACGGGTATCCTACACAGACGGTGTGGAAAGGTCCAACTCACATCTAGGAGATCATCCAGTCACCTCCAGTTGCTAATGCCAGAGTGCTGGCATCTAAGATCAGCGCTGCCAGCTGGGGAGGCAGTGCGAGAAACCTTGCAACAGCCCTTGACATTTGCTTTTGTATTTCTTTGCTCATGTGGGCTTGTGTCCAGTAGTGGGCATGATCTTCACTTCTGAGGCATTATTTCCAGGAGAGATAGCAAAACTGTACGTCAGTGTAGTGGTTTACTTTTAAGCAATTGCCCAACCATTCCTCTGGAACCAGAGCTCATTGGGACCTCCCTGCCTTGCAAACATCAAGTGCGCAGGTCTGCAGGTGATAACATGGATCCTTTCTCGTCAGATGAGAAGAATACGTCAGTCCTGGTAACAAACTAAAACAGCTGCTAAGATTAAAAGCAGTCAAAGAGGGCACTTAGGATCTCTCTAAGACGATCAGGGAAGATTAGGAAAACTGAATCAAAGATTCAACTAAAAATGCCCAGAAACAGAAATCACACTGTCTGCCTTACAGAAACTTTCTTTCCTATCTGTATTCACAGAAACTTGACCCTCTCAGTGGTGCCTGCAGTGCAAACAAAACCTACTGGCAGGTTTTTACTTTCTGAGTAGAAGACAGCATTCAGCAGAGCACAGCATCTCCAGAGAGGCAGCAAAGCTGCAGGCAGGCAGCCAGCGGAGCACAGAGAACAGGCCACCAGGCACATACTGCAAACCCAGAAAAAAGAAAAAGGCAAAAGCATTGGGAAAATTCATCAGATAAAAGGATAAATCCATGTGCTGAAGTTCTGTTGTCTAATCATTCTCACCTCTGCCCACACGATTTAGGACAGGTCTGCAGATCTTAATAGGACTGATGGGAGTCAAGGCACAAGCAGTCATCTCTGGAAGGCATCTGCCAAGTGAGTTTGTTCTCATTTCATGCACCAGTCTGAGTAAACCATGCTCCTTTCTGCTGAGCGGAGATTTCATGATAGTCCCAAGCCTCCCCAAGGCATGTACCCCAGAGGCCAATGGCTTCTGTGCCCAGCAGAGATCCCCAGACCAGAATGCCAGGAGGAGCCCAACCATCCTGCAGCAGGTGAATCGGAGCGTGCAGGAAATGCACGGTCTGCTCGTGTTCCTGCAGCAAGGGGCTGTTAGAGCTGGAAGACAACTCAGCACAACTGGCAGAGGACAAATCCCAGAGCAAAAGAAGAAGGCCCGTTGACAGGTTTGTGGGAAGGGAGGCAGCTTGACAATTAGTGTTTTGAAAGCACTGAAGAGGGGACAAGCTTTCAGGTACAGGCACCATACTGGCCCCTCCATTATATGCAGTCCTCCATCATTACATAATCATGAGCAACGAGCTTTCAGAAAGCCTATTTTTATGCACTCTTAACAGGAGAGGTAGTTCTGGACTGTTACTGGTGGTGCAGTTCAAGGCCAACATTAACTCAGTCCCTGCTGAGCATATTCAGATACCGACAGCATCTGTGTTGCCATTTGTCTCCTTCCCTCCCCCATCACAGGTCTCCTGTGCTAACTGCTGAAGCTGGAACAGGTTCAGGACTGTGAGAAGGGTGGATATGAGAAACAGCTTAATCTGCATGGAGCAAGGACTTGGGAGCTGCCCCTACACAGCCAGACTGATCCTTCTGATAAGGATCCCCTGGTGCTACAGCCTGCAGTTCTAGGAGAGCTTGAGCTTGCCTCTGCCAGGTCCTAGCTGCTACTATTGGATTTTATAAGTAGTAGCACCAAGATCTTGTTCTGTCATTTTTAAACCATCACCTCCCCAATGAAGTACAGTGCTGGATGCAGCAGCAATGAGTGGAGAGAGGAACAGGGGCTGGTCCAGAGGTCTGAACAGGGAGCTGGAGACCTGGACACTGTTCCTTTCACACAGAGCCAAAGCAAGGCAAGAACTAACACAGCTACTGCTCCTGCCAGCTGAGGCCATGCACGCCCAGGGGAAAGCTGTCGCTCTCCTTTGCTGTTAGCAGGAGCCTCTGCTCTCTGCATATCCTGAAAAAGAAAAGCTATTTTTACCTCATCAGAAAATATATAGACTGTGACTGAAGACAATACACAAGAGCTTTTTGCTCAGGCACTACACCTCTTCTAACAACATAACAGGGTTTACAGCTGCTGAGAGAGATGCAGCAGCACTGTAACTGCTTTTTATCTCCTGCTTTCCTAACGCACTTGTTTCCCTGGACTGTGACATGGCTCAGGTAGGTGTGTGCAGTGCACACGGGGCAGTTCAGAGGGCTCTAGCAGGTTGCCAGTGCAAGGGGGAAAGCAGAAACACGCTCTGAGCCTGCCTGCTGCACGCCAGGGACTCAGGCACACCTTGCAGACCAGCCTGCAGCCTGCCCTGCGCCCTGGCAGTGCCCCTGCACCCAGGAGATGCGCTGGGGTCCAGACTGTGTCATCAGGGTCTGCTCCAGTGACCTGTGGAGAAAATTCCTCCTCTTTTCTAGTGATGCTTATAAACTGCTTCTAATTTCTGCAGTCTGTTCCAACTCTTTCTCTGGCTCTGCTTCAGCAGGGCTACTCCACCTCGCCCTGCCTGCCTGCAAGAGCAAAGGCGCTGAGAAGGGGCTTTCTGCTGGGATCTGCAGGCTGCGAGGAACAGCAGCACAGCCCCTGTGCACGGCTGCAAGAGGCTACTGCCGGCGGCGCTCAGCCAGGCCGGTCCGGCCAGCGCTCGCCGTGCAGTCTCCGGAAGCCATGCAGGGAAGAAAGCATTGACAGGAAAGCACCTGAAGCACAGGCCTGGCAACGTGTCTCTGCCAGCTGATCCCTGGTGAGGACATGCGAGCAAAGCCATAGCAGCAGAGCCACCTGCTCCTCAGCAGAGCGAGTGCAGCACTGTGCCTACAAACGTCACCACTGCACCTGTCCCAGCACTTCGGGTGGGTAAAATAAGAAAGATGATAACACAGAAATCCACATTTACCATTACAATAGTGCAAAAATCCAACCCTTGGGGGCACCTCCCTTCTGCCAACAAAGCAGTGCTGCAAAGGATGAGGCAAGCAGAGCATTGGGGGGACCCAGCCATCCTGGATTCAATGCCAGGCTCTGCCAGTGGCTCCCAGCATGATCTTAGGCAAGTTCCCAGCGACCTAAGAAAGGCAGCAAACCCTTCCTGCCATTCTATGGCCCATTTAGCGGCAATCTTTTGGGAACAAGTGCCATTTTCTCTGGACCAGACCTAAGTCCATGTTACTAGCCAGGATACACCTGAACTACCGCAGGCAAACCAACACCCTGAGAACTGAGCTGATTCTTCTCCCCCTAGTGCTGCCCTGCAAGCCCCTTACCATGCCCAAGTACTCACCCTCACGAAACGCAGGCATGTCATCGCTGCAGGAGAAAGTCAGCTCACCCTGGACAGCTAGGGTCTGCAGCTCTGATCAGCCCACCGACACTGAATGCTGCAGCCAAACCAAGTGTGAGCAGCCAGTCTAGAAGAGGTTTATCAGCAGCAGGACAGCACCCTATCACCACTCACGCTTGCCTGCCTGAGTCTGGAGATTACAGGTTGTCCCATGTCAGATGAGAGCTGCCAGGCTGGACAACGAAGTGTTTAGTGAGTGTCATGCCTGAGGCACATTTCATAAACATATCCATGAGCTGTAAACAGGGAGGAGCCACGTGCATGAACACTGCTTTTCTTCAACGGAAGATGAAACTTCAGAAATAGAAAGCAACGTGAAAGAGCTCTGTGGCCAGAACCACACCATCTCTTGGTTTGTGTTGCACAAAGCAGGCTGGGCCAGAGGCAGTTAGCAGAAGACCCCAGATTGCTCACTGGTCTCTGCAGACCTTGGCTGGGCACAGTCCCAAGTGAAGGACACTGAGATGGCACTGAAGTGGCAAATGAGATCTAGTGACAGCAGCTCCCGGCCCTTTGCAGCCTGCAGCCCACTGCAGTACAACGAACGCGCCCCTTCCCCCCTTCTACCTGCGCAGCAGACTCCTGCTCCAGCATCCCTTCAGGAGATCCTTGCTTGCAGCAAGAAGGCAAGGGGTCCACACTGGTTGATGCATGCCCTCTCTGAAAGACATGCAAGGGAGTCACACCAATCTTCCAAAGGAACAGACCTCCTGGAGACCGCTCCCGTCCCACCCTCTCCTCGTGCTCTAGCTCCAGGTGACACATCTTGGAGCGATGCTCCTCTGGCGCTCCTGGCTGGCAGGAGGCATCCTTCTGCTCGTGTTTTGCTAAACCCATCTTGGACCCAGACACTAAATTGGGGCTATTTTGACAAAGCGCTGAGGGGGTGCAGGGGAGCCGCACTGGTTTCTATTTCCAGCTACTGTTCATCTGGCCCTTTTTGCCAATCACAGGTTCAAGAAGGCCAAGGCACTTCCTCCCAGGCACTGAAGCCAAACCAGTGAACGCACGGCCGTGAGGTGATGGCACCTGGGAAGGCCTGGGCAGCATCCAGAGAAATAATGCTCGTGACACTAGCAGCTCCAGAGAGGGAAAACAACAGCTCTGCCAGCTGTATCTCTCTAGGGAATTCCTATAAAACAGCACAGCCCACCCCTGAGAAAGCTTTTATCAGCTGAGAGGCAAGAAAAGTAGATCAAGAAAACCCGTTAGGATGGAAAAATGCTTTGCATTACACAGAAATTGAGGTTTTTGTACTGAGCAAAGGCCACGTTGAAGCATTAGAGCAAGGCAGAGTCTTTACCACCTTTCCCTTGTCTGGTACAATTCAGCACTTCCCCAGAAGTCTGGGATCTCTCTGGTATTTGAGCTGTACAGACTCCAACTCCAGGTCAGGCAGAGCTCAAACGTCAGTTGTCAAAAAGATGGGCACTGCAAGTGCTGGCTGGCACACCACATTCACTCAAAAAATTGTTGCTGCTCTGCATCCACAGAGCAACATCACCAATGCCTCAGATCCTGCTTCCCCCCCTCCCACGACGGCATGTCACGAATGCAAATACAAGTCCGCTGCACCCTGAAGACAGGACCTGACCAGACAGCTTATGAGCCTATTCAAAGTTGCTGCCTCAGTATAATGCCAACTTTTCCAGGTCCTGCAGTCACCAGGATAACATACACGTTTGACAAAGCCCTAGAAACAAGACCTGTGCTCTCCAATCCATTTGAGGTTATGTCCTACCACACCTCAGGGAAAAGCAGTGTAAAAGTCCCCGTGGGATTGCTCCACCCGTTTGCTGACAGGTGCCCCTCCACTGCTACTGCAAGAGCTCTGCCAGGCAGGGACCAGGATTCAGCTTTGATTTGTGCAGCCTCTGGCACCAGCAGGGGCAACTTTCACAAACCCGCTAGAGGCAAACGCAGGGATGGGACAACCTCTGGAGTGTTTGGCTGAGAGGGATGAGCAGTTGCAGACCGGCTCAGTCCTACAGATTTCTTGCTATCCAACGATGCCACATCCTCCCGGTGAGGGTGGAGACGTGAGCCCTGCACGGTGCAGCAGGGAACGTGTCCAGCCCAGGGTTCCCTGATGCACGTTGTATGCCCACAGCCACAGCACGGCTGAGGGAGGGGAACCCTGCGGCTGCAGCGGGGCAGGAACAGCTGCCATTCCTGCGGGACTGTAACGCACCACAGGGTGCTCTGGCACACACCTGCAGGCCATGCGGTGGTCGGTGAGAAGGAATCGCCCCAGGTCCCCATCACCGAGGCAGAGCCTTTCTGAAGTCATGAGAAAAGAGAAAAGTGCCCAAATTCAAGAGCCCCTGACAGGGACATTTGCAGGTCAGAGCTCCCCTGAGGGGCAGAGAAACATCACCACCAGGCACAGTCCTGGTGAGCCTGGGCAAGCCACAAAGTCTTTGCTCCCCCTCTGAGACCCAGAGCTCTCCCTGCAAACAGCCCTCCAGCTGCTTCTCCACACCTCCGAGGGTGAGTTGCATGCATCAGTGCTGAAAACTAGTACCCTAGAGCAACTTGCTTCACTGGCAGTTTGTCACCATTGTCTTGCCCGTTATACCTGACAGCAACATCTTTGACACAGCTTGCAGTTCTGGAGAAACCAACAGTATAGGCACAATCCTGTCTGAGAAATCAGAGCCTGGGAGAGCTTGAAAAATAACAAATACAGCTCTAATAAATCAACAGCTCTTAATCCCAGGAGCTCTTTCCACTTCCATGAAAACACCTCAAAAGACTAAGGTCTCAGATAGTTCCCGAGGTCTTACCTGTTTCTGGATCCTGAACTGGGATTGGCTTGATTGCTCATTCCCTAAGATTTCATACTGTGTCATCTCCTTAGTGACATCGGAGCACATGAATGTCCCCTCAAAGGTCTATGAGATTGTACAGGTCAGCGTCACGTTGCACCCATGAAAGCTATCAGAGAGTTAAACTGGAGCTCTGCGAAGGGAAATGATTTACAATGGACACAACAGGAACACCCTCTAAGAAAGCGCAGACTCATGTTGAGAAAAAGTGGCCAAGAGTTACAGGGAATAGTAACTGTCAACTCCCACTCAGGCCACTGTGCATCCCTGTGGGCTTCAGGGGATTTTTGCGAGTCAGGGTTCCAATATTGCCTTAAGTGCTGTTCCTTGGATGCTGTAATATCTATTACACCCACAGGAAAAAAAATTTCTCCCTCTGCTGTCCTGAGATGGCTCCTGGGTTGCCACTCAGCAGCGCTGGTGCCTGAGTGCCTCTGCATTCCAGGTCTACAGCTGAGATAAAATCACTGAATTCCAGCAGCACCTGCAGACAGAGTTGGCAGGGCAGAGAGAAGATTTCTGTCAGAAATTTTGAAGGAAGAAGAGGTCTCTAAAGAAAACTACTCCTTCAGCTACAAAGAGTTTTGTTTTTTCGAGACACGAAGTTCTGCCTCTGACCTTTGAAGAAACTCCTCAGCCGCACGATGATGTAGCTGTGAAGGAACGCAAGGCGCCTTCCTCCGCGCTGTTACCTTCCATGTAACCAGAGAAGCGATCTCCCAGCACCAGGCACTCCACGGGCTGATGCTGGTCTGTCCTCAGCTGTTCTTTTCCTTTCATTTAAGGGAACCGGGAGCGCAGCCTGTGCAGCAGAGAACCTTAAACACATTACTGTGGAGAAGAGTAAATAACTTCCTTTAACAGTGGGCTTCAATATTTTGAGGAAACTGCATGTGCCTTTCCTCAGGGAACGCAGTGCAGCCCTTCCTGTGTTCAGCAGTTTGAGAAATGATGCTCGATGGGTACAGGGCTGAAGCCACTGAAGGAGAGCTGCTCCCCTCTGAGCACTTGCTGTGCCCTCCAGGTACAAGGACGAGGGTACACGAGGGGTTCACCTCACTCCAGCCCCTCTCCTTCCTGCTTACAGAGGAGAACATTCCCTGCACTCCCATCACCAGGCTCCCCAGCTCTGGTCAACAAGCTGTTATCTTAGGAAATGTGAATGCAGTTTTAAAGCTGAGTCAGCAACACAAGTTGAATAATTTAAATCCTTAGCAATTCTGCTACTGCTGCCCAGCCATGGATAACGGAAGGTACTCAGATTCACGCAAGCAGAGAGCTGGGATGAAAAACAGTGCCGCTGTCAGGCTGCTTCCTCCCGTTAAGAGAAAATAGCAGTGATGTAGGCATAAATAAGCAGATAATAATGCTCTGCAGTGCTGAACTAGGCACTCTGCTGCTCAGAGCAGGCAGTCCTCTGAGCACAGCAAGGCTGAGGCTTGCTTTCCTGGGGCATTTGTGGTTTCTGGCACAGTGATCCATAATTTCACAGGAAGTCCATAGGAGCTGCTGGTGCCTCATCTCTCAGATGGGCAAATCCTTCAGCTTCCAAAGTGCTGGAATCATCAGCCATCATCAACAGAGGAAGCCACATGAAAGGTCCACACCAATACCTGCTCTTCAGCTTTCTATCAGAGAAGGAGTTATGCAATGTTACGCGGTCGAGGGGGACAAAGGTTTTCTGTGCACAGGTTCTCCAGCCCTTCCTTTCTCCCTAGCTGCCTCTTCATCTCCTTTGTTGCAAGTGGGGATAGTGGGGTGAGAGTGGAGCCAATTTACAAGTACTTCTCCCCAAATCAGTCTAAAACCACCATCCAGAAGCACAGGATAAATGAAAACTTGCAAGAAATCCAATGGACTGGGTTTGCAAAGCTTAGCAGCTAACAGACCTAAGAAATCTCTCCCCATCATATCCCTGATCTGAGAAACCACTTCATGGACATCCATCAGTTCAGAACTATTTGAGCCGTGAGATTCCCAAAGGAAATCCAGAAATACAAATTGAATAGATGTTCTTCAGTTTGTGCTTCTTGAACTGTGCACTGTTGCTTCCAAAGGCATGATTTTGGAGATGAAGCAGCCGGCTCTCTTACTCCAAGAGAGACAGTTGCCTTGTGCCAGCATAACCGTAGTTTAGTTCCAGGAGAGGAAGCAGTCTGAGCCCAAAATTGGGACGTTCAGGTAGCCCTTTGCCCCTCCCTGCACAAATAATGAGCAGACGGACAGCTTCACATCATGTGCCTCTCTGGTATCTTATGACATGAGTCATAAGGTGTTCTTCTTGCTCATCATTAGGATGAGCCAGGCAATACAAGCGAAAATATAAATCACACCGATTTATCTTATTTATACTCATTCAGGCACAAAAACTCAGGAAGTCAGATTCACAGAGTGAAGACACGAATGACTTGCAGAGCTCCCCAAGGAAAGGAGTATCTATGGCCCATTGTTTATGCTATGACTTCGTTCTGTACTGTCCTGGCTGCAAAGATGATTTCTGCACAGATAGAAAGTGTTCAGCAACCTCTGCATCCAGCTCTCCTATCCAGCGGACCATAAGACATCTCGCCCACAGGATTAACATTCACTGTTTTTCCCTCTATTAGAGACCAGGCAGTTCCAAGAGCAAAAAGCACCACCTAACTCAGCCTGAATCTGAAAAATCCAAGTTCTGGGAACCCAGAGTTTGGCATTATGCCCACAGTACGGACCAAGGGCAAATAGCTTCTTAATTACTACTTATGGTGCAGATTTCTGCTTCCACTTAGGCAGGTACCAATCTGAAAGATGTAACAAGACCCTTATCAGGCTGCAGTTAATCCACCCCAGCTACTGATCCTATTGGATCCACTGGTCCTGCTGTAACTGCAAGATTACAGATCCACTGAGATGCCTAAATGTTACGCCTATTTGGAGATCTCAAGATGGAGATATCCGGCACTTGGCTGCAGTGCATGCCTGGAGGCAGTGCAGACTGACCTCCTGTGAAAGCAGATGAATGCATCGTCCCCACCTGGCAGGCTGCACTCTGCTCCTCTTGGAGAGAAACCCGCTCCGCTGCTGAGCGTCGAACAGGAGAGCAAAAAACTCAGATCTCACCCCACACTTTCAATGTACCTTTATTCTCAGCAGTCATCTGGTCTCTGAGATCTGCAACGTAACTAGATGCCATGGTCTGCAACAAGATCTTCTTGCTCTGTCATGTCAGTCCAGGCAGTTTGACAAGAACTTAGAAACCATTTCTGTAAACCTCTTCTCTTCAGATTTGTCAAAATATTTTCATCTGGGCTTGGATCAGCAAGAAAAGCTTTCAACCTCCAGGCACTCTGTAAGGTATGCAATCTTGCTTCTCCAGTGGACCTGCCAGGTTTCCAGAGTTCTGCACAGAGGTCACAGAGGGGAGGAGAAAATCTCTATTTTAATATTCACAGCAAGAAACAAAATTAGCTGTACGCCTGTGATTTGACACAGACATTCTCTGGAGTTTGACAAAGGGCTCGGAGATTAGTAACAAGGCAGGAAGGTTTGCAACAAAAATGAAAGTAATTCCAATCCATGCGCACACCACAGTCAGCTGCAACTCGTTCAGTTTTTTCCCCTGGACAGACCTGGCACACAGCTGGGCAGAATTAACAAAAGGAGGAGGATCAGCAAGAAGCTTGGTGAATTTATAAGTGCAGCCCAGCCATTTGCAGGCAATACTTGTGACAGTGCTGTGCTGCAGCTTACCATGAATTTGTGGTCACAGAATCAAGGTACAATCAAAGGAAAACAAGTGATGGGAAATCTCCGTTCTCTGCATATCTCTAATTGATCTGACTCTTTAGACACTTCCCTCCTAGGAGCTGGATAAGCAACAGCTGTGTTACACCATCAATAACAAAGTCCATAATAAGCATTGCAAAGAATATGTGTGAAAGCTATAAAGTGCTAGCAAAACCCATTTGTCACTAATATTTGCTCCTGGGGATTGTTCAGAGAGAATCTTTGAGATTATGATGAAATATTTATAATGCAGCAGCTCATAGAGCAGGACTCATCCCAGCTCTTCTGGCTCTCATGCAAAAAAAAAAACCCCACCAAAAAAACAACCCCAAACGAAAAAAATGCCCAAAACAGGAAAAAAAAAACGCCCCAGAACCCAAAAGAAGCAAAGCACTATCTCTTCTCTCAGGAGCTCAGAGATCAGGTTCCACCAAAAGCAAACTCCACACTCACAAGGTCACTCCTCTCTCTCTTCTAGAGTTGATGTCTAAAGGGACTGTGACAGAACGCTCACTGGCACGGAGCTGCCCTCCGCAAGCCACCCCCGGCCCCCATAACCACCCCGCAGTGTGTGCAGAGTCGCCCCTGGGCAGAAGGGCCCCCTTAACTAAACCCACTTGGAGAGATTTCCAGGAGTGACCACTGTTGTCTGGGCTGGGATGGTGCCAGGGAAAAGAGTTTCAAGGAGTGGAAGCTGGGCCCTGAGCAGTAATCAGAGCTGAACACTGATTCTGCTTATGGAAGAGACAGAGTGCCAAGGACTGACCCACCACAGCCACAGATACAGAAAATAAAGGCTGCAGATTTTATCTTGGCCCTTACAAGACAGAGGTCTGGGACAGGGTCCCAAGTTCCCATTACCTTCCTTCCAGTTTTTGATACTTCACTATTTAGCAGAAGCATTTTTACCCAGAGGCAATTAATACTTAAACAGAATGAAGTCTGACTTAAGGAGGCTTTTGAGAGGGGTGAAGGTGGGAAAACACTGGGTTTTTACTGTTTCCCAAACTGTAATTGAAGCAGTTCACATGTAACTTTCTGAGCTCAAGGCCATGTTTTAAACCGCCACAGGAAGCTGCAAATGAAGGCAGCAGTCAGAGAAATTTTCCTGCTTAGCCCCATACGCCTACTGATTACACACCTTGCCATCAGCAGGAGTAGGTGTCAGCTGTGTCTCCGTGGGCAAGGCACACATACAGCTTCTCTACCTGCAGTGCTTGGCTCAGAGAAAGGCAGTTTCTGCAAGAGTGGAGCAGCTGATTCTAAGTAGCTGCTTCTCTCCATCAAGAAATCCACTCAGAGCAGTAATCCAGCTCCTGAGTGACTGTACACGACAAAGCAGCACAGCACACTGACCAGCAAAACAAATACTTTAACATTAACAGGCCCAAAAGATGCAATTGTTTGCAGAGAGCATATCTGCAACACATTTCCAGCTTCTCAATCCTGCTGTCCTAGCTCTTCCTGAAGGCTTAACCCAAGCCTTCTGAACTGAAGTTAATGCCCTGAGGTCTGGAGTGCAACCGCACACTCCTGCTCCTTCCCAGAGTTCAAACCTATACAGACATCTAAGAGCTTGGAAGCCTGTGCCTTTGTTCATCACCTTGCTGAGCAAGCAAAGGAGCCAAACGCTTTCTTGGATGCATATCCATCCATCTTCTGATGACTACATGCAACTTTTCACCATGATTAGCTCTTCCAGATACCATCAATTCATTTATTTCTTGAGCACCTTTGGCATGCCTGGACAACCGGACATGAACATTAAAGCAAGAAAAACAGCCCACACCACTACATCCTGCTCACAGTACAACACCCGGCACCTTCCTCCAGTTACTGCAAGGCTCTTCAGAATAGCTTGGCAGCTCTGCAGAAAATCCACTTGAAATCTTGAAACCCATGAATTCCCTTTAAGGGTCATTAATGAATGATTCAGAAGAGATGTGCACATTTCTGTTGTATGCCCACAGCTCTGCTCTCACTGATGAGCATTTAGGATGATTTCATCACGCAGTAGCTTTTCCTGAGGTCTAATTCAATTACATAAGTTGCCTCTGGATGAAAGAAGCAGAGTCCCAGAGTCCCAGAAATACTCACTCATACACTACTTTGGAAAGTGAGCAATTCTGCAGAATAGAAGTGAGGACAGAGCTCCACTGACCTAGCAGAGCTAATGGGAGTCTCACTATTGTTCTAAAATCGAAGGAGATCAACTATTTTATTTCTCCCAGTGGACCTTTTTCACTGAATGTCTGCAGTATCAGCACTTTTCCCTGGCCTCAGCAGTAAAAATTTGGGAACAAAGCCTCCCTGGAACCTGTCACTCAAAGCTCTGTCAGCCATCATACAGGAGATTTGGGCTTCATACTTCTGGAAGTGAACTTTCCTCGCCACCTGCAAAACACCAGCGCCACTGCTCCTCTTCACAGCCCAGATGAATCCTTCTCTGGAGAGCGAGATCTGAACAAATCATACCCTCTCCAGCTCTACTCTTGAAGGTGCCCACCACACACCTGCAACTTGAAATCTCCCAGTAGGACAAAGCTTCCAGCAGTCACCATCACTACAGCACAGGTACAGACAAAAAACTGTCCTATCACCGGACACATCAACTGTGCGCTCTGCAACACAGCAGCCACGAACCTGATATATTTGCAACAGCTTGACAACAGCCCATTTACCTACTCCTTAGGATAACATAAGATGCTACACCAGGCAGGCTGGACCTCTGTGCTGTAGCACTTGGGTACCCACACCAGTGCTAACCCTGCCATGACACAGAGGGCTTTTCCAAAATCTCTCCCACAAACCTACATTATGAGCCTCACTTAGGCAACTCTTGTTTAGAAGTCACAGAGCTCCCACACAGTTTCTCTCATCACAGGTTCCCTCACCCAGTCCCCACCGTTTCTCCCCAGAGATGTACTGTAAAAATGCAGCTCCACAGTGTGGAGCATTTTGGACACTGCACTAAGGCCAAAGGAAATAGGGGAGACTCTTCCCATAACTCACTTAGCAAATGATTTACTGTTCTCTTCAAACGTCATCCAAATGCTGGAAAACAAGCTCTGGGCTCCTGGAACAGCAGCCTTTTTTCCTGCAACATTGGGCGAACGCTTTTGAACTCACCAGCAGGACAGCAGGGCCATTTGCAGGCTCAGCCCAGACAGCAACATGAGACAGAGAAGAAATTCCATGTTTTACTTCAGAGGAAAAGATCAGGGATCACCATTGTCAGGAGAGGGCTCTCTGAACAGTCTCAAGAGATGGATGCTGTGAGCTGTGGCAAGGACCTCGTGCTGCAGGAACTGCACATCTGACCTCCGAACAGGCCAGAGGTCAAGTTCAGGGAAAGATACAAACATGATGAGAAAAGATGGAGGAATCCCAACGACGTGCGTACTTATGAACAGACTCACATAACCCTTCCTAACCAAGCAGTCAAAGAGATTCTGCAAAGCCTTTCCAAGGCAGCCTGCTTGGCATTCACACTTGCCCTGCAGCCTGATGTGCCTATAAAAGTATATGCAGAGAGATGGGAAAAAGCTTTCAGATTTCTGGGCACACTGCCTTCGTCCCCCCTTTCTACCCCAGGCAGGATTCAGACCTTTTGCAGTTTATTGCAGAGAGATCGTGCATCAGATAGACCAGGACATGTCCTGAAGTCCCCTTGCTGTGAGAAGCTCAGGACAGCAGGCTTGGCTCTCAGAGTCATGCTTGCTTGAAACTTCTTCTGGCTGAGATATTCTGTGAGTCTAACTCAGCACCTAGGGAGGCTAAGCCAGCTTCCCAGAGCATCAGTACCGCCATACTGAGGCCCTTTCAACAGCTCCAGCAAGCATTAAGCTTGTCTACCCTGGAGGACACGGGCTATCAGCAAGGACACAGCAGCAACACAGGAGGTAGCCTGAAGACATCTGTTCATTACCCTCCACTGCTCTCCCAGTTGCTTGATGTCAGCACAGCAATAGGGAGCAGGGACCTGGCATGAGCTGGTCCCCTGTGCTTTGCCCATCCTTCCAGAACACACTGAAACCCACTGGCCCAGTGTCAGCTTATAACCCTCGCTGAGAGCCCCTCCAGCACTACCTGTGAATGAAGGAAGCCTCTTTGGAGGGTGGCAAGGAAATATATCACACACTCGCTCACATGTTAATCTGCTCCTGAGCCAGTGGAGTAGTACAGACTGAACATATTCGCTCAGCTACCCCTATTTTGCCCAGAGAAGTTGTGGATGTCCCATCATTGGAAGCGTTCAAGGTCAGGTTGGACAGGGCTTTGAGCAGCCTGATCTAGTGAAAGACATCCCTACCCATGACAGGGAGGTCAGAGTAAATGATCTTTAAAGGCTGCTTCCAATTCAAGCCATTCTATGATTCCATGATTCTGTGATGTTTAGAGACAGGGAACTAAAGCAAAAGTGGAACTGAAAGGGAGCACAAATGAGACCAGAGAATAGTGGTTCCTGGATCAGTTTACCCTGATCTAAACTCTGGAAAACTTGCGCATGTCAGCAGTGGATGACAGTTCTTGCTCACAGTCCAGCATCCAATTCTGCATTGCAGAGCAGGACCAGGCAGAGTTTCGGGAACAGGTACTGGCAAGCCACCTCCTAGACAGCAGGGGAGAACCTCAAAGCAATCCTATGAATCTATGCTACAGAACAAATCAGGTTTTGTTCTCCCACAGGTCTCCTGCAGCCTGGCAGCAAAATCAGCTCAGAGTTACTTCAGGGTAAATGCACAAGGAGAAAACTGAATTTACTATAATGACTTTCATGGTCTTTGCTCCACTCCTGTCAACAACACCCTTTGGTCTGCCTTCCTACTTCTCTGATGTGCACCCCAGCTCCTCCATCCACAGTGGCAGGCACAGGTCAGAACAGCGACAATGTAAATACGGTCTGGGAACCTACGGTGATATGGTGCGATAAGGAGCTCCTGAGAGCGAACCCCTGCGCACACAGACCAGACATAGCCCAGATCCTCAGTTAGACCTTCTGCAGGAAACTTATTGAAAAAGTCCCATTATGCCCTTAGACAAGCCTGTTTTATAGACACGGCTAGTGCTGTGGAAGGCCCCTGGAGACAGGAACTTTACCCAGTTCTGAGATGGGCACCAGAAGTGCACTGTTTTTGCGGTTATCGTAGAACCACAGAATGGTTTGGGTTGGAAGGGACCTTAAAGATCCTTCAGTTCCAACCCCCCTGCCATAGGCAGGGAAGCCTTCCACTTCAAGAGTGTAATTTCAGAGATATTACATAGAAAATAGATACACCTGTTGGAATGCCTGTGCCTGTAGTAGCACTGGGCCCCCAGCCCCGTTAGGGAGTCTAGCCTAGCCTTGGGGAAGCAGGGAAGTTAATACTGTGTACATGGAGGCAATGAAAACAGAAAGCACCTTTTGTTGCAGATGAATTTGTAAGTAATTCAGGTGACCACACAGAAACTTGACAGCTTGCCACACTCGCCACAAAACATGGTACAGCACACTACTACCACCTCATCGTCTTCCTTAGTCTGCAGTGGCCAACACCACTGAGGCCACAATACTGACGGTTGTCTATGCTGTGGCAGCACAAGGAGCGTGCAGGGTGCTCAAAATTACCTGCATTCCTTCATCAAACCACCCAGCTGTTCCGGAGTGCCCACCACCACACCTCCAAAGGACATTTACTACGTGCATGTCGGAGTAAGTCACACACGTGCCTGACCCCTCAGCAGACACTGGCTGGAGATGCCAGGACCGTCCAAAAAAGAAACGCTCACAAAACAGCTCTGAATTCCCAGGGCCGTTTCACAGCACACAATGAGGAGGACGAGGCATTTTGCCAAGGACACACAGCTTGACAGACTAACGGTGAGGGCGAGCAGCAGACCCCTTCATCATGCTGGACTGTGTGCTGCCCAGCCAGATCAAAGCCAAATTTTCACAGTGCGTAAAGCTCAGCTCGCTGTTCACTCCTGGAAATCCACCGTATCCAGCATGTGTGGAGCTGCGGGCGACGGGAGAGGCACCTGAGGCAGCCATCCCGTGGCAGGTGCACCGTAACAGCGCTAGGCACCGGCGGAGCCAACGCCTGCAGCAGGGCTTGCTCTCTGCCTTGAGAGCCAGCGGGCAGAGCGCCGTGTGTCCCAGGGTGTAATGCTGCTGACCTACTTGCGCGTGCGGTGCAGCATGGGAAGGACTCCCCCTCCTCTGCCAGACTAAAGGCGCTGAGGTGAGCAGTGCAGGCGCAGGGGTCCGCATCACAGCACCCCCGAGCTGGGGCAGAACATCTCCTTACACAGCAGGAGACCCACACGCCACTGGCCGCACCAGGCACGCTCGTGTCCCTGATGATACTGGATGCTGGTGTGCGGGGAGCAGCCCTGCTCTCACCCCAACACACCCAGCAACTCAATCCCATCCCAGAAACATCCAAATCCTCTCAGCTGCTGCTGCCATGGCAACGCCAGAGAAAGGATCCGCCAGCCTTTGATGTGCCGATCTGTTTAAAGCGTGTAAAACGCCATTCGGAAGCTGGGGAGCTGCGTGGAGACTGCCCTGAAGATGGAAGACTCTCCCAGGAGCAAGGATGAATGCACACTGGCAGCCACCACTGCCATCGCCTGCCACAGCAAGTCGTTACCAGCACGCTGTTCTTCCTGCGCTCCAGCTCACCCACTTAGTGGAGTTTAATATTTAACATCAGACAAGCTGCTGGTTCACGGAGTAATTTGGGCTGTTAATAAAAAAATCCCCCTTCCCTCACCCAGTGATTCAAAATAAGACGCTGTTACTCCAGGTTTTCAGTGGCAGCAGCAAGTGCTGGGAGCTGAGCACAAGAGTGCTGGTCACCGAGCAGGTAAAGCGGAGTCGGGAAGGGCTGTCAAGGGCACAGAAGAGCCAGCAGAGCCCAGTAACATGCGGTGTAACGTCCTCCCCATCTCCCACCACATCACAGGCACAGGAGGAGGAAGTGAGCCCAAACAACAAACAGGCTGTGCAAACCGCGGGACGAGCACGCTGCTCGATGCCCTCCCAGCAGCTCACAGAGATCCCCTGCGCTGCAAGGACACCTCCGAGCTGGGAAGGACTGCACAACTGCTTATCTTTAAAGATGAACACTCTTGTAGCATTTGGCACTAGGATTCCCTGAGGCTTTGCGATAAACCAATGCTGTCAGTGCCAGGAAACGCAGGACACTGACCCCCGTGTACCATGTGCCCTTCTGAGCTACCGGGTTAGGGCGGTTCAGTATGGCCCAAGCAGATCTGAAACGTGAGGGCACAGAGGAACGTTTGAGGGGGTTTTATGCTAAATTTCTGACAGAATTTGCTTTCTATATGAAATACAGAAACCTGAAGTAGTCTCCTACAAAGAGAACATCTACGTCCTGCACTCTGCTATTTCCACCACCTTCAAAACAGCCTACTCCACCGTTGCAAGGTTTCCCCTACATTCATTCACCCTCTTGCTAAACTAGTATGTTCCCAGACTCAGAGTTAAGAGGAGGTAGCCTTCAGAAGACCACAGAAATGCTACAGAGAAACTGGAGAAACAGAGGACTTGAAGGAAGCAGAACGCAATTACCTGAGAAAGATTTTGGCTGAACAGAGGAGTCAGTCCACACGTGCACACACACACTCTCACACACACACTTTCTTGGGAAAAGCATCACAGGACCTTTGACAGCAACTATAGAGGATGCTGGTTACTAAGCTCACAAAGGCAGTTCAACCTAAAACCTAAAAGGATTTCCTCCTTTCAACTTCTTCAAGTATAGGGGAAGTCTAAGTACCTGCTTTACAGTGAATACTCTGGCTGTGCATGCCTGTGAAAGGAATTAAATGGCAAAAAAAAAATCCTACTAATTATTTCCTCTTGGACCTATTTTCACCTGCCAGCAGGTAGAGGTTGAGAAATGTGTTTTGACCAGCATGCCCACTGTAGTAGAGACATGAGAGCACGCTGGTTTCATTACATCACAGCTTTGCTGCATTACCTGCTGACGAAGTTTTGGTATGTGAGCCTGCTGGAAGCCTCCAGCACTGTAGTCTGTTGTCCTACCTCTTTGCAACCCTTAGTGCCTCTTCAGAGGCACAACATCGTCCAAACAACATGTCTGTATGCATGTTTGTTCATGCTGGTCTTCGAAAACATAGCCAAAATTAGGTCCTTATTTTCATGTTTGGGGACTTGAAGAGATTCCTTGAATCTCTATTGTTTCCTGGTAACTCCCAATTGCATCATTGGCATATCATGTACCTCTCAATTTAAACATAAAAATGATACATGCATATTTTCCAGGCACTTTTCTTCATTAAACAAGCCTAACATTATCCCAGTAACCTGCTGGCAAAGCTCAGCAGTAAACAGCAGACAGCTCAAGGGTGCGGAGCACACCGCAGTGGCTGCAGCTCCAGAAAGAGGACAAGAAGTGCATTACTTTGTGTTGGTTTCTTTTTCCCCAGAAACATCACAAGAACAATAAAGGAAACTCCTGAAGCTTCCTCCTCTGCTGAGCTCTTTTTTTTTTTTCTCCCAGTATATTTTACAATAGATTCTTTCTGTCAAGAACAAACTATAGGTTCATATGTTATTACTGGGCACCCTCCATTCTGCTCCTCTGTGTGCAACACTGCATTTATTTCCAGCAAAACAGACAAAACACACCACCTCTGCAGATGAAGTCTGTTCAAACTAAAACTCCCAATATGTGATGCCCCTTCCCAGCAAATGGACCTTATCACCAAGCTTCACAAGGCAGTTGCTTTACTACTCAGCTGTGAGCAGAGCCTCTGGATCAGCTTGCTCCAAGTGTCCTCACAGTACTCTTAGTTCTAAAGAACGGCTTTAAAGCAAAGTGAATTAGTGAAAGATGCCAGCTCCTCTGCCCAAATACCTGCAATTTACCCTGGGTGCCTGTGGCTGTACAAGAAGGCAGAATAAATGTCCCTTATGTGACCCCTCTGCTGATGCTGGTGCCGTGTAGCGGGTGCTGCTGATCCATGCCAAAGCGTTGTCCGGAGACAGTGAATGCTGCTGCCTCACCTTTCGGATGGAGAGAGCGTGATCTTGTTTATGCCCTTCTGAGCTGCTGCTGGCCTTGGAGAACTCCTCTGGCAGGTTGGAGAGGCGTATCCTAACATTGGCGGGGATGAGCTCACAAGTTTTGAGAAGGAGTTTTGCTGAGACAGTACTGATGGGTAGCAGATATTTTATACTTTTGTCCTGTGATACTGCAGCTCCTCTTACTGCAATTTCAGCTGTGCAGCCATTTGACAGTGGGCTCGGCAGGAAGCGTTTTCCCAGCCCTCACAGACAGGGGGTCAGTCTGCTGACCGTCAGGTTGCTCTTTAACAGGAGCGTGTTGCTGTGCATCAGTGCGGTGGCACATCCAAACTGCGTGTGAAGAGAGCTGCCATGCCACGCTCCGCTGAGCAATTCTTGCTTGGACCAAATCTACTGTCACTGTGAGCCGAGATGATTCTGCCAGGAAACGAGCTGAAGAATGAAAAAGCTTAGAAAATTACAGCCTGCGGGCCAAATACAGACCCCATGCAGGCATCTCCCAGAGCTGAAATACCCCCGTGCCAAAGACAGTGGCCCACACATACAACTCTGTTTCAGCATTAAAGAAGAAAAGCAGGACCATAACGCTCCTCACTGCTTCAAAAGCCTATTAGGTAAGTTCTCCCTGTCTGAGAACTCCCTGGCACACCACCACACTCCACTCCCCATGCTCACTTCCAGCCTGAGCACTTTCATCCACCACAAGGTGAAAGGAGGGGGCAAGGAAAGAATGAAAGAAAAAGAAAGAAACCAACACCCAAAACAAGAGAAACTCCATGCAGAGATTCACAAGTCAAGCACACTGGATAATTGAAGTTTAGCATCTTAATTAAGAACACGCTATTTACTCCTATAACCAAATCCATGGAAATAATTTACAGTAGAACATGGTCGATTCAAAGAGCAGAGTAAGAACCCAGAAAAGGAAGAAGTGTTCATATGATCGCAGCACAAAGTAGAAGCAGTCACCAACAGAGTGCAGCTGATTCCCAGGCAGACCAAAGGAAGATTCCTTTTACTCTCTCCCCTCCCCGTTCAGATGAATGGGGGAAGGAGCTTGGTTGGCATCTCATCTCTGCCTACGCTTTGACAAACGCTGTCCAGCGGAAGGCACAGCCCAAAGCAGCCATTTCTCTGCTCCGTCCCTACAAGCGACACGCGCAAAGAGGGACAACTGACTCGTAAGGATTTGCCTTGCGTTCCAATGTATTTTCACAGTTTTAATATGTTGCATATTAAGATTTTGCTTCTCCCAGCCAACTAATGTGAGGTGTTAAAAAGGCTGGTAGTTTCCGAATCTTTCTACATGCTGCTTAACTTTGTTTTTAAAAGATTCTAGAGAACAACAGAGCAAAAGGAACTGGCTTGTTTTGAACTCTCCAGGTCCAACGGCAAAGCCAGTCATGTTCACTGTCCATCCAAAGCACAGCACAAGAATCTCTTTCTCAGTGAACTCTTAAGTCAGAGGGATCAGGCGTGCAGCAGAGCAGACTACAGCACCTCCAGCAGTGCGGCCGAGACACACTCCGCGAAACAGCATGGCAACCTCACCGCGAGAACCGGCCCAGCACTTCGCCCAGGAGGCTGCTGGACTAGAGGAACTAGCAACGGCACATGCCTTATGCAAATGCCCAGGACCCTCCCCTTTTGCACAAGAGATTCCAAGGTCTCTGCGTACGCCATTCACAACAGCTAACCTGTAAATGACAACTTAAAGCCAGGCTATGGAAGAAACTAGTATCTACTGCCCAGCAGAGCAATGTACGCATGCTAGGACACAGTGCTCAGGCCTTAGAGGCAGTGCCTGCAGCTGGGGACAGAGGGAAAAGAGCAAGCTGGCTGAAGTATCTGAGAAGACATTGAGTTAAAATAGCAGCATGTTTGGAGATGGAAGGGTCAAACGCTTGGAAAGCCTAGTACAGCATTTTCCACAACGCTCGCCCAAGGCAAGGCTCTGAGACCCTGTGTGACCACAGGCTGGTTCAGTCGACCAAAGAGCTGGGCAGACAGCTGAGTCCCTGCCAGATGACAGCACAGACACTACCCTCTGCTCTTCCCCCGTATGTTCCTTTAAATAGACGACGGACCCTCAGAGTACATCCCCTTCAGTGCATCAGGATGCCTGGCATCTGTACTGCCTCAAGGTTCAGGAAAGCGCCAGATGACATGGGCGTGGAACTGGAACAAGATCTAGGCGTAGCAGCCACACTGGTAGGTCAGCGTCTCTGCTGCCCGTGGCCAGCAGTCAGGTATCTGCACAGGGCTCATGGGGGCATCCACAGAAACGGGCAGTATCATTCCCGTGTTCGGAGATGCTCTGTGCAAGTCGGGAAGGACACTGTTAAAGCTGAAATTGTCCTTAGCTCACCCCACACCTGACTGTCTCACCCACCAAAACAGCACATTCTCACAGCATTTATCTTATTCTTTGCTTTGTGCTATCATCAGCAAGTCCTGGGAAAGACACAAAGCTCCCCATCCCAGGCATGGCATCATGACAGAACTAAATGGACTCTGAATACACTATGCATTTCCTGCAGAGGGTCTGGCCTGGACAAATGACAGCATAAAAAGGTGAAAATATTTATTATGCCTCTGCAGAGACCATCAGGTTAGTTAAAAATCTAACATAGTTTATACTCTGCAGTGGGTTTCAGCACTCTCTTCTATGCATTCCCCATTTTAAAGGTCCAACATATGCACATGAATGCACCCTACAAGCCCTGAAAAGTCCTGTCGTTCCCGCTTGTTTTCTTGCTGCAGTACCTTTTTGCTTTAACAGGAGTCTTGCCAGTGACCTGGACACACACGCACACACATTAACACGCGCGCGCACACTCTTTCCTTCTTTCCTCATCTCTGTATAAATATAGAAACGTCGTCTGTTTTCTAAATGCTCTCCTGCTGCTGCATTCTCTGCCTCTGCCTCCCAAGACACTTCAGTGAATACCTGCTTCTTTGTTCCTGTCGTAGATTTTTCACTGCAGCTGCAACATTTTGAAGCTGTAGATTTAACACAGTCCTCTACATTTGCAGCCCCTACACAGAAATGTATGGCTCTGGCTTACTGTTTTACGCAGTCAGCAAAATTTGGTTTGCAAATAGGAAAGGGGCTTGAATTTTGCTGCTGTTTGCAGCGTCGTGGCTCGAAACATGACATAGTTCAGCTGTGAAAGGAAATGTGAATTTTCAGATGGTTCTGCCATATCGCGCAGTTCCCTGATAGAGGTGTCAGGAACTTCCCTGCATCCAGGAGGCTGCCCTCTACTCATCTAATATTTTAACAAGGCTGGTCTACCCAATCCAGGGCTGAAGTTTTCAGAATCTACCCTCATGGCATTTTGAGTGCTGGAGGTGAGGACTTCTAGTGAGATACAAGTAGGGCAGAGAACACAGAAATCTCTGCAATCCTTGACCCATCCTTCCATCGCACCCCCAGTGATGCTCCACCTTTCCAGACCAGCACAGAGAGGGTACACTTCTGAAGAACCTTGACATACTTAGACAATTAAAACAAATTAGCATAATTCAGACTAAACTTCTAATTTTAGCACTCTGTAAAGCTGCTTTCCGTTGAGTTCAGATCTAGCTTGCTGTACCTCAGCTTCAGCACGCGACAGGCGGCTTCCTCCCATGAATAAACTGAGCCCCACAGGCTATCGAGCACAGCATTTTCACAAAGGGCACTGTCCTTTGCTTCTTATCCTCCTGAAGGAACCTGCTCTAGATAGGGCTCACTCCTGTACGCAGCAAGCGCCCTGCTTCGGCAGACACCTTGGCCAAGGGACCAGGTGCTGAGAACAGGGCACAGTTCAAAAGAACTTGCTCCTGAGGTAGGTTTCTGAATGCTGCAAGGTTTCAAACATTGCTCACCTCATCCTAGTACCCTGATAACTGGTGGGCTCACCAAGCACATATAGATGCCATTACTACCTGAATAATTTAAGCACCTGCAGAGCAGCAGTGCAGAATGGCACCACCTTCCCCTCAGTGCCTCCTCCGCCCCAGTGAGGGGGACCCTGCAGCAGCAGAGTCTGCTCCGACTTGACATCCCTCACATCCAGATGCCTTTATTTTGCTCATCTCCTATCTGCCAGCCACTCCCCCTTCCCATCACGGTGCTGCATTTCCCTCCTGCCTGGAAATGTCAGGAAAGTACACAGGCACAGGCTCTTAAATGCCTTGCTAGCTAAGCACTGTACAGGGCGTTCTTCACTTGCAACTGACTTTAGTATTTGTGGACAACTATTTACTGGGAAAGGGATGGACTTCCCAAGTCAAACACAGTTCATTATATATTAGCTCACATTATCGAAGAGACTAGGCTCTCCTGGCACCACATCCTGCAAAGGGCAAGGCAGACAGTGAAAGAAGAAAAAGGTAAACACCAGAGAGGAACTGCTACCATATAAATGTTCTGATTTTTCTAATTGGGCCATTTGAGAGAGCTCTTGGTCTCTGTCCATTGCAAGAAACCATGCTCAGCCAGAAGCACCTGCAACCTCCCCACTGTGAAGGAACATTGAGAGCAGTGTCATTTCTGCATTGCCATTTTCCTTCCTGCAAACAAATATGCCGTGTGCTGTCCTCTGCCATCTCTCCCTCATACTTAATGCAAACACTGGAAAGAAAATGCAGATGCTGGGAGCACAGATGCTCCCATTGTGACCAGTGCATGCTGAATTGCAACCTAATCGAAAATGCTGGAGGGTGATGGTGAGCGGCGGTGAGTGAAATTGGACAGAGTTTAGTCAAAGGTAAGTTTGAAACAGACTCTTCTTCCTGCTGACTCTCGTATCAGAGAGACAGAGAGAGAGAGAGAGTGGAAACCTCAGTGGGTTGTGAGAAAAATGCCCCTTTCAGCCCTCAGAGCAGAGCAGTACAATACAGCGCAGCACTGATGCTTTTTTAAATCCTGACAGCATTTCCATTGGTACAGGCCTTCAGTGGCAGCCAGATAAACAGCATCAGAGGAAGCCATTGTCACACACAGCCCCTGTACTTCCCAACTTAGCCTAAAGCAAGAACTAAATATTTATTAAGCTTCTATGAATCAGAGGTCTGAATCTCCTGACAGCGCAGCCAGCTGACGTAATCCTCCCCAGATCCTGATGGGACTTGCTTCCACAACAACCTTGAGAGAGCTCAGAGGGTCACAGCTTCCCTGTAGTCACACCAAGCAGTTCCACATTGGCACATTGGGCAAAGGTGGGGTGCAAATCCTCCACATTCGCTCCACCCCTCAGTGCACCGGATCACCTGTAAAGGAGCTCATGCTTTGCCCCAATCTGCCAGCAGCAGTGTATACAAAACACCTTCCCAGCTTTACACACTGGATATTTACAGCAGAAAAGATTCAACACTGTACTGCTGCTTTGAATCTGGCACAGACACAATCCACAGAAAGATTTAAGATGACCCTTTGATCAGGGAAAAATCCCTTTGAAAGTCCACACAACAGCTAGACAGCTAACGACTGAGCCTATTCCTAGTCGCAGGGTTTAATTCTTTGTCTACACTGTCCCTCTGGTTACATTCCAAGTGGTAAAAGCTAGGGCTTCCTTGAGTCTCAAAGGCTTTGGCTGTCCTGGTATCCCATGCCCCTTCTGCCTGCCACTGCACAGTGGCATCATGTTCCCGGCACAAGATACCAATTCCTTTGCAGAAGAAGCGCCTCAGACAGAGGCAACTGGAGTCCAGATACACAGTCCTGGCTAAAAAGAGCTGCTACCAACAGCTGGAGCCTGGCTGGAGCATCCGGTGTCCTCAGGTAGTGCTGATCTCACATGGTCCTAAATGCCTTCCTCAATGCTGTGCCACACCAGAAGCTTGTTAACTTCTCAAGGAAGCTGCAGGCACAGCCATTGCTCTTGCAATGCAAGGAGAGGCAGGACGAGTTTTGGCTGATGGAATGGACAAAACTTGCAGTGGAAGATAACCGAAGTTGCAGCTGGAGCTGCTGCTCTAGGAGCAGGCAGAGAAAGAAGACAAAGCACAGCTTCGTGCTCGGTGACTCTGCAGGTGGCATGGTCCTTTCTCTTGCTGATAAGCTCCAACTTGCAGGTCAGATACCAACATAGCTCCCAGCAGCCAGTGAAGCCCTGGGCGGCTGACAGCTATGTCACATCTTTGGCAGGATCTACTGCCACTGAATGCAAGAATCCAGGTAGCCCAATCCAGCAACTGTACCAGCTCAGGCATTCGTGGCAGGAGTGCACAATGGTGCTCAAAAGGTCTGCTGAAATTCTTTGCCTTCCTTCTGTCCATCACTCTCTTCTCTGCAGCTCCTCTAAACCCAGTGCAAGCTGAAGGCGGCTGCTTAGTGACAGCCCCTGGAAAGGATGGCAGGCAAGCAGAGAGAACAGCCCCAGTGGCTTCTCCTTGGTAGCAGCCATTTCTCACCCTAGTGTCTCATGTGCTCATTGCATAATTCTGAGAGGTGTCTGGATTTTCCATCTCAGGGATCCCAAGCTTGGACTTAAGGTCAACCCTTATACAGCTCATCAGTGAACAGGAGGTAAGTGAGCTCTTTTCACACAAGCACAAGTGTGGTTGAACAGCACGAGTGAGCTCTTTTGCTTGTCACACAAGCACAAGTGTGGTCACCCTACGTGACTGTTCAATTGTCCTAGTAAGGAATCATCTGTAATTGCTCCTCTGTCTGATTGAGCTTGTGGCTGTTCCAAAACCTACTTGACTTGTTCTACTTCTCACATTTCCCTAGCTTCCTAAGCATGCAAAACTTTGTTCATGCAAAATCAGTCTCATTAACATCCTCTGCAACACCTCAATCTTCTCAGAGCTGCCCATCCAGGATCTAGCCCCTCTCACAACTCACCTCACACACCTCAGCTTGGAGTTTCTTCTCACAGTTGATGTCAGTCTGTTACGTTCACATTTATTCCTTATCCATGCTTGAGAATACAAAGAGGGTCATTCAATCCTCTGTGCTCCCTTTGCCCTCTCCCACCATTTCATTCCAGCTGGTGGAAAAGCTCTCTCCACCACAGCTCCTGCCAAATGGAAACACCTCTCTCTTTCTCACCTATTTCAAACCCTCTCTCACAAATTTCTTGTCTCTCTTCTCTAAAGTGCCTTCCCAGCCTCTCCTGCTGGAACGTTATTTTGGTGTGTAACAGTGAGCACTAAAGTATTTCTTGCTGCAGTGTGCAGAAGAAACACTGCGCTGTGTTTTGTCTGCAGAAGTTTTCAGAAGAAAACTCTCCACTGTACTGTGGAGAGTCAGGAACCCTCAAACTGGTCTGTGCACTGTTTTCAGGAAATGGAAAACCAGAAAAAAGGCAAGGAGTTTTATGCAGAGAGTTTCTTATTAGGAATAATTTTCTTTTACCATTCAAGACCAGATTGTGTGAGATGCTCTACAAATCTATAACAAGAGACTGTCTACCCTTGGACACTTGCAAGATAAAGAAACTAGACAGGAGGGGAAAAAAAAAAAGTGGTTTGTTCCTCCCTATTCCTCCCCTCAACAAAAGAAGAAGAAAAAAAAAGTAGTAAATTCAGGCAGCCTTGTCCTCTATTCTTTAGATGCCCAAGCAAAACTTACTGTGAATGTACTGAACCAGCTGAGGGCTTTCTGCCTCTGGAGATAGACTGGCCTGCAGCGGAAGGAAGTGTTCTTGACTACCACTACCTCCCAGAACAACAACAACACAGACAGACAGATGCATCCAGGGCACAGACATTGCTGCTGCCCCTCTCCACTGGCCCCCTGTGAACTGGCCACAGGAGAGACTCATGCAGCCCAGTGGCTGTTGCCGAGCGGCTCTGGCCTCCTGTGAACTGCCACGTCAGCAAAACGCAGAGTCTGACGCTAGGATGCTGCAGCAGGAAGAGCAAGAAGCCAACCCGGGTGATGCCTGGCAAATTCTCTAATTCTGTTGTTCAGTTCACACCCTCCTTTGCTCACGGGCTGCTCTGTCACACCTGCCTGTCCACAGAGCACCCTGAAAAGCCACCAACACATTATGCAAGACCTCATAATTCCTCGCAATTCAGCACTTCCGCTAAGTGCGGGAACAGACGGACTACTGAAAGCTTGCTCCCTAGGGTCATGCTCAGACCGCAGCATCTTCCAGCCACGCTGTAGAGCTTACAGAGCACTCTTCAGGACATATCTGCTGCTCAACAGACACCTTGGCCCAACGCACGAGTGTGGCTAGGCTGCACAGAGATCAAGGGCGAGTGACAAGATACCATTCCTGAAATCCTCGATGCAGCCCCTGTCAAATGAAACATCAGCTCTCACTGTCTGAATTACAAAGGCTGGCAGCAGGGAATACTGGAGGAAGACAAGGTTATACACCTGGACTGTCCCTGTGCTGGGAGACAAATGAGAGGCACACAACACAAAAACGGACAGTACAAGGTCAGTCAGGCTCTTGTTACATGCACTTAATACAAAAGCCAAGAAATTGCCATGGAAACTAAAAAGCAATAAATATAATTGTGGTCCAAGGAGAAGAGTTTTGGGCAACACAGCATTGAATAACAGAACTCACTGCCTCCAAGTATCACAGGACACAAGGTTCTTGCAGGATTCAACCACGCAGTTCATGGGACACACACAACCGTACAAAAACGGCTGGAAACACTAAAGGATACAAAGCTCTCATGCCCCACGACATGACCTCGTTCTGGGGCCGTCATCTCCTTCCTCCACGGCTTCATGTCCTACTGGTACTTCCTTGAATCATAGGTTACCCCTCTACTCATGACTTACATTGCAGCGTGCATGGTGGGCTCAGCCCTAAATCAAGCCACTGATATGCTGCACTATACAAACACAGAGTGAATGAACAGCCTCTGCCCAAAAGAGCCTGTATCTTCACACGGACCGAGACACAACAGGCAGGCAGAGGTGGAGGAGCAGAAGGACCCGGCGACACAGCAGTGCTTTCAGTCCATCCCAGCGGCCGGTGCAGGAGCCTTTCGAAAGAGAGGCCCTTTGCACAGACGTGACACAGTCCCACGCAGACGCACAGGGCACTGACACACACCCAGACCAACGTACCCACCCAGCGCACCCAGACCAACGCACACCCCTACGAGGCTGCCCTGCTCAGATGGCCTGGCATTAAGGAAAGCAAACACCTTTACACCTGTCTTTGGTCTCCAGAGGAACAGGAGGGCGGGAGGGGCTCTGCCCACCCTGACCACAGTCACAAGGCCGCTCCTGCCAGTGTGTTCCCGGGGTTCACCACTCAGGAGGGCACAGCCGAAGACTGCCTCCTCCTCGGCGCACCAGAGCCCTGCTGATTTCTGCAGGGAGCCCTTGTTGGGTGCTCCCCACGCTGGGACAACCTCAAACAGCATACCACAAAAGGCTTGTTGACACTGCAAGGTCTGCCTCATCCCAGGGAAGCAGACCCCTTTGCACGTACCCAGTGGTGCTCCTCCAGGTCCCTCGCCAGTGTCACTGTGTCTTGGCAGCAAGTGCAATTTGGGTCTCTCACAAGAGCTGGCAAGAAGGTGCCCTCTCTAGTACCTTCCACCCAAGTCCAGACACTTTGCAGGTATCTTTGGATCTCCCAACCCATCACCAAGACACACATGCACTCTGCTTTGGGGGTGTGGGGCCAGAAAGGAAGAGATGTTTTCTCAAAGACTCACAGAGTGAGCCTTCAACAGAAACAAGGATGAACAAAATCTAGGAATTTCGGTGTCCAGGACTAGCCCAGAGAGCCTGAATCAGCAGTTGTCCAGCAGTGCGGCAGGAAGAATAAAAGCCTGGGGGCTGGTTAGTGGTGCCTATCCCCAGTGCCCCAGCAAGACTCTTCTCAGGACTCTCAGGGCCCAGCTATGAGATGCTCCAAGCAGTAGAGCTCTGCTGTGAGTCTCTCAAGAGGGGGCACATGGAAGTCTACAAATCTTTTGCCTAAAGCAGAGGAGAAGCCCACCTAAGACATTCCCTATTGCAGCCTCCTCTCACATGCACCCTCGATTACCCTTGGTTTCACCTTTCTGCCCACTGCCTCTCTGCACTGGTGCATAGCACATACACCCTCAGGCCCTGACGTGAGAAGAACACTCAGTTCAAGAGGTCTTCAAGGGGCAGCAAAGCTATCTCAGCAACATGCCTGCTCCAGCAGGAAGCTGGCCACAAGGAAAAACCGGCAGTGACTTTCCAGAGAGAAGCTGCAGCTTGGAAGAGCTGGCGGACCCAAGCCTCCAGCACATCGGTGTCAGATGAGGGAAAAGACACCTCTTCCTGCTCCGGACCCCCCGCTCATCTGCTGCCAGCAAGTAAGATGCCTTTGCTGGGAGGGATGACCGTGTCCCCCTCAAACACAGCCTGCCCTACGCAGCAGCAGAGCTCGCAGCCCCCTGCACAAAACTGCTTTCTCTGTTGGTGCTCTGCTCCTCACCGTACCCGGGTTTCAGTGTTCTGACGAAGCTCGAGCAGGGCACAGAGAGAGGACATCAAAACTCCTCTTTCACTAGAGAAAGGGGTTGGGGTCTCTTGCCCTTTTGCTCTGCAGACATGAAGCAGCTCTGGGAAACTGCACAAAGCTAGAAGCCAGCAATTTTATCTTAGAGATCAAATCTGTTACTGTGGTGAGTGCCTTCAGCTGCCTCGACAAACCCCTCACTTCCTTTCTCCCCTCACTGGGCTTTTTTATACCCTCCCTCCCCTAAGCTGTCAGGGCAAACAGCAGATTCCTGCCCCCAAAAGTTGTCCTGTGTTTAGCAGCTGTTTGTTGTGCTGACTGCACATAGATTTGTACAGGGACCAGACCGCCCCTGTCATCTCAACCCCCTTTGCCCCCAACCACAAACAGCACTCCCTGCCCTGAGCACAGGCATCTGGATATAGGGCTGCTTGCCCCACTGCCACTGACCTTTTTCTTCCGGTCCCGAGAGCGGTTCCTGCGCTTGCGATTGGATTCTTCCTTCTCTTTCTGCTCCTGCAGAGCCTGAGCCTCAATATCTTTGATTTTCTTCAGCTGCTTAGCTGCTTGAGCCATGGCCGGTCAGACTGCAGATCCCTCCAGAGCTCACACCTGCACTTTCCACACAGCACCCTCCAATTCCTGGCCAAGAAAGTCCCTTCCCCTAGCTCAAACACTGTCGACCTAGATGAGCGTGAAACCAGTAATGAGAGGAGAAAAGAAAGCAGTCAAGTCCCAAAGGGCAGCCGATGTCTCCAGCTAATTGCTAGATGGAGTCTGAGACACCTTTATAAAGCATTAATAATCCTAAATCCAGCTGCTCCAGAGGTTCCGTGCACCATTGTAGCAGCCCCTGACTGCACTGGCACATCATGCAGAATCCTCCTTGTGGGACAGGACACTGGCTGGTGCTGCACTCACCCTCTCACTGTCTCTCCTGCAGTACGAGAAGAGATGCAGGCAGTCAGCCACAGGAAGGAAAATAACTCTCAGCAATTAATGCGTGATGACAATAGAGAAGCAGTGAAAAAGGAGGCTGATGCGTTTCATCCTGACTTCTGGGTTCTCTGTAGCAATGCACACAGAACAGTAACCTGCACGTAGTCAGTCGGTGGCTTTACCACTGCAGTGCTGCTGAGGCAGGCACATATTCCAGTCTCTTCAATTTTCTTCCTCTCAGTCACTCTCTGTGCAGCAGCCGCATCACTCGCTCGCTCTCTGGGTTATGATTCCAGCTCCTTTCAAGGGGAGCAAGAGGGAATCGCTGCATCTGTTAGGAGGCAGGCAGAGTCTCTGCTCGAAAACAGCCGATACTGCTGAGGATGTGCTGAGCACTGGAGCAAAGTGCAGCTTCACAGCATCCTCTCCTCCTCGCATCTCTCCACTGAGTGAGCAGCGAGGGGAGGGGAGGGATCTTGGCTGTGAATGAGAGACAGAAACCAAGGGCTCAGACTGCCTCTTTGGCTACACAGCACCAGAAGAGTAAACCAGAGGCACCAGCTCCTGCCCATCCAGGTGTCACCAGAGCTCAAGTCCTCTCTGAGGATCCCCAGTCAAGGCTCCTGGAGAGCCAGCCATCCCTTCTCCACACACATCTGCACATTTCATCTGCAGCTGCGTTCCAAAAGCACAAACAATTCCATGCTGGAAGCCAGGGGTCAGGCCTGAAGGTGTAACTTTGGTTCCTGCACATGGCACCAATGTGAGAGGGTCAGGATAGAACTGGGGAGGACTCTTTGGTGGTGACCATACCGTGACCTGCAGCAAAGTGCACTTTATTGTTCAGGCACTTCTGAGCAGTCCTGCCTTTATTAGCTCAATTCTCGTCACTCAGAAAAACTGTCCCCTATGTGCAAACCCACGGGAAAAGCACTGGGAAAATTATCTGCCCAGGTGGAAGCCCTGCACACGCTGCGCTTTTCTGGCACAGTGCCCCCCGATTCTAGACAGAAAGGGTCTCCTTTGTGTCAGAAGAAGGTGAAGTGGGGATTAACGTCCATTTCTCAGCAACTACTTGACAGTCGCTTACAGGTTATTTAGACTGGCAAGAAGCTGAGATGCACTTAACTGTACAAACACTATAGGTCACTTTTCTGTCCAAGTAAGTTTTCCTGAATTTCTTTTCCAAGTTCCTCCAATTCTGTTGCTTCACCCACAGACCAAGTAGGATGCTAAAAAGCAGGAAAAAGACTGCTGCATCATATAGTTTTTAAAGAATACGATGACTGAGAATAAAGAGGAGGTCCTAATAAAATACAAAGAATAGGAAATCATCAAATTTTACAAGGCTTTTCCAAGGACAGCTTTAGTTCTATGTACTGTACCCACATGGATAAATAATACACTCAAGTCTAGATACAGCTGCACATCTTTATATAGCAATGTCTTATGAATGCCCATGCAAAAAAAATTACAAAACTAAATAGAAGCTGCATAGTGAAAGGCTCCACAGATAGGAGGTGCCACGAGCACAGCTGTACTAGTCACCCTAATTGTGCCTCTTCCACATGGGCACTTCGCAAGCCAAACACAAAAAATGACCTGTGGTCAACAATGAGCATGCAGGAGGCAAAAGAGTTGTCGCAATTAACCGTAACACGCTGAGAGCTCCTCACTTCTGTATGTTTGACTTTGCATCCTAAACCGGCTCTCTGTTAAACAGTTTTGAATTCTGAGGAATTTCCTAATTTTTCACAACTGAGAACTCAGGAACGAAATCAAGTTCTGCTACATACAACAGCATCGGTGCCCACCACCAGTACTCACTAGTGTCTGGGCACCACCCTTCCAGTGCTGGGGGCACACCGAGCTCCGGGCACAGCTAGCAAGGCTGCAGCGAGGCACTGCTGTGACTTTACGGTGCATCCCTAATCTGAATCCTGCCTTCCAGGTTCCAAGACTTAAGTTGAGTCAGACTTCAGAAACCCAGCCCCATGACGTGGCAGGGTCTGCACACTTGCACTCAAGGCGTAGCTGTGCCACACTCCAGACCTTGGCATAGGCATCCCTTGTTTTTCCTGATGTCAACAAAGCATCTACTATAGACACAACTAAATGGCATCAGGCAGTGGCAATCTGCTCAGTCTTTGCTTGTATGCCCGTAGGATGTTGCCTCCTCCTACTAACAGATCCCACCTCTTAACTCCTTGTATGTCAGAACAGAGTGAGCACAGGAGAAGAGCAGTAGTCATCAAGGGAGAACGCACCGGAGCAATCTGATGGGTCAGGATTGCATCCTGCAGGAAGGACTCATGGCGGAGAAGTCTGTGGACTGTCCTGTGAGGAGGAGATCCACTGGAGCAGGGAAAGAGTGTCAGGAGTCCTCCTCCTTTAAGAAAGGAGAAGCAGAAACAACATGTGACAAACTGACCTGCAGCCTCCTTCCCCCCTGTGCCCCTCGGGGAGGAGGTCCAGTCGGGAAGAAGGGAGAGGTGGGGGGAAGGTGTTTTTAAGATCCGGCTTTGTTTCTTGTTATCCTCTCTGAATGAACCATTAAGGAATTACATTGTTTTGTTCCCAAGCTGAGTTTTTTTTTTTGCCGGGGCCATGGTCGGTGGGTGCTCCCTCCCTGTTCTTGTCTCACCCTCAGCCTTTTGTTACACTTTTCTCCTCTCACCTCACCGAGGGGAGCAGTGACCGAGCGCCTGAGTGCTGGCTGAGCCGCCGGCTGGGCTGAACCGCGACAATCTGCCCTCCCCAGAGAAGGATGGTGCACTTGAGCAGGTGAATTGCTTTTACCAGTGCAGATGAGAGGGATATCCATGCTTTTCCAAGGCCAGAAACGTTTCCCTGTTCAAACTAATTTTCCTCAACACTTTATCCAGACTAATATTGTATTCTTCAGATCCCAACTACATCACAGTGATCTGCAGCTGTACATAGACTGTCAGAGCCTCCCAAAAGTGCTACCCCATAAAAATCACAATTTTCTTTCTACCTTCCTCCCGCACCAACATTTTCTGCTTGGACTCACTGAACCCTGCACACCTTGTGATGATGGTTCTTGAAGACAGTGGTCATATTTCCTAGCAGATCAAAGTGCCTGTCTCACAGCTGGATGGATGGATGGATAGATAGATAGATAGATAGATAGATAGATAGATAGATAGATAGATAGATAGATAGATGGATGGATGATTAAGGGTGTCTGCGATGGCCTCTAAAGACAGCTTTTTCAGGGTTTTCCTCTGTCCCCAGTCTTTCAACCATCACCTGCTGACCCATTGCTGTATATGCCCAGGCAGTTCTGATCACTTTCTGAGTGAAAAATTCTGCCTCGTACTTTGGTCTCAAGAGCGAGTCACTAACACAAACCAAAGGAGGACAAGGACACTCCTAAAGCAACTGCAGTCTTGTCTACTTCGGACTGCAGAAGACTTTTATCAAAAGGGAACACAAAGCAACTTGAACATGCTGCTCTGGAGAACAGCCCCTCCCAGCAGAATTGACTGAAGCCCTGGTTCAGGAAATCTGCTGTTCAGTAACGACTCAATCCTTCCTATGTGACACCCTTTTCCCTTTCCCCTCAAGATACCAGGGAGGATTTCATCCCTATCTAAGTCCAGAGCTATTGTCCCAGTACAACCCTAGCTACTAGCATTTGAAGTTATATTTAGTGTTCTAACTTGAGTGGGAGTGGCATGCCTACTAAATGGTCTTTGGAGCCAGTGGTGGTTGTTTTTTTGAAACATCTGTCTTGAATTTTGACAGCGTGATTTAAAAGTCTGAGGTAACTGGAATTAGGTATCTCTGCCACACACATAAGACTGTCCTGTGCAGGGGCTTACACTCGTGATGTTCTAAGTTTTGAAGCATTTGGCCTACGACTGATATCAAGCTTTTACGTGCTGTAAGTGTAGGGTTGGTAGAAAGGGACACTAGAGATCTGCTGTACATAAAGAGAAGCTTATCTTTTTCACATTCGTGCTATTTCAGCAAGGACTTAGGACAGGACAAGCAGGAAATGGACCCAGTAGTAATTTCACTTAACTCACCACATCATTTTTTTGTCCAACAATGATTTTTCTCTTCTTTGGAGAAGTTGTTTTGGGAAATATCTGGAACAGTAGATGCGTCATATCTTGTTGCTACTCGTTCCTATTGGATAAAATGGGGAAACAGAGGATGACAGAATTTCAGTAAACTGACTTCCTCCTATAGCTGAAAGGTACCATGTGCATACGCTAGTCAACATGTTAGTATAAAAGAAACTTCTCAAGAACCTTATTTAATTATTTGGCACAGAGTACCATATTTATCACTTCTTCCTTGAAAATAGATTATTTGTACTATAACAACTCTCTGGCACCTCAATCACAGATTGGGATTCTACCATGTGACACATGACAAACATACCAACAACAGAGTCCCTGTTCCAAAGAGTTCACAGGGTAAAGTATTTGGCAAAGGAGAGCAAATAGATACTGACAGGGGAAACCTTAGGAAAATAACCACACAAATGAACAAGGTCACTATGTGCCAATTCCACGGACAGAGCTGTCCTCCAGAATAGAACTTCTTATAGAGAAGGAAGCACAGAAACAAATTCCTGACTCTGCAAGATACTGCAGCTGTTGCAAGAGATTAGACATGTAGCTGGACTCCTGCCCTGATCTAGGTGAAGATCAATGTTTGGGGAAGTTGCTGAGATTCTCTGTGTTAGGGGCAAATGGATTTTACATTCAAAGCTCAACTTCAGGCAGCTATTTTTAGGTAAATTATTCTGGCTGACAAGCTGTGAAGATAAAAGATGCTGCAGGTCCTACCTCAGCTGCTGTAAACTTAGTCTGCCTGAAGTCTATCTGCATTCCTCTAATACTGCAGAGACAGGATCTCAGCAAGGAGCTCTCCCTGAGTTGGGAACCTAATGAAGATGGTTCTGCTCCTTTCAGCATTTTCTTAATTATCTCACCGATGAGCTTTCAGAACTGCCAGACCCCTTTAAGACCATTCTCTTTCCAGTTAGTCTCTTTCAAAACGACAACACTAGTCTCCCAGGCAGCAGTTTGTATGTTGCTGTGGGCTGCATTCAAACTCTTCCCTGCCTATTGAGAGCTGGTAACAGACGTTTTGGTCCACGTACCAACTAACTCAGAGCAAATCTGACGGTGCTGAATGGAACAACTCTCACCATGTCCACAGTATGATATCTGTGGCAATGCAGAGTCTGCAGCAGCAGCTGTTGATACCATGCTATAAGGTACTAAAGGTTCTTGTGCTTCAAGACAGTCAGATTTCAACCTTTTCTCACTTGGCAACTCTCTCAAAAAAAAAACTCCCCTATTTAAGTCATTCTCTAAAGGTAGAATTTGATAGTTTGAATGACAAGATATTAAAAAAGAGGTCACCTTGTTCATGGCTCCTAAATGTGGTTATCATCGAGTTAGCCCACATAAACAGGTTTTCTTGTGTGTGTGGGTTTTTTTTAAAAAAAACAAACAAGCAGAGGCTATTAACAGTGCGGCCTATTTGATCAAATAATGCTTTTCATAAACATTTCTTAAGTAGCAGTTACTGTTTATCAGGATATTAATTCTGAAATCACATTTCCATGATCTTGTTTATAGATTTCCATGAACACTTACCTTTGTTCGTTGGCCCACAAAGCTAGAAAGTTATTATAAATCATTATGTTCCTATCTAGACAATTGCTTTTTCTTCTTAAAATAGTTTCAACTACCTTAAGAACTGAGAAATGCACAAGAAGTTTAATTTTAATTATATTGGCATTGGCCCTGCTCATCCCTAGCTTGATAGCTTGTGATCAAGCATTGCAAAGATCTCCAACAATTATTTGAAAAGCATTTCGTATCAGCACGTGTAACAATAATTTGGTGCCAGGGCATCAGATAAAGACTTTGAATTGCCCTACTTGTCAGTCTATGATACAAACATTTTACTAGAACATAACTGTATGCTGTTATGTCATGGAAGTGATTTGCCATGACCATTTCAAATCCTAGAGTTATCTAAAGCAGCAGAATTATACTGTAGTCTAATCACTCAGCACAGTAATTCTGGAAGTCAAAGTCATTTTGAATTGCTAGAGGACATGCAACTGTTCTCAACTGGTATTTTACTTTTAAAACCCATATGTTTCAGAAACACAAGTGTTTCTGGAAATTGGTAATAAATAAAAGCTGACTCCAACAGTACCATTGTTAGATAACAATTCAAGCTGAGCACATTTTAATGGTCAAATCAAATCCACTAAATTCAATGTGTAGCGAAAAAAAAAGCAACACTCAAAAGACCCCAAACCACAATTGTTTAAGCATGGAAAAAACCAGAGCACACTGGGGCATCACCCGCTGCCTCATAACTTTGCTACTGGACAGTGCCACAGCTTCCTTTAATGAAAAACTTAAAAAAAATTAAAAGTAAGCTATGAATGATTAAACACAACTTTCTGGCACAGAATGGTTAATTCATTCTTAACACCAGCACTATAGGAAAGTAATACACATACATGCAAAACACACGATGCGTATCTACTGAGATCCTGATGACTCACCTGTAACACTAGAGGTACTCACTGTAGTGCACACGATTGAAGTGGTGAAAACCTTAATCACAGCTCACTCTCCCTCTCCTTCGTGCCTGAATAACCTAAAACCTGTTGTGAGAATAAACGAATGAACCACCCAGCAGCGTTCCTGTATGATTACCTTCTATCTGCATCTCGACGTGCTTGATCTGAAAATTCAGGTGCCTCAATAAAACAACCATAACACAATATAAAGGCTCATCTTTATAGATGACTCATATCCATAGACTCATGTCCAAGGGAAAATATATCAGCTTAAGGGAAGATACAGCATCTTGGTGAGGACCGGAGATACGAAAAGCACATCAAACTTAACTTTACTAGTCCTAAAGGTCCTTGTCGTTTATTTACCATGACACACAAGCACGGTTTCGCTTACTCGAAGCCACACCTGCGGGAGCTCATCTGCGGAGAAGCATCTAGAACACTCCCGCCGCCACTTGGCCCCTCCCCTCACTTCCGCACCGGGCGCTCCCTCGAGCCGCGCCGGGAGCTCCGGGAGCGCGTCCCGCGGGCGCTGCGCCCGTGCGCGGCCGGAGGGGGCCGGGCGGCGGCTGCTGCCGCGGCGATCGGCGCAGGGAGGCGCTGGCCGCGACCGCGGGCCCGCTGGCGCTTTGCTGCCCTCTGGCGGTGGGGAGGCCGAGCCGCGCGCGGCGCTGCGCGGCGCACGGACCGAGCGGGGCGGCCCCGCCGGTGCAGCCGCCGTCCGGCCCGACACGCCGAGCGCGGCGCTGAGAGCGCGACTGGCGGGCGGCGGGGGCGCGCGGGCGTTTGTCGGTGCACAAATCAAAACTCTCGAGCAGTGCCAGTGCAAACAGAAGCTGACAAAAAACAGCGAACGCTTTGCTTAAGCTTTAGGCAGCCCTCACCGACAGGAATTTAAAGGTGACGGTTTCTGGAGAAGCTTTCAAGTTTTTGGTTTTTCTTCTTACCTTTAATCTTTCTCTGATTAGAAGCTGCAAATGAAAATTAACACAGACGAGATCTTGCAAGTGAATTCCAAGTACCACCTCTCTTCCAGATCAAAAGGCCGACGCGGATCGTATTGCCAGGACCAGTGACACAGTTTGCTACTCAAATGGAAGAAAAAAATGCACATGCACAACTGACATCCAAAATGGCTCAACATAATTTATTTTTTATGTTAAAATGTACAGAGTTCTTTTGAAAGTACTTGCTAGAAAGGGGAAAAAAAAGTGATATTACATACAAGGAGAGGAAGGGAGACCATCCAGCCAGGAGCATATGACATGGAGAATTACAAAGGCATCTAGGCACCCCTTCCCCTTAGCTTACAAGTCACCATGAACAAAGTACAAAGGTTACAAAACAGGAAAAGCAAATATAAACAGACAGGAATAGACTCAGCTTCATTTGTACATGCGGCTTTTAGAGGCATCTGGAGCTCCTATTCACACACTCTAGAGATCTCTTTAAAGAGAATTTTTATCTTTCTTAAAATAGTTTTTAATATTCTACAACAAAGATAAAAAATTTTAAAGATGGAATGAAATGAAAAAGCTCTTATTTTTAAAAGGCATCAAAGTCACTAACAGTGAGTTTTTTTAATTTCTTTTAGAAGATTACCCAAGTTATCTTGCTAAAAATACATATTTTTTTTTTTTTTTTAAACAGAAGTGAAAAAATGGTAGGTACCAATATTACTGCGTTGGATAATTTCTTTTTATATATAGAAAAGAACATTTTTTTTTTTTTCTACAATAGTTCTACAGTCACAAAGGCTTGTGGAAAAGGGAGCTGCCCAATTGATTAAAAAAAACCAACCAAACATACAAAACCAAACCAAACATAATGGCAAACAAACTATAAATTCATGGCCCTCATTTCAACAGCTTCTCCTCCTGTCTCAGACCCCCACCCACCCCCCTACCCACCCCACCCCCAGCAATCAGGAAGCAGTGACACAGCTGAAGATCTAGGAAGGAGAGGGCAGCACAGTGCGCTTTCTACATGGGTTATTTGGAACTGGAATATTATATACAGAGAAATGGGGTCCTACACAGCCTTGTACATGCTCAAAACTAAACAGAAATAAGAAGTGGAAGTCCTTTGAATTCTGCCTTTTATGGTTAGCAGTTATTGGAGGAAAGTCGATTTTAGTGCATCTGAAGAAACCCCAACTTTCTTTTAGACTCTTTTGGTTTAAAAACAAAAGAAATTATTCTTATTAATGTGTCTGCATTTCTACTTCATATACAATAAAAAAAAAGAACTTTACATTAAAGGGTGTCCCTTTTTGTATTGGGTGACATGCCATCCGTGTAGCCAAAAAGAATGTAAATTGGATTATGTGGCAATAACAGCAAAATCCTGTTGCCTGCATCCTACTATAGTGTTGGGACTGTTTCACTCCTGTAAAGTAGGCCAATTCCCTTCTTTTCCCACACTAGATCGAAAGTGTGGCTATCCCTATAAAACAGGTCTCAAACATAGCTGAAGAATCAGGGAAAACATCACTGACTCCCCCAGAGAATGGCACATTCAGCAACTTCCTACCCCATATCAGGAATGGAAGAGTGACAAGGACTCCACAGGGTTCTCGTCAAGTCCCTCAAAATGTATGCTTTATCTTCCAAGATTACCTAAGGAAAGAGATTAAGAGGCAGACCACTGGAAAGAGCTGCTTTTGAGCTCAGCCTGACTCAAAGGCTCAGAACCAAGACCTTCAGCATTTCAAAGCACGTACTAAAGCAGTCTGGGATCTCAGAGTTGTGGCTGACTTGCAGTTCACCAGAAGAGCCTGCAACCATGTTCTTGTCCTAACAGACCATTAACCACCCTATTCTCCTCATGACTCTATACATGATACAAACAGTTCTCTCTTGAGATGCTTCCAGTAGTTCACAGTGACAGAACATGTGTGCATGCATGCACACGTGTGTGCACATGCATGTCTGGGTGGTGAATGGGATCACTTTAAAGTTACATTATATTTTCAGCATGAAACATACAATTTCAATTAACTCATCTACAAACACACCATTGTGAATAGCTTATTGTTTACACGTAACGCCAAATTTTACCGAGGGCGAGGGAGTCAGGGAAAAATTAAAGATTAAAAATTTTTCCTGACTTGCAGAAATAAAGAGCTTCATTTATCCTCTGTGTCCCCTTCCAAGTCTCCCAGTAAGTGCCTCCTGCTAGAATTAGGAAATGCTAGGTGGGGTTTTGAGGGAAGGGTTGTTATTCTTTGACATGTCCACCATTTTACATGACTGCAGCACTAGAAACTGCATACAGAGGGGCACAGGGGAGGGAGAAGGACATACATTTAAAAAAAAATTTAGAAAGATGACTTCACTGTTACACATATTCTGTCCACATTGTCAGCAAAGTAAGGCTCTTTTTAAATTATGAAAAGATTTTGTGCATGTTTTCCCTGCTAAAAAACATCTGTAAATGATTTTAGCTGTAAAATGTTTCAGGATTGTGAAGAAAACAAGAACGCAAAACAAACAAAAAGAATCCAAAAAATAAAGAACAGGCTTCCTAAAAAATAAAATAAACCAAAGAAAATCCCTCTAAATCTACAGCAATATTTTAACTGAAAAAAGGTCCATTTTCTCTGGCTCGTCAGTATAAAAGGTTCCTTTATTTATATATATTTCAGTTTTTAGGATGCAAGTTCATCTTGCTCATCTTCTCATGTATGGTCCATTGAGAGACTGCTTGGGCACCCCAGCAGCATTCATGTAGCTGTGATGGGAGGGGCCAGTGTACATCATGTTTCCATGAGGATTTGGCTGCATAGGCTGCTGGGTATAGGCCTGGCTCCCCATCATTCCCATCTGCATCTGCATAGGATACTGTGCTGTCTGGTTCATGTATGCAGGGTTACTATGGTAACTGCTGTTCATCATAGGCTGTGTCATTCTGTAGCTGTTCATGGCATTCAGGGTGTTCATATTCATGGAATTAACATTGTACGGGGTGGTTGGCATTAGGTTGACTCCCATGTTCATGCCCCGTTGAACAGCTAACGTGCGAGGACCAGCCTGCATGGCAACTGCGGGTGGGCTGCGGCCATAGAGCTGCTGCTGGTGTGCAGTTGCAGAGGGCAGCGGTGCCGATTTAGAGCGAATGGAAATGTGCCCCTTGACTGGCATCTGCCCCTGCAGCCTCTGCGTATGTGGAATACCAATATTGGTAGCAGACATATTACACTGAAGCAGAGGTGACGTGAGGTTCATGGTGGTGGACGCCAGGTTTGGTGGGGGTGTCATAGTGGCTTGTGCTTGTGGTGTGCCTGCTAACGGGTGGGAGGGAGCCAACTGTGCCAGTCCTGTGTTGGACAGAGAAACGCTGGTTGCATAGGACGTCACAGCAGGAGAATGGCTATAAGGCATGGCATGAGGGTCCATAATGGTGTTTGTCAGCTGCTGCAACTTGGCTAAACTGAACGTGGCTGATGGTTGTGAATAACTCCCAGCACCAAAATCCCCTGGAATCCTCTCATAGATACTTATGTTACCAGTGCTTCCTGATTCAGGTATTTCCATGATCATAGGTGCTGGGGTGAAGCTGTTGTTCATGCTACACTGAGACAGTGGAGGCTGCTGCTGGGGTGGAGGTGGGGGCTGTGGCTGCTGTGACTGAGGCTGTTGCTGTTGTGGCTGTGTTGTTGGTTGCTGGTTACTTGGAGGCCTTTCTACTACACAGCTCTGAGGTGACTTGATATTGCAGTTTGCTGCAGGCTGGACAGTGTTTTGCTGCATCAGGCTGCAACTGCTGCCAATGTTTGCCATTTGCTGAGTGACAACACAACTGTTCTGAGTGAGGCTGCTGGAAGAGGACAGTCCTCCATATGAACAGCTGCTCTGGGAAGAGTTATTTCCACAAATGCTGCCTCCCATAGTGGAATCATAGCTGCTGGGGTTTTCATAATTCTCTGTAGTGCTCTCAATGCTGCCAAGGTCACTGAAGCCACTATCCACCACCTGCTGAGAGTGGTCCGATACTGAAGGCACATCCATCATGGGGCTGGTCTCCATGTTCTGCATAGAGGGTGCGGACAGGGATCCTTGTTCAGGACTTATCTGGGTGTAACCGCTCTCCAGAGCAGGCACGTTTGGGCTGCTGACTGACCGTACAGACTGGCTGGGGTGGGACTGAACAGAGGATATCGGACTGTTATGTTCTGAGGCCTGGCAATCTTCAACCATTGATATCTGAGGATCCTCCTCAGTCTGGGTGTAACTCTGCAAAGTCTGACAAGCTGCTAGAGTTTCTTCACAGTCCTGGTAAGCTACATCATGCTCATTGCTTTCCTCCTGTGTCAAGGACTGGACTGCTTGAACAGTTTCAAGATCTAGTTCACTATGAGGAATCTCTTCCTCTTCCTTTAATTCAATTAACCCTTCTTTATTATTTTGCTCTTCTTCGTGATCATCTTCAGACCCAGGGACGTGCTCTGAGCCCACCGATGTCTCATGGGAAGCCTGCTCTTCCTCAGAATCTGCCTCTGCTTCATCTTTTTCTTTTGCATCTTCTCTACTGCTGGGTATACTTGTTTCTAAAAAACACTCTTGCACCTGAGGCTCCTCCTTCACCCCTTCTCTAACAGGCTGTTCCTCCAATTCCTTTTTCTTCACAGACTCCAGATGACCATCATCTTCGTCATCAGCATCATGATCTTCATTTTGATTTGTCACTACTGCAACTTCCTCTTCTTCCTCATGGTCATGCTCAGTTTCATCTAGTTCTTGCTGTTCTTCTTCTGAATGCCTTTGCTCTTCTAGAACCCGTGGCTTCTCCTCTACCTCCTCTTCTATCTCAGGCTCTTTCACTTCTGGCACTGGACTGCTGTTGCTGTCCACAGGAGACACTGCTCTTACTTCACTGCTGGCTATATCTTCCTCTTCTCCCTCTCCTACCTCTTCTGCTTCCATATTCACATCTTTCTCTTTCCTTTCCTCAATAAGAGGCAGTGCTTCTTTCTGCTCGACACTTTCTTCTTTATCTGAAATTTTGGGCTTACGCCCCGGTTTTGAATTAGCTACCGCTGCATCAACTTCTTCATCCTGAACTGATGGTGTCACCTTTTCTCGGTTCAGTTTGAAACCTGGTTTTCGACCAGGTCTTTTCTTCCAGTGGACTGGTTTTCGGCTTTTCCCTTTTGGCCATCCCTTCTTCTTTTTCATGGGTGTAGAAGTATCTGGCTCAAGTGAAGAATCCTTTGCTTCACATTTTCTCAGCATAGATAATGGTTTCAAAGTTGGGTTACCTGAAAACACAAATTAAAAACACTGTTCAAGCATTTTTGTTTGATCTGAGCATTCATGGAAGCTTTCCCAAGCATTCCCATCATGTTTACCAACTTTATGTATCAATACTAGTTTAGAGATTTATTGTGAAGGGTAACAAGGAGGATCAAAGTCTGCTCATTAGCAATCACACTGCACATTACATTTTCAAAGAACACCAATGCTTTCAAGATTTTGCATGGTCAGAGCTCTGAGCCTTTAAAATACAATTCAAATTAAACACTGCACTAGGCTATACCATAAAGTCCTGGAAAGACTCACCATGCTTTACAAATTTTAATTGTACAATATGTTCATAAGTGAACATGTTCCAGTGTAGGGGAAGGCATAAATTTGCAATAAAAGCACATTTCCATTTAGATCTGTATTTTGTGCATCTGCTGAAGAAAGGAAATATTTCCACTTTTCTCATGACTTATGCTTTTAAATGCCAACAGAAATACACAGATGATTGAATTTGGCTAGATTTTTTTTTTTTTTAAATCTGATAAATCATTAAAAGGAAGCTGAATTTCTTTCTCATCTGACTCTTATTTGATGAAGCAAGTTTTGCATTTCAGTGACTTTCCAAACACTAGAATAGGTTCAGAGCTTATACAGCCAGAAAGGAATGTAATTAAGTTGGTCATCCCACTATATGAATATAAGATCAATTTCCCCCCAAATATTCAGAATACATTTATTCACATTTCTGCCCTTTCTACCATCTTAAAAAATGTTATCGATTCCACACTATGAATTTCCCAAGAAGAGCTGTTTTAAGTCCACAGTTATGCAACAAAGGTAAAAGTAAATAATGTGCTCCTAGTAGTTCACAAATGCTTTTTAAAACCTAATCATAGGCCAGCTGAGTTACTCCTGCCCTTTGCTCTATTTACTCTAAATATTTCTGATGAGAAGCATTCTGAAAAAATTCTGGGTATTAAAAATGAATTTAAAACAAATACCAAATTAAAAATTGAACAACTCCTTGAAATCATCCATAAAACAAGTATTTGGAATGTGAATAAAGGAAAGAAATGATCTACCACAGTCAGAATATCATTAGGCAGGAAGAAGGAAACACTACTGTCACAGTATTTCTTAAAGTAGTAATACTTCAACCTTTCAAAAAAAAAGAAAAAATCCACCTCTTTAAAAAAAAATTTAAAATTGCTTTTTCTCTTCTCCTTCTTCCACATTTCCTATCTACTATAGCGGATTAGATTTACCACCTCTTAAGTAAAAACCCTTTGCTTTTATCTGTACTGTCAGGTATCTAATATTTTTAGAAATAAAAAAGTAAATGATCTTATGTTGACAGGCTCCCTTTATAATAATATAATATTAAAGGTGTCCAGTCTGGTCTCCCCAGTACGAGACAGACATAGAGCTACTTGAGAGAGCTGAGCAAAGGGCCACTTAGGTGCCTAAGAGATTGGAATATCTCTCTGAGGAGGAAAGGCTGAGAGAGCTGGGACTAGAGAAGGGAAGGCTCAGGGTGGGGATTGATAAAATGTGTACAAATATCTTAAGGGAGGGTGTAAAGAAGATGGAGCCAGGCTCTTTTCAGTGGTGCCCAATGCCAGGACCAGAAGTAATGGGCACAAACTGCAACACAGGAGGCTCCATCTGAGCATCAGGAAACACGTCTTTACTGTGACTGAGCACTAGAACAGGCTGCCCAGAGAGGTTGTGGGCTCTCCCTCCTTGGAGATATTCAAAACCTATGTGGGCATGATCCTAAGCAACTTCATCTTGGTGGCCTTGCTTAAGCAGTGGGGCTGGACAAGATGACCTCCAAAGGTCCTCGCCAACCTCAAGGGATTGTGATTCTGTGTTTTTTTTTCTTTTTTTTTTTCTATGATTTGACACTGTCTTCGCATAAGAATATGGATTTGATGACCACTCAATTTCACGTGCATCATGTTTTAGGATACTGAGAAACATACGTACGTACTCAGTTGCACTTAGTTAATGTCACCATGTATGCAAGCTTGAACAGAAGATCCTTACAGTGTTTACAGTATTCACATTCACAGTAAAAAGTACAGGTAGAACTAGGAAAAGCAAAATAATACAGCCCAGCCTATTACAGCACTCCACATTCCCCCATGCAACAGTAACCAAGTTGCACAGAATTGGTAGAATATAGAGACACAAACTTTATTTGTTTTCTACACCACCGAACACATTCTGTATTCCAGAATGCCTAACTCTTATTAAATACTGGCCTCAAATCACCACATCACACTACCCATTCTCACTGTAGCCCTGACGGCAATCAGAACCAATTCAAATTCTCATCAGACACCAAATTTAAGAGACTGCATTGTTACATTTCAGGGAAATCATAAAATGCTTTCAATGCGTTGCCTCAGCTAGAGATTAAGTTTTCAGGGGAAAATCTAACCCAAATCACCCTTAGTCAGAAAGTTTAAAAAAAAAAAAGAGAAAAAAAATCCAAAAAATCTAAGCTTCCTATAAACATTCCTCACTCACAGTTATGATTACAATACTCTAAATCTGAACCAAATATTAATGACTGCAATATTGTATTTCTGAAGTGTCATAAGGCAGTGCTGCCCCCTCCACCCAGCTTAATTTTTTATCAAAAAAGGCCAGCTGTTTATCATGACTGATTATCCCCGTGGGCTAACATTTTTAGGTAATAGAAAGTACATTGTATTTTCTCTAAGATCATTACAGTTTTACTATGTATATGCAAAGGAACCTGCATTAAAGGCATACGCAGCCAACAGATACTGTTTGATGTCAGCAGCAATACCCTAAAATAGTCTGATTACTACCTACTTTTATTCAGAGGTTCTGACAAATTTGCAGAAGTTCAGGAGCAAAAAAAAAAAAGCAACAGAAGTGACAAGGGAACAGAAAGCACTAAATCGCAAGTGGGGAGTAAGAAAGTAAAGTATTTATCAAGTAGGTGAGCAAAAAATTTATCACTGTAGTATATAACAGGTATGAGTTAAAACTGGCTTTCCAAACACCATTTTTGATCTCTGGGCACACTATGGACTATTTGTAGTCTGCAAAAGATGGTTAAAAATCACTGATGTAGTTTATAAAACAATGTATGTGTGTGGAATCTCTAAAGAGATCTGCATCTCCAACAGAAAATATTCACAAGAGTGCAAATGAGAGAGACTGAAAACCACTTCTCTAACAGATCGTCTCCCAACTCTCTAGTCTTATTAATGGTGCTGGAGTACCGTAAAAATGTATTTCATAAGTAATCTGATCACAACAGAATCAAAAACCCAATGGTATAAGCTGACTGCATGTATTCCCTCTAAGCAAACTTCATGCTGCATCAACATGTTTGCACTGAACTTGCACACTTACATGCTGCTGTAAGGATTTAAAGGTAACCGATGCTAAATGGATAGAACACATGGCTATAATCGTATTGATGCTTTCAGTATTTAAGTACTTTTAAAGAAAAATTCTCCTTTGCTAACCACAGACTAGCTGAAAGACATAAATTAATGAGTTCATTCCAGTAACGTTTTTTTTCTTGTGGGATAACAGCACCGTATTTCTCTTTCACCCCCAGTTCTTCATTTTTATTTGGCTGACTACCTTGCACAATGTAGACCATCAGGAGAACAGAACATACAACAGCCACACTGAAGATTACTAATGGAGCATCTGAATGACAGATGTTTCTTTTGAACTGTCAGTGCACTCTAAGTAATCAGTTCCAACCAAATAATTTTATTTCATGAACTGAAGGTTCAGAGAACTTTAAGGAGATACGAGAAGCTGAGAGGTAGAATGTGCAATGTGAAGAACAGGATCTCAAAAGAGGACTTGTTATTTCTCTTTGTTATGGAAAACTGAGGGCTCTCCATTTCTGTTTTATTTCTATAAATGACTCTGCTGCATAGGTTTTTCTGCAATCACAGATACTAATTCCACTAGGAAAGCTGAATCAAAAGGATACCTTGTGATCAGGTCATTGCTAATAAGATATTTTAAAGCATACATCACATTTCCATAAGACTTGGGAATGTTTGAGGCTGGTTTGACTGGTAATTTATGCCTAATCCTACATTTTGGCTAGAAGTTACAAGACAAGGTAAGCAGCTTGTTCCATCATGAGCTAGTATCACTGACACACTATCTGTATCAAACTTTTAACAGCATACCACCCAACATACCATTATTGTCATCAGACTCCTCCTCATCTTTGGACTTCCTCTTAGAAGAGGGTCTATGCCTGAGTGTGTCTGGTGGGGCTAAGTGCCGAAAGTATCCACTGGGCAAAAGTTCATTCTCCTCCTCTTCGTCCTCCTCCTCCTCTTCCTCCTCTTCAATCTCAAATGTAGGCTCTAATCGTGGCATTGGTCGCTCAGAGTCTGAGTCCTCAAATGGTTCATCCAGCACTTCCGTAGTCTCTGAGATTGTTTCAGTGACAACACTGCTGTTGTGGTGCTTACGCTTGCGGACTCGCCTCTTCCGATGAAGAATTGGTTTCTGAAAGTGGAAGGTGGGAGAAGACAAGACATTTTATCAGATGCAGTAGAGATAAAACACTGATAAATGCAAAACATGGACAGCAGAGTTCAACAGCCTAAGCAGGACAAGGGGGCCCTTCTCAAATCAAGACTTCACTAGAAATACTGATCGGCACCTGCCTTCAGTTAGACAGATTTAAAATACAATGCAAGACGACTGACTTCCATGAAGATTGCTAGACTGACATTTGTGTAACAGTATAAACCATTTAAACAGCTGAAGCTAACAGCCCATCCATAAGACCTGAAAGTTCAGAGACAATAAACCATGGATGTGAATAGTTTATTCTAAGCTGCAAAGATTATATAGAAGAGGACGTTTTAGCGCAGCATGCCACAAAGACAGGATTTTCTTGGTCACATTGATAGAATTCACGTCTCTGTGGTAAATCATTCCAAAGACTTTATGCTGTAATTTTAGCTCTTTAGATAGGATTTGTGTTTTGCAAGCTTCTTTTAAAAGTAGGACCATCTCTGTTTCTATTTTGCATGACTGAGTAAAACTTTAATAACCAAGGTGGAAAAATAAGAAGCACAAGCAGAAGTTAGAATGAAAAAAAACAACTACTATCTCTGATTCAACAAAAACCACCACTACAAAAAGGTAGCAGAAAGTACCTGCCAGACAGAGTTCTGGAACCCTGAGCAGATGCTACCTGCTATGCTTAATACAAACCTCATGAATTGCAGAATCCTTCAGAAAGCACCAACATACTGGCAAAACAGGCTGCATGATATAGTCAGAGACAACAAGAAGTAAGGCACACACCTTTCGTTTTAATGTTGGCTTGGTGAGAACAGGTGGAGAGCTTGATCGAGGACTCAGCGGCTCATCATCTTCCTCTTCACTACTCTCACTAAAACACCTCAGAAGTGCCCTATCGCTATCACTGTAGCGGCGAGGCAATCGGTCGCAGTCCTCTGGGAATCTACACTTCAGTGGCTCTGTGTTCTTTTTCAACTGTCCTCTCCACTTTTCCATACCTTCGCTGTACCGCCGACGGGGAATTGCACATTTTTCACCTTTGCCATACTGTCCCTGGGGAACGGCAGATTTTTCCTCATCTTCAGCATACCGGCCTCTTGAGGCTGGAGACTTCTCCTCACATTCACCGCATCTTCCTTGCAAGGCTGCTGACTTCTCCTCACAGTCACTGCACCGGCCTCGGGAGGCGGCTGATTTCTCCTCACATTCACTGCATCGCCCACTGGGAACTGCTGTTTTGTCCTCGATGGCCAGTATCGACTCCTTCTCACAAAAGGGCTCCCGAAGTTTTTTGCCCTTGCGGTTCCATCGACCTCTTCGTGATGGCTGACTGTTTGCAGGAAGACTATCCAGGGGAAAAATGTGCTTGTTTGGCCGTGCAGAATTGGCTGGAGCAACAATGTCTGGCTTTTTTTCACTCTCTGGAGGTGAGTATGGCTCTTGCTCTTTCTTTTCCCATGACACAGATTTTACCATCTGATTTAAATAAAAATAAATAGATTTCACACTTCCTATTTAAGCATGCATGTCTATCCTGAATTTGATTCCACAAAAGCTTTTGAGCAAGAAGTCAGAAAAGTTTAACAAGAATCTGAGAATAACAAAAGAATTGACCTTCATGTGATTCTAACAGTGCTAACTGCTACTCCTTTCCTCCCAGGTGATCTATACCTCAATTAACTTCCTGACAAGTGACTTCAGTCAGCAGCAGCCATCCAGTGGCCTGCTGGAATGAAAACATCATCTTGCTACATTCAAACATGGTATTTGTATAATTTTCAAGAAAAAAGTGAGACAAAATTCAAGCTATTTTTCCATTAAATTGTACAATTAGTTTAATGTAAATGCAGTAACAGCGCATAAACACTGACTGGAATACTAAGAGGCAAATTATCACCTGATGTGAGAGTGAAAACCTCCAAGGACAGCAGCCTGTATTTCAGAAACCTTCACTGCTCTGTGGGCACTAACTCTAAAGCTAGTAGTGGTTTTGCAAAAGTACACAGCAAAAACCTTTGGCGACATACGTTAAAAGTTTTTGTTGGTTCATTTCCATTTATGTTACTTGTCACTTACAGAAATACCGAGTTCTTCAAACCTAAACCTATTTCAATAATTTGATAAGAGACCAGGTTGCTTGAGAGTAGGAGGCAGGTTTGTTGTTTGGTTTTTGTTTGTGGGGTTTGCCCTCCCATACACACACATACTGGAAAAATAATTAAAGGTAGAAAGAGCCTTTTTACTCTTTTCAGACGTAGTCTTTAACCCTTCTCTAGACTATGCCTCAATGTTTTCCCTATGTTTAGTTTCTAATTTGAAACTATAAAGATACATAAACTAATCATGACTACATTGCTTTTTACAATTACACCAAACGCCCAAGCTTGGCATTTGAAATTCCGTTAGCGCTGCCTGAAAAAGCACTGAGTGTAAACGATATGCCACGCAGAAGTAACGGATTCACTCTTACACTGGCCTCTGGATCCTTTTCATTCTGCTGTTGTTGCTCTTCATTTTCCCCATCCTCTGTCTCCTCCTCTTCATCTTCAGAGACAACTGAGTTGGAAACTATAACAGGTGTCCAACGCAGACATTCTGCATCCACATCTATAGGTCGGACATTAGTTCTAAGCTTTGCCATATGTTCCTGGATAAGCTTCTCCCGACGAATGATCACAAATCTAAACAGTAATAATACTCTGATTAACAACAGGCTACATACTGTACATGTCATATGAAACACATAAGATATTACAGAAATATCTGTATACTCTCAATCAGTGCTGCCATGAATAACTTCAGAGAGGACAGAAAGCTCATTACAATTGTACAGTTTGCAGTACCGTCAGACTACCAGAGAAAGCATCTTAAAACTAAAAAAATGTTGTTAAAATTCTTTCCACTTCTTGTTAATGGTGAAGCCACCATTCTTCCATGGGTAAAAATCAGCTGCAGAGTATCACTTCTATTATGTGTTAAATAGACAAGGGGTATGCCATTTGGGGAACAGGCAACAGAAGGTGAAAGATACTGAATGGTAACAAAAGGACTGCTTTAAAAAGTTACAGTCCCACTACCAGAGTGGATTTTATTCAGGGAGTTAGGAGTGATAGCACTGATTAAAGTATACTGTGAAACGAGGACATAAGATTGTTCTCAAATAACTTCAAGTTTTCCAAATAAGTTCCAAGTTTAATAAAAACACAACGGAATACAACTCCACTCCTAAAACTGCTGTGGTCTGAATCAAGAATAATACCCAGTATTTCACTTGACTTGTACACTCAGCTGGGGAAAGCAAACTACCTCTATTTGATATCCACACATCTCATTTCTCCCAGTGATCTATCCCACTGTTCAAGCACCCTATCTTAATTCAAGTACAGGCTTGTACTTGAATTAAGCAAGCACAAGTACAGGCTGGGCAGAGAATGGTTTGAGAGCAGCCCTGAGGAAAAGGACTTGGGAGTGCTGGTGGATGAGAAGCTCAAGGTGAGCCGGCAATGTGTGCTGGCAGCCCAGAAAGCCAACTGTATCCTGGGCTGCATCCAAAGAAGCGTGGCCAGCAGGTTGAGGGAGGGGATTCTGCCCCTCTACTCAGCTCTCGTGAGACCCCACCTGAAATACGGTGTTCAGCTCTGGAGTCCCCAGCACAAGAACGACATGGAGCTGCTGGAGCGGGTCCAGAGGAGGCCACGAAGATGATTCGAGGGCTGGAACACCTCTCCTATGAAGACAGGCTGAGAGAGTTGGGGCTGTTCAGCCTGGAGAAGAGAAGGCTCCGGGGTGATCTTATAGCAGCCTTCCAGTACTTAAAGGGGACCTACAGGAAAGCTGGAGAGGGACTTTGGACAAGGGCGTGTAGTGATAGGACAAGGGGCAATGGATTTAAACTGAAAGAGGGGAGATTTAGATTAGATGTAAGGAAGAAATTTTTCATTCAGAGGTGGTGAGGCACTGGAACAGGTTTCCCAGAGAAGTTGTAGATGCCCCATCCCTGGAAGTGTTCAAGGCCAGGTTGGATGAGGCTTTGGGCAACCTGGTGTAGTGGAGGGTCTCCCTGCCCATGGCAGGGGGGTTGGAACTAGATGATCTTTGAGGTCCCTTCCAATCCTAGCAATTCTATGATTCACACAGACAATGGCATCTTTGAGGCACAAAGGAAAGGGGGGAAAACAACTGTCTGCTCAGCGACTGGAAAAAGGCACAGATTTCCCCCTAGAGAAGGGAAGTTGCTGTTCGTTGCTTTGTTTTGCAAGTATGTTAGACTGATTATGCTGAGGGATTCCAAGAGAACATGGCCGAGAGACCAGCTTGCTTTCTATCACAGCTGCAAATTACTTAGGAGTTCCAGAGCTGCAGTACTATACAGCTGGAAATCTGATCCAGCTTCGGCACTCAACAATTCTTGCATCACACATGAGCATCACGAATCTCTACAGCCAGTATTTGGATGCTTAAGTCTTAAAATAAAATCAAGCTTATTAGATATGACTTGTCTCCAAACACCGTTAAATTTAATCCAAATACATCTGAAACTATTTGGAAATACAACAGGACTCCTGTACTCACTGATCACTACGGAAGTCAAGCATTCGTAGGTGATGTAGAGTGGAAGTGATATCTTGAGGGCAGATTCCAGTCAGTTTACTCAATTTCTTGATGCTTAACTGTTTGTCACGTTGATGATAAAGGCACTCCAATATTACACTTTTCCAATAAGCCATATATGAGAGGCGCCCCAGGTCTGACAGGGGCTTCTCTGGTGATCCTGCTTGACCCTCACGCTTTGAAAGCAAATAGCCTAAAGACACACAAGAAAATTTTAGAAATTAGCACATACAGCTTCTGTTTCCACCCCAACTTCTACAAAGGCATTTTTCCAGAAAGTAGCTGAATGCTGCTTACAAGGTCTAGATTATAATTTTGAAGGATATACCGACTGGTCTGGCTGATTTTTTTTGTCGTTGTCTAAACTCCTATTATTCAATGACAATAGTATGAGATTTCTAAATCACATCGCCACCAGACATCGTCTACGGGCAACGCCACGAGATGGCAGCAGTTGCCAACTAGAAACTGTGCTAAGCCTGAGGCACACAGTCTGCTGAGTATCTTCAACTGCAATAGCAATTTTGAAGATGACAGAGAGAAAACATATTTTAGCCATTTAAAACAATTATGGCTAACAATTTTCTTAAACTCTACTGCCAAACTTCAGAGCCATACTGGAGAATACCAAGCTGTATCTGCAGAGACTTAATTAATTTAAGACTGTGATATACTGTACACATTCAATAACAAGAGAGGTTATATCCTCCCCAATATGACAAAGAGGGGAAGGAAGAAACAGTTGATAAATGTGTCTTGTCACTGCTGCTCTACTATAGCCCACATTTGTTGATTCCTTAAGATACATTATTGAGTTCCTTTGTTTAATCAATGTTTTCAGAAGAACAACAACTTAATCTACACAAGGATATTTACCAGCAACATCATTCTAATATAATTATACCAGTAGGGTTTTTCCTCTGGACAGTAACTCTAAAATTAGCATTTCCCCAGTGAGGACTATATTAGAGAGAGAGATAGTTACAGTGGCAAGTTTCAAGAACTTGCTGAGATCCATGTATGAATCTGAGAATTACATTGTTTGACTACTCAAACAATTAAGTATGCCTGTTTTTGTTGCTCTCAAAGCTAAATTAAAACAAAACTATGACTACCTTTTGCTTAAGACACTCATTCATCTAATCAAGCTGCTGAAGGTTTCAATAGATCGGGCAGTTTTAGGGTTGTCTTTCTGTAGAAAGAACTACATGTACAAGGTAAGCCTCTGCTAAAAACACTATACTGACACAAACCTATAGTTTCCACCATAAGTTGCTTACACAGGAAACATGAGAATTAGGGGGGAAATGATCAATTTATCTTTAGAATTGAAGCCTTCCAACAATAAGAGAAATTGTGAAGTTCAGATGATTTTGTGAGCATTAGAATCCTTTGTCCCAAGACGCTTTAATTTGAAAAATATCCTCTTCCACAGGTAAGCCTTTCTTTAAAATATGAAAAGACAAAGACTTAAAAAAGTGAAGAAAAAGTTCCTTACTGAAGTCAATTAGGAACCTGCCATAGCCCTTACGCTGGTATTGTGGAAGAATCATTATACAGGAAACATTGTACTTCTGCTGGCAGTGTTTTTCCTGTTGGGAAAAAAGCGGCAAATTAAAAAAAAAAAAAAAAAAAAAGAGTGAGAAATAGTAGAAGTTGTCCTGTACAAGTCCCTAACTACTTCCAATAGCAAAAACTGAGGGAGAAAGTTACAGTCAAAGTTTCTTTAGAACAACAATGTACATGAGCCAAAGAAAGACTTTAAAAGAGAGAATAATATTAAAACTCTATTACCATTATTTCAGTTCAGAAAAACCAAAAGAATGAAACCTTGACATAACTACCACCTTCTGTTTAGATACAATACAGTAAAGAGCCTGGGCTGCATAGCAGATAAAGTTCAAAGCATGAATCTGAAGGCAGCTAAGTTCACTGAAAAAGACTGCAGTATTCCTGTCAATCTTTAAATGTTATAACCATAATTTACTAAAATCCCAAATCTGCCGTTCTGCAGGCTGAAAGTAAAAGATTAAATTAAAATGATTTAAAAATAAGTATAACAATTACTGAGAAAAATCTTAAGAAAAGGCCCATCTGAAATCTTGGCCTTGTTCCATCAAAAAAAAAGGTTTGAAATGAGGCACAAAATTGCCAAACTTGCTGGAAAAACAATGTATTAACAGAAGGAAAGATGAGATAGAACTACTCGGTAACAATGCTTATCTCACAAACAGTACTACCTAACACCACCAAGAGGAGGAAGCAATTTGAGGAGTTCAGGGTTTTTTTAACTACTAGCTGCAGCACAAGTTCCCTAGAGAATATATGCTCTTCAACAGTGTGAGGAAACTTGGTTTTATTAGTTGGTGTAGTTAGTGGTCTCCAAATGTAACATAAACAAAATCTGGTTGCAACAGATGCCTACGCCTATATTACATAATATATTTCATAAAATGCAAAAGCCTGCATTACAACAATTTAAAGACTTTGAAGCAGCATTTCTCACCATAGCAAATGCAGTTCCAAGCCTGAAGTACTCAAATACTTGCCTTGGAAAAGTAGCCAACAAGGTGACAGCCCTTGACATCATTCTGTGTCAGCACGTAGAAAAGAAACGGCTCCACATCATAATAGAGTGTCTTATGGTCCAGGAAGAGTTTGGCTAACAAGCACAAATTCTGGCAGTAGATAGTGCTGACGTTGCCATCAACCTTACAGAAATGAGGAAAAGTTTTGTCACTCCATTTGCTGTCATGCAAGGACATGCTTCATCTGGGTATCCCCGTACATTTGAATCATCTAACATAAGAGCAAGACTTCTCTGCCACAGGTAGCGTCTCAAAAGACTTAAACTTCCACAGCATAAAGCCCATGGCCAAATCACTGTTACATTCATTAGCTTAAGAGAGAACTTAAAATTAATTTTCCTAAAATGAAAAGGTATTTTTATAAAGCGAGCCATCTCATATGTTTTATGGATGAATAAGCTATACATCAGGTCAACTCCCATTGCTTGCTTGTAGTTCTTCATCCTTAGCAATAGAATGCTTGAAGAAAGACGATCTTTAGGGCTATGGAAAACTTATCACACTATTGGGAGCTAAAGACACCATTTCATAGATAAAAGTGAGTGGGTTAGTTTTCTAACTTACCTCAAAGACCGAAATATTGTTTTTTCTGTAAATTTCATTGGCTGGAGGATGAAACCAGCCACATTTTTTCATATGCTGTTGGAGAATAGTTCTGCTTTTCATATATTTTAGACAGAATTCGCAAAGGTACAACTTGGGTAGCCTGTAAGCAAATATAATGAAAGATCAAAGACTGAAAGTACAGACTTTTGTACAAAATTCCTCACTCCTGCAGATAGAGAACTTGATGAAAACAAACATGGTATCTACTGACCTTATGTATGTGCTAACCAGGCCAAAACCACCTTACCATACTTAAATCATGGCACTTACTTATTCTGTAACGAATGCATATTAAAACCAAATGTATTTAATGTCCTGCATAATTACTTTTACAATGTCAGAAGAAATATATGCATTGATTAAAATCCTAGAAAAAAATAGCAAAAAAAAACCCCAGTTCTGTGCTAGTGATGCTAGGATGGATTAGATAAATAGCTCCTATTATCTCCCTTTACTCCTCATAACAGACAACTGTATGTACCCCTGAGCAATGCATTGCAACACTATCTATCCGTTCGCTTTAAAACCATTTTACATACTACACTGCCATGAATAATTTGAATGCAAGTGTCCCAATAGTGTTGTGATTTAGCTCCACTTACATACTCTAGCTTGGGCAGAGATGCTATTTTCAGTTACCTTAAATGCCTTTAGCAGAGCTAGAATAATTCCTCATGACAGACCACATGCTCTTATTTGACGGCAGAAAGAGTTTTATTTCATTTGCTCTCTCTAGCTATAGCCTTTAGAAGTTACTCCTCTTTCTGAACCAAGTTAGAGTTCAGAGAGTTTGCATTTTAGACAGTTTGCAAAGTTCTTAAGCAACAAACATCAGAACAACTATACACGCGTAACAGCAGAACAATCTTTCAGATGCCAGAATGTGTAACATTAAACACTTCTTCTTTGGCTCTGTTGAACTACATACAGCATAAAAATAATACATCAGAGTAATTGCTGTGAAATTTCTATTTATTTTTCTCTTTCAACTCCCATAGCTAGTATACAGCCATTTCTAATCAAATCTTTTAATACACAGGTAACATACCATTCCCTAAACAAATTTATTATTTTTCATCATGAGGAGTGCTGCAGTTGATCTGCTGGATGGAAGGGATGGCATCCCATAGAGAGTTTGACAGGCTGGAGGAGTGGGCCCATGAGAACCCCATGAAGTTCAATAAGGCAACGTGTAAGATCCTGCACCTGGATGGAGGTAATCCCCAGCATCAATACAGACTGATGCTGAATGGATTGAGAGCAGCCCTGTGGAGGAGGACTTGGAGATACTAGTAGATGAAAAACTGGACATGAGCCAGCAATGTGTGCTTGCAGGCCAGACAGCCAATTGTATCCTGGGCTGCAGCCAAAGAAACATAGCCAGCAGGTCAAGAGAGGCGATTCTCCCTCTCTACTCCACTCTTGTGAGACCTCACCTGGAGTAATGGGTCTGGCTCTGGGGTCCTCAGAACAAGACATGTTTTGTTTTTGTGGCTGTCCTCTAGACTCACTCAAACAGGTCCAAGGGCTGAAACCCCTCTCCTGTGAGGAAAGGCTGAGAGAGTTGGGGTAGCTGGGGTTGCTCAGCCTGGAGATGAGAAGGCTCAGGGAAGACCTTATTGTGGCCTTTCAGTATATAAAAAGAGCTTATAAGAAAGACCAAGAGAGACTTTTTGCTGGGGCCTGTAGTGATGGGACAAGGGGTAACGGTTTTAAACAGAAAGAGGATAGATTTAGATTGGGCAGAAGGAAGACATCTTTTATGATAAATGTGGTCAGACACTAGAACAGGTTGCCCAGAGAAATTGCCGATGCCCTGTCATTGGAAGTGTTTGAGGTCAGGCTGACCAGGGTTATAAGCAACCTGATCTAGCAAAAGATGTCTCTGCCTACGGCAGGTGGGTTGGACTAGATGGTCTTTAAAGTTCTGTTCCAACCCAAACCATTCCATCATACCACATAAAAAGAACCAATGTACTTTGAGAGTCAAATACTCTAATCACTTATATGCTTAATAACAGCCCAGTACCAGATCGTTTAGCTGAGGCTACTCCCTCTTCAGGGCATGGATTGTGTTAGTTCATTGGGAATCCATCTAATCATATATTCCTGTGGCAGTTTGAATGCTCACAGCATATGTAAGTTGTTGCAGAGACATTATAAACTTTTTGACTCAGCCTAAAAAGACCTTAAAATATCTATAAACTACCACAAAAAGTATCTAGATTATGTGTACTTTGCTTCTGTCCTACATTCAGATAGAATCTTCCTAAGATTTCTACATCTGTTGGAGTACAGCTTTCCCATAAACATTGAAGCAAGAACAGAGGAGAATGTTCAGTTGTACCTTGAGTATTCCTGTGGATATGGAGAGGAGTACCAGGTCTGGATTTCATACTTGCCAAATTCAATGACAGAAGGACATCGGACTTGTGGATCAGGAGGGCCAGTCACCCCTACTTTCTATGCAAGGGGAAAAAAAAAAAAGGTTTTGTGAACTTTGTGAAGATTTCTAAGCAGAAATAAATTAAAATATTCTTATCTACACAGTCCATCCTACTCGACTCAGAATTAGGAAGATGCAGACGTTGCTTTCTGACACTAAAAACCAGTAGCAGTCACACTTCAAACACGCATGTGACTCACAAAAGGGAAGAATTAATAAATATTGTCATACCACGTACTTCCACTACCTTTCACGCCGTCGCATGTTGTAGTTTTAAATATAATTAGTACACGGCAAAATTTAATACAGTCTTTTTTCAGTCCCATTGATATTTCCTTTCTTTTTATTTCAATAGCCAAGAACAGAAACACATAAGCTGCTCCTGAGATGAAATATTCTAGAATATTCAAGTACTTAACCTAACACATTAGTGCCCTCCCAGCTCCGAGACAACATGTGAACTCAGGAGTACGGCTACCTGTATCATAAGTGCAGAAGACAAAGAAAAACCTCAAATTCTTTATTAGAAGAAAAAAAAAAAAGAAAATACAGTATTTTAAAATTACTTATACAACCTTTATTTCCTCTGTCTTTCTGATAGTAACTGTGTATTTTATGGGAACTAAAAATAAGGGAACTACATGCTCTGCTTTCAAAGAAAACATATGTTTTGTCAATTCATGAAGATTTTCTCTCAAAAGACTTGTCACTCACACAATTAGAAATCCAAATATTCCCACTGCCCTTATATTATCATATGAATCAACTGGACTGCAGAGTCATTAATAAACGAGACCATGTTTCACGCAGGAGGTTAGAAACTACTGTGAAGAGTACCAGTGAATTAACTACATGCAAATTTATGCTAGTAAAATGAAACAGCTATACCCAGGACAATGATTTCAGGTTTGAAAGGCTAATATTCAAAATTAACACTTTCCTAAGTTTCCTATGTGGGACTGGTGTAGGCAGAAATCACCTCAGAATCTAACCCTAGAAACAAACATTTTAAGGAACTCTACATAGATGAAAAAGGACAGTAATCTCCTATGAAGATATTTACTCCAAGAGCTCCAAATAGAGCCATCAGTAACTGATGCATGTTTCCTTCTATTCTTACTCAGAAGACAAACAGACTATTTCAGTAGTCAGCCAAATAAGGTCTTAGAGCTTACTACCTCCGTATGATCCACAAACACCTAATCATTATTATTTTTTCCCCCATCAGTTCACAGATTTAATCCTTAGGCTTCTCCTTTCATCTTAGGCTACTTACCTACTAGGACAGAAACTAGATAAATTGACTCTTTTATCTTACTTCAACTCAAAAGCCAGATGTAATGAGAACAAACTCCTTAGTGTTTAAGAAAAATAATTAAGACAATACTATTAAATAAGCACAATCTGGGGTGCTAAAAGCTTTTGCCATTTGTGAGGATTCCATAAGAAAGAAAAGTAAAACCTCGGCATTTTTGGTAACTGATACAAGGTTGTACACAACACAAGAATTTTACTCCTTGACAGAGCAAATCACCAAAAGAGCAGTTTATGAAGGCGGATCTTTATAGCAATGATAATCTCTAGTTAAGCACCTCCTGCACTCTAGTTTCAGAGGAATCACTATTATCGTCCAGTACAACAGGTCAATAACACACACAATCATCACAGCCATCTGACAAGTCTTAAGGAAAATGGAGTAACATGCACCTGCAACGAGTCCTGCGCTTGTGCCTTCTTTTCAGCAACAAACCCCTCCTCCAGATGAATGCCCAACACAGACATAGGGACCCAGCTCCCAGACAACTGCTTACACCTCACAGTCATTAGAAGAAAGCCTTCAATAGCAGGCTATTGCTTCAGCCTCTGTGCTAGCTACAAATAGCTCTGAATTACTTTATTCCTGAACTTTCAATACGCAGTATCTTTTCCTTAGCTCACTCAAAAGCCTTTGACATGTCACTGTATTGCTGTTTTCTTTGGTGAGGCAGTTAGCTCAGTGTACACGCACAGGGTCCCTGTATCAGCTGCATCACAACTCTGGTCAACCCTTTCCTCACCAAAACCAACCAACTAGCCACCTTAAAGTATCTACAAGTGTTTTCCCCCCACAGGAAGGAGTGGGGGGAATCTCTCCAAAACTTGCTTCTTTTTCTAAGCAGGTGTTTGGAGATAAGTATTTTCTCTATTCTGGGTGTATTTCCACAGATTTCATTTCAGATATTCAGTTATTTTTCTAAAATCTATTAATGGTCACCAGCCATAGTCTCATGTGCAATTTGCTCAATGATGCACACACTGAGGTTTGGTTTTCTAAAAATCAATCCTGTTATGAAGTTTGAAACACGCAGTGTTACACAGTAGTGTTGTATTTGCACGTCAGTGAAAGAGTTAACTGCGCTTCATCTTAGTCTGCTTTATCACACACTTAGTGTAGTTCGGTCTTACCACAATTCAACATTCATTAACTCTTTTGGTACAAAGACTATATTTAGTATAGGGGAATTAAACCAGCCTATGACAGAATCATAGGTAAACAAACAGAAGTCAAATACCTGGAGAAGTTTAAAAGGACAGTTATACTTAGTGAAGCACTGTTCAGGGAAGTCACTGCACAAACTTAACTGACCCCTTTGGCTTCAGAAGGAGTTAAGTCCTAAGACCACTCAAGTTACTGAAATGTACAGGTAGAGAGATACACGTACATATTACACACATGTATATGCACATATACGTGCCTATAGACACACAGTAATGCCCTGTCCAGTTCCATAAGGACTTAAAGTAGAAAAAAAATGTTCTAATTAGCCAGGGGCCCTATGTGACCCATGCTGCTAGCAGAGTCCCATATTTTATTATTTTAATGGTCCACGTTTTATCAGCTATTTAACAGCTCTATGTTCTGACACAACTAAAGTCACAGCCCTCAAGGCTTTTTAGATGCCCACCTTACCTCTTATGCTCACTTTTATATTATCCTTCAGCTCTCTTGAGATCAGTTCCCCATCACTCTCAAGCAGCAGAAACCAAGCACATTAGCTTCTATGACAGACTGACTCATCTAGATTCTGTATTTCTTGTTTTTTTGTTGTTGGGGTGGGGTAGGTTTTTGGGGTTTGTTTAAATTTCTTTTACAGATTTGGTACTTACTGTCAGACACTGAAAACTGAACTTTACCTGCAGTGCTTGTTCCTGAATATCTCTAAACAACTCCATGTCTTTTTCGGTTAAGACATCCTGGCTCCCAAAAAAACGCTCCTCATTTTCCTGTTTTCCATCCCAGCCATCTTGATTGTCTGTAAATAAGAAAGAAAATTATATTCATCTACATTTACAGAAGAATACTTGCCTTTTAGTGCAGTGACAAACATCATCTAGCTGTATTCAGACACTGTGCCAAGTTTTTTTGATGAGATTTTCTATTCAGATTTGGGACCATGGAGGAAGAACCAGTTCTGGATTTGTGCCCACGTAAGAAGCATTGTCATATACTTAATCAGGTCCAAAACTCACCACTTAGACTTTCATAGTATCATGACGGCATTTATAACAACGAGACAGTTTTGGATAAATGGCTTACTACTATGTCTGTTTCTCACAAAGAAAGATCACAACTATTTAAATGCCATACCTGGTACAACCAAAACCAGGACACTGAAGTTCATCACCCAAGAAACATCCCTTCCACAAAAAAAGCAAACCAAATCCACAAGGCACTTCATCTCATCCTCGAAACATTAATATTATTATTGTTCTTCGAGTTCCAGTTAGGCTAATGCACATAACTATTCTAAAGCTGTAAACCTTGTATGTTATTGTGGAATATTTTCCACCGCTTGCTTAGGAACAATTCAAGCTACAAAACAATTCAACAAGTCTGTAAAGATCTGAACACAGATTAAATCAAAAGTCCAGTCACAGATTAATGTCTTAAGCTAGGAAAAAAAAAACAAACAGGGAAAGCGGTACTGCGTTCAAAAGAAGGGATGCTCTCCAGCAAGTAGGTGCCAAACTGTATGAAGCAGACTCCTCTATGGTTGAGAAAATTAAGAAATATTTGCATGCAAGCCTACACAATAGATTGAAAACTCATGGGTCTGTCAGACTGGTTTGAATTATCTGTTTCCCATCTCCTACTTCGACCTTGCTGTTCTTATTTTCATTAACCACTCGCTAGGTTACCTCTTTCAAACGTGACATTATCTATCACATTTCCTAGGGCTATCTGCAAGACCTTCATTATCAAAGAGCATCTTACCTCACAATAATCATTTAATCCCTCATCATACCTTGCCATCATAGAGAAAGAGGCAAATGTCTCTAGAATCGCTTCCTTTTTTCAAGTGGTATTCTACCTTGATGCATCAAAGATAATGGCATTTGAGTGTTAACTTCAAACTCAAAGTTTCTGAACTCTAACAATTCCAGTCACTTCAACATCCTAGCCTTTGAACATTTTCTTGGTGTACAGGATACTTACATTGGCAGGGTGAAAAATCTTTACCTGTGGGCCATTCTGAAGTGCTAGATTTCCTGGTACCCTTTTTCTTGATCCTATACTGCTGAGAATAGTCTACCACTTCCCCTCGAGCTTTTCGTCCATCAGGGGAGGGAGTGAAGAATTTAGTAAGGCCATCTATAAGCCCTTTGGTTTTCTTGTTGAACTTCAAGGTGGTGCTGCCATCTCTGCAGAAGTCCAAGACGTCTGTCTGCTCCAGGTATCCTCCTTCTGATGATGCTGACTGGCTGGACAGAGTGATCTTACGCTTCCGACCCCGACCAGGGCCAGTTCGAACTTTGCTGAAAGGGCCTTTTGATCTAAAGAACGAGAAGGATAAAGACACGGTCAGAAGATTTGGTAAGGTGGTTTATTTTGGGTTGCAAAGTGGAATACCATCTTCCCTACTTATTTATCGATAACACAAACTAAATATGAACTGAAGAATTTAATAATAAAGGAGTAGTCAAGAGCTCGTGTATCGTAGAGGAATCAGGATTCTAAACCTCACAGTAGAAGTACTGTACTATTTTTCTCCACATTGAACATTATATGCAATTAATTTGAGTATAAACAATATATTTTCACCAATAAAATCAGTAGCCAGCATGAATGCATTGCACAGAAGGTTTCAATTTATGCAGACACTAAACATTTACACTTGCCATTTGTCCAAGTTTTCATACCAATAGGAAATTGTCATAGAACTACACAGAAAATTAATGTATGCAGGACACGCACAATAGCTAAGAACATATACCACTGATGGTTATCTTAGCAGAAAACAGTGTTGATCTCCAACCAGCTGCCATCTTTCAGGCTGGAAATTTTAAAACTCTATTGAGATAACAGAGTATTTAATGTTTCTCAGAGGGATTGCCCTAGATCAACTGCTGTTTCAGGAAGCTGACTGTTTTACTTACAATCTTTGCAGCTACACAGGATAGAAATAGGCTGCTTTTCCTAATAAGTCAAACTAAGCATCTATGCATAATTCTGTGGATATATTTTGCAAATGAAATGATGGAACAACGGTAAAAAAATGTGAACAAATCATGAAATAAAAATTAAAAGAGACAAAACGGCAATAGCAGATAGCTAGCTTTCCTTTTGCCTCTTTGACTTATACTGGGAGCTCCTCTAAGCAAAGGTATCCCATAGACTGAAAAAAATTAAGATGTTTAAGAGAGACATTCCCTTTGCATTTTTATAAGCATTAAACTTCATCAGTTTTTTTTCCAGAACATTCTTCGGTGCTATCGGTTAGGTTTTTTTTGTTTTGTTTTGTTTTTTAAGCTCATCTGATGTCCAAACACATGTTCTTGTGACATGCTCCTTCATTGTTTTGTCCCCTGCTCAGTCAGTAGTGCTGCTTCACAACAAGCACCGCGCAGCAATCTTAATTCAAGGAAATTGCTCTGGCTTAACGGTTATCCAAAGAATTCCCACCCACCCAAATCCAATTCCCTGACGATTGGCTGCCCCACAACAACCTTGACAAGGCCACACAATCTGTTGCAACACAACAGAGTGCCCCACAAATGCAGAAACATGTGGAATGGAAGCAGAAAGGGGTCAAATATTTCCTGGCAGCAATGTCAGATTAAATATACATCAAACCACCACCTCACATGCTGTATCATAGATTACTTAGTTTCTCTAAACATCAGAAAGGGTTCTTGAAAAACGCAAAGCAAAACAATTTTGCTGGAAGAAGCAGCCATCCGGCAGAAGAGACTTGACTCAAACAGCAAAATTCATCTATGACAATAATGAATAGTTCAAAACTAAATAGTAAGTTATTATGATGAGTCAAGAATCTAGGCAAAAAGAAGCACTGAGATTACTTCTACTGTTTCACAGCACTCTTCAAAAATTCTGTATTCAAGAATAACAAAAAGCTCTTCATTGTAGAAGAAATCTCACAGAGTAGACCAGACACTTCAGAAATAGCCACTGCCCTATAGAATCTCACACCTTACTCCTCCTTATAGAAAGACTTACGTTGTATTTTGATTCTTTAACCTGTTTTTGGGACGTCCTATTGGGTTAGCATAGCGTCGTTTTATCTGTGCTGCTTTCTTGTGTAAGAGTTTTCTTCCTTTCTTCCGTGGTCGACATATTTGACATATCCACATACCTATAAGACACAAGTCCCCATCACTGAATGCAAGGGACATCTATAGAGGTCAAAAAGGAGAATTATAGGCCCCAGGCTTTCCGACAGAAAGGGCAGGAACAGTACCAATGGTCCCAATTAATACATGTAAGAAAAATTTTGTATATTTTCCAGCAATCTAAACTCAAGTCTGCTTAATTTACCCCACTCATCACCCCTAGATATACTTCCCACAACCATGCAGGAAGTCTCTTTAATTCATAGCACATTACAAAAAAACATAAAAAATTTACACATTTAATTATCTCACATCGTGCTTCACACTACTTCCAACTATCTTCTTTGGAAAATTTTTTTCTAACTACCAAGGAAGAATCTTCCATAAATAACCTGCTTTCTGACGGAAAAGAAAAGTTTGGTCGTACTTCAGGATTCTCTACTGTCCAAAGAGATAAGACTTCAAAAACTTAGAAGCCCATCTCTTTCTTTTGTATTCAAATGGAAACTGATGATTTTAATCTGCAAGGATCACTTCTATTCCCTCAAACCTCAAAGATTTTTTTTCAAAACTCTTCATGGACAGTAATGTACAAGAAGCAGGAGACAGTGGAAAATCCAGATGTGAAGCTCTGACCCTTCTCTAGTTTCTACTACCTGAAAAATAATGCTACAAAGAACAAGTTAAATGTAGCTAAAAGAGGAACGAATACATGGCAGCACTTTCTACCTACTGGTCTCTTTCAACACCATCTTAGATTACCTTTTTCATCACAAAGTCCTCACCTTTTGGCATCCTGGTAAGAGGCGGGTCACAGCACTCCATGTGAAAGCCACGGTCACATGAGTCACAAAACAGCATGTTATCCTGTTGCAAGACAGATAAAGTAAATCTCTCTTTACACGTGCACCAGTATCAAGCCCTCCATTAATTTGGCACCATCTCAGAGAACACAGTTTTCAACTACAGACACATCACGGAATTCACAGGTTTCAGAAAGACTATCAGACTCAAACAAAAGCTGCAAATAATTGACTCTAGAATGATTTTATTTTGTAGTTTAACAGAACATCCACAAAACTGATATCCTCTTCATTCAGTCCATAACCCACTGTACTCACAGCATTTTTGCCCTGATCTCGACAGGAACTGCATGTTTTGCACTCAATACACTGCCATCGCAAGGCTTTCACTCGAACTGTCAACTCTGGAGAGAATTTCAAACAGGACGGATGACCTACAGAAAAAGTAGAAAATTACACCAGTAAAACCATTCTTCTGCTGTTAACACTCACAGAGAGATTACTTTATCAATTACGTATTCCCATGCAGAATTTCGGTTATCCAGATACTCCTATTTTTAGGTGCTTCTATTCTTATCTACTTATAACACAAAAACAATACCCTAGATAGCAAGTGGCAGGTCCACATAAAAAAGAACACCAAGATAATTTTTTCATAACTGAATTGAGAAACATGCTGAAACTGGTTATCATTACCACATTTTAAAAAAAACCTCCTGGAGTCAAACAAACTATTTGTGTTAGGTTAACTTAACTGTCTCTCCTCTGGGAGCATGAGATTCAGCTGAACTAACTGTACTATATGCCACAGACACATAATCCTCATATGTATGGGTCAGGAGTAGTCACTATACTAGACTCCTCTGTCTCAAGTGGCAAGGTTATTTATTATTAGGTGCATACTACTCATATGTACGGGTCAGGAGCAGTCACTATACTAAGCTCTTCTGTCTCAAGGGCGTGGATTATTACGAGTAGCACTGTCAATGGTCACCTACCACTGTTGCCACAGTCAGCACAAGAGATGAGCTCTTCAGGTTTCTTCTCCCGATTTTGCTCTTTTGTACCAAGGCAGAAACTGCAGATAGGAATTGGTTCAGCAACCGGCTGTGAGGAAAACAGACAATAAAAGCACTGAGTGCATCACGGGAGCAAATCATAGAAGCACAGAATGGTTTGGGTTGGAATGGACCTTAAAGATCATCTAGTTCCAATCCCCCTGCCATGGGCAGGAACACCTTCCCCTAGATCAGGAGAGACTACCTATTCATGGAGAAGAGCTGTACCCCAACATCACAAGACAAAGAAATCAGACAAATCATATTTGCAATCTAAGAACTGATGTTTTTACCATCCCTTACAGAATATACGAAGAATGCACTAGTCCTAACATCCGCAAGAGTAGTGAAATGGACTTAATTACGCAGTAACACCATATTAACTGTATTACTGAATTGCAATATAACCACAGATAAGACATTCAAACTTTTGGGACCACTTAAAGAACACATAAACACCGTCTGGTAACTGCGTTTCTTTTTTTTTTTTTTTTGAGAAATGAAGGACAAGAGCTTTACTACTTCTGGAGGAGTCATATGCTACAGCCCCTGACAAAGTGATGTAGTTTGAAAAACTGAATCCCTCGCAAAGCACGAAGTATAAAACAGGATTTCTTCCCTCTGGTCAACATCACAGCAGACACCATGGAATGAGATAAATCACGTGTAAGAAGACAAGACAACAGCAAGATTTTTGACAGCAGTAATAGGTGTATACGAAAGATATAGTAACAATTACCAAGTTATTATTGGGCAGCAAGTAAGAAAAATAAATAGAAAAGAACAACCTACAAGAAGGGGAAGGGAGAAACAAATGGCAAAAGGCTCCTTGCAGGGAGCAGATGATAAAGTTTTGAATTATGCCAAAAAAGGAACATACACTTTGACCCATTATTTGTTGTTACCTATCTCAAACCTTTTTTTTTTTTTTTTTGGTGCAATCCTCTGTAAGAAACTGCCATGGTTCTTGGAAATCAAAACCTAGGAGTTAAACCACTTATATAATCTGACACACTTTAAAGAAGTCTAGTACATTAATGAAACAGTTTGCCTTTGCAGCGGAAGGGGGAAGAGACTACCGTACCAGATTTATAAAAGCATATTTTATATTAAAAAAAAAAAAATCTCCATTCAATCAATGGATTGCTATCAGAATTAAAACTTCCGGAGTTGCAGTCCTACATTTTTAAAAAATATATATAAACCACCTGCTAACCTCCAAGCCTGTAGTGGGTAACCTAACCCACTACATTCTAAAGAATATGTCAACTTCCTGCTCTTCCAATTTGTCCCCTCACCTTCCATGAGAAAGGCTGGTACAGGAAGAGACATAGCTAAAAAAAAAAATAAAAATCCAGAACTTCAAACAGAGGCCAAGTCCTTGTTTTAAAAAAGAAGTGTTCTACGAATTTACTATTTTGTAATATACAGTCAGCAACATGGCAATCTCAGAGATACTCCTTGACAAAAGTCTGTCAGAGCATGAATTATGTAATTTACTAACCAAAGAATCATATCTTTCTTTGGAGCAAGAGCTTACTCCAGGCAATACTACCCCAAAGTGTACTCACTCGTTCTGGCTGGTAAGGACACCTCCACCTCATCAACAATGATGACAACAATAATCTCCACTCGTCTTTGCTTTGCGTTAATTGGCTATGAAAATGAAGTAACATTTCCCTTTCTCCAATTCTGAGTTCGATTTCAGCAGGGCAGTTACACTGAAACCGAACGACTCCAATGTTCTCATTGTCATTTCAGCTACTGTCAATCAGCTGTGTGTATGCACTACTAATGTATGTTAACTGGTACGAGTAAGGGAAGAATTATTTTTCTTTTACCTGTTTGACTTGAAGGGAAAACTTGCAGTTGTGCAATCCAGGGCAGCTGATCATTTTACTGAAATTTTTTAGAATTTCATTACATTGTAACAACAACATGGCACAAAAGAGCAGTGAGAATGAAAAACCAGGTACAACCAAGTAAGCTTGTGTCTGATGCACTTCATTGGACTGCCATCCTGCTTCACTAAGGATAAGACTCAATTACTTTCCTAGTCCACACACTTTCACTTGCATGCTTTTCTTTTGCTCATGTCTACATTGCATTTGTATTTGCAAGTCAATATCATTAAACTGTACTTAACTATGCTTCTATTCACCTTGTACACACTTCCATCCAACTTCACCTCCAAAATCCTCATGTAGCTGAAGCAAAATATATGACACTATCCAGAAGAAACCTCTTTTGTAGGAACAGGCGACTTACAAACAAAGTTCATTCAGATATTCAACAAACAAAACTTTAATGCTACTCCCATGACTGCCACACAATGTTGCACCAAGGAGTCTTCTATGACTCTGTTTCACCAGCAGTAGTGTAACACACTTTGTTCTTGCATTAAAAAAAGCAGCACTACTATGGATCCTGCAGACTTGTATACAAATTACAGGGAATTTATTGTATTAGCAGTTCACATCTGAATTGTTTCAGATTCAATGACACCTTCGTATGATTACATATACTTTCCAGCTATGTGACTGAGGCAGTTACAAAATGATTGTATGACCGTAATAGCTGCACATTCCTCGTGAAACATCAGAAGACATGAACAATTACATTTGTTACAGTTCTCTCTATCTCTTATTTTTCTATACGTTATTGACCAGTAAAGCTTATTACTAATTTCATTAGCAGTCTTGCAATTTATTTTTTTCTTGAACATTAATACTTTTCTGTGAACAGGAGGAGCAGAAAGTATTCACTGTTTCACTGAAAAAAATGTCCCCAACACAGCTGGCCTCATCTAACAGTGGTTATCCTGTATCATTTGTGAAAGCAACCTTGTGAAAGCAAAGCTAGAAACATTCATGCACCTTTTCAGGCAAGAAGTAAACTACTTCATGTATCCTTTGCAGGAAGTTCATGAGCAATTTATTTCATCAATGAGAATTCCATGGAATCGCTGTACAGTCAACAGTCTAAGACAGTCTTTCTTAACTCTTCTAGCCATTATTTGTGCACATCCTGTTCATCTCCATAGCCCTTCAAACTTGGATGTCCACTGTCCAGCTTTAGAAGAACCTGATCAAAGACTATCCTTCACAGCTTCAATGTTTCCTGTATTTACCATCTCTGACAAACTGCAAACAAACATTTAACCACATTTAATACACAAATTAGCTACAGTTTGAAGAAATAAAATATAAGATTCTACCAGAATTCAAAACATTTTAGATTAATTTATTAAATTGGAATAACTGTGATGGTGGAGATCAGGCTACTCCTCCAAAGCTGCTGTGTGAGACTGCGTTATGGTAAGTATGGAGAGATTTCAGTTCTGCTATGTTTGTTCAGCAAAGAACATCCTGGCAAGTGAAAAACACAAGCACACAATGAAAGATTCATGAAAACAAGACTGGAAGCAGCCAGCTCAGTTTCATACTGCAAATTTTTGGCAGACATTCAGCTCCTTCTGCTGTTTTTCTTGCAAGCACATCTATCTGTGTGATGTCACCAGATTCGGCGAGGGAGGGAGGCAGAACAAATTGGACTGACAGTGTCTTCCAGCCTGCCAGCCTCTCAGCACATGTTGTTACTATACAAAGGATGTCTAGAAATCAGACGTGCTCTACAGATTCACAGACCGTACCTCCTCCTAAAGGCAACTAAGGAGAAGTGCCTATGGAAAAAAGCACGTGTGTGTGTGTGTGTGTGTGTGTAATAATTCTAAAACCTCAGTTTTGGCCAATCCATCTGCTTTGTAGCCATCTTAACTTAGGAAAAGTGAGGTAAGAAACTCCCAGCCACCTCTATGGCCCACATTGCCACAGCAGTCACTGAAAGCAACCTGAATGCACTTTACTTCCTGCAGACATTTCAATACCATCAGAGGCTCACTAGATACTGCCTTTGCCCCATCATCGCACATCTGTTTGCCATAGTCATTGTGGCTGGAATCGAGTAGATGTAAAATTATAGCTAGTGTAAAAGACAGACATACATTCATACCAACTTTTTTTTTTTCCCCACTTTGCTTTTTAAGACATACTGAATATGAGCCCTCCAGAAAGAATCTACCACAAGCAGTATTTACAGAACCATCCCCACAACGGTATATTTGTTTCCTAGCTAGGAATTTATCATCCAGGAGCACCAATAGATTGCTTCTGAAAAATTCATGCTAGGTAATGGTTTTTGGTGTCTATATTTAAACAAGTGAAAAACCATCACTCCTTACTTCAAATAGTCCATGTTGTTGCAAAGGTCTGTCTCAAATGCTGAAGCTACTGGAAAGAGCAGATGAACCAGAAAAGCCAGAGGGGAAGAACAACCTACACCACATGAAGAAAATTATTTAAAACATGAGGAAACATGTTTCAGTGAGCAGGGCATCACAAAGTCTGGATTCCATGCCTTTTGGATCAGTGGCTAGGGGAAGAACAATCACTTCAGTTCTATGCCTCTAAAATAAAAACTAATGAATTTTATATTACTAAAGTAATTTTATAAATAATGGCTTTTTTTGTTGTATATAGGTAAAACAGCATAATTTGGGAAGTACTGTTCAGTAGTATCAACTTGTGGCAGCAATCATAGAATCATAGAATGGTTAGGGTTGGAAGGGACCTTAAAGATCATCTAGTTCCAACCCCCCTGCCATGGGCAGGGAAACCCTCCACTACACCAGGTTGCCCAAAGCCTCATCCAACCTGGCCTTGAACTCTTCCAGGGATGGGGCATCCACAACTTCTCTGGGCAACCTGTTCCAGTGCCTCACCACCCTCAATGTAAAAAATTTCTTCCTTATATCTAATTGAAATCTCCCCTCTTTCAGTTTAAATCCATTGCCCCTTGTCCTTTCACTACACACCCTTGTAAAAAGCCCCTCTCCAGCTTTCCTGTAGGCCCCCTTTAGGTACTGGAAAGCTGGGATAAGATCACCCCGGAGCCTTCTCTTCTCCAGGCTGAACAGCCCCAACTCTCTCAGCCTGTCTTCATAGCAGAGGTGCTCCAGCCCTTGGATCATCTTCGTGGCCCTCCTCTGGACTCGCTCCAGTAGCTCCATGTCGTTCTTGTGCTGGGGACTCCAGAGCTGAACACCGTATTCCAGGTGGGGTCTCACGAGAGCTGAGTAGAGGGGCAGAAATGGGTTCAGCTTTTTCAACCTGGTGAATGACTCACTCTTCTTCTGAGTTAACAAATCACAATTCTTAGTGTCCTCTCCAGACAGTACGGTGAAGAAAAAACACGAAGCAACTGAGAGTAAAACCTGAAATTCCTTAAAATACTCTTTGTGCTCAAGAAAACAATGCTAAATATATTTTAATAGACACATGAAAAGCTATCACAATAACACACAATCATAGAATCGTCTGGTTGGAAGAGACCTTCAAGATCATTGAGTCCAACCATTCACCCTGCACTGTCAGGGTCCCTAAACCATATTGCTCAACACCAAATCTACACGTTTTTTTAAACACCTCCAGGGATGGGGACTCCACCACCTCCCTGGGCAGCCTGTTCCAATACTTCACAACCCTCTCTGTATGTATGTATGTATGCCTATGTCAATGGATATTTTGTCTCCAGTTCACTTAGTTGAGTCTCACTTGAAAGAAAGAAGCATATTTATATGGCAGAATGATGGCCTAAAACATGAGGCTACATTAAAACAAGGGTAAAGGAGAAAAGATAAAAAAACATATAGAAGAAATGACAAGCATGAAATACGTACCTCATCCTAAGAGAAACATCTTTAAAAAGAAAAAATCAAAGGACATTTAAAATAAGTGCTGCTGTTTGTGGAAGGACAATTACAACACAGAGAACATCTGAAACGCTGCTACAAGAGTAAAGTGAAGTGTGAAGTTTAATAGCTTAGATATTAGTGCAGCATTACAGGATGAATTTTATGCAGTGGTTATGATGTCTGGAAATCTACGAAAAAAAGCAATGTGGATACTACTGGTGGCTGACACTCAAACCAAAGAAACTGCCTTACTGTTAGACATGCACATGTCAAGAACTTTACAGAACGTCAACTGGAAATACTTATACAGTCAATCATTAAATAACCTTCCCAGCACTAACAAGTCCTCTAATCAGAAGATTAAAACAATTCAAGATTTGTATGTCACAATCACATGCCAAGACTTCCTGCCTGCATACTGGAGGCAAGGGGAGGGAAGGGAGGCTCAAATTTCTTTATTTGCAGTATAAAGAAACTCCCTTAATTTGACACTGATTCAGGAACCTGTCAGTTGAAGTTACTGAAGTTTTCTTTACCCAAAGCTACAGCCTGTAAGCTTGCTCTTATACTTTGTCCGAGCTTCCTAATTCTCAAGAAAATATAGGATGCTGTCTTAGGAGCAACAGATGATTATATCACTCAATTTTAAATGAAATAATATTTATAAGAAGTCATAGACTTCTACAGCTGCAAAAGCAAAACACACCCTTCAAATCAACACCAAACTGAAATCTTAACTCACCTCATTGGAAACAGTTTGCATTTCATGATACTGCTGCCTTCACAAAAATAAGAAACTGCACCCTGTGCAGTCTGCACAAGCATAGATCATTCTCACATAAGCACTCTTACACAGCAAGTGTGGCAAAAACCCAAATAGGTGCAGATAAAACCTTTTCCAAAGAGGTCTGCTGCTGAGTGATTGCCCATACAATGGTCCCTTGCATTTGCAAAGCCAGGTGGAGTCTGTGCTGAAGTGAGGTAGTCAGTCACTGTCTTTTTACGAATGCATATTATAAAAAAAAAATAAAAAATTAGTAGCAGCACAAGGCAAGTGCATGTACTTTTTCCTGAGATTGCTCTGAAGATTTTGCATGCACCTTAATGATGCTCAGCAGGTTCTGAAGCTTAGTCATTGTAACACTGAGCAGCAGAATTACCTTCTTTCCTTCCACATACACCTTCAAGGAATTCACTATGTGTCCAGACAAGTTCAGAGATCCAGCACTCCAAACAAATCACCTCATTACTAAATATCCAGGATTGAATCTCAAAGACTGTGGAGAAACCTAATGCCTGGGAGAGGCTGTATATTGTTGAAGAATTTTAAATTAAGTCAAACCTACACATGCATCTAAATGGTATATTCATCACCCATTTTTCGGGACTTTTAAGATTAGATAGGACAGTTTAACAGAAATGGGGAGAAATACATAGAAATTATTATTTCCTTTATAATTCAAAACATCTTTAGTTTTCACGTAATTTCCATTTTACACATGGATAAATGGAGACAGAATGGTGAATCAACTTGCTGATACAGATTCAAAAGCAAAGATTCCAGAAAAGGAAGAGCTCCATTCTCATATTTTTAATAACACTTGTGCAGGTATTTAGCTGTGTACCAAGATCCATAATTTGCTCTATTCAGTTTTCGGAAATACAGTGAACTGATAGATGTATTGATAACTAAATGGTTTAGTAATTCATAGGTCTTCATAGAAACACGCTTGGAAGATTGAGTATTTTCAACCCAGAATTCATGGTTCATGCATGGGTCCGCAGAACAGTGTTTGCTGAGCAAGGGTCATTCTTTTTGGACTCCTTTCTTTCAATCTCACTACAAGTCCAGAGAGCACAGTAGCAGTAATAATGGAAGACTGCCAGATTCTTGGACAACGAAACAAGGAATGAGCTACAATTTCTCATCCATTGCCTGAAGCAGTATTAGTAGCTGTTTCAAAGAAAGGTGTTCACAGAGTCAGAAAAAAATGAAGACAGAAAAATTAAGACAGATTTACAAAACAAATAAAGAGAAAATAAATAGGTGGAATAAAGACTAACATGACTTGTCACAGCTCATTACAACAAATTTAGTTTGAAACCTTTTAATACAGCAAGTACGAATAAAACGTATCTACTCCACAGAGGACAGAGGTCAAAGGACTCAGTAGTCTGTCACACAGAGGATTTGTTTACCAGATTTTCTGTTGATTGCGTATTTGTACTTATTTTAAGAACATGGAAACTATCTTTCAACTAAAATGACATATTTCATTTAGTATTTATACTTTTTTAACTGTTTTTCCCACCACCACTATGACTTAAGATAAAATTGCTGGGAAACTAGAAGGGCAGGGATAGAATAATCGGCCCTCCTCCTCTCTGCCATTTCTTTCCTCGCTATATAACAAAGCTACACTAGAATCAAGCTGTTGTTTATTTAGCAGTGTTCTACATCATTCACTCTCCTCCCTGTCTGACTATACTTTAAAGCTCTGTAGTAAATAAGGTTCCTTTATTAATCGAACTTCAGAGATCCATCATTCTGTATCTGACAACAATCTTCAGGACAAAAAGGACTGATCCAGTCAACACATTGGTCTAGTCTCCTCCTTTTTAACCAACTACCCTATGCTCAGCTTCTGCTGAAATTGTGTCAGAGAACGCCACTAAAAACATTTCCTCCACAGTAGCACCCCATTGACATAGATACTCATCACAACATCCGATGTCTTCCCACAGTCACAAACCTTGCCTTTAGGTTACTGTTACTCCAAATACTGCCAGAGCCCCTCTTGGTATTGTTCTGCACCATTTCACCCTAAATGCACCATCTCACAGCATCCATTCATAGCTGTCCATGATAGCAGAATCATAGAATGGTTTGGGTTGGAAGGGACCTTAAAGATCATCTAGTTCCAAGCCCCCTGCCACAAGCAGGGACACTTTCCACTAGATCAGGTTGCTCAAAACCTCATCCAACCTGGCCCTGAATGCCTCCAGGGATGAGGCATCCACAACTTCTCTGGGCAACCTGTTCCAGTGCTTTAACACTCTCATTGTAAACAATTTCTTCCTTAGATCTAATCTAAATCTCCCCTCTTTCAGTTTAAAGCCATTACCCTTTGTCCTATCACTACAGGCCCTTGTAAAAAGTCTCTCCAGCTTTCTTGTAGGCCCCCTTTAGATACTAGAAGCCTGCTGTAAGATCTCCCTGGGGTGTTCACTTCTCCAGGCAGAACAATCCCAACTCTCTCAGCTTGTCTTCATAGCAGAGGTGTTCCAGCCCTCAGATTATCTTTGTGGCCTCCTCTGGACTCACTCCAACAGCTCCATGTCCTTCTTATGCTGGAGACCCCAGAGCTGAAAGCAGTACTTCAGGTGGGGTCTCATTTCTGATATGCTCACATTTGGTCTATTACCAAGAGCTACTTCACCTGTTCGCTAGTCTAGTGAATCAAGTCCAAAGTAATTTTTTAGCACTTAAGTTTCCAGAGTTAGAGTACAGATGGAGGCCATCTGTTATCAACCACGATTTTTTCAGATACAACTACAGCCTTCTCTTCCACAGAACCAGCTGGAACAGAGTGAATCCTAACCCTCCTCCAGCTGGGAGCCAAAGCCCAAAGAGCACCCTTGGAGAGCAAGGGTGAGCTCCCAAAATGTAATTACAACGCTTTGGTTGCAGACCATTTATGTACTCCACCCAAAACAAACCAATCCATGAATAACTTCCTTACCAGTAATGGGACAGTCCTTTGCTTTAAGACATGGAATTAACAGTTATTAACCTAAATAGGCACAATATAGCAATAGCTATTGTATGCTTAAAGGCCTTCAAAACAACTATGATGTCCTCAAAGCATATGAACTTTCTAAAAAGATACAAGAAGTTTGGCTTCAGGTGATAAACGTGAGCTCACACTGGGATCTAGAACTATTATTTGCAAGTGGGAAGGCCCAAAGTGTGCTGCATGTAAAATAACCCAGAGTTAAAGTGATTGATAAGTACCAACAGATATAAATAATAACACAAAACTAGGAAACAGACATGCCATAAGGAACACATGCAGGACAACAGCATAGGGAATCTGCTTCAAATATTCTTCCTATTTTTCAGCCACAGAAGTTTCCCTCATTTTTTTTTCCCAAGAAGCACTTCCAGAATTTTGTTCTTATACTCTTAGCTGTACTGCAGGACAATATTGAGATATTTAATTAAAGGTTGCTACAGCCATATCCAGTTTTATCTGACATAAAAGACAGTTTCAAGGAGAGTGCAAATGGAGATCAATTAGTACCATCTGTATTTTCTTTTCAATTGTGAAAAAACAGTCCTACTGTTGTCCTGAGATCAAATTTAAAATGCTCTGGAAACATCCAACATGCACATCAATTATTTCAACTTCTCCTTCAGTTAGCTGTCATGTTAATGGGTTTGGGTTTTTTTTAGTAACAACAATTTTACAAAAAAATCTTACAATTCTTTTAACCTGTCTTCTGTAACAAGTGTCAAAAAAACAAATGCAGAGCAAGCTGTCTTTATCTAGTGCTTCCAGCCTTCAGACCTGCACCTTACCATAGCTTGGTTCCTCACAACAATGTACTAGGAAAGAGCTCTTTGCTCTTAAACAGGACTAAATATTACTGTACTGTAGTAGTCTTATAGTAGTGCTGTAATTCTTGCATTGTAGTAGCATTATATTAACTATTAAACAGTACTTGTTAATTGTAGTCATACTACAAAAAATCATGCATAGACCACACAAACGGTACCTTTAATTCCTATTTGTTAAACATATTATTACTATTTTTGTTGACAGTAAATGGATAAACAGAACGTACAAGGTAGTGAAACAATACACTTCAGCTTTAGCACTTATCAAAAACTGCTGCATTAATAAAGTAACACAGTTTGCCTGGACTTTTATACAAGTACTACATTCTGATCTCCCACATCTTCACTGGTTTTTGACTAAAGCTAGCGTTTAAGCTGTGGCTGGGTTCCTCCTTCTAGCTTGACCGTCATACTACCCAATTTTAAAATCATGCTGAATGATTCCAAAGGAAGATATACCCTGCAGTAAGTACTGCCACAATACACAGTCGTAATTTTTTGTAATCTCAAAATCATGAATGCGTTTGTTTTGTAATGACTAAAAGACATGATTAAAGTTTTCAGAATGTACCTAATATACCATGACTTTTATTTGTTACATAGATAGCATTATCTTATGCTCTCCATCTCATAAGCATTGTCTTATTTCACACTAAATGTCAACTTTCCAAAACAAGATACTTTTGAGTTATGCTTTTGTACAGTGCCAACACAATATGATTTGAACTACTAGGTATCATAGCCTTACGAATAAAGGCTACTGTACCAATGAGAACTGTTCAGGAAGACAACTCAGGGCTTTCCAGACCAACATAGATTCAGTGAGATCTTCTGTTTCAATAGAACTGGGAAAAAACCCAACAAAATAACAAAAAAAAACCAACAAAAACCTCACAACAAAGTTATCCCACAATTAAATATATATTATGCATTTGATAGCCATACATAAGCATCAGACACTTGTTACTTTTCAGGTTTCAAAGCACAAATAGAGTGTTTCAAACTAAGTGCCTATAAGAGAGAGAAATCAGTCTCTCTGTCTGGCAAACGCAACCCAACTTTTGTGCCAAAAAGCAAGCGAAGAGATACAGACGTTAGTGGTACAGATAAAAGAAACGTATAGCAGGCTGCACGGCCAGCTCCACAGCACATAACCAAGGCCTCTGATGATGTGCCAGTTCACAACAGAGATGGCTAAAAAGGCTACCGCCCTGAGCTGCCCTCTCTGTCCCTTCACTGGAGATTCTCTCCCTCCAGCATCAGCTGAATTTCACAACACAGAACATTAACTTAAACCAACAATTTTATTTAATAGTAATAAACTGGGCTACAAACCACAGCAGTTGAGGAGCAAAACACCACTTGCTTTGTCTTTGCAATGGCTATGGTAACCTCTGGCAGAGATGCAAGGTGCCAGTACAAATAAAATTAACTTCCTAAATCATCTCTACAGCACCTGCCCCAATCACCACCAACAACAATAACAACAAACAAAAACAAATCTAAAAACCCAATCGAGTGGTGGTGAAACATCCCAGAAAATTTCATCAAGATACTAAGTTTTTTCTGCATACTCATGTCAAGTCTTTCTATTCCCAAAGACATCTCAATAGCCAGTATATGTTAAAACAGTATCAATTGTTTATTCTGTTGAGTTTTTATAAAGATAACAAAAAGATTCTGCCCTCAGCTATCTAAAGATACATGGCATTCATCTAAAGATAAATTATAGCTTTCAAAGCAGCACAAAATAATTTTTTTTCTCCCATCTCAGAAAAGGCACTTTTAAAAATAATAATTAGTAGGAAGTTTCAAGAAACAACTGTTTATCTGAACAAATACTACCATACAGCAATTTCTCCTCAAGAAAAAAAAAAAAATTAACAAGTAAAAATCCTGGTTTAGTCTGCAAATATGCTAACTACACATGAAACAGAAGTGACAGTTATACTTTGAAGACATCTTTCATACATATTCGATCAGGGCTTTACTATAGAAATTGCACTGTGACAGCGTGATTACTTATTTCAGAGTCTAGCTTGCACAGTGTTGCTCGTTCCCTACAGATGTCACTGATGCACGGTGGACTTCAGCTGACCTAATGTGGGAGGCCTGACATCTACACTCCCTCACTTCCAGCTATGTTGAAGGGATAGTGTTTGCCTCATACTTACCCAAGAGGTAGTAACCCAATCGTCTTCTTTTTCATTACAATTTCAGTATGAACTCCCTTTACTTTTAGGTATTACAACAATTTGCCACCACCCCCTCCTTTCTTCCCACAACAGGGATACGCATTGTGAATCTTACCAGTCTATCACCTATCACAGAAACAACACCAAAGTGAAGCACAGCATTTAGTCCAAAACATCACACGGAATGCAAAAATAGCTCTTAACTGCAATTCCCATTTTAGCTTCTAAACTACAGGAAACTGAAAATAAAGGCCACTTCCCTAAAGCCTACACAAGTGAAGGCACACAGAGGCTTAAAACTGAAATTTAAGACAACTCTTTGTCAGCCATCCTCACTAACAGATAAGCAGATTTCAGCAATGAGCTCTGCCCATCAGCAGGTTGTTTTTTCTGTTTGTTTTCACTCAAGTAGTGTTTTTAGTTCAGGGATTTCAAAACTGTAATGTCAGCAGCATGTCATTACTACCTTCTAAAAGCTTGCCAGGTTTTTTTGCCCTTGAACACCAGAACGTGGTATTCACAGAACACTGAGACAAAAAATAAGATCTGAAAAAAGCAAGTAATATTTACTAAACAAAGCTTCTGTCAGGCTGCTTTACGTTTACTCTGTTTAAAAAATTTAAGCCACAACTTTTGTAGACCTCCCGCAAGGCAGTCAGTTTCATAATACACAGGAAAATATCCAGAACTGAATGTTCACTTCTAGGCATCTAAAGAAAGTGACACTACCATCCAACAGACAGGTAAGCACTTGCAGCTGAGTGGAAGCTGCATTTGAACAAATGAAAGGAAGAAATATTACATGTTTAAGATTCATAAATTTGGATCATATGATACACGGAGAGTTCTTAAATGAATGGTAAAGGTCAAACAATGCAAGGATAACAGATTAACAGCAAATGAGACAGGTCATTAGGGGTTTGGGAGGTTGACCTTTTGTTCATGTTGTTGCCAAGACTCTTCTAAGAATCAAGAGAAACATTGTCACAATACTCCCAAAGAATCTGTACTGAATAATTCCATTAAAGAAAAGAAGGAACCTTCCAAAAAAACCCCAACCCAAAAAAATCCCTCACCGCTTTCAAGAACCCATTAAGTCAAGAAAATCACTACAGTATAATAAGCCTTTTGCATCTGCATAACTGGCTAAGATTTAACACAAAACAGTAGAGTGAAGGAAGATTATCACATAGTGCCTGCATTAAAAAACAACAACAAAAACACACATACACAAGACAAACAAAAAACCCCCCCCACAGATCTGGCTTCCACTGACTTGCTATTCAATTAATGTTGGTAGAATCTACATAGATGTTTTAATATCATGTTTTCAAAATGACTTAAGAAACTAGTATGAAACTCAGCATGAATTATACCGCAGGGACTGTACACGAAGAGCAGAAATCTAGGATGTTAGTTTAAAACACACACCAAAAAAAAAAAAACCACCAAAAAAACCCAGAAGAATTTATTGAAGAAATTCCTTGCAAAACTTATTATAGCTACTGTGCATTCTAGTGTTACTAACGATCCTTTTAGTGTTCAAGCTGCTCAGATGTGAGCAGGTGGAAATGAATTAGGGAGCGTATCTAACAGCTCAAACCGCACATACATGTACACGTGCATGTCTTTATATTTACGCACACACGAGAACTTGACACACATTTTTCCAGGGAACAAAAAACAAACCTCAGACCAAATTCAGTATTTATAGTAACCCACGTTATCATTCACCACTCTGATATATCCCATTTTAAGAAAATCCCAGGGAACACTTCATCTGAAAGAATATCAAGCTGGTCCTGAGTTTTGGCACATTACGACTGAATAAGCTGCGGAACATACTGTGTTAATAATAATATGCACAGCTAATATTTTCCACTGTTACCACTCTCAATCAATTACTAGCCTCATGTGCTAGACTTGTTTACATCCAGTTTTCATACCATTTTACAGCTATACTGGTTATAGATATAGCTGGAGAAGTACATAGGAAATATTTGTAGACAGAACATTTGAAAAAAAGGATGGAGAAAGCTGCTGGAATTTTCAGTATAGTAATACTTACTTCCTACGTTCCACCAGCCCACAACACTGACTAGTTAAGTACTGTGTCCACAGTAGAGGTCCTACAGTTCAAGGAGAACTTCAGAGAAACTTTACTGGTGATACAGCAGCTGTGCAGATTTATTTATTTTTTTAATGCAGAAGACTCCTACAGTAGTTTTAAGTCTTCAAACTCTAATAAAACATAAAGCAGCCCTCTCACCAGACGGTGAAGCTGACTTTAAAAAACATGAGCAGCACGCACTCAAAGAACTCATCCCTGAAGAGCGTATTTACAACAACAAAACATTTCCAATGCTGCTGAAAAACATATCTGTTATGGATAGAAAAAATAATTTTCACATTCTAGAAGTCCTGGAGACTAGCAGTGTAAAGATATGAATTACTAGCAAATTGGTCTTCCATAAACGAACATAAGCTTCCGTTTTACTCTGCTTCCACAGTAACACAAGGACAGGAAAGATAACTGATTGGGTATGAATTTTACTCCAACAACTTCATCTTGAGGTTGGAGGGGGGGGGTCAAAGACCTCAAGTGTGCAGAAGGATGGAAGAAAGGAGGGAGAAAAAAGCATAACAATAAGAGAAAATAACAGAAAAATACTTCAGTCTGTATAATGAACTATATTTAAGAAGGGTGGGGGAGGCACACAAAAGAGAATAGAAGTCCATGAGGGTTCATTCCAGCGTTTCCATGCTCTCTACATCCTCTGATTTCACTCTTATTTTCAACTGCTATATCCTATACACCTTTTCTTCTTATTTCACAACTGTTCTGGGACAGAAAGTGATTACTTCACTGGGCACAAAGAAAGCCTCTACATCAGCATTAGGTGGCAATCAGCGCTTCACTATGTTATCTGTATTCAAATAGGAAGTCGAAGTGGCAGTCAAACAAAAGTGTGAAAATAAGAGATTATCTCAAGTTTGCTTTGCAAATCCACCTCTCTTTAAAATGAGGAGGCTTACTTTCCTATGTTTTCCTAACATAACTATAGTAAGTCTGTTATCATACATTCAGCTCAACCATACAGTAGAGTTAAGAGGTAAATTCCCCACAGTAGTTCATTTCCAGTTTTCAGGTCCAAAGTACAAGTTACAATCTATTATGCTTCCTCTGATCACACTTAGAAATTCGGACACAGTAGGATCCTAAATGCAAATTAGTAATTTCTAACCTACAAGATGCAAGTTAAACAAATCATCGACCTCAAATTGCAACTCTGTATTGATACATTTCATCAACCACAAGAAAATGCCCATGTAAAGTGGATCTTACCTTATCCTTTTCGTGGGGAAGGAGACACACTGGAGGGAGACAGGAAAGAGACTCAAAACTCTCCTTCCCATCAGCATTAGTGGTTGCTTTAGTGTTGAGTTGGTACAGAGGTCCATCTTTAAGGAGCCTTCCATGGCCAACAGCACGTTTGACAGCTAATCGCAATTGCTGGTGAAAAATGGAGGCAGCGCCACCCCCAAATAATGCAGACACATCTTTCTGACCTTTCAGAAAGCGCTCGATGTTCTTCAAGGATGAGCCACTAGACTCGGCCAAGCCCTCGATTGCCCGTTTGATAAGTTTATTCCAGTCCACATTTGGTTTACCATCCAACTTGCCATGGTTCCGAGGCTTTGGAAGTGCTATTCTCCCAGGATTATCAGGATCCTTGTAGGAGTTGAGACCCTTGTTGGAGACTTTTAAAATAGTTCCGTCTTTAACACTCAACTCCAACTGTTCCAGAACAGTTTTGCGGTCCAAACCGTGCGAAGACGACACTGCATTGCATATCCTCTCCTCTGAAGGACGCTGTTTTTGCTTCTTTACCTTTTTGATTGCCTCCAAAATCCACTCTGTATACAGCGGGTTGGCGAGTTTTACCATGGTGAAGAATTCTGTATATCCATAGAGTCGTTATCCTTTATCCCGATGCTGAACAAGTTTCACACAATGAGAAAACAGATTCTCGAATGATGGGAACCAGCTAACCATAGCATACGTGTTTCCTGTTCTGAATTACTCCTCCTTTCTCAAACATTATTTGTTTTCACACTGCAGAGAGGAAAGAAAAACAATCAGAAATTTCCTCATTCTTTCCAATAAATCCCATAATCACTTCAGAGAAAGTTTTTCTGTAAAGGTATAAAGATCTCACCTCAGCATCTGGTCTGCACACTCACAATCAGAAAAACTGTAACATTAGGCCTGTGAGAAAACAAGAAGAGAGACATTTCCAAAGAATGGTTAGAGAAAAAAAAAGAAAAAAATTAGCAGCCAACATTAATTCATTAAACGCATAGCAGTTTTGAAACACTGAAGTAAGAACTAAAGGTTTTATCTTCACTACTAACAACAGCAAAAAACCAAAGTCTTTTTAACAGAGAAAAAAAGCATGCCCTTTTTATTTCAATCCGTAAGTCAGTATAAATTCTATACCAAGTTTTATATTATTGCTGAACACATCCTAAATTAATATTTGGGAGGAAAAATAACTCCCAACAAAGATCTTAAAAAAGCAGTAGCTCTCTTCATTTTTGCACATGGAAGACACTGCCTGAAACTTCCATAGAAAGCAGTAGGAATAGCTAAAAGCCTTGAGCAAACCGCAAGAAACTTTCAGAGCTTTTCCAGGAGTGTAATCATAGGTCTGATTCCCTCCTGCTAAGAAAAGCTATGACAGTTGTTCCATCAAGAAAAAAAAGTGAAAAAACTCAGCTGGAGATTGTAATTAAATGTTCCACTTTCAGAGACTGTAGAAAAGAAGAATACAATATTATAATCCTCAGTACAGATGAAGCATAGTGAAAACACTTGAGGACAAAGTAACAGGTGACCATACACAATGAAGAAGGAATGCTTATGACACTGCTAATTAAAGATGCAGACAGAAGGGTAGCAGCCTCTACTTCAAGGCCTTTAGTTGTCTTTAACAAAGGCTTTTCGTACGTGTGGTAACAGTATGCTGTGCTGAAGTTCTACTGCAAAAGTACACTAACCAAGAAGGATTTATAAATTATTACAAGGAATAATAATTTTCTGCCCACTAAATCTTAGTCACAAGCTAGTTGTCAACACAGTTCTGCCATTCTGCTTTCTAGTAAGTACTGAAGAATTTATCAACACGCAGGACACATTTGCATAAAGACATCAGACTCAATCGCACAGCTCCATCCAGCCAATACTGGAAAGATTCAGAACTACTGTTTAGACCAGAAAGGATGCAGTGCTTGCCTAGAGTTCTTTTACCCCACAAACAACAGAGGTAAAGAGAAATATGGTCCTCGAGACTGGTCTGCCTAGCAAAGCGAGGCTGTGCTCCCAGGGCGCCCCAGCACGCCCCGAGCTCGGGGCCAGGGAGGACGCGGTGCGCTGTCCCCGGCGGAGCTCCGTGCGCAGGACGTTACGTAACCGCCCGGCCAGGCTGGGGCGATACCGGGACGGTCCCAACGCCGGCTCGCTCGCTCGCTCTCTGCCTGACAAGCGGCCCCTGCACCTGCTACCGCTCGTCCCCATCCCTACCCCGGACGGGCCCCGCACACGGCGCCCCGAGGGGCGCAAGTGCCTCAGTCGAGAGCCTCGCACCAGCGGAATCAGGAGAAACGGGGCGCAGGCCGCAGCCCCAACAGCTAGGCGGGCTGCACGCCGTCCTTCCCCCCCCCCGAGACGGGCAGTGCAGCCCGGCTCCCCGTACGGGTTCGGCCGGGCCCAGGCCCGCGCCCGCCTCAGCCGCACTCCTCTCGAGTCAGAGACAGAGGAGCTCAGCCCGCGACTCCCTGGCCTGCATCGCCCGCCTCATCCGCGCCGTGCCGTAGACGCCGCGTCCCCAGGGTGTAGGCCTGGCGGGCCCCAGGGGAGCGGGCGGCCGGGTCTGGGCCTGGCGCAGAGCGGCGGCGGGGCCGGAACAGGCCGCGAGCCTGGAGCACCCAGCGGGCCTTCCTCTTCCCCGGGCCACGGAGCTCGCCAGCCGCCTGTCCCCGAGTTCCTTGGCACCGGGCACCCGAGCCGGGGTGGTGCCGCCAGCGCTACTTACCGAGGCCTGCGAGAGACGGGAACCGAGAGGCATAGGCCGGACGGCGGCGAAGCCCGAAACTGACACGGCGGCCATCTTGGGTCCGGAGCTCTGCGGCGGGGGGAGGGGGCGTGGGAGGGGAACAGCCCGCGGCGGGCGGGGGCGCGCGCGGGGAACAGCGCGGCGGGGCGGGAGCGGCCGCCGCCGGGAAGAGCCGCGGCGGTGGGTGCTGCGGCACACCGGGCCCGCGGCGGGAGCGCGCGGCAGGGAGAGGCGGGGCTGCTCGTCGGGCGGCCTGAGCGGCCGGGCCGCTGCCGCGGGGCCAGCTGCCGAGGGCGGTCTGCGTCGCCATGTGCGCAGGGCGTGGGGCCGGAGCGGGAAGACGGTGGCGCGCGGTGGAGGCTGACTGGAAGCAGCGCTGTGGCGGGAGCTGCGAGAGCGGCCGCCGACGCGGCTGTCTCGCTGCGGCTGTGGGGTGCGCTCCGAAACCGCGGGGCTGCGGCCGAGGGTATAGCTGCCGGCTGCTCCGACCGCCGAGGGCCGGGCAGGAACGGCGGGAGGGCTTGGGCGGTCGCGCTCTGGGTATAACCTGTAACGCAGGAAATCCATCGCTTAGGCCTGACTAAGGCTGCGCTTGGAAGAGTGACTCTGAGTTTTTCCGACTTAAAGGTGCCGACGTGATGTCGAACTCTGCAGTAACGGGACCAGGTAGCTTGGAGAGCGAGGATGCCTTGCCCGTGCCTCTCAGCTGCGCGCGTTTAAGGTCTGCTCTGTGCTTACGCATCTTTGTGAGGTAATTTGTGTAACTTTCTGACATTTTCGATACGTTTTAGTTTGTAGAGGAAAAATACGCTGCCAAAACATTAGCCGTTCTACACGGAAATAACTTGGGAGCTATCTCGGCACTTCGGCCTTGGCCCCGCAGCGCTGTTACTGAGATCAAGAGCGGGCTGTCGGAGAACAGAGGTCCACCCGTGTCTAAGGGGCGGAACAGCATGGTTCTCTTCTGCTCTGCAGAGCTAGAACGTCGGACTAATGTGCTTAAAATTGGCAGAAATGAGCAAAGAGCAAATTCTCATTTTACAGTGTTCTTGTCTAGGTTATATTTGATTGAAAGACTCTCATTTTGTTACCCATTCTGAATGGCTATGTGCTGCATGCAATTCTCTAACCTTTTCTGACCTCTGGCTCAGTTTACCAGTTGTGTGTACACACTATAAAGTAGACATTTTTCACCATTGCCTTCAAGTGCAACTCTTGTGTAAAGTTTCATGTTAGCTTCCCTTTTTAGAAAAGAAAAAAAAAAATCTGAAGAAACACTGTGGAGACAGTTGATACACCAAACTCATGTTTTCTGAATGGCATTGCTCTTTTGAGCAAGAGGAACTCTTTTGATATTTCAACAGAATAGGTTTTTCAGTGCAAAAGTTAAATGTTCTCAATGAATTACTTATCACTTGAAGCCGAGTTCGAGATGCTGTTGTACAAGGTACTGTACAATCAGTTCTGTTTCTGCCATGTAGACGATAGAGGTCTGGCCTTGTCCTGTCAGAGCTGGATTCTCCCTCCAAATTAATCTCTTCTCCCACCTCTTCCTGAATCTTCAAAATTCAAGTGGTTCTATGCTGCATGGCTTCCAGAGCCTTAAATTACAAGGCTGTGGTGCTATATTCAGAAAAGCACATTATATTGAGATATAAATGTAATTTCCAGATAAGAAAGTAAAGTAAGACTAAGAGGGTTCAAGCATATAACGATGAAACCCAGTTGTGTTCCTACAACACAGAGTATCAGTCTGTAGACTCTGTTCTGTTTCAAAATTGACAGTAGGTTATTATTAGCAGGCTTGCAAAATTAATTGGTTTTGTTGCCTGTTATAAATAAAAAAAATGGCCTGTTTTCTTCTAAGCTCTCTTTTATTTTCACAGCACAGGCTAACAGTTATTATTCTAATAGTCAGAAATCCTGCATATGACAAACTACAGATGATAAGGAATTGTTTTATCATAAAGACAGTGCATGCTTTGGCAACACCGTTTTGTAGCATTGCTTGTTGACTGTGCTTAGGTTTCTCTGGAAGTTCATGTACTGTCACTGAAGCATTGTACCTTTCAATGAGCAGTTTTCAGGCTGTCAGTAAATTAACCAGCAAAATGAAATTCTATTTTGGCAGCATCTTCTTCCATGTTCTCCTTTTAGGTTCCAGTTTATATAAGCTCCTGAGCCACTATGGAGACTGACTTTCAGAACAAAACATGATCTTTGTGGTAACAGTTTGGAAGCAGCCAGGCAGCACTTCTGCAGCAGTAAACAGTGGTGTAACTGCAAATTGTTCTCTGTAGGTGCCAGTAAGATATTTTAATAAACCTGTCTGATTTCAAAGCAGAAACATATTTCTCTTTTCCCTCGAGAACCTTTTCCTTTGGTGTGCAGAAATAATTAATTACCCTATGGTTGCTTTTGTATTGGCACCAGTGTTCTTGATGGCTAAAGAAACTGAGGTAACCATAGGAAATACAGAAGTGGCAATGTAATGAGCTATGCAAAATATTAAAATTTTGATGATGGGTGCAAGCAGTCAGAGGGAAATGGCAGTTTTTAAACATTGTATCATACAGTCAAAACTGAATTGCTTTTCATCAGACAAAAAAGAAATGCCTGTATTGGAAAGACATATCCCATGACTTTTCATTTTAAAGTTCAGGTTAAAACCAGAAATGTTTGAGTTTCTCAGAGAAACAAATGTATAAAGGCTTTATGTTGTTGATCTATTTAACTATGTGCTGCGGCTTTCTGTTTGTGATACCTATATGACTCCCAGCAATATAGTGTCCAGGAGCCTCACAGACTGATAACAATAATCTTTACAATACCTTTGTGTTAAAAGTGATTATATTAAAATCATGAATAATTGTTTTAAATTTAGAAGTGCTGTAATTAAATGACAAATTATTACCCCTTTATTGCTCTCAAATGTGTAATTCATTACAGTAATTTGAATTAGACATTAAAAATATTATTTGATGTTTAAAAAATGCATTTGATGCAAATCATGACCATAAAAAATTAATATATTGGTCATTTCTCCATTATTTTCTGCTATAGCGAAAAGCTCATCTAGTGCATGTTGAATTATCTAATAATTTCAATCAGCATGTACACATACAGTAGTATTTAAAGGTAATGTCAGAGTAAATAAACTGACTTCTGCCCCATTTTTGGGAAAAATAGCTACAACATATCAATAGAAAATACATCTAATATGAACTCTGACCTGTGCATTTTTTTTTGCATTATAGACATAACGAGTCCATTCAGCTTACTCATCTTGACTACTTGGTGGTATCACTGCTTAAAAGATTTGCCCACGATGGTGAAGCATAGTTAGTCGCAAAAGCGCAGACCAGAGTCTTTCAATGCTTATGCAGCAGTCCTGACCAGCAGGAAGTCACCTTCCTTCCCGTGTGAAAAAGCTTGTATGGGATAGGAAGGGCTTATTTTTCATTGGTTTTCTGTTTATGTTTGTTCCCGGCAGAGTAGTAAAATTGGAAAATTATCTGTAATGGCATCTGCCTGACTCAGAAGTCCGGAGTTTTGCTATATGAACATGAAAAACCTATTCTAATTATGCAAAGGAATCACTTCGTAAAGAGTTTAAATGCATTCTGCGTGCCAGTTGTCCTTTTCATGCCAGCTGGATTGTGTTTTCAGTCGTGTTGTTACTCTGTGGTGAGCAAACCAGCCAAATAATGCAGTGGAAAACATTCGACTAGCGGCTCCTCACGGCAGAAACCGGGTTATTTAACAGGTTTTATGGACTGCTACTACTACTAAGATGTCTACCCTGAAAAAGAGTACCGTTAAAAAAATTAGTAGGCATCGTTTGTAAGGCCGCAGGCTCCGTCATCTCCAGCGTGAAGTGCGGTTCTGACCACCCCGTCTGGAAAACCCGGGCGAGCGCCCCAAATCGGGAGGCAGGGGGACACCGAGCAGCCTCCGAACGTGAGGAGCGCGGAGCGTTAACTCCTGAGCCGTCGGGCGCTGGCGAAGGCGCGGAGAGGTGAGCGAGGAACGAGCGTCCCTTGCGCCGCGCCGCGCCGCGCCGGGCAGCGCTCGACGAAGCTTCCGAGCGCCGGTCCCGCCCCGGTCCCCGCGCGCCGAGCCCTGCGGCGCCCCCTGCCGGGCCGCGGCGGCCGACGCCGCGGTCCGTGCGCGGGGCGGGGCTCGCTGCCCCTTCCGGGGCCGCCGCTGCTGGGCGCGTTCCCGAGCTGGGAGCCCGGGCGGGTGCTGAGCGCGGCCTGCTGCGTCATCGTCCGCACGCCTCTCCTCGGCCAATCGGGCGTGGGTGTTACTGGGCCGCCCAATCAGAATGCTCGCTGCCAAACCCCGCCCGCAGAGGTTCGGGGCCGTTTCTCGCGCTGCCAATCCGCGCACCAGGGGGCGGGGCTCGTGGCGGCGAGGACGCGGGCGCGGCGGGGGCCGTGCGCTGGTTGCGGGGTAGGGCGGCCCTGGTGCGTGGTCCGCGCGCCGCAGTCATGATCCACAGCCTGTTCCTGATCAACGCCGCGGGGGACATCTTCCTGGAGAAGCACTGGAAGAGCGTTGTCAGTCGCTCCGTCTGTGACTACTTTTTCGAGGCGCAGGAGAGGGCCTCGGAGGCGGAGAACGTGCCGCCGGTGATCCCCACGCCGCACCACTACCTGCTCAGCGTCTACCGCCACAAGATTTTCTTCGTGGCCGTTATCCAGAGTGAGGTGCCGCCTCTTTTTGTCATCGAGTTCCTGCACCGCGTCGTTGATACTTTCCAGGTACGCCTCGCGCGGCCGGGCAGGGGTTGCGCCGGTGGGGCGAGAGCTGCGCGGCGCGGGGTGGCTCGGCTTCGGCTGCAGCCGGAGGGCCGATGTGTGCCCAGGAGGTTAGAAGAGGAGAAGCGCCAGGTCACTGCCGCGTTGTAAACGAGAACGAGTCGGGGGAAAGCAAAAGTAGCCCTTCAAGTTAGCAGCAATTACTTTTCTCTTTTTCCTCTCTCTTAATTCTCGTTCTGCACTTGTGGGGATCTAGAGTGGGTCTCGAGGGATTGCGGTGGTTGGGGATGTGCTGCCTCGGATGACGATGGATTCAAGGTCAGCGTACGCTCACAGGAAGGCTCTTCAGCGGTCAAGATTTGTATTTCTGTTTTGTAGCCTTGTCTCTTCTAGAAGCTGTGAACTAAGACCAAGCTGATCTTGTTCTCACAAGGAGTTTTTGCAATTCATAGCTATGTGCTGTAGTCCATCAGTGACAATCTACCTCTGTGCTTACATCTAGTGATATTTTTTGGAAGCGTATTTGTTTCCTAAAGAAGTGAGGCACAGGAGTTGCCCCAGAGCAGCCATGTTCCCTCTGTGCTATGTCTGACGTGACTGCCGGTCGGCTCAGGGAAATAGTGAAGATGTCTGTCTTCTGCCTGCCGACAGCAGGAGTGAGGTCTGGGCTTGAAGCGTCTTGTGACCAGCATCCTTCCGGAATACGGGAGATGTGGGTGCTTGGCCAGACACATGTCGTGACCTTTTGCTTCAGGTGCCGACCGGCACGTGAGTGTGGGCTCACGGCGCTCGAGGAGGGGGTTGGCTGTTTAGGCCGAAAATGTACTGTGTCGACGCCTAGGTCTTGGTTTTCGTGAGGCTTGAGTGCGTCGTTACTGGCTTGGCCATGTGTTCAAATCTGATGTGTCTGAGAAAGAAATAGCGTCTGTAGTGCCAGACTGGGAATTCTCTGGAGTCGCAGTTTATGTGTGCTCATGCCTTGTGCAGAGTGCCTGACATCTTTAATTGCTCTGAGTCACTAGCAGCTCAGGTTTGTGTTTGTGTGCGCTCGCTCTCTCTGGAAAGATGCATGAAGTTCCCGTAGAATCAAACTATGAGTGAATTAAATGTTCAATTTTAAAAAATGACGAATTATTGAGACTGCTTCCTATAACGTATGCTGAATCTCAAAAGATCTCCACTTTGTTTTCTGTGCCTACATTGTGTCACAGTTACAATTTGATATGGTGTATTTTTACTACTAAGTTTAATATCGCTAATTATTGGTTTGGAGTAGGAGCTGAAGAAACAGTAGAGGAATCAAGCTGGGGAATAAAGTTGTCTGTGGATCTTTTATGATTCATGTTCTAAGGCTCTGCTTTACACACCTTTTAAATTATGAGGAAGGACGGTTTTGTTCCATGGATAGAATTATTTTTCAGACTTTTCAGAATACTGTACTTCTGCCATTAGTCTAATACATCTTAAAATGTGTAAGCAGTCTATACACCCCAAGCGGTATCGGAATGAAAAAACACAGGCAGTGTGTTAAGTGGACTTCAGAAATGTTCTCCTATAAAACAAACATGGACTTAGACAATATGCAGAGAGTTTGAAGCTGTTTCCTCCATATTCCACATCAAAATAAATTCTAAAAAAATATTTACAGAATTGAAGTTAATTGTGTTATTGCCTGTATGCATGCAAGCATTATAACAAAAGTAAATGAAAGGCTTTGATTAGGAGAGGTTGAATTCCTTAAACAGCAGTGCTGCACAGTTAAAATATTGAGAGTACTGTAGGTAAAAACTAGAACAGCTGAGGAAGGACATAAATATTGGATTGTAATAAAGGCATCACTGCATGCAAGTGAATAGTAGTTGCAGAAAGTAAGTTTTTCTTATTGATATTGCAGTTCTATCCATTGCAATTGAGCCATTTTCAAGTGCTAATTAAAAAAAATCTCTTGGCTATCAAAGAGAATCTCGTTATATAGAAAGGAAAAGAGCACATGATGATGCAGTGATTTGCCAGCTGGCTGGTGCAGTGGCAGAGGTATGCTTAGAGTTGTGCATGTCTGTCGGAGTGGTCAGTCTGTCTGTGCTTGTACTAATACATGGAGTTTCAGCGCTGTTTCACCTCCTCCAAGAAGACGCTCGATTTATTTCTGTGTGGGAGGCACTGAACTGAATAATCGCTAAGACTCTTTCAGAGATTGTTTAGTAATTGTTTCTTTTGCACAGGATTATTTTGGTGTCTGTTCAGAGGTGATGATCAAGGACAATGTTGTGGTGGTTTATGAGGTGCTGGAGGAGATGCTGGACAATGGCTTTCCATTGGCAACAGAGTCTAATATTCTTAAGGAACTGATAAAACCTCCCACTATCCTGAGAACAGTTGTCAACACCATCACAGGTACAGGGAAACAAAAAGTAGATAAACTGGGGAGTCTGTGTGGCAATATTCCTGCATAAGTAAATTAGGATGTGGGTGAAGAAAATTTATGTTGTCCTATACCATTCTAAACCCCAGCATAGGTGTATGTAGGGAATCCTGTGTTAGTGCTTTGCTTAGAAGTTCCTTCCAGTTCCAGCACCAACTGCGCTTTTTTTTTTTCTTTAAATGGAACAGACAGATTACATTTCCAGTAACAGCCATGACATGACTTCCTGAATGAGTTACTTTGGTGTGGGTTTTTCATTGGGGTGGCTTTTTGTTTTCTTTTTTAGTTACACTTCCCCGTGCCTTATTGTGGTATATTTTAGAGTTGGATGTAAGAGAGATGTAAATTGTAGAATACAAACAGTGAGTCTGGAAGGGTAATTGGTCTCCTACAAAGAGAAAGAGGTTCTCGGGGATTAATTACAATTAAGTTATATGAGGCCAAGGACTTGTTCTGGAGCATTGTCTAACTTTTGTGGTTATCGTGATTGCCTTTCTTTTTCCAGGAAGCACTAATGTGGGTGACCAGCTTCCTACTGGACAGCTATCAGTGGTGCCTTGGAGACGTACTGGTGTAAAATATACCAACAATGAGGCGTATTTTGATGTGATTGAGGAGATAGATGCAATCATTGACAAATCAGGTATGGAAATTGCTTCTGGCTAAGACAAGGGTAACTTGTCCTAATAGTGCCTGATTTAGGTTTTCAAAGAGGAGCTCCCTCATTTAAGCGTAGGAAGCTCTATTCCTGTTCTTACTCTGGAGCATTGCCAACTTGTAGGTGCTATTTAGTAAAAAATTTTAGAGAGGTACCAATGTTTTTACTTCTTCTTCCTGTAAGCAATTCTGTATTGGGAAAATAAAAGGTGAGTGAAAATTGTACATAGCACTATCTCCTTAATTTTTATTCGTCTTAGTCTTATTGGAGTTGGGAGCTGTGGTCATTGGCCATTAAAATGGATATTGGTGATGTCAGTGGTTCTTATTTGTATGCATCTTCTCTAGAAGTCATTGGGAATTAGAAAAACGTTGAGCAGGCAAAATGATGATCCATGACATTTCACAAAGAATAAATTTTCTTCCTCCCCATTGATAGTTTTTCCACATTGGGATTTTTTTTATCAGGTTCACATAACCTCCCAGGTTTACTTTATTGTTGCAGGTTCCACAATTACTGCTGAAATCCAAGGGGTGATTGATGCTTGTGTCAAGCTGACTGGGATGCCAGACCTTACCCTCTCCTTTATGGTAAAGTTCAAGGATGTATCTTTACTTAAGTATTTTGAAAAGAATTTCCCAGCCCAGCTACTAGGATCTCAGTCTCACGCTGATGGATTCCAGTAGATCAGAACCTGGGCATGCCAAACAAAACGAGAAAGAACTGGCAATGGAAACTCATAGTGAACTTCAGCAACTTTGAACCTAAAGGTTTTGTTTTCACATTCTTTGTTAAAAGACTGTTAGTGTGTACTGTGACTAAGTTTCTGAGACACAGTGGTGCGTTAGGCAGATATCCTAACGGGCCATCTTTTTTATGACTATGCATCAATGTAATTATTTGACATGACTAAATTTTCTAAAATAGGATAGAGGTTATTGAGTACTGTTATTGCACAAATATAACAGCATTAAATAGTTTAACATGTCTGAATGTAGATACCTTCAAGTGGGCAGAGTGCATTGAATGGTAGGCCCTTTATGGATAGAAGATTGAGAAGAAGTGGAGGTTATTTAAAGTAGTACTGCCTTCACTAACCTTGTGATTTTCTTTTATTTCAGAACCCTCGGCTATTGGATGATGTCAGCTTTCATCCATGTGTACGTTTCAAGCGCTGGGAGTCAGAAAGAATACTCTCCTTCATTCCACCTGATGGAAATTTTCGCTTGCTTTCCTACCATGTCAGTGCTCAGAAGTAAGTGATGAATGTAGTGCTGTGAATTATGAAATTTGGATTTTCCTGGCTAGAGGGGGAGGGGGAAAAAAAAAAGGGAATTGCATTTAAAGATCAGGTAGCATGTTGTGCCAGATGACGTAGGGGTGCATGGTAACTTGCACTTTTTTAAAACACTTGTGTTCTAGTTGTTTGGAGCAGTGATTCTGTCATTTCTTTTTGATCAGCCAGCATTTTTCAAAGACTAGTAGCAGATGAACAAACTAGAGAGGAAAGAATAATCAAGCTGTTGATTTCCTATGTTTATAAAAACTTTTAAAATAAAACAAGATAGTTTGGTAATCCTGTTCATTTTTTGACGTCTGTCTTAATAGAACTACAAGTTCTTGTCCACTGTTTGCTCTCCTTTCTAGAAGCAGCTTACCAAGTACTAATTGAGATTACAGATGCTAAAGCATTTTGTTAGTCTTTGTCAGACTTATCTCAAGTAGGTGAAAATGAGTGCAAAATCCAATCAAAAGCACAAGCATGAAGTGCTGCTGCACTGCCTGGAACTACTTGCCAGCTTGGTTGTAACATGAAAAAAGATTCCTCATCCTTTGCTCAAGTCTCCTGTTATATCAGATGCAGTTACCTGTCCTATAGAAAGGTATAAAGCTAAGTTATGGCAAGCTTGATTAAAAAAAATGTGTAATTAAAACTTGAGAACAGGATTCTGACTTTGCTGTTAGATCAAACAAGTAAGCGTAGGATTGCCTTCTTTTTTAAGAAGATTGGTTTCCAGTATTTTCAGTGTAGAAGGCAAGGACTGCATCAGGAAAAGCAAAGATGAAGGTGAGAAATTGACAAGGACTTTCTGTTCATATCTTTATTCTAGTCTTGTGGCAATCCCTGTCTACGTTAAACACAACATCAGTTTCCGCGATAGCAGCTCACTGGGACGTTTTGAAATCACAGTGGGGCCGAAGCAGACTATGGGGAAGACTGTAGAGGGAGTGATGGTCACTAGCCAGATGCCAAAAGGTGTCTTAAATATGACCCTTACACCCTCTCAGGGAACACATATCTTTGATCCAGTTACAAAGGTGAGAGGAAAGAGAGAAATTAGATTAATTTTTTAAAATCTTTTCCTACCTTTCAGCAAATGAAGTTGAGCTCTTCATGCATACATGGACGTTTCTTTGAACATTGCTTTTCTGAAGGCAGTATATTTTCTTGGGGTAGAACTTTTTCTGGACAATTGCATACTAGAAGTTGTCTTAATCCCCACCACAAATAGCTCAGTGTCTGAATGGATTGTAGTTCTGGTTGCTTGGTGTGTGCAGAAAATTCAAGAACCGGTAGTGTATGATGAGGCATTAGTCTGGTGGATGCTTTACAAGCTTCTGCATATCTAGTTGTCATGCCTAGTGCTGCATGTTAGACTTGGTCCTTTGCAAACACTGAGGATTTGGGTTGGTTAGTGGGTTTTGATTTGTGTTGGGGTGTTCTGGTTTTGTTGTTTGGTACCCCCCTCCCTGGAGTTCACTTTTTTTTTCCTTATTACAAATGTAAATTTGATGGTTTACCCACAGTAGACCCTCAAGCAACACTGCTTCAGCCACTTGAAAAGGAGGCAATTCTGCTTTATTTTTGTCACTGTTACACATAGGAAATGGGGCCTGTAGCACAAGTAGTGGAAATATCATTCATGGTAGGCTTTTGGGGAACCTCATGGAAAGAGAGAGAGACCAAAGGTCTGAGGCAGCTGCTTCTTAAGCCTGTACTGTGTCTGTCCAATATGAAAGGCAAGATACAAAGACATTTTCTATAAAGAAACATTAAAAGCTGTCATTGTAAGGGGACTCTTCTTTAGAGGGTGTTACAGCATTTGTGTTTCACTGCTGTATTTTCTGTTCCTTGAAGTTGCTGTCATGGGATGTGGGGAAAATAAACCCTCAGAAGCTGCCAAGCCTGAAGGGGAGCATGAGCCTGCAAGCTGGGACATCAAAACCAGATGAAAACCCCACCATTAATCTGCAGTTTAAAATTCAGCAGCTGGCTATATCTGGTAAGTGACTGTAAGGTCAGGTAAAGAAGCTGAATGTTCTCTGCTCACTCTGAAGTAGCTCTGCAGGCCTTCTGAAGTACATTCTATCTGAAACATGTTCTTGAAGTGAACAATCATGTGCTTTGAATACAGATACATGGATTTGTTATCTCTAATGCTCTGTGAAACAGCCAATCTATGTTTCCTTGCATTTCATGCTTACAGACGGATAAAGAATTTTAGGGTACAGATGTTTGTAAAGAATGATTCTGATAATTACTAGTTGTCAGCTTTTCTCCATTCTGTTTACTGCTTGCTAAAACTTTCTCCATGCTTTCTGCAGCTCTAGTATGATCTTCTGTTCCTTTATCCTGAAGGCCTGTCTCCTTTCTTTGTGGCAGCAGTCAGTCTTATGCTGTGTTTGTTTGCCTTTAGGACTGAAGGTGAATCGCTTGGACATGTATGGGGAGAAGTACAAGCCCTTCAAGGGGATAAAATACATGACTAAGGCTGGCAAGTTCCAAGTCCGAACCTAGAGGATCCTGATAGTGAGGAAGAGCACTTTCCTGTTTCTCCTGTCCCTGGCTGTTGGATGCAGCCTCTTACCCCATCCATCTGTTTAGGGTTGCTTCCTTACCTGTAGTAGCATGAGCAGGAGAGCAGAGCCAGTGCTTGGGGTGCGGAGGAGCAGGGAAAAATAAGGTTGACCTGAAACAGTCTCATTCATAGCTGAATCTGAAGTATTGGAACAATAGCAGATGGGAGAGGAGTTCAGGTACCTTGGGATTAGTGAGTCAGCTATGCAAGTTTGTATCACCTTCATTTGCTGTCTTAAAGGAAAGTCTAGGGATTTGCCTTTTTTAAACTCCTCTTCCTTGTATTTTGGTTGGCTTTTATCCCTTTGTAGATGATACAAAGTTGAATTTCCACAAACTTCAACTCCAGTGTGGTAACTGGCATCTGCCCTTCTCTATCACTGGGCATTGAGGTGGACAGATGTGTAGTTCTTGGCAGCAGAGAGATCATCTAGCCATTCTGCCTCAAAGGGACTGGAAGTAGTGGAAAGGTAGATTGTCCCACTCAAGATGGGAAGTTAAGAACCTTGAGATTGGGGATAGTGCCACAGAGGGAGGAAAGGAAGAAGTGGATGCTTTTTCTAGCTATTTCATAAGCCATCTTGGTCATCGAAATATCTCGAATCTTTGGAGATAGACTGGAAAGCCACCCAAATCTTAGTATGGTATCCTACGGAGGGCCGACTGTAGCATATGTGATCTTGTAACTGATGAGTGGTGACATCTGCATAGTGCTAAATCAGTAATTCTGCTTCTCTTTTTATTTTGTTGGCATTTGAAGGTAGGGATTCTCCTAGATTCCTTGGTGAGTCAGGGGAGAAACAGGCAGGAGAACTTTTGTGGAGATGTAGCACTCTGATGGAAACTGTGGCTAAATGAAAATGATCACTATCCTAGTAATTTGTTGGAAGCGCTTTTTGTCTCTGCCTGCCTATTACAAATGAAGTTGATACTGCTGTTCTCCTGCTCACTGATGTCTTTCTTGGAGATAACTGTGTCCCGGTACCTTTGTAGTGTTTTTTGCTGTCCTACCTCGTTCCAGTTCCTGTACCAATCAGCTGCTGTGCAGGTGGATTCAAGCCTACACTGGATTTTTCACTGGGACCATCTCTTCTGCAGGAGCTGTTGCTACATCTGTCCATTCCAGTCTGTGCTGTATCTCTCTGTACAGCATAAATATGAAATGAGAGACATAGCACTGTTCTGAATTGTTTGTAATGTACTCTTTGGCCATTAGATGCCAATGTGTCTTCTCTGTGGTAGCAGAACTTGTCCCTAAGCTGCTGTACATGTGACTACAGCATCTGTCAGGTGGCTGTGGAGTCCAGCATGTACAGTTCATGCTTGTGAACAAAACAAGGTGACCCTAAACGAAGCATAACTTCCATTCCGGTTTGCATGTGATGGATACTTGCAGTGGGCGAGTGCTATCTTGCGTGTGGAATTCCAAGTTCCAGTGCACCTGATGAATGCCACAGCAGGTGGCCTTACTGCTGAGCATGTTCAGTGCAAATATAACCTTCAGCAAGGGCATCAATAAAATACATTTTTACATGTCATCTGTGTCATTTCAGAGTGGTTTGTGTGGGCGTTACAAAAAATACAGTTAGTATTTGAGGAGGAAAGTAAATTATGCCAATTGGATTGTGGATAGTGGGTGCCTTTGGGAGATAAATGTCCTTATGCAATTGGGATTGTAAGCTTGGGACTAAGTCACTGTCTGAAAAGCCAAAATTAATTACTTTCTTGGTAATTTTTCTTACCCGTATCCCAAAATGAGTGCTGAACTTTTCCTAGAACCTCAGTGAAACTGTCTTTAGGAATGCAGCTGAACCATTTTTGTTTATCAGGTAGGATTTTGGGTGGCAGGCAAAGGGCTATGCGTTAATTATGAAGACAATTAAATACCTCTTCACCTTCCTGCTCCTACTGATACTGTCCTTTGGCTTTGTAGCTTTGTTTTTTAAAGTACCTTTTCTTTCCTGCTGAAGCGATTCATATTAGTTGAGATTCTGAAAGGCTTCTTGTATGCGTAAGGGTGTCTGGCCCTTAGGACCATCTTTCTGTATCAGTGTGAGATGGCTGCAAGTTCCTATGGAATGAAAGATGAAGCAGGGCAGAAGGGGGAAGAAGGGAGCAACGTCAGTGAGGTAACCTGGTAGATGATGATATAAGGAGATTTAGGGGGCAATGTGAGGTGTAGCTGTGTACTTCAGTTACAATAAATGCTGATGTTGACTCAGGTTCTGAAAGAACTTGAATCTGATAATACCAACTGCAAAGTGCTAAGAAAGATGAGGCAAGCAGGTGGCAGTCATCATTGTCTCAGACCTTGTCTCAAGATGGTGCTACTGTGTGCTGGAAGAGGACAAATAGAGGGAAAAAAACAGGGTAAGAGGAGGAAAAGGTGATGTCCTGGAGATGGAAACCATCTCAGGCATTTTTATCAGAGAGGATTGTAATGGGTAAACAAGCCAGAGAAACGCAATTAAATGCACCGAGACAGGTGGCATCAACTTTTGAGAAATGAAACAGGAAGTTAAATAAGGCTAGAGAAGATAAATTCTAGTTTTTAGATTGGGATTTGGTAAATCTCCAAGATTTATAATGATCTGTAACAAAATGAGAGCTAAAAAAGCATTTGGAAAAATTTGGAGTTGATTCTGAGCCCTTTAAATCAGCGGCAGAGAAGATGTCACAGAAGACAGACCAGGATGGAAGGAAGCAACCAGTGCACACATGGCAGCTAAGGCTTGTATAGCTCTCTGGTCACCCTGGATATTTCATGTAAGGGTATTTTCAAGGAGCTGATAACAGTTGTGATGTAAAACCTAAGTTGCAGAGAACAGTTTTTGTACGACGTATTTTTCAAAAAGATATCAGTATCAGTTGTGGTTCAGTTACATTTTATTGGTGGCTGTTATATCACACCAAGCTCAAATAATGTATTTAATAGACTGTTTGAATTGTGGAACAAAAGTTGTATTCCTGAGGACACTTACCTGTGTTACTCATTGGAACAGTTTTGGGTGTTTTACAGGCTGCAAATATTTGGCAGGCTTGTGAATGCCGAGATAGTGAGGCACAGCAGCGCTTGGAAATGGGTTTAGGGGAGAGGAATGGAAATTGTCTGTTTAATCAAGGATATACTTAATAAAATAAAATTAACAACAACAAAAAAATACACCAAAAACCCCTGAATTGTGGCTCTTTTTTAAAAAAATCTCTTTTTTTTTTTTTTTTTTTCCCCTTCCACTGCCTGGAATATGGGACTCATTGCTGAAGCTAACTGGACTTAACACTACTGTTTCACAGGACATTAGAAAATATCTCTTTGAGGTCAGTTTCTAAGCTGGTAGCTAGAAAGACATGGACCATTTGTGAAACCATTATTTACAAAACCTGTTTGAGGAAGTAATGGGCATCCTTATTGAATCTCTCTTCTGTACTTAGTTATTACATAAGCTTCTGTATTTGACTACAGGGTCTGCTAGTAGATCATCAGAGAGCTCCTTAAAACTGAGAGTAAACATTTTTGAGCTGTAATATTTTGAATTTCCCAAATACAACAGATTAGTTTTCTAGCTACAATGCCTGATTGATACTAAAGCTAAACTCCTTTTGTAGCCTCAATATATTTTTTTCTTTTTGCAAAACAGTAATCACACCTTCTCTCTCTTACTTTATGGACAAGAGAGAATCTCTCAAAAGAGGCTTAACTCTTAGGACATGCATAGATACCACTTAACGTCACATGGCAATTGCAATGCAAGTAAGTAATGCTTCATTACTGAGATTCTGGTTATACCTGTCCTGTTTTCTGTTAAAGGACAAATGCAGCCTTGTGATGTTTGACCTGATCTTTACTTGTGGATGTAAATCTAGCAGGCACCTAAAACTGCTACCATTACACTTGTCCTTTGTTCTGCCCTGCTGTGCTAAAGAGAGAGCTCTTGCTTTCACATCAAATGATAATGCATAGAAATTTAGTAGCAATGTGTTAATTCTGTGGCAGATAAGGCTCTTGTTAAGATTTTTACCTATTCCATATTTATTTAAATAGTTCATATAAGGAGGAAAAGCAAGTGGAAGAACTGAATGTCCTAACACACGTCATCCTGGATTTGCTCAGAGCGTTTAAGCTCAGACTCAGTTTGCAACTGAAAAAGCAAGTAGTATATTGTTATGGCAATAACAGCCATACAGCTTTGCTTCTTCTATTGGAGTCAAGCTGAAACCAGCTTAAATAACCAAAGTAAAATGGTGTAAGGACAGAGCTTAAGCCTGACTGGATGTGTTCCAAATTTACAGCCAAATAAGGAGGAGGGAGATGAAGTTTTTAGGAAATTAAATCTGTCCCCTTTGCCTTCAGTTCACACCCATTCCCAAAACAACATAGCTGCTCATGGGATGCATGATGTTCTCTCATGTTTTTTCTCTCAGGCCAAAATTTATTTTAATTGTACTCATGTGATGTGATGCAAGAAGAAAGCTTGGTGATGTGGGGGGAAAGGAGAGTTAGCTTCCGATAACCTGTAATAAGGAAAGGAGAGTAATTTGAGAATGTGCCCTTCCCATACATTGCTGTTTGTCTTCCTCTTGTACTGAAAGTCCTAAGCATCTGGACAAACAGGAAGCCCTGTCAGCATCCTTAAAGCACCCAGAAGGAAGCTGCAAGGGCATGGCCACAAGATTGTGGATAGTTCATTTTTCTTTCTCAGAGTTTCATGTTGTCCTGAATCCAGTCAAGATAACGCTGCACATTTGTATAAACGCCAGGTATGTCTTTGCGGCCGCAGCCTATTCCCCAGCTGACGATTCCAATTAGATACATACGATCATCCTTCATACAGACCAGAGGCCCTCCAGAGTCACCCTACAGAGAAGCAGCAGGTTAGTAACAGTTTCCTTTTTTTGTTGGTTTGGTTTTGCATTGTTTTTTCCCCCCACTGGCTTAAGTGGTGCACTAGTGTCTACAGAAATACCCTACGTAGTATGCTCACAAATCAAGCGCTCTTAGTAACAGCACTTTCACAAAAGTAAGCCACCTCTGTGTTCCAGACTCCCTCAATGCTCCTTTCATGGGGAGAGACCCCCAAAAAATCTAACTTAACGCTAACTTTGTGGGGCTCATTTATGAAATGTAGGTGAGACGTTGACAAGAACAAAAAGAGGAATGCTCTTATCCAAGCTATAAAGATCCAGGGTATTTTATACTGCTGTGTGTAACAGTAAAGCAAAATTATTAGAGAGCTGTTTAAACAGAAAGGATGTGAATTGAATGCATGCCCTTGTTTTTTCTCATGTTACAGCTGCTCTTTCTCCATCATCTTTTGGCCTTCATTCTTCTTTTCTCCACTTTTCAGTAGAGTGGCATCCCCTTCCTTTTACAGAACCTCCTGCTAAATGCTTTGCATGCTCACATAAGAGAAAATATTAGGAAATGCTGCTGAGGTGGAGTTTCCTGCTCAGTTTTGTGGTATTTCCTATATTTGTGATCTTCAGTCTGTATTATTCTGGTTTGCTTGGTTAAGTGCAGCCTGCTTTCCTAGCTATGATGGGCAGGGGAAGAAAAAAGAAAGAGGAGCCTGCAGTTCTGTTCTGTTCAACAGAAGTCTACTAGAACTTCCATGTAGCCAAATGTAGAACTTCTTTAAACTATTTTCTGAAGCTTTTTTTTTTTTTAGTTAGCTCAGGCTATTAAGGACAGACTTGAACAGAAAAGAGGAACGGAATTGGGTTTACCTTGCAGGCATCATCAAGGTGCCTTGTGTCTCCTGCACATAACATATTATCTGTAACTGTTCGGTTGTCTAGATGCTGTGTTGTGCACCGACTGGCTGGAAACAGTCTGACATGGCCTTCCTTCAGGTGCTCTGAATAGAATGGAGAAACTGGAAGAAAAATGACAATATAAATACATATGTCTATGTATATATGTATGTGTATATATTTATTTTTTCAATTGTAGTTCAGTTTCTGTATTTTAGGGGAGAGTAAACAGAAGTAGCTGGGGGTGGAGGGATTGCTAAACTAATATTTCCTTACAAAAAGGTCTTTTTTTAAATCTTGGCAGTTTTGCTTTGTTAGTGACAACAGCTTCGATCTAGTTGAGAGACAATTTTGCTTCTTTAGCAAGCTTAAATGCTGAAGAGGTTTTTGTAGGCTCCAAATTAAAGACTGCAGGGTTTCTTGGATGGATAAGTCATCTTTGCACAGTTACATCAATCAAAATGAAGTCACAGGAAGTGCCTATGAAAATCACTAACTATATGAAACAGGATCCTGACTTTTTAGTATTACGCTTGTGCTAACAAAAAGTGGATGCGTTGTACACGATACTGAGTAAGTGGATAGGAACGTACACTTGTGTTATGTTGGAATGGAAGGGATTTATTTGTTTGTTTGTTTTGGGTGTTGGTTTTATTCTCCTGCATAGCTGCAATTGCACAAAGCTCAAAGTTGGCAGGATTGTTGTTGTTCAGTCTAATGTTGAATTACAGTTGCAGCATCCCTTCCCTCCTAATATCCGGTATTCCCCATAAGCAATGCTGAGGACTAGTTTCAAAAGCACTTTAAAAACACTTTATGCCACACTTACACATTAAATCTTCAAGTCTGTTGTAAAAACCCTATGGGTTCAAATAATGATTAGGTCTTGTTATGATGGATGCTTCACAGTCTCCGTCTCAAAAAGTTTACTAGTTAGAGAATAAAAAGAAATTCATAGAAAGTGCCAGTAAAATAAGAGCTGTTTTTTTGTTTGTTTTAAATATAGGCCAGCGTGTGTACACTTTCAGACAGGTTTTATGTCCGTTTGTTGTATCTCACTTTCAAAACCATTTAGCCAGCTTTTTAATACATATCTAGGATTGTTACTTCTTTAGCTGTGTTGGTTTTGGTTTTGTGGGGGGTTTTGTTGTTGTTTTTTGCTAATCACTGCACAGCCAATGTATCTTTTAGAATAATCCAACTACTTGCAACTGTATAGTATATTAATCCTTGACAAAAATGGATTTCTGTTAGAATGACAATATCAAAATGTACTCAGTACAGCAGAAATGTGGCAGCCTTGATTGCAGTTTTTCTCTTTCCTACCTTAGCCATTGTGCCATTCTTTGTGTTTCTACTGTTGGAGAGTATCAAGGAAGATTCTACTAGACCATGCAGCTTACACAACTCAGATGAATGAAATAACTTACAGCAAAACTTGGTTTTGTGTATCTCCCACTTACACATACGGTTTGTAGTGCTGATATAAGCCCATATAATAATTCAGGAGGTCACACATTAAGCAAAGCTAAAGGCTTGAATTCTTTGAGGGCAAGGAACCCAAACTTGGGCCACAGTATCTTCTACTTACATGTAGACATGTCGTCTACTTACATTCTTCATTTCTGCCATAACCAGAGATCTCACATTCCGTCCAGTCAGGCAGTTGCAGTTCTGGTGTTGGGAGGCAGGCAGCATGAACAGTGTCTGTTTCAATAGCACAGTCTTCTACATCTGAGTTCAACTGCAACAGAGCTGAAGAGGGGAAAAAAATCCCCACTTCATTAACGACAAACTTGAGCCAACCATGACCTTTCCAGTCACGAGGTCAGAAAAGTTCTTACCAATATCATTGTTGAAACTTTCTGAGTCAAACCTCTGATGCACAGTGTAGTTCTTTACTTGAAACTTTTGTTCATTTTCCTCGGGAGTTGCTCGGGAAGTCCTACCCAGCACAATCTTCAGCTGATTTGTACTAAAGCTGAAGAACAAGACAGTCTTACTTTCTTCCCATGTTAACTGGAGCGGACCTTTCCCTTGAAGATTTGCTGTTGGAGCTTCTGCTTTTCTTATTTGATCACTATTACTACTTCATTACTCAGGCAGTTTGACCTCAAGTGTCCTATTTGCCTTCATTTTTGCACTAATTGCTTACAGCCATCATGGCAAAGCTCCTCTGCCAGCCCCTTGCTGTTCTCAAGTTTCATATGGTTCTGCATCTGTACTGACAACTTTGTTCTTCAGCTATTTGATATTCTGCTGTGGTACCTTAATGCCATGCTGATAGTTTGCCCAATAAATGCCTGTCTGTAACGTTCAGCACAATTAACTCTATAATCTTTAGTGCAGAAGGACTTACTGGGATAAAGAGCGTTTTTTTTTCAAGTCTTTTACCCTTCCAGTAAGGCTATGCTGGATGCTTCTATTTTCCAGACTTTTTTTTTTTCCCCCGGACAGTACTGAATCCTCAACTTACCCTTCCTCAAAACAGTGAGCAGCTGACAAAACCCAGCAGGAAGCAATCAGAATTCCTCCGCAGAGGAAGTGCTCTCCAGGCGCTCGGCGATAGTTCACGAAGATGGCAGCTTGCCATGGGTGAGCTGCAATGTCTGCGTCAGAGCCACCTTTAATCCTGTACTGGCGTACTCTGTGCTGCCGTAAGCCACAGGTGGCTGTGGATGACAAACCCAGAAATAGGCTTTTTGTTCAGGCACTCTGGCTTCGAGAGTTGGCTTAACAGCCTGTTAGTCATCAGTGCATGTTAAGGCAGCCTGGCCTGAACTCATTAGTATCTATCTGACTCATTCCTGTTTCCTAGGAAACTTGTATTCTGATTTGAAAAATACAGCAAGGAAACCCTCCCTTTCTGTCCTTTTCTGCAACCTTCCCTTCTGGCAGAGAAAAAAAAGCAATTCTGTGAGCGCGGAGTCGCAGAATCTTTCTATTCTAAAAAGCTTCCCCCCCCCCTCCCCCCAGTTCTCTAAGAGGCTTCAGTTTAATACAAATGACATGCAAAACAGTAATGCCTCAAAGAAAGAGAAGAATCAGGAGTGCTAGGATCCTTACAGCAAGTAGGCACATTGCAGTACTCCCATGTGAGCTGATTCCCTTTCAGTACATGGCACCAGGGCTTGCTGTCATTGTCAGGATTCCTGCAGCACAGGAAAGAGAAGAGCTGTTTGTATTACCAGATCTGTAGGGAGTTTGGGGAGACCTAAAGGTGCCAGACTGTGACCGGGGTGTACTCTTACTGACTTTTCTAGAGATACAGAGGGCCCTAGAGGCAAGTGAAACTTGCATTTATGGAGTCTGATGTTAGAGAAGCATAGATAGGTCAGGTGGAATAAAATTACTATCGTCAGTGAGCTTCATTCACAGCAGTGATGCAGTTCCTGTGCTTTAATAACCCATGCAGAAGACTAGAGCCCTGCCTCAAGAGTACCACAAGGAAGTTTGGTGGGATTTTTAAAATTCTGTAACTGACTACATACCGGCAGAAATTGTGACTACCAAGGCCCAGCTGGTAAGCATCTCTTCTCCAAGCAGTGTATAACTTGTTGACAAGAATTCGAGAATTCCACCTCAAACAGGTAGCTCCAGAACTGGTAATACTGTGGCTGCCTCGGTAATCTCCGCCTCTTCCAGATTTGCAGTTGATGTTCCCAGCTTCAATAAGAAAGCTTCACGTTAACTGATGGCTGTGAACCCGTCAGCTGTTTCTAACTGTGATTTCTGTCAAGGCATCTATATATTAGCTATACTTACCTCAGTCTCTCAGTGTCATAAATATTAAAAGCTTAAACATTATTTAACATGACAGTCTCAATTTTTCAGGCTACAGAAATAGCACAAGTCCACAGAGAACCCTTATATATGCAATAAATCATGGAAGCTCTAAAGTTTCTTCCCTGTACCCCTGCATGTACCTTTTGAACACGAGGGCACACTGCAGTGTTCCCAGATGTACTTTCCCCCTTTATAGATATAGCACCAAGGTCTGGAATCGTCATCTGGGTTTCTGAAAGAGGTATGATATTATGCATCATTATAAACCTATTGTTATTGGTCCCGTGTCTGTCACCTAGTTTGGTAACTTAATCCTGCTTTGCAGTGAAGACCTGGACTAAACCATCAGAAGTCATCTGGATTCCTGTTTTAATTATAAAATTGTGGAGTACATGGAGGTGAGGTTGAGACAGCCATTAGCAGGAGTGGACAGCTTGTTTGTGCAGTTTAGTCCATGTGCAGGAAGCACTGTATTTTTAGAGTTTTGAGGAGGATCTGAAGCTGCAGGAAATTGGCTCACAAAGGGAGTTTTAGGCACTGAGAAGGGGCAAGGGAAAAACAATGGGGTGAGAGATCTATGCATTTTGTAGTCTGTCATAAGCACCCAGTCTAGATAGATCTAAAGTTCAGATATGTCTACAGAAGTTGCAATTGCTGTTCATGTGGTGTGCCCTATTTGCACCTGTGCAGTGTTCTCTGCTTGGTATTAGGCTGCTGCAAACAGCTGTTCCTTTGCTCCAAGCTCTTAGAATGGACTGATTGCTGTGGCTCTGACCTGTGTGCCATCAGCCCCTCACCTGCAATAGTTGTGATTGCCCAATCCTAGCTCAGCAGCATCCTCTCTTCGGCCGCTATATGTCCGGTCCATCAGGCCATTGCTATTCCAATTTAAACATTCAGTTCCAGTCTCTGTCATGCTCCATGTACCCCTGTATGTTACTCCAGCATCTTTGTAGCACTTAACTTCAGTATCTGAACGAAGGGGAACAAAATGTTACTATAAGGACAGCATCCCAAACTCTGCCTCCCCAGTCTCTGTTCTGTTTAAACTTGGCTCCCAGATGCCTTGTCTACCAAGTCTGTGAAAATGCCTTGCCAGGCAGACTGTAAGTATACATGAAGGCCTTCAGCTCCAAAATTTAGCGTTTTATTAAGAGACACTGAGAACAACCCAGATGTCCTTCTTAAAAGTTCTTTGTAGTATTAGCTTTAGAATAAAAAGAGGCAACTTAACAGAAAGCCTAGTACACAGCAGCAGTTTCTAGGTACCTCATCCTTCTGTGCTGCATAGCTAAAACCAGTAGCGCTGTTCATAGTGATTGACATGGTATACTCACCTATTTCACACTGCTTCCCAGAGAAACCTTGGTGGCACTGGCAGATGAAGAGCTGTGGGGAATAATATGCCTGTGAACATTGGCCCCCGTTGTAGCATTTATTTCTAGTACAGGCTGTGGAATAAGCAAAAAACAGGAAATACTGTTACATTTCACAGAAGAAGCTGGCAATGTATGCCCATCTTTCCTCTCCTGTCAGTCTCCTTTAGCCTGTTCTATTTCTCCCTGCCTACCTCTTATTGTCATGTGCTTAGTGTCTTTTCGTTTAGTGCTTACATTCTTCCTTTGCTCCATTCTCTCCACATACACTATTAGGAGCCTTCCTCAGTCCCTTGCCCGCTCCTGCGTAGTCCTGCCTGAGTTGGTATATATTAGTATTTTCATTTCTACCCTATCCTGTTTCAAGCCAAACTTTGTGTCATAACTCCTTCCCTAACAGTGGAGTTCTTTAGGATTATTAGATGGACAATCTCTCGTCCCCCGCCATTTCCTTTTTCTTCTTCATACTCACCTCTGACAGGCACAGTGTGGCAGCGACTCCAACCACTGTCGCACCTACAGTATTCTATTCTGCTCCCTGAGAGCCTCAGCCAGGTCCCCCTGTGCTGGTAAATTGCTCCAGATGAATTGTCTGTGCAAATGGCTGTAATTGGAGAAAGGAAATCCTCTTTTAGAGATTCAGGGAAAAGACCTGGCTGAGCAAAAGAACTCCCTTCTTTTTCCAGGAGAAAAGTATCTGTGATGGGAGCATATGTCTAACAGGCTGCCCTCTTTCCTTCTCAGACCACAGTTGTCCCATTTCTCTCACTGCCGTGTTGCTGGATGTACTGTTCCACTATTGACCGGCCTCTCTTTCTTCGAAGAAGAGCAGAGGGAGGGGCTAACTTTGTTCTTTGAGTTGTAGACGGTATTAATGGTCTGGTATTTTGCCTTCTGAATCTCTCATCCAGATAACCACGACAAACAGCTTTCAGGCTCTGTTCCCTCAGTATCATCTGCTTTCCCCTCCTGTGTTCATAAAGCTCCAGGTAACATGGTTGTAGCTTGCCTGGCTTACCTCTAGATCTGGCTCCCCGTTTGAAACGCACGCGTAAGCCCTGCAAGCAAAGAAGGTTAGTTCTGTGAGTAACTGCTCTCTTAAGAAAACTGAGTGAAGAAGTGGCTTCAAAGAGCCAGTCCTCCTCTTGAGGTCTTGTGAATCAGGGGAGCTCTGAGCAACTGTCTGCCCTCCTTGTCAGACAGTACAGTGAAAAGTGCCTTTAGTACCTCAGCATGGGGACAGAGAATTGTAAATCACTGAGTTGCCACAGATTACCAGTGATTGCTTGTCACCTGAGTGATGCGAATTGGGATGTGCCGTACTCACATTGCACGTGAAATGATTATGTGCTCTTGGGGCATTGCAAGTGCTAACTAGAGCTTGTCAGCTTTCTGCTATTTGAAGGAGGTTCACGCAAATAATTTCCAAGGAGGTGAATGTGAACAGGCAGTTATTTTTGCTCATTGATGTGCAGTTTCCCCATAAGCCTTTGTAGCTTGATTTCCTTTGAGAGATGTCTTCTGCAGCCAATTAAATAAAATATTTTGAATAAAGCTTTAAGGAAGAAACCAATTTAGAAAGCTGCTTTGATCAGGCCACAAGAGAAAGAATAACATGAAAAGAAAGAGGAAGGCTGGGATAGTAATTTTTGGGGAAAGCAACTAAACATTTTAGAATTGTGTAGGGTTTACTCAAGCTGTACAATGTGAGGCTTAAAGTGAGGGGACATGGGAACCACGGATGTCCAGTTGTAAGTGAGAGTAATGATGAAGGTGATGACAATAGAAAGAAAACTAAAGGGCAGTCACAATGGAACTCTTACTAAGTGAAAGGTGACAGTGAACAGATACACCAAAAAGATTTGGACAAGACTTGCTTACTGAAGAGAAAACCAGCTAGGATAAAGCATTACTGGAAATCTCAGCTTAGAGGTCGACTACTTAGCAAGGTTTTTCCTTCGTCTGATTTCTAGTGATATTACCAGATTACCCTTCTGTCTGATGCAGACACCTGGAGTCGATGGTCAGGAAGTGCTGCTGAAAATGCAGGAGGATGGCAAGAGCGTTATTTGATGAGCGAGCCTCTTACCTGGCACTGAACAGTCAGGATTGCTCCCACCAGCAGGAGGAGATACGGGAGTTTGCCTTCCATTCTGAGTGTTTTCCACATCACTTCCAAATCTCCAGTTAACTATAGAGACAAAAGAAAAAATAAGATATTGAACAAAGGCATTTTACAGTTTGAATGAAGTTCAAGGTCGTAAGTTTAAATTTCAATTAAAAAAATTAAATTATAAAAATTCTTTTTACATTAAACCACACTTTCTACTTTGCAGTTCTCAGCCATCTGGTCTAGCTGGTGTCCTGGTGTCCCTGGACAGGGGAAACTGCTGGGCTGGACCCAGATGTGCTTTTACTTGATGAGCTTAGAAACCCGACAAGCTAAAGCATGCCCTTTTAGGTCTGAAAGAAACTCAAGAGAGTGTTCCTGGGCAATAACACTGGTAGAAGTAAATTCCAAGTCCTTTTTCCCACGGTTGCTGGAAGCCAGCAGCATCATGTGCCTTGTTAGAGAGATGGACTTGTCTAATGAAGGAGTGTAATGCTGATTGGAAAGTGCTAATTGAGATTCAGGTCACTGAGGCCTACCTAAGAGATCTCTTGCAGGGACACAAAAATCTGCTGAAGGGTCACTCTGTGAACATAGTAGTTTAAGAGGATTTGCATTTTCTGCACAGACTGCTTCTTTGGGTGAGAGTAAGGGCTTCTCTGTCGTGTAGAGAATGTGTCGGCAAGGAGACGTTAGTTGATGATAGGTGGAGCAGCACTGCTATGTCTTTGATTTTCAGTATTTCTACAGCTTCTCCCCTGCCGAGCTTTTAGTTTCTACTGTTGGCATATGCTTTGGCTAAACAGAGAGAGCATGGCAATTGGCTGGCTGGCTAGCCTTTGGTCTAGTGTTCTCATTTATTTGTTGCAGCATTGCTTTCCGTGTGTCACTTCTATGCAGTCACAACTCTGTCTTATTCCGTCTAATCCCTTCAGCAGCTTTACACTTCAGATAAAGCCCTCTTCCATCTCACATGAAGAGCTTCTGTTTCCTCCAGACTGATTTACATAGCCTGTCTCCTACACCAGTAGTCTTGAGAGAGAACCTCCAATGATCTCCTGTGGGAAATCGACAGCTGGTATGGTGTGGCTAGAGTTAGGGATAAATCTGGATTTCTGCCTCCATTCGTGTAATTTGCTTGAAAATCAACTTCTCTCTTCACTTATCTGAGGTTAACTTCCTACCTGCTGAAACTGTTGCTCTGACCTGGCAACAGATAGGAAGGACATTTAGATACTGTGATCCATCTGTATTTCTTCCTACTGTAGCAAAATTTATTTCTGTCTGGCCTTGAGCAGGCAAGTTTCTTGGCAAAAGCGTGAATTTAGATTTCTGTAGCCACTGACTGAAGCAAGATATGTTACCATCTCGTGCCCTGGTTTCCCCTCCCTCAGTTTGTTTCCTGATGAAGGAGGAAAAATTATTTCTTTCACCAAAGCTTAGCACCTGACTGGCTTAGGGCAGCCACTGGGCAGAGAGAAAATTCTGAGCAGCGGGGGGCACTCATAACACGGCATAGTCTTGAGCATATACAAAATTTTATTGCTGAAATTAAGCAACACATTTTTTTTTTTTCCCCTTGCTGTACTAAACGCCATTTTTAATCTCATCCTCATGGCAGAAAAATACAATGTGACAGAGAAAGGCAATGAAGGGCTTTCTGAGGTGGTCTGTTGCCTATGAAGGCAATGTGCTTCGCTGTGGGCTTCCAGCTCCTCTGTTAATCCCTGTAGGAAATCCCCGAGAAGATGTATTTGCCCATTCGTTTATCTTGGTGACCTTGTAGTAACTGTAAAAGATCAGGCAAATGTATGCATGTAAAAGAACTTCAGTAAAGCCTGACCTTAGCAGCATGAGTTTGGTAGCTAGCAAAGTTCTGTTTTATAGTTAGAAACACTGCTGAACTCAAGGGCTTTCAATAAGGATTTATTGGTACACCAACAGGACTCTATTGTGTGGGAGGAGGCTGTTGTTCATGGCAAAAAAAATTAATAACATGGATACAAATGATTTTACAGTGTCAGAAGTTTAGAAACTCAGTGCCTATGGGACTTTTTGGAAACATGGCATTAAATAGCAAGGTCCAATACATCTATTAAAAACTGGGAAGGTATTATTGATTTTCGCAGTTGAGTGATAACTTTTAAGGACTGGAGTTGTCATTACTATGTAATCTGAACTGTTACAATAAGGCAAATAACTTGATCACAGGTTTCCTGACTTGAACTCATAATTTTCTCCCTAAAAGTAATAGTTACTCCTGCATGCAGTAATAGTAGCTCTTTTTTACAATTGTACGAGACATAGGTAATGACCAGTGTGAACAGATTTGGCTCGATCCTCCGTACTAACCAAGACTGCAATAGTAGTCAGTCTAGATGGCTGAGATGATGAATCATGAGAGTGATGTTAATAGGAACCCCCCTCCTTGCTTTGAACAAGTCTAGCACCAGAGGTCCACATTCTCTCTTCCTTTAAAAATATTATGCTTCCTATAAAAACCAAGAGCTGGGAGTGAGGTACAGTAGCAGGCAAGAAGATACGATTTCATTCACAATCTCTAGGATTGCTCTGCAGTTTCAAATCTTTTAAATGACATTCAGGCACTGTCTCCCACACTACCAGCTTTTTACCATCTACATTATATGATCCCTGAACAAGTAGAAAGCCAACCCAATTAGAGAAAGCTACTACTTCCAGAAATTAGGAGCTCAGACTCTGTTTATATAAAGCCAGAGAAGGCAGCTGGATAATTGGGATTCAAGGCTGAAAAAGGGACAGAGTTTGTTTGTGGGCTTTTTTGATTTCTTTTTAATTTGTTCAAAGAAAAAGACAAAAAGCAAATATTCCAGGCTCTGAAGCAGAACTGGGAGTACAGTAGTTTAGGCTGTGGTTTCTCATTGTTAGACCGCACAAAGAGGAGACTTAAGTTTCAAGTCAGACTGAAAAAGATTCACAGGAACAGCTTCAGACAACCTTAGTTACTGCAAGTCTTGTCTTTAGGTCACATCTTGATGATGAGATACTTGTAATTCAGAACATCTTTTGGGGATTGGAATTAGCATGCAGATTTTTGTAATATACTTGTTATATACTTTCAAGCCCTTTCTCACCTCTTAGGAAGCAATTTGCGTTGTATAACAAGCCTTTTTAAAAGCTGTAAGAGTGGTTTCCAAATAGGCATTGACTTCATTTGGCATCTGAACTAAATCAGCAATGTTCCAAAAGCTGAAATGGATGACCTGAACTGCTACTCAGAGACATTCTGTTGCTGCTGTAACCCAGTGTAACATGATCCTTACTCTCTCCAGCTGTAGCTTATTATTGGAGCTATGCAGGCTTGTGTTCTGAATCCCACGGTGGCAAGGTTTTAACTCGCTAATTGTTAGTACCACTGGTCATCTTTGTTGCTATCTATGGAGAAGGCTCGAAGTTCTTACTGACAGCTTCAAGGAATAAGATTCTGCTAGCTAAGACCTTGTTATGGAAAGGTTCATTCTGTGAAACTACTCATGAGCTGCTTTATTGGAATTTCTCTCTACAAAGTACCATAAAGAACTGTTGAGACCTCATTTCTGAGGTACCTGGTAAGATGTCCCAAAACCAAGACAACACTGGTGAAATTTGATTTTTTTTTTTTTTTGTGGGAGGACAGAGTGGCAAAGCTGGCCAAACTAATATCTCGGAATAAATCCTAGCTGCCTGAAACCAGCAGGAAACTATAGCCATTTTTCAGGGGAGAGAGGGAAACATATTTTAAATTAAAACAACAACAGCAAAGCATTTCGGTCTTGGAGACTGACATGAAAGGACTCCCTATTTAAAAAGCACCTGCATGGTTTAATCAAATTTATGGTTATAATTAAGTTTATCCCATATAGTCCACTATGTAAGCAGATTCTAGTCTTACACAGCACATGCTTATACTGCTGAATGTGACAGATAGTCTCCTTAAAGTTGTCTTGCATCAGATACCACATCCTTTCTTCCACCTATTTCTGCTGCTCCTGTTCAGACTAGCTTATCTTAAAATGCTACAGCCTTCCTCCCTCTCCATACGGAGATGCCTATCCATCCATTAGCAACTGCTGTCACACTATGCATGAAAAATGTAAAAGATGTTGCCAGATGTTTATTTTCTGTTTTGGGAAAGATGCAACTTAGGCCAGTCAAATGGAATGTTCCAAACGATAAGACCTATTGAACTGAAACCATATGTCTGTTTCAAAGATACCATGTTTACAAGAATCCAAGCAGAAACCTGCAAGCAATGTGCTTTCTGATAGGGCTCTCCTAAACAGATTGTGCCTTCTGCTCTCACCCTTTGCTTCCTCTCCAATCAAAAATACTCTAGCAATAAGCCAGAGGCATAGATGTGGTGTTCTGATGCTACACTAGGACATAAATATATGATACCCTGAATTTATCTCTCTTTGCTGAAGCAGCAGCAGGAATACTTAAAATCCCACATATTAACTTATTATTAATAACAGCCCTTCTAAGCAATAAGAACGTGAGTATTATCTTACTGATATGGAATAAGACCTTAAAAAGGGCTGCATCTTATCAAGGTCAAACAAAAAGCCATTAATAGAAATTAAAAGTAGTTCCCCTCCCCCTGTATGCCTCCCAATAACCTAGTATGTCCATTCCAGAATAGTTTGATTCTGAATCTATAGCACTAATGGGTTTCTTGCTGATGAACAGCTCTCTTGATCTAGTTCAAGCAGAAGACCGCAGATCCTTGCTGCCTTTTCCTGCCTTCTGGAGGAAACGCGTCTGTATCCCTTTTCTAAACTGAGCAGATGAATATCAAACTGTTCTATTTCTCTTTAAAATGCAACAGTGCACAGACCTCTGCTTTTGGAGAGAAGAATTAAAAAAAAAATAAGATTCTATAGTCTTTGAAGGCATCAGAGGAAATAGATACCCTGGCTTTGTTTTGGGAATCACTCTCAATATTTCCTGTGGTTTTGGCCGCATTTGAAAAGAAGCGTGTTTAGGGAGAACTGAAGACCCGCCTTCCTCCTCTTTGTCCCTCCATTATCCTGGTTGGAAGCCTGGGGTGAAAGGCATAGTCTGATCTCTTGCCAGGAAGACGATCAGGTATCCTTTCACAGCTAGCTCTCGGGGTCTCTCCTGACCATCAAGACATTTGTCCGTAACTCTTCCTTTGTTTTAAGTTCTTTGGCTAATGTTCTTTGTGTAGGAGACTCCTCCCCACTAACTGGTCAGAGCGTGAGGCTGGCAGCCCTTTCCCTGGAACAGCTGAAGCTTTCTTCAAACAACTGAAAGCTAGCAGCTTTATCCAGAAGTACGAATCTCCTCAAAAGCTGAAAAACAACAGTTCAGTTGGTTAACTACCATGATGCTTCATTAGGATTTATTAAATAACAATATTTAATGGCAATACCATTGATGTTGAAAATGGGAAATGCACTTTTTGAAACAGGTGCAGAGCAGTACCCACCTTTTTGCTTTGTCCTCTTCTGTATTCTGCTGACGGTTTCCTTTCCACACCAGCCTGGCTTTGCGTTTTCTGCGTCTCCGATCTCCCCGAGCAGCTCCAGTCCTACTTAAGGCTCCACTCGAGGGGGTGGAGACTCCAGCGGCAGTCGGGCGTGCGTTTTTTACCGCCCCACCCCTTCCAGCGGGTCTGGGATGGTTCGAATAGGGGGGCTCATGTGCGGAGCATTGGGGTCGGCCTGGGCGGGAGCGGCGGAGCGCTCGCTGCAGCGAGGCGGGCGTGCTGGGTGCTGCAGCCCGTTTGCTTTGCGCTTTCGCTCTTCCCAGCACCGAGCAGCTGCGATCTTCAAAACGTTTTTTCCCCAGCGAGCACCTTAAGCTTCAGTGACAGTGAGAACAGCGTGTGTCCCGTATGATGAACTGTCCCATCACGCTGCTGGGAATGTGAGGGGCACTGCCCGGCAGTGCCCCAGGTGAATGCACAGCTGTATTATGTCTAACGTGACCAGCGGCCTGCACCTGTAGGCTTAGTTCTAGTACTGAGAGACTCCTGATTCGAGCAAGAGCATAGTGTGCTGCGCTCCGAATGGTGTCCATTGAGAATCTTTGGCAGAGAGACCCTAACCTGTATGTGGAGCAAAGCATGCCATGAGCAGTGCCACTCAGAGAAGAAATGGTGAGAGGAGGTCTCAGGTGGAGACAATGAGCAAAACTTCTAAGGATCCTTGTATAGAAATAAGGAATAGCGTGTTGAGGACCAGAGTTCAATGTTTGCTGATACTGTCCATCCTAGAAAATGAACGTCTCCTCACCAGGATGAGGTCACTAGGTCACCAAAGTGTAGCAGACAAATCTGAATGATCAGTTTTAGAGCTGAATTTAGGGCTGGGTTACAAAAACTGTTGGTGGTGCAATTGTTACAGTAATGGATGTGTCCTAACTTTTAGGAACTGATTCACTAGAAATCAGGTTCCTGATACAATTTAGTGTAAGCACAGACATAAGAAATGGTGTGTGAGGGACCTTCATCTTCAGGAAGTAGCTGCACAGTCCTTATTTGGAAAGCATGGTAATGGTTATTTTGCATATTGGCGAAGATGAAACACTGGTTGTTGTGAATGTTTATCTCTTCTCTGTATGGAAAGCTATGTCAAGGTTATCACATGTATTTCTCTAAGAGTCACAGTGTTGGTGATAACATTACTGCCATAAATCTGATTTAAGGGCAGCTATGTTTGACTTTTTCCAGAAGGGACTCCCAGTTGTTGAGAAAAAGATTATTGGACACTGGTGAGTGAGCAGGGGCTAATTTATATTATTTTAAAAGACAACAGCTAAACAGCTATTTGCTACTGGACTTCTAGATTAAAGATGCTAACAAAGTAATGGCCATGGGGGAAACTTAAGGACAGCTATAGCTGTCTAGAGAGTGTACTGTGCCATTTGTAGTGCTTAAAATATTTTAGGAAAGCCAGCAATAGTAGTGTCACCTCTCTCAAGCACCATCTACTAGCTTACCTCTAAGCTGATCCTGTCTCAGGGTAGAGTTTTGGCAGGACTGTTTAATGTTAGTGATGAAGTGCGTCATCATGACATCCTACAGCAGCCCTACATCCCCCTAACAGGACACTTCTGTGCCTGGTGGCCTTTGCAGGTTCAGCAGCACGTGCAACTGGCCCTGCTGCAGGTCTGGCTGCGCACCTCCTCCCTCTGCCGTTGTGCATCTTTGCAGCGACATTGAAACGCTTCGTGTCAGCCGACGCAGGAGGAAGCAATATCTAAACCTGATCTAATGCACAGAACAGTGTTTTGGTTGGGTGGTCAGGGGCGGACTGAGATAAATAGAACCCTTCGGCAGCTTGAGCAGATTTTAAACCAGCTGTGAGAAGGAGGCAGCAGCTTAGCTATTTCACTGGGATAGTCCACGAGCTCTGCTCCCCTTTTACCCCGAGTCCCTGACTCCCGAAGGACGGCGGCCGTGACGGCCGCGACTACGCTGCTCTTCAGCGCAGGCAGCCAGGTCCGGCAGCCAGGCCGGGAGCAGCCGCGCCCGCGCCCAGGCAGCGCGGCGCCTTTAAGGGCGGGCGAGCGCCCGCGCCGCACGCTGCTCGCGCCGGAGCCGGAAGCGCCGGCGGACGCGGCCCAGGCCCCGTGGAGCCGGAGCGCTGCGGCCCCGCCATGAGCCGGCCGCCGGCCCTGCAGGCGCAGACCTGCGGCCCCTGGGAGATGAAGGAGCGCCTCGGCACTGGCGGCTTCGGCAACGTCGTTCGCTGGCACAACAAGGTAGGCGGCGGCCGGCCCCCTCGGCCCGGCCCGGCCCGCGGCCGCGCTCGGCTGAGCCCGCGCTGTGTCCGCAGGAGACCGGCGAGCAGGTGGCCATCAAGCAGTGCCGGCAGGAGCTGAGCCCGCGCAACCGCGACCGCTGGGCGCTGGAGATACAGATCATGAAGAGGTGAGGCGGGCCGCCCCGGCGGCGGGCGGCCCGGCGCTCCCGGGCGGAGCCCGGTACCCACCCGCCGGCGCAAAGGGCCGGGCGGAGCGGCCGCCCGGCGGCGTGGCGTCAGCGCGCCCCGGGGCGGCCTTCGAGCGCGGCGGTGGAGGGCGCAGAGGCTGTCGGCCGGTTGCCGCGCGACCCGCTCGGGGGCGAGTACGTCGAAGCGCGCGCGGGACCAAACCTCGCGTTGCGTCTCGTCAGTCTCGGGTCTTTGGCGCGTCTGCCGCGGCCTTCGGCGCTCCGGCAGCTCTGCGGCATGGCTGCCCCGCGGCCCGAGCGCCTGTGCCGGCGTGTCCTGCGGGGCGGTGGGTCGGTTCTGGGGGGGGCAGTGCTCTGCTCGCGGTTTGGTCCTTTCCCGGAGAACGGCAATAGACGGCGTCGCGTTTCGTCGCAAGGCGCGTTCCTGCGGCGCCTTGGCAGAGCTGTCATGCGTGTGCGTTCATGGAAGGCACAGGCTGCGCAGGAAATGCGAGGAGTTGGGATGAGTCTAGGTCCGTGAAGGACTGATGAACTGCAGACCTTTAGAATTCACTAGTTCAGTTTCTAAAAGGGTTAATGTCCTTGTAGGACTTTGCGTGATGACCGTGAGAAACTGTATAGCTGTTGCAGAACAGTCGTTTTTTCAGGTGTCACCCTGGTTCCGCTCATCGTGCTACTTGTCTCATTTCCGCTCCTCAGGCTGAACCATCCCAATGTGGTGGCTGCCCGTGACGTTCCTGAAGGGATGCAGAAGCTTGCACCAAATGACTTGCCATTGCTGGCCATGGAGTACTGCCAAGGCGGAGACCTCCGCAAGGTGAGGTCCCTTGGATGGTGACCGAGGGCTTGATCAGCTTCTCAGCTGATCCCAGGGTTTCTATTGAAGTTTCCGTGTAAAACCTCTGTTTTCACATCTTGATGCTTCCTAATTCTTGTCATGGCACCAACGGGTTTTGGTGGGTTGGTCCTTGATATTACGTTCAGCTTTTGAAGACTTAAGTTTCAGACAGCACTTTTCACATTTGTTTGGCTGCAAGTGACACTGTGAGGAGTTTGCACGTAGAGGATGAGGGCATGTGTGAGGGATGTGCAACAGGATGTGCATATGGCTAAGACCATCGTAGAGCAGGGTACATCTGTGGGCTATACCCTTCCTGAAAGTGATTAACTCCTCTCTATCATAGGAAAAAATAACACATGTCAATTCTAATCTTACTGTTTTTCTAGCCTTTGCTATAATCTGTCTGTAGATAAAACCGTGAGCTTAAAGCTGAGATTGGAGCTGATTCTGCCAGGCACAGGGGAAATGGCTGTGAAGGATGCAGAAAGTATGAGGAAGAGAATGGGGATGATGCTGGCTTTCACTTCCTCTTTTCGCCTCTCATGCAGTTAAACCAAGGCCTGAAGCTGTAATTGCAGCTACCAGAGGTCACAATCCCATAGAGTTTTGTTCCTCTAGAGAATTTCATTGCTGTTACTGGAACTTCCTGCATCCATGAGAATTTGTGGGACTGTGAGCCTCACTCAGGATACAGGAGGGAAAGAGTATATTCTGTGTTGTTTTTTTTCAGTACCTGAACCAACTGGAGAATTGCTGTGGCTTGAGGGAAGAAGCTATTCTTGTCTTGTTATCTGATATCGGTAAGTGGTAGCAGTACTTTCAGTTGCCTGAACTATGGAAACCCTTTCAGTGCTGAATCCACTCTAAGGGTATGCAGCAGTGACCTTAATGACTCTGTCTTAGACTGACCTTTGAAGAGTATACTTGTTTTCTGTTTCACTCTGCCAACCCTCCCTGCAGGAGAGTCAACCTTTGATTTTTGTTCTTGAAAATGCAGAAATGGATTTTCTTGCCCAGCAAAAATGCCACTCAGGATTTCCTGGAAGGTTTTGGATAGCCGAACACTTGCCAAGTGACTCTGGTTTATGTTGAACATCAGTCTCCACCCTCAGCTTAACGGCTGATCATAAAGACTTCAGAGTGTGTGTGAGATCAGTGGGTTTCCATTAGCATTTGAGCAACCACTTTGTGGAACTTTAGACAGTTCTGGTGCAAAGATTGACAAGTACTGTCTAGAGACTTTTGGGGTTGAGTTTTAAGGTCAAGCTATGTTGTGATCTGAGTTGCAGCTGAGGCAAAACTGGACAGATGCTAAGGCTTTAGAGAGAAGATATATAAGAAGCACGTTTGGGGCAGATGTGTGCTTAGAAAGTGAGCTTGTAGCAAGAGAATAAACTTGCATTTGTCATTACTTTTACTGCAGGTGTGGCTGTTAAGCATTATCTCCTGTCTTTTGTGTTCCCAGAGCATTTGTATTCTGCTGTGTTGTCCTTGTACTTCTTAGTGACCAGGAGACACTGAGTGCTGAACAGAGACAATGGCAGATCATGTTTAGAGTGGAGTTTGTGTTCGCATGTTGGTGTGCGTATGAGAAGAGAGACACAGACTTCCAATTGTACGATCTGAACTGTAGCTGACAAGCAATGTTTTTGACTACTGATAAAACTTGTTCTCCTGATCACTTATAGTGCATGGTCTTTCTAGGGTTACTGTCCTTCAGGAGAAGGACAATTATATTGTTGGTAACTTCTGAAAGTGTAGCTGGATCACTTTGCACTGAACAGAGAGCTCTGTCTGGGAATGCAACGCTGTCAGAAAGGACATGAAGTCTCAGAGAGCAGAAAAGTGAGTCCCTTTGGCTCATGCCTGAGTCATGGCCAAAAAGCACAACCTGGAAATGCTGCCAAGTTTTGTTTTTCCTAGCACTGTGATTTTTTTTTTTTTTTTTTTTAAATCCACAGGAGGGAGAGATACATAAAGGTATTACCTTGAGCAAGTGTGAGAAAGTAGGGGGCATTTATTCTGCCTTTGTGTATTCTTAAGATGAGATTTTTGTCTTTCTAGTATGGATGGAATTCACTAGTCTGCGAGTTGTGGGGTCTCAGTGGTTCTGAGCAGAGGAAGTATGTTGCATAGAAATTTCCTATGAAGAATTTTGCAGGTGAAATGGGGAGAACAACACCTTTGGACAGGACAGAACACAGTCTTTGGCAGAGCAGCTTTTGAATTCTAGGTTAAGACTGTTGAAGAAACAGATAGGTAAAGAAAAGCTGAGTATAACCACTTGATTGCCCAGCCAGGGTGTTAGCACTGATTAATTATTCTATAGGCAATTAGGAGAAATTTCTGGATTGGTAGCCCTTGTTCTTATGGGATGTTTCAATTTCCCAGACATTGACTGGAAATATCACACTGCTGTGATGAGCAGGTCTTGGAAATTCATAGAAGTTTGTGGGAGATAACTTCTTGTTACCAGTACTCAGCCAACTAGGAAAGAAGCCCTCTCAGACTTGCTGTTCGTGAATAGAGAAAGACTTGTGGGACATGTGATGGCAGGTGGCTGTCTTGGCCACAGTGATCTTGCAATGGTTGAGTTTAAAATTTTCAGTGTAATGAGAAAAAAGAACAGCAGGGTTGCTACCCTGGCCTTCAAGAAAGCAAACTTCAAGGTATTCGTGGAGCTATTTAGCAGAGTACCATGGGCATCTGCTTTTGAGAACTTAGGAGTCCCTGAGTGCCAGTCAGTTTTTATGAACCGCGTTTTAGAAGCACAGGAGCAGGCAATTCCAGTGTGTTGTAAGTCAAGCAAGAGGAGCAGAAGACCAGCTTCGCTGAACAGGGAACTCCTCGTGGAGCTCAAGAAGAAAAAGAAATCGTATGATCTCTGGAAGCAAAGTCAGGCTTCACAGGAAGATTAGAGCTGTGGTTCATATATGCAGGGAGAAGACATGAAAGACCAAAGCTCAATTAGAGTTGAAACTGGCCAGTGTTGTGTCAGACAACAAGAAAGGTTTTTTAAAGTCTGTTAATAGCATGAGGAGGTCTAAAGAAAACGTTGGACTGATACTTGCTGAAGATGGTCACCTCACTAATAGGTATGAAGAAGCAGTGGAGGCATTCAGTGCATTTTTTTGCCTCAGACCTTAGACTGCCCAGTCCTGAGTTGGAGCACTGTGAGTGCAGGAACAGTGACTTTCCATCTGTGAACACTGACATTGTAAGGGACCAGCTATGTCAGCTGAATGTTCACAAGTCCATGGGGCCTGACGGGATTCACCCCAGAGCACTGAAGGAGCTAGTAGATGTTATGGCAGGATCCCTTTTGATCATCTGCTCAAAGGTCTTGGGAGCCTGAGGAGGTCCCTGCTGACTGGAAGCTTTACAAGAAGGGTGTGAGGGAAGAGCCAGAGAGCAAACTCTGTGTCCAGAAGTGTTTGACGCTGACTTTTCCTCTTGCACTTGATATTTCATTGTATGCTTGATTGTACAAGATTTGACCCAAAAGCCATGCTTATACTAGCTGGAAATGAATCCTTACTGAGCTCGTGCTAGGTACTGTTAGTTATACTCTTACAAGTGGCTTTTTCTGTGTCTCAGCTTCTGCTCTCAGGTACCTTCATGAGAACAGGATCATCCACAGAGACTTGAAACCAGAGAACATTGTGCTGCAGCAAGGAGAGCAAAGGGTAAGCGGGAGCCAGGTGTCCCTGCCTGCACAGACAAGTAAGCGTAAGAGGAACCTGCATGTACTTGATGCAGTTACAGTGGTCCATCTGCAAGAGCACTCAAACCAGGATGACAGCTAGCTCAGATCTGTGTGTCAGATGAACGATATTATGCGTGCAGCTGAGATGTAAGGTTATATTAGACTTCTGGTAACACCTGACGTTTTGATTTTCAACTATTAAGGAAAGAGCCAGACTACTGATTTGACTAAAGATCTGAATTAGCAGTAATGTCTCTAGCTCTGTGTGTATCAAGCCAATGACAACTTTACATACTTAGTGGGTTTAGGAATCTACAGGAACCTCCCATTTCCACTTCCATCTCTTTGTTGACACATTTCTTGTATACCTTTGAAGAGCCGAATCTTTTATTTCTCTGTTGTATGGTGTGCTTTTAACAGGACTTCTCTCTATTTTTATTCTCTGTTGTGTGTTTCAGTTAATACACAAAATCATTGACCTTGGTTATGCTAAGGAGTTGGATCAGGGTAGCCTATGCACATCCTTTGTTGGGACTCTGCAGTACTTGGTAAGGAAGGAATTCCAGAAGAAAAGCAGCTACCACTTTGCAGTGGGATAGAGTTAACTGTTATCAGGCTTTGGGTTGGGATGAAGTACTTGTCTTCGTATGGGGCGCATTTGGCGTGTTGCAGCTAGCAAAGGTGACTTTTTTTTTTCTGACACTGCATTTTCACAGTTTTGCTAGCTATGTCTGTTATAAATAAGAAGCAGGAGTGCCAATAACCTCTGCTCTTCACTCTGAGAGGATCTGAAAGCTCATGAGAGGCAGATGGTTTAGTACTGTCTTGAATCTGTTGTACCGTTCATGAGCTCTTAAGGGATACGGAGAGCTAAGAGATGGGTGGCTTTGTCTCATGCGTGTGTAAACTGCCTCAGGCTCCGGAGCTGCTGGAACAGCAGAAGTACACGGTGACGGTGGATTACTGGAGCTTTGGCACACTGGCGTTTGAGTGCATTACAGGCTTTCGGCCATTCCTACCCAACTGGCAGCCAGTGCAATGGTGAGTGAGCTGGGGCCAGGTGGTAAGAGTGCATGCAGTGCGACTGTCCTGTTTACAGGAAGTAGAAGTGTGGTCCCTTGATTCTTAGGCTAATATCCATGTGTTCCTTGCCCTTATGAAGACTGACTCCCTTCACAGGAGTTCGACCTACTTGAGCAAGTTCAGCATTCCTGATACTTGCTCTTTGGGATCAGGACTGACTCCTGCAGGGCAGGTAGCGGAAACCAAAGCAGCATCTGTATTACATCCATCAAGAGTAGTTTTAAGAGTCTACTAACATGTAGGCTGTGAAAGGCAGGCGATTATTTCACCATTGTACTTGTTTGGATTCCTTAGGCATACAAAAGTGCGACAGAAGAGTGAGCTGGATATTGTTGTTTCAGAAGACTTATCTGGAGAAGTCAAATTTTCTAGCAGTTTACCCTGCCCAAACAATCTAAACAGGTGAGGACTAGAAATCTGTTACGCCTTGGTGGGATAAATTGTTTCTTCTGCAAAAGGACCTGGTTAATCATATATGCCTTACCATGTTAATCTGTGAATAAATTGAGTGCATGACACAAACAATGCTTGTGCTCCTTGTCAGACTTGTGTAGTTGTGAGTCTCTGCTTCTGCCTTCTAAACGCTGCATTTGTAATTGGCAGAGAAGGGGAAGTTGGTTGTCAGTCCTCCTGCAGAGACCAGGCCATATGGTGACTGCAAATGCACTTTTACCTCTTCTGATCCCCTTCTTGTTCTGGTCCTTCAGTGTTTTGGCTGGGAGGCTGGAGAAGTGGCTGCAACTCATGTTAATGTGGCACCCACGGCAGAGAGGTACAGATCCTACATATGGACCCAATGGGTGTTTCAAAGCTTTGGATGACATTTTGAACTTGAAGGTGAGCAATGTGTCTATATTACCCTGCAGAGTTTTCCAGAGAGCAGTTGCCTGTAGCCCATGAGAGAAGAGGCTTGAGTCATAGACCTAGGAGGAGGAGCAGCACAGAATCTTATTCAGCTGTCTCCTGACAGTGATTGACAGGCGCTTTCCTCCTGCTTATTTGAAGACAAATACTCCCTGAGCTTGTTGGGAGTAGCAAATAGCTTTTGTGTGTGCTTGGTTCTGTATTCTGGTACAGGATTCTGTGGCTGAAGCCATTCAATTGTCACGTGGCCTTCTCTTCCATTTGATGGAGGACAAGGATTTTGGCATAATGTTACAAAGTAGCTGTGAAGTGACTTCCTGAGCCCTGCAAGTGTTTTGAACGTTTTATCTGTGGCTAGTGTCTCAGTTCTGGGATCTGTGCTCAAATATGACCAATGTATCTTTAGTCCTTCTCATGTCACACTACTCTTCTTGTAGTTGCTTCATGTTTTGAACATGGTTACTGGAACTGTACACACCTACGCTGTGACAGAGGAGGAGACTCTGCAGACTGTGAAGGCCAGGATCCAGTCAGACACAGGAATCCCAGAACAGGACCAGGAGCTACTGCAGGAAGCTGGACTTGCATTGTTTTCTCAGAAGTTGGCCACTAAACATATAGCTGATAGCAAAGTGAGTCTGTGCATTCTCTTCCTTCCATTGAGTGAATCAGCAGGCTCTGCTCTTGCTTTGGGAGCACAGTGCTTCCTGCTGTTTTGGCAGGCTTCTGTCACAGTAACCACACAGACCTAACAGCCTTTGCAGAATAGGCACCTATTTGCCTCTGGTGTTCAGTCTTTGGCTGAGGAGGAACGTTCTGTTTATGTGTTACTGAAGCTTGCTTTTTCTGAGAGAACCTAGCTGGGACTTTTGTCTTCTGCAGGTGAATGATACTGCAGCTGCAGATACAGACCTCCTCTTCCTCTTCGATAACCAGAAAGTTGCCTATGAGGCTCAGGTTGCCTTGCGCCCTCATCCAGAAAGCGTTGACTGCATCCGTAAGGACTTTCTCTAGCATGACTGGGAGAGGTTGCCTGCATCGAGAGGGCTGTCTGTGTTCTGTAGTCTGTATTGTGTGCAAAGAGTAGAGAGAGCTTTTGCATGTTGAGACCGAAGAAGTAGTACAATGGACTGGCATAGCATTTGTTCAATTAGTCAAAATAACTGAGGAAAGGAAATGTTTGATTTTAATATACTGGGGAAGCTGCTTAGGGGTTAGCTAACTATAGGCTTTGCAAGGAGGTAACGTGCCCCTTAAAGGAGTGATATTTTGGTCTGTTTTGTCATGTGATAACACCACTTTTAGCCTTCATACCGATATGTATGTTTTGTTCTCCACCCCTCCCCTCTGTTTCCAGTTCAGGATCCAAAGAAGAATCTCCACTTTTTCCAGTTGCGGAAAGTGTGGGGTCAGATCTGGCACACAATCCGGATGCTGAAAGAGGACTGTAACCGGCTTCAGCAGGGGCAGCGAGCAGCCATGTACGGTGGCAGTTTCTCTACAATATTTATCTCTGCCCTTGCCTCCTGGTGAAAGGGAAAAGACAGGAATGGGACCCTGTTGGAATGGGGAAGCCCATGAGTGGAGCCGTTAAGGATTAATGAAAAGCTGAGAGTTCCATCCTCTGACACAAATGCTTTGTTACTTCACAGTGCTGCACTCTGAAGTATCTATATTTGATGTAAGTGGAAGCCTGCGTTTTAAGTTTGGGAGGGGGTAATAGAACCTTCTTCTTGTCCATGCAGGATGAATCTCTTGCGTTACAATAGTACCCTCTCGAAGATGAAGAATTCTATGGCCTCCCTTTCCCAGCAGCTGAAAGCAAAGCTGGACTTCTTTAAAACAAGCATCCAAATTGATCTGGAGAAGTATAAAGAGCAGATTGAATTTGGAATTAGTGAGTATAGCATCTGATAAGCAGAGGTCTTTTTATGCCTCTTATCCCCACACAGTACCTTTTCCTGTATGAACGTGAGAAGAGCAATCCCTCTTTTTTTCATTCCTGTAGCTTCTGAGAAACTGCTGTTTGCCTGGAAAGAGATGGAGCAAGCTGTGGAACTTTGTGGGCGGGTATGTTTCTAAATCTAACTGCTTATCCTAAAGAAAAAGAGGCTTGTTTTTCTTTTTTTTTTTCTTTTTTCTTCATTGTCCTCCCTTAAATAGAAACTTCTTGTGTCTGGGCTCATTCTGAGTATCGCATTACCTTGGTCTGGGTGGCACCATTTTTGTTCCTTGGCTGTACTTCAGGAAGCCCACTGTATTTATAAGGCTTTGGGGTAAAAGGGAGATCTTGGGGAAGGCGAGAGGAGATTTTGCAGTGGTTGCACTCCGATGTCCTGCTAACCCAATCCTGCAGCCAGGATAGCTGAAAAGAGGATATGGAACGTAAGTTAAACTGAAGGGGAAAGCAAACGATTAGATGATTGAATGCAAGAATTTTAAGCATCAGTCTTGAAAAGACAACAATTTCCCATTCTTGGTGAATATTCCACACTTCCCAGTAAGGCATTCAGCCTTTTGACACAAGACAGCGTAACTCCGGTCGGTAAGTACAGCCAAGGACTGTCACTCCCAGATGAGGAGTAAAAGGTGACTAGTCAGTATCTTACTCTTTTCCAACGCTTAGCCCTCTACTGGGAGGAGGCAGAGGGCAGAATGACTGTGTAGCAAGCAGCAGCTTCTGCACATGAACAAGTTCAAGTGAAAAACAGAATTTGGGATGCCAGGAGTGGAAGTGATTGTGCACTGAGGGAAAAGGGGAAAAGCGGGAATGGATAGGATGAGAGATCTGGAATAGCCAAAGAAAGGGAAGCATGACAGCCTGGGAACTAACAGTACGTTTACTACAAAGTCTGACTCTTCAATGGCTCTTTGTCACAGGCTGAATTTTTTATTAAAAAATTCTTGGAAGTTGTTTTATCCCAGAGCACCAAGCTAATTTCCTTGAACTGAAAGTACTCATATTGTCATTTTTCTCTGTCCAAGACTGCTGTTTGCATCTTGCTAACGTGACTGTTCAGAAATGTGAATGAGAAAAGAAGAGCCAGTCTGAGTGGTAGTGTCTCTCAGTATGAGACTGTCCCATTGCTTATGTTCTGCCCTGCTTTCAGGAGGATGATGTGGATCAGCTAGTGAAGAGGATGATGGCCCTGCAGACAGACATTGTGGACCTGCAGAGAAGCCCTCTAGGTCGTAAACAAGGAGGAACACTGGAGGATTTGTGAGTTGAACTACCTTGAACTTCTGATGCAGGACTATTGCTAGCTAAGCTTATTCACTGCAGGACAATGAAAATGCTATCACTTCAGCCCAAATTATGGAGGAGTAGGAGGACTAAAAGACAGTTTTTGACTCCTTAGCTGTCATCTGTCTGAAATGGCAAACTGGTATATAAAAGATTTGAGTTCTTGAACTACTTGTGTGTAATTTAAGTTTTAGAGAAGTCCTTTATGTTCTGTGCCTTTTTCTTCTAGAGAAGAACAAGCCAGAGAGCTGTACCGGAGATTGAGAGAGAAGCCAAGAGGTAAAAGACATTTAGCTCAAGATCAGCTTGCTTTGTGTGGGTTGTAACTTTGGAGATGCAATAATGAGCACGGAGAAAACTTTCTCTGCGTTTGAGGCCTGCTAATACACTAGCTGCACATAGACTCTACTGGGCTCACGTTTTTTTTTGGCAAGGGGAGACAAGAAGTCAATTTTAAACTAGGCCAGCCTTGCTGCCTTGGTGCCTTCTGAGCTCTTGACAAAACTCCTCTGGAGCTCTCCTCAGAGCAAGCTGTTGCTGCAAGCACATGCTGCTGCTTCTGTATAGGATGAAAGACATAGCTGTTCCTCTGAGCAGCTATGCAGCCCTGAGGCATTAGACCCACCCTGCCAACTCTGCTTTCCAGTTCTCATTGTTTTGAAGAAAGTTGCTAAAATCCAGTGCAGTTCATCCCACTCAAACTTCCATGCCCTGAACTTGGGATGTTTCAGGATTGAAGGAGCAGTGGAAACACGCCACTAGGAGTCTTCTCACTCTGTGCTATAAGCCTGCCTTTCTGTGTAATACTCTGACTCTCATTCCAGATCAGAGGACAAGCGGTGACAGCCAAGAAATAGTACGACTGCTCCTACAGGCAATCCAGACCTTTGAAAAAAAAGTACGAGTCATTTATGCTCAGCTCAGGTGAGCTTTGTAGAGGGTTGAGAGAAAGCATGTTCTCTTTCAGCAAGAGGTTTTATTCTAGAGGTTTTAATACTAGTGCATACAGCTAATGAGATCTGGGAGCATTACAGGAAATAAACTTCAGAAATGTTCCCCTGCTGCAGTTGCCTATGTGTGATCTTACTATTTTTTTTAATAGTAAAACTGTAGTTTGCAAGCAGAAGGCACTGGAATTGTTCCCCAGAGTGGAGAAAGTGATGAATCTGATGAATGAAGATGAGGAGACAGTTGTTAGGCTTCAGGAGAAACGACAGAAAGAACTGTGGAACTTGCTGAAAATTGCTTGTGTAAGTAAAATAAAAACTCCAGTTTAATCTGAAAATACAGTTTGTAGCAAAGATTATTGAAATAATTAATAGTAAATTCAGTATGTCCTATGGTTCTTTTCTCTGTTATTTTGAATTAGTATTAAAGCCAAGTTCCAGGCTGTCTCATACTTCTGGCTGCTGGAAATTAGTGGAAATAATGGCAATCTGAATCTTCTGTGTTTTCTTCAGAGTAAAGTACGTGGTCCTGTTACTGGCAGTCCAGAGAGCATGAACACATCACGTCTTGGTAGCTCTGGTCAGCTGCTGCTGCAGGTGCCTTCTGGGACCTACAATTTATCAGAATCTGTCAGGAAAAGGTGAGGCAAAGTCTGGAGTTCTGTAACTGCTAATTCCAGCGCTGTGAAGCTGAGGCTTCTGCTTTGTAAAAAAAGACATGCAGGCTTTCTCACATTTTATGCTTTGTGTTCAGCTTCCATTGTCAGCAGTCTTTTCTACCTAGTAGATTGTCTTCCTGAGACTTGTGAAGATGGGGAATAATGTATAGCTTTACTTTTTCCTGCCTCAAAAATAAAGGGTTTGTTTTATCTGGAATGGTTGGGCTCACTTGAAGTCCTGCCAACAGGAATTTTTGGAGCATTGTCAGGTAATCATAGAATGGTTTGGATTGGAAGGGACCTTCAAGATCATCTAGTTCCAACCCCCCTGCTGTGGGCAGGGACACCTTCCACTACACCAGGTTGCTCAAAGCCTCATCCGACCTGGCCTTGAACACTTCCAGGGATGGGGCAGCCACAACTTCTCTGGGCAACCTGTTCCAGTGCCTCACCACCCTCAGAATGAAGAGTTTCTTCCATGTATCTAATCGAAATCTCCCCTCTTTCAGTTTAAAGCCATTACCCCTTGCCCTAGCGCTACATGCCCTTGCAAAAAGTGCCTCTCTAAGCTTTCTTGTATGCCTGCTTTAAGTGCTGGAAGGTCTCCCCGGAGCCTTCTCTTCTCCAGGCTGAACAACCCCAACTCTCTTGGCCTATCTTCATGGGAGCGATGCTCCAGCCCTCTGATCATCTTCAGGGCCCTCCTCTGGACTCACTCCAACAGGTCCACATCCTTCTTATGTTGAGGGCCCTAGAGCTGAATGCAGTAATCCAGGTGGGATGTAGCTGAGCTATATTGTTAAGGACAAGGACTTGTAGTTCTGTCTTGCTTAAATGATCTGGATCACCAGTTGGAATGACAGACCTTGGTTTGTTTATTTGTATGTTGCTTACTCCTTTAGTTTATAGGCTGTTCTGCAATTTTTTCTCTAGCAACAGTGACTCCGCGTAGGTAAGAACCCAGCTCCAAGTTGAAAGGTTTCTTTTCCCCTGTCCCAGTAAATCTGGGGATGCCAGTGACTTTCCCAGTTGCAAAATGAATTACTACCTTATGAGCTGACTGGTAAACGTTAGTATTCTTCAGTATTCTGCAGCATACCTGCCAGAAATATTTCTTAAAGGTAGAGGAAGCATCTCTTTAAACAAAACTGCCATGGAAAATAATTATGTAATAATTGTCCCTTTCAGTGAGGAGCTACTACTGGAATCACAGAAACTCTGTAGCCAACTAGAAAATGTGATGCATGACACAATGAAGGATCAGGAGCAGAGCTTCATGGTAACATAGCTGATATTCTTCTATAAATGGACTGGGGAAGCTGATGGCTTCAAACTTCTGCTTGTGTTAACTTCACCACCAATAAGTAATATGGCTCATAGGAATCTGCATATTACTCTTCTGGACAAGGAGAGAGTAGGTGTTGTGGGAGACAAAAAGCACTCACTCCCCGACTTGAACTGCTAACTGACATATTCCCTGCGTGCTGAGAACAGCAGCCATGCGCTGGCGTGGTGGCAATACATTGGTGGGCAGGAATGCTTATTTAATATTCTTTTAAATATTCTGGTTCATTAGAGAAAATAAACAGCTTAAGGGTTTCCTTTATAGCAGTCGCATGGTTCATCATGAAACTATATTGACCAATTTCTTCACAGTAAAATTTTTAAATCTTTAAAATTGCTTCCCCTTTATTCTGGAGAAATCTCAACTCTAAGCCACTGCTGAACTTTGTACTTCTGTTTATTCTTTAGGCTCTAGATTGGAGCTGGCTGCAGCTTCAGGTAGAAGAAACAAACAGTCCAGAACAAACACAGATGTAAAATCACTTCCATTGCCTCTGAAGACATGCTACTTCAGGAAGCCAACTGTGAAAAGCTGCTGCCTGTGAGAAGGGAAGTTCCAAGTGCCTCCTTCTACTGTCACCTACTGCTGACGTGATACATATGGCCTAGCTTTTAGTATCCACCTCTTGGATACTTTTTTCACAAAGATACAGTAGGAAATGCCTGTTCTAACTGCTTGGAAAAACTTAATTGTGCCTTAAGACAGCAGATGTTCTTATTCTCTGTCCTGATGTATCTTCCCTCAGACATCACAGGTGGTTGTTTTGCTGCCTTTTAGGCTTTCTAATGAACAATGGACAATGCATGCCATCAGCTTGCACAGTCACTGGTAGATGTCACCTTCCCAATATACTTGAACTGTGAACCTAATTTCTTAACTTTGCTGATTTGCACTTTTTCCTTTAAGTGTAACAGTTGTACTTACCTAATATTTGTTTCCTGTATGGGAACGAAAATTATCTAAAACATGTAAACTTTTGGTTTGCTTTTTTTGATACCCTCAATAACATTTTAATGAAAAAGCTGCTTTCACTGTGCAGGTCTCTGAAACGCAAGAGGTGTAAGGATGTTATCTGAGAGACCACAGAGAAGAAAATCCTCAGTGTACATGTAAAATAAGCATCTAGGCATTTGCAGATTATCTATTAACCATACTTTAAATTGCACACACACACAAAAAAGGTAGAGCTGAGTGGAGCATAACTTTTCTGAACCTTAACTGAGGCAAGACACACCACTATTATGTTCCAACTGTGACCAATTTATTTCATTCTGATGTAAACCCTAATTTCCACTACAGCACAGAGACCACCTTTTATAAAAGGTTGTGAAGTATAGGACATGCAGGATGCAATATAATAATGGGGAAAGGTGGGATTTTCTTCTCTTGTTAGGAACAGATTTAAAATACAGAAAATGTGGCACAAACATCACAACTTCCATGCATGCCTTCAACTATCTTCCTTCGATGTGCTGGCACTCTCTGGACTTCATTGTTGGGTTAAAATTATTCTTTGGAAGAGTAGAAAGTTCAGACTTCTTGAAGTTTCAAATTACTATTAAGGCCGAAACACACTGGGTATACTTTTCCTTTGTCTTCCAGAGCACCACCTGTTGTTTCACTTAAAGATGCATTAAGCTTCCAGCTCAAATCCCAGGCCGACTTTGTGACCTCCAGCACTGAAATTCTTGCCATCAATCAAGCCTGAGAGGGTCAGCTTTACACCTAGGAAAGCAAGTAATGAGACTCTTTGTACACTGATACCGCTGTACAATGCTGTCCCTCAAGTACTTGAGCCTCACTAATGTGGGTTAGTTGCTATAGGAACTTCTGTACGTACACACTCTTTACTTCTGTGGGCCTATGTAGGATTTCTAGCTAGTTTGTTTATCTAATCTGTTCTAGAGATGACAGTAAAATAACCCATAGTGTAGTACTAATACTATTTCCTGCTACTAGTTGGACTCACGTACCAGGTCGGAGGGCATGAGTATAACCAATTCCAATCAGGCTGGCATTATTCACTTTTGCCTACAGGAAAAAAAGAAAATCACAATATTTATACACTGTGTATAAATATTCAGACAGAATTGTCCCAGTGCCTTGAGAAAGTGGCTTGTGCATTGACTCCTTCAGCTACTTGCAGGCTACCCTCTAGCAGAGGTGTGTATTCCAATCTTTTTCTTTTCTCCTCAAGAGTTTCCAGCTTAAGATGTAACAGGCTTAAGTAATAGTTTCAGTCCTTCCCTCAAATGGTGACTTGTTTCACCTACATAAAATGCCACCCTGTCCCTCACTGCCCCAGCACTGTCTCTTTATATTCTGTAAAGGGCTAGTTATTACATCCCCCCTCAGTAGCCAATGAAGTCTGTCGTGTTCAGAGACCCCTGTTCACAAATTGCTTAGTAGTGGTCTTTTTTTTAATGAGCAATAAATATATGAATATGCAAACTCATTTTTGTATTAGTAAGTTTTGAGCTGTTTAAAGTTTCATTTCCCATCTTTAATTTTGGCTGACTTGTCCAGGAACTAATTATTGTTTTGAATCATAACAAATGCTTACTACTTCAGTTCTTGGTGTTAGAACGTATAAACAATTACTTTTATTTACTATCACTTCCTCGTGGACACGTTTTGGCTCCTGAACCTCTTCTTTTTCTCTCTCTCTCTCTCTCTCTCCTGTTTAATTTTTTTCGACCCTGACATTTCTGCAAGATTTTGCAAGCATCAGTAATGACACTTATCTCAGGACCTCAGCTGACTTTCAAGGGTTAACTGATTGTTAGGAGAAGGCTGTAAGCTCAGCTGAACTTGCATCATTTAACTATGGTACAGTTTTACATGACGGTTAGGTAAGAGAAAAGGGCTCTTCCTCCCCTCATTACCGTTTGAAAACACATTTTGCATAGGCTCCAAACACACTAGTCAGACTAGTGGACAAAACAGTGCTTTAGCTCTTTTTTTCCTCATCATTTCACAAATGGGCCTTTGAGGTCCCAATTTAAATTTGAACCATAACAGACACCATAGCTCAGCATCTATCATACTTTCTCAGTAACTGTTTAAAGCAACTACTTCATACCAAATTTTCAGTATTTAAGGAAGCTTGAAATACTTGTTTCTGTAACAAAATTCTTACCACAAGGGACGTCTTCTCATCCAGTTGGTACTTGGCAGCGATACCAAAACGTGTGTTGTTACTGCCAGCAGTCCATGCAAGATTAACTGATGTCTCAATCTTGTTATTAACCTTCTGATAAATAGACCCACCAAACTCGGTGCCATCATTCCTGTTTGTAATAGATGCAAGCGTGTCAAGCCTTGCCTTCTTTAGTAAACAGTAACTCTTTAGATTAATCCTTCCACACACTCATTTGATCGTTATCTCTCAAAATGAACCAAGAGCTCCAATACTTTCCTGGACCCGCGCTCATTTGCTTCCTAGCTGGAGCTGGCAGAATCCTGCTCATGTTTTTTACCCAAAACTTAGGTTTTGCTTGCAGAATGGAACAAGACTTTCCAACAGCTGAGACTTATGGTTTGAGGTTCTGACCAAAAAAAACAACGGATAACTTGCTCACTTGTCTTAAGTTAAGAAAGCAAGCCTGTGATAACACATAAAGAGACAAATCCAGAAGGAGACTTAAGTCAGTTATGGGGATAATGAGACTGAAAACAATGTTATTGCCTTGCAGTTGTTTAAATACACCATCTTCAAAGATTAAGTGCATCTGAAGGCCAAGACTAGAGCTACACTGTGATGACAGCTGGAAACACTCAAGCACAATGCAACACACACCTCTCTCCACCTCAGGCATTTCTGAGCCAGAAGCTTTCTGGGTGTGGGGGAAGGTGAAGTAGCTTAATTGAAGGCTCTTTTATCTAGCACCAAAATAGAAGTTTAGAGATTTTTGATTCCAAAGTTACATTATAAAGTGTCCTTACTCTGCTATCTTATATACAAAAAAAATTATCCTGAAACAAGGTCTCAAAAGACAGCCAAGATTTGGAAAGTTGCCTCTGTTTTAGTTGTACTGAAGATGAAAATGCTGAAAATAAATTATTCCAAAACAAATCACCATCCCCTTCCATCCATCCACTCACCTTTCATCTAACTCTGTTAATGCTCACTAATCTAGTTTGGCTCCTCTGATAATGGTTTTCTAGGCTCCCATAATACTTACACATTAGTGTGCAGCTGAAAGTCTCCTGCCTTATATCCCAAGGCAAAGTTATTTTGCGAAAGTTTAGACTTAGCTGTATCAAAAGCCATCTGGTAGCCAGCAAGCCAGCCTTCATAGCCCAACACTGCCCAGCCATAGATAGTTGGTCCAGAGAGATCAATGTCTATGTTGCAGCCTAGATTTACATATTCTCTTTTGTAGGAGGTCTTCAACTTCCCACTCTTCTTCCTGCAGAGAGAAACATGCCATTTCATCCCTAGTAGTACACAAGTATATATTATATGTAGTTTTATTCACATATGTATGTCCCTTAAGGCCAGTTAAATGACTGTAATGCCTTCTCAGAACTTTAACAGCTGCTGAAGAGGTCATGGGATAAGGGTGGTATTAGTATTACATGTATTTGTGTGGTGCCACTTTTTCCGTCACCATCTCAAACTCCTTAAAATCCTCAAGAAGCAAAAAAGACAAAAAGGTTTCTGCTTAATGTTCTAAAAACCATCAGGTTTCAAATTTTGTTCTCCGTGAGTGCAATGCGTTATGGCATCATCAGGTTCTTTCAGGAGCATCTATGACATCCTGGACCGACAGCTGGCCTTTCTGTCCTTCAGGGACTTTTCATCTGCTTGGTTCTCTTCACTGTTCCTTCATATGCAGTGCTTGCTCTCCTTCCTTCTTCACTGCTGGATACCGGTCTCCTCTATCAAAAACTAATTTCCTTATCCTCCAGACATCATCCACTTTGTCAGCCTTTTTTCTGTCCCCTTGGAGAAGCCTCCTCTTCTCTTTCCAATGCGTCTTTGTGCTCATTTTGCTATCAATTCAAACTTAACATAACCAAGACAAAATTTTATCATGTCCTTAATCCTCTCCCCAACCTCCTTTCTCTCCCACTGAAGATACCGCAGAACACTACGCTGTCTGTCACTCATACCCAGGCCTGGGGTCTCATTTTTGACGTCGCTTCTAATTCCTTATATCCAAGCAGTATTTCAAACTCTGATTTTTCTGATAGGCTCTCTCCAACAATAAAGAAACAGCAGTAATTATTCATAAAGCAGTCTCAAGCTTTGTGCATTATCCAGACATAAACACCTCTCCTTTGCTCTACTGCCTACCAAAAATAAATACATGATAAAAGACGGTACAAGTTAAGCAGTCCATGTAAGACCTAGCCGTTTAAGGGGAGATTTACAAAAATAGAATACCTACTGCAAAACAACAAATTTACCAATGGCCAAAAAGCTGAAGAATCATTTTTAGCAGACCTTGGTCTTTCTGAGCCCGGTTATCATCCATTGCCTTCAAAATATTCTGCAGTGCCTGCAGAATATTCTACTGTAATTTTTGAGCATTAACACAATGACCAGAAAAAGCATTTCTAATTAAAAGTTATGGGAAATTCTAGCACTCTTTAGATAAAGGTAACAGAAAATATTTACCCTGTGTTTGGTACAAACGTAGTGTCAAGAGCTACTTTCAATCCTTCAGCCAACTGCAAAGAAAAACAGACATCTGCTCAGAACTCTGCTGAAATGTGATCTGTTATATTCCACTACTATAGCTCTACTTCCTGTGTAAAGAGAAGACAAAACATGACCATAATGTTTCCCACATGTTCTACAACAAAACGTGAAGATGCTGTATGATGAAGAATTAAAATTCTGGACTTTTTCTCCCCACAATGACGTCCTATAACAGTGCATGATTTGTAGATACGTTATTACAGGAAGATTTCAAATCTAGTGTTGACAGGAAAACTGAGAAACTATGTTAAAGAAAGCACACTGTTCAGTTCATGTTTGCATATTCTATATAGTCCCAGCAATCCTTACAGCAGCTCAAGAATCCCTCTCAGAATCTACAGGTAGTACTAAGACACAGTACTACTTCACAGGCCAAACCGTGCACCTGCCTCAGCCTTCCCACCCTTGTTTTGAGCTGGACAGCATTCTCCATTTTAAAGCACAGGTAAAAGTGCAAAACCATAACTACAAAAATTGATGGCCACACGTGGCAGAGGGCACCACAACTTTTACTACATCTGGCACCATTACCTTACACTTCAGGCATTAAGTGAGAAGCATAAAGCTATTACTTTGAAAACGAATTGTGTGTTTTTAGAGTGCTGTATGCTAGCAACCCTTTGTGGTAAGCAGTGCCAAGCTGCAAACACTGATCTTTCTTTTGAACCTTACAAAATATATTCAATCTTAAGGCAGCCAAATTTAAGTCCTTATGTATTAGAGCATTTAAAACTACGAGACCCCACTTTTGTTCTCCCTGCATGGCTGCAGCAATGACAGTTCTACGTAGTTAAGAGTGCATCTTTAAACAAAAACTACTGTTTGGAGTGGATAATAGTGATATTCAACAAGCAATTCAACTGCATATGCCTGTAACTGCAGTAACTCTGTACCTTTGGATCACTAGGTAGCAGCACATTGTTGTAGGAATGCTTGCACCCCCCACCTCCAAAATTCATGATGCTCTCTCTCAGTCTGCGCGTTCTGCAAATATGCATAACTTCTTTCTTTTTAGTACTCCAGATAGTGTTGTGCAACTTTCACTCTTCAATGTTTTCTGCTCGATTCTTTCTCATACCAGTTGCAGAAACATTTCAGAGTATCTACTTCCTCTTACCTGATCCTCCATGGAAACTTCTGTTCCCAATGTGTTGTCTGTGTTCCACTTCTGGGTGAATGTAAGTCCATAGTCTTTGATCTTATATTTGGTCTCTAGACTGCCTGAAGCCTTGCCTGTGTCTGTGTTGGAAGAACCAGTTGCAGTGAATTCCTGCCAAGAGCATAATACAAGTTTCAGCACTCTGATATTAAATTACATTCAGTTTTTCCACTTGTCAAGTGCCAGCACTCACACGTGCTATCCTTACGTCTTTTGACAGAACACTCAAAATCCTCCTCCTCTTCTCTATCCCCACCAAAAATAATTACTTTTGCATCACAAAATGCTACTCCTTTTGGCGTCTCTGTTCTGGATATTTCTTTTACTGAGGTGTGTTAATAGAGCCCTGGAACTTGCTTAGGTTGGAAAAAGCACAACAAAGCACACAAAGACCTGACATCATCACTTACTTTTCATCTGCATCGTGATTTGATCACCTGCTCCCCTCCTCTGATTTTTACTGCACTGTTTTCTTAACTTAGCCACCAACTTCCCCTGCACCAAAAAAAACTCCCAACTTTTTCCACTATCTTTTTTCCACTCCAAAGTGGCAATTGTTATTTCAACATTCCACAACTTGCTCTGTACCTTCACATGGATCCTCACCCAGATACAAAAAGATACTTGCTTGGAATACAAAGCCGCTTATATCCTTGGATTTTTCCCCACAATCTCATCTAATTCCCTTTATCATCTTTATCGTCTTGTCCCAATTGTGCATGAAATAGCATCAGTTATAGTTCTTCTGGAAATCCACTCTCCCTTAAGAAAAGCAATCCTGCATCCAACTTATGCTGCTAGATGAATAGCAAAAAAAAAAAAAAAAAAAAAAAAAGATTGATTTCTTTCTCATTTATTCAAACATCTCGTGTGTTTCTTCCTTTTAATTCTTTTTTTCTTTTTCCACCTTTCAGCAGTGAAAACGTCCCCTGGAGAATGGTCATTGATGCTTTTCACACTAACTACTTCACCCTAATGTTGTTCCCCCACCCTTTATACTGTTGTCACTTAGACTCTTCATATACGACGTTGATGACTTTAGTACCTTCTCCCTCATCCTAACTTCTCTCTCACTACCTCAGCCAGCAACTACTGGCTTTAGAAGCTAGGTCACCCCTTTGCAAGGTGCCTTAAAATTGCAGACCTTTTCTCTTTCATGGTATGAGAAAACAACCTGACCCCAGTGGCACCTTGACATCTCTCCATCCGCTGGTCCTTCACAGACTAGTGTAATTGAACCAATAACTTTGAATTTTGTATAGTATGTATTTTGTAACATACTGTCCTATGCTGTTTGGCCAGTCCCCCATACATCAGAGCTTCCTCTTATTTAGGGGACTTGAAGTCTCAATAAACATTCCTCCTCAAATACCTCAAGAGGTAGCCCACTCAGTGTTTCATGTGCAACAAGAGTATAAAGCAATGAGTGGGCATATTTTCACGGTAGTAAGCTCAGGGTGTACCAGCTAGGTTTTAAGAAGCATCTGAGAACCGATGTCATTTCAGTTGTCCTCATCTCAAATATTTCCCTTGAAGAAAGACAATTAATCTGCCATTACATTTCCAAGTTATGCCTCTTTTGAGGTTTAAATGTTGGAAGATACAGTGCTTAAGAGACAGCAGTATCCATTACCAACACATCCAAGCTTTTGAACCTTGACCTTCCAAATCCATCTCATTCCAGGACAGTATTCCTGGATGCTGCGTACATTACTTTCACAATTCTGGACTCTGCAAAGTGTACAAAGACTGTTTTTAAATGGTTTTGAAGTGCCAGGGAAGTACAGCCAGGTACCATTCCTTACGCACTGTAGGGGAGGAGGAGCGGAAAGACACTTACTTAAGCTAATGCGCTACTACAACAGCACAGCAGTTTTACAGCACATCGAGCCAGCCAGCAGAAAGATGTGATACAAGTCAGCATGCAGTAGACTATCCTTCAAGACATAATCGCTACACGCTGCTCTAATGTCACTTCCACAAATTCAGTGTAAAGACATCTCAAACCTCCATCAGAATTCAGAAGTAACTTTCTTCTGATCTTAGGAGAGGTACCTGATTAAAAATGCCTGATTTGTTTCTCAGATCAAGCAGAGGAAAGATTGTAAAATGCTTTTCTTACAAAGGAAAAAACCCTGCACTGTCGTATGATCCAAAGCCAAAGGGTTTTGCAAGGTGTCAGAACTGGATCTGTTTCTGGAAGCAGAAGGCACACAGTCAGCATCTACTGCCATCAATCTTTAACAGTCTAAACATCTCATCAAACCATCTGGTGTAGAAGCATTTACTGATTTTTTTTTTTGTAGTTGAAAGTCAAGCTCATTCTGGTTCCATGGCACACTCCAGTCTGAATCAGCAGTCAAGCTCAGCTTCTCATTGACCTTCTAGTTTATGGTAGCTGGCATCTTCAGGATGCCATGCACTTAGTAGGCCAAACCACTTGCAATCTATGAAACAATTATAACTAATAAACATTACCATTGTTGTCTTTTATATCCACTGGAAAATCACCCAAAACGTTTCTGTATCATAACAATCAGAGGTCCTATTAATACCCAAGCACAAATTAGATCTCATGCTTTGTTCCTAATCTTGTCTCCATCCTCCAAACCTCATTTTGTTGCAGTAGAATGCTCATTAGAAACACTAACAAGCACAAAACTAGAAGCAACAGAACTGTATCAATATCATATCTGTCTTGTTTTCCCTCTTGCTGTTTTTGTAATGTTCTTATTGTGGATTCTTGGACAAAGATTGCAAATGGCTTTACAAACATGGATCACAGAGCAGATTAAGAGCTATGGACACAGTCAAGCTTCATGACATGGACGATTACATGACTAAAAACAATGGAACAGTTTTATGAACGACAGTATGCACCATGGAAAACCTTCCTAGACAAAGCGATAAAGAGCCAACATGCCAAAACAGTCACTATTCTTACCAGCTGGATAAATATCCAACACAAAAGTTGCATGGAAAAGGAAAAGCTCATTTTAGAACTTGATATGGTTGTTCTTGTTCTGTCACATTCAGAAGACAGCATAATTAACCACTAGCATATTATTTGAGAATCAAAACTTCCAGCCAGGAAAACTATGCACATCATGAGATGTCATTAACTGGCAGCAGTCATAGTATGGAGACCACATAGTAACTTGTGCTTACACGTTCCTGGTGTGCAATGCAGGTAATCCATAAAAGCTTAACTGAGACAGAATACAGTAACAAAAAAGGAATGACTTACACTGTTTGCATGATAAGAATGCAAGAGAAGGAGGGAGCTAAGGCAAATCTGGTTATGAAGTAGGATGAAAAGCATATCGTTATCAACCAGCATCAAGTGGTAGCACAGACAGAAGTAAGACTCAATGTAAGAATAAGCTTATCTAGTAAATAATATATGCCTGTGGTTAAAGACCAAAATTATGAAATCCATTCCTGGTTTTGCCAGCCCTCCTGTGAAATTATGAGGAAGGTCCACTTCTCCATCATTAAAGTGGGAATCATAGTATTTTCTAGTTACCTGAAGTGCTAAAGCTTAATTAATGTCTATAAAACACTCTCAAATTCTTCATAAAGGGTACTGCAGGATAACTATTTAGTTTCAATTAAGTCTTGCATTGTAAGCACAGTGGAGATGAGTGAAAATGAAGTTAAGTTAAACTGTGGCTCTTATTTGCCCCTTGGCCTTTTGGATTAAAGAGTCAGTCTGGACTCAAAATCCTATAAAAACCACCAACAACAGAGAAACTGCATTGCATTTATGAACAGGAATGAGAGCTATTCAGGGTGAAGAAACTCTTATGTTTGGGATGTGGCAACATGAATGGGGAGGAAAGCCACATGTCCACAACAAAACGTGTGAAAATTCTTGCACGCTGCAGGAAAAGAAGTACCACTACGTCCATTCCACACATCCTTATAGAAATACCTGTCAGCTACAGGTTTTAAAATGAGAACTGCGAGAAGTGACACCTGCTAGCAAGTTATTACCACCAGCCAGTTCAGGAATTTGTCCTTCCATTTCAATGCTGGTGATGTTCAAAGCCCCTAATACTTACCACGCCACTGGAAGACTTGGTCTTCATTTCTAACTTGACCATTCCGAATCCTGAAAATAGAAGAGTACACAGCATCTGTTTCACCACAATATACAAGCAAGGCTGATTTCCAACACACCCAAAGTACAGCTGGTAGGGTGACACTGACCTGAAACAGCCTATTTTCATATTTCAACAGTTGTTGATCTTACTGAGGAACAACTGAAGGAATTTTGACAATTCAAAGTGGGTGGCCTCATAATTTTTCGTCATAACAGTCACCCATCATGAAGCACTTCCACGTTCTGTAGTTAGCTGCAGTCTGGGACCAATCAATACAGTTACCATTTCTTCTGATTTACTCAATTTACTTTTATATTTCTGATTTCAGGGCAGCAATTTTTCTTTTCCCCTTCTCTGAGAAAAATATGTTTCAACTTACTTCAATCAGTATCATATACAGAGATACTATTGCTTTCTTCCTTTTCTTTCTCATCTGCTATGAATCTAGAGAAATAGCTGGCCCTTGCACAGAGTAGAAAAGCCTGAAACAACTGACAGTAAAGCAGAGAACTTGAGTTGAATTTTAGCAAAGCCTGAAATCCAGGGTGGCAGAGACCAGACCAGAGTGCTTTTTAATTTTATGTAGCATATAGATTTGGGATACAAATGCAATCTTTATTACACACATAAAACCAGATAAAAAACGTGAACAGTTTTAGTACTGCTCCCAGAAAAGGGAATAATATCAGAATTTCTCAATTTAAATTCTTTGAAGAGGAATGCAAATATTGTGAAATTATTTCCACTATGACAATTAGGGTATTCTGAATAACACAAAGATCATTCTACCTCAGGAACCTGTTTGTTGCCACATATGGTCTCCTATGACAATCTACGTGAGTTTGACTTAATGTCTCTAAACACAAAAATTGGAAGGTAAAAAATGCAGCATTCTTCAGAGACTGTTCCAGAGTGCATCTTAAGGTCAAACTCATAACTTTACCCTCTAACCCTTTGCCTGCTGTAGCGTTTTCATGACACATGTCTGAAGTTCAAATTCAGAAGGGGCTAGATGCTCTGGGCCTCTACTGAATTCCTACCACGCGGTGCTTAGGGGATGTCTGGTGTACTCATTGTCATTTTCAAGTCACCTAAGAAAAAATATGAAAGGTTATTACACCAGTCACGTTACTTACCATATCCCTTGTTGAATACATCCCTGGCAGACTTTCCCAAGTCACTATATGATGGTGGGACAGCCATTGGATCTGAAACATATTGGAAGCTGTAAGAACCTTAGGTTTAACAGCATAAAATCTAAACTATATCCAAAGCATTTGTAAATGTCTATGACTAGTATCCTCTGCATACTTCACCGATACAGAACTGCATGACCATTGAAGAACATTCATGAAAGTAATCCTTGCGCCATTGTTGCTTTGTCAGAAACCAACAAACTTCAATTCAAAGAAGCTATGAAAGCAAATCCGTTATTTGGAATCACTAAACCCCAGGAACAGTATTACATTCAACTACATATGTAGGCCTCACATTCTTGTATTGCAAGAAGAGCTCACAGGAGCCTTACCATTGTTCTGATAAAGAGCAAAGATTGGTTTCGTGACAGGACCCTTTCTGAAAGGGATCCCAAGTGGCGAAGCCATGTCAGCACTGAACAATCCCAAAGGAAAAAATATCCGACGTCCACGTGCACTTGTGACTTCTTAGAAAGTCTTCAGAGATTTGTAAACTATAAAAAGAGATCTCTGTATCCTGTCCAGTAGCCACCATTGAGTATTTCTGCACTGTGTATACACAGTAGCAAAACCTACATTTTCTAATACAGGTAACTTACAACTACTTTGGAGGACAAAACTCAAAAGGACAGGGACATGATATTACAGCTTATGTGACATACTTAATGTTAGTTACCACAATTTAGGGATTTTCCAGCAGAAAATCCACATTAAAAGAAGTAGGAAAATTCTTCCCCAGTAAAGTTAGTCTTCCCCCTTCTAGAGTAAGTTTGCATAAATGTAAAGGCACAATTCTCCAGAAAAGAAAAGCTACCAAAGATAATGCTTGTGTTTGATTTTAAGGGTAACTCTTTGCCATGTAATCCTTCCTACAGATGATGCATCTGTTGATACTCTTCTCTGCAACACCTGACATCATAAATCCCTGATCCCCTATTTGTTCTTTACACTATACTGAAAGACTAATCTAAAAAGTAATAACATAAGCAAAACATGTACAATCACTAAAGTAATTATTTCTCTTCCACCATTTTAGTTGCTTTCCAGTGTACTCAGTCTCTCTATCACAAATGCAACAATATCTGTATTAAGCAATTAAGTTCTGTTTTCAGATAGGAAAGTCCTTTCCTAAAACGAAGCACTCAGGCAATTTACATTCCATAGTAGACAAACGCTCTATGTTCATTGACTTAATAACTGATGATCCTTGTCGGTCCCTTCCAACTTGAGATATTCTGTGATTCTATGAATATATACCTGTGAGTTTAGAGGATCTAAAATAGCTAGACGTGACTGCAGGTTCCTTATCTGAAGATTAGTACACAAAGCAGGTACTTCTCAAAATTACTATGTAAAAAGGTCTTTTAACCTGTCAAACATGGAGGGAAAAATTACAACCAGTGAATCATTAAATTGACGAAAGAGAAACAGAACGTGCACTTTTATGACAGCACAGTTTCAATTATTACAATAGTTTTAGCAGCACAGCTATGGAGTAGAGCATATCTTTCTTTTAAAAAGGTTTTTCACACAAATCTCTCAATTCAGAAGTTTCAATTTGCCGTTTAAATTTGGGTTCTTTTTTTTTGTTTGTTTGTTTATTGGGTTGGTTTTTTTTTTTAGGTTGGTTTGGTTTTTTTTGATAGGTTTGTCAGAATAGTTCTAGCTGCCGATTTCAAAAGCTTAGTAACTCAAGTACTTGGAGCAAGGCTGATGCTTAGGCATTTTAACCTGGTGATACTCTACGTATACAGTAACTGCCTAACGTGCTCTTGAACTGTGAACCAGCAAAAAACAATATGAAAGATAACTCCCTGTATAAAACTTCATACAACACATAAGCTGATGGGTTTTTTTTAAAATGCTCTTTAGTCTTAGCTGGCTTTCAGGGAACTGTCCAGCTGTTGAAAACATAACAGGAAAACTCCTTAATCATATGGATTTGTAGCTGGCCTCCAAACCACATGATCTGTGTTCAATTAGAAGTTTGACAATGATCAGCGATAAGCCACAACACGTTTTGGGAGTTGGGACTGACCTATTCAGAGTTTAGAAGTCATCAGTCTACTTCTTAACTATAAAATTACATGGAAATGTTACATCGAACAAAAGCAAGAACTTAGGTAAGAACCTCCACCCCAGTTTCTGAAAACATGCCACACTCCTCCCTCTTTCATGCTTTGCCAGCTGTCTCTCAAATCTTTCCACCTCCCTGTACAGATGCGCGTGGTCTTTGGAAAGACAAATGACAACAGAGTTGACCACCAAGTAGTCTTGAGTGGTGAGGCTCTCCTCACCAGCTTCACTGAAAACACTTCAAGTAAAGGACTTTACCATCCTGTTCAGCACCTTCTCAACCTAAATCTCACCCTTTGGCTGATACCCTGTTCTGTTTACACCTTATTTTCACAGAGCTATTGAGACATCTTTAATATTGTGAGCCTGTTCACTCTCCTAACATGTCTCCTCTCTTTACACTATACAGTTGTAGTTTCTGTATTCTATGTGTTTTAATGTCTATGTCAAATATTATGCGAGTATTTAAACAGTATTCTAAAAAAAAAAGAAAAACAGATTCTTCAGGTTAGCTCATGCTGAAATACATAAATTCTTTGCTGATAACAAGCAGCTCTACTTGCAAGCCAAAATTGTTTAGAGGAACCGAGCTCACAGTTCCACAACTATTAATACTAAATTTGAATTGCTCTCCCTTAATCAGATGCGATGACAACAGCTGACAAAACACAATGTAAAGCCGGAAAATAAACATTAAGCCAGAGATCTAGAACTAACCCACAGCAGTCATTTTAAGTACCTTGTGTTCGAACAAAGCCTCCTTAATCTCGTGCTTTGATTTTCACTCCCACAACAATAAAATTAGTACAACCATCACACAGTAGTGCACAGTAAGCCAACGTCTGTATACAAACCACAAAACGGTAACACCAAATTGGAAATTTCAATGAAGAAATAAACATAAGAAAACCCACACCGGTCTATGGAATAACTGAAAAAAAAAACCCACACCACAAACAAACCACCAAAAAAAATACCGTACGCGAGAACGAAAACGAAGAACTATCGCACTTCTGGGAGCCAGCTTCACTTCTACTGACGGTCACCGCGGCAGCGCTGCCCGTGACAACCGGCACGCACCTTCCGGCCGAGGAGCGGCGGCGGCGGCGGCAGGCAGCTGCGCGGCCCCGAGCGCGGCCGAACGGCAGCGTCGCGGGCGCACGGGCGCCCTCACGAGCAGCGCCGCGCGGCGCGGCCTCCTCCTCGCCCGTTCATTACGCAACGGGTAACGGCGCGCGGCCCGCCAGACCTCCTCGCGTCGCCGCCTCGTCTCCCCAGCGAAACGCCGGCGCCGCGGGAACGGCCGGTCGCTGCCGACCCCAGAAGTTCGTGCTTCCCGGCCGAGAAACCGGAGCGCAGGCAACACCCCCGGCCGCCCGCCCGCAGAGCGAGAGCAGGCCTGCGCCGCGGGGCCATCGCCTCGACGGCCCGCGGCCGCGCCTGAGGACGCAGAAGCGTCGGCCGGAGCGAGCACCCAGCGCCCGCTCGGGGCTCTGGCCCAGCCCCGCCGCGGTAAGGGGACCTGAGGGACGCCCCTCTCGGCCCCGAGGACACCACCGGGTTGCGCCTGGAGAGCGCCGCGGGCCCCGCTAGGGCCGGCCGCGCGCCGCACCCCGCCGCGGCCCGCGCCCCCGCCGCTACCTGCCGACCGCGCTGCCGCCGGGTAGAGGTCTCGGCGCCCCCCAGCCCGCATGCGCAGCCGCGCGCCTGCCGCTGCTCCGGCTCCTCCTCAGGGCTGCGGAGGGCGGGGAAAAGGCTCTGCGCTGCAGCCGCGGCTGCGGGCCGCGCTCCGCGGGAGCGGGCCGCGCCGCCGTACCCGCCTGCAGGCGGCCCGCAGCTCCAGGCGCGCCTGCTGCAGCGAGAAACGGCGGCGAAGCGGCCGGAGCCGCCTCGGGGGCTGGCGGCCAGCGGAGAGCTGTGACACGCGCTCCGGGAGCCCCATGGCCGGGTGCCGACGGCCCCGGGCCGCGCGCGCACGGCGCTGCGGGGCAGCTGCGCTCACCCCGCCGGCCCGAGTCGGTGCGAGGCTCCCGCGGGCGCTGCCGCTCCCTTCAGAGCCGTCAGCCACCTCACCGGCCTCCCAGGCCCGAACGGCGGCTCGGCACTCGGTAAGGGCCACCAGAGCGCCACGCTGAGGACGGGGAGCGGCGCCCCACTGCGGCTGTGCAGCCACTCTCACGGACACACCCCGAATGCGTACGGCTGTGTCCGCACACACCGTACAGTACGTGCCCATTTACACATTTATTTTAAGCACAAGGTTTGCAGCTATTGCCTCCCGTCATTACCAGATATCTTGCAGTCCCGTTCTGCAGGAAGAAGGGGGAAAGAACTGCTAAGTAACCCAAAGCAGCCCCAAAGAAGGGCCAGTTAACAAGGGGGAAGGAAGATACATTGTACATTTATATAGTTCAAGAAAAAACACAAACGCTCTGAACCAGCCACTTTTCTTCTACCTAAAAGAATCCAGTGTTATGGGGAAAGACTGTTAAGCCAGCAAATTCTGCCTCAAATCCCAGGACAAAGTAGTCCTCTGGGCTACCTATTGAGGATGATAGAGAAGGTATCAGTGGAACACTGTGTGCTGCCTAGGAAACACTTGTAAACATGGTAAGCTTGTTTACTGCTTTTTGATGTTCTTACAATTACAGCGTAAACAGGATTACACATTCATGATGGAATTCTTACTTCATTTATTCCCACAGATTATTGAAGAAAACACTGAATACATAAGCTATATATATTTTTACTGTGAGGCATCAGAAGACTTCACTGAGTACCAAGTTAACTTCTAGTCACCTCACATACCACTGCATGCATTAAAGCTAGGGAACATTCCCAGAAAATAATTAAACTCCCAATAGGAAAAACAGAAGAAGATAAGGGGATAGATAAGCAAGAGTATCAGCCTGTAATAGCCATTAGTAAGACTGATCAACACTAACTATATAAAACCAAGTAAAAATGTAGTTGTTCTGTAGGCTTAAGTCATAAAAATAAGAAACGATATTAATGATTCAAGTCAGGTCAAGTAGTCTGACAATACAGATGCAAACTCCTCTCAGCCTCCATAAAGGCAGACAGAGGATATAATCATTGACAAATCAATAAAAGTGTTATATAATTAGCAACAGCCAATTCAACTATGTATAAAATAGTCTTGCGTTTCAAGGTTGCAATTCTGTAATACATTTGCCTTATACTCCTACAAGGTATTCAAATACAGTAGCAGCGATACAATCCATGCCGATGCTCTATAATACATCAAAGTAGTTACTACTTAAAACTAGTTAAGTTTTAAGTTAACCAACAGAACCTGTCCCAAATACAACTAGTAATGCAATCTTGACGGGACCTCCTCTCACCTCCAAAGTAGTCATTACCTTTCACAATGATTTAAGACGAGCTATAAAATCAGAGCTGACAGGTTTGCATATAAAAAAGGTCAGATTGACTCTATAGGAGTGGTAGAGATGCATGAATTAATCCGACCAGTCTTCTGGGTAATAGCAAGTTGAATAAAATACAGAACAGTGCAACCAATAGTACTACAAGGTATCTAGCAACAAAAGAACACAGGTCACATGCAACAGGAGAATGGTCACATTAGCATATGGCCCTACTGAAAGGTTTTAGAAGGAAGGACATGGACAACTTAGCATGAGCTTCAGCACTGCACCAGGACACTTAAACACGGAGATAAAGAGGTACAGATAGTAGCTGAAAATGGTATTCTTTAGAGTACTTCAGGACACAGCCAGCTTTCTCATTCTGGTGTCTACACATACAAAGAACTAGAAACATCAGAAAAAAAGATCTGGCAGATAAATATGCAGTTCTGAGTGGGCAAATGCCTACATCAGTTCAAACTTTCAATCTCTTGACCAGGAGGAGGCTGGTTAACCAAGAGAAGAGGTGCAGTCTGTCCTGAGAAGCAGGATTGTTGCTGCTAGATTAAACAGTTGTCTGTTAAAAGCCTACATTAGACAATTTAATATAATATTTAAATTGTGGTGTTGTTTTTTTTTTCTGTTTTGTGTGTAGTTTTGTATTTTTTAAAACAAACTGCTAAAACCCAGAGACTTCACTTATTCTTCATCACTCAACATTTTTGGATCAAGGCTTGATGTCAAAAAAAAAAGAAAAGTAATATTTACATAAAAAATAGGATCTGTAACCTTCATCAAGAATGGATCTTTCTGTCTTTAAAAATGTATGCGGCTATAAATCTCTGAATGTTTAAGAATATCAGGAGAAAAAGAAAGATAAGTTGATTTTTCTCTCAAGGATGCACCACAAGGCGAAATATCAATATATATGTAGAGACTGTACAGTCTCTTATTATCAATATAATATGCAGAGACTGTACAGTCTCTTATTAGATTTCTCATCCCCTTTCTCTTCTCTCTAGGGAAACTCAGTGCCATTTCTCCTCTTCTTTTTATAGCATGTCTGAAACATGGATATTTGCTCTCAGCTGCTGCCTCTGACACTAAATTACCATCAGAGGTGCACCCACAGTGCTGTTCTCTATTGGTGTTTCCTCTACTTTGTAAATAATCACAGAATCACAGAACGTCAGGGATTGGAAGGGACCTCAAAGGATCATCTAAGTCCAATCCCCCTGCCGGAGCAGGACCACCTAGATTAGATCACACAAGAACATGTCCAGGCGGGTTTTGAACATCTCCAGAGAAGGAGACTCCACAACCTCTCTGGGAAATAAAAAGCAAGGTCCATCCTGGCAAAAGCCTTTGTCTAAAAACATAATCTCCACATTGTGTCACATGCAATGACAACATTCTTTTGTTTTAGACTCAGTTATGAGGAATGGGATAACAGCACAATTCTTATAACAATAATCTAGTTAATATGCATAGTTATGTTCTTAGATGAAAAAAAAAGAAATGGAACGCTTTCTGCTCTTGTCATCTTTGGGCAACACAAAGCTCTCCAGAGCTCCTGACAGTTGCGAACCATCAACTGCAATGCTGTACCACTCAAAGCCCATTACACTAAGAGCTAAGCACATAAAATAAGAACTGCAAGCACTCGCACACCTGCTTACCCAACTGGAGAAATGGATACATAGAAAACTTCTGGAGAACTTCCACGGATTTCTCCAGAATATGCAACTGCACTCTGATCAAAGACATAGAGAACAGAGAGGCAATTGTGTAAGAACAAGCTCTGTGCACGCACACATCCATATGGTTTTAAAAGCCACAACATCAGTTCTTGCAGCCAGTTTCAACTGGACAAACTCTATACGAAAGACATTAGCAGATACATTATTTAGTAGAAGAGAAGCATACCACTTTTAAAACAGCAAACTTGGCAGCACAGCTAGTGCAGAGGACACAGAAAATAATCCTTCTATGTACATCAAGAATTTCCACACGTTTACCGAATCTCTGTGTATTTCTCCAAACCTGTAACAGACACTTAACCAGTAAAGAAGGATTAGTTTCTGGATAGGAGAAACATCCACAAAGGAGATACAAATTTGTTCAGAACTGGCACGTGAGGTCTCTTGTCTAAAAGAAACCACACTTCAGCATGCATGACAGCATAACATTCTGTGTTCATTACATAGGAAAACATGGAAACCCTAGGATTTTCTCTGGATCTCTTGAATCATTTCAGTAGGACATTTGGGGCTGAAGAAAAGGAGAAAGACAGAATGAGGCTGAGGAAGAAGGGGACTAACTTACAGCCAGGGCATGTTGAACATTGATTTGTTACAGGGAGAGCAGCTAGGAAGAACCTCTGGACAAGATAGAGTGGCTGAAGAAAAGACAGAAGGGCAGATCACATGTTGCTTATCACAGGTCAAGAGGGAGAAAGCTGCCTTTGCACCTCAGGCTATGCTTCCGGGCTTTACTGCACACATAGTTTCCAGACCAAAATCTGCAAGCCAGTTAGTTCTCAGTGACATTGCTCAATATCTGGAATTTTTTCAGCACTGTGACCGTGGCTTCAGTTCGTCTTGTCAAACACTAGTCAGGAGAGCGGCACAACGATCACACCTGAGCACCTGCCAAAAGACGAAGGGCTATTAGTAATGCAAAGCAGTATAAAGGGATGTGCATTTTAATCTAGAGTTATTTGTGCACTGTGCCACAAACTCCAGTCTTCTCTTCCACAACCTAACAGTAGCAACTAAGGAAACATCAGCCTGCAACACATAAGCACCTAAACAAACACCTTACATTTATTTCGGCCCATAACCCTGAATGATAAGCAACAGTGTGCCAAATAGGCTGACCCAGTGCTAAGAGATTCCTTTCCCTTCTCCCTAGGCAAGCAAGTTAAGTGAAGATTAGTTTCTTTAAAAGCTCTAAAGAATATTTTGAAGTCTAGATGCCTCACATGTTTCCACCTGGTGTCAAAATGACCTGTAACGTTTAACAATGCTGCAAAGAAAGCAACTAGCTCAGCAGATTTCAGGTTCTCCACTATCAGAGGTTTTTCACAGCAGCTGACAGAGACATGATGAACGGTTTAAAAATTCCACTTCAAGACCAAAAAGGGTCTTCCAAAGGCATGTACACCATTTCCTTTTCCCCTTTTGCTCCAGTTATTGTAGAGCTTTAATATAACATCCTTGTCCAATTTTGAACTTGAAATCCTATGGAAAATCATTAGTTACGTCTGGTTTGTGTATAACATTCATTCTTCTATAGTCACATAAAAGTGTAGTATTCCAACAGCACCAGCGATAATGACTTTGCATTCTGAAACTATGTGCCAAGGTGCAACTTCGTCACTGGAACTGAAGACATTTCTGCCTTTCATGCTTCTTGCTAGTCTTAGGTTAGCTGATAGATTTTTTTAAGCAAAAATACTGGAGCAGTTATCTGTGCAAGTAAGCACACAGGCACTATTTTTTTTGGCTGATTTATATGTTCCAAAAAGCCTGCCTCAACATGCAGGCAGTCATAATACATTGTTTGGTGTAACAAATCTTAAAACATTTTTTGTACTTTCATCTACTTAGTGGGGATGGGAAACAGACTTTCAGGTGCTTTTTTCCACCCCACTCCCTTCAAATATGTATTTGAAAAGAGAGACATGAACATAAAGTCCAAGATCTAAGCACTGTAAGAATAATCTTATAATTATGGCATGTAATTTAAGTGAGACTAATGCTCTCCTAATACAATTCTTCTAGTCTCTCGATATATATCAAACAAACTGGTTTCATACTGAAGTGTCAGAACTACTTAAGTTTGCTTAATTGTGCAATGCCTGTACTAATTCACTGCCATGGCCAAACCCGACCTATGGTTATTTATAAAGTGTCTGCTGCTACACACCAATGCTGTAGATTATACATACTCAAGCAATTTATGCCAGCAGCTTGTATTAGCAAAATGTTCATTTGAGCATTCCAAGATGCTCTACAAATAAAATTACTCAAACTACATTAAAAAATAATTTTAAAACCCCATACATATTACTTAATGAGACAATCTGCAATGACTACACAAAAAGAAACAGTTTTACTTCCAAGTCTTTCAACCTCAGTGAAGTAAATAGCAAAAAAAAAGTTACATTATTTCTCCCAAGCGCTGCCCAGTTTTTAGATACTAAACAGTTAGTGATGTTTGCATACGTATGTCTTTGTATGTGATATTAAAACATGGAAGCATCAGAACTCTGGTCATCTTTTGCAAAACTACAAGAAACAAGCTAAGAAAGCCTGTTCAGTTTGAAACATCCAGACTATTCTAACAATGATCATAGCGTAAGGGCTACTAAAATCATTAGAAAAAAAACTAATAGCTTGATCACCACAGGTATTATCAAATCAAAGTACGTAGACTTTTATAAAAGGCTAATACTGTTCTGCAAGATTTTCCAGTAACTCCAAAGAACCAGCATTATTTTTGATTGACAGTCACCATCTTCAAACTAAGTTGCAAGAAAGTTAGTAAGACGCAACATTTTGCCTTTACGTCAGAACTTCCTGCTCCTCAGGGCTTAAATAGAAACCTGTGATTTATCGTCTGATAGTTTTTTACTAAATCCCAAAGCAAAAGATAATACACATCCTCTAAGGGGTCTGACTGCGTTCCCCATAGCTTTTTCTAGTATTGCAGCCCATTCAGTTAAGCACAGCAAGTATTTTCATCAGCTTTAAGGGCAGCAGTGGAGGGAGGGGGAGAGAGAAAGATCAATCAAAATGAGATCTTACAGGATTTAATCTTCACATCCTGTGCCAGCGCCACAGACTTGCTTCAAACATTAGTAATGTACAATTTTTCCAGTAACATCCAAAAAAAAGTATATGGACTTTGTATGCTCATAAGAAGCTATGAAAACATCTCTCCATTACAAACCTAGACAAGTGGTTATTCACTCCGATCCTTTGGCTCTCGGTATTTCCACTGGATATAGTCAAAGATGTCTTCTTCACATTCTACTGGGAGGGCCTCCCCAGCAACTCCTGCAAGCAAATTACAGATGCTATTGAAAGGCGGAAGATGCATACCATCCTGAAAGGCCAAATGCATTGCAAGATTAAGACAAAACTGCTGCAAGTGAAACAGACTTAAACCAAAACATCCCCCCACAGACCTTTTCATACAGTGTTTAGGCACTGATTCTCATTAGTGTCAAAGGAAATAAGGTAATGAACTAACTTTGGGGCCATGTGGAAACCACATATGGGCTGTGCATGAAACTGAAAAACAATCTGTAGGTCAGTAAGACTTTAAGCAGATTAGGCGGCCCAACAAGGTAACTTTGTGCCACCGTGCTACCTACACGCAAGTAGGCTGCCTCGTCCTGTCATGATGGTGTCCAATACCAGAAAGGACACTGATGAATTTCAAGAACTACAGTGTTTATCAGAAGTACTTCCAGTACGCTGAGAAACCAATTTAAGGAGACCACACAAAAGCATGTAACTAGAAAGAATACTCTGTGCAAAGGCGCAGACTGACCAGTGACACCCAAGGGACGGATTGTATACTCATTGATTGTGAAGCCCATTTCCAGAGCATGAGTTCTCATGTTCTTATTGAATATATCACTTCCTGTGAAATACAGCACACCACAGTAATACTGATCTTTTGGAATAAGCCTAGAATAAAAGTGGAAGAAAAGTACAGATTTAAAACAAATATATAACGAAAAAGTTACAAGCCATTTGGAACTCAGCCATTCATCTAGGTCTACTTCCTACTGATGCACACACATTCTGCAACTCTGTACATTTTATTTTCCCACAAGCCAGATGCAAGAATGAAACGAACTGCATATCAAAGAAAAGTTCAGCACATCTACCCTGAGCCAGAAGTTACTGGTGTTCAGCCACTACATGTTTACGGTGCTTGCACTCCTGCCAAGAATTCATGTCAAAGACCTACGATAAAGTAGGTCACAATTCTGAAACTGGATACAAAGTCATGATTTAAAATACAGCATTCTTGCTAATAACCTGTTGTAGACACAGGCAGTCATACAGCGGCTTCCATACTGCAAAGGAACTAGAAACCTAGTAAATGCCACGTTCTGAACGTGGAAGTAGAGAACTTAATGCAGAACTTGATGCAAATGACTACTACGTATCAGACAGCTAAAGTAGGGTTTTGGGGTTATTTTTTTTGGTGTGTGTACCGGATATCAATTCTCCTATGTGGATAGGCTGTTCCATCCTCTTTATTTGGCAGCTGACAGACACCCTGTGAGAAAGTAAGGAAAGCAAGAAGTTCAAAATGAAATTAAACAGATTTGAGATCAGTCTTCACCTCCCCACCCCTAAACAACCTGTAAACAACTCTCAGTCATCCTGGAAAGCAAACTTAAATTCCCACTGAACTGATTAAATATTTTATTAGAACAGCTTGATTTCATAGTACCATGAATCACTATTTTACACTGCTAAGAGAATCATAGTTCAACGTAGCATATAAACGCTTCTTAAGTTTCTATTACAGCAGGAAGGATCACAGAACTTCTCATTTCCCATTCCTCTGCGCTAATTATTATCAGGTTCTTCAGTATGTGCAAACCTCAGCAAGTGAGGGAAAATGCAGGTGAATCTCAAACTAATAGAAATTAAAAAAAAAAAAGTTTTTTATTGAGAAATCCTCTGCCACTTTTCACTTCAAACTGCTTTGTAATCTTCACGCAATTCATCATAGCCTTTTCTTTTTTTCCCTAGTCTACAATCACCTGAAATGACAATGCAGTAGTGAGGAGGGACATGAACTATAAGGAATGATCAGAAATATGTACATACTAACCTGTTTCACCAATTGCAGCTTCACACTGAGACCTCTCCTCCTATTCTTAGCTTTGTTTTTGAAAGCTTAACCCTGCTTATGCTTTTAAAGTTTTGTTGTCTGCCTCCTTACAGAGACTTGCTTTTCTCAGATTTCTCAGCTGCAGTCATATTTGCCTTTTTACACCATTCCTTTCTTAACCTCCACTTTGAAGATGAGAGCTATTCTGCAGCTATTTAAGACTGAGAGGATTATACAGAGCAAATGGTAAAAACCCTAATGAGCTTTTTGAACTGTAAATGCAAACTGGGAACACAGAGTGTCTCTGCTTTTGGCTCACGGATGTACATTTAGCTTTAAATCCATATGGTATTCAAACTCAAACCATTTGGCAAGAACAAGAGTGGCTTTCGCTTATTCCTCCTAAGGATGAAGCCAAAAAAAGCCAGCAAGTTTCATTCCCTCTCAGAATGCAACACAAACTAAACCAAACAAAAGTTCTCCGAGTTCTTCTAGCTCTTATTTTAAGCAAAGCCAAACCAACAAACAAAAAAAAATAAAACAAAGTGGTCCAACAGCCCCTTTCATCTTAGGAAAGCCAATATCTTTAACTGTAGTATTACATATTTAAGTATTTATGCCTTCCAAAAGATTAGCTGAATATAACAGTGCCTTGATTACTGACTAGAAATTCCTTAGGTCATGGACTTTTGCTGAACCCTCTTGCAGGACCACTCATCTGAGCTTCCAAAAAAGCCAGTAAGAGCAACTGATAGCAACTAACCAGTCAGTATTTCCACTCAGTATTGCTTACAGTTCTACAGTTCTCTGTTAGAACAAGCTTTTAACCAGCCTGTAAGACCAGGATACCTGGACCCTGTAAAGAAAACTAAGTGAGGCAAATAACACCCGATCCACATTTAAGAAAAGAAAATTTTGCTGTGAGCAAGGGACCTAACAAAATGAATGTTCCTGTAATTCATTATTTTCTTCAGACATCCCACATATTCCTTATTATATTGCAACTCTAGCAGCTTATCCATTAAATCTGCTCTGCAACCAAATTGACAAAAAAGGAGACAAAAGTATA